>NC_143052.1:315117500-317617500 GCF_052426305.1 Pelodiscus sinensis
GGAGGGAGACATGTGTGCCGGTAGCAGCGGTGGCTCCGGCTCCAAGCCTTATGTTAGAGCAGGGGGGGAGTGCCTGGCTCTGGGCGAGGGGAAGGGAGGGGGAATTGGGTTGGCGGGGGGGAGTAGAAGTCAGCTCCAACTGCTCAGGAAGTGCGCGGCTGTCATGGGGTATGTCTACACTACCCTCCTATTTCGAAGTAGCAAATGAAGCCCGGCTAGTTCGAACCCCGTGCCGAGGCCCGAGGCCTTCACAAAGAGATGGGTCTGGAATTGCTTTAAGATTGATTCTTCCTGATGGTGACCTGGGACATCTGGGATATCTCCTGAGACTTCTCAGCCTCCCACTTTTCAGAGTTTTACTGCTTATTGGATGAGCAGGAAGCTATTGACAGGATAGAGAAATTTTCCTAATTAACCAACTGTCCCCAGACACAGACAGGCTCCAATACATCTTGGCGGTGAGCATGGTCAGGATCAGTTTTACTTTAGCACTGAACAGTTCTGAAAATGAGAACCTGGAAATACATTTTTCTAATATGTCCTCCTAGCCTGCTTTCCCTATTGGCCATCCTTGGTCAGGGCAGTCAGGGAAGTGCTATGTTGGGCCCTTCCTTCTTCAGGGACAGGGGAAGGAGATGGAACTTCAAGTCAGGGCCCTGGCTAGTTTTGGCAGTGGCAGTCTCAAATCCCCCACTTCTAGCCAATCTTCCCTGTGCTTGCCATGAGATCTAGGAGCTGGTGCTCATAGAAGAGTCACAAACTTCTTCCTAGTGAACCAGAAGGGCCCTAAGGGAATCAGCTCTTCTCAGCTACTGGCACTGAAATTGAGGTGGGAATTCTCCTCACAGTTGACCAAGGGCAAGCCAGTGAGAGGCAAGGGGGTCTGTCTCCATCCTGATGAAAGCTGTTAATGGAACAGAAGTTCAGAAAGGATGGAACCAGCCCAGACACTGAACACTGTCCCAGTCTAGAGAGACAAAGACAAATTGTGACAATCCCTTTCTCAAGCACCATGATGAATTAATCAGACAGATATTCCACCCTGAGCATAATGTCCCAGACCCAGGGATGGGAATGGGCTCATTTGCACAGCATACTCATCTGCCTCCTTCCCCCAGAGTGTCAACTTCTGCATCAGGTCCAGAGTGTTCCAGGAGAAAGCCAAGGCTGTAAGGAGCAGCAGAGCCCATTTTGATTTACCATTCCCCAACCTGAATTTGACATGTGACTTCTGATCCCAGCTTCCTGATGCCAGGCATAGGCAGGATGACTCCAATCGGCTGTAGAACCTGCAGTTGCAAGGGTTTGGGGTTGGGAGCGTTCATGGGCATGAGATATGTAAGGCAGAGGAAAGCTCTGCCTTCCCAAACTGCAGGCATAGTCCCGCCCACACTCTGCCCCCAGAGCGCCTGCAGAAGGCATTCTGGGCAGAGTGTTGCTGCCCCCAGAGCCTGCCCTCCCTATGCTCCAGGGCTGGAGAGGCAGGGATGGGCCAGGTCATGTGGCGCCATCCTCCTCTGGAGCTGGGGAGGCTGGGTCCATGCCACGCGTCCTCTGACCTCTGGGGCTGGGGAGGCTGGGTCCATGCCACGCGTCCTCTGACCTCCTCTGGGGCTGGGGAGGCTGGGGCCATGCCACGTGCCTTCCTCCCTCTCTGGGGCTGGGGAGGCTGGGGCCATGCCACGTGCCTTCCTCCCTCTCTGGGGCTGGGGAGGCTGGGGCTATGCCAGAGCCATGCCGCGCACCTGCCTGCTCCCCTTCCTCTCCCCATAGTTGGGAGGGGGAGCACACTCATGGAGTGCTGCCCTGACTTCCCATGGGGGCAAAGGAGAGGTGGGGGCCTCAGAAGAAGGGGTGGGGCTGGAGGTGGGGCTGGGGCCTTGCCTTCCCCAGACGTGCGTTTCCCAGCCACAAATAGGAGTGTTCCCCTTAAGAAGGCAGAGTCAGAAAAGGGAATGAGACTTGAGGCAAGTTCATCTTCTCATGGTTCAGTGGAGATTCTGAGACTTTAAGGGGACCATGGTCTAACCCCTGCTCCAGCCAGGTTCATGCCTGGCCTTGGGTCCCTTCTTGGATCCCTTGGGTTCCATCCTGGAGCAGCTGGGGATGCAAGTCCTCATGGAAGGCCCTGCTCACATCCCTTTGCTCCAGGATCCCTTGGAGGTAGAAGGAGCTGAGTGTTTAGCTCCAGCTCCTCTCCCCCAATGTCTCCAGCAGAGGGACTTGGGAGAGAAAGATTCCTGGCCCAGGGGAGACTGTCAGCTGACAGTAGAATGCTGATGGAGCTCCTGTCTTTCCCTTCCATTAGAACTCAGCACAGTTCCCCAAAACTAGGGAACTTGGTGTCTTATCTGTGATTGTCCATCCGTAAGAACCAAGGAAATCAGCCAGTTGGGCAAGGAGGTTGTGGGGGGTGTTGGGAATTACTGGCTCTTAATAACTGCTGCTATGTAAGAAGTAAGGAAATCCAGCTGGGAAATGGGACCCAATAGAAAAGTGACACTGACAGAAGACAGGCAGTGGGACCCCTGAAGAAATGATACTCCTCCCATCTGAGTCTGGCTCCCAGTGGGTAATGTGAGCCCTGCTGAAACTCACCAAATCCTCTGAGATTGGCCACCAAAACCAGAGAAATCTTACAACGAGAAGCTGCTAAGGAACTGCTGTCATAGGGAGACAGGGGGAATGGAGGTAGGAGCTCCTCCTACAATTGTGTGGGAGGGGTCTGGCACTGGAGGTCACTAGAGAGGAAGATGATTCCCTCCTAGGTTACCAATTGACATGAATCCTCCCTGATTCCTAGGGGCATCCAAGTCAGACATGCCTTTGTTCTCTTGAGACAGGAGGACATCATGTCCCTGGGGATGTGCCAGCTCCAATCCATCTAATCCCATCATCAGGTGCCCAAGGCTTTGCAGGGTTGCACCTATTAGGGTACCTCTGATGGGCTGTAGAACCAACCCCACACTGGGTCAGGAGGGGTTAGAAAGCTGTCCTGACCTGCTGGGATCCAGCCCTACTGCTCCTGAAGAACCTGCTTCAGCTGGAGGAGGAGTTTCAAAGGGAATCTGCCATTGGGTGTATGTTCCTGCACACTAGCTCAGACACCAAAGAATTAATGCAGGCACTAACAGCCACTCCTGATTGGCAAGTTAACAGCAGCTGGGAGGCTCAAAAGCCTGGAAAGCAGACTGGTAGGGCTGCTAAAAAGGAGTGAGCAGGCAGGAGAAAGGAACTCCAGTCAGCAGACTGCTAGAGACACACCAGGGACAGCCCCCCAGAATGAGGCAAAGAGGCTAACAAACCAAACCCTGAAAGTCCTGAGAACAGTATATTTCCAAATTCCTGGACATGAGGAGTGCATCTACACTACAGAGCCTGTGTTGAAATAGCTGTGTCAGCATAGCCCCCTAGCTTATAGGCATCTGACACACCCAAGAGTTTTTCTGTTGGCATAACAATACCACCCTTCCCCAAATAAAGCCCTCTTAGGGTACATCTACACTGCAACATTATTTGGAAACAACAAGCGCTATTCCAAAATAACTTAGTCGGTGTCTCCACAGCAGGCAGTTATTTTGAAATAGTGTCAAAATACTGTCAACCTGGAGGACTTCTTACACCGACTTCTGTAACCCTGCGACTACGTCTAGACTGGCATGATTTTCCGGAAATCCTTTTAACGGAAAAGTTTTCCGTTAAAAGCATTTTCGGAAAAGAACGTCTAGATTGGCACGGATGCTTTTCTGCAAAAGCACTTTTTGTGGAAAAGCGTCCGTGCCAATCTAGACGCGCTTTTCCGCAAAAAAGCCCCAATCGCCATTTTCACAATCGGGGCTATTTTGTGGAAAACAAAGCTGAGCTGTCTACACTGGCCCTTTTGTGCAAAAGTTTTGCGCAAAAGGACTTTTGCCTGAATGGGAGCAGCATAGTATTTCCACAAAAACACTGACAATCTTACATGAGATCGTCAGTGCTTTTGTGGAAATTCAAGCGGCCAGTGTAGACAGCTGGCAAGTTTTTCTGGAAAAGCGGCTGATTTTCCGGAAAAACTGGCCAGTCTAGACACAGCCTCATTGTATGAGGAATAAGGAAAGTTGGAGGAAGAGTGCTTTATTTTAAAATAAGTGCAGTGTAGAAATAAGCTATTTCTAAATAAGATATGCAATTGATGTAGCTCAATTTGTGTAGCTTATTTTGAGCTAAGCCCTGCAGTGTAGCCACGCCCTAGACTCATAGCTTTAGCAGTCATGCATAGGAGTCAAAGCAGTGGCAGTCAGAGACCAGTACTCAGAGTCAGGGGCTAGAGCTGAGATCAGGAGTTCAAGAGGAAGTCAAAAGGAAGTTTCATTGACTGAGACTTTAAGAACACTAGGGACCATCATGATCATCTGGTTTGACTTCCTGGACATTGCAGGCCACAGAACAACATCCATCCAATTCTGTAATGATGATGATGGGTGATCACTCATTGCCGAGTATGATCATCTTCCATGGGAGTTATGGACCCTCAGGTGGCTGATAAGGCTGATCCTTGAACCACAAGTTCTGATAAAATGGTTTCCAGCTGAGAGTAGAAATCTTCCTTTACATCTTCATCGGCGTCCATTGTTGGCACATAAGCACCCACAATAGTTACCTGTTGGTTTTTGGTGAGCCTCATTCGGAGTGTCATAAGCCATTCATTGATGGCAGCTCAGAGAGGCACCTACTGGCAGCTCAGAGAGGCACCTTACGAGCTTGCCCTTAATAGCAAAGTCTACTCCATACAATTGAGGTTAATCTAAAGATTTTCCCTTCCAGAAGTACGTGTATCCTCCTTACTCTACAATAGACCCCCAGTTTCTGGCTGAGTAACTGAAGTCCTCAAATCGTGATTTAAAGATGCCACGTTATGAAGAATCCACCATTTACACAAGTTGAAACCAGCAAGTGACCCATGCCCCATGCCGCAAAGGAAGGCAACCTTGCCCACCCAATCCCCAAGGTCTCTGCAAATCTGGCCCATTGAAAATTCTTTCCCAATCCCAAATATGGGGTTAATCAAACAATGATATTTTGGCAACACTCACTAGTCAAAAACCTGGGAAATAATTATCTGTAGTAACTCAGAGCTATGGTGACCATATTGCCTATGCTAAGTATGGCACATCTGGTAAAATTACTCATACTCAAGTGACTCCAATGGCAAACAAACAATCAGGACTATGCAATACACATTTCCTTTTTTTTTTTTTTTTAGAGTGTGTGTCTCTCTCTCTCTCTCTCTCTCTCTCTCTCTCTCTCCCTCCCTCCCTCCCCCTCCCCCTTGTGTAAAAGACCAACACAAACAAAGGAACCTATGTGGAAAAAGCTGTTCAACAAACTGAAAAGAAAGCTAGAAAAATATTCTTTTAAAAATGACTTTTAGTGAGTAGTCATCATTAGGTGTTTATTGTAAAAACTGTATAGTAGATAAAACTTTTTCAAACCAGAGTGTGATTTTTAATATTGTATTGTCTCTCTGAAAAAGCAGATAACCATTGTTTGCATTTGCAGCATTTTCCTCATTATCTAAAATTCAGTTCAATTTAAAACACATTGCAGAAATCCAGCTACAAGATCCCAAAGACAGGTAAAAGTGGCAATGTCTGTGTTAGAAAGAATGTCCAGAAGCAGTTGGGCATCTAATGATTCAGACTGCTGACATGCAAGGGGCCTATGCCCCTAATCCAGGGCCCCATTATGACTTTTGTGGGCCCTAGGCACTTTTGCCTTCGTGGGCCCCTCCCACCATAATAATATCAATATTAAAAATTATTTTTGATATAACTTTAAATACTTCAACTTTTTTTTTCTGTTTTAGGCAAAATTTAATAGATTTTCGTGGGCCCTAAAAGTTCATTTTTTTCCTTCTGATTTTAAAAGAAATTAAAACATTTTCGTGGGCCCCTAAAAGTATCCTTGGGCCCTGGACACTATGCCTACTGTGCCTAATGGATAAGTCGGCCCTGCCCTAATCATTATCACAGATATGCAGTTACTAGTGGCTGCATTTCAGTGAGATACTCAATTGAACTAATTATCTAACTACCTGAGTGAAAACTCTGAAATGTAATAAACAATTTTATTTGCTTTTTATTATTCAGTTCCTTACACTTATCAACATCAGTGTATTTAAGTATTTCCTTGCTGAGTAATTCCTCTATTACATTACAGATTTTTACATGTACTGATCCAAAGAATTGGATAAAATTTATAGAGGAAATCAAGTTCATATTAAACATATTGTAAAAGCATTAGTACTACAAAATGGTGAATTTCAATTAAAATTATCATAGAAGCCAGATACTGGAGTTTTAAACAGTGAAGTGTATTGTATGTTTACTCTTACCAAAACACTCTATTTAAATTTAAAATCACACTCTTTCCTTATTGATAATAATATAAAACAAGACCCCACATTTCCACATTTTGGTTAATTTCCTGGATATTAAAACTACTCAGTAGTTATACAGGTACAATATAAAATGAAAATTGCCTCTGTTAATGCAGTGAAATCCCATAATTTGTCTAATAATTGCAAAATGAGTAAAGCAGTTAATGCTTTTCTTAACCTTATGTAAGTCTCCTATGATTAAATATTTGGAGGAAAGTTGGTGTTGATTAACTCAATACCCAACAACTTCTTTGTGGCAGAGTCCCAATCCTTCCCAAGTTCAAGTCGATGGCAGATGGCTGGAAATTGTCTGTCAACTCTTCTTACCCATTCCACTGCTTTTTTTACTGAAGCAAAAGCCCAGTGAATAGCACTGTATATAGAAATAAAATGTGATCATATTGAAATATGAGCATAGTGACTTGACCAAGCAGCTATTGCAGCTGTTTTACAAACCAAATACAATCAAATGCAGAAAAGGATACTAGAAGAAAATCTTGTCCTTGCCAACGTATCACTTGGTGGAAAAAATATTTTAAAAAATTGCTCCAACCCAATCATTAACAAAAGATCTCTTTATTATAACTTGAGGCAGGGATTTCAAGAAAAAAAACAAAGTCTAGCCTGAGTTGCTTTCTTCATCTTTCCAGGAAGCATTGTCATACAGAAAGAGATAGAAGGTCAAACTCACCACAAATATTTGGGCCTGTCTTCATGGGGGTGTTAGTCCAGAATAAAATAGGGTGTGAATTTTAAGTGCACTATTTTCTTTGCACAAACTCCATGAGTTAACACGCTTAATTCGCACTGGGTGCCTTTGTGCACCTTAGCTTAATTCAAGCATTAGCATTAATACAAATTAAGGTATACAAGTGCCAGAGTCTCTAATGTGCACTAGCTACTCCAGGGACCTTTGTGGCATGAAATCTTACTATATATTTTAGAAATGTTTGTCTGTCTGTCTATCTGTCCATTTGTGAGTCCACTTGTTAACATAAGAACATAAGAATGACCGTACTGGGCCAGACCAAAGGTCCATCTAGCCCAGTAGCCTGTCTGCCGACAATGGCCAGCACCAAGTGCCCCGGAGGGGGTGGACCAAAGACAATGATCAAGAGATTTGTCTCGTGCCATCCATCTCCAGCCTCTGACAAACAGAGGCCAGGGATACCATGTATCCCCTGGCTAATAGCCTTTTATGGACCTAACCTCCATGACTTTATCTAGCTTCTCTTTAAATTCTGTTATAGTTCTAGCCTTCACAGCCTCCTCTGGCAAGGAGTTCCACAAGTTGACTATGCACTGTATGAAGAAGAACTTTCGCTTATTAGTTTTAAACCTGCTACCCATTAATTTCATTTGGTGTCCTCTAGTCCTTATATTATGGGAACTAATGAATAAGTTTTCTTTATCCACTCTCTTCATACCACTCATGATTTTATATACTTCTATCATATCCCCCCTCAGTCTCCTCTTTTCCAAACTGAAAAGTCCCAGTTGCTTTAGCCTCTCTTCAAATGGGACCGTCTCCAAACCTCTAATTATTTTAGTTGCCCTTTTCTGAACCCTTTCAAGGCCAAAATATCTTTTTTGAGGTGAGGAGACCATATCTGTACACAGTACTCAAGATGTGGGAGTACCATAGTTTTATACAGGGGCAGTAAGATATTCTGTGTCTTATTTTCTATCCCTTTCTTAATAATTCCTAACATTCTATTTGCCTTTTTGACCGCCGCTGCACACTGTATGGACGTTTTCAGAGAACTATCCACGATAACTCCAAGATCTCTTTCCTGATTTGTCATAGGGTATGTCTACACTACCCTCCTAGTTCGAACTAGGAGGGTAATGTAGGCAGACCGCACTTGCAAATGAAGCCCGGGATTTGAATTTCCCGGGCTTCATTTGCATAAGCCGGGCACCGCCATTTTTAAATCCCGGCTCGTTCGAACCCCGTGCCGCGCGGCTACACTAGGCACGGACTAGGTAGTTCGGACTAGGTCCGAACTACCGTTACTCCTCATTCCACGAGGAGTAACGGTAGTTCGGACTAGGAAGCCTAGTCCGAACTACCTAGTCCGTGCCTAGTGTAGCCGCGCGGCACGGGGTTCGAACGAGCCGGGATTTAAAAATGGCGGCGCCCGGCTTATACAAATGAAGCCCGGGAAATTCAAATCCCGGGCTTCATTTGCAAGTGCGGTATGCCTACATTACCCTCCTAGTTCGAACTAGGAGGGTAGTGTAGACATACCCATAGCCAAATTAGCCCCCATCATACTATATGTATAGTTTTTTTTTCCTACATGCATTACTTTACACTTACCCACATTAAACTTCATTTGCCATTTTGTTGCCCAATCACTTAGTTTTGTGAGATGCCCTTCCCTACTGATGGCTGTTTCTCCTGGCCCTAGTGCCCCTGGACTTCGGCTCTGGCCCTGGCCCCACTACCACTGGACTTCAGCACCAGCTCCACTGCCGCTGCCTCAGTGGGGCTTCTTGGGGCCAGAATTTCCCAGCTGCCACCTGCCCTGATTCCACTGGGGATAGAAGTCCCTGCCTGCCAAGATCAGAGCTCCCCAGCCACTGGTAGCCTTGCTGCTATTGAGACCAGAGCTCCCCATCTCCTGCTGGCCCTGCTACTGCCAGGGCCGGAGCTCTACACTGGGACATCTTCCCCCATCACAGGGCTCCCATCCAAGTTGCTGGCCCAGCCCTGCCACCAGACCTCCCTGTTCCTAGGTTCTGTGGTTCAACAACATCCATAGTCCTGCCAAACCACAAATGCTGCTGGACCAGAGCCCAGGTTTAGCACAGCCTGTATTCATTTTGTACATGTTAAAATGTTAAGCAATTAACATTAATAAATTAAGTATTTAATGCATGCATGCACACCTTGAAGTGGGTGAATCGTCCAGTTTCATTAGAGATTTGAAAGTTATCCCTTCCAGTTGCTGTTTATAACGTATGAACTGCAGCACCAAAAGTGTAGCAATCATTTGTAATACTTCTCTTCCTTTAGGACCTAAAAAGGAGAGAAATAGGCATAATTCATAGTAGAATTGTTACTTGTCAAAAAAGAAAGTTAATATTCAATATTTTGTAGTACTTGCCGGCAAAGTGATAGTCATGCACACAAAAATTAGTTATCCTAATGCTGTTTAATTCTGTTTCATCACCCAATGCATGCATGAATCCATGGTTTTTTAAAACTAGTTTCACAGACATATGGTTCACTCCTGAACTGAAGTCAGAACTCAAAGGGCTGGCAGTGTGCTGCTGAACTTGTGCAGTTTGGGCGGGGGGAGGCGGTTCTTCCATCATGTCTCACTTGGTTCTTTTTGCAAACTCCAAAGGGAATTCTAATTTCTGATGGAGCACTGGAGCAGCAGTCTGGTAAGACTGTGATTAAAGTGCGCACTGCAGCCAAATATTTATTTTTGATCAGTTTGCATCCCCTCCCCGCACCTTTTAAGCACTATCCCCTAGTATTCATGTTCATTTTATGCCTGCCAGCAGCACAGAGCAGCAGCTGAAAAGGAAGAAGGAAATTTGTACACAAAAGATGTAACCAGCATAATGGGAAGGGGTGGGGAAAAGCAGCACATCAGTATAATTTGGAATGTATGTGTGGGATGGAAGATGACACAGAATGCATGTTTATTTATTACTTGTATTACTGTAGTCCCAGGAGCCCCAGCCATGGACCAGGATCCCATTGTGCTAAATCAGGGGTGGGCAAAAGAGCCTCTGCAGGCCACATCCGGCCCTCCAAGAGAGTTGATCCGGCCCACGGAAGCCCTGCTGCTCCCCTACTCTCAGGCCAATTAGGGACTGGGGGAGGGGGAAGCACATGAAGCTTCCTCCTTCCCTGTGAGCAGCACACAGCGCTTCAAAGTGCCGCGCACTGCTCACAGGGCAGGAGGAGACGTCCACGCTCCCCCACCCCGAAGTCCTGATTGGCCTGGGGGTAGGGGAGCTGTGTGAAGTTTCCTCGACCCTCCACCCCGCCCTGCAAGGAGCACATGGCACTTCAAAGTGCCCTATGCTTGCACAGGGCAGGAGCAGGGCGAGGGAAGCTTTGCACAGCTTCCCTGCCCCCAGGCCAATCAGGACTTGGGGATGGGGTAGCATGTGACTTCTCCTCCCGCCCTGCAAACTGCACATGGCACTTTGAAGTGCTATGTGCTCCTTGCACGGTGGGGGTAGGATGGGAGGAGGCTTTGCATGCTCCCCCACCACCTGGCCAATCAGTGCCTGGCGGCGGGGGAGTGTATGAAGCCTCTTCCCACCCTGCCAGGGGCATAGGTGCCTAGTGGGAAGGGGGGGCAAAGGGGGTCCTTCACCCCCAGACCAATTATGATCTGGGGGTGAGGAAGCCAGGAAGCATTCTGGCCCCGCCCCTTCTGGATTATGCCCCACCCTTTCCAGGGTGGCCCAGGACCACTTCAAAAATTTTTGAAGTGGCTCCTGGCCAAAAATTATTGCCCACCCCTGTGCTAAACACTCTACAGATAGAACACAAAAGACAATCCCTGTCTCAAAGAGCTTACAATCTAATAGACAACACAAACAATGATGTGGAGCAAAGGATACATGAACAAACAGAGTGAACAATATGACGGCAGAAAATGTCAAGCTAGTTCTATTTTCTGCAGGGAAGAGAAAGGGGGAGGTCAGCTAAATGGAAAGAAACACTAAGAGAAGAGGATGAGGGAGATAGGACAGGGAAGAAGAGGGTAAGAGGGGCAACAAGTTTGAAGTAAAACTAAGCTGAAGAGACTGTGACTTAATCAGCCGTTCAGCACAGGTGAGAGAAAAATCTAGTCAAATCTACAGAAAGTTCTACAAGGAACAAAGGTCCCTGCTTTGTATGCTTCTGTCAGTAATAGCTGCAGACCCTGGCTTGCTCCTCTGCTGCTTACTTCCAAGCCCACATATTGGAGAGTGCTGATGGAGGGGAGACATTACCCAGGTCCTACTGCCTCCCGAACACAGGGGAGTCTCCCCTGCATAGTTCTGGGTCCAACAAGATGCCAATGGGAGGGATGGACTCAGTCAGGCACCATTTTACCCTCTTTCCCCTTATGAGGATGCAAAGTGGGAACATTTGAGTCTGATTAACTATTTCAGAATTGCTTCATCTGGCTTGTGTAATAATTGGGACAAAAAGAACCTCCACTGCTGCTCAAAATATGGAGTCTTCATAGGAGAGGCACACAGCAGCCTGAACAGACTGTTGAAAGGGCACTTTAGCAGAAACTTGAATTTTTAAACATTAGTTACTTCAGAAAATGTCAAATTGAGAGTGTCTATTTAACATCTGGGATGAGCCAATCTTAAACCATTGTTAGTAATATGGAAAATATACATTAATATAACTTCACATATATGGTTACTACATTTGGAAAAAAACCTGAACTATAGTCTAGTCACTTTTAACGAATGAGAAAACAACCGATTTACCTAGGGACCAAATGCCTTTTTTTGGAAGGAAATTATTGATTAAATAATCCACATCAAGATCCAAAAGAACCCCAAGTTCTGGGCTGAGATTCCAAAAGCCATCCTGTGAAATAAACCAAAAAAAACCACTGTAATGGTCTTCCTAAAACATTCCAGACATTGCAAATATTTCATTAGAAATAGAAAAGTACAGCGAGGAAAGTAATTACAGTAAAATGTTCAAAGGACTTATCCAAAAAATATAATCAACTGTGTGAATTGTAGTGTTGTTATTGTAGTGAATTAGTCAGTGATCCTCAGACTTTAAGATCTAAAATTCAAATGCATGATGTATTGACATCATAATTTTAGTCAATGTTACTAAAGTGGATTCTTTTTGGAAGCCCATAATTTACCCAATCCACATACCACTTGGCCACAGTTTGCATACTCCCAGTGACATCTGTACCACAGTTCGAGAATCTCTGGAATAAATTATTTGACCACTCCTACAGCAATGGAGTACTAAAGAAGCCAATAAGATGAATGCAATTCAAATCTTTAGCTTCTTTCCATTATTTATCCCAGCAACAGTAATGTACGTTATTTGCAATTATATGTGTGGGTTAGAATAATGAATGAGGATCTCTGACTGGGAAGTGAACCTGTTGTGGGATGGCGAGGTTGAGGCAGGGGAGCAGAAAGCACAAGATGGGGGAACACTGTGTTTCAGAGGGAAGTAGGGCAGCAGCGGCAGCACCAGCAGCAAGCTCTTTGTGTACAGATAGGTAGATACAAACTGAACAAAAGAGAAAATATTAAACTGTAAAAAGTTTTAAAATGAATACTTTGAAAATCACCCTAAAAATAATGCTCAAAATTGAATACTTCCCCATCTGAACTCAGCAGAAAAGGATTCACTCCCAGGGAGAAAATGATAGCCTTGGTGAAATTAGTAAATTTGCTGTCTGATTGTGAAATACAATGCTAAATTTATTAAATCTCATTCTGTTTTATCTGGCACAAGACTGGATAATTCCAATAAGTAGGAAAGAGACACATACGAGACAAATTGCAACTCTGAAAACAAGCCAAACACAAAGCTTTGTACTTTCACATTCAAATCAAAATGTGTCCCAGTTGGTAAGTATAATGATCTTAAAATAAAATCTGATAAAGAATATGTTCCATTATTTTGAAAATAGTGATTCTCCAATGTTAAATGTTCTATAGGCAAAATGTTTAACCTGGCCTGAACTGAAACTGCATTTTTGTTCTTTCAACTCTATAAGAACAAAAAACTGGAAGTGAAATTTTGTGCCCATAGTTACTTGTGGAAACAATTAAGGTAACTCAGATGAATAAATATCTGATTTAAAGACATAATAAGATAAACACAGAGTAACATTAATAGGGAGGCAAGGTATTAGATTAGCTATCACATTAAATTACATTGTGCTAAACCTTTTTTCTTTAATGAAAACTCAGGTTTAGCAATCCTAAAACAATTTTTATAAATAGTATAGTGTTGCAAGAATTTAGAGTGAGTGAGTGTTGCAGCTCTCTCTATATATAATATTGAAACTCATTGGATTTCATCCCAAAGTGAAGTACAACTGCAAAAGATAATACTGGTGAAGGCTGTTATAACACACAGAGAAGCTAGCAAACAGGAGCAGCAAATGAGAATTTTATGAGGGAGTTTAGAAAAGGAGTGTAAAAGCCAGATACACCTAATAAATGTTCTCTGAGTGTAGGCCAATCAACACTGCTCCCCTCTCTCTGCTTCAAAAAGTCCTACAAGTGTAAAAACAATTCAGCCAGAAGTCCAGCATCAACGTGTGGGCTATGCAGTTTACTGTACTGAATGTAGCATGTATAATTACCTGCCTTGTGAGCAGGTGGCATTTATGTGCCTTCAGTGCAAGTAGTTCATGGCCCTCAGTGATCAAGTACAGTCTCTCAAGACTAGAGTGGGATTAAAAGGATGAGCTAAGAAAGTCAGAGAGGCATTTAGAGGAGATTTTCCAGGGCACAGAAGAGCAGTTCCTCTCCCCATCTGACAGCCTCTATGCTGTTGAGGAGGATGAAAATCTTGAGGAAGGAGAACATTAAACCAAAGTGGAGGGAAATGATCCCATAGTTGGAATCCTCCTTTCAGATGATGTCATGTTATCCTCTTGCACTGAGGATAGTCCTCCAGGAGAGGAGACTTCAGTTATTAGGAAGAGACAGTGTGACAGAATGTATCTTTCTGTCTACAAAATTGTAATAATTTTTGTACAAAGCATGTCTTAAAAGGTATAATTTAAAAATTTATAATTTGCTAGTCAATACTGTCCTAGTAAAATATGCGTGGCAACATTATATGTAAAGCTATAAGAGTTCCTTGTATGATGTTATTAACAGATGTTCCAAACCACAGGCCTACTCAAGCAGAAGCTGGCACACAGGTATCTCTCAAACAAAGGAATGTGAGCTGTTCTTTATTGAATTTAAGCAGCAAACAGAGTCATGAAGCAGGAAGGGAAGCAAAAAAGCTCAAACCTGTGAGGAAAAAGAAGCAGGAAACTTCCTTCCCCATAGAAGTTTTGTTTCTTGATACCAGTTGGAAATGTTTTTTAAGAGGGGAACAGATACTATAAAAAGGGGGGATATGCAGCCCACAACTCCCCTCTCCCAGCCCTTCAGACTAATAGCACATGAAGGAACAAAGGAAGCATTCATTGGACTCTGGTAGAAGTGGTCCTGACCTAAGAATTCTGGTTAGTAAGACTGCTGAAAGCATATTGTGAGAAAACTTGCCTTTGTATTTAACATAATTAAAATAGGTACCAGTTGGGTTTTATCTCTATTTTTCTTGTATTTCTGACTCTTATGTCTCATTACTTGTACTGGCTTAAAATCTCCTTGCAATTAATAAACTTGGTTTATTTTGCTTTATCTAATCCATTGTGTTTAAATTGAAATATCTGATTTAAAGACATCATAAGATAAACACAAAGTAACATTAATACGGAGGCAAGGTGTTAGATAAGCTATCACATTAAATTACATCGTGCTAAACTTTTTTTCTTTAATGAAAACTCAGGTTTAGCAATCCTGCAGCAAATTATATATATAGTATAGTGTTGCAAGAATTTAGAGAGAGTGAGTATTGCAGCTCAAGTGGGCTTTCTTGCACAAGAAATTAACTTGGCTGTCTACACTGGCCGCGAGTATTTGCGCAAGAACACTGACTTTGTAATGTACAAAATCAGTGGCTCTTGCACAAATACTCCGACACTCCTGCTCAGGGATAAGCCCTCTTGTGCAAGTATTCTTGCGCAAGAGGGCCAGTGTAGACAGACAAGTTAATTTCTTGCGCGAGAAAGCCCGATGGCTAAAATGGCCATCGGAGTTTTCTTGCGCAAGAGAGCGTCTACACTGGCACGGATGCTTTTGCGCAAAAGCAAATCTTTTGCGCAAAGGCACATGCCGGTATAGACGCTCTCTTGCGCAAATACTTTTAATGGAAAAACTTTTCCGTTAAAAGTATTTGTGCAAAATTATGCCAGTCTAGATGCAGCTATTAGAAATATTAATAGTTGGGTTTGTGATGACTGGGAGAACTTCATGGTGACTTGCTTGCCAGGTGCAAAGTGTGTGGATCTCTCAAGACATCAAAACAGACTTATGTGCTGTGCTGAGGATGAGATGGTGGTTGCGGTACAAGTAAGTACCAATGACACAAGCAAAGTTAAGTGAGAAATCTTGGAGGCCAAGTTTAGGCTACTAGGTAAGAGCTTGATGGTAGCATTCTCTGAAATGCTTCCAGTTCTATGTACAGACCCAGTTAGGCAGAATTGCTGGGTCTCAATGCATGGATGAAATTCTGGTGTTTGGAGGAGGGCTTTGGGAAAGGTGAACCTTATACAGGAAAAACGGTTCCATCTAAACCAATAAGGAACCAGTTTGCTGGCATGTAAAAATAAAAAGGGGGGAGGAGTTTTAAAATTAAGGGCTAAGAGAAAAGCAACAGGTGCAAAGGAGCACATGCTAATACCAGGGTATAAATTATATAGGAATGACACAATAGGTCAGGACCAAAAAATGTCACCCTGGCAAAAAACAGAGGTAGTTTAGAAGCAAAAAGATATCCCTTTAAAATCGGAAATAAAATTCTACTGAGGAAACCAAAAAGGAACAGAAACTCTGACAAGTCCACTGTAAAAACATAATTAGGCAGGCCATAAATTAATTTAAAGAGCAATTACCAAAAGACAAGCATTAACCGCAAGATTTTTGTAAGTACATTACAAGTACATCGTTTTTCACTGCAGGAAGGAGATTCTCACACCTAAGCAATTCTCTTATGGTGACAAATCTGACAAAACTGTCCCAGACTGAGGTGCTGATAGAGGGGGTTTGGAACAAATTGCTAAATTAAACAGTAATAAGTAGTGATGTCAAATTATTTTAAAATAGTTGCAGTTAACCATGAGATTAAAAAAAAATTGTGGTTAATTGCAATTTTAATTACACTGCTAAACAATAATAGAATACATTTTAAATTTATTATAAATATTTTGAATGTTTTCTACATTTTCTAATATATTGATTTCAATCACAACAAAGTCTACAAAGTGTACAGTGCTCACTTTACATTATCATCATTACAAATTTTTACACTGTAAAAATAAACCAAAGAAATGGTATTTTTAAATGTATCTACTATAAGTACTATAGTGCAATCCCTTTATCATGAACCTGAAACTTTTAAATTTAGATTTATTAACATAATTGCACTCCAAAACAAAACAATGTAAAACGTTTAGAATCTATAGATCAAAGCATGAGGTTCATACAAATGTTTGGTGTAGCTGACATGTAAATACCTTACACCACCAGCTACAACAGTGATATGCAAATATCTGTTCTCACATTCAGGTGACATTGTAAATAAGAACCATTATCTCCTGTAAATGTAAACAAAATTGTTTGTCTTAACAATTGGTGGAACAAGAAGTAGAACTGAGTGGACTTGAACATTCTAAAGTTTTATATTGTTCTGTTTTTAAGCACAGTTATGTTACAAAAATAACTCCACATTTGTAAATTTTACTTGCAAACTAAAGAAATTGCACTATAGAATTTGTGTGTGGTGGATTAAAAATACTATTTCTTTGGTTTATCTTTTTCACAGTGCAAATATTTGTAATAAAAATAATATACAGTGAGCACTGTAAATGTTGTATTCTGTGTTGTGATTGAAATCAATATTTGAAAATGTAGAAAACATCCACAGATATTTATAATAAATTGCAATTGGTATTCTATTATTAACAGTGTGATTAAAACTGATTAATCACAATTTTAAATAATGTGGTTAACTTGTTTTATGTTAATCACTTATGTTAATTGTGGTTAATTGACAGCTCTAGTGATAAGTTCCAGGACCAGATTGTGTTCATCCAAGAGTTCTTAAGGAACGAAAAAAATGACATTGCAAAACTACTAACTGTGGTGTATAAATTATCACCTAAAAGCAGACACTGTACCAGATGATTAGAGGATAGCTATGTAATGCCTTTTTAAAAAAAAGGCTCCATAGGCTGTCTTGGCAATTGCAGGCCAATTGCAGGACTAATTCAGTACCAGGCAATCTGGCTGAAATTATAGTAAAGAACAGAATTACAGACCCACAGATGAACACAATTTGTTGGGGAAGAGTCAGCTTAGCTCAGGGGTGGGCAATAATTTTAGATAGGGGGACACTTCACGAATTTTTGAAGTGGCCCCAGGCCGCCCCAGAAGGGGCGGGGCCTCTGGTGGAAGGGATGAAGGTCAGGATACTTCTGTGCTCCCCATCACAGACCCTGATTGGCCTAGGAGTGGGGAAGTATTTTCAGGCAGAATGGCTCTTGCACAAGAGGGGCATTTTGCACAAAAAGGAACTGTATAGACGGCTCCTTTTTGCCCAAAAGCCCCTTGCACAAAATGGCGGCTCATTAAGTATGCAAATGAGGTGCAGCGATATTCACCACTTTGCCTCATTTGCATATTTTCTTGTGCAAAAGGGGTCAGTCTAGACGTAGCCTGTGGGAAGGAGGTGAGCAGCCTTCAGTGGTGAAAGAAGACATTAAGGTCTATTGAGAAAAGCTGGACAAGCACGAATCCAAGGGGCCTTGATCTAAAGCATCCAAGGGTGCTGAGAGAGTTGGTTTATGTTATTGCAGAGTCCTTGGCCATTATCCTTGAAAACTCATGGTGATTGGGAGAAGTCCCAGATGATTGGCGCAAGGCAAATATAGTGCCCATCTTTAAAAAAGGAAAGAAGGAGTTGGTCCTGGGACCAGTTTTGTTCAACATCTTCATTAATGATCTGAATAATGGGATGGATTACATGTTGAGCAAGTTTGTGGAAGACACTAGGCAGGGATCAGGTCCATAGTGACCTAAACAAACCGGAAGATTGGGCCAAAAGAAATCTGATGAGGTTCAACAAAGACAAGTGCAGAATCCCGAATTTAGGATGAAAGAATCCCATGGATCGCTGCAGGCTGGGACTAACTAGATAAGGGGCAGTTCTTCAGAAAAGGTCTTGGGAACTATAATAGATGAGAAGCTATATATGAGGCAATAGTGTGCCTTTGTTGCAAAAAAGGCTAATGGCATATTGGGCTGCACTGTAGGACCTTTGTCAGCAGGCTGAGGGAAGTGATTATTCCTCCATTTGGCACTGGTGAGGCAACATCTAGAGTACTGAGTCCAGTTTTAGGTCCCCCACTACAGAAAGGATATGGACAAACTGGAGAATCCAGTGGAGGACAACAAAAATGATTAGGAGCTGGAGCACATGACTTATGAGGAGAGGCTGAGGGAAATGGGCTTAGTCTGCAGAAGAGAAGAGTGTGTGTGTGTGTGTGTATGTGGGGCGGCGGGGGGAGGGGGGAAGATTTCATAGCAGCCTTCAATTGCCTGAAGGGGGTTCCAAAGAGGATGGAGAGAGGCTGTTCTCAGTGGTGTCAGATGACAGAAAGAGAAGCAATGGTCTCAAGTTGCAGTGGGGAAGGTCTAGGTTGGATATTAGGAAAAAGTGTTTCACTAACAGGGTGGTAGAGCACTGGAATGGGTTCCCTAGAGAGGTAATCTCCATCATTAGAGGTTTTTAATGCCAGGCTTGACAAAACCCTGTCTTGGATGACTTAGGGTTGGTCCTGTTTTGAGCAGGTGGTTGGACTAGATGACCTCCTGAGGTCTCATCCAACCCTAATCTTATATGAGTCTATGACAAGTATACTGTTTGTAATAAAAACAATTTTTTTAAAAGTTATTCTTTATAACTTGCTTTTAAGTAAAGCAATATAGAAAGAAATTCACTGTACCTGATTTTGGAGCTCAAAAATCATCGTCCAGGTTACAGCACTTGGTGGACTTTGTTGAATCTTCATCTGAGGTACTATTTTACTAAGCTGTTTTTTTTTGCATGCTCTTATGCCAAGATCCTTTACAAAATAGAAATATTCACTAAGAACCCAGTTCTGCCATATTCATATTAAATAGTATTTAATCACACAAGTAATTCCATTGAAATATATGGGACTACTATTGAAGTAAAGTATAATTAATCAATATGAATAAGGGGTGGGGCAGAAGCAAGATATAAGTTTATATAACTCCATTAAAAGTTAAATTAAATCTCCAAAATATCACTATAAAAGAAGAATTTACCTCTTTTTTTTCAGTATCTATAGATGCAGAAGTCCAGTGAAATGGAGAGCAACTCCTCCTTGTTTTGGCTGCATTTTCAATAGCAGAGAAATGCAAAGCAGAATTCAGACTTCTAAGTTGTGCTCCACTCTTTGGTGCAGTGTGCAGTATTGGTGATTCTGCTTCACCAGCTAATTTAAGAGCAAGAACTTCAGCAGTACCTTGAGCTTCAAAATTTGCCTTCTTCAGGCTTGAAGGAGTAAATGAGCACAATGAATGTAAACGAAGACCCGGAATTAATTTGGGAGGAAGAGGAGGAGGAAGAGGAAGAGGAGGACGACGATTAGGAGCCAGTAGATGTTGATGAAAATCTCCAAAAAAAGGAGACTGGGGAATGCTGATTTTTGAAAGTGATTTTTGACTATGTGGGCTGAATTCTGGTTGTGGCTTAGAGACAGACCCAAACAGTCCAACTTCAGTGGCCCCAGCACTGTATTCAACGTTAGCAGCCCCGTTAAAGCTCATTCTAGTGGAATCTGGTGAGATGCCCGGTTTAACCAAGGGAACTGACACTTCGTCACTTTGACATTGGAGATGTTGCAGTTGTTCTTCAACTCTAGTTAGAAAACGGTCAGATAAACCTGCCTGAGAAGGAAACTGTCAAATAAAATTATAAGAAAACAAAATAGTTCTGGAGTTGAAATCAATTTTTTTTTGTAATTGAACATTTCCACCCCATTAGATATAATATCAATCTAATCACCATGAAACCCAACATAAAGCCTATTCTTCTGGTCAATTAAACAAGTAACTTCTTTCCTTGCACATGAAGCCAGGCAAATTCTGACTAGAAATATGGTGCACATTTTTAATAGTGAGGTATTAGACTAATTTCACAATTTCCATGCAATCCATGAAATCATGAATTCTACAGGATCTTATTCATAGTGGGATTTTGGCTGAGGGTGTGCAGAGCAGGGTAGAAAGGAAGGTATTGCAAGAGTTGGGTGAAACCAGGCTGAGTTAAAATATCTTTGAAATTGGGTGCGAATAGACCCTACAATTAACATGACTGTCAGGATTACGTAGTCCCCCCAACCTATGACAAAAATCCATCCAGGAGATTTGGACCCAGGGGTTAATGGGAGAATTGTTCTGGTATGTATGGTCCCTGAATGGATTCACAATTGCTTTTGTCTTATGTGGAGATGGAAGGGAGGATCATGCTTAATATATTTTTACAATCAAGTTAATTATATCAGAGGGGTAGCCGTGTTAGTCTGAATGCATCTGACGAAGTGGGTCTTTGCCCACGAAAGCTTATGCTCCTACACTTCAGTTACTCTACAAGGTGCCACAGGACTCCTCGAAGTTAATTATAGGTTGTGTTCACACCGAAAGAGGCAAAAAGCAAGAGAGCCAAGAAGTAGCCTATGAAGACCCTGCAAAAAGTGAGAGAGAGAGAGACCTTTAGTCAGTAACAGTCTCCAAAAAGTTTGGGATTATAAACAAACTATTTTTTGTTTTCTGGTTCCTCCTGCTTTGACACACACACACAACCTTATACATTCCTTGTTAATAAGCAAGACTGCACCAAAGAACATACCAATCCCTTTCATTAGTTTCTACCCCCTCCAGTGGGAATATCCCCAGAACCTCAAACTTTGACTAGCTGTTTGGGTTAAAAAAGGGGTAACAGTATTTTGTGGGGTGAGGCACAATGGATGTACAAGAGCAGGACTCTGCCAGCAAACTAAGGAGGTTTACTTGCTGAGGCACATATAATATGCCACAATTAAATTGGCTTAAGCAGCCTTTGTATGGATGCAAGGACAAGCCTCAACCTGATTCAAGGTAACTACTCTGGACAGTTACTGGTACTTCAGTCAGCGCAATACAACTGACAGAAGTACCACTATATGAATACTCAAATGAAATCAAGTCCTTGGACTAGACAGACAGGGAAGAATTTATCCAGAGAGTTAAAGAGTGACTAGCATCCTCTTCTCTCTCACAGATCACTGCTGTAATGGGGCCTGGTGCCACAACACCTTTCATGTACCTTGCCTTGCTTTGGGAGAGTCTGCTGATTTATTGCATTTCACACAAACATTTGTGCAATTAATTGTATCCAGAATAATAAGAAATGCAGCAGACTTTATAAACAACTATCAACTGTTACCTTCTATACAAGGGGTTGCCAAACTTATTGGACCTCTGAGTCACATGCAACAATCTTCAGGACTATGAGAGCCAGCGCACACCTGCTGGGAGCTTTGGGGTTTCAGCCCTGTTCCTGTTGAAGCCCTGCGCCCTGGTAGGCATGCCCTGCAGAGCTGAAGCCCGAAGACCACCCACCCACACTCTTGGGAGAATCCCCACTGTATTACCTTGCAGTAAGGTAGTGGTCTTAATCCTCTCCACTGTCTGGTAGGTGAAGAATGGTGTGGCGTTGGGGTGCTCTACAAAGCACACTTCAATGGTTAAAGAGCCACATGTGGCTCATGAGTCAAAGTGTGGCCACACCAGTTATATGCCATCTACTACCACAACCGGGGAAAATGCAAAAAACGTTCAAAATAAAAACATGCTAAGCACATTTATCGAGTCACATTTACCAAATCCCGTGGCTCTGTTAGAAGACATGTATTCAAGTCCAGGTGTCTTAGGCTCGCAGTCCATGTGAGATAAAAAGTCTAAGTGTTCTGGCGCCATAGGTTCCATAATGTTTGGAACACCAAGATGCTGAACGTCATTAACATTCTACATTGAAATGCAACAGAATTCCAAACTAGAGACTGGTCTTTAATTTTACTGTGATCTTTAAAAGTGATGCTTGCTATGCCAGAAATTCCTCCTCTGCGGGGATACCACAGAAACTCAAAACAAGGTACGTCACCATCAGTTGCTATGTGATTAATATAGCTGGAGTTGTGTATCTTGATTTGACCTTCCCCTGTAGTGTAGGCCTGGCCTCAGTTGGGGGTCAAGGGCTGAGTCTGCTAGCAGAAGAGGAGTGAGAAGTCCTCCTACTTACATTCCCTCAGTTTCCAGCTCTATACTGCCACCTGTGTTTTGTTAGAAAAAGAATCCAATGAGGGGGCACCAGCTAGTTGAGACGGGGGAGAAAAAATTAAATCAGATTGGTCATCCAGAGCTAAGGATCAGTGAAAATTAATTTGCCTTTTTTTTTTAATTCACAGCAGCACCCATCGTAGATGTTTGAATTTCAGATGTTTGAATCTCACATACCTGCTCATGCTCCAAACAGTGAATCCTGGTCTCAGCTCGCCAGTCAAAGAGATTAAGCACTGCAGTGTCTCTCTTGGGACTGTGGGAGGCTGCTGATGAAAAGAGCGCGACTCTTAATTCCTGTGCATTGTCAGTGCTATCCCCTCCTTCCCCCAGCTGGCCAGACAGGAAAGTCGCAGTGGTGGCCTAGGGAAATATAACATGGAGTTACTATTAGAAGTATAACTGGTTGGAAAACACAAATTTATATAATTAATTGCATCCAGAATAAAAAAAAAAAACAGGAACACATAAAGCTCATTTACTGATTCACATCTGCTGAATCCCACTGCTCTGGTTAGAGACTGGAGTCCATGCTCAGATGTCTTAGGCTCCCAGTCCATGTAGGGTAAAAAGTCTGTATCTTCCTTAGCTATAAGTTCGGGAATGTTTGGAACACCAGAGTGCTGAACTTCAGTAATATCCTACATTGAAATGTAACAGAATTACAGATTAGAGAGCGGTTTTTAATTGTATTATGATCTTTAAAAGTGATGCTTGTTATGCCAGAGATTCCTTCTCTGTCAAACAATGTAAGGCTGAGAGTTAAATGAGGGGTAAAATCGGTGAGGACTATACAAAGGAGGTGCATTCAGTATATGTAAGGTTGCCAGATACTTTAAAAAAAAATACCAAACATGGCGGGAAAAAAATAGTTGTAAGCAAAAAAAAAAAAAAGGTCACTGCACCTTTAAATCGCCACACTCCCTGCTCCTTCTATCCTGCCAGACGTGGCAGGAGAAGAATATCCCCACTGGCCTTCTGTCTGAGAAAAACAGAAAATACCAGACATTTTACATGTCCGGTATTTTCTGGGTTTTTTTACCGGACAGAGGCAGCGAAAACTGGACACCTGGCAACCCTAAGTGTATGAAAATTGCTCGGTATATACAAACACAGTAAAAGTAACATTATAATGCCCTGACTGTATTAAGGGTTGTTGTATCATAACACACGATGGTAGTAAATGGACTTCCACACTACATTGGCAATGCACTTTGATGTATTCGGAGAAACATCTTCTGTAACTTAGTTCAGAAATTAGCCTCTATTTTGCTTTCAAGTAAGCAGATCGATCAGACACTTTAAAATTTTTGATGTCAGCTGTTACTCATTTGTCACTTCCCCATCACAACTCCTTTATACAAGCTAATGGTTAAGATCAACCAAGCAAATCAATATGTTGTAGATTACGAAAATAAAACATAAAAAATAAAAAATAATAAAATAATACAATACAACAATAAAATATTTTTTCGATGAGAGTGTAATGTAGAAGTCTGGATTGTGGTAGATGAATGTACAGAATCCTAACATACGAAGATGATGTTTACATTTCTTTTTTTCTGATTTATGTACAAGATACATGATGTGCTTTATTACGTATTTGGTAAAGATTTTTTACAACTTTTTGGAACCAGTATGTAGTTAACATGTTATTTGATTTTTATACTACCTATCTTATACTGTTTAAGTTTAACTATCATTTATGATATTTCACAATAATCAGCGCCTTAGTGGAACGGCACTTTGTTTTTAAAAACTGTATTATATAAAGATCATTACTAGACAGTATCAACAGAGATGATTATATTTTCTGAAAGTCAGTGACTAGAACTGCCAGAAGAGTGAAAGCTCTGACTAGTCTCCTGCTAGGGAAGTAGCGGCCAAGTGCAGAGGAGGTAGTACATAGAGTGCTGCTGTGGTGGGGTCACCAGCTCCACCCCCTTCAACCCTAAGGCCTGGTCCTTTAACTGCTGGCCCCGCGGCCTAGTCCTTTGAATACAGGCCCCGCGGCCTAGTCCTTTGAATACAGGCCCCGCGGCCTAGCCCTTTATGGTATCCCCTTGTCGTCCGGGATCTGGGAGGAAGGGATAGAGGGGCTCGGGCCCTCCCTTCCACCAGGCCCCAACCGAGGGCCCTATCAGTGGTGGGTGGTTCCCACCACTGGCTCAGTGGGGAGTTCTCCCCGAAACTTGCCGAGCCCGCTGGGGCCTTTCCTGGTCCCCGCCGTGGGTTGCTTCCTACCCCTTCACCCAGGCCGACAGCGGTCCCACCTGTGGATGCAGGTCTGGCTACAGCAGCATTGTTGGCAGGCATGGCTTGGGAGACAGCAGTGGCTGGGGCAGCGACAGCTTCTAGGGAGGCTGCACAGTGCAGCTGGCATTGCGGTCTAGCTCATCGGGGAGACAACAGCGGCAGGGGGTAACTGGTTTGGCGCCTCTTGTTCCAGTTGCAATGGCTGGGGCTCCTATGTCTGGAGAGGATCTCCTTCTTCTCCAGCGGCCCACCCCAACTGAGCAGCCCTGCTGCCTTTTATACCTGGGCTGCATTGTGAGCATGCTCAGCAGGGCTGCAGGGGAGGGGCGTTTTCTACCCAATAGGTGAGCTCTCCACCCCCTTGTTCAGTGCGGGGCTGGCCAGCCCTGTCACAGCTGCACAGAGCTTAACAGTAAAACTTTGCCTGCTTAAGGAGTGACATTTCTAAGAAAGGGACAACAATTCCACCAGTAACTACTGTATAGCATTGCAGAGATATTATACATGCTATGACATCTACCTAATGTAACATTCTTAAAGAGCACAAACAAAACAGTATTTATTTCTATGAACAAAATCTGCACCAGCCTATTTTTTGTTGTAAATGAAGTAGAAGTGCAATTGTGCAAAACATGGACATATCTTCAATTCCTTAAATTATCCCAGTTTATTCAGTGCTTTCTCCATGACATTCAGATAATTATTCTATAATAGGCAATTGATTATTTTCTTTAGTATTCATATATAATAAATAATAATTATAACAACTATCAGTATTACTTATATTATAAAAATGCCTAATATGTTAGTTGCTGTACAGACTTATGGGAAAACACAGCCCTTGCTCCTCAGGGCCCAAACAGTTTCTTTCAATTACAATTGCAGTACTACTTGGTAAAACCATTCTGCTAGATCAAAAAGCTCATTCTGGACACAAGATGGTGACTTTATAGGAGTTGTGCCTACAGATACAGTCTAAAAGTGAGAATACTTGCATAGTTCTGAATTCTGCCACATGTGTACACAGATACAAAAAGAAATCTGCAGCTTCTAAATCATTAAAAAAGCAAATATCTCCAAAATAAACATAGATTATGTGTTGGTTCAAGGGAGGGTAGTGGGTGGGACAGACACGGATTTTGTTTGGTTGCCTAGGTATTCCAATGACATATGCTATAAAAGAAGCTTCATAAGGAAAGTCAAAAAGCTTAATTCAAAAAGCACCAAACAACATAAGCTTTTGCAAAAATAATAATTTTAGTTCTTCTGAAAAAGAACCAGAATTGTTCACTGTGATAATATTAAGCAATGTATGCTTTAACAGTTCTTACAAGAATTACAGTATTTGTTTTTCTTTTCAGTTATTTTCTAAAGACATTTTAGAGAGACACAAACTGAATGGGATAATTCAATAGAAACACATACCCTTTTCTCTACTGCCACAAAACTTGTAAACTGGGTTATGATGGAGTTCTCCATGCTGAGATTAATAATCAGGACTTTCAAAGTATGTTTCTTCATCTAGAGTGTTATATATTAACAAGATATGTTTAAAAAGAAAGCATTCATGTGAAAACAATGATATTAACTAAAATAAATACTAGTGTCAAAACTGAATATACTCAATATGTTCTGATGCCCTCTGGATACAGGCATATAATTAAGCTCAGCTCACAACTATTTCTACAGAAGGCTTATATGTTTCTGTTTGTATGCCTTATTCCCTGCTTCCTATTTAGAAGTTCTGAAGGGAGAGGGGCTCATTCCATGAGGAGTAACAGTAGTTCCAATTAGGATTTTTAATTCGAACTACCTACTCTGTGGGCTGTGGGCACGGAGTTCAGACTAAGGGGGATTTAAAAATGGTGATGCCCGGAAACATGCAAATGAAGCCCAGGATATTTAAATCCCGGGCTTCATTTGTAACTCCGCTTGCCCTCATTACCCTACCTAGCTCGAACTAACGATCTAGTGTGGACATACCCTGAGCTACTTGCAATTTATTCACTTGTACTGTGGAAGAGGAAACTGGAACTGGTAATTCTTAAAGAAAAATGGCACTGGAATGGCCTAAGTCAGAAGTCAGTCAGGGCTGTATAAACTAGCTACTATGGTCTTGGGCTTCCATCTCCTTCCAGTGCAGGCATATGACTATCAGATCCTAGATCAGTGACAGGCATTACTGAAACCTAAAGGGCAGCAGATCAGCAGCACAACTTTCCCTCTTCCCAATAAAGCACGATGTCTTGAATCTATGGGGCACCATTTGTATCAAGTCAGGAATGGAAATGCTCACGGGCTCAGAAACATCCTGTATCACAGGCAGATTGCAACACGCTGGGACCTCTCTGAAAAAAACAGCCTTGTTTGCCAGAATCTCAACTTTCATTTAATTAAAATAAAGTAAGCCTCTAGCCCCAAACTGCCTCACCTGGCCCTGCCTGTGCTTCATCAGAGCTCCCCCGATACCCTCCGTCAGCCTGCTGTTGCAGTGCAGAGGCTGGGGTAGGCAGGCTGGGGGCTAAACTGCCTGTCCTCCCAGTGCTGGGGCCACTCTAGTTGCTGGGTATCAGGATTGGTGTCTCAGTGGAGGGATTGGCTTCCTGCTTAGGGGTCTCACTGGCAGACTCACGGCACTCCTCTCTAGTACTCTGGGGCCAAGGGAGGCTGAGGCAGTACTGCCCACCAGAGATCTGGGGTCAGGCTCTCCGGAGCACTGGGGCAGGCTGGAGCCGTGCTGCTTGACAGCTTTCTGGAGCTCCAGGGCTGGGGGAGGTGAGGCTGCACCACCAGCCAGCTCTTTGAAGCTCCAGGGCCAGGGAAGGCTGGGGTGTGCTAACTTGGTTTGGGGGTGCGATCCTGGGGCAGAGGGTAAAGGCCAGCAGCCACATTAGTAGGCAGAGCTGGGCAGGGGCCAGCAGTGGCCACACTGGGGAGGGGCGGGGCTCTGGTGGGCACAGAAGAGGTAGGGCTGGGCAGAGCTTGCCTCCTCAAACCATGGACCTCTCCTGTTATGACTATGAAGAAAACCTCAAAAATGTGACCTGGGTGTAATTGGTATGGAGATTTCTGTTGCTATACAGAGCATGGACCTAGCTCTGAAAGGTGAGATTGGCCTGTAAGTTTTCAGAGCTACTGGCCTCTTACCCACTCACTTGAGTGAGGTGTTACCTCAAATGCCCAATGATGATAATTTAAATGCCAATATAGTTAACTATTTGTAAGGAAGTAGTATGGGAGAGTCACAAATGTGCAAAATTTACAATCTGTGAAATAACTGTCTCACTTTGATGCCTCAAGATGATGATATTTGGAAGATACCATCACTTATTTATTCCTCCCAGTCAACTCCAATTTGCCTAGAAGAGCATACGGGCATATTCAAGTCCTAGTGATGGGGAACAGGGGAGACAATCTCAGGAGACCAGTGGAGCTCTAAACAATTTTAAACACCTGCCTGATTTACTGTGATGCAACATTACACAGACTCACATAGGCATTATTTTGTGGGCAGCATGTTGAAAAGTACCACTACAAGTTGCACCTCCCTGGTCCAGCACCCTTGGGACGAGAGCTGTCCCGGACCAGGGAGTTTGCCAGACCAGAGGTGGTCAGTGCTCCCCTGCTGGCTGCCCTGCTCCTGTGCTCCTCTCCCTGTGGCTCACTGCCCTGCCACTGGCCCCACTAAAGCTAGCCCAGCATGGCTCCCCTCCTTGCTGCTCACTTGCTTCCCCAGAGTTTCTTGGGGTTACCAGTGAGGACCACTTGGCTGCTGCCAGTCCCATTGCCACACCAACCCTGCTGCCCTCTGGGTTCCCCAGCCAGGGCCGTCCAGCCACCTTGCCCCACTGCTGGGGCTGCCCCACTGCTGCTGGGGATTCCAGCCTGCTCGCCTCCACCAGATCCACTTCAACCAGGGCTTCCTGGTGGAGGCTGCCTGGTCTTCCCAGCCCTGCTGCCACTGGGGGTTTCCCAGGGTTCCTGGATGAAGCCACCTGGGCACGTGGCACTGCTAATGCTGGGGGTTCCCCAGCTCGAGGAGGAGCTCACAGCCGCCACCTGGCCCCCTGACTCTGGGAATTCCCTGGTTGGGATTAGGGTTCCCCAGCCACCACCTGGATTCATTAATGCCAGGGGTTCCGAGCCAGGGTGGGGGTTCCCCAGATGCTGCCTGGCACAGCGGGGCTCCTCAACCCCGGTGTTGCTTCATGGCTATTTGGTCCAGTAACACCCCCTGGTCCTGCCAGACCACAGAGGTTGCTGGACCACAGAGTCCTGGATCTGGGAGGTTCAACATGTACTATGTTTTTCCACCACTCTGACTCCAGAGCTTGGTACTGACTCTTGCAAACTTTTCTCACATAGGGTATGTCTACACTACCACCCTAGTTCGAACTAGGGTGGTAATGTAGGCAACCGGAGTTGCAAATGAAGCCCTGGATTTGAATTTCCCGGGCTTCATTTGCATATTGCCGGGCGCCGCCATTTTTAAATGTCCGCTAGTGCGGACTCCGTGCCGCGCAGCTACACGCGGCACGGACTAGGTAGTTCGAACTAGGCTTCCTATTCCGAACTACCGTTACTCCTCGTGGAAGCCTAGGAAGCCTAGTCCGAACTACCTAGTGGGACTACTCAGATGAGTACAGTTTGCAGGATCAGGCCTTCACCCATACAAGTAAAGATTTACAGGATCATGTCTTATGTCTATAACCGGATGTTTAACTGAATGTTGAAAAATTGGAAGGTGTTCAGAAAACAGCTCCAAGAATGATCTGAGGTGTAGAAAACATACCTTCCAGTGAGAGACTTAAGAAATTCAGTCTGTTTGGCTTATCCAAGAGAAGGTTAAGAAGTGACTTGATCACTGTCTACAAGTATCTACACAGGTAAAAGATTTCTGACAGTGGACAACTCTTTAACAGACACTAAGTAGAATTCATCTAGGGATGTGATGGGTTATCTATCACTTGAGCATCATATTAAATGCTCATAATAGTCCATTCTGGCCTTAAAACCCATGATATTCATATTGTAACCTTCTAATTTCCATTTCCAAGTCAAAGATTCTCTCCACTTCTTCTCTTCCCATCTCTTCTCACTGAATCCCTTTAACTGTTCTCGTTTTAAACATAAACTGAAATAAAACAGAGATTCCTAGTTCATATTCCTATCTTCAGAATGACAAACCTCATGTTCTGTTTCATTTTCATGAAGTATCCCGTTTTCATAGTCCCTAATGAGGGCTCTTGCTGTGAGTTTGTGGAGCAGCTACATTAAGGAAAAAAAGACAAGTTCAAATGATCACCAATCTAAAAACTTGCATTTAAAAATTTCCATTTGACGTATTAGAACTTCCTCTGAATGAAGAGGGGTAGTGGGGAGGAGGCACTGAAAGCCAGGACTCTCAGCTCTGTACAGCTCCCCATGAGGAACCCAGCTATCCCTCCTAGGCTCTCAGCTCTTTTCCTCCTCACCCGGCTTCTCACATCCCTAAGCAGAGACCCTCGTGGGCACAGCCCAGTGGGGGAACCAGGCTTTAGCTATCCAGCTTTTCTGTCAATTTCACAGTTCTAGCACAGCCTCCTCCCCCCTCCCCCCCCGGCCTGAAACTGAAAAGACAGCCAACAGCCGATGCTAGTAACACAATGTCTACAGACACTGGAGGTGCGTCACCAGCTTCCCCATTGCTGGAGCTACACTGACGTAAGCCTTATGTCTCTTGTGGAGCGGAACTATGTCATTGTAGTAGGGCACTTATATTGGTGGAACAAGGCTATAGTGCAGGGTAAAAGGGCCTTCTTGGGCCAAATCTGGCCCACCAAGCAGGTTGATCTGGCCTGAGGAGGTCCTGCCACTCTCCTGTGCCCAGGCCAATCAGGGCCTCGGGACTAGGGAGGACATGATGCTTAGAGTCAACCCTAGAGGTTGACTAAGTGCCACGTGCTGGAGGGCAGGGAGCGAGAGACTTTGTGCCCCGCCCCCCCCACCCTCAGGCCAATCAGGGCGTGGGAGCAGGGGGAAGAACACAACGTCTTCTCTCACCCTGCCCATGCCCTGCAAAGAGTGCACAGTGCTTAAAAGCACCACATGCTCCTTGCAGGATGGGGGCAGGGTGGGAGGAGATTTTGCGTGCTCCTCTCGCCCGCAAGCTGTGATTGGCATGGAGGCGGGGGAGCGTGCGAAGTCTCCTCCCACCCAGCAAGGGGCTCAGCACTTAGAATCAACTGCCAGTTGCTGCTCAGTTGGCAGGTGACTCTTAGCAAGGCTTTCTCTTGCAGGGCGGGGGCAGACTTCGCATGTTCCCCCTGCCCCCAAGCCATGATTGACCAGGGGGCATGAGAAGAAGCACACAAAGTCTCCTCCCACTGCCAGGGGGGCAGGTGCCCAGAGGGAACCACCAGCTGTTCAGAACAGCTGGCGGGTCTCTCTGGGAGGGGCAGGGGCAGGGGCAAAGATTTCATGCACTTCCCCACCCCTAGACCAATCAGAGTCTGTAGACATGGAAGCATTGAAGTGTTCTGGCCCTGCCCCTTCTGCCTGAGGCCCCTCCCCTTCTGGGGCGGGCCTGGAGCCACTTAAAAAATTTCTGAAGTGATCTCTGGTCAAAAAATTTTGCCCATCCCTTCTTTAGTGTGTACAAACATAATCAGGTTGACGCAAGACAGCTTATATCCACCGAATTGTGTAGTGTAGCCCAAGCCTCGGCTCTTAGAATTTTTCCAAAATGCAAAGCAAATGCTGCTGCATCATCCCCAGTAAACATCACACCAACATCTGAAACTACCGAGGCAGCCCCAACAAATTCCTAAAATGAGAAGAACCACCTCTCGCACAGGTAACTTTATACTTTCTAAGTCAGTCTGGGTCAGCAAGCATGGAGGAAATTGGCTCATTTATCCCACATGGGTCAGTTGCCTTTTTAAAAGCTTCTTTCATATGAGGCTAAGGTTCTTTATTAAAACAGCAGAAGCAAAAATGTTGAAGACAGGGGTATGTGCGGTTTTAAAGCAACATGTAAAACGATCTGTATAAATAACGTTGGCCTGACTCACTGTTCCTGTTGTCTTCTGTAATTCAGTGGTTGAGATCATTGCTTGCAATTCTTGGTCATTTATTAGTGCATTTAAAGTGGCCTGAAAGAAATAAGAAAAATATTCCTCTGATTTTTCCCTACTATTCTTTGCTATCAGCATTTCTGCAGTGATGCTCAAGTTTCCAGAAATGCGAATAAAATTTGAGATGTGAGTGATCAGATGCATATCTTTATAAATATATTCCATGATACACACAAGAATCTAGAGAGAAGAGTCACAAAAATTGAATCCTGAACGTATTTAATCATAATTACATGGATATCACATATGCCATCTTTGCTGAGAAGATTATGTGCCATTACACCCCCTACTCTTCATGAAAATATTATTATATGAATATGGCATAAATAATATGTTTTATGCAAGATGGGTCATGTGAGATCTCATTGGAAAGATTATTTTACTCAATGTGATTATCCTATTTGTATGCATATATCACTTCTGTAACTGGAATTAGGTATATGGACCCTGTGTCGATTACAAGTGCTTGCACCTTTGGAACATCCACCAGACAGTAGGCATTCAGCCTCGATGGGCCAATAGCAAGGACAATAGGACTGTGATTATACTAATCGCTCTCCTTCCTGAGAATTTTCTTGGGATGCTGCTTTGACATTGCAAGGTCATGTGATCATGTCACCTGATGCAGATATTCTTTCCCTGGAAGGTGGGGGAATCAAACTAGCAAACAAAAGATTTCCATGATATGTACATTCTATTTAAGGCTGGGGAGTGAGTTAATCTTGGTTCTTCTCCATTGCCATCCTGCCCAAGCAGGAAGACTGCTAAAAACACCTAAAGAAACAAAAGAACTAAGCTAGGGGGCAGGGAGAACAGGGCGGAACCCAGCCACGAAAGATCAACCTGCAAAGCAGTTACCTGGAGATTTAAGCTGCAAGCCATGCAGTTTACCTTCAAGAAACTCTGCAATCTACATGAAATGACATTTAGGATGAGAAATTAATATTTGTAGCTAATTTCTTTAATGTATACAGCCTCGTTTGCATGTTTTGTTTTATTTGCTCAGTAATCGGTTTGGTTGAGTTTACTAGCCCTTTTAACAGGAGTGTGCAATAATTTCTGAGGGGGCACCATTCCAAGAATTTGTAAGTGGTCATGGGCCACACTTTTCTGCAATATTATTGGAGAAGGTTGTGGGGCCTGGGAGGGAGTTTGGATGCAGAAGGGGGTTGTAACCTGGGGCAGGGCAAGAGGGAGTGCAGGGTCTGGGAGAATGTTTAGGTGCAAGGAGGAGGCAGTGTCCTAGGGCCAGCTGCTGGGAAAACATGTCTCTGCATACCCCTTGGCTGGGGGCAAATGGGACAGCGTGTCTTTGCATGCTGCCTGTGTCCACAAGCACTGCCTCTGCAGCTCCCATTGTCCAGAACTGCCTCTCCCCAGCCAAGCAATGCACAGAGACATGCCTTCCCTAGCACACAGCCACTTTGAGCAGCTTGTGGGACCGCAGTAGGCAGGCAGCTTGTTTGAGTGCTCCACTGGGTTGCAGGACATTAGCAGCCTGGAGGCTCATAGTGGGACGAATCCAAATATTTGGTGGGCTGGATCTCACCCACAGGTTGCATTTTGTCCACTTCTGCCTTATAATCACTTAAAATTCACCTTTTGTAGTGAATAAATGTGCTTTTGGGCTATTCTAAACCCAGTTTGTGCAATTCATAATTGGGGGAAAGGGAAGTTGTGCATATCTTCCTTCACATCGAAGGTAGGGGCAAATTTCATGAGGGGGGTATGTTGCATAGATCTCTATACAATGTAGGACAATATAATTTTGAGTTTACATTCCAGAGAGTGTACGCACCTGAGTGCTGGGCAATTCCTTGATCCGAGTCCTCCTAAGCTTATTGCATGATTCGACAGGTGGGAGTGTCCCTACCTGTGTGTGTGCTAGAAGGGGGCTTGAGAGTGTGACACTTCCCATCCCCATGCTTTAGGAAACTGGCTTGTGAATGTAAATATGCAGAATTTGAAGATGCTTTGGACAAAATACCTCATGTAATCTATACATTTTAATGTTATAATCTGCTGGATCTGTATAGCTTATTTTGGTGCATGTATCATTCTTGTATGTACAATTAGAACTATGAAGTATGAGATTGTTTATCATTTTAAATGTGCTAATGGTGATTGGGAAGCCTTAACGATTGAGTGGTCAACTTGATGGCTGTGTCTAGACTGGCCAGTTTTTCTGGAAAATCAGCCACTTTTCCGGAAAAACTTGCCAGCTGTCTACACTGGCTGCTTGAATTTCCGCAAAAGCACTGACTTCTTACTGTAAGAAATCAGTGCTTCTTGCAGAAATACTATGCTGCTCCCGTTCAGGCAAAAGTCCTTTTGTGCAAAACTTTTGTGCAAAAGGGCCAGCATAGACAGCTCAGATTTGTTTTCCGCAAAAAAGCCCTGATTGCGAAAATGGCAATTGGGGCTTTTTTGCAGAAAAGCGCGTCGAGATTGCGCGTCGAGTGCTTTTGTGGAAAAGCATCCATGCCAATCTAGACGCTCTGTTCTGAAAATGCTTTTAACGGAAAACTTTTCCGTTAAAAGCATTTCCGGAAAATCATGCCAGTCTAGACGTAGCCAATGATTTGTGAACAAATTGTCCTATAAGTCCAAGGGTGATTGGACAGGTAAGACTTGTGATCATACCACCTGGTACTAGAATTCCATTTTAACCAGACAATTTTCCATGGAAGGGGGACTGGAGAACAAAGGATAAGTGTCCAGGGGAAAGTCAATTTAAGCAATGAGAAGCTATCATTCCCTTTGTCTTCGGCTGGCTTGGGAACAAAAACAACTGGAGACCCAAGACAGAGTAAAAGATCATCTTTGACTTGAAGGCTTACCTGAAATAAGAACAGCTTTTAGGGTGAGAAACTGTTTGCAGTAAGTTTCAGTATATGAGAATTAGCTATGTGATTTATTTTCATTAAAATTCTGTAATTTACTTTGATCTGTCTGTTTTCACTTGCAACCACTTAAAAGTTCTTGGACTGCATTGGAGACAATTTTTTATTTCAGAATGTTGAGAAAGCTACTGGGAGGAAGCTGTTCTTGATTGATTTTAACAAATAGGGAGGAACTGGTTGAAAATGTGAAAGTGGAAGGCAGCTTGGGTGAAAGTGAAAATGAAATCACAGAGCTCATGATTCTAAGGCATGGTAGAATGGAGAACAGCAAAATAGAGACAATGGATTTTAGGAAGGCAGATTATAGTAAACTCGGAGGCTGATAGGTAAGGTCCCATGAGAAGCAAGACTAAGAAGAAAAACAACTGAAGAGATCTGGCAGTTTTTTAAAGGGACATTATTAAGGGCCCAAAAGCAAGCTATTCCACTGCATAGGAAAGATAGAAAGTATGGCAGGAGACCGCCTTGGATCAACCAGGAGAACTTACATGATCTAAAAATAAAAAGGAGTAATAAAAAGTGGAAACCAGGTTAAATTATAAAGGATGAATATAAGCAAACAACACTGGTATGCAGGGGCAAGATTAGAAAGGCAAAGGCACAAAATGAGCTAAATCTAGCTAGAGACATAAAGGGTAACAAGAAGACATTCTACAAATATATTAGAAGCAATAGGAAGACCAAGGACAGGGTAAGCCCATTCCTCAGTGAAGAGGGAGAAACAATAACAGGAAACTTGGAAATGGCAGAGGTTCTTAATGACGTCTTTGTTTCAGTTTGCTAGTGGAAATGGGGTAGGTTTAGAAGTTAAAATAAAAAAGAAGTTTTACATTACTTTAAAAAGTTAGATGCCTTCAAGTCACCAGGGCCTGATGAAATACCTCCTCTATCAACTCTAGGATGCATCTGAGCCTTGAGCTTACATCTTTGAAAAATCAAGGAAGTTGGGAGAGATTCCAGAGGACTGAAAAAGGGCAAATATGGTACCCATCTATAAAAAGGGAAATCAGAACAACCCAGGATACTACAGTCACATTAACTTCCGTGCCAGTCAGTTTAACTTCTGTGCCAGGGAAGATAATGGAGCAAATAATTAAGGAATTGATCTGCAAATATCTGAAACATAATAAGATGATAGGAAACAGCCAGCATGGATTTGTAAAGAACAAATCATGTCAAACCAATCTGATATCCTATCAAACAAAGCTATCTTTATTTTCTTTGTAACCATTTTTTAAGATCTATATTTGCTAGCAGTTAAGAAATAGAGCAATAGCCATTGTAACCATATGATTTATAAGCTTCTTTAATAAACCTGTAACTGTTTAAGCTTTAACCTGACTCCTTCAGTTGCTGCAACAGAACCAAGCACAATTTAAAAGAACTCCAGCCGGTCATAGGGAGCAGACGCAGGCAGAGCTGGGCATTTGGATCGTGTCGTCTCCAGGGGACAGATCCATAGGGGCATCCGTCAGCCTTCCCTAGGCTGCCCGCTGTGACGGGACCTGGGTCCTAGCAGCTAAAGACATGGGTGTAATAAGCTCTCCCTGCAAACTCTGGGGCGTCTGTCAGCCTGTTGGCTGCCCGCCGCGAAGGGACCCCAGTCCTAGCGGTCAAAGACACAGATGTTAAACTTTCCGGGGTGGCCGTCAGCCTTTCCTAGGTTGCCCACTGCGAAGGGACCTTGCATCCCAGCAGTTGAAGACTCGGGTGTAACATACACACACACACACACACACACACATACACACACACACACACACACACACACTGCCCTGACCACCGGCTGACAGTGTGACATTGTTGCAAACAAAGCAAACATGATTCTGGGATGCATTAACAGAAGTGTTGTGAGCAAGACATGAAAAGTCATTCTTCCACTCTACTCTGCACTGATTAGGCCTCAGTTGGTGTATTGTATCCAGTTCTGGGCACCACATTTCAAGAAAGATGTGGAGAAATTGGAGAAAGTCCAGAGAAGAGCAACAAGAATGATTAAAGGTCTAGAAAACATGAGCTATAAGAGAAGACTGAAAAAACTGGGCTTGTTTATTTTAGAAAAGAGAAGACTGAGAGGAGACGTGATAGCAGTTTTCAAGTATCTAAAAGGGTGTTAAAAGGAGGAGGGAGAAAATTTGTTCTCCTTGGCCTCTTATGAGAGGACAAGAAGCAATGGGCTTAAATTGCAGCAAGGGAGGTTTAGGTTGGACATTAGGAAAAAGTTCCTGTCAAGGTGGTTAAATACTGCAATAAATTGCTTAGGAGGGCTGTGGAATCTCCATCACCAGACATATTTAAGAGCAGGTTAAACAGACACCTGTCAGGGATGATCTAGATGGTGCTTGGGACTTGATGATCTCTCGAGGTCCCTTCCAGTTCTAGTGTTTTATGATTCTATGAAATCCTACTGTTTGTACTTAATAAAGACACTTTTGTTTACTATCAAGCCCAGTGTAAATAATGTTACCTGAGGGGAACAACCAGCGTACTCATCCTTCTTTCTTTGATAAAGGGGGCTCACCTGAATGAACTTTCACTGTGTAAAACTTTTACACAGAGAAAGACAGATTTATTTGGAATTTTGCTCCCTTTTGGGGGTTGGCTTCCTGGATGCTATGCCCTAGAATGGTGATTTTCAAAGTACGAGTCCAGATCCAGTACTGGGTTGTGGAAAGACAGGCATTGGGTCACCTTTCTGTAAAGTAACAGGGTGACAAGCGGGGGTACTAAGGCCAGCTTCCTGCCTGTCCTGGACCACACTGTGCCATGGAAGGAGTCAGCAGAGGGTCCAGCTCCTAGGTGGAGGTGAGTAGTCAACTCTCACAAGATAAAAAAGCAAAACAAGCCAAGAAACGAAGCCAATCCCCTTTCAAAACAAGCCTAAAATGAGCTCTGTCCATTTTTGCTCAGCAATGCCAGGAGACATACTAGGAATCGGCCAATGGGAGTGTGGAGCCAGAGCCTGGGATGGGGGCAGCCTGTGGAGCTGGTCCTGCTGCTGGCCACTTCCAGGGTGCAGTGCAGTCCGCTGTGGAAGAACAGGCAAGAAGCCTTGCCTTACCATCCCACTGCATCATTGACCGGGAGTTTAAACCCCAACAATCACTGTCCCCAACCTGAGCCCCCCCCAAACCCAGAAACCCTTCCTGAATCCAAAACACCTCATCTCCAGCACCATCCCATAGCCTTCACCCCCAGACAGAGCCCACACCCCTTGCACCCCACCCTTATGCCCCATCCCAGAGTCCCTACCCACATGCAGTACTGAACCCCTCTGCCCTACCCCCTATCCGGCACCCCAATCCCCTCATCTCTGGCCCCACCCCTAGGCAAAGCCTTCATCCCGCTGCACCCTCCGTCAACCCAAAACCATCATCCCTGCAGTCCTGCCATGAAGCTGGAACTCTAGTTAAAAGATATAATTATGCTGGGTAAAAGGCATCAATAATTTTATTCAACTAGGTCATGAGAAAAAAGTTTGAAACCCACTGAGTTATGGTACTAGCTTAAAAATTAAGAGACCTGGGTTCAAATCCCTCCTCCAGAATAGACTTTCTAGGTCATTTACGTCATAAAATGGTCATAATTTTACTTCTCTGCATTATAGGGGTGTTGTGAAGATAACTATGTTAAAGACTGTGTTGCACTCAGATACTCTGGTAACGGAGGCCATGTAAGTATTTAGGAAGATCATTGTCCGGAATTGGTTATTCTCCTAGTACAGACTGTAGGTAAGATTGTATGTTCCTGGAGGCAGGGACCACCTTTTTTCTCCATATTTCTTACAAGGCCAGGCACAGTGATGGCTTTTAAATAATATTTTTAAGCCAGAAAGTCACACAAAATTTATCTCAGCAATCAAGATTAGGAAGCATTATAATCTATTATGTATTAATTTTTTACTCACCCCCAAAAGACCATGCTTCTTTGTATCATTCCTTACCTGAGTACAATGTGGGATAAATCCATAGACAAGAAGTCTTTCATTGTTAAACAAAGACTGTATTTGAGTAGGAGCTTGCAATGGCTCTGGTGCATTTGAGTCAAACTGTTGCCATTTAATAGAGACAGAACTGCATCCTGGAGAATATATTCTGGATGTTTGGCTTTCTATCTGTGTACAGAGATGTTAATGAGTTAAATATGTTACTCTAATACAGGGGTGGCAAACAACACAGTGATGGTTCACCAGGGTTAGCCCCTGGTAGGTCTCTGCCACTGTATTTATCTCCATGGCCAAAGATAAGGGTGATCGGTGATCCATGGCCAATAGGAGCTGCGCTCCTGGTCAATGGGGGTGGAGGGAAGCAGCGCAGACTGGGACACTGTTCCCCCTCTCCCATTGGCTGGGAATGTTGACCTACAGCCAACGGCAGCTGTGATTGCCTGTAACTGTGGCTCTGAAGGTAAATATAGTGGTGGTGGCTCACTAGTGGCTAACCCTTGTGTACTAGATCCAGCCCACGAACTGTATTTGCCCACCCATGTTCTAATAGGGAAAATATCACAAGAAGTGGTGTTCTTGTTTCTGCACTTTCCTGAGTCATAGTAGCTAGGCTGACAGACATTTTTCTGTTGGCCTAGCTATGTCTACACCAGGGATTTAGGATGGCATAGCTGCAGTGCTCAGGGGCATGGATTCTTCATATGCCTGCATGCTGAAGCTATGTCAACCTAATTTTTAAATGTAGACCAAATACTAATCAAGAAGAATACAACAGAATCTGACATTAAAAGCAGAGAAATAAAATAAAATTAATCATTTTTTTCTCTTTATCTTATTCTGTCAATGTTGTAAACAAGGAACAAAACTGAAACTTGGCTCTCATTCCCACCAAATACCATCTCTTCTTCCCTTAAAATGTAAATTATGACAAAAACAAGAAGACTCAGTGGTGAAAACTGACAAGTTTCTGCCTGAAAGAGAACACCGCTGCAGCTTTCCACCAGAGGTCACCCAAGGAGTAGCAGCCAACATTGCCTCATCATCATAAACAGGGCTCGACAAACAATGTCATCTACTCACCTGTGGTGAGTAGAGTACACCCCGGAAGAGCCAGCGCAGAGTGATCCGCGCGTGCACAGAGCGCAGAACTGAGCAGCTGGCGAGCGGGGCTCGCCGCCGCTTGGCGAGCCCTGATCATAAACTACTGAGATAGTTTCAGCAAGTTCCTAAAGGGAGAATGTCATCTGGTGTACCTACCCTGCCCCAGGCCCAAAAAAGTTAACTGTGCTTTGCTGGCTGAGGAAGTCCCACCCCCTCAAATCTCTGCAGGGCATGCTCAGCCTGGAGGCAGAGTATAAAAGGAAGTACCCCGCCAACTCAGGCCAGGCAGGTTGCTGAAGCAGGAGGACACAGACTGCAGGCTGTGTTCAGGGAGTTCCTACAGGCCCCGACTACAGAGCCACAGCATGCAAAGCTACAGACTCCACGCTGCCTGATGCGTCCTGAGTAGAGACCGCACTGGCAGGAGCTATGCCCTTTGAGAAACCCATGGGAACTGTGGAGCACTGCTGAGGGAGAAAGAATAGGGAGCAGCCCAGTGGATTTAGACGTTTCTCCAATGAGTAAACCAGGGAACCATTCAGTGTGTTTTGGGAGGATCCCTGCTGACTCAGTGGTGAGCACTTCCCCCACCACCAGGGACTCAGGGAGGCCCCCAGTCAGCCTCTCCTGGGCACCACAGACCCCTAGATAGTACTCCATTTCCCCCAACAAATCAATAGGCCACACGGTACCCCAGAAGTGGGTGCTTTTATTCACTCTGATTATTAGGCAATCCTGCCCTGAATGAAAGGGCTGTTTTATTGACTCCAGACACTAGATCATACTGCCATGTTTTATAGACAAGGTCATAAACACAAGATCCAACTGGCTGCTATACCGTAATTCCTCATTTAACACATGCCAACTTAACACGTTTTCACGAGAGCATGATTTTTTTTTTTTAGGGAATGTTTTTTGAATTACACGACCATCCCCGGAACAACACGATTTCCCTAGCCGGCCCATTGCCGGCGGCTGTGCAGGCTTCCCCCGCCTCCTTGCAAAGTGACGGAGGGTTCGCCACTCGCCACGCCATTCCCCGGCATCCTCCCCTCACCGGATGCAGTGCGGGTCCCAGCAGACCTGTCACAGGGGCATACTCCCAACCCAATCTCCCTCCCCTCTCCTCCTCTTCCCTTCTCCAGAGCCAAACACCTCCCCTCCTTGCTGTAACCCAGTCCCGTTTCTCCTCCAACCTTATGTCCTGATCCCAACAGACACCACCACTTGAAACGCAACCCCCACCTTTTCCATTATTTTCAATGGGAAAATTGACCCCGCATAACACGTTTTCACTTAACACGATCATTTTCTGAAACATATCTATAATGTTAAATGAGGAATTACTGTACTGTCTTTTTCCCATTCTTCTCACCATATGTGACCCAGCACATAGGACCGAGTGTACATAACCTACAATAGAGAAGTACCACTTTTTATCCAGGTGAACTTGTATTTTTCAAATGAGAAGAGGAAGAAAGATGAGAAGATGTTTCAACAACCTGTGTGTGAGGCCCTTGATCTGAAATCAGTGTGTTATCTAAAAGTTAAAGGGAATTGCTTTTCAGGTGGAGCCCAACATTTCTCAGAAGGCGGAACTGATCTTTGAGACACAAAGACCTCATTCCCCACTAAAAAGCAGCTCTCCTTTAGTTAAAACACCAAGGATCCTTCTGTTTGAAATAGCAAGGTCCCACAAGCCCAAGAAGATGCTACTCCCAAATTAAAACATTGAGGGTCTCAAAGCATTCCACCCAAATCAGATGCTAATAGTGTACAATTCAAGAAAAATATATCTAGGATTGATAACACTTACCTTTTTTAGCCAGTTATACTTCGATTTTGGATCAAAATATTCATATGCTCCAGCACCATATTGAGACAAAGTTCTCAGGATGTGATGATTTGCTGTGGAACTAACCACATTTTTAAAAGATTTTTTGGTTTTTAAGTAAAAACTGATAATATGAAATTGATTCCAAATATTTTAATTTTTTAAATAGTGCAGCAAGTTTTCCAATATCTCTAAATTCCCCTCCTTCATTCACACCTACATTAAACAAAGCTCAAAACTGACAAGATGCAACAGAGCCTCCATCTTGCCAAAGGCTCCATCAACTGTTCTAATGATATCAAGAGTAAATGCCAACAAGAGCAACAAGATTTCCCATGCTCATCCCCAGTGCACAGGTTTAAAGCCCATGTCTTAGCTCTGAAAATTAAGCATTCTTTTAGCACAGATCACACATATGCACACAAAAACCAACTCATTGATTTCCCACAGGAAATAGTGAAGTGAGGGATGAAGTACATGTTCACAGGGTTTTAAGGAAAATGCATTCTTGAGTTTCTGCATAAGAGACATGAGATCTTCGATGCAAGGATTTTCAAAGGGGCTTACATGAGATAGATGCCTTACTTCCATTGAAAGCTACTGGTATTTCGTTTCAGATTGTCGAGCAATTCTATCCGGAAATGGGTTTTGCAACATATTAGTAAGAACATATTAGTTAATATCTTTTAATACATTATTACATCCTAATCTAGTCAAAGCCTAATTAGAACCTATTAAGTGCTTATTTTAGTAAGCACAATAACTTCTTTTAAAATCTTTATTAAAAAAAAATCAATACAGAAAATTACATTACTGCACTATTAAAATTATGGAGTCAGGAAATTTTTAAAGTTAAGGTTTCAGCAATATTAATTGTTTCCCCATTCTAAGGCATGTTTTTATATTTAACAGGAATATATTTAAAGTACACATTTCAGAAAAATGAGAGGAACAGATAAAACTACATATGTGCAAAGTAAATTACACTGAAGGAATTTCAAATTTGAATTTCCTGGATTTTTTTGTATTTTAACTGTAGAATGTGGCATTCACTTTTTTGCATTCTATCTAGCTGTACATGATAGACTGCACATTCGGCAAACCAGATGATCCTCAATGCATTGATATCTCACTTCAACTAAAATGATCAGCGACTTAAGTCTGAAGCATAACACAGTGCAATTCTTAATTCATTTTGTACTCACCCAACACCACATGTAAATAACCGGCTGTGTATGACATTCTTTTTCACAATTTGAAAGGTCATGCTCTCATTCTGAATGTGCCCATCGGAGATAAGAAGAATATTACGCTCTCCTTGAGAAGGATACAACAAACTTAAATAATGTAAGGTTTTCCATAAATCAGTATTTCCCATTGTAGGTGTAGCAGACTGAAAAGGAAAAAAAAATTCTGAAAATCTGAGTTTTATTTCAAACTTTCCCCAAAATAAACTATAGCAAAGAGTTAAGATTCTCTTCTTATGGTAAATTTCTCCTGGTTTCCAAGTGTAGTCCCATTACTAAAGGTGCCTCTGCTTATTTTCTGGAAAGACCCTGTGTGCTGCAATCCAGCCTCACAGACTACAATTCCCATGAGCCCTTAGGAAAAACAGGAAGGAAGTGACTCTTGTGTGGGAGATCTGGGTCTCTCCATGTGCATGAGAAGAGAGGCCTAGCAGTCTGGGACTCTGCCCTTGGATTTTGGAAGAGAAGAGGTGCCAGGCTGCTGTGGAGGAGTTTGATCCAGTCCAGGGGCTGTTAGAGTGCAGCTACAGACTGGGACTAGAGGCTTTTGGAACTGGAATCTAGCAGGCTGCTTCTGATAGGCACAGCACGAGGCTGTAAGTAATTGGGCCTTTTTGGGAAAAGTGCTGCCTGGGACAGAGCTGCTGCCTAGCTTAGATCCTCATACACACTTTCTACAGAGAATCTCCACTACAGCTGCAGTTCTTCAAGCGTGCCCACGCAAGCAAGAGTCTGGGACTCTGAGTCCAGGAGTGTGCTCACTGGGGTGGGATAAATATTGACAGCTAGATAAGTTCCTTTTACTTCTGTGTACTTTGTTAATTGATGTTATTCACTGTTAATTTGTTAAATCCTGTTTCTTTAAGTTAAGTAAAGGTAGTTCATTCTAATGTAATCTATTAGATGTATATGATTTGTAGTTGTTGTTCTGGAATTAGATCCAGATTATAGCTGGAATGAGTATATTCCTGGAGGCTCTCAAGGCACACCAGTAAGTGTGTACAAGGCCAGCCAGGTTGAGGCACCACCATTGTATGTTCATTTTGAGCAAGGGACTGTAGCAAAGGGTGGATGGGACTTTCCCCAACTAAACACCATCACCACTGGAGTGCTCAGGATCTTCTTTTGGGTTAAAACCATCAGGCACCCAGGCACACCTGTGAGTGTGACCTGCTCCTAAGTAACCCAGGGAGGAAAAAGGGGGTTACACAAGTATACTTCTTAATTCTGAGTTTGCTTTCTGCCCTTCTCTAATTATTATTATTTGTACTGTGACAGTGCCTAGGAGTCCCAGTCATGGACTAAAACCTCACTGTGCTAGCAACTGTACACACACCGAGCAGAAAGACAATCCCTGCACTCCAGTGTTTACAATCTCATCTTCCTCCTTCCAAGACAGTGTCAATTGAATTTTGTCTTTCATTGGAATGACCAAGTGCACTGGTATCTTCAAGTACTGTCTTCGGTGCTGGAAAGATGGTGCTGTTAGAGCAGGGAGGTTCTCATGGATGTCTGTACCATTCCCTGTCCTGCTATAAAGTCATCAGAGGGCAAAGATTCCTGGTAGTCAGATTTATTACATGGCAGAGAAGTTTTCCAAGGGAAAAAGTGGAAGCTCCATCACTTAAGTCATTTAAAATCCAACTGGACAAGATAATAGTGAATAGAGAATAATGCTGCATTAAAGGAGATCAGCTGGATGACCCGGTATTACTCTCCCATCTCCAAATTTCAAAGTCCTATGACTAACACCTACCATGGGCCACCTTAAACTTTCACTGAACTAGAACAGGACATACAACAGAAATTATGCACCTGTTACCAGGGTAAATGAGCTCTTGGATATTACGGAGACTAACCCATGGAAGAAATGTAGAAGGTGGCCTTAATTAAAGTCGCAGAACAGCAACATATGATGGCAAACATTACATGGAATCCCTGAGGGCAAAGAAACTCTCAGTAGCACACAGAAAAACAATTTTACTTACTATAATAAACTCCTTTACTGATGCAAGATCACTTGTGATATTCTTTGAAAATGAAGAAAATTCTGTGAAATCTGTGGAATGAAAACTGATGATAAAAATCTTCCTTTAAACACTGAGTTATATTTCATTAACTAGGAATGGCAACATAGTGGCAGTGAATGGTTACAATTTTGCTATTAGAAATACTATAATAAAATTATTCCATGCTACTACCAATTATAGAGACCATAAGGTTTCTAGTTTAATGTATTACTGCTTGTTTAATAAAAAGATAAGCATAAAGATAAGGATGACAAGAAAGTAATAAAAAAGTATACATCCAACAACAACAACAAAACTTACTTGTGCCAAATCTGATAACATTCACTCTCTGTGTAAAACAAGACATTTGTAGAGCATGGACAGCAATATGCTTTGCTTGTTGCAGTGTTGAACCTTCCATGGAGTTGGAGCAATCTAGACAGATAATAATTTCTTTGGACAACTGGGTTCCGGTAAAGTTTGTTTCAAACTTTGGCTGAAATACAAGCATGCATGCCTAAAGAAAGAAAAGCTTGATCATCAACATAGTGGACCACTATTATTTATATAGCACCTAAAGGGATCTAAACATTTTACGAAGATCACTATATGTATGTAGGTTTTCCTAAGGTCACCCATCATTTTGGCATCTGAATGTAATAAAGCCAGATGTCTAGAGCAGTGGTTTTCAGTGTGAGACTAAGTCTAAAATTTCCAAAGGAATCTGCACCTCCATCTGAAATTTTTAGAGGTACACAAATGAAAAAAGGTTGTAAGCCACTGGTCTAGAGGTTAGCAAGTGTTTTTTGTTTTTTGTTAAATCTTGATGAGATTGGCTCTCCTTGTCCTGTATCCTTAGCTCATCCCTTGTCGGTAAGAAATTTATTGGGAAGTTTCTGTTCCCCTCTATTTTACTTTTCTGCAATCAGAATGGAATTGCTTTTCTGAAATAAGATACAGACTTATTTTTTTTAAATCATCAATACCATCATCACTTCATGAGAAGTCCTGGAATTTTAAAAATAAATGAATTTAGAAGTAAAATGCCTTGAACTTATGATTATTTAAAAAGCTCAAAAACCTGCACTGTCTACTCTTACAGAATAAGAAAAGAAACACGCGAGTTCATTAGTGGTATTAGTAAAATACTTTGTTTTTAAATGCTTTTTGATAAACCAGAATTTCAGATATCATTCTTATGGGTGAATTAATATTTTAATTTCCAAACTTTCTATTGCATAGGTCAACTCCCTTAAAATAGAACCTATGCAATGTGTTGCAGTTATCACCTGTACATTTAGTACACAATGACCCTTTGGTCACTGATTTCTGCTACAGCTTCTGTGCCATGATCCTGAATACTAGCTTTCCTCTGGATGTTGACATTTGTAAAAGGCATATAAGGTGTCATCTGACAGCTCTGGAGATGCATTTTGCCCCATATACCTACTATATCTGTCTAATGATGAAACTAAGAAAGATGCTTTGCTTTAACTGGTACCTATATTTTGTTATTTTTTCCTAAAAATATTTTTCTTTAAGGCTACCCACTCATTGAATCTACATATTTTCAAATTCACCCAACAACTATCACTTCATTTTAACTCCTGCAAAGAATACAGGAGTACTGCTGCAATAGGACTATAGGAGTTTCAGTGCCAATAGTGTAATCACATTTCTCTGAAATATATATAACTACACAACTAGTCAAATTGTCTTCAGACAGAAACAGGGATAATCAGAAATAGTACTAGTAAATTGTCTGTGGTATAATTTGTGCTTAGAAATTTTAGGATTTTTATTACACTAGGCCCCAGTCTAGCAAATACAATCCAAAGGGACCACTCCTTTGAGTACATTAAATCTTGTGTCTGCATGTTTGCACAATTGGGGGTAAGAAAGATTTTGTGGCAAGTTCAACTAACATCAAAGGCAAAATTATGAAAATACCATGTCAATGGAATTACGTCCTGATAGGAGCTATTACTAATTTTTATGCATAAGTCACAAAGATGCAAATACAATATTTGCACATTTTAGTTCCTTCCTCGCTCCTCAAGACATCTGGGGTGAAATCCTGGCCCCACTGAAAGTCAACGGGAGTTTTGACATTGCTTTCAAAGGACTAGGATTTCACCCTTCATCTTGTAGTACTTTTGCACATTGAACTTGGTAAATATGGGTGCCTTTATGTTCTGTGCAATGTGAAATACATAACCTTCTTCAGTTTTAAATCTAAGTAGAAATCTTTTATTTATATATTTCTAAAGACCAACAAGAAAATGTTTCAAATTAACAGCTAAGGAGATAATGTATTGCTGTTAAATAAAGCATATTTAAGCATATTGGGCACGTACTTTAACACTGTACAAAAGAAAACTTAGCTAATGAATTTTTTTCCAATGCATCTGCTTTCTAATGTTTTAAAGTGTACTTTAAAGTTAAAGAGCAGGAACAGTGTAACACTTGCTAAATACAATGTGAAAGCAAACTTAAAGGAAAGGGTCACATAGCTCAATAAGACTGTACAAAATGAATTTCTTATAAAAAAGATATTACTTCAAGTATGGCACAGAGTGCATATTAATGATAGTAATGCAGAAATGATTTCCCACAAACTTTTTTCTCTCTTTAACATTGATGACTTATATTTCTTTAAATTCTTCCTAAGTACAAAATTAGCCATATCAAGCCAAATTCTGGTCTATCTTACTCTCCACTAAATTCAATAGGACTCATAGGAGTGGTAAAATCATGGCAGAAATTAGCCAAGCTATTAGTTGATAGTGTATAGTAGAAGTAGCAGTAGTACTTCACTCTCTTTGTCCGGATGCTTCTCTACCCACATTCTGGGTAGATATACTTGAGAAATCCAAATTTCTAGAGAGAAACCACTGATGTCCAAGGAACTGTTTTCCACCGTCTTGATAACAGCTTTGCAGTCTGTTTTCTAGAGGTAAAAAACAGACATTTACAAGTTTCTGCCAAAATACCTTTTAACAGTGTACAGCTGTATATTCTTAAGAAAAACTCAGGCTTGAAGATGTAATATGAAGTATGATAACATAAGAACAGCCGTACTGGGTCAGACCAAAAGTCCATCTAGCCTAGTAACCTGTCTGCCAACAGTGGCCACTACCAGGTGTCCCAGAAAGGGTGGACCGAAGACAACGATCAAGCAATTTGTCTCCTGCCATCCTTCTCCAGCCTCTGACAAACAGAGGCCAGGGACACCATTTCTATCCCCTGGCTAATAGCCTTTTATGGACCTAACCTCCATGAAATTATCTAGCTTCTCTTTAAACTCTGTTATAGTCCTAGCTTTCACAGCTTCCTCTGGCAAGGAGTTCCACAGGTTGATTACACGCTTGTGAAGAACTTTCTTTTATTAGTTTTAAACCTGGTACCCATTAATTTCATTTGGTGCCCTCTAGTTCTTCTATTATGGGAACTAATAAATAACTTTTCTTTATCGGCCTCTCCACACCACTCATGATTTTATATACCTCTATCATATCCCCCCTCAGTCTCCTCTCTTCTAAACTGAAAAGTCCCAGTCGCTTTAACCTCTCTTCATATGGGACCTGTTCCAAACCCCTAATAATTTTAGTTGCCCTTTTCTGAACCCTTTCCAAGGCCAAAATATCTTTTTTGAGGTGAGACCACCATATCTGTACACAGTATTCAAGATGTGGGCATACCATAGTTTTATACAGGGGCAGTAAGATATTCTGTGTCTTATTTTAAGCCCTAAAAAAGAAAAATGATTGCAGGAAAATGTCTTACCTTTATTTTAAGTTTGTGTGTCCAACTATGAATGCGTTCAATACTGTATGGCATTTCAATAGACATGACCACACAGAATCCACTAAAAAAAGAAAAAAAAATTGACACTCAAAGCACTTCTGGAGCAGATGATATTTGGCATTTATGCCATGTTTCCTCCATCAGGAACATACCAGTCTGTTTCCTAACCTTTTTAGCCCTTAGGGTAAAGGTAATAAGCAGAGTATTACCTAGACTTGAAGGTCAGAAGGGACCATCATGATCATCGATCTAAACCTGTGACATAGCTAGAGCAGGAACAGTGGGCATGCCTAGCTTTCAGGTGGGCAGGCAATAATGGGGGGTTGAGGGTTGGAGGGTTGGGGAGCCTGGGAGAGGGGGACAGGAAGCAGTGGGGCTAAGGAAGGAATTGCCCTAGAAAGTGGGTAGAGGGTAGAAGGGATCTGGTGCCCTGAGGAGGAGGGATGGGACCCGTCTATCTACACCGCACCTTATCACTCAGCAGGCACCTGAGCACATATGCTGTAGGATAAGCTCATGGGGCAGAGGAGGACCCTGCCAGTGCTCAAGTTCTTCCTGCCCCTGCTGACCCCAGCTCAATATCTGTAAGCCTGGCTGTGGCCTCCTCCTGCTGGCACCGTGCACTGCTGTCACAGTTTCGAGTCCTAGTACTAGCCCTGCCCAGACCTCCCCAGTGAGGCACACACCCTGCAGACCTAATGTCACTGATGCCAAATGCACAGGTAACATTGCCATTCTACTCCTGTTTACTAATCCCCTCTTTATAAATCCACAGATTATACTAGCCAAATTGGAAAAATGGTCTGAAAGAAACAGAATGTAATTAAATAAAGAAAAATGCGAAGTACGACACTTGGGAAAGAATAATCAATTGTACAAATACAAAATGGGAAATAACTACCTAGGGGTATGTCTAGACTTGCACCCTCTTTCGAGAGAGGGATGCAAGTGTAGAGATTTGAAATTGCAAATAAAGACGGGATTTAAATATCCCACGCTTCATTTGCATAATTGCATTATGGCGCTATTTCGAAATAAAAAACGCTGTTTAGACGTGGTTATTTTGGGAGAAAACCCTTCTTCCAAAATAACTGGTAAACCTCATTTTATGTCTAAACAGTGTTTTTTATTTCGAAATAGCGCCATAACATGATTATGCAAATGAAGCATGGGATATTTAAATCTCGGCTTCATTTGAAATTTCAAATGTCTTCATTTGCATCCCTCTCTTGAAAGAGGGTGCAAGTGCAGACATACCCCAGGAAGAAGTACTGCAGAAAGAGATCTGGGAGTCACAGTGGGTCACAAACTCTTGAAAATAAGTGAATATCATTCTGGGATGTATGAGCAGGAGTGTGGTAAGCAAGTCACAGAAAGTAATTCTTTCAGTCTTCTCAAGCACTGATAAGGCCTCGCAACTGTAGTATTATGTCAACAAAAATTATTAAAGTTCTAGGAAACATAATCTTTGAGGAAAGATTGAAAAAAATGGGGTTGCTTAGTTTGGGAAGAGACAACTGAGGGGGAGGACTATAATAACTGTCTTATAGTATGTAACAGGTTCTTAAAAAACAGTAAGGCGGTAAATTATTTCCTTTAACTACTGAGGGCAGAACAGGAAGTAATGGGTTTACATAGTGTAACTGCCAGTGGGCAGATGTGAACCTGGGATCTCTGGAGCTTAGTGTAGGCACCTCTATTGTTTGAGCTAAAAAGCCAGCTGGCTCTCAGCTTAGGCTATAGAACTCCCTTGTTCTTCTCTCTCACTGTAAGTGGTGTAAGTGAGTTTCAATAGCAACAAAGGAAATTTAGGTCAGCCAAGTGTTTTTCAAATTTGGGTTGTGGGGCTCCCAGGGTAAGCCACTGGCGGGCCTGCGCCACTTTGTTTACTTCATGTGTCTATAGCCACGGAGCCTCACTCCTTCCCTTGACTGGAAACAGTGAACTGCAGTCAATGGGAGCTGCAACGCTCCATTGCTATGGACACATTAAGTACACAAAGTGGCATGGGCCTGCCAGCAGCTTACCCTGGCAGCCCTGTGATCCAAGTTTGAAAAATGCTGGAACAAGTTTGAAACCCTGGAACAAATTACAAGAGAGTTGTGGAATCTTTGTCACTGGAGGTTTAAAAAACAAAAACACAATAGGCAAACACCCAGTGCGGTGGTCTAGATAATACTTAGTCCTGCCTCAGTGCAGAAGACTGGAATAGATGACCTATCAAGGTACCTTCCAATCGTATGACTCTATGATTAGCTCTTTTTGCCAAAGCACTGTGCGCACATATTCACATGGGTAGGGCCTTATATAGTTTCCAGCACTGAACATTCAGCTTCTTGGGTAATACAAGCACCCCCTAAAGATCTTACTGCTTCTACTGGTACAATAGCTCATGAATAGGGGAGAGTAGCTATAGGTAGAGGCATTACATGAAGAACTATATTTATGAATGTCTCAAGAAGAATTATGTTATCAGAAAAAAATTCACAATCTGAAATATAATTTTAATACATTATTAAAAATGTTAATGAAAATTAAAAAACCCTAAAAATAAGCTTAATTTTAAAAAGTACCCTTTTAGGTAGTGCAGACCCAAAGGATTAGGTTTTGTGATGCAAAGTTTTTATAAAACCTGGTATTAATACAAATGTTATCAGGAAACAAACAATCACAAATATTAAACGAAACGGGGTGGAGGTAGAGTTTACCTAAACATTATTTCCCTGTAGTGCCTGCAACCCAAATAGAGCAGCAATTTTGAATTGAAGGCAAAATGCCTTTTCAACATCCAACCTGGACAAAGTTGCATAAACCTCACATAAATAGTGAAAAATAATTTTTTAAAGCTGCTTCGCCTTTTGTTATTTTTGGTAATAAAAATAAGGAAAAAACTGAATCATAGTCTCTTAAATGTTACTTACCCCTTTTTTGTTCCTATTCGTTTAACACCGACCTTCTTTACTGTATCCTATACACAATAAAAAAGCTTTAAATGTATCATTGTTACGAAATACATAGATGTGAGTGCCATTCTTGGTTTTATAAGAAAAGCAGCAACTAGAGCATAGCACACAGCAGGAGTTCTCAGAATCTTTCATTTTCAGTGATCAGCTTTTTCCTCTGAGGCTACATCTAGATTGCATCCCTTTTTCATAAAAGGGATGCAAATTAGACGTATCGCAATTGCTAATCAAGCAGGGATTTAAATCTCCCCCGCTTCATTAGCATAAAAATGGCTGCCGCTTTTTTTTGGCACGGAGCTTTGCCGGAAAAAAGCGCCAGTCTGGACGCGGATCTTTCGGAAAATAAAGCCTTTTCCAAAAGATCCCTCATCCCTCTTAAAATAAGGGATAAGGAATCTTTTGGAAAAGGCTTTATTTTCCGAAAGATCCACGTCTAGACTGGCGCTTTTTTCCGGCAAAGCTCCGTGCCGAAAAAAAGCGGCAGCCATTTTTATGCTAATGAAGCGGGGGAGATTTAAATCCCCGCTTCATTAGCAATTGCGATACATCTAATTTGCATCCCTTTTACGAAAAAGGGATGCAATCTAGACGTAGCCTGAGAGTTTATGGGAATTATATATACATATGAGAAGAAGAATAAGCTTGATGATCTTTAAAAGAGGGGAAATATACTAAGTCATTTGTCCCTTTTTGCAAACTGTTCTCTGGGGACAACATGGAACATCACTGAACTCAATAGAGTACAGAGGGCCACATATATAAAATAGCCAGCCTATAAGACTGAGACCTTAATTACTAACACTGCTGCATTTATTCATGTTCTGAACCAATGGTTCTCAACCTTTTCCATACTGGGACCCTTTCCCCATGCAAAGCCTTCATCCCATGTGGCCAGGTCCACTTTCCATCTAACAATATGGGTAGGCTTGTCATAATACCCAGGTTGCACATCCTGTCAACTTTGGTTATGAGCTTTGGTTATGAGCAGATTCAGGCAGGCATCACTACACTGATTTGGTATTGGTTTGGTTCAGATTTTTGTAGGATCCTGCTGTAACCATAAAGGTTGGACTCAATTCTTTTAAATGAGCAGCCAGGTAAGATTTACATAAGAAGGTAAGAAAGGGAGATTGCAGCTCCCCTCAAACCTCTTGTAGAATCACTCCCCTTTAGGAGCACTTCTGCTCCAAACTGAGAAAATGCTACTGTAAATTGATATTTTAAATACACAAACCTGTGTGTTTTCATTCAATGCTTTGTCTTGTTGCCAAGGTGCCACAGCAGTAGGCATTTGAAAGGTAATACAGCCATTCTGAAAGCTAAGTTCAGTGATGTAGGTGATTTTGATAAGAACCGTACTTTTAGGTGGTAAGTTTCCAACACTCACAGTAAAAACATCCTAGAAAAGAGATGCTCGCTTTAATCTGCATATTACAATTATATATTTTCCAAAGCAATAAATATTTCATTTGTTTGGTCATGTACAGAAAACCCCCCACTAGTTTTCTATGTTTCTTCAGAGAAGCAGTTGAAGAAAGCTAATTAGGACGATAAAGGCCAAGAAGTTATGCTGCTTTAACAAAAAATATTGTCAGGACAACACTCATCAATAGTAACTATTTATAAATTGATATTTTACAGAGACTTCAAACATCTTATTAAAAAGAGGATTTTACTGAGAGTTGGCAAAATCTAGTTTCTGTAGGAGGTACAGCAGATACTTTTATCTCATTTCCTGAAATGACCAAAAGTGCAGACTAAAAGTCATTTCCATCTATTGAATTCTATTATTTAAAAGCAAACAATCAAAACACACACAAAAATCCCTTCCATTAAAGATGCAATTCTGCAAAGATTCCAATAGGACTACTTATGTGCCTAAGGGGAAGTACATATGTATTTGTGGAGTTGGGATCTGTGTCACAAACTTGCTTTGTTTGGGCTCTGACTTCGTTAACCAATTTACAATGTGATCAATTTGGGGTTTCTAAAATGCTTAATAAACTACAACATTCAACATACAGGGGCATCTTGGTCCATCAAATAAGCTCCATCACCTCGACTGACTGCTTCTCTGTATTCTTTATGTGCTTGTTCCTTTTCTTTAACCTGCAAAAGATTGCTCCAAAATCAGTCTATTCATAGTTGATTAACTTGTTTCAGTTAACCAATTTATAAATGGGACACAATCAATTTGAAATATAGTTAAGTGACAATGGTATAAAATCAGAGTGAGAGTATTAATACTTATGAGTGTCTTTACTCATTAATATTTTGACATCTTCGGGTTGAAGGCACTATAGAAGAATGAAATATTAAATCATCTTACCTCTCCAACAATATGTTTCCCATTGATGAAAGCCTCAAATCCACATACAGCCGCTGTGTCATCCAAAGGGAAGACATATTTTGCCTCAATGGGATTATCATTCTGATTGATGTAAGTCTGAAACACTACTATCTGAAACAGGATTATAAAAGAGATGCATTTCTCTATTAGATAAAAAAAATCACGATAAAAAAGCCCTCATTGTTTGATAGGTAGGTAATGACCTAACCATCCAGTATCTTTCTTTAATCCAGAGGTATGAGAATTGAATATTAAACAAAGATACTGGATGGTTAGGTCATTTCCTACCTATCAAACAATGAGAGTGACAATGGTTCCTTGTCTTTGAAGAATCTCAAGATACCATCTATGTTTCATCAGTTTTTAAGTGTTTCTGACTCTTTATTGTTTGCTAATTAATGGTTCTTATCTGCCCCCTTTGACTATCTAGTCTTTAGGTGCTTATAGACTCGCTTTCCCTTGATATATATTTTACCCACTGCCTTTTCTTATCCCCCCCATCCCCAATTTTCCCTTCTTCCACCCCCTCCCGCCTCCCCTATTTATTTTGGTCCTAGACATCCAACACTCCAGTCATCTGAAGAAGTGGGCTGTGCCCACGAAAGCTCATGATACCACATGTTTTGTTAGTCTATAAAGTGCTACCGGACTATTTGTTGTTTTTTCAGTTTACCTGTACAGACTAACTCAGCTACCCCTGAAGCTATTTTCAATTTAACAGAATAAATGTTCTATTATGTTTCACACTAAAAAAGTGTTGCTAGGAGACAGCACAACTTGATTTATCTTTCTGAAGACCTATTTGTACACAAATACACACATATATAGTGATTGTAGCAAATTTTCTGGTGGGTAGAGGAATAAACGGTTCAAGAAACTGGTCATAGAATATAAAGTCTTTCATCTCTAACTCACCAATTCAATCTTCAAGTCAAGAGTAAACAAAAATCATTGCCATTTGATGGCTATTTGTAAATCCTAACTTCACAAATATCACCAATCTAGAATCTACAGTAAGGATGGGCAGTAAAATGGCGGCAGATTGCTGTTATATTTACCTACACCTCTGCAGGTATGGGTGATTGTAGCTCTGATAGGACGGGAATGGCTATCTGCAGCCAATGGGAGCTATGCTTCCCCGTACCTGCGGAGGCCCAGGTAAATATGGTGGTGTGAGGGCTCACCAAGGGCTAACTATGGCAGACCGGATCCAGCTCGTGGGCTGATATTTGCCTACCCCAGTCTACAGGATAGGGGTCCGTACCACAAAAACCACCAATGAAAAACTATTGGCAACTTCAAATGTGACTAAAGTACTGAGTAGGCAGGGAGACAGATGGTCCAACCCGGCTAAAGCTTTACTGACATTGATTCTTTACCTGTGCTGTCTCTTCAGGAACAGTATCTGTTCTGTAAATAGAGGATTTCAGACTTCAGTGCCAGCGATTCCAACTGACTTTCTGTCCACACCTGTTTCTCTTTACACTCCCTGCCTATGTCTCCATAAGTCCTAAGACTTTCTCACCAACCACTTAGTGGCACATCCAATATCCTGAGGTAGCACCTGGATAGTGAAATCTCTGTGAATATGGGGCCTTTTTCCAGTGCTTTGTCTGTTTAAACATCTGGGCAGAGTTCCTCTAGACAGCGTTCACTGACTCCTTAGATTCCTTGGAGCAGTGGATATGATCTATGAGTGGATATGGTCTATGGTTCTCTGCTGGGTGTAGTCTCCTGGATCCATTGTTTTGATCATGGATGTCGTGAAATGAGGAGTAACGGTAGTTCGAACTAGGAAGCCTAGTTCGAACTACCTAGTTCGTGCCCCGTGTAGCCGCGCTGCACGGGGTTCGAACCAGCGGGGTTTTAAAAATGGCGGCTCCCTGCTTATGCAAATGAAGCCCGGTAAATTCAAATCCCGGGCTTCATTTGCATGTGCGGTATGCCTACATTACCCTCCTAGTTCGAACTAGGAGGGTAGTGTAGACATACCCTCAGAGACTAATCAAAATATATAGAATCATGAGTTTTCATGGGTAAAACCCACTTCATCAGATGAATTGGAGTGGAACTATCAGAAACCAAGACATATATATTGAGTTGTCTGTTTTTCTAAAAGCGACTCAAATGGTACATAAAAATTGGAATTACTTCTCCGTAGTCAGTTGCTGAAAAGCTTAGCTTACAATAAGCAGTGCACTGTACCTGTGCTATGAAGTCCATTATTCTTCCCTTGATATGAATATCTTCAAGAGGGACTGGGTTTCCAGATGTGTCCTGAAGACCAGTTTTTATAGGATTCAAAAGATTTAAGCTTGGTAATGCATAGTCTAAATATAAAAAAAAATTAAGAAAGGTTAGTATAGTGATAGAGGTAAAAACATAATCCCACAAACCAATGTCCATTTGGCTCATGTTTACAACGAATTCAGAATATGTGAATTAAAAATAATACCCAGTGTCTGTTAAGAATATACACAATGTTATTGTTCTGTGTGATGGGGTGACGCAACCCCGCATTATGCCAGGCTCCCCCCGGGGGCCGGGAGAGATAAACCAGCTTTCCCCACCGCTGGGGAGTCTGCAGGGGCAGCTGAAGCCCGCTGCGGGGACAGTGGCTTAGCAGGGGAGACTGCGGCAGCAGCTGGAGCGTGCTGCGTAGTCAGCAGCTGGGCTGGCGCTCCAGCTGGTCTGCCGGGGGAGATACCAGCACAAGTGGACGCCGGCGCTGGAGAAGTCACCGGAGGCAGGGCCCGCAGAGGCGGGGGAGGAGCAGACTCAAAAGACACCAGCGCAGGCGTACTGGGGAAGGGCACGGCCGAGCCCCGGAGAGAAAGGGGCGGTGCCCTTGGCATTATAGGGAGGTCAGCGGAGGGCATGGATGAAAAGTGTCCGGCCCCAGGGGAAAAGACGAGTGGGACGCTCGGGTGAGCGGGGATGAGGAAGCAGCCCAGGGTGGGCGTAAGTAAGGTGCCAGCAGGCTGATGAGTTGTGGCACGTAGCCCCATCAGCCAGGTGGGAGGAAAGCGGATATTTTCCCTCACCTTAGAGCCCTGGTCTGGGGCCTAGAGAGAGGGTGGGCCTGGGCCCCCCTTACACCCTGCTCGGGGTAACCACTGAGCCAACGCGGTTCACAAACACACGCCCGATCAGGAGGGGCAGGTCAAGGGGACGGGAGGAGACAGAGGCAGAGAAGGGGGACTTAAGGGCATGACCGAGTCTCTCCATGACATTCTGCAATAAGGGCTCTCTGAAGGATCATGAGTTGATGATAGGTCTTTCATAAGATATTTGTTTAGCTTTTGGGGAATAAAATGTGAATTCTTTAAGAGCGTCTGATGTCTTATGCTAGGCCTTCTGAAAAACATTTTGTCAGAAGGAGAAAATCAGCATAAATATTTATTCCCAGAGAAAATTTGTTAAACAGATGTTTCCAAGATACCATACGTTCTTGACTAATATTGGTAAGAGCTGTAAATCAATTAAAAATATTTTTTAATTATATTAAAATATATTTGATCTATATTATTCAAGAATCACTGATTAATATCTAGAACATTCATGATTTAAATATGGTCACAAATAAGAAACATTGTTCACCTTTGAGTTGTAAATGACAATGCGAGGTCACCGGCCGATCTTTCTCTAATTCTGTCTCAATTCCAGGCTGAAACTGCTTTACTTGGTCTCCAACAAGGCAAAATTTAACAATGTATCTCATTTTAACCTGACAGGTTTTGTATACAACAAATTCATCATCCTATTACAAGCAAAGAGAATTATTTTACAAATATAATAAAAGCTACAGGTATTCCTACAAAGTCTGCAAACTGATTTAAGAACAGATCTTACGTGACATCTCAGCTATGATCCATAATATCACCATATGGTGTTAGTACTACTGCTTTACTGTTTTCAAAGCACTACATCTCTGTTCTTTTCTCTTTGCTCAAATTTCACTATTGACAGCTCCTTCTGACTATGTCTACACTGCACTGTTCTTCTGGAAAAATCTATGCAAATTGCGAACCACAATTTGCATAGCTTTTTCCACTTTTTTTTTCAGAAGAGGCTTTTCTGACATTTGTCCCATTGACACTGGGATAAATGTAGGAAAAAAACCTCTGTCATAAAACAAGGTTTACAAGGATGCCGAAAAAGTGTGTCTGCTCTTCCGAAAAATTTTTTGGAAGAGCAGACGTGTTCCCTCGATGCGGCAGAGATTTTCCGGGATACCGAAAAACTCTGCAATGTAGACATAGCCTTTGTCTTCTTGGCTCACTCACCAGTTTATGCTTTCTTTCATGGCATCCTCTACTTGGGGAAAAGCCACAGGTGTCCAATCTCTCTTAAAAATTATTTAAAACACAATTGTTCCTCAAAAGAATGCCAAGTAAAATTATCAGTTTTCTTTCTATGGCTGCATAGACAACAATTATGCCTATTAGTTTGCACAGTATTGCACTTATTCCTAACTTTATAGTTTAAACAATATGAAGCAGGGGTTATATTTATTTTATACTTTAATAAGATAGTGGAACACTCTTTCATAGTTGTTTTCTATACTCCATATGTGACAGAATGACAATAGCCCAAACAAACCTTATAGAATTAAAATAAGTTTTACTGAATGAAAATTAAATTTTCATAGCAGACCTATTAAAAAGCAAATGCAATTGTGTATGTGATGTTGTGACATTAAATGTACCTTCTCTAACAATGGAGGATGCTAATGAACTTTCTCTGTTCTCAGCCTTTGAAGTCCCCCAGGGACATATGCATACATTGGTCCAAACTGGATTTTCATGAGACTCACCAAGAAAAAACTTTTAGACAAAAAACCTAAGTTTAAATGCATTCAGAGCCTTCTTTCTGATACACCAATCAAGCAGGATCCTGTACCGACCTAGAAGAATAGAGTGTACTGACCTAGAAGAATTTGGCCTGGTGAGACCTCAAAAGGCTGTATGCTTGTTCTGAGGTGAAATTAATGAATTTGTGACCTCCATAAACCTCTTGGGTGGGGTAAGATTCGGTAAACTCATTAGCATGCATGTACTTTTATTGCTTTAAATGTTTTCTCCAAAATATTTTTTCCTTGAGCATAAAGTAGGCATGGCTGGAAAGAACTGTGTGGTAAGTTATACCTATAACACTATTATTAATGATATGATGTAGTCATGGATTCCATGACTTTACCTGACTTCTGTGACTTCGGCTTCAGTTGTCTATGGCAGAGCTGGAGCTGTGCTCCCCAACCTATGGCTTCAGCTGATGCTGGGGCTGTGTGCCCCTCTCACAGCTGTGGCAGGAGCCAAGGCAGTGCACCTACCCTTCTCACAGCTTCAGCTGGGGCCGGAATTGGGAGTGTGTGTGTGTCCCCCAGTTCCCTGAGGCTTTAGGCGGGTCAGAGCTGGGCTGTGCACCGCACATGATTTCATTTGATGCCAAAGCTTGAGCTGTTGCTGTGCGCCCCTTTCCTGTGGTTTTGGTAAGAGATGAGGCCACAACTGCGTGCTCTCCCTCACTACCCTATGGCAACAGGAGGGACTGAAGCTGGAGCTGTGATCCCCATGGTGGTGGGGCTGTCACTCCCCATCCATTGGGGTTCAGCTGTTATTCTCCCTCCCTCCTCATGCTCTCTCTCTACCCAGTTATTAAAAGTCACAGACAGGTCACAGCTCCCATTAACTTTTGTTTATTGCCCACAAAAGTCTGTGACTTTTACTAAAAATAACCATGACAAACCTTTAACCATAACTATTATCCATCTACGAAGAGAAGAGAAACAGGTCTGTCTGGGCAGACTATCTGTGCTGTGAGTTACACAGAGAAGGAGGGGAACTGTCTGGCCTGGAAATACCAGAGGTAGAAGATAGTGAGACGTGTCTTCATACAAGAGTAGCAAAAGCTGTGAGCCTGAGGGTCCAGGGTGCTTGCTGAACCATGAGAGGAAATAGAGGTGCAGATGCCCTGAACTGTGACACCAGACACACAAAGTTTCAGTGAGTGAGCATAGCTTCTTGACAAAATAACTTCTGCTCTTAGTGCCAGGAGTCTCAGTGGCCACCAACAGATTGGGGAAGGAAAGCAGCAGGTTGTGGGACTAAGGAATAACAGCATCTTCCATGCCTGCTACAAATGTCATCTGGGGCTGAGACATGAGACCCTGAGTGCAGAGCAGGACATCAGGCAGGGCAAATCAGGAATCTCCTGAGTGCAATGGCCAGCAGTAACAGAGCAGCAAAATAGCAGTTGCGGGTATCGGTGTTTGGGGCTAATCCTCCCTGTGCCCCCATGACTGTATAAATAGCCCAGATGGGCTGGAAGAACTGCATACTTGGCAACCATTCTCTACTCTCAGTGCAGAGCACCTGGGAGCCAGGACCCTCCTTGCCCTTTCCTTGCACTATGTGAAAGTGGTTATTATAGGATGCAGGGGAAATAATTTCCTTGGAATGTAGCATTTAGCATCTATTTGATACATAAGAAATATGCAAAGTGGAATGAAATTCACTATAAGTGAAGCAATGCATTACTGAAGGGATTAGTCTAGTAATGCTGCAGCCTTGGTAGAATATGGTTTTCAGCTAGTATAGACAACGCCTAATTATGTTCAACATCCAAAACCTATTGTGCATGTGGTATATGAGACATGAAAGTGCTGAAAGGTAGTGAAGTAGTTCAAGATTTTCACCCCACTTCATTAGAAACAAGTTCAATATAAAAATCTCTCTCTGCTTATTTTTAGGAAAATTCCACTGTAATAGGAAATAACACTAATAGGTTTAATTTAAATAAAGCCCTTCATGCCATAGCTCAAATGGTTTTTTTACACATTTTTAACATCCTGTGATACAGGTATTATATGCACTTTATGCAGATGAGGAAATGGAGATAAAAGTGATTAAATGATTTGACCATTTCCCACATAACCATTCAGTGGTGGAATGGTAAATACTACCTAGGTGCTCAGTCTCCCTCTGTCCTCTTATGTAACATTGGCACAATAAATCCAAGAGTTTTAAAGAATGTCAATGCCCTTTTTTGGGCTGGATCTGATTTCAGTACCTCAAAATCTGAATAGATGTTTTCTGTTTTACGGACTCCATGAACACTGTCATATCCTGATGGCGCACTAGTTAATGTCACATCTTTTTTATACAAGTCCAAACAGGTTCCAAGTGCTACATTACAAACAGCCAATAGTCGCGTTCCATCCATTTCACTTGGTGAAGAATACTTAATACTTGTACTATAGTTAAAGAAAAATCATATATACAGGCACATACAGTTTGGACAGTTTACATTAATATGCATTTCTTATTTTAAGTTTCAACAGAAATGTCAATAAAAATGGAAAGGAATAACTTTCAACATTAAAATTATCTTAAAATTAAATTAAAACATTACAAAAAGAAATGTAAATTTCTTTAAGAGTCAAAAAATCACAATATTATAATTAAGTATTTCAGACCTGATGGAGTCACTGAAATAAATGCCACTCCCTAAGTTCCCAATATCAGTTCTTTCCAAGCCATGATTTTCAACCACTATCTTTGGTAAAAGGAGACCTCTAGAAAAGAAATAGCATTACAATTAATGAAGGTAGAAGGATGTTGACATATAGTCCCATGATTAATACATCCTGAGTAACTCATAAACAAGACAAAATACAATTTACAGAAACCAAGAAAAGGGAGTTCTGGAAAATGTTCAGTAAAACAGAGACATTATTGGATTAGTTACAACAGGGGTAAACCATGGGTGAAGTTCATCAAGGGAATATTACAGTATGTATTCCTTACTTTTCTAATTCTAGCACATAAGAACAGCATGTTACAAAGTGAAAAAAAAGAACAATGATCACTGGCAAACATCCACATTAACATGAAACCAGCACATAAGATTTGTCTGGTTTATCTAAAATAGTGCTACTTTTCTATAAACTACTGTGTGTAACCTCATATACATATCACAAACACATACATTACCAAAGCACAACAAGGGTGGGCATAAAAGGTAGAGTATTCAGGAGTAAAAGGGAAATTTGATCCCTAACTTTAGTCTTCTTTTATGGAAAGTAGGTCTTGTCAAACAAACCAAATTTCAGTTTTTGATGAGATTACAAACTTGGTTGATATAGGTAACTGAATAGATGTAATATCATTAGACTTTTGTAAGACATTTGACTTAGTACTGCATGACATTCTTGTGAAAAAAATAGCACTATATAATATCAGCAAAACACGTCTTAAATAGATTAAGAACTGGCTAACTAACAGAACTCAGAGAGCAGTTGTCAATGGAGAATCATCATCAAATGGGAATGTTTCTACTTGAGTTCCTCATGGATTGGCTAGGCTAGGTAGGCCTGATGTTGTTCAATATTTTAATCAGTGATCTGGAAGTAAATATATAATTCCTAATGACATAAAGATTGGCAGAGTAATAAATAGGAATATACAGAGATATCCATACCATAGGAAGGACTAAATCTTGGAACAATAGATATGTGAATAGAACAGAAAATGTTTAGTCAGTCACTATTAGGTTATTTTCAGTTTTGTTGGACTTTTTTGTGATGAGCACATGCAATTCCCACTTTCACTTCACTCTCCAAACTGAATCCCATGGAAGTAATTCTCTGTATTTTAATCTTTTTTCTCCAGTTGCTCTGTAACACCTAGCAACCAAATAATGTTTCAGAAAGTATGTTTTGTTTTGTTAATAAAAATTACTTTTTAAGACCATGATCTGATTCCTGTGTCCTAGGAGGCAAGAGGCTCTGTGTGCGCATGCCTAAGACTGCAAGGTCAGCTATTAAGAGAATTGCGGTTTTTGTTTGTTTGTTTTTTAAAGCACTCTCAAGAGCAAGGGTTAAAGAGCTTAAGAGTAACTCACAGAAAGAAATTCCCAAATGTGTCTTCCTGGGTTCTCAAAGGGATGTTTGCAATCCAAGGCCAGGGAATCTGCGACCATGGGGAGATTTTAAACAGAAACTTTTAGTGGCAGGGTATGTTAAAGTCTCTTGCAAGCCCCTGTCTTCTGCACTCAAAGAGCCAGAATGGGGAACAACCTTGACACAGTATCATAGATGTGCATGGCCCTCTACATGGAAATAGAGTTAACAGATTCTTGTTATCAAGAGCTGCAATCACAAAGGATAATTACATGAACACTCACTAATTAACTCAGTACTTACTACTGTGAGCAGACCCATAGAATTTGTTAGTACTGCTACTACTTTTGGCTGCAAATGTTTGATGGATCTAATCCTTAATTACATCCAACACACAGGATGAAAATAAACAATGTGCATGGTAAGTTATTGGTTACAGCAGCAGAAGTTTGTTTTGTGTGCTTAATAGTACATACACACATATTTTAAAAAATAACATCTAAAATGGAGGATGGAGGTCAGCAATATAATGCTCACTAGAAGGAGAGATATTTATTCACATTTATTACTCTTTCCACTATTTCTCTACATACTTTGTCAGGGTAATGATTGAACTGAAATAGAACACACTGAAAACAAATTAAGTTATTTTGCTACTCAGGAGTGATGGATATGAGTGGTGTTGTCCAGCACCCAGTGACGAAAGGGTTAAACTTCGGTTTTTCTCTTTGTTTTAATTTGCTCTTTTCTTAGTTGCTTTGTAACACCTAACAAACAAGTATGTTTTATCAAGTATATCTTTTTGTTTTTGTTAATAAAATCACTTTTTTTAAGGTGATGATTTGATTCTTGTGTCTTGGAAGGAAACAGGCCTGTGTGTGCCTAAGACTGAGAGATCATCTACCAGAGACTGCAGTTTGTTTTCTCTTTTTTCCAGCTCTCTTGTGCTAAAAGAGGTCGGGGATACCCCCCTGGAAGGAGTCCAACTGCTTCCTTCCTGGGTTCAAGAAGAAAGGGGTCATTTGGTGGTGGCAGCATGCCTCCTAAGGCCAGGGAATCTGTGGCTTTGGGGAGCTTTTAAGCAGAAGCCTATAGAGGCAAGGTATTTTTAAGGTCTCCTGTGGGCCCCCGCCTTCTGCACTCTGAGTGCGAGAGCGGGGAAGAGCTCTGACACCAGATATTTAAATTATGTTTACTACCACAATATCTGACCACTTATATCCATACTAGTCCTTTTCCAAAAAAAAGTACAGCTTTCTAATTTATCTCTTAAAAAAAAGATTTTTTCAACTATGATATACCTGTATAAATGACATTGTTGAAAGATTAAACCAAGCATTTGCTTAGTGTCAGAAAAATGAGTCCTTTATAACCTCAAAATATTAAACAAAAAAGTAAAAAGATGATGGAAAACGTTAAGGAAAAAATACTGCAGTTCTTACCGTGAGAGAATTCCAACAAAGTTGCGCACAGATGATGCATGGAATAAGGACTGAATGTTCCCAAGATTGCTCAGAAACTCTGCTGTTTCACTTATTCTGCCAACTCTATATATTTTTTAGAACTTTCACTGGACAGTCACTGCAAAAAATTGAAAATTTTAAAGTCATGTGAGTTAGAAAGTTGTTCAAAATTCAATTAATAGATAAAAGGTGAAGAACTAATTTGTACGTCAACAAATGACTAGTCTTCATTTGTTTTTCTTTCATAATTACAAGAACAAGACTCAATACAAAGGAGCATTTATTAAAAACATGCTGCAAATGTTTAAACAGTTAAGACAAACAGGAATACAAATCGTAATTCTATAAGAGCTATCCAACTGGTGATTGCCTATAATCTCATAATAGTTTTCTCTCTTTTCTATAAAATGTATTTATGTTTCATAGAGTTCAAACTGTAGTAGGAATGTGAAAAATGCAGAAGATTTGTTTTCCAAAATATTAACAAAAACAGATTTTGAAGTTTCCACTTATTAGGCCTACTCGTTTATTGTCCTTTTGGAGTCAACCATCCAGGTGACCTATGGGGAAGAGCTTTCTAGCTTGTGGTCTTCACAGACTGTAGCTGCATTACACTACAACTTCCAGCAGCTACTGACATTTATCTTTTGGGACTGTATATAGCACCAATGGCTGCTGAAAGTTGTGGCACACTGAGTAAGGCTTAAAAGGTATCTTTCTGGATCAGGGCCTGCAAGCTCAGTCCCAAGCAGTCCTGCTAGAAGCTCAGCTGCATATAAAATACACATTCACTTACAAAACAATTTTGATGGGATCCTTTCTTAAAGATATTTAAATAACAAATTCAGAGTAGTAGGAATAGGAGCTGAATTCCCTCAGTAACCCAAGCAGAGAGGAATTTAGCAACATTTTTTTTAAAAATTTGCTTCTTTGGGTATCATTTCAGGTCCTGGGAAATCCAGGCTTGGTACAGATGAATGGCTCCTGTTTCACATAATGCTCCAATACACTGTATTAAGTATCAGAGGGGTAGCCGTGTTAGTCTGAATCTGCAAAAGCGACAAGGAGTCCTGTGGCACCTTATAGACTAACTGAAGTGTAGGAGCATAAGCTTTCGTGGGCAAAGACCCACTTCGTCAGATGCATGCATCTGACGAAGTGGGTCTTTGCCCACGAAAGCTTATGCTCCTACACTTCAGTTAGTCTATAAGGTGCCACAGGACTCCTCGTCGCTAATACACTGTATTGTATCTTGGCTATAGCTCCCAGGCTATAGCTCCACAGGAGGCTACCTACGGAGTTAAGATAAGGGGAACTATGCAGCATAGCTACAATGCCACATGTACGCTACTGTAACTCTCTAGTGCAGCTGAAGTTTATAGTGAGAGAAGAGGTTTTTTCACGGTTGTAGGAACTCCATCTTCCTGAGTGACAGTAGCTCAGACAACAGAAACATTTGTCCATCAGCCCAGCTGCATCTTCATCAGAGGTTAAGTCAGTATAGTTACAGTGCTCAAGGGGGATTTAAAGCCACAACTACAGACCAGACCTTTGCCCCATTTTCAAAAGTGACACGAAGTTCATTGTAAAAGCAACAGATATGAGGGTAGGTACTGGATTGACTACTGGCCTTCCAGCCTTCTGCAGGTCCTTCATTTTCAGGTGGCACTGCTACTGATCTCTGCCATAACCCTTTGCCTGCATCTCTTGTGCAAACTTTTGGCCGATTTCTTATGTTTCTACAATTGCTCCACAACTGCATCTGCACAGTCTCTTCTCCCCATGGGCCTAGAAGAGCCAATAACTACTGCATGCTCCAAGCATTGGCAAATCTAGTGAGTAGATCCTGAACCAGAATGGTCAGTTGCTTACAAGAAGGGAGGGATGGTAAGTGGTAGGAAAAGACATATTAAAATATGCCATGATTTTAAAGGAGGGGCCTCTGAGACTCGGGGGCAGTGGAGTTCAAAACTGTGTTCATAGCAGTCAGTGCAAGGTACTATGGGACAACTGCTAGAGAATTGTTAGTGTCAACATAAGTCATGCAGTGTCAACTAACATGCTGATATCCTGAGCTTTCAAGCCCTGAATTCAATGCTATACCTGCTTCTTAGCTTGTGTAAATGCCATCCCTGCCTATTCCATAAGCCTGCTGGCTCTAGAGGGTGTGGAATGTTCCAGACACCAAAGATCTCACTGCTGTGACAAAATCTGATGGTCCACCCTCATTTTTGTAATACTACTGAGATCATCTTATCACTATTAATCACCTACCTGTGATTATTTTTCAACACCTGTTGTTGAACATTGCAAAATTCTTCACTGTTTGGATTGATAGCTTGTAGCTGGCACCTCAAAGCCCGGTACTTAGCAAGAGAGGGTGGGCTAGGGCTTGACATACTTGTTTCACACACATTAAGCATGTCTCTGATTAGCTAAAACATAAAGATATAAATGATAACTGATATATGGATAATATATTGTAATGGTTTATGAAGAATATTCTAATTCTGTACATTTTGGTGAGGTTTTTCTGTAATATTATCCTTGTGACATTTAATAAAGAAAATAACCAAAATCTTGAATAAGGAAAGAGAGAAAATTATAGTAAACAGAAATCATGCACACAAATTACAGTGAAATAACATTGGAATGGAACAAAGGCAGAAAATATTTCAACTTATTGATTAGCATGTTTAGCAAGAGTGAGACCAGGTATGGCACCTTATGTAAACAAAATATGGCGGTTAAACTGTTTTAATAAAATTCCAACTCAAGGCATGGATTAGGTCATCTCACAACAGTTTAGCAAGCCAGTGCTTTCTGTTGGCTGGCTGTCATTTTGACTTTGCTCTGGGCTAGTCCCAACCCCCTGGCTGCCACTCAGCAGCTACAATAAACTTCCGATAATCTGGCACCTTTAGGACCCAGGGGGTGCCGGACTATCAGATATGCCGGACTATCAGAAGGGGGGGGACTATGAGCGGTCTGGGGTGGGGTGAGGGGGATCCTTCCGATAGTCCGGCTCTGCCCCAGGCGTCCCGATTCAGCCGCTGCTGGGTCAGTTTCAGCAGCGGTTGAATCGAGGACGCCTGTGGCAAAGCAGCTGGGGTGCTGATAGGTTGGTCCGGTAGCGCCGCCCCTCAGCGCTGTGAGACCAACCTGGCAGCACCCTAGCTGCTCTGTCCCAGGCGTCCCCGAGTCAGCCGCTGCTAAAACTGATCAGCGGCTGACTCTGGGAAGCCCAGGGCAGAGCTGCTCTGCCCCGGGCTTCCCGGAATCAGCTGCTGGTCAGTTTCAGCAGCGGCTGAATAGGGGTACCTGGGGCAGAGCAGCTGGGGTGCTGCCGGGTTGGTCCCTTAGCGCTGCACCTCAGCGCTGCAGGACCAACCCAGCAGCACTCCGGCTGCTCTGCTCCAGGCATCTCCAAGAGCAGCTGGAGTGCTGCCGGGTTGGTCCCGCAGCCCCGAGGGGCAGCGCTACGGGACCAACCTGGCAGCACCCCAGCTGCTCTGCTCCCGGCTTCCCCGATTCAGCTGCTGGTCAATTTCAGCAGCGGCGGAATCGGGGAAGCCGGGCGCAGAGCAGTTCCAATTGTCTGGCTGCCCCAAGCACTTCCGGGTTCCTGATGGTGCCAGACCATCAGGAGTGCCGAGCATTGCATGCCAGACTAATGGAGTTTTACTGTATATTGTGTTGTCAGAAGAACCACTGGTCAATCAGGAGGACAATGGCTCTAAAAGCAATGCACAAAGCTGGGTTTTGGAGCTTAGGGAATGGGAAAAATCTTAGCAAGGAGAAGTGTTGCTCTGAGGATGGAGAGTCCAAGCAATGTAGCACCAGCTTGTGCCTGGAGATGTAGCATATACCCAAATTCTACTGATACCAGTTCATGGATTCCAAGATTAGATGAGGCACTGATCATATAGTACGACCTCCTGTATAACAAGAGATCATGATGGGGAATCTAACACACAAACTAATTATACAACATTAAATTATAAAATATTATATTGTTGCCACATCATCAGTCATGGGCAAGATTTATGGGATGTGAGATTTCTGGTACCACAAATTTTCTGAGGGTCAAAGATAAATATATCTATCTCAGGGTATGTCTATACTACCCCGCTAGTTCGAACTAGCGGGGTAATGTAGGCATACCGCACTTGCAAATGAAGCCCGGGATTTGAATTTCCCGGTCTTCATTTGCATAAGCGGGGAGCTGCCATTTTTAAATCCCCGCTGGTTCGAACCCCGCGTAGCGCGGCTACACGGGGCTCGAACTAGGTAGTTCGGACTAGGTTCCTATCCTCGTTCCACGAGGTGTACCGGTAGTTCGGAATAGGAACCTAGTCCGAACTATCTAGTTCGAGCCCCGTGTAGCCGCACTACACGGGGTTCAAACCAGCGGGGATTTAAAAATGGCGGCTCCTCGCTTATGCAAATGAAGCCCGGGAAATTCAAATCGCGGGCTTCATTTGCAAGTGCGGTATGCCTACATTACCCTCCTAGTTCGAACTAGGAGGGTAGTGTGGACATACCCATATTTTAAAGATAGTTGTTTTGAACCACTAATAAGCTCCCCATTGCTACTTGGATTCAAAATAGGACTTTATTTTAGTAGCCCTTGCTAGAGTTAAAAATATCCTACTCACTAGTAGTGTGACAGTGTTTATAAGTGACACTATACAGGGCATATCAGTGCTTACTAGCAGTCTGAAAATGTTACCTGACAGAGGTCCTGTTTGCTAGATAACAGTTTTTTTGTAATATTATAGTCAATTCCACTTTTGTGACGTATAATTCGATAAAACTCCATCATCATCGCCTTCAGTGCCTCTGCTGGTGTTCCCTCATTCATTGCATTCTTCATTTGGAGTAGAATGCCTTCTGCTTTGCTCACCTTCAAGAGAAGAGATTATTAAAAATTAAATTCTAACAAAATAGTTCAACAAGCTTGAAAAAGGTAAACACTAGAAATAGAGAGTAATTTCTTTCTACACTAAGATTATAATTTTTATTTGTTCTTTGTTATTGCAACATGAGATGAGTACAGTGACTTTTTGCAATGGAGTTTGGCAATCAAAACTAAGGACCTGATTTTACCCTCATGCTGAGCTACTCTGTGAGTAATCATACTGATTTCAACAGGACTAATCAGAAAGTAAGGGGAACAGAACCTCCCCAAGTAGATAACAAAAAAGAATATGGATTTGATTAGCTGGTAATGCCTTTTGGTTTATTGTAAATTCACAAGGTCAATCTAATTCTTTATTAAATAATGGAAAACTTATCACAGATGGTTTATGGTTGGAAACCACAGGAAGATTAACTATAAATGTTAATGAAACTTCTAAATCATTAGTTTATCAAAAGTACACAAACTGCAAAATGTATTTGTAACAACAGCCTGAAGATTGCACTCTAGGGCCATTGTCCATTTGACATTGTGTCCAAATTAGAAATAAAATTGGAAATAGATTTGCTCGCTTAGCTGAAATTAGTTTCAATAGGGCTGTTACTTGTAATACATTTCCATTGGATCTTTTCTGCTGTAGATCACAGAATAGCAGGGAAAAGGCAAACCATAAGCAATATCCTGTAGTTTAATAGTGTTGAGATAGTCCAGGGACTTCATAACCAAGTTCTATTCCATGTCAGTATTGATCCAAGGTTGGTCCTTGCTTCACAATGGCCCTTTGGCAACATTAGAAAATGTATGCTAACCGAATTGCAGCTTTTAAATTCCTATATTTTAGAAACTTACGACTGTTTCTCAGGAAATTGCACATAATGGTGTTTCTGGCAGTGAAGTCAGTCAGAATATATTAGTATTATCAAATTAATTTTTACAGAGGGACACACTGGGATTCAAAACCTTTCACTTCTAGGACTGTGGTTCATATCTTATCTATAGTGGTAATGACTGAATATTTGTTAGAGAAGAAACAGGCGATCCAGAAGCAGATGGGGTAAACAGAACTGTTTTATTGCCCACGCATGTTTACCTTGGACAGTCAACACAATATCTGAGTGGCAACAATTTTGCACCAATTAATCCCTTTTATCTATTTTAGTATGTTAATTGCAAGTCTATCACTACTTTTCCTAAAACTTTATTTAGTAATGTTAACTCCCATAAAATGAATATTAATAACTATACCTGCCCCTGTTTATTGTTAACTGGTTTTTAGTTGAATAAGCATTACATACTGTCTTAATCGGCAGCTTCTAGGGAGGGAGAGAGTGCTTCAACCCTGAAAATGTTTTTATGGACAAGTGTGAAGACAAAATAAGACACTGTTCAGTGCAACCATCTTCCAAGGCTACCAGGACAAAGGGGAAAAACATGTTTAAAGGGCAATGGCATTGCCTATTCTGGCTAGACCCCTTACCCACTGATGTAGGGTCATCACAGACCCTATTAATTTTTACATATCCCAACAAATATCATCTCAGTAGACAGGTTCTGACATCTCCACATCAAATAATGTCTAATTTATATATTAACTGATTTATAAAATGCACCTGCTGCAGTCTGTGTCTCTCCGTCTCTCTCTCTTGCACACACACACTATTAATAATGCACAGTACTGATCAGTGTCTGCATATTGGAAAATTTTCACCCCTAAAAGACTCCAAATCTCCTTCCCACCTTACATTGTTCTCCAAAGATCAGCAGCTCTGAGCATTATCTGACCAGCAAGGTGCATTCCAGAGCTAAGGGATCCTAGCTGACAATGCCTTTTCTCCACATTTAAAAAGTGTTAATGTGCGTTCCCTAGTAATCTCAACTCCTGTAGCAAAATATATAAAGCAAACTTGAAATTAAAACAATACTAGTTTTGAAATGGAGGTGTGTTTAAATACAACTATATCCAGTATAGTTCTGATCCTAGGGCACAAAGAGCAAAATACTCTTGCTTGAAGTAAAATACTTACATTAATACTTACATAACATTAATTCTCAAAGAGTAATCATCTCCCAGCAAAATTAACTTACATCATTGAGGCTGAGGTTGTTTACTGGCTCAAGTAGTAAATGGTCCAAATGACCAAGTGCTTCTGCCCAGATCAGTTCTACAAAAGCACTAATTTCTTGGGATAAAGTGCTTGAATTTATAGCTTCCTCTAGAAGTAGCTGTAGTAAACAAATATTAATGAATAAAAGCAAAATACAAAACTTGCATCTGCAGTTCTCACACTGGTAAAATTCTCATTGATTTCCCTGTTCTTATACGCAATATTCTATGATATGCATGTTAACTTTTACGATGACTTCTTTAGGCCCATTGATAAAACGGGAGACTTGTTTACATAAAGTCTTCTGGATGAGGAGCATGGTAAAAGTGAGGCCATGTTCTTGCTTGAAAGTTGGGTGGGGTGTCTGATAATGAATGGGATGTATTATTAAATATAACACAGCCAGTTTATTTTGCCAGCTTTGCTGGAAGAAAGTCCACAAAAATCTCTACTACACTGCGATTCTTTCTCCTTTTCCTTTAAAAAGTCCCCAAACCACTTGAACCACAGCCATGATTCCTGTGAACAAATTTTCTAATCAATCCCCTAAACTCAAATGAAGACTCTGTCTTACACAAATTCTTCAGCTAACTCAGTTGTTCTCTACTCCCCTTTTCTTTCCTCCATTGTTTGTGGCAGACTACCCCAAAATTGCTTCCATGCCTTCCCCAGTCTTCATGACTGCAGGAGCAATTCAGTTGAGAGTTGATGGATAATGGACAGCAGGTCACTACTATTTTCTTTATTATGCAATTGATTCTTGTAAGTTCAGGATTCAAACTCATAGCATCATAGAATACTAGAACTGGAAGGGACCTTGAGAGATCATCAAGTCCAGCCCCCTGTCCTCACGGCAGGACCAGGCACCATCTAGATCATCTCTGATAGATGTCTATCCAACCTACTCTTAAATATCTTCAGTGATGGAGATTCCACAACCTCCCTAGTCATTTTTTCCAGTGTTTAACCCCCCCGAAAGGAAGTTTTTCCTAATGTCCAACCTAAACCTCCCTTGCTGCAACTTCAGCCCATTGCTTTTGTCCTAACATCAGAGGCCAAGGAGAATACTCCAGTACTCCGAGGCTAAGTCTACACCACAAGGTTTTTGCGCATAAATGGCCATTTTTGTGCAAAAACCCATGGAGCGTCCACACCTCAAGCACGTTTTTGCAGAATAAAATCTACAGTCAATCGACAGAACTGAGGGCTTTTTGCAGTGAAGGTATAGCTCCTTCTACGAGGCATAACTCTTTTTTGCGCTACAACTCTTGCACAAAAAGGTGCGTGTGGATGCTATGCAGGGGTTTCTTGTGCAAAAAGAGCCTATCTGAAAAAGCACAGGTGCTCTGATGGCCATTCTGTGAATGGCCATCAGAGCTTTCTTGCACAAGAGCGTCCATATAGTGTGGAAGCTCTCTTGCACAAAAGCACATCGCTTTTGCGATGCACTTTTGAGGTGTGGACATGCTTTTGAGCAAGAAGTTTTTGCACAAGAACACTTCCACAAAAGACTTCTTGAGCAAAAACCCTGCAGTGTAGATGTAGCCCAACTGAGGCCTAATCATTGCAGGGTAGAATCATGTTTGCTTTTATTGCAACAGCCTCACACTGTTGCCTCACATTTAGCTTGTGGTCCACTATGACCCCTAGATCCCTGTCTGCAATACTCCTTCCTAGACAATCACTTCCCATTCTGTATGTGTGAAACTGACTGTTCCTTCCTAAATAGAGCACTTTGTATTTGTCCTTATTAAACTTCATACTATTTACCTCAGATAATTTCTCTAGGTGGTCCAGATCATTCTGAATTATGACCCTATCCTCCAAGCACTTGCAACCCCTCCCAGCTTGGTATCATCTGCAAATTTAATAAGCGTACTCTCTATGCCAATATCTAAATTGTTGATGAAGATATTGAATAGAACCGGTCCCAAAACAGACCTCCTGCCAAAACCAACTTGTTATGCCCTTCCAGCTTGATTGTGAACCATTAATAACTACTCTCTGGGAACAGTTTTTATGCATCCATCTTATAGTAGCCCCATCTAGGTTGTATTTCCCTAGTTTATCAATAGGAAGGTCATGTGAGACCATACCAAATGCTTTACTAAAGTCTAGGTATACCACATCCACCGCTTCTCCCTTATCCACAAGACTTGTTATCCTATCAAAGAAAGTTAAAAGATTGGATTGACATGATTTGTTCTTTACAAATCCATGCTGGCTGTTATCTCACCTTATTATCTACCAGCTATTTGCAGATCAATTCTTTAATTACTTGCACCAGAAGTTAAACGGACTGATCTGTAGTTTCCTGGATTGTTCTTATTTCCCTTTTTATAGATGGGCACTGTATTTGCCCTTTTCCAGTCTTCTCGAATCTCTTCCGACTTCCATGACTTTTCAAAGATGATAGCTAAAGGCTCAGATACCTCCTCTATCAGCTCCTTGAGTATTCTAGGATGCATTTCATCAGGCCCTGGTGACTTGAAGACATCTAACTTTTCTAAATAATTTTTAACTTGTTCTTTTTTTAAATTTTGACTCTAAATCTATCCCATTTCCACTAGGAAAGTTATTGTTGTCTTTATTGAGAGTACATACTATTTCTATTGGTTTAAAAAGCTCTGGCAAAAATAGTACAAGCCTATCACCAAGACACTCCTCTAATAAGGTAAAGCCTGGAGAAGTAAGGTAGGGCCATACAAACCAGTGCAATCCACACATCCAAAGGTGAGAAAGAAAGTATAGAGAGATTTTCTAATGTATACAGAGGGAGATTATTAAAATATTTGCTTTTTTTGCTCCAGTGATTACCATGAAGTCGGCATTTTCCATTAGTTACTGCATAGCAGTATCAGACAACACAGTGTTTTGCTTAGAATAAGAAAGAATTGTTGGAAGATACTGAAGATATATCATTAAGAACAGAATAATTCAAACAAATAAACCATACTAACCTCTTGTAATTTTGTGGAGGCTAAATAATCTGCACCTAGGGGAAGGGTTTCTCTTAACAGGAAATCTTGGTTCTTCAGATCTTTAACATAAATCTCATAATTTTCTCTTACTTCTTCAGAAGTCTTAGTTCTTATGAACAGTTTTTTACTCTGTGAATAACATCAAAATACATAAGAAAAAGACTTACAGAAGTTTTGTGGTATGCCACACTATTGTTTGAACCTCTCTAGTCTGGCACCTGCAGGACCTGACAAGTGCCAAACCAGAGAATTATCTGATTCATGAGAGGTCAGTATTATCTAGCACCATTACCAACTTTTCCACTGCTTAGTAGGCTCTTAGGATATGTCTACACTACCCTCCTAGTTCGAACTAGCGGGGTAATGTAGGCATACCGCACTTGCAAATGAAGCCCGGGATTTGAATTTCCCGGGCTTCATTTACATAAGCGGGGAGCCGCCATTTTTAAAACCCCGCTGGTTTGAACCCTGTGCAGCGCGGCTACACGGGGCACGAACTAGGTAGTTTGAACTAGGCTTCCTAGTTCGAACTACCGTTACTCCTCATTTCACGAGGAGTAACGGTAGTTCGAACTAGGAAACCTAGTTCGAACTACCTAGTTCGTGCCCCGTGTAGCCGCACTGCACAGGGTTCGAACCAGCGGGGTTTTAAAAATGGCGGCTCCCCGCTTATGCAAATGAAGCCCGGGAAATTCAAATCCTGGGCTTCATTTGCAAGTGCGGTATGCCTACATTACCCTGCTAGTTCGAACTAGCGGGGTAGTGTAGACATACCCTTAGAGACATTTAGGAGTAACTTAGAGCGAAATAACATCACAGAACATGGAGAGCCAGAACTGATGGCTGTAAACAAACTTTATGGGATTACAGGAAACTTGGCCACACCCATGATAAGTAGACATCCAGCTAAGTAAATCATGACAGACCATGGATATTGCTGGATCAGAGAGTGCCTGATTAGAGAGGCTCAACCTGTACCAGCTGAGACAAACAGGCAAAAGGGTTATTAATTGTGAACAAATTGACCAAAAGATCGCCTTAAAAACTAACTGAAATTTAAACACCTAATTTAAATATGAGCAAAGAATGAATGGCAAGAACTGTGGACAAACTAAACAAATGAGAAAAAAAACATTCCAAGAATGCCTAACAGTTGACAATGTTGATATAATCTAAGTACCTGAGAGGTGAAGTGGTTTTTTTCAGAATTCTAATAGGGCATCTAGCACTATGGGTTAGGTGTTCTCAGTATTGAAATAAACAACCAAACTTGCAACAATGGCAAAAACCCATGCATACCGTAAATCCATCTGACATGCTGAAGTGTACAGATATTCGAAAGGGAAACTCACACGATTCCTGGGAACACTGCAATTCAATAACTACAAATTCTTTGCCTTTCTCAATATTAATCTGAAAAAAAAAACATTTTAATTTCAATACATTTCCAGTTCATATTTTCTTTAATGTTTTCTTCAGCTGTTTGTTGTCATACTTTCCAATATCCTCCACAAACTTTTCATTGTTATAGGGAACAATCACGGTTTACTGCTATGAAAGCATTAATGGAATGAATAGTAATTATTTATTATTTTCATTCCTGCAGCATCCAGAAGCTCTAGTCAGTATCAGAGATCTGAAAGTCTTCTGCATTTTTAAATGAAAGCTTACTCTATTTAAATTACATTTAATATATTTATAGCAAACCTTTGTTACCTGTATAAACTGCCCAAAGACTAGATATATTATTGTACTGTATTATTACCTTGTGGGTTTCTATAAAAATTAGTTTGTTTGAAGCAGAGTTAGGCACTGAAAGAAGCACTACTTTATATTGGTATGTCAATATTGTTCTTTGTTTCTGTGACCATGATGGCATAATAATTTGTAAAAGTAAAGAATTAAGTAATGCATACAAAACTGCAAACCATTTTTTGATCCTACTGCATTCTACTAACATAAGAGATGTCACTAAAGATGCTTACTTTTTCAAGGACATCATATTTTGCAACTTCAAAATCTTGTGGAAAATAAGGAGTATCTCGATCATTTTCTGTATAAAATCTGAAATCAGAATAATTGAAATTGTCAAACTTTTAAAAATAAATCATATAAATCGGTATTTTTATAAGGTTGCACCATCACATTAAGTGCCAGCCTCACACTTATACAATGTAAGTCTATTTTTTCAGAGCTCAGAAAAATAAAAAACTTATTCTGAACAAGTAAAAATCACTGTCATAAAAGTTGCACTAAAAGTTGATTTAACTGCCTGGCCCACTATTTTGCTAAATGGCTTCTATGGTTTTGACCACCCAGTTGCATTTTAGCATTCCTCAATATTAGTGGTTCTCAAATTTTTTGGTCCGTGGACCACCTGGCTCCGTGTAAACTTTTACATGGGCCACCAGTTGCTAATGGAAACTCACCGTTAATTACATAATTACAGTAGACTTCCGATAATCTGGCACCTTTTGGACCTAGGTGGTGCCGGATTATCAGATTTGCCGGAGAATCAAGAGGTCTGGTACAGCTGCATGGCTTAACAGCTGGCCCGGACACAATCTCCCTCCCTCTCCCCTCCCCTTTCCTCTTTGCAGCTCCTCCCTGCCGTAATCTGATCCTCCTCCCCCTCCCTTCCCCTTTCCTCTTCAGGTCTCTCTCCTCCGTGCTGTAACGTGATCCTCCTTCTCCTCCCCTCCCCTTTCCCCTTCGCTGAAGCAAAATGCTCTTCACCATACTGTAACACGATCCCACTCCCTTTCTCCCTCCCCCAATCTTATGCTCCCTCTGGTTACAGCCAGCTGTGTGCTGAGCAGCAGGCTTTTTAATCAGCTGGTCAGGAGCGCTTGGCATTTTGATGCCAGAGTATCAGGAGTGCCGAACAGTTGGATGCCGGACTATTGGAGTTTTACTGTACATCCAAACCATTTTGCTAGTGCTGCAGCTAGGAAGAACGGTTTAATTTAAATTATTAAACAGATCGATCGTTTTAACTTTCTCATGTTAGTTTATCAAAACTAATTTTAAATAAAGTAAAAATATTAATTTATGTTCAACACAAAAGATTTCAATGTTTTCTTTATGGCAGGGGTGGGGAACCTTTTTTGGGTTGGGGGCCACTAACACACCAAAAAATCAGTTGGGGACCACACAAGTGAGAAGCAAAAGAACTCCCAAAACCTTCAACCCTCACTGATGTGGCCCCCAATTGAGACACCTCACTCCTCTGGCCAGGGCCGGCTTTAACAAGTGTGGGGCCCGATTCCAGGGGCGGGGTCTGTGCATGCGCCACGCGCCCGGGGCCCTGCGCATGCACTGTGTGCCCCGGGGAGGGGGCACTGCGCATGCATCGCGCAGCCGTAAGCGGGGCCCTCTTAGGCGCGGGGCCCTATTCCAGGGAATCGGCTGAATCGGCCTAAAGCCGGCCCTGCCTCTGGTGCTCCAGTTCCACTGGGCAAGGGGAAGGGACAGGGAGAACTGAGGTTCAGGGCTTCCCATAGGCCAGATTTACTTTTCTGGGGTTCTGGAGTTAGTAGATTTTATGAACCCTCTTAGGCTCTGGGTGAGGACAAAAAGAGAGGTTCAGTGTGTGGGACAGGGCTGCCAGTGAGTGGGATAGTCATGGGGGGGATCTGAGAGGGAGGTGGGGTTCAGAAGGGAGAGGGGTTGTGAGGTCTGGGTGGGAGGTAGGGTGCAGAAGCAGACTGGGAGTAGGATGTCGGGCAGGGGGAGGGAGCAGGAGCAATGGTGGATGCAGGAGTAGGGTGGGGGTAGGTGTCTAGCCAGAGGTGAGGGTGCAGGTGCAAGGAAGAGTGCAGGAGCAGGCTGGGGTAGGGTTTCTGGCCAGGAGGGAGGGTGTCTGGCCAGAAGGCGGGGTGGGTGCAGGAGCAAGGGAGGGTGTTGGAGCAAGCTAGGTCTGTGTGGTCTTGGGAAGAGGGAGGGAGGAGAGTGAGGGGGATTGAGGTGCGCGGGTCTGGGCATGAGGGGGGACACTTACCTGGCTTCATGCCCCCTTGCAGTGGGGAAAGCCTCACGAGTCACTGTGCTGCCATTCCCCCAGCAGGGTGAGGAGGGAGCTTAGCCCCACCCACCCCCACGCAGCAGGGAGCCCTGCAGCACCAGCTTGGCTTCCCACTTGGAGGGTGTGTGGGGGCAGGGGCAGGAGAGGTGAAGAAAGCCCATTGAAAAATCAGAACTGTATTCAGACAAGAAGTTTGTGTAAAGCCTCCATGCACAAGCCTGCTGCCAGATTTCCAGAGTTAGGATACGTCTACACTACAGTGCTAATTCGAACTAACTTAGTTCGAATTACTTAATTCGAACTAAGCTAATTCGAACTAGCGCATCTAGACTTAAAAACTAGTTCGAATTAGCGTTTTGCTAATTCGAACTAGCAAGTCCACATTGAGTGGACTCTGAACAGGGCTTAAGGATGGCCGGAAGCAGTGCCGGCAGGACATCAGAGGAGGACTTAGAGCGTGGAGATGCTGTCTCAGGCTAGCTGAGGGCTGCGCTTAAAGGGTCCCGACCCCCACCCCGGACAGAGAGTTCTAAGGGGTGCCCCGCTTGCAAAGCAGTCCTGGCTTGGATTGCCCGGAGTACCCACACTGGGCACATCACACCACTCGGCCATCAGCCCGGCTGCACTTGCCGCAGGCTGCCATCTGGGGAGAGGGGGCAATCAGGGGGCTGCAGGAGAGCTTCCACCCCCAGAAGCCCGCAGAGCCAGCCCAGTCCTCCCCATCGGGGGCTCGTACCCCATTCCTCCCTCACCTCCTTCCACTTACCCTTCCCTAGCCCCCCTTTTTATTGATGTACAAAATAAAGATAACGTTTCTTCCAACATTGACTCTGTCTTTATTGAACAAAACTGGGGGAGACTGGGAAAAGGAGGTGGGAGAGGGGAAGAGAAAGGCTGGGAGAGGGGAGGGCAACTAACATGATCAGGGGTTGGGAACAGGTCCCAGATGAAGAGAGGCTACAGAGACTGGGACTGTTCAGCTTAGAAAAGAGGAGACGGAGGGGGAACAGGATAGAGGTCTCTAAAAGCAGGGGTTGGGTGGAGAGGGTGCATACAGAAAAGTTCTTCATGAGTTCCCCTAAAGAAGGACTAGAGGACACCAAAGGAAAGGAATAGGTAGCAGGCTTGAAACTAGTAAGAGAAAGTTCTTCAGAAAGCAAATAGTTAACCTGCGGAACTCCTTGCTGCAGGAGGCTGTGAAGGCTACAACTAGAACAGAGTTTAAAGAGAAGTGAGATCAATTCATGGAGGTTGGGTCCATGGAGTAGTCTTAGCCAGGGGGTAGGAGTGGTGTCCCTGCCCAAAGTTTGTGGAAGGCTGGAGAGGGATGGCACGAGACAAATGGCTTGGTCACTGTCTTCGGTCCATCCCCTCCAGGGTCCCTAGGGTTGGCCGCTGTCGGCAGACAGGCTACTGGGCTAGATGGACCTTTGGTCTGACCCAGGACGGCCATTGTAAGCTCAGGGCTCAGGGTCGGGGGTCTCAGTGGACCCCCTTGATTTTCATGCACACCTGCTCCTGGGTGGCCAGGCTGGCAGCTCTCCTGCCCTAGACGGCCACTTTCCTGTGCCTAGTGCGGAGATCGTGGACAAGGTCCACGATGTCTGCACTAGCCCAGGAAGGTGCCTGCCTCTTGCGGTCCAGGGAAAGCTCCCGGGAGCCGCCAGCCTGATCCCGGGAAGAGGGGGTGGGCTGGGGGGCATCGGGTGGCTGGCTCGAGCCGTGTCAGGTGCAGGGTCTGCTGGCTGGGTGCTGGCAGGCTTGCACCTAGCACGGGCACCGTAGCCAGCCCGTGCCCCTTTAAGGGGTCCGGGGCCGGGAGGGGGGCAGACGAGTTTCCCTGGTGTTGGCCAGAGTGGCCACCAGGGAAACCTGGGGAGGGCTAGCCTCCCACTAGTTCAAATTAAGGGGCTACACACCCCTTAATTCGAACTAGTAAGTTCGAACTAGGCTTAATCCTCGTAAAATGAGGTTTTGCTAGTTCGAACTAAGCGCTCCGCTAGTTCGATTCAAATTCGAACTAGCGGAGCGCTAGTGTAGCGGCTATGAATGTTAGTTCGAACTAACGTCCGTTAGTTCGAACTAACATTGTAGTGTAGACATACCCTAAATGTTTTTAAGCTGTCTTGTGGACATGAGGATAAGAGTTCCAGCTTCGGAGATTTCAATAAAAACATGTAACCTCCGTCTAGCCTACGGTTTCCAATTACTCCATTGTCTCCCTCCCTTTTTTCACATGCTGAACTGTATGAGCATCTGAGTCTTCCTCGGCCAGCCCCCAAGAACCGCTGCCTCTCACTGGAACCACCTTTCAGGTTTCATTTAGAACCACTCTCTTCCCACTGAACACTCTCATCTGTGGACAATTTACTAATTGCACCTTTGAATACCATGGATGGGGAGCCACCAGGTTAAACACAGCCACTGCCATGTTTCATGTCTGAACAAGCAGGGACTAGAGGGGAAGGAGGTGACAGCAGGATGCCAAGGTGGCTGCTGGCTCTGTCAGAGAGACATGGACAACCCCCCTGAGAGCCTGCTGTGTCCCACATTCCCGAGGGCACGCCCCCACAGTCCAGGCTCTGGCCCTCTCTGGTAGGGTTGCCAGATGGTTTAACGAAAAATATCGAACACCGCTCCTCCTCCCCCAAAAAATAACACCTGGAAAAAATTCTGTTGAGCTGGGGGAAAAAAGCAAAAGTTGCACCACTCCCTCCAGTTTGGGGCCACACACTAACTCCCAATGCACCCACCCCTCCCCCAGAGCCAGGCTCCCTTAGTACTCCTCATCCCAATGCATTCACCCCTGCCTCAGACCCAGGCCACCCACAGCGTCCCCCATCGCAGTGCACTCACCTCTCCCCCTGAGCCAGGCATCCCCAGCACCGGGAGCACCCCGCCCCAATCAAATCCTCATCCCCCCTGCAGAGCCAGGCACCAGAGAAACGGGATGGCTGGGTAAGTTAATCTTACTTTTAAAGTCGTTGCTCCTGCCGCCTGGCCCAGCTGCCTCGGCTCACATTGTGTAGAGGGAGGCACCACATGGCCAGCTCCTGGGTCTCTGCTGGTTACATGGGCCAGAGCAGCGTGCACTTTGCTCCCACTCCAGCCCGGCGCCCCCTTAGAGTGGTGCCCGGCAAGTGCCCTCTCCTGCCCCCCTTCACTACGACTCCCCCACCCCCGCCAGACGTGGCAGGGGAAAATTGTCCCCGCTGGGCTTCCATCCGAGGGAAACAGGAAATACTGTTCATTTCACATGTCCGGTATTTTCTGGATTTCTTTACCAGACGGAGCCTGCAAATACTGGATTGTCCAGGTAAATACCGGACACCTGGCAACCCTACTCTCCGGGGGCTATGGACGGTACTAAGACCACCCCATACCAAGCCAGGTGGCAGTTCCCACTTCCCCCCTACCCTCATGCAAAGCAAGGTGGTGCTGTGTGAGTGCTAAGGTCCGGGGGGCAGCGCCCCCTCCACAGGCTGGGCTGCACCTTGCCGAAGTGCACAGCCCAATAGATGGGCAGAGGGGGGCGCACTCTGCAGCGCGCGCAGAGGACGGGCAGGTCCCGGTTGCACCAGGTGTGGTGCAGGGGGAAGTGCAGGGTTAGCAGCTCCTTGCTTGAGAATCCCATCTCCGGGCCGATGCCCAGCAACATGGTGACCAGAGGTGTGCAGGAACAACAGGCTCAACTGCACGCTGCGAGCACAAAGAGCGAAGTGAGGTGGAAAGCCTCGCCTGAGGCATGGGGACATAGACAAGCCCCCATGACAGCCTGCTGTTTCCCACATTGCATGGCGGGGGAGACCTGAGCTCGAGTCGCAGACCACTTGGTCCGTGGACCGCACTTTGAGTACCATTGCTCAATATGAATAGGTGATCAGCAGCCACCTTCTCCTTACACTTTAAATATATCTTATTTACTGTATATTTTAGAAATTTGAATCTGTTGTCCATCTGTGAGTCAGTTTGTTCAAGAACTCCTCCTAAATGGTAAGAGCTAGGACTACCAAATTTGGAATGCAGCTTCCTCTTATCATAACTTAAATCAAGATTAGTGTTTGATTTTGCAGGGATAATAGGATGTGCATGGAATGAGATTGTTTCGCATCAAAGAGAAAGGGAGGGGTGTGATAGCAGGGACAGTTATACTCACCAATGACCACAAGGGAGCAGTAATCACCCCTAATGAGCAATCGCTGGCTGGCAGCGTGGCCACTACCACCCAAGCCTGTCCCGGGAAGCAGCTGTCAGCTGCTGCGTGACCCCTGCCACCTTGGGCTGGCCCCAGCGAGTGCCAGCTGGTAGCCTGAGCAGCTCCACCCCACCCCGGACCTAACCAGGATGAAGCTGGAGGGTGGGGTGCATGCCTCTCCCCCTCCCAGCCCTGGGCCAGTCCCAAACCCAGGTAATGCTGGGTAAGTCTTACTTCGTTTGTAAGTCCAACAAATTGGCATAAGAAAGACTGAAAGAAGTTGTTTTAAGCAACTGGTTTTAATTCTGTAAATTTGTCCCTTTTGGACCAATCTAGTCAGAGAGAAGTAATCACACTCTTGAAAAAGCTTTACAAACCTTTGCACTTGGGATAAATGTGCTTGGTACTAAAGGACTGAGAATTGTTGATCCATAAGTAAATGTAATGAGACCTCTAGGTAATTTGCATTGGTCTTTGATATAACTACTGAGCCTCAACTCTGCTCTGTGATAATTGCTTGCATGACCATATTGTGTTGTAATACACACACCTGGTTGTGTCTGCTTTTGAGTGGGCAAGTGTTGATTATTTATATGACTGTGTTTCTGGTGAATTAATACATTGTTGATCAGTTACAAATATGTAAGTGAACAGTACTTCTCAAAACAAGATTAGCGTCAAGTTGACCTGAAAAGAACCCAGTGTTAAACTACAGGTTGAATCTCCCTGGTCCAGCACCCTTGGGACCTGACCTATCCAGAACCAGGGAATTTGCTAGACCTGGGGAAGTCAATGCCAGCCCCTCTGCTGCTGGCCGAGGTTCCTGCTCCCATCTACAGGGCTCTGCTCCTGGCCTTCGGGCTCTGCAGTCACTCCTCGTCTCCCTCCCAAGAATGCTCATCCCTGCTCCTTGCCCTCCCTCCCTGAGCATGAACACTGCCAATCAGTTGTGGCACTCTGGAAGCTCTGGGAGAATGGGGAAGGAGTTGCTAAATACGGGGCCAGCAGTGAGCAGGGGTCAAGGGAGAGGGGGGAGTTTGTCACTGTTTTTTTCCCATGAAGTGCTCCAACTGTGGGGTATCCATTGGGTCACTGACAATGCTGGACCAGGGATGTTGCTGGACGAGGGAATCCCAGATTATACAGATTCAGCCTATAGTAAGATAATGTTCCCTGGACTCAATGAAAAGGGGTTATGTTACTGGATTCTATTCCATATCGGTAAACCTAGTTTGTAGATGTCAGCTTTAAAAATCTATGACATTCTGGCAAATTCATAAGCTGACCCCCTTTCACACTTAATAGTAAAATACATTTTTTTCTTTTATGTTGGTCAGAGGGATTACCTGACACTCTCCATATTGGGCCCAACCGAACTCTCACTGACTTCCAAAGTAGTGAGCTCCAGGCCACTGTTTTCATTCTTCTCAGTGGGATCCTCTTTCTCCTTAATGTCATGCTCAGAAGACAGATGGTTCTTTTCATCTGTTATCAAAATACATTCCTTGGCATTACTCCATCTACCTGGCTTACTTAGGTTTAACATATTAATAGCTCAGAAATCAATAATGCTACTTAGCATCTGCAAAGTGCTTTCCATGTTCAAAGAACTGTATGGATACTAAATAATTAATCATCACATTACTCCTATCAGGTAGTTAAGACAAACGGTAGTAGGTTACAAATAGAGAAACTGAGGCAATGAGGTAAAATGATTTGGCCAAGATCCAACAGTGAGTTGGTGGCAGAGCCAAGATTAGAATTTAGTGGCTCCTGACTCTTAACCCTGTATTTGTTTTTCAAGACCACAGTGATCTGTAACTTTAATTTATCCATGAGATACTAAATTTTGCATTATAAGTTGTTCAGAAAAGTAAAATGACATTTTTACTACAAACTTAAAGAGGGGGTGAACAACACACAAAACTTAGAGATGACAATTAATTAGGAGATACTGCTATCACCAAAAACCAAAAAGAAATAAAAGTTACTTAGAAGGGTTAAAAAATGATTATGAAATAATGAACAAGTCTCAGTCGGAAAAAAATTATGACACTATATGAGGGGATTAATAATCTAAAACAGGTTATTTGATTTATTTTCAAATTCTTGAGTAATCTCTCACACAGTCAGAACGGACATCTTGTATTTTTCTTTCTGAGTAGAACTGTAGTCTGTACCTTAATTATAGTATTTTAGTATGTTCAAAACCTTCTTCTATATTCATTACTATTAAGTCCATACTTCTATTATTACAGCATGCCCTGTAGATTTCATTATTTCTCAAAGTGTGTCGTCTTAGAAATGAACATAGTATTCTGATAACTCAATCTATGGTGCTAAACAAAAGTAAGGCTTCTAACTAACTACAAGTGATATTTTTTCAGTGGCATCAAAAAGACTGTCATGGTTGGATTTATTATTTTACCCATACAGATATTCCTATTTCAGGGCCTGATCCAAAGCCCATTAAAATCAGTGGAAAGACTCCAATATGTTGTCGTCCTTTATACCCAGCATCTTTTCTGCAGCTACTATTATACCAATTTTTGGCAAACAACCATTGTTGCTGATCCATTTAAAATTAGTTCTAAATGAAAACTGCCTGTGACAAGTTCCCGTAAGGGAGTCCGGGCCAGACACCAGGCGCGCTGGGTGACATAATGCTCCAGGGTCTCCGTCCGCTTCTCCTCCCCGGCCCTTGCGCTACTCTCCCTCGCTGCCCCCTCCCCCGTGCGATCGCTGGCTGTACGCACCGGTGCAGTGGCCAGTCTTGTCTCCGTCGCTTGCTCCCCGCACAGGGATTTGGCACCGTCCCCAGTGCAGGGCGCCGCTGCCCCATCACACTACCCTTCCAAAGTAACCAGCCCATAAAAAATGTCACTAAATATACTTACCACAATGGCTTGGCTTTTGGTCAGAACTACCTTCCAATGATTTACTAGTTTCATATTCATCAGCCTGTAAAAGTTTTCCTTCTTCAGCTGATTTCCATATGAAATCGGCACTTACAATGGGAAGCTGATGCTTCTGGATAGTTTTCAGATGATAAGAGCTGAGTGAAGCAACATTATCCACAATGACATGGGTACACTGAAAACAAGGTTAAAAATCACACTCATTATGCAGATACAAAAATAAGTAGCTACTGCAGATTTAGTTTGTTTACTCAATAGTCATTTCATATTTGTAAATAATATAAGAATAGTGAATTACTTAACTCTAAAAGACAACATATTAAGATAAAATTTCACAAGTTATTTTTTGGTTCTTAAGTAATTGATATGATTAGATGTTGCCATCTGTCCATACTATAGAGGTGTGGTAACGTGCTGTGGGAGATTCTGAGTTGACAATACAAGATGATCTGTCTCATCTGTTGAATACTTTTGCTGCAACTAGACTCAGTACTCTTCTCTTTTTGTTCTAAACCCACATGCACTTTTAAACAGTTGCCATCAAACTGATGCATTGCAAGGGAAGGGATTATGTGTGTATGTTGTATTCCTAATATACTTCCCTTTAAACAATTCCTTGTCACCTCTTTCTATTATACATAATTTAAACAGTAGGTTCCTGAAAGCTGGGACCTGTTATTTTTTAAATGTTTGTAAAGTGGCACTCATTCCTATGGAGTAGTATAAATAATAGTAAGGTTTAAACAATTTGTTCAACACTCCATACAGTGAAGTCATGTATGAGCTAAGGAAAGCATCCATATCTCTGAAACATCTTTCTTCCCTAATTAGAAACCACATTTGCAGTTTCAATCAGAAAAAAACAAGAAGTAAAACACATAAAGATCAAACCACCTTCTCTCCCAGGTCAAAACTGAGGCACACCAATATGGACTCTTGGCATGGTTCACTACTTCTGTGCATAAAAAATATCTTCATCTTCCAGGTCTTAAATCCATAATGTTCTGTTTATCTTCATTTCCCACTGAATTCAGTGCTAAGCCCATCCTGGGATCAGGTACCTGGCATTATTTCCACTGTACATTTAATGTGCATTTAAATGTGCATTGCAAATAAAAAACTACAATATAATTGCCTTCTTTCTGGCATCCATCTGCTCTCACACCCAAACTTTGCTAAAGAGCCCTACAAAACATGGAAACTAGGTAAAATTACAAAGGATAAATAAAAACAAACTATACAAGTCTGTAGGAACAAAATTAGAAAGGCCAAGGCACAAATACAGATTAAATGGAGCTACTATATGGTGGGTGCATAAGTGGATGGAAAACTATTCCCAGAGAGTATTTATCAGTGGTTCACAGCCAGGCTGGCAGGGCAGAGAGAGTAGGGTCCTGCAAAGATTAGTTCTGGGTCCAGTATTGTTTAGTATTTTCATAAATGATTTAGATAATAGCATAGAAAGTATGCTCATAACGTTTGTGGACGATACCAAGCTGAGGTTCCAACAGCTATGGAGTACAGAATTAAAATTCAAATTGATTTGGACAAACTGGAGAAATGGTCTAAAGTAAATAAGATGAAATTAAGGACAAATGCAAAGCACACGTACAAAATGGGAAATGGCCATATAAAAATGAGTACTGTGGAAAGTATTTGGGGATTATAGTGGATCACAAGCTAAATATGAGTCACCATTTTGCAAGTTAAGTTCACATCATTCTGAGATATATTAACAGGAAGGTGGTAAGCAAGTAATTCTTCCATTCTACTCTGCACTAATGATGCCTCATCTGGAGTACTGTGGCCAGTTGTGGGTGCCACATTTCAAGAAAGATGTGACAAATTGAACAAAAAATTCAGAGAGATCAACAAAAATGGTCAAAGATCTAGCAAACATGACCCACGAGGAAAGATTAAAAATTGAGTTTGTTTAGTCTGAAGAAGACTGGGGCGAGGAGGTGAGAGAAGCACTAGATAACAGTTTTCAAGTACTTAAAATGTTGTTATGAGGAGGATGAAAAATTGTTCTCCTTAACCTCTGAGGATAGGACAAGAAGCAATGGTCTTTAATTGCAGCAAGGGAGGTTTAGGTTGGACATTAGAAAAAATTTCCTGTCAGGGTGCCTAGGGAGGTTATGAAATCTTCCTCATTGTATGTTTTTAAGAACAGGTTAGATCAATACCTGTCATTAATGATCTAGTTATTACAGAATCCTGCCTTATGTGCAGGAGACTGACTTAGATGACCTCTCAAGATTCATTCCAGTCCTACGCTTCTATGATTTTATAATAACCCAAACAAAAATTCAGCTAATGCCTAATGCAAGACCTGTCACAATGTGCAATACCTTGGTGATAAGAAAAATAATGGCCTGGTAATTTTTTCCTGGAAAAAGACTGCCATAAAAATGATATAGAACAAAGTAAAGACATTCTGGTCCGTTTGTGAACAGGAAGGATATCGTTCTTAATTGTTATGTGACACCTAATGATTATATAATAGATGCATTACAACTGCACTGATAAATAGATTTATTTATATTAAAATGTTTACCTGGAGGCTCTCTCATTCACACACTTTCTACACCATTTAATCTTTTTCAGTGTTCATATTACCTGTTATTTTCCCATTAGAGCACACACACAAAAAAGAAAATAAAAGAAATATACCTCATGATTTAGCATAAAATAAATTAGTCCACCATTTTCTTTAATGCACGTTCTCAATCTGTTCTTTTCCTGAATGGGTAAATGTTTCACTTTAAGAAAGAACACACAGTTTGCAAAGATCGCCACAGTCATCCTATTAAAAAACAAAACAAAGTTTTAATTAAAAACAACTTCCAAAATTTGCTTGCATTCCATAGCCCACCCAAGTGACCTATTACTAAACATTACAGCCTTGTCTACACTAGAAACATTTAAAAAAGATTCCACTGAAAAAAGGCCAACTCTGAATAGACTTTAACTAGGACTGTTGATTAATAGCAGTTAACTCAGGATTAAATAAAAAAATTGTGATTAAAAATAATCACAATTAATTGAAGGCTAAGGAGGTTGGTGAGGTGACAAGTTTTGCCCATGAACAAGAACAAAGGACTGAGGTAGGGTTGCTAAATTTGGGCTGCTAGAAGGAGAAGACACTTCTGGACTGCAACTCAAGGGGGTCAGAGAGGAATCTGGCTTGGTCTGATCAAGATGGACTTTGTTCTGAATTCTATTCTTGGTGATAATTAAGAACGTCTAATAAACCCTTCTGTTTTTACTATGCTGGCTGAGAGTCACTCCAGAGTTAGGCAGGTCAGGGTGCACTGCTTCCTTGGGTGTTTAAGTCTTCCTGAGTATCCAGTTCAGGGGGACTTGCTGAGGGGAGCAGATAGCTGCTGAAGGTTCTGAGATTCAATCCCAGGAGGTGATGAAGGCAAGAGGCTTAGCTCAGTGAAAGAATCTGACCCTGAGGGGGTTGACACATGGAAGGGGTCATCCCAGGCGCTGTTCCAGAGCTGCTTGAGAATGCTGTTCCTGTGGCTCTGTGACAAATGCATACAGTTGCTGGAAATGTATATAAGATTATTATAATGGAGATTGCCTATCTCCTAGAACTGGAAGGGACCTTGAAAGGTCATCAAGTCCAGTCCCCTGCCTTCAAAGCAGGACCAAGTACCATCCCTGATGAATTTTTGCCCCAAATGGCTTCTACAAGGATTGAACTCACAACCCTGCGTTTAACAGGCCAATGCTCAAACCACTGAGCTATCCCTTCCCCATGAAATAAAGAATTTTTAGAGCTCTGCAAATCTGCAGATATCGGCTTTATATCCAAGGACCATGTTTGCAGATCACTGATTAGATGCAGATACAAATTTTGTATCCCCAGAGAGCTCTATGAATTTTCATGTAATGCTGTTGTGTCTGGAAGGGACTGTCTACACTACAGTGTTATTTCAAACTAATTTCAAAATAATTATTTCAAAATATTTCTTATTATGAAATAACGTGTCTACACACAAAATGCAGTTTGAAATAGCATTTTGCTATTTCGAAATAGTGAGTTCACCTAGACTGAATGGTGAATTGCATTTAAGGTTGCTTGGAACCGGTTCTGGCAGGGCATCAGATTAGAAGTTACCTGGTGTGGCTGCTATTTGACGCTATCTGAGGCTTGTGCTTAAAGGGACCCCTCTGAACAGCCGGTTCTTAGGTTTCCCTGCTTGCTTGCCTACTTCACTGAGTGACAGCAAAGCATTTTTTCTCTGTGTGCTCTGGTTGCCCTCACTCAGGACACCACAGCACTCTCCACCATGGAGCCGGAGCTGCCCCAGGCACTCTGCAGCTCTTGGACATGTTGCTGCAAGTCTGGCAGCACTTTCTTTAGGCTGCCTCACAGGCTCTGCAGCAACCCAACCCCCAGGCCTTCTTCCAGACCCTTCTGGGGTATGTGGCGGAGCGGCTGCAGGACCTGGACACTGGCATGCCCTGGCCGCATCTGGCGTCTGGACACCAGTGCCGATTGGTAGGACTATATAGTCTTAGAGCGCTGGGGAGACCAACAATGGATCCAGAACTTCAGGATGAAGAAGGACACCTTCTTTGAGCTCTGTGAGTGGCTCGCCCCTGCCCTGAGGCGACGGGACACGCGCATGAGGCCCGCCATTCCCCTCCAGAAGTGCTCTTATTGACTAATCAAATAGTCGATGCAAACTGTATCAACTATTCGATTAGCCAAATAATTGAAATTTTACATCCCTACTCTCCATCACCACCTGCTTACTGCTTCTGCCAGCTTGTGGTGGATTTGACTCTGGGCCAAACTTCATGATTTTAGCTCTCGGTGATTTCAGTTCTTGACCCAAAGTACTGTCCAGCCATAAGAAATTCCAGCATTCACTGGAGTAAATTTAAATAATAAAAGAGACTCCTTATGGAGCTTATCTTTAGCTCTATTATTGAAACAGTGGGGAGAAACAGGTTGAACCAGTCTTATAGCTCATGCCTGGAAGACATATAGCCTGGTGAGACTCAGAGTCCTGCCCTTAGCTTAACCTCATAGGGCTCTGGAAGTGGAACCTTTGTCCATCCAAGTTTCTTTACACTGACAGTGTTTCTCTCCTTTGTGCCAGATTACGCACAGACTTTCTTCTTTTGTATTCGCACAATAATTACAGATATTGCAATTAGTATTAACACAATTTGTGATCCAACACCAGTCAAGTTGATTACAATGAACAAAACACTATTCTATCATCTAACTATCTAACAAATCTAAGCAAACCAGAGGCAAACTATTTACACAGACACACCCAGGGTTTCTCTCCCATTCCAGCTGGCTGTAACAGAAGCATTCATTCAGACCTTGCTTACATCTAATAGTATGAGAAATGCTGGCAGTGAAGTATAGTATAGAGTGGAGACAGCTTGCTACCCCCCATGTAATAACCATAACCCTTAGGGGGGTCATGTCCCCTAGTTCTGAGAACCCCTGCACCACAAGAACAGTAGTACAATCTCTTTGTCAAGGAAGATGAATTTACAAATGTAGAATTATGTACAAAAATAAAGGGGGGGTGGGAGGAGAATCAGCTGTCCAGGGTCATTAGTTGCTAGGTACCAAATGGCTGGGTAAATCCCAGGCCCTAGCTAGCGCTGCATCAGTCATACTTGAATCTCTAGATCTATGCAAGGAGTAAAACAATCTTTGTCCAGCACCTAATTAACTATATAAACAACGAGATGTCCTGTGGCACCTTATAGACTAACAGATTTATTGGAGCATATGCTTTCATGGGCAAAGACCCACTTCATCTGATGCATCTGATAAAGTGGGTCTTTGTCCATGAAAGCATATGCTCCAATAAATCTATTAGTCTATAAGGTGCCACAGGACTTCTCACTGTTTATGCAGAGTCAGACTAACACGGCTACCCCTCTGATACTAATAAACTATGTTACAGATTGAAGAAACAGAAACACAAAAATATTATGAAAAATTCCTATTTTGTCACATTACACACAAAACCTACAATATGTTTGCAAAGTCAAGCTCTCAGAAGTTAGGAAATACCTTTTTTCTCTTTTTTTCCTCTCCCCCGCCTTCCCTTATTTATTCTTGAATCTGGACTTCTAATACTGCAGTCATCTGAAGAAGTGGGTTGCCTCCACCAAAGCTCATGATACTATCTACATATTTTGTTAGTCTTTAAGATTGCCTACTAGTCTATTTGTTGTTTTTTTAAGTTTTTCCGGGTACAGACTAACCCGGCTATTCCCCCTGAAGCATTATTTCTAGAGTTTAAAGTTAATGAAAATCATTACAAATCTCAGTCTAGGACACAGATCTGATCCTCCAATTCAAGAAACAATCCAAACAGATGGCAATAATTCCCAGAAAAGCACCATAAAGGGCATTCCATATCACACTTTTTCTGTTGATCTAAGTACTGCTTAACTAGAGAAGGGAGAACGATCTTAAGAGCGATCAGCCCTGAATACAGTCAACAGTGAGCTGAGGGGGAGGTGCAAATCCCGTGGGAGGAAAGATTTCACTTTCACTCACTTTTCCCCCGGTTCGTCTGCAACTTAAATAAGAAACACAACGCAATAGAAGTAAAGAAGCACCCGTGTCCACGTCTAGCCTACAACGTAGTGTAGAGAGTGACACAAACTGGGTACACTCACTTGTTGGGAGCAAGCTCCCTGTCCAGAGGGATCTTCCGGTATCTGCAAAAATGAGTGGGAGACAAGGCTGCGTACAACGACTGGAGGGCGTGGAATGTTCTGTTCTAAGGCTAGGGAAACGCCCGTCCAAACGCCACAAAAGACAGCACTGACTGAGAAACAGATGATCAACAGCACTGCACAAGCGACAGGTTCTCCCACTAGCGCAGCTAGGAGCCGCAACCATCTGCACCCGGAATGGCGACGATAGTGCAAGTGAATTCGTCTGGGGACTTTTCGTGATTAGGAAACTGAATCCAGCCCTGGGCGGGCCTTCCCCTGCTTCACCTCTGAAGAATAGAGGGGGGAGGGAGGGACAACTGGGGCTGAGTTTTCAGCCGCCGTTTCTTCGCCCTGATCCTCCAGGACAAGTGACCGCTTGTTGACTTTATTATCTCTTTAAAACTAATACAACGAATAATAGTGTCACTTATAAGCCGATTATGTCAATCAAGCACCTTTATTTGGGGATCAGCTTGCTATTAAGGATCGGCACAAAAGACTTTGCATTTTAATTCCACATGCACATTTCCAACATCAGCCTAATTTGACCAGGTATTTTACCTGCTATAGGATCTGAGTTTAACTTGTGCTCTTTTGCCAAATGTTAGTGAAGCGTTTGCCTTCATTTTTGGAGCTACAAAGCTTCACATTAGGGGTCCATCCGCACAAGGCAAGTAACTCATTGATAACAATGGTTATCAGCAACGAGCCTGACACCGAACTAATCACCTCTCAACTGAAGTTGAAAACTATTTGTTTGCTAGATAGCGCAGTTTCCCCCAGAACTGTTTTGAAAAAGGTATTAAACTGTTTTCAACACCAGAAGAGGCAAATGAGGGAACGTGTGAGAATGGAAACAGATGTTGCCGACAATCGTTGGTTTTAATCCTGCAATCTAAATCCGTGTTGGGGGGAGTCCACAGAGCCCTATTAATCTCAGTGGGATTTCATGAGGACACAGAGATCAAACTGCATGATTGGAGTCACTGTTATCAATACTGTTTGTTTTGTTTTTAGCATATATGAAAGTCAAAGAGAAATTTTTAATGTCTAAAAACACAGATCATGCAATTTTGGAGGACCACAGAGTTTTCATTAGGAACAAATACTGAAAAAATATTACTACAACAATTTATTTAAAATAGAGGATCCTAAAATTCAGTGGTTTTAAAAGAGGATAGACAAAGTAAATGTGGAAGTTCTTGCCTTTTACTACACCATGAGTGGTACAGTGTATCATTATGCAAGATGGGGGACAGTAATTTAGGAAAGATGTAGGACTGTAACGGAAGAATAAAGAAAGGTTTACAACAGGTACCACTTGCTGATAGTGGGATGGATGCAGAATTCTCTCCGAAACAGCTCCGGTCAGCCCTCCTCCTTTCCTATTTTGGAAAACAGCAGCGCAGCCCCTTTGCAGCTCCCAACTGTTCTTCTGTCTCACACACCCAGAGATAAAGCAGCAGCAGTTCCTAACTGTTCCCTCCCTTTTACCTCTCCCTACCCCAAGCAGCACTCGCATGCCCTATGCTTCTCTCCAGTTTTAGTCTCTGTTTAGGAGGGAACAGATTTGGAACACAATTCCAGATATTGAATTATGAGATAGTGAGGTTTACAACAATATTAGCAACAAGCAACAAATTCAAGAGCTGCACCTAGCTCATGCAAAAGTGAGCTCATTGTTCCACTCTTTCCCTTGATACAAAGGTGTGGAGACAAGTCCCCGCCTGCATGTACCATTGGTTACTGGGTGCACAATGGCGAGTCACCTGCTGGAACTTAGCGCTGGCCACCTAAAGCCAGTTACCTGGAGACCAAAAGTATTCACAGACATGCCTAAAACGGAAAAGCCCGACACTTTCCCCTTTGTTTACTCCTGCCCACTTGCCCGTCCCCTTCCTGTTTCACCATCCGCTAAAAATGCAATGGACATCTAAGACTGTTATTAACGAGCATCCAAATCCAAGAGCATCGCAAAGAGCTCTAACTGCTTCTAGTCCACTCTGGAAAGGCCCACGCCTCAGTTTCGGACAATGTAATGTTATTTTACAAGACTGCAGGGCGGGTGGCGCGTGCGCTGTGCATGGCCAGCAGTCATGAGAAGTGGCAGGCTAGGGCTATCCCACGGCTCCTCAAAGCCAGAGACTCAGGTCCAGCTCAACATAGTATCACACTGCTGCCGGCCAGCACCGTCCCCCCGCACTAGTGATCACAGCCCGCCCCCCCAGCTCCCAGAGCCAGGCGGGGACTAGTGATTCAGCCCCGCCCTCCTAACTGCCACAGGCCTGTGGAAAGTGGAGGCCGGAAGCCGGGGGTTTGCCACTGAAGCCCAATAACGTCTCGGCTGCTGGCAGAGGCTCTCGGGAGCTGTAGTTCCAACGCCGACACCTCCCTCCCAACCCAGCCAGGAAGTCGTCGACTTGGCACTATATCTCCCAGAATGCCTCGGGCCCGGCATTGTCCAGCCTGTGGCGCTCGGAGGCGGCACGATGGCGGCAGGTTTGTAAAGGGAGCTGGCCCGGGGTCGCTGGGCCGAGGAAGTCTGTGACAGGCCGCGATCGGCTTAGTGGGTGTTTGGGAGGGGGTCGCGCGGAGTAACTGCCTTTATTGCGCGGGCAGCAGCTGTCGCGTTCCCCTCTTGGAAGGAGCGGTGGCTGCTACCGCGCCCCTCCTGCAGGCGGTGCCGGGGGTAATGCTGAGGTGCGCGCGCCATTGGGGCAGGCAGGCGTTGGGCCGGTGGCGGGGAGCCCCTCACTTCTGACAGTGGCAGTTAACGCCAGACCGGGGAGTGCTGGGCAGAGGGATTGTGATTGTGTCAGCGCGTGACAGCCCGTCCCCCTGTCCGGGGCTGGGGAGATGCCGCAGGGGGAGAGGGCGAGCGCCACTGTATTTTGTTCTGCTCCCCAACCCGCTTCAAACTGTGGTGTGAGAATCCCCCCGCCCCGTCTGAGTTAAGAGATGGAGGGTCTGTTTTGCACGTCCGTGTAAAGGCAGTTGTGAAGGCCTCACTTTCTCATGGAAAAAGGGACTTTGGCTTTGTGTGTTTTAAAACCCCTGGAAAATGTCCTGGCTGCAATTGGGCTTGACCTGTGTAGTCTGTGAAACCCTCTCTCTCCCTGTGGTTGTAACATGAGTGTCCCAGTGGGAACTCTGCCCACCCTGTCTTGCTCCATTGTTGTAACAGTTCGCAATGCAGCTTCAGTTCAGAAGCTACCACAGAGCTTATCCTAGGAGTGGTCAATAATTTTTGCGAGAGGGGAGAGCACTCCAAGAAATTTGGTAAATTGTCTTAGGTTACATTCTTGTATTATTTTAATAGATAGGATGTGGGCCCTGGCAGGAAGTTTGGGTGCAAGAGGGGGTTCTGACCTGAAGCCTAGGAGGGGGGCATAGGAGTGGTGTGAGGTGCAGGCTTTGGTCTTGGTTGGGAGGCACTTACTATAATGGCCCCATGCAGCTCAAAGCCTCCAGCTGCTGCTGGCAGGCTAACCTGTCTGCTTATTTTGGAAAGCAGGGGGAGAGAAGAACAGTGAATCTCTGTGTGCTGCCTGTAACCAGGAGCAGTATCCTGTAGCTCCCAATGGGGCATCCACCCCCAAAGGGAGTTTTATTGCTGTTACCTTCCTGGCTCTTTCTGTATACAATATATAGCTTCCACCCCCTCCCTTGCCCCGTGTCTGTTCCCAGTCTCCCCCCCCCCCGTCTTTCTGTATACAATGTATATTCCTCATCAAGTAGTTTAAGAGACAAGGATTCAGTTTTATAAATATGATTGTAATCAATGTTATGTATTATCAATAGATATATTTAACATCTTTTTCATCCTTTTCACATGTAACTTTAAAAAAATAGCCAGGTATTAAAAGTTAACAATCAAACCTAACAGTTGTAACTTTGCCCATTGTACTACTCCTTGCATAACAGATTGAAGTACACTTTTTCAGATGGCCACAGGTGCAGATTTAAATAGTGAAAACAATTTTATCATACACTGGATGTCCAATGCTTCCCATTCCGGAGTCATACAAAATCCTAGTTTCCATGTTTGGAAAACTAATAGAGATAGACAGTCATCTGAAACTGTAAACGTTATAAGTCACCCAGTTAAAATGCTTCATGTTTCAAACAGCAGTTCTGTAAGTGAAGACTCCATGCATGAAGAACGAATCTTGGAGTCTTGCAGCCCTTGTGGACTTCAGTTAAATAGAACTGAAACAACTTTTCCAGTTGCAGCATTTCATTTGGTCAAGAAAAAAACAATGTTAACACTTAAAGGTGGCCCAGCTCCATGGAAAGCTGCTAAAAATGACAGTGTACGTGATGAGGTGGTTGATCAGAATGAAGCAGATTACAGTGATCCACTTCTACAAAAGCTTGAGCAGGTACATTTTTTTTCCCTTGACATTCACTAGGATTTCTTGTTATTTTCTATAATTACATTAGTGTTAGGTGACTGCAGTTACCTAAACATTGTGAGAGGTGTTGCTTGCTTTCAGAAATACACTAATTTAAAGAGATAATTCTAAGTCACAGTAAATATTAAACTTTATAGGTGAATCTTTTGAGTCTGGAGTAGACTTCACATTTTCAAAGTGCTGTTAATTTTTTTTATGCGCATTACTTGCAATACTTCTGCCCCAGAAAAGAATAAGGAATTAAGAAATATGCAACTTTTGGAAGCTACTTGAATTGCCATTTGATTATAAATTCTTGTTTAATTTAGATTAGGTAGATAAATTATTGGACTAAAGTTATTAATGAAAACAAAGCTGTCCTTGATAAAACTGAAACTAAAATGACACATTCCAGATCAAAATGTCACAAATCACCCTAAAAAATTTTCATAAGTATAAATAAGTGAATAAATACATCAACCATATGGAATAATGGTGAGGCGCAAAGACTCACTATATTTGATGTTGATATTTAAAGAGGAATTGCTGATTTTTATGCCTCTTGAAAAGCATTAAGGCTCTATTTAGGAACCATTTGGTCTGCATGTGTGTGAGAGTTGTGATGTTTTGGAGATGTTTACTTTTCCTGCTTATTTAACAAAGACACCAGTATGAGACAAGGATGCTGTAGGAAGAAGTACAACTTGGTGGTCAGAATACAAGAATTGAAGTTGGGACCTGGAATTGGTTCTCAGCTTGGCCTTTAACTCTTTTGTGTGTGTGTGACTTTTTTTCCCCTCCCGCCTCTGTTCATGTTTGAATACTAGCTTACTTTGCAAGTAATCCCTTTGTTTTCAGTGGGATTGTCTGTGGAATATGGTGCTGTTCAATCTAAGAGTGGCAGTTAAGGACCTATGGGACCATGGACAAGTCACTTAATACCTCTTTTGTTGAGTCAGTATAAAACATCCTTGCCTCCCTGGGGCATTATGACTCTTAATGTTCTTTGGTGCTTATTTCTAATTTCCTCTGTAACAAAGAATTTTCTTCTGTAACAGATGTCTCAAATGTTATGACTTAAAATAAGAAATGAATAATAAGATGAATTCCTATAATAAAGATTGTATTTTCATTAGACATTTCAAGTCTAAATAAAAAGTTGGTAGTATAAATGTAAATCTAAACTGAATCTTGATAGTTCATAAAACTCATGGTGTCTTCTGGGTGGGTTTTTATATAATTTACAAGTTGGTCCATTTAGAGGCTAGTGGAACTATTAAGGACTTGGGTCACTGGTGGAAATACTTACAGTATAATTTATTTAAAAATGTACTATTAATGAGTGTAGGGCTCAGTTATAACATAGGTTATTTATGTCCTGTTCAAAAAGCACTTGCTATATTAAAGCCTCTTTAGACAAGAAATAAAAAATAATTTAATGCTAATTATTCTCATATAGATTCTAAGGAAACTATTGACTTCAAACATACTTGTGTTTTGTGGTTGATAAAGCTAAAAGAAATACAACAGCAGAAACAAGAACAGTTGAAGAAGCAACAGATGGAGCAACTTCAAAGACTCATGGAAGAGCAAAAGAAACTACTTGTCATGGTATCAGGCCAGCAAAGACACCCTGGTAAGTGGAAACATAAAGCATACAGTATACTGTAAGGAAACTAAACACTTTAATTTTAATATTCTACTTAAAATGTTGCGTACTGTTTCATACAGTATATCACAAAACTAGTTGGTAGTCCCAGGTAAACACTGCATTATTTAAAATAATGTTTTTAAAAGTACTGCTTGCTCCACATTGATATTACTACATTAGCATCCAAACATCTCAATCAGTCCTGGATTCCTGTTGTTTAATGCTGTACAAACACTTGGCAAGATAGGGTACTTGCCTCAGAATTTAGTCCAAACAGGAAAAGATAGATGTGAGTAGACGGTATAAAAATAAAATAAAAAAGTGAATCTTAAACTTTTCCTTCAAAAACATTTCCCTTTCCATCTGTTTACCTGTCCCAGAAAACTTCTATATCACTGCTGAGCTAAAGTGCCTTCTTACAGTGTTTCCCACCTTGCAGAAATATCCTTATGCAGCATTTGAAGGGCAAGAAAAAATTCCTTAGCTACTGACTGTCCAAATGTGTGTAAAGGTAGATTTGACCAATCCAATTCTGGCCCTGTTGTCTTTGCCTTGCAGGGATAGCAAAATTGTAAGAGAAATACAAAGCGTAATGCACTTCTTCCCACGCCCTTCAAGGCTATGCTGTAAAGTCAGAAGAGCTAAGTCAACATTATAGACATCCAGCTAGTTCAAACACTATGCTTTATTTGCCACCATCTGTGTACCAGAATCTCAGTGGAGGCAGTGCTTATATACTGGATGATTTTTTTTTCTTATGTTTCTTATACGTGAGAGTGAATTACTGCAAAAGTTAAACTATTAAGAATGCATCTTATCTTTGAAGAGCAGCTTATCTTCAGATTCTATCTCTGAGAAAGTGTGTCTAGATGCATCTCTGAAAATGCGAAACAATTTGAAGAATGAGGATCATACAAATACTGATGGTTAATCAAACTTGTTGAAACACTATTTTTTAGATAATTTGGAGTCTTTTCATAGTTATTGATCTTGTTATCTTTCTAAGATACTGTAAACATTTAGTTTTCTGTTAACTGTTGCGTCACTTGCTGGTAATTAAATCCTAGTCACCTGCCAGATTTTTATATATATATTTGTCAGTCAATGGGCCTAATTCTATGCCTATGGAAGTCCAATGAAAATATTGCTATTCATTTCAGTGGCAGAAAGATCAGCCCCTTTATCTTTTGTGGCTTTATGCTTTTTATCATTTATCAATGTGCTGGAAGAAAACATAAAATTATTATGGGTAAAATTTGCAGAGAACACAAAATTGGGGGACTGGTAAATAATGAGGAGGACAAGTCCCTGATGCAAAACACTTAGCTCAGTTGACAAACTGGGCACAAGAAAATAGTATGCCTTTCAATACAATCAAATATAAAGTCCATACATCTGGGAATAAAGAATGTAGGTTGTATTTACAAGATGGGGGACTCTGATCTGGAAAGAAATGAATCTGCTATTGGAATATTGGGATCATAGTGGATAATCAACTGAAGATAAGCTCTTAGTGTGAATCTATGTTCAAAAAAGCTAATTTGAGCACTGCATGTATCAACAGGAACACTGAAGAAGAGGAGGGGGAGTTACATTATCTCTTTATATGGCAATTGTGTGACCACTGCTGGAATTCTTTGTCCAGTTCTGGTGGCAAGAAGTCAAGAAGAAGGTTGAAAAAAAGAGGGGTTTCAGAGAAGAGCCAGAATGATTGAGATTGGAAAATGTCATATTATAATGATCTCAAGTACAGGTTGCACCTCTATAAACTCAAATGCTCTGGTCTAGCAACATCCATGGTCCCTAAGGATCAGAAAGTACTGGTGTGCTGCAGGGATTAGGGGGCTGGGAACCGGGGACAATGTGCAGTCAAGGTGGGCTGAGGTCGAGGGGGGGGGGAGACCAGAAATGATCTATCCTGGTCTTCCAAAATCCCTCATCCGGGACCAGTCAGGTCCCGAGCGTGCTGGACCAGAGAGGTCCAACCTGTAGCTCAATTTAGTTTATCAAAGAGATGGTTAAGGGGTGATTTGAGCTGAGCAAGTCCAGAAGTACCTATATGGAGGATAAGAATTTAATAATAGAGGGTTTTTCAAACTGATAGACAAAGTTCTAATAGAATCTAATGGCTAGAAGCTGAAGCTAGACAAATTCGAAATAAAAATAAAGTGCACATTTTTAAATGACCCTAAATATCCATTGAAACAGCTACCAAGAGTTGTGGTGGATTTTCCATCACTGGAAATCTTTAATTCAAGATTGGATGTTGTTCTAAAAGACAAACAGGACTTTAGGGAAGTCTCATGTTAGCGTTCCCTCTTTAACTTTTTATGTCCACGTGCAGAATGACTTTTAATATGTGCACAAATATGGAGGTGATGTATAACAGCAAAAATAATTCAGCACACTGACAGTGTGTGGTGGGGGTGGGACCGAAATGTTGGAGTTTAGAAGGGGGCTCAGAGCAGGGGCAGAGGATTGGGTGTGGGCTCTGGGGTGCAGGCTGACCTAGGGAGAGAGAACTACTCCATCCCCTCTCACTGCAACAGCTTGGCGCCAGGTGAGAGGTGCCTCTCCATGGCCACTGTTGCTCCAGCAGGCACTGCCCAGGGATGGCCACCTGTTCCTCCGGCAAGGAAGATCCAAGCTAGGCTGCGTGGGGACCAGGGAAAGGGGGTACCTTTGCCCTGGCAGTGACAGCTTGAGCGCCTCCAGATCGGGTGCCTTGGCCAGAGGGAAGGCACCCTAGCCCCAACATGGAGCTGCTGCAGTAGGGGGAGAGGTGTTTCTGCCCTGGCTGCAGCAATTCGGTGCTGGGGCTGGTGGGCAGCAGTGGCACTCTACAGCCACCCTTCATGGGGCTTATTAGGCAGCTGCCTAGCCAGGCAGCTGCCTAGCCACGCAGTTGAGAGGGAACTTAGGTTCCATAGCTTTGTGTTAACCGGGTAAGACTACGTAACAGGAGTCCTTTCTGATTTCATAATCTGTGAATTGCATCTGACTATCATTCCTGGTTTTTAAAATAGAAGCTGAAAACTGGTTTCACGTTAGCAGGAAAAAAAGAGACATTTCTAACATTTTTGTAGGGGAAAGCACTTGGTGTCCAAAACAAAAGATAGAAAAGTCTGTTGGAGGTGAAGACAGTGACACTGATCATTTACGTTCAAGAAAGGTAGATTTTTCTGAAAGTCCCAATGGAAGAAAATGCTTACAAGCAGCTAACATAGAGGAAAGGTAAATATAAACTTGTGTACAATAGCTCTCTCCATTCGGTAAAGTTCTTTTTTGACATAAGACTTTCTGAAAAGTGTTTAAAATTATAATATTTATGTTTAGAGTAGCACCTAGAAGCCTCAACCAAGATGGACTCCCATTGCAAAAGACGTAATACAGAGATATAGCAAAGGAAATCCCTGCCCTAAATGCTTATGGTGTGAAAGGTGTGGCATAACAGATGGCTGAAATAAATTATCTTGGGGGATAATGTTTAGCATAGCTTTATTATGTGAGTAAATATAGTTGTAATAAGCCAATCAATTAGTAGTAATCACAACTTTCCCTGATATAGCCATTATCAGCTATCTCTGCCATAATGAGTACAGAAAAGGGCTGAGTCTGAAAGAGATGTGGAAGAGGATAAGGCTTGTTTTATTTTTAGAAGGAATCTCTCATGTAGGGGTAGTAGGGGAGAAAGAATGATGGCGTTTGTGGGGAGAAATGGATATATGGGTGGCAAAGACCGGTGTCACTGATGAAGCTAAACTAAAAGGAACATAGGGTTAAGTAGAACAGGGTTAAATTGTGAATGTCATTGCAAAACAGATTTCTTGTCCCTGCTTTCAATGAAAGAGGAAGGATTATGTAGTCAGAATGACAGGCTAGAAAGATGACCTTAACAGGAGAAATTTGAGTGACTTATACAAATTGGAGGATTGGGCCACAAGAAATCTGATGAGGTTCAACAAGGACAAGTGCAGAGTCCTGCACTTGAGACGAAAGAATCCCAAGCATAGTTACAAGCTGAGGACCAACCAGTTAAGTAGTAGTTCTGCAAAAAAGGACCTGGGGGTTACAGTGGATGAGAAGCTGGATATGAGTCAACAGTGTGCCCTTGTAGCCAAGAAGGCTAATAGCGTATTAGGTTGCATTAAGAGGAGCATTGCCAGCAGATCCAGAGATGTCATTATTCCCCTTTATTCGGCTTTGGTGAGGCCACATCTGGAGTATTGTGTCCAGTTCTGGGCCCCCCACTACAAAAAGGATGTGGACGCATTGGAGAGGGTCCAGCGGAGTGCAACCAAAATGATTAGGGGCTGGAGCATATGACTTATGAGGAGAGGCTGAGGGAGTTGGGTCTGTTTAGTCTGCACAAGTGAAGAGTGAGGGGGGATTCGATAGCAGCCTTCAACTTCCTTGAAGGGAGGCTACAAAGAGGATGGAGAGAGGCTGTTCTCAGTAGTGACAGATGTTAGAACAAGGAGCAATGGTCTCAAGTTGTGGTGGGAGAGGTCCAGGTTGGATATTAGGAAAAACTGTTTCACTAGGAGGGTAGTGAAGCACTGGAATGGGTTACCTAGGGAAGTAGTGGAGTCTCCATCCCTAGAGGTGTTTAAGTCTCGGCTTGACAAAGCCCTGGCCGGGTTGATTTAGTTGGGATTGGTCCTGCCTAGAGCAGGTGGCTGGACTTGATGACCTTCTGAGGTCTCTTCCAGCTCTATGATTCTATGAAATGTATGGCAAACAATTATTTAACTTTATCATTACAATTTATAATTAAAAAAAATTCTACTAGGCCTATTAAAGCTGGGATTCAGGAGAGGAAACAAACATTTGAAGAATTCCTTGAAGAACAGATACGACTTGAAGACCAGCGCCTGAAGCAAAAAGAGGCACAACAGGTTAATTACTATAAACACTACAGTTATTTATATACTTTCCCAAAATGTATTAGAAACTTTACAAAGGAGAGAAGACAGACCCCTGCCCTTACGAGTTATAACTTTATATATGCAATATACAAGTTCAAAACTAATTATTCCTTTTTAAGATTCTGGCCTGCCTTAAAACTATGTTGAGACAAGTATTGTATAACCGTACATATTAGTAAGCCTTACTTAAATAAGTCTAAGTATATAATGGAAATTTTAATGTTGTCCTTTTATTTTTATTTTTATTTTTTTTAAAGGAAGTAAGTAGGTCATCCTTTCAGAAACCACTGACAAAACGACCTTTTCTGAAACGAGGAGAAGGCTTAACTAGATTCACTAATGCCAAATCTAAAGTAAGTAAGTATAAAGAATGCAAGCCGATAACTCTCACTACTTCGGAGGACAGACATGTTGTTAAAGTGGACAGACCACAAATACAACGGAAAACTGCACCTTTCAGCAAGGAACAGGTTTCTGGGAATTTTGCTATGCCCTCTAAAAATAGTAATCGAACTGCTAAATCAACAAATGATTTGGTCTTCCCTGTTCAGAGGGCCATGGTACTCAAGAATCATAATGGAAAAAGTATAGCAGCATCAACAGCAAGACTGCAGACTGAGAAGAATATTGATGGGCAGCTCAGAGACTCTCTCAGATCAGAAATTAATAGCAAACTTGAAAATAAAGAAAATATAATGGAATTTGCAAGGCCTGCTGAAATTGGCAGTAAGTTCACAAACAAATTTTCAGATCTAGAAAAACCTCAGTTGCCCATAGCTCTTTCTAAATGTTGCCCTGTAAATGATTCAGAACTTTCTTTTGAACTTTCATTCCAAAATAAGTTGGAAAACTGGGAAAAAGAAAAGGAAAAAGAAAACATAGAATTAGATGAGTTTTTGTTTCTAGAACAGGCTGCTGATGAAATCTCTTTTTCAAGTAATTCCTCATTTGTACAAAGGATTTTGGATCGAGATGAGCAAATTTCAAAAGGCCGTAGAATGTCTTCTACCCCTGTCAAAGCAATGCAGCAGATGAATGCACTGGATATTATAAGTAACAAAAATAAAAGAGAAATAATCTTACAAGGAAATAAAAGTCACAGGGCAGTTACACATGCAGTCTTGGATTCAAGGGCGTCTATTAGATTAAAGGACCAATTCACTAAAACAGATAGTAAAATGTCTCAGGTTTTTTCCACTGCAGCAACTCCAACTTTAAAAAGCACTGAATGGGATGTAAATGAAGATAAGGATGATGGAAGCAGTGTCATTACTACAGAGTCTGAGGAAGAACTTGAGACCACCTTAAAATGTGCAACTGAAGATGCTAAAAAGTTCATTTTGAGCATCAGAGAAGAAAATCCAGAATTTTGTGATTGCACCGGACCAGTCAAAGACCTCAGCAAAGAAAGCAAAAGTAGGGATGTTGATCTTGACTTATCAGACAAAGATTATAGCAGTGATGAATCCAATGTGCTACCAAGTCAGAGCAATAGCAAAGTGTCTGACTTGCAAATAAGTGTTTCATGTGCAAATAGGAATAAGGTTGAGTTTGATGATGAAAGAACATGGACTGACCTTGAAGAAAATGAGATTCAGCGTGAAGTACTCCAAAATGATATCATTAAAGTACCTCCACAAACTGACTCTTGTAATAAAAATGAAATGGCTGCCTCAGATAAAACAATAAAGAGGAAGGTTGCTTCAATAAAGAAGGGAGATGATTTGCCCAAACAGTGTGTGACAGATGGTGATGCAAATGCACCTCCCACATCGGACCTCATGATGAAACTCTTTCCTTCGCTGAAACCAAAAGAGAAGCCAGACTGTCCTGCAAGCCATGAAACCAAATCAAATATAGGAAAAGAAGAACCAGGAGGTAAGAGAATAGTATTTATAGACACACTCCACTGTAAACTGACATTAGATGTTTTAAAAACAAGCAATAAAATAATAGAAAGGAATGAAAAAATTGCAGTTGCTGTTAGTTATCAATCATGTGAATGTAAATTTAGAGTATGCTAATATAAACTGTTGCTGGAATTGCATGGATCTCCACAATAATCTTTGAGCAATGTTTCCTTTTGGTACCCCAAATAGGAAGTGGTTGAGAGATACCACCACTTGCTTTTTTTTTTTTTTTTTTTTTTTTTTTTAAACTTCTACACTTTAAACTTCCAGTCAAGAAGATCCTAACAGCCTATGGGTGTTTTTGAGCCTTACTTACATGTACAAAGCCTAGACTCAGCCTGGATCAATAGACTTGAATTGGCTTCCAAGTCAAAGCAGCAATTTCAAACCGCTGTCTATACAGCTATTTTTTTTTAGAGCATTAGTGCATGCCTAAATCTGTCAACCTGGGTTGGGAGGCTTACTGTTCTTTGTCGGGTAGATGTACCCATCGAGGCTGAGCCAAGTTCACCAACCCAGAGCGTGAACAATCATATTTCAAACATCTGCTCAGTGTATTTTGAAGTTGGTCTTTTTTTTTCTGACTTGAATGGGCAGAGTTTATCTTATTTAACTAAATGGGTACAGTTTTGAAGTGCCTGGTCGTCTCTTTCGTCTCCAGTATGAACCTTGATTTACTTCCTCAAAATAAAGTAGTTCTCATCAGACTAATTCAGATTTAAATTTGTATTTCTTGCATACCCTGTTGTCCCTGTGTAACAAATATATTCAAAACTTGAGATGAACAAGCAGCACAGATTGCTTTGAGAAGGACTGACTTATCACCTACTGTATTATTTGGAGACTAGTTATTTATTCCTTAGATCAGCTGATGAGGTATACACTAAATTTGTCAGGTGTTAATGATTTCAACATTCTCTGTATGAATGTCTGTTTACTTGGCTATCCCCATTGCTTGATAGGAGACATTGTTCGATCCCGGATGCTAAGAGAGAAGCTTGTTGAGTTGGAAACAGAAATTGAAAGGTTCAGAGCTGAAAATGCATCTCTAACCAAACTCCGTGAAGAGCGAGAGAGCTCCTTAGAAAATCTCAGGTAATTTTTCAATGGGAACATTTCAGTGTGTTTTATTTGTTTAGTAAGTACATTTCCTTAATCTTTAGTTAAAGCTATTTTATAAATAGATAAATGAGCAAATCTGCATGTAAGCACACCAGTATTGGGTAGTAGTAAATATTGCAGAGATACTTTGGGGATGAACAAATTTGCTGATGCTCTGAGCTGCATATGAAAATCTTCAATAGTTTGAGAGTTGGATTACTAGGGAGTTCTGCCCTGCAGCAGAATGGTGGGGCTCAAAGCTTCAGCTGCATGGGAGGCACTGCCGGTGTTTCGGGTTTCAGGAAGAATGAAACTGCAATCCTAAGTGTTGGCAGGCTTATGTAGGACTGAAGCTCCTAGACTCTTGCTCCACTGCATAGAAATCCCTGGCTCCATCCCCCTACTTCAGCGCAGGAGCCCTAAGCTCCACTCCATTCCCCCACCTCAGTCTAGTAGGTAGAGGGTGGAACGAGTGCGAGCGGCTATAATAGCCTCACATGGCTTGTGAACCAGTTGAACTATCTCTGATATTTAGTACACAGGTAGGTAATGGAAATCTCTCAGAATATAATACAGCAATGGTCACGAACCAGTCCATCGTGATCAACTGGTTGATCTCAGAGGCACTGACAATTGATCTTGACACAGTCAGTGTTACCAGCCTGTTCTCCTCTTTCCCCTCCCACGCTCCCTCTCACTTGTAACAAGGAGCCTGCACTAGTGTTACAGCCTCCTGCCCTTCACAAAATTGGAGCCAGCACTAGCTTCCTGTAGGGGGGAGGGGAGGTCCAGCTTGTTAGGAAGTGTGCACACTGCTCCTCCCCTCCCCACAGCAGCACACGTGCTTCCTTATTTTCTCTTCCTTCCTCTCTGCTCTGGGGAGGTAGGGTCAGGAAGGGAGGTGAGGCTAACATGGTGGCAGAGGAGCCAGACTTTGAGCAGCTGGATTACTTAAAGGAATGGCACATGCACTTCTTCCAGTGCTGCCTGCAGATCCTGCCCAAGAGATACTCGGTCTTGGAGACCCCCAGGTACTGGCCAAGCTGCTCCTGCCTCCTTTACCCTGGCTAGAGACCCACCAGAACCCTGCTCCTATGCCCTGTCCCCTGGCCATACACCTACCCCCAGCTTGCTCCTGCACCCTACCTCCCACCCAGATTCTGTACCACCATGCCTATTCCACTCACTCGCAGCTCTGTCCTGCACACTGGACCCCTCATTTTTGGCCCCAATCCAGAATTTAGGGGGGCCCACAAAATCCACTAACTCTGGAACCTCAGAATAATTAATATGGCTGAGACCTTGAACCCCAGTCCTACCTTCATTTCTCCCCTGTCTCGCCCCCATGGGGCTGGAGTGCCAGGGGAGTGAGGTGTCTCAGTTGGGGCTACATCAGTGAGGGTTGGGTTTTTGTTGGAGGGGTTGCCTTTTTTGCATCTCACTTGTGTGCTACCTGACTGATTTTTTTTTTCTGTGGGTCAGTAGCCCTGACCCAAAAAAGGTTCTCCGCTCCTCCCATAAATAAATACAATGTTGAAACCTTTTGTGTTGGACATAGTATTTTATTTAAAAATGAAGCCTGGCCAACCAGCCAGATGGGGGCTTAAGAATTGAAACATTCCTGCACTCCTCACACCCAACACTGAGCCCCTCATAAACCTGAACCCCTTTCCTTGAACCCCTCACATCCCCAAACTCCTGCACCCCCCACATCCACAGTCTTCTGCCACAACACTCCTGCATCATCCACAAACTGCAAACCTGAGCCCATCAAACACCCAACCCCCCTGCCCTGAGTCCCTCAGACAGCCCAACTCAAACTCCTGCACCCCCACATCCAGAAGCCTGCAGCTTGCTCAGCTCCCCAACCCTCCACCTGATCCCAACACTATCGAGCATGGAGCCCCCTTGAGTCAGCATTCCTTGTACTCAAATTCCCTTCCAGAGCTTGTACCTCTCACCCCTTCATACCTCCTGCCTCAACCCAGTGAGCGTGAGTAAGGGCTGGGGACAGGAAGTGATGAAAAGGAGGGGAATGGAGAAGGCAGGGCCTCAAGGAAGGGATGGGGTAGATCTTGGCTTGCCTTGACATTTAAAAAGTGATCTTGGGTGTAAAAAGGTTGGAGACCTCTGTAATACAGTGTAGTTTTAGATCTTTTTTTGGTCACAATAGGAAATTTAAATATTCAAAATGCAATAGATTAAACTGCATAATTATCACTCAAGTTGCTACTCTAGAAAATGAATCAAAACAATTTTAAAGCTATACCAGCATGCTCAGTGTGAAAGTTCTTATGGCTGCAAGACCTTGAAAAACATCTCTTTATAGATTGAGGCTCATTTATAACTTTTAAAAAAAGAATAAAATCTGCTTTCCCAGGCTTCTTGCTTTTTACCTGGTGTTTTGCTAAAAGATGACTATGTTGCTGTCTTTTTGATCAGATATTGTTCCTGGAAATATTTTCCTGGGCATGTGTGTGCTGGAAAAGGGTAGCTTTAGGGATGAGGAAGGAGAAGAAATGCCTTGTATTGGATGATAACATGTTATGTTGGGGAAAAATCAACATGGTTTCTGTAAAGGGAAATCATGCCTCACTAATGTACTAGTATTCTCGGAGGGGGTTAACAAGCATGTGGACAGGGGGATCCAGTGGATCTAGTATACCTAAATTTCCCAAAAACCTTTGACATGATCACTCACCAAAGGCTCTAAAGCAAGATAAGTTGTTATGGGATAAGAATGAAGGTCCTTTCATGAACTGATAACTGATTACCAGATAGGAAACAAAAAAATAGGAATAAATGGTCAGTTTTCAGAATGGAGAGGGGTAACTAGTGGTGTCCCACAGGAGTCTGGACTAGGCCCAATTCTATTCAACATATTCATAAATAATCTGGAAAAAGAGGTAAACTGAGCTGGCAAAATTTGCAGATGATACTAAACTGCTCAAAATAGTTAAACCCAAAGTCAACTGTGAAGAGCATCAAAAGGGTCTCTCAAAACTAGATGACTGGGCAATAAAATGGCAAATTAATTTTAATGTTGATAAATGCAAAGTAATGCATATTGGCATAATCCCAACTATACATAAAAAGTGATGGGGCTCTAAATTAGCTATTACTATTCAAGTGAGAGATCTTGAAGTCATTGTGGATAGTTGTCTGAAAACATCCTATGTGCTGCAGCAGTCAAAAAAGCAAACAATGTTGGGAATCATTAAAAAGGGTTAGAGAATAAGACAGAGAATATCTTATGCTCATATATAAATCCATGGTATGGCCACATCTTGAATACTGCTTGCAGATGTGGCCGCTTCATTTAAAAAAAGATACCTTGGCTTCTGTCATGAACAGGAGGAGTGCTGACCAGCACCCAGTGACTAAGGGGTCAACTCAGGTATCTAGTAAAGGTGTTGGCCAGGGGGCTGATAGAGCCAATTGATAGAGGCTTGAAATTTGAATTGGATATAGTTTCCCTGCCCACTTTCTTTGTGTGGGAGGGTTAACACCAGTAGTTGAGACACACACAATGATTTAAACTCAGGCAGGACTACCATGCCCCCCTCCCCCCCCAATGGAATTCAGGGCATGGGAGTGGACTAAACAAAGAGAAAATTAGAAGTGAGTACCAGGGAAATGTGAGTCCATCACATTCAGGATAATTTTTCTTTATTTTGTGGTTTGGTTTGAACTGCTGTGTATCTATGCCTTCCCATCTCCTTTACCATCTAAGTATTGGGCCAGAGATGTTCTCTGATTTTTTAAAATTTGTTTTCCTTAGTTCTGTACATCTAGCAATCAAGTATGCTTATCTTTTGTATTGTAATAAAAATAACTTACTTTAAGGTGGTGATTTGATTTTTGTGTCCTGGAAGGTCTGTCTGCATGTCTCTGACTGAGGGGTCAGCTACCTCAGACTGCAGACTAACAGTGAATGAGAGGTTTATAAAATCATGACCAGTGTGGAGAAAGTAGATGAGGAAAAATTATTTACTTGTTCCCATAATGCAAGAACTAGGGGTCACGAAATGAATTAAGTAACTGGTTTAAAACAAACAAAAGGAGGTATTTCTTCACACAATATACGCTCAAACTGTGGAACTCCTTGTCAGAGGATGTTACGAAAGCCAGGATTTTTCACAGGTTTAAAAAAAAAAAACTAGATAAATTCATCGAGAATAGGTCCATCAATTGCTGCTAGCAAGGATGGGTAGGAATGGTGTCCCTAGCCTCTGTTTGTCAGAAGCAGGGGTGGGTAATAGGGGAGGGATCACTTGATGACTACGGCTATGTCTACACTAGCGTGTTCTCATGCAAAAACTCTTGCGGAAGAGTTCTTGTGTAAAAACTCTTCCAGGAGAGAGTGTCTACGCTGGCACGTACTTTTGCGCAAGAGCATCCATGCCAGTGTAGATGCTCTCTTGCGCAAGAAAGCTCTGATGGCCATTTTAACCATAGGGCTTTCTTGTGAAAGAAATTCATGTTGCCTGTCTACACTGGCCTCTTGTACAAGAACAGTTGCGCAAGAGGGCTTCTTCCTGAGCAGAAGCATCATAGTTCTTGCACAAGAAGCACTGATTTCATACATTAGAACGTCAGTGTTCTTGAGCAAGAACTCGTGGCCAGTGTAGACAGGCCGCTTTTACGCAAGATCACACCAATGTAGACACAGTCTACCTGTTCTGTTAATTCCTTCATGGGCACTTGGCATTAGCCACTGTTGGAAGATAGGATACTGGACTAGATGGACCTTTGGTCTGGCCCAGTTTGGCTGTTCTTGTGTTCTTATGATCCATTTTGGCAACTAAGGAATTGTATTTGCACTCTCTGAAAAGAGTTCCTGTTCAATTCCTAATCAAAACAACAGTAAACACGGAGGGGATTCTTATTCTTGGGAACTGCAAAGAGATTATTCTTAAAACTCCAGCAGTGGCAGTCAGGACATTCTTCTGTCTATATATACACACTGGACCTCTCTGGTCCGGCATCACGGGGACCTGACAGGTCCCAAACAAGAGAATTTGCTGGACCAGGGGAGGTCTTCTGCCAGTGGCCCCAAGCCTATCATCTGCTGCTGGCAGGCTGCCCCAGAAGGCAACCATACCTCTCTCCCCACCCCCAACCTAGCTGGGTTGCTTGCCCGGCTACTGCTGGCTCCCTGGGTGGCACAGGCTCTGACTTCTGCCGCAGGGCTCTGTTCCTATGCAGCCGGGAGCAGTCATGGGCCTGGGGCTTTGACCCCATTCCTGCGCAGCCCCAGCTCTGGCCCTGCACAGCCAGGGGAAGCTGCAGGGCTCTGAGCCCCTGTACTAGCTCTGGGCTCCTGGGGGCTGCTGGAGAGTTCTAGCCTTAGTCCTGTGCTGCCCCCAGCTGGGCTGCTAACTCTGATGTCCTGCCTGGCTGGCCGGCCTGCCTACTTAGGTTATGGGTCTCTCTGCTCCAGGAGCATCCGTAGTCCTGCTGGACCAGAGAGTCCCAGATTTTGGAGGTATAACCTGTGGATTTTGAATTATTGAGAAGTAAAATTATAATTGTTAATTTCCTCTTTTAAACAACAAAAGATACATTCTTCAGACTTGAAGTTGTTCTGTTCCAGAACAGTAAGCAACTGTGTGTAATTTCAGGCGAGAAATAGCAGACTTTGAACAGCAGAAAACAAAAGAATTGGCTCGGATAGAAGAAGTAAAAAAGGAAGAAATGAGAAAACTGCAAAAAGAGCGTAAAATTTTTGAAAAATATGCCACAGCAGCTAGAGCAATGCCAGATAAAAAGGAACGTGATGAAATTCAGGTAAGAAAAATCTAAATTGTTTCACTGTTTACAGTGAACTTCCAAAGTGCACAATTGTGAAAAGCGGAATCCATAGAGTCTGTTAATTGAAGGGGGTTGATAAGAAAGAATATATAACCCAACTAGACCAAAGTATCTGGCATCCATCAGTTCCCATTCTGAAAATCAAAGGCTTTGCATAATTGTCATTTTGCTTAAAAAAACCCAACAACCAAACAACCCACTACTGAAGAATGTTGTCCTTATGTCAGACCCCATACCAAAAAAGATACAGAATGGCACTAACAAATAACATGACATCAGAGCAATAAACTTAAATCAAATTATAAAATATTACTGTAATATCTATGTTGCAAACAAATGCATTTACCATAGTGAACTGAATGGAATTTGTATCAAGCATTATTCTATCCATAAACTGTGCTTATTATGCAGTGATTATCTGATAACAGATGTTGTTTATAAGGTATCTTATGCATAAAGATGCATTTCCATTGTGTTTAATTATGTTGCTGTGAACAAGATAAGATTTGTTAGACTCTGCTAGGGTGTATAGCACTTATTGTTGCTAAAATACAGTTTATTGTAATCTTGGTATCATATGGCTATCTTATTTTCTGTCAGAATTTTAGATTTCCTTTTTAATATCTTACTATAGTTATTGTTGGCTAATTCAAGCTAAATTAAACCAGTAAACACTAGGGTTGCCAGGCTGCCTCCGTATTGAGTCAGACAGCCCAGGATTTTTGCCTCCTGGTTGGGAAAAAATCCGAAAGTACTAGACATTTTAGGTGCCTGGTATTTTCTGAATTTTTTTACCGGACAGGAGGCAAAAAATATCAAACTGTTCAGTTCAATACCGGACACCTGGCAACCTTATTCATTACTAATACAAAGTAACTCCTGTCTTTAGGGAAAAAAAACCCACTTCCTGCCCTTCATACAAAGAATACTTCACTTGTTTTGGGTCACTGACTTCTGTGCTGTCATGGCTAATGAAATATTTCTATTTTCTTTAGTCTGTGTTTTAATACAAGTCAGTCATTTTCTGCTGTATCCTCTTACAAACAATTGATGCTTATTTTTCTAAGGCTTTAAAACAGAAGCTTGCAGACTTGCAGGAAGACTTAAAGAGAAAAGAGGCAAAATGGTCAACTACTCATGGTCGTCTTAGAAACCAGATAGAAACCTTAACAAAGGAGAACACTGAGTTAAGGGAAGAGATCAAAATCATGGAAAGATTTCGTTTAGAAGTTTGGAAGAAAGCAGAAGCTTCTGAAAGCAGCAGGAAAGCTGAAAGTTCTGGAATTAATTTGAAGAGAGCTGAGTCTATAGTACGTTGTGCTTGTTTTGAGGTATTTTAAGCTGATTTTGCAGATAAGAGTTGAGTTTTGGCCATTGATGGTTTTTCAGTTGGTACTCAGGATCAGCTGAATGTTTCGTTTAATTTAATTTAATGGAGCTATATTGGTATTTATAAGACATAGTACAGTAAAACTCTGATGGTCCGGCATCTGACGGTCCGGCACTCCTGATGGTCTGGCACCATCAGGAACCCCGAAGTGCTCTGGGCAGCTGGACCATTGGAGCTGCTCTGCCCCCAGCTTTCCCTATTCAGCCGCTGCTAAAACTGACCAGCGGCTGAATCGGGGAAGCCGGAGGCAGAGCAGCTGGGGCACTGCTGGGTAGGTCCCCTAGCGCTGCCCCTCGGGGCTGCGGGACCAACCGGGCAGCACCCCAGGTGTCCCTGGAGTCAGCCGCTGGTCAGTTTCAGCAGCGGCTGAATCGGTGACGCCTGGGGCAGAGCCGGACTATTGGAAGGGGGGGCTATGAGGGGTCTGGGGTGGCATTCCCCCCCCACCCAGACCCCTCATAGCCCCCTCTTCCGATAGTCCGGCATATCTGATAATCCGGCACCCCCTGGGTCTCAAAGGTGCCGGATTATCGGAAGTTTACTGTACACTGCTGTTGACTTCTACTGCCCCTATAAACCTGGATCTTCACTGTGTGCATGGTGCCATGCTCTCCAGGATCTTGCTCACGCAAACAGAGTTATTTTGGAGGCCTACAGGGAAATCAGTTGAAATTAATTTGGTACCTTTGCACTCTAAGTATTAGCTAATGAAACCAGCAAGTCTTCACTGAATGATTTCACAGACTATTAAAACTTAACCTAATGTAAGGGTGAGTATATTTATCCCTGTTTAACTACACCACAGTAATTGTGGGGTTGTGCATGGTAAGGAAGCAGAGGGATGAGGAGTACAGTTGGTCTTTATTCCCTTCACAATACACTTTAAAACTGAGTAATTAAGTAATTGCTATAAAAATTAAGGACAGGTGGTCTGTGTTGATGGATGCTATTGCATAGTAATAACATTGCTGAATAAACTATTGTTAAACTAAACAAATTCTTGATTATGTATTTTCAGAGTCCACCAACTAGACTGCAAAAAAGCCAGATTCTGTCTCCAGTTCCTCAAATAGAAAAGAACAGCAAGAAGAATGGCAAAGGTTATTCACCAGGCAAAGGTATAAACATTTATTCAATTAGGCAAAACCTATTAATTCTTTGAAAGAATATTGCCAGGTTTAATGCAGTTGACAGTTTGCAGCGATTGACCATCGGTAATATCTTTATTTTCCATAGGCAATGCACATATTGAATAATCCAAAAGCATAATGCACATAAATGTTTAAAAGTCAGACTCAATGGTCTGATAAATAATAAATATATTTTTGGATAAGATTGTGGAGAAAGTGGTGGACACAGCTCCCTCAGTACGTAGACATGTCCCAGATGTCTTTCCCAGTCTGGGTACAGAACTGGATATGGTCCAGAAACTGTGTTGGTCAGTGATCTCCTGGCAATGGTTAGAAATCAGGTATCTGTGCTAGTAGTATTAGATTTATCACCTGCCTTGGATACTGTTCTGAATAACAGGCAATGTTCTCTTACCTACAGACTTAGTGAGAGTTCATGGGACTGCTCTTCAATGATGTGTGTTTTGTTTTGTTTTTTTCTCTGAGAAATCCCAAATAAGTAGTTGAAGAGCTGTTCAGAAATTGCCTCAAATGTAGGCACTGTGTAACACTCTTTCTATCACCTCCTGTTCAAGATAGAAACAGGGTATGTCTACACTACCACCCTAGTTTGAACTAGGGTGGTAATGTAGGCAACCGGAGTTGCAAATGAAGCCCGGGATTTGAATTTCCCGGGCTTCATTTGCATCTTGCCGGGCGCCGCCATTTTTAAATGTCCGCTAGTTCGGACTCCGTGCTCGCGGCTACACGCGGCACGGACTAGGTAGTTCGGATTAGGCTTCCTATTCCAAACTACCGGTACACCTCGTTCCACAAGATGCAAATGAAGCCTGGGAAATTCAAATCCCGGGCTTCATTTGCAACTTCGGTTGCCTACATTAACCACCCTAGTTCGAACTAGGGTGGTAGTGTAGACATACCCAAGGCTATTACGCAAGTTAGGAAGAAAGCATAAGGTGTGTTCTCCGTGTACTGATGGCACTGAAATGCATGTCTGTCTTGTTCAATTCGGATGATGTAACTCAGCTAGCTTCTAGTTAAGAATGGGCCATGGATGACTGTGACCTGGCTGCTTAGTCCAAACCAGAATAAGATGAATGTAAGGGTGGCAGGGAAGCATTTGGAGATAATTAGTCCCTTTTGATTTGAGGGAATATATTCACCATTAGTTACTAAGATTTGAATTTTAGGAGTGATTTTTTTTTTAAAGATCCCAGCTGTTTGATTATCCCATAGCAGTAACCCTTGTGCATGGTGTTTTTCAACTTTTGCATCTGGCTAGGAGGTTGTAGTCTTTCAGATGTGAACCTTTTTGAATGTAGTAGTCTTAATGAAAGTATAGATATGTGCACATCATCAGTTAAATCTTCAAAATCATTAAAAGAACAAAGCTGGTAGAGAACAGAATAGGGATATGAAAGTGTAACTGTGTACACCATGGATTCCCAAACTGGGGGGGGGGGGGGCGGGGGAGGCGTGAAGAAATTCCAGGGGAAGGCGTGAGGTGACCCAGGTGTAGGGCCCCCCCAATCAAGTTTTGCTGCCCCAGTCAGTGTTTGTTTGGGGGTTTTTTTGTTTTTTTTTTTCTCAACAAGTTTTGCTATTTTGGGGGGAGGGGAGGGGAACCTGAGGGTTTTTCAAAAATCAAAAAGGGGGTGTGATGCCGAAAAGTTTGGGAACCACTGCTGTACGCAGTTAACTGATGAGCCTGTGCTCATCAGTTAACCTTCGCTGTTATACGCAGGATCGCAGTATGCATAGGGAGCTGGCTTAGAAGCCAGCTCCTGGCACGTACTGGCTCCCAGGGAGCCACCTGCCCCTCCCGTGCTGCTGACTGTATCAGAGGTAGCAGTACAGGGGAAGGGAGGAGCAAGTTGGAGTCGGTGCGCGTGGGGAGCCAGCTTAAAAGCTGTCTCCCTGCATGCACTGGCTCCCAGCGAGTCACCTCTCTGCTTCCCCCATGCTGCAAGGACACATTATAGGGTTTTTAGAAAAGGATAAGAATGGGTTTCCTATAAATCAAAAGGGGTAGAAAGGAGTCTTTTTAGATGTTTTTCTGGCTGAATTCCTAGTGGAATAAAATGAGGTAACACACTTAATTGCATATTAATTCTACTTGAGTAGCTGAAGATACTGATTTCAAGCTAATACTGCACATGAGGTATGCAGATATCCAGTATAGTGGGGTGGGCAATAATTTTAGATGGGGGGCCACTTCACTAACTTTTGAAGTGGCCCTGGGCCACCCCAAAGGGGCCGGGGCCTTGGATAGAAGGGGTGGAGCCAGGACATTTCCATGCTCCACCAACTACAGACCTTGATTGGCGTGGGGGAGCATGTGAAGTCTTTGCCCCCACCTCCCCATGCCTCCTAATGTGCTCCCCTCTCCACCCCTAAGACAATCAGGACCTGGGGGCAGGAGGAGCATAGGAAGTCTCTCAGTCCCTGTCCCTGACCCGCAAGTGGCACGTGGCGCTGAGTGGACTCGTCTACTCTAAGTGCCACGCTCCCCTTGCAGGGTCAGGGCAAAGAGCGAGAGACTCATGCACTCCCCTTGCCCCCAGACCCTGATTGTCCTGAGGATGGAGAAGTGGCAGGGCATCCGAGGGCCAGATCTACCCACTTGTCAGGTCGGATCCAGCCTGTGGAGACCCCTTTGCCCACCCTTGTAGTATAGCATACCTATCATTCTGATCTTTACACCAGCTCATAACACTCAACTGCTTCTTGACTGCTGAGATTATGTAAAATTAACTATTTTTTATAATTTTTATTTGAACAGGAAAGCCTTTTAGAAGACCTAAATCAGCACCTGTTAGTGATGGGAGTAACTTTGACAAGACAACGATGACACTAGAAGACTCCTCTAGGACTTTTATGATAGACAGCATTCTGGTACAGGACTTACTGTGTTGACTTGATTCAAAAGAATAGAATAATACAATTATCTGCGTAATACAGATGTGCAGCCTGAAAAGTGATTTGTGGAACTGTCATAGGAAGACTAGATAATTTTCAGCAATTACTACAATATTAAAGCAGATACGGCCCACTTGCCCACCCCAATAAGTTGTATCTAACTTTTTCTCTAGGTGTTTTGTGTTGATGATTCCCTTGGCCATCCTTGCTCTCCTGAGTTTAAAAAAAAAGATAGGTTGTCTTTGTCCCAGCCTCACAAAAAGGGAGTCTGATTTTAATGTCACATTATAGGTTGCAATTCAGATCAGCTGAGGGACTGTCACCACCTGTCTGCCAATTTGGTGTGCTTCTTAATGCTTTGCTGTTGTAAGCTCCCAATCTGGGCCCATCACAGGCAACATGCAGGTCTTATCTTAGGTGTATATGTATAGCTGCAAAAGCGATGAGGAGTCCTGTGGCACCTTATAGACTAACTGAAGTGTAGGAGCATAAGCTTTCGTGGGCAAAGACCCACTTCGTCAGATGCATGTAGTGGAAATTTCCAGAGGCAGGAATAAATATGCAGGCCAGGATCAGGCTGGAGATGACCAGGTGGATCCAATCAAGGAGGATGAGGCCCACTTCTAGCAGCTGATCTGGAGGTGTGAATTCCAAGAGAATAGAAGCTGCTTTTGTAGTTAGCAAGCCATTCACAGTCTTTGTTTAATCCAGAGTTGATTGTGTCAAACTTAAAGATGAACTGTAGCTCAGCAGTTTCTCTTTGAAGTCTGGTCCTGAAGTTTTTTTGCTGCAGGATGGCTACTTTTAGATCTGCAATAGTGTGTCCAGGAAGATTGAAGTGTTCCCCTACAGGTTTTTGTATGTTGCCATTCCTAATATCAGATTTGTGTCCATTGATTCTTTTACGTAGGGACTGTCCTGTTTGGCCGATGTATATAGCAGTGGGGCATTGTTGGCACATGATGGCATATATTACGTTGGTGGATGTGCAGGAGAATGTACCAGTGACAGTATGGCTGATCTGGTTAGGTCCTGTGATGGTGTTGCTGGTGTATATATGTGGGCAGAGTTGGCACCGAGGTTTGTTGCAAGGATTGGTTCCTGAGTTCGAGTTATTATGGTGCGGTGTGTAGTTGCTGGTGAGAATATGCTTCAGGTTGGCGGGTTGTCTGTGGGCAAGGACCGGCCTACCTCCCAAGGCCTGTGAGAGCGAGGGATCATTGTCCAGGATGGGCTGAAGATCACTTATGATGCGTTGGAGAGGTTTTAGCTGGGGACTGTAGGTGATGGCCAGTGGTGTTCTGTTGGTTTCTTTCTTGGGCTTGTCCCGTAGCAGGAGGCTTCTCCAACCCCTCAGACAGAGACCTACACCTACAAGACCTTCAACAAGCATTCTGTAAACTGCGATACCCACACGAGGAAGTGAGGAGACAGATTGACAGAGCCAGACGTGTACCCAGAAGCCTCCTGCTACGGGACAAGCCCAAGAAAGAAACCAACAGAACACCACTGGCCATCACCTACAGTCCCCAGCTAAAACCTCTCCAACGCATCATAAGTGATCTTCAGCCCATCCTGGACAATGATCCCTCGCTCTCACAGGCCTTGGGAGGTAGGCCGGTCCTTGCCCACAGACAACCCGCCAACCTGAAGCATATTCTCACCAGCAACTACACACCGCACCATAATAACTCGAACTCAGGAACCAATCCTTGCAACAAACCTCGGTGCCAACTCTGCCCACATATATACACCAGCAACACCATCACAGGACCTAACCAGATCAGCCATACTGTCACTGGTACATTCTCCTGCACATCCACCAACGTAATATATGCCATCATGTGCCAACAATGCCCCACTGCTATATACATCGGCCAAACAGGACAGTCCCTACGTAAAAGAATCAATGGACACAAATCTGATATTAGGAATGGCAACATACAAAAACCTGTAGGGGAACACTTCAATCTTCCTGGACACACTATTGCAGATCTAAAAGTAGCCATCCTGCAGCAAAAAAACTTCAGGACCAGACTTCAAAGAGAAACTGCTGAGCTACAGTTCATCTTTAAGTTTGACACAATCAACTCTGGATTAAACAAAGACTGTGAATGGCTTGCTAACTACAAAAGCAGCTTCTATTCTCTTGGAATTCACACCTCCAGATCAGCTGCTAGAAGTGGGCCTCATCCTCCTTGATTGGATCCACCTGGTCATCTCCAGCCTGATCCTGGCCTGCATATTTATTCCTGCCTCTGGAAATTTCCACTACATGCATCTGACGAAGTGGGTCTTTGCCCACGAAAGCTTATGCTCCTACACTTCAGTTAGTCTATAAGGTGCCACAGGACTCCTCATCGCTTTTGCAGATTCAGACTGACACGGCTACCCCTCTGATGTATAGCTGCAGTTTGCCAGCATGATCTAGCTCACACCTGCCTAGGCTAACACTTGCAGAACATGATCCCAACATATGTCCAGTCCTGAATTTTCCCCCAAAACATGTTCTGTGCCCTCTTCTGGATAGTTCAGATATTTTAGGTGTTTTGCCCCTCTAAGGCAGGGATGGGGAAGTTTTTTGGTGTGGGGAGAAGGAATCGCTGATGCACAGAAAAATCAGTCAGGGGCTGTACAGAAGTGAGAGAGAAAACAAAACCAAAAACCCTCACTGATGTGGTCCCCGACTGAGGAGAGAGACTCTCCCCACATTTCCCTTGCACATAAGAGCCTAGTAGATGTTTTGTGCTCTAGACCTATGGTAGGGCAGTCATTGGAGGGCGGGGGGACTTGTGCACCAGCCCAGGCTCCCCAATGCTGGGGGGGAAGGAGTGGCTGAGCCTTGAGGGCCAGATTGAGGTAAGCTGAAGGCTGTATCTGGCCCCGAGGTTCCCCACCCCTGTTCTGAGGGGATCAATATTCAAGTATTTGCTACATTTGTTAACCACACCATTTAGTTTAAAGACAACACTGAATTAGTTTTGATCAAAGAATAAAATACAACCTCTCTCTTTAATTAAGTTTATGTGAGTACAAGCATAAGGCATTAATGGAGAAATAGTTACAAGAGAAATAAAAATAAAATGCCTCATCGTACTAAAATTTAACACTCTAGACGTTACAACACATCACATGTTCCCAGTAAATTGCTGATCAAAATTCCCAGGCCACGATTTGCTCCCAAAGTCCAGAAGCTGTTTGTTTGGTCAAAGAGTGAGAGGTGGATAGGAAGAGATCTTAGGGTGTTTTTGCCTCACTTTATAGTCCAGGCCCCCTTTGAATGACATTTTCCTGAGGGTTACCCCTAAATAAAATTCATTCCTGCTGTGAGATTAGGGTCTGGTGGTGGTTTCATGCTGCAGTCTGCTAAGACGCAGATATGTTTGTGGAGGGGGGTGAATACAGGATTGCATTCTGTCACGCTTGCTTACTAGAAAAATATTTTAATTTCAGGACATGTCTCCTACTGAAACATGTATGCCATCAGAGTCCCCTACTACTGTGTCTACAAGCAGTGAAGAAATACAGGAGGAAATTAACTATCCTGATGGAAAGGTAAGATCAAATTTCTTCTGAGAGGCTACAGAGAACAGATCTAGGCAATGACCTCACTCTACCAGGGGAATTCATCTTAGCCAGGCCTGTATTGTGTGTCTCATTCATTTTATATATGGGCCTGGTGATGAGTGTCCCTTTCATTTGTGAGGCAGGCAGAGTTCAAGATAAATGTTATAATCAGAATCCCTAAATCACTATTTTATAAAATGTGTGTTTTAAACTGTTCCATACATACACATAGGATGGCTTCTTGCTTGAGTCTGATTGGAAATGACCTAAATCAGTCATCTCCCCCCCCCCCCCATCCCAAAAAAGCCCACAAAATTCTCAATTGTTCCTTGTACCCTCCCATCTATCTGTTCGTTAAACTTCAAGTTCTCTGGGTCAGGGACTTTTTATTCTGTTTGTATAGCACCTACCCTAAGGGTGTGTCTAGACTACAGGGTTTTGTCGACAAAAGTTGACTTCTGTCAACAAAACTATACCTGCGTCTACACTGCCGCTGAGTTTTGCTGACAGCTCTAAACCTCATGCTATGAGGAATAACGCCTTTTGTCAACAGAGTTCTGTCGACAGAAGGCATTATTGCATCTACACTGTCCTTTGCATCTACACTGTCATGTTGACAAAGCGGTTTGCTTTGTCGACAGTATCTTCGACAAAACTTCTGTCGACCAAAAGCCTGTAGTCTAGACGTAGCCTATTAGTTGAAGTACATGATCAGATTTTTCCAAGTGCTGTATTACAAATAATATTTCTGACTTTTATGTGAAAAAATGGTCACTGGGCCAGATGCCCATTTTAACAAGAATGTATATAATTAAAGGAAAAGAAAATAATGTATTTGCTTATTGGAGATATGGTTTGACATAGTGTGAAAAACTGTTTCATTGACGTGGTTGACAAATTCATAATGGTCAGTCCTAAATATTGCTTTCTGGTTCCTTAACAGAATCTCTAGTTGTATTTTACTACTATTATTGGGTCAAACCAGACAGTGAAAAGTTAGGGAAATTCACTATTGGATGCGAAGAGCAAACTTAAATCTTTGCTCTCAAAGAATTCACTCTTAAATTCTGGGCAGTCAGACAAATATTCATCTGAATGCTGGTTTGCCTATCAATAGCTAGAACTCTGTCAAACTGCTAAAAAGGCCAAATTTAATTTTAATTGAAATTGTTCTAAAGTTAGTTAATATACTGTTTTATTGCTGAACATCTACTTCTATTTAATATACTTTTTAGGTTGAAAAGATTTTAAAAAATGGCTGCCATCTTCTATTTTTCCCTAATGGAACACGAAAAGAAGTGAGTTTGGATGGAAAGACAATAACTGTAACCTTCTTTAATGGGGACGTGAAACAGGTTATGCCAGATCAAAGAGTGGTATGTATCCAATTTATCTTTCTAACAGTTTATATGGCCAGATGTTTTTAAAGACACTTACGATCTGTTCTTCTCTACAGATTTACTATTATGCAGATGCCCAGACAACTCATACTACGTACCCTGATGGATTAGAGGTTTTGCATTTCTCAAATGGGCAAATAGGTAAAAACTATGAACCTTTTATCTGTATTCTTTAATGTTTATATAAAAACTTCAGTTATTTTGAAACAAAATGTGTATATATTTTAACAGAAAAGCATTACCCTGATGGAAGGAAAGAAATTACTTTTCCTGATCAAACGATTAAGAACTTATTTATGGATGGGAGAGAGGAAAGCATTTTCCCAGATGGCACTATTGTTCATGTGCAGAGGTAATTTTTTATTTTAAATATAACCTATAGATTCCTACACAATACAAGGGGAAAAGAGTCCTTGGCACAATGATGTTCATCCAGCCTTTCTTGAATACTTATTTTCTGTATACAGTGCTCGTTGTCAAGTTAAGATGGATTGTATAAGAGATGAATATTTGTATTTCTGTGAGTTAGATCCACCTTCAGCTCTCAAGAAGCTTACAGTTGAAAATGTGTGATACATCTTGTCTGACATAGAAGAAATGTAGCATTTTATACTGAATAATTTATTTATATGAAGTAATCTTTTAAAAGACAGATGTCCAAGCATCCATTTTTTAAAAAATTGCATAACCTAATATAGGCCCTGAATCAGGAAAGCTCATTAGCATATGCTTAAATACTTTTCCTGCATTAGAGAAATTCTGTTTGGGCCTTCCAGTGCTTTCGGTAGGATGGTAAGCTGTATTCTATACCTAGAGTTAACTAAACCAAGAATAAATGTTCCAAAAATGCATGCTACTAATGATTTACATACTCTTACTTCTCAGCAATCTCTGCCTCTCCTTCCTTGCTTAAACTCTTAAGACAGTCTCTGATATTTTTAAAATTGCCTTCAAAAAGCAGCTATAGTAGTGTTTAAAATGAACTGTAACACTAGTGATCAGCTGAGACGGTATTTAATTTTGTGATTTATTGAAAGTTCTTTGTCTACAAAATTCTGGAAAAATAGTATATGCTCTTTTGAGAATCTTTACAAAGTTTGTACATTCAGTAAAATCTCTGCCTACTGTTAGTATGGTGTTGAAATTTCAGTTCAAGGCTGGCCTTATCTATCTATGTACAGTGCCTTTTGTATATTTTATGTTCATTTCATACAGAGATGGCAGCAAAACTATAGAATTTAACAATGGCCAGAGAGAGCTGCATACATCACAGTTCAAGAGACGTGAATATCCAGATGGAACTGTCAAGACTGTATATACAAATGGACACCAGGAAACAAAATATGTCTGTGGGAGAATAAGAGTTAAGGACCAGGATGGTAATGTTATAATGGACACCAAGTTATAATCTATAGCTTATGAAACTATTGTAAGCATCTATCACATGTAGCAAAAGCGTGGATGTGTATATTTGTTAAAAAAAATCTCTACCCAATGTACATTTTGTACATAATTTGTTTTTGATTGTCTAAAATAAATTTATTTTTATGATAAACAGTGACATTGAGATGTCTCTGACTTGCTCTATCAAAAGGGCTTATTTTGATAAATTTCAGTCTGCTTTCATATGTGAGAGAGCTAACCACTTCCTAATTTTTCTTTCAAGTAGCATACATCTAATTAATTATCACTAGATGCAGTAAATCTTGTTCATGGAAGAAACCAAGTGCTGTTGTCAACTACAGGAGTTGCCATCTAAAGTGATTAAAATCTTCTGCCTGAGGTCTCAAGGAGACTTTATATTAAACGTGGAAGAGAGATGTTAAAACTAGTTGCCAGCTGGTAAGGTTTTTGGTGTTACAAGCTTCTAACTAGCTAAGAACATAAGACCTAAGTAGCACGTTATGCTGCAAGACCAACTGAAGCAGAATCTAAGCATCAGTGGTGCTTATCATCACTTTATTTGGGAAGCATGTGAAATGTGAACCTAGTATTTGTTGATACTTGGGATTCATCAAATGGACTTGCTGCATGGCCAGAAGAAGCTGATTACTTTACAGCAACCTGAGTTCAAGTTATGTCCCTAGAAGTGCTCCTGAGTGCATGCATGCTTGTGCACACTCAACTGGGCATGTTACATAGTGTTTACAAGCTCATGCTTGCACAAAGCAGCTCCAGCTGCTCCGAGAGGAGCATCCAGGAAGGTACAAACCTGCTGCCACTCAGTTCCTTAACTATGAAGCTAAATTCCACAACAGAGGGAAAGGAGAGCCTGTAGGAAGAAAACATTTCAAAGATCCCGGCACCAGGGATCTTCACAGCAGTGGTCGGTTGGGCCATGCATGCATGGTAGATGTTCTGAAGTGTTAACACCTAACACATCATGTGCTCGTTCCTTCTCTACACTGTCAAGAATCTGGAATCTGAAGTAAGGGGGGGGGAGGGGAAGTTGTGGAGTACCCATAAGGACACGCCTCTCGAAGAAACATCATTACTGCACAAAGTGAGTAACTTTTTTAAGTGGTGTCCCTGTTACTATATTGTCCTGTATTGAGAGTGGAAGAGAGCACAGCTAGACTGACTGCTGTGCCAAGAATGGGGCTGGAGATGATTGCATAATGTTTTGCGAAGGGTGTGCTCTGAGGTCCAGGTAGCAGCCCGGCAGATGTCTACTAAGGGGACATTATGCAGAAAGGCATCTGAGGTCACGGTGGCTCAAGCAGAGTGAGTCCTTACATTGGCAGGGGGTGTTTTGTCATGGATACATGTGGTGATTTGCAGAACAGTTTCATTCTATAATGTAAAAAGCAATAACTTGTCAGACCTACAAAGTGCAGGGTGGCTTCTTGGGGGTCCTTGTGTGGTTTGGGATAGAATACTAGTAAGTTTATGGATTTATTTAATATGAAAGGCCCCTTCTGGTAAGAATGCTAGGTGTGGTCACATCTCGATTTTTGTCTTTGAATCCCCTTACACTATTATCAGCCCTGAGAGCTTTAATCTCATTAACTCGTCTGGCCGATATTATAGTTACTAAACGGTGTATAGTTACCTTCATTGACATGTAGTAGTAAGCAAGTAGCTAATAGCTCTAAGGGTGGTTGAGTGAGGGTTTTGAGGGTTCATGATGGGATAAGCTGTCAGACTGGAGGGCAGACATCTTGGATGCCTGTCAGAAACCATCTGGTGAGTGGGTTTGCAAAAATGGAAAAATCCATCTAATTTTTATGAAAGGCTGTAATGTCAGCATAATGAACATTTAGTAAGCTGACCACAAAGCCTGACTGTTTAAGTTCAAGAATGTCGTCCAATATGATTGGGAGTGATGTTTCAGTAGGGAGGAGTTGTTTGTGCTGGCACCAGAGAGAGAATCTTTTCCACTTATGGAGGTAAATATTTCTTGTGGTGGATTGATGGCTATTTAACAGGCTGTGTTTTATTCCCTGTGAGCAGGTTACTTCTTGTTGGAATCACAGAAGAGCCAAGTTTTGAGGTGAAGCGACAGCTGCATCTACAGTGATGGTAGTGGGGAGGGGGAAGGGGAAGGCTCTTTGTTGCAGTGACTAATCACATCTATCAGCAGGGAATCGAGTTGTGGATGTGAAAATGGGAAGTCCATGTCTTTGTCAGCCCTTTTCTTGGTTGGTGGTGCTGAAGCAGGAGTTTGTCAGAAATTCTTTGTGGGCTCCATAATGGCTGCATCTGTGAGGAAGGTGATCTTAATCGCTGTTTGTTTGGTTGGTTGATTTTTTGCACCTGCTGCAGTAGGATCTGTTGATTTCTCCATTAAGATAATTTTGAGTCAGCATTCCCTGTCACACATGGTCCTTGCCTTCAGATTGCTGTAGTGTGAGCATTTTCGGGGAACGTGTGTGTCCCCTAAGCAGCAGATGCAGAAGTGGCTGTCAGACACATATTGGTTTACGACAGGAGTCATACGTCTTGAAACCTGGAGAGCCCGGCATGTTGTCAGTCAGGCATTTTTAGTCATGGGGTAGGAGTGACTGCCCAATATGGGGGGGGGGGGGAACCTTACTCCTATAAAACTAAAGGTGGGAGAGGGAAAAGGGGGGGGGAACTAAGGGTTGTGGGTTTTTTTTTTAATTTTTATTTGAGGAAAAACAAGGTCTGGGGGTATCAGCTAACTAAGGGTGCATTAAAATTATAATTCTAACTTTGTTTTTCAGAGGCATGAGAAGCTTTGCTGTGGTGCTCAGTCTACAGCCACGGACAGTAGAGAAGGAACTGAGGTGGGTCAGGCCATCTGCATGTTAAGCGCTAACACCTCAAAGCTGCTACTATGCATGCAGAGCCTAACCGACTACTGCTGTGGAAATATCTGATCTCGGGTTTTGGGACATATGATACCTAGAGTGGAGTAAGGATGTGAACGACTAATCGACTATCTGATAAACATTTGTTTATCGGACAGTCAATATTCTAGTCACTGACAATCATCTTGATAGGGTAATATCATAATTCGGTTTTTGCGTAAGTGTGCCGTAATTACTGCAAGTACTTTTGAGAATACTTGATGTGGTCGAGAGACTGAATGGTGGCACTCTATATTGGAAATGTCTGCCCTTTATTATAAAACGAAGGAGAGTTTGTTGTGGCTGCGGAGCATCTGTGTGGTGTGTGGATTGATATGTGGAAATAAGCATCCTGGAGGTTGAGGGTAGAGAGCCATGCTTCAGGGCAGGTATAATCGTAGCCAGGGTAACAATCTTGAAGTGTTGGTATTTGACTTAGTGATTGAGTTTGCTGAGATCCAGTATAGGTCTCCATTCCCCTGACTTCTTGATGGTAAGGAAATAATGTGAGTAGAAACCCTTGCCCCTGTGTTTCAGTACCTCTTTGATAGCACCTGGGTTAAGAAGGTGCTCTGCCTCTTGAAAGAGCAGGCTCTCATGAGAGGGGTACTTGAAGAGGGACGAGTAGGGGTGGGAGGGTGGGGGGACAGTTGTGAATGGAATGCAATAACTGTTTTTTATGATTTCCAGCACCCATTTGTTGGTGATGTTTGGCTAGTATGTTGCCAAATAATATTGATGATTCTGGATGCTGCTTTGGAAATATTGGGGTAGTCAGACCCTTGACCAGGACTTCAAAACATACTGTTGTCTGGATGTCGATAGTTGCTGTGCGGATGACTGCTCTGACATCTGGTCTGCTGTTGTCGTACGGTCATTGTTTGGATAAACGACAAAGGCCTGTATCTTTGTTGGAATGATCTATTCTGTTTCCATTTTATACTAGGTTCCTGGATGCCCAACGTTCTGAGTGTGGACCTTGAATCCTTCAGGGTATGGACGGACGTGTTTGTGGACTCTGTGAAGAGTTTTGTACCCTCGAATGGGAAGTCTTTTGGTAGATTGGACCTCTTTCGGAAAACTGGAGAGCTGAAGCCAGGATGCCCTTCTCATAACCACAGCTGAAGCCAAGGATCTGGCTGCTGTCTGCAGAGTCCAGTGCAGCTTGTAGGGCTGCGTGAGCTATTAGTGTTAGTTCCTTAACGTTTGCTCTGAACTGTTCCCTCTGTTCTCTCTTTGTGTCAGGGATGGAGTCAATAAAAGATGCAATTTGCTCAATATGTGGTGTGTGTATTTTGCTAATAAAGCAACGTAGTTTGCTATTCTTATCTGCAAACTTGTTGATGAATATGTCTTTTTTCTTATGGTATCCAGCCTCTTCCAATCCTTATCATTGGGAGCTGTGCATATATTTTGTTGCCTCCCTCTTTGTTTGACTGCTTTTATGACTAGAGAGTTTGGTGTTGGGTAGGAGAACAGAAATTCTGCTCCTTTTGGAGCTGCATGGTGTATTCTGTCAGCTCTTTTATAAGTTGGCGAAATTGTGGCTAGGGTTTTCCATACATTATTGGCTGTGTCCAAGAGGGCCGCATTCATGGAGATGGCAAGTTTTGCTTTAAGAGATGTGTGTAAAATGAGAGTTTGTTGTGGCTGCGGAGCATCTGAGAGGGGGATCTCCAGGGCATCTACGACTCTCTTGAAAAGCTCCTGGAAGGATTTAATATCCTCCCTTGCTGTTGATGGTGGAGGCATTATCATGTCATCAGTAGACATGGCCAAAGTATGTGCAGGTGGGGAAGGTGGTAAACTGTGATCTTCCCCTGTGGTATCCCCATCCTGCTTTTCCATGTCTCAGTTGTAATGCTCTTTGGGCTGCCTGGTTGATGAATGGGACTGTGGTGTCATGGGAGGCTGTGTAATTTATTGTTGTCTGTTGAGTGCCCAAGGATCCCATATGGCTAGTTAGGCATGACAGTGGCGGCTGCCATTGCTAAGTCTGTTGCAGAGGCTTATGAGAATAATGCCTTGGTACGTGATGAGATTTGTACACTTTGTCCTTGTCATCGCTAAAGCTCGCTGTTTTACAGAGCTGGCTGGAGTGGCTGAAAGAGTGCCCTGCTGAGTGTTAGGGGTATTTGTCAGTACCAAACGGGCTGTCCCTGGTATCAAACGAACCATCAGTTCAGCTGCCATTGTGAACTGAGAAAGTGGGGGTGGGCAGGTGGTAACAGAGGGCAGGAGGTGCTTGTGGCGACATTTATTGGAATGGAGGCTGCAATGAATTAATGATTGGTGCTGTGTGTTTCTGCAATACTGGTGGTGCCACATCAAGTAATACGCTCTGGCTTGGTGCCGTGTGTGAACATGATTTATTTTGTGCCACAGCTGTTGGCATGGGTTTCCCAAGCTGTGCTGACAAGGAGGCTTTGCCTTTTGCATACATCTGTCAGCGTATGGAATCTCAGCTCTTCTCCTTGCTGGTCCCTTTAGATTGCTGCTTCTCTGTCCCCTTTTATGTTTGGGGTTGGGGTGCAGCATTAGTATGGACTGATCACTTCTTTAATAGAGGAGGAGTAGGACCTCTCATTAAGGCTACTCTTCTCCATTTCATTTCGGCTCAACCTGAAGGGAGCCACTCTTTCTGACCCCATCCTAGGTGATCTCTATCTGGGAGGGGTGGATTGATCAGGGTCAGTGGGTGGGCTAGAGCTGTTCTCTACTTAGAGCATTTTTAATTGAAGCTCCCTCACTCTCCTAGGCGACGTGTATACTGCAGGCTTCTTGTGCAAGAACTGTTTTGCGCAAGAGTTCTTGTGCAAAAGGTCTTCCACAAGAGTCTACACTGCAGGCTTCTGTCCACACTGTCATGTGCTTTTGCGCAAGTGTCCATAGCAGTATGGATGCTCTCTTACGCAAGAAAGCTTTCATGGCCATTTTAGCCATAAAGGTTTCTTGCGCAAGAAATTCATGTTGCTTGTCTAGACTACCTTCTTGTGGAAGAGCTCTTGCACAAGAAGGCTTATTCCTCGTGGGGAGAGGAATAACTCTTTCAGAAGAAGCTCTGTTTTCTGATGCTGTACTGTAAATTTACTTGTGCAAGAACACGTGCAGGGTAGACGCTCTGCAAGTTGTTGCGTAAGAACAGCTGTTCTTGCACACACAGCCTGCAGTATAGACAGCCTTAGAGTGGCTGATTAATTTCTGTCAATGTGGACAGTTTTCTGATACATGCTGTTGCCCAAGACAGCAGAGGCACTGTTTGTGGCCATCAAACTGAAACAGTTTGGAGGTTTGTACACCTCTTGAATCCAGGCGAACCCAGCATATCCCGGAGGGTAGGTGGTAGCGTATGGCTCATAGGCGCTGCTAGCATTATGAAGCAATCGCTGCTTCTTCCCCCCCCTCCTTTTCTTCACTAGTGAAACCTTTAAAGAATATAAACGATAACTGATTTTGTCTGAAGTAAACTGTTTACAGAGAGGTAAATCTTGAGTGAGGTGAAGGGGAGACTACTGATCTGTGATTGTAGCCAGCAGTGGTTGAGAAGGAACTAAGGAAGGGGGGAGCAGCTGTTCATGCACATTAGCCTCCTAAGAACGCACATGGCCGGCCAGCCGTCACAAATCTCCGGCTATGGGCTCGTGGTGCTGAAGTACCTAATGTGGAGCACCGACAGGGAAACTCCTTGAAGAACTGATGCTTCCTTAGTATGTTCATAACTGAACCAGTTGCTTTAGTTTTGGTCCTGTCTGAGTTTTGGGAAATGGTGAGCATAAGCTTGCCTAAAGCTAAAAGACCCTTCCCCAACCTGGGGGGAAGGATCCACTTGGGATAACAAAAAGGAAAACTATGGCGGGTGTGATGGTCAAAACAAGGGAATCTAAAGGGACACCAAGCAGAGAACCCCAGACAGTGCCTCTACTTCTTAGAGGCAATGAGGGAGCTAGCAGATGTTGCCCACAGGAACTCCCACCTGGATATGTGAATAGATAAAATAACTGAAGCAGGCCCCACAGTTATGGACCCCCCCCCCTTCGGCCTACATCCTCTCCCTGATGTTATGAATAGTCTGTTTGCCCACAGCTAGGACGTTGACAAGGAGGTTCTATGACTTTGTGGGGACATTACTGGCATATGCATAAACAAATGAGGAGAGAAGTGCAGCTAGAACCTCAATAAAGAGGATCTGGATGAGGGGCTGCAATCTGGCACACTGAAGCCTGTCCTGTCTGTAGAGCAAGGGAGATCCTGGCACACATATACCTACAGAGACCGGAGTGAACTGTACCAGATATATGCTCACAGCTCCATGCAGGGGCCGCCAACTGAAAAAAACAGTGCAACACAGGACTAAGTTTGAGTACAAACTGGCCCACTAGGGTTCCCCACCCTTCACTGTTGGTAAAAAGGCCTGCCACTTAGTAACCAAGCAGAACACATCTAGGGAAATGAAGTGTGAGGCACAAGCGTGTATACAGGCAGTCCCCGACTTACGTGGATCTGACTTACGTCGGATCCCTAGATACGAACGGGGTGAGGCAACTCCCGCACATGCGCAGCAGCATTCCCGGGGCTCGCTCACCTGGGTCCTAGGATCCTCCTCCTCCTCAGGCCGGCTCCGACTGGGGTCCCGCAGAGCTGCCGGGCAGAGGAAAAGTGCCTCCCCACGCCCGCTGCCCCTGCCAGCAACAGGCTGCCCCCTCCCCTGAGCAACAGGCTGCCGAACAGACAAAAGCAGCCTCTCTGCCCCTCCTCCCCTCTATACATGCCGGGCTCCCGGAGCGCAGCAGCATCCCCGGGGCTCGCTCACCTGGGTCCTAGAATCCACCTCCTCCTCCTCTTTGGCCGGCTCCAACTGGCCTCTGCCTGCAGCAGCTGGCCACAGGGACAGGGATCCCGCAGAGCTGCCGGGCAGAGGAAAAGTGCCTCCCCACGCCCACTGCCCCGCCCCCCGCGGCCTCGCATCCTGCACGCCTCCCCCCCTGCCAGCAACAGGCTGCCCCCTCCCCTGAGCAACAGGCTGCTGAACAGCAGACAAAAGCAGCCTCTCCGCCCCTCCTCCCCCTATACATGCTGGGCTCCCTGGGCAAACAAAGACTCCACCAAAACAAACAAAGTGCTGGCCTCATTGTGTTAGCAAAAAAAGGACCCTCCTCCTAGAACCCTGGATGGTGTGTGGAAATAAAGCTATTAGCTCAAAGCATGGTGCAGAGCTGTTTGGTATTTGATGAGTTACTCCTTTAGTCCTGAGTTTGTCACAGGGACAGAAATAGATGTGAAATCTTCTGAACAGGGGAACAGACAGCAAAACAAACATTAGAGGGGAGTTAACCTTTCCCTATGCTATCCAAAACTAAAAAAAATGTTTGGCTAGAGTTTCCCCTACAATATGTACCAGTTCCGACTTACATACAAATTCAACTTAAGAACAAACCTACAGTCCCTATCTTGTACGTAACCCGGGGACTGCCTGTAGATAGTCTCTTGGTGTGGTTCTAAAACAAACAGGCTGCTTTCATATCAATACTGGGGAGGCAGATCTTCCCTAGTGATTCAAGTTAATCAGATATGAGATCCTCTCACAGAAGGAATAAGGATCACTGGATCCACCCCTACCCCTGAAAAGGAGGCAAGACTTGCTTTGTGACTTCTGCTGAGGCTTAAGCATGAGCTTGGGGGTTGAGCAGCTTCGCTGGCCCAGAATTTCAATAGTTTTGAATATGCCCATTTGGTGAATTTAGGCCCCTACTGTGTTTAGCAGCAGCTGAGTGGAGTTCCAAAGCATCAGGGTCCCCAAATGTTGTAAGAATGAAAAATATGCCCAGAAACACTTAACTGCTTTGGGAGCGGTTGTTCTAAGGAAAGGCTATGGAACACTTGAAAATATTAGAATATTAGAAACATAAATAAGCCATTTCATGTATGAAATATTGAATGTGCTACCATTCATTCCTTCAGTCACTATCATTTTGTTCTTTTATGTTCCCCTCTCATTTGAGAAGTAGCTAGAATAGATAACACAACTGAGCTTATTCAGCCCATTACCTTCCAATCTGTGGCTAAATATTCAGCTGTGTATGTTTCCTCCATATGCCATCCCATCTTTGCACAGGCAGCTGGCACAGACGACCTCAAGCCAGCCACCCAATGACCACAAGATCCATTGAAATAAAGACACTCAGCTATCAACAAAGCATGGTCTTAGCTCCCCATATCAATATTTAGTTACACTAGCCCATATATAGCTATATGCCCATGACATTGGATGCTCCACTGCCCTCCCCTTAGCTGGCTAAAGACATTGCCTCTGAGATGCAGATACAAATTACGTGTTAGCCTTCTGATGTAGCTAACTACCATCCATTACTTTGTACCTGGTCAATCAAAACATTTCTAGCTATCATGCTGAACCTGATCTTATTTTAAGGAGGGTCAGTGTGTTTATTTTTGGGGAATGTGCTGATATCAATGTGTTCTGGCATCACCTTTCTGGAATGTCTGCATATATATTCTTATGACTAGCACACCACTTAGCAATGTGTGTTTCTATATTATCTCTGTGCTTATCAAATTCTGAGTCACAACCTGACTGCTTCATATCAGCAAAGTTTTGACCACCTTAGTTCAGACTTCATACCTGGGATGCATGTTCCAGGCCCTCTTCCTACACTACCAGGAGTAAGGAACGTTTTTTGGGTCAGCAGTCACTGACCCTCAGAAAAATCAGTCAGAAGCTGCATACAAGTGAGACACACCACCCTTCACCAGTGTGAGCTCCCCAATGCTGGGGGGAGCCCCGAGCCTCAAGGGCTGGGTCCAGACAAGCTAGGGGTGTATCTGGCTGCTAGGTCTTAGGTTCCCTACCCCTGTACTACAACATCCTTCTGTGACAAAACCATAAAGGGAATATAATTTATCCTATTCCAAAACTGTCAGAACAGGAATCAGGCTGTGTACTATTTCACAACAGGAAGCAGTAGTATGGATTGTTCATATGTGCTTCAATCTTTATTTGGTCTTAGGTACAGAGCAGTAGCATGAAAATATCAAAACCTCCAAACTGCAGTCCTATCCTTGGTGATAGACTTATTCTTTTGCTTTATAGCTTTGAAATCCACGCTCCTCGGATGACTGATATAAATTAAGTAACCCACAACTTACTGACTGCAGAGGTATGAAGGAAACACAGACGCTTTTTTTCAGATACAAGATAAACAAAAGTTTAATTTTAACATTATGCCTTCATATTTGTGTAAACAGTTCTGAACAAAGACCCCACACCTGAGTATGTCAGGCATTCCACACAATTACTGTATGTAGAAAGAACAAGACAAGGCAAATTAACATGCCAGAACAAAATCAAATCAAATAAACCCTTTTCCTCTTCAGATATTGTAATCTTCATCGAAAGTTTGTATATAGCATACCTGGAAGCAAAAAAACTAGTGTCAAATTTAAGTAATAAGATAGCTATTTCCTCCTTGTCTGGTAGACCCCTTAACTAAGGAGTCTAAACTTCTACAGTAAACTTCCGATAATCCGGCACCTTTAGGACCCAGGGGGTGCTGGATTATCAGATATGCCGGACTATCAGAAGGGGGGGCTATGAGGGGTCTGGAGTGGGGTGGGAGTCCTCATAGCCCCCCCTTACAATAGTCCGGCTCTGCCCCAGGCATCCCTGATTCAGCCGCTGCTGGTCAGTTTCAGCAGCAGCTGAATCGGGGATGCCTGCAATAGAGCAGCTGGGGTACTGCCCGGTTGGTCCCGTAGCACTGCCCCTCGGTGCTGCGGGACCAACCCGACAGCACCCCAGGTGCTCTGCTCCTGGGTCCCCAAGTCAGCCGCTGCTGAAACAGATTCCAGGAAGCCCGGGGCAGATCTGTTTCAGCAGCGGCTGAATCGGGGACTCCTGGGGCAGAGCAGCTGGGGTCCTGCCGGGATGGTCCCGCAGTGCCGTCCTTTGGCGCTGCGGGACCAACCCGGCAGCACTCCAGCTGCTCTGCCCCAGGCGTCCCCAAGAGCAGCTGGGGTGCTGCTGGGTTGGTCGCACATCCCCGAGGGGCAGAGCTACGAGACCAACCCGGCAGCACCCCAGCTGCTCTGCTCCCAGCTTCCCCGATTCAGCTGCTGGTCAGTTTCAGCAGCAGCTGAATGGGGGAAGCCTGTCCGGCTGCCCCAGCACTTCCGGGTTCCTGATGGTGCTGGACCATCAGGAGTCCCGGAGCATTGGATGCCGGACTAATGGAGTTTTACTGTACTAGGTACAGAAAGAACAGTCCATACTGCCTCATTTGGTGTAGATTCTCTCTGGTTACACCAATTGGTCATAAAAGGACTCATAGGATGTGTCACAATGTATAAAAATATAAAGGCAAGTGATTGGTTGACTCACTATAATAAACCAGTGAAGCAAACAAACAAACAAACAAAGACTATTAGGAAATATGCCAACATGGACCTAGACATATCACATAAGGTTTTGAAATGAGTGTTTTATCTATCTGTGTTTAAGAGAAAAAGTATCTTAGCTCTGGGGAAGAAGACTGCCCAAGGTATGGGAACTGAAAAGGCTTTAGAAGCAGCAGAAGCTTGGTTCTTGCAGATGAAATGTCATTACAGTTAAATACTATAACATTGCCTTGCTGCAATTTCACTTGTTTTTTCAGTGACTATGTGGATTACGAACAGGCTATAAAAGTCTCTTTTCCCTATGTACGTAGCTTGAACATATTAATCGTCCAGTCCTTGTTGCTTCTCAAACTAGACCCTGAGTCAGGTTTCAGCAAAAAGACAAGGATTTGCTGCTGAGCACAAACAGCTGCTTTTGACTGTGCGACAGCAGGCAATGTGGACTGTGTAGCTAGCATCTACTCACAAGAATATACAGTTGTGCTGCAGTATCATTTTTTCTATATTATAAAATAAGTATGTAAACAAAAAGTGTATATCATATATTTGTTGTTTACATCACATTAGCATCCAAAAGTCCCAAAAGGTATAAAAATGCTAGTTCTGGTCAGGAGCTTATTTAAAAAACCAACAATTGAGCAAATGGCTTAATAAATACTAGATTTAAAAATATTGCTTTTTACAATTGCTTTAACAGACACTTCAAGTTTACTGTACTTACGTATGTCATTGATCTAAATCTGCTAATCCCATTTCTACCAGCTTCATGTGAACTAAGCATTGTTCATCTTCATACAAATGCACAGTATACTCTGGAGATTGAGTCTGGAAATCAGAAATTTTCAGAAGTACAGAAATATCTGTTTCAAGTAGTAAGAGTTGATTAAATGCTGCAGTTTATTCTTCTATATTTACACTGCAATCATGTTAAGAGGCCAATCAGGCTAGAGCTCCATTGGGCTAGACGCTGTACAAAACTATAGAAAAGGACATTCCTGTCCCAAACAGCTTACAGTTTAACAGATAAAACACAGTAAGCCAGTGATGGGCAACCTCCAGCCCACTAGGGTTTCACTTGAAGCCCACAGACTCCATCTGCCTCCCTTCCCCACGTGCCTCTCATGCACTGGGGCACCAAAGCCCTGCTCTTTCTACTCCTCCCCCACCCTCTCAGCATTTTCAGAGCACCACAAATCTCCTGATTTGTGCTACAGCTCTGCTTTCCCCCCTCCCCAAAGATAACAATTGTACAGCACAGATGTGTATTTGGAAATTAAAATGTGTTTTATATTAAATTTTCCTACAAAGTTGTTAACTGATAGTAGGAAGGCACTTTCAGTGATTAATGCAACACTTAAGTCACACTAACCAGTAAAAGCTTTTTTTAACCTCTTGACATTGAAAACAGTTACATCACTATGGCAGAGTTTTACAAATATTCCATTAGCTTTAGATTTCAGAAATTTGGTTAATAATAATGTTAACACTTTAGTAACATCCCTAACTCAGATACACAAAGCACATTAGTTTTCAATAAACACAGAAGCATGCTGATAGTAAGTCAGAAATGGGTGACCGGTGGCTAGCGGGTTGGATCTGGCCCACCAAATTTCCGGATCTGGCCCGGGGCCACCTCACTGACACTGTACCACTTTAGACAGCAGACTGCTAATTGCTATGCAGTCTGGGCAGGGAGGAGAAAGCTTCGAGCACTGTCCCTGCCCCATAGCAAAGCCCCCAGCTCCCACTGGCCAGTTTCCAGCCAAAAGGAACTGGGAAATTTTGAAGGCAGGGGCAGTGAGTTAATCCTTCTCACTCCCTCACCACCCTCTCTCCCAGTGATGGGGCAGAGCTATGTGGTGCAGCTGCCCAGCATACAGGCAGGGAATGTGCAGAGATGCTGGCTGGAAGCCACCTAGGTAAGTGCCTCCCAGCCACAGCCTGCCTCTGGAACCCCACCCGCTCTGTCTCCGCAACTACCTGTCCCAGGCCACCATTCAAATCCTCTGTATCCCCTCCTCCTCCAGGTCACAACTCCCTCCCAGGCCCTGCACCCTTTCCCCAGGCCAGAAACTTTTCCTGCACATATAACCCTCCCTGACCCTGCACTCCATTCTCCTGCCTCACATCACCACCCAAACCCTCTGCACCTCTTCCCTTCAGGTCACAACTTCCTCCCAGACCCCGAACACCCCCAACACCTCTTTCCCAGGTCAAAATCCTCTTCTGCACTCATAACCCCTCCTGGACCTTTCACCCCAAGCTCCTGCCCCAGATCATAACCCCCCCCCCAACCCAAACTCCCTCTGAGACCCCAGTCCTTTATACCAAGCTCCTTTCTACAACCCACCCACCGTTCCAGACCCAGCGCATCTCCACAGAAGTATGGCCCCTGACCACTTACCAAAATCTTGGAGTGGCCCCCTCCATTAAAAATTATGCCCAACTCTGCAGTAAGTAGAAGACATAAAGAGAAGGCTGCAGGGAGTAGGTGGAGAAGGAAGGTAGGCAGGCGGGAGAGACTGAAGGTAATGTGTGAGGGCTATATGAGTTTGTATATGTCAGTTGCTATCTAATGGATAGGAACAGAGAATAAAATGACTGATGGAGCTCAAACAACCCCCCCCCCATCTACATTTTTATTGTGCACCTCCTTGACCTTCTCAGCAAAGTGGCCCCTACAATCCCCTGTGATAGGTGTATCAGATTTTCACTTTGAATATCAGTATATTCTAACAGGAAAACAAGAAGGAAGGTTAGAAGCCAGCAGAAAGACAAGGAAAAGAAGTGTGGAAAAAGGAGACAGTGGTGTCCAGTGCACAAAATAAACAGGTCTGTAAGCACTAAAAATGTATTGTCTCAACTGGAAATCTGAAGCATACAAACAAGAATGATTGTTTCTAGTAGAGCACTAATAAAGGAGGTTAAAATCACAGAGGCAGGAGGGGTTGGGAAGTAGGCTGTCTGATACGGTGAAGAAAGTTTCTATATCCTTGATACTCTGGCTTTCTTCAGAAGCATCACATTATGTTTTTTTTAAAAAAAACAAGGTTCACAACAAAACTCATATAAGGCTCAGAAATTTCACTGGAAATGTCAAAACCAAGATAACTCATATTGGGCAGAAACTGAAATGAAAACCTTACCACCACGGAAGCACAGAGCTCTTTGCCTTGAAGGCAGTCTATCATGGCCCATAATGCTTGCATGCTCCATTCAGGACAATATGGAATTCTCTTTTTTTCTGTATCACATAAAGGAGGTTTAAATCCAGCCAACAGAACTCTTACTGCTTGAGCAGGATATTGCATAAGGTGAGAAGGAATCTGACGTAATCTAAATCAAAATGAAAATCTTTGTCTAAAAATATGCAAGACAACAAAGCAATAGTTATTCACTAACTAGGACTAAAATATGTTAATGAATGATAGCTCAATGATTAGGGAACTAGCCTAGAATTTGGGAGACGTGGGTCCAAGTCCCTATTCCACATAAACTTGCTGTGTGACCTTAGGCAAACACAAAGCCTCTCTATTAGTTTCCATCTATAAAATGCAAATAATACTACTGTCCTACCTCACAGGGGAGCTGTGAGGGAGGTGCTCAGATACTAAGGAATGGGTTCTGGCCATATAGTACCTGACGCAGGCAGGAACAATTTAGAAGTCCAGATGCAACCTAACTATTTAAAAAAAAATTCTAGATCTTGATATACGTAAGTTGAAAAACTAAACTATGCACTCACCTGCTTGTTGGTAATTTTTCAGTTGATCCATAGTCAACAAATTGAACCAAAACATTAACAGGATCAAATTCTTTAATATAGAGTATTTTTGCTCTATACCACAAGCCATCACTGTATTCTGCAAGGCAAGGCATATCTGCAAGAAAGAAAAGCATCCTATTTAATCCAAAATTTAGCATATTCTATCAGAGCTGTCAAGCAAGTTGTTGTATTATACAGTTATTTTCTGTCCTCTAATTCATGTTTTCTTAAAAACAGCATATACAATAAAAAAAAGATACATAGGAAATTGGAAACATTAATTGAATGTTTAAAGGCATGGGGTTCTCATTGAGTGACTCTGCATAATTAATCATGGGATACACTGGCAGGAAAAGTTCAGATTGTGAAATCTTCTCACAGCAGTGCCCTCTAGTGCAGGTGTATCAAACTCAATTTACCTTACGGCCAGTGCCAATCCTCAATCCTCTTAGCGAGCCAGCATGCATTTCCTCTGGCAGAGCTCCATACATCCCTCTCCCGGTGCTTCACCTGGCCCTGCCGGCTGTTCCTGGATGATTTAAAACCCACCTGCTGCCACCACCACCACCATCCACGGTGCAGTGGGACTAGAGTGGCTTCTAGCTGCTAGCTCTATGCTTCTGCCAGCACATTCATGTGATCCTGGGGAGGTGAGTGTAGAGCCATTCAGTCCATAGATGTATTAGCTCACTTTGTAAAACTGACTAGATATCAGTGATGCCAAGTCTCCTGATTTGATCACAAGCCTCCTGCTAATTGGGCTTGTTTTTTCTGGAAAGCCTCAGCCTTGTTATTAGAATTAAGCCAGACCTTGGAACTTATTGATGCCTCATGCACCACTATCAACTGTAATCATTCTTAGAAAATTATGTTTGTTGGTGCATGTTGTTAGAAGAGAATCCTAGCCTTTTTTTTTTGAAAGATGACGAGTTTAGGTCTCATTGTTTGTGGAGAAAAGCTAGAAAATGTGCCCTGAGTTTAGCCAAAGACTTAAAACACTAGATGTCAAATAAAAAGATGCCCAAGTATATTTTTATCTATGTTTTCAAGAAGCCATTTTTTGGGGAGAAGGGAGAGGCTGATTCATCAGTTTTGAACTCTGGAGGTTAGCAATACAGTACATACAAGTTGACAGTGTCCAGGAGCCCAGACAAACAGACCAGGATCCTACAAAAGACATAAAACTGAGCCCTCACCTGACACCCATTGTTCTCATGCTGGGATGTCCCTCCCACTAACATCTGTGTCCTAGCACTGAGATTCCACTTGCCCGTGCTCACATACTAACATCTGCATCCTTGTGCTGGGATCTTCTGTCTCCACCCAGGTAATAAAAAGCAAAATTAATTGGTCCTGCCCCACTGGCTGCAGAAGTGTCTCAGCTTGGGCGGCTCCCTGGCCAATGTGGTTCACATCTCGGCGAAGGCAGTCAATGTGGCTTCCCAGTAGTATGTGGGCCTGGGTGTTGCTGGGAGCCATATGTGTGGGCGAGTCCCTGAGCAACACGTACCCCACCTCCCTTGCAGGCCAGCAGCCACATGAGCCTCATTAAATAATTTTAAAAAATATTTCGCATGCTGGGCTGAGGAAGTTCTAAGACCATATGTGGCCCTGGAGTCAGGAGTCTGATACTATTAGTCTAATGTGTGATTCATCAAAAGGGAGATTCTCAATTGTGCTCTGTACCTTTCTGAGGAAACCTGAGGAATATAACTAGAATTCCCTCCTCATGATGATTCCAGTCACCATTGTTCATGATGACATGTCCACAGGATCAACCACAACTTGAAGTATGGTGCTAGAAACCAATTTGACCTTCTCCAAAATAGGTTGGAAGTAGGCACAATCCTGCTGAGGTAGTTTACCTGCAAGATCCTCCATTTACCCCAATTCAAAAAGTCATATTTGGCCATCAGTTCTAGATAATTTGTGATACAGACTAGAGGTTTGCTGAGGAAAAGAGCTTTTGACACATAAGGTCTAATCTTTTGCCTTCCTTGTCAGAGTGAGGAACACTGATGCTGTTGCTTGACCTGCTTCATAGCAACCTGGATCACCAAGGAATTAAGCAGCAGATGGGACAAAAGAAACTCACATCCCTCAGGGGGCCATCCTAGTACCTTTCCTCTGCTCCCTTTGAGATATGCCACACGGTGCATGCAGGCTGGAGAATGGCGGTCAGTAGGGCCACTCTGGCTGTCTATCAATGCATTGAAGAAAAGACAGCCTTACACATCCTCCAACAGGATCTGAAGAGCATTAGCTAAGATCCTGAAGAGCTCATTGACAGTAGCTGTCCGGGGAGAGGAGGGTTCTGATGATACAGCCCTCATCTGGGGAAAACAAATAGAGCCTCTTTGGATTCATCAGAGCCACCAGAGATGAGCTGACCACTGCATCATCAAATATAATGGGTACCAAATGTTGACAAAAGATGGGACGGTTAGATGGGGATTCCTTCAGGGTCGAGGGAGACAGTTCTGAAGGCAAATACTATGTTCACAAAAGCTCCAACACGGCCAACCTAGTTGATCCTGCTGTTGCTGCAGTGCTGTCCATTGAGCTGGGTACGAGTGGAGGCAAAAGATGGTAATACCATGATGCCATCAGAACTCTCTGGTACTCAGAAGCGGCAGAGAGCTGGATTCCTATTCTGTCTTCATTGAGGATTCCTCTCTCGGAGACCACAGTGGAGTCATTGCCATTCCCACCTGCTGGCTATGATGTAGAGTCAAGGAGTGGTGCTGGGGGATAGATACCAGTGCCATACTTCTGGTGACCAGTACTGAGGAATTAGGGACTGGTATTGTATAGCTGGTGACCTACGCTATGGAGCTGGAGACCAGTGTTGAGTTGGCAACCACTGCAATGGGACCATTAGAGATTTCCCTCTGGAAAGAGAAGTCTTCAATAATTCCAAGGTTGAAGGGTGATCTTGTGGTCTGGGCACTACCAGGAGGGACATTACGTCCTTTGCTGCCTGAAAATTCTCAGGAGTCAAGGGGCCTCTCAAATGCAGGGTCCTCCAACCACTCCAAGGAGTTGATGGTGGTTCCCTAAATGGGTTCAGCATCCTGGATGGAGCTTCCATCAACCACAGTTTGAGGAAAGGGTGGTAAGTAGCCTGGCAGGGGCCTCTCCTCTCCTTGTCAGCCTCTCTCCTCTTAGCCTATTTTTTGACATAAGGGAAGGCATCTCTTTTGAGCATGCACCTTCTTGTGTCACTTCCTCAGCACTGAAGATGGTGAAAGATGCTGAGGAGAGCTTGATGCTGGGGGAGCTCTCTGTACTGAGGCTGAAAGAGATGGCATTGAATCACAGAGAGACAGGTCCAAGGCCAGTTTGAACACTTCTTCCATTAACAGGGCCTTCAGACAAATGTCTCTGTCCTTTTGTGTGTGTGGCCTGAATTCCCTGCAGAACTTGAACGTGTCTTTAATGTGGGCTTCCTACAGACATTTTAAGCATCTTGCATGCAGGTCATTCACTGGCATGGGCTTATGGCAAGTGGCACATGGTTTCAAACCTGGGAACCAGGGCATAGCACTGTCCCTGGGACAATGTCCTGCAATGGTACCACTATCTACTCTAACTTAACTACTAATGAGACTAAGTTCTAGCTATATATAAGAATAACAGTATTCAGAAATTATTAGGACAACTTGCAAGAGCAAGAGAGAAGTCATTCTACCAACAGTGATGGACGGTAAGAAGGAACTAAGAGTTGTAAGGCCAGCAGTGTCCCTTATACTAGGGCATGAGTATGGGGCTCGAGAGGGCACTAGGGTTGGCCATATGGATACCACTAATGGAAAAATCATCAGCAATTATGCACATGAATGCACACACACCTAACATGGAGTTGACATGAACAAGTACTTAAAGAACCACTATTGTAGATGGCAACTCTGACTCTCCCAAAATAAAATGTATAGTTTTAAGTTTTATTTTAAAATAGAGACATACAATAAAACTATTTAATCGATATGTTTCTACTTCTGCAAGGTAATACGGAAAACAAATTAGCAAAAATACCTATTATAAACTCTGTTAGTAAAGGGAGAGATGTCACATTCTGATTACAATGCCTCAGGTCTTCATCTAGACTCCCAAATTCCAAATCCCAGCTGACACCACTATCTTCTGTGTCACTTTGCTGGTTAAGATTCTCTGCCGATTCAAGGCAAATGTACATCTAAAAAAGAGAAAGGTTTTACAAGAGACAAAGATTACAGCTTTTGCAGACAAGTAACATTAAGACGATAATGTGGAAAGATCTGTGTCTAAGTAACACAGCTACCCCTCTAATCATTCTTTCCTCTAAACCTTAAGATTCATTTTACACTTGATAATCATGGGTTTAAAAAAGTATGAAAAGTTCAAGGTTATCAGTTACTATTTATTAATGTCACATCTTATAACCATAGTAACACAAGTCCTATATATACTGAAGTGTGCAAGTGTCAGTCTTCCACAGAGGCTTGATCTAATTCAGGATTTCCTCCCATTACTTTGGATTTGCCACTATAGAGCATTAAAATGTACAGGATTCACTCTGAAATACATGGAAAAACTATTTCTAAAATAGTGGATTTTTATTGCTACACCTGAAAACATTCTACTTCATCTAAATTTCATTTTTAATATGGCCAAATAGTGTAAATATGTGTATCAGTATAAACAACAAGCAAATAATTGTTATATAGAGAGCTACACTTTCATTAAATATACAAAGAATGCATCAAATCTCCAGTGTCAGATGTATGGAGTGCATTCATATGCATGTAGAATACAAATGGGGCCAGGACTCAAACAATTCACCATTATCATCCACTGTTGACTAAGAAACATCTTAATTACAATATACTGCTACTTTTCTAATCACTGTAATTCATTTCATGCTGATGTTGCAGAAACATAACTGTTGCCCAAAATTTCAGGAATCTGATTAGATTTTCTATCAATGGCTTTATAATATAATATTTATCCTGAACAAAAGCATACAGAAGTTCAACTTATTCACGAACAAGGAACCAAAAGCATGTGTTAGATTACATTAAGAATATATATTTTATTTTAGCTCTTACATTGTTAGCCTATCACTAAGGTATCTGAACACCTTTACATCATATTAAGCCCATGACAGGCTGTATTATATTTTAACAGTATTAGCTTTACCAAGAAAGTTCCATGATTTCAGATAGAAAAAGCTATAGCAGTATACAAAAAGAGTAATTAAAGAGAGTAACATAGAGCCATTGATTGGTCTATAGATTTATCAAGCCACAGAACTTAAATAGCTCAGTGTAAACCAATCCCACATTCAGATTTTATGACTCAACCAGCATCTCCCTGTTATGTCTGAGCCAAAACTCATTAGGCTGCATCTAGACTGGCAAGTTTTTCCGCAAAAGCAAGTGCTTTTGCGGAAAAACTTGCCAGCTGTCTACACTGGCCACTTGAATTTCCGCAAGAACACTGACTTCCTACTGTCTGAAATCAGTGCTTCTTGCGGAAATACTATGCTGCTCCCGTTCAGGCAAAAGGGCCAGTGTAGACAGCTCAGATTTGTTTTGCGCAAAAAAGCCCCAATCACGAAAATGGCGATCAGGGCTTTTTTGCGCAAAAGCGCGTCTAGATTGGCACAGATGCTTTTCCGCAAAAGCGTCCGTGCCAATCTAGATGCTCTTTTTCAAATGCTTTTAACGGAAAACTTTTCCATTAAAAGCATTTGCAGAAAATCATGCCAGTCTAGACGTAGCCATCAAAGTATATGTGAGTCTTTTCTTGTATTACAATGGTAAAAGTCTGAGCCCTTGTCCAGAAAGGGTAGCATGCTGGAAAAGCTGTATGGACTGAGGAAACAATAAATGCTAAACAGGAGGTGAAGAAAAATTGGTAATGTTCTAAAAGCCCACAAACCAGAACATTATGGTACAAAAATGTTTAATCACTTCAACAGAATAAGGAAAATTCAGGAGAGGAAATCAATATGCTGCTACAATGATCAAATCCAATGTATATAAAATGAAAAAAAAATCACACTAAAAATACATTTCTGAGGGAACATCTATGAGGTTCAAGTCTCTTTCTTTTCTTATGCCTTTTTATTTCATGCAGAGCATAAGGCTGTCACCACTGCCTTCCATCTTTGTCAGCCCCCTGTGATACTCTTGCTGTTTTCCTCATTCAGATAGGTTTCGATTCTGTTTATATTGTGCATTTCCAGGTTACCTTCTTTTTATCTTTGCCGCTTGCCCTTGGGGTTCCAGTCCAATGCCTATCTTGTTATGTTATTTGTGTCTTTCCTCCATGAATGTCCTACCCTTCTCCATTTTCTTTCTTTAATTTCCAGTCCTACTGGCTTCTGTGTAATCCTCCATCAGAGTTTGTCACTTGTGATTTTTTTCTGCCCATCTAATATGGAGGACTTGTCTAAAGCAGCTGTTGATGAAAGCTAATGTGTAGTTAGTAAAATCTTCATAAATCTCCAAATTTCAGCACTTGGACCAACTTTATAATGGTTAAATATCTGGCATTTAATTGGAGGACAAGATTTCTGAATCTCCAGACTGATTTTACAATTACAAAAGTACATCTGGCTTTCACTATTTAGGCTTTTAAGGTCTTCATCTGCTCCATTTGTTGTACCTAAAATGATGACATGGTATGGGATACATTGGACCTCATCTATTTCAACTCCAGAAAATATGACTGATATTTCTTGTGGCGTGTTGATTCTAATTGTTTAAAGTTTTTACAGTGTTGATTTTCAATGCTACTACTTATGGATAGGCCTGTAAATCATTTGTTTTGGCTTTTATTTTGAGGTAATCTGCAAAGTCAAGATTCTCTAATTTCTGTGTCAAAGTCCACTGTATGTCTTTTAGTTATTTTGTGATTTCCCATATTACCCAATCCACTACCACTAAAAAGTTCATGCTCACAGTAACCTTGAATGACTTGATCAGTTCACTGTTCAGTATTATTTCATTTAATATTTTCATAGAAAGTTTTGACTGCCATTAGATGACAAGTTCTATGATGCTATGTTGGATTACTATTTGTTCTATACATGATTTCTTCTTACTGAATCCTGCCTATTTTTGTTACCTTTAATCTATCACTTTATTCTTTATAATGTGCAATTATCTTACTTGGGATATTCCTCCTGACAGAGTATCTTCATTCATTTTGTGCTGCAGCAACTTGTGCACCTCTTGCCATTTTGTCTACAAACGTTCAATTTGTATTTCCTAGCCCTATTTTTGGTCTCTTTGTTTTTTACGGCATATTCCTTCTGGAGTCACTGCATTTATGTTTTTATTTCAGTTCAATTTTGCATTTTTCTTCTCATATAACCTTTCATTGTTATGTTTCTTCCTGAATCTCAGCACTTCTTTACAAGTTTTAGTGAAAGTCTTATTTACCAGTTTTCATTTGCCTTCTACTTCACCATCTTCAAGCATCTGGTATCTATTTGCAAAAGCAATTCTGAACACGTAGTTCATTTTAGTTTGTTGACATTATAATGTGGTATCTCTATTGTTCATATTCTTTTGTTTTTATTTTTACTTCCACTATAGCTTGTGTGTGGCCCATTTCCACACCTACCCAATTATTTTTACCTTTATCTTCTAAAGTTCTAATACATTTGTGCAGAATTGTAATGTGATTGTGATCTGCTGATCTCCAAGTAAGTTTATGAATAGTATGATGAGAGAAAATGGTTCCTCCAATGACCAGGTCATTCATTCCACAAAAATCAGCAAACATTGAATCATTTTCATTCATTTCACAAAGGTTTTGTTTTTCCATATTTACTTCCCTGACAGTGCTGTGGCTCCCTATTTAAGCATTAACTTCTCTAGTTACTAGGAGAACATCTGTATTGGGGATTTTGTCTATCGCAGAGGTCTCAAACTTGTGGCCCATGGGCCATCTTCAGCCTGACCATTTTCACAACTCTGGAAGTTCCTGTAGCCTGGGGGCATGTCCATCCCAAAGTCCCACCCCTCCTACCCACATCATCTTCCGAGATGCGGCAGCAGGGATGGCAGTAAGTGTTAGCCTCCTTCCCTGACTTTTGCGGCAGTGGGAGCCATGATGAAGCAGAGCACATTTGTTGGTACCTGATACGCCGTAATTTAATTAACTGATAGATTTAAATGTTCAGTAACTGATAACCACAAATGCTTATATGCGGACACTGATATATTACCATGATAGTGTCCACAAGACTGGAAAGAGGCAATCATATCTTGTAACAGATATTAAATAAACAACATTCATACCTCATTAGGTGTTACAAGGTGTTTAACTGTAACAGGAAAAAGTTCTCCTGGAATGGGTAGTGTTAACATCGAATATGGTGGCAAAAAAGCCTCTGCTTCAGATAACAGCAACTCCTAAGACAAGACAGGATTTAGTTAGGTTTTGCATTTTGGTAGCGATATGCAAGTTTGCCCTTCTATGATTTCTGATTAACTACAGAGGAGTTATTTGTACAAACTCAAATAAGGTAAACAAGATATTGCTGATGACAAAGAAAAACCAAACCAAATCAAAATTTTGATTCAATGTTTCTTTTCTTCCATTTTTAAGTAGAAAAGAGGTTAGAGAACTAATTCAATCAATGCACAAATTTTGCTTAAGGAAGATGAAAATATTTACAGGAAAGCTATTCGAAAGTAGTCCTAAATAGTTAAGATATTAAAAAATAAAATGACACTGCTTTGACACAGTCCCTTCTCAAAGGCCATTAAGCAAAGTAAGCAGCAATGGATAAGAGAGAAAAGTGCTTTCATGGATCAGTAACTGGTTAAAAGACAGGAAACAAAGGACGGTAGTAAACGATCAACTTTCAGAATGGAGAGAGATAAATAGCGGTATCTCTCAGAGACCTATTCTGAGACCAGGACTGATCAACATTTTCACAAATAAGCTTCAAAAAGGAGTAAACAGCGAGATGGCAAAGTTTGCAGCTGATACAGAATTACTTGTGATAGTTAAGTCCAAAGCTGACTCACCCCTCCTCTGTTCTTAAATCTGATTCGTCAATTTTATGTGTGTTCACTTTTTTTTGATCATATCGCTTTGGTATATATGGTTGTGCCAATTTTCTTCCACAAATTGATCTGGGAAGTGGGTCTGGCCCACGAAAGCTCATCACCTTATAAACCATCTTGTTAGTCTTTAAAGTGCTGCACAGTTCTGTCTTTTGTTCAGCTAGACCAGACTAACACGGCTGCATCTCTATCACTAACCTACTCAATGAGCAGCTACAAGCAAGAAAGCTAACAGTGTTAGGAACCATTAGGAAAGGGGTAGATAAGAAAACAGTAACTATCATACTGCCACTATTTAAATCCATAATATGCCCACACCTTGAATATCATGTGTAGTTGTGATCATCCTGTCTCAAAAAAATATTATAATTGGAATAGATACAGAGGCGGGCAAGGAAAATTATTAAGGGTATGGAACAGCTTTAATATGAAAACAGATTTTAAAAAACAGACTATTCAGCTTATCATATCCTTAGAAAAGAGAATATGATAGAGGAGCTATAAAATCATGAATGGAATAGACAAAGTGAATAAGAAAGTGTTATTTACTTCTTCATAAAATACAAAAACTAAGGATTACCCAATGAAATTAACAGAAACAAATATTAAAACAAAAACAAAGGAAGTATGTCTTCACACAAGGCAAGCCAGTCCGTGGAACTCATTGTTAAGAGATGTTGTGAAGTCCAAAACTATAACTGTATTAAACAAGTAAATAGATAAAAGTTAACAGAAGCTAAATCCATCAAAGTCTATTAGCCAACATGATTAGAGTTGTGCCCCCATCCTTTAAGTGCTCCTAAGCTTCTGACTGCCAGATGTAGGATTGGACAACAAGGGATGGATCACTTAATAATTGCCCCAGTCAGTACATTCCCTTTGGAATTGGCTAATGTTAGAAGACAGGATACTGGGCTACATGGACCACTGGTCGGAAAAGTCCATTTTAAAATTTTTATTTAACAAGAATAAAGAAGCATTTCAAGAAGAAAACAAGTCTCCAGGATGGATCTGAATAAAACAGACTAGGACTTGACACAAAAGGAAAGAATTTTAGTGATCAATTGTAAAAAATCCACAAAGTCTAAAACCCACCCACCTCACATACAAACCTCACATGCTGCAAGGTGAAACTTACCTCACAGCTGATTTCACAGTAATCTTCAACACACTTTTTTTCATTGTTATTTATTACTTCCTAAAAAGCAAATAGTGTACAGTTCAATTTAGGTACCAGAGTAATAGGGGATTTGTAAACACCTAAAATTATATATTTGAGAGTCTGTCTGTGAGTCTGTTTGTTCAAGAACTCCTAAACAGTAAGAGCGAGGATCACTAAACATGATATGTAGCTTCCTCTTCTCATAATTTAAAGCAAGGTATGGGTTTGGTTGTGCCAGGACATTGGGATATGCATGGGATGTGAAATGGAAAGGGAAGACTCTGCTAGCAGGGACCAGTGCTTTTTTTGTGATGGAACTGCCTGGTACACAGTACCAGCACCTCCAGATGCAGTACCAGCACCACCAGTTAGAGCTCAACAACTTTTCCCCTGGAGTACCAGCACACTTTTTTTTTAAACACAAAAAAACCTGGCAGGGACACTTATATTGTATGACGACAGGAGAGCAGCAAGGGGCCAGAGATGGGGACTTGGACAGCTACAACCCCATTGAGGCAGCAGGGGTTTTGAAAGGGACAGCTATCTTCTATATATTTAAGAGAGTTGGTGCGTCTATTTGTGTGTGGAATGGGATTACTTTTCTTAAAACCATACAGAAGAGAGTCAGAATCACCAGACAGGTGAAAGGGGCTGGTTGGGGATGCTCTCCCCTCCGGGATTGCCCTAGCTCCAAGTCTCCCACCCCAGGCACCTTATAGGGAGGGCTGCTGGGGCTGAAGCTTCTCCCCCCATAATTTGTGCAGGAACATTGCTGGATGTTCCCCTTCGTCTGGGAGGAAACTGCACACTTTGAAGCAGATCTGCCCCAGATGAGGGACATGCACCCCTTCCCCAGCTATATGCCCACTGGCCCCAAGCTGCTGCAGTGAGAAAGAAAGGGGGTAGCTTACTCCCAGGAGAAAGTATGCACACTGAACCATCATCACCAGCTCCACCCCACAGCAATGATTTAAATGAATCATGCACATTTTCAGGTTCTTTAAAAAAAATTGAGTTAAGGAACTGAGCAATGCCAGGTAAATCTTCTAGTATGTAGATAAAACTTAGCACATACAGCAGATTTTTTTAGATAATATTTCTTTAATTCATAATACATACAGGCTCTGCCTTTATTCAGGAAACCATTTAACTCTCACTAATATTAATAGGACTTTCATGAATTGATGTTTTAGAATCTGATTCCGTAGTCTGCATTCAAATACAATTTCCACCAACTTCCAATGGGGAATTATGTCTGAAAACTGCTGGATTTGGTCAATTAATTAACAGAAAGGGAATCAATATATAAAAAAATGCAGTTCATTCTAGTAAGGATGGACCAACTCTCCTCAAATGTGTTCACTCTATAAATGAAACACCTGAGCAGTAACTGGAGTTCTTCAAGATGGTTGTTCCCGTGGGTGCTCTACCTTAGATGTGCCAGAGCCGCTGCACCCACAAGTCGGAGATCATTGGTAGCAATGCCCCCCGGCTGTCCGTGCACAATAGGCTCTGGCACGAGACGCCTAGTGTGTGCATGACTAGCTGGCTCTTCAGTTCTTCTCTGATCCGGACCCAAGCAGAAACTGAAACAGAGGGGAGGAGGGTGGGTGATGGAGCACCCACAGGGACAACCATTTCGAAAAACTCCAGTTACTGCACAGGGTAAGTAACCAACCCTTCTTTGAGGAGTGTCCCCATGGGTGCTCCACCGAAGGTGACTACAGAGCAGTATCAGTGCTTGGAGGTGGGGCCTTTGGAAAGCCTGTTTCGGCTGCTGAAAGTACTGAGCGGCCAAATCGAGTGTGACTGTCTGCATACGACTGAATGGCACAGTGATGAGTGAAAATGTAAGTGTAAGCCCATGTGGCTGCTCTACAGATCTCATCCGTGGGGATACTGCAGAGGAAGGCAGTGGAGGTGGCCATTGTCCTCGTGGAGCGGTATGGTAGTGGATGGGGAGGTTGAACCGCTAGCCTTAGATGTACGAGTACCAAGTTTGATGAGACCATGATGGGGCAATCAGGATGACTAGGGCTTTGTCTCTGCAGATTTTGCGTAGGACTCTTGAAATGAGCGGTATGGGGGGAGGGAAGCATAGTGTACTGGGAATGTCCATTTGATTAGGAAGGCATCCCCCAGAGAATGTTTGCCAAGTCCCACACGTGAGCAGAATTGGGGGCACTTGGTATTCTGGGTAGAAGCAAAGAGGTCTATAGATGGCCATCCCAATTGGTGGAAAATTGAATTTGTGACCTCCATATGTAACTCCCACTCGTGGTCCAACGTGAAGTTGCGACTGAGGGAGTCCACTTTGGAGTTGTTCACCCCGGGCAGGTAGGATGCTACAAGGGTGACTTGACTGCGGATGCACGAGTTCCACACATGGATAGCTTCCACACAGAGGAAGCGAGAGTGGGTTCCTCCCTGTTTGTTTATGTAGAATATTGTGCAAATGTTGTCTGTTAGGATGTGGACTGTATGAAGAGCGATGTTGGAGGCAAAATGTGCACAGGCATTCTTTACTGCCTTTAATTCAAGGAGGTTGATGTGTAGTAGTGTCTTGTTTAGGGTCCACTTGCCCTGAACTTCACGACCGTCCATATGTGCCCCCCAGCCAAGCAGGGAAGCATCTGTGGTAATCTAGATAGTGGGTTCAGTTTGTTGGAATGGAACCCCTGCCAGGAGATTGTTCGGCATTGTCCACCATCGTAGGGATGCAAGAATGTTTGGTAGAATGGTAACCCACTTGTTTTGAGGGTGTCGCGACAGAATGTAAACGGTTGCTACCCAGAGTTGAAAGCATTGAAAATGTAGGCGAGCATGGTGCACTACATAGGTGGTGGAAGCCATGTGTCCCATTAGTCCGAGACAGGTAAGTATTGTGGTGGTGAGAGTTGTGAGCAGCCCGCTTATAATTTCTTGTAGAGTTGTGAAATGTTGTTGAGGTAAGTATGCTCGAGCTGTAATTGAGTCCAGGCGTGCGCCAATGAATTCTATATCTTGAACCGGGTACAACGTTGATTTGTGTTTGTTGATTAGAAGGCCTAGACGATTGAGGAGGGCTGTGGTCGTATGTATCATAGGGGTGGTTTTGTCCCGTGACGATCCCTTTATAAGGCAGTTGTCTAGGTAGGGAAATATGATCATATTCTGTTGTCTGAGGTATGCGACTACAACAGCTAGTACCTTCGAAAATACCCTCAGAGCTGATGAGAGACCGAAAGGGAGAACTTTGTACTGGAAGTGTTCTGGGCCGAGCGTAAAGCGTAGATAGCGTCTGTGGGCTGGGAGGATGGTTATATGAAAGTAGGCATCTTTCAGGTCGAGGGCTGTGAACCAGTCCCCTTGATCTAGCGCGGGAATGATTGTTGTGAGAGTGACTATCTTGAAATGTTGTTTCTTGAGAAGCTTGTTCAGTTTGCGGAGGTCTAATATAGGCCTCCAACCCCATTCTTTTCTCGGTTAAGAAATAGTTTGGGTAAAACCCTCTTCTGTGGAACTCTCTGAGTACCCTTTCTATGGCTCCGATTGCGAGGAGTCGATCAATCTCTTGTTTTAGTAGGGTAACGTGAGAATGGTCCCTGAAGAGGGATGGGGTGGGGGAAGGGTAGGTGGGATAGCAGTAAATGGGATGGTATAGCCTACTCAAATTATCTCTAGAACCGAGTGGTCCAATGTTATGGATTCCTATTTTGGAAGGAACGGCTGTAAACGGTGGGTAAATAGATGGCCATGTTGAATTGGTGCTAGATCGTAAGGGAGGTCTTGCAGACCCTCGACCACATCTTCAAATTTGCTGCTTGGAGGATTGAGTAGTTGGTGGGCGGCCCTGGTTGGGGCGCCTTCTTTGAGCTCGTTGCCTTGGTCTGGTGTCCTCGTAGGCCTTTGTGGTCAATTGTATTTCCGTATTGGTATCGGTTGTATGTGTTATATGAAGTGTATCGTCTGCGTTTGTAAGGCAGTGTGTATATGCCCAACATGCGAACTGTGGTTTTTGAATTTTTGCTGTTATGGAGCATTTTGTCTGTAGTAGCTGCAAACAACTTTTGCTTGTCAAATTGCAAGTCGTCTACTTTGGGCTGGAGTTCCCGGGGAACTCCGGATGACTGTAGCCAGGAAGCTCTACGCATCACTACCGCTGTAGCTGTCACTCTGGCTGCAATGTCAGCAACATCCATTGCAGTTTGAAGAGAAGTGTGGGCGATCATATGGCCCTCATGGACTATCACTTTCAAGATAGCTCTTTTGGACTCAGGGAGGTGTGGTATCAGTTCTCCTAATTTTGAATAATTGTCAAAAATCATGATTTGCTAACAGAGCAGAGTAATTTGATATTCTCAGTTGTAGGGTGGACGAGGAGTATATTTTCTTGCCATACAAGTCTAGCTTTTTGTGGTCTTTGTCTGCGCTGCCTGCGGGAGCTTTGCTCATTGTTGTGCTGAGTCCACAACTAAGGAGTTCAGTTGTGGATGTGTAAATAAAAAATCGTTGTCTTTTGATGGAACAAAAAGTACTTTCTGTCAATTCTTTTATTAGTTGGTTGAATGGATGCAGGTGTCTTCCACAAATCCTCCAAAGTTTCTATGATTCCCTCATCTATTGGTAGGGCAATCTTGCAGTGTAATGTAGGATGTAGGTTCTTTAATAGTTGGTATTGTTTCTTTTGTACTTCTTGCAGGGAGACGTGTTGACTCGTTGCTACTCTCTTGAATAATTCTTGAAACTGTTTCAGGTCATCAATTGCTACAGTGTCTGATGGTATAACCATGTCATCTAGCTGCACACTGAGGATATCAGAGTGTTCAATGTCTATTGAATGAATGTCTGATTCGTTGTCCGAAATTAGTTCCACCTCCTCCTCCGAATGGCTTGCTGGAGGTAAGGGCTGTGGTTGAGGCATGCTTCTCCGGAATAGTGTGGAGCGAGCTGGGGACCGAGGTCCATATGGGTCCCAGTGGTCCCAGGGCCCCCACTGCAGAGGATAAGGTGGGGGTGGATAAGGCCAGTATGGGTACCATGGGTTCTGTTGTGGTGCAGCCCTGTAGTGGTAAGAGCGAGACCTCCTAGGCGAAGTGTGCCACAAGGAGCACACCATGTGCTGGTCATCATCAGGCAGGCAAGCCTCTTGAAGGGACAATGGTGATATGGACCTGGGAGGGGACTGTCTTGATGGAGACCTCCGGGTTGAAGAAGCAATAGAAGGCAGGCATGGATGCTGCTGCCTGCTGTGTGTGTCAATTTCATCCTGGGGCTGCTCTATAGCAGCCTCATCTGGCTGTTTGTATCTGCTGCCGAGTCGTGCTGCTTAGCTGCAGTTGGTGCTGACTTTGGAGGATGAGGCTTCTGCTGTGGTGCTGTAGATTTAAGCGGTGCCAGGGCTTTTGGCGACACCGGGGCTTGAAGCGGTGCTGCAGTTTGAAGTGGCACTGCGGTTTGAAGCGGCGCTGGCTTTTCCTACCATGCTGGCTGCCTGGAGCGCTCCCGGGATGGCTCAGAGGAGGCGTACACCAGTCCTGGTGTGGAGAGTGAGGATCTTCCCACTGCCTTAGTGGCAGGGGTCCTCATACTGTCCTGTGCCTCTCCTCTGCGTTTCGGGGAGTAAGAAGCTGGAAGAGAACGGGATGGAGAGGTTCTCTGTCTTGGCTTGCTCCTGGAGAGGGGGGGGGGGGCGGCTTCTGCCATGCTGTCGCCTGTCCCTTAGTAGGCTGTAAAGCCTTTTCAAACAAAATCATTCTTAGGCGGAGCTCTTGGTCTTTCCTGGCTCTCGCTGTGAGTGAATTACAGTGAGTGCAGCTGTGGGGAGAGTGAGTTTCCCCCAGGCAGCGAATGCAGTTTGAATGGCCGTCTGAAGCCAGCATAGGCTCACAGCACTGGTCACATTTTTTAAAACCTGATGAGCTGGACATGGCTAGTCCTCTCCTTCTTTTCCTTATTCTGATGTTTATTTTTTGTTGTTGTATTCGTTTTTCTCGGTTATCGTTGTTGTCATCTATTTCTTTTATTTGTTTTCTTTTCTTTTTTATTTTGTTTAATAGCCGGGAGAGCCCTGGATCACCGAGTTTGAACCGAGTTCAAGCCCCCTGAGGGGGAATTTTTGTTAAGTTTATTCTTCTTATTACTAAGGTTTTTGTTTTTTTTAAAGAGAAAGAAACAAGGGAAAACTAACTTGGAATACAACAGGGGAAACAACTGTGCCTAAAAACTAACTAATGGGGAAATAGTTAGAGAGACTGACAGGGGGCTCCTGTTTGCTCCGTCCGCTGACGAGGGCGGTTAAAGAGGAACTGAAAGGGAGGAGGTTGAGCCGCGCGCTGTAGAAGGCGGGAAGGGTTCGAGACGCCTCCTGGGCTTGTGCAGGGGAAACTGCTTTACAAAGCTCCGATCTGCAGCTCAGGGCGACCCTTCACTTAGAGTGGAGCACCCACGGGGAGACTACTCGAAGAAGAACCAGTGGATACAGATTTCCAGAAAGCTTCTGACAAGGCTCGTCACCAAAGGCTCTTAAGTAAAGTAAGTTGTCATGGGATAAGAGGGAAGGTCCTCTCATGGATTGGTAACTGGTTAAAAGCAGGAAACAAAGGGTAGGAATAAATGGTAAGTTTTTTGAGTGGAGAGAGGTAACTAGAGGCGTCTCCCAAGGGTCTGTCCTAGGACCCATCCTATTCATCTTATTTATAAACGATCTGGAGAAAGGGGTAAACAGGGAGGTGGCAAAATTTGCAGAGGAAACTAAATTGCTCAAGATAGTTAAGACCAAAGCTGACTGTGAAGAGGTTCAAAAAGACCTCCAACTAAGTGACTGGGCAACATAAAGGGAAATAAAATTTAATGTTGATAAATGTACAGTAGTGCACATTGGAAAAAATAATCCCCACTATACGTACAATATAGTGGAGACTAATTTGGCTACAACTACAGGCAGTCCCCAGGTTACGTACAAGATAGGGACTGTAGGTTTGTTCTTAAGTTGAATCTGTATGTAAGTCAGAACTGGCGTCCAGATTCAGCCGTTGCTGAAACTGACCACCAGTTCTGACTTACATACAGAATCAACTTAAGAACCCCAAGCGTCCCCAAGTCAGCTGCTGCTGAAACTGATCAGCAGCTGATTCCAGGAAGCCCGGGGCAGAGCAACTCTGCCTCGGGCTTCCTGTAGTCAGCGCTGGTCAGTTTCAGCAGCGGCTAAATCAGGACGCCTGGGGCAGAACAGCTGGAGTGCTGCTGGGTTGCTCCGGTAGCGCCGCTCCTCTGCGCTACTGGACCAACCCAGCAGCACCCCAGCTGCTCTGCCCCAGGCATCCTGATTCAGCCGCTGCTGAAACTGACCAGCAGCGGCTGAATCAGGACCAGAGCAGCTGGGGTGCTGCTGGGTTGGTTCAGTAGCGCCCAGAGCGGCGCTGCGGAACCAACCGGCAGCGCCCCAGCTGCTCTGCCACAGGCGTCCGGAGAAAAGCCTAGTCTGCTGGGGGGGGGGGGGGTACTAGCTGTGCCCCCCCCCCCACCCCAGCAGACCAGGAAGACGCGGGCGGCGGACCGAGATGCACCGTGGTTCCGCCGCCTGCGTCCTCCGCGGCTTTGCTCCCAGTCTCCCTAGTCTGCTGGAGACCAGCAGACCAGGGAGACGGGGAGCAAAGCCTCTAAGGACGCCGGCAGCGGGACAGCCGCGGGGCGTCTGGGCTGTCCCGTTGCCAGCTTCCCCCACGGCTTTGCAAAGCCTCGGGGAAGCTGGCAGCGGAGCAGCCCAGGTGCGCCTGGGTTGCCTTGCTGCCCGAGCCCCCCCCCCCCCCCGCAGCTTTGCAAAGCCTCGGGGAAGCCGGCAGCGGAGCAGCCCAGGTGCGCCTGGGTTGCCCCGCTGCCTGAGCCCCCCCGCGGCTTTGCAAAGCCTTGGGGAAGCCGGCAGCGGAGCAGCCCAGGCGCGCCTGGGCTGCCTCGCTGCCCGAGCCCCTCCGCGGCTTTGCTCCGCGTCTTCCTGGTCTGCAGACCAGGGAAACGCGGAGCAGCTTTTCTCGCCCAGAGTACACGGGCAGCGGGACCGCGAGGTCCCGCAGTCCGTTTACTCCGGGGCAGCCCCGTTCGTAACTGCGGATCCGATGTAAGTCGGATCCGCGTAAGTCGGGGACTGCCTGTACTCTAGAGTACTTGTCTGAAAACATCCACTCAGTGTGCAGCAGAAACCCAAAAAGCCAACAGAATATTAGGAATAATTTAAAAAGGGATAGAGAATAAGACAAAAAAAATCTTATTGCCTCTATATAAAACCATGGTACATCCACATCTTGAACACTGCATACAGATGTAGTTGCCTCATCTCAAAAAAGATATATTGGCATTGGAAAAGGTTCAGAAAAGGGCAACAAAAATGATTAGGGGTTTGGAACAGGACCCATATGAATAGAGATTAAAAAGACCTGGACTTGTCAGTTTAGAAAAGAGGAGACTAAGGGGGGATATCATAGAGGTTTATAAAATCATGACTGGTATGGAAAAAGTGAAGAAGGAAAAGTTATTTACTCATTCCCACAATATAAGAATGAAGGGCCACCAAATCAAATTATTAGGCAGCAGATTTAAAAGAAACAAAAGGAAGTTTTTCTTCACCCAGTGCAGTCAAGCTCTGGAACTTCTTGCCAGAGTATGTGATGAAAGCTAGGACTTTAACTGGATTCTAAAAAGAGCTAGATAGATTCATGGAGGTCAGGTCCATCAATGGCTATCAGCCAGGATGGGTAGGAATGATGTCCTTAGCCTCTGTTTCTCTGGGGGGGGGGGGGGGGGGGGGGGGGGCAGGGGTGGATTCACCAGCTGTATTCCCTCCCTCTGAGACATGTGGTGTTGGCCACGTCAGCAGACAGGCTACTGGGCTGGATGGACCGTTGTTCTGATCCAGTATAACGTCTTATGTTCTTAAATCGGGAGAGTTGGATATCTTACTGAATAAGTATACTTAAAATAACTTAAGAGTTTAAATGCTTTTCTAAGTTAAGGGTGTGTCTAGACTACATTCCTCTTTCAAAAGAGGAATGCAAATCAGGGAAATAAAAAATGAAATGAAGTGCTGATTTATAAATCTTGTGATTCATTTGCATAATCTCTTCTGTTCATTTTTTGGAAGAGATATTTTTAAATAGAAAAAGCAGTCTAGATGGGGTTCTTTTAAAAAAGCCTCCCTTTTTTGAAATAACCCCATTTTTTCAGGAATAAGGGTTCTTTCGAAACAGGGGTTTTTTTTATTTGTTTTTTGTTTCCCAAAAGAACCCCATCTAGACGGTTTTTTTTTTTTTTTTGAAAAAAATCTCTTCTGAAAAAGCGATCGGAAGAGATTATGCAAATGAAGCATGAAATTTGTAAATTAGCACTTCATTTGCATTTTCTATTTCCCTCAATTGCATTCCTCTTTCAAAAGAGAAATGTAGTCTAAACGCACCCTAATGTTGCACCCAAGGCCCCTGTAAGCTGTGTGCCCGTGTGGACTCTCAGCCCTTTTCTGAACCCTGTGCAGGAAAGGTCTCCCAGCCACATTCTCTCTCTGACACCCCAACCCCTCCCTCCCAACAACACACTGCCCCCCTTCTGCCCTCCTACCTTATGTAACCCAAACCTTCTGAACTCCTGCTCCAGTCCCTATACGCTTTCCCAGAGACTGCATCCCCTCCTACATCCCACCCTCAGGTCACAACCCCCTCTCAGATTTTGCCCCCTAATCCACTATTTCTGGTTATAGCCCAAATTCCTGCACCCCTGCCCCAGGTCACAAACCCCTCTGCATCACAGTCTGTTGCTTCAGGTCACGATCCTCTACTTCACCCAAATTCCCTCCAAGGTCCCACACCTCAATCCCTTCCCCCAAGCTCCATCCCAGACCCCCACACCTCCTCCATTAATATAATGAAAGAGTGCAGCCCTTGATCACTTACCAAATTCTCGGAGTGCTCCCCCCTATCAAAAATTATTGCTCACCCCATGTTAATGGCTTTTTTTGGTGAGTGTTGCAGATACCTAAAATTATGATCTTAATGATATTTTTTAAATCCTGTGTTACTAATTAATAGATGTTAAATTGTATTGCATTAAAACCAGATCTTTACTATCTGACAGAATTCTGGCTCTTACAAGTCAGAAGCAGCAAGTACTAGGTGTGATGCTAGCTGTTTTGTAGGATGAAACCTTGCTTGCAAGATCTTTGAAACATGCATCTATCTGTTAGAAAGGCTGATACATGACTCCAAGGTTTCAGAGGGGTAGCTGTGTTAGTCTGTAACCAAAAAACGTAAAAAAAACCCCAACCAAACACACACAACCAAACACCCCACAACGGTGCTGTAGCACCTTAGACTAACAAAAATGTATAACTAGTATCATGACCTTTCATGGGCACAACCCACTTCTTCAGCCACGGGTAGTGTTAATTTTCTTTTTGATTTCATATTAAATAATCAAAAGCATCGCTCCTTTTTAATTATCCCTTGTTTTACTATATTTAAATATATATATTTATATCCACAGTTTTTGTTTGCACCGGTGGGCGCATAACCACACACTTCCTCAATATGGGTGTTGCACATAAGAAATTTCTACCTGCACACAAGAAAATTCAACCCGCCCAAGGATGGAAAATTTTAGAGGGAACATGGGTTGCACCCTTTTGATTATAATCTCTCACTATAAGTTTTATATAAGTTTAGAATAATAAATTCAATAATAAAATTTAAAATTAATTCACCATTTTCAGTATAGTTGTCACTGTTACTATGGATCAATTCAAGAGCAGAGTTTGCAATTCTCTACAAATTTTCTTATAACTTTGGAAGAAGTTGTATTTTTTTTTCCTACTTGGAAACCATGCTTTTGATATTGCTGATATGTAGTACATAAAAAACCTAAAACGCATTAAAGCAATGTGACATACTAATAATGACAATAACCCGGGGGAAGGCACAACCACTAATTGATTAAATACTTAATTTTTGTATCCACTAGAACAACAAAAACTACAATTAACCTTACTTACCATATCTGATATATCTTGACAATCTTCAAAAATGCAGTGTTGGTGGTATGCCATGAAGGAAGAAAGTGACATTCCATCAAAATAAAGATTAACAGATACTTTGCCCCATGGATTATATGGATGCTCCTGTTTGAGTAAAACAAAGTAGACTACTGCCATAACATCCTGACTGAAATTTTGAAAATATAATAGTCATGAAAGAGGAAATTACTTATCTGTAACAAAGTTCTTTGGGATACGTGGTCTTATTTATAGTCCAAATTTGGGTGTGCATGTGTGTCATGCACTGGAGCTGGAAGTTTTCAGTAGCAGTATCCTTTGACATGCATGTGCATCGTATGTTGCCTCATGCTCTGTGTGAGATTATAGCAGGCCGTGTCCAATCCTTTAGTCACCTCTTCCCACTGAGTAGTGCTGTCCACAGCAGAGGGAATAGTAGATGGTTATTTGAATACAAATGGAGACCACACATTCTGCAGAACCTCCAGTTACAGATAAATAACTTCCTCCTCTTCTTTGTGTGATGGTCTCTATATGTATCCAAATATGGGTAAGTCTCAAGCAGTGATCAACTTGGAGGTGGGTGTCAGGATGAAAGAGGTATCGCTATCTGCAGCACGGTGTGGCTCACAGCCATATTTTCTATTACTCCCTGGGCAATGGCACTATAGGCAGTGAAGATATGCATAGAGTGCCAGGTCGCCACTACAGTGGGGTGGCTGACCCACTCTGGCAAAGGAGGAATAAGAAGCAGGTCGAATGAAGCCTGTACAAATTCTTCCAATTAGAGAGAAGCTTATGGGGAAGCCAATTAAAAAGCTGCTTGCTGGAGGCAGCCCTGGATATAAAGGGCTGCTCAGCAGAGCAGAGCACTTGGGCTCTGACAAGCAAGAGTGAAGGACTGGTTCCCAGGCAGAAGAATTTTGGGTGGAACAGTGCTGAGCAGGCTCAAGGGATCAGAGAGAGGCAAACTCCAGCCTAATACCTGTCAGCCTTATGTTACATGGAAGTGGCTCAGGGAATACTGAGGGCAGGTAAGGGAAGTGAGGGAGAACAGGATAAGACTGCGTCCAGAGGGTCCCTGGGCCAGGAAACAGAGTAGTGGATGAGCCTGCCTCCTTTCTCTTTTTGCATTACACCTTGTCACCAAGGATCATGGCTTTTACAGATTTCAGCTTGCCCTTGAGGCCAGTGGCTAGACTTTGGGGACTGCAGTCAGCCACAGTGGCACATATATCAATTAAGGACTGCCGATACTCCTGGAAGGAGGCAAGAACAGAGTGATGGGCACTGCCTTCTGGCGGTGCCCTGAAGAGGGTTCTGCAGTCCAGGGAGAAACAGGGGTCCACAGAGAGATAGTGGAGAAAGTGGAGCAGCATGATGATGGGCAAGATAGTGGCCAGAAGGCTGCACACTCAAGGGATAGAGTTAATTCTCAGTGTGACCAGCAGGAGGTGTTGCAGTGGTGAGAGCCACCCAGCATGTCCTCCCAGGATATGTCACTATGGAGACAGAGCCTGTCATATATGAAGCAGTGTGCTGTAATCCTGACTATATGTAGCACTCAGTGATGCATTTTGGTATGTGCTGTGACCAGAGGGCTTGGCCATGTGATCTTTCTCTAATGGCTATGAAAGAGTGTGCAGAAGTGCAGGTCCTGTCAAGACAGAATGTGTGCACACAGCAGATATCCAGAGAGTGCAAAGTCCTGCCTGTAGGAGTGAGGTGTAGCTTAGGATGGAAGATGGGGAGGTGACTGGATTGATGGAGGTGGAACTCAGATCACTTCCATGAGAAACTCAAAATGAAGGTAAGACAAAATTTTGTTTTTATGGAAGACTGTGTATGGGGGAGGGTCATCATGGTTCCCAATTTGCTGACCTCCCTAGTGGAAGTGATGGTCATGAGGAATTATGGTCTTCATGGATAAGTGTAAGAGGAACACATGGTCAGGGTTTCAAAGGGAGGTCTGATGAGGGCAGAGAGCACAAGACTGACATTCCAAGGGGGTGTTGATTTAAGGACCAGTAGGAAGAATTCATCAGATCTTCCAGAAAGCAGGCGGTGATGGAGTGGGAAAACACTGAGTGGGCATTCACCAGTGGGAGGAAGGCACTAAACATGCTAAATGTGACACCGAGAACTTACTCCTGTCAGAAGACAGGATATTGGGCTAGACGAGTGAGCTCCAATCTTTTAAACCACAAGATCACTTTTTCAATTTAAGTGCAATGTAAGATCTGCCTCAAATCCAAATACCCTTTCCCCGCCTCCTTCCCGCCCCTTCTCTGAGGCCTCACCCTGCTCAGTCCATCCCCCTTTCTGATGGAACCTCATCCACTTTCATCAGGCTGGGACAGGGGGTTAGGTGTAGGCTCTAGTCTTGGGCCAAAAGGTTCAGAGTGTGGGAGGGGCTCCGGGCTGAGCCCAGGTTGGGGGATTAGGGTGCAAGCTCCAAGAAGGAATTTGGGTGCAGGGGAACTCACATCTAGAGCATGAGGTTGGGTGCAGGAAGGAGTTCAGGAATGGGACAGGAAATCAGGATGCAAGCTCTGGCTGGGAACCACTTAACTGAGATGGCTTCCAGATGGTGGAGCAGTAGGATTAATGGAGCAGTAGGATTAAGGCAGGCTTAGTCCTGCCCTGGACCTGTACCACTCCTGAAAGAAGCTGGCATGTACAGCAATGGCTCCATGGCACCATGTGCTGCCCCACATCTACAGGCACTGACCTTACAGCTTCTACTGATCCATCTCCCGCATAGCAGGCAGGAGGCTCCCGGGGGGCAGCTCTAAGGCAGAGGTCAGGAGCATCATGACAGTGGGTGGAGAGGCAACTGAAGTGCCAGTGCTTGATAGCTTCCTGGCCAAATCAGTCAGGATCACCTGTCAGAGGCTCCAAGATCTACCAGTAGATCTCAATCTACTGGTTGGTGACCACTAGGCTAGCTGACCTTTCATCTGACAAAGTATAGTTGATTTATGTTCTAGGCCATGCTTAAGGATGTCAGCATCATTCTGGAATCCTTTGGCCTATGAAGGCACTCATCAGTTTTGGCTGCAAATAGTGTAAAGGCTTTAAACAATGCTATTCTAGGAAGACGATGTACCTTGGAAATGGATGGCCCTAAACTGGTCTTTTTTGTCTTCTGGCAGAAATGTAATAAATCTTGATAGCTTTCAGTAATTTAGATAGTTTGTACTTGGCCCATAAGGACTCATAATTGACAACTTTAATTAAAAGGTCACTGAACCAGTAGGCCTTACAAACAAAGAGGTCTAGTCTCTTCTAGGCTCTGTCGTATAAGGTAGTTCTGGAATGGTACCGTCTGCCTCATTCTTTCACAGCCTACCAGAGAGTTTGGTGTGGGGTATGAGAAAAGGAATTCCCTTTTGTAAGAGGGGACACCTGACCTTTTGCAGATGATTTTTGCTGGCTCCATAAGTGCATCAATAATTGGTAAAACAACTTTGGAGATGGATATACATAAAATGTCATGGGATTCCTAGGGTGCAGCCTCGGACTGAGGGACTACTCTGCCCCCTGAACTCTCTCTGGGCTAGGCTGTCTCTCACAATGTCTTGCTAGTGAACAGCAGCCAACCATCCAGGTACTGTCGTCACTCAGCATGACCACATGTGGAGACTCCACAATCAGCTAGATTCATGAGTGATTCTGGGAGCATTCATGAAATTACATAGAGAAAGGCACCAGAGCAAAGTCCTCTAAGCTCCCAGAATTGTATTTAGGAACACATAAGGAACTTCCATCATAAAAGACCAGCAGGGGAAAGGACTTGCACATCTTGCAACACAATGTGCCTCCCTGAAGCAACACAAGTAGTGGTGATAATCCTTGCTCAGTGAGAACGAACAAGGGCACAATGTGCAAACTTTTAAATCCTGGATTATGGGGCACAGATTCCCAATCAAGTTGAGATGGACTCTAAGTGGGGCAAGACCAACTACACTATGAAACTACCTATGCTAGTAAGAAAGACTAAACTATATATAATGGACAAAGTGTTCTCTTAGTGAGCCTACAAGCACAAGGAAAGAGAAAAACTCTAACCATGCGGTGGTAGAAAGAACTGAAAAAGCATCATACCACACCGTTGCTTATAACCATACCTGGAGCATAAGGCAATGTTCAGCACACATGTGGGTCAATGGATATTGCTGCTGAAAATAGATATCTGTCTCGTGGCGTGCATGCATACCCACATCTGGAATACATATAGAGACCATTACTCAAATATTGCCATTGGGAGAGTGATTCCTGGGGGCCTTGGAGCAGTAGGCTGTTGGAGGCTGTCAGACCCCACAGTGGGGTCCCAGGAGTAGAGATTTAGTCAAAGTCATGAACTGTAAATGTTTGACTAGCACTGTCCATGACTCATACTAAAAGTACCCATGACTAAATTTTAGCTTTACTCATTAGCTAATGGTAGGATTAAATGTGTTCTTGCTTAAATATATGTCAACACTATTTGAAAATTTAAATACATTGACATTTTAAATTACTTGTGATGTACTTAGGTACGTTAGGAAATATCAATTGGGAAGTGAGAGTGAAATACTCTCTGATTCTGAGACTGGGACAATGTTTGGATGCTGTGGCTTGGTGCATATTTGCATGAATGGAACCAGACCTTTATTGGAAGGAAAGAGATCATATTATGCTGCTATCTCAAGGCCAGACAGAGGTAGAATCCCTATTGGTTTCCTAATTTCCTTTAGCACATATACTACCAACTTGAAGAATATGTAATGTGGGGTTAGTTTATTGTGGTGGATGGAAGAACCAAAGGCCCCCAGGAATCACTTTCCCAATGGCCTCCAGGGCTGCCCTGTTCTGGCCACTCCAAAGACCACTGGTTGGACATTCCCCAGGGTCACTGCTCAGGTGTTTACTGCAGCCAGCAACACTGTTCACTTCTTGGGGAGTCCCCAGGGATGCCTGAACAGAAGCCGGTGCAGCTGACCAGGGGCATCACTGGAGCAGCTGGCCCTGGGGCCACTCCAGCAGTGGCCAGTGTGGCTGATGCCAGGACAATCCCCGGTATCAGCTGCCTGTCCATCATTGCCCAGGGCCAGATGCACCATCCACTTCTTGCTGCTCCGAACACTGCTGTTGGGCTCTCCTTGGGGCTGTCCCTGGGACCACTGCCCCAGAGCTGCTCCCACCAGATGCTTGTACAGCTGGTCTCAGCTGCTCAGGTGGCTCTGGGTCAGATGCATCAGGCACTACAGCTGTCAAAGAGATCACAGAAAGCCCTGGAATCCATGACATCTCCAACTTCCGTGAAAGGAGAGGTTCTAATATTGTTACATGAAAGTGGAAAGAACTCACATTAAGTTACAATGTTAACTACATAAATATATTCTGATATCTTTAAAAACTAACATGATCAAAGCCTAATAGGAATGACAAGAGTCACAGTTAAAGCAGACATCGTGTAATTTGTTGTCTTTATGCTATCTGTGACATACACATCCTGAGCTAGGTAGGAATTATTTTGTTCAAGAAAAGCAAGTAGTTTTATTCCTTCCATAAAATATGCCAATTATACGTTAAAGGAAAAAATGTTTAGAATTTTATTTCCTGTGTCTGAACATAAATTAAATTACCAGAAGATGTATTTCAACAACTCTCTTTGTCAGTAGTTCTTGAAGGAGTTCTACTGCATCTGTCTGCCAAAAATTTCCAATCTAGACAGCGGGAGGGGAAAACACAAAAATCTAAGACACTTCTAAAGATAAACAAGCATAGTGTACTAATTCATGTCTGGAGTATGCATTTTACCCATAATATTCTATAATACAAATTTCTCCTTAATAAAACCCAAGACTTATTTGACTCGTCTACTATAGTTAAGAGTTTTTGTAGCTCTCGCCTTCCTAATTTCTACTGTCATTTGGATTCATAGACTGAAAAAGAAATACAAGATTTTTCCTGCTTTTTCCACTCCCAATTGATTTTTTAGATTTGTGTAAATAGTACCATATGATAAAAAAATATTCGCTTTGTGCCTGCTCTTATTGGAATCTCCTTGTGGAAAGTTGGCCTTGTCCTTCCGAAAGAAAGTGATGCTCCTTTTTATTTCAGGATTTATGTTTTTCATCCTAAACTGTTCAAAACTGAAACTACAGTCTTTGTATATATATTCCAGGAGCAAGAAGATCTGGAGTTGAAAGAGACTCCTGGACTGGGCAGAACTTGAGGGGGGTTTTCTCCACTCAGAGAGAAGCCCACAGAAAGACCTAAAAAAAGTATTTTTAGAATATACTTCATTAGCTCTCAAAGTCATTTTAGAAAAAGTACTCTCACACTGTATGTTTATCAGGAATAGGTGCTTTCCCTATAGAAGAGAGAACATCTTATCTATCCCTCAATTATTGGCACTGCCTGCTAAAAAGTTCCAACTTTTCGCTGTCTTTGTCATTGTTCTTACATTGTGGGGCTTGGCCCTCTGTTGTGCCATGTCAACCACAAGGGAGTTAAGGTTGAAGATGTGTGAAGAGGAAATCCATCCCTTTGGCGAGAATGAAATATTTCTTATCCGCCCTCTTGTTTGCAGGGACTGAGGCTGATGTCTGCCATATGTCGTCCACTATCTCTAAAATAGCCTCATCGATGGGCAAGGAAACCTTAGATTTTTGAGACGGTTGTAAATTCTTTAAAAGATGGTGCTGCTTCTTTTGCACCTCCATAAGCTGGACCTCCTGACTGGGGGGTCAGAGTGTTGAGATGGCTGGGATGCGATTTGTGTGAGAGTGAGAGGGTGCGTGTTGGCTGGAATAGGGGAGTCAACGCAGCTTCGTCTCGAATCTGATCAGTGACAGCAAGGTGACCAATGCCAGGAATAGTGTGACAAGATGGAATGATGTGCCAGGTGATGTTCATAATAGGTGTGACTGTGGTGGCAGTTGTAATAATGTCTGGTAGGCGAGGAATGTCTGGAGGAGAATGTGCTCCTACAATCATCATGATAGTGAATATACGCTGATAGCATGGGAGATCTGAGTGACCTGGATCTGGATCCTGACAACATAAAAGATAGAGATATGTGTAGCTGCTGATAGTAATAATGGGGTGAGAGAGAGGAGGAAGTTACTCATCTTGGGCAGTAACGACGGTTCTTTGAGATGTGTCCCCCCGTGGGTGCCACTGTAGGTGTCGGGCTTGTCCCAGCGCCGCAGATCGGAGATCTTCTCAGCAGTAGTCTGCTGGACCGCGCATGTGCCTTGGCCGTCTCGCGCCGTTCGCATCATTTTCTGATTTTGCACGGTCCGGCTTCCACTAGTTCCTCCTGAACACCAAAGTCTGAAAAATAAAAGCAGATACTCCGAAGCGGGGAGGAGGGTGGGTCATGGAGCACCCATGGGGACATACATCTCGAAGAACCATTGTTACTGCACAAAGTGAGTAACTTCCTCTTCTTCTTCGAGTTGTGTCCCCAGGGGTGCTCCAACGTAGGTGACTTCACAGCAGCAGATTGGGTAAAGGAGGTGGGTTCTGGAATTATCATCTCACCGCTGTAGAGAGAACAGCGGAGGCCACTGCTGCGTCAGTCATGAAAATATTGGACAGTGCATAGTATTTTGCAAACGTGAAGTCGGAAGACCATGTGGCTCCTGGAAAATGTCCTTAAGGGGAACTCCCTTGAGGAAAGCAGTGGAAGTTGCCATTGCCCTTGTTGAGTGGGCTCTAATGGTGTGTGGAAGCAGCTTATTCCGTAATGAGTAACACCGTACAATGCAGGAGACAATTAGCTTGGATATGCGTTGAGATGATAGAGGGAGACCCTTGGAGCGGTCAGCTGTGGAAACTAATAGGCACCGAGACCTACAGAAGTTCTGTGTTCTATCCATGTAAAACGCCAGTGCCTGACGAACGTCCAAGGTTTGTAGTTGAGCATGTTGTTCTGAGGAATGTGGCTAGGGGTAAAATGTAGGAAGGTGTATGGGTTCATTTATATGAAACTCCGAGTTAACTTTAGGTAAAAATGTAGGTGGGGGGGCGTAGTATGACTCTCTGAAATATAAATATTGTGTATGGAGATGTCGCCGAAAGAGCAGACAGTTCCCCAACCCTGCGTGCCAATGTTATTGCCAAGAGAAAAACCTTTGTGGTTAGGGAGGATAAATTTCAAGTCGCCAAAGGCTCAAAATGGGGGCCTCATTAAGGTGTCCAGGACCAGCTCCAGATTCCAGGGGTCGGGAGGCTGTCTATTGCATGGAAAGAGATTAGCCAAGTCCTTCATGAATCTTTTTGTAATCAGTGTGAAATAATAGAATAGCCATCCAGAGAGTGTTGCAGGGCTGTGATTGTCACTAGGTGGACCTTGAAAGAAGAGAATGATAGCTCCGAATGCCTGAGATAGAGAATATAGTCCAAAATGCGCTGCAAAGGCAATGTGTTGGGGTCTAGGTTGCTGTCCAAACACCACAAGCAGAATCAATGCCATTTATGCAGGTAAGTGGTCTTCTGCTATGTAAAAGAATGTGTTTAACAGCCTGGGAACAACTCATCTCTGTTTGTTGGAACCAACTAGGAACCATGCCATCAAGGAGAGGTGCTTGGGTTGAGGATGTACCAAATGCCTGTGGTCCTGCGTTAGCAGATCACATCATCTGGGAAGGTGATATGGAGGATAAGGCAACATGCAGAACAGGTATGGGAATCACATCTTACGTGGCCAGAATGGTGCCATCAATATTACTCTGGCCCCATCCGTGGCTATCTTTTCCAGAACTTTGGGAATGAGAGTAAAAGGAAAGGCATACAGAAGGTGACGATTCCAGTCGAATAGGAGCGTATCTCCCCTGGACCTCAGTCTGATTCCTGCCCTTGAGCAATACTGAGGGCACTTTGCATTACGATGTGGGGCAAAGATATCTATGGATGGAAAAGCGCACAGAGCATGTCTGGGTGTAGTTCCCATTTGTGATGTGCTATAAAATGTCTGCTGAGGGCACTGACTATAACATTGTCCTCGCCAGGGAGGTATGCTGCCATGATCACGACTTTGTGCTGCTTGCAACAGTTCTATAATCATATTGCTTCTATGCCAAAGGACAGGAACGAATCCCTCCCTGTCTGTTTATATAATATACCATTGTCATATTGTCGGTGAGAACACACACAACAAGGCCACGAATAAGAGGGAAAAAATGTTTGCAGACGTTGAAGACGGCCCTCAGTTCGGGGAAATTGATGTGCTGTAAGGACTCCTGTGCAGACCAGCGACTTTGAATCTGACGGTTCTGTAAATGGGCGCTCCAGCCAAGCAGGGATGCGTTGTTCACGACCTGTATAGTTGGTTGAGGTTGGTGAAAGGGTATTCCACCCAACATATTGTCGGGGATGGTCCACCATGTTAATGATTCTTTGACATGACGAGGCACCATTGCCATCCTATGAACTTTGTGCCTGTTTGGCGTATGCACCGTGGCTATCCAATACTGAAGGCACCTGAGGGGTAGTCTTGCATATGCCACGATGTACATCGTAGCTGCCATATGTCCCATGAGTCGTAGACAGGTAAGTAGTTCTGGGACTCGTGGAGAGAACTTGCATGAGGTCTTGGATACTGTAGAATCTGTTTATGGGTAAGTATGCGTGCACTGTGGTGGAATCGAGGCATGCACCTATGAATTTTAGGGATTGCTGCGGTGTCATGGATGTCTTTGGAATGTTGATTGTAAGTCCGAGTGCCTCAAATACTGCCCTCGTGTTGGTAGCATGAAGTGCTTCATTGAATGGGGGGGGGGGCTCTAAGCAGACAATTGTCTAGGTAGGGAAATACGATGATTCCTGACTGTAGTAAAAATGCTGCTACTACTGAGAGTGTCTTTGAGAAAACCCTGGGAGCTGAAGGAAGTCCGAATGGTACAACTTTGTACTGGAAGTGCTCGGATTCCACTTGAAAGCGTAGGAAGCATCTGTGTGCCGGGTGGATAGTCACGTGAAAGTAGGTGTCCTGTAGGTCGAGGGATGCAAACCAATCTCCGTAGTAGAGTGCTGAGATAACAGTTGCTAAAGTAACCATCTTGAAGCATTGTTTGCGAAGGTACCGATTTTAGTTGAAGGTCTAAAATTGGCCTCCAGCCCCGATTTCTTCTGGATAAAGAAGTAGTGGGAGTAAAATCCTTTTCCTTTGAAGTCCTCTGGAACCCTCTCCACTGCTCCAATATCCATAAGATGAGTCACCTCCTGCCTGAGAAGAGACTCGTGAGGGGGTCCCTGAAGAGCGACGGGGAGGGAGGGGCAGATGGAGGGAGTGAAGTAAAGGGGATGGTGTAGCCTGATGTAATTAGCTGTAGGATCAATCGGTCCATGGTAATGGAGGTCCATCGTTGTTGGAATGGCCTCAAACGATGGTAAAAAAGTTTGGTGGTATCGCGTTGGTAAGCGGTTAGCGGAGTGGTCTGCAAGCCCTCGACTGACACATCAAACCTGCTGCCTGGTGTTTTGCTGATTGGAGGTTTGCTGATTTGTGGACGTCGTCTCTGCTGTCATTGCCTAGGGCGTTGGTTATATTGGCTATAATGAGGTGTTGCATATGAAAAGGGTCTTTGTCTGTTTTAAGGTACGTAGCGTTTTCGACGATGAGGATAAGGAGGTGTGTACATGCCTAATATCCTGAGAGTTGTCCTGGAGTCCTTACCAGAATGAAGGACCTGATCGGTCTTGTCTGCGAAAAGGCTGTGTCTGTCCAAGGGTAAATCTTCTGCCTTGGACTGGAAGTCTTTTGATACTGCGGCATGATGCTCTCCACATAACCAGCAATGTGGCTGTGGTTCATGCCACTGCATCTGCAGTATCAAGGGTGATGTGTAAGGCCGATCGGGAGGCTGCATGCCCTCTTGTACCACAGCCTTAAGGACCTGACGTTTCCTGTCTGGTAAGTGCTCTAAGAGTGGTGCTAGTTTTGAATAAATCACAAATCAAAATCACAGTTAGCTAAGAGCCGCGTAGTTGACCATTCTTAAAGTGGCCGATGAATAGACCTTCCTTCCTAAAAGGTCTAAGCGTTTGCTGTCCTTGTCTCCGCTGTTGTTCTTGTATTGCAGGACTTCGGCTCTCTGTTTTGCTGCATTGACAACGATAGAGTTAGGCTGGGGATGAGTAAAAAGAAATTCCATCCCTTTAGTGGGGACAAAATACTTCTTGCCCACTCTCTTATTTGTTGCTGGAGTTGAAGCTGGTGTTTGCCAGACATCACTGACTACTTCCAAGATTGCGTCATCGAGTGGTAATGCCACCTTTGCCTTCTGTGATGGTTGCAGATTTCTGAGCAAAAGGTGCTGTTTTTGTGGAACTTCTGACAGTTGTATTTCTTGGCTGTCAGTGATTCTTAAACAGTTCCTGGAACTGTTGCAGATAGTCTGTAGGTGATGAATCACCAGGGAAGACTGCATCATCTGGTGAAGACGAGGATACATCTGCAGGAGAATGGCCATGTGATTCTTTTTCTCTCTTCAACAATTGTCCCTCTTCTGGTTCTGATTGGTGTGTAATTGTAGGATCATTCTCAGTGGGAGTGAGCAGTCTCGTTCATGAAGGGGGTGGGAGAATTTGTTTTGTCATGCCTACCCTGAGTTTGATGACGTGCAGGCGATTTCCTCAGACTACACTCTGGGGAATATGAGTAGTGACTGTCATAACTACTATGCCTGTATCAACGGTCATAATACCTTGGGGAATATGTGTGTCCAGTCCTGTGTATGCCATGATGTCTGGAACCAGTGGAGAGTGTGGGCGATCTTGGTGACTGTGATCTGCCCCCTGAATGCGCTGGAGAGAGCAGTGAATATTGGTGCTGATGGTAGTAGCGTGGAGAGCTGGAAGTGCGAACTGGTGAATAGTGATGCGATCTCAAAGCATGGCATGCTGGTGAGTGTCCAGGATGAGGTGAGCGAACCGGAGATGGTGAAAGTGGTTCCAGTGAAAAAGAGGCACACTCAGGACTTGGTGATGGAGTAGGCCGTGCATGAGTCTTCCGGCACGCTTTAGTCGGTGCCAGTGTCGGTGTGGTGACGCCGCTGGTGTTGACATGCGTGCCAGCTGCGCATTCTTGTGAAATGCTGATGCCGTCGCTAGGTGGCGTGCCAGTGCCGGCTGTGGAGCTGGTGCTGGCTGTGGCGGTGCCATAGCGAGAGGTGCTGTAGCAAGCGGTGCTGTGGGTGGAGCTCTCGGCGCCAACTGTGTCATCGGTGCTGGGGTAGGTGCCGGGTCTCTCGGTGCCAGTCTGGTTTCTGCTCCAGATGCCGGTGCCACATACGTCATTGGTGCCGGACTAAGTACCGACATGCTTTAGGCTTGTTTCTGTTTGTCGGGCTGGCGGATAGGAGCCGTTCCCGAAGTGCCCGGCTTGTTTCCCGTGCCAACCTGTGTTGGAGGTAGGGAGCGCAAGGGAGAAGGTCTCCTTTTTGTGTGGGTGGGCTTTAGTGAAGAAGGCCAACGTTTAGCAACTGCCAGAGATTCAGGGCAGGAGGAGTCGGTCGGCAGCGGCTGAAGTGCCTTGTCAAAGAGTAGCATTTCAGACTCATTTCTCTGTCCCGCCTAGCTCGAGCCGTGTGCTTGGAGCAGTGGGGACATTTCTGAGGGATATGTCCCTTGCCCAGACACCTTATACAATAAGAATGTCCATCTGATGCGGGCAATGGCTTGTGGCATGTGCCGCATTTTTTGAAACCCGGCATGGCTCAAGTAGTAATCGGCAGATATATAAACAAGAAGGTACACAACTGGTAAAAACCTTAACTACGAACTATGACTAAACTACCAAACTACTATTAACTTTCAACTACTTACAATCCGCTTTGTCTCCATTCATGACAGGATGGAACGCGAGAGGGAGCTCACTCAGTCTACAGCCAAGGATGGTCAGGAGGAACAGGTGGGAGATGGACCATGCACGATCAGAAAAAGGCACGAACGGCGTGCGATGGCCAACGCGCATGCACAGTCCAGCAGACTATGGCTGAAAAGATCTACGATCTGCGACGGTGGGAAAAGTCCAACGCCTACAGTGGAGCACCCACAAGGACACTACTCGAAGAACTATGGTAGTGCGGTGCGGTGGTGGTGGAGTGTCAGAAGGTGGGGCTGATGGTACTGGTGAGGGAGAAAGAGGCTCTGGAGAAAAGGTGATACGTTCTGGGTTGGGGGAGAGGGTAGTTAGTTGAGAAGCAGGAAGGGGTAGCGATCCGAAGGTTTAATCACTTTTGGAAGACTCTGTCACATCCTGAATGCAAGCTCCCACTAAGCAGCACACTTCTCGAGACTGCAGGTCTGGACATCAGATGGATGACTCAGTTCCTCTGAGGAGGGAGTCCCCAACCACCACCACCTGTCTTCTTTTGAGGGTGGTGGTCATGGAACCCCCATCCCTAGAACTGCGTATCACATACCTTCCAGTAGATGGTGTTCCCTTCTGATTTCTTCCCTGAGAAGTCCCTGACAAAGCATTCACCACCGTAGTGCGTGTGGAGAGAGCCTGAAAGAGGTTAATTACCTCTATACCAGGCATGTCCAAAGTCCGGCCCGCGGGCCAATTGAGGCCCATGTTCTGGTTTAATACGGCCCCACAGGTAATTTGGCAATATCTATCTTTTATGGCCCCCAACAAATCCATATGTATTGAGATGAATACATTGTAAAATCTCAGTTAATGTCAGTTGGTCTAAATCAGTTATAAATATATTTGGACACAACATGTATACTTGGTGTTATGTTCCTGTTCATATTTTTTGAACTTAAAAGTTGACAGACAACCTTTATTAACAATAATATGTAATGTACTTTACAATGTTCCTGACATATATTTCAGCTTCCTGGATTTTTTTTCATCTGGCCTTCAGATATGAAAGGCAGAGTGATTTAACACCTGTTTAGATTTGTCATCCATGTGACGAAATGAAAAGTATGCCGTTTGCAATAAACTTTGCATAAAATAGTTAATTTGCATTTAATTTTAATGGTTCAAAGAATGTCAGGCAAAATGGTTGGCCCTCACGCATGTTCACTTCATCAAATCTGGCCCTCTTTGAAAAAAGTTTGGACACCCCTGCTCTATACGAATGGGAGATACCTGAGTTGGCCTTCTTCTCCTTCTAGAGGTTACATGTTGCCAGTTTTCTTCTAGTGGTGTGCCCCAAGGATCGGTTCTTGGACATTTTTGTTTAAAATCTTTATTAATGACCTGAATGAGGGGATAGATTGTACCCTTAGCAAGTCTGCAAAAGACACTAAGCTGGGGGAGAGGTAGATACGCTGGAGGGCAGAGATAGGGTCCAGAGTGACCTGGACAGATTAGAGGATTGGGCCAAAAGAAATATGATGAGGTTCAACAAGGACAAGTGCAGAGTCCCGCACTTGGGACGGAAGAATACCAGGCATTGTTCCAGGCTGGGGACTGAATGGTTAAGTAGCAGTTCAGCAGAAAAGGACTCAAGGATTACAGTGGATAAGAAGCTGGATATGAGTCAACAGTGTGCCCTTGAAGCCAAGAAGGCTAATGGCATATTAGGGTGCATCAGGAGAAGCATTGCCAGCAGATCCAGAGAAGTGATTATTCTCCTTTATTTGGCTCTGGTGAGGCCACATCTGGAGTACTGTGTCCAGTTCTGGGCCCCCCACTATAGAAATGATGTGGACACATTGAAGAGGGTCCAGCGGAGGGCGATCAAAATGATTAGGGGGCTGGAGCTCATGACCCATGAGGAGAGACTGAGGGATTTGGGTTTGTTTAGTCTGCAGAAGAAAAAAGAGTGAGGGGGAATTTGATAGCAGCCTTCAACTTCCTGAGGGAGGTTCCAAAGAGGATGGAGAAAGGCTGTTCACAGCGTGACAGATGGCAGAACAAGGAGCAATGGTCTCAAGTTACAGTGGGGGAGGTCTAGGTTGGATACTAGGAAAAACTATTTCACTAGGAGTGTGGTGAAGCACTGGAATGGGTTAGCTAGGGAGGTGGTGGAATCTCCATCCATAGAGGTGTTTCAGTCTCGGCTTGACAAAGCCCTGGCTGGATTGATTTATCTGGGATTGGTCCTGCCTTGGGCAGGGGGCTCGACTTGATGACCTCCTGAGATCTCTTCCAGCTCTATGATTCTAGGAGTGGTGAGAATAGGTGAAGCTGATAGAGAATGAGAAGAGAGGGTCTGTACATTACTGATTTCAGCTGTCCTTCTAGATGGTTGCTGGCTTAAGAGACCATTGTTTGTACCTATTTGTATTATATAGAACTGCAATAGATTAAAGAATTGCTTTCAACTGAACTTTATTTTCCAGTTCTGCTATTAAATGAAATCAATCATTCACTCTTTCTGCTTTTCAGGCAGACTGTGAATAAAAAAAATAGTTACAAAACTACATTTAAACTACATATTTAGATCACAGAACACGAAGTCAAGAAGTTTACTCTTGTAAGTGTATGAGTACACTTACAAGCGTCCCCCCGAGTTACGAACGAGTTATGGACCAAACACTTGGCCGTAACTCGATCCATTCGTAACTCGGACCCCATTGAGTTACATGCGACCGCGCTGTTCGTAAGCGCGGGTTGCGTTCGTAACTCGGGGACTGCCTTTACAACTGCTCCATGGGAGCTTTGGTGGTAAGTGCGAAAGGTCATAACTCGACCGTTCGCAACTCGGGAAGCGGCTGTACAAATTTTCAGTCTGAACTCATAACTGAGTTCCCAAATACTGGCTAGATATGCAAAAACATCCTTTATTCCCTCTACTATTAATTAGTATATTAATTTTAGTAACTACAAAAAGTCTTCAAATTTAGTTTTTACTCACCGGCACTATTTTATAGAGCTGACATGGAATGCAAAATGTTGGAATGTCAGCATACAGCACAGCAGGATAGAGATGGCACTGAGGGATCTTCTCAACATAGCCATAGTCCACATACTGAACCTAAATAAAATAAATAATATTTTGTCTAAAAAAATATATTTTCTAAAAATGTTACCTCTTAGAACAAAGCTATTCTTTGGCAAATAGTCAAATCTCTTCTCTCTCAAAAAACACACCATGTTTCAAAGCTGGAGGTGGGGCTGGTACGTGGTCAAACAACAAGGGCCATCCTACCTTCTTCAGGCCGGTGTAAATGGGGAATCTCTCCAGACAGAGGTCATTCCTGTCATCATGGCTTCCTCCATGAGGAATTTACACAACCAAAATGTCCTACACTGTTCAGTCTTATGCAGGAATGGCCTGCAGATACTGCGTTTGGAAGGGACATGTGCTTCACATGAGCACTATAGACAGGTGTTATAGTAATCTGATCAGAATCACCTTGTGGCAGTTATTGAAAATTTAAAGCCAGGGATCGCAAGCATACTTCTCACTTATATGAGGGTCAACGGAGCAAGTACAGGCAGTGCGAGAAAAGCTGCTCCGGGTGCCCCTGGTCTGCTGGGGACCGTCTCCAGCAGACCAGGGACACCTGGAGCAAAGCCGGGAGGTGGAGGGGTCCCGTGCCTCTGAGGCTTTGCCAGAGCAAAGCCTCAGAGGTGCGGCACCCCGCCGCCGCTGCGGCTTTGCTCCCCGTGTCCCTGGTCTGCTGGGGGGGCGGGGGGGGCACAGCTAGTGCCCCCCCCCCAGCAGACCAGGGAGACGTGGAGCAAAGCCCCGGGCCTGTGGTAGAGCAGGTGGGGTGCTGCCGGTTGGTCCCGCAGCACCGCTCCTTGGCGCTACTGGACCAACCCGGCAGCACCCCAGCTGCTCTGCCCCAGGCATCCCCAAGTGTAGCCAGACACAAACCCCATCTTGTTTTTCCACAAACCCCATCTTGTTTCCTCCCCCCCCCCCCCAGAGAGCAAGAGAAAGGCAGTCAGCCTTTGATGCCCTGGGAACACAGGTGTGCTGCCTGTCCCTGACTCTACCATAAACAGAAACCAGACAGTAAATGGGCTAGCTGATGACCCGGGGCCTCCCGTCGCCCTGATAGCTAGTACCAGTAATTGACACGCCTGCACTGTCCCAGAGAGGAATCTTCGCCCATCACATACCAGAGGTGCCCATTGTCTGCATTTTCCCAGGTGTAAATTATGCTTTGCACCCTTCGTGGGAAACTTGGCATTCAAAGCCATTTTTCCTAATTGGCCACTTGAGACCAGGAAGAAGCCTACATGACCCAAGGGGTATAAAAAGAGGTTCAGCAGCCCACCCCATTGGAGCTCCAATCATCTATACCTGCTGGCAGGTATTGATTGTCTCCCGAGGTCTGTGGGACGCCCAACCTCGCCCTACTTCTTCCTGAGGGATTGAGAGAAAGATGCTGGCCACGCCAAGTCTGGAACGCAGGGGTGAGAATATACCTGCTATGTGTCTATTTTGCATGCATTTAATAAGAGCTCAGAGAACCAAAAGGGTTTCATGGTACCTGTAAGTGACTTATTAGTGTAATTTCTGTCCTGTCCTTTGTAGTGGCTGTGTTATCTGTAACACAGTAGTAGCATTTAACAACTAAGTTTACCCTGTAACAATAAAATAGTAACTGTTTAAGCTTTAACCTGACTCCTTCAGTTGCTTTAACAGAACCAAGCACAATTTAAAAGAACTTCAGCCGGTCATAAGGGACTCACTGCCCTGACCGTCGGCTGACAGAATTGGCGTAGTCGGCAGGATTGTGCTACTGGTTCACATACAGCAACATGAAGCCTGTCATGATAGACATGGATTTTAGTGGTATAGAGAAAGGGTTTGCCCAGGAAGGTTGGGGCAACCCAAAATGGGATAGTGAAATGTTAGAAAAGGATTGGGGAAATCCTGAGGAGTTGTGGGTGCAGTTCTGTAAGTATAGAACTGCCTGCAAGCTAAAGAATGGGACAAAGCCTGAGTCTGTGGAAAGGAGCCACTTTCCATTTAGCAAGGAAAACAGGATCAGGCCCAGACAAGCAGGCAGGTAACAGATAAGAGTAAAAGCTTTGTGGTAGAACTGAGAAAAAGGCAGTAAGTACTGAAAATCTAAACCCTTAAAACATACTTACAAGAGTAATATCTGAAACAAGGCCAGTTTTTATTTTAGAGATAAGAAAGTGTTTTAAGAAAAAAAAACACAGAATTTAAACTCTGCAGAGAATGGAGAGAATTGAGCAGTTGTGCAAATGCTAAAATGGTGTAGATAGAAAACTGTGGCTTCTTTACAGTCATTCTGAAGGGAAAATGGGCCCTTTTTCCAAAGGAATGTCTGTAAATAATCCAGACAAATTTGATTCAAATTCGTACATTTGATTAGAGAGACTGCTAAAAGAACTCTAAAGGGAGGGGGTTGTATTGGAACTGAACTACCCCAATGAATAAAAGGGAATGTAATTGTTGTATAGCTATGTAGAAATAGTGTAAGAAAGGTTCAGAGAATGTATGTGTATCTGTGTATAGATAGATAGATAGATAGATAGATAGATAGATAGATAGATAGATAGATAGATAGATAGATAGATAGATAGATAGATAGATAGATAGATAGATAGATAGATAGATAGATAGATAGATAGATAGATAGATAGATAGATAGATAGATAGATGATGTTTTAAGGTCCAGTAATCTTGTTTGTTTGCAGGTTTAAAACAAATTGGTTTGGTTTATTTTCAGTAAGACCATTTTAGTCCAAGTTGTTTAATGAAGGTACAAAAAAACTATAAGCATAAAGAAAGAGTTACACTCTATGCAAAGTTTAATGTGGCTAAGTAGTGTTGTAAACAAAGATTGCACACTTTCCTGTAACATGCCATGTACACTATAGAATGAGTAAAAACTGCAAAAATGTAAAAGCCTCTGCTTCAGAAGTGGAGAGGTAGAAATGCATGTCTCTCAGTACCCAGACGAGCTAGATTCCCTTAAGGATGGGTGCTGAGAGTTAAAGCAACTCTCAGATGTATTTTTTTTTCTTCCCTCAGGAATATGCTTAAGAAAAGGACAAGGAGGTATGAGGCTTAGTGAACAAGCTCACCCTCCTTACCAAATTAATAGTAGACAAACATGTGTCATTGTAAAAAGTCATTTAGCAGGAATTAGGATGGACCATAAGAAGGGGAAGGCAAAAAGTTTGGAGCCCTATAGGCATAGTTGAAGGAATAAGGCAGACATTGGAAAGTTACTAGAAATGAAAAACATTTTTGAAAGAACAAAGCAAGTGATTTGAGGGAATGTGAAGATAAAGGTGGACTCCATGGGAGTGTGGAAGGAACTAAGTGGTGGTTGTAATACATGAAGGGAAATCTTGTTTTAAAATGACACCTTGTTTCTTTGCAGCCTCTTAACAATGTGCAAACCATCTATGCAAAGAAACAATCAAATGTAAACATTTTGTCTATGGACACCTTTGTTAAATCTGCAAAGGAAAATTAAGGATTCTACTAAAACTTAATTGGTTAACTGCATAAAGGAATGAGCTCTATATATTGTAACTCTATTTTGTGGATTTCAAATTAACTAGTTTTATTTTGTTTTGGATAATGTCCTCTTGCTTAAAATTGCAAACAAACAAGGCACAAATTGGTTAGTGCTTCTGTTGGGCATTCAACTCTTAAGGACATTTAACTTTCTAGAAACCAACTTATTAGTTTAAAAACTCAAGCTTTAAAACTTAACTGTCTCTTTCAGGCTGAGTTGATAACACTTTTGGCTTGCTTTTAAATTCAACATTATATGTGAATACAGGCTGCCTGGTTATTTCAAAGGAAAGTGGACAGAGAAGGCTGCTGCTGTCTCAGCAGACTTACACTAACTCCTGTGCTATATGGGCTGGAGCCACCCAGTGGATAACTAACTGGGAAATAGGGGGAAAGCCTGTTTGGAGATTGGAATATTGTTAATGGATATACCAGCATGCAACCCCACATGCCTTAAGCATAAGTCATGTGTCCAAAAGAATAATACTCTAGCTGCATAGCTAAATAACCTAGCAAATGCAGCAGTACAAATTTTTGCTGCCCAGGTGGATTGGGAACGCCTGTACATTTGGCTACATAAAACCTTGGGACACACAGAGAGCTGGTGCGGCAGGCACATGCCAGGGGCTGGCCTATCACCCACAAACAAGCCAGAGCTCTGGTACAAGCTTGCACCCTATGTGCTGAACTCGGAAAACATATAACAGAAAGGCAATGATTTGCCAGGCTAAAAGATAGAAAAATACTATGGGCAACCTGGCAAGTAGAGTATATTGGTCTACCGCCCAGCAGTAAGCAAGAGTGGGAGTATGTTTTAACTGAAGTAAAAATTGTTTCAAGAATTGGTTTTGCTTACCCAACCCGATGGACAACAGGGTTGTCTACGATCATGGGACTAAACCACTTAATAGCCCTTGTCCCAACACCCCAGTTTGGGAACACAAACCCATGTACTGCACTCCTATAAGGGAAAAGGAGTCTGGACCACTGCAGATGCTGGGCTAACACCAATAACAATTACTGAGGCTTGGATTGTATCCAAGACCGGCAAACCTTATGTTTTCTTACAGGAAACTGAGGCAATAGCACTGAACAGTGCTCTAGTGGGATGGATCCCTCCCAATGCTGGTGTGGATCCGGGACACCACCATGAACTTTTTGTATATATATACCGCTTGCTGTTGTAGCGCTTGCAACCACTGTTGTTAGTTACAGACTATTGAAATAAGACATGGTACTCCAACTCGCCATGGTCTTCTTCCTCATCCCAACTGCTACTGCTGTACCAGAACACCTTACTTGACTCCTCTACTGGATTGGGAATCGAGTTTGTCCCTCTCAGCCCAAATGACTGGTAAAACAAAGTGACATCTTCCGATGGGGACCAGTATGGTTCGATGACAGCGACTACCGCAATCCTCTAAATAACTCTGGGGGGAGGTCAAGAGGGGAGGCAAGGGAAGTGGCAACAAACGGTACTTACACTTCAATGCATAATATACAGAGCAGTATAAACAAGTTACTGTAAGAAATTTTAGTTTGTACTAACTTTGCATAATCTTACAACAGACCACATAAAAATCACAAGCAAATACCTAGAGATGCTCATGTACTTCCTGGAAGATTTCTGTATTTCTCCAGGCATACATATATCTCAGGCTGAGAACCCCCGCCCTAGAGAATAACCCAAGAAAAGAGGAAGGAGGATGGGTAGTGGGGCACCCATAGCGAGACATACCTCAAAACTAAAATTACTGCACAGGGTGAGTAACATTTCCTCCTTTAAATAGCAACCCTATGGGAGCTCCACTTCAGGCTACACCTGAGCAGTATAAGCTAGGTGGTAGGGGCGGCTTGGAAATAGAATCTAAAATTGAAAATAGTACTGCCAAGCCAAGTGGTGCATCAGCACTGATGGTACAGGGTAGGGTGTAATGCTTTGAAAATATATGGATTGAAGACTGGGTAGTTCCTCTACATCTCAGATACTGGGACAGTCTTAAAAAATTCAGTAGATTACTATGTTTTTCTTACAAGGTTTCAAAAAGAGTTAGATAAGTTCATGGAGAATAGGTCTATCAATGGTTATTAGTCAACATGGTTAGGGATGCAAGTGTCCCTAAACTTGCAATTGCCAGAAGCTGGGACTGGACGACATGGGATGGATCACTTGATAATTGCCCGTTCTGAACATTCACTCTGAAGCCTCTGGCACTGGCAGCTACTGGAAAATGAGATACTGAGTTAGATGGACCATTGGGGCTTATCCCTGATAATCAATCTTGTGTTTTTATGACAGGTCACTTATCTCATTTGTTATTAAAAAACAACAACCAAACTTACCCTGATTGTACCACCACCAACTTCTAGAACTTTACCTCGATACCACATGGTATCAGATCCTCTTACAATACAAGCTTCATCCTTTTTCCAACAATATGGTTCCAGAAGACCAAGACATTTGACGTTATTTTGCATATCAGCCATCAACTTGTTTAGTTCATTTTCTGCACAAGAATTGGGTGAAAGAGAAATTCGAAAAATGGATTTCAGAGTATTTGTAGGTGCAAATAACTGTTAACCACTATATTTAAAATTATACTAGGCCAGGGCTGTAGAACAATAATTTAGAGCAGGGCTACTCAACTTTGGAAGCCCCGGGGGCCACAATGATACTAACAGCACTTGCTGAATTCCGCAACTTAAGCGTGGTTGCATGTATATGTAAATAGCTTCTTTCACAATGACAGGCATGAATACAAAGATTAAGGAAAGACTATACAACACATAGGCCTCATTTAAGCCATTCTGCTGATATTAATAAAATACAATATTTACCTGATTTCCACCCATATGACAGCACTTTCAGTGAGCAATGACAGTCCAGGAATGTAATTACTAAAATGTACATCAACAGAAGACTATTATATTGACTACTTTTTTTGTCTTGGTTTCCACCCATGTGCCACGTGTTGAGTGACCCTGATTTAGAGGTTAAACTAGAGGTTAAACAGCTTTTCCTATTTCAATTTCCAAATAGCTTTCAAATAGGTTGAGAATCCTACCTATTGCATTTTACTTAATAGTAGCAAATTTGGAGATGATAAATTTTACTTTGTTTTATAAACTTGTATTTCTAATTTAGTATTTTGAGATTTTTTTAAATAATTGAACAAAAAACTTTAAGACTAACAAGTTAATTTTTTTGTAGCAGACAGTGTTATCTGGACACTGGGCAGATTAAAATGTATTTTTAATGAGCAATCAACTAGTATTAAGAAGAAACATGAAAGTCAATTGAGCTGAATTTTTCAAAAGGGACTAAAAGAATTAGGTACTTAACTCCTACTGAAAGTCACTGATATTTGGGCATATAACTCTCTTTGGAAATCCCAGCCTTAAATTTTAAAATACATTTTTACCTGATAATTAAGATCACATGCTACAAAATTAATTATTTTCCCAAGTGCAGCATAACAGCTATTACTCTATGTTTGTGAAGCACTCAGAGACTACTGTGAAGAAGGCAGTAAAAATCAGAAAAGGAAATGTGCCTTTTGTAAAAAGTGTCATTGAGTATGTGTGTATTTTCTAAAGTCACAACAATGTAGTTTCTAGACCACTTTTGCACTGATAACAGAGATAGCCAAAAGGAACTTGTTGCATCAAAAGAAGGGCACCTTCAATGACCATGTGTGTTCTAGTACTGTGCTCCTAACTCATCATTAGCAACAAAACCATAAAAACATCTACTTTCTGCAATTCAGAATCTTACCAAATGATTTGGGTATCATATAAATAGTTCCATCATCTCCAATACAGCTTATTACAGCCAGAAAATCTTTCATGTCTGGTATAATTGGAGGCTTATATGTTCCATTTTCCATTCTTGATTTAAGCACTAGTTTCTTTGACTCATATTCTTTAGGTTCATTAATAGAAAGAGTAGCTTCTTTCTCTGGCACTAAACATTTTGTTGTACAACCAGTTTCTAGAATCAGGTCATTTAAGCATGGACTCTCCTTTGAAACAGGAACTTCAAGAGGCTTCTCAGGATCTGTATCACTTAAATCAATTTCATGAGTTCTAAAATGAATAAAAGAAAAGAATAAAATGAGCAAAGTTTGAAATTATAACCATAATAAAACAGATAAAATATACTTACTCCCAATAGGGTTACGGCAACGTACATTAGACTGACGTTGATACCATGTTCTATCACATGTAAATGTAAAATACTAATTTGTCCATCAAGTTTTCAGAAGAGAATGTTAGTTGAATTCTGCACCAAAAAATTAAAATATGCAGAGTTTGATAGCATTTGAAAATACTGTATTTGTCAAAATAATATAGCATCGCACCAGTTTCAATTCTTTTGGTAATTTATTTCAAAATACCTGCCAGAAAGTATGTCTGTAACTGTACGGACTATGAAAAAGGTTCAGGAAATGTTTGACAAATAAATTCCTTACTATTTTCCCGGGTTGTATCTCCTTGGGACCTAATTGATCCCAAACCAGGGAAATTGATAGACCAGGGTAGGTCAATAACAGCACCTTTGCTGCCACCACCTGCAAGGCTTCAGTGGCAGCAGAAGGACTGGCGCTGACTGAAAAGGGCTAGGGGTGTGGGGCACCATAGAGAAGAGGCAGGGTGAGCCGTATGGTAAGGGAGGCAGCAATAGTCAGGCTGCACTCCTGGCCCTCACTGCAGGCTGGAGGGCTGCACTCTTGGCTCCTAGCCACAGTGCTCCATAGCTACCCTATCTCTTCTCCCAAGCATCTCTCCATCCCCATTCTTCTCCCTCCTTCCCTGAACTTGAGTGTCTCAAATGAGCTTTTTGCAGCACTCTGGAAGCTCTAGGATGGAGGAGGAATAGTTACCAAATGGGTGGCTGACGTTTCCCCATGAGTGCTTCAGCCCAGGACCGAGAACACCAGACCACAGATGTTGCTGGATGACAGAAGTTTGGACTTTGCAGGTCCTACCTGTACAGAACTCTGACTAACAATTCATTTAAAACTACAATACAGAATCATGTTTCCCACACTACCCAGAAGCAGCACAAAAGCTTGGTGGAGTGAAGGGTAACAGAGGAAGAGGAGACAAGGAGTCCTGTGGCACCTTATAGACTAACAGATGTATTGGAACATAAGCTTTCATGGGCAAAGACCCACTTTATCAGATGCATGTAGTGGAAATTTCCAGAGGCAGGTATAAATATGCCTATATATATAGGCATATATATAGGCTAGAGACAAACGAGGTTAATTCAGTCAGGGAGGGTGAGGCCTACTTCTAGCAGCTGATCTGGAGGTGTGAACACCAAGAGAGGAGAAACTGCTTTTGTACTTGGCTAGCCATTCACAATCTTTGTTTAATCCTGAACTGATGGTGTTAAATTTGCAGATGAACTGTAGCTCAGCAGTTTCTCTGAAGTCTGGTCTTGAAATTTTTTTGCTGCAGGATGGCTACCTTTAAATCTGCTGCTGTGTGTCCAGGGAGACTGAAGTGTTCTCCTATATGTTTTTGTATATTGCCATTCCTAATATCTGATTTGTGTCCATTTATGCTTTTATGTAGGGACTGTCCAGTTTGGCTGATGTATATAGCAGAGGGGCATTGTTGGCACATGATAGCGTATACTAGATTGGTAGATGTGCAGGTGAAAGAACCAGTGATGCTGTGGCTGATCTGGTTAGTTCCTGTGATGGTGTCACTAGAGTAGATATGAGGGCAGAGTTGGCACTGAGGTTTATTGCACAGATTGGTTCCTGAGTGAGAGTTAGTGTGGTGCAGTGTATAGTTGCTAGTGAGAATTTGCTTCAGGTTGGTGGGTTGTCTGTGGGCGAGGACTGGCCTCCCTCCCAAGGCCTGTGAAAGTGAGGGATCATTGTCCAGGATGGGCTGTAGATCACTGATGATGCGTTGGAGAGGTTTTAACTGAGGACTGTAGGTGATGGCCAGTGGTGTTCTGTTGGTTTCTTTCTTGGGCTTGTCTTGTAGTAGGAGGCTTCTGGGTACATGTCTGGCTTGGTTAATCGGTTTCCTCACTTCCTCGTGCAGGTATCATAGTTTCAAGAATGCTTGGAGAAGATCTTGTAGGTGTTGGTCTCAGTCTGAAGGGTTGGAGCAGATGTGGTTGTACCTTAGTGCTTGGCTGTAGACAATGGATCGTGTGGTGTGTCTGGGATGGAAGCTAGAGGCATGAAAGTAGGCATAACAGTCGGTAGGTTTTTGGTATAGGGTTACTTATTTGCACCGTGGTGTCCAGGAAGTGGATCTCTTGTGTAGGCTGGTCCAGGCTGAGGTTGATGGTGGGGTGGAAGCTGTTGAAATCGTAGTGGAATTCTTCCAGAGTCTCCTTCCCATGGCTCCAGATGATGACGATGTCATCAATGTAGCGTAGGTAGAGAAGGGGTGTTAGTGGATGAGGAAGCGTTGTTCCAGGTCAGTCATAAAAATGTTGGCATATTGTGGGGCTATGCGGGTGCCAATAGTGGTGCCACTGGTTTGGAGGTATATATTGTCATTAAATCTGAAATAGTTGAGTGTGAGGATAAAGTCACAGAGCTCAACCACCAGTTGTGCTGTGGCATCATCAAGGATATTGTTCCTGAGAGCCTGTATTCCATCTACATGTGGGGTGTTTGTGTAGAGAGCCTCTACATCCATGGTGGCTAGGATTGTGTTTTCTGGAAGATCACTTATGCATTGTAGTTCTCTCAGGAAATCAGTGGTGTCATGGAGATAGCTGGGAGTGCTGGTGGCGTAGTGTCTGAGTAGAGAGTCCACATATACAGACAGTCCTTCAGTGAGAGTGCCAATGCCCGAGATGTGGGGCGTCCAGGATTTCCAGGTTTGTGGATCTTTGATAGTAGATAGAATAACCCCGGTCGGGGCTCTAAGGGTATGTTGATTTGTTCCTGTGCTTGTGTAGAGTATGTACTGAGCAGATGGTGCAGTTTCTTAGTGTACACGTCAGTGGGATCTGAGGAAAGTGGCCTGTAGAATTTGGTATTGGAGAGTTGTCTGGCAGCCTCCTTTTGGTAGTCAGACCTGTTCATGACGACAACAGCACCTCCTTTATCAGCCTCTTTGATTATAACGTTGAGTTGTTTCTGAGGCTGTGGATGGCATTGCATTCTGCACGACTGAGGTTATGAGGCAAGTGATGCTGTTTTTCCACGATTTCTCCCTGTGCACGTCGGCGGAAGCATTCTATGTATAGATCCAGACTTTCATTTCGACCCTCAGGAGGAGTCTATGTGGAGTTCTTCTTCTTGTGCTGTTGGGAGGAGGGTATGTGTGTGTCAGTGTGCTGTTAATTGTTTGTTGAATGTATTCTTTGAGTCGGAGACGGCAAAAGTAGGCTTCTAGATCACCGCAGAACTGTATCATATTTGTAGGGGTGGTGGGGCAAAGAGAGTCCCTGAGATAGGACAGACTCTTCTGCTGGTCTGTGTATGTATCTGGATACATTGACGATATTGCTGGGTGAGTTAGGGGTACCACTGTTGTGGCCCCATGTGGCAGGTAGGATTTTAGACAGCTTACAGTCCTTTTTCCTCTGTAGAGAAGTGAAGTGTGTAATGTAGATCTGTCTTATTTTAGTGAAGTCCAGCTGTGTGGACGTTTGTGTGGAAGGTTGTTTCTTTATGAAAGTCTCCAGCTTGGAGACCTCTTTTTTGATGTTTTCCTGTTTGCTGAACAGGATGCTGATCAGGTGGTTCCTCAGTTTCTTTATATGGCATAATATCTCACTGTAGTCTGTGCAGTATGTTGATTGCAATGGATTTTTCACCTTCAGTCCATTTGGTATAATGTCCATCCATTTGCATTTGGAGAGAAAGATGATATCTGTCTGTACTTGTACAAGTTTCTTCATGAGGTTAATAGATTTCCACTCCATACAGCTAAATGCAGTGCCTTGCATGGTGTCAAGTATCAGAGGAGTAGCCGTGTTAGTCTGGATCTGCAAAAGCGACAAGGAGTCCAGTTGCACTTTATATACTGGAAGAGGAGATTACTCACAATGGCTGTAACTGATGTTCTTTGAGATGAGTGGCCCTGGGAGTGCTCCATAGCAGGTACTGGTGCATCCCATTGCCACAGAGAGGATTATTTCTAGCAGTGCATTGGGGGCCATGCACGGTTTGAAGTACAGAAGAGGAAGGGAGGGTAGTGAAACATCCCCAGGGACGTTTATCTCGAAGAACATTATTTATAGTCAAAGTGAGTAACCTTCTCCTCTTCTTCCTCTTTAAGAGACGTCTCTGGGGGTGTTTCACAGCAGGTGACTGCAAAGCAATTCGTCTTATGGAGGTAGGGACTTTGGATCAGGCAGGTAAGCTGTCTTCAGTACAGCCTTTGCCACTTTTGTGGAGTGCAGAGGGCCAGCAGAAAGTGCACAGTACTCAGCGAAAGTTTGTTCTCATGTCCATGTAGCAACAGCACATATATCATCAATGGGAAACCTCCTCAGGTAAGCAACCGAAGAAGCAACTGCTCTCATGGAATGTGCATGGACTGAAGTAAACATTCAAATCGTAGCACACTGCTATGCTGTCAGAGCTCCAATGGAATAATCCTTGAGATGATATTGATGTCCCTTGCTATGCTCCGCAATGGAGACAAAAAGTCTTGGGGATGATCTAAAGGGTCTTGTTCCATCAAGGTAGAAGGAGAGTGCCCTGCAGATGTTGAGCATGTGCATTTGTGCCTCAAAGGAGCTGGCATGAGGCTTGGAAAAAAATATAGGTAAGTGTATGGTCTGATTAAGGCAGAAGGTGGAATTTACTTTGGGTAAGAACTTCAGATGTATCCATAGAGGGACTTTGTCCTTAAAAAAGATGGTAAATAGTGGGTCTGTCATTAGAGCAGCCATCTCTCCCACTCGACATGCTGACGTTACTGCAACTTAAGAGCGCTATTTTGAGAGTTAAGTGGAGAAGGGAGCATATTGGCCATAGGTTCAAATGGAGGTTTCGTGAGCGTGGTTAGTACCAGATGTGGGTAACAAGGTGCCTGTGGAGCAGCAACATCAAGATATAATGCCTGTAGGCCTTTGAGGAAGTGTTTGTGGGATGTGCAGAGACTGTGGTGTCATCAACAGTAGTGTGGAACATTATTGCTGCAAGATGTACTATGAGCTCATGGAAAGGTAGAATTGCATAAGGTACAGTATGTATTCAAGGAGTGCAGGTAAGGGGGCTTCCTCCAGGGGTATGTTACAGGAAGCAGCCCAATGCACAAAATGAGACCATTTGTTACTGTATGTCTTTCTCATTGCAAGGTACATGCTGTGGACAAGTACTTCCCTTACCTGGTCTGAGCATTGTAATTCTATGCCCGTAAACCATTGAGGTACCACGCCTTGAGATGAAGTGTGAGGAATTGTGGACGGGAAGCTTTGGAACCCGATTGGAATAATATGTTCAGATTGCATGGAAGTGTGATTGGGCGATGTAGGGTCATTCTATTCAGGAGGGGAAACTACGGTTGCTGAGGTCAACAAAGTGATACTAGGATAACCCTCGCTTTGTCCCTCCATATTTTGATGAGTACCCTGTTGAGGAGGGATGCATAAAGTAGGTAATGGTCCCACTTGAGGATGAGAGTGTCTCTGAGTGAGTCCTTTCCAATGCCCACCCTGGAGCAATAAAGTGGGAACTTTTTGTTTGTTCTGGTGGCAAACATATCTGCATGAGGGTATTCCCACTGTTCAAATATCTCTGCTAGAACTGAAGGGTCAATCTGCCACTCGTGATCTTGTGGTAGGGCTCTGCTTAGGGCATTGGTTGTGGTGTTTAGAGTGCCAGGGACAAGGCATGTGCTTATAGAGATGCCATGAGTAAAGGCACCAATTCCAAAGTGCTATGGCTTCCGTGCATGGGGCATGGAATTGTGCCCCACATTGTCCGTTTATATAAAACATGCAGGCTGTATTGTCAGAATACATCCTGATGTGTCTTCTGGTGACGTGAGGTAGAAAATGTTGACATGCAAACCGAACAGCCCTGAGCTCAAGGACATTGATATGTAGCAACCTCTCTTCTGGAGTCCATAGGCCCTGGTTTGCGATATCTTTCATGTGTGATCCCAGGCCATTAGGATGACCACTGTGGGTTCTGGGGTTTGAAAAGGTATGTCCCTGCACAAATTGTACAGTTTTGTCTACCACAGTATTGCACTTTTTACTGTGCTGGGAATGGACAGCATTTTGACCAGGGAGTATAGGCTGGGCTTGTCATTCAATCTGAGCCACCCCTGGAAGTGCCTCATGAATAGATGGGCATTGGGGACCACAGAGTTGCAGGACGTCATGTGTCCCAGGAGTTGTAAACAGTCATGGACTGGGACGAGTGGCATTATGTGGAGCAATTGGACTAGCTCACCAATCTTTAGGAATCTGTACGGAGGCAGAGAGGTGGTGGCTGAGGCAGAGCTGAGGTGCGCCTTGATAAATTGTATTGACTGAGTTGGCGTAAGGACTGATTTTTTTCTTGTTGATTAGGAATCCCAGCAACGGGAAGCACTGACATACCAGATAGGTGCAGAGACAGGATTCATCTCGAGTTCTTGCCTTGATAAGACAGTCATTGAGGTATGGATATATGGTAATGTCCTGTTTTCTGAGGTGGACCGTTACCACTGCTAGCATCTCGGAGAAAACCCTTGATGCCGTGGAAAGTCCAAAAGGTAGAAACATATATTAGTAGTGTTGTGTAGTTAGGGTGAAATGGAGAAACAGTCTATGAGCAGAGTGGATAGACATGAAAATATTTGTCTTGTAAGTCGAGAGACAAAAACCAATTGATGAACCCAGAGAGGGGATAATGGTGGATAATGTAACCATTTTGAATGTTTACATTTTAACAATTTTGTTCAGGGCCCTCAGATCCAAAATTGGACTCCAACCTCCAGTTTTTTTCTGAGTGAGGAAGTAATGAGAATAAAACCCAGACCTCTGATATTCTGGGGCAACAGATTCTATAGAATGCAATTGTAGGTGGTGATCTACTTCCTGTTGTAATATAGTTTTGAGAGAGGGGTCCCTGAGAGGGACAGGGTGGGTGGGCGAGATGGGGGAATGGGATAGTGTAGCCAAATGAGATTGTCTATAGTACCCATTTGTCAGATGTTATGTTGCACCATTTGTCATTGAATGGCGAAAGTCAATAGGTGAAAGGTTTCTGAGTCTTTGGGAGCTTTGGAGAAGGCAAAATGGTTTTTAGTTTGATGAATGCCTCAAATTTGCTTATTGGGCAGAGGCGGATGGTTGGTAGCATTGCCCTGATTGCGTCTATGCTGCTGTCTGTCTCAGCTGCATTGTTGGTGTGGCATGTGCTCTTTGCTTTTGGTATTGGTATGTGAACTGCAGATATCTCAGTCTCTGGTATGGTTGGTATCTATATTGCCTCCTCCTTGTTGCAAGTGTCTGAATGCCAAAGGAATGCAGAAGGGCCCGAGACTCCTTCATGGAATGGAGGACTTTGTTGGTCTTAGATGAAAAGAGGTTTTCACCCTCAAACTGCAGATCTTCCACAGATGACTGGATTTCTCAAGGGAAGGCAGAGAAATTGAACCATGGAGATATTTCATGACAACGGTCGTAGCTGTTGCTCTTGTGGTTGTGTCTACTGTCCTCAATATTGTATGGCCCTCCACAATGGCTGCTCTAAACTGTGTCTTTTTCGCCTCTGGTATATCATCAATAAAAGTATTAAATTTTGTGTAATTGTTAAAATCATATTTACTGTGGAGTGCTGCTTAATTGGCCACTCTTAGTGGTAACGTGGCTGAGGTTTTTACGCAGGGTGTCAAGTCTCTTATTATCTCTGTCTGATGGCATAGAATGGTTTTGCTGCTTTTTATGTCTTTGCTGAGCTGCGTCAACTACCAAGGAGTTTAGTGGTGGATCAGTGAATAATAATTCTGACCCCTTTTGGGGAACATAATACTTGCAGTCTGCCTTTCTGCAGGTGGGAGGAATTGAGACAAGGGTTTTCCAAACAATTTTGGCAGATTCCATGATGGCTGAGTTGATAGGCACAACAATTTTAAAGGAAGATGTAACCTTCACAATGTTGTTAAGCTCGTATTGTGTCCTGCACTTCTTCCACTGCAATGTTCAGGTCAGCTGCAACTCTCTTAAAAAGTTCCTGGAAAGGAGTGAAGTCTTCAGTGGTTGCCGAGAGTGGCGGCATGATAGCCTCATCCATCACAGACAGTTTGTGTCTAAAGATGTGTCCGGACCTAAGTTGAGGGACTGCAGTTCATTAATTGCATTCTGTTTCCTCTGTATTAAAGGGGATTGGGACAGGGGAGAAAGAGCCTTTATAGTGTGCTTTCTCTTAGATAGTCTCTTTTTGTGATGTTTAGGCCATGGGGCCCAATATCGCCATTGCGGTAGATAAGGAATGGGTGGTGGTGTCCATGGGTATGGAGCCCAGAGGGACATGCCAACGTTGGGGGAGAGTGGGCAAATTCATCATGGGACAAATGTCCTGATGTTTCTGTGCCTGGCAACAGCTGGGGTGAGAAAACCTCTGGTTCCTCATCATCATCACTTGATAACAAGGTAGGTGATGACATGTATTTGGATGGTGCTGAATAAGATAGTTTGTCAGTGCTTAAAAATGGAGAGTTAGAAGTTCAGAGACAACTGTGGTCTCCTTATGCTGGTAGCTAGGTGTAGGAGTAAACGGCACCAAAGCTAATGGTGTTGCACCTGGCGCTGGCACCTCTGGTATTTCAGGTGCAGAGCCCACAGAGTGGGTATTTGCCACCATCTGCAATGGTGGGATGGTGCCCATAGGCTGCGCCATCAGCTGCTGCAGTGCTGTGGTAAGAGTTCTTGGCGCTGTGATCTCAGACGTTGCTGCGATCTCAGAAGATGCTGCTCTGGTTGATGCTGTGCTCAGTGCTGTGAGGCAGGCACTGAATGGCTTGTAGCCTCTGTACAGACACCATGTGAGGGGTTTTTGTGGAGAGCCTGGTCAGCACCAAAGGTGCCCAGCTTATCATATGCGCTGAGGGGAAGTTTGTCAGCTTTTCTCACCTGCCTATTATTCAAATGCCATTTAGGCAAGTGCAGATCTTGAGGCAGAGAGGCAGCACATTTCTTTGAGGTTCTTTTGAGTATAATCCCCTTGTAGTTGGCTATTTGCTGAGAGTCTGGGTCTGAGGAGGGGGGGTTGGCCCTTCCCAATCAGAAGCATCTTCAAGCAGAGATCTCTGTCTCTCAACATTTGCACCTTAAGTTTAGCGCAGTGTGGCAGAACTAAGGGAGAGAGATGTAACTGCTGAGAAGACCGAGGGAACTTGGAGGTTTGTTGGGTGGAAAAGCTATTGAAAAAATGTTTGGGGGGGGGGTAAAGAGGAATTGTTAGGGATCCTCCCCTATGCAGATTCTGACTGAGCTCTAGTCTCTTCCATTCAGTCAGACACATCTGTTCTATCCTTGCACTTCATTTCACCTCTGTGGGTCTCAGCAGCTGCCTCCCTGATCCACATATAATTCTGCAGACTTCCTTTCTCTGTCCCCAGGCTCCACACTGTCAACCCACTAGCTCCTGAGCCTTCTCTCCTGTCTGTCTCCTATACTAACTATTATGAACCCCAGTCTATGACCCACCCCCAACATTTCCATGGTGCCCCGCTCTGTCCTAACCTGACTCTGCAGGCAGGGAGCTGTGATGAACTTCTACTACATGGGAAATTCTGCACCACTGGGCATGCACAGAATTTCCCCCCTCCCCCTCCAGAAATTACATTCTGTCCCAGAAGTGCTGCAGTTCTGCCTTTTGCTCACCAGAGACCACTGTGGTGCCACAACAGCTAGCTGAGTTCATGCTGCTGGCTGTTCCAGAACTATAGTGGCTACTGATGAGTGAAAGGCAGAGCTATAGCCGTTCATGGCAGAAATAGATGTTCTGTGGAAAAAATTATTTGGGACACATGAATTCTGTGGATCTGCAGTGGCAAGAATTCCCTCAGAAGTAGTTTTTGTTTTACTTACAAAAGTAACAAATGCCAAGATAAATGTGTCAGCTTTAAGGAGGAGATGTGAAATAATGTTACATTAAGAAGAATACCCATACCTTTTGTTTCTGAAAGCCAGACCCCTTTTCATAAGATATTCAGAAACATCAATACGCTGTCCTGCTTCATCATTGCAAAAAATTTTCACAGGTAGCGGCTGAGATCCATCATTTTCCTGTGAGGAATGTAAGATATGGAGATTGTAACTGGAAATTCTTTGAGACATCTTGTTCCTATATGTATTCAACATATATGATACACATGAGCACCCATGTTAAAAATTCTTCATAGCAATGTTCATTGGCCTGTATGTGCTCCATATATATGAACATAAGAATAGCCATACTGGGTCAGACCAAAGGTCCACTAGCTCAGTACCATGTCTTCCTACAGTGACCAATGCCAGTTGCCCCAGAGGGAGTGAACAGGACAAGTAATCATCAAATGATCCCTCTCCTGTCATCCATTTCCAGCCTCTGACAAACAGAGGTTAGGGACACCATGCTTCCAGTGCAGGATATTACAGTCAGTGTGAGTCAATGCTTCTCCAATTCCTCTTTTTACTGCAATCCCACAAGATCCAAAGCAGAAGAGCTAGAGGGCAAGTAGTGGAATACAGATATGGATTTCACAACTTGAAGTACTTCCAGTTACAGTAAGTAACTTCCATTTCTTCTTCAAATGATAATCCCTATGGGTATTCTAAATGTGAGCAATTGTTAAGCAGTGCAAAGATTGGAGGTGGGCATGAAGAAGTTGGTGGCAAAGATGCATATTTCAATTCTGCATCCGCAGCTGTGGCATGAATTAAAGCACAGTTTGTTGCGAACGTGTAGATGGCACTCCAGATGGCCTTGCAAACACCCTGTAATGGAACATCATACAGGGATGCCGTGTTTGCATGGAGTAAGAGCTCTTTGTTGTGGCAACAGAAAGTCTTCGTGAGTTCTTATTGGTTGATTTCCCATGTTCAATCTTTTCACCACCTGTGACACATCCTTAATCTTTTCTCCCTCCCATCTTTCTGCTTAGGACCACACAAATTTCTTCTAAGAGAAAAATGATGAAATACACTGTGACCTTCCTCCTCCTGAACCTTCCCCTTCTCTTCAGTCAGCCATAGAAATTTCTCATCAGCTCCCTTCATTTGCCCCAGTAAACATATCTCATCTCCTTATCTCTCTGGCCATGTCTTCACTCTGGGGAAGATTGACACTGTCTTAACTAGACCCAGTAAATTAAACTCAGAGGGCATCCCCCCACCATTTGGTGGCTGGTACTCCTGCTAGGAGTAAGGGAAGCCAACGGGAATGTTTGCTCCCGTCGGCCTCCCACTGTGGGAATGGCAGGGGGATTCGAATCAAGATACATTGACTCCAGCTAAATAATTAATGTTGCTGGAGTTGCATATCTTGATACGACCTTCCCTTATAGTGTAGACCTGGCCCTTCATTCTCATCTCTTCCCTTACTCTCTCAGGGTATGTCTACACTGCCACCCTAATTCGAACTAGGGTGACTAATGTAGGCATTCGAAGTTGCAAATGAAGCCCGGGATTTAAATATCCCGGGCTTCATCTGCATCTTGCTGGGCACCGCCATTTTCAAATCCCCGTTAGTGTGGATCCCATGCCCGCGGCTACATGCAGCACGGAGTAGGTAGTTCGAATTAGGCTCTTGTTCCATGAGGAGTAACGGTAGTTCGAATTAGAGAGCCTAATTCGAACTACCTACTCCGTGCCGCATGTAGCCGCGGGAACGGAGTCCGCACTAACGGGGATTTAAAAATGATGGCGCCCAGCAAGATGCTAATGAAGCCCAGGATATTTAAATCCCAGGCTTCATTTGCAACTTCGAATGCCTACATTAGCCACCCTAGTTCGAACTAGGGTGGCAGTGTAGACATACCCTCACTGTCCTCTGGCTCTTTCCCCTCACAGTACACACTCAACTGAGAGGGCTGAAAATATGTTTACTGTATAATCTATTTGCTCCCCCAACCTATAAGTTTTGTTTTAATCAAATAATTATATAACCTAGTGATCATTAACAACCTCCCTCTGAGTCTGGGAAAGCTGATCAACAGGTATGTTGACAACTGTATTTCATTCACACACTAAACACACTATAGCCCACACCACTTCACTACTTCTGCATGCAATTTTATATCCTATGGGTAGGAGGGGTTACAGAGTAGAACTCTGCTTTTCTCAACTGCAAAAATGATTAGACAGATAATCAGATACCCACTACTATTCTCTGATTTCCTTCAGAAGAATGGAACTACTCAAAGGCAACCCTGCCTTATCAAGCCTGAGTCTGTAGACATATCTGATATCAAAGGCTTAAACAAAAAGTAATCTAAAATATTTGCATTTCATTCACTGCTAATGAAGTTCAAGCACCAACATAATATCCATGCCATAGTCAAGTAGAAAACCTGCTGTCAAGTATCAAGGAAATCTCAGAAATTAAAATATTATGTCCTTTCTACAACTTGATAATAGTCTCTCCTAAAATGGGATAGGACCATAATTGTTGAGTGTGTCAGCTTCAAGAAAATGTTAGGCCATTGCTACGTAGCTAATAAAACCTTAAAAGAAGTATTTTGTACTTCTAGATACATGATTGTATTTATAATCAATAACAGACCAAACATATCCCAGGTTGACTATATAATTTACAAATGACATATTTCAGGATATACCTATTTAAGTTTAAACTATCAGCTCTGGTGAGCAACAAAGAACAAACAAGTAGAAATGACAGCATATTTGTCCACATCAGGTATGTTGCTGCAGAGATTCATAACTGCACGAATTTCAATGAGCATGTTGCTTAATGAAAGCATGTTTAAGTAACTCAAAAGGGACAAAAAAGGCCTGCACAGGAATGTTACATATATTTCTTATTTTGATTAAATACCTGTATGATTAGATTTGCTACAGTTCCAGTGAGGTAATAGGAGATACAATCACAAGCTGTTGCTGTCCACTGATTGCTCCCACCAGCTGGTCTAAAAGGAAACAAATGAAACTCTGTTTTATTAAAACAGAGGATATGATTTTAATAAAGATTTTCAATGATTGCATATAAAAAAAACATCAGCAGGACTTTGAAAACTATCAAACTGATCCTTCTAAGTAAAAAATTATGCCATAGAGAAAAAGGAAGAGAAACAGTAATACCAGCTGCTCCAGGATCAAAAAGCATTGTTTCATTTTAAAAGGGAACCCTAAAGTAGATTGAAATGGTTTCAAAAAAATAGAGAGGGGATTTGTAATATTTTATTAGAAAATGTACTTCAGAAATCTGTTCAACACAGCTATGTTAATGCAAAGTTGGATTTTCCAGCATTATCACAGGACGTGAGAATTGAGATATGTCCGGTGGTTCTTCTTTCTCTCCATAAGTGGCATAGTATACTCACTTGGATAATGGGTGCTTGGCCTTCTGTCCCAAATCCTACAACCTATTAGAGGGAAGAATCCTTCTGTTCCCCACTGACAGACCAGGAAAGGAAAGTCAAAATCTCCCTCTCCCCCATATTTCCAAAAGACCCAGTTACTGTTGCCTAGGAAGTAGGGATGTAAATGGATAACTGGCTAACTGGTTATTTAATGTTTATGGGTAACTGATTAACTGGCACCTGGCCTGGCTGGAGCAGTTTCCTGCCTGCAGTGCGCTATACACAGGAGCCAGGCCCATCCTGCTATCGTAGGCCCTCCCCGGCCCAAGCAGGCCCCTCCCTATGCTGCCCGTAATGGGCAGTTAGCTGGTTAAACAGATGGTTTAACTGGTTAACATTTTAAATGCTATTGTACATCCCTACTAGGAAGACCAAACTTTAAGCACAGATAAGCAGGCCAAGGGAGCCAAGAAAATAAAGCATCTGTTCCTTCTGTCCTGCGGCATATAACTTAGTTTAAAACAAAGAAGCTTTCATTCACTTCACAGTTTATACTTTACTTGTATATGACCTGACTTTAAAATATACTTCATAAAAAAATTAAAACTGCTCTCCCCTATCATCTTATAGTGTTATTCCAATATATAAGAAATAAATTACCGTATATCTACCAGGGAGCACTCTAGTGCTAATGTCCTAATTGGCTTCAGCTTTTCATCAAGTTTTCTTAAACAGGTGATGTTTACTATTTCTTTAGCACCAAAATCATACAACATTACCTGTGAAAAATAAAAGATCTGAAAAAAGTTCTAAAAAGATTAAATTTTTAACAAACATTATATGTACTCTTCTAAACTAAACTTATCATATGTACAATAAAAGTATGTAAAACTACAAGGAGTTGAAATATGTAAGTGAGAAAAGTCAGAAAAAAACAGACAGTGCTTTTAAGAGAATATGAAGTATTTTGCAAAGATGAGAATGGAACACATATGTATGCTGTCAAGAAATATCATATTTATTTTTATCCCATGTTATTAGCGCTGTACTATACTTGCGCTTTTTCCAAATATCAATTTTCTGGAGATGCTATAAGTCTCCATTCATCAGACCACCATAAATGCTGACCTCCAATCTTTATGGACAGTTCACATTTGTGTTGGTTTTACTGGAGGATTTGCCTGGCTTATTCCTCAAGTTTTTAAGCATCGCTCCATTTTCCTTCATCACTGTTGAAGAGAGTGGACTGGGGCACTAAATGCAGCAACTTCTGTACTGCAGATCTGTTATGCTATCAACAGAGTTAGTGATTTGATTGTAAATGATCATTGTAAATGATCAATACTCATATTTCACTCCCTTATCTTAGGTCTTGTGCACAATTAAGTTTTGTTACAGTAACTATGCTGGTATACTTAAAGAGGCTACCTCCCCACCCCAGTGCAGATGCAATTATACTGGTATTAGGCACTTTCTAAACTAGAGCAATTATCAACGTACTTTACACCAGAATCACTGTGTCTACACTAGAGCTTTTACCAAGAACACTATGGGTACGTCTAGACTACCGCGTTTTGTCGTCGGAAGTTTTGTCGACAGATACTGTTGACAAAACTTCCGTCGACAAAGAGCGTCCAGACACATTGAGTTCTGTCGACAAAGCAAGCTGCTTTGTCGACAGAACTCCGTAGTCTGGACGCAATGTTACAGGCAATTACACCTTCTGTTGACAGAGTTCTGTCGACAGAAGGTGTTATGCCTCGTAAAATGAAGTATACCAGCGTCGACAAAACTGCTGAGTTCTGTCGACGTTATGTCGACAGAACTCAGCGGTAGTGTAGACGCTGGTATAGTTTTGTCGACAAAAGTCCACTTTTGTCGACAAAACTAGGTAGTCTAGACACACCCTATGTTAGCAAAAAATTACACTCCTAATAACTCAGTGAAGACCAGCATCTAAGGACTTATGAGTGTGATCAAACAAGCATCAACATCACCAACTACAGTAATAAAGGAAGTCTTTGTCTCACATGTTTTAGCAGGAGTAAGAGACAAGAGAAACATGCAGAGCCCTAATTTATCTTCCAATCAGCAAGCAAAATGAGTGTGGTCTGAAAATAAGATAGAGCTTGAAGGAATTTAAGGAAAGCCAAGAGTAAGGCATCTGCAGGACCACAAGATAACTTAGCTTACTTTACACACGACAGGAAATAGCTCTGTATTACAAAGTAACTCAATTTCCTTTCTTCATAGTCAGTGCATGATGTTTCCTATTTACAGTAAATCCTTAGTCACACTTCAAACTATCAAACCCACTTCTAAAGTTGTTCTGACTTGGATGAGACTTTAATGCTTGCAATAATATGTAACATTATTAAGATTGGACTTTTCACAAAAGCAGAGAGATAAATAAGAAAGTACTGATACAAAATGAGCAAACAGTAGAATGTATCCACAGCTGAAATGGATGCATTTTAAAGTAATTTAATCAAGTCTTATGTTGCTTCATCAGATATTTACCTCTACAGTGGTTTCAGAGACAACCTTGCTGATTTTGCCTCTCTGCCATTGCTTCTGATCACATATACGAACAGCACAGTACATATCACTTCCCCATTTCACTTGTTCAAATTTGGAATTTTCATAGGCAACAGTCATCTTTTCCTGTAAACTAACATTAAAACACCCCATCATAGCTAAGCCAACTCTCATATCCAGTGGTTTTAGGAAGTATTTACTTAGTTACTGCTGAAACATAATGCAATAAGATCTCAGTAACTTTGTGGCAGGTACATAGTATTGGAAAGGTAGTAACTATGCTCTGACTTATAACTATGTTCTCATAACTACAGAACTCATTTCAGAAAATGCAGTCCTTTTATGTAGCAGCAATTCTTTTCCATTCCCACTTAAACCCACTTTTAATTTTCAAGACAGAACATCGTCTCCACACCTTTGGAACCATTAAAAATAGAGTTAGAGGGAATTCAGGCTGCATGCATTCAAGAAAAATAAAATGGGCAAAAGAGGGAAAAAACTAGGTTTGACACAAAATTATTTTAAAGGAGTAGCAAAAAATCTTGCCCACAGTGGTCAGGAGGCTAACACAGCTTGCTGCATTAATATTACACAGCTGCTTTGAAGTCTTTACTTGAGGGATATTTGAGTTAGGTGAAATGACTGAGCTTTGCAAAAGATATAATCCACATAGTTCTGTGGAATGCTTTAAAAAAATGTTATAGAACATAGACAATAAATACCTCTGATTCTTACTGATACTACTTTAGTAAGATGATTACTGAAAGAACCAATCCTTCTTACAAGTCAACTGGAGTCTCAATTTTAAAACAGGGTCTAGATCAAGTACTTAAGATGGGGTGTGCTGCCCACATTGGCCCTGCTAGAGCTGAAATAGGCCAGGGGGACCCATTCAGCTAATTATGTTAGAGGCAGCTAATCATAGAATTTTGCCTGTGAGGGACAGATGGGAGTTTCTAGAAGAGACAGGAAATTAGAAACAGAGGGAGTTGCATGAAAGGAATCTGCAGTCACTTCCTATAGAAAAGGAAGAATTGTTTAGTGGGCTGTAGAGATAAGTTGCCTAAAGTTATTCCCTGGAAGGAGGGAGTAATGACAGGCAAACCCAGAGGAGTGAGGAAGGCCAGCAAATATGGAAGTAGCTCAGGGAAAGGCAGAAAGGTGCAGTGAATAGACCTTGACTATTGTGTAGAAGGTTCTTGAGCTGGAATCTAGAGTAAATAATGGGGCCAGGTTCCCCTCCCAGCTTCTGTGGGAGTGGCACTGTAAGGCAGTGAAGCAGAAGACTGCCTGACTCTGCTGGAGACCAGGAACTTTTGATTCCTTTGCCCACCCCTGAATAGGGGAAACGACAACAGCAACTTGGCTAAAGAGTTGAGTCACAAAGAGGACAGTGAAGTTACCAAGAGCTAGAGAGGCAATGCAGAGGAGAAATTCAGTGTGTAACCACTAGTGCAATGTTAGCTTCACCAAGCTAGTTGCCAGAACTGCCAGGAGGGCAGCGCCATTTAGCAGTGGGTAAGCAACCTGTCACAGCACTATAAGATGGCTCACTGCATATATATATTTAGGTAAATATTTTACAGTGCAAATGTATTATTTTCCACACTAAATTTATAAGGAATGGGAGGGAAAAACAAAGAAAATGCAATAGCTTTGAAAACCAAAGAATGGTAATGCTCCACTAAACAGTAGCTAAAACAGTAATATATTTCTTTGATTAGAATGAGAATATAAACTCTTAAAATTTAAAAACACAAGTTGTAAGGCTTTAAAATATTAATTGATAAAAATGCTTCTATGTCATTAGGTCTTAGAATACCTTTTCAATAAACTTTCTGATGACAGGCACTGTACAAAGATCTTATTTGGAGATACCACATGGCTGACTCGCACTTGTAGTTCTTTGTTAGAAAGTGATTGTAAATCCTCGTCCTGTAGAGATTTTATGTTTTCAGAGTATAAAATATCTAATGTTTCAGTTTCAAAAACTTCTTCTAGAGAAGGCTCCCATATTTCATTGTGCTCTGTAGCACTACTTTGGCTGTATCTGTATGACAATGAAAAATACAGTTTCTGATTATGTCTATAGTTCAGCTTTTACTCCCAACTCTAGTATTAATTCAATGGTAAATCATACTATACTACTGAAATTTAGACAAGAGGAAAAGATAATGTTAAAGATCTTGGAAAACAAAAATCTTCCCAGCCAGCAGGCCAAGAAGCAGGCAACTCCAGTGTTTTTGTAGATTTTTTGGTAAGTCCTTCTATTGGTTTTTCTTTGCTTTCTGTTGTTACTGCACTCAACTTGTGCAGTAACAATATTTCTTTGAGATGTGTCCCCCTACAGGTGTTTCACTGTAAGTGAGTTTGTGTGTCTGCCCCGTGATTAGAAATTTATAGCAATGTCTATTCAGCAAGAACATGTGCTCTATTTGTCTTGTGGCTATCTAGTGCTGTGAACTACTCTTCTCTATAACAGAGATTATTCATGAGAACTCCAAAGTAGACAGGATGGGTCATGGAACACTCATAGGGACATACCTCTCAAAGAAACATTGTTGCAGTACAAAGTAAGTAACTCTCTTCTTTGTAGATGATTCCCCAGCACCACTCCTTATGAAAGGACTGAGGCTTTGGAATCAAATACTAGGAATTTGAAGACATCATTGGAAGCAGTGTTATGGAGTAACAGACTAATGGCCTGCAAAAAGTATAAGCAGGGCAGCAATTTGTATGTCTACTTACTTCTGTGATGGAGACATTTTAAATAAATGCTATAGGAGTAGAAATGGATTTGCTAACAGTGTGCTTTTTGGGTAAAATCTGAGTTATAAATTGACCTGGGATCATGGCTGGACCTTTGGAATCAGAAGAACCTTTTCATTTGCTGAGACTGGTTTTCATAACCTCTCATCTGTATAAGGAGAGGTACTGGTGGTGGCACAGGAAAAAAGACCTGTTCTGTAACTATTGTTCTTCAAAATATGTTGCTCGTGTCCATTCATCATAGGCAACTGTAAGCAGTATCTGTGGAGGTGGGTAGGAGTTATGTGAATGCAGACTGCAGTACAGCCTTGCCAAATACAGCATTGTCCCTGGCCTGCTGCATGATGGCATAATGAGATGTGAATGTACGTACTGACAACTACATCGTCACTCAATATAATGTCCTGAATCGGGACATGTACAAGCTAAGTGCATGAGGAAGCCTGAGCCCTGGTGAAGTGGGCACTAATCAACTCCGATGGCTGGGTCCCTGACAATTTGTGGCATATATGGATGCAGACTGTGAGCCAGCTGGACAATTGCTGGGAAAAAATTGGGGAACCCCTTCCGTGCTCTGCACAGGCCATGAAAAGCTGTGTGGCTCTACAAAAGGCATGTGTACTCTCCAGGTAAAAGGCCAGCGCCTGATGCACATCCAGCACATGAAGGTGTGTTTCCTCATTGTTCACGTGAGGCTTGGGGCAGAACACTGGTAGAAAAGTGTCCTGGTCCACCATGGAAGGTGGAGAACACCTTAGGGAGAAAGGCTGGATGAGGTTACATCTGGACCTTATACTTGAAGAACCGGTATATGGCAGTTCCAACATCAGTGCTTGGAGTTCCAACACCCATCAAGCCAAACTGATGGTGATCAGGAAGGCTAACTTGAAGGAGAGCAGTGGACAAGGGACACGTGGCCAGGGGCTCGATCGAAGGTCCCGACGTGAGCTGCGCCAAGACCAGGTTCAGATCCCACTGTGGGAGAGGGTCTCCGGCATGAAGGGAGAGCCATTCTAGGCCTCTTAGGAACCGGGAGGTGACATCATGGGAAAACACCCAACAGCCTTGCATGGGCAGATGAAACACAGAAACGGCTGCCAGGTGGACTCTAATAGTGGCCAGAGAAAGGCCTTGCCACTTTAGGTAAAGCATGTAGTCCAGGATTTCCTGAAGGGAAGCTTTGGCCAAGACAGCCTGCTGCTGATAAGCTCATACGGAGAAACACGAGTCCATTTGGCAGCACAGGTGGACCGGGTTTGAGGGCTTCCAATTCTTGAGAAGAACCCTCTGAACATCACCTGAACATGCTAGTTTCAGGGGGTTCAACCATGGATGAACTACAGCATCAAGTGGAGCAAGTTCATGTTCAAGTGGAGTAAGCACCCTTGGTGCTGGGAGAGCAAGTCCGGTTTTAGGGTGTGTCTAGACTACAGGGTTTTGTCGACAAAAGTCCACTATGTTGGCAACAGTGTAGCAGTATCCGAGAGTACATGGAAGGTGGGTCTCGGATTTAGCCACAGTCAAAAGCACTGCAGAGGCCACAGAAGTATTGTTAGCTAGACTCTGAGAGACTGCGTAATGTTTCATGAAGGTCTCATTGGCGTGATGGGAACTCTTCAAAAGAAAGCCGTGGAGGTTGCTATAGTTCTCATAGAGTACGGGTGCTTCTGGGAGTGATTTATTCTGTATGGCATATAGTTTCCTGCATAATGAAGTGCTAAGCCTGGAGATGCATTGTGATGAGACAGGTTCATCCTTGGAGCGCTCTGCTATGGAGATTAGCAATCGTTCTGATTTGTGAAAAAGCATCTATATAGAAAGCAAGTGCTCTATGCACATCAAGAGAATGAAGCACAGTCTCCCAACAAGATGCATGTGGCTTGGAGTTGAAGAATGGGAGGACAACTGTCTTGTTTATGTGGAAGTCTGAGCAGGCTTTAGGGATGAAGGAAAGGTGAGGCCACAAACATGACCTTGTCCTTATGAAAAGCGGTATATCCTGGTATCACCATTAGGGTTGCCAACCCACTGACCCTGCAGGCGGAAGTAATGGCTGGTAGAAAAACCATCTTATTGTCATTGTTGAGAGTGGAGAGGTAGCTAATGCTTCAAAGGGGGGGCAAGAGTAAGAGTATCCAACACCATTTCCAGGTTCCACACCGGTGGTGGTGGTGGTCTTCGTGGTTGGGTATAGGTTGCAAAGCCCTTCGATAAATCTTTTGTTTATAGGATGTGCAAACGCTGAGCAATCATCTACCGTGTGATTTTTGAAGGTAGGTGGAATGTGTGGATTGTTTTCTGCTATGCATGAGGGCGTCTTTTACTTGGCTTAAACAATGAAGTCCCTCTTCATGGAACCAACGATGAACCATGCTGTCAGGTGCAGGACCTGGGACTGAGATGAAGTAGGCTTACGGTCTTCTGGGTTAAGAGATCATGATATCTGGGAAGGGGACATATGATACAGATAAGGGAACCACATCTGTTGTGCCCAAGAGGAAGCTATGAGAATGACTATTGCCCTGTCCCTGTTGACTCTGGGAATGAGCAGAGTTGGAGGAAAAGCGTATAAGAGGCCCTTCCAGTTGAGGAGAAAAGCATCCTCTAGAGATTCTGGTTCGATACGGACTCTGGAGCAATATTGCCAGCATTTCGCAGATCTATTTGAGGAGAACCCTATTGGTGGAAGATAGGCTGGAGAACCTGGTTATGGAGCTCCTACTCATGGTCTGGAGCAAAGCGTCTGCTCAATGAACGCGCAGTCACATTGTTGATCCCCAATAAGTATGAAGCCACAAGGGTGATTCTGTTGCAGATGCACCAATTCCAAAGCCGCACTGCGTTGGTGCACAGGGAGTGGCAGTGGGCGCACCATTGGTGATTTACATAATACATTGTTGTTACATTGTCTATAAGTATTCTGATAGTGGTACCGCGAATTCGTGCGATAAAGTGCTTTCATGCATTGAAGATGGCTTTGAGTTCCAATAGATTGACATGTAAAGTCACCTCCCAAGCCGTCCATCAGCCTTGTACTGATATATCACCCAGATGGGTGTCCCCTCCAATAAGGGAAGCATCTGTAGTAACGTCTATGGAAGGTTGGTCCTGATGAAATGGGACTCTTGCAAGAAGGTTGCTGGGCTCAGTCCACCACTTGAGGGACGATGCGACAGTGGCAAGAAGAGAAACTTGTCATCTTAAGTGGGTATACACAGATGCCAGCCAGTGTTGGAGGCATAAAAAGTGCAGGCATGTGTTACTGACTACATATGTTGAAACGGCAATATGGACTATGAGCTGGAGGCTGGTAAGTATTTATACTGTACTACTTGTTGTGACCGTGATCACTAGATCTTGGATGGCTTGGAATCTTTGTAATGGTAGGCATGCTCTTGCTGTGATAGAATCTAGTTGGGCTCCTATGAACTCCAGGATCTGTGTAGGTTGTAGAGTTGATTTTTGTTTGTTGATAAAACCAAGAAGCTTGAATGTTTGTCTGGTTATTAGTATCATACGGTGTGTATCTTCAGCGGATGGTCCTTTTATTAGGCAGCCTAGGTAAGAAAAGATTATAACTCATCAATGCAAGTAAGCCGTGGCTACCACAACTGTCTTTGAGAACACCCTGGCTACAGAAGAGAGGCCGAAGAGCAACATGTGATACCGATGGTACTCTAACTCTACCACGAGGCGCAGAAATCATCTGTGACCCAGGTGTATACTGATATGGAAATAGGCATCCAGCAGGTCTAGGGCTGCAAACGAATCCCCTTTTTCTAATGCTGGAATTATTGATGCTAGGGTCACCATCTTGAATCACTGCTTCTGAAGATATTGGTTCAATCGGAGGAGGTCTAGAATAGGCCTCCAACCAGCCATCTTCTTTGCTGTGAAGAAGTAGTGGGAGTAAAAGCCTCTGTCCCTGGACTCTTTGGGCACCGTCTCTACTGCTCTATATTGTCTTCATTATAGTGTGTATGTACTGAAAGTGTTGGAGAATGGGATGGCCTGGGTGACCCCCTTGAAGGAGGAGGAAGAGGAGATATAGACCTGTATTTCCAATAAGCTTCATGTGGTAAAATTTGGTGAGGTACGGGGGATAACGTGGAAACCAATCTATAGTGTCTGCTTTGCCCGTGTAAATGGTGCTCGGTTTCAGTTAGTTTGTAAAGGAGGTGACTGCAGTGCAGGTGATGGAGAGAATGTCAATAGTTCTGGGCTGATATCCTGTGCCTTGTCAGATTTTTGCTGTGCTTTCAGGGATGCTGATAAGGTGATTGGTATATCATGTGCCGAAGTTGATTCCACCTGTCTGTGCCAAGTCGGCATGGCAGTTAGTTCCAGCGGTCAGTGGTGCCATGGAAGACAGTGCCACAGTTGCTGACGCCGTGGTTGGCAGTGCTGAACAGCGAGATAGTACACCTTTTCTCAGTACTGATGTTTTGTGCTGTATTTTTGGCTCCAACGACATCTTAGGCTGTGATCCTGCAGTGCCAGATGTTCCAGGCTTATCCCCTATGCTCATCCAACTTGTTAAGGCCTGTGGGAGGGAACGTGCCGGCGAAGCCCCCTTGTGTGCAGGAGCCTAACTCAGGGAAGTAGCTCTCCACTTGTCAGTCCTAGGTGAATATGATCTGGTAATTAACTGGGATCTGAACATACGTAGACTCATCTCTCTATCATGGCGCACTCTCACCCTCAATTTAGAGCAGTGGGAGCATTTCTGAGGCACATGTGCCTCACTGATGCACTTTATGCAGTCGGAGTGCCCATTGGATGCCGGCATGAGTTTGTGGCAAGTGGCTCACTTTTTAAAACCAGGGAGCCTGGCATGATGAAGCGTCTCTTAGTCTGACTCCCCTTTTCTTTTCTTTTTTTTTTATGGTGTGTAAGAAAGAGTTACTCACCTTGTGCAGTAACGGTTATTCTTCGAGATGTGTCCCCATGGGTGCTCCACTCTGGGTGCTGATGTGTCCTCGCGCCGGCGACCGGAGACTAGCTGTTTCTGCCGCGGCTTCTGCCGCAGTGTGCATGCGCCGTGGCCCCCTCTAGTGTTGTTGGGACTGAAGGGGCGCCTGCGCACGCGTGGCTCCTCCGTTCCTTCTCTACCCGCCAGAGTATCAGGCTCCAAGCAGGGGAAGGAGGGAGGGTAGTGGAGCACCCACAGGGACACATCTTGAAGAACTGTTACTGCACAAGGTGAGTAACTCTTTCTTCTTCTTCATGCGTGCTCCGCTCTGGGTGACTACACAGCAGTTGTCGGCTCGCGGAGGTGGGTTTGGAGCCGTGTGGTAGTAACTGTGGATAGCACTGCTTGTCAACCACCACAGAAGATGCTACCGAGGTGGAGAGAGCATAGTGTTGCGCAAACGAGTGGTCAGATGACCAGGTAGCAGCGTTGCAAATGTCCTGCAATGGAACATTACAAAGAAAAGCGGTCGTGGAAGCTACCGCTCTAGTGGAATGAGCTGTGATAGGTCCAGGTAAGTCTTTGTTATATAGGGTATAAGAGGTTTTAATGCAGGATGTAATCCATTTAGAGATTCCCTGAGATGAGACTGTTTGTCCCTTAGATCTTTCAGCATAGGAGATGAAAAGTCTAGGCGAGGCTCGCCAGGGTCTCGTGCGATCTATGTAAAACGCCAATGCTCGTCAGACGTCAAGAGTGTGCCACACGGTCTGGATCAGTTCTGTGTGCGGTTTCGGAAACAAGGCAGGTAAGTGTATGGGTTCATTCACATGGAAGGGGGAGGGTACTTTAGGTAGGAACTTAGGGTGGGGTCGGAGTATCACCCTGTCCTGTAAAAATACGGTGTATGGCGGGTCAGCCATTAAGGCTGCAAGTTCACTCACCCTCCTACTGGAGGTAATGGCGATGAGAAAAGCCACTTTCATGGACAAATGAGACAAAGAGCAGGTAGCTATTGGTTCAAACGGGGGTTTTGTGAGGCTCTTAAGGACATGGTTCAGGTCCCAAATGGGGACTGGTGGCTGGACTGGAGGGAAGGTGTTCTGCAGGCCTTTGAAGATACGCTTGGTCAGGGTCAGTGAGAAAAAGAAGTTACTCACTTCCGTGCAGTAATGATGGTTCTTCGAGGTGTGTCCCCGTGGGTACTCCACGTCTGATGTCGGGCTGGTCCCGGCGCCATGAATCGGAGCTTGCCAGAGCTGTGTTCAGCTGGACCGCGCATGCTCGAGCCGGTTTCGCGCCTTTCATGTGACGCGCGCGGTCCGGCGCCCACCAGTTTCCTCTCACCGCCCCTCTGCAAGACAGAAAGAGAGGAGATTCCGTAGCGGGGAGGAGGGCGGGTCGTGGAGCACCCATGGGGACACACCTCGTAGAACCATCGTTACTGCACGGAAATAAGTAACTTCTTTTTCTTCTTCGGGTAGTCCCCGTGGGTGCTCCACGTCTGGTGACTCCGGAGCAGTAATCTGAGTTAGACGTGGGCTGCGGAATCACGATTTTGGTGGCTAGGGAGTACTGCTAGAGCCACCGCTGAATCGGAAGCTAGGCGCTACATGATTGCATAGTGCCTTGAAAATGTGGTATTGGAAGACCAAGTGGCTACCCTGCAGATGTCGCGTAAGGGGACTCCCCTAACGAACGCTGCTGACGTCGCCACTGCTCGCGTCGAGTGGGCCCTTGGCTGCGATGGGAGCGGCTTGTCACGAATTGTGTAACAGGTGGTAATGCAGGAGACGATGAGTTTCGAAATACGCTGGGCCGAGAGGGGTTGGCCCTTAAAGCGGCCTGACGTTGAAATAATAAGGCGATCTGTTTTCTGGATGTTGCGGGTTCTATCTATATAGAATGCCAATGCCCGACGGACGTCCAGGATATGCAGGAGTGCGTCCTGCTGAGAGATGTGAGGCTTTGGATAGAAGCATGGCAAAACGATCGGCTCATTAATATGAAATTCTGTGCAGACCTTAGGTAGGAAAGCCGGATGAGATCTCAATGTTACAGATTCCTTACTAAATACTGTATAGTGGGGCGATGCCATTAATGCTGCCAGCTCGCTGACCCTATGCGCTGATGTTATGGCCAAGAGGAAGAGTACTTTCATTGCCAGTATAGGCCAGGGTACCGTCGCCAAGGGTTCAAAGGGAGGACGCGTCAGGGTGTCCAACACAAGATCTAGGCTCCATGCGGGTGGTGGGGGCCTGCGAGGTGGATTAAGGTTAGTGAGGCCTTTGAGAAATCTTGTGCCCATGGGGTGAGAAAAGACCGACCTGCCCTCTACCGGGCCGTGAAAGGCCGCAATTGCTGCTACATGGACTCTGAGTGATGATATGGAGAGCCCGGCAACCTGTAACTGAAGGATATAGTCCAAGAGGACATGCAGTGGTGAGAGAAAAGGGTTTAGGCCCTTTGGAACACACCAACGTGTGAACCTAGACCATTTGGACAGGTAGGTTTTCCTGGTAGAGTCTTTCCTGCTATGCAGCAATACCCGTTTCACCTGGTCCGAGCAAAGACTCTCGGATGCGCTGAACCATCTATCATCCATGCAGTTAGATGCAGAGTGTTCAACTTCGGATGCAGAAGGGCACCGTTCTGCTGCGTTAGGAGGTCAGGTCGATGTGGGAAGCGGTATGGTGGTCGCATGGACAGCTGCAGGAGAGTTGAGTACCATGGCTGTCTGGGCCAGGCCGGAGCTATGAGTAAGACTCTCGCCTCGTCCATGAGGATCTTCTCGAGCACTCTGGGAATGATCTCAACAGGGGGGAATGCATATAACAGTGATGTTCCCCAGTGTCGGAGAAAGGCATCTCCCAAGGAACTGGTGCCTGCTCCTGCTCTGGAACAGTATGCTGCGCATTTCCTGTTGGCCCGAGTGGCGAAGAGATCTATCATCGGACGGCCCCAGCGACGGAAGAGAGGTAGGAGGACGTCCGTACTGATTACCCACTCGTGATCATGATGAAAGTATCTGCTCAATGCATCCTCGATGGTGTTGTTCGCACCGGGTAAGTATGATGGGACTATAACGATGTCGTTTCGAATGCACCATGTCCATAAGCGGACTGCCTCTGCGCAGAGGGACCGGGACCGGGCGCCTCCTTGTCTGTTCACGTAATACATCGTGACGATGTTGTCGGTGAGAATTCTGGTTGTCGTGCCTCTTATATGCGTCCTGAACTGTCTGCAGGCATGGAACACCGCCCGCAATTCGAGAAGGTTGATATGTAACATCCGTTCCGATGCGGACCAGCAGCCCTGAGCTGTTTCTGTGCCGATGTGAGCACCCCATCCCACGAGAGAAGCGTCTGTTATCTCTTTTGACGGCTGTGTCACATGGAAGGGGACTCCTGACAACATATTGTTGGGGTTGACCCACCAACGGAGGGACTTCTTTACATGTACGGGTAGAGCCACGAGTTTTCGGGTGTTGTGTCTGACGGGGTTGTACACCGTGCTTAACCAATGTTGCAGGCACCGCAAATGCAACCTTGCATGCCGCACGATGATCGTAGTGGCTGCCATATGGCCTAGGAGCTGCAAATATACCCGTACTGGGAGTGTTGGAGCTTGTAAGACTGTGCCTATTAAGTCCTTTATCACTTGGAAGCGCTCGACCGGAAGATGAGCTCGCTCTGCGAGAGAGTCGAGTCGGGCTCCTATGAAGGTTAGAGTTTGTGTCGGTTGCAGACGCAATTTTTGCATGTTTACAATGAGGCCGAGGGAGTCGAATAGATCCCGCGTCGCGGCTACCATGTAATGTGTCTCCGACTGCGTGTGACCCTTGATGAGGCAGTCGTCGAGATACGGGAAAATTGAGACCCCCTGTTTTGCGTAGATGGACAGCCACCACCGTTAGTGTCTTTGAGAACACTCTCGGGGCCAATACCAGGCCAAAAGGGAGCACCCTGTATTGGAAGTGCTCGTCTCCCACTACAAACCGAAGAAAACGTCTGTGCGCTATGTGCATCGTGATATGAAAGCATGCGTCCTGTAAATCAAGGACTGCGAACCAGTCTCCCTCGTTTAGCGCCGGTATGATCTTGGCCAGCATGGTCATCTTGAAGCGCTGCTTTCGAATGTAGCGATTGAGGACTCTCAGGTCGAGGATAGGCCTCCACCCCCCCGGACTTCTTGGGGACTAGGAAATACCTAGAGTAGAAGCCCTTCCCCTGGAACTCCACGGGTATTCGTTCTATGGCCCCAATCTGTAGAAGGTGGTAGACCTCGTGTTGAAGAGCGACCCCGTGAGATGGGTCCCTGGAAAGGGACGGGGTGGGTGGGGTCCTGGGGGGAACTGAGGTAAAGGGAATCGTGAGTCCTGATGATATCACTTCCAGGACCCATCGGTCCGAGGTAATGCTGGCCCATTGATGACGGTATGGCCTCAGCCGATGATGGAAGAGGTTGTTTGCAGGCTTCTGTGTGATGATGACGAGAGACTTGTTCGAGTCCTTGACATGGGAGTCAAACGTGCTGCTTAGAAGCCGGCCGAGCAGATGCTCGATTCTGTTGCTGGCGCTTGCGCTGTGGACGCTGTCTAAATCTGGACTGGTCAGGTCCGCGTTGTTGCTGTTTGAAGGATGAATAGTCGTACCTCCTTTGAAAGGGGTAGTATCGTTTACGCTTGAACGGAGGGGTGTACATGCCCAAGGTTCGGAGGGTGGTACGAGAGTCCTTTCCCGAATGTATAATCTCATCGGTCGTGGAGGCATACAGCTTCTGTCGATCAAATGGCAGATCTTCGACCTTGGACTGCAATTCTCGAGGGGCTCCCGCTGACAGGAGCCAGGAGGCTCTCCGCATGGCGATGCCCGTTGCCATGCTCGTGCAGCCGTATCCGCTACGGCTGCGGCGATTTGAAGTGATGTTCTACACGCGGTATACCCCTCCTGGACAACAGCCTGTAAAAGAGGTCTCTTGCTGTCGGGAAGGTGTTGCATCAGATCCGGAAGCTTTGAATAGTTATCAAAGTTGTGGTTTGATAGGAGGGCCGCGTAGTTGGCGATTGGGAGAAGTAAGGTTGCGGAAGAATATATCTTACGGCCGAATAAGTCCAATTTTTTTAGAGTCCTTATCCGGGAGATGCCGAAACTGCCTGCTCAGAACAAGTGAGACACATACTAATTAATAGTAGGAGACGTTCCACCAGGAAAACCTACCGATACAAGTGGACGTGTTTCTCCCAATGGTACGCTCAAACCAATGCAAGCCCACCACATCTTGCTCCTGTACATACCTTATTGGACTACTTACTCTCTCTGAAACACTCCGGCCCAGCACTCAGTACTATCAAGGTCCATGCTGCGGCCATAGCGGCTTTTCACCGTTCTCTACAAGGTACTTACTTTCTTCTTCGTGGTCTGTCCTGTGGGGTTGTTCTTAGGTTAGGTTGTTTACCCTTGTGACGTACAGAATCCACTACTAGGGAGTTAGGGGGTGGGTGGGTGAAAAGAAAGTCCATATCCTTTGGAGCGATGAAGTATTTGCGGTCTGCTCTCTTATTTGTTGGAGTGACGGACGCTGGGGTCTGCCAAATATTATCAGCCGGGTCCTTAATGGCCTCATCCATATGGATGGCAGTTCTGGAAGCAGTTGGGGGTTGAAGTGTGCGAAGGGGTCGATATTGTTTGACCTGCACCTCTTGAAGATCTTTTTCTGGGGCTACAGCAACTCTTTTAAACAATTCTTAGAACTTTTTTATATCGTCTCCCGACGGTGGGGCATCGGTGATGACCGCTTCGTCTGGGGAGGAGGAGGAGTAGTGTAGTGGAGATCTGGTTTCGCCCTCAGAAAGGGAGTCATGACCGCCTGAAGGAGCTGGAGAATTTGGCTCTGTGGCCGATGTGGTGGCAGGAGGTGAGACTGGAGGTGGCCTGGAAGTGGTAGAAGAGGGTCGATGGTGAGTCCTCTTTGGATGTGAGACCCAGGGTTGCCATTGGGTGGCATATGGCGGGGGTGGATAGGCATACTGCTGTGGATACCATGGATGCAGAGGGGGAGGGTATGCATATTGAACCGCAGGCATTTGCCAGGATGGAGGTCTGTGAGCCGGGCTAGAATGTTGCGACGAGAACCTGCTTCTGGGTTTGGTGCTGATGTCACTAGCTGAATGAGAAACGACCGAGGAGCGGTGAGATCTCGCTGAGTGGATAGAGGAACCCATGGACGGCGGTGCCGAAGAGGTGTGGCTCCGCACCGGGGATCGGTACCGGCTCCAGCTTTGGGACGGTGCCGAGCGGTGCGGTCTCGGTGGTAATGGCGTCGTTATTGGAGATGTGGGTGCCGACGTGCGTCCCGCCACCGAAGTGCTAGGAGGTGGATTAGCGGTACGGGACCTTTTCGGTGCCGAGCCCGGTGCCGTTTGGTGTTGCTTCGGTGCCGAGCGCTCTCTAGACGGCGCCGTTGGTGCCGAGGACGGCTTAGGCGCCGTAGCGGTCAGTGCCGCTGATTTTTGTTTTGGCTCAGAATGAGCTCTCTTGTGCAGTGCCTGCGTCTTAGATCGCGGCGCACCAGAGGTTCCCGGCATGTCCTCAGTGCTCACCTGCGATGCTGAGGGTGACGAGGATATAGTTGGAGCCGGAGAGAGTCCGGTTTTTGACCCCGCAGAAGAGGAGTGGGTAGGGGGTTGGTCTTTTTCCATACCCTTCCCTTAGTCGGCTGAGGTGGTCTAGAAAAGGAAGGCGAGTCCTCTGAGGAGGGACGGAGCGACTTCTCATATAAGAGAGTCCTCAGTCTATTGGCTCTGTCACGGTACGCCCTCGCTGTCAATTTAGAGCAATGCGGGCACTTTTGCGTCTGGTGTGCCTCCCCAAGACACTTAATACAGGCGGAATGTCTGTCGGATGCCAGCATGGCATCCCGACATGTCTCGCACCGTTTGAAGCCTGGCGAGCCGGGCATGAGGGGTTGGGAAACAAGCGGCAAGTCGCAATGAGAGAATTTTTTTTTTAAAAGAACTAGGGGGGGGGGGGGGTCGAAAACTTGGTTGATGAGGTAACTAGGGGGTAAAACGAAGAATTTAACTGTTTTCTTCCCACAGAAATAAGGCAAACAGAGGGCTCCGTCTGCTGCCGAGGACGGTAGAGAAGGAACTGAGGAGCCACGCGCGCACAGGCGCCCCTTCAGTCCCAACGACACTAGAGGGGGCCACGGTGCCTGCACGCCGCGGCAGAAACAGCTAGAAAAAGTCTCCGGTCGCCGGCGCAAGGACGCACCAGCACCCAGAGTGGAGCACCCATGTATTTACTAACTATTTCTACAACTATAACTTAAAACTAAACTACAACTAAAAAGTAAAACAAAATTTTCTTTCTGATTAGAGATGTTGAGAAGAGCTCTCTCCATCTGTGACCAAGGGTGACAAAGAAGGAACTCGCAGGAGCCAGACCGCACATGTGAGCAAAAGGGCGCGAATAGCACGAGACAATCACTACACATGCGTGGTCTGGCTGACTACTGCTAATGAAAACTCCGATCTGTGGCACTGGAACAACCCGACACCAACAGTGGAACACCCACAGGGGCATCACTTGAAGAATACTGGGGTTTTCTTAACATATGGACAATGTCAATCAATCTCACTTGGAAAATCCAGACTCGGACAATTCCAATTCCCCTTCATCCCCATCATATAATATTATAAACAGAATACTTGCCTTAGCTCGTAAGATGCTAGCTCTTCTTTAACTAGTTGGCTGTTTACACTAGAGGAGCTCTTTCCAAGTTCATCTGGGCAGTCAAAGAGTTCAACCGAGAGAACATTATCTTGTGATATACCTCCAAAATATAGATAAAGTTTAAGTTAAAAAGTGTCCAATAATGACATCACTGAGAAAATCTGTTGTCTGGGAAGTAAGAGAGGGAGTACAGATGGGTAGAAGCAAGCAAAACTTGGACAAATTTAAATATATCTAGTCTGAACTGCAAAATTAAAACTACATCCAGTTTTAATAAAAATTCTTTAGACAGTCCCAAATTTACTTACACAACAATTAAAAATTGTTTTAGTTGCTTCTACACCTCAACGTTACGGTCAAACAGCAAACTATTGCTCCACTATTTGGCAGTTTACCAAAAAATTATTTGGATTCACTTATACAAGATTTCTCCATTTCATATAAATAAGCTTACACTCTAGCAAAAACCAGTAACCAGTAATCCCAATGAACAGACGTGATTAGAAATTCAGCAGTACATGGTATTTGCCTGTTTCAGAAGAACTTACCATCTAAGCCTCCTCCTATGGATAATGGAATCCATGAATACTAAGCATCTCTGAATTCAAACTCCACCCACTGATGCAAACCAGAACATTTACCACCTAATACTCACATTGCCCACATTAAATTGAAGGTATAAATGGCGTAATTTGTCTTACAAGTACTTACTATTATTGTAAGTTTCACCTCAATTACATTTTAAAACTCTCAAGCCAACTGTATTACTTGCTGCAAATATGACTGTTTCCTGGCAAAAGGGCAGACCTATCAGCAAGCTTGAGGAAGAGTGATCACAAAAGAGCAGATTTACCCCAGTTAACATACAAAAGTATTTATTATATATGCAATTATCTGAATATTTTCTCTTACTTATAAAAAATATTAGGGCTGTCAACTGACCTGCGTTAACGCCTGCGACTGACACAGGACAGGATTAACACGTTAACTTTTTTAACGTGTTAATCGCAGGCGTTAATGCTGTGGTGCCCCTTTGAAGTGCTGCTCCAGCGCTTCAAAGGGCCAGCACAAGTGGAGCCCCTTCGAAGCGCTGGAGTGGCACTTTAAAGGGGTTTTGCAATGCAGAGCCGGGGATTAGTTGGGCACTCTAGCTGATCCCTGGCTCAGCTTGCGCTACCCATTTGAAGTGCTGTTTTGACACTTTAAAGGGGCAGTAGACTAGGAAGTGGATCAGCTGGGGATTCCAGCTGATCCCTGGCTCCGCTGTTGAAAAGCCTCTTTGAAGCACTAGAGCGGCACTTCAAAAGGGCAGCACAAGCTGAGCCAGGGAGTCCCCAGCTGATTCCAGACTCCTAATGCTCTTCCCCTTGGAGCTTCCAATGGGCAGTGCTGCATGGAGCCCGGGGTCAGCTGGGGACTACAGCTGATCCAAGGCTCCATGCATCGCTGCCCTGCTGAAACGCCATCGAGGTGTTTCAAAGGAGAGGTGCGCGCTATTAATTGCTCAATTAAAAGCCTTCATAAATATTAGTTATGTAATAAACATGATTGATAACTTACTTATGATTGAGCACAGCATGAATTTATCTTGAATCATTTGTTCAAATCTTTCCTTTGCTTGTCTACTCCATTCATTTGCTCCTTTACAGGGTTCAATATGAGCCAGCTTGCTCCTGATGGCCTAAGTAAGAAGTGAAATTAGATACCTGTTGACACATACCCATAGTATCCATTTAGGGCCAAATCACTGTCATAAAAAGGGACAGGGGTAGCATAAGCAACCCTCTTAATACATGTTGTGGACTACATGTATTACAGATCACAGTGCAAGGAGAAGGGTGCTTACTTCCCCATGATGACCTCTCATTCTGCATAGGTGGGCAAAATGAGAGGCAAAATTTGCACCTCATATTAATTTAATGAAATTAATGGCCTTACTGAGTCAAAGACAGAACAGAGAGATTGGCTCATGACAAAATGCTAACGAACTATGATTCAGATTTTTTAGTACAGAGCCAGTGGACTGCATATTTCTATGGCAAACACGCTAGAAAAGTTAGACAAAAGGTTGGAAACTTCAGAAACATATCCATTAGGATACACAAAAGACAAAGAATAAAAAACAAAACAATTCTGAAATTGAATCATTGTGTGAAAATCAAAACTTGCTGAAGTTCCTCTCTCAGATTTGCGTAGCTTATTTCGAATTAGGGTGCGTCTACACTGCAAGGCTTAAGTGTCACAATAAGTGAGGCTCACCAGTGAAGGACAGTCTCTGCAGCAAAGCAGAGGCTATTTGCTTTTCCTGAGGTAATTCTCCAGGAAATAATTGCATCATTTTTATCCCCCAAAGTCCCTCTCTTTATGGATCCCAAAGGGGTCAATGGGCAAAATAGGTTATCACCTCTTTTTCTGTTCACCAATTAAACCTAATTTCTGACACAACAATTTAATTAATTTCTGATTCCATTCTCTTGTTTAGAAATAACAATCTCCACCCTCCTTTAGCCATTTCTGCATATACTAATCCAGTCAGTCTTTTGTTTATAAATTTTTCTATCAACAGTTATGGCCTCAAGTTACTGTAACTTTTTAATTAATTTTCAGCCAACTTTCATGAATTAAGACCACAAGTGGAGTAGGCCCTTTAGACCTCAAATATGTCAACAACCCCGCACCGTGCTAAGCTAGCATGGAAAACAAAAGGAATCTATGATAAAGGGGTTGCAAAAGGAGACTCCATGACCAAATTGTGCCTCTCAGAGTCAGAAGATAGATTTCCTGGGCAGCTTTTCCCCAATATAAATTCTCACCTATTGTGTCATATGCATATCTAACTACCACTTCCCAAGAGTCTTGAGTATTTTTACAGCACTTTATTACAAAACTTTTTTCTTTTTATACATCTTATGTACTTTATAAAAGTCTGTTTCTATATCAAGTGCCTAGTGATCTTAATTACCTTGGGATCCTCAATGGCTTTATCTTTTTTATTATTACTATTATTGTAAGTTTATTCTGGGAAATAAAATTAGGAGGCAATGAAGTTTGTTTATATACACATACAACTTCTATGGGTGTATGATACATGAATCTGTTGAGTATTTTTTGGATGAAACAGCCTCAAAAGGTCAGAAGGACATACAGATCTTTAAATTAAACAATACAATTAAATTATCTGCAATTTTTCAAACTGATCGAAGATTATACATCATAATCATCAACACTGCAAGATGCAATCAAAATTCTTATTGCTCTTTGAGTTCAAGGAATAAATAAACAGAAAAATAAATAGGATAATATTGTTGAAGGAAGATCATGACTTAGAGGCAGATTAAATTATGATAATTCTTGCTAGAGGCTTGCTTGACAATGATTTTAACAAGAAGAGATGACTGACTAATAGCCATTAGATAGTATCTTTATTTTTCTTCCTAGAATGAATGAATTCAAATTGCAATGAAGCTGGTCTTCTGACATTTTGAGAAATAATCTAGAAGTTTTATACGCCTACAGTCAAGTGCCCATTGTTTCCCACAATCTATTTACAAACAGGGAAAGGATATAACCCCTCAACAGACATAATATAATAGTAACAACTAACAGAAGATAAAGTCACTGGAGATATCAAGGTAATCATGATCACTAGGCACTTAATATAAAAATAATCATCTTCAATAAAGTACATACACTGCATAGAAGAAAAATGTGTTTTAATTAAGCACTCCACAAATACTGAAACTCACAGGGAAGTCCCTTCAGTCTGGATGTAGTTGCTTAGAGGACCGGAACTCAGAAGAAATATGTGATCACACAATACAGATTCTATCAGAATTCACACATGCCAATGAGCCAAATTAAGGTTGTACTGACAGCCTTAATTCTGGCATTTCCTAATTTATGAACAATTGCCTTTGCAACCTTCTGTTCTTTTATGTTTTGTAAATAATGTAAGGCTTTTAAAGCTTAAAACTGAAAATAAAACACACAAAATGTAATTATGTGGACCATACTGACACACTAGATGCATCACCAGCAAGAAACGAGAAGTTACTCACCTTGTGCAGTAACGAGGGTTCCTTGAGATGGGTCCCCATGGGTGCCCCACTTATGGTGTCGGGCTCGTCCCGCACCGCAGTTCGGATGCTTTGTATAGCTGTTTCCAGCCGGGTGCACGTGCGCAGGGTGCAGCTCGCGCTCTTTGATCTTCGCGCGCACCCGGCTTCCCGGTCAGTTCCTCTCACCGTTCTGTATCTGTAAGGGGTACAAAGAACAAGAAAACAACTCCGCAATGGGGAGGAAGGGTAGGGCGTGGAGCACCCACAGGGAACCATCTCGAGGAACCCTCATTACTGCACAAGGTGAGTAACTTCTCGTTCCTCTTCGAGTGGTCCCCGTGGGTGCTCCATTCATGGTGACTTCGTAGCAGTGCTCCCGGTGCGTTCCCAGAGTTCCGGTTTATCAATGACTGAAAGCACTGCTGAAGACACTGAAGATTCAGGTATCCATCTGTGCACTATTGCGTAGTGGTTCATAAAAGTCAGATTGGAAGACCATGTGGCTGCTCTGCAGATTTCTGGCAGAGAAACTCCTCTGGCAAAAGCAGTGGAAGTTGCCACCGCCTTCGTCGAATGTGCTTTAGGTACAATCTGGAGTGGCTTGTTGCGCATTGTATGGCACATGGTGATACAGGAGACTATGATACTAGAGAGGCGTTGGGAGGACAATGCATTGCCCTTGGAACGATCTGCTATAGACACTATTAATCGATCAGCGTTACGCCAGGCCCGTGTTCTGTCTATATAGAACGCCAATGCTCGACGTACATCTAGGGTATGAAGTAAGGAGTCCCGATTTGAAGTATGGGGCTTAGGATAAAAAACAGGCAAAACGACTGGTTCGTTAACAAGAAATTGCGTAGCAACCTTAGGAATAAAGGCTGGATGAGTACGTAGAGCAACTGAGTCCTTGGTAAAAACTGTAGGCAGATGTAATGGCCAACAAGAACACCACCTTGCTATTGAGCATTGGTAACGAAGTGGTGGCTAAAGGCTCAAAAGGCGGGTACATTAATGCATCAAGGACCAGATCCAAGTTCCAAGAAGGAGGAATGGGCCTACGTGCGGGTTTAATATTAGCTATCCCCTTAAGCAGCCTTTTTGTCATAGGGTGAGTGAATACCGAATGACCTCCGATGGTAGAATGGAAGGCGGTAATTGCAGAGAGGTGAACGCGTAGGGTAGACATAGAGAGGCCCGACTGGTGCAAAGAATATAATCAAGGATCGTATGCACTGGTGCAGAATGCGGTTGAGTGTCAATTTCGCCACACCAAACCACAAATCTTTTCCATTTTGCCACATAAGAGCAGTTGTGGTTTGCCTCCTGCTGTTCAATAATACAGCCTTTACCGCTTCTGAACAGAGTTGCTCATCTACCCCGAACCACTTATGAACCACGCTGTCAGGTGAAGGTTCTCTGGTTTGGGGTGAAGCAGTAATCCCTGGTTCTGGGAGAGGAGGTCTGGGAGGAGAGGTAAGGGGTGTGGTGGTAATCGGGACATTCTGTGGAGGAATGGATACCACGGTTGTCTTGCCCAGGGTGGCGCTAGAAGAATGACATGGGCTGAATCCTCTCTGATTTTCTGAATTACTCTCGGGATCAGCACTGTTGGTGGGAATGCATAGTGTAGAGTTTCCGTCCAACGGTCTAGTAATGCATCGCCCAGAGAGTCCTTTCCCATGCCCCCTCTGGAGCAATAAAGATGACATTTTTTGTTCTTGTAGGTCGCGAAGAGGTCTACTTGTGGCATCCCCCAGAACCGGAAAATGTCTTCCAGGATGTCGGGACGAATTTCCCACTCGTGATCCTGAGGAAAAATTCTGCTCAGGGCATCTGCCATGACATTGCTCGTACCCGGTAAGTATGATGCTACCAGATTGGAACTGGAGTATAAGAAACCGTACCATAGGCAGACTGCTTGTGCACATAATCAGTGTGATCGCGCTCCTCCCTGCCGATAGATGTAGTACATAGCTGCTATGTTGTCCATAAGCCCACGGACGGTTACTCCAGCTATCAGTGAATGGAAATGCTTGCAGGCGAGAAATACGGCTTTCAGCTCTAAGAGATTGATATGGGAGAGGGCTTCTGGTGCAGACCATCTGCCCTGTACGGAGAAACCTCCAATGTGTGCTCCCCAGCCCAAGAGGGAGGCATCCGTAGTCAACTGGATCGACGGTTGCTGACATTTGAACGGAACTCCTGCTAGCAGATTTCCTGGATGCAACCACCAACTCAGAGATCTGCGGACTAGAGGAGTAGGAGTTACTATTTTGTGCATGGAATGCTTCACCAGGATGTACATGGAAGTCAACCAATGTTGAAGGCAACGGAAATGAAGTCTGGCGTGCTGAACCACAGAGGTGGTAGTGGCCATATGGCCCATAAGGTGGAGACAGGTAAGTACCGTAACCGTAGGCGCCTGGATGACTACTGTGGCTAGATCGTGCAGAAGTTGGAAGGGCTCCCGGGGTAAGTATGCACGGGCCGTGATGGAATTGAGGCGTGCACCTATGAAATGTATAGCTTGCGTGGGATCCAGCGAAGACTTCTTGTCGTTGATTATGAGGCCAAGTGAGCGAAATGTCTGTCTGACCAGCATCACCATGTGTTGGGACTTCTTGACTGGACCTGCCTTTTATGAGGCAGTCATCCAAATACGGAAATATGATCACATTTCTGCGTCGCAAGTACACTACTACCGCCAGAGTTTTTGAAAACACCCGGGGGGCAGACGCAAGGCCAAACGGTAGCACTCGGTACTGGAAATGTTCATTGCCGATAGTGAAACGGAGGAAACGCCTGTGAGCTGGGTGTATGGCTATATGGAAGTAGGCATCTTGTAGATCAAGGGCTGCGAACCAATCGTCCATCTCCAGTGACGGTAATATCTTGGCAAGGGTGACCATCTTCAACCTCTGATGGTGAAGGTATTTGTTCAATTTTCTGAGGTCTAGGATCGGCCTCCATCCTCCGGTCTTTTTCTCTGTGAGAAAATACCTCGAATAGAAGCCCCTTCCTCGGAACTGGGGGGGTACGGGCTCTATGGCTCCTACGAAGAGCAAACGCTGTGCCTCTTCTTTTAAGCGGCTCTCGTGAAAGGGGTCCCTGAAAAGGGATGGGGTTGGTGGATTTGTGGGTGGTATGGTAATGAAGGGGATAGCAAGCCCAGATGCCACCAGTTGTAATACCCAACGGTCTGATGTAATTGCCATCCATTGGTCTCGAAAAGGTCAAAGTCGATGGTGAAACAGAGGAATGTTTTGTCGGTGTTGTTGAGCCGTCACAGAAGGTAGTCGTTGCAAGCCCTTGACCGTACCATCAAATGTGCTGTTTGGGATTTTGCTGGCTGTTTGAGCAGAGTGGTTGGGACCGTTTGCGTTGAGGACGCTGTCTTTGGCGTGATTGATCTAGGTCTCGTTGCTGCTGGTGTTGCCTCTGATAAGGATAATTATACCGCTTCTGATATGGGTAATACTTCTTGCGCCAAAAGGGAGGTGTATACATTTCCAAGTTGCGGAGCGTCGACCGAGAATCTTTACCGGAATGGAGTATCTCATCCGTTTTCTCTGCAAATAATTTGTTTTTATCGAAGGGGAGATCCTCGACTTTTGTGTGGAGCTCCTTTGGGACCGCCGCAGAGGCCAACCAAGAAGAGCGCCTCATTGTTATTGCAGTTGCCATGGTTCGAGCTGCTGTATCCGCTGCATCCAAGGAGATCTGCAGACTCGCCCTGGATGCCGTAAAACCATCCTGCACTAGGGATTATAAGAGGGGGCGCTTGCTCTCTGGGAGGCATTGGAGCAGCTGAGATATTTTTTCATAGTTGTCAAAATTATGGTTCGATAATAGCGCTGCATAATTAGAGATACGCAAAAGAAGGGTGCAGACCTCTGTCTGGGGTGCAAATTCTTCAAGAGGCGGTGTTGTTTAGTTTGGGACTGCGTTATCTGTATTTCCTGGGATTGCGCTACCCGCTTAAATAAATCCTGAAACTGCTTAAAATCATCCGGTGGGGATGAGTCTGGGGGAAAGACTGCCACATGTGAAGATCAAGGTGAAATGCCAGGGGCTGGGTCTTCAGACTGATGATCATCCTGGTCAGACAACTGGCCCTCTTCCACGACTGAGTGACGTGATGTTCCCGCTCGACTGCGTGAGGGAGAAGCCAGGTCCCGGTCACAGTGCTGATAGGCTGGAGGGTGCCTCACCAAAGGTGAACTGTAGCGCAAAGGGCGTTGGAAATCATACTGACGGGAGTGTGACCGTGGTGAGCACGGAGGAGAACGATGACATTTGTAATAACACCTTGATGGACGAGGAGATGAGCACCTAGATGATCTATCGCTAGTATGTTGTCTGTCGTGCCCATTGCGTGGAACGTAATAATAAGAACGGTCACATGACAGAGAATAGGATGGACGTCTATAGCAGCTCCTATAATGGGGGTGGCCATAAGGAGAGTCCCCTCTGTAATAAATATAATGCCCGGGACTGTGACGTCGGTACCCATGATGCCGAGACGAGCCACGCCCTCCTGGAGGAGAGGGGCCAGGTGAAAATCTTGGGGAAGGAGAAAGATGCATGCTCCGTCCCCGAACTGGTACAGGCACCTCTGAATGGGAAAGAGCACTTAAGTCTGGCTGCTGCTCCGATGCCGGTATACTTATCAGCTGCTGCTGGGAGGCTGCCTCCCCCAGTGCTGGGGCTGCCTGTAACTGACAAGCTCCACTGGGCATCTGCATAATTGGCTGAGGGGATGACTGCACGGGAGGGGTTTTCCCTGATGCAGAAGGCACAGCAGGGGATATGCTCCTGTCAACAGCTGCCTGCTGTGGGGAAGAAAGCAATGCAGGTACTATCTGACTATGCGCATAGGTTGTCTGCACCACAGCTGACTTCCGCGCCAGCAAGTTGCTGGCTGAGATACTGGTGCCCGTAGAGGTCTTTGAGGCGGCACCGCAGCCCGCGGGGCTTTGCTGAGGAGCGGTGCGGTGCCGGCTGCTTCTTAGCAGAGGCTGTGCTTGCCGGCACCAAGGCTGCGTCCGATGCTGAATGCGCTCTCTGAGGCGCTGCAGCCTTATTCTCCCTCGTCCCTGATCCTGATGAAGAGGATCGTGGGACAGATTCAGAGGGAGCACAATCACCCACCACCAATATATCGGGTGGCAGCGATCTAGCTGGGGAGATCCTTAGCCTTTTCTCTCTCAAGTCCGGGGACGAAATCCCTCTTTTAGGGGTTGTGTCCCGCTGTTCAGAGGTTTCTGCCCTGGGATCCAGTGCCTTATCAAGGTGAAACATCTTGAGCCTCATCTCTCTGTCTCACGGAGTATGGGCTGTCATTTTTGAACAATGCCCACAGGTGTGGGGAGTGTGGCTCTCCCCCAGGCAACATATACAGAGCGAATGCTCATCTGAGGTAGGCATTGGCTCGCTGCAGAGGCTGCATTTCTTAAAGCCTGGAGACCCAGGTATGGTGTTTGTCAGCTTCCTTCTGAGAGGGTTTTTTTTTTTTTTTTAAACTTATCCTCAGCTAGTAACAGCAGGGAGCTGCTGTTAGCCTGGGCTTTAATGAGGTGTTAAGAGGCTTGCTTTCTTCCCCCACCTTTTTTTTTTAAGTAGATAAGATCAAACAACAAAGAACTCTAACTATATACAATTAACTAACTAACTACAGGTTCCTTGAGGGAATGAAACTACTGTGAGGAGAGAGATCAGAAGCTCCCTCTGCGTTCAGGGATGGTTAAGAGGAACTGACAGGGAAGCCAAGTGCCCGCGAAGATCAGAGAGCGCGAATGGCACGAGCTGCACCCTGCGCATGTGCACCCGGCTGGAAACAGCTATACAAAGCATCCGAACTGCGGTGTGGGACGAGCCCGACACCATGAGTGGAGCACCCACGGGGACCACTCGAAAAGGAACAGTTAGATCTCACAATTCTTATTTGTGGGAAATTCTGTGTCACCTCGTGTGTTAAATTCATGGTTTCCAGAGATTCCTTCGCTTTCCCACAGAAACATGACTTCTGATGGGGAAATAAAGGGAATCCACAAGACCACTCATGAGTCTCTCCCCAGCAGTGCAGGCAGGTCACTTTGGGCACCCAGAGCAGCTAGTCGTCTTGGCTGGGTGGTCAGTGCAGGAGCTGAAGGTGCAGGGTCTCAAGTTGGGAGGTATGAGTGAGTGGGCTGGGGGTGCAGAGTCTCTTATCAAGTGGACATATGATGGGGTGGAATATGGGGAGGGCATGCGGCTCCCACACCAAACCCCTGAGAACTGGGAAGTGGGTGCAGTTCCCAGACTCCTGAGGAGGGAGGAGGGAAAGAGAAGCTGTGGGTCTTCCGACCCCCCAGGAGGAGGGAGGCCACCTGTCTGCCACCCTTCAGCACCGGGCCACAGAACAGGGAAAGAAAAGGCAGGCGGGTAGACATTAAGACCCAGTGGTGCCCCACATTTCTGGATGCCCTACACAGCTACATAGTCTATATGCCCTACATATTCTGCATGTGGGTAAGGAAGACACTGTGGCCTTACAAATGCCTTAGAAATGCTTATGGTTCTTCAGTGATTAGAAGTGATCTACATTTTGGGGATAAAAAAATTTTCTGTCAAAATGAGATCCATGAACTGTTTGCTACTGACCTTTCTAGAGAGGGCCAGTATTCAATATAAATTGTAAGTTTGAGTCCCCAGCCCTCCCTTGCTCTTCATCTGCTTATGATATAACACTAAGCATATGGCTGCACATATTTGTTGACTAATAACTAGAAGTAAAGAGTCATTAGTAGCTACAGTAGGTAATAGAGGGATTTGGGAATTTTCTCCAATGCTCCCCAATTTTGTTCTCCATCCATTTAAATATTGTAATTTAAATAAAATTACTAAAATAAATTAAACTGGCCTGATTGGATCCTGTTATTTTAAGAAATAAAATATGCAGATTTTCAGAATTTTAATATTTTGGGCACATAATTTTTAATTTTCTGGTGAAGAATTCCCCTAGGACTAAATTCTCCATCATTTGAAACAGAGTAGCAAATAACAGTAGAAGGCTGTTATCTTCTCCATGGACCTGCCACTTGAGGGGGACGGAGACAGACAGACTTTGCTAGTGGGTTTGACAGCTATTTCTAGATAGCAGAGGAATGTCAAGACTCAGGAATTCCTGTTCTTTAAGAAAATGTATTCTAGTGATTATAGACTCTTTTTCCCTTTTACTCCCCAGCCTTTCATATCAGATAACTTAGCTGCCAAACAATATCAAGTCTTTACTGAGCATAAGTGTCCTCAGATTTTTCAGTCTTCTAACAAAGCCAGATTTGGACAAACTGTCACAGAACAGTAAAAGGCGAGCTAACACTCCACCCCCGCAACATTTCAAGTCCTTGTTCAAAACCATGGAGGCTCTACAGATACTCAACAAAAGGAATAAAAATATTTTGCCATGAGCAATAAATTCTCAATAACAACTAAATCACTTTAGCTGAAATGTCATCCTCCCCCCCCCCAAAAAAAGTTTCTGTAAAAGTTTGGCAAAATTACTGGATCTTGTTTTTAGCTGGTTGTAATAGAAAGTGTTGGGAAAGCTTAACTATAGGAGTTATCTGTGCAGCTTATAATGGCTTAAGGAACACAAATTTGAAAAAAACATTGTCTGAAAACTTTTGTACTACAGCCGCTCCCTGAGTTATGACCACCTCCACTTACGACCATCCGCACTTACGACAAAAGCAGTCGTAAATGAGGTTCTGAGTTACGAACGGGGATCCGCGCTTACGAACAGAGCGGTCGCCATGTAACTCTATGGGATCCGAGTTACGAACACTTCGAGTCACAGACCCAGTGTTGGTCCGTAACTTGTTCGTAACTTGGGGAGCAGCTGTATTTGGGTAACACAAAATTATAATTGAAAGTTAGAATATTTCCTTTTCCCACATTACATATTTCATAAACTTTTTGTGTAGTCAGTTTTGCTGTTCCTCAAATTATCAATTTCTCCCTTTCTGAAAAGACTCTTACAAATATTAAAAAGCATAAAAGCCCTTAAAAGAGCCCCATCAATTTAGGATATGTCACTAAAAGGGTGCTTTATCAGATATGGGAAAATTTCCTGAAAATAGTGAAAACAAACAAAATTGAGCTGACAGTGTTGTTACAGAACAAGTGAGGTCTGTGAAAATTGACTTAGATTCTAAAATATCTGAAATAATCTGAAGACTAGTGGCAAAAACAAATACAAGAGCTAACTTTCCATCTCACATGCAACCAAAGAATTTTTAAACGCTACACTGTAATGAATTTAAGTTTTAAAAGCCCCGAGATTTAGTCTTTACTTATATTATCCTAACAAAGGAAACCCTTGAGATTCTACTAAATGATAGTGATAGAAATGTAGCCGTGTTAGTCTGGGGTAGTTGAAGCAAAATGCAGGACAATGTAGCACTTTAAAGACTAACAAGATGGTTTATTAGATGATGAGCTTTCGTGGGCCAGACCCACTTCCTCAGATCAAATAGTGGAAGAAAGTAGTCACAACCATATATACCAAAGGATACAATTAAAAAAATGAACAAATATGAAAAAGACAAATCACATTGCAATGTGATTTGTCCTTTTCATATTTGTTCATTTTTTTTTAATTGTATCCTTTGGTATATATGGTTGTGACTACTTTCTTCCACTATTTGATCTGAGGAAGTGGGTCTGGCCCACGAAAGCTCATCATCTAATAAACCATCTTGTTAGTCTTTAAAGTGCTACATTGTCCTGCATTTTGCTTCTACTAAATGATAAGCTTTTCAATTCATGACGACAACAGTTACCTAACTTACCTTTTCTGGCGGGCTTAAAAACTCATCTTTAACTTTACGCATGTCTTTAAGAGTTATTTTGGCAGTGTTGCCAAAGTCAACGTATTTAACTTCAACTTCCTGATGGCCTGGCAGTCCTTCAGAAAACACCACAATATCAAGGTAAAAAAATAAGAAGTTCATGTAAGTAAGCACATGTAAGATATATTAATGTCAACGGCCAAAATTTCAAAGATAGATGTATGCATACATTGTGTGTACATGACGTACCACATTCTGAAATAATTTAGATTGCAAATCAGCAAAACTACTACAGGCTTTAACAGTCAGTCACAATTCCCTTAAACCAAGGAAAAATCATAGGGTAAATTAATATGGTAAAAGTTGATCCTAATATCAGCTCCTCATATTTGTTATATATGGGATAGGCTAGGCATGTGCATGGAACACTCAGATGATCCTTTGCCTAGCACAGTGGGGTCCTGGTTCACGACTAGATCTCCTAGATGCTATGGTAATACAAAATAAATAAACAAACAGCTGAGATGTAATTCAGATCAGCCTCAATGACAAGGGGGACAAAGTGGCCACCAGCTGCACCCGTATCAGAAGGCTGCAGCCACTATTTTTTATGGCTCTTCTAGATCTGCTACACTCAAAGACTTTGTACTACAGAGGACTGGGCGCTTTATACAATGACAATTATGATTACGTTTGTTATTGAAATTTTACTCTATGTATGTATAAAAACTTTTGTTCCATCTATAATACTTTAAAATATGCAAACAATTATTAATAGCAAAGTAGCCAAATAAAAGCAAGTAATATCAAACAGTTTATAAGATGACTATTTGTATTGGTCTTTATTACTAATTTCTGCAGCAATAAACATGACTATTATCATTCAAGTTCAGTATATGGGTGTAATCAAATGCCACTTCCAATTATTTGACTCAACACCTCAGTCAAATCAGTAACTAACATACTTACCAGTAACTTGTGCCCTGTACCAAACACCGTCTTCAAACTTCGCTATGCAGGCTTGGCCTTGAACAGGACAGAGAATTTCCAGATTTTCTCCATCATCATTTTTATATACTTCCTCGATTTTCTTCAGGAGAACTAAAAAGTCCAGACTGTCTATCTAAAATAATGAAAAACAAATAAAAACCCATTATTATAGTATCATATTAATCAGAACAAACAATACCCATTCAGAATGTTTTGGGATTGTGACATGCAATTCCAGAAGGGAACTTGAGCTCAAAGGCTGCAGAAAACAATGACTGTCACAAAGGAAGTAAGTGCACTAACCAATGTTACAATTTTTGATATACTCTGTTTATCTATCTAATACCACACTGTGGACACAAAAACAGACACACATATGCTCTAGTATGGTTAAAGAGAGACCAAACTTAATTAAAACAATTAACGAAATAGAGATCCGCTACATGAACTATGCAACAGGGCTATTTCAGTGAGGATTTCACCTTGGAACCAATGGCCCTACAAACCTACAAGAGAGTATGAGGTTAATGCCCCTCTACCTCAGGCCTACCCAAGGCAAACTGTTCTCTTCCTCCAGGCAGGAAAAGATGAAGTGAGCCATGTTGTGCGCCAGATTGCCCCTTTACTATGCAATGTTGTGTTCTGAGCCTGTTCTCTATCCTTTTTAAACCCACCAACTGCATGGAACTTACCAGTTGTGACAAACAATTTAAATCCTAAGGTCAGACCATCAGGACGTCAGGTGGAAGGTTAAAGACCCCAAACAGCAGTTTACCAATTCTGCCATATGAAAAATCGCTTCCAGTCCCCAATCAAAATTTAATTATCAGCTCAGTCTCTTTGATTGTAAGAGATCTAGTTCATTACGCAAGAATCAAACAAAAACCAAAATGGCTACTTGCCAGCAGAAAACTGAAGCATCCCCTCAAGCAGGCAAGAGTCAACTAGTCAACCCATCGTGAACAGTGATGTACAGTGGCAACAGAAATGGGTGGAACAGGTAAAATGAAATATCCACACTTTCTCCCCATGCTGTGGTCAAGAAAGGGAATGGGAAAGTGGCTACACCTCTTCACTCTTCCATGAACACATGCTACATGCAGAGGGGGAGGCAACATTGCCCTAGCAGCTCCTGCCTGATATCACCCCATCCCTCACTTGTCTGGGTGGGAAGGAGAGAAGGGATGAGCCAATCCCTGATAGGGATATTATAATGCGGTTGACTTATCAAGTAGTCAATGGAATTTCCACTGACTACTCGACTAGTCGATAGTCACTTCTGCATTCCTTCTTTGAAATGTACAAGAGCCCCTCTTGGGGCTCTTGTACATTTCAAAGGAGAAATGTGGAACTCTGCATACAGCCCGGGCCAGCGGGAAGTCCCGCTGCCTCTGGGCTGCATGCAGATGCCTGCTTTGAAATGTACACGAGTCCCCAGCAGGGGTTCTTGTGCATTTCAAAGCCATAGAGCTTGGGATCAGCTGGGGACTCTCCAGCTGACCTCAGGCTTTGCTGAAGCTGTCAGGAACCTGGGATCAGCTGGGGAGTCCCCAGCTGACCCTGGATTCCGAGTGACATTTCCCCAGAACCCAGGGTCTGCTGAAGTGGCATTTTAAAGGGGCAGCGCCGCACAGATGATCTGCTGCTCAGCTGTGCAGAGCTACCACTTTGAAATACTCCTCTCCCACCTTTGCTGCCTCTATCTTATAGAGGTAGCAAGGGGGGGAGGGACCAAGTAGTTGAGAGACTATTCGATAAACAAATGCTTATCAGATAGTTGACTAGTCCTTAACATCCCTACTCTCTGATTCATGAGACACACACCCAGACTAGCATGATGCTGTTTATGAACTTGGCATAGTGCCACAACAAGTATTTCCTCATTTCCTCTTTTATTATTCAGAATCAGAATCCCCTTGCATTTAGCACATACATACACCTGTATTATAGGTGGGTATAAGAAAACTGAATAGAACTTTTTTTCCCAGGGGGAGTGGAGGAAAGCTAGAAACTGATTATTATAAGTCTAATATCTTATTTGGCAGCTTAATGTTTTATTGGTTATTTAAAGACCAAAAATTTTAATCAACATTTTAATTAAATACTTACCAATTGAAGGTAGAAATCACTAGGACTATTGATATGACAAACTACAATGGAGACTTCTGTCATTTCTTGTGGCAATGTGGGGGGGCAATATTGTAATGCCATATTATTTTCCAGTTGGCTGGGAAGCTGTGATCGAAACCTAATAAGAAAAATAGTTGTGAATAAATTCCGTCAAAGCAGTTGGAGATGAAAGGCACCTTTGTATTGAATTTTCTATGAAAGGCTTAATGGACTTTTTATTAGGCAACTCTCTCAATCAGCCAGTAATTTCATGCACAGTTAGCTGTTACAGTACTGCTGCACATGAACCACTCTTGAACTTTGCTATTTGTAGTGCCGTGCACCAATTTAATCTTTTCCATTAACAGTGAGCATCCCCAAAACTGTGACTATCTTTTACTCATTGTGTGTTTACATTATTTAAGTGGGTTAGAAGTGAAAGGCTACAGTTAACTACTTAGAATAAAACACTGTTCTTTCAAACATTTACTTTCTCTTGTTCATTAACAGGTAATTATTATTGCAACTAGGTATATGCAGGAGAAAGTTGATAAAGCATCTTTCATTTATCATCCCCTTTTCTTTAAAAAAAAAATCCTTGTTTTAATGACCACTAAACATTTACAAAGAAAACACAAAAAATAAAAACCTCAAGGCCATTAAACTTAGTAATATATTTCACCAGTCTGTTGGGTCAATTTATGTGTTATGAACAAAAATATTATTTGAAAGCTCAGAAATATTTTTTTCTTTGGGTATAAGTCTAACAAATCAAATGAGTTTCTGAGCTAGCAAAATGGGTATAGCATTTATTAACATAATTCATAGAATGTAAACTAGTATTCTTTAATTTTTGGTGTATTTTTGAAAAATATAAATGCTTAAAGTCCTTTTAAGAAGATACATACCTTGCTAACTCTGTAAAAACTAAAGCATCTTTAAGAGATACTGGCATGTCACTCCTTATTTTATTAACTGGCGGTTTCTTCAGATCTACAATGAGCACACCATTTTCTTCTCTAAATACTTTCATTATAACAGCTTTGTTATTTACCATTCTCAAAAATTCTGTTTTAATCTCTTCTCCCCAACCTTCATTCTGTTTGGGGGAAAAATAGTATTCTTAAGGATCATACATAGAAATGACACTCAGAATGAAATCCTGATTGCACTGAAGTTAGTGGCAAAACTCCCGAAGACATTGGTGAAGCCAGAATTTCCCACCCAATATTGAAACATTGACAAGACCTATTAGACCATCTAATCCATAACCTTGACAGTGCAGAATTGCTCTCTATGGTGTATTTTTATGTTTCTTTTCAGGCCTAGTTTTAAACAGATTCATCAAAGATCTTTTCATTACTTCCTTTTATGATCTTTTCTTTGCTTTTTTATAGATTACTCCCCTTCCTAAGATTTCATCATTTGATTTTCCTGATATTTAAATTACAATTCTCACTTGCTTAATTTCATTACTTATAATTTTACTCTCTTGAACCACTATAAACATATTTTTCTCCTTCTTTGGAATTTACTTGTAGACTACGTGGCACCCAGAAGTCGTGGACTGGTCAAACTATGGGGTATCTTTTCCCTCTCTCTCTCTCAACCTTTCTTCAGGCAAACCTTTACATTGGTTTCCAAAGTCTCTTAATACTGTTTTTATAAACATTTTAAAAAATAGACTAGAGCCATTCCACAGAATTTTAAATACGATGAACAAGCTATTTTTATTTGAGAGAGCATGTTGCTAATTGGTTTAAATGAGGCCTCAGTAAGGCAGCACAGTACCAAGATCAACTCCAAAGGTGGAAAAGGTACATATATTTCAGAGTAGAAATTACTGATACCCCCAAGAAAATATTTGCTGATAGGATTGGATAACATGGATATCCCATCCATGTTGTGGTGAAATGTGGTAACAACTGTGAAGTCTACTATGACTGAGCTAAGCAAAAGGCCAGATTTCCATAGCTCCCATATGTATTCAAATATCATTGGTAAGGGCGTTGAAAGGGCCGGGCCTCTTGGCTTGTTCATTTTAACACCATATGTTGAATATCTTCCATTAATGTAGGTATTATGTGTGGATGTCTTTCTGCTGTTTAATAATATGTCCTTCACCTGTTCCAAGTACATCAATTCATCGTGATGGAAGCATCCAGGAGCTATGCTCTCAGGTGAAGTCTCTTCAGGTTTAGGGGGTAAATCTATCCAGCATACTGTATTAGAAGATTTGGCAGAAGTGGATGAATGCATAGTGTACACACTTGCCCTCCTCAACCAGTACAACTATCAAGTTTGTAAGAGACGCATCAGAGCAATCAAGATGACTTTGGTCTTGTTGGTTCTTATTTTGCACATTGCATTTAATAGCATGGAGCTAGAGGGAAACATGTATAGCACAGTCGTGTTTCATTTGAGAAGACAGCATCTCCCAGGAATCAGAAACCCCTTCCTTGCTCTTGAACAGAATTTCTGGCATTTGTAATTCTGGAATGTCACAAAGAGGACTATGGATGGGTGTCCCCAATGATTATGTTCTATAGAAGTGTGTTGCTTAACTTCTACTCATGGTCCTGAGAAAATACATGTTCAATGCATCCACTGTAGTGTTTTGATATCCTGGAATTTGTAATTCTGGAATGTCACAAAGAGGACTATGGATGGGTGTCCCCAATGATTATGTTCTATAGAAGTGTGTTGCTTAACTTCTACTCATGGTCCTGAGAAAATACATGTTCAATGCATCCACTGTAGTGTTTTGATATCCTGGAAGATGCAAAACTGATATCTGACATTATTCTGGATACACCAGTTCCTTAACTGCATGGCTTCAGTATCTAAAGAGTGTGATTTTGCTCTGCCTGGCCTGTCCGTTTATATAGAACAGGTAGGCAATGTTATCCATCATTAACCTTATGCCTTATTCTTGGTCATGGTCAGGAAGTGCAAACACAGGTTGCAATTTTTCAAGTGCTACAGTGTCTCTGAAGGGGATAATCTGCCCTGAATTGCATAGTGCCATAAGTGATCCCCACCAGCCTCAAGAGTATGGCGAGTATCATGAAAAGGAGGAGTATGTGCAAAGTGATATTCTCTCACACACACATTGTGGGGCTGAACCCACCACTGCAGTCTTTGACTTTGAATGGCATGATAAGGCACTTATTCAAGCTGTGACTGTGAAATATAAATGATTCTTAGGCAAACCTAAATGCAGTGCATGCACGGTGTACCATAAATGTGGTTGCCTTCATATGACCTAATAGCTGGAGGCAGGTCCATGCCCATATCTGTAAGCTATTCAGTATTATTAAGATCAGACCAGCTATACTGATTAAACAGGTTAGTGATAGTGATGCTTTGGCTTCCAGAGCCTCAAGATGGGCCCCAATGAAATCCAGTTTCTGCACAGGTGTCAGTATTTATTTTTGTATGCTTCTCTGTATTGCTAGCCATAAAAATAGAGACTATGCCTTGAGTAATGTCTAATACCTTTTCTTGGGTGGCAGCTTTTAGTAGGCAATCATGAAGATAGGAAAATATTAATCACCCCATGACACTCCCCCATGCTTTGGAAAACTGGCTTATGAATATGAAGACACATAACTCAAAGATGCTTTATGCAATAACAGATCATGTAGCATATCAATTTTATAGTTAAAATCTGCTATATCTATATATTCTATTTTTGTTCATGTATCATTCTTGTATGTGAAGCTAGAAATATGAAGTTTGAATTGGTTTATAGTTCTAATGTGTTAATGAGGACCATTAGTAGTACACTTCAGGTATTTAATGTTTCAGTACTCACATTAATGACTTGTGAATAGTTGTGTTTGTCTTGTAAGCCCAAACTGTGATTGGTCCTAAAAGGACATGTGACCATGCCACCTGCTACTAGAATCCATCTTGCACCTGGTAATTTTGGATGGGAGAGGCAAAACAAGGGATTCCCAACTGGGGGATGGAGGGAGGCGGGGGGATAGAAAGGCGGAAGTCAATTTAAGCAATCAGCCTTTGTCTTCATCTGTCTTTTGAAACTGCCTGGCACATCCTAAGAGGTTATAAAAGAACTTTGAAGAAGATTATAGATCAGAGTAAGAGATCAACTCCAATTTGAATCTTATACCTGAAATAAGAACAGCTGTTTAGGGTAAGAATCTCCATGTATCAAGTTTCTTAGCAGATTAGAATTAACTATGCATTTTCTATTAGTTTTAATTTAGTAACTTACTTTGATCTGTTTTCACTTGCAACCACTTAAAGACTATTTTTTCTATTTAATAAAAACACTTTTATTATCAGACCCAGTGCAAATAATTATTACATGGGGGGAAGGGAAGAGAGCAACAACTGTGTATCTCTCTCTTTCACTAATAAAGAGAACTAACCTTATGAGCTTTCTCTATGTAAAACTTCGTTTAGGGTTTTAGTTTCGCTTGGGAGTTGGTTTCCACCATTACTGCACAAGGTGAATAACACTTTCTTCTTTGAGTAGTGTTCCTGTGAGTGCTCCACTATGGGTGACTATAAAGCAATAGTTGGCTTTGGAGGCAGGTTTGGAACCCTGTCATTATCACCAAGGATAATACTGCTTGTCCCACAGCCATGGATGATGTGATGGAGGATGCCAGAGCGTTTGTGAAAATGTGTGGTCTGATGACCAAGTAGCTGAGTTGCAAATGTCCTGGAGAGGTACATTCTAGAGGAAGGTGGTTGTAAAGGATATGGCCCTGGTGGAATCGGGAGTGATGGTGCCAGGTGTTTTTTTGTTTTGGATGGTGTAGCATGTGAGGATGCATGAAGAGATCTACTTGGTGATCTTCTGAGAAGAGATAGCCTGTCCTTTGGATCATTCCGTGAAGCACAGGAAGAGTCTAGGAGACATTCGCCAGGCTCTCATACGATCAATGTAGAACACGAGCGCTCTACGGATGCCATGCCACGTGTGATGGCTCAGTGTGCAGCTTGGGGAAAAATTCAGGTAAGTGTATCGGTGCGTTGATGTGGAAGGGAAAAAGAATTTTCAGGAGGAATTTAGGGTGAGGACAGAGTGCCACTCTGTCCTTGCTAAAAATTGTATGGGGGGGGTACACCATTAGGGCAGCAAGTTCCCCATCTCTTGCTAGAGGTTATTGTGATGAGAAAGGAGACCTTCATAGATAGGAATGGAGGAATAACAGGTAGTTTGAACCAGGGCTTTATTTCGAACTACTGGGTCCCTGCTGTGTGTAGACACGGGCAGTTAGTCTGGACTTGTAAATTTCAAAAATGGCAACTGGCTGGGAAGATGCAAATGAAGCGTGAGATATATTAATCCCGGGCTTGATTTGCAACTTCGAATGCCTACATTATCCTCCCTAGTTCGAACTAAGGGGCTCGTGTAGACATTCCCTAAGGTACAAGAGGTAGTCCAATAGGAGGGGGAGGCGGGCAGTTTCAGGGGGTGTAGTGAGAATACGTTTAAGCCACTGGGTAAATCTGTTCCATTTGAAAGTGTATGTTTTCCTGATGGATTCTTTTCTGCTGTTGATTAATATCTGTTTTACTCTTTCTGAGCAGATATTTTTGGCATCTTGGAGCCATGAAGGAGACAGGCATGAAAGTGGCGTTTGTGTGGTTCGGAATGGAGAATTCCACTGTGATTCTGGGAGAGAAGATTGTATTAAAGCAGAAAAGCGTGTGGATCTGTTACTGTCCTTCTATGGAGGTAAGGATACCATGTTTGTCTCGACCACACTGGTGTGATGAGAATCACATGAGTTCATTCTGTTCTGATTTTGATGATGACCCTGTTGGAGCATGGGGAGAGGTGGGTATGCGTAGAGTAACGGTGCATCCCATTTGATGGAGAAAACATCCCCAAGGGAGTGCTTCCCTAAGGCTGCTCTGGAGCACTAAAGGTGGCTTTTGCGATTGTTCCTGGTTGTGAAAAGGTCTATGTCTTGCTGACCCTATTGGTGGAACACGTAATTGAGGGCTTGTGTGTCTATCTCTCATTCATGTTAGACATAGAACTTGCAGCTGAGGGCGTCTGCTGTAACGTTTAGCACCTCTGGGCGGTAAGTAGCAATAGGGGTAATCTGGTGTGGAAGGCACCAGTTCCATAGTTTGAGAATTTCCATACACAGGGATGGGGATCATGCACAGCCTTGCTGATTGATACAATACATGCAAGTGGTGTTGTCTGTCAATGTTGATAGTCTTGCTTGCTATGTGGTGTAGGAAATGCTGGCTTGGGTACCGCACTGCTCACAGTTCTAAAAGGTGGATATGGAAAGTTTGCTCTATAAAGGACCATTTGCCTTAGGCTGTGAGGGTTCCCAGATGGGCACCCCATTGTACGAGTGATGCACTGGTCATCATGGTAAGTGTAAAGGTCGGTTCATGGAATGGAACTCCAGTTAAGATGTGTGGATTCGAGGTTGCATATGGTGTCGAATCCATGTGTGGGAAGAGTCGCTTTGGTTTTGACAGTATCGATACGAGCTCTTGTAAACTCCAACGCCTGAGTGGGATGGAGCGTGGGTTTCTCGTCATTTACATGGAAGCCCAGGTAGAGCAGGTGGTTCGTGGTAGTCTCGATCACGTCCCTTGTCTCTTGACAGGATGTGCCTTTTATGAGACAGTCATCTAAGTATGGTAATATCATGACTCCCTGATGACATAGGCATGCCGCTACAACTGCTAGAGTTTTGGAAAACACTCTGGGAGCATTGAAACGCCAAAAGGGAGCACTCAGTGTTTGTAATGGCCAACTGTGAATCGTAGAAAACGCCTGTTGGTGGGTCGAAAGCCGAAAGCCAAACTCCTTGATCTAATACTGGAATTATTGTTGGTAGGGTCACCATCTTGAATTGTTGGTAAGCAATGTATTTGTTGAGCTTCCTTAAATCCAGAATGGGCCTCCATCCTCAGCTCTTTTTCTGTGTTAGAAAAGTTGAGTAGACCCCTCGACCATGGAACTCTGTTGGTACTGGTTCTGTGGTGCCTAATTGGAGGAGGTGAAGCACCTCTTGCTTGAGGAAGGTCTCGTGAGAAGGGATGATGGGTAGGAGGACGAGAAATGAAAGGGATGGAATAACCATGGTGGATGAACACTAGGACTCATTTGTCCAATGTTATTTGAGCCGACTATTGAAAAAAGGGGCAGAGGCGGTAGTTGAATTGTGGATAATTGGTTGATGGTGTGACCACAAGGAAAGGGTCTTTTTGGCTCCCGAACGAACCTTCAAATTTGCTGTTTGGATGTAGAAGATTGGGCTTCTGCTGTTTGATATTGTTGCTGGTGTTGAGGCCTCAGTCGTAGGGGCCTTTGTTTCTGTCAGAAGTCATACCTTGGTTGCTGTCTGTATGGCTTCCTGGGTCTCAGGTAGTTGGTGTATCTGGCTCTCTTAAATGGAGGCGTGTACATGCTCAGGGTCCTTAGGGTGGTACTGAAGTCCTTCATCGAATTAAGTCCTTCATCAGTTTTTGCAGCAAAGAGATTGATTTTAATCGAAGAGTAGGTCTTCAACCTTCTGCTGCAAATCCCTCGGAACCCCCGGATGCTTGGAGCCAGGATATTCTTCACATCACGATAGATGAGGCTGTGATGTGTGGAGCTGTGTCTGCTACATCCATTGTGGACTGTAGTGCGGTGCGAGAAATTGTATGGCCCTCTTGCATAATGTTGAGAAGGACAGGCTTCTTGTGTTCAGGTAGGTATTGTATAAACTCTTGAAGCTTGGAATAATTACAGTAGTCGTAATCCGCTAGCATGGTGGTATAATTCACTGCTCTAAGGAGCAGGGTGGCCGAGGAGTATACTTTATGACCCATAATATCCATTTTTTTGTGGTCCCTGTCTTGTGGTGTTGATCTAATACTGGGTTGTCTAGCTCTGTGTCTAATGGAATTGACTACCAGGGAGTTTGGTGGAGGGTGAATGAAAAGGAAGTCCATTCCCTTTGGTGTGATGAAGTATTTTAGGTCTGCTCTTTATTGTTGGTTGGAGTGATGGATGCTAGGGTCTGGCAAATGTTGTCTGCTGGGTTCATAATAGCTCTGTCCATGGGGAGGGTGATCCTGGAAGAGGTTGCAAGGTTCACAAGAGGCAATACTGTTTTTCCAGAACTTCCTGTAAATCTCTTGTGCTAATGCTACCCTTTTAAAAAGTTCTAGGAACTTCAAGTCATTGGTTGGTGGCGGGGTGATGGATATAACCATCTTGTCTGGTGAGGACAAAGAATTATGCACAGGGGACCTGTATTCGCCCTCAGACAAAGAGTCCTCCATCTCAGTCTGGACTGGGGAGTGAAGTACTGTTATAGATGTCGTGGGTTGGGAGAACAAGGTGGTACTCTTGATGTTGTGGAAGGTGCAGTATGATGGCTCTTCCAATGAGGACGTGACTCCCATGATTGCCATTGCCCAGGGTAAAGGGGCAACGGGTATGTGTAATGATGCGCACACCAGGGTGGTGATGGTGGTTGTGGTGGAGGATATGCTTATATATTAGGCCAAATGTCCCAGGATGGAGCTCTCAGTGCTGACCTGGAATGCTGGGAAGAAAAGTGGCCATGTGGCTTGGTGCTGGCTTCATTTAGGGAGTGCACCGATTGTATGGAGGAATCTGGAGATGATGGTGCTGGTGTATGACTGCTCCTGATAGGAGACTTATGTCATGGATGCTCCTGGGTTGGTACCGGGGTACGTATGTTACTCAGTGCCATTGGTGCAAATGGCACCAACTGGTCAAGAGGAAGCATCTCGGTATGGGGTCTATTAGGTGCCGATGCGAATACCGACTGAGTTGGCGGCTTCAGAGTTGAGCAGTGCTTATGTTGGCTCAGCGGTGCAGTTGGGGCCGACGGTGCCACTTGTTTTCGTTTGGGCTCTGAGTGTACCCTCTTATGTGGTGCCAGAATCTTGGGTGGTACCATGCCCGATGTGCTGGGCCTGTCCGTGATACTGACCCTCACAGCTGTCAGTGCCAAGGTTAAGAATCGGGCTGGAGACAGCCTTGTTTTCGAGAGAGAGATGCCAAAAGAGGTAGAGGGATGTGTTTTGTCCATACCTTTCAGCTCAGTGTACTAACACTATGTAGACAAAAAAGATTATCAATTGTAATGCTGCTGGGAATTCCATCTCAGGGCAAGGACAGTTGAGAAGGAACTCAAGGGTGGGGAGAGGGTGTCAAGTTGGGCAGCACTGACCAACAGTGTGCAAAAAGTAGAGAATACATGTACAACCCAGATGAGCACAGCTGCTGAATGACAGACATTCCCTGGTGCAAACTCTGATCTAGAGCATGGGAAACACATTCATCTCAAGTGGGGCACCCAGAGGGACACTCCTCAAAAAACTGTAAAACCTTGGGGTGACTTATAGCAGCATGCAATATTTTCTATCAGTTTATCACTTCTGTTTAAATCAATGCGAGCTGCATTTCAAAATCTAGGGCAAATTATGACCCAAGAAGATGAGAATAAAAATCATCACGTTAAATGTAATACTTTAATATTAGATGACAATTTCTTTTTTCTGAGCCCAATACTGGAAGTGGCCATCTTTACAGAAAGTGATGTAAACTGAAATAGCTGTAAAAGTGAAAGATCAGTGGAAGGTGGTTTCACAATAATTGGTAACTTATCTTTTATTGTTTTACACAAGAAAAATGTTAAACTATGTAATTTTAAAAGAAAAAAATACATTTGTATATGAAGTTTGTCATACACAACTATTTCAAGTAAGGGAGACAAATATCTATATGTTTAGTCTCCAGTCTACATTTGACAATGTTTTTAATATAATCACTTTCCCTACACAGTCATGCTCTCCTGCATGTGTGGGTTTCTTTCCCTTTGTGTGTGTGATACATTTAAAAAGAAACTGAAAATGTGGTTCTAAACCCTCATAACTGGAAGATGGAATCAACATTCCTCAAATGAGGCTAACTCCATGAGCACAAGTTAAGCAAGTAATAAAGAAAGTATTGTTACAATTTATGTCCTTTTGTTAAGAAACAAATGTTAGTAGCAAGTGGGGGGAATGAGACATAAGGAAATATCTAGCAATATCAAGACCAATTTCAAAGTAAGAGGTACCAGATTTTTGATAAAAAGGGAATGCTTAATCAGATAATTGCAAAACTATTCTAAAAGTGGGCCGTTCTATACCATTGCCTATTTGATTGATTTTTTTTTTCAAAAGACAACTTGTGCCAGGGGCATGTCTATCAGTCAATCAAGGACTATGACTGTTAATTATACACTTCTCTTTTAGATTGTGAGAAAAGGACATCTCAAGAACAGCTCCCAAATTATTCAAGTATAAATCTTGTATGGTAATACATTCTTTAAAGCACTAATTACAGAGCCACTGGCATATCTTAAAAATAATTAAACTCTCGTTATATTCATTGGAAAACAACAATAAGCCTATTTTTTAATATATGACTTGAAGAATTAAGCAGTATACACCAATTTTATCTTGTGGGGTTTTTGGGGGGGGTATTTTGGAAAATTGTGAAAATAGGACTAATTTTAATTCCATAATAAAAAACCAAAAAGAAAAAAAACTCTTAAAACTATACAAACTGCGTTTACTTACTGAGTTTTTGGGAACTATGTCCTTCAGTGAGCACTGCACTGCTAACGGAGGAATATCCTTGAGTTGTGCCTCTATACGTGGATCAGGCTTCCTTATAAACACACACAAGTCATTTACCACTAAGTTCTGTAGAGCAGCTTGTTCTGGTGGCCTCACCACAGGGACACCACCAATCCTAGTGGGAATATAAACAAAGAACAATAGTACAATAATGCAGCATAGCCTGGGAGCACGTGTATTTCTGTGGGCAAGTTAATAATAGAAATATAAGGGAGGTTTCATTTATTCATAAAGATCTACAGAATCATAATTTCCATAAAGTCACCATCTGAGGCACAGCAAGGAGGACAAGTTCTTTCATCTGCTCACGGCTCCCAATTACAGGCCTTCTAACTGGGGGAAATTTTGATAGGACAATGTTGTTGGAAATGAGTCAATTTAGGCATCATTCAAAAGCCTTTGCTCCTACAAACACAATGGTCTAAAACAAACTTAGAACAATTATGTAGGTATATATTTTAGAAAGTGTTTAAAAATCAACTTTTAAAAAGATACCTTAACATAGGCATGTCAAACATGCAGTTATATTATGGCCCTCAAATACAGCACCGGTTGTACCCTCTTAACCAGGACTCCCTTGTCTGGAAACATCCATGGTCCAGCACCAACCATAGATGTTCCTGGACCACAGAACCCAGGAACAGGGAGGTCTGGCAGCAGGGCAGGAGCGCCGTAGGTGGCACCAGTGACTCAGCTGGTATCCCCAGTTTATGTGTGTGTGTTGGGGAAGGGGGTGGGGGGGGGGAGAACAGGCAGGCACAGCGGAGAATTCTGGCCCCACCGGCAGCAAGGGAGATCTAGTCCTATCCGCCTCGTCCACACAGCTTCGGCTCCAGCCCCAGAACACGGCAGCTATGGAGCTCTGTTCTAGCTGTGGAGCTCCTATCATGGTGCTGCGCCCCAGGAGCAATGGGGATGGAGGCATCTTGAGAGCCCTGGAGAGTTGGGGCAGCAGCGAGAGTAGGCTGGCATCCTAACTCGCTGGTAGCCTGGGTCAAGAGACAAAGGACCTCCCCTGGTCTGGCAAACCCCCTTATTTGGGACCATTCAAGTCCCGAGGGTGTCAGACCAGCGAGGTCCAACTTGTACTGTATTATCAGTTAATGTTCAGAACATGATACTGGATATGTTCTGGGATGATGTGATGATTCGTGAAGATAGCTGAGGCTTTTTCTGCTGTTTATTCAATACTTTAGGACTGTTAAATGGAATTTGCACTTGACAGTATTAGACCAGTTTGTGAAAAACTTCTCCCTTTAGATTTAGACAATTCTGTAATGACTGCCTGGTAGTTCGCGGAAAAGAAAAGTTAAATAATCTTTCCCAGTATTTCCTGACAACCCCAGAACTCTTCAGAATTTCAAACTAAACGTTAAGCACAGATGACATGACTTCCCCAGGAGTAACCAAGAGTCCCCTAGAGTAATTAGGTGCTGTTAAAACCCAAGAAGAGGTGATTTTAAACTGCAGTATGAGTTTACTTGCACTGGCAATCCATCAGCATGACAGACAGGAGCTCATTAATATCACAACAGAAGTAGTCTTCAGTGATGAGATAGCCAAAAACTATCAGTCTAATGGATAATTTGAGTCATGACTTGTATGAAGCCTTCAAAGTGCAAAGAATTATCCAATGCTCTGTCAATTTATGGGCTTCAATCAAGAACAGACTAAAATGAGCTCAAATGCAAAAAAGAAAGTCCAGCATGAAAGTGGCAGAGCTAACCACAAATGTGTCATTTTTCCCTTATCTCCTCATTGTCTTCAGATCTCAATATGATGTTGATATAGGAGAGGCTCTGGGTAAGTACAAACTCTCTGTGGTACCATGATACATGTTTGAATGCACTGGAAAAATGAATAAATGCCAGGAGAAAAATAAACTAATGAACAACTTGCACAGTCCTCTCAATCCTACTGACAACATGACCAGTACAGGCTTTTTAGTGTACCCATCATAGATAGCACAGCTGAGGTACAGGCTCGCAACAAACCAGAAACTCTTAACAGCTTCCAAAATTTGGCTCAACACTTAACTATAAGGCTATAGAGAAAATACTGGAGTTATGATGCCCAAGCATGCAGACAAATCAATTAAAATATCACAAATAAGAAACTACATGGTACTGCAACTGTCCAACATAAAATAACTGAACATCTTTAAAAACTGTCACATATTTTAAAAAAGGATAAGTTCACCATAAAACTTCCAGGAAACATGCTCCAGTATACCAAGAATTGCTCAAAGAATGTCATAGTCACATGGCATGACGAAAGCTGCTGCCTCACACTGTTAAGTGGAGTTTCTTCATAGTTCCCATGGGGAGGCTGACATTGAAGTTATGTTGCATTAATAGAACAGAGAGGTGCTACTACACTGGATTTTTTGTATATCATAAGTATGTTCTAGCGCTCTCTAAGAGAACTTAGCCAAGCCATCTGTAATACTCCATTTTTGTGCCTGCTGCTGCACAACAGAATTGATGTATATTACTTTTATCACTTAAGACTATTATAAGGTGGGTGAATAACTGCCTGGATAACCATTCTCAAAGAGTCGTTATGAGAGGGCTACTCACCCTCTGTAGTAACTGACGCTTGAGATAGGTATCCCTGGGGGTGCTCTACCTTAGGTGTTTTGGCCTAGCCAGAAGGTTTTTTATAGCAGTGGCTTTGACAGCTAGCTCGCACATGCACAGAAGCGCTAGGAAGCTAATGCACATGATGTGATCACTTCAGTTTTTTCTCTGTCCCAGAGAAATAAGAAGATAGTACCGAAGCAGAGGGGAGGAAGGATGGGTGGTGGAGCACCCACTGGGACAGCCATCTCAAAGAACGTCAGTTACTGCAGAGGGTGAGTAACTCTCTCTTCTTTGAGGAGCGTCCCTGAGGGTGCACCACCTTAGGTGACTCCAAGCAGTTTATCCACTGGAGGTGGGAGCTTCGGACAGTGCAATACTCTTCTGAGCTGCAGTCAGAATTGTGTATTCGAACACGGTTTCTCTGGATACGTAAGAGTCCAGGGCACAGTGAGTGGCAAATGTGTGAATGGAGGACCAGGTGGCTGATTTGCATATATTAGACAATGAGATGCCTTGTGTATAAGTGGTAGATGTCGCCATGGCCCTGGTGGAATGTGCATGAAGTTGTGCAGGTGGGTCTTTGCCAAAAATTGAGTATGCTAGTCTGATGCATTCTATGTTCCATTTGGAGATCCTCTGGGAAGAGATGGGGAGTCCCTGGGATCGTTCAGCAATTGACACGAATAACCTGTTTGTTTTTCAGATTTGCTTAGTTCTTTATAGGTAGAATGCAATGGCCCTCGGTAAATCAAGTGTGTGGAGTGTGGCTTCTGGTTGGTTTGCACGAGGTTTTGGAAAGAAGACTGGTAAGTTAATAAGGCTCACTGCAGTGAAACGGGGAGAGCACCTTAGGCAAGAACTTAGGATGAAGTCAGAGGACGACCTTGTCTTTATGGAAGATGGTGAAGGGAGGGTCTGCCATAAGGGCTGCAATCTCACTGACTCTCCTGGAGAATGTTATTGCCACTGTAGGGTAAACTGAGGCAGTACATGGTATCTTGCTGAGAACTGACAACTCAAATCCTAAATCATTAGGCCAGGCCTGGAAAGCACACAGACAGCAGTTAACTTGACCCTGGTTGTCCTGGCAACTACATTCCAAAGGGGCCTCGCTCTGATAAGGCCTGGCTGGTATCAGACAGGCTGCATGGTTTTTCTTATTGGCTCCTGTGATTTCAGATTAATTAACTTAGATCCCAAAGACTGTGCCAACACAAGGAAGAAGTCATCTCACAGCAGACATCACAATTTCAGCAAAACAAGCTAACAGCATCATGTCCATTTTGGGGCCTTCCATCCTGTTTATGTTGGCTCATTTAGCTTGATAGGAATAATTACCTGTATTAGTGATAACATGTTTAATTGGCAAGGGGCGGAGATACTGTGTAACTTTCGTAGTTCACTGGCATATGTGCATATCTCATTTCCGCTGCTAGACCTATCAAATCACTTCCCTATAATCCATCTGCTACCTATATAATCCAATGTATGCTTTGGTTAAGCTAGTGCTCTCCAGGCTAACACCTGATGGGCACTCCACCTGCGCTGTGTGTTCAATAAATCCTCTGCTTGTTTTCACCTATACCCAGTGTGTCCAAAATTATTCCCTATTCCCTAATAGAGTTACCCTCATGGAAAGATGACGTAAGGAACAAGGCGCCATAGGCTCAAATGGTTTCTGTGTTAAGGCTCTCAGAACCAAACTGAGGCCCCAGACTGGAGCTGGGGGTAAATGTAATCCTTTGAAAAACTTTTTGGTAGTGATATGTGAAAACAGCGACTTGTAGTCTATTGGTTGTTGTAAGGCGGTAATAGCAGAGAGGTGAACCTTTAGGGAACTAAGTGTAAGTCCTGAGTTTTTAAGTTCAGTTATGATTGTAGGACTGCAGGTAACGGACTGAAAGATGGATCGAGGTTGTGGAGGTGAGCCCAGGTGGAGGGAGAATCGACGCCACTTGTACAGGTAAGTTTTGCGTGTTGATGTTCTCTGACTGCTAAGGAGGATCTGTTGGACTTCCTCTGCATTCCGTTTGTAGTGAAGTGAGCCATCGAGGAGCCAGGCCTGGAGGTTCAGGGTGTGGATATTGAAGGTAACCATGAGCCTGAGTGAGGTGGTGTGCGAGCCGCTAGAGTAGGTGGGGGAACCGCGGAAGCAGGTGTGGGAGTCACTGAAGCAGGTACGTACACCAGTCTGTCTGGGCCAGTCTGGTGCTATCAGTATAATGTTGGCATTGTCCAAGCACACCTTGGTGACTACTTGGTGGAGCAACAGTATGGGGGGAAGCATATAATAGAGCTGTCCCTCAGTATTGTAAATGCATCCCCTAGGGATTGTGCTCCAATGTCTGCACGTGAACAGTAGCACAGACACTTCTTGTTGGCACTTGTGGCAAACAAGTCCATCTGAGGGAAGCCCCACTATGTGAAGATCTTGTGCAAGACAGTGGTGTCTAATTCCTAATTCTCAGGGGAAGTTCCTAATGAGACTGTCTGTGGTTGTGCTGTCTTTGCCAGGGAGATGTGAAGTAATTAATGTTATGTTGTGCTTGATGTACCACGTCCATAACTGGAATGCCTCCCTGCAGAGGGGGTAAGATCTTGCCCCTCCCTGCTGGTTTATGTAAAACATCGCCGCTTGCTTGTCCAGAAAGATCTGCACTGTGGAGTGGGAGATACGGTTTACAAAATGTCAGCAGAAGTAGTATACTGCTCAGAATTTGAGCACATTGATGTGCAATAATGTAATCTACTCGCCATGGAAGAGTCAGCGCAGAGCGATCTATGCATGCGCAGAACTGCGCGGCTGGCGAGAGGGGCTCACTGCTGCTTGGCGAGCCCTGTTGATGTGCATCAAGCTCTCTGTTTGGGTCCACCATGCGTGTGTAGTAAGCGTGCCCAGGTGGGCTCCACAGCCCTGATGTGATCCATCTGTGGTGACAGTAAACGACGGAATGGGACCCCAGTGTACATGTTTCATTCCTGAGACCACCAATGAAACCGCCTGACTGCATTTGGTAGCAAGACCAGTTTGTGCAGGCTGTGTATGCAATGTCTATACACTGATCTCAATCAGTGTTATAGAAGCCTCATACGTAGTCTGGCATGTGGGACAACTACAGTTGCTGCTCTCATGTGGCCTAGTAGTTGGAGATACACTCGGGCTGGTAGTTGTGGCGTAGTGGTGTGAAGTTGTACTAGTAGTGATATAGAGAGGAACCTCTGGTGGGGTAAAGATTCAATTGCACATGTGCAATCGAGATGAGCTCCTATGAACTCCAGTACTTGGGTTGGTTGGAGCTGACATTTGGAGAGGTTGATTTGAAGGCCAAATGACCTGAACAAGGACATAGTAGTGGTCACCGAGTCCGGAGTCTCTTGAAACGAGTTGCCTCTTATGAGACAGTTGTCTAGATAGGGACAGATTGGTACTTTCTGTTTTCTCAGATGGGCTGCCACTACTGCCAGGACCTTGGAAAAGATTCTTGGGGCCGTGAAAGGCCAAAAGGTAGGACTGTGTATTGGAAATGTTGCCCGCTTGTTGTGAACGTTAGATACTGTCTATGAGCCGGGTGAATGAGGACATGGAAATACACGTCTTGGAGGTCAAAAGTCGCCAGCCAGTCGTCTTTGTTGAGGGAGGGTATGATGTTGGAGAGGATGACCATTTTGAAGTGTTGATACTGCGCATGTTTGTTGACAGCTCTGAGATCGAGGATGGGTTTCCAGCCCCGACTTCTTATCTGTGAGAAAATCGGGAATAGAAGTCAGTATTTAGGTACTGGTGTGAGACCCTTTTTACTGCATTATATGGAGCAAGTGATTGATCTCTTGGTATAGAATATCCTCATGAGATGGATCCCTGAAGAGGGACAGAGTGGGTGGTTGGGTTTTGGGAAGGGATAGGAATGGGATTCAGTATCCGAGTTTTATCATGTCCAGAATCCATTTGTCTGTGGTTATGAGGCTTCACTGTTGGTAGAATGTTGCTAATCTGTGGTTGGATAATATGATGATAGGTAGGCGGCTTGGGTGAGGGAAGATGAATCTGACAGCTATCGATCAGACCTTCAAAAAGGTCTAGAGGACTGGAATGGGGTGTGTTGGTCAGCTGACTGCTACCTCCTTCCCTGAAACTACTGCTTTCTAGAGTCATATTGTCTGAGCGTGACCAAAAAAAGATGAGGGTAAGGTTTATTTTGCTTTCTATTTGCTGCAGGAGGCTAGATACCCAACATTTTGAGTGTAGCCCTGGAGTCTTTGAGGGAGTGTAAGGAAGTATCGGTGCCATCTGCAAAGAGCTCTGGACCTTCGAAAGGGAGGTCCTTCCACCTTCCTCTGGACCTCCTTTGGGAAACCCAAGCAGGTGGAGCCAGAAGGCCCTTCTCATCACCACTGATGTGGTCAAGGCCCGTGAGCTGTGTCCGCTGAATCCAATGCAGCTTGGAGGGCTGTTCTAGCTATCAATAGCCCTTCATTGGTGTTTCCTCTCATTACTTCTATTTTGTCATCTGGAAGGAACTGAATAAAGTCTGTGATTTGTTCAAATATGTAGTGAGAGTATTTAGCTAACATTGCAGTGTAATTGGCTATGCGTAGCTGTAAGGAGATGGAGGAGGATGGTTATCTGCCCATTGCATCTAGCTGTTTCTACTCCTTGTGCGGGGAAGTGGATTTAGCAATGTTTTGCTTGTTCCTCTGGTTTGCTGCCTCAATCACTATGGAATTAGGGGCAGGGTGATAAAACAGAAACTCAGCCCCTTGAGGAACTACATAGTATTTCCTGTCCACCTTCTTGCCAACAGGTTGAAAGGTGGCAGGTATTTGCCAAAGTTGTTTGGTTAGGTCTATAAGGGTGGGATCCATGGCCTTGTGGCTGGAGAGGCATGGAGGATGCTTGTACGTTTGTGTTGGGTCTCTGGCGCTGTTCTTAAAGAGACCTCCAGGTCTTCAGCTACTCTTTTCAAAAAGATCTCGAAAGGCCTTGAAGTCATCCCCAAATGGGGGTTGTGTAGGCATGACTATTTCCTGGAGAGGAAGGAGACACGTGTGTGAGTGGAGAGGAAGTAGTAGATTCCTTGTCACTTACTGATTGATTGAAGTCATCCTGGTCCCTTGAGGTATTAAGGGACACAGTGGATGTGGGTCTTCAGCGGAGGTGAGCAGCGCGTTGATATTGTTGCTGCTGAGCCCTGTAAGGTGCCCAGGGGTCTCAGTAGGGCCATGTGGGAGGCACTGATATAGGCAGCAGTAGCCACTGTGTAGGTTGCCAGTATGGTAAGACTGGCTGAGAGCGAGGGAGTTTTCGCCCTGGCATGGAATGTCTGTGAGGGGTTGCAGTCATTATGGAAGCCTGATCCTCCTCACCATAGAATGAAGGTATAGCTGTGTCAGAAACAGATATGGAAAGCCCCTCCGACTTGAGGGAGGAATCAGTGCCAAATAACGGTGTAAGAGGCACTGAGGAAATCAGAGTCACCAGTCAATGTATATGGGCAAAATGGCAGCACAGGTGGTAGAGAACCTTGTTCCCTAACATGTTTTGGTTTCGACCTGACAGGCGAAGGCACAGGTGCTGGGAGTGGTAACTGCCCTTATGCTCAGTATTGCTACATGCAGGTGGGATTGATGACACAGTTTAAGCTTTGTGCTGTTCTGACGTGCCAGGCTTGGGCTTGTCAGACTTCTTGGGCACCTTGGCCAGGTCCTTAGACCCTCAGGGTGCAGTAGGAGAACGCTGCCCTGGTAAATGCTTGTCCAGAGCCACCACAGGGGACGAATCTGATTTAGAGCTTAGGGATCACCTTTTCTTAAGTGAAGGGAATTCCCTGTTCACTGCTGCATGTGCTCTTCTGTTCAGAAGAAGTAGAGATACCAGCTGTGCCAGGTGGTACTGCCTTATCAGACATTGCCACTGGTGATAGTGGTAGCGGGGATGAAGGATGACCAGTGTCAGATACTGGTCTGTGAGAACGTCCGATCAGACTGAAAAACACTCGCATTCGGCTGATCCAATGTCTCAATTTTCACTGATAACAGCCCCAGCAACAACTACCGCCACAGCAACAGCCATGGCCCATGAGGCAGTCTGGAGGTACGGTGATGAGGAAGACACATGAGGTAATAGGAAGTAGCACAAGGCAAGAAATTGACCCAAGTGCTCAGCGTGTTGCGGTGGGATTCCCCACTGAGCAAGCAGTGTACCAAGTCACTGCCAACAGGGTCCTGAGCTAACACCTCGTGGAGTGGAAGGGCCCTCTGCAGCGCTCCTGGGCAGAGGTAGTTTCTCTTGGGCCTGTGGACGAGGCCTCTGGGTTGTATTTACCCCTATAGAGTGGACTGTTATTTGGGACTCTGGCAGTTGGACCGTATATAGCCTTCTGTGGGATAATTGAGTGGAGTCAACTAGAACCACAGGATGTAGGGGATGGGAGATGGGGAAGGAGGTGGGGGTTGCTCACCCAGCAGGGCGAAAGGAACCCAGATGGGGGGGCCCCCCCATCACCATGCCAGGAGGCTTTCTCCAATAGGATCCTGGGGGCAGTATGCTGACAGAGACCGAGGCTGGATATGGAGGGAGACTTCCTGCACGAACAGTGGGAAGACCTTATGCTGAGTTGATCTTGGGAGCAGGTGACGGGACCCAAGATGCAGGGGTACGTAGATCGTCAGAGAGCCCAAGGTCCCCGGTTCTAGGTATGGGAAGACCACCTATACCAGGTAGACAAAGACCCTCAGACTTGGGGGGAGGTGCAGCAGCTCCTGGCCCCCAGGAAATATATACGGGGCGTATTAAAGATGGCCCTTGCACAACCTTGGGCTGGACATCTGGAGTAGAAAAAGACCAAGCAACAGGTGACCCAGAGGTTCTTCTGGCCAGGAATATACTGGAAGGTTTGTGATTTTTGCAAAGCCTGCCCAAACTGCCACAAGACCAGCAAAAAGCACATAACCAAGGCCCCTTTGGTAGTGTTACCGGAGGTGGGGATCCCCTTCGAGAGGGTCTGGCTGGATTTAGAAGGCCCCTTAGAAAAGACTAGCTCGAGGCATTAGTACATCCTCGCAGTCATAAATTATGTGAACAGGTACCCCAACACTGTGCCTATATGGAATATTACAGCACCCACACTGGTGGCTGAGCTGATAAAGATCTTTTCCCAGATGGGGATACCCCGAGAGATTTTAACAGATCAGGGAATGAATGTGTCCTCCAAGCTGATGGCAACGTTATGCCGGCTACTAAATATCAGAGCCCTGAGGACATCTGTCTACCACCCCCAGATGGGCCAGTAGAGCGTTTTAACCACACCCTAAAGTCTATGATGTAAAGGTTTGTTGAAGAGGATCTCCGGAATTGGGACAAGCTGCTCCTGGCACTGCTATTTGCAGTACGTGAAATCCCGCAAGCATTGACAGGCTTCTCGCTGTTCAAGCTCCTTTATGGGAGGCAGCTGAGGGGAATATTAGATCTATTAATGGAGATCTGGGAAGCATAGGAGTCCCGGGTCATGGGATCGCTCCCACACATCCTACAACTCCACGAGCGACTACAGGAACTGGAAGGGTTTGCCCATGCCAACCTGTTGCAGCAGGCCTAAGAGATACAGGCCAGGTACTAAAATCACAGTGAAGCTACGCATATTTGAGCCAGGAAATCATGTCCTCCTCCTGTTACCCTCTAGAGAGTCTAAGTTGCTGGCAAAATGACAGGGCCTGTTTGAGGTGGTGTGATGTGTGGACTGGTGGACTACAAAGTATGGCTGCTGGGAAGGAGGAGGGTCCAGATCTACCACGTCAACCCTTTAAAGAAATGGAAGCCACAGGAGCGGGCCTGTTGATTACTCTATACCCACCTGAACCAGAACTAGGGCCATGGGTCGGGGATTCCTTAACTACTACATCAGTTGCAACTGGAGAGGAGTTAGACACAGAACAAGGGGAGTTGCTTCCAGAATGACTGAAAACATCGAAAATAGCACTCCTCTAGCTGGCACGGATAGGCTTTGGAGAATGAACGGATCATACCACATATATGAAATACCATGTACTCTCAAATCAATCCGTAAGTTAATCAAATAGTTGTGTGCAAAGAACAAGTACTACCACCCTAAAAAATGTTTGGCCAGCAGCTTGCTTTGTACAGACACACATGGAGAAGGATCAGTGCGACAATGTATCCGTCAGTAACACTCTAGCAAACACATCACTGACAACAATTGATGAATAAAAATATTTTCACTCCAACATGTCAATGTCAACTTCTTTAGGACTCCTAAAGATCATTATCTTTTGTTTTTTGTAAGCAATACATTCTGTTAAAATATAATTCTTAAAAGTTGATTTTAAAACATTCTCTTGAATATGTACCCAAATAACTGCATGAGGTTAGTCTTGTTTTGCATAATTGTGTTCATGTGAGAAAAGGGCTTTTGAATTGTACCAACCTTGACCCATTTCCAACCAACAATGAATTATCAAAATTTCCATTACTAGATGAGCTGGGCACAATGACACCACTAAAATTAGCATTCTGTAGATTTTTTACAAATCACATGATACTTTCCTTACCTTTATATCACTAGACTGTCCATGGAATAATAATTTGCATTATGCTCTCAGACTAGCATATTTCTTAAAATAAGTTTTCACTTCACAATCAGTATGAAGTAGTATTTTTTTTAAACTATAAAAAGAACTGGGCCTCAATTTAAGTCCATTTTAAATGAACTTTTTTAAAGAATAATTCCAAGAACTGGGTGTAATTACAGAAATAAACTGTTCTTACTGCTGAGTCTGATGGCTCAAATATTCTGTAACATATATTTTATCACTTTACCAACAGGGAAGTTGAGACCGAGAATTTAACTAACTTCACAAGATCAGACAGTTACTTCAAAAGTAAGCATTAAACTCAGAAATCCTACAGTTCCAGGCCTTTTTTGTGACTACTAGGAATGTAAAATCCTATTTAATTGGTTAAATGTGACTGGGACTTTTCAGTTTTGAAAAGAGGAGACTGAGGGGCATATGATAGAGGTACAGTAAAACTCCATTAGTCCGGCATCCAATGCTCCGGGACTCCTGATGGTCCGGCACCATCAGGAACCCGGAAATGCTAGGGCAGCCGGACAGGCTTCCCCCATTCAGCTGCTGCTGAAACTGACCAGCAGCTGAATCGGGGAAGCCAGGAGCAGAGCAGCTGGAGTGCTGATCTGTTTCAGCAACAGCTGACTTGGGGACCCCTGGGGCAGAGCAGCGGGGGTGCTGCCGGGTTGGTCCCGCAGCACCAAGGGGCGGCGCTACGGGACCAACCCGGCAGCACCCCGGCTGCTTTGCCCCAGGCGTCAGGATTCAGCCGCTGCTGAAACTGACCAGCAGCGTCAGTTTCACCAGCAGGCTGAATCCGGACGCCTGGGGCAGAGCAGCTGAGGAGCTGCCGGGTTGGTCTTGTAGCGCTGCCCCTCGGCGCTGCGGGACCAACCCGGCAGCACCCCAGCTGCTCTGCCCCAGAGGTCCCCAAGTCACCTGCTGCTGAAACAGATCAGCGGCTGATTCCAGGAAGCCCCAGGCAGAGCAGCTCTGCCCCGGGCTTCCTGGAATCAGCCGCTGATCTGTTTCAGCAGCGGCTGAATCGGGGACCCCTGAGGCAGAGCAGCTGGAGTCCTGCCGGGTTGGTCCCGCAGCGCCGTCCTTTGGCGCTGCGGGACCAACCCGGCAGCACTCCAGCTGCTCTGCCCCAGGCGTCCCCAAGAGCAGCTGGGGTGCTGCCGGGTTGGTCCCGCAGCCCCGAGGGGCAGCGCTACGGGACCAACCGGGCAGTACCACAGCTGCTCTGTTCCAGGCGTCCCCAAGAGAGTGCTGCTGGGTTGGTGCCGTAGCGCCGCCCCTCGGTGCTGCGGGACCAACCCGGCAGCACCTCAGCTGCTCTCTTGCAGGCATCCCCGATTCAGCTGCTGCTGAAACTGACCAGCAGCGGCTGAATCAGGGACTCCTGGAGCAGAGCCTGACTATCATAAGGGGGGGCTACAAGGAGTCTGGGGTGGCATCCCCTCACACCCCACTCCAGACCCCCTCATAGCCCCCCCCTTCTGATAGTCCGGCATATCTGATAATCCGGCACCCCCTGGGTCCTAAAGGTGCCGGATTATCGGAAGTTTACTGTATATAAAATCATGAGTGGTGAGGAGAGGGTGAATAAAGAAGAGTTATTCATTAGTTCCCATAATATAAGGACTAGAGGACACCAAATGAAATTAATGGGTAGCAGGTTTAAAACTAATAAGCGAAAGTTCTTCACACAGAGCGTAGTCAACCTGTGGAACTCCTTGCCCCAGGAGGCTGTGAAGGCTAGAACTATAACAGAGTTTAAAGAGAAGCTAGATAAATTCATGGAGGCTAGGTCCATAAAAGGCTATTAGCCAGGGAGTAGGAATGGTGTCCCTGGCCTCTGTTTGTCAGAGGCTGCAGACAGATGGCATGAGACAAATCGCTTGATCACTGTCTTCGGACCACCCCCTTTGGGGCACCTGGTGCTGGCCATTGTCGGCAGACAGGCTACTGGGCTAGATGGACCTTTGGTCTGACCCAGTACGGCCATTCTTATGTTCTAAATGGTTAAACACAGTACTACTACTATATTTAACCAATAAAATGCCACACTGGAGAGACCTGCCCACCCACTGGCTCCCCTTCAGGGGCTGCTGCCACTGCTCCCAACCTCTGCACATGTGCCTAGCGCAGCTGGAGCAGACCTCCACCCATGGCTGAGCTGCAGGCAGGGGGGATGCTCTTGGGTACTGTTTAACCATTACCCAGTAAGCATTATCCATTAAGGGTGATGTTTACGCGGTAACTGTTTAACAGAGTACTCATTGACATCCCTAGCAACCACAACCAAGCACTTCCCCACAAGAACAGTTTAGAGCAGGGCTACTCAACTTTGGAAGCTCCAAGGGCCACAATGATACTCAAGGGGCCACAATTTAAGTATGGTTGCATATACATGTAAATATATATGCAAATAGCTGCTTTTATATTGATGGGCATGAATACAAAGAGTAAGGCAAGACTACACAACACACAAGCCCCATTTAAGTCAGTAATGCGGATATTAATAAAATGCTTTCCACCCATATGACAACACTTTTAATGAGCAATGACAGTCCAGGAATATATCTACTAAAACGCACATCAACAGAATACCATTATATTGACTGCTTTTTTGTTTTGGCTCCCACTCGCTGGCTGCGTATTAAGCCCCGCATAAACCCAAACCGCACCATAGGCCACAAAGAAACAGGCCGTGGACCACATTTTGAATAGCCCTGGTTTAGAGTTTAGGGGAAATAGTCCTTAAAAAAAAAAAAAAAAACCCACACCACATAGGGTCATCGTAATAGTGACAGAAATGAAAAAAGCAAAATTCAATTAAAGTTTATTGGCACAAGATATTAAAATGTTGCCAAAGTAGACAGAATATGCTTGTGACGGGGTTATATGCTGTACAAAGTTTGATGAAAAAGTTTAGAAAAAGCAATGCAAGAAGCTCCAGCATTACTCAAAAATTAGTTCTTCCTGTTTATTCTAAAATTTGTGAAACCACAATTCTTACCTAGCCTTTTAGTGTCAAATTTATTGCTATGATTGAGAGAAATGCAGTACTACAAACCCCAAATATTTAAAAACCAAGATTCACTCCCCCTGCAACTGGTTTATAAGTCATCCCCCACCCCCAAAAACATATTTAGGGTCCTTTTATTTACTTTTTGATTTTGCCTATAAGGTTGCACTTCACCAAATTTTCCAACTTCCCTCTGTAACCATGAGGGCTAGACACCATTTTTAAAAAAATGAAAGCCAAAATTCTCATATAGTAATGATTACAGGAGTGCTTTTAGAAAGACAACAACTATCACAATGAATTCACATGAGGTGGTAAAATGGAAATGTATCTTGTTCAGAAACTAAGTCATCTAATTCTGCAATTTTAAAATTCATGTCTTGTTCAGTAATCTATAATATACATTTCCTCAGAGGTTAATATATATTTTATATAACATTTTTATGTGTGTGACTGTATCTAAGTCACATAGCAAAGCCATTTGGTATTTGGTTATTAATTTGTGAAATGGCAGTTTTATTAACTTTCATTGTACATATTCCCATCAAAAACTAAAAGCTATAATTTGAAACAAGAGGTTCTTTTTAATCCCGAGAGACACAGATGTATTTATAAAATAATCATACCCTGAAACAACTAAAACTTCAGAATTTCCAAAGTCTACCATGAATACTTGCATCACTGCTACATCATCAATTCTGTATTTTGTTGGTCCACAGACTTTTCCCTTATTTTTACTTTCCAGGGGAATCAATTCAGTGATAGTTCCACGGCACCACATTCCATTTTCTTTACTGTTGATAAAGATTCTTGCACCTAAATAAAGATTAAAAAAACAACTACTGCAATTTTAAACCAATTAAATCAATGACTTACTTACATCTTAGTTTAGAAGCTATTATCATTACATTTTAGTACATTCTTCCATGGTTTACATTCTATGATCTAGTTAGTTTAGGCCCTTATCAGTGTTTAACAGAATGGAAAAATTGCTTGTCTTGCTTACAACACTCATGCTAATATAAAAGGGAGCAGTGTTCTGAGATATATCAGGGATCAGAACAAACAATGGAAAACGGAGTTTATTTACCATGACTGAAGGATCTTCAAGATGTGTGGCCCATTTCACTATTTCACACATGGATACGCATGTGTTCCTGTGCCTGAGATAGGAGATTTGTAGCAAGCAGTACCCACTGGTGTGTGCCTGCACACTTGTTTGCACATGCTGCTAACCAAGGGTATAACACTGGGTTCGTCTAGACTACATCCCTCTTTCAAAAGAGGGATGTAAATTAGGTAGATTGAAAGTGCAAATGAAGCGCGGTTTTAAATATCCCGTGATTCATTCACATATTCACGTCTGATCGCTGTTTCAAAAAACGGTATTTTGAAAGTGAAACCAGTCTAGACATGGTTCTTTCAGGAAAAAAAAAACCCCACAAAAAACCTTTTTTGAAAGATCCTGTACTCCTGATAAAATTAGTATGGGATCTTTTGAAAAAGGGTTTTTTCACCCCCGAAAGAATCGTGTCTAGACTGTGGTTTCACTTTCAAAATGCCCTTTTTTGAAACAGCGATCCTATGCAAATATGCAAATGAAGCATGGGATATTTAAATCCGCACTTCATTTGCACTTTTGATATGCCTAATTTACATCCCTCTTTCGAAAGAGGGATGTAGTGTAGACATAGCCAACGTGTTGACCAACACCTCTCCTGTAACATCCAGGTAAATAGTTTGAGCAGTCTGTGAACATGAGTGCTCCAGATCTGATGTCTACTTAAATATCAGGCATTAAGATAAAGAGGGGATCTCAACTGGAATGTCTGATTTTGCAGTTAACTCAGAAGAACAGCGCTAGGAAGGACAAACTAATAATTCAGAGGTGATCCATAAATCAGAACTGTTTGGGTCAACTGGGTGCAATGAGAATGACCTGGGCCTTGTCCCAGTGAATCTTCTGCAAAACTTGAGGTAATAGAGGGATGGAAGGAATGGCATCTCTCACATAGTCTATCCAAGAAAGCAGAGGACTTCATCATTGGAGCTCTGACCTAATGAGGTTCTAGATCAGTACAGATTAAATTCCTTGCCTTAGAGGCAGAGAGCCATTATGGTTTCCGCACTGAACAAAGATATCATTCAGAAGAGTTTTATATTTTTCATTTGTACTCTCTGGAGAGCTGCCTGCTGAGATTCTTCATTTCTGTCCACCTGTTAGTATGCTGCTGAGAGCATGATGTGACTTCTGAAGAAGTTACTTACCTTGTGTACTAGTGATGGTTCTTCGACGTGTATATCTGTGGGTACTCCACTTTAGGTGAGACCTTGTGCTGGCCAACAGAGATTTTTGGTAGCCGTGCTCAGCTGCATTGTGCATCCGCTGTAGCTGTTTCGGGGTACTGTTGGGAGTCCGCATAGAATGGTGGGGGCCACATTGTGCGTACTTTCTCTACGCGAGAGCTCAGAGGATCAACTCCAAAGTAGAAGGGAGGAGAGGACAGGTAGTGGAACACTCACAGGGACAGACATCTTGAACACCCGTAGTTACTACACAAAATAACTTCTTTGAGTGCTGTCTTTGTGGGTGTTTCATTTTGAGTGTCTGTAAGAAGTGTCTCAGTAAGGCTGGTAGGCTTTGGAGATAAATACTGGTTGTGGAGGAGAGCACAGCAGGGCTGATGGTAATACTAGTGATAGGATCATCTGTGATGGCATAGAGCTTCATGAAGGTGTGCTTCCAAGTCCAGGTTGCAACTCCACATGTTGGTTAGTTGGGACATTTTTTAGGAATGCAGTTGAAGTTGTCACCATGAGAGAAGTGAGCTGTGACTCCTTTAGTGAAGTTTTAAATTATGCGTTGTGTAGCAAGTGTATATGCAGATGAAGATCCATTTGGAGAGCCGCTGGATGAAAATTGCAGAACTTCTGGACCTTTCAGCTATGAAGACAAATAGAGTTGTGGACGGCTCAGTCCTGTCAGGGTGGAAGGTGACAGCTTCTTTTATGTTTAGAATATGGAGGATCATTTCAAGAAGGTCCCTGTGAAACAGGACAGAATGCAAGTGAAGTACATGGGTTCATTAATATGGAAAGTGATGGCTGCTTTAGGCAAAAATCTGGAGTATGGCTGTAGCATAATTTTATCCTTTGTGAAGATACTGTAGCGGGGTTCTGCCATGACAGTTCCTATTTTTCCAATGTCGACATGATTCTACCAGGAATGCAGCTTTGACAGGTGTAAAATGGAGCAGGTGGCCAAGGATCCAAATGGGGGTCTTGTAAGGCTTTTGAGAAAGTGATTAAGATAGCATCATGCCATAGATTGTTACACTTCAAGATATATATTCTGGATGCCAGTGAGGAAGCTTTTGATAGTAGAGTGTGTAAACATGAATGAGCTGTCCACTCATTTGTGGGAAGTTGTGATGGCTGTGAGGTGGCCTTTAAGTTAACTTGTGGCTAGTCCTGATTAGGGATGTTAAATATTGGTTAATTAATAGTTGATTAACCTCATGAATTCTTATTGGTTACTTATCTATTTTATAGTCCCCGGAGGTGGGGCCAGCAGCCAGTGCACTCTGGCCCCACTTCCAAGGAGCCCCCTGCCATGCCATGCTGCTGCCTCTGTATCAGAGGCAGCAGTGCGTGGTGCCAGGCAGGAGCTAGTCCAAAAACCAGGTCCCCTTGTGGACTGGCTGCCTGTTGCCCCACACTATTGCCTCTGATACAGAAGCAGCTGTGTGAGTGGCAGCAGCCCCTGTTGGGAGGGCAGGGGTTGGGGGGGTGTTGAACTTCCAGACCTGGCGCAAGCTAGAACTGAGCCAGGCTGCCTGCCCATCTGCTCCAAATATATTTTAAATGCAGAGCTGTAACAGGTAGGTCCCAGACCTGGTGTGAGCTGGACTGCTGTCCAGCCTGCTAAAAAATTTACTGGCGGGGGTGGTGGCAGGAATGCATGTAGTCGATACCATTAACCTATAAGCTTTTGCTTATCGGTTAATCAACTACACTTTTGCATCACTAGTCCCAATTCTTTAAGATCCAGCATGCAATCTAATGTCATAGGTAGGGTTGCCTTAATAGGAGACAACTGTTTTTGTTGGTACCACAAGGAGAATCTTTCCCACTTGTACAGGTAAATATTTCTGGCTATGGGATGATGGCTATTTGGTAATGTGTGCTTTACTCTGTCGGAGTAGATTTCTTCTCCATATTTGGAACCACGGAGGAACTACATTTTGAGCCAGATAGTCCTGGGGTTTGGGTGCAGCATGTGGCCTTGATGCTGCAAAAGGAGATCTGGTAATAGGATCAGTGGGTGAGCATCACATACTGAAAGGCAAGGAAGGTAAGGAAACAAAGTCTGTCTTGGCCATGTCAGGATAATGAGAATAACGCACGCATGGTGTGTGTATCTTGTGTATGACTCATGGGATTAGTGGTATGGATAGAAACATGTACAGTGGTATGGATAGAAACATGTCCCAAGAAAGGTGTCTCCCAATAATCCTGGTTCAAGAGGCACTCTGGAGCAAAAGCACAGGCATCTGTGCTTCTTTAGTGTTACAAAGAGGTTGATCTGTGGATAACCCCATTTGCAAAATATTACCCTGAAGATAGTGGGGTTTATATTCCACTCATGCTGTTCTGAGAAATGGCAACTTAAGGTGCTCACCATGGTGTTTTGGCAACCCAATAGATAGGATGCAGTCAGGGTTATGTTGTTTCACATGCAGCAATTCCATAGTTTGAGAGCTTTGATTCACAAAAGATTGGGCTCTTTGTGATTGACATCAAACATACATGCCATATTGTCGGTGAAAATGTGTATAGTCGTGTTTCATATTAGTGGTAGGAGATGATAGCAAGCATTGCATACAGCATGGAGTTCCAGGAGACTGATGTGTAGGTGGGATTCTGGTCAAAACCACTTGCTCTGGATGGTGAGACAGTCTGTGTGTCCCCAGACTATGCTGTAACTAGGAAGGGAGAGTCATGTCAAAAAGTGATGCCCACAAGTTTTGGGGTTGTGTCCACCAGTGTAGGGAAGTAAATACTTTTGGTGGAAGCGTGATCTATCTATCCAGGTTATGGTGGGCAGGGGTACAAAGCCTTGTGTATTTCATTATGTAGATTGTGACTGCCATGTGGCCTAAGATTTGGAGGCAAGTCTTCACCATGGTGTGGGGGCTGCGAGAGATCGGCACAATGAGTGTTGTCAGTATGGTGATCAGTATTGAGCAATATTGCCTTGGTCTGCATGGAGTCCAGGAGTGCTCCTATGAACTCCCAACTTTGTGTGGGTTTCAAGGTCTATTTCTGTGTGTTGATGTGTAGATCCAGGTGTTGAAAAAGATCTATGGCAGTGTGCATCATGGTTACCATTTTGTGGTGCATAGTGCCCTTGATTAGGCAATCATCTAGATAGGTGAATATGTCTTTGTCATGAGAGATGTACCGATATAATTGGGAATGTCTTGTGGGGCAGTGGACAGACCAAATGGGAGTACTCAGTATTGGTAGTGTTCACCATGAATCTGAGGAACCTTCTGTGGGCATGATGAATATTGATCTTGAAGGCTGAAAACCAGTCGCCATTGTCCAGCACTGGTGTAACTGTGGCAAGACTGACCATCTTGAAGCTCCAGTTCCATACAAATTAGTTGAGTTTTATGAGGTCTAGGGTAGGTTTCTAATCCCAGTTTCTGTCTTAACGATGTAGTAGTTAAGAGTAAAATTCCTTTCCTCAATACAGAGTGGGAACGGGTTCCATGGCATCAAGTTGAAGGAGATGGGATATGTCTAGCACAGTTGTGGCCAATCCGCGGCTCACGAGCCGCTTGCTGTTTTTCCTCTCCTCTCCCCCCCCCCCCCCGCACTCCCAAAAACGGCCCTCTCCTCCTGGCTCCATGTGCTTACCTGGGCAGGGGAGTCATCTGGCGCAGTCATTAAAGATGGAGAATTAAATATGGCATTGGCTGGCAGGAGCTGGATGTGGCCAAAAAGCCTCTGAACACGTTTTCTTAAAGGGGCACGGTTTTATTTTTTTTTTGCTTGACAACTTTGCCATGGCTCTTCGTGCTGCATCCACTGATATCTTGGCTTTTTGCCCAGAATGGGTTGGCCACCCCTGGTCTAGCCAATGTTCCCTCTAATCTTTTCCATCCATGTGCAGAATCAATTTTTTATGCTCATCAAAACATGTAACAATGATTCATTGTCAATGAGTATCATTAGTAGAAACAAAACCTAGTTGTGGGTGCTCTGCTAATCAACAAGGCAGCATCTAAATCTCTCCTGAGCACACAGCTTACAAGGAACACTGCCTCTAACTGTAAGAGATACTCATGAGATGGGTCTCTGAAGAGGTATGGGGAGGACAGAAAGGGTAGAGCTGCCAAATTGAGCTTTGGATATGGAGGGCTGGGTTGCCCCAGACATCTCTGGGAGCACTGCTTCTATCTCTATTCAAATTGCTGTTGATTTTGGTGATGGAAAGAGGTGTCGCAAGGCATCTGGTATGGAGTGTGGTGCCATTTCTTGTTGGGTGAGGTGTAGATGTAGAATGTGGTTCAAGAGTCCTTCATGGTATGGAGGACCTTGTCAATTTTGAATGAAATAGCTGAACCCTATCAAATAGGGGGTCTTAGACCTTGGGCTGAAGCTCCATAGGTATTCCTGAGGCTTGTAGCCAGAAGAGCCATGAATTATAACTGTAAAAATGGTTTGGGCCACTGCGTCAGCAATGTCCACATCTGTCTGTAAGGTGTCCAGGCTATCATTTGGCCCTTGATGGTGGATTGCAATTTGGGGTGCTTGTATTCTAGCAAGTCATCAAAGAGCTCCTGTATTTTGGCATAATTAGCATAGTTGTAGTTGGCTAGGAGTACTGGATAATTTGCAATGCAGAACTGGAAGATGGAGGATGAATATAATTTTCCATCCAAGGAGGACTACGCATTTATGTTCCTTATCCTAGGGCGTAGATCAAAAGTGTGGTTGTTTTGCTCAATGGTTGATGACATCAACAAGCAGCACATATGGCTACGGACGGGAGAATAAGAAATCCTAGTCTTTGGCCAGGACAAAATTATTTTCTGCTTGTGCATTTGTGGGTGGAGAGAGTGTAGGCAGGTGTTTGTCAAATGGTTTCTGCAGGCTTCATGATCACCTTGTCAATAAAGAGAGAGATTTTGGCAATAGCAGAGAGATGGGTCCTTGATGGGTAAAAAATGAATTCTGATCCTTTAGCCAGTACTAAGTATTTTTTTCAGCTGTTTCCTGCATACAGAGGAGATAGAGATATGCCACAATATCCTGGCAGGCTCCAAAATGGTTTCCTTAATTGGAGGGGCCACCTTACTGTAACAATATGGCTTTTCTGTAGCCATGTTGGAAGGCCTGTGCTAGGCCTGAACCAAAGCCACCTTCAGCAGCCAGACGGAAAAGCAGCAGCCATTAAATGAAAGGCCTGGAGTCACATACTCACATTCCATCTATTTTGTATTAAAAAGTGTCACATCAGGCTGTGAGGAAGGGACTTTGCCCTAATAGCTCCCCCACTGTCACCAGATAAAGAAACAGATCTCAAGAGGGGTAAAGAAAACCTAAATAATACCATTCTGTCTGGCAAGAAACTGCTTATTCATAGAGACAGTTGTGGAATTCCCATTCTATGATCATGGTCATTACAATTTCCTATTGTTTGTCTGTGTGATCTCTGTCTGGTTTGTAACTGTTTCTGTCTGTTATATAATTAATTTTGCTAGGTGTAAATCAATTAAGGTGGTGGGGTATGATTGGTTAGGTAATTTTGTTATGACTGGTTAGTAAAATTATACTAAAATAATTGGTTAAGGTATAACTAAGCAAGACTCAGTTTCATTATATAAAACGGGGGTCCAAGAAGGAGATCAGGAAGATGATGATCGGAAGTAACAGAAGCAGAAAGAAGGAAGCAAAAGGCTGGAAGAAGACCAAAGGGAGACAAGGAACCCCAAGAAGAACTCCTCACCTCCAAGACCGAGCCTAAGATAAGAGCTGCCAGGACTCTCCTGCACAACCGTGACGTGCAGCAGCTAAGATCCAGAGAGACTGACCTTGCCTGGCCAACAGGGGAAGTCTGCCTGCCTTTATCAGAACTGGTGAGTATGACACTGTGTGCTTAGCATGTGTATTCTGCTTGTTTGGGAACTGTCAATAAATAGAGAATAAGGATATTACCGTGTGAGGCTCTTTCAGTGGCTAAAGATCCTGCAAAACCTGCAGGAAGAAGTCCCCTGAACCCTAGGAATTGGGTAAGGGTGAGTGTGTAAATTAACAGGGTTGCACCTTGAGCTTTAGGAACTGGGTAAAGGTGTGTGTCTCTACAGTGTGGAAGGGTTTGAGAAATTTGTGCAGGTTAACTACTGGATTCAGAAGGCTGTCAGATATCCAGTGATAGGTATTCTGGACCTCCTCTACTGGGATCTGGAGCTAAGATGCCACTTTCCTGATATTGCCTGTGGTCATCAGAAAGTGAAAGTGAAGAAGGAGCAACTGTCTCATCTACTGAAGAGACTAAGACAGCTGCTATATTAGCATGCTACTTATGCAGTAGCCTTCAAAGACTAAGTTCAAATCCTCCAATAATTTCACAGATCTCATTTGGACTAAACGTGTGGGGAGGAATAAGGAAGATCTCCTTTCCTGGAAAGTTAAAAAGCTGTTGTGTCAGTCTAGTGGAAATGAGGTTAATTGGCATGTTGTGTAGAACATTTTTTCCCCCCAATGGCTATTAGCCAGAATGGGTAGGAATGGTGTCCCTAACCTCTGTTTGTCAGAAGCTGGGAATGGGCAACAGTAGACAGATTGATCACTTGATGATTACCTGTTCTGCTCATTCCTCTGGGGCACATGGCACTGGAAACTGTTGGAGGAAAGGATACTGGGCTAAACAGACCATTGGTATGACTCAGTATGGGCAATCTTATGTTCTTAATTGGGATAATCAGATACAGGTCAACTACTTCTGTCCCATACTCTGACAAATCCAGCTGTTGGCTAACAGTTGGCACGTGTACTTTCTGCATAAATATGGGATCCCGGTGTAGGGATTCCAAGGATCTCAGGAATACCAAAAGAAAGGGTCTTCTATACTTCTAGAACACGGGTGGGTACTAATTTTTGGTGGGGGCCACTCCAAAATTTTGGAAAGTGGTCAAGGGCCACACTTTTCTGAGGAGGGAGCGTGGGGTCTAGGATGGAGGCTGGGTACAGAAGGGCACACGGGGTAAGGAACTGGGGTGCAGGAGACAGTGTGAGGTCTGAGAGGGAGTCTGGGTGAAGGAGAGGGTTGTGACCTGGGTCAGGAAAATGGAGTGCAGGGCCTGGGAGGGTGTTTGGGTGCAGGAGAAGACTCTGGCCTGGGGGAAGATTGTAGGAGGGAGTGTAGGGTCTGGGATGGAGTTGTGAGTTGGGGCAGGGGGATACAGAGGGTTTGGATGGTGATCTCGGGGAAGGAATTCAGGTGCAGGAAAGGCAGGGGTGCCAGAGGTAGGCTCTGGCTGGGAGGTGCTTCCCCTAAGTGTCTCCTGGCCAGCACCCCCAAGGCAAGCTGGGCTCCCTGCCTGCTGCAGCCCCAGATCACTTAGAGCTGCAGGCTATTCCCTTCCATGTGGATCTCAGCTCCAGGAGGGGGAAAAGGGCTTGTGCTGCCCCCATCCCTCAGGCCAATCTATCAGCTCCTATTGGCTGGTTGTTTCTAGCCAATAGGAACTGAAAGATTGGCTGGGATCAATTCCTATTGGCTGATTCTGGAAATAGGAGCTGAGGTTTGGGCTAGGGGTGAGGAGATAACACAAATCCTTCTTTCCCTCCAGAGCAGAGAGCCGCTGGACCACACTTTAAACCCGTAGCAGCTGTGTGCCTGAGGGTCCTGGCAGGGGGGTTCATGGGTTGGATGCAGTGGCTTCACGGGCCGAATCTAGACCTCGGGCCGTATTTTGCCCAGCCCTGTTCTAGAATCTGTCTGGATTAACCTACGTAAATTGAGACAATGATTTATCTGGAACTTCCAACTCAGACCATGAAAAGGTAGGTTCCTGTTCAAATGACAGAACCACTGGTGCTGGCAGATGGATGCTCCTGCTTACAGAAGATAGAGGGGAAAGTCCCATCCTCTTGAGGTAGGTTCTTCCTCCTGCATCTCAATATCCCTGAATAAGGATGGACTTGAAAGAAGCAGCAATTTAAAACAGGAATATGTGAAAAGATGTCTTTTGGAGAAATGAAGGTTTTAGACCTTCCCAGAATACATTTCTCTAGTTGGGCTCACTGGATCCAATGGGTTCTTCCAAGGTGCTGATGCAGTGTCAAGGCCAGAGCTTACTCTGTGCTGGTGAGTTCTGATCCCTTGTTTTAAGCACTGGCACCAGTCAATACTGACAATCTTACATCTTTGAGTCACAGACTCAGACTGATAAGGTTTAAATGTACTTAAGTTCCTACAACCTGTATGAAAAGATTCACTCAACTAGAGCGAGGTCTTTTGAAAGCAGATTTTGAAGACGACAATGACACCATCTGCCCTTATGCTTGTGACCGTGTCCCCTGCTCTCATGAGAAATCATGGGAAGAGGTTCTTTGGGAATAGCAGGTGAAAGCTTAGCTCTTGAGTTCTTGTTTGAATAGGTACTATTGACTGAAACTGGTGCATCAGGGGGCGGGGTTCCCAGCCCAAATCTGATTGTGGTTTCAGTGCCTTCGCCATGAGTTGGAATTTTCATCCTTTCTGGGTTCAGGGAGAAAGGAGTGATAGATGCTACACTTAGCAGATTTGTGAGCCTTGCCAAGGCAGTAAAAGCAGTGTTGGTGTTTGCTGTTCACTGATAAGTAGTGGGGTCAGGAGTTCTGAAACACTGGAACTCTGGGTATAGCCCCTATCCATGAGAAAACTCCCTGAGATTTGGGGGAAGGGTGAGGAAGGAGAGAATAGACTATCCAAACTATTAAAAAGACTAAAAACTACCATACTAAGAACTATTTACAATTTATTAACACGTTTGCTAAAGTGTGAAGGTATCTATGAACACAGGAGATTCTCATTCAGGCTATGTGGCGGTAAGAAAGAACTGGAGAGACATCAGTTCACTCTTCCCTTGATGTCCTCGGTTAGCAGCCCACAAAGTGGGGGAAAGAAACCCACATAAACAATGCAAGCCTAATTCCAATCTCAGGAGCAGGGGAGCACATGCATACCCCTGTATTGAATACAAATAGACTCCATCACTTTAAAAAGAATTTGAGTTAGGTTGTAAATAAACAAGTTTTTTTTATACAATGTTAAGGTTCAGATAAAACTCAATGACAATATTGTTCCTTTAAAAAAATTCTACATCTTTAAAAATCCAAGCATTAGAATGTCTGGAAATTAGCAGCTCCTCACTGCCACATAATCCTTCACTCAATAACTGAAAGCAGATTTCACATCAGCCACCAAACTTAAATTTGTTTTCACAAATTTTAGGAAATAAACTGTCAAAATACTGACTTGCTAGATTATAAAATCCCAGTTAGCATTCAATTATTATCATTATTCTATTCTGGTTCTTCTACTGCTCTCACCACCATTCAACAGAAGAACTGTCCTGAGGCACATTAAGTGATTAAACTAACAGGTTTCACATGTGGACAAGGGATAGTTTAACCTATGGAACAGTTATAGAGTAAGTTAACCATAAGAAAGAAAGGCTGCTTTCATAAGAGTGCACACTGATTTATACACTAAATGAATAAATTAGACCCAATCCATTTTGAGTCCATATATTAAAAATAAAGTCACACCAGTTAATGGCTATATCTAGATACTAAATTCATAGCCCCAGACACAAAAGTTTTAGGATTTTCGGGTGTAAAAAGCAATCAACACCTGCTCAAATTAAGATTAGCTGCGTGTGATAAAGACTTTCTGAATATCAGGCCACTTTCATTTCTGTGACTTAATAAATATCTCCGTGCCTAAGTTTATATAACCAGTGAAAACATACTTTGTCTCTCACAACTCAAGATGGATTCTCCAGAGCAACACTCATTCTAGAATGCATAAGATAATTTTAATAACCAAACACATTTGACTAATGAAGAATAAAAATTATAAAACTATAAGCAGATCATAGAACAACAGAATACTAGAACTGGAAGGGACCTTTAGAGATCAGCAAGTCAAGTTATCTGCCCCCACAGAAGGACCAAGCACCATCTAGATTGCCCTGATAGATGTTTATCTAACCTGCTCTCATATATCTCTCATGACAGAGATTCCACAACATCCCTAGGCAATTTTTTCCAGTGTTTAACCACCCTGACAGGCAGGAAGTTTTTCCTAATGTCCAACCTAAACCTCCCTTGCTGCAATTTAAGCCCATTGCTTCTTGTCCTATCATCAAAGGTCAACAAGAACAATTTTTCTCCTTCCTCCTTATAACACCCTTTTAGGTACTTGAAAACTGCTATCGTGTCCCCCCTCTGTCTACTCTTTTCCAAACTAAACAAACCCAGTTCTTTCAATCTTCCTTCATAAGTCATACTCTCTAGACTTTTAATCATTTTTGTTGCTCTTGTATGGACCTCTCCAAATCTTTCTTGAAATTTGGTGCCCAGATCTGGACATGATACTCTAATTGAGGCATAATAAATCACAAGAGTAGAGGGGAAGAATTACTTCTCATGACTTCCTCACAGCACTCCTGATAATGCATCCCAGAATGATGTTAGCTTTTTTGCAACAGTTGACATATATTTAGCTTCTAGTCCACTATGACCCCAAGACCTCTTTTTTCAGTACTCCCTTCTAGATAGTCATTTTCCATTCCGTATGTGTGAAATGGATTATTCCTTCCTAAGTGGAGTATTTTGCATGTGTGCTTATTAAATTTCACCTTATTTACTTCGGATCATTACTCCAGTTTGTCCAGATCATTCTGAATTATGACCCTATCCTCCAAAGCACCTGTATCCCTCCCAGTTTGGTATCATCTACAAACTTTATAAGCACACTCTCTATGCCATTATCTAAATCGCTGATGATATTGCATAACACTTGCATAATATCAATCCAATAACAAGATACAGTAACATGGAATTTTAAATTAACTTATGTTTTTGAAAATTACTTGAATTACCTAGTTCCAAAACATCTGAAGGATTAAGGTATGAACTCTTACTACTGCAAAAGTGACTCAGCTTTTTTTCCAAAAAGATTGCTGTTTTCCTCTGTGAATATCTCCGAATATAGAAGTGGCAAGGATTTATTACATGGCTAACAAAAACTAATTCTCGAGCACCTGTGTAGAACAATTCAGAAAACAGTACACATGAAAGATTTATTGATGTCCAATTGATATTTCAGTGATGCACATAAAACATTCACATCCATGTTAATGTTATAGTTGTATTGTAGTTTAAAAGTTATTAGCAGATGAACTGAAGGAGTAGTAGGCTAAGTACTTTCCCATCCCTGTGATATGCTCTTCTAAACCATGTTCTGAAAAAAAAAATCTGAGTTAGACACTTCTATCAACAAACAGGATTTCAAAAACTTACCCAAACTCTATTAGCCTGAGGACTAAACCTACTACAAACAAGATGAAAAAGGGGGGTTACTCATCTGCATAGTAACTGATGTTCTTCAAGATAGGTCTCCCCGTGGGTGCTCAACATTAGGTCAATGTGCTGCCAGCGAGCCTCTTCTCCAGAGTCTTATGGGCTCCACGCATGCAGGCATGAGCCTTCCCCCTCCCCTCAGTCCTTTTTTTTACCCTGAAAACATATAGCCCATCAAGGAGGCCAGCATTCCAAAGGAGAGGGGAGGAAAGAAGGATAGTAGAGCACCCACAGGGATACACATCATCTTGAAGAACCATCATTACTGCACGAGGTAACTTCTCCTTCAGTGGTGTCCCTTTAAGCACGCCACTCAGGTGACTAAAAAGCATTACTTACAGTTGTGGAGGTGGGTCTTTGGAGTCAACTATGGAAGAGGCAAGGATGGTGTCATCCACAGAGGTAGTAGCTAATGGTTCTTCTTGTAATATGTAATGTTCTGCGAATGTATATGAGGAAGACCATGTAGCTGCCCTGCAGATGTCAGCCTGTGGGATGTTTTGTAGAAAGGCAGTCAATGCAGCCATCACTCTGGTGGAATGTGCAGTGACCACCTGCAGTGGCTCTTTGTTTCAGAGTCCATAGCAGGTATTTATGCACTTTGATATCCAGGTGGATGTGTTGTGTGGAGACAGTTATTCCCTTACCAGGACCAGACGTAGATATAAAAAGTCTATTGGATTTTCTGAAAGGCTTAGTTCTATCTATGTAAAAAGCAATTACCCTTCTTGTATTGAAGTATAGAACATCTCTTCCCTCAGGCAGTTATGTGGTTTAGGGTGGTAAGTGGGAAGGTAAATGGGCTCATGAATGTGGAAGTTGGAAATGACCTTTGGTAAAAACTTGGAATGGGGTCTGAGAATAATCTTATCCTTAGTGAAGAGTGCATAGTGCGGATCTACCATGAGGGCTGCAATTTCGCTTATACGTCATGCGGATGTGATCTCAACAAGGAAGGACACCTTCATGACCATGTGTTGCAGTGAGGCCATCACTAATGGTTCAAAAGGCAGGTCTTGTCAATGAGTCCAACATACGGTTGAAATCTTGCAGTGGAACAAGTGGGTGTATATGTGGTCATGAATTGGATAGGCCTGCTACGAACAGCTTGGTAATTGGATGAGTGAACATCGAGATGTCAAACACTGGTTTATGATGGACTGTGGTGGCCAAAAGATGAACCCTGGAGCTGATGGAGAGCCCCACATTGCTACGGTCCATTAGGTATCACTTATGGTAGGTATCAGAGAGGTATATGCTTGTAAGATGACAATGAGTGCACCATTGCTTAAACTATTTCCATTTGCTTGGACAGGTATATCTTGTAGAAGGATGATGACTGCTGAGGTGGACCTATTTCACTCTCCGGGAGCAGGTAAGTTCATCATTCTGGAACAATGGAAAAGCCAGGTGGTGCGCTTCAGATTCTGAGGGCTTGGGTGGTATGCTCATCCATTGCATTGAGTTAGTGATCGGGAAGTAATAGGGAGAAGAATAGGTTTGGCGAACAACAGGTAATGGGAGTAAGGAAACCAATGTTGTCTTTGCCAGTATGGTGCTATTTAAATTACCTTCGCTTGGTCCGCTCAGATCAGGGGAACTGGGGGGAATGCATACAATGGATTTGCCCTATTTCAAAATAGACTGTAGCTGTGGCTTCTTGTTCAGGCAGGTCATTTAGCAGCTCTGGTAACCTGGTGTAGTTACTATAATCATAACTGGCAAGAAGACCTGGATAATTAAAGATTGTAAAATTAAGCCTACCCAATGAATAGATTTTCCTCCCAAAAACGTCGAGCTTTGTGTGATCCTTGTTCTGGGGCACTGATTTGAACTGTGGGTGTCTGGAGTGGTGCTGAACAGAATCTAGCACCAGGGAATTTGGCTGGGGGCAAGAAAAAAGAAAATCCATCCTTTAGCCAGGATAATGTACTTTCTATTGGCCCTACAATTAGTTTTTGGACTAGATGCTGGTGTCTGTCATGTGGGTTCCGATAGCACTACCCATAAAACAAGCTACCATGGAACTATCTTGGACGATGTGGTAGGCGGTAGAATTGTTAGTAGGTTGTGCTGCTTCTCTTGTAGGGCTATATCTTGTGACTGTGCTACCCTTTCAAACAATTCCTGAAATTGATTGAGTCGTCATCATCTTCTGCAGGACCTGTCTGAGTTGTGGCTGATGGTGGAGGATGGGATGGAGAAGATTGAACAGTCTGTGGAGCAGACTTTTCTGGTGTACTTGTCAGGGTAGCCAGAAGTGATTGTTGACATTGGTGCTGATGTGATAGTTGAGTGTGATATTGGCCCCATGGTAGCCACTGGGGTTGGTATTGTTGAAGTGGATAGGGCCATGGGTGACTGAACCAAGGGTAATGAGGTTGGTGATATGGTGGCCTGTGTTTGCTTGAACATCAGGAACTTACACAGCTACTTGGTGATGAGTGCTGGGAAGGAAAACGGCTCCCATTTCTGGTGCCAGGGCCAGTACCAAGGGATAGTGTAGGGGAGAAGGAAATAGTCTCAGAGGAATGCCAGTTTGGACTAGGTTCCTCGAGTCTCAGAGTGCACAAGTGTTCTATCGGTACTGGTGAAGAAGACACCAGTGATTATGATGCTTAGTGCTGGGGCTCTGTTTTGTGTGGTTTCGGCTTTGGCACTTGTGGAACCAGGGTGTGCTTCGATGCTGCTGTGTGCCAGGACTCCGCTGACTACAGAAGTGGTGCCATGTCTTTCAGTACCAGTGGAGGCAGCATGTCCCTCTTTGTAGATGCCGATGTCGTCAGTGCTGGAGTGGTGCCCACTTAGATTCCAACTTGGAGCCATCGTTGGTTCCATCTTCTGTTTTTGTGCTGTGCCAGAGGTTGACAGCACCAGAGAGCGTGTGGCTTGTGATGTTGACAGTGTAGCCAGTAAAGACTGTGCTGGGAAGGCTCAGTATTTACATGAGTCTCATATAGGAGATGAATTGGCCCTTTTTCTTAGAGTTGAAGGTTCTGAGGGAGCAGCCGTCTCTGCTCTTGGCAGTTGATATTTCTGCCAGAGTAGATTTTTAAGCTTCATCTCTCAGTCTTTTCTTGTCATGGCAGTCATATTTGGGCAGTGTGGGCATTTCAAGCCACATGTCCTTTGCCTAGATGTCACATTACCAGAGTTTAAGGGAAGCAGCCAGGTCACTGCTGCACCCATGGGGGAGTGTCTGCTCCAAAAGTTGGTACAAAGGGGGCCATGTGCTTACTTTCTACTGATTCTGTATATGCTCTTCATATATCTGTATAATGTCTGTGTGTGGAGTTATGAATATGTACTCCGTATGGAGACTGGAAGTTTCTCTGTATGTGGTTGAGCAATGGGCTCAGCATATGGACATACTAATTAGTAAGGCTCCAGAGACAATAGGTCTCTTAAGTACCAGAGACCCACCTATGAAGGAATCTAGGTGCCTGGTCAGAGACCATATTACTCTCTCCAGCTTGGAATAAGCCAGGGGGGATATAAATAGGCTATGTGGCCAACTCCATCTTGGTGCTCAGTTCAGCATCCCAGAGGCAAGAGTGCAGGGATCGAGGAGCCAGAAAGAACTGTGGACCCATCCTGATGGAGGATGTACACCAAAGACTTTTAAGCCAGCAGTTATAACATCTCTGCTGCAAGCCTGCATCGAAAACTGGGAGGTTCGATGCATGTAATGCATGCTACTTTAATAACCTTGCTCTCGTGTTTTTCTTTCTGGTAGTAATGAACCTTTAGATGTTAGATTCTAAAGGACTGGCTCAGTGTGATCTTGTAAGATCCAGAGGGTAAATTGACCTGGGATCTGTGGCTGGTTTCTTGGAACCGGACAGAACTTGTTTGGGGTAGGTGAGATTGAGCTCTAAGACCCCTCACCTGTGGGCAGATCCGGGGCCATCTGGGGCACGGATATTGCTGGGGTGTCAGAGGGGTTTTGCTCATGAGGCTTCTGGCTGGCCAGGCAGGCAGCTGAAGCGCTCTGTGGGACTGGTTTGTGGCCTATTTCAGAAGATCTCCAGTCTGGGGGCTGTAAGGACCCCCAAATTTGAGCAATTCACCCTGAGCAGACACCCTCAGCGGTGCCTAGACCTGGACCGGTCCGTCACACTAGGCACTTTAGACTTTGAGAGATGTCCCCATGGGTGCTCCACATTAAGTGACTACAAAGCTGTATATCTTTAAGGAGGTAGGGACTTCGGATCTGGCATGAATGAAGTAGATAGGATAGCCTTAGAGAATTTGAGGTTAGAGAAAGGTCCTCGGGAAAGTGATTAGCAAATGTATGTTCTGATGACCAAGCAGCAGCTGTGCAAATGTCTGCTATAGGGACCTTTTGGAGAAATGCCACTGAGGTAGACATGGCTCTGGCTGAGTATGATCTTATGTTGTAAGGAAGGTTAATACTTGATGGACAGTAACAAAGACGTATACAGTCCAAAATCCAATGAGAGAGTGGCTGGGCTGAGATGGCTTGGCCTTTATTGTGATTAGTATGGAGATAAACGGTCTAGGAGAGGACTTGAATGGCATTCTACATTGTAGATAAAAGGAAAGTGCCCTGTGTGAGTCCAGTGTGTTCATGTCTGATTCAAACACATTAGCATGAAGTTTGGGGAAGAAGGTAAGTAGATGTATCATCTGATTCAGATGGAAAGACAATCAACCTTTGGTAAAAACTTGAGATAAGTTCATAAGGTGACATTGTCCTTGAAAAAGGTAATAGTAGATCTGCCATTAGCACTGCAATCTTTCCTACTCGTCTTGCTGATGTAATAGCTACAAGAAAAACTATTTTCATAGAGAGATGCAGAAGGGAGCATGTCACCACTGGCTCAAATGGAGATTTGGTGAGAGTATTTAAAACCAGGTGGAGGTCTCAAAGTTGTGCTGGTGTGGCCACATCTGCGTAAAGTGCTTACAGACCTTTGATAAACCACTTAGTAAGAGGGTGTGCTAATATTGACGTAATGTTTATTTTGAGATGAAAAGTCATAGCAGAAAGGTATACCTTGATGGAAGTCAGTGCAAGACCAGCTTGTTTAAGGTGCAACAAATAATCCAAGGTTAAAGGTAATGGAGATGTACATGGGCTGGCATGTCAATGTGTACACCATTATCAAGAATCTTGTCCATTTTTGAAAGTATGTTTTACAGGTGCTCTGCTCTTCAGTAGAACGCATTGAAGCGGTTTGAGAGGACACTAGTTCTTGTGCAGAAAAACAATGAGAAGCCATGCATTCAGGTCCATCATGTGCAGGTTGGAATGAGTGGTCTTACTTTGTAGTTGATAGAGGAGATCCAGTTTGTGGGGAAGAGGAATTGGCGGTATGCAGGACATTTTGAGCAGAAAGGGGAACCAGGGCTGTTGTGACCACAAAGGTGCTATGAGAATTAAGTGCGCATTGTCCGTCTGCACATTGACTATGACCCTATTCATGACGGTTATTGTGGGAAAAGCATGTAAGAGATTATGTGACCAATTTATCAAGAAGGTACCTCCAATTGAGCCCTTCCCCATGCCTGATCTGGAACAAAATTGCAGATACTTTTTGTTGTTTTGGGTGGCAAATCTGGGTTGATTTGCCACTTGTGTTCAGTGGGCAGTGGCCGGTCTTAGAACCTGGGCCATGGTATTGAGGTTACCAAAAACATGAACGGTAATAAAAGAAGTGCTGTGCTTCAGACACCAATTCCAAAGTGCAATTGTTTCTGTGCATACGGTATGTAACCGGGCTCCATGTTGACAATTTATATAAAAAATTGGAAACACTCACAAGTTTCTCTCATTGCCTGCTGTTCAGGCACATTGATGTGGAGACCTAGGTCTTTGCTGAATCAGATTCCCTGAGCCATGTGATGCTGCAAGTATGTGCCCTAGCCCATGAGGGATGCATCGGGTGACAGTGAAAAAGGCAGTTCTACAGTAAGAAATGGAACACTGGAGCACAGATTTTTCTGTGTCAACCACCAGAGAAGAGATTTCTTCACTGAGGGTGGGATGATGAGGGACTTTGACAGTAGGTGAATGTTGGGCTTATAAACTGTCCTGAGCCATCACTGCAGACACTTGGTGCAAACATGCATTTCAGACTACAAAGCTGTAAGCTGCTACATGGCCCACGAGTTGAAGGCAGTAGTGGGTCATAATTCTGGAAGAGGACTGCATCATCCTTACCAAGTCCACAATTTCGTGAAAATGATCTGTGAGAAGAGAAGCGAGCACACATGTGGAGTCCAGGTGAGCACCTATAAACCAAATTATTTGAGTGGGTATCAAATTTGACTTGTTTTCTTTTATCTGTAGATTAAGAGGTTAGAACTGTGGAGACAGAGTCAGGAATGTTCTCCAGACATGCATGTTTTTTGATTGAGAAAGACATCAAGCTAAGGAAATATAATAACTGTTTGTTTCCACAGATACACTAACGACTGAAAGCACTTTTGAAAAAAAACTCTTGAAGCTGTAGAAAGGCCAAATGGAAGGATCTTGAACCAGTAGCACTGAGTACCAAAAACAAATCTAAGAAATTGCCTGTGAGCGGGATGGATGGAAATATGAAAATATGCATCTTGCAAGTTCAGGGATGAAAACCAGTCACCTCTTCCCAATGCCAGTACGATGGTGGCGAGTGTTACCATCTTAAATTTTTGTTTCTTAATGAATATGTTCAATGATTATAGATCAAGAATGGGTTGCCATCCTCCTAACTTCTCTGTGAGGAAGAGGTGGGAGTAAAAATCTTTCCCCCTATACTGAGTGGGAACTAACTTAATAGCCCTCAGTTGTAACAGTCAATCTCCTACTGGAGAAGTTCCTAATAAGAGTTGTCCCTGAAGAGGGACTGGGTAGGGGAATGGAAAGGGAGTGTAGACAAAAGGAATCGTATGTCCATGGTTGATTATTTGGAGAATCCATTTACAAAATGTTATCCTTCTCCAGTTAAGACATGGTAAAAGATGGCGTTGAAATAGTTTAGATGGTATGGTTGGCATTGGGATTGACAAAAGGTTTTCATGACCCTCAACATCGCTCTCAAATTTACTTAGTGGATTGCTGACATTTGTTAGATGATTGATGTCATCATTGACCCTTGCCTCTATTGCAGTTTTGTTGACATTGATACTATTATATTTTTGAGTATATTGGGAGTATTTGGGCCCAGGGTATGGTTGGTACCTATATAGTCGTCGTCTTGTTGTGGCAGGATTATGAATGACAAGAGTCCTGAGCATTGCCAGAGTTTTTCATGGAATGCAACACTTCATTGGTGTTTCCCATGAAGAGCTTCTGCCTGTCAAATGGGAGATTCTCTACCATGGACTGGACTGCACTAGGGAAGGCAGCAACACTGAACCATGAGGCTCTTCGCAGCACTCTGCTGTATTAGCTCCATCTAGAACAGTCTGTAGATCTGTCCTCAAGATTGTACAGCCCTTCACAATGACAGTTTTGAATTGCTATTTCTTGGCCTCAGTTATTTCTGAAATAAAATCACTTAATTTGAAATTATTCCGATGATCATATCTGCTTAGTAGCACTGAGTAATTTGCAAATCAGAATTCTAGTGTTGACAAAGCGAAGTTACTCACCTCCGGTGCAGTAACTGTCGTTCTTCGAGGTGGTGTCCCCGCGGGTGCTCCACTATAGGTGCTGGGCTTGCCCCGGCGCCACAGACGGAGACTTGTCATTAGCAGTGTCTGGCCGGACCACGCATGTGCCGCAGGCTCGCGGCTTTCACGCTCTGTCACACGGTCCGGCCCCTCCGCCAGTTCCTCGAAACCGCCTCGGAGTCTGTAAGAGACAATCAGAGAGAGAGAGAGAGGACTCCGAAGCGGGGAGGAGGGTGGGTAGTGGAGCACCCGCGGGGGGACCACCTCGAAGAACGACAGTTACTGCACCCGAGGTGAGTAACTTCGCTTTCTTCTTCGGGGATGTCCGCGCGGGTGCTCCACTATGGGTGACTGCGTAGCGGTAGTCGCCAAAAACGGAAGGAGGGCAAGAACACCCTATTTATCCGCCGTGGAGAGCACCGCAGTCGCCACTGCCCCATCTGAGTGAAAAAGAGAGCTAGAATAATGCTTAGCGAAGGTCCCATGAGAGGACCAGGTCGCCATTCTGCAAATGTCCTTCAGAGATACGCCTCTGTGGAAGGCTGTAGATGTGGCCATGGCCCTAGTGGAATGAGCGTGTGGTTGGGATGGAAGGGGCGACCCTCTCGTTGCGTATGATTGCACTATGCAAGCGGTTACGAGATTGGAGATTCTCTGGGAAGATAGACGTTGACCCTTTGACCTGTGTGCCAGGAAGACGAATAAATGGTCCGTAAGCCTGAACGATTTAGTACGATCTATGTAGAATGCTAAGGCCCTGCAGATGTCCAAGGAATGTAGGGCCGCGTCTCGTGGCGAGGCATGGGGCTTCGGGAAAAAGGTTGGCAAGATGACTGGTTCATTAACGTGGAAATTGGAGACAATCTTGGGGAGGAACCTCGGATGTAATCTCAAGACTACCCCATCGCTAAGAAAAATCGTATATGGTGGAATGGTCATCATGGCGGAAAGCTCACTAACCCTGCGTGCAGAGGTTATTGCGAGCAGGAAACCGTCTTCAGAGTGAGGAATTGTAGGGATACAGTCGCCAGAGGCTTGAACGGTGGCCTCATTAGGGCATGGAGTACCACGTCCAGGCTCCACACAGGAGGGACTGGGTTGCGTGGTGGGTCCATATTGATAAGGCCCTTGAGAAATCGTTTAGTCGTAGGATGGGCGAAGATGGAAACGCCATCTATCGGTGGTGTGAATGCTGATATTGCTGCGAGGTGCACCCTGATGGAGGCCAACGCAAGACCCTTGTTTTTTAGGTGCAGTGCATAGTCCAGTACGGAGGAAATGGACGGACGTGTCGGATCGTGGTGGTTCGAGATACACCAGGAGGAGTATCTGCGCCACTTGTGAAGGTAAGTTTTCCTCGTGGTTTGTTGTCTACTTTGTACCAGGACGTGTTGAACTGCGGCAGAGCAGAGAGATTCACATAGGATCAGCCAGTTAGGAACCATGCTGTTAGGTTCACCATTTGTATCTGGGGGTGTTTCAGGCATCCTCGGTCTTGTGTGAGGAGGTTGTGGAGAGACGGAAGGCGGATCGGTGTCCGCACAGAGAGGCGGTGCAGGAATGGAAACCAGTGCTGGCGAGGCCAATCTGGGGCTATGAGGATTAGCGTAGCCCTGTCTGCCTTCAGCTTCTGAAGGACCTTGGGAATGAGAGGTATGGGGGGGAAATGCATAGAGGAGGGGTCCACGCCAAGTCACGAGGAAGGCATCCCTTAGAGATGCGCGGCCCAGGTCCACTCTGGTGCAGAACTTGCGGCATTTTGTGTTGGTGGGAGTTGCGAAGAGGTCCACTCGGGGAGTCCCCCAACGTTGGAAGATGTCGCGTAATATACCGTCGTGCATTTCCCATTTATGTTTCGAGTGGAAGTGTCTGCTCAGGAAGTCTGCAGTCACATTTGTGATACCAGGTAAGTAGGATGCCAAAGGAGTCACCCCGTGGTGAATGCACCAGTTCCAAAAGCGGATAGCTTCTGTGCATAGCGAACGGGAGCGAGCGCCGCCCTGGCGATTCACGTAGTACATGGCTGCGACGTTGTAAGTATCGTCACAGTGGTATTGCGGATGTAGACGAGGAAGGCTTTGCATGCGTTGAAAATAGCACGAAGCTCTAGGAGGTTTATGTATAACCTTGCTTCTTGTGGAGACCATTGGCCTTGTACCGAGAGGGAGCCCATGTGGGCCCCCCAGCTAGCAGGGAGGCGTCTGTTGTGATTTGGTGGAGAGGCTGCTGCGGGTGAAATGGTACGCCCGACAGCAGGTTTGTGTGGCTGGTCCACCATCGGAGCGATTGAAGAACGCCAGGTGGCGGTGTAACGGGCCTGTGGAGATCGTATCTGGTGTGGTGGTATACGAGGGTCAGCCAGTGCTGAAGGGCACGCAGGTGTAGTCTGGCGTATTTCACCACGAACGTTGTGGCGGCCATGTGGCCCATGAGTCTGAGACATATGATGAGTGGGACGGTGGGGCTCACGGTGATGGTGCAAATGAGATCCTGGATGGCTTGAAACCTCTGCAAAGGTAGGAATGCTCTGCTGGCGAGTGAGTCCAGACGGGCCCCAATGAACTCGATGTCCTGAGTGGGATGCAAGACGGACTTCTGTTCGTTGAGGAGTCCGAGCGATTGAAAGACTTGCATCGTGAAGTGAACCATGTGGGAGACCTCGTGTGCCGAAGTGCCTTTGAGCAGGCAGTCGTCCAGATAAGGGAAGATGAGCACCCCTTGGCGCCGGAGAAAGGCCGTGACCACGGATAGGACCTTTGAGAACACCCGGGGGGCTGAGGATAGCCCGAAGGGGAGGACCTTGTATTGGAAATGGTCCTTCGCCACGACGAAGCGCAAGAACCTTCTGTGAGCAGGGTGGATAGGGAAGTGGAAATAGGCGTCCTGGCGGTCGAGGGCAGCAAACCAATCCTGTGGATTTAAAATAGGGATTATGGCAGCTAGTGTTGTCATTATGAATCGTTGCTTCGTGAGATATTTGTTCAGACGAAGGAGGTCTAGGATAGGGCGCCAGCCTCCGGACCTTTTCTGGGTGAGGAAATAGTGAGAGTAAAAGCCCCTGTTCCTGAAGTCCTTCGGAACTGGCTCTATGGCACCCAGAGAAAGAAGGCGGTCGACCTCCAGTCTGAGGAGGGTTTTGTGAGAGGGGTCCCTGAAGAGGGACGGGGTGGGAGGGGTGGTTGGTGGGACGGCTATGAGAGGGATAGGATAGCCGAACTGAACGATCTCGAGGACCCATTTGTCCATGGTGATTTTTTCCCATTGATGTAGAAAGGGTATTAAACGGTGATGGAATAGCTGGGTTGAACGATTCACGGTGCTGCCTGTGGCTGTCTGCTCGCCCTCGACCAACACATCAAATCTGTTGCTTGCTGTTGGACGGCACGTTCGTTCTGCCGTTTGGGTTTCGGCCTCTGGCGAGAACGCTGATTGTCAAAAGGCCTCTGCTGTAGGTGCTGTTGTTGTCACTGGTGTCTAATGTAGGGGTAATCATATCTGCGCTGATAGGGTGAGTACCGACGTCTCTTAAAGGGGGGGGCGTATACATCCCCAAAGTTCGCAGGGTTGTCCGAGAGTCTTTAGAGGAGTGCAGGATTGCGTCCGTGGTCTCTGCAAAGAGCTTAACCTTGTCGAAGGGTAAGTCCTCGACTTTTGTCTGTAGTTTCATTGGAACTCCTGCCGCTTGGAGGAAAGAAGCTCTATGCATAACAATAGCCGTAGCGGCAGAACGAGCAGCAGTATCAGCCACGTCCATGGCCATCTGGAGGGACGTTCTCGCTGATGTGTAGCCCTCTTGGATGACTGATCTCAGGATCGATCTTTTTGAGTTGGGGAGATGATCCATGAGAGGAGTGACGTGTGAAAATGTATCGAAGGTATGATTGGAGAGATGCGCCGAGTAGTTGGCAATTCTAAGGAGTAAAGTCGCTGAGGTGTATACCTTCCTGCCCAGAACATTGAGCCTCCTTATGTCTTTATCAGAGCCCTGGTGTTTGAGGTGAGGGGCTCTAGATCTCTGTTGAGCTGCATCGACTACTAAAGAGTTAGCCTGTGGATGGGCAAAGAGGAATTCCATGCCCTTTGGTGGCACGAAATATTTCTTGTCGGCTCTTTTGTTGGTGAAAAGGGCCGACGCTGGAGCATGCCACACCTTGTCAGCCAGTTCCAGGATGCCTTCGTCGAGAGGGATGGTGAGGCGTGAACTATGTCGTGGTTGGAGATTCCTAAAAAGCTTGTGCTGCTTATCTTTGAGCTCTTTTAGCGGAATCTCCTATGTAATAGCTACCCGCTTAAATAATTCTTGGAATTGACGGAGGTCTTCTGGAGGAGAGCTGTCATCGGGGTTCACTGCGTCCTCCGGAGGAGGAGATGAAACCAGAATGGAAGACCCCGAGGTATGGTGCACGAAGGGAGTATGTTCCGGCTCTGAAGAGTGGTGAGATAGTGATGCCGCATGATGAGGAGGAGTAAGGGGAGCCGGGGTTGGAGAGCGTCTGCGTACAGCGTAGTCGGAGACGGATCGTGGTCAGTAAGAATACCGGCAATGAGAATGTCGAGAGCCGCGGTCGTCGCGATGGTAGGCGTCGTGGCGCGGCGAACGGTCATCATGGAAGCTGGAGCGGCTGCCGTACCGATAATGGTATGGGGCGCAGAGCGAGCAGGAGCGGAGGTGTGATGTCCTGGACGAGGCAGGAGAGGCAGAGAGATGTCTGTGCTGGTGCCTGCGATGGGGAGATGCAGCAGCCAGAAATGGGGAGGGCAGTCTGGACGAGCCGCGAGGAGAGCGGCACCGATGAGAGGAGCGGCGTGGATATCGCAGTGCCGGCAGAGAAGAGGATGGTGCCGGGGAGAAGAAGCGGGAGCAGCTGCGATGTGGGGAATGGAAAGCAGCAGGGTTCCGGGATGATCGGGTTGTGGCATGCGCTAAAGCGCTAGCCGTTGAATCACTCTGCTCCTGGTGCGGCAGAGCAGGAGCGATCGGCACCGCGCCGGCCGCGGGATGGGTCGGCGCCGTGTATTCCGGCACCGCGGTCGGGTCCGGGGCAGCTCTCAGCGCCGGCTCAACGCTCAGTGCCGGAGGAGGGAGAAGCGGCTCTGCTGATGCCGGCTGGGGAGCCGGTGTCTTTGCAGACTCCCGTGGCCGCTGAGGCTTAAAAGCCGCTGAGGCAGGAGGACATGGCTTCATGATGCCAGAGGTCCCAGGTGTCTCTGCCTGGCTGTCCCTGCCATTAAAGGCAGCTGGCAGGGATCTTGCTGGGGACATGGTCGTTTTCTCCTGAAGTCCCACAGTAGGGGAGGAAGCCCGGCACTTGAGAGGCTGCTGATTCAAGTCAGCTTGCAGCGGCTGTAGGGCTGTATCGAAGAGGAGCATACGGCGGCGCCTTTTGTTCTTGTTATCTTAACAGTCTGTCTGTCTTTTTTTTTTTTTTTTTTTTTTTTTATAAAGGTGAACGGAGCTCTATACAGAGAAGCTGAAAGGAGAACAGCTGACAGGTGGGAGGTAAGAGCCGTCTCCGCTTTCACTCCCGATAGTTCTTGTTTGTCCTTCCTCTCTTGAAAGAATTTTTTTTTTAACTTCATAGGGAGAAGAGGGGAGAGGGAGGAAAAGGGAGATTTTTTTTTTTATATAGAAAGGGAGAACTAGAAGCAGCCTAGTTCTGTGGAGAGAGGAGCGCGGTTACAGGCGTCTGCAGCCTGAGGCAGTGAAGAGGAACTGGCGGAGGGGCCGGACCGCGCAACAGAAAGAGCGCGAAAGCCGCGAGCCTGCGGCACATGTGTGGTCCAGCCAGACACTGCTAATGACAAGTCTCCATCTGCGGCGCCGGGGCAAGCCCAGCGTCCATAGTGGAGCACCTGCAGGGACATCCCCAAAGAAGAACATAGACTTTTCGTCCAAAGAGATCCAGCCTTTTGCTGTCACGATTAGATGGAGTGGATCTAAAGTGCTTCAGTTTAGTCTTTTTGTGTGCTGCATCCACCATCAAGGAATTAGGTGCAGGATGTGTAAAAAGAAACACATCCTTTTGGGGAGGATGCAATACATCTTGTCAGTGTGCCTGCATGTTTGGGTGGCAGTTGCAGGTGTTTGCCAGATCATTTTTGCTGGTTCTATGATGGATGAGTTAATCGGTAGGGCTATCTTTGAAGTTGTAGGGGTTAGTAAAACATCAGTCACTTCATGCTGATTTTGACACTTCCTGTATAGGAATACGGCGTTCCAAAGACACACTTTTAAAAGGTCTTGGAAATGTGATAAAAATTGTCTACTGCAGTGGGAGGAGAAGACATCACCGCTTCATCTGGGGAAGACAATTCATTAGTGTCTGGTGCTGTGTCTGGTGAGGGGTCAGACTTGTCCCCCCTTGTATTGTATGTTTCCAATGAGGGGATGAGAATTGTGGTAGAGGAGTGTGTTGAGGCACAGAAACACATTTGTGTGATTGGTCATGTTTACGGTACGGCTGCCATGAACTTCAGTGCTACCATTTTGGGTAGGGCATGGGAGGTGGTACCCATGGGTAGTTATATCAAGGTGGCATATCCTGGTGTCAGGAGTGTGGGGGATGGATCCTGGCTAAGTACAGAGAATAATCATGGGAGGGGAATTGCTAGTTAGAACATCATGTTCACCTCCTTGTCAGAGTCACTAGAAAACATTTCTGGTGATTTATCCAGTCTCAGTGCTGAGGGACTGAGAGAAATGTCGGTGCTGAGAAAGGATGAAGTGAAAATTGAGGAGACCAGGAGGTCTCTATGTTGTATATATTGCTGTGCTGGCACCATGGTTGGCTGCACTGATGCCATTTGTGGTGCAGCATGATGCCTCGGCACCGAGTAGCCAGGCAAAAAGGTAGGTGCCGTGTCAGTTCCTAAAGCAGTGCTGGAAGTTGTGCTTGGCACAGGAGGCAGTTGCGGTGCCAGCAATGAAGTGCTGGTGCTGGTAATTGCGGCAGCACTCGAGGCAAGCAACTTTGAAGCCTGTGGCCTTGAAGCAGGACTTTGCATTTCCCACTTTCATGGCTGTGCCAGATATACAGCGCTGTGGGGAACCATCTTAAAAACTGGTTCCCCATAGCATAGACTCTGCAGTGCTGCCTGTTTCTCCTTCCTACTTCTGACAGAGGCAGCTGGGGGAAGGAAGGGGTGAGAAAGGGTATGAGAGGCTGCTCAGGCCGCAGCCCCTGTCCACGGGGGTTCCAGAGGGGAGCTGGGCCCCCCCCATACACAGCCCTGGCTGCCGCAACCAGGGAATGCTAGACTCAGCGTGAGTCAGGACCAAGCAGTCTTGGCTTGCACTGGTCCAGGACGCTGTTCCTCTGCATTTTAAATGTAGTAAGAGCCAGGTGCTCTTACTAAATTTAAAATGCAGACTTGCAGCATGGGTGGCTCCCGGAGCCTGCTCTGGGAGCTACCACTACTGCAGCTTTGAAGAGTGGTCTTCACTGATTAGTTATAAACTGTACTGATCACACAATTAGCCAGATAATCACAATTTAACATTTTAGTTTACACGTCATTCACTTTTGAAAAATCAGCTTACTCTAGGTGATTAGAAAGGTTGACAGCAAGTGCTGTAAACAGCTAAATTTTCATCTTCAAAAGTTAGCATTTCAGATTCTGTCTATATATGATTGAGCTTAAAGTATACTCCTTGTCACTGGCATTAGAGCAAGCACAGCCGATATCAACCAAAGGGGGAAAAAAAATCTCTGGCAACATTGCATATGGTGTGCACACACCCAATATAGAATGGACATGAGCAAATACTTGAAGAAGAGCCACAATTTAAGTCAACTAAGATAGTGGTGTTTTTTCTGTGTGTGACAGGTTAATTTATAACAATAAAAACAATAAACATCTCATTTTGGACACAAACTACACTCACATTTTTTGGTTAAAGATTATGATCCAGAATATACAAGGATTTCTTATGTCAGGAAAAGAACACTAGCCTTGAACAGTCATTCTCTCCTCTCAATGTGTTCAAATAAGACTGCTTGCTTATAATACTGCAAAATCATTATTCAAACTTCAGAAAAAAATAATTTAAGGAAAATTAAAATATGCTCTACCCCCCTCAAAAAATCAAGATTTAATTTTTCCTACATGAGGATCTTTGTCCATACCTGTTTGTCAAACATCACGAATACTGGATAAACATATCATACACTTTAAGCTTTTCAAGGAAACCGTATACCAGAGGAGAGTGCTTACCTGGTCTTTGTCCAAAAGGTATCGATTTTTTCTGGGAAAACTTTTTCCTATGTGTATCTTTAAGATATTCTGTGGAATGTGTTTTTTTTTTAAAAAGAAAGATAATGTAATATAATTAGATATAACTAATACAGATAATGGAATAATTACTAGGTAAGAATATACACTACAGGCTGAACTTCTAATAATCAGGACGCTCTGGTCCGGCAACATCCACTGTCCAGCATTGATGCAGCAGGACCAGAAAGTCCCGGTGCAGGGCTGCTGGCCAGGAAGCCCAGCATACAGTAGTGGGGCCAGCAGCAGGGGGAGGGTGCAGCGGGGAGCTGACCTCCAGCCAGTAGGAAAACCAGGGCTGGAAGCAAAATGTCCAGCAAAATCCCTCATCTGAGACCAGTCAGGTCCCAAGGATGCCAGACCTGTAGTGTGAATGTGAATGGATACTATACAGTACCACAGTTTGGGAGGAAACATCTCATAGATGCTATATTTCTCGAAGATATTATTTTAGATACCTGTATTCATTATGGGATTTATGTCATTTTGGTTTGGTATCATATATCTACGTTCCGGAGTCTCACAGATAAACCACCACCACTCCTTTCATGATATATTAATGCTCACATAATTATTCTCCAACTAAGTTATCTGGACACAAGACACTTCGCTGCTGTATCCATGAGACTGCAACTGGTTATAAAGACATGGCAAATGCCTTTCTTGGCTAAGTGTACTTACCACTATCAACTTATTTAAAAAAAGACAGACATATGCAATATTTAGCAGTAACAATTACTCTGATGAGACTCAGAGTAAACTATAAACTGACTGTGATCTTAAGAAGATAAACAGTAGTGAGTTAGCAGGCTTGAGCACCTGATCAAAGGAAAAGATTGCAATCCCCTTCCCAAAAGGAGTTGTAAACAAAAATAGGTGCAATCAGTGAGAGAACAGGAATAACTAAAATATTTACAGGGTGCAAAGGTTAATTATGTTTTGGTACCAACTTAAATGAAATATGCCGCAGGATCTCCAAAATATCTAACAGTCATAAGAAAATAAAAAAAGACAATCTTTTCCACATTTTTCGGTTTAGCATTAGAGTAAGGAAACTTGAGAACAGTCAAGAAGACTCTCAAAATTTTGTGCTAAAATCTTACACATTCTAGAACAGAACAATTAACATAAACCTAGAACAGCAGCAAGAGGGTTTCAGGGTGTGTATAGACTGCAGGCTTTTTTCGAAAAAAGTGGCCTTTTTTAGAAAAAAAGCCAAACAAACCTTCACCTGCGTCTAGACTGCTGCTGCGTTCGGTAAACAGTAAATCAAAAGAATGCGGTAGTTTTGTTGACAGCGGTAAACCTCGTTTTACGAGGAATACTACCTTTTTTTCGACAGATGTCTGTCAAAAATAGCATGTGTAGATGCGGGGAAGGTTTTTTTAATAAAAAATAAAGGCCTCCAGGAAGAAGCCCTGGTGGACAGTCCATCCTTATATGGTGAGCACTTCTATTGTTTCTGTCCGCAGTCTCAAAGGCACAGGCTCCTCCTGCATGCCAGAACCCTGCCCCCCAACCCCCAGCCCCTCCCGCTCCCAAGTCCTCACAGACCCAACAGCTGCTCCCCTCTCCTGCCCAGCCCAGGACTGTCTCTCGCTCCACCCGACCCTAAGGCCATGGCAGTGCCAGGACGCAAGGTGGAAGGACGCTGAGAACAGGGAAGCAGCGGCCTACTTGAGCCCCCCTCACTCCTCCAGGTTTTCAGCCCCCTGCCACCGAAGTGAAAGAACATTTCAGTGATGTAACAAAATCTTTATTTTTGAGTGACAGATGTAGCTTGTATATAAACAAAAGAACAGTAAAAAAGAGAAAGTTTTGTTTTAAACAGTTAGCACATTTTCCTTACTGATATGGTTTCTAATAAACACCGTTTTCTTTGTAAACAGACATTGGTTTTTTATGTATTCTTTATGGAAAGAGGGTGAGGGTTGTGGAGGGAAATGTAGGAGTAGGCCAGGCAAAATCTCCCATGGGGGAAGCCCTGGGGGGGGAGGGGGTTCAGAAAATCTCTCCCTCAGGGCCTCTCAGATGCGAACACCAAACTGGTGAGTATGGCAGATGGCAGCTGTCTGGGGCTGCTCGAATTGCTTCCCCTTGTCATCAGCAATTGTCCCCCATCCCAGCAGGATGGCCTCCCCTTTCTTCTCCACAAGATTATAGAGCATGCAACATGCGGCCACCACCTCGGGGATGTTGCGTTTGTCCATGTCCAGCCATGTGAGGAGGCAACTAAACCTCCCTTTCAAGCGGCTGAATGCGCATTTCACCTGCATGTGAGCCTGGCTAAGATGTGTGTTAAATAGCTCCTTGCTCGCATCCAGGTGACCGATGTAGGGCTTCATGAGACACGGCACCACACCGGCATCTGCACGCCCCCAAGTGTGAGGTCCCGCTGTGGGAAAAATGTTCCTGCTTGCAACCTGTGGTACAGGTACGAGTTGTGGAAGATGCAGGCATCATGAGCCCGCTCCAACCACCCAACACAAATACCCATAAACTGTCCTCGGTGGTCGACCAGGGATTGCAGCAAGATAGAAAAGTAGCTCTTGCAATTAATAAATTGGGCTGCTCGATGGGATGGTGTGCAGATTGGGATATGTGTACTCTGCAGTTCGGGAAGGGCTCCTCTCCAGATTGGGAAGCCAAGCCCAGCAAAGCCAGCAATGATGGTGTCCAGGTCTCCCAGACAGACGAGCCACTTCAGCAGCTCCGCATTGATGGCCCTCACCACCTGCAGAAAGAGACAAATGGACAGACAGAAACCTGGGAGTTAGACAGGGTACCTAAGACTTTGGGAGAAGAACCCACCCTCCCACACCTCCCCTTGTCAGAACTCCCCTTCTCCCCTGCATCAGCGCAGGGGCCAAGGAGCCACCTCCCACTGACACTCCATCCTCCATACTGTTGCTTGGCAGTTCCCCTTTTTCAGCCCCCCCCCCCCATCAGCAAGACCTGTCCCCCTGAAAAAGTGACTTGCCTCCATCAAAACGGCTCCAACAGTAGACCTCCCCACATCAAACTGGTGTCCCACTGAGCGGTAGCTAGCTTCCAAAGGGCAATAGCGACCCTCTTCTGCAGGGGGATGGCGGAGGCAGGTAGGTGTCCTGGTGTTGCAGAGCAGGGGTGAGTCAGGCACACAGCTCCTGGAAGTTGCAGAGCCACTGCTTGTCGTCCCAGAGCTCCATGATGAGCCAGTCCCACCAGTCCGAACTCGTCTCATACCTCCAAATCCGCCTGTCCCCCAAATAATTGGAAGGCAAAGGTATAGCTCCTGCATCCTGGACAAAGGTTTCGTAGCTCTTGTCCAGGTCCATACGGGGCAGGAGCTTCATAACCAGAATCCTGAACATGCAGCAGAAGCTGCAGCATGGCAGCGTGGGGCCATCGCCTGCCCAGGAGCAGCTCCGGCTCCATGGCCCAAAAAAATCCCAATGAAAAGCAGGAAAACCAACCAGAAAAGAAAGTGCTGTGGTGTCCAAGAAAGCAGGGCAACCAGAGCAAGCACTGTAGCAGCTTTGCTGTCCATCTTGGAGGTAGGCAAGCTAGAAGCAGGAGCAGAGTAATGGCTGTCCAGGGAGATCCCTTTAAGCACGCCTCTCTGCAAAGGGCATGTAGCAGCATTAGAAAGTAAATGTTGCCCCCATGCCCTTCCAGAAGTGGTTCTGGGTGCCTTCTTTTTTCAAAAGAGTGTCCAGCAGTGTTGACGCTCTTTTTTGGAAAAGTGGATAGCTTTTTCGATCTGCATAATTCAATCTAGATGTGCTTTTTAAAAAAATACTTTCAAAAAAGCCTCTTTTGAAAAAGACGTGTAGTCTAGACATAGCCTCAATGAGACAACACCTGGTTCACACAGGAAAAGGTTGTTAGCTACTTGTTCTTCAGGATTTTGGTGCAGGCATGTATGCCATACAGGTATGCATGTGTTCAGGGCAGCAAAGAATTTTGTCTTCCAGGACCAGTAAGATGGTGTTTGCACTCTTTGGCTTGAGTTACTTCCATATGGCAATTTAAGGCCAGCAATACCCAACTCTCCTTTGGCTCCTTCTCATTCACAGTCCAAATCTGAGACTCTGATAGAGAAAGGATGGAGGGCCATGGAACACAAGTCTACAGCAAATCTCAAAAGAACAGTTATAATATGGGTAGGTAACTTTCTTATTTGAGTGGTTGTAGATGTGCATTCTACACAGGTGACTCAAGCTGTAGGGAGTAGGGTTTGGAATCTACTCAAAGAATGTCTGCAGAATCTCCTCCCACACAGTTTGCATCTAATCAAGACAGAGCCCTAATAACATAGTATACAGTAAAAGTACATAGAGAAGAAAGGTAGCAGCCCTGAAAATGTCCAATATTGAAACATCACTGAGGAATGTGCTAGATATTGCTCAGTCTTTCATCAAATGACCCCAAAGTCTCTGTGAAAGGGTGATAAGAAAAGTAGTAATCCAGACGCAGTATAATTAACAAACATATCTAATTGGAAATAGTCTATGCAGAGACAGTCCAACCCCACATGCAATCCGCACAAGGAATAAAAAGTCAAGGTGATGCAACCAAATAATTTAGTTCATACCAAATAAAACAAACATCACGTACCCTTTCATATCCAACCTATGAAGGCATTGCTCTTCTGTGCTTATCTGTATTCTTAAGTTGCATTCAAGTATTTTATTTGTTTAAGGTGATGCATCAATTCTATATTCAGCACAAATTTTGGATGCAGCCTTAGGAGGATTTTGTTTTTGAAAATTGCACATAGGGGGAATTTTCCAGAGTTCAAGGAAATTGACTTCCCCTGGACTGGAGGATTAAACAACAAAAACAGTGCAAACGGGATCCTCAAAAAGCTATTGATCAGAGGATTGAAGGTATAACAACATTTTCAAATGTCCTGAATGAGTGTTAATGTCATCTGAACTTCCTAGACCAGTGATCAAAATGAAAACTGTTTCTACTTGGACAAATGGGCAGCCCTAGTAGAGAGCTTTCTATTATTAGGTACTACTATTTGAATTGTTTCTGAATACTATTCCTTTTCCTCCTCATGTAGCCATGTAGTTTCTGTGGGACTAGGTACTAACTAGTCATAGCACTGGGCACCAAATCTGATAGAGATACTGAGTCATTAAGTTGGTATGAAGAGGAAGAGATACAGGAGGTCAAATAGAAACTGAGGTGAGAAAACCAACTTTGTCAGGATCAACTTGGTGCAATGAGAATAACTTTGGCTTGATCCAGCTTCAATTTGAAAAAAGAACTGAGGAATGTAATGGTACAGGGTAGAAGGCACACTTCTGTAGGGATCCCCAATTTTGATGTAAAGCATTAGTTAAGGAGCCTGGACTGAGATACACTTAAAAGCAAAATTGATGCAATTTCTTGTCTTTTGTTTCAGACAGGCCAATAGTCCGAAAACCTGATTCTGCAAAGATGGATCTTAGTACACTGCTCTTGAGAAATTCCTTGTAACGCTGGAGGGAAATTCCTGTTGAGGTGATTGGCCTTGTGATTTTGGGCTATAGGAATGATACTCTTCTTAATATAGAAATGCCAAAACTTTATCTCCTGAAAACCTGGTTAGAAGCAGGCTCCCTCCCTGGTTGTTCACATAATACTTGTGGTACTGGTATCCATAAATATATGAAACACTGTGCCCTTGACGTGCCCAAAATACACTGCATGCATTGTAAATGGCTCAAAGTTCCAGGATGCTGATATGAAGGGAGATTCCTGTCCATAAACTTTGAACCTTTGATGTTCCCAGATGTGCTGCCCAACCACTGTAGAAGCATCAGTAACTGTGATGCTGACTGGCCAAAAGGAACATCTTAACAAAATGTTAAACTGATCAGCTCATCATTCTAGGAACTCCAAAATGGACAGAAGTACCCATACTAAACCATCAAAAAAGGACAATTTTGAAGATTCATCCATGTCAAGCAGCCCAGAAGACAACCAAGTGCAATCCTATATGGTGGACCACGTTAATGCATGCAGTCACATGGACCTAAGAATGACAGAAACACAGATCATAGTTGAAGGATAAGAGCAGACACAGATGAAGAAGTGCTTAAAATTGCCATTTTGGCAGAAACATCCTCTTATTTGCAGTCTAATAGGTTCCTACTGCACTCTGAACTAGTATTAATGTTGTCTTTCCCCTATATAAAATCAGGTCCAATGGTTTGGATGCAGGAATAGAACTGTTCTATGGATCTACTCCTTACTAACCCAATCACGCAGGTATCAAAAGACATAAGTTCTTCTTCTTCTGAGATTGTGTCACTATAGTCATGCATTTGGTAGACATGCACGGAGCCAAAGACAATCCATGTGAAAGTAAGTATCCAGAAGACAGAGGGCAGCAAACTAGTTATGATTCAAAGCAGAGAAAACAGTAGCCGTGTAACCATACAGAAACTCATGCATTTGATGTACCTTTTAAGATTGCAGAGATTCAGCATAGGTCATACCACATCTTGGTGGTTAAGGGAATACCAGGAGTAAACTCCCTTCCTCTGATTCTGCAGGGGTACCTCCCCTATAGCTGCAAAACACAGAGTATGAACCTACTGAAAGAACAGTACCTCATACAAGGAGTCCCTGAAAAAAAAAAAAACACAGGTTGGGATGGGGGAAAATGGACAGAAATTGGACGCCATAAAGCAAATCCCACAGTACTTGGGTCCCAACTGTCCATGACTGTCTCCCAAGAACTGTAGAAGAAAGACAAGCCTGTCTCCAAACTGTAGAGACAGGGTCAGGAATTCATGACTGGAATATTGTTCTCAATACGCAAGTCTAAATGACTGCATCCTTTAAGCTGACAGAAGATGAGTTGACTGCTTAATATAAGACACAGAAGGCCCCTTCTGAGACTTATGTCCTTTCCTGTACACATCTTGCTGCCTAGTGCAGCAGGATGACTGCTGGAAGCATCACTGCAGGTGGTATTGATGCTGTTGATGACCTCCATAATGACATCTCTTTATGGCTGGGGTATAAATTCCTAGTGAATGCAATTTAGAATTGGAGTCCTTAAAACACTGCAGTGTTTTCTCAGTTTTCTCAGAAAATAAAACCCATCCATCACAAGGTAAATCCTTTATGCTCTGTTGGCCTTCAGGGGTTATGCTGGCTGAAGTTCTGCTGCCACAAGATTGCAGTAGCACTGGATGAAGCATGTGCCTTGCCAGTGCTGACTGCCACGCCTGGGCCACAAGATGGCCTTCTTCCAAAACACTCTAACACTTTCATGGAAGATTCTGAGACGTTGTCAATAAAACTGGAAATAGCTCACCAATTAAAATCTTTATTAGACAACAGTGCCTGCTGTTTCAAAATGTGCATTTGTAACAAGGCTGAATAACGTTTTTTTCGCTCATCACATACACATTGTTCTTAAGATAAACTTGTATCTTCCCTGTCATAATGTGACATTTCCTGCCACTACACATAGAGAATTATGGATTGGATGTACACAGAGGCACCTGGAAGATAATACTATCAGTACATTTTACTGTGGATAGTACATAAACTGGGGTATGCTACTAAAGTGTGTGGCATTAGGGATGTAATAGTGTGTAACCCTTCTGCCAGGTAGTGCCAGCAGCAGCCAGAGCCGGGTTCAATATCTAGGGGTCCCTTTTCATCAAATCTCTCACAGAACTGGCTCAAGCCCCCACCCAGTAGCCTGGGAAATTCATACACCCTTGGGCACCTCTGAGAGGCAATGCTTCCGCACTTGCAAGCACAGAGTCTGAGTGTAGAAAAGAAACTTTTAATGAAAGATGAAGAGAAGTTACACGGCATTAGCTTGGAAAAATACCACACAGTTCCTAACCCTCCACAAGTAACCGTCCCAACGCAAAAGGATTTAGCAATGTCCTTTGTCCCTCAGGCTCACTAGTCCAACAGTGTAAGGGTTCCATTCATCTACCCAAACCTTCTCCGTGCCCCACTTACAGCTCTCTCTAGTCAGTGCGGATCCTGACACATCACCCTGATAACTCCACTCACTGAGCCTGAGACTATGCCACCTTTGTGCTGCTCCTGTGGTCTGCTTGTGCTGCCGGCCGCTGCTTCCACCAGCCGCTCCTACCGGCTGTCTGCCAGTCATTCCTGCCGGCCGCTCCGTTGGCCGTTTGCTGCTGCCAGCAATCTTGGGGGCTGCTCCAGTCCAAACCAGTGACTTCAGCTCTTAGTGATTTCAGTTCTTTAGCCACCACCTAGGCTGGCAAAAGATTCCAGCTTCCACTGGACTAGTAAAAAGACTCCTGATGGAGTCTGATTTAGGTCTATCCTTAAAACAAGGGGGAAAAGAGGCGGGTTGAACCAGTCTTACAGCTTACACCTGACAGGCATAAAGCAGGCTGGCTCAAGCCCATTCCCCCCAACTCAGTTCACTCAACTCTGGAAGGGGGAGCCTTGTTCATCTGATACCTCTTACAATGATGGTGTCTCTCCTGCAAGCATGATTTATGAGCCCACAATAGCCCAAATTAGTTACAGTACATCACATTCCATTCTAACAACCGATCCTCCATCAGCCCTGGCTGAATTGGATTTAAATAACCACACCCCAGATTCCTTCCCCATGCCAGCTGTATTTACATATCAACAGTTATGTATGTTGCAAGGCTAAACAATTTGAGTGAGCATACCCACCCCAGGGCTGCTGGCTGATTGCAAGCAGTAGTTCAGCCCCTGCTTACAAGTGTAGTTGATTGACCGATAAGCAAAAGCTTATAGGTTAATGCTATAGACTACATGCATTTCCCCATCTCCCTGTCCAGTAAATTTTTTAGTAGGTTGGCCAGCAGCCTGGCTCAGTTCTGGTTCATGAAGGGTCCAAGACCTACCCCTGCTAGGGGTCTGCATTTAAAGTGTATTAGGAGCTGGGCAGGCAGGCAGCCTGGCTCAGTTCCGGTTTGCACCAGATCTGGGAGCCTTGACCTGCTCCCCAGGGAAGAAATGCTGCTACCCCACACTGCGGCCTTTGTACCAGAGGCAGCAGCACAAGCCAATTCGACGTTAGTTCGAATTAACTTTAATAGGCGCTACACATACAAACCGCTAGTTAGAACTTAATTCGAACTAGCGGAGCGCTTAATTCGAACTAGGTAAACTTCATTCTACGAGGACTAATGCCTAGTTCGAATTAAGGGCTGTGTGGCCACTTGATTTGAACTAGTGGGAGGCTAGCCCTCCCCAGCTTGCCTTGGTGGCCACTCTGGGCACCACCAGGGAAACTCTTCTGCCCCCCTCCCGGCCCCAAAGCCCTTGAAGGGGCAAGATCTGGCTACGGTGCCCGTGCCAGGTGCAAGCCTGCCAGTACCCAGCCAACAGACCCTGCACCTGGCAGGGCACAAGCCAGCCACCCGCTGCCACCCAGGCCTCCGCCTCTTCCCAGGACCAGGCTGGCGGCTCCCAGGAGCCTGCCCGGGGCCGCAAAAGGTGGGCGCCCGCCTGGTCTAGTGCGGAGATCGTGGACCTCATCCACGACCTCTGCACCAGGCACAGGAAAGTTGCCGTCTAGGGCAGGAGAGCTGCCAGCCTGGCCACCCAGGAGCAGGTTTGCATGAAAATCAGGTTGGTCCAGTGAGACTCCTGACCCTAAGCCCTGAGCTTAGAACATAAGAGCGGCCGTACTGGGTCAGACCAAAGGTCCATCTAGCCCAGTAGCCTGTCTGCCGACAGCGGCCAACACTAGGTACCCTGGAGGGGATGGACCGAAGACAATGACCAAGCCATTTGTCTCGTGCCATCCATCTCCAGCCTTCCACAAACAGAGGCCAGGGACACCATTTCTACCTTCTGGCTAATACCACTCCATGGACCCAACCTCCATCAATTTATCTAACTTCTCTTTAAACTCTGTTCTAGTTCTAGCCTTCACAGCCTCCTGCAGCAAGGAGTTCCACAGGTTGATTATTTGCTTTGTGAAGAAGAACTTTCTGTTATTAGTTTGAAGCCTGCTACCCATTCATTTCATTTGGTGTCCTCTAGTGCTTCTATTATGGGAACTAATGAAGAACTGTTCTTTATGCACTCTCTACACACCACTCATGCTTTTATAGACCTCTATCATATCCCCCCCCCTCAGTCTCCTCTTTTCTAAGCTGAAAAGTCCCAGTCTCTTTAGCCTCTCTTCATATAGGACCTGTTCCAAACCCCTTTTCTGAACCTTTTCCAAGGCCAAAATATCTTTTCTGGGGTGAGGAGATCACATCTGTACACAGTACTGAAGATATGGCGTACCATAGTTTGATACTTCCCCTCCTCCTCCTTCCCTTGGCTTCCCCCTTCCAGTTCTCTCCTCCTAGGTTTCCTCTTCCCCTCTCCCACTCTCTCCCTTCCCCTCTCCCACCTCCTTTTCCCCAGTCTCCCTGAGTTTTGTTCAATAAAGAGAGTTTCTATTTTTGAACACACGTGTCCTTTATTTTGTACATCAGGAAGGGGGGCTAGGGAGGAGTAAGTGGAAGGAGGTGAGGGAGGAATGAGGTACGAGCCCCCGATGGGGGGGACTGGGGTGGGTCTGTGGGCTCCTCGGGGTGGAAGCTCTCCTGCAGCCCCCCCGATTGACCCTCCCAGATGGCAGCCTGCAGCAAGTGCAGCCGGGCTGATGGCCGAGTGCTGTAATGTGCCAAGTGTGGGCATTCAGGGCACTCCAAGCCAGGACTGCTTTGCTGTCCCTCATCGAGTCTGTCCGGGGTGGGGGTCGGGTCCCTTTAACCACAGCCCTTGGCTAGCCTGAGACAGCAGCTCCATGCTCTAAGTCCTAACCTGATGCCCTGCCGGCACTGCTTCCGGCCAGCCTTAACCTCGGTTCAGAGTCCACTCAATGTGGACATGCTAGTTCGAATTAGAAAAATGCTAATTCCAACTAGTTTTTAGGTCTAGATGCACTAGTTCAAATTAGCTTAGTTCGAATTAACTAATTTAAATTAAGTTCGTTCGAATTAGTGTTGTAGTGTAGACATACCCTAAGATAGTAACCACCCATCTTAGGAGATCCTGATAAGACTTAAAATTCCAGTTGAGGAAACTGGCATGAGGAAGGAAGCAGGGCCAATGGAGATTCTTGTTCCTAAATGCACAGTTCAGGCTGAACCACTTCAAAGAGAGTAACTTCAGTCTCTTTCTGCAATGTAGGTGGCTGAAGAAGGGATACTATGGACAATATTGGAGACTTTACCCAAGACTGAAGGCCAGGACCTTGCCTATGAAGTAATGGCCTAAGGATTACAAGGAGGCTACAGAGGACAAGTTTAGGGCATTGATGGTCAGTACACACCAGGCCAGTGCTTCTGTGCATACGCTACTGCAGAAGTGGTACTAACCTTTGAGCCAACAGTGATCCACAGGAGCTTTCAAATTTTTGTGAGCTGTGTTCAAAAGCAACAGTGAGGGAGAAAATGTCTTATCTTGCTGAACCCTTGATGTCAAAGGGCAACACAGAAGCCACCCCGATGAAACAAGCAACCACCCTCATAACGACTCCAATAGGCAGGATACACTGGTAACAAGGATGATAAAGTAGTAGTAGATACCTTGAATACTCCAAGGGGCATCACACTCCCAGCTGGTATCAGAAAAGTTATTGGTACCAAAGCTCTACCAGGAATTGATCCTGTGTCATCATTAATTCCAAAGTCAGTATCTACACCAATAGACCACTTAGTACCAGCGGGGAAGCAGATCTCCAGCGTGCACTCAGAGCTCTGGGCAGACCCAACAAAGCTGCTGATGACAGAGGTAACTCTGTAACTAGATCAGGTAGTGATGAGGACACAGTAGAAGCCATTCTGGCAGCTGAATGGCACTGAATTACAGGAGAATAAGAAATAGGAAGGCAGAGGTCTGAAGCTGCATGGGTAAGCCAATGACATAGTACAGACATCAATGTGGTCAGTTCCAGACTCCATGGACATCCTATGAGTACCGTAAGTGATGGTACACAGCAAATGTCAACTTGACCAGACAGTAGTTAGATGGCCCACCTCTATCTTATGTGCCTGAGCAATCCTTGTGCCAGCCTGTGTTCCTCTTAAAAGAGAAGGAATACTCTCTAGAATAGCTCTAGGTAATTTTCTGAAAACTTTTCCTCAGAAGACCAAAGGAAGAACAATTTTTCTTCCTCCTAAAAGATATTCAACTTCATGTCTGGAACACCATCTCATGTCAGTTCATAAGTTCTCTTCAGCATAAGAAACTGTGGAGATCCCCAGTGCTGAACCAGATCCCGTGGCATGCTCCAGAAGGTGCAAAACTCTTTGCACCAATATTCTCCTTTTGAACAAATTACAGAAAGAAGCTCCTTTCTTTAATGTGCCCCTCCTCCAGGCACAATGAGGTCTTTGAGTGGGGGGTCACTATTAGGGATAGTCACCACATAAAATAGGCAGTGTTGAGATTGGGATGCCTTCACCAATGCCTATCTGCTAAAATTTTAGTTTGTCTGTCTGTGAGTGTGTATCAGTTCAAGAACTCCTCCTAAATGGTAAGAACTAGGACCACCAAATTTGGTACACAGTTTCCTCTTATCAGAACTTAAAGCAAGGTAAAGGCTTGGTTGTGCCAGGAAAACAGGATGTGTCCAGAATGGAATTGTCTCTCATAAAACCACACAGAAAAAGGAATTACTCACCTTGTGCAGTAACGTCTGTTCTTCGAGATGTGTCCCCCCCGTGGGTGCTCCACTTGAGGTGCTGGGCTTGTCCTGGCACCACAAACTGGAGACTCTTCATCAGCAGTAGCCATGCCAGACTGTGCATGCACTCCTGCTGTCTCGCACCATTCACGCCATTACAGCTGAGCGCGGTCTGGCTTGTCAGTTTCCTCCCAACCGGAAGCATCTGAAAAATAAAAACAGAAGCTCCAAAACAAGGAGGAGAGTGGAACGTGGAGCACCCACGGTAGGGCACATCTCGAACAACAGATGTTACTGCACAAGGTGAGTAACTCTCTCTTCTTTGTCGAGTAGAGTCCCCGAGGGTGCTCCACTAGAGATGAGTACACAGCAGTGGTCCAATGTTACTGCTGTGCTTCGGACTTATGGCCTCTGCCCTGTGGCCAGAACTGCTTGCGCCACTGCTGAATCATTCTTCAATGTTTTCACGAGGGTATGGTGTCTGGTGAAGGTAAGAGCAGATGACCAAGTTGCTGCACGGCATACGTCCTGCAAGGGTACACCTTTAAGGTAAGCAGTGGATGCGGCCATGCCTCTGATGGAGTGGGCATGAGGTCGTCTCGGTAAAGGTTCATGCTGTAGGGCGTAACAACGTGTGATGCAAGAGACAATTATGTTAGAAATACATTATGCGGAGAGCTGTTGGCCTTTCAAATGCTCAGCCATGGATAGAAAAAGATGCCAAGACTTCCTGAAAGCACGCGTTCAGTCCAGGTACAAGGCCAATGCTCGCCTGACGTTGAGCATATGTAGTCGTGAGTCTTCTGGTGAAGAATGTGGTTTTAGATAGAATGTTGGCAGGCTTATGAGCTCGTTTATATGAAAAGGAGAATTCACCTTCAGCAGGAAGAGGGGGGTGGATACTGAGCACTACTCATGCTCAGAGAATAGTGTGTACGGTGGGTCGACGGATAGAGCTGCCAATTCACTGACTCGGAGTGCTGAAGTCATTGCAAGCAGGAATGTCACCTTCATCGTGAGCATGCGTAAGTCATACATCGCAAGTGGCTCAAAGGGAGGGCAAGTCAGAGCGTCCAATACTAAGGCCAGGTCCCACATCCCTGGTGGAATCTTGTAAGCTAGATACAGATTCCCGAGCCCCTTTAAAAAGCTTTTAGTGAGCAGATAGGCGAATAGCGAATGATCGTCGATGGGAAGACAGAAGGCCGAGATTGCTGCCAGGTGAACTAAGCAAAGCAATTGCCAACCCTGCAGTCTTTAGGTGCAGAATGTAATCGAGCACCTGCTGGGCAGGTAAGAACAGAGGGTCAAGATTCCTCGCTGCACGCCAAGATTGAAACTGATACCATTTATAGAGGTAGGTCTTGCAAGAGGTGTGGCACCTGCTGTTTATCAGCACGTGTCTCACTGCCCGAGAGCAGGTCATTTCTGGCAGTTGGCGCCAGTTAGGAGCCATGCCGTCAGGTGCATGCGATCGATGTCCGGATGCACCATCGTACCATGTTGTTGAGAAAGCAATTTGGACAGCCTCGGTAGTTATTGTGGCTGAGCCACCGACATTCTCAACAATCGCATCAGCCAAGTCTGTCGAGGCCAAAAGGGTGCTATGAAAATTACTGCTGCGCCCTCCAAATTTATCTTCTCCAATGACTTCAGAATGAGAGAAAGAGGAGGAAAAGCGCAGAGCAGATGGTGACGACTCCAGTCGAGTAGGAAAGCATCCCCCAAGGAATCCGTGCCAAAGTCTGCTCACGAGCAATAACAATGGCACTTTCTATTGTGACGGTTGGCAAAGAGGTCTATACTTGGGAACACACAGAGATGGAAAAGATAGCGAACAACTTTGTTGTGTAACTCCCATTCATGTTGGGAAAGGAAGTGTCTGCTGAGGGTATCGGCGATGACATTGTCCTTGCCGGGAAGGTATGATGCAGTAAGGGTTATACCGTGTCGGACTGCCCAGTTCCACAGACGGATAGCCTCTGCGCAAAGGGGGCGGGAGCATGCGCTGCCTTGCCTGTTGATATAGTAAACTGTGCATATATTGTCGGTGAGAAACTGAATCATAAGACCTCAGATCATGTGAAGGAAGTGTTGCTTGCAGGTGTTGAATACAGCTCGCAACTCGAGAAAATTTACGTGCTGTAAGGATTCCTGGGGCGTCCAGAGCCCCTGAACCTGATGCTCTTGTAGATGGCCACCCCAACCGATCAAGGAAGCGTCCATTGTGATCTGCATTGAGGGTTTCTGTCCGTGAAAGGGGACCCCTGCTAGCAAATTTTGGGGCTGTCCCACCATGCTATCAAAGTCCTGACATGCTTGGGAATAGAGACTGTTCTGTTTGTGCCATGTACACTCGGTGTGTAAACAGTGAATAGGCAGGGCTGGAGGCTGCACAGGTGAAGTCTTGCGTGTGACATCACATATGTGGTGGTGGCCATATGCCCGAGCAGCTGTTGGGCAGGTAAGTATGCAGGATTTGGGAGCAGTTGACACAGTCTGAACCAAATCTCAGATCAATTCGAATCTTCTTGTCGGTAAGTATACCCTTGCGTTCAGTGCATCGAACCTCGCGACGATGAATTCTAGGTCATGACTCGGTGTCAAGGACGACTTCTCAAAGTTGATTATGAGCCCCAAAGCCTTGAACACTGCCGTGGTAGTGGCAATTGCCCGTATAGCCTCATCGAGGATAGGGGCCTTTAATAGGCAGTCGTCGAGATACGGGAAAATCATGATAGAGATGTCGAAGGTAAGCAGCCACCACTGCTAGGGTCTTGGAAAACACTCGTGGTGCTGCTGAAAGACCGAAGGGTAACACCCGATATAGGTAATGTTCTGTGCCCACTACAAAACAAAGGAATCGCCTGTGGGCTGGATGAATCGTTATATGAAAATAGACGTCCTGCAGGTTGAGGGACGCGAACCAATCCCCTTTGTTGAGAGCTGGGATGATAGGCTAACGTAACCATCTTGAATTTCTGTTTCCGTGGCGACAGTTGAGCTGACGTAGGTCCAGGATAGGTCTCCAACCACCTGACTTCTTCTGGGTGAGGAAGTACACAGAGTAAAAACCTTTCCCTCAGAACTGAATGGCTACCCTCTCCACTGGTAAGTAGACGAGAAACCTCTTTCTGTAGAAGAGTCTCATGAGAGGGGTCCAGGATTGATTTGAAAGGAATGGCATATCCTTTCAAAGTGACTGCCTTTGACCCAACGGTCGGTGGAAATCAGAGACCAACAGTGTTGATAAGAATAAAGCAGTGATGGAATAAAGCTTGCGAATTGTGTAGAGCCTCCATCAAAGGGGTAATACGTAGTCCCTCGACTGACACGTCAAACTTGCTGCCGCCCTTGCTGGTGGCTGGGTGCCTTGTTAGGTTGTCGTCATCGTTTCTGTTGGCGCTGTCTTGGCCTCTGCTGCTTGTATGGTCTGGGACGGAATGTCGCGTAAGATATAGGGCGTATATCTCTTGCGCTTATACGGAGGCGTGTATATCCCCAGTGTTCTCGACGTCGTGTGGGAGTCTTTGCCCGAGTGGAACACCTGATTGGTGGATTGAGCAAACAGTGACTGGCGATCAAAAGGTAAGTCTTCTACCTTGTTTAATAGATCTTTCGGGGCAGTGGCTTGATGTAACCAAGACGCACAATGCATGACTACAGCAGTAGTTGTGGCTCTAGCCCCTGCGTCGGCTGTATCAAGTGCAATCTGCAGCACTGTTCGAGCTGTTGTGTAGCCCTCCTGTATTACCGTTTTAAAATTTAACGCTTAGAGTCGGGTAAATGTTCTAGAAGAGGGACTAATTTTGAATAATTGTCAGAATCATGATTTTCGAGGAGAGCCATGTAATTACACATTCGGAGAGCTGAAGTGGCAGAAGAGTATGCTTTTCTGCCTAAAACGTCTAGGCACTTAGCCTCTTTGTCATTTGCGGTGTTTTTAGTTTGCATCATCTTGGATCTCTGTTGTGCGGCGTCCATGATGAGAGAATTGGGCTGTGAGTGAGTAAACAAGAACTCCATACACTTCTGGCTTATAAAATATTTCTTATTCGAGCTTTTATTGGTTGGCAAGGAAGTAGCTGGAGTCTGCCAGATATCACTGGCAATCTCCAAAATAGGCTCAAAGGGGAGCGCCGCTTTCGATTTTTGTGAAGGTTGTAAGTTCTTCAGCAAAGGGTGTTGCTTTTGCTGTACATCCGTAGTTTGAACGCCCTGAGATTGAGCAACCCTCTTGGAGAGCTTCTGAAATTGCTTATGGTCTTTTGTCAGAAGTAACTCTCCAGGGAAGACTGCGTCATCCGAGAATGAGTGACTGGCAGGAGAATCAGGGCTCCGTGATTCCCTGCTTGGCATGTGATTGTCCTCTTGTTTGCCGTGGTTAAGAACTGAGGTAGTGTCCTCCTCAGGTGCTGGTAGAGCTGCAGGAGGGGGTACATGAAGTGGAGATGCCGGGCAACTGGACTGCGGAGATCGCAAACATGGATATCGTCTGCTATGAGAGGAATGATGGTCATATCCCAGATGGTGAGTCGGGGAGCGTTTTGGAGAGTATCCTCTGGGTGCTCTGTATCGATGTGAATATCCTGAGGGTCTTGAGGACCTTGGTTAAATAGATCTGATAGACTAATGAGCTGGAGATTGAGAATAGTGAGGTTGGTAGTATTGACGTGATGGCAAACAAGGTGACCTATAGTAGTGGTCTCTGGTGCAGGCATAACGAGGAGCGTGGTGATGGCTGCCCAAGTAAGATGAAGCCGGTGACAAGGGTCCCGGAGAGAACACAGCTTGTTCTGGGGTGAGAGAAGGTGTCCGAACACATCCTGATTTATGTTGTGCCTTGGTCGACACCGAACAATTGATAAGGGAAGACGGTGAGGTTTGTAATGGACTGGCCAGTAATGAAGCAGCCTCGATTGAACAGCTGCTATGCAGGTGAATCAGCGGTGCCGCAGGAGCTGACAGCTGTATCGGTGCAGGAGGAGGCTTTGCCGGTGTAGAGAGTTGCGGGGTGCCAATGCCTGCCTGCGGTGCTGGTGCTAGTCCTTGCGGCACCGTGGAGAGCGTGGTTAAAGCCACCGGCACCGCAGCTGTAGGTGCCGGCAAAGCTGCGGTCGTCTGTGCATGTGCCGCATAAGCCGGTGCCGCCATTGCCAGCTTCAGAGTGGCCGCTGGAGCAGTTGCCGGTGCCAACTCCACCCGCAGCCCTTTGTATGTATCAGGTCTTTGGGCTGGGCAAGGCTCAGGGCCAAAGCACTGCAACCCTTGCCCATCTTCTCAGCGGGGTGCCTCAGCAACATGCCAGAGGTGCCCGGTCTGTCACCCACACTCACTCTCTCTGAGGGTCTAGCCGGCTTGTGGAGAGGCTCCTTAAGGAGTAAATGAGCTGCATGAGTCTCCGAGGCAGCAGAGGACAGCTCATTCACGCCGGGAGTCTGGAGGGCTTTATTAATAAAGTCACCCTCAGCCTCAGTTTCATGCAGTGGGAGCACTTCTACACAATGTGCCCGTCCCCTAGACATTCGATGCACCGTGAGTGTCCATCGGGCGCAGGCATGGCATCCTGGCATGGTGTACGTTTCTTGAAACCAGGCATGGCCCTCTTCTCTGTAACTATTAACAACTATACTAACACTAATGAACTGCCGAGTGACAAAACTAAATTCTTTGAAGTAAACGCCGTTTCCCTCAGGCTGGAAAGGGAGCACGTCCTAACTCTGTCTGCGGCCGCAAACGATTGAAAGGAAACTGACAAACCGGACCGTGCTCAGCTGTAACAGCGCGAGACAGCTGGAGCACAGTCCGGTAGGGCTACTACTGGTGAAGAATCTCCGGTTTGAGGTGCCGGGATGAGCCCAGCACTTCGAGTGGAGCACCCTCGGGGACACTACTCCCCAATGAAGAAGAGACAGAATCACCAGACATGTGAAAGGGGCTAGCTGGGGGCATGCCACCCCCCTGCTCCATTTCAGGACTACTCCAACCCCAAGCCTCCCATCCTTCTGATGCCCTTTAGGGAAGCTCAGGGTGTGTCTCTGAAGCACCCCCCCCCCCCCCCGCCCCAAATTTGTTCAAGGACACATACAAGCATACAGAAAAAGAGAAAAAAATCGACAGGTAGGTGAAAGGGGCTGCCTCGGGGCGTGTCCCCCTTCTGGGATTGTTCCAGCCCCTAGCCTCCCACTCCCCAGGGAGGATGGGGAAGGGCTGAAGCTCTCCCCCCAATATATATGGGGATGTTGCTGTCTGTTCCCCTTTGTCAGGGAGTGAAAGTGTATGTTGCTGAATACCTCATTGTGACCGGGGAGCACAGGGGGCAGGTGAACCTGCATCTGCTCCAGTGGGGAGACATGCACTCTTCCTCCAGCTATGCCCGCTGGAGCTGCTGTGGCCATGAAGAGGTTCTTCTCACCTCTCCCCCAGCTGCTTGGTGAGAGAGGGCTGGGGTAAGTCCTCTTTCTCTGGGGAAGCCTGCACACTGAATGCCTCATTCCCAGCCCCACCCCAGAGCAATAATTTCAATGAAGCATATATATTTTCACTTTATTTTCCCAAAACAAAAATTACCAAATTAATGCCAGGTAAATCTTCTAGTGATAACTAAACCTAAAGGTATTATCAGGGCTTGGCAAATGGCGGTGAAAGCCGCTTGCCAGCCCCGCACTGCGCATGCGAAAGAGCCGCATTGCGCATGAGTGCGCTGCCGATAAACGGTGCGTGTGGCTGAAATCTACTCGCCACGGGCAAGTAGATTCTATAGTTTGTCGAGCCCTGGCGTGACGTAGTGGGGGATAAACTGCTAACTCTCTGGCTGCTGTCTGTAGTTCCACAGAGCAGACAAGCGATGAGTCACTATGCAAAGAGGGTATCCCAACTGGTTTGGCCAGGTGGCCCCCATGGAGAGGAACAAAGGAAGGTGGAATGCTGCCCTGGCTGGGGGGCAGGGCTGGAGGAGAGTGAGTTAGTTCCTGGCTGGAAAGCAGGGGAGAAGGAACTGGGGAGGGGGCTAGGATTCCCCTATGTCAAGGGGGGCACTGAGGCCTCTTAGCCCCCAGTTCCTGTAACCAGATTACATCTGTGCTATGCTGTAACCTGGAGGAGCAATAAACCACCCTCAATTCCACTGGCTGGTGGAGTCTGTTTGTGCCATTTCGGGGTGCAGGAGACGGGGGACCCCCAACGCGCCCTCACACGCCCTGGGTATTACTATAACTAACTATCATTAATTGCTTACTAACTACACACAGCAATATCTCAAAATACTGTCACACAGACTGTTCAGTAAAATACCACACTGAAAGCTCCAACTCAAGTCATGGTCATTGAGAAGAATTGAGAGGTGTTAGGGATAGAACTGCCCTTAATTAGCTATGGCAGGAGCTATGGACCACAGTACTCAAGGGTCACCCACATTAGTATTATGAAGAAAATGTCTCTGACTTCAGTTCACAGAGTATGCACACACATGTGTAATACATATCTTCAATCTTTCAAAGAACTAGGAACAGCATGAGACACTTAAATTGGTGACTGGCTACAGTGAGACACTAGCCTGAAGGAAGGCTCAGACTGACTTGGGAGAAAAGACCAGGAGGATCCATCTCCAGAAACTTGTGAACCATACTCTGAAGGAGATGGCTACAGAAGCCAATGGAAATGATCAAGACCAAGAACTCATTCAGACCAGAACTTGGATGGAAAACAGAAAAAGCAACCAAAAATTAAGGGGAGCACTAAAAAGGCTAGCCACGATAAACAGATTACAATCATATATTCAAATTAAGAAACATTAAGCAACTCACTTTCCTGGTCATCTTCCATGATTTCTTCAATTATGACATCAGGGCCAGACATCATTTGGGGTAAAGTCAGAACACTTTTTCGAGAGGGTGTTGTAATTAATTTGTAAAGCTGGAAATTTTTTATTTCTGGATGCACATCAAATTCTTGTGGTATAAGAGTCTCTGCTTCATTATTTCTGACAAGTGTTGTACATTTATTTGTATCTACCGACAAATAAGTGTTACTGTCTGATACTTCTTCCTGATCCTTGACCATCAGAATGCACTGTCCATCACCTCCAGGGCAATATCTATTTGGAGAAATATATTAACATATTCAGGTTTCATTTCACAGAATAGTAGCAGTAAACCAGAAGTTTGATTTTCAACAATCATGATTACATGAAAAGACATTAGGACTTATTCTCAAGAATCAAAATTAGTATTTTTTTTGTATATAAAAAACCACAAAAACAGATAAAAAGCCATCTTCCAAAAGTTCAAGATACCTGTATCATCCACTAAAGGTTCAAAACAATGTGAAGCAATGAAACAATTTTCTCAAGAAAAAATAAGGAAGAAATCCTCTTCATTCCAACTACTGGTACCTAACAAACAAATCTCTACAATCTTATGCTCAACATAGTGTTACTCCTCCAAAAAGCTATGAAATATAGAGCTATGCTTATATTGCAGCATGCCCCAACATCAATAGCTCTTCAGACTGGAACAAATCCTAAAATCTCTACCCTTTGAAGGAGATGATTGCTATCCTCAGAAAAGACCATTTCCTTTTTCCGTAACTGGTGATCTTCAAGATGTGTTGCTCATGTCCATTCCATATTATTTGTGTGTGCTTGCCACAGTCACTGGTGCCGGACATTTTTTCCTCTCAGCAGTATTCACAGGCAACTGTCTCCGGTACCACTTAGAGTGGTGCTCTCACAGCATGGTATAAAGGGTACCAACAACTTCCCCCATCCTCAGTTCCTTCTTGCCAGAAACTTCAACATTGGGGAAGGAAGGCATGTCATAAGAAGGATATGAGCAACACATCCTGAACCCCAGTTATGGAAAAAAGTAAGAGGAAGTTACTCACCTTGGTGCAGTAACAATGGTTCTTTGAGGTGTGTCCCCCCGTGGGTTCTCCACTGTAGGTGTCAGGTCATCCCAGAGCCACAGATCAGAGTTTTCTTGAACAGTGGTCGGTAGAACAGCGCATGCACAGCACACCCCTCATGCTGTTCGTTCTCTTTTGATCTCTTGCACTGTCCGGCTCCTGCCAGTTCCTCGAGCCTGCCCCAGTATCTGGAAGATAATAAGGAAAAAGAATCCAAGACAGGGAGGAGGATGGATAGTGGAGCACACATGGGGACACACAACTCAAAGAACCATCATTACTGCCCCAAGGTGAGTAACTTCCTCTTCTTCGAGTAGTGTCCCCATAGGTGTTCCACTGTAGGTGGATGTATAGCAGTACTCAGTTATAAGTGGTAGGTGGGCCTCGGATTTACGGTTTGACAGCAGGCAATAGGACCATGGAGGCCACAATACTGTCTTTTGTTTGAGCCTGCAAGATTGCATAGGGCTTCATAAAAGTGTCATTGGTGGAAGATGTAGCCACAATGCAGATGTCCTTGAGGGGAACCTGGTGAAGAAATGCTGTAGAAGTCGCCACCACCCTTGTCAAGTGTGCTCTAGGTGTCTGAGGTAGCGGTTTATTCCTTAACATATAACACTGTATAATGCAGGAGACACTGAGTTTGGAGATGCGTTGTGATGATAGCGGATATCCCTTACTGCATTCTGCTGTAGAAATGAGCAGATGATCACTTACAGAAAGATCGAGTCCTTTCTATCTAGAATGCAAGAGCTCTGAATTCATCCAATGAATGAGATATTGCAGCCTTTGTAGTTGAGTGTGGCTTAGGGTAGAAAGAAGGGAGTACAATGAATTCACTTATATGAAAGTCAGAACAAATCTTAGGAACAACGGAAGGATGTGGACGTAGTACTACATTGTCTATTAAAAATAGGGTAGGGTGGAACCGCCATTAAGGCTACCAACTTACTGACTCTGTGAGCAGAAATGATTGTCAGCAGAAAAAAATACCTTTAGTGTCATCACAGAGTATGGACAAGTAGCTAGCGGTTCGAGTACCCAGGTAAGAGTGTCCAAAACCATTTCTAAGTTTCATGATGGTGGTGGTAGCCTGCGTGGTGGATATAAGTTTGAAAGGCCCTTTATAAATCTCTTTGTGATGGGGTGAGCGAAAAGTGACCACCCTTCAAACTGGTTGGTGCGAGGCAGTGATCACTAATAGATGTACCTTTAAAGAGGAAAAGGATAATCCAGTATCCTTGAGGGATAGTAAGTAGTCCAAAGCTGTATGTAATGGTGCTGTTCTGGGGTCTAAATGCTTGTTAGAGCCCCAAGAGAGGAATCTACACCACTTTTGAAGATAAGTGGTTCAGGTGGATTGTTTTCTGCTGGGTAACAGTACATGTTTTATTTGGTTCGAGCACTGTAGTTGTTCCTGGTGGAACCAACAATGAGCCATGCTGTTAGGTAGAGAAAATGTGGCTGCAGGTGAAGTAAGGATTCCCTTTTCTGAGTTAGAAGAGCGTGCTGAATCGGAAGGTGGTAAGGAGACTGAAGAGACATCAGATACAGACAAGGAAACCATATCTGTCATGCCCAAATCGGTGCTATGAGAATAACTGTATCTCTGTCTCTGGCAATCTTTTCCAACACCTTGGGAATGAGTGGGATGGGGGAAACGCATATGATAGGGACCCTTCCAACTGAGAAAGAATGAGTCTCCTAGAGACTCCAGTCCAATGCTTGCTCAGGAGCAGTAATGGTGACACTTCTTGTTTATGTAGCAATCGAATAAGTCGATTTCTGGTGTACTCCATCATTGGAAGATGGATTGGAGGACCAGAGTGCAGTTCCCATTCATATCTGCTGTGATATTGTTTACTCCTGATAAGTATGAAGCTACAAGGGTAATTCTGTTTCGTATGCACCAGTTACATAAATCGGACCGCCTCTTTACATAAAGCATGAGAACGGGCATCTCCCTGGCAATTTAGGTAGTATATCGTTGATAAGTTGTCGGTCAATAGTCTGACATTTTTTGCCTTGAATATGTATAACGAAATGCTTACATGCATTGAACACAGCTCTGAGTTCTAATAAATTGATATGTAATGTAGTCTCTTGTGTGGTCCATAGTCCTTGTATTGACATGGCACTCATGTGGGCTGCCCATCTGATGAGGGATGCATCGTTAGTTACATGTACAGACGGTTGGTTTCAATGAAATGGTACACCTGCTAGAAGATTGCAGGGATTGGTCCCCATGTAAGAGAGTTTAAGATGTGAAGTGGAGGGGAGACCAGTCTCTGCACTTGTCTCTTGTGATGGTCGTATACAGTCACAAGCCAGTGTTGAAGACATCAAAGATGTAAATTGGCATGATCGAACACATAGGTTGTAGCTGCCATGTGACACATAAGCTGGAGACAGGTAAGTATGGGAACTGTGGGGCTGAGAGTAACAGTAGTAACCAGTTCTTGGATTGCTTAGACTCTCTGCATGGGGAGGTATGTTCTCGCAGATATGGAATCTAGCTTGGCACCTATGAATTCTAGAGTTCGTGTAGGTTGTAGCATTGACATTTGTGCATTGAATATAAGACCCAAGAGATTAAATGTTTGCCTGGTTGTTGCCATCATTCGCTGTGTCTCCCCTTCTGATGGACCTTTTACCAGACAATTGTCAAGGCATGGAAAAATAATCCTGGCTTGTCTAAGAAGATAGGCAGTGACAACAGCTAAAGTCTTTGAAAACGTCCCCGGTGCCAATAAAAGGCTGAATGGCAGTACTCAGCATTGGTAGTGATCTGTACCCACCACAAAAAGTAGGAACCATCTGTGCGTGGGATAAATAATTCTGTGAAAATAGGCATTCTGCAGGTCGAGGGTTGCAAACCAGTCTCCTTTCTCTAAAGCTGGGATTATTGAAGTGAGGGTAACCATTTTGAATCGTTGCTTTTGAAGATACCAATTCAATTAGAGGAGATCCAAAATAGGCCGCCATCCTCCAGTCTTTTTTGGTGTGAGAAAGTAACGGGAGTAGAAACCCTTGCACTATTTCCACTGTTCCTAAACTGAGTAGTCGCTGTACCTCTTGTTTTAATAGGTCTTCATGAGAGGGGTCCCTGAAGAGGGATGGGGGGGGGGGAAGAGGGAAGCAAGGTAAAGGGGATGGTGTACCCTGATGTTATTATATCGAGGACCCAACTGTCCGATGTGATGGCCACCCAGTGATGACAAAAAGACCTCAAATGGTGGTGGAAGGCCAGAGGAACGTGTGAGGTTTCATACAATATGGGGAGATTTTGCAGACCTCAACCTGCTGCTTGTTCGCCTGGTTGCCAGCATTGCAAGCGCCCTGTACGCATTCCCTCTGTGGGCGTTGTTTGCTCCTTGATTGATCAAAAGAGCGATGTTGGTATCTAGAGTAGGAGAACTCACACTCCATATCAAAAGCAACAGATTGTTTATGACAGAATGGGGGAGCATACATTCCAAGTGTATGCAATGTTGTTCTCTAGAATCTTTGCTGGAATGCAGCACATCATCCGTCTTCTCAGCAAATAATTTTTTTTTTGGCAAGAGAGATCTTCTGCCTTTGACTGAAGCTCACGAGGGACCCCCACAGATTGTAACCAGGAGGCTTTCCTCATAACTAGTGATGTTACAGTAGCTCTGATGGCCGTGTCAGCAACGTCTAGTACTATTTGGAGTGCTGTTTGGAGGAGGCATAGCTCTCCTAAACTATGGCTTTTAATACGGGTTTTTTTAGAGTCCGGCAAATGTTCTAAGAGAGAACTACTTCGTGTAGTTATCAAAGTTGTGATTGAAGAGTAGCACTGCATAGTTTTCTATACTCAGGAGTAAGGTGGCTGAAGAATAAAGCTCTCCCCCAAAGAGATTCATATGTTTATTATCCTTATCTGTTGTGTTTTTATATTGTGGTCATTTGGCTCTGTGTTGAAAAGTGTCGACAACTAACAAATTTGGTTGAGGGTGGGAAAATAAGAAATCAGTTCCTTTTGGAAGGACAAAATATCGTTTGTCAACTCTTTTGTTAGTTGGAGTTGCCGAAGCTGGGGTCTGTTATATCTCATTGGCAGCCTCCATGATGGCATCATCTATGGGGATTGCAATTTTTCCCTATTGTGAGGCCTGGTGGTTTTTAAGGAGCCTGTGTTGTTTCTCAGATACCTCAGTTAATGTGATGTCCTGAGATGCAGCCACCCTTTTGAAAAGCTCCTGAAACTGCCTCAGGTCGTCAGGAGGGGACTGGTCACCAGGTATGACCGCTTTGTCAGCAGATGACAACAACTGATTGGTCAGTGATACATCTGGTAGGTGCTCTGCGGCCTCGGAGAGTTGACCTTCCTCCAGTTCTGAATGATGAGCTGCAGAGGGTGCATTAGGTGGTGACATTGTTATTCCCTGAATATGTGAAGGTTGCGAGGAAGCTGAGAGAGCACGGGAGATTGGGTGACTGTGGCAGCAAGGGTAGTTATATTCAGAATGATTACAGCAATGATGGGTTGAGTCATGCCAAGAATGTCTCCTCTAGTATGTCGGACTAGGTCATCTGTGGTAAAACTGAACTGGTGAAATGTGCCGAGATGATATACTGCTTCTATAGTACACCAGATGATGTGGCGGTAGGTGAGAGGAATGGGGTGAGCATGGTGATCCCCTTGAAGGAGGAGGAGGATAATGAGGGGATGGTGATAAACAGTACCTAGGTGCATGGCGCCTAGCTTGTTCACGTGGAATGCAACCATATTCTCCTCAAATAAAAACAGATGACAGGGAAGAGGTGGAGCGGAAGACGGTGCCAGTGAGAACATCAGCGGTTCCAGACTCGCTGATCTGATGGAGGCAGATTTATGAGGTGCTTTCTTCGGCACCAGAGAGCTGGACAAGGCATATGGTACCAAAGATACTCATGCTGAGCTGGTCGGTGCCGAGGTTGTCGGCACGTGTGTAGCAGGCGCAAAGGTCATTGGTATGTTTGTTGATAGCTCCGACGCAGAAGGTGCCGATGTCGGTACCACCGTACACGTTAAAATGGTTGACAGCACTGTTATAGATTTTTGTCATGATTTAGACTCCAAAAGTGACTTATGTTTGGGTGCCACTGAGCCTGACATGCCAGGCTTATCACCGACACTCACTTGCGCTGAAAGTACAGACCAAGTTTGCAAGGCTCTTTTTCGAGCTGGAGCCGGCAGTACCGAAAGAGCCTTTCTTTTCTCCGCTCTAGGAGACTGTGGAGTGTAAGATATATGAGAATGCTCCGGCAGCTGAAGCGCTTTGTCAAATAAAATCATTTTTAATCTCATCTTCCTGTCCTTACCTGCCCAAACACTGGACACATTTTTGAGGTGCCTGGGCCTCGTCAAGACACTAGATACGCTTGGCATGACCATCCGAAGCTGGCATGGCGTCACCACATGTAGCACACTTCTTAAAGCTGGAAGAGCCCGGCACGGCTAATTGCACAACATACAAACTTTTTTTCTTTAAAATAAACTATAACTAGAACTATAAAAACTGTAAATCTAACTACAAGACTAAACTAACTAACTATTCTATTCCTGACAGGATTTCTGTAAGGAGAAAAGGCTCGCTCCATTTGTGACTGTACGAAGAAGGAACTGGTGGGAGTTAGACTCTGCGAGAGATCAAAAGAGCATGAAGGGCACAAGGCGCATGCCATGCATGCACAGTCCAGATGACCACTGCTCAAGAAAACTCTGATCTGGGGCACGGAGACGACCCGACACCTACAGTGGAGCACCTACGGGAACACCACTCGAAGAAGAAACAACAGTTGCCTGTTTCTGTAACTGGTGTTCTTCAAGATGTGTTCCTCAGGTCCATTCAATGTAGATATATGTACTCACCACATGCATCAGTGCTATAAGATTTTTCCTTAGCAGTACTCATAGAAGAGCTGGCTCAGACAACCCCTGGAGTGGCGTGCACATACTGTGCAATACAGAGTGCCTCCCTCAAGTTCCTTCTTGCTGGAAAATTCCAACAGTGCAGAAGGAGGGCTGGATGTTGAATGGACATGAGCAACATCTCAAAGAACACTAGTTATGGAAAAAGGTAAACTGTCTTTTCTTTAAGTGATTGCTCATGTCAATTCAACAAGGTGACTGCAAGCAGTATGTCCAGAGATGGGAGGAGTTCACTGGCATGCTGACTGCCACTCTGAAGGCCACGCCCTCACAGGCTTGTTGTATCAGGGTGTAGTGGTGGTAAAAAAGTGCATCGAAGAACAGCGTTCCAGTGTCCAACATTCGAACATTGGTGAGGAATGCCATCAAGGAGGCTTTCACTCTGGTTGACTGAGCCCTGAGGAGAGGAGGAGCTTGAGTACTTGCCAGCTGATAGCATGTCTAAATGCAGGAGGTTATCCAAATAAAAACCCACTGTGTGGATACTTGGAGACCTTTCATTTGTTCAGCAAAGGAGACAAAGAGTTGGGGTGGCTTTGTTCGGTCAATGCAGAACATGAGATCTCTGCAAATATCCAGGGCATGCAGTCCCCCTCCTCGGTGGTCACATGAGGCTTTGTGGAGAAGACTAGGAGGAAGATATCCTAACCCATGTGAAAAGCAGAGGCCACCTTAGGTAGAAAGGCAGGGTATGGCTGGTGCTGCACCTTGTCGTATCAACAGGCCAAGGTGGTAACAAAAAGCAGAGAAGATCCACATGCATATAGTCTTTGCAGGAGTTGCTCCTGATGAGCCAATAATCCAGGAAAGGACAGATCTGCACCCCTTTTTGCCTGAAGTGGGTGGCCACCACTGACGTAACAGCCAAACTGGGTCAGACCAAAAGTCCATTTAGCCCAGTATGCTGTCTTCTGACTGTGGCCAATGCCAGGTGCCCAGAAGGAATGAAGAGAACAGATAATCATCAAGTGATCCATTCCCCATTGCCCATTTCCAGCTTCTGACAAACAGAAGCTAAGGACACCATACCTGCCCATTCTGGCTAATAGCCTCTGATGGACGTATCGGCCATGAATAGATCTAGGTCTTTTTTGAACCCTGTTATGTCCTGGCCTTCATAACATCCTCTGGCAAGGAGACCCACAGATTAACTGTGCACTGTGTGAATACTTCCGTTTTTGTTTTAAACCTGCTACGTATTAATTTTGTTTGGTGATCTCTAGTTCTTGTGTTATGGGAATAAGTAAATAACTTTGTATTCAAATTTTCCACACCAGTCTTGATTTTATAGACCTCTATCATCTTCCCCCTTAGCTGTCTTTTCCAAGTTGAAAAGTCCCAATCTTGTTATTCCCCCCTCCTATCAAAGCTGTTCTATATTCCTAATTTTTTTTGTTGCTCTTTTCTGAACTTTTTCCAATTCCAAGATATCTTGAGATAAGGCAAACACATTTGCACACACTATTCCATTTGTGGGCATAACATGGATTTACATAGAGGCATTATGATATTCTCCATCTTATTAGGAACCCTTTTTTAAGGGTTCCTAATGTTGTTTGCCTTTCTGCTTCACTTGAGTGGAGTTTAGAGAGTCCAAGATAAAAACATAAGAACGGCCATACTGGGTCAGACCAAAGGTCCATCTAGCCCAGTAGTCTGTCTGCCGACAGTGGCCAGCACCAGGTGCCCCAGAGAGGGTGGACCGAAGACAATGATCAAGCAATTTGTCTCCTGCCATCCTTCTCCAGCCTCTGATAGAAATGGTGTCCCTGGCCTCTGTTTATCTCCTGGCTAATAGCCTTTTATGGACCTAACCTCCATGAAATTATCTAGCTTCTCTTTAAACTCTGTTATACTCCTAGCCTTCACAGTCTCTTCTGGCAAGAAGTTCCACAGGTTGACTACATGTTGTATGAAGAAGAACTTCCTTTTATTAGTTTTAAACCTGCTACCCATTAATTCCATTTGGTGTCCTCTAGTTATTCTATTATGGGAACTAATAAATTATTTTTCTTTATTCACCCTCTCCACACCACTCATGATTTTATATACTTCTATCATATCCCCCATCTCCTCTTTTCTAAACTGAAAAGTCCCAGTCGCTTTAACCTTCATATGGGACCCGTTCCAAACCCCTAATCATTTTAGTTGCCCTTTTCTGAACCCTTTCCAAGGCCAAAATGTCTTTTTTGAGGTGAGGATTTCTCTTGATGGAGAGTAAATTAGTTATTACTGCTCATTTTATATGCATAGTTGGGATTATGTTTTCCAATATGCATTACTTTGCATTTAGAGACATTAAAATTCATCTATCATTTTGTTGCCCAGTCACCTAGTTTTGTGAGATCCTTTTCAAGCTCTTCCCAATCTGCTATTTTTTCCTAACGATGGGTACTGGGAAACCACAGTTTGGGAAACGTTGCTTTAGATTGAGGGTGGCGTTCCAATCTCCCAGATCCAGGGAAGGGATGATGGAAGCCTGGGGCACCATATGAACTAGAGCCTTACCAGGTAACGGTTCAGGTGTCACAGGTCCAGAATGGGCTGGAGGCACCAACTCCCTTTGCCCCCCCCCCCCAACCTGGGATCAAAAAATAGTGGGAATAAAACACTTGGTTCCTGTAGCAATGCGGAAGTCCATTTCCCCAAGTCTGAGCAAACCCTCAATTTCCTGCAGGAGTGTCTCATGATAGCTGGAGCATACAACCCTGTTCCACCAGGCTAAGGACACAGTGATCCATAGTTAGAGTGCTAGATGAGAAGAAAGGGTGGTCCTGGTGGGAGAAGTTTAAAGGGAAAGGACATGGTGGTCTGAGAGGTACGTTGGCCATATACCCTCAAAAGCAACACTTAGAGGCAACTTTAGGATAGTACAAGTTGGGTTGTTCAGAAGAGTGAGACTTGGACTCTCTCTTCCTGATCCCGTTACATTTGTTCTGCCTGAGTCCATACGAGGTTGGGAAGGCTGAGCATACTGGGTCTGAGGCTTAAATTTCTTACATGCCAACTCAGGGACATACAGACGGAGAGTATTAAAGGAATCCTTCCACCCACGCAGCTTAATGTCTGTCAACTCTGCAAACAGGGCTGCCCCATTGAAGGGGAGATCCTGCAGAGATTGTTGCACTTTGGGAGAGAGGCAGAGAGAAGCAGCCTGGACGCCCTCCATATGGAATGTGGCACTCTGTCCACTGCATCTGAGGTACACTGGAGTGCTGCTCAGGCAGCCATTGCTCCCTCCTACACCAGGGCTCAAAACACCTTCTGACAGTCCTCCAGAAGAGAAGACCCAAACTTGGTGATAAACTGCCACATGTTTACTTCATAGCAGGCTATGATGATTTGATCATTTGTCACCCGGAGTTGTAGGCTGGAGGATGAATAAAACTTTTGCCCAAATTAAGTCAGATCTCTATGAGTCTTTATTTTTCAAGATCTTACAGGCGTCTGCTAGGTGACTCTCACCCAAACGCTTTAAACAGCTATCATGAGGGTATCCCTTGGGCATGAATTCAGCACATACAGCACAAGCCTTAAAGCTTTGCGGCCCAGGCATTTCTCACCCCTCAAGGGGGAGAAGGAAAAAAAAAACACAGAACTGCCAACTATCTAACTAATTTTAACTATTTACAACTATCTACAATACTAAGAGAAACGGGAACCATTAATTACTCTAACAGAGAGTCACGCTCTAACGACCGTCACGGGTGGTAAGAAGGAACTGAGGAGGGGGAGCACCGGCAGGGGTACTTATGCTCTGCCATAGCAGCGCCAAAGGTACCGCTAGGAAAAACGCTCTGGAAGACGCAGTGCATGCAGTGCGCACACCTGATTTGAATGGACATGAGCAACCACTCGAAGAAGAATAAGCATTTCCCCCAAAACCTCTGAGAGTGAGGGATCATTTTCCAAGATAGGATATAGATTGTGGATAATGCGTTGGAGGGGTTTAAGTTGTGGACTGTAGGCACCATATTTTAGTGAATATAACTCACGGGCTATATTCATTTTTACAAACCCCGCATCCACCCCGTGGGGTATACTCGGGTGTGGGGTATACAACATTTTTTTACTCACCTCCAGTTTATATACAGGCAGTCCCCGACTTACATGGATCCGACTTACGTCGGATCCCTAGATACGAACGGGGTGAGGCAACTCCCGCACATGCGCAGCAGCATTCCCAGGCTCGCTCACCTGGGTCCTAGGATCCTCCTCCTCCTCGGGCCGGCTCCGACTGGGGTCCCGCAGAGCTGCCCGGCAGAGGAAAAGTGCCTCCCCCTGCCAGCAACAGGCTGCCCCCTCCCCTGAGCAACAGGCTGCCGAACAGACAAAAGCAGCCTCTCTGCCCCTCCTCCCCTCTATACATGCCGGGCTCCCAGAGCGCAGCAGCGTCCCCGGGGCTCGCTCACCTGGGTCCTAGAATCCACCTCCTCTTCGGCCGGCTCCAACTGGCCTCTGCCTGCAGCAGCTGGCCACAGGGACAGGGATCCCGCAGAGCTGCCGGGCAGAGGAAAAGTGCCTCCCCACGCCCGCTGCCCCCCCCCCCGCGGCCTCGCATCCTGCACGCCTCCCCCCTCCCCCCCTGCCAGCAACAGGCTGCCCCCTCCCCTGAGCAACAGGCTGCCGAACAGCAGACAAAAGCAGCCTCTCCGCCCCTCCTCCCCCTATACATGCTGGGCTCCCTGGGCAAACAAAGACTCCACCAAAACAAACAAAGTGCTGGCCTCATTGTGTTAGCAAAAAAAGGACCCTCCTCCTAGAACCCTGGATGGTGTGTGGAAATAAAGCTATTAGCTCAAAGCATGGTGCAGAGCTGTTTGGTATTTGATGAGTTACTCCTTTAGTCCTGAGTTTGTCACAGGGACAGAAATAGATGTGAAATCTTCTGAACAGGGGAACAGACAGCAAAACAAACATTAGAGGGGAGTTAACCTTTCCCTATGCTATCCAAAATTAAAAAAAATGTTTGGCTAGAGTTTCCCCTACAATATGTACCAGTTCCGACTTACATACAAATTCAACTTAAGAATAAACCTACAGTCCCTATCTTGTACGTAACCCGGGGACTGCCTGTATTAAAAATGTATATACCTGGACTGAGGTTGAGATGGACATAGGAGACAGATTTGTTGGACATAGGAGACAGATATCTGGTGGTGAGCGCTCCCCCGCCTCTGCACCTGCTGTACAGCTGCCAGCCTTTGAGGCAGGGGGAGCGCTCATCTCCCGGTTCCTGTGCAAGAGTGCTCCCCCTGCCCCTTCCTGTGGCTGTGCAGGAACCGGGAGATGAGCACTCCCCTGCCCGGAGGCTGGCAGCTGTGCAGCGGGAGAAGAGGGGTGTTTAGCTACTGGTTCCTGCGCAGCCGCAGGAAGGGGAAGGGGGAGCACTCTCATTCCCCCACCTGGAGGTTGTGTGGCCGTATGGGACTCGGGGGTGAGTGCTCCCCTGCCTGGAGGTTGTGCTGCTGACGGCTGTGCAGCAGGGGAAGGGACGGGGGAGCACTTACCACTAGGTGGGATTGCGGAGTTTGTAAAAATGACTATAACCCATGGATTATATTCGCTAAAATATGGTACATTAGGAAATTAATCATTCACCATTTTATTCACTGGAGATGAGCGCTCCCCCACCTGGAGGCTGGTGGCTGCGCAGGCGCAGGAAGGGGAAGGGGGAGCACTCTCATTCTCCCGCCTGGAGGTTATGAGGCCATGTGGGACCCAGGGGGGGTGAGTGCTCCCCCGCCTGGAGGTTGTGCGGCTGTATGGGAACAAGGCGGGGTGAGTGCTTCCCCATCCGGAGGGTTGCTAATTCACCTCCCCACCTATAGAAGACCCTCCTCCTCTGCACTGTTTGAAAAAAAAAAAGTCTTGTATATCCTGCGGGTTATACTGGTGTGCGGGGTATACAAGATTTTTTTTTTATCAAACTGCAAACGAGGCCAATGCTCGACGTACATCTAGGGTATGAAGTAAGGAGTCCCGATTTGAAGTATGGGGCTTAGGATAAAAAACAGGCAAAACGACTGGTTCGTTAACATGAAATTGCGTAGCGACCTTAGGAATAAAGGCTGGATGAGTACGTAGCGTAACTGAGTCCTTGGTAAAAACAGTGAAAGGTGGTATTGCCATTAATGCTGCCAGTTCACTGACCCTGCGGGCAGATGTAATGGCTAACAAGAACACCACCTTGCTATTGAGCATTGGTAACTAAGTGGTGGCTAAAGGCTCAAAAGGTGGGTACATCAATGCATCAAGTACCAGATTAAGGTTCCAAGAAGGAGGAATGGGCCTTCACGGGAGTTTAGGATTAGCTATCCCCTTAAGCAGCCTTTTTGTCATAGGGTGAGTAAATACTGAATGGAAGGCGGTAATTGCAGAGAGGTGAACCCGTAGGGTAGACATCGAGACCCCCGATTGATGCAAAGATAGAATATAATCAAGGATCGTATGCATCGGTGCAGAATGTGGTTGAATGTCAATTTCGCCACATCAAACCACAAATCTCTTCCATTTTGCCACGTAAGAGCGTCTTGTGGTTTGCCTCCAGCTGTTCAACAATAGTCTTTACCGCTTCTAAACAGAGTTGCTCATCTACCCCGAACCACTTATGAACCATGCTGTCAGGTGAAGGTTCTCTGGTTTGGGGTGAAGCAGTAATCCCCGGTTCTGGGAGAGGAGGTCTGGGTAAGGGGCGTGGTGGTAATCGGGACATTCTGTGGACGAATGGATACCACGATTGTCTTGCCCAGGCTGGTGCTAGAAGAATGACATGGGCTGAATCCTCTCTGATTTTCTGAATTACTCTCGGGATCAACACTGTCAGTGGGAATGCATAGTGTAGAGTTGCCGTCCAACGGACTAGTAATGCACCGCCCAGAGAGTCCTTTCCCATGCCCCCTCAGGAGCAATAAAGATGACATTTTTTGTTCTTGCAGGTCGCAAAGAGGTCTACTTGTGGTATCCCCCAGAACCGGAAAATGTCTTCCAAGACATCGGGACGAATTTCCCATTCGTGATCCTGAGGAAAAATTCTGCTCAGGGCATCTGCCGTGACATTGCTCATACCCGGTAAGTATGTTGCTACCAGATTGGTCCGGTTTCGTATACACCAGTGACATAGGTGGACTGCTTGTGCACATAATCGGAGTGATCGTGCTCCTCCCTGCCGATTGATGTAGTACACAGCTGCTATGTTCTCCGTAAGGACGCGGACGGTTGCTCCAGCTATAAGTGAATGGAAATGCTTGCAGGTGAGAAACACAGCTTTTAGCTCTAGGAGGTTAATATGGGAGAGGGCCTCTGGTACGGACCATCTGCCCTGTACGGACAGACCTTGGATGTGTGCTCCCCAGCCCAAGAGGGAGGCATCCATAGTCAACTGGATCGATGCTTGCTGGAATTTGAATGGAACTCCTGCTAGCAGATTTCCTGGACGCAACCACCAACTCAGAGATCTGCAAACTAGAGGGGTAGGAGTTACTACTTTGTGCATGGAATGCTTCACTGGGATGTACACAGAAGTCAACCAATCTTGAAGGCAACGGAAATGAAGTCTGGTGTGCTGAACCACAAAGGTGGTAGCGGCTATATGGCCCATAAGGCGAAGACAGGTAAATACTGTAACCATAGGCACCTGGATGACTACTGTGGCTAGATCGTGCAAAAGTTGGAAGGGCTCCCGGGGTAAGTATGCACGGGCCGTGATGGAATTGAGGCGTGCACCTATGAAATGTATAGCTTGCGTGGGATCCGGCAAAGACTTCTTGTCGTTGATTATGAGGCCAAGCGAGCGAAATGTTTGTCTGACCAGCATCACCATGTGTTGGACTTCTTGACTGGACCTGCCCTTTATGAGGAAGTCGTCCAAACACGAAAATATGATCACATTTCTGCGTCGCAAGTACACTACTACCGCCAGAGTTTTTGAAAACACCCGGGGGGCAGACGCAAGGCCAAATGGAAATGTTCATTGCCGAGAGTGGGCTGCAAACCAATCGTCCTTCTCTAGTGACGGTAAGGGTGAGCATCTTGAACCTCTGACGGTGGAGGTATTTGTTCAATTTTCTGAGGTCGAGGATCGGCCTCCATCCTCCGGTCTTCTTCTCTGTGAGAAAGTTCCTCGAGTAGAAGCCTCTTCAACTGAACTGGGGGAGTACGGGCTCTATGGCTCCTATGGAGAGCAAACGCAGTGCCTCTTCTTTTAAGCGGCTCTCGTGAAAGGGGTCCCTGAAAAGGGACGGGGTTAGTGGATTTGTGGGTGGTATGGTAGGGAAGCGGATAGTAAGCCCAGATGCCACCAGTTGAAATACCCAACGTTCTGATGTAATTGCTGTCCATTGGTCTCGAAAAGGTCAAAGTCGATAGTGAAACAGGAATGTTTTGTCGGTGTTGTTGACCCATCACAGAAGGTAGTCGTTGCAAGCCCTCGACCAAACCATCAAACTTGCTGCTTGGGATTTTGTTGTTTGAGCGAGCAGAATGGTTGGAACCGTTTCTGTTGAGGATGCTGTCTTTGGCGTGTTTGATCTAGACCTCGCTGCTGATGTTGTTGCCTCTGATAAGGATAATTATACCGCTTCTGATATGGGTAATACTTCTTGCGCCGAAAGGGATGTGTATACATTTCCAAGGTGCGGAATGTCGACCGAGAATCTTTCCCGGAATGGAGTATTCTCATGCGTTCTCTCTGCAAATAATTTGTTTTTATCAAAGGGGAGATCTTCGACTTGTGTGTGGAGCTCCTTTGGGACTGCCGCGGAAGCCAACCAACAGGAGCGCCTCATTGTTATTGCAATTGCCGTGGTTCGAGCTGCTGTATCTGCCGCATCCAAGGAGATCTGTAGACTCGCCCTGGATGCCGTAAAACCCTCCTGCACTAGGGATTTTAAGAGGGGGTGCTTGCTCGCTCTCTGGGAGGTATTAGAGCAGCGGAGATATTTTCTCAAGAGTTGTCAAAATTATGGTTCAATAATAGTGCCGCATAATTAGGAGATACGCAAAAGAAAGGTTGCTGAAGAGTAAGCTTTTCTGCCAAATGTGTCCAACTTTTTGGTATCCGGTGTAGTCTTATACTGTGGTGCTTTGGCCCGTTGCTGGGCAGCGTCCACCACTAAGGAGTTTGGCTGAGAATGGTTGAAGAGAAATTCCAAGTTCTTGGATGGAACAAAATACCGTCTATCAGCTCTATGGCAAGTTGGGGCCACCGTAGCTGGTGTCTACCAAATAGTGTCTGCTACCTCCAAAATGGCTTCATCGATAAGAATGGCCACCTTTGCACTCTGCAAATTCTTCAAGAGGCGGTGTTGTTTCGTTTGAGAGTGCGTTATCTGTATTTCCTGGGATTGCGCTACCCGCTTAAATAAATCCTGAAACTGCTTAAAATCATCCAGTGGGGATGAGTCCGGGGGAGAGACCGCCACATGCGAAGATGAAGGTGAAAGGCAAGAGGCTGGGTCTTCAGACTGATGATCGTCCCGCTCAGACAACTGGCCACCTTCCAGGTCTGAGTGATGTGATGTTCCCGCTCGGCTGCGTGAGGGGGAAGCCAGGTTCCAATCAGAGTGCTGATACACTGGAGAGTGCCTCGCCAATGGTGAACTGTAGCACGCAGGGCGTTGGAAGTCATAGTGACGGGAGTGTGAACGTGGTGAGCACGGAGGAAAGCAATGACATTTGTAATAACACTTTGATGGACGAGGAGATGAGCACCTAGATGATCTCTCGCTAGTAGGTGGCCGGTCGTGCCCGTTATGTGGAACATAATAATAAGAACAGTCACATGATGGAGAATAAGATGGACGTCTATAGCAGCTCCTATAATGGGGGCGGCCATAAAGAGAATCCCTTCTGTAATAAGTATAGTGCCCGGGACTGTGACATCGGTAACCATGATGCCAAGGCGAGCCATACCCCGCTGGAGGAGAGGGGCCAGGTGAAAATCTTGTGGAAGGAGAAAGATGCATGCTCCGTTCCCATACTGGTAAAAGGTACCTCTGATTGGGGATGAGTCTGTAAACCTGGCTGCTGCTCCGGTGCCAGAATACTTGTCAGCTGTTGCTGGGACGCTGCCTCCACCGGTGCCGGGGCTGCCTGTAACTGACAGGAACCCTCCGGCACCTGCACAGTTGGCTGAAGGGATGATGGCACCGGAGGGGTTTTTCCTGATGCAGGAGGCACGGCAGCAAACATGCTCCTGTCAGCAGCTGCCTGTTGTGGGCAATAAAGCAGTGCTGGTGCGCTCTGACTATGCACACCATAGCTGACTTCAGCACCGGCAATGTTGCTGGCTGAGATGCTGGTGCCGATAGAGCCCTTTGAGGCGGCGTCGCAGTCCACGCAGCTTTTTCGCAGGGTTTTGTTGAAGAGCGGTGCGGTGCCGGCTACTTCTTAGCAGAGGCTGTGCTTGCCGGCACCGAAGCTGCGTCTGATCCTGAACGCACACTCCTTGGCACCGCAGCCTTATTCTCCCTCGTCCCCGATCCTGATGAAGAGGATCGTGGAACAGATTCAGAGGGAGCACAATCACCCACCTCCAATATATCGGGTGGCAGGGATCTAGCTGGGGAGATCCTTAGCCTTTTCTCCCTTAAGTCCGGGGACGAAATCCATCTCTTAGGGGTTCTCTCCCGCTGTTCAAAGGTTTCTGTCCTGGGGTCCAGTGCCTTATCGAGGAGAAACATCTTGAGCCTCATCACTGTCACATCGTGTATGGGCTGTCATTTTTTAACAATGCCCACATGCATGGGACTGTGGCTCTCCCCCAGGCAACGTATACAGAGCGAATGCCCATCTGAAATAGGCATTGGCTCACTGCAGAGGCTACATTTCTTAAAGCCCGGAGATACAGGCATGGTTGTTTGTCAGCTTCTTACTGACAGGTGTGTTTTTTTTTTTAAACTTATCCGCAGTTGGTAACAGCAGGGAGCCGCTGTAAGCCATGGCTTGATGAGGTGTTAAAAGGCTTGCTTTTTCCTTTTTTTTCTTTCTTTTTGTAGTAGATAAGATCAAACGACAACAAAAGAACTCTAACTATATACAATTAAACTAACTAACTACAGGTTCCCTGAGGGAAAGAGAACTACTGTGAGGAGATCAGAAGCTCCATCTGCATTCAGGGATGGTTAAGAGGAACTGACAGGGAAGCCGGGTGCGCGCGAAGATCAAAGAGCGCAACCGGCACGAGTTACATTCTGCACACGCTCACCCAGCTGAAAACAGCTATACAAAGCATCCGAGCTGCGGTGTGGGATGAGCCCAACACCATTGAGTGGAACACCCACGGGGACCACTTGAAGAGGAATTTTAATTTACTGGAAGTACTAACATACAGTTTATTCCACCCCTGTCTGTGATTTGAAGTTGGTATAATGTTTAGCATGAAGAAACCCCAATAGTAAAGGTACCTTATACCAATGGTACTCAATCCTTCAGTAAGTGATTTTAACCTATACTTAAGTCCTGCGTCTGATCTGAATCAAACAAAAAAGATTAAAATACTAACTTAAGATCTCTTGCGACAACTGTACATTCTAGTTTTAAAATCAGTAAGCATACATACCTTTGCTATAGATGTTTGTAAATTGCTTAGTAATAAGATAACTGCATAAATCATTGCATCAGATGAACATAAGAATGGCCATATTGGATCAGACCAAAGGTCCATCTAGCCCAGAGGCCAATGCCAGATGCCCCAGACGGAGTGAACAGAATAGGAAATCCTCAAGCAATTCCTCTCCTGTCACCCATTCCCAGCCTCTGACAGAGGCCAGGGACACCGTTCCCCACCGTTTTTCTTTATTAAAAAAGAAAATGCTTACTTTGTAGGTATCTCCAATTCAATCTTCCCCATATTTTTGAACATAGAGATAATTTCATCACAGTTCATGAGAAATCTAGGTGTTAAAGAAGAAGATGATCAGGGAGGTCAACCAAAGGTCTAAATCAGTTTGATAATTTACAAATGTTATCTTAACCAATTAAGTGCAGTCCTATAGGGTCTGTAGCAACATAAAGAAATTCAGTTTACTATTTCTAGGTCTTAAATTTTAGCCAAGAAAATTACCAATGAACAACACACTAGCATAGCTTTTTAACAAGCACGCTTGGCTGCTCATTTACCTTTATACATAAATATAATATTATGGGGTATAAACAGATTTCCAAGCATTCCTTCTCCACTTCTGTATCTATCTTGTGAGTTTCTGTATCAATGTCTACCTCTGTTCTTTTCCATAGAAAATCCTTAGAGCAGTGAAAATACAAATCATATTCTCCAGTAACAGTCCTTGGGAACTAAAGTATACTCAAAGTTCAAATATTTAATTTTTCTTTGTTCCTCGCATATATCACAGTGAAGCCTCTATTTCTACCTCCTGCCAAATCCAACACCAAGAAATTAATTCAAGAAAAAAAAATTCACAGTTCTTATTTTTCTGGTTAGTCTCAGAGCTCTCAAAATTGGATTCCTACCATATAGACAGAAATGGCCTAACAGAACTATAAATAAAGATTTCTGACTATTTTTTTATCAAGAAAGGTTCAAGTAGTACTCTCAAAGATTCTATGATCAGGACTATGTATCTAAAGCTGGATCAACTTTAATGTAGACTTATGTATCATTTGCTTTCATTTCTGTTACAAAATTTATGATTGAGGTCCCTGAAATTTCATCTTGAGCATCCCTAGTGGAAGCCTATTATTCACCAGGGGCAGAAAAGTGAACATTTGATTGGAAAAAAATTAAGACAATCATTTTTATATGGTGTATTTGCCTCTTCATTATTATTTATGCTTTACATATGGTAAAAGTTTGCCAAAATCTTTTGAAATGCAAACATCTGTGGTTAGAGAATAGTTATGTCAATTTCATAGGTTTTTAATAAATCACGTGTACTTTCCTATTTGCTTATTTCAGAAAAATGGTTCAAAGAGGTACTCCTGGGAATTTTGTCATATCTATTATATAAATCATACAAATTACCCAAAACAAGACCATTTCTTGTATGTCTAATTATCTTAATTTGCATTAAACTTATTAAAAATAAGAATATCAGTTTACTACTTCAAATGCATAAATGCCATTGTGTCAGTATTTTTAACCTTTTACTGCAATTCAGGCTCAAATAATTTACCTTAGAGATGTTCTTTCCTTCAAAGTATCTACTCTTGAGAGCTCATCCTCAACTGTTAATTTTAAGTTATGAATAACCTCAAATTAAAAAGAGAAATTTTAGTTTCTATTACATAAACATCAGCAGGGTTCAACAAACTGTGGCGAGAGCTACTTGCCAGCCCCACACCGCACATGTGCCAGACTGGCACTACTCAAGCGCGCAGCGCCGGTAAATGGCGCGCATGGCGAGACAGGCTGAAATCTACTCGCCACAGGCGAGCAGAAACAGTGGTTTGTCGAGCCCTGAACATCAGATACACAAACAACTCATATCAGGGGATAACAATCTTCAGTTTTGGACGATTAGAACAAGATCTCATATACACTTAAAAAGAAAAAGAATAAGTAATTTTATTCAGCAACAGAACTGTGACTAAGCAACTTAATTTAAGCCTTCTTAACCTAAAGAGGCACCTGGTCATTTGAAATAATGGGAGTGCTATTCCAGCATCCTTGTAACCCTCATTCCACCAGGTTAAGAGACTTGTTGGAATAGCACTTTGTTTTGAAATTTGGCTCAGTGTAGACTGCGCCAAATTTCAAAATAAGCTATTTTGAAATTACCTCAAAATAGGCTATGCAATTTGCATAGTGCAAATTGTGTAGCCTATTTCAAGAAAAGGGTGTAGTGCAGACACAAAGAGAAGTTACTCACCTCCGTGCAGTAACTATGGTACTTCGAGGTGTGTCCCCATGGGTGCTCCACGTCTGGTGTCGGGCTGGTCCCGGCACCGCTAATTGGAGCTTGCCAGAGCTGTATTCGGCTGGACCATGCATGCGCGAGCTGGTTTTGCGCCTTTCATGTGCCGCGCGCGGTCTGGTGCCTGCCAGTTTCCTTTCAACCATCCATCTGCAAGATAGAAAGGACAGACGAGAATCTGTAGCGGGGAGGAGGGCGGGTCATGAAGCACCCACGGGGACACACCTCGAAGAACCATCGTTACTGCACGGAGGTGAGTAACTTCTCTTTCTTCTTCGGGGTAGTCCCAGTGGGTGCTCCTCGTCTGGTGACTATGGAGCAGTAATCTGAGTTAGACATGGGCTGCAGAATCACGATTTTGGTGACTAGGGAGCACTGCTAGAGCCATGGCTGAATCAGAAACTAGGTGCTGCATAGAATTCTATATAGAATGCCAGCGCCCGGCGGACATCTAGAGTTTTCAGGAGAGCGTCCCGCTGAGAAGCGTGAGACTTTGGGTAGAAGCATGGCAAAACAATCGGCTCATTAATATGAAATTCTGTGTAGACCTTGGGTAGGAATGCTGGATGAGATCTCAGTGTTACAGCATCCTTACTAAAGACTGTATAGGAGAGTGATGCCATCAGTGCTGCCAGCTCGCTGACCCTGCGCACTGATGTTATGGCCAGGAGGAAGAGTACTTTCATTGTGAGCATGGGACAGGGTACCATACCTAAAGGTTTGAAGGGAGGGCACGTCAGGACATCCAGCACAAGATCCAGGCTTCACGTGGGTGGCGGAGGCCTCCAAGGTGGGTTAAGATTAGTGAGGCCTCTAAGAAATCTTGACATCGTTGGATGGGAAAAGACCAACCTCCCGTCTACCGGCCCATGAAAGGCCGCAACTACAGCCAAGTGGACTCGGAGTGATGATAATTGAGAGTCCCAAGGCCTGTAGCTGAAGGATATAGTCCAGGAGGACATGCAGTGGTGAAAGAAGAGGGTTTAGGCCCTTTGGATCACACCAACGCGTGAACCTAGACCATTTGGACGGGTAAGTTTTCCTAGTACAGTCTTTCCTGCTACGTAGCAGTACGCATTTCACTTGGTCCGAGCAAAGTTTCTCGGACGCGCTGAACCATCTATCATCAACGCTGTTAGATGCAGAGTGTCTAGCTTCAGGTGAAGAAGGGTGAGGTTCTTCTGCCTCAGGAGATCCGGTAGATGCTGGAAGCGGTGCGGTGGACATGTGGACAGCTGCAGGAGAGTTGAGTACCATGGCTGCCTGGGTCAGGCCGGAGCTATGAGTACGACCCTCGCCTTGTCCATAAGGATTTTCAAGTACTCTGGGAATGAGTACAACAGGGGGGAATGCATATAACAGTGATGTTCCCCAGTGAAGGAGAAAGGCGTCTCCCAGGGAATGGGCGCCTACCCCTGCTCTGGAGCAGTATGCTGTGCATTTCCTGTTGGCCTGAGTGGCAAAGAGATCTATCATCGGACGACCCCACTGGCGGAAAAGAGGAAGGAGGACGTCCGAATGGATCACCCACTTGTGATCGTGATGAAAGTGTCTCTCAGTGCATCCGTGATGGTGTTCGCACCAGGTAAGTACGACACGACTATAAAGATGTCGTTTCAAATACACCATCTCCATAGATGGACCGCCTCTGCGCAGAGGGACCGGGACCAGGCGCCTCCTTGTCTGTTCACATAGTACATGGCAACGATGTTGTCGGTGAGAACACTGGTTGTCGTGCCTCGTGTGTGACCTGAATCGCCTGCAGGCATGGAAGACCGCTTGCAACTCCAGCAGGTGATATGCAGCATCCTTTCTGATGTGGACCAATGGCTTTGGGCTGTTTGTGTGCCACGAGAGAGGTATCTGTGGTTATCTCTTTTGACGGTTGCGCCGCATGTAAGGGAACTCCTGACAACATGTTGCTGGGGTCGACCCACCAGTGGAGTGACTCCCTGAGGTATGCATGTAGGGTCACTGCTTTCCGGGTACTGTGCCTGACAGGGTTGTACACTGTGCTCAGCCAATGCTGCAGGCACCGCAAGTGAAGCCTTGCGTGGCGCACAATGATCATAGTGGCTGCCATATGACCTAGGAGCTGCAGTTATACTCGTACCAGGAGTGTTGGAGATTGTAAGACTGTGCCTATCAAGTCCTTTATGACTTGGAAGCACTCGGCTGGAAGATGAATTCACTCTGAAAGAGTCAAGTCGGGCTCCAATGAAGGTTAGAGATTGTGTTGGTTGCGGGCATGATTTTTGCGTGTTTACAACGAGGCTAAGGGTGTCGAATAGATTCCGCATCGTGGCTAACATGTAACGTGCCTTTGCTTGAGCGTGACCCTTGATCAAGCAGTCGTCCAGACAGGGGAAAATTGCGACCCGTTCTGCGTAGGTGGGCGGCTACCACTGCTAGTGTCTTGGAGAACATCCTCGGGGCCGATACCAGGCCGAAGGGAAGAACCCTGTTTTGGAAGCGGTCTTCCCCCACTGCAAAGCGGAGGAAACGTCTGTGCGCCACGTGTATTGTGATACAGAAGTATGAGTCCTGTAGATCTAGTACTGCGAACCAATCTCCCTTGTTTAGTGCCAGTATGATCTTGGCTAGCGTGGTCATCTTGAAGCACTGATTTCGAACATAACGATTGAGGCCTCTCAGGTCGAGGATAGGCCTCCACCGCCCGGACTTCTTGGGGACTAGGAAATACCTGGAGTAGAAGCCTCTGCCCCGGAATTCCACGGGTACTTGTTCTATGGTTCTGACCTGTAGTAGGTGATGGACTTCCACTTGAAGGGCGACCCTTGTGAGATGGGTCCCTGAGGAGGGACGGGATGGGTGAGATAGTGGGGGGAACTCAGGTGAAGGGGATCATGAGGCATGATGATATCACTTCTAGAAACTATCCGTCCGAGGTAACGGTGTCCCATTGATGGCGGTATGACTTCAGCCTATGGTGGAAGAAGCAGGTGGCAGGCTTCTGTGTGACAACCACAGGAGACTTGTTCAAGTCCTTGACATAGGAGTCAAACCTGCTGCTTAGACGCAGGCCAAGCCGATGTTCGGTTCTATTGCTGTCGATTATGCTGCGGACGCTGTCTGAATCTGACCTGGTCAGGTCCGCACTGTTGCTGTTTGTAAAATGAATAATTGTACCTCCTTTGGAAGGGTTAGTATCGTTTTTGCTTGAGCGGAGGGGTGTACATGCCCAGGGTTGGGAGGGTTGCACGGGAGTCTTTCCCAGAATGGAGAATCTCATCAGTAGTGGCAACAAACAGCTTCTGTTGGTCAAATGGCAAATCTTCAACCTTAGACTGCAGTTCTCTAGGGGCTCTTGCTGACAGCAGCCAGGAGGCTCTCCATGTGGCAATTCCTGTTGCCATGGGTTGTGCCGCCGTGTCCGCTACATCGGCAGCGATTTGAAGTTATGTTCTACACGCCGTGTATCCCTCCTGAACAACAGCTCAGAAGAGGGGTCTCTTGCTGTCAGGGAGGTGTTGTATCAACTCCGGAAGCTTAGAGTAATTATCGAAGTTGTAGTTTGACAGGAGGGCTGTGTAATTGGCGATTCGGAGGAGTAAGGTTGCAGAAGAATAGATCTTATGGCCAAATAAGTCCAGTTTTTTGGAGTCCTTGTCTGGAAGGGAGGTCTTGAAGTGGGGCATCTTGGCGGACAGCATCCACTATCAAGGAATTAGGTTGCGGATGATTGAAAAGAAAGTCTAAGCCTTTGTAGAGGACGAAATATTTTGTGTCAGCTTTTTTATTTGTAGGAGATATGGATGCTGGCATCTGCCAGATCTCCTCCGCTATCTCCATGATTGCCCTCCCAGTAGACGTGGCTATTTTCCATTGATGTTTAGGGTGTAGGTTTTTAAACAGCTTATGCCTTTTCACCTTAGCCTCCATGAGCTGTACCTCGTGGGATTCTGCTACCCGTTTAAATAGGTCTTGGAATTCCTTGAGATAGTCGGGGGCTGGTATCTCAACCAAGGTTACCACTTCTCCCAGCGAGAGCGCAGATGAGCGAGCACTAGGGGACATATCCGGTTCCGTCTCTGAGACCTGCCCCTCTTCCAGGTCTGACTGTTACATGTGTGTGTGGCTGGAGAGCATGGCGGTAGCATAGGTCAGCGTGGGGATTTGTTCTGAACTTCAGAATGCAATGAGCGCGGGCTGATCGACCGACAGGAGCACAGTGATCTGCGGTGAGATCGGGAGCGACTATGATGGGCCGAGCCATGGTAGTATGACCTATCGTAGTGACTGGGATGTTGATCAGCGGCTACCGGTGATGAGCGTCTAGAGATTGTGGGTTTCGATGCCTAACATAATAAGTGATGCATGGTGAGCCAAGTTGGGGATCGAGATCTAGAGTATCTGTAATGAGAGCAGCTACGTTCCCTATAGTAGTGGTGGTGAGATGCTAAACTTCGTCTGTGATGCTCCTTGTGTCCTGCCGTGTGATGTGCAGACATGAAAGAGTGAGGTGATGGCTCTGGAGAGAACCCCGGAGAGGGAGAGAGATCGTGTGTGTCAGTTCTTGACACAGCATTAATAGAGGCTGCTGGCAGCTGCTCAGAGGTTGCAGGCTGCAAGGCTGGAGGCTCAGAGGGCTGTGTTGAACCATTCATTTGCTCAGTGCTGGGTGCGGTAGGTGCCAAGAGCTCCTTGTGAGTAGGAGAGGGCACCAGAGTTCCAGAGGTCAGCACCATTGGTGCAGGGGTGAGTGTCTCTTTAAGAAGCACTCCTGCTGTCTGCAGTGCTGAAGGCAGTGGGGGCCGAGAAGTGCCGGCTGACTTTTTTGAAGTGGCCGCCAGGGCTGTCTTTGAAGTGGAGCTGCCGGGTTTATCACCTGCGCTCACCCGCGGCTGCGGGGCAATTTTCAGGGAACGAGCAGGGGAGGCTTTCTTCCTCTTGGGGGAAGCCACAGCCGGGGCCATGGGGTGAGGGCGGTAGCCCTCCGCTTTCTTGCTGTTGGGTCCGATGCTGATGAGCCTGGAGCGCTGGGAGGTAGGAGAGCCTTATCAAATAGGATCTCTTTTAGCCATCTCTCCCGCTCCTTGCGGGCTCGCGTTGTGAGTCTAGCACAGTGGCTGCATTTTTGGGGGATATGAGTCTCCCCAAGGCAGCAGACACAAGCGGAATGTCCATCAGAGACAGGCACTGAGTCTCTGCACATAAAACATTTTTTAAAACCAGGGGAGCCCGGCATGTCAGCTTTTCTGACTGGGAGGCGTTTGCTCTAGTTTCTCTGCTCTCCACAGCTCTTTTCTCTCCCATTTGAGAATTAGTTTATCTATCTTAGTTCTCCCCTTTCCTTTTTAATGAAGGGGCCATGGACTACTAAATTTAGCCCGAGCCTAACTAAGGGAGTAACAATGTATATATTTTTCTCTCTCTCTCTCTCCCTCTCTCTCTCTCTCATGTACAAGTGGTAACTCTTTCTTTTCTTATGGTTATACTGACTCTTTTTTTAAAAAAAAAAAAAAAAAGAGCCTCGGCTGTGGCACGAACAGCTGAGGGCTTTAGATAAGAATGAACGGCAGATAACTCTAATACTAATTAACTACAGCTAATGAACAACTTAATAAGCAAAAGGGGAAAAAAAGTAAATGTTTGTCTTAAATTTCACTCAGGAAACCTGAGGACATGAAAGAAGCTCCGTCCACGACCAAGGGCAGGGGCAGATTAGAGGAAACTGGCGGGCGCCAGACCGCGCGCGGCACATGAAAGGTGCAAAACCGGCTCGCGCACGCATGGTCGGACCAAATATAGCTCTGGCAAGCTCTGATTCGCGGCGCTGGGACCAGCCTGACACCAGACATGGAGCACTCACGGGGACTACCCTGAAGAAGAACCTTACAGCCTAAAGTTTTCAACCAAAGAGTAAATGTAAATAAAACTGAGTTTGGCTAATTCATTCAAAGAAAATGTTACAGTCAATGAATTTAACTAACTACCTGATTCATATCACAACAGGTTCTTAATGAAGGTGTAATTTTTAACTCCTTTGCTAGCCTCATGGTGCCATTCAGGTAGTTTCTCTTCTCTTCAATGTATTGCTTGACATGCATTATGTTGGCTACATAATTATCTGTATTCTTCACTAATTCTGCATGTAACTTTCTTTTCCTACATTGGAAACACAAAAATGAAAAATCGTTTTTCAGAATTTAGAAATCCCTAGACAAGTTGTGCAATAGTACAGACTGAACAAAAGTGGTAAATAGATTTGTGTCACAATCCTACCACAAATAAAGTGGATACTTTCACACTAGAGTTGGATTTTCTTAGCATGCCAGCATTAACAGAATGCTAGAAGCTAGATGTTAATCTGAGTGTATTAATCTGAATTACAGTAAAATCATCTTTAAAAGTTATTTGTTTAGCAGCAGCCATCTCTGGAAAAAGCATTTAAAACAAAAAAAGTAAGAAAGGTTTACTCACTTTGTGCAGTAAGTGAAGGTCTTTGAGATGTTTCCCTCTATGGATGTTCCACTTCAAGGAAAATACGAATCCATGCACCTCCGATTGGAGTTTTTAGGAAACAGTGTCTGTTTGGCCTGCACATGCATGCTCCTCATCTCATTCTCTCCCTCTAGGCTATGTAGTGGGTATGTCAAGACTGCAGGATTCTTTTGGAAGAAGCTTTTCTGGAAGAGATCTTCCAAAAAAACTTCTGAAAAAGAGCATCCACACTGCCAAAGCGCATCAAAAAAGCGGTCTGCTTTTTTGAAAGATAGCATCAACACTCTCTCACATTTAAGCTATTATTACTATGGATGGAGTGGCCACCAGGGCACCTGTGCTTTTTCTTCTTTCCTCTTCTTTCAAAAGAACTCCCTCTTCCGTGTCCACACACACCTTTTTCTGAAAAAGCTCTTTTGGAAAAGTCATTCTTCCTCGTGGAATGAGGTTTACTAATGTCAGAAAAACCCCTGCGTTCGATGTTCTTTTGAAAGAAAATCAAATAGCAGTGTGGATGTAAGCAAAGTTTTATCGTAAAAACGACTTTTAAAAAACCTACAATCTAGATGCATCCAGTGCTCTGGTCTACATAAGGTATTATTTCAAAATAACCTCCCTTAGGTCAAATTTATAAAAGGAGCTTCCACACGACCAATCCCATTATTTCAAAATAACTGGTTGCTTATTTCGAAATCCTGCTTTTCTCGGGGAATAATCCTAATTTTGAAATAGTTATTTCAAAATAGTGGTAAAGTGGACACTTCGTTGCTGTATTTCGAAATAATTGGCCTCTCTCAGCTGGAGCTCTGACTGCTCTGGCTACACTTGGCGGCCATACTTGGCACTTCCATGGCTTCCATCCTTCTGCGGAGCTTAAAAGTCCCTGTAGCACGAGAAGGGCTTCTTCCATGTGGCGGGCTGTGAAAGCCCCCTACAAGACAGCACCATCTGAGACACGCATAAGTGATCCCAATACTCACTCAACCCCTTCCATGGTTGCCAGCACTCCTGTTGCCACATCCCAAGGACACAAGGAGAGCTCTGGATTGGTATGGAGATCCTGGACCTCATTGAGGTGTGTATGTGTGGGGTCGGGGGAGGAGAGAGACCAACCTCCTGGATCGCCACACCAGGAAGAGAAGTCTACAGCCAGATCTCTGCCAGCCTGGCCAAGAAAGGTCACAACCAGACCCAGGACCAGGTCTGGATGAAGATCACAGTGCTCCAGGGAGCAGAGTGGATACTCTGAGATGGCACTGCACACCTGCCGCTACTTTGAGTGGCTAAATGCCATCCTGGGAGGAGGGCCGGTCATCATCCCCCACCCCCATCATCATGGAATCCAGCCAGGGCACATCTGGCATCAGCCTCTAGAAGGAAGGTGTTGCAGACGAGGTGGCTAAAGCCAGGCGACCATGCCAACCAGCCAGGCCTGCTCCTCACTCTGGAGCTGGTCCCCCTCCAACCCTCCAGGATGCCACCAGGCTTCAGAGGAACCCGGGGAGGGCACTTCAGGACTTTTTGCTATCTACACACAGGGGCAGGGAATGGGCTGCATGCTCCTCTCTCAGCCTACTCAGTATGGAGCCACACAATACCCTGTTCACGTGGGTGCACAAGGAGCACCAGTCCAGAGCACTCAGCTCCATGATGCTCTCACACAGGAACCCCTTGGTCCTTCTCACAAGGTTCCTGGAGAGGCCTACCTTACTCCTGCCTCCGTGGTGGGACAACTTCCCATGACAAGCCACCACTAAGGAGTTGTGGGGTCTAGAACTACACAGCAGTGCTACACACGGCACTGGCTCATGCCTGCACCCAGACAGCATCTGCTCCCAGTCAAGCACAGCAATGCAGAGGATACTGATTTTATGCATGGGACTCTACCCAACTCTGATGGTGTGGTTTGGGACAAAAGCGCTGGCACGCATCTTTTGGAACAGGCAGGCGTTCCGAAAGATGCGGGCCCCACACACCTTTCCCAACCATCCGACATTAATGTTGGTGAAGCATTCCTTCTTATCCACGAGGTACTGCTGCACCATGGAGAAGTACCACTTCCTGATGATAAAGTCTGAGGCATAGTTGTTGGGGGCCAGGATGGGGATGTGCATGCCATCTATGCTTCACTCCCACAATTGGGAAGCCCTTGGAGACAAAGCTGTCCACATTCCCCAGGATGATGACCTCCTTAGCAACACAGTTGATGGCCTTTGCTACGTCCACGAGCACGGCCATGACTGTGGATTCCCCATGCCAAACTGATTCCCAAAGGAGAGGTAGCTGTCTTGCATGGTGAGTTTCCAGAGGGCTATAACCATGTACTTCTGCATGGGGATAGCAAGTCACATGTGGGTGTCCTGTCACCTGAAGGCAGGGGTGAGCCACTCACAGAGCTCCAGGAAGGTGGCCTTCCACATGCAGAAGTTCTGCACCACTGCTGATCACCCCATACCTGCATGATGTGGTCCCACCAGTCTTAACTCATCTCCCACTGCCAGAAGTGGTGCTCCACAGGATACAGGGGACTGAGGGGCATGCACAGCAGCAGGAGCTGGGTGAGCAGGGCCTGCAGGTCCTTGTTCTGCTGAAGCAAGATGCAGGCAGTCTGGAAGTACTAGACTATGAGGCGCAGCACAAGGCCCAGAACGAAACCTGCGAGCCTGGCACCGCTTTGTAGCAGCTCTGGCTCCATGCTGTGAGAGCTGTGGTGTCCTCAAGGGCAACCAGAGTGCAAGAAGGCACATGCCCACTGCATCCCTTTTGTGTCCCATAAGGGGCGAGGCAATGGAGGAGTGGCTTGTGAGACGTGGTTATAAAGAGAAGCTCGTGAAAGCACTCATTGCAGCTTGCCTGTCCAAGCAGCCTCTTAGTGCCCTTCAAGCAGCTCTAGGTCTGAGGCAGGCTCCAATCAATGTAGATGTGCTATTTCGGACTAATTCTAATTTTGATGCTTCCCCATAGTGAGGATATGCTATTTTGATCGATCCTGTTAAAATCAGGGGTTAAGTCAATGTTAGTTATTTCAAAATAATTTCCTAGTGTAAATATGCCTGATTGAAATGTCATCAGTTCCTTCTCTATCATTGAGTTAACTGTTGAAGTGCTTAGAAGCAGAGGGAAAGAGCATGGATAGTGGAACACCCACAGAGGTACACATCTTGAAGAACAGCAGTTATTGCAAAAAAGTGACTAACCCCTTCTTTGAGTAGCACCCCTATGGGTTCTCCATTTGAGGTTATTCTACGTCAGTATTTCTAATGGAGTGTGGAGCTATGGAGGAAAGCCTAATATTGAGGCTGTGACAGTCAAATATGATGTTATTAATATATGACATGTGACTGCATAACATGTAGCAAATTTATGAGCAGATGTCCAAAGCCACTGCTTTGCATATTTCTGTGATTGGAACATTTTTTAAGAAACCTATGAAAGTACAAAGAGATTTTGAGGAGTAAGTTTGAATTACAGAAGGAAGTTGAAGGTCTTGAGCACACTAGCAATACATAATGCAGTCTGATGTCCATCTAGAGAAGTAGTTTTCAAGCTTTCCAGATCACTGTATCCTTTTCAAGAATCTGAACCCCAAAAGCCCACTAACTAAGGTGGAAGCAGGAGCACCAGGCAACTGACCTACTTCATGGGAAATCTGTTAATCCCTTAATGAGATTTTAAAACTGTTTGAAGTTGCCTGCCAGAAGTGTTGAGGAGACATGACTGCTTCATCAAGATAGAATGAAGAGGAGATGTTGGTATTTGGAATAATCTTTGTCTGGCCTCACTTACTAGGGATGTGAATAGTTAACAGGTTAATGGTAAGCATCATCATTACAGGGTGTTCACCAGGTAATGGTTAAGACACACCAAGGAACAGCTCCCCACCTACAGCCTGTCATGGGCAGAGGGCAGCCCAAGCCCTACCAGGCCCACCATGGTTTGGGCTGGCAAGCCAGTAGTACCCTATGAAGAGCCGGTAACCCCATAGGATGCTACTTAACTGGTTAAACATTAGCTTTAACGGATTAACTGAGTAAATAGGATTTAATATCACTACTTCTAATTCTTCAAACCTTTCTTGTGGATCATAACTTCTAGATAAAATGAAGTTGACTGCCTTCCTCTATCCCAAAATACTAGGGATGCTTGAGAATTGGTACCCAGAAGACACCATAGGTCCCAGTACAGCCACTGGAGTGGTGCAAAGGGCATGTGTCACATAAAAGTCATATGTGGGTCCTGCAGCTTAGCAGGCCTAGGATGTAAGTTTCCATCCCTGCGGGACCCAGCTTAGTATAGCCTGGGACCCTGTAAGCCCAAATAGCAGCTGGGCTTTATCAGCTTTAACCCATGCCTTGAGCTGGGAAACTACTGAGCAGTAAACAAGTTTGACCTCGGTCTCAGCTCATGAAAGTGGTAAGAATGGCGTTGAGCCAGGTACATGCACACCCGGTAAACAACTTTAGTATAAGATCACTGGGAGTCACACCCTTCAGTCTCTCCAGGGACCTAAACCTCAGAGGGTGCCCTGAGTCCCCCAGCCGGAGCTACGTCCACTATGGCCTGGTGCGAGGTAACTGAACAGGACTCCCAGCAGACCTGAAGAGGTGTAAACATTTCCAAGTGCCTGTTACTCTTATGTATTACTTTGCCTGTGCTTATTGGCATATTACTTTGCAGTAGCTGTGTATCCATCTGGCAGTATAAAACCTGTAATAGTAGTGACGTAGTGAGATTAATAAAAACAACTATCTATCCCTAATCGACTGTCTTGAAACGAATCCACAACCCTGTTGGGCCCTGGCCCTGTGACTTGACAGTATCAGTGGGAAAACCCAAGCATTTTCATACAAACTGAGTGGGCTATGTCTCTTGTGGAGGCAAACGAGTTGTGTAAAGGTTTCTGAGTAGCTTGCTCGTTGGATTGGAAAAGGGAGCCTTCCACAGAAACTGAAGATAAATTATCATCTTCTTCATTGTTGCTTGACAGAAGTGGAGCAATTATAGATGCTGAGGGAGATTCCCTTGGTACCATACATGTGTCAGAGGACCAAGATGTGGCAGATACTGAGGTTGCGTCAATGCCAATTAGGGGAAGTCAGGCACTTCTGAGACCAGTAAGTCTTTAGAGAAAGGAAATTCCTGTGATACTAGAATAGCAGTTAGTATCACATGCTAAGCAGGAGTGGCTGATGTAGAAGGAGCCAATGGTACAGGGTGTCTTCTGCACACTGATGAATTGCCAGTAGATATTTGGTCTTCTATGGGGTTAAAAGTACTAGTACCAGGCTCTCCATGACTTTCCCCTGCCCCAACGCTACCAATCTTTCCAAACCTGTGCCTTTAGGATTTTTAGGCTTACTAGCAGTACCAGTACCTGAGCAGCCTGCAGTCTCAGGTACCCAATTGTAAATCAGTCAATAACAAAATGGTAAACTTTGTTGGGGATTGTTTCTTTGTGGTAAATTCTCTACCCAAGAAAGAGGGTTAATCGGAGGATATTGATGGAATTGGCTTAATCAGGAAATGTTGTATGAGGAGGAGGATGCAAAAGAGGCAATATTTAAACCAAGATGAGCTGGGCATACCCTTTCCAGGATTTACTTCTCCAGAGAAGAGAGAAGAACAAGGAACTAAGGAGGGGTATTTGTCTATTGCAAATACAAAATAAAGGGAAAAAGTTGAAGAAAAGAAAAAAGAGGGCAGTATTAATTAAAGGAAATTATGAGCTAGTCCTGTTAGCTTAAAATAGAAAATAAAATATAAACAATTAACTCTCAAATGGGACATGCTGAGGTTCCATTTCAGCCAAAGGTGGCTCAGAAGGAACTGAGGGTGGCTCATTCAGGCAGTGCTATAAAGTCTTGGAAGCAGGGCATGGCACTTAGTAGGCCAAATGCACAATACTGCCTAAAATCTTAAACCTGAGACACAGGGACATGGATACACCTAGAGTGGGGCACCCATTGGAACTACTTGGCTACATCTACATTCTGCTTTCTTGTGCAAAACATATGCAAATGAGGCAGTTATGAATATCGTCATGCCTCATTTGCATATTTAATGAGCCCCCATTTTGCGCAAGAGCCTTTCTGCCTGAAAATAAGCGGCAGAAGGGCTCTTGTGCAAGAGGGGGGTTTTGCACAAGAAGGAGCAGTGTAGACTACTCCTCCTTGTGCAAAAGCCACTTGCGCAAAAATGGCAGCTCATTAAATATGCACGAGGTGTGGCGATATTCATTGTCGTGCCTCATTTGTATATGTTCTTGCACAAGAAAGCACAATGTAGACGCAGCCCTTGTGTTTTCTGGAAGTAAGCTTTTTAATCTTCCTTGCTATCCTTGAGAGAATACTCCATTCCAGCCCTTGTATATTTCCACACACTTCAACTGAGCACTGAGAAAGCTGAAGCTTAAGGTTCACTTTTGAGAGCATGTTCTATTTTACTCTTCCAAAGAGTTTTCTAGAAATAACAAGGACATTCCAATGCAAAAGATCATTTGAAAATCAAAATAATTGAGTGTAAAAACTATGAGGCCTTCTTTCTCTTTTTTCAAAGTTATTTGCTCCCAGTTTGAACATTTGCAGTATATGTTACAAGCAACCAGAACAATAAAACGTAAACAGCAAAAATATGAATTGCTCCAACTCCTAAGTTTCTCAGGAAAGTTATGACAAAATATAAAAATGTAAATAGTAACCAAAAACAAAAACAAAAAAGGTATATACTAGTCTTTTCCAACAAAGCCAGAAACATAAAACATGTTTCTGTGTATGTTTTAAAATATCATTCACGAGAAAAGGTATTCTGAAATGCTGGCACAGGAAGTACTAAAAATACATTAAGATCTCCAATATTTTCAGTTAAACTTATTTCTTTGAATGTAATACAAGTCTGTCTTGACTATGGCCACAACTTTACCTTGACTGAAGAGAAGCAATAAGATTGTCAAATTTTTTATCCATAATCTCTGCAATCCTGACTTCTTCCCGCTTCACTTGGGATTCCAAATATCTCAGCATCTATTTCATTTTTAAAAGATAACTAAATCAATGCCTAGTCATTCCAATTTATGCAAAATAAGCCACATGTTTATCAGTGTCAGAGGCAAAAAACAATTACATACACACATTTCAGAGTCAGTGTGAAAACAAAGAACATTGAAGGATAAACAAATCTAAAAGAACCGAAGATTTTGAACTAGTCTATACACAGTTTTTGTAATGGTACAAATATTTCAGTTAGGAGTGTAATATTTTCTCCCCAAGATACACACACAAGTATAACCTCTGTATTTGTGGATGCAGTTGTTGCAGTAGAAGGTTCCTTAATATCTGAATAAAGCACCAATATGAATATAACTGCATCTACAGTAGCAGGATTGTACTGCTTCAACTATAACTGGTAGAGTTAAAGTGGTACAATTTCTGTATTGTTGGCATTGCCCACAGGGAGGAAAAGGGAGGACAAGAGGCACGTCAATGTAAGGAACTGTGCTTGAAAATAACTGACATGCACACGAATGCTATACAATTATCTCTTTGAAGCTACCATTTTGTTTTCCAGAATCTCAGGGGTTTATTGATAAAGTAAATCTCTAGCTCTTATGGCTGCAAAGAAAACCTCAACACCATAAACCAAATGTAGCTTGCAAAGAGTCTAAAACAGGGGTGTCCAAACTTTTTTCAAAGAGGGCCAGATTTGATGAAGTGAACATGCGTGAGGGCCGACCATTTTGCCTGACATTCTTTGAACCATTAAAATTAAATGCAAATTAACTATTTTATGCAAAGTTTATTGCAAACGGCATACTTTTCATTTCGTCACATGGATGACAAATCTAAACAGGTGTTAAATCACTCTGCCTTTCATATCTGAAGGCCAGATGAAAAAAAATCCAGGAAGCTGAAATATATGTCAGGAACATTGTAAAGTACATTACATATTATTGGTAATAAAGGTTGTCTGTCAACTTTTAAGTTCAAAAAATATGAACAGGAACATAACACCAAGTATACATGTTGTGTCCAAATATATTTATAACTGATTTAGACCAACTGACATTAACTGAGATTTTACAATGTATTCATCTCAATACATATGGATTCGTTGGGGGCCATAAAAGATAGATATTGCCAAATTACCTGTGGGGCCGTATGAAACCAGAACACGGGCCGCAATTGGCCCACGAGCCGGACTTTGGGCATGCCTGGTCTACAACAATAGCAATGAAGTGTGAATTCTATTATTTGCAATTCTGTCATTCTTTGCTCTTTTCAAGTTAACACAACGTTTTATATTTCAGTCCCCTGGAGGTTAACAGGCTTCCCTATTCACATAGCAGCTTCAGGCCTTATCAGAGTGAATTCTTCCCACTTCTTAGGCTTTCAGAAAAAAGATTATTATTTATAGCATTATAGCACCCATGAGCCCTAGTTGTGCGCCAGGGTCCCATTGTGCTAGGCATGGTAGATACACGGAGCACATACTACCTGTTTCAGGCTTTTTAAGCTCAACTTACTGTCATTTCCAAACCACTGGTTCATCTTACCTAAGTAAGACAATTTGACTATCCACAAGATTAGTATTATAACAATATATTTAATAAGCAGAATTTGAAAGAGTACATCTTAGTAACTTGACAGCTCCCTGATGGCACATCACTATTAAATTTTTGCTGAAAAATCATTAAAGGCCACAATTCTGAGTAGGTGAATTACAAGATTTTACTATAAGATAGGAACAGACATTTACAGGTTGAACCTTTCTAGTCCAGCATTCTCTAGCCCGGCAACATCTGTGGTGTATCATGATTTTAGTTAGCTGGATGTCGACTTTTCATGGGGTTGGCCAAGTTTCCCATGGTTCCATAAACTTTGTTTACAGACAGCAATCCTGCCTCCCAATGTTCTGTGCTGTTAATTTACCCCTAAAGGTATCCTAAGAACTCAATAAGCAGTGGAAGTGTTGGCAATGCTGCTAGACAATACTGGCCTCCTGTGGTCTGGCAAATTCTCTGATTTGGCTTGGTCAGGTTCTGAGGGTGCTGGACTAGAGAGGTTCAATTTGTATTTGGAATTAAAAGTTATGTAGTAAGATTCGGTGTCATAGCTATGCCAAGTTCTAACTGCAGACTAGGCCATTTGTATATAGCTAACAATAAAAATGCAGACTGTAAACTTTTGTTGCATGCTGTCTGTAGTATAGCCAACAGAAGGTTACTTACCAATGCAATAACTAACATTATTTGAGATGAATGTCCTTGTGGGTGTTCCACCCCAGTCAAGCTTCATCCCAGTGCCTTTGATCAGAAATTCTGACAACAGTACCTGTCTGGTCAGTAGATGCACTCTGCCTGTCTCACAAGTTGTCACGGTTTAAACAGTGCATTCACAACCTGGACTCAATTCCTTCTCTATAACAGAGTGATGTTAAGATCCAAACTAGAAGGACGGACGGTGGGTAATGGTGTACCCACAGGGACACTCATCTTTAAGAATGTGAGTTACTGTACAGGTAAGTAACTTCTTATCCTTTGAGAGATGTTCCTGACAGTGCTCCACTCCAGGTTATTTCATGCAGTATCAGCTAGGAAGATAGGGGCTTCACATCAGGCAGAAAGACCATAGATAAGACAGTTATGCACATTCTGATGTTAGATGCAGTGACCTGTAGCAGAATGTAATGGTGTGCTAATGTAAAGTTCAATACCCATGTGGCCACCTTGCACGTGTCAGCAAGGCAATGGACGTGGAGATAAATCATATAGTATGTGCCGATATAGGTCAGGAGTCTTGACTTGGTTCAGTTGGTAGCAAAGGCATTTACAGGCGGTGATCCACTTAGAGAATCTCTGCTTGAAGATGGCAGACTGGTGAAGATAGAGAGCTTAGGCATTAGTCAGAAGGGTTTTGTTCTGTTCAAATAAAAGAAGTCAAGTGTAGGCAGAGTGGTTTCAAAATCATTGGTGGGTTGTTGGCATGATATTAATGGAGGTGGTGTAGAGTCTGGGATGGAGGCTGAGTGCAGAAGGAAGCTCAGGGAAGTGAGGAATGAGGGTGTGGAGTCTGGAAGGAAGATGTGACCTGGAGCAGAGGACTGAAGTGTAGGAGGGGATATGGATATAGGTAGAGACAAGGATTCTGACCAGAAGGTGGCATGTAGGAAAGGATGTAGGGTCTCTGAGGAGCTTGTGATCTGGAGCGGGGGTGCAGGAGGGTATACAGGAGTTTGGCCTGTTACCTAGGGCAGGAGGGGGTTGTGACCTGGGGCAGAGGATTGGAGTATGGAGTTTGGGAGGGGGTATGGGTTCAGGACTGGATGTGTAGCGGTTTTAGGTTGTGACCTGCAGCAGGGGTGCAGGATGGGGAGCAGAAGGTTGGGGGAGTCCTTCATGGAATGGACTTCATTGGTGCTGACCGTGAAGAGAATTTGTGCTCATCAAATGAAAGATCCTCTATTGTACTCTGAATCTCCCTTGGGAATGAAGAAAAGGAGAATCAGGATGCAGGGTGCATGACAATGTCCACAACATCCTGGGTGGCCTGCAGAGCTGTATGGGAGATTAATTGTCCTTCTGAGACTAGTGCCTGGAATTGTTTTTTCCTTAGGAATGGCATCAATAAACATGTACATTTTTGCCTAATTTCTGAGCTCATACTTTGCCATGTAGTTGGCCCCCCTATATTGCAGGGTGGAAGAAGGTATCCACCCTTTTGTTATCTCTGTCAGATGGGACAGCCTTGAACTGTTATTTGTTCTTTTGGTTGGCTGTCTCTACCACTTTTGAGCTAGGTGTCAGATGTGTAAAGAAGTACTCTGTAGTCTTGAAGGGGATGCAATATGTGATCTTTCTTCTTGTTTGTAGCCATTATATAGTGACAAGCATCTGCCAGATAGATTGTGCAGATTGCATGATGGTTGCATTAAATTGGCAGTGCTATTTTAGAGACAGTTAATGGCTTGTAGTTTGTCCATGAGTTCATGGTGTGTGTCCGACACTTCCTCTAGAGTAATACTGAACTCATCCACCACTCTTCTAAACAGGTCCTGAAAGTGAGTGAGTTCATCAGTAGATGTAGATATGGTCGGCACCATAAGATCACAGACTAAGATAATGATAAGAGCAGATATGGTTTTTTTCTGTGATAAGATACACAATTCCACTGTAACCTGAAGTAATATGAAACTTTGATGTTAAATATCTAAAATATGTGAAGTTGAATCAAAGGATCTTTACTCTACCTTCTCAGCAGACTTTAAGCGCTCAAGATTAAAAGCAGCTATCCACCAAGCTTCATCGATATCTTGTACAGTTTTATTGTCCTGTGGAAGTTAAAATTGTAAATGGCTTATTAAAAAATTTAAATATTTAGCTACATTTTCAGACAATCCTTGAAGCAAGGACCTCACATTTATATTAAACATGCTGTATCCATTTGACAGCTTTATTTATAACTAAGAATAAATGACAAAAATTGCTTTAAACACACCTAGAAGGTGCATTGCACCTAGCAAACGAAAAAGCAGTTGCCTTAGCAAATGCAATTCTTAGAGAGGACTGCACGTGTGAATCCAAGGTCTTAGAACAGTGATTTCCAAACTGTTTACTAAGGTAACCACACAGAGACCTAACTCACAAGAAGACTGCTGCCATTTCCTTGCCCTACCTCTGCCATGTAACCCCCTACACCCCTCCCCACACCTAGATTTCCCTCAGCCTGCAGTACGAATACAAAACCTAGTGGGGTGACAGCCCTGTGGCTATTATAACCCATCCTCTTGCACCAACACCTCCCCCCCCCATCTCAATGCGGACTGCAACAGGGAGGGGAGATAATTCCTCGGGGAAGGAAGAACGCGGAGCAGGGGCAGCTCGGGAATAATCCCACAGGGAGGGACGATAATCCCTGAGGAGCCGTTTGGGGATCAGATGGGGGCGAAAGGAGGCAGCAATGGGGGGCAGGAGGACTAACCTCTCTCGGGGAAAAAGGAGCAGGAAGGGTAGCTGTGAAGCACTGCAGCCAGGGGCTGAGCTCCTGGAGCTTTGCAGTCAACTTGCCTCTTCCCCTGAATACCCTTCCCCCAGTCCCTGCTCGCTTCATGTCAGCCCCTCTGCTGCTGCAGGCAGCAGGGCCTGCTCTGGCAGCAGCAGAGGGCCCAGCATTGACTTCCCCAGGTTCAGTAGCTTCCCTAGTTCAGGACTTGTCAGGTCCTGAGATTGCCAGACCAAGAACATCAAACCTGTACTAACTCAGATAACATTTTTTAGATACTGATAACTACAGAATTTAAGAAATAAATGAATAAAAGAAGACTATTGTATATGAGAAGTAAACAGGAAGCATCTGTCCTACTGCTGAATTTCCTGGTTTCTCTCGGCATGGTCATTACAGCATGCAGTACAGCATGAGCTAGCCACCTCAAACACAGGAGGGCAGGCGAGCCTTTATTCAGACTGCTAACTCAAGCTGCTGCCCAGATTGTAATGATCATACTGCTCAAGATTTTAGCACATTAGCTTGAGAAGAGTTAGCATGTCTCTACCTAGGCTGAAAGGCATGCCTCCAGTTGCAGTGTAGACATATACTTAGAGTAGGCTGTAATATAACAGCTGTCTGGGGGCACTACTGAGAAGGTCAAATCAGGGCAAACTGCTTAGAAACAAGACTGGGGGTCCTCCGCTATAAGGCATCAAGCCAGTCACAAAGAGAACTTCAGCTGCCACTCTCGTCAGCAAGAAATCACACAAGTAGGTTCCTTAGATCAATGGTTCTCAAAGTGTGGTCTCCCAGGTGCTTTGCAGTTCAAGCTAATCCCTCCATCCCACAGGGAGGGGGCTTTCCCTGCAGGGAGGAGAAGGGGAAGAGAAAGTGTGAAGAAAGCACCAACCCAAGACAGCAGCATAATTAAGAGCTTTCCCCACGGGAGCGAAGGAGGGAGAGAGGCCCCAAAGTGTGTTCCATGCAACGTTTCTCATCTCCCTCCCACCTTGATTACTGGGAGAACACCAGTGTAATGACATGCTTTCACTGACACTTTCATTGGCTGGAGTTGCAGGAGACCATATTGGGACCCACAAGGGTGCAGAGCCAGGTAAGCAGCTCCCCCATGCCTAGACCTTGCACTCCAAGCCCCCTCAGCCCCACCCTGCAAAGACCCGACACCCGCAGCTTGCTCCTACAGCAGGGCTGGGAAAAAGATAATCTGTGGGCCAGATCCAGCCTGTGAGAGCCTCTGCCAGCCTCCTGCTTGCCCCACCCCTGGCTGGTCCAACTCAAGAAAGCCGGCTGCAGGGCCACATGTGTGTTTATGTTTCTGATCGTGGAGCACCTGGAGGGAGGGGAGACAGACTTCTCATGCTGCCCCCACCCGCAGTAGCTCCCATTGGTTGGTGTTGGCCAATACCAGCTGCCTGCTTGCAGGATAGGCAGCATGGAAAATGCCCCTCCTCCTTCAACCCTCCCCCATTTACAGCATTTAGTTCAAAGCAGTAAACACAACTCTTGCAGCTCCCCTGAGCAGATACAGGGGCTGGAAGGCAGAGACCCTGGCTAAGGAACCTGCTAGGCTGATGGCTGGGAGCCAGGTACAGTCTCCTAGCCAGAGTAAGCCCCTCACTCCTCCAAACCTCTGCCCTTTTACCTCATGTAATCCAAACCTTCTACACCTCTGCTCCAGGCCCACAGACCTTCCCAGACACTGCATCTCCTCGAATGTCCCACATCATATCACAATTCCCTCTCAGGCCTTGCACCCCAATCCACTATCCCTGGTTACAGCCAAAATCCCTGAATCCCCTCCTGCACTCCTGCCCTAGGTTACAACCTCCTCCCAGACACTACACCTTGTCCTGCATTCCTGCCCCAGGTCCCAATGTCCTCCTACATCCTGCACTCCCTCCTCCTACACCCTTCCCCTGGGCCAGAATCCTCTCCTGCACCTATACCCCTCCCAGACTCTGCATCCCAATCCCCTGTCCCAAGTCACAACCCAGATCGTTCCCTCCCCTCCCCCCAGTCCCTGGACCCCCTCTTGATCCCACTCCGTTGCCCCAGGGTACAATCCCCTCCTTCACCCAGACTCCCTCCCAGATCCCACATCCCAATCCCTTACCCAAGTTCCCTTCTGCACCCAACCTCCATCCCAGACCCCAGCACCTCCTCCATTAATAATGGAAAAGTGCAGCTCTCCATCACTTACCAATTCCCTGGAGTGGCCACAAAACAAAAATTATTGCCACCCTTGCACTGCATCCTCCCTCCAGGCCAGACACTCTCCCTCCAGCCTTTGCCTGCACCCTCCCTTGCGCCTGCACTCTCCCCCCTTGCCAAACACCCTACCCTAAGCCCCCTCCTGCACTCTCCCTTGCTCCTGCCCATCCCCCAACTGGACACCTACCCCCATCCTACTCCTGCATCCACTACTGCTCTTGCACCCTTCCTCTTAGCCACAAACTGTATGCTCCCTTGCTCTTGTTCCTCCCCTCAGCCACTAAACACCCTACTCCCACAGCCTGCTTGTGCATCCTACCTCTCACGCGGACCTCACATCCTGCACTCCCATCCATATCCCACTCATTGGCAGCCCTGTCCTGCACAATGAACCCTTCATTTTTGTCCCCGACCCAGACCCAAGGGAGGTCCACAAAATCCATTACCTCTGGAACCACAGAAAAGTAGATCTGGCCTATGGGAAGCCCTGAACCTCAGTCCTCCTTGTCCCTTCCCCTCACCCATTGGGGATGGAGCACCAAATGAGGGGACTCAATTGGGAGTCACAACAGTGAGAGTTGGAGGGTTTTGGAGGAGTTTTTTTGCTTCTCACTTCTTTGGTCCCCAACTGATTTTTTTGTGGATCAGTGGCCCTCAAACCACAAAGTTTCCCCACCCCTGCCATAAATAAAGAAAACACTAAACCTTTTGTGTTGGACATAAATTAGTATTTTACTGTATTTAAAATGAAGTTTGATAAACTAACATAAGAAAGTTAAGATGCTTAATCTGTTTAATTTAAATTAAACCACTCTCTCGAGTGCATCACCAGCAAAATGGCTTGGGTGTAATTATGTAATTAACTATGAGTTTCCATTAGCAACTGGTGGTTCATGGAATGGTTCGCATTGGGCCAGGTGGTCCACAGGTCAAAAAGTTTGAGAACCACTGCTTTAAACACTTCAGCTTTACCTGTGCCACAACCAGCATCACTCCTTACACAGGTGAGAGGTTATGAAAACCAATCTCACCAAATCCAAACAAATTTTACTGATCCCAAAGGGCCAGCCACATTCCCAGGTCAATTTATACCTTAGATTTTACCCAAAAGAGCATGCTGTGCCAATCCTTTAGACTCTAAATCTAAAGGCTTAATAAAAAAAAAAGGTTGAGAGTAGAATTGTGAAAGAAATTACATTACATACACATTACATACATGAAGCACAAAGTTCCTGATGTAGGCTCTTAGCTATGGTGACCATATTTTCTGAACCAAAAATAGGGACACATTAGTCATACCCCCTGAGACTGCTAGCCATGCCCCTGAACCATTAAGCCCTGCCTACTCATCCCAAGAAGTCCCACTTCTGTGGCTAGTACTTCCAGGTCAAGATGAACACATGACCAGAAGTAAAACGTGTCATGTGACCCATGTAAGAACTCCTCCCACCATCCTCTACCAATAGGGATGGGTTTGGGGATTATAGGAGCCCCCCCCCCCCCGCAACTATATTACAATTGCATTAATCCAGGCTCCAGACCTAGTATCTCAGGACAATACAGCACTAGGGGTCCAAATCTTGATTCAAGATGAGATCAAAGATTTGAGACCTATTACTTTGCAGCGTAGCTGCAGCCCCATTTGACTCAGGGCCTGGGAATTATCCAGAACTATCCCACAATTTCATGGAACAACTTCCTTAATCCTCTTAATGAATGATGCTTACCAGTTCCAATTACCTGGTAAATCAGAGGGGGCTGGAGAGGGTCCGCTGCAGACAGGGATTGCTCTTGTCTGGAGCAGCCCCCTCTTATCTGTGGAGAATCCAGGGCCGCAGGCAGATACTGCGCCAGTGTCCAGAGCAGTCTTTCTCTGTGGGGAGTCCAGCTTCCTTTCATTGCTTAATTAAAATTGCAAATAATTCTACAAAGGTCCTTGACCTGTTTGTGGTACAAACACTTACCTCACAGTCAAGACATACTATTATATTTGACTTTCGTGTTACTGACAAACACAATTCACAGAAGGTATGTCCACACCGTAATGTATGATGAGTTCCTGATGCAATCAAGTCTATAAGTAAAAATTAGCAAAATCCAGATTTACTGCTTGACCAATATTAAATATAGTAAGTCACTTTTTTGAAGTACACTTTTGAAAAAGCATTGGTCTGCTGATGAAGTAATCCAGCAGCATTTTCAGGATAACCATATACAGGCAGTCCCCGAGTTACGCGGATCCGACTTACGTCGGATCCACAGTTACGAACGGGGCCCATCTCCCTGGTCTCCAGCAGACCAGGGAGAGGAAGCAAAGCGGCGGAGCACACGGGAGACGGGGAGCAAAGCAGACCAGGGAGATGGGGAGCAAAGCAGAGCAAAGCCGCAGAGCACGCGGGCAGCGGACAGCCCAGACGCGTCTGGGCTGTCTGCTGCCTGCGTGTTCCGCCGCTTTGCTCCCCGTCCCCCTAGTCTGCAGACCAGGGAGATGGGGAGCAAAGCAGAGCAAAGCCGCAGAGCACGCGGGCCCTCTGCCCCCGTGCTCCACGGCTTTGCTCCGGATGCCTGTGGTACAGCAGCTGGGGCGCTGCCGGTTGGTCCCGTAGCGCCGCTCTGGGCGCTACGGGACCAACCCGGCAGCACCCCAGCTGCTCTGCCCCAGGCGTCCTGATTCAGCCACTGCTGGTCAGTTTCAGCAGCAGCTGAATCAGGAAGCCTGGGGCAGAGCAGCTTGAGTGCTGCTGGGTTGGTCCAGTAGCGCCGAGGAGCGGCAGCGCTACTGGACCAACCCAGCAGCACCCCAGCTGCTCTGCCCCAGGCGTCCCCAAGTCAGCCGCTGCTGAAACTGACCAGTGGCTGACTACAGGAAGCCCCTGCCCCGGGCTTCCTGGAATCAGCCGCTGATCAGTTTCAGCAGCAGCTGACTTGGGGATGCCTGGGGTTCTTAAGTTGAATCTGTACGTAAGTCGGAACTGGCGTCCAGATTCAGCCGCTGTTGAAACTGATCAGTTTCAGCAGCGGCTGAATCTGGACGCCAGTTCCGACTTACATACAGATTCAACTTAAGAACAAACCTACAGTCCTTATCTTGTACGTAACCCGGGGACTGCCTAATCACAGAGAGAAAAGGGTGGGGATGTTAATATCTTTTATTGGATTAACAACTGTGGTCAAAGACACAAACATTCAAGATAATACATAACTCTTCTTCAGGTCTCTCTATTAGTTTTAGTTTCAGTGTGGACCAACATAGGTGCAACAACACTGCACACAACTTTACAGTTTCAGGCTATTGTCGAGAGAGTACCTTTTATTTTTATAAGCTTTAAGAAAAAGCCTGGTACACAGAAAGATCTGTGCCTCCCATAGCCTAGCACTAACAGCAGTTTCTTCATAGTTGCATTTTTTCCCCCGTGGCTCAACAGAAGCTACAAATAAAACTAACTTGACTCCAGACAGTTGTTCTGAAGTATGAATGATCACTGGATTGTACTGAAAGGAAATTTTACAAATACAAGGATATTTCAAAGGAAAAGTAGCAATGATTATAATACAGGCATTAAAAGTATCTAGTCAGCCATACGCTTGTAAAAATTACTAATTTAAACTAACTAATCAGACACAAGACAACTTTATACCAACATAAGAAGTTTGTTCCCACAAACTTCAGCTAACTCAGCATAAAATCATTCTAGTAATTAAACTGGCACACAAAAGTTTGTTTATAATTTAGGTCTAAAACATTACTCCTGTGTGCTCAGAATAGTTTTAGACTTTTAATCTACAAGGGTTCCTTTCTGGAGAGGCTACCAACCCCTTCCCTTTTAACATAAAAAGCCCATTTTAATGCAAAATGTTAAACTACATTGATTGGAAAAGCCTCACCGTATGAATGGCTAGAGTGTTTGTTCACAAAGTAGTTACATCCAGTGCTTTAAGCTAGGTATCACACATTTTCTCCTGTACCACTGCATTTGGACATGAATGGCACTCACATAACAAAGTGAGGCATTTTAAAGCTGCCTACCATAAATCATCACCACAAATTGGTACACCCATTCTAAACAGAAAAAATTAAACAAGGAATAGTCTAGCAACACTTTAGAGACTAACAAAAAATGTTGATGGTATCATGGGCTTTCCTGGGCACAACCCACTTCTTCATCTGAAAGCGCAGGATAACATCTATATGTTTTGTTCATCTCTAAGGTGCTGCTAGACTATTTGTTGGTCTTTTAAGTTTTTCCAGTTTCAGACTAACATGAAACCCTCTGAAACCATTGTAAGTACTGAGCACATCCGCATTTAGTCTCATATCTACCAACTCCAGGTTTTGTTTCTTTTCATTGGACCTTCATCCCTTTACACCCTCGTCCGATACTGGTCTCAGTGTGGCCGGGGGCAGAAGGGCCAGTCTCTCAGGGTAAGTGGGAGCCGCCCATTCACAAGGCGCAAGCCGGATCACGCAGCCCTCCCACAGCAGCACACGTCACCAGCAAAAGCGGGTGCGGACTATTAACGGCTCAGAGGGGGAGGGACATGCCAGGCCACGAGCAGGGGCACTTTCCCGAGCCTTCCACAGCACCGCTTCCCTGGGCGGGGCTGGCATCACGGGGACGCGAGAGTCGCGGACCAAGCAAGGGGCGGCCCAGCGCCTCGCGGTTAAAGGGGGGTGTCTCTCAGGGCCCCGCGGCCGGGACTGGGCAGGCTGGATGGCGCTACACCAGGGACTCCAGCGCAGACTAGAGAGGCAGAGGCGAGTGGGGAGCCGGGGGGACCCGGCTGCGGGGAGAAGCGCCCGCAGTGCTCACCTCGGAAGACAGTTGCTCCGCATCGCGAGCAGCCCACACACAGCAGCCCCCGGGGCTGTCGCTTGTGGGAATCATCCGACGCCGCAGCCATCGCGCCTTCCCGCCTCCAGCACGCGAAGCCGTCGTGCAACCGCCCGCTCAGCACTGCGCGCGCCTCAGCTACCAGCCAATAGGAGCCGCCCTCCCTTCGCCCAGCCAGTCAGCGCGCGGCAGACGGAGCGGGCGTGGCGAGGCCTCCTCCCTGTTTCTAGGCAAGGAGCGGCCAAGTGGCTCTGGGGAAGTACTGGGATCCGGTTACTCAGCAGACTTGGGCATGGCTAGCAGTGGAACCTGGACTCCTGAGTTTCCACCCGGTCGGTGCCCGGCTGCCTGGATCACACTGCAGTGAGACTTCTGAGGCTCCGGGCTAAAGCTGTCACTTTGGAGTCACTGTGGATAGTTCTCTAAAAACATCTGCTCAGTGTGCAGGGGCAGTCAAAAAAGCAAATATTATGTTAGGAATCATTAAAAAAGGGATAGAGAATAAGTCAAAAATGTTGTGTCCTCTCCCTCTGGAACATCTGGTACTGGCCACTGTTGGCAGACAGGATACTGGGCTGGATAGACCGTTGGTCTGATCCAGTATGGCTGTTCTTATGTCCGTATGTTCATCCATTAGTACATTCCTCCTCAAAAGCCTGATTTGAGGGTGGGGGCGGGGGGGGGGGGCAGTTTGGTGACATTTTAAAATTTCAACCAAGACTTATAGATAGTTTCCTACATCGTTGACTGGAACCATTTTAAACATGTAATTTGCTATTTAAAGAGCATGTAACTGTTCATTGCTAAGCGAATGTTGATTTGTATAATGTAGATTTAAAAAGGCTTTTTAAACTGTAGCCACAAGATGGTAGCATAGATTAACTATTGTTAGGTTCTCTCACTATCTTCACTGCAAAGAGAAGATGTGATTGTAGCAGCATGGGTAGCCATATTCATGTTAGCTTTATGCACACCAGCTAACAGAAGTGGTATTATAGGGGTCTATCAACATGAGTATGTAGCCAGAGTTCCTGTCAGACTGGTTACCCAGAATGCAAGCACATGGCACTGTATCTTCATTATAATTGTTACCTGTGCTAGGCTCATTTACTTTTCACTGAAGACATATCCCATCTAATATAAATCCTACTTGCTTCTAGTCACATGAGTAATGCCACTGGCTTCATCAACCTTTTTTATACTGGAAAGTGTGCTGTGTTACAAGTAAGTGAAATACAGTGTAGTCCTTAGTAGGGACATGGTGGTCATAGTTAACCATAGTAAATAAGTTGGTATTTTCGAGAGACCACATGATTTCAGCATGTGATTAATAACAACCTAGAACACTTAAACCTTGTTCTTTCAAATATTTCCTTTAGTCCTCCTCTCCATCATCCTGTTTTTTCATATCAAGAACTATATTCACAATTTAGTGCCTGAATGCATGAAACTGGTAACAGATTATGTAGATGCATCTGTTTGTGTTGAAAAGTGTGTACTTTAAGGTCACCTTCATCTAAAATATACTTGTTAGAGCATTCTATTTCAAATTAATCCCATGGATTGGCATGCATGTGATAGGGCAATAAGATCTAGTGGTCAGCCCTCCCTGTTGCATGGCCATTTAACAGTCTGAAAGGTCTAATTATATATACAAGGACCTGAGAAATGTTACTGTTTCTTAAAGGGTCAGAGGCCAGGAACTTAGAAGCTTTCCTCTTCCTTCAACTGGGAATGAGCAAGGAGAACGGGACAAGCAAAAAGGAAGTGAGGTAGGACTCACCTGTGGTGCTATACCTGACTGAAAGGGGTACACCAAGGTGCAGGGCCACGCCCAGGAATAGAACCTGGGTGAACTCCATTCCATCACAGTCCAATCAAAATTATTGGTGAAAATGTGAATTCCATAGGTTTCTTCTTTGTTATGAATACATTTCCTGTTAACATTAGTGAGAGTTGTACATATCTAAAGAAGATAGTACCACTTATCCTGCAAGATCAGATGGTCTCATACTTAAATAGAATACTGTCCAACTAGTGCGAGGAAAATTGTGCTAACACTACAGAAATGACTGTTCAAAAGGTGTAACAGGTACAAGCTTAGAGTATGACTACACCAGAGGTGGGCAATAATTTTTAAAAGGGGACCACTTTAGAAATTTATGAAGTGGCTCTGGACCACGCCTACAGTAATTCCCCCAGGTCGCATCCCCTGAGGGTCATGTCCCCTTTTCTGCTGCAGCAAAGCCCCTCTCCCTGGGAGCCCGGTAGGCAAGAGCTGCTGGTTCCTCCCAAGGATCCAGGCCAGCAGGTGCCGGCCCAGAAAGGAGGCTTCGCTACAACCTCTGCAGTATAAAGCTGAGCTTTATACTACAGAGCCCACAGCATGTGTAACTACTGATATTTTTAGTGGTTACAGAGTTACCATATTACATTATTTTTAACATCCCTAGTCCTACCTTCAGTGGAGGTGGAAAGCATTTGATTTGTCCTATTTCTAACAGCTCTTAACACATTTGAAGATTGTTATAAGCAGGGCTCGCTGAACCGTGGCGAGCCCTGCTCGCCAGCTGCGCTGTCTGGCAATCACCCGAACCCAGCTCTTCCGGGTTACAATCTACTTGTCCCAGGCGAGTAGATTGTATTATTTGTCGAGCCCTGGTTATAAGGTTCTCTCCCTCCCTCCCCCCAGTCATTTTTCCCAGTTGGGTCCAGCAGTGCTGCCAGGGCAAGCACTTTAAAGTTGCTGCCCCTTATGCCCACCTTAGTGAGCAGCCTGGGACAGGGGGAGAGTGGAAGAAAGGCAGCAACATTAAAGCCACTTCTTACTGGTATTCCATACAAGCCCACTTCCACTTCTGACACTGAAAGAAAGATTTTCACAACTCACAGACACTGCTGGGTTTCTAATTTAATTTAATGTTTTTGGGAAAAGAGCAAGGCACCATCCATGGGTAGCTCTATAGAAATGTCTGCCCAGTGCGAAACTGCTGTCAAAAAGCAAATGAGATGATTATCTCTTTTTTAATATAGACTGAGAACAAACCAGAAAATATTTTAATTCACATTGCCTCAAAGACTACATTCAAATGTTACTGCCTTTATTCATCTTGAAAAGCCAGTCAAAGGGAGATGCCTTTGTGGGCAAAGGCTTGGGAAAAATCACTGCACTCTAGAATGCAAGGAGTCTCTCTCTGCAATTGTGGTAGTGCAATTAGTGCTAAAGGTAGGTACTGATTATCAGAGCTGGCTGTGGCATCAGCTAATACTATCCAAAGGGAAGGTGCAGTGCGCTTGCTACCCTTATGTACCTATGTTTAGTAAAGTCACAGTCTTCCCCTAGCTTGTTCCAAGTAAATACAACTGCATTCCATATTCCACTAGCTAAATACCGCAATTTGGCTCAGTATTTTAAAATGTTTTATTTTGGTTCCATGACTATGTTACTAATATTATTTTCACTTTTAATAATCTAAAGTATTAAATTATTTATATTTCATTGTTTAAAACATGCATTCCTTTTACCTTGACTTGTGATTATAAACTTGTGAATTAGCTTTTGTTTCTAGTTAATTAATTTAAAAATACTGTTTTGTTTGGAATATTAAAAAGCTATGAAAATGTTTCATAATTTGAAGCTCTGTAAAAGTTTAGAGTTTTTTATTAACTGGGACTAAATCTAATCTGACATGGTCCCTTTAATTAAAAAAACCTCAGAACAAACTAATACAGTTGGATAATGGCCTCATTATTAGTCAATGAGCTAGTAGAAATTTTATGAAAATGGAATAGAGCCATCCTTCCAATGTTTCAGGAATGGCTCTAACTGGCTTTCATCATAATAATAAAGTATTATGACAATATCCACACTCCCAATCAGAATTGTGTTTTGCAATTTACAAGCACTTGCTCTCTGTTAACTGCTGGATTGAAGGGAAGGAGTGTTCTGTGCCATCACTCACAGCACATTGTTCTGAACAGGGTCACGTGATGTTTCTGGGTTTCTCATTTCTTGCTTCCCTCAGAAGTGGAAGCCAATACCATAAGAACATAAGAACAGCCATACTGGATCAGACCCAAGGTCCATCTAGCCCAGTATCCTGTCTGCTGACAATGGCCAATACCAGACACCCCAGAGGGAGGTATCACAACAGGTAATCCCTCACATGATCCCTCCCCTGTCACCCATCTCCAGAGAAACAGAGGCTAGGGATACCATTCCTACCCATCCTGTCTAATAGTCATTAATGGATCTTACCTGCATAAATTTATCTTGTTCTTTTTTGAACCCTGTTAAAGTTCTAGCATTCACTACATCCTTTAGCAAGGCGTTCCACAGGTTGACTATGTGCTGAGTAAAGAAAAACTTCCTTTTGTTTCTTTTAAACCTGCTACCTATTAATTTCATTTGGTGACCCCTAGTTCTTATATTGTGGGAATAAGTAAATAACTTTTCCTTATTCACTTTTTTCGTACCAGTCATCATTTTATAGGCCTCTATCATAGCCTCTTTTCCAAGCTGAAAAGTCCAAGTCTTTTAAATCTGTCTTCATACGGGACCCGTTCCAAACCCCTAATCATTTTGTTGCCCTTTTCTGAACCTTTTTCAATGCCCAGATATCCTTTTGAGATGAGGCGACCACATCTGTACGCAGTATGTAAGATGTGAGCGTACCATCGTTTTATATAGAGGCAATAAGATATTCTCTGTCTTATTATCTATTCCCTTTTTAATGACTCCTAACATTCTATATGCTTTTTGACCTCCACTGCACAAAGTGTATGTTTTCAGAGAAACTATCATTGATCCTTCTTAATAAGCTTTTGGAGAAGATGATCAGGTTGCAAGATTTGTCATTAACCTCTCTATCTAAATTTCTCCCATTGTAATGGGGTTGACTGCCTCTTTAAAAGCTGGGGGCGAGGAGCTGGCCAGTCCTACGTAATTATCCATGCCTGCCACATCTATGATGAGGTGAGGTTTAATTAGTAGAACCAGCTGAGTACAGAGGACAGGTGTCTCCTACAAAGAATAGTGGGAAGCTACAGAGAGAGGATACTTTGAAAGAAAAGCTGGGTGTAGGTAGACTCCAGGGGCTCGTCTACACTGGCCCCTTTTCCGGAAGGGGCATGTAAATTTCACGAGTCGTAGTAGGGAAATGCGCGGGGGATTTAAATATCCCCCGCGGCATTTAAATAAAAATGTCCGCCGCTTTTCCGGCTTTTAAAAAAGCCGGAAAAGAGCGTCTACACTGGCCCCGATCCTCCGGAAAAAGTGCCCTTTTCCGGAGGGTCTTATTCCTACTTTGAAGTCTTATTCACTTTGAAGTAGGAATAAGACCCTCCGGAAAAGGGCACTTTTTCCGGAGGATCGGGGCCAGTGTAGACGCTCTTTTCCGGCTTTTTTAAAAGCCGGAAAAAAGCGGCGGACATTTTTATTTAAATGCCGCGGGGGATATTTAAATCCCCCGCGCATTTCCCTACTACGACTGGTGAAATTTACATGCCCCTTCCGGAAAAGGGGCCAGTGTAGACGTAGCCCAGGACTGTGTCTACATTGGCACCCTTTCAAGTAGGAATAAGGGATCTTCCGGAAAAGGGTTAATTTTCCGCAAGATCCCGTCTAGACTGGTGCTTTTCTCCGGCAAAATCCCGAGCCGGAAAAAAGCGGCAGCCATGTTCATGCAAATGCCGCGGGGGATATTTAAATCCCCCGCGGCATTTGCAATTCCAAAATGTCTCATTAGCATCCCTTTTACGGAAAAGGGTGCCAATGTAGACACAGCCCAGAAGAAAACCTGTAGGCTGCGTCTAGACTAGCATGATTTTGCGGAAATACTTTTAACGGAAAAGCTTTTCCGTTAAAAGTATTTCCGCAAAAGCGCGTCTAGATTGGCACAGATGCTTTTGCACAAAAAGTGCTTTTGCGCAAACGCATCCGTTGCCAGTCTAGATGCCATTTTATCCACCGGGGCTTTTTTGTGCAATTGCTTTTGCGCAAAATCTTGCCAGTCTAGACGCACCCACTAGTGTTTATTTAGCAAAAAGATAATGAAGGCCAAGAATAACTCCGGAGAGCAAATTAGGAGCAGAATCTTGATAGAATTTAAGACTTTCTGTTTTGCATATTCTATGCTGATAAATATTGCTATAGGAAATGGGGGTACTGCTGAAAAAAAAAAGTTTGTGTGTGAAATTCTTAAGGAGTTGTGAAGAACAGAAACCAAGAGAGGGTGCTTACACAGCAATTTCAGGCCAGTGAGTGGGGGCTTGGGAGATGACCTGTCCTGTGACACCCGTATAAAAAGTGTTCTAAGTGGGATGAGCACCCTATGCTGCAAAGTTTTTTTGTTTGTTTTTTTATTAAAAAAAAATGAAATAGCGAGTTGCCATAAAGCTGAGGTTCCTAGTATTACAACACCACGAAGCTATGTCTACACTGGCACGATCTCACGCAAAAGCAGCCACTCTTGCGCAAAAACTTGCTGCCTGTGTACACTAGCCGCATGTTCTTGCGCAAGTAAACTGACGTTCTAATGTATAAAATCAGGGCTGCTTGTGCCAGAACTCTGACGCTCCCGCTCAGGAATAAGCCCTCTTGCACAAGAGCTCTTCCAGAAGAGGCCAGTGTAGACAGGCAACAGGAATTCTTGCACAAGAAAGCCCTATGGTTAAAATGGCCATCAGAACTTTCTTGCGCAAGAGAGCGTCTACACTAGCATGGATGCTCTTGTGCAAAAGCACATCTCTTGTGCAAAAGCACATGCCAGTGTAGACGCTCTTTCCTGGAAGAGTTTTTGCAGAAGAACTCTTCCGCAAAGAGTTTTTGCGTGAGAATGCACCAGTGTAGACGTAGCCCAAGTGTGTGTGTTCATGCTGCTCCGAAAGGACACTTATCTCTGACCAAAATACTGCTGCAGAGTGTTTGATTTTTAATGTACCAGGTTACATTAGATGGCAGGTATGTTCAGAGTTTCCCAGATTGAATGAAATAGAATGAGAAGATTTGTTTCTGCTCTGTCAGTATTTTGGGAGCTGATCAGAAATACTGTATCTTCTAATCTTGCCCTAGTAATATTGTAGAGAAGAGTCAGTATGAGGGGCACCAGCTTTCACACAGCATCATGTTGGGCAATATTCTGCCTCAAACAGAATATTCTGTGAGACCCCTATTAATTTAACTGAGGTTGGAAGGAGTGTGAATGGGAAGAACCAGTCCAGCTCCATAACAGATTTTCTCTAGGACATTCCTTTTTCACTTGCAAGGCAAAGCTTTGAAAGCTATTTCATGTAGACTAGTAACTTGTGCAGCTTCCTTTGCTGAATCATGGATCTCACATTCTCTAAGGTTGTAGTTCCTAACAGCATAACTCATGCAGGAGCCATGTTTTCCAGAGACTCCTTGATCCTAGCAAGTGACAACTCTGTTTCTGCTCCCCTATATGGGAGTAACTTGACAAAGATGATCAAATGAGACCCAGAGAAAGTGGGTGGTGGGGTGGGGTGGGGTGGGGTGGGGAAGAGGGGAGGAAGGTAGTTGCTCTAGAAGTTTTAGCTGCTGATGATCAAGAAGTATCATCTTGCATCCATACCTGACATTTGGTTTAGCCACTCAGAAATCAGTCAGTAGGGGAGATGGATTGTATCTGTCATTGTATCTGAGATAAACTTAAAAAACAACAAATGGTCTGGTATCTAAGGAAGGGGAAGCTTATCAGCTCAGGGACTGCTGCACTCCAAGGATGCATTTGTGGCCATAAAACAGCTCTGCTACCACTCTTCAAACAGGATTCCTTCCCTTCAGATTATTTCCCTAGCTAAGTACTCTAGCAATTCTGTGGTTTGGGATTGGGCACTGTAAATGGTTGTATGCAAGTCTTAGGAAAGCTCAGAAGGAATCTATCTATCTATCTATTAGTGTGTGTCTGTCTCCGTGTCTGTCTGCGAGTCAGTTTGTTTAAGAATGCCTCCTAAATTATAGGAGTGAGGACCACAAAATTTGGTATGCAGATTCCTCTTCCATAACTTAAAGCAAGTTTGATTGTGCCAGGAAAACTGAAAGCCCTGGCAAAAGGACAGTTTTCTATAACATACAAAGAGAGGGGCTGCTCTTCCAAGCAGTGCAACATGAGAGTGGCCAGTAGGGGCTCCAAGCCTGCAGGGGAAAGCTATCCTTGTATGTCCACACTGCATTCATCTTTTGAGAGAGGAATGCAAATGCAGCTCAGTGGTTTGAGCATTGGCCTGTTAAACCCAGGGTTGTAAATTCAATCCTTGAGGAGGCCATTTAGGGATTTGGGGCAAAAATTTGTCAGGGATGGTACTTGGGTCCTGCTCTGAAGGCAGGAGACTGGACTTGATGACCTTTCAAGGTCCCTTCCAGTTCTAGGAGATAGGCAAATGAAGTGCAGATTTGAATTTCCCGTGCTTCATTTGCAAATCGCGTCTGGGTGCTATTTTGAAATACCCTATTTCGAAAAAAGAAATGCTATCTAGATGCAGTTATTTTGAAAGAAACCCCTTCTTTCGAAATTACCCTTAAACCTCATTTTATAAGGAGTAAAGGGAATTTCTAAAGAAGGGTTTTCTTTCAAAATAACCGCATTCAGATAGCGTTTCTTTTTTCGAAATAGGGTCTTTTGAAATAGCACCCGGACGCGATTATGCAAATGAAGTGTGGGAAATTCAAATCTGCACTTCATTTGCAATTTCACTCAGATGCATTTGCCTTCCTCTCTCGAAAGAGGAATGCAGTGTAGACATACCCCTGCAGAGCAGTGTTTTTCAAATTATAGGTCGTGGCCCATTATTGGGTTTTGAAATCTCAGGCACTGGGCCTCATTGCTGCAGGAGGATCAGGTTACCAGTGGGCACTGGTAAAGCAGGCTACCTGCCTGTCCTGGCACCGCAGACTGCGCTATGCCCCAGAAGCAGCCAGCAGCAGGCCCAACTCCTAGGTGGAGATGGGGAAAGTGCACAGAGTTCCGCACACTACTCCTGCCCTGAGCACTAGCTCTGCACTTGCTGCTGGTTGCTTCTAGGGGCAGCATGGCTTGCGGTGCCAGGAAGAGGTAAGCCACTCAAAGTGAGCCCTTCCTGGTCCAGCCCTGGCCCATCCCCCAAATCAGAGCCCCCTCTCAGCCCCACTCCAGAGTCCACACTCTAGTCAAATTATGTTGGGTCACAGGCATCAACAATTTTCTTCAACTGGGTCAGGAGAAAAACTGAAAGCTACTGCTCTAGCATATCTACTGGGACAGCTGTACCAATAAGGGAGTGTCCAGTGGGCCCTCCCTGCGAAGGAGACAGACCCTAGGACGGGCTGGGTGGGAGAGAGAGGTGGGAGAGGGTGATAACCCGGGTGGCCCCTGGGAACAAGCCAGGGGGTGGAGTGCACTGTGCCTGCTGCCCTTGTCTGTCCCCAAGGAGAAACAAGCAGCCACACCTACCTCAACCCCCTCCTCACCCTCTGCCCTGACTGCTGCACCCCCACCCCTTGCCCTAAGATCCTCCTTAATCCCCAACCCTCACTCATACCCTCCCTCTCCCCTAGCTCCTGTCTTGAGTTCTCCACATCCCCAAGACCCTGCCCTGACTGCTGCAACCCTCACACTTCCAGCCCCCTTCCCTAAAGGACCTGTGAAAGTCTTGGCAAGTCTTCTATTTTATTACTAATGAAGCTTCAAAGTAGTGTGCAAAAGTGTGAAAGTGCCCTCATCCTTAATCCCTTTGGCTAAACTGATAATGTTCTTACAGTAGCAGAGGTTTTTTTTTGTTTTTGTTTTTGTTTTTTAAACTAAGTCCAAATCACAGCACAAATCAGCTACAATAGGTATCCTTCTTGGTAAACTTAGCAGAGGCAAAGATTACATTATTCCCATGATTCCATCAAAAAGAGAAATACAGGACACTCAAAACACTGCCCTTTCATCCACCCCGTGCCTTCGTCTAAGAGAAGGTTGTACCATTACTTTACCTAAACTATGGTAAAATTCAGAATCCAGGACTGTCAGTCTGGCACTTTTCAAATGTACTAGAATATTTTTTTTAAATCCAGGTAAAGTCTTAACATTTCAATAAAAGCTGGCAATAAGAATATGTTTTCCTCTGATCAAATTTAATAAATTGTTTTTAACAAATTTGACCTATAGTCTTTGCACTCATATCATATTTTATTAATGTTTCAGCAGTTCTAGAAGCGCTGTTTGTAAAATCACTAACTGTTATTGAAATTACAAGCAAGTCCAATGAGAGATCTTACAAAGAACACCTAAATCAGTTCAACCAGGTTAGCTTTGACTTATTTTGTTGGTGGTTTTTATTTGTAATTACTGCTGTAGCTAACTGACAAAATCTTAAGGCAAACAATATAAAAATCCTGTGGACAAGAAAAATTAGTTTATGCGTTAATAATAAAAGATAGCATTCTCCTTCTGATAGTTCAAGTAGCAAGTTACATAAACAGTTCAGTTTCTGGTCCTTTTAAGGGGTTGTGTCTTGTCTGTTAAATATTTTATGGGAGAAAACATGATCATGAAGTCGGCAGTCTGCCTAGGATTTCAGAATGGCATGAAAATAAATAATTACAAATGATGAAAACATTTAGGATATTACATTATGATTATTTCATATCACAGACATATTTCAGGAAGAAAAATAACATTGAATAAAGTCTAATGCTACAGTAAACAAAGGGATTTAAAGACTGTGGGATATAACTGTCTGTGCTTTCCTTAAGCTAAAATATTGAATATGATTGTTTTTAAAAAAAAAACTCTCCACATAAGATCATTTTGGACATGGTAGATAATAAATAATACTTTGAGATGCTGGTTTGTAAGTTATTGTGGAAATCCAAGGAAATACAAATAATTAAATCTCATAACAGCCATACTGGGTCAGACCAATAGGTCTAGTCCAGCATCCTGTCTGATGGTGGTGTCATGCATCAGAGGGAATAAATAGAACATGGAAATTATTAAGTGATCCATCCTCTGTTTTCAAGTCCTAGTTTCTAGCAGTTGAAGGTAGAGATGTGAAAGATTATCCAGTTAACTAGTAAGCATCATCCTAAATGGGTAATACTGGTTCCAGGTAACCAGTAACTGGTGGGGGCTGGAGCAGCTGCTGTGGTCAGGGGGCTGCTCCAGCTCTGCAGGGGGCCTTCTGAAGACATGGGCTGCTGTAGTCCGGGGCAGCCTCCGTTCACTGCAGGCCTGGGCACCCCACAGACAGGGGTTGCTCCAGCATCTGGAGCATCTTCTGTCCCAGGCAGGGTCTGCTCCTGTGAAGCAGCCTCTGTCTGTGGGGAGTCTGGGCATCCTGTAGGCAAGAGCTGTTCCAGTGGGAGCTGGGAGCCAGTGGCAGCCTCAGCCCCAGCACAGGGCTGGGGGTAGGAGCCCCGCTGTCGGGGGCTGCTCGAGCCAAGCTGGAGTGGTCCTCAGCCCAGATCCTGCTTAATTGTTTAACCAGTTAATGTTTAACCTGTTAACTGATTAACCAGGATTTTACCAGTTGGAGATTAGGAACACATGAAGAATAGGGTTGTGTTTCTGATTTTTTGAGCTAATAGGTCCATCAATGACTATCTTCCATGAATTTGTTATTCTTTTTTGAACCCAGTTGTACTTTTGACCTTCACAGTATCCCCTGGCAACAAGTTTACAGGCTGAGTGTGCACTGGATGAAGTCATACTTGCTTTTGTTTGTTTTAAATTTGCATTCTCATAGAAACCTGTAAGATAAGCAGATAGTATCTCAATTTTTATGGCTTAAACTAAATCACAGAATAGTTAAGTGACTTGTCCAAGGCTAATGTGTCCACATCCACACACTAAATGACCACGGCAAAATTGAGAGCGTCTAAAATTCCTGGGATCCAGGCTTGCGCTCTCACCTTTGGGAAATGCTACCTCTCTGCATGAAGACACTATGACAATCATTTGACTCCTTAGTTATATTAATTCTTTTCTTGCAGTTTTTCAATGACTTTATATATAATGTCATGATAGTAAAGTGAAGGGCAGCCTATATAATAGGCTCAATAACCTCAGTCTACCACACAAAACTCTTTCTGTAGCATTTCAAAATATTATTGAACAGAGCAGTAACTAGAATACAATAGGGCTGTGTCTAGACTGGCAAATTTTTCCGCAAAATCATCTGCTTTTGCGGAAAAACTTGCCAACTGTCTACACTGTCCGCTTGAATTTCCCCAAAAGCACTGACGAACTCATGTAAGATCGTCAGTGCTTTTGCGGAAATACTCTGCTGCTCCCGTTCGGGCAAAAGTCTTTTTCCGAAAGACTTTTGTGCAAAAGGGCCAGTGTAGACAGCAGAGATTTCTTTTCCGCAAAAAAGATTGGCCATGGACGCTTTTCCACAAAAAGTGCTTTGCCTAAGTCTATTACAACAATAAGATTAATGTTAATGTGAACTTCATCCCAGAAAGAAAGGCTAAGTTTTATAGCTGTTGTAAAGGAAGAAATGATTGTTACAACTTGGATGGAAGAGAGAGTGAGCCAGTATGCAGGGGAGCCTGGTCCCCCCTATGTTGCTTTCCACAGAGGTGGGAGGAGGGAGCCAGTGCTCACGAAGAGTTAGTTTAAAATCAGTCTCCTCCTCCGCCTGTGCATCAGCTCCCGTGGCACCGCCTGCCTTCCCCTCGCCCATCCTGCTGTCTCAAAGGGGGAGCAGGCAGGAGCCGGTACAAGTGGGAAGCCAGTTTTTAGCCAGCTTCCCATGTGTACTGGCTCCCGGTGAGCCAACTGCCTCCCTCCACCCCTGATGCAAAGGCAGCAGGAGGTTGGAAACCTACCTCCCCCCCCATGTAAACATGTATCCTCTGAAAATTTCAGCAGATACACGTTTACACAAATAAACACATTTTAACATCCTATTGTATTTACCAGTAACCTTTCACTTGGCACTATCCTGCAGTTTACTTGGTTTCATACATTTCTGCTTTCACCTAGAAATTCAATGTGACGGGGCATCCGAGCCCTGCACTCCTGCTGAAGCGCCGCCGCCTCAGGGAGGAGGGCGAGCGGCGCGGCAGCGGCCTGACCGCATTTGCTGGCACTCCGGGCTGCTTGGACATGGGCGCAAGGAGTGCGCTCGGGGTAGGGAGAGAGGAGGCACTGGGAGCACAGCATGCCCAGCGTGCAGTATGCCCGGCGTCCGCTGCGGTGTGGCATTTAAAAATAGTGCACTGCACGATTGGGGGGGGGGAAGGAGGATAGCTGCGAGAAAGGCAGCGAAGACCAGAGGAGGGCAAGGGTGGAAGCACTGAGCAAAAGCCTCCAAGACAGGACCGCGAAGGAACTGAGGACCTGGGCAACCGACTTCGCAGGTAGCGTTCTGTAAGGTCAGCGGTGTAGGAAGTGGCCCAGGGCAGGGCCACTTTGCAAGGCCCGTGTGTTGACGTGTTACAGGTGGCAGCCCCGTCTACCAAAGGGGGCGAGTGCAGTTTTCTACCCCTCAGGGCCCTTGGTCAGCACCCAGCGGAGAGAGTGGGCCCAGGTACCCCTACCCTCCAGCACCCGGGTGTGCCAGCGGACGTTTTGTTGGCAGTGTGCCAATTGAGGCACTGCAGACGTGAATAAAGACACCCTGGGATGAGTAAGAGTGTGATGCTTGAAGAATATCGGTGTGGCCGAGGGCGCTAGGACTGCGGGTCTCAGGGTGAACCATGTGGAACACTGGTGAAACGGGTGGAGGAAAACTAAATTGTAAGGAATAGCTAAATTATAAGGATGGTTGAGGAAAACACCTTTGAGTGCCCCTCCTAGGGGTACGAGCTACAGAAAAGAGGGGGTGCGCACTCTGTTCCCCAAACGCACCCCTACACTCAGACACAAATAACTGAAGTACCTCAGTGAAGATCCTCTTGAACAAAACACGGGAGGCATGGTTTCATCCACTTTGTGGATTCTAGATTGTGTTGGGTCTTGAGCTACAGCAACCTTCAGATTCATCCTTTTCTTCTTTCAATTTTTTTTCCAAAAGAACATGATTGCAGTGTGGACTTAAGTGAAGTTTTTTCGGAAAAACAGTTGTTTTTCCAAAAAATCTCATAGTATAGACATAGCTTATGTCCTACAGGAACATGGGAGGTCCTAGATGTCAATGTCCACATTTATTATTTAGCCTGCTGTAGCTTAGCTCCCTTTAAACCAAGGGCCAGATTCCTCCCACTCCAGAGAAAATGGGCAGCTTTGGGGTTTGATTATAAATTGTAATTTGAGGAGCTGGGAAAGGCTGGTAATATGCTGACCTACAATAGCACATTTCCTAGCAGCCCTGGCTATGCCTCCTACCTGACCAGAACTTCATATCCTATAGGTGGTTCCTGACCTTTCACACTGCAGAGTGGAGGGAAGGTTGATGCCACTGTTCATCGTTGAAACCCACTGTTAGACATTCTGCCATTAGAGTCTCAAGCAGGGTCCACACCAGCTAAAGTCAAGTGTAGATTCCAGGCTGCCTTTGGGCCCATGTATATGATACATTTGAAGACGTCCTTCTTTAATTCTTGAGTGAAAAAACTCTGGCATTCTCTGAATATCTAGGGCCTTGGGTATTCTCTAAGGGAAGTGTCAAACTTATTTGACTTAAAGGCCTGAATTCCACGTTCAAGTGTGGTCCGTAGTCTGGGGCTATAAGTTCAAGGACTATCCCACAAAATGGTATACAGGCAGTCCCCGGGTTACGTACAAGATAGGGACTGTAGGTTTGTTCTTAAGTTGAATTTGTATGTAAGTCGGAACTGGTACATATTGTAGTGGAAACTCTAGCCAAACATTTCTCCAGAGCTCAGTTTTATTCTCCCACACCTCACTTCCCTCAGTCCTTTATTCTCAAGCTGAGGTGTTTGCTGAGAAAAGCCGCTCCGCGTCTCCCTGGTCTGCTGGGGGAAGCAGCTAGTGCGGGGTTGCCTCACCCCGTTTGTAAGTAGGGATCCAATGTAAGTCGGATCCATGTAACCCGGGGACTGCCTGTATACCCATTGATGTCAGTAGGAAGCTTGCGCTGGGATTAAGGAACAATATGGCTTTAGGTAGTAACATAACACTTTGTTCATTATTTTGCTGTCACATTCCATACTCAGTGAGAAAATCGCTTGTCCTTGGTCCTCTGCAGTCTCTCTCTCTCTCTCTCTCTCCTTATGATTATCTTTCTCTGTTCCCTATCTTAATGAGTCTGGCAGCATTTTATAGACTAACAAAACATGTAGATGGTATCAGGAGCTTTCGTGGGCACAGCCCACTTCTTCAGATGACCGATCACGAAAGCTCCTGATACCATCTACATGTTTTGTCAGTCTATAAAGTGCTACCAGATCATTTGTTGTTTTTTAAGTTTATCCTGTACAGACTAACTTGGCTACCCCCTGAAGTTAATGAGTCTGCTTAGTTCTTTTCTCTGCATACCTTTCCTTGCATCAGTTCCCAATTCCCAACCCAGCTGGCTTCACTCCCATCCCCTACAACCATTCCAGACATTAAACTGATTAGTGCTTAAATTAAATTGACACCAAATTGTCATAATTGTCCTTTAAAGCTGATATTCCAATCATATCAATAGGTTACTGTGGAGTTCACCTCTGAGTCATTGTTTATATTGTTAATGTCACACAAGCAGATATTACTATATTGTTCACACTCATTCCATGTATGGAAAGTTCTTTGCAGTCATGACAGCTAAATTGTTCAGATGAAAACTGAAATTCTGGAGTATCTACCTATGCCATATGGGCTGTATAAATACATCATGCTGGTCAGATCCAGCCCATGAGTTGTATGTTTGACACACCCCCTGTGTTAAGAGTTTGTACTTATAAAGATACAGCACTAGTACGGTATTAGTATAAGTAGTAACTTTGACATCATTTCATCCATATTTTATTTCAAATTTTAGAAGAGTTTCTTGAAAACCTTCTCCCTAAAAACTTCCACAAGGAACTGCCAATTAAGTGTTTTAAATAGTTTTTTTAAAAACCTACCAAATTTTATTTAAAACATTCTGGAAATTGCATTTAAATTCCAGTAGTTGTTTTTTATTCTTCTTCTTACTACTGTCACTACCAAAAACAACAGAGCTTTGCTTCTGGTAATCATCCAACTGAAGGAAAATAGTTTTCATGTAAAAGAAAAAACTGGCTGAGGATTAACTTAAGTCATACTGGATGCCATCCACTTCTTAAAAATGAGTTACCCTTATGAGCTTAATTTTTTGCAGTGTTCTTTTTCTGGCTTCAGAAGAGTGGCTTGAATGGAGAGTAAGCTAGAGAAACAATTCTGTTAGTAGGGATAGTTTGGGGTGGGCAATAACATGGCTGCCATGCAGATAAATATAGCAGTGGGGACACACCAAGAGCTAACCCTGGTGGATCGGATCCAGCCCGCAGGCCAGTATTTGCCCACCTGGGCTAGATGGTATGGATGAAAACCACTTCATCCACATGAGAGCCCAGTTACATAGGTTGATCTGAACACACATTAGTGGGTCAAGGAGATAAAATCCACTACTTCTGGGGCTAGGGCTCAAGGCTGGAGTCAATATACCTTCTTAAGGACTGGTATAGTGACTGAGACTCTGTTGTACCCCTTGCATTAGGTGTTACCGTTCCAGCAATGCTGTATTCCAGGAAGATGAGGTCCGTGGAGAAACCATTTCTTCTGTGTAGCAGTTGCCAGGAATTTGATTATGTAAAAGATTTTTAGAGAAGTCTGCGGTGACAGCATACCTCCACAGCCCACTCTGTGACCGCACTTTAGTATATTCACCCAGATCTCATTGTGGAAGGCACCAAGATTAGACATAAAGGCCACTGGTCAGAAATACACTTTGGTTATGTCTACATTAAGCATTCTTGTGCAAGAAGATATGCAGATGAGGTGCGGCAATATTCATTGCCACGCCTCATTTGCATACCTAATGAGCCACCATTTTTGTACAATGGGCTTCTGCACAAGAAGGAGCGGTCTACATTGCTCCTTCTTGTGCAAAAACCCCCTCGTGCACAAGAGTCGTTCTGCTGCTTATTTTCAGGCAGAACGGCTCTTGTGCAAGATGGGGTTTTGCGCAAGAAGGAGCAGTATTGACTGCTCCTCCTTGTGAAAAAGCCCCTTGCACAAAATGGTGGCTCATTAGGTATGCAAATGAGGCACGGTGAGATTCATCGCTGTACCTCATTTGCATATCTTCTTGTGCAAGAATGCGCAATGTAGACGTAGCCTAGGGGTCTGTCTACACAGTGCAATTGTTTTACAATAAATTGAGGGGGGAATTTAAAGCACTATATCAACTCTAGAATAATTCCCCAGGTGACCACTTGCTTCTTTTCAGTTTAATTTAAAACTACTTCTAAAATGTGTCCACATGGGAAGATATTCCAGAACAGTTTTTTGTGCTCAATTTCTCCCACATAGGCAAGTAAAGCTGACAAAAGGTAGGATGGACATGAGTGACTAATAATAACTACTAAACCAGGTATATTCTGATTACAAATAGATCCATATGTACTCAGCAAAGGATATTCTATATATTGCTTGTACTTTATAAGGAATGAAGTGAGCTATGTACACAGTAGTCAAACATCAGACACTTTGGGTATGTTGACACTGCATTTGGACACCCATGGCTGGCCTATGCCAAGTGATGTGGGCTTTTGGGGCTCAGACAATTAGGCTTAGGCTGCAGCCTAAACTCTGGGACCTTCCCACATCATAGGGGAGGGTCCAGCCTGAATTAGAATGTCAACACTGCAGTTAAACAGTGTCCTGTAAGCCTGAGTCAACTGTCACTGTTAAGCTGAAGGTTTTTTACTTCAGTGTACAGATACCCTTATGGGCTAACCCAGCCTCCTGCAGAACCACAGAGGAACAGGGTGGAAAAGGCAGCAAGTGCACATCTTCCATGTGTAGGGCCCTACAAAGTTCATGGCCAGAAAAACACATTACGGACCATGAAATCTGATCTTCCCCCATGAAATGTGAGTTTTGTATGTGTGTGTGTGTGTGTGTGTGTGTGCTTTTACTCTATACTATAGATTTCACAGGGGAAACCAGAGTATCTCAAATTGGGGGTCCTGACCACCATTCCCTCTAAGATGGGTAGCAGCACAGCTACACAGGTGATTAAACATCTCCACGCAGTCAGGCAGCTCCATTCAGGGAGCTCTGAGCCTCTGACTGGGTGAGGCTGATTAATCACCTGTGAAACTGTGCTGCCACACAGCTTAGAGGGAACACTGGTCCTGACCCAAAAGGGAATCGGGGAGAAGTATCTTGTTTTGCAATCCTTACTTCTATGCTGCCTTCAAAACTAGGTGGTCAGAAAGCGGCGAGGAGTCCTGTGGCACCTTAGGGTATGTCTACACTAGCTCGTTAGTTCGAGCTAGGTAGGCAAATGAGGGCAACCGGGGTTGCAAATGAAGCCCGGGATTTAAATATCCCGGGCTTCATTTGCATATTCCCGGGCGCCGCCATTTTTAAATCCCCCTTAGTCCAAACTCTGTGCCTGCGGCTACACGAGACACAGAGTAGGTAGTTCGAATTAGGATCTCTAATTCAAATTACCGGTACACCTCATTCCATGAGGAGGAGAAGCTGCTTTTGTAGTTAGCAAGCCATTCACAATCTTTGTTTAATCCAGAGTTGATTGTGTCAAACTTGGACTGTAGCTCAGCAGAATAGTGATAGAAATGTAGCCGTGTTAGTCTGGGGTAGTTGAAGCAAATGCAGGACAATGTAGCACTTTAAAGACTAACAAGATGGTTTATTAGATGATGAGCTTTCGTGGGCCAGACCCACTTCCTCAGATCAAATAGTGGAAGAAAGTAGTCACAACCATATATACCAAAGGATACAATTAAAAAAATGAACAAATATGAAAAGGACAAATCACATGTGATTTGTCCTTTTCATATTTGTTCATTTTTTAAATTGTATCCTTTGGTATATATGGTTGTGACTACTTTCTTCCATCTGAGGAAGTGGGTCTGGCCCAGAAAGCTCATCATCTAATAAACCATCTTGTTAGTCTTTAAAGTGCTACATTGTCCTGCATTTTGCTGTAGATCAGCAGTTTCTCTTTGAAGTCTGGTCCTGAAGTTTTTTTTGCTGCAGAATGGCTACCTTTAGATCTGCAATTGTGTGTCCAGAGAGTCTGAAGTGTTCCCCTACAGGTTTTTGTATATTGCCATTCCTAATATCTGATTTGTGTCCATTGGTTCTTTTACGTAGGAACCGTCCAGTTTGACTGATGTATATAGCAGTGGGGCATTGTTGGCACATGATGGCATATATTAAGTTAGTAGATGTGCAGGAGAATGAACCAGTGACAGTATGGCTGATCTGGTTAGGTCCTGTGATGGTGTTGCTGGTGTATATATGTGGGCAGAGTTGGTACCGAGGTTTGTTGCATGGATTGGTGTGGTGTGTAGTTGCTGGTGAGAATATGCTTCAGATTGGCGGGTTGTCTGTGGGCAAGGACTGGCCTGACTCCCAAGGCTCTTCTCTTGACCTTCTCTGGTTTATCCACATCTTTCCTGAAATGTGGTGCCCAGAACTGGGCACAAAACATTCCTGTTAATGCATCCTAGAATGATGTTTGCTTTTTTTGCAACAGCGTCACATTGTTGACTCATATTTAGCTTCTGGACCACTATGACCCCTAGATTCTTTTCTGCCATACTCCTTCCTAGATAATCACTTCCCATTATGTATGTGTGAAATTGATCGTTCTTCCCTAAGTGGAGTATTTTGCATTTGTCCTTATTGAACTTCATCCTATTTACCTTAGACCATTTCTCCGGTTTGTCCAGATTATTTTGAAGTATGACGCTATCCTCCAAAGCACTTGCAACCCCTCCCAGCCTGGTATCATCTACAAACTTTATAAGTGTACTCTCTATGCCATGAAATTCACCAAAATGGACTGAGAATTTGATAGGGCCCTAACCATGTGACCTGGAACTAGGGAGATTCTCTGGTCTTCCTCTCAGCAGAGTGGGCATGCTAGAGGCATAATAACCTCCACAGAGTAGTTATGCAGCCTGAAACTTTCCTCCCTCTCCTGGCCCCCACCCCTCACTCCCATTACCTTTATGTCTCACCAGAAAGCAGTACTGCATCTGCTACTTGGGCTGGAGTACAGGGGTTAGCCCACCTAATAGGAAGTCGGAGGTGAATGCATATGCAACCTATATACAGAGCACAAGACCTACATATACAAGACCAAAGCAGACAGAAATCATATTGGAGACACATCCTGGCCTTGTCTTTACTGCCAAATTAGATGTATTTTTAAGTGTGAGGTAACTAATCCATGTGAGCTACCCCAAGGTAAAACAAGATGCAGCTCAGCCACTAATTTTCCCATAGGGAAAACAGAGTAGCCAGCACAATACTCCTTACTTTTTCACACTTTTTTAAAAAAATGGTGAACCTCTGATGAGATACAATAGTCAGCAGTCTTCTGAACAGTAACCCCCATTATAGCCTCAGATTAATGAACCATTGTGAACTAAGGATATTAAGTATCTTGTAATTCACTAATGGAATAGTTGATGCATTTTTGCATTGACTATTCCGTTAGTCAATAGGGTGGTGCTGCCACTTTGAAGTACTTCCATTTCTCTCCCCCCTCGGCCTCCCCTTGCTGCCGTGTCTGCAGTGTAAGGGTGTGGCCCTATCCCTGTGTTTCAGTCGGAGTGGGCTGGAGAGCTAAGCATTTGTTTATCGCCTAGTCGACTAGTCCTTAACATCCCTATTGTGAACTAGGGATGTAAAGTCCCACTAAAAATATTAACTGGTTAAATAATTTAATTTGAATTGTTTAACTGGTTAACCAAAGTGTATTTTGAAAACACTTTGAAAATGTTAGGATTGCAAGGTTACTGAGAACACAGCTGCTAATGTTATTATGAGTTGCAACTGTGCATCAATGATGTGGAAACACATAGGAATAGGGTACTCTGGTATTATAGGTTAAACTTTCAGCGATGTCTCTACTTAAGATTGCCTGGCCGTCTCCATTATAAGACCCATTTTCACTTATGTAAAACTTTGCCATTATAGATAAGGTCAGGAAGCACTACATGTTAATATAGCAATCCATCCCCAGAACTAGGGAAGAATGTGATACTCAGAGATGAGATTGGCTGCCTGATTCTGCCAAGGAAAAAATAATTCATAGTGCCCTATATAAGATGATAATGGTAAATAATCCCCTCATTTCAGCTGTGGCAGATCTGTATTCCAGTTTCAAAATATTACAGCATGTTACAGTCCCTTAGTGTATTTAGGTTAGTTTGTGTCTTCTGTTTTATTTTCCTTATGAACCTACTTTGTTTTGTATACTCTCTTCTGACCACTTAAATAGTATCTTTTATGCTTAATAAAATCACTTGCTTATTCATAAACCCAGTGTAAATAATTGTTACCGGTGAGGGGTAAAGCAAGGAATCTGTGAATATCTCTCTGTATGTTGAGAAACAGGATGAATTTTCATAGACTTACTCTGTATGGAATTCCATACAGCATAAGGCAGATTTATCTGGAGTTCAGTTCCCAGATGGGCTGTGTACTTGAGTGCTGTGAAAAGGTCACATACTATGCTGCTTTTGGTCAGTGTCTGCAGTGTAGGGATGTGGCCCTATTCCCGTGTCTCAGTTGAAGCAGTCTGGAAAGCTAAACTGAACAAGACAGGATGGCAGGGTGCCCAAGCTGTCAGGGAAAACAGGCTCAGGCGACAGTCCCAGTGGGATTTCGACCCATCACACATGTACTGATCTATTTATGCAAACATCTGCACTAAAATGTGTCTCTGGCTGATATAAGCATCCCATGAAAGCAAAGTAGTAACACCACTTATCTGAATGACTTTGAACCATGCTGGACACATCAAAGGCCAATTAAGTATAAGTATAGACACTATGGGTATGTCTACACTACAAAGTTAATTCGAACTAACAAATGTTAGTTCGAATTAACTTTGATAGGCGCTACACATGCAAACCGCTAGTTCGAACTTAATTCGAACTAGCGGTGTGCTTAATTTGAACTAGGTAAACCTCATTCTATGAGGACTAACGCCTAGTTCGAATTAACTAGTTCGAATTAAGGGCTCTGTAGCCACTTAATTCGAACTAGTGGGAGGCTAGCCCTCCCCAGCTTGCCCTGGTGGCCACTCTGGGCACCACCAGGGAAACTCTTCTGCCCCCCTCCCAGCCCCGGAGCCCTTAAAGGGGCACGGTCTGGCTACGGTACCCGTGCCAGGTGCAAGCCTGCCGGCACCCAGCCAGCAGACCCTGCGCCTGGCATGGTTCGAGCTGACCACCTGCTGCCACCCAGCCCTCCACCTCTTCCCGGGACCAGGCTGGCGGCTCTCCTCATCCACGACCTCCACACTAGGCACAGGAAAGTGGTCGTCTAGGGCAGGATAGCTGCCAGCCTGGCCACCCAGGAGCAGGTTGGCATGAAAATCAAGGTGGTCCACTGAGACCCCCGAGCCTGAGCCCTGAGCTTAGAATGGCCATACTGGGTCAGACCAAAGGTCCATCTAGCCCAGTAGCCTGTCTGCCAACAGCGGCCAACACTAGGGACCCTGGAGGGGATGGACCAAAGACAATGACCAAGCCATTTGTCTCGTGCCATCCATCTCCAGCCTTCCACAAACAGAGGCCAGGGACACCATTCCTATCCCCTGGCTAATACCGCTCCATGGACCCAACCTCCATGACTTTATCTCACTTCTCTTTAAACTCTGTTCTAGTTCTAGCCTTCACAGCCTCCTGCAGCAAGGAGTTCCACAGGTTGACTCTGCTTTGTGAAGAAGAAATTTCTGTTACTAGTTTGAAGCCTGCTACCCATTCCTTTCCTTTGGTGTCCTCTAGTCCTTCTTTATAGGAACTAACGAAGAACTCTTCTGTCCACCCCACCCTGTCCACCCCACTCATGCTTTTAGGAACCTTCACAGCCTCCTGCAGCAAGGAGTTCCACAGGTTGACTATTTGCTTTGTGAAGAAGAACTCCCCGAGTTTTGTTCAATAAAGAGAGTTTCTCTTTTTGAACACACGTGTCCTTTATTTCGTACATCAGGAAGGGGGGCTAGGGAGGGGTAAGTGGAAGGAGGTGAGGGAGGAAAGGGATACGAGCCCCCGATGGGGAGGACTGGGCTGGCTCTGCGGGCTCCTCAGGGTGGAAACTCTCCTGAAGCCCCTTGATTGACCCCCCCCCCCTCCGGATGGCAGCCTGCAGCAAGTGCAGCCGGGCTGATGGCCGAGTGCTGTGATGTGCCGAGTGTGGGCACTCAGGGCACTCCAAGCCAGGACTGCTTTGCAAGCGGGGAACCCCTGAGAACTGTCTGTCCAGGGTGGGGGTAAGGTCCCTTTAAGCACAGCCCTTGGCTAGCCTGAGGCAGCAACTCCACACTCTAAGTCCTAATCTGATGCCCTGCCGGCACTGCTTCTGGCCATCCTTAACCTCAGTTCAGGGTCCACTCAATGTGGACATGCTAGTTCGAATTAGCAAAATGCTAATTCGAACTAGTTTTTAAGTCTAGATGCGCTAATTTGAATTAGCTTAGTTCGAATTAACTAATTCGAACTAAGTTAGTTCGAATTAGTGCTGTAGTGTAGACATACCCTGTGTGACTTATGTCAACCCTGAATGTTGAGCTCTCGTGCCAACAGTGATTTTCCTGTTCACAACTGTGAACGCCACTGCTCAAGAGTCGCAGAAACTGGAAACCCTTCCCCCTGTTTATTTTTGAAATGCCTTTTCTTGATTTCCCAGGCTGGTGAGTACACTTAAAAGCTCTCCCTTGTTGATTCCACACCCTGGAGTGGACAGGAAGTATTGGTCCTGTGCAGAGAAGAGGCTGTGCAGACACTGCTGTGGACCAGTCATAGAAACATAGGCATCTATGACCAGATTGTTCAAGAGATGCAAGTGAAGAGATATTATAGGAACCAGAAGCAGTTTCGTGTGAAAGACACAAGCCAGCATCACTTCGAGAATCCACTGCAATCATAGTTCCACCAGCTGAGCAAGGATAAGTCCAATGAAGGGGAAGAAATCTCGGGTAAGTGTATGCATGCATTTTCTTTACCATGTTTAAATGTGGAGATGAGGCCTGAGCCAACTTTCCATTATTTTACTTGCAGAGAATAAGTAGCAGTACAAGTAACAAAGGTATAGTTTCAGAAGGGTAGCTGTGTTAGTCTGTAACTAAAAAAACTTAAAAAACAACAATGGTCCTGTAAGCTATGTCTACACTATAGAGTTTTTGCAGCAAAATGGCCGTTTTTCTGCAAAAACTCATGGAGCATCCCACACCTCAAGTGCATTTTTGCAAAAGTAAATCAAAAGATAAGAGGCGTTTTTGCACAATTGGTAGTCCTCATTCTATGAGGAAGAACACTTTTTTGTGCAAGAGCTCTTGTGCAAAAAGGCATGTGTGGACGAGGAAGAGGAGTTCTTTTGCGCAGGAAGAGGAGAAAGCACAGGTGCCCTGATGGCCATTCTGTCCATAGCAATGATTGCTTACTTGCGAAAGAGCATCTAGGCAGTCTGGACTCTCTCTTTCACAAAAGCACATCGCTTTTTCGATGCACTTTTGCAGTGTGGACGCACTCTTGTGCAAGAAGTTTTTGTGGAAGATCTCTTCCAACAAAATCTTCTTGCACAAAAAGCCTGCAGTCTAGATGTAGCCTCAGAGACCAACTAAAATATATACATAGTATCATGAGCTTTCGTGGGCACAACCCACTTCTTCAGATGACAAATATGTACTTTTCACTCCCCTGTAGAGTTGGGTTGATAGGAGAAGGGCACTGGCAGCACTTTGTTTATGTGCATAGGTGCTCTGTGTATCCTCCTGAGAGATCTTGCTGAAACTTCCATGGAAGTACTCTGCAGTCCTCTCCCAAAGATTTGTAGGGAGGGCTGCCTTTTTTCCCCTCCACAATAAGACAATTTTCCATACCAGTCCATGCTAACTGGGGCATGAACCCTTGCTGTAAGCTGGCTAGTGGCATACTGGCCAGGACAGCTTCAAGATGCCAGCAGCAGCTCTGCTCTCCCTGCTTTTGTTACCCTCAAGAACAGGGGTGCACAATAATTTTTGATTGGGGGGGCACTCCAAGATTTTGGAAAGTGATGAAGGGCCACACTCTTCCATATTAATGGAGGAGATGCAGGGTCTAGGATGCAAGTTGGGTGCAGAAGGGAGCTCAGAGTAAGGGTTTGGAGTGCAGGAGTGGATGTGGAGTCTGGAGGGAATCTGGGTGAAGGAGGCAGTTGTGACCTGGGGTGGAGGACTGGCTGTAGGCATTTTGGTTTGTGACTAGGGCAGGAGAGAGTTGTGAACTGGGGCAGGGGATTGGGATGCAGGATTTGGGAAGGGATGCAGGGGTTTGGGCTATGACTTTGGGGAGAAGGGGGTTGTGACCTGGGGCAGGGGACTGGGGTTCAGAGTCTGGGAGGGGGCATGGGTACAGGAGGAAGGCAAAAGGTTTGGGTTATGTGGAGTAGGGGGGCAGGAATGGGGGAGTCAGAGGGCGGGAGGGAGGAAGGGCCTAGGGTGCCAGAGGCAGGCTCTGGCTGGGAGACTTACCTGGGCAACTCCCAGTCAGCAGCCCTGTAGGTTTCTCAGACAGGCTCCTTCATAGGCTCCTTCATAGGCTGCAGGGGCCATGTGTGTGTGTGAATAGCTACGAATCTGAAGGGAAGATGGAAGGGTGCTTCTCATGCTTCCTGTTCTTCAGATAGGCAACTCCTGTTTACCAGAAGCCATTCAATGGGATTGTGCTGGGAACAGAGGCAGCATGCGAAGCCTCTGCCTCCCTCAGACCTGGGCTTGCAGCTGTTGAAAGCAAAGGCCCGGCAGCCGCTCTTCTGAGTAGCACGTAGGAGGGTGGGGCAGGCAGGGAGCCTGCCTGAAGCTCCCCATTTCATCTACGCGTTGGATCCAGTGGCTTGGAGGGTCAGATCTGGCCCATGGGCCATATTTTGCCTATCCCTGTTCAACAGAGAGAGATACTAGCTAAAATAAGCTCTGCCAGTAGAAAATAGGGCACATGCTCAGTGTCATGGTCTTCCACTAATACCTCTGGAAATAAGGATTAAAATATTATTGTTTCATGCAGCTAAACTATTCCCTACTCATTCCATTTCCCACAATGCCCCTGGTGAGCCATACTTACCTGGCTGAGACTGGAAAGCAATGCTGTGAAGAGACACTTCAAAGTTGAAGTGTCAGTAAGTATATCATTTTAAAAGTTTTAGGTGAATAAGAGAAGAGAATTCTTAATCTTACCTTTCGTTTTCAAATGTGACTGTAAATACAAAGAGACATCTGTTTTATCTCTAGCAGCTGCCCCCTCAAACGTTCCACACGCATCAGGAGCAGTATTCACCTACCCTTCTACACTAGTAGACATTAAGGACAAACAGTTTCACATACATTGAAGTGTGAGGTAATGGTTGGTGTACATGCAGTCAAGATGGGGGGGGGGGGGGGGGCAGGAATGTTTTCTACCTTTTTAAGTTTTAAATTTTTTTTCTGTTAAACAGAAGTTGATATTGTGTTTGTATTTTAATGACACATTTTTTGCAGTTTTTGGTACATCATATATTTCTAGAGTGTGATATTCAGAAATGTATACCAATTACTATTCAATTCCTAATAGCCCCCAAACTTTCAAGGCCAAATAGCACACTGTTGACTACGCCACATGACCTAGGCTGACTGTTAACATGCTCTTTAAAGGCCTTCCTCAGTTGCAAAGACCCATGCTGAGCTCTTCTACTGGCCCTTGTGTCTCACTATGAAAAAGTCTACAGAAAGCGACTCCACCTCTACCCCTTTACCTTTTCCCCTTTGTTCACCTTTACCCTCTTTGCCTCACCAGTATTACACAGGACCCAACAGGCAGCTATGACTTGTGATGTTTTTCTCACTGAGATCCAGTCTTGTGAGCAAACATCATGAGTGCACCTTCAATCTACCAAACGCATATTTAGCTGTCATTTTGCACCTGCTGAGTTGATAGCTGAATTTTTTTCCTTGAAACTGTTAAGGTGCCAAGCTCATGGCTTCATGAGCCAGAGGAGCACAGCACAGGCTGGGTCTCCTAAGACCACTTTTAGCATTTCCTACGTTGGTGCTGCACATACTCGGCAGGGGTACTTCTGTTGATGCACAATATGGTGTTCCAGTGGTAGAAATCCCAGTGTGCCACTTGCCATCTTCTAATGGTATAAATTCCAGTGTACCACTCTCCATCATCCAGTGGACTGTCTTTGGGAAATTTTGACAGTACGTAGTGGGGCAAAAATGAATTGACTAGAGTGACTTGGGAGCAAAGAGTCAAGTTCCCATCCTGTAATTCTCTCAGTCCTATAATTCCATTCTTATCCCATCTTTTTTTTTAAAATCGCATAAATCTGCATGCACTTTTTACTGTAGAAGCTATTTTATGTTTAGCTAAAAGCCATCTTGTATATTAGAAACCATTTCAGCTTTTCTCTCAAGCACATAGACCAAAGTAAACTTTCTGTCACCCCGTGAGAAGAGGCCTACAGGATGGGCTATTGGTATATGTTAATTAAGCTGGTTGAAACAAAAAATGTACTCCCTCGTACCTGTCCGCCATCTTGTTAATAAGGCTTTGTTTTTCCAAATTTAATTAAAAATTTCTGTAATTAAATGCCCTAACGTCAAACTGTTTGGCTAAAAGTATAAAAATACTAAAATTAATTGTATTAGCAGCCTGACTAAGCCCAGCTCTGCTGTAACCACGTTTGGCTCATGCTGTGCTTTATTAATTAATAAAGCTGTTTGTTAGCTGCCTAAACACAAAGAAGCATGTTTTTGCTTCAACATTACTGTCCACCATCTCTGACAAAAGCATGCAAACATAGCCACAGTAATGGGGGTCATGACAATTTCTTCCCTTCTTTCTGAGGGATACAGTGAAAAATAATTCAAGGTTGTCGGTGGCGTTCAGGCAGCTGCCGCAGACAGCATAGAACTGCTTCTGGGCCTGAGATACGAACACTGACTGGAAGGATTGCATCATAATGCAAGTTTGGGATGAGAAGCAGTGGGTGCAGAACAGACCATCCAGCATATGGACACCATAATGAGAGCAGCACTCATGGTTGAGACATAAATGGTGATTGCAGTGTAGAATCTTGCAACACTGGATTGCTACTCATAAGTAGGAAATCATTTTGGAGATGGAAAATCCACAGTGGGAGCCACTGTCATGCATGTGTGTAGGGCAATTAATGGCCTCCTGCTACCCTGATCTGTGGCTATCCACAACATGCAGGACATACTGAATAGATTTGCAACAATGGGTTCCTGAAGCCATAGATGGTACACACACATCCCTATTTTAGCATAAGTCCACCTTGCCAGAAAGTACCTCAATGGAAGAGAATACATGCCTATGGTCATGCAAGTGCTTGTGGTTTGATCACCAGGGATGTTTGACTTCATTAATATCAATGTGGGCTTGTCAGGGAAGGTGCATGTCACTCACATGTTTAAGAACACAGGACAGTTTGGAAACCTGCAATCTGGAACATTCTTTACTGAGCAAGTGGATTACCATGGGCAATGCTGCAAGTCACACCTTAGAGAGCAACTAAACAAATGTTCCCTCTAATTTTTCCCATCCATATGTGGAATAAATTTTATGTGCACCAAGGCATGTGCAAATGGTGCACCACTAGTAGAAACAAAAAACCTAGCTGTGGATACTCTGCTAATCAGCTGGACTGCATTGGAATCTCTCCTGAGTGGCTGCACAAGCTCGCAGCTTATAGGAAACACTGGCTTAGACCCACTCTAAGTTCATTTAGTTGTCTGCATTCCAGAATAAAGTCCTCTGTCTTATAAGTAACACTTCTAGTTGTTTTACTGTGCCTTCAAAGAGCTGCATTTAAAGAAAATTTCGAGAGATTTCCCCGATATGATTTAACTAATTCAGATTTAAATTGAATGCTTTTTATAGTTTATTTCTCTTAAAGTAGGGTTCCTAAATCAGGTAATTTGTTGTATCAGGCTATATCTACACTGCAGGCTTTTGGCACAAGAAGCTTTTTGTGGAAGAGATCTTCTTGCACAAAAGCGCATCCACACTACAAAAGCGCATTGAAAAAGCGATGCGCTTTTACACAAGAGAGCGTCCACACTGCATGGACGCTCTTGTGCAAGAAAGCTCTGATTGCCGTTAACAGAATGGCCATCAGAGCACTTGTGCTTTTTCTGATAGTCTCTTTTTGTGCAAGAAACCCCTGTTGAGTGTCCACACACACCATTTTCCATAAGAACTCTTATGCAAAAAGGAGTTATTCCTCATAAAAAGAGGTATACCTATACCACAAAAGGCCCTCTGTTCTGCTGTTCTACTGTAAATTTTTGTGTGCAAAAACACGCTTGAGGTGTGGATGCTCCACGGGTTTTTGTGCAAAAACAATCCTGTAGTATAGACGTAGCCTCAGAGACAGAGAAAAAGAAAGAGGCAGGCAGGCTAAAAGTTCCTGACATTGCTCCATCCTCACCAAGATAAAGCAAATGTTTATAATCAAGAAATAGCCTATATATTGATTATAGAGTTTGTGAGCAAGGGGAAGTGCTATAAAATATTTTTTTATTCTTAGATGTAAATATTTGAATATATAGATGTCTCCGCGATGACCATCTGAATGTCTGTAGCAAGCTGAGAAAAACATTAAAAGTTATAGCTCATCTATTCTTGTTTCCTTATCACCTTCAAGTTCACTCCCAAAGATAGGAAGTAAAAAGACTTGATTTTTCTGAAGCATTTATACATCTGTCCTTTTGAGTTGAAGTATTTTCTTTCCCTGCACCTTCAGCTTATCTTTTTGGTACCTTTCTAGATGACCCTGAAAATATTAAATAGGCTTGTATAAAAAGTTTCCAAACACCAGAAGTGTCAACTTGACTTTAGATCTGAGGAAGGCTCCTGGCATGCTGCTGTCCAGATTACTAGTGAATGGTTTAGTTGGATTCTCCTGAAAAAGTATTTTTTTTTTAAACCTGTGGCAATACACAGAAAATCTTACTTTAAAACATCACCTAAAGGAACTCTCATTCAGCATGCTAGGCCCAGTTCTCCTCTCCATGATGCCGATTTTATATTCTATGACTCCATTAAAGTCAACCATATACGCTGGCATATAACTGGTGTAATGGAGCGGAAGACCAGGCCACTCAGTTCACTGATTGTTTTGCGGTAATGTGTTGTGACTGTAGCACTCTGTTCTGACATTTAGAGATGTTAATGTTACTGTGAAAATGTCATGTTCATTATCAAGATCTGAATGTCAACATCTTTGGCCTTAGAGTTCAGTAAAGATCAGGAAATGCAAAACGAAGCTGTTTGTCACATTGTTTTCTCCCTATTCGTCCCTTAACATTGTTTCTCTTATGTGCTTGAAGAACTTTTCAACGTTGTTATGTCTGAGACCGAGTAACAGGTATAAAGTGGTTAAAAATGAAGAGAGAAAGTATTGATGGGAGTAAGATATTGTAAAGAGTGTGCTTTTCAGAAGATTTGCTTGGGAAGTATTTAGCATAAAATGGCTATTTCTGAAGACTCATGGGTAAAAGAGTGATCTTCACTGTGGTTAATGAGGTTCTTTGTCACTGTTAAGGCTTTACTCTTTGACCATCCTCCTGTTTCTGGGCAGGAGTAAGTTGGTGGCTATGCAGCATCCTTCATTCATGCAGATCTGGCTTTCCCAGTGCTCCCTTATTTGGCTCATCACCACTTTTTATGTTGCAGCAATATGCTACACCTGCACAGTGCAGGATTGAGCCTCTTTTTTAATTTGTTGAAATGGAGATGGATAAAACCTGTCTTTGTTGTAACCTGTCTGACAAGTGGCTGACTCTCTCAACTTCCAGCTCGGTAGAAAAATTGTTGTTTTGTAAATGCTAATTCAGTCTGTGACCTTTGCATAATAAGAATTTGGAAAGTGGATTTTCTGATGTTAAGCTCTTTAATAAGCATAGGGGAGGGTTCTGGAGTTGGGTGGATGCTAATCATCCTTTTCTGAATGACTGAGTAGCTACCCACTTTTTTTTCTTGGAGGTATGGAACTGTAATTATAAACCAGTCCTTTGCAATATCATTAATATCAAAGTAAAGCTTCATCTTCTCTCTATCATGATGTTAAACACCTAAATCCACTGGAAGGAAATCAGCTGAGCCTCTAGTAACAAACCAGCTTTCCACCTAACTTGTACGATACCCTAAGAACTGGAGAAAAAAACTGACCATAGAATCATAGAAATTAAAGGAGATTTATTAAGTCACCCAGTGAAGGTCAGTGTCAATGCAGCATTGTTTGCCATAGTGCATTTTCTAGAGTTTTGTCAAATCATGGTTTAGAAGTCTCAAACACTGGAGTTTACTGCTGTGTATTTAGGAGCTCTATTTCTGGTATTATATGTACAGTGGGACCTTCTGCTGCCAAATTTTATGCATGAAGAAATTATCTGTCTTTACAGGACTTGACATAGTTGCCAGGAAAAAAGCAAAGGAGGAAAATACATCCAGACATTGCTGTTTTTAATTATGCTTGATTTAAAGTGAACATGAGGCAGTGTCCCCATGCATGTGAAATCCCACTGTCATCATAGAAATAGCCTAGGTATGTAGATATTAATCAATAAAGCTCTAGAAGGTCCAATTCCTGGGTTGGTAAGAGTCTGCCTGCCTACCTATGTTCCAGAAAGCTGAGTTCAGCCCTACTGCTTCCATTAACGGATTTTTTAGACTATCATTCGAAATGTGTGGCAGATGTTCATGGTAACAGATTCTCAGTTCTGGATCTCATTGCAATTTTCAGTTCACTGGAGTCTTAATTTGATGACCTTTATTGAAATGATGCAAGGCTCAGGTGTTTGCTGGATTATTTCCAACAGTGATGACAAGGTGAGAGTTCCTGAAGGGGAAATTATTACCCTTTGTAATGTGAGAACCACTCCAAGGTTCTATTTAAACTTTTTTTTCAGGGTGTCAGATTTGAATATGAATTCCAGCTTAGCAGTTTCTAGTTGCAGTCTGTTTTTGAAGTGTTTTGCCTGAGAATGGCAACTTACAAGTTAGAAACTGTGTGTCCAGGGAGATTAAAATGCTCCCCCACTGGTTTTTGTATGTTGCCATTCTTAACGTCTAATTTGTGTCCATTTATTCTTTTGTGTAGAGACAGTCCAGTGTGACTCATGTACATGATAGAGGCACATTGTTAGCACATGATGACATATATTAAATTAGTAGATGTGCACATGAATGAGCCTTTGGTGGTATAGTTGATGTGGTTAAGTCCTGTGATGGTGCCACTTGGGTAAATGAGTGGCAGAGTTGCAGGGGGGTTTGTTGCAGGGATTGGTTCTTGGATTAGTGTTTCTGTAATGGGGTGTGAATTTGGTGATGAGTATTTGTCTCAGGTTGGAGGGCTGTCTGTAAGCTCTGGGCTTCTTGGGTATGCAGGGCTTCCTGGCTAAAGCAGTAGTGGTTCTTCCGCAGGAGTCTCCACCACACGTCCTTCCTTTCTATCCATCCATCTTGTATGAGCTGAGCTATTCTCTTTTATATCTGGGCCCCAGTTGGAGCATGTCCAGTAGGACCATGGGGGCATTTTCTTGGCAGCAAAAAGGAGAGTGATGATAAAAAAGAATGTGACTCACATGAAAAGGAAAGTAACACCAAAGAAAAGTCTGCTTTACATGAAAAGGAGACAAATGATGAAGAATCAGACTTGTAATTGCACATCACAAATTGATACATCACATCCTGTTTTATAACAGTGATTCTGAACTATGCCAATATTGATCATATAATTTTAGATGAGTTTGGCAAAATTGAAGCTATGATGTTTCCAGTAATGACCAGAAGTGTCACTTCTTAAAGTCATACTGTGAAAGAGTGCTCAAGAATGGTGAGAAACTGAATTGACATTGGCTAGTTTACTTGAAATCAACTAATAAAATATTCTGTTTTTGTTGCAAAATATTTGACAAGAATGCCAAATTATTGCTTGCTCCTAATGGATGGAGGACAAAATAAGTGCATAGATGCGGAAAACCAGCATGCTATTAATATAGAAAGATGTCATTTACAGATTTGTTGACAATGAGGATGACTGTATCCAAGTAAAGGAATATTTTATCTGTTTCTGGTCTGTGGATGACTGGAAAAGACCTAACAGAACTGTTGATAAACATTTTGAATGAGAATAAAATAAATCTTCATGACTGCTGTGGCCAAGGCCACAGCAATAGTGTGAACATGAAGGGAAGAAAAAGTGACTTCCAGGCAAGGTTCCTTGTGCTGATTCCAAGAGCTCCCTTTGTGCATTCTGGCTGCCATTTCCTCTACCTGGTTGTGTCAGATGCACCATCATCTTCTTTAGATTCAGTGTCTCTCTTTGGAGTACTGCAGAGGATATACATCCCGTTTTCAGCATCAGTGATCAGGTGTAAAATCATCACAATGTTACAAATATGACTGTGAAGCTAAGTGACACTCTCTGAGAGAGGTGCATTAGTAGTGTAAGGCCAGTGAGGTACCAAGTGACTCCTTGATGGCACGGATAATGTTGAGTACAGCCAAAGATGCAATATGATACCAGGTTTCAAAACCTGACAAACCAGATCAGTGACTTCAAGTTGCTGCTCTCAATTGTGTTTTGACACAATAGCTTATTCTAAGTAAACATAAGCAGGGTGTTGCAAATTAAGACAATGTACATAATGACCACAATCACTTTGATGAGAAGCTGCCTTGATTTTGTTGTGTCCTACAAAATACAGAGGATTTGAAGATGCCATCACTGTTGCCAAAGAAATGGTGGAAGACTTAGGAGTTAAGTCTGTCTTCATTGGAAGAAAAGACAGATTTGTTACATGGGCAGAGCTGAGATGATAAGAAGCTGAAAAAAAATCAAGAGGGAGGGTTTTTGTTTGTTTGTTTTTGCTCAGTTGGTAACACAGCTCAGGTATCCATTGAAGAAAGCTATGGAGAAAGGAAGCATCATGGAAAGACCTGAGGAGCTGTGTATTACCTTAGTAGGAGACAGTCAAACACTCTTGAACAGTGGTATGGACATTCACTGGTCACTGACATGGGGAATGTTCGGACATGAATGATAATGACCTCTATGTCAAATGGGGCAACTTCTGTCACATTTTGTAACACACGATGCACTCTCAACTCCAAGTTCTACAATTCATTCATGATACATGTGAAAAAGATGTGTTAAGGCCTACCCAGTTTATGTCAAATGAGCATCAATTTAGTTGAAAGTGTAAAAGCAAGGCAGCATTGTTAAGATACAGGAGATGTAAGCAAAAAACCAAAATTTGATTGGATAACCAAAAATAATCCCGCTTTTAGGGAAGCAGACGAAAAACTAAAAAAAGCAACAGAGTACTGATAACCCCGGTTTTGAGGAAATAAAAGCAGATGAAAGAAAGTTAAACAACCAACACCAAAAAAAAAAAAAGACGACAAAAACTGTCAGCATAGCCAGGTGAGAGGAAAATTATTGAAACAGGGTATATAAGGTTGAACAAAACAGACCAAGAACGGAAGGGTTGCAAATCCAAAAAGCCAGTCTGATCAACCAAGTGGCTCCCTCCCTGGCGGTGAATCTCGTTGCCGTTTGCAATCTCCGAAAGGGGAACACCGGTTGTAAGTTGCAACAAAAAATCTGAAAGGAAAGATAAAGAAAAGAATATTTCCTGAATCTAAACAATGCTGTTGTTCGTCTTAGTGTAAGCATTATATAGGCATGACAGAGAATTCCACAAGCTGTCAAAAGGTAAATCTGGAGAGTATAGCAGTAAAGGGAGTTATTATATTTGTTTTAATTGTTTTATTTTTTATATTTTTATCTGTATGTTACACTGTCTGAGAAGAATTAAAGACAGTGAATTGATTTAAGTGAGAAATTAATTAAAAAGTAAATAGAAAATAAAAATCTTTGTTTAACCCTAAAAAGAAGTATTCCTATGTTTGTGGTTTCAAATCTTAAAGAACCAAACCCGGTTACTAAAAATACAGAGCTGAAGGAAACTTTTTCTTTGAGGAGTCTGCTCGAGCTGCTGGTCACACTCATGAGTGGAGAGCACAGCTTTTTGAAGCTCAGGTTCATTCAATCAAGAATGGATGATGAGAGACTGCCATTGTTTGCTATTTTATAGCTTGAAAATTCCATTGACCAGTCTCTGAAGCTGTGCTTCAGTTCATGAGGGCAAAGGCAAGAAAAGCAGCCTTTTGAACTAACGGATTAGGGTCAGGGTGACCGACAGACTTTTCCAGCCCCTGAGCAAAGTAGGGAGTGGCTCGAAGCCCCTGGAAGCGCTGGGGCCTCAGATGGAAGAGACAGGGCTGGAGGCTAGCCACACTACAGTGCCACCCTACACATGACACCCTAGGCCAGGGGTTCCCAACCTTTTTCAGTCTCCATGCCCCCTTGGCTTTTAGTAAACCTTCCTGTACTCCCTGTTCAATATGAAAGGAAATAAATTCTAGATTCTAGAATCCACAACTTTTTTCACTAACACTACTACTTTTGGAATATTTCAGTTAGGAAAATCTAGTTATTTACCAAATATTCCCCGTGCCCCCTTGACAAGCTTCTCATACCCCCTGGGGGTACGCGTACCCCAGGTTGGGAACCCCTGTCCTAGGCTCTGTTGGCCTTCTAAATCACTGGTTCCCAGGGCAACTGCCCTTTTTACCCCCCCCCCCTTTTCCCCATATACACACATGTTGGTGGGTTTGATTAGGTTTAACATTTTACTGCTGTCTCCTACTGTAACACTATTTAATACTGGTGCTGCACTGTCCAAGATGCTGTCCTTCGTATGAGGCATTAAGCCAAGATCCTTTCTGCTCAGCTTTGATAGCTACCCAGGTGGAAGTTACACACTCTTTGCTGTTCTTCAGAAAGAGGAAAGATCAATGTTATATGAGTGTTTTATAGAAAAAAAAATCTTTAATCTGTGAGAGAAGTGCTGCTGCTGAACTGTTCAACTTGTCAACAAAGTCAAAGTTATCCAAACTGTAATTTGGAGACCAGTTCCATCACTTATTTTGCACGCATCTTGCCCCAGCCACCAATAAAATCAGTGATTACCGAAGTGCAACATTATGTAAAATTAACATTGCTGGAAAAGCTGCAGTTCTTGCAGAAGATACAAAGAATATTGATAGCACAATACAGGGAAGGTGAGATGCAGCTGGTAGCAGACCTGTGAATAACTGAATACTTCAAAAGGGCCTTTCAATTTAAAAAACAAAACCCCTCTTCCATTTTTTATATATATTCTGTTTTTTGAAGGAAATGGATAAAAGGACTGACTAAAAGATCAGAGGAATTACTTTCCTAATTTTTCCAGTTTTTTCCTCTGTGCATTTGAGTGCACTCTGTCTAGTCACTTTAACCATCTCCCCAGCATTGTCATTTATATCCCCCCATTAGTTCAACATCAGAGAGAAGAGACATTTATAACTGAAAGGGCAACTGGCAGGAGAACACAGAGCAAGATGTAATACTCTATTTTTAACTCCTCCTTTGAGTTTGTACAGATTTTGAGTTAACAAACTACTATAGCAAACCAGAAGTCCAGGTAATCAAAATTTATCATGTAAAATGAACCTTAAAATAGGGTTATAGATGGGGCTGGCTCACATTCAATAAAGACTGACTGGTTTTGAGGTTATAGTCCTTTTACTGATGATATAAGGAAACGTCTTTAAAGGAGGCGAAGGTGATATTGAGAGCTATAAAATAGTAATCCCTCTAATTATAAGTCAATTTGAAATCTGCTTTTATCTTTCTGCTCAATAGGAAAAAAATTATACTACTTAAATTTGGCTGTTGAGATTCAATCTTCCACAGACATTGACACAGAGGGACTCCAGGGAGGTTTGATTAGATTCACACCATGTTTACTTTAACCCCATTAAATTACAATTAAAGTGATACCTCTGAGTCTGTTGGAAAGTTAAATTGCTATTAAGGCTGCTATACATTCTTCTAAAAGTTTTAAGTTTTGCGTTCCAGTGAATGGCATCCAGTTTGTAGAAATTAAATAATTTGCTGTTGCCCAAAAGCAAGCTATTCCTTTGCGTAGGGAAGATAGAAAATATGGCAAAAGACCACCTTGGCTTAACCACGAGATCTTGCATGATCTAAAAATAAAAAATCAGTCATATAAAAAATGGAAAGTAGGACAAATTACAAAGAATGAATATAGGCAAACAACACAGGAATGCAGGGGCAAGATTAGAAAGGCAAAGGCACAAAATGAGCTCAAACTAGCTACAGGAATAAAGGGAAACAAGAAGACTTTTTATAAATACATTAGAAGCAAGAGGAAGACCAAGGACAGGGTAGGCCCACTAGTCAATGAGGAGGAAGAAACAGAAACAGGAAACTTGGAAATGGCAGAGATGCTGAATGACTTCTTTGTTTCAGTCTTCACCGAGAAGTCTGAAGGAATGCCCAACATAGTGAATGCTAGTGGGAAGGGGGGAGGTTTAGAAGATAAAATAAAAAAAGAACAAATTAAAAATCACCTAGAAAAGTTAGATGCCTGCAAGTCACCAGGGCCTGATGAAATGCATTCTAGAATACTCAAGGAGCTGATAGACAGTGTATCTGAGCCTCTAGCTATCATCTCTGGAAAATCATGGGAGACAGGAGAGATTTCAGAAGACTGGAAAAGGGCAAATATAGTGCCCCTTTATAAAAAGGGAAATAAGAACAACCCAGGAAACTACAGACCAGTTAGTTTAACTTCAGTGCCAGGGAAGATAATGGAGCAAGTAATTAAGGAAATCATCTGTAATACTTGGAAGGTAGCAAGATGATAGGGAACAGCCAGCATGGATTTGTAAAGAATAAATCATGTCAAACCAATCTGATAGCTTTCTTTGATATGATAATGAGTCTTGTGGATAAGGGAGAAGCGGTGGATGTGGTATACCTAGACTTTAGTAAGGCATTTGATACGGTCTCACATGATATTCTTATCAATAAACTAGGCAAATACAACTTAGATTGGGCTACTATAAGGTGGGTGCATAACTGGCTGGAAAACCGTACTCAGAGAGTAGTTATTAATGGTTCACAATCCTGCTGGAAAGGCATAACAAGTAGGGGTTCCACAGGGGTCTGTTCTGGGGCCAGCTCTGTTCAATATCTTCATCAACAATTTAGATATTGGCATAGAAAGTACGCTTATTAAGTTTGCAGATGATACCAAGCTGGGAGGGGTTGCGACTGCTCTGGAGGCTAGGGTCATAATTCAAAATGATCTGGAGAAATTAGAGAAATGATCTGAGGTAAACAGGATGAAGTTTAATATAGACAAATGCAAAGTGCTCCACTTAGGAAGGAACAATCAGTTTCACACATATAGAATTGGAAACGACTGTCTAGGAAGGAATATGGCAGAAAGGGATCTAGGGGTTATAGTGGACCACAAGCTAAATATCAGTCAATAGTGTGATGCTGTTGCAAAAAAAGCAAACATGATTCTGGGATGCACTAACAGGTGTGTTGTGAGCAAGACACGAGAAGTCAGTCTTCTGCTGTACTCTGTGCTGGTTAGGCCTCAGTTGGAGTATTGTGTCCAGTTCTGGGCACCACATTTCAAGAAAGATGTGGAGAAATTGGAGAGGGCCCAGAGAAGAGAAACAAGAATGATTAAAGGTCTAGAGAACATGACCTGTGAAGGAAGGCTGAAAGAATTGGGTTTGTTTAGTTTGGAAAAGAGAAGATGGAGGGGGGACATAATAGCAGTTTTCAGGTATCTAAAAGGATGTCATAAGGAGGAGGGAGAAAATTTGTTCATTTTGGCCTCTGAGGATAGAACAAGAAGCAACGGGCTTAAACTGCAGCAAGAGGGTTTAGGTTAGACGTTAGGAAAAAGTTAAAGACTGGAATAAATTGCCCAGGGAGGTTGTGGAATCTCTATCTGAGAAGGTATTTAAGAGTAGGTTAGATAAATGTCTGGAAGCATATGGAGGCCCCTCTTCAATAGTGCAATGTTTTGCTTCCTATCAGATGGTATTTTTGTGAATTATCTTTGTAGAAGCTAATGTTTTTTTGGTAGGAGATAGGCATGCTGGGTCTGCAAATTCTCATCCAGAAGCTGAGTATAGGGATGCCTCAATCAGTGGGGCTGGCCCTACTGAATCTGAGAGATTTCAAGGTGACACCTCAAATTCTTCTCCCATCTTTTTTGATGAAACTATGAGTCAGCTACCTGAGCCTGCTGGCAACTGTACAGACCCTCCTCCAGCACCACCCCCTTGACCAGCTGCCCCTCCCATGGACTGCATCTATCACCCTCCCCTCCAGGATCATCCAGTATCAAACCCAGGACCAGTGCCCAGATCTGAGGGATCCCCCCCCTCCTCCTTGGATTAATTTCTCACCCACCCAGCATCATCCAGTTCTGCCCCTTGGGCCAGTGCCCCGCAAAGGAGACCCTCCCCCCACCATGGGCTTCATTTCTCACTCACTCCCTGCAGGATTGTCCAGCCCCACTTCCTTCATCCCCCTACAATCCTGCCCTCCCCCCACTCGCCCCCAACAGTCCAGCCCCACCGCCCACAATCCTGCCTCCCCCCCCCACTCGCTCCCAATGGTCCAGCCCCCCCGGACCAGCCCGCTCCCCCAACAATCCAGCCCTCTGAATTCTGCCCCCCCGTGCTCCCCAATGGTCCAGTCCTCCATCCTGCCCTTGCCCCCAACGGTCCAGCCCCCCTGGACCAGCCCCTTCCCCCCCCTCACCTCCGGGTCCCCGATGTGCCCCCTTCTGGACATTTTTTCAAAGTGGCAGCTGAGTGGTAAATGCAGCCCCGCCCCCTCCGCCTAGAGCGAGCCCTGGCAGCAACCCGCCCACCCATTGGTCAGCCACCAGGCCCTGCGCCAATCGCAGTATTGAAGAGGGGCCTCCATATGCTTTCAGCAATGGCGAGGAAGCCACTTCTCCCTGCACTGCCAAGCTCCGTGCAGCCCTGGGGGAGAGGCGTCGATCTGTCATCTCTTCCCTCCCACAGTACCTTAAAACCTCCTGGATGAAAGGTTATCCCATGGAAAGTTTGGTTGCAGTAGGTCTTATAGGCTGTGTCCAGACTCAGGGGTTTTTTCGAAAAAAGTAGCCTTTTTTCGAAAAAACTTCACCTGCGTCTAGACTGCAGCCGCGTTCTTTTGAAATTAAATCGAAAGAATACGGCTTTTCTTTCGACGGTGGTAAACCTAATTCCATGAGGAAGAACACCTTCTTTCGAAAGTGCTCTTTCGAAAGAAGGCGTTCTTGACAGCAAACAGGCTTTTTAGAAAGAGAGCATCCAGACTCACTGGGTGCTTTCTTTCGAAAAAGCGGCTTGCTTTTTCGAAATTCCGCGTGCAGTCTAGACGCGCTCTTTCGAAAGTGGCTCTTCCGAAAGTATCTTTCGAAAGAGCCTCTTTCGAAAGAGGCTTGCAGTCTAGACATAGCCATAGTGTCCAAGTTATTAGAGCACAAACATACAAACATTCTCCTTTATATATTGAACTATAAGGGACCAATTCTGTACTCTGGTATACCAGTTTAAGCCTTTCTTAAGAGAGGAGAATCAGGGCACTGAGAGCAAAATATATTACTACCAGAAACATGTGACTGAATTGTCATATTAGTTTATGTGCATCTTTGTTGGATGACATTAGATACAGGGGAAGCTAGTAGTGAATTCTCTGTTTAGACTGTCTAACAGTATCCATTATAAAAAAGATTCTTGCAACTTTTAGAAGAGCTAAGACTGCCATTATTTGCAGTAGGCCTTTGAAATCTGGCAGGTGAAAAGCACTCAGGCTAGAAAAGTGTCTTTCCTTTGTCCCATGATATTTTGTTTAGAATGCTTAATTATAAAAAGTCAAAATGTAATTTCCATTTTGGCAACCTGGGAAATACCTGAATCTGAACATGCTAGGATCAGGCCCACATTGCTCTTACCAGAGCAGCAGACATTGTGCTGGGAAGATTTGGCAGCTGCTGAGTATGGTGATGGTGGTAGGAGGGTGAGAGGATCCAGAGTAGTTCCCTCCCCCATAGTTCTATGCTGGACACAGAACATGGGCCCAGCAGACAATTTCCTGCTCTGGGAACACCCCATGGGAGAAGGTTGGCCCATATTCCTACAAACCACACCTTAGTCCCAAAACATGGCAGCCATCATTGATTCCCATTTCTGGAATAACAGGTTTCTCCTGGTATATTTAATTCTTTAGCTCAAATGGCACCAATATATGCTGAAAGTTTAAGCTTCAAACTTTGCTGCCGAGGCATCATAGGGGGTTGGTGACAGTTATACATGATATATTTTATTTTTACGTTAAAAAAAACTTTAAAAGGTTCAGAACAAAATTAACCAAAATAAAAACACTTTAGGATGCAAAATCAAGCACTCAGATTTAGGAAATGCCAAAATGAAGTTTGCCTATGCAACCTTACCACTGCACCATGTGCATATCCACTAAGATGCTCTTTAGTTACATGACCACATATCACTTTTTTAGTAGCATGACTGCTCCATTCAGTGTACAGGATTGTTGCACAAAAGAGAAGGATTAAAGTTGTCCATGCAATTCTAATGCTGGAAATTATTAACTTTCCAGTACTTTGAAACAAACTGAACTTAGGAGGTTTTTGTAATCAGTATTACTAGGGGGCTGCGCCCCTTGCTCGTTATGCTCACCAAACCTCCTCTCTGGGGTAGGCAGCCCCAGCTCTCCCCCAGGCCGCCAGGGAGGGCCAGGCCAAGTTGGGGTAGCCCTCACTCTCCCCTGCCGGCTGCCGGGGGGGTTGGTCCTAACCAAGGCTGCGGCTGGCCCATCTCTCTCTCACTGACCACCAGGGGGTTGGTCTGAGCCAAGGCAGTTGCTGGCCCAGCTCTCTGCCTGTGGCTGATGGGGGGTTGGGCCGGGCTGAGGCAGGCCTGGGTTTCACCCTGGCTGCCGGGAGTAGCCAGGCCGAGGAGGGTCTGAGGCCACTCCAGCTCTTGCCCTTCCTGCCCCTTCCCCCTCTATGGCCCTGGCTCTTCCCCTGCCCAGCTGCCAGGGATGGGTGCCAGGGCAAGATTGTGCCCAGCTCTTCCCCCAGCCACTGGGGGGGGCCTTGCTCTGAGGCTTCACCAAGCCCCGTCCTTTCTCCCTGGCTGTTGCAGGGAAAGGATGCTGTTTCTGGGCCTCACCAAGCCCCACGCTCTCCCCCTGGCCACCAGGATGTGGAGGGGAGGTCGCTTCTGGGCCTTGCTAGGCTCTCCCCTGGCCACTGGGGAACAAGGAGGAGGGAGACTTCAGCGCAGCAGCTGAGCACTATGGAAAGGGGAGGGGAGAGGAAGGGAGGAGTTAGGTGGGATGCAGAATGACATGATGATGTCACTCTGTTGTCCTGCAGGAAGTTTATATATATATATATATATATATATATATATATATATATAAAGAAGATTAAGACTAAACAATTCTTGTTTATTCCCTTATGTGCCATCTATCTCACATCCTTGGTTCACAGGCTACTGGTCTCTCTGTCTCTATGCTACATTTCTCCACACATTCCCAGGTGTTTTATTGGCTCTTCTGTTGTTACACTCCACTTTAGCTCTCTCCACATAAGGTTTCCAGACAGGAGTGGATATAGGGCAGAGCGAGCGGGGCGGCTGCCCCGGGCCCTGCGCTTCAAGAAGCCCCACACATGCGCTATGTCAAAGGGGGGGGCCCGCGAAATTGTGCTGCCCGGGGCCCCGCAAAATTGTCATCTGCCCCTGTTTCCAGACCATTTCAAAGTAATCCATTGCTGTAATCAATTTCATTTTCATTTGCTGATTAGTAAAATGAGATAGTAAAACTGTGAATATTCTTATTTCAAATTGACTATTGCCATCTTAAAGATAGTTTCATGAACTATATTTTTATCAGCTAATTCAATTATATGTATTTATTTATTTAAAATATTTTTACCCCACCTCTCTATTTAGAATATTCGTAGATAATCATATGTGTTTTGAATTTAAGTGTATAGTACTAACACTGGAGTTGTCAATTATTCATCAATTTGAGGCATTACATTGTAATTCTAGCTACATTCCCCTTAAACTAAACACTGACTCATGTAAGTTTAACCAACTAACATCAGGAAGTCCTCAGATATGAAGTCAGCAATTCCAGAAGACATTTGTGATCTATACAATATATATTTTAATTACATTTATGATTGAAACTAAGATAAGTGGACATCAATTTAAAGGGGGAAATTTCAGATAAAGACAACCAGCCCACTTGTTGATTTAACAGTCATTCTTTCTGGATGAAAGAGTAAGGGGTCCTTCCATATATGGCACAATGCCATTTTTTTAAATATCACAGTTCTTCACCCACATAGAACACTGAAAGGGAATTTGGTAGTGGGATGAAATAGCTAGCATCCTGGTCACATTCTCAAGAATTTCCTAGACAAGCTTTTAAATGGAAGGTCAAATTCAGAGGTGAGTCCAAGTGACTCTTTGTGACTCTGTTCTGCACACTATATCAATTATACTAGCTTTGACCTCATTACACTGAATGACCCAAATTTAGGGTGAAGAGATTGTGAATTATAAAATTACATTTTCAGAAGTGGTGGGGGGAGGGTGTCCCTCTGATTGGACATATGGTTCTTGTGCCTAAGAAAGCTGAATGTAACTTCTTGTAATTTACACACCAAGAGGCCCTAGTTACATTAATCTTTAGAATAAACAGACATAAAAGCTGATAATATATTTAAGAAAGGAAAATGATCAGTAACAGTCAGTATGGAATCACTAAGGCAGTGTTTCTCAAAGTGATCCTTGAAACCACTCTGAAAACCTTACTAACTGGCCACTTGTCATGTTACTGGATTTTAATGTGAGCAGACAGGTCACTGCTACACCCACTAGTATGTGTTTGCTCCAAATTTTGTACAAAGTGGGCCATGTGAGGTGTCAAATAAAAGCTTATGGTATGCTGATTCTAATGTATACTACTCATATACTTGAATGTTTTTTGTATGTAAAGTTATGAACATGGGCTCTGTATTTGGATTTGAAATGTTCTCTATCTGGGAGAGAGCAATAGGCCTCAACCACCTATTGTGAGGAATGGTTCTTGAATGAATGGCTATGCTAATTAGCGATGCTGCATAGACAAAGGCTCTCAATGTTGCCAATAAACACCTGAGGAATGCACCTGGAATTTGCAGACCAACCAGTACATCATGGCTACTTGCATGAAAGACAGAGACAAGGTCACTTGATCATGTGAGCAGCTCCAGTTTGGGAGGCACCAGGAATATAAAAGTACTATGAGGGTACCTCCATCTTATCTGCAATCCTGCTTCTGATTCCAGAAATATCCTTGCTATGAATAGGGGGTCAGGAAGGATTTGCTGGCCCATCCTGACATAGGATGTACATCAGAGACATTTAAGTTGGCAGTTTGTAATATCTCTGCTAAGAGCCTACATCAAGAACTTGGTGTACTGTATTCTCCTTAACAATCTCACTCTCAACCTTTCCTTTTTTATTATTAATAACCCTTTAGATTTTAGTTTCTAAAGGATTGGCCCAGCATGCTCTTTTGGGTAAGATTCAAAGTATAAATTGACCTGGGATTGTGGCTGGTCCTTTGGGACTGGGAGAACCTGTTCAGAGTTGGTGAGATTAGTTTTATAACCTCTCACCTGTATAAGGTGTAGGTCTGATTGTGGCACAGGGAACACTGGGGTGTCTAAGGGATTTTACTGGTGAGGCTTCTTACTGGCCAGAGCGGCAGCTGAGGTGCTCTGTGTGACTTGTTTGGTACCTTAGGGTATGTCTACACTACCACCCTAGTTCGAACTAGGGTGGTAATGTAGGCAACCGGAATTGCAAATGAAGCCCGGGATTTGAATTTCCCGGGCTTCATTTGCATCTCGCCGGGCGCCGCCATTTTTAAATGTCCGCTAGTGCGGACTCCGTGCCGCGTGGCTACACGCGGCACGGACTAGGTAGTTCGGACTAGGCTTTGTATTCCGAACTACCGTTACTCTTCGTTTCATGAGGAGTAACGGTAGTTCGGAATAGGAAGCCTAGTCTGAACTACCTAGTCCGTGCCGCGTGTAGCCGCGCGGCACGGAGTCCGCACTAGCGGACATTTAAAAATGGCAGCGCCGGCGAGATGCAAATGAAGCCCGGGAAATTCAAATCCTGAGCTTCATTTGCAACTCCGGTTGCCTACATTACCACCCTAGTTCGAACTAGGGTGGTAGTGTAGACATACCCTTATAGGGAGGACTCCAGTCTTGGACTGTAAGTAGATCTGGTTTTGAGCAATTCACCCTGAAAAGACCCTCTCAGCAGTGCCCAGACAGACCCAATATATTACACCACTCCAGTGTGTTTATTTACCAACTCCGTGACCATGGAACCTCGCACCTCCCAATGCTCTAGTTCACCATTTGCAGCCCATGGGAGCCAAGGGAAGCAGCAATCTGGCCCACGCCACTTCCCATGGCTCCCCTTGGCTGGCAACGATGAACCAGAGCCAATGGGAACCATCAGGCTCTGTGGCCACAGAGCTGGTATATAAACTGATTGGAGTGGCCAATTAGCCGGTTTCTCAGAGTGGTTTTGTGGACCACTTTGAGAAACACTGCACTAAGGGCAAGTCCTACCAGACCAACCTGATTGCCTTCTATGATGAAATAATTGGCTCTGTGGATAAGGGGAAAGTGGTGGACATGATATATCTTGATGTTAACAAAGCTTTTGAAATGATCTTCCACAGTGTTCTTGCTTGCAAGCTAAAGAAATATGGATTGATTGAATGAATGGATTATAGTATGGACAGAAAGCCAGCTAAATCATCAGACTCAATGGGTAGTGATCGATGGCTAGTTTGCAGCCAATATCAAGCAGAGTACCCCAGAGACAGGTCCTGAGGCCAGTTTTGTTCAGCCTTTTCATTAATAATCTGGATGATGGGATGGATTGCACCCTGAGCAAGTTTGTGGATGTCACTAAATTGGAGAGAGAGGTAGATATGGTGGAGGATAGGGTGATCTAGACTAATTGGAGAATTGGGCCAAAAGAAATCTGATGAAATTCAACAGGGACAAGAGTTCTCCCCTTAGAATGCAAGAATCCCATCTACTGCTATAGACTGGACACCAACTGGCTAAATGGCAGTTCTGCACAAAAGGACCCGGGGATTACAGTGAATGAGAGGCTGGATATGAGTTAACAGTGTGCCCTAGCTGCCAAGAAGACAAATGGCATATTGGAGTGCATTAGTAGGAGCTTTGCCAGCAGATTGAGGGAAGTGATTATTCCCGTCTATTCAGTGCTGGTGAGGTGATATCTGAAGTACTGCATCAAGTTTTGGGGCCCCCATTACAGAAAGAATGTTGACAAATTGTAGAAAGTCCAGTGAAGGGCAACAAAAATGATTGGGGGGGTTGAGGCACATGGCTTATTAGGAGAGGATGAGAGAATGGAGCTTATTTAGTCTGCCAGAGAGAAGAGCGAGGAGGATTTGATAGCAGCCTTCTACTACCTAAAAGAGGATGATGGTGGCGGAGCTGGGTGTTGGTGGGGGGAACCTGGGCCCACCCTCTACTCCGAGTTTCAGCCCACGACACTGTAATAGTTGCTGCCTATGTGAATCCCCAACACCTGCTATAAGACAGCTCCAAGACCCTGGGTTACTTCCCCACACCTTCCCAGCACCTTCCTTCTATCCAGTTCATCCTCCTTGTGTTCCGTTGTCTCCTTTCCTCCTCCTCCAAGTCGTGCCCTCCTCCATCCTCTCAGCTACACATGCACCCCAATAGGCAAAGTTTCTTTTATAGCCAGTCTGAACTGGTTCTCTTAACTACCCCCAGGTGTCCTAATTAGCCTTGGTTGCCATGACTCTGTGGGCCTGGTCAATCAGCCCCAGGAGTTCCACTGCCCCTGATTGCCCCTGCTGGTTCTAAATCAACCCCTCCCTGTTACTCTGGGAACAGAGATCTCCTGAGTCTGAGGCTTAAATATCTCCCTTCCATTACTTTTTATAGCCTTCTGTTTTGACCTTTTGTGACCAACCCCACACTGACTCAGGAGGGGTTAACCAGTTCTGCTTGACTGAGAGGACCCGTCCCCCACAGCCCTGCTGGGCGTGCTCCAACTGCAGGCCCCATATAAAAGCCAAGGGAGCAGCTCAGTAAGGGCTGACCACGGAAGGGAAAGGAGCTCCTGCCAGAGCCCAGGAGCAGCAGCATCTACTGCAGCCGCCTCCACCGCTGCTGCAGCAGCAGCAGCAGCAGCAGCAGCAGACACAGCAGCCATGACCACCACAGCAGCAGTAGCAGCTGCAGCCCACTCAGCAGCAGCCACAGCAGCTACTACATCAGGCGGATGCTGGGGCGGAGGCCTGCCAGCAAGGACTGACCAAGGGGAGTGATTAGCCTAGAGGATGCAGGTGGGGAAGAACCCTGCCACTGGACCGGGTAGGAAGTAACCTAGGGTGGGGAGCTGAAGGGGCCTCATGAGCTCAGCGTATTTTGGGCTGATTCCCTGCTGAGCTAATGGTGGTGGGCCACTGACAGGGCCTTAGGCTGGGGCCTGGTGGAGAGGGAGGGCGTGGGTGCCTCTACCACATCCTATTGACCTCCAAAAGTGTGATTGCCTCAACTACTTTACTGACTGGGCTGCTGGGCCTTACTGCCCTACTGACTGGGGTCATTGATGACTGGGCCGCTGGGTCTTACTGTCCCGCTGACAGCACCTATAGATGGGTGGAACAATTAAGGGGTGGAGCAACCCAAATGGGACCTAAGAGGCTCCCTCACCTGGCTCCCAGGGGGCTGGGCTTCCCCCCACCATGACACCCTGTCAGACCCAGAAGACTAGGACTTTAACAGGGTTAATAAGAGCTCGATAGATTCATGGAGGTTAGGTCCATCAATGGCTATTATCCAGGATGAGTAAGAATGGTGTCCCTAGCCTCTGTTTGTCTGGTAATGGATAACAGGAGAGGGATTACGTGATGATAACCTGTTATGTCCCCCCCCCCCCCCGCCCCCCAGATATCTGGTATTGGCCACTGTCAGTACACAGGATAACTGGGCTAGATGCATCTGACGAAGTGGGTCTTTGCCCACGAAAGCTTATGCTCCTACACTTCAGTTAGTCTATAAGGTGCCACAGGACTCCTCGTCGCTTTGGGCTAGATGGAACTTTGGTCTGACCCAGTCTGGCCTTTCTTATGTTCTTATGTAAGCAATAGTGTCAAGTTGCACTGGGGGAGGCCTAGGTTGGATATTAGGAAAAACTATTTCACTAGGAGAGTGGTGAAGCACTGGCATGGGTTACCTAGGGAGATCGTGGAATCTCCATCCTTAGAGGTTTTTAAGGCCAGGCTTGACAAAATCTTGGCTGGGATGATTTAGTTGGAGTTAAGCAAAGGGTTGGACTAGATGACCTTCTCAGGGCCCCTCCAACCCAATTTTTCTATGATTCTATATAGTTAAATATACAGTGGGGATAATAGCCCCTTTGCAATGATTGAAAACAATAGCCCCTTTGCAATGATTGAAATACTACACTATGCACTCTGTTATATAAAAAGAGCTGCAGGTACTTGGAAGCCTTAGTTTAATAGGCCAACTATATAGGGTTTAAGAATTTTGTGTTGACTCCAAACATTTTTAAAAGATGTAACATGTTATTAATTTGTTAGTTATAATGCAAGAACAATACATTATTTACAAACACCAACTGCGGAGCAATTGCCAATGAAAATTGTCATCTTCATTATCATTAAATAAAATGTTTTTTCCCAGAAAGGAAAGCTTTGGCTTATTAGTCCTAGTTTATTTATTTATTCTGATGTACATTAGCTATTCTGCATTTTCAGTGGACAGTTCTTTTCTCCTGTCAGGCATAATTACTCCAGGAGCAATAAATATGTGGTTTGAGTATAAACTGGATAGAGGTCAGTGAAATGCCAGACTTTCCCAATGCTTGACTTGCTTTTCTTTTGTCATGCCAGAAACAGACATTTAACATCTGTAACCTTCACAGCATGCTCTTTGGAATAGGATTTTCAGTTGATTTGGAGAAAGCCCTGTCCCTTGCGAATAAGATTCCCAGCTTGTCTTATGGTTCCTCATGTATAAGTGTATCTATTAAGGCAAAAGAGTCAGGTCTACACTGGGTGTAGAAAAAGTAAATCCTTGCCTAGGCCAGAAAGCTTTCCCCAAAGCATTCAGTGTTGGCAATAAAAACAGACTCCTCCCAAAGCAATTCCTTACATAGTCAGACAAGCTATTAGACTCTTTTCCAGATAGTATATACTGTTTCATTTGGAAAGAGGAAAATCAAGGTCAGTCTGTCAAGATCATGATCAGTCTACAGTTGGTTATACTGTAGCACTCCAACCCTCACAAGTGTTGTAAAACTGAGGGCAACAGTATTTTTTTTTAATTTTGACAAAATAGAGGGAGGATAAAGGTCATGCGGAAACCCCAGTTCTGCCATGTTTATGAATGCAGTCAAAGAATCTGCTTTAAATTAAGGACCCAATCCCTCCTTTCTGTAGGAAAGGATTATAGTCAGAATTAACGAGGCTTTCCTCTTCCAGACAGAGACTTAGCCTTTCTCAGACAAACAACTGAAATATGAATTCAGATCAACTTCACACCTGTGTGGAACTCTGGTAACTTCTTGTTGCCTATCTTGTGAAGGACATTTTCAAAAATAACTGATGATTTTGAGTGCCCAATCTGTGATGCCTGGAATCTGATTTTTTTTCTTAAATGCTGTACATTCTACTTCAATTCAAATCAATGAAATCTGGCAGATGCACTGCTATAGGGCTTTGAAGAATCAGGCTCAAACTGTCTTAAATTGAACTCCCCCAAAGTATGGCACACAATCAGCAATTATTTTGGAAAATTTGGGAGTAATTTTACAAAATATTCTCTTCCTTTTACACAGTGAGCCTAAGGTACTTGTAATGTTAGAAGCATCTTTATCTGTCTGGTGTAAAGAGCTTTTCTCTTGCCTGGTGGACATGATTTCCTTCAGTAACTACTCTTTCAGAAGATGGAACATGTACCTGGAACATGTATGGAATAGAAATTATCTCCTAAATTCAGTAGCCATTGAGCCATACATATTATAATTCATTTAAAGCTTCATGTGACAAAACACACAGCTTCATGAAGGAATTTTCTGATAACTATACAGTAAGTTTTGCAAAATTACAGTTTACAAAACAGAGATGTATTCAGCACCTCCCACAGTTAAAGTTTATAATACGGTAATAAATTAAGAGACAGTGACTTAGTTTAGAGTCCCTCAGAATGAGAGGCAGTGCATCAAAGCAAAACCATTGGGATATACATTCTCCCTCCTGCAGAACAAGGAGTACAAAGGAGTTAAAATAAACAGAAACATGCATAAAATTGGGAGAACAGCTTGTGATTCAGCATGTTAGTATCTTGTGGTAAACTTGTCTGGGGCAGGAGGAGAGAGGGCTCCTCTTTTTTACAGTAGAGAACACACATCTTCTTACTACCTGACACTAGTCCTCCCCACAGTCTTTACTCTGGCTACGTCTAGACTGGCATGATTTTCCAGAAATGCTTTTAACAGAAAAGTTTTCCGTTAAAAGTATTTTTGGAAAAGCGCGTCTAGATTGTCAGGACGCTTTTCCGCAAAAAGTGCTTTTGCGGAAAAGCGTCCTGCCAATCTAGACACGCTTTTCCGCAAAAAAGCCCTGATCGCCATTTTCGCGATCGGGGCTTTTTTGCGGAAAACAAATCTCTGTTGTCTACACTGGCCCTTTTGCGCAAAAGTTTTTCAGAAAAAGACTTTTGCCCGAACAGGAGCAGCATAGTGTTTTCGCAAAAGCACTGACAATCTTACATGAGATCATCAGTGCTTTTGCAGAAATTCAAGTGACCAGTGTAGACAGCTGGCAAGTTTTTACAGAAAAGTGGTTGCTTTTCTGGAAAAAGAGGCCAGTCTAGACACAGCCTATCTGTATTGCACTAATAAGATAAATTAATGCTCCCTGATGCAGCATCAATGTGCTGTTGTGCAGGAACCATTTTCTTATTATCCATTGTCTGATTGTGGGATTTTAATACTGATATAAAATTCTTGCTTAGAGACAATTTACATCAGTGTTGTAAATTACAAATTATAGTTCAATGGTGAAGACTATACATTAGAAGTTTGAACAGGGGCAATCACAGCAGGAACTAAAATTTCTGTGTGTATAAGACCTTGGACAATAGATGGAAGATGAAAGAACAAATTCCATATAGCAGATGTGTATCCCATTGCTTAATGCAGTGTTTCTCAAAGTGGTCTGCAGAACCACTCTGAGAAACTTGCTAACTGACCACTCCAGGGTGTTTATTTACCGGCTCCATGGTCACGGAGCCTTGCGGCTCCCATTGGCTCCAGTTTGCTGTTTGCAACCAAGAGGAGTCACAGGAAATGGCGTGGGCCAGGTTGCTGCTTCCCACAGCTCCTATTGGCAGTGAACAGTAAACCAGAGCCAATGGGAGCCGCAAGGCTCCGTGACCGCGGAGCCAGTAAATAAACCCACTGAAGTAACCAGGTAGCAGGTTTCTCAGATTGGTTTCATGGACCACTTTGAGGCTAGATCTACATTACTGAGTTTTTGAACAAAAACTCACAGAGCGTCCACACCTCAAGTGCATTTTTGCGCAAGTAAAACGGAAGAACAGGGGGTTTTCTGGTGTAGGTATTCCTCTTTCTACGAGGAATAACTCCTTTTTGCACAAGAGTTTTTGTGATAAAAAGGTGTGTGGGGACAAGGAACAGAGCTTTTTTGTACAAAAAGAGGCAATCAGAAAAAGCACAGGTGCCCTGGTGGCCATTCTGTAAACAGCAATCAGAATTTCCTTTAGCGTCCATGAAGTCTGGATGCTCTCTTTTGCGAAGGCGCATCGCTTTTTCAATGTGCTTTTGTATGTGGACATGCTCTTGCACAAGAAACCTGCAGTGTAGACATAGCCTGAGAAAAATTGGATTAATGCGTTCCTGGAAGATGCTCACCTACCATGGTGATAAGCATGATATAACAACCCGAACAGAATAAAGACTAGCAGACACTGACCTGCATCCAATGAACCTCTGTCTTTCAAAAGTTGAGTCTTGTGCTGATGAGAACATCTGCAGCCTGTAATTCCTGCGTGTTACAAGTTAATGCTGCCCTCTCATTTTAACAAACATGACTTCCATATTTTCTGGGGAGGGTGTCCTATGTCAAATTCTGTACTACTCCTATTTGAGTCCTCCAACTAACTATGTCCTCACTTTTCATTTCCATTCTTCCATTTCTGTTTCTGGGGGATGCAATTGTGGAGGCATAATACTACGTATACGCTTTTTTTCTGGCGTCAAGTATTTTAAGGCTTTTTGTATAGTATCTCACATTCAATCTGCAGCATGCAAGACAAAGGAACATGTGGCCCCTCATTATGGTCATTACCATAATGATGATTACCCAGTTAAAGAGAGAAGATAATTAAGAGTGAAAATTAAATGGCAAAATTTTCACATTTACATGCTGTTCTAATCAAGTAAACTAGCCTAATTAACTACATTATGATCACTTATGAGGTGATCATTTTAAGACCCAGAAATCTTACTTTACAGGGGCCAAAGCACTAATGTAACTTTCATTACTAACAAAAGAGTTTATTTCTAGCTGGTGTTATAGGATGTTAAGGTTCATCTGTCCCTTCTTCCCAATAAAGATCTCCTCCTTTCTTTTGAAATCATCGAAGAAGGTATTTAAATGTCACATTCAAGCATTTATGGCAAACTTTTTATTTCTTTTGTTTGGACAAGGAAGAGTGTTTTTCAGGAAGAGTTTACATACAATTTTGTAACATTTAATAATCAACACTTTTCTTTAAAGTACAAACACTAACTTAAATAATAAATGTTAATATTATGACCAGTCATGGAATTTACTACTTATTCTAAAGTGATACATAGCACACCATTCTACAGTAACCAGATAAATCCAGTTCTACATTGTGTTTTTAACTTCGAAATACATATTTGTGATTCCTTGTACTTTTGTAATATAACCACAATAGTAAAATTAAACTGCTTTTTTTTCCTTGAGCATCTAACATATTTGGTTTAGGCACAGACAAAAAACAGAACCTAGAGTTCAGCAGCAGAGTGCAAAATGCTGCTCTGGTCTCATGACTGCATAATTAATTTGATTTATATTTCCAAAGATGCATATATGGTTCATCTGAATTTACTGATGCATGCTAGATGTTTAGCTGAATTGTGTTGATTGTGCTGTGTTAATTTTAACAGCAGAAGTTCATTTGAAAATTTCCTCAGAAAAAGAAGTGTGGTATCACTTGGCTGATCACCAATAACCTCGTCCTGTTGAATGGTGTTGGGTACCCTTTATTACCAATGAAGAACCCTACAGGAGGCGCTTCAGGGGGTAGCTGAGTTAGTCTGTTACAGAAAAAAACAACAAATGGTCTGGTAGCACTTCATAGACTAACAAAACATATGGGCTGTGTCTAGACTGGCCAGTTTTTCCGGAAAATCAGCCGCTTTTCCGGAAAAACTTGCCAGCTGTCTAACTGGCCGCTTGAATTTCCGCAAAAGCACTGACTTCCTACTGTAAGAAATCAGTGATTCTTGCGGAAATACTATTCTGCTCCCATTCAGGCAAAAGTCTCTTTTGCGCAAAAGGGTCAGTGTAGACAGCTCAGATTTGTTTTCCGCAAAAAAGCCCCGATCGCGAAAATGTCGATTGGGGCTTTTTTGCAGAAAAGCGCGTCTAGATTGGCACGGAAGCTTTTCCGCAAAAAGTGCTTTTGCGGAAAAGCGTCCGTGCCAGTCTAGATGCTCTGTTCCAAAAATGCTTTTAACGGAAAACTTTTCCGTTAAAAGCATTTCCGGAAAATCATGCCAATCTAGACGCAGCCGTAGATGGTATCATGAGCTATTGTGGGCACAACCCACTTCTAGGTGTTTGGCACAATGAAGGACCAAGCCACAACTAAGTTACCTTGGCTAACTCTCCATTAATTTAAAAAACAACAAATAATCTGGTAGCATTTTATAGACTAACAAAACATGTAGATGGTATCGAGAGCTTTCGTAGGTACGGCCCACTTCTTCATCTGAAGATTATGTTCTTTATCTGAAGAAATGGGCCGTGCCCACGAAAGCTCATGATACCCTGTACATGTTTTGTTAGTCTGTAAAGTGCTTTTGTTTTTTAAGCTTATTCTGTACAGACTAACTCAGCTACCCCTGATGTTTCTTTCCATTAATTGTTTTCCATGTTTCCCCTGGTTCTCTCTTTGCATAGAGCCCTTCTCTGTCCCTTCACTCAGTGTGGTACTCACTACAGTAATAGCCTTTTCTTCTATAGTTTTTGCCTCCAAGAGAACCTGCATCTCTCTGCCTCATCTACCCTCTCTTTTAATTTCTCTCAAGCTGTTTTTTTCCCACTGTAAACTGTCATTTGGGATATGTTTTACATGAAAGATTGTTCACCAAATATGAATGTTTATTGAATGAAATTTGGAATTCATTTGAATCTACAGTCAGAAATATTATAAAAACTTAAAACATAATCAAGTTGATCATGATATTTACTAAGAAAAGAGCTATTTAATATATGATCAGTCTTAAGGGAAGACTCTAATATGCCTTTGTGTTCATTTTCATTAAACAAAAAGGCTTCAGTTTCTTTTGGGGAAAAAATAATGAGCACTAGAAACCCACCACCCAGGATTTGGCAATTTCCAACTCCAGAACGCACATCTGGTTTATTAAAAAAACAAAACAAAACCCACCGATTTGGGGAAAATGCTGTTTTGATGGTACAAAATCTATGAAAATCGGTGAGAACTTTTTCATAAACCTACAGGCACATATTTCTCATTCCTTTATGTTACTATAGGGAATACTGAAAGGTGGAAAATATTTAGGACATTTTTTTTCCAGAAAGGAGTGTAAAAGAATTATTTTTTCTAATGCCATGTTTGTTAGTTATTATTTCTTTTCTTACTTTGACATTGCTAGTAATAGTGTAAATTTCAATCTGTGCTATTGGTAATTCTGGGGCAAGGACATGGGCAGCCGGGGGCATTTTCTCTTGAGGAAAAAATGTATTAAAATACTAGGGTATGGAGGTTTTTGTTTTGGTTTTGGGTTTTTTTGCTACTTTGAGATTAATAATACATTATTTAACTTTTTATATAAAAATATTGGTGGGCCAAATTCTTCTTTGATGTAATTCCAAGTGAATCAATAGAAATTGCACCAGTGATTACAACGGTCGTCTGAACATTTTAAATAATTAATCTGATCTAACATCCATTGTGGAGTCTGCACAGTATTTATTTTTGAGAATAAAAGCAAAATAATTCTGTGTTTGTTCTCTTCCAAATCTAGCTACAGAAGTAAGACAGAATAGTTTTTCTTCCTGCTTTTTTATTTTGCTTGTTTATGCAGCATTCATGAAGTTCCCAGTATTTGAAAATGCTGCAGTTACTCTTGCTGATCATGGAATGTCTAGTTTAAAAGCTTAACATTCAACAGAGAGGCCAACTTTTAATTTTGCCACCTTCACTAAATGCAAGGCCTTCACAACCCCACATAATTGCCTTAAAAAATCAGTTTTGTCTGTCAGGAAGAAAATGGTTCCAATATGAAATCTAAGGTTTTCAAATTTTTCAGAATCACTGAGCATCGAAAGAAATATCTACATGGCAATGAAAACCCAGGGTCTGAACTCTGACTCAAACCCTTCTTCTGTATACACACAGACTAATCCAGGGTCCCAGGACCACAAATGGTAGAGCAGCTGAGCCCCGGTCAACTGTGGGACCAGGTTTCAAGTCCTATTGCTTTGTAGTGTAGATGCAGCCCTACTGGACTCGTGTTCTGCGTATCTCTCAAAAATAGCACATAATCCCATGAGCTGACTTTCTTTATCTTCTGGAAAGAAAAGTTTCATGGACAGTCAAATTTTCCCATAGTGCATCACAAACCAAGAGCTAGAGCAGGGCTGGGCAAAATATGGCTTGTGGGCCAGATCCAGCCTGCCAACCCTCTGAATCCGGACTACAGACCACCACGCCAGGACCCTCAGGCATGTGTCTGCTGTGATTTAAAGCACAATCCATGTGGCTCTCTGCTCTGCAGGGAGGAGGAGGCTTCATGTGATCTCCTGGCCCTAAGCCCAATCCTCAGCTCCTATAGGCTGGAAACAGCCGGCCAATAGGAGCTGAGAGATTGGCCTGGGACAGGGGTGGGCAATAATTTTTGGTGGGGGGCCACTCCAAGATTTTGGTAAGTGGTCAAGGGCCTTACTTATCTGTGGAGGGGAGTGCAGGGTCTAGGGTGGAGGTTGGATGCAGAAGGGTACATGGGGTAAGGGACTGGGGTGTAGGAGACAGCGTGAGGTCTCAAAGGGTGTTTGGGTGGATGAGGGGGTTGTGACCTTGGTCAGGAGATTGAGGTGTAGGGTCAGGGAGGGAGTGTGGGTGCAGGAGAGGATTCTGACTTGGGAGAAGGGTGTGGGAGGGGGTATAGGATCTGGGAGGGAATTGTCACCTGGGGCAGGGCGTGCAGAGGGTTTGGATGGTGATCTGGGAGAGGGAGTTGGGGTGCAGAAGGGATTGGGATGATCTGGGACGGGGGCAGAGTAATGGGTGGTATCTAAGTAGCATCAGAGAGTGATTACACATCAGGAGTAATGTGTAACTTGTTTGTACCTGTATATAATGTGGTGTCTTGGAGGGGCAGTCTTTATGTGGCCAAGGGGGCAGTGGGACCTCCCTCTGAGTGAGTCAGTCCATTGTTAAGGGGTACATGTGTGTAGTGGTTCAGTAGTGTCTACTGACAACTATTTCTGTACTTTGCTTAACAATAAACCTGGCTGGGCACCTTTTATCCTTATCTGATTTCGGGCTCTCTCAGAGTCTTCTGTATTGAGTAATTGTGCAAGTCAACATGGTACATATGATTGAGCACACATGCATGCAGTTGGCTGGTTATCATCACTAACGGAGCAGAAGACCTGTCAGGACACCATGACAGTAAATCCTGACTACTACAGCTCCATATATCAGAAGAAGCAGAGGGATTGGTGCCCAAACTCCATGGATCAGTGCAAATCTCTGGTGAACTGCCAGAGGCCAGGTCAATCCACATGTAGGACCTCTGAACCCTCTCTTGCTCAAGGGCCTTTGGGTGCTCTATCTGGCTCCATCAGCATAGCTCTGCTGAAGCCTAACTGGGTATGTCTACACTACCCCGCTAGTTCGAACTAGCGGGGTAATGTATGCATACCGAACTTGCTAATGAAGCCCGGGATTTGAATTTCCCGGGCTTCATTAGCATAAAGCCGGCATCGACATTTTTAAAAGCCACTTTTCTTTTCCCACATGCATAATTTCTACCTTGCCAAGTTCATTTTCAGCCATCTATTCTCCATCCAGGCATTGATGGACTAGATAGTTGGGAGATGGTGCCATTAGCCTTTGCTGTTAATGAAATATAGAGTTAGGTGCCATTTATGTATTGTTATCACATGTTTTCTCCAAACAGTTTCATAAAGATGTTGAACAGAAAAATAGTTGAGGGAAAACACCAATGAGGGTCTCAAAGAAATAATTGCTCATCACAACATTTTGGGTTGAATCTCAGAAGCGTTGACATAATCTCATTGCATTCCTATTTATCCCTCCTGTGGCTGATGTGTTAGAGGAGTATTTAGTGATCAACAGTATCAGATGCCAAAGAGAGATCCAATTTTTGGAGTTTGGAGGCATGTCCATGTCCGTTACAACAACTGATGCAGTTTATATTCTGTGTCTTTGCTTGTTGAGAAAAAGCTAGGATTCCAGCAATGGTTAAGAGTTGGAGGTGACTTTTAGCTTCTTCATTACCTAGACGCCGTACTCTTTCCTGCTTTGGGCATACATTCAACATAGGATTTTTACCTTACTCTAAAAGATAGGACATTCCCTTTACTCTGAAGCTGCATACAGGCAGTCTCCTGGTTACGTACAAGATAGAGACTGTAGGTTTGTTCTTAAGTTGAATTTGTATGTAAGTCGGAACTGGTACATATTGTAGGGGAAACTCTAGCCAAACATTTCTCCAGAGCTCAGTTTTATTCTCCCACACCTCACTTCCCTTAGTCCTTTATTCTCAAGCTGAGGTGTCTGCTGAGAAAAGCCGCTCCGCATCTCCTTGGTCTGCTGGGGGTGGGGGGCGCTAGCTTCGCGTCTCCCTGGTCTACTGCGGGGAAGCAGCTAGTGCGGGGTTGTCTCACCACGTTTGTAAGTAGGGATCCGATGTAAGTCGGATCCATGTAACCCGGGGACTGCCTGTAATGTAATTATATTGACTCAAACACATTCAGGCAGTATTGCATGGGAGGACTGAGGGACATATGTACATTAATCTAAGCTCACAAAGTTCAGTAAACAGGGCCAAACAGAGAAGCCATTAAATCTCCCAATGAAAAATACTCATAACTTGCCCATCTAAACTATTTTTTATGGCAAAATGGGTTTTCAACTAAACGGTTTTTGAAAAAATGATCTACCTTTTTTTGAAAAATTGTGTGTGTGTGTGGGAGGGGAGGGGGGGGGTTCCACCAGAAACCTGAAAAAAGTGCGTTGCTGAAAAAATAGTTTTTTGAATGAAAAGCCATATTTTTCTGTGGGAAAACCCCTCATTTTCCAAACAGTTCTACTCAACACTTCAGTGGGCCTTCCTCATGCTCCCATTATGCACTCCTGCTCTCTACTCTCCAAGGGTATGTCTACACTACCCCCCTAGTTCGAACTAGGGGGGTAATGTATGCATACCGAACTTGCTAATGAAGCCCGGGATTTGAATTTCCCGGGCTTCATTAGCATAAAGCCGGCGCCGCCATTTTTAAAAGCCGGCTAGTGCGAACCCCGTGCCGCGCGGCTACACGCGGCACGGGCTAGATAGTTCGGACTAGCAAGCCATTCCGAACTATCTGTACACCCGAGGCGTACAGATAGTTCGGAATAGCTTGCTAGTCCGAACTATCTAGCCCGTGCCGTGTGTAGCCGCGCGGCACGGGGTTCGCACTAGCCGGCTTTTAAAAATGGCGGCGCCGGCTTTATGCTAATGAAGCCCGGGAAATTCAAATCCCGGGCTTCATTAACAAGTTCGGTATGCATACATTACCCCCCTAGTTTGAACTAGGGGGGTAGTGTAGACATACCCCAAGACTCATGTCTTTGCCTAAATTATCTACGTTAGAAAAGCCATTCTTGGGCATACAGTGGGAAGAAAGAGACACCTCATTGAAAAGAAGGGGGGATTCTAAAGAGGTTCCCCTTGAAAGTGCGAGCAGTCCAACCTCAAGTCTGCATGGATTTTAATGAGTTGTTTCATTCTTAACCCCTGTAAACCAAACTAGTGTGTTAAGTCTGAAAAACTCTTCGGCAAGTGGGCCACTGGGCAAGGTGTGGGGTGGACCTGGCTCTGTACCCCTGAAAGGAGCAGGGCTTCAGGTAGAAGGGGTGGAGCACTGCCTGGACCATAGCATGCTACACCACCCATCCTTCAGAGCCACCCAGACTGTGTGGTGCAATGCTCCAGCAGTGATTTAAAGGACCTGGTGTTCCAGGAACTGTTGCCATGGAAGCAGCAGTAGCCAGGAATCCCAGGCCCCTTTGAATCACCAGGCCTTAGCTCAACTGCCCTCTTTGCCCTTCATCAGTGGGCCTGACTCATGAAAATGACTAGCAAAGCAGTAGGGTGCATAACTGGAGCCAGGGCATTTTGGGAAGAAGTAACAATTCAAGAAAACATATGCAATAGACCCTATTCAGTGTTGTTCATGGACAGATGGAAAATGACTGTATTTAGGAAGAGAACTAGCTTGCAAGGAGGGAACTCACTTTTTATAGAGTTATTTCAAAATAAGATATTTTGAAATAACGCGTCTACACACAAAATGCATTTCAAAATAGCGTTCTGATATTTCAAAATAGCGCGTCCACACTGATTGGATGCTGAATCGCATTTAAAGCCAGCTGAAACCGGTTCCAGCAGGGCATCAGGTCAGGAGTTACTTTGTGTGGCTGCTGCCTGATGCTATCTGAGGCTTGTGCTTAAAGGAACACCCCCCGGACAGCCGGTTCTCAGCTTTCCATACTTGATTGCCTACCTCACTGACGGACAGCATAACATTTTTCTCTCTGCCTGCTTTGGTTGCCCTGACTCGGAAGGCCCCTGGGCACTCTGGTGTTTCTTTTGGATGTGTTGCTGCAAGCCTGGCTGCACTTTCTGCAGGCTGCCTGGCAGCATCTGCTGCAGCCTGACCCCCATGCCATCCTCTGGACCCTTCTGGGGGACAGAGAGGAGCAGTTGCAGCTCCCAGATGCTAGCGTGTCCTGCCACATCTGGCGTCTGGACATCAGTAGTGACTGGTGGGACCACATCATCCTGGAGCACTGGGGAGACCAACAATGGACCCAGAACTTCAGGATGAAGGACACTTTCCTTGAGCTCTGTGAGTAGCTCTTCCCTGCTCTGTGGTGACAGGACACGCACATGAGGCCCGCCATTCCCCTCCACAAGCATGTGGCCATCGCCCTCTGGAAGCTCTCTGCACCAGATAGCTACCGTTTCGTGGCAAACCAGTACGGCTTGGGGAGATCCACCATTGGAGCAGTGCTCTTGCAGATATGGCAATCTCTGGCAACTGTGCCAGGAGGGGGGATGTGAGGAGGGGATGGGCTGCGCTAGGGAAAAGGGAGCGAGGGGGTGCAAGTCCCCTCCACAGGAGGTTTTGTTCTGTCCCACCCACACTAGGGACTGCCCTCAGTGGCCAGGATTGCAGAGGGAGTTGCTCCTGGGAGTGGGGATGCAGGGCAGTGGCGGGTAAGGAGCACTCTCAGCTACCCTGGCACCCCAGTGACTCTCGGTGGTTTTGTGTGTCCCCCTGCAGGTGGTCAAGGCCATCAACAGAGTACTGCTCCGCAGAGTCATCCACCTCACTGATGTGGACGCAGTGATTAAGGGGTTTGGCACCCTGGGCTTCCCCAACTGCAGGAAGGCAATCAACGGGACACACATCCCCATCCGTGCCCCGGACCACCACACCTCCCTGTACATCAACCGGAAGGGATACTAAGTTCTTAGTATCCCTTCTCAGTCTCTCAGTACACACCTGCAGGCTGTGTCTGATCACCGAGGCCCGTTCATGGACATTAACATGGGCTGATCCGGCAAAGCACATGACATGCAGATTTACCGCATCTCCTCTGTGTGCTAAAGGCTGCATGCCGGGACTTTCTTCCTCTACCACCACATCAGGGTGGGGGATGTGGATGTGCCTGTGTGCCTGGTGGGGGATGTGGCCTATCCCCTACAACTCTGACTGATGAAGCCCTACCCGGGACACCTCAACCCCTCCCGACAGGCCTTTAATGCCAAGCTCTGCAGGGCCTGCATCATGAGGGAGGGGGTGTTCAGCAGGTTGAAGGCCCGTTTTAGATGCTTCCTCACCTGCCTGGACCTATCCAAGTGGAATAGTCTGCATGTGGTGGCAGCGTGTTGTGTGCTGCATAATTTGTGTGAGAGGAATGGGGAGGCTTTCCTGCCGGGCTGAATGGCAGACACTGCCCTCTTGGCTGGCCTGTACGCGCAGCCCCATATGGCTGCCAGCCGGGAAGCCCATTGGGGGGCTGTCCATATCTGGGAGGCCCTGCGAGAGAGCTTCCACTCGGAGGAGGACTAAAGACTCCTTGGTGTGCCCCACTGGGGGCTTGTGCCTCATTTCACCCTCACATCCTTTCACTGACCCCTCCCTAACCCCTCTTCCCATTAAATAAAGACACATGTGTTGACAAAAACAAACTCTGTTTATTGAACATCACTGGGGTGGGGGCAGAATGAGGGTGGGAGAGGGGAGGGGGAAACCTGGGAGGAGGGAGCTGGAAGGGGGAGGTGAGGGGATGAAGGGGGAGAAGAAGCTCAGGGTTGGGGGTCTTGCTTGCCCACCTGTCTCCCAGCACTGCGAGTGCGGGGGCCTCGGCGTTCATGGGGGGGAGTGGATATGGAGGGTGGGACAGGTAGAGATGGTGGGGAGGAAGAAGTGGGAGGGGGAGCAAGAGTGGGAGGAGGAGCAGTAGCTGGGGCTGGAGTGGCAGGAGGAAGCAATCTCTGCACCAGGGTCTGCAGGTGGTTGGCGATGGCACGGCCCTGGGCAAGAAGCTCCCTCTAGCTCTCCCGCTGCAGCTGCAGGTCTTCATGCACCCAGTGCTCCTGGCAGCAGACCTGTCTTCGCTGGAGCCCCAGATACTGCTGCTGGTACTCCTCCTGGTTCCTGCTGAGGGCCCGGGTGTGGGAGGATGTCCTGGGCGGGGTGGTGTGCCCTGCACTCGCAGCTGCTGTGGCTGTGGAGAAACAAGAGCAGTAGTCAGTTCTCCCTGGGGACACAGTGGGTGAAGGCCAGCCCTCCTCTACAAGGTGAGGATGGCAGGTCTCCGCACCATCATGTCCAGCTATCCCTGGAGTGTGAGCTAGCCCCTGTGCAGTATATAGTGTGGGTGCATCCTACTACAAAGACCTTTCAAATCTGCACTTGAAAGGGAATCCTCTGAACTGTCATTCATGCTAAAATTCGACACTCTACATCTGAGTTTAAAAAAAGGAACTAGTTATCTTACCCATTACAAAGATAGCTTCCCCAATTATCACCTCTAATATCATTAGCCCACAGACATTCACCTCCCCCTCATCCCCCTTCTTTTCTATAATTTGATTTGTCCTTTTCATATGTGTTCATTTTTTTAAATTGTATCCTTTGGTATAGATGAAACAAAATACAGGACTATGTAGCACTTTAAAGACTAACAAGATGATTTATTAGATGATGAGCTTTCGTGGGCCAGACCCACTTCCTCAGATCAAATAGTGGAAGAAAATAGTCACAACCATATATACCAAAGGATACAATTAAAAAAATGAACACATTGTATCCTTTGGTATATATGGTTGTGACTATTTTCTTCCACTACTTGATCTGAGGAAGTGGGTCTGGCCCACGAAAGCTCATCATCTAATAAACCATCTTGTTAGTCTTTAAAGTTCTACATAGTCCTGTATTTTGTTTCAGCTACACCAGACTAACACGGCTACATTTCTATCACTTTGGTATAGATGGTTGTGACTATTTTCTTCCACTACTTGATCTGTGGAAGTGGGTCTGGCCCACTAAAGCTCATCATCTAATAAACCATCTTGTTAGTCTTTAAAGTGCTACATAGTCCTGTATTTTGCTTCAGCTACACCAGACTAACACGGCTACATTTCTATTACTAAGAAACTGAGAAAGATTTTTTTAAAGAAAATCTTTAAATTTTTCTATCACTTTTTTAAAGAAAACAGGCTTAGCTTTTTATTCAAACTGACACACAAAAATTTAGGTGTGGTATTCCCATTAATGCCAATAGGAGTTATTACACTAATTCTCTGTGCACTGCTGTGGAAGTTTACTTAGCAGGGAGCTGGGATAAAGTGCAAGAATCTAAAATGAATGTAACAACAAGCCTGATTAACTAGATTCAGTGTTAAAATGCATATCCCAAGTGACTCATCTAAGTACTTCATGGTCTTGAAGAACACAGTGAAGTGAAAGTGGACTCATCAGTGCTGGAATTAAGTAAACATGAAGAGGTGCACTTGATGCCTGACATTAAAGAAACGCATTTCATGGGGCTTTTATGATAAATTGAAAAAAATCTAGCACCTGTAGGTCTCGGACTTGCTTACAGATCTGGGCAATATTATAAAGACAACTGGCCAGATTATTCATTGATTTATACTCTATACAACCTCATTTAAGTCAGTGGTGTTGTACAGGATGTAAGACAGTACAGAGTTTGGCCTAATGCTTATTGCCTCAGAAAGCAAACATAAAAGGAGATATGGCCTAAACCAGGGGTCTCCAAACTTTTCTGCCCGAGGGCCGCATTAACTATCAAACAGCAGTTCGGGGGCCGACTACACACTTGAGGTCCAAATAAAAAACAATCAAAACATGGATGTTGTTTTTAATTATTTATTTAATATTATTTTATTCAGTTATTTAATAACACATTGATACACTACACATGAACACCTGTATTAGTGTGAATGGTGAAATTGTTTCCTGGATGCCAAAATAGCAGACATTTCTGGCTTTAGATTTGTTGTCCCTAACATCAACAGTGACCTGAGATTATAATCGGACAAGTTTATTCTCAAATTGTTCTTCACGTAATTTTTTTTCCATAGACAAAAAGGTCTCCACGGGCCGGATGAGAGGGCCTCGCGGGCCGCATCCGGCCCGCGGGCCGTAGTTTGGAGACCCCTGGCCTAAACCAATGAGTAATAATGGTTAAACATCCCTGCACTGGGGAGAAAGGACACCACAGTCTCAAGATCCAATTCTCAGTTACACTAATTTATCGTACATGTGTAAGGGCCTAACATGAATACAAACAGCCTCCCTGTTACCTCAAGGGGGACAAGGTAATGTTTCAAAGGAACTACAATAATGGTAGAGGGAAACAGAAGTGGAAAACCCCTTCTCAGAAGAGCAGACTCAATTTATTCCAATATTTGTCTCCTGGGCAATTAGCAATACTGTGAAAGCTTTGTTATCTGGCACTCATGGGGAATAGAGGTTGCCAGTTAATTGAATGTGCCATCCTTCTCCAAAGGGGCAGGCAGATGAGCAGATCCAGCTCCCATCAACTCAAGGCAGGCTGAGGGAGAAGGAGGCACCTGTTGATGATGTCAGCCAGCAGTGCTGACTGTCAGAAGCCCTCCCCCCCAATGGCTGGAGGCATCAAGCTGTCCAGCTGGACATGTATGAGTCATGCACATGTGTGCCTGAAGACTTGGTGGTATTATGGCTGGGGGGCAATGCTGGTTAACAAAGTTTTCTGGTTAACATAGTGCTAAATGACAAAGCTTTCACTGTATATGGCATCCCTCCTTCCCAGTGTGGAATAAAGAGAATACCTTTATTTGCATCCGATCAGCTTGTAAGTATACTTAAGATTAAGATACAGAAACTGAGTAAAACAAAGGGAAGAATCAGTGATTGGTGGCAGGAGCGTGAAGCTCAGTTCTGAAACAAATCCTCTCTTGGCTCCCAGAAAACAATAAACTATACCCCAATACGGAAACTCCTCTAATTGTTACTAGATACAAATAAAGTGTATGGCTGTGAGGCCCAAGACCTTAGATGGAGGCCCTGCCCACGTTGGACACCAGGTGGGCTGTACCCTGTTCAGAAAAGGTAGAATAACTGTCAATGGCATGGTGATAGAAGTCTTTCCTGACTCTCTCTATGGGAACAAATGGAGTTCTCCATGGACATGCTAGAGCATATCTAAGACCTGACTGCACACACCATCACTGAAACGGACAGCACTGCACAGTCAATGTGCAGAGCCTTTCAGAGTCTATGGCAGGAAAATCCTGAGGTGATAGAACACTTAGGACTCCCACTAGAAGGAAAATCCAGTTCTAGCCAATTCTTTTTCAGAGCCTCTGTGGCTGCCACAACCACTGGGAGGCTAAAGGTCATAGCTCACTGACTCCATTTTGGATTAGGCAAGTACCTGAACTTTAACATACAAATCATTAACTAGTAGGGCTGTCAATTGATATGCATTAACACCTGCGATTAATTCAGGGCAGGATTAACATGTTAATTGTTTAACACGTTAATCACAGGCGTTAATGCCATGCTTTCTCCTTGAAACACAGCCAAAGCATTTCAAAGATGCAGTGCATTAGGAGCCTAGGAACAGCCGGAATCCGTGCAGTGCTGCCCCTTTGAAGCACTGCCCTGGTGCTTCAAAGGGGAAGTGCATTAGGAGCCTGGGATCAGTTGGAGTGCCCAGCTGATCCCCAGCTCTGCTTTGCACTGCCCCTTTGAAATGCTGCTCTGGCGCTTCAAATGGGCAGCGCTGCATGGAGCCTGGGGTCAGCTGGGAACTCTAGCTGATCCCAGACTCCTCATGCACTGCCTACTTGAAGCACTGGGCTAGCATTTCAAAGGGGCAGCCAAGGTGGAGCCTAGGGTCAGCTGGGGACTCCAGCTGACCCCAGGCTCCCATGGTGTTGCCTCTTGGAAACAACGGGGTGGCCTTTCCAGGGGGCAGCACCGCACTGAATCAGAGTCAGCTGGGGACTCCAGCTGATCCTGGGTTTTGTGCAGTGCTGCCCTTTTGAAATGCCATTGCTGTGTTTCAAAGGGGCAGCTGCACCGATTCTAGGGCCATCTGAGGACTGCAGACGATCCTGGGTTTCCACAGTGCTGCCCCTTTGAAACATCACCACAGGGCGATTTTTTAAATTGTTTGAGAGCCTCATGCATCTGATGAAGTGGGTCTTTGCCCACGAAAGCTTATGCTCCAACACTTCAGTTAGTCTATAAGGTGCCACAGGACTCCTTGCCGCTTTTGCAGATTCAGACTAACACGGCTACCCCTCTGTTATTAGAAGCAGCTGCACCAGGACATAACTTTTAGAAAGCATAAGCTACTTTGTATACAATTCTTTGTGTAACCCTTCTGCCAGGTAGCAGCTATGCCAGGGCTAGGGCAAGAGCCAGATTCGATATCTAGGGGTTCTTCTCCATCTATCCATCACAGAACTGCCTCAAGCCCCAGCCCAATAACCTGGGAAATTCACACAACACTCCTGGGTGCCTCTGGGAGGCAATGCTTCCCCATTCACAAGCACGGAGTATGAGTGTGGAAAAGAAACTTTTAATAAAAAGGGAGAGAAGTAACATGGCATTAATTTGGGGAAACACCACAGACAGAGTTCATAACCAAAACCAGGAGTAAAAGTTCCAGCTCAAGTAGGTTGAGCAATGTCCTTTTCCTCTCAAGTTCTCAAGTCCAGCAATGTAAGGCTGTGTCTACACTGGCATGATCTTGCGCAAATACTTTTAACACAAGAGTTTTTGCGTTAAAGTATTTGTGCAAGAGAGCGTCTACACTGGCATGTGCTTTTGTGCAAGATATGTGCAAGATATTCTGATTGGGAGAGTTCATTAAATCCCCCCAGGATTTAAATCCCCTCAGTGAGTCCCACCTCCCATGGTTGCATTCAAAGTTGTATTTAGGAGAAGGGTTGCAGTGCCACATTGTTTAGTACAGAAAGGCTCTGTAAAAAGATTTCTGTTTTCTGTAATCCTTCCTCTTGGTATAGCTGTTAAAGGCACTGCAGATGGATGGTAATCCTATGGACTATTCCTGTAGAAGTAGCCTTCCCTGTTAAAGAACCAGAAGTTAAGTGGGTGGTGAAAATAATGGACTATTAGATAATCAGAGCAAAGAAAATTATTTTACTTTTTATTCAAGTATAATAATCACCTACAGGCTAGCAAACTGTTTCCTTTTATGTCAGGCACTAACTATGCATTTGAGCTAAGTCAGTTTTTCAGATGTAATTAAAAGCTTTAGAAACAAGAGCTTTGGTACTGTTTTACTTTGTCAACACAACAGTCCATAATGCAGAAGCAGCAGGAAGCATTGTGCAAGAGATATAGCAACAAAGAAAACTCAGTTGCCTTTGGAGAAATGTGGCTAGATTCCCCACATGATGTTCAGAATTAAACTCCAAGCACATTTCTTTTTAATGTGACTAATGGAGCATTCTTTAAACTTGCTTCATGAACTGGTGAAGAACTAGGAAGTAATAATATGAATTAGTGAATAATGCACATACTACTTGGCTGTGGCCATGATAAATCAAAGGCAACCTTTGCAAGAATGAGCTAAAATAGATAGTGTGTGCTACTCAAGGTGAGTTGATGAGAAGTAAAGAGCAATCTGACTCTTCAAACAGGATTCTGTTGAATGGTCTCTTGCTCCTCCCAATTGCATTATTATAATTCTTGGAAACAACAAAGCTAGCTAAACATTGTCACTGGTAGCTTCCTGCCAGCATCTCTAGATGCCCATTTTCACCATGACAACAGCATTGTCTCTATTACTCTCGTCTTTTCCATCTGTCTCCTGTGCTTTCTCTTGAATTTGAAACTCACTGTCACTTAATAATAATAAAGCTGTCAGTAGTATAAACAGCTGATATTTTAATATGGGATTGTGACCAGCCAGGTCTGTCAGCTGTATTGTCTTTACCCTGACCTCTTCAGAATGTCCCGAATGTCCCCTCATTTCCCCTTAGTCTTGGAGTCGCTGCTCTAGTAAGCCTGCCTATATCTTTAACCGCGCCAGGTCTCCACTCGTAGCTGGGGAGTAGAGGGGGTGCACTATCTCCCTCTCAAATCGCCAGCTACTCCCGCCTCCGAGGGTGAGGGGGAAGAAGGGGTCCCAGGCCCGCCCTCACTCACGGGCACCAGCCCAGGGCCCAAAGGACGTTTACCTTCAGCGGTCCAGTCCGGCTGATGGGGTTTCCCTGCTGAAACCCGTCAGCCTGTGGGCACAATGCTGCCTTGCCCTGGGCTGCTTCCTCTCCTGCACTGGTCGTGCCACCCCTGCCTGGGGCCTACCTGGACTTCCTGCGGCTTGGCTGCCTTGCTTTGCCTCCGGGCTTGGGTCCCCGTTACTCCATGGGGCGGTCCTGCTGGCGCATGCCCACCTCCACACACACCACACATACACACCTCCCTCCTTTGGTGCTGGGAGGCGTTTAAACCTCCCGCCACCCTTGGCGTCTGATGTGCCGCTGCTCTGACGTCACGTTCATGGCTCCGCCTACCCCATTGCATCCGAGCTACATTTTGGCCACTGTGCCGGGGGTGCAAGACGTTCTGTGGCCTGCGAGCACTAGACACAATGTTGGTACCTTTCCCCCCGCACCGTAACGGGGCACTCACAGTGGGAGCTACAGTGTGGCGCCCCGTCACAGGGATCAAGAGAAATGACTAGCGTAAAGTGGATGCCATATTTTAATAGCCAAACCATTTATTAAAGGAAACTGAAAATTGCCATTTCTATTAAACAGATGGTTCAAAGCAGGAACTGCAACTGTAAAAGTGATAGATTCAATTTTAGATTCTAATAGTTTTGCTTTAAGAATGACTTTGTTAAAGGTCCTATATTCCATGTTAAGGACCTGAGATGGTACCCATAGGAGATAATCAAAAGGCTCCTACTGACATCAATAGCTTTAGGTCAAGCCCTCAGTCAAATTATATTATCAAATGGCCTTAATAGACAAAGAAACTGCTCCAAAAAAGTCCTGTCCAGTGCTCAATGTGAAGCACCCTTCAAGAACCAAATTTAGCAGATACTCACTTACACAACATCATGTAGCAATTTGGCATGCTGAAGCATGCACTGCATCCCTTGTTTTAGGAATATTTTCTTGACTTGAATTTGCTGGAAAGTGGAGCTCACTGGTCTATTTCCTCAGGGAATGGATTGCCTTTCCCTTGAGTATGCCCAAGACTGAAATAAACAGCAAATTGGTGGATGCCCTATACATCTGAGGGTCCAGAAGCACAAATAATAAAGAGGCACAGAAGGGGCTGGCTTTACATGAAGCAGAGGTCAGCACTTTCTAAAAAAGGAGTTACCTTTAAGATGCCTCAAGCTGGTTACTCAGAAAATGAGGCATTCAAAACCACTAGTCACTTTGGTTATGTGTACACTAAAGCACTAATTCGAACTAACTTAATTCAAATTAGTTAATTCGAACTAAGCTAATTCGAACTAGTGCATCTAGACCTAAAAACTAAATTGAATTAGCGTTTTGCTAATTCGAACTAGCATGTCCACATTGAGTGGTCTCTGAACCGAAGTTAAGGCTGGCCAGAACAGGTGCCGGCAGGGCATCAGGTTAGGACTTAGAGCATGGAGCTGCTGCCTCAGGCTAGCTGAGGGCTGTGCTTAATGGGACCCGATCCCCACCCCGAACAGACAGTTCTCAGGGTTCCCCGCTTGCTTGTCTACCTCGATGAGGGACAGCAAAGCAGTACTGTCTTGGCATGGGGGGAGGGGCTTAACCTCTGGGGAGACTGGGAAAAGGAGGTGGGAGTGGGGAAGAGAGAGGGTGGGAGAGGGGAGGGGGAAACCTGGTAGGAGGGAGCTGGAAGGGGGAAGTCAGGGGAAGAAGGAGGAGGGGAAGTATAAAACTATGGTATGCCATATCTTCAGTACTGTGTACAGATGTGGTCTCCTCACCTCAAAAGAGATGTTTTGGCCTTGGAAAGGGTTCAGAAAAGGGCAACTAAAATGATTAGGGGTTTGGAACAGGTCCGATATGAAGAGAGGCTAAAAAGACTGGGACTTTTCAGTTTAGAAAAGAGGAGACTGAGGGGGGATATGATTGAGGTCTATAAAATCATGAGTGGTGTGGAGAGGGTGCATAAAGAAAAGTTCTTCATTAGTTCCCATAATAGAAGGACTAGAGGACACCAAATTAAATGAATGGGTAGCAGGCTTCAAACTAATAAAAGAAAGTTCTTCTTCACAAACCAAATAGTCAACCTGTGGAACTCCTTGCCACATGAGGCTGTGAAGGCTAGACCTATAACAGAGTTTAAAGAGAAGTTAGATAAAGTCGTGGAGGTTGGGTGCATGGAGTGCTATTAGCCAGGGGATAGGAAAGGTGTCCCTGGCCTCTGTTTGTGGAAGGCTGGAGATGGATGGCACAAGACAAATGGCTTGGTCATTGTCTTTGGTCCATCCCTTCCAGGGTAGCTGGTGTTGGCCGCTGTCGGCAGACAGGCTACTAGGCTAGATGGACCTTTGGTCTGACCGAGTACGGCCGTTCTTATGTTCTAAGCTCAGGGTCGGGGGTCTCACTGGACCACCTTGATTTTCATGCAAACCTGCTCCTGGGTTTGCATGAGGCCTTTGGTGGCCAGGCTGGCAGCTATCCTGCCCTAGACGGCCACTTTCCTGTGCCTAGTGCGGAGGTCGTGGATGTTGGAGGCCTCCCCCAAACCTCAATGAGGTCCACGATCTCTGCACTACACCAGGCGGGCGCCCGCCTCTTGTGGCCCCGGGCAGGCTCCTGGGAGCCGCCAGCCTGGTCCCAGGAAGAGGTGGAGGGCTGGGTGGCAGTGGGTGGATGGCTCATGCCGTGCCAGGTGCAGGGTCTGCTGGCTAGGTGCTGGCAGGCTTGCACCTGGCACAAGCACCGTAGCCAGACTGTGGCCCTTTAAGGGCTCCGGGGCCGGGAGAGAGGCAGAAGAGTTTCCCTGGTTTGGCCCAGAGTGGCCACCAGGGCAAGCTGGGAAGGGCTAGCATCCCACTACACAGCCCTTAATTCGAACTACTTAATTCGAACTAGGCATTAGTCCTCATAGAATGAGGTTTACCTAGTTCGAATTAAGCGCGCCGCTAGTTCGAATTAAGTTTGAACTAGCAGTTTGTATGTGTAGCGCTTATGAAAGTTAATTTGAACTAACGGCTGTTAGTTAAAATTAACTTTGTAGTGTAGACATACCCTTTCAGAACTTCAGATCAGTAATCTCATTAATTGCAACACTATTTTAAAATTTTTTGCATACTATGGGAGAAAAAACAAAGGCTTTCTTCAGAATCAAACCAATAGAAAAGTGAGGCAGATATGTATTGTCATCACAAGGTAAATTTTATTCACAGTTTTATAGCCATTTGATGAGTTTCCTTTGTAATCCAAAGAGATAAGGGCATCAATACAATACTAACATTACCTGAAAATGAAAGCCAATGAATTTTTAATGCATAATTAACTCATTTTTACAAGGTAAAATTGAAGCCAGCAGCTTAGTAGGATTAAAAAAAAGCAATTAGATATTCAAATGGCTTTGAAAACAACCAAAGAGACATTAGAAGAGCTGAAGGTTTTGTTTGTTTGTTTAAAAGAATGGTGATAAATCCTCATGCACCAGGGCATAAGCCAACCACTGTCTCAGAGAGATTTTGAGGAAGTTTCCTTTGTGGGCAGGCCAGGTTATTACATGAGAGTCCATTACAGTTTCCTTTGAAGGATCTGGTAATTTGACCATGGTCAGACAGGCTAATACAATTTAGATAGATCACTAGTCTGACCCAGTCTGGCACTCCCCTATATTTCTTTGACAGAAAACTATACTACATAATAAGCCACCTATTTAAAAGTCAGTTTGGGGAGATTTTAAAAAAATATTTCCAACTTTTGGCAGTTTGGAAACCTAATGAGTAACAGACCTCTGAGGTAATTGCATTCAGGCCTAGATTAACCAGTGTGCACTTGATGCACTTGGACAGGGTCCCTGTCTGAGCGGAACTCCCAATCACTGAGGGGAAATACAAAAACAAAACAAGCAAAACACCTCCACACGTACAAAATAACCCAAGGCCAGAACGGGAGTGGTGTGGGGTGTCCCATAGGGGTAGGCACCACCAGCATGCTATGGTGAGAGCAAGAGAGGGGAGCTAGGAGAGGAGCTATTGCCAGTTGCCTGTGTGCTGAGCTCACTCTTCAACCCTCCTCTCCAACTTCCTGGATATCCCACCTCCTGGAGACAGTGCTCACCTCCAGGGGCTCTCACCCCTCAGGGCAGGTAAGGTGTGGGACTTCAAACTGCCATAGTGCATGGGCCATAGAATTCTTTTGTCTGGTACTGATTATACTGATATAATGGGACTGCACTCACCTCTCACAAGTGCTACCTAGCCAAGTGTGTATGCCAGCACTCTCTGTTTATGGTGGCTTTTGGGGGACTCAATCCTCTAGCCAAGTCACACAGTCTGTGTGCAAAATAAAACAAACCCCTTCTGCGGTAAAATTCCAACATGGCCTTTCTCTTGAAGCTCTCTTTAATGTCTCCCAATTTGTTCTTACTCTGGAATAGACTGGTACCACCAGGGATTCCTTCCTGGAGGCAGTATCTTTGCCCTCTCAGGGCCCATCTGGTTCCAGCCCTCTGTCTGGGTCACTATAGTCCAATCCCCTTCCTGGGATGCCTCAGTATCCAGGCCACTTGTCCCAGTGGGGGATCAGGTCCCATCCTCTACTCCTGACCCCAGTCCAGGAATCCAGTAGATAGCCACTGTCTGCTATGTTCATTCCACTACTGTTCTAATTCCCTGGGTCACTTCCCTGTGGCCTCCAGTTGTCTTTGTCTTTGCCTTTATCTCAGGACTCTCTTTTTTGCCGTGAGCTCGCCACACTGAATTGTCTGCTGCACTAGTACTCTTCCAGTCAGCCACTCAATCTTCACTTTTTGAGTTCTACACTGTAACCAACTGCTACTATGTTCCGCAGCTACATTTACAGGAGGCCCCTGTTTTACGACAGTCCAATTTATGAACCCCCCCCCCTGCACTTACGACCTTTTACATAAGTGCAGAAGTGGCAGAAGTCCCCCGACTTACGTCCTCGGCCCTGCATTTACGATAGCGTACGACACCTGTCGTAAATGTGGGCTCAAGTTATGATGCCCCCAACTTGCGACACTGTCCCCAGAGCCTATCACATCTGGTGGCCTTTGGTGAGGCCACATCTGGAGTATTGTGTCCAGTTCTGGGCCCCCCACTACAAAAAGGATGTGGACGCATTGGAGAGCGTCCAGCGGAGGGCAACCAAAATGATTAGGGGGCTGGAGCATATGACTTATGAGGAGAGGCTGAGGGACTTGGGTCTGTTTAGTCTGCAGAAGCGAAGAGTGAAGGGGGATTTGATAGCAGCCTTCAGCTTCCTGAAGGGAGATTCCAAAGAGGATGGAGAGAGGCTGTTCTCAGTAGTGACAGATGGTAGAACAAGGAGCAATGGTCTCAAGTTGTGGTGGGAGAGGTCCAGGTTGGATATTAGGAAAAACTATTTCACTAGGAGGGTAGTGAAGCACTGGAATGGGTTACCTAGGGAAGTAGTGGAGTCTCCATCCCTAGAGGGCTACGTCTACACTGGCCCCTTTTCCGGAAGGGGCATGTTAATTTCAGCTATCGTAATAGGGAAATCCGCGGGGGATTTAAATATCCCCCGCGGCATTTAAATAAAAATGTCCGCCGCTTTTTTCCGGCTTTTAGAAAAGCCGGAAAAGAGCGTCTACACTGGCCCCGATCCTCCGGAAAAAGCGCCCTTTTCCAGAGGATCTTATTCCTACTTCAAAGTAGGAATAAGATCCTCCGGAAAAGGGCGCTTTTTCCGGAGGATCGGGGCCAGTGTAGACGCTCTTTTCCGGCTTTTCTAAAAGCCGGAAAAAAGCGGCGGACATTTTTATTTAAATGCCGCGGGGGATATTTAAATCCCCCGCGGATTTCCCTATTACGATAGCTGAAATTAACATGCCCCTTCCGGAAAAGGGGCCAGTGTAGACGTAGCCGAGGTGTTTAAGTATTGGCTTGACAAAGCCCTGGCCGGGTTGATTTAGTTGGAATTGGTCCTGCCTAGAGCAGGGGGCTGGACTTGATGACCTTCTGAGGTCTCTTCCAGTTCTATGATTCTATGATTCATTGCGAGTCAGGGGTGGCCTGTATATGGCTTTTCTGGTCCCTGATTGGCTGCTTCCCCTGCAGCCACTCTAACTTGCTTGGAGGACCTTTCCATGGCCCTTTTTCTGGGTCAGGGTATGGCAGGACCACAAGGCCTCTAGCACAGGGCCTCAGGGCCCAGTCCACCCCATCCCAACTAGATAGAGCTATAACCAGATGTTAAAGCAGCCTGGTGGTTTTCTAGGATTATTCTCCTTGGCCCATTCCTTTTAATGTTTCATTAATTCTCCATGGTCCAGTCTTGTGATATAGGGTTGCCAGGTGTCCAGTTTTCTACCAGAAAGTCCAGTATTTGCGCCCTCTGTCCGGTAGAAAAATTCAGAAAATACAGGACATGTGCAATGTCTGGTATCTTCTGAATTTCTGTCTGGGCGCTGGATGGAAGCCTGGCGGGGGTGGGGGAGTGACTGGGAGGTGGGGCCACGATTGGTGCTGGGAGCCCTGTGATCGTGTGCAAAAGCCGGGCGGGGTGGGGGGCAGTGGCTGGGACTCCCAGCCACTGCCCCCGCCTGGCTTCTGCACACAAGCAGAGGCTCCCAGCACCAATCGCAGCCCACCTCCCAACTGGGAGCCTGAGTGCAGAAGCCGGGTGGGGGGAGTGGCTTCTAGCTTCTACTAGCAACTACAGGGAGTGCCTGCCAGGAGTGTGTCCTGTTGGACTCTGGCTGCGGCCAGTGTTTCCCCCCTCCCGCCAGCTCTGCTTCCCGCCCCCCCTTCCTCCAGCCCCCCCTCCTCCAATCCAGCCCCCCCGACTCCCGATCTCCCCCCAGCTCTGCTTCCTGCCCCCCCTTCCTCCCAGCTAGCCCTGCCCCCGTCCCGGCCAGTCCCTTCCCCCCGCCCATGATCAAGTGTGTCAGGTTTTTTTGCGGGGGGTCTACCTGGTAATCCTCCTTATTAAGTACTCAGCATCTCATATAGATACCTAAGAATCAGGCTATGTTGATTTGGTTTTTCCTTTTCCTACTTTATTTCACTTTTATGAAGTTTGAGCATAAGCATCTGAACGTTTCTCAAAGCAATATCTTAACAAGATGGAATTATTGCTCTGGTTTTCATTATTCCTTGAATGCCTTCTGACAGTCAAAGAATCATGGCCCAATATATGACTCAGGCAACACCATCAGACCTACTCATATCCTACCTAACTCATGCCCTATTATCCTGATCATGTTCTTTAATATTAGCAGTGATGGTGTTACTTTGATTCTACCCACTTTCAGGTAACACATTGGATTTGGAATTGTTTTGAGGATATTCACTAAAAAATTCTGTTTTCATCTTATGAAGTCCTCAGGCTGAAACTTGAGTTAACTCAACAACATTTGGAGGAGATATTTGTTCATGGGCTTGTCTCTTTCAATCAGAGGAAATTTCTGCACAAGAGAGGAGAGGAGTGTCCAAGCCAGTTTAAATATCTGGCTTTAATGCATGAACTGCAATGACTTTAGTCACTTAAATAAGTTGTGAAAGGAATTTAATAACACTGGAAAACTTAGCATCAGAGCTGTGCAGTTCAAAACACAATTATATTAATGTGTTCAATATTTAGTGATAATTCCCAGCACAATATTGTGGAATGCATAGATGTATTGTGTAGTTGCATCAAAACATTTGGGATCTGCTGACAAAGTCTAGATGTGGACAAAGCAAGCCTTTCAGAAAAGCTAGACAGCAGCATAGTAGGTATTCCAGGGACACTGATTTAATCAGTTTCTGCTAAATAATATAGCAAAATCATACAAGAATAAAGTACTATTAAAATGATGTCTGTAATTATAGAAGCTAATTAAACCTGAACAACAAATCATATTATACTTGACATGCTTTGTGAAGTCTACATTGCATTTACTGGAGGTAATTTTCCCATTCTTTCCTTGATCTGAGGAAAGGTCTCTTTCAATTGCAGGATGGTTAACCTGAAAGGAAAAAGATCAAAGGATAACTTTTAATTAGTTTAAAGGGACATGGGAATAACCTGAAGCCTGTTCCTCTTCTTCCATAGCCTTTTTAACTAATAATTTTAGGAATTGTGGGGGCTACTTTCCCACTGATGTGTGCAGGTATCTCCACTTTGCAGTAAGCGATATTACCAATTATGTCCATCATCAAGAGAACACACTCCCTTATTGAACAGTTCTATTGATTGGGTTACCCACTAATTGGATGACTGTCCTCTCTTTTATAATGGTGCTCATCAGCAGTAACTCCATTTAAGTCAATGGAATTATGCTGTTACAAAGCCAAGGAAAGTCAGAGAAGGATTGAGCCCAACACCAATATAATAGTCATTTATTTCAGGGATTATGTGCCTAGTCCATAGGTCTGGCTGAGCTGCAGTCTGGAAGGGGCAGAAGCAAAGGTGGCTGTATAGCCCCTTCCCAGTGCTAGAGTCTACTAGAGGCTGATTCAGCACATGGTATAAGTTAGAGCAGCCTTAGAACTGGACTAATTCATGCCGACTGATAATAGTCTGTTAGGAATCATTATGCCAAATGGGGATGAGCTACAGGTCAGTAGTACTCCTTCTCCCTGGAAAACTAAGCTATGCTTTTTTTTTCTTCCTGGTCGTGTATGGGGCTTATGATAATGAGGCAGGAATGTGGGGAGTGAGATAGAGCTGGAGGAAGGGGGGCCAACAGACTAGCCAAGCCCATGGGCAAGGCTGGGTGGGGGCCACAGCTATATACCCGCAGAAGGGGCAGAGCCTTAGGCAGAAGGGGCAAAGCTGGGAGGCTAGCCTCACCCAGGCAGCCCACAGTGCTGTTCTGAGCACACCGTGTGGGGCTCTGATGTTGAGTTAAAAGGCCCATTGGCTCTGGCCACTGCTGCAACAGAAACTGGGAGCCCTGGGCCCTTTTGAGTCACCAGCCCCAGGGCAGTTGTCCCCTTTCTCTCCCCCTCCCCATTCCCCCACCTGCCCTGTCTGCAGACCTGGCTGGAGGAATCCTCACTCAGGGAATCCCCAACTGCCTGTTACTAGTGCAAAACTGCCACAGCAAGGGAAGGCTCTGGCCCTATATGTGGGCTACTAATTTTATTTCTATTCCATGACCATCTTCCCTAAAGACCTCTAAACAAACTGTAGCTGGATCACTGGAGTCCTCACTTTCAGCTCTTTTACCTCAATAACCCCCCCTCCTTCCTTCCTTCCCGTTTAGCAGTGGAACTTGAGACTGACTGGAAAATGCGCAATCACTTACTGACGCAATTATCTCAAGAGGATGATGACATTACATTTCGTTTTCTGGATTAAGTATGAAGGATTTGCTCTTCCATATCAGTGACTATATTAAGTGCAATAACAGCAAGTCTGCTGAGTTAATAGTTGTTCCAGTGTCCTCCTCTCATTCAGTGCTATATTGGATGCCCAAACAGCTCTTTACAAAACAAGAGAAGTTGAGGGTATCCGGGGAGACACAAATGCTTTGGTTTGTATTTAATTTTCTACATGATGCAGTTGGGTAAAAGTTAACTGTTAAAAACCATTTGTTAATGCATTAAAAAGGAATGTTAAATGGATGACTTCGTAGTCCCAAAAGGGGATAAGCTTTATTCCATATGAGCCAAATTCCGTTCTGTGATGTATGTGTAGCTTTTGAAGTACGGTAAAACCTCAGAGTTATGAACTCATCAGGAATGGATGTTCGTAACAGTGAACAAAATGTTATGGTTCTTCTTTCAAAAGTTTACAACTACACATTGATTTAATACAGCTTTTAAACTTTACTATGAAGAAGAAAAATGTTTCTTTTAACCATTTAATTTCAAAGAAACAAGCACAGAAACAGTTTCCTTACCTTGTCAATTTTCTAAGAAATGTTCTCTGTACTTCTAGTAGTTTGGTTAACACACTGCTGTAATGTATTTGCTTTTTTAGTGTTTTTTTGTTTTGTTTTATTTTGGTTTGGTATCTGCTGCCTGATTGCATACTTCCAGCTCCAAATAAGGTATGCACCTGACTTATCAGTACATAACTCTGATGCTCATAACTTTGAGGTTCTACTGTACATATGTGAAGTAGTATAGTCAGCAGTGGACTAGGATTCGGGAGACCTAGGAGAGCTGGGAATTGAACCTAAGTCTCCTGAATCCTAGTCCACTGCTGACTATACTCTCAGTGCCACTATAATACTAACAAATATATTTAATAAGCCAGTTTTCTATTGCAATTTATCTTTTATTGCACTGGCGGCATGTAGTTTCCACCTTTCATACCAAATGAAATATTCATTTAAAATGAGATAAAGTACAGTAATTGTATACATTTTGGTTGGGTGCATAAGAATCTCTCTGCTTTTATCTTGTAATCTTTACTGGAATCTGAGGCTATGTCTATACTGCACCCGTTTTGTGCAAGAATATGCACATGAGGCTAAGCGTGGAATATTGCCAAGCCTCATTTGCCTAATTAATGAGCACCCGCTTTTTATACAAGAGGCTTTTGAGCAAGAGCCATTCTTCCTCATTTTTTTCCAGAAAAACAGCTCTTGATCAAGAGGTGGTTTTTGCACAAAAAGGAGCTGTGTAGACAGCTTCTTTTTGTGCAAAAGCCTTTTGTGCAAAAAGCAGGTGATCATTAATTATGCAAATGAGGCTTAGCGATATTCCATGCTTAACCTCATTTGCATATTTCTTGTGCAAAACGGGTTCAGTATAGACATAGCCTGAGTGTTGTTAGTAGGTCTGCTTCTTTCATAGAAGGGGTGGGCAATCATTGGCCTGGGGGCCGGATGTGGTTCACCAGGATTAGTCCCTGGTAGGCTGCTGAATACTTTATTTACCTGTGTGTCCAAAGGTATGGCTGTTGACAGCTCCCACTGGCTGCAGTTTGCCATTCCTGGCCAGTAGGAGTTGCGGGAAGCTGTTGCCTGGCCCAGAGCACTTCTCGCAGTTCCCATTGGCCAGCAATAGTGAAGTGCAGCCAATGGGATTTGCAAGCGTCCATACCTACAGGTATGCGGGTAAATAAATGATCTGACCACCCAGTAGGGGCACACCCTGGTGAACCATCTCTGGCCCATGTATTGCTTATTGCCCACCTCTGTCTTCTAGGGACTCAGTTAAAAGAGCACCATTGCAATTTCTAATGCTAATTAGTTTGTTAAGGCTTCTCCAGTATGATGAAAATGCAGAAAGGTCCTAGGATGGAGTAGATCAGAATTGCTCCAGTGAAATAAATGCAATTAAATTTATTTACACTGGCTGAGGATCTGGTCACTAAAATAAGTGTTTATTATTACTATTAATAAATCTCTCATCTAATGTAAGTGCTAGTGAAACAATGTACATGGCTACTATTCATATTTAAGCATAATTATATTATTATTACATTTAACTTTGAGTGCTTTTGCTAAATCCTGTAGTGAGAGCCCAAAGGCCTTTGCTAGCATACGTCTAATAATCATCCTTAAGAAAAAGCCTTCAGAAATGGAACTACATTTTATTTAAAAAATTTTCTCCAGGCTAACCAGACTTTGATAAACTAATATGGACATGCAGATTAAATGCAAACTAATTGTTTCTGAATTAATTTAGATTAACACAAAACATTTTCTGCTCATGTAGCATTAAGGCCATGATACAAAACAAGAACAAAAAGAACACTTGGTTAAGGATGAAAACATAACCTTAAGAACAATTAACTGATGTTTGTACAGTGCTTTGAAGATGCCAGATATTCAGCATTATTAAATTATTATTACTGCAATGCCATCATCTTGCACCAAATTTGCCCTGTGATGTGTGGACCTGATTTCTCATTTTTTCACACTGATATAAAATTAGTTTAGTCCCACTGCCTAAACTGAAGTTATCCTTGATTTACACCCATGTACACCCAGGTCCCCCTCTGCATCATCCATCAAACAATGTATCAAACTCTTTCTCCCTTACATATAGAAAGATCTATTTTCCCTATATTTCTAGAGCAAAAATCTGGTCCTTTTTTCCATGTATGCAATGTACACTGATGTGAACATGAGAATTTAGCATAAGATATGTGCTGCCATCGTGATACAATATGAAACTTCATATTTCATTGTCAAATTTAATTATTGGATTAAGATATGGCAGTTATTTTTACGGTTATTTATTCACTAAGCAGAATGGAATACAGCCACTATTGAGTACAAGGCAGCTACTAAACCTGTGTGTCTCTTATGTCCCACTTATGATCTACAGGAATTTAAGAGCTATATAGTTTTCTGGGTTTTTTTTGCTCTGGAAATCTGCATGGGGTGAATTTCTTGCCATGATTTTATGCTCCAGCCCACAGACTTGTCATATTGAATTGTTTCTGTATATGTCAATAGGACTGACACTTATCTGCAAAAAAGCCTCATTGTTTCTATCCCCATATGCCTGTATATTAGAAAGCAGCTCTTTTGACTGTACTGTTTCTGATTCTTTTTATTAATTAGTTATCTCTAAAAATAAATTATGTGTATTGCAAAATGGAGCAAGAATTCCATTGCAAAGTAAAAATAGTTATTAACATTAGTTTTACCCTTTTGTGTGTGTGTGCTTGAGTGTAAAAATTGCTCAGTGAAGTAAGCCCTGCACTTGCATGGAGCCCTACTGATGGCAGTGAGCTCTGTCAGTAGGCAGGAGCTCCACTGAAGTCAATAAGATCCATCTGACGTAGGAATCTGCTTGCTTTTGTCTTTTAAGCTAAAGGACAAAGCAAACTTGAGGGTTGAAGTAGGGAGGGAAGTGCACCCTTCAAAAGCTTGGTCTTGTTCCCAATGAAGCCAAAAGCAAATTCTCACTAACTTCAATGAGATCAGGATCAATTTTTTCAGCTTCCTTCTTGAGACCAGTGAGTTAGCTAGTTTCTAATATGTGCCATGTACATTTTTAAATCACTCTAATTTCTTAATGAGAATATTGTGTTGAATCAAGTCGTATATCTTTCAGAATTCAAAGGACAAGGCTACCCTCATTTTTTAAACTGCCTAGTTTAGAAGAGAAGGGGAAACAGAAATAGCTTTTAAAATATACAAAACAAATGGAAAAGAGGAAATAAAAATCTTAAATGAGCCAAAATGTTCCATAGAATCTCTATGGATAGTAATTCCATGCTCCAGTAATAAGAATACAGTAGTAGGGTTATATTATCGACCACCTGATCAGGATAGTGATAGTGACTATGAAATGCTAAGGGAGATTGGAGAAGCTATCAAAATAAAAACTCAATAGTAGTGGGGGATTTCAACTATCCCGATATTGACTGGGTACACGTCACCTCGGGACAGGATGCAGAGATAAAATTTGTTGATATCTTAAATGACTGCTTCTTGGAGCAGCTGATTCTTGAACCCACAAGAGGAGAGGCTATTCTTAATTTAGTCCTAAGTTCAGGATCTAGTTCAAAAGGTAAGTATAACTGGACCACTTGGAAATAGTGACCATAACATAATAAAATTTAACATCCCTGTGGTGGGAAAAAAAACTTCAGCAGCCCAACACTGTAGCATTTAACTTCAGAAAGGGGAACTACACAAAAATGAGGAAGTTTGTTAAATAGAAATTAAAAGGTACAGTGACAAAAGTAAAATCTCTGCAAGCTGAATGGAAACTTTTCAAAGACACCATAATAGAATACCAACTTAAATGTATACCCCAAATTAAAAAACACAGTAAGAAAACCAAAAAAGTGCCATCGTTGCTTAACAACCAAGTAAAAGAAGCAGTGACAGTGATAAAAAGACACCTTTTAAAAAGTGGAAGTCAAATTCTAGTGAGGAAAATAGAAAGGAGCGTCAACGTTGTCAAATTAAGTCTAAAAATATAATAAGAAAAGCCAAAAAGGAATTTGAAGAACAGTTAACCAAAAACTCAAAAAGTAATAGCAGAATGTTTTTTAAGTACATCAGAAGCAGGAAGCCGGCTAAACAACCAGTGGGGCCCTTGGACAATCGAGATGCTAAAGAAGCACTCAAAGATGATAAAGTAATTGCAGAGAAGCTAAATGAATTCTTTGCTTCGGTCTTCAAAGCTGAGGTATTGGGGAGATTCCCAAACCTGAGACATTCTTTTTAGGTGACAAATCTGAGGAACTGTCCCAGATTAAGGTGTCATTAGAGGAGGTTTTGGAACAAATTGAAAAACTTAACAGTAACAAGTCACTGGAACCAGGTGGCATTCACTCAAGAGCTCTGAAAGAACTCAAATGTGAATTTGTGGAACTGTTAACTGTGGTTTGTATCCTATCCTTTAAATCAGCTTCTGTACCTAAGGACTGGAAGATAGCTAACGTGATGCCAATATTTAAAAAGTGCTCTAGAGGTGATCCTGGCAATTACAGACCAGTAAATCTAACATCAGTATCGGGCAAGTTAGTTGAAACTATAGTAAAGAATAAAATTGTCAGACACATAGATTAACATAATTTGTTGGGGGAAAGTCAACATGGCTTCTGTAAAGGAAAATCATGCCTTACTAATCTATTAGGGTTAGTCTATACTACAAAGTTAATTCAAACTAACAGCCATTAGTTCGAATTAGCTTTAATAGCGGCTATACATGCAAACCTCTATTTCGAATTAAATTCGAAATAGCAGAGCACTTAATTCAAACTTGGTAAACCTCATTCTACAAGGAGTAATGCCTAATTAAAATTAAGTAGTTCGAATTAAGGGCTGTGTAACCACTTAATTCAAACTACCTCAAGGCTAGCCTTTCCCAGGGTGCCCTGGTAGCCACTCGGGGCCAAACCAGGGAAACTCTTCTGCCCCCCTCCCGGCCCCGGAGCTCTGAAAGGGCCACGGTCTAGCTACAGTGCTTGTGCCATTTGCAAGCCTGCCAGCACCCAGCCAGCAGACCCTGTACGTAGCACAGCATGAGCCAGCCACCCACTGCCACCCAGCCCTCCACCTCTTCACAGGACCAGGCTGGCAGCTCACAGGAGCCTGTCCGGGACCGCAAGAGGTGGGCACCTGCCTGGTCTAGAGCGGAGATCATGGACCTCATCAAGGTTTGGGGGGAGGCCTCCAACGTTCACAGTCTCCACACTAGGCACAGGAACGTGGCTGTGTACAGCCGCATGGCTGCCAGCCTGGCCACTAGAGGCCATATGTGGACCCAGGAGCAGGTCCGCTGCAAAATAAAGGACTTGCCTCAGGCCTAATCCAGGGCCCCTTAGCCAGGAGCTGACCTGGAGGCCTGCCCTCATTATGAGGCCCTGGACCGCATCCTGGGGGCTCACACAGTCCATGCTCCCCAGGAGGTGATTGACCCCGGGGCAGAGGGCCCCATCCCTAACATGGAGGAGGAGGAGGATGCCGAGAGCCAGGAGCCTGCAGGGAGCCTTCCCAGGACCCAGGACCCCCAAGGCATCCCACAGAGTACATCTGCTGCGTCGTCTGAGGCCAGGGAGGGCTCCATCAAGTTCCCCTTATGTGTATGGGGGTGGGGGGGGGGAGAGGGAGCCCAGGGACTCTTCCTGCAGTGAAGAGTAACGGTAGTTCAAATTAAGAGTGTTAATTCAAACTACTTAGCCTGTGCTGTGTGTAGCCGCGTGTAGCCGCGGGCAGGTAGTTCGAGCTACCGGGCATTTAAAAATGGCGGTGCCTGGGAACATGCAAATGAAGCCCGGGATATTTTCCGAGAGGAATATTCCACACGTGGTGGCAGTGTGCTGTGTGCTGCACAGCTTGTGTGGGCAGAAGGGGGAGGCTTTCCTGCCAGCCTGAATGGCAGAGGCCAACCACTTGGCTGGCCTGTACACATAGCCGCGCATGGCTGCCAGCCGGGAGGCCCATCGGGGGGCTTTCAGGATATGGGAGGCCTTGTGGGAGAGCTTCCACCCTAAGAAGCACTAAGAACCTCCCTGGTCTGCCCCACTGGAGGCTCGTGCCTCATTCCACCCTCACGACCTTCCACTAACCCCCCTTGCCCCCAACCTCCTTCCTAATGTAAAATAAATACATTTTTTTCTTAAATAAACTGTCTTTATTTAACAAAACGGAGGGGAGGGATGAAACTCTGGGGATACTGGGGAAAAGAGGTGGGAGAGGGGAGGGGGAAACCTGGGAGGGGGGAGCTAGAAGGAAGAAGCTGGGGAGAAAAAGGAGGGGAACTCAGGAGTGGGGATCTCTCTGGGCCAACTTTCTTGAAGCAATGCGGATGTGGGGGCCTCGGCGTCCCCGGTGAGATGGGGAGGAGGGTGTGGAAGTTGAGGAGGGTGTGGATGGAGAAGTGGGAAGGGGAGAAGGAGTGGGAGGAGGAGCAGGAGCTGGGGAGGCTGCAGGTGCTGGAGCGGCAGGAGGCAGCACGCTCTGCACCAGGGTCTGCAGATGGGCACAGATGGCATGACCCTGGACAAGCTGCTCCCGCTGGAGCTCCAATTCTAGTTTCACCCAGCGGTCGAGGGTGCGGTGCAGGGCTCGCAGTGCCCCCAGGTGCTGCTTTTGGTACCCCTGCAGTGTTTGGCTGGTCCTCCTGCGGAGCCCTTATGTGCAGGGGCATGTCCGAGGCGGGGTTGTGTGCCCTGCACGTGTAGCTGGTGCAGCTGTGGAGAAGGAAGAGAAGTGGTCAGTTATCCCTGGGGACACAGTGGGTGAAGCCCAGCCTCCCCCCCCTCCGCAAGGGGAGAATGACCGTTCCCTGCACCATCAGAGCTGATGTGCTTGCACAGAGGCCATGGTCAGATTGTCCCGCTATACCTGGGAGTGGGAGTTGCCCTGAGACCGCACCCATGACCCTGTGCTGTGTACAGTGTGGCTAAGGTGGGAGGGAGATGTCCCCTGCTTCTGTGTAGAGGGGGTTTGTGAAGGGAGGGCATCCTGCTGTGTCCCACCCCAAGGTCAGGAGCATGTCCTGTCTCTTTACACATGCGTGGCATGCTCCGTGAAGGCTCCTCCTCCATGGCCTGGTCAGGGCCCTCTGCTCCCAGCTCACTGCTCCCTGGGCTGGCACAGACCATCCCGCCCCCCAGGATGCAATTTAGGGCCTCCAAATAGGGGCAGGTGTGCGCCTCTGTTGGGGAGCTGCCCCATGTGGCCCTGGCATATCCCTGCTGCAATTCTTTAATTTTCATGTGCACCTGTTCTTGGGTGCGCATGAGGCCTTTTGTGGCCGTGGTGGCAGCTATGCAGCTGTAGACGGCTGCATTCCTCCATATAGTGCGGAGATCATGGATATTGGAGGCCTCCCCCCAAACCTCAATGAGGTCCATGATCTCTGCTCTAGTCCAGGAAGGTGCCTGCCTTCTCCGGCCTCTGGCTGGCTCCTGAGAGCTGGGGGACTGGGCGGTGGTGGGCTGGCTGAATCTGGCTGCCTGGCTCATATTGGGGCCACTGGTTCAAGGTCAGTGACTGATAGTTCTGTGCTGGCAGGCCTGTAGCTGGCACATGCAGTGTGGCCAGAGTCTACCTTTTGAAGAGCTTTGGGGCTGGGGGAGAGGAGAAGAGTTTTCCTGGTTTGGGCCAGAGTGGCCATCAGGGCTCCCTGGAAAGGGTTAGAAGCCCCCAATACACAGTGCTTATTTTGCATTAGCTATTTCGAATTTGGCGTTATTCCTCATAGAATGAGGTTTAACTAATTCAAATTAAGCGCCCCGCTATTTCGAATTTATTTCGAAATAGTGGTTTGCCTGTGTAGACGCTAACATCTGTTATTTCAAATTAACTTTCATGTGTAAACATACCCATAGATTATAAAAGTAAATATCATATTGCCTCCATATACATCCTTGGTAGACCCACATTTTGAATACTGTGTGCAACTATGGTCACCCCATCTCAAAAAAGATATACTGGATTTGGAAAAGATTCAGAAAAAAGCAACAAAAGTGAGATATGGAACAGTTCCCATATGACAAGAGAATCCCATATGAGGAGAGGCTAGGACTTTCAGCTTGGAAAAGAGGCAACTACGGGGGAATATGATAGTCTATAAACTTGGGTGGGGAAAGTAAATAAGGAAGTTTTATTTACTCATAACATCAGAATTGGAGGGACACAAAATGAAATTAATAGGTAGCATGTTTAAAACAAATAAAAAGGAGTACTTCTTCATACAATGCATAGTCAACATGTGGAACTATTTGGAAGAACATGTTGTAAAAGCCAAGACAATAACAACATTTTAAAGAGAACTAGATATATTCAAGGAGGAGAAGTCCATCAACATGTATTAGCTAAGATGAGCAGAGATGTTGTCCTTAAACTGTGTTTGCCAGAATCTGGGCATGGGCAACATGAGATGGATCACTGATGCTGACCTGTCCTGTTCATTCCCTTTGAAACACCTGGCATTGGCCACTGTCAGAAGATAAGATACTGGGCTAGATGAATCTTTAGTCTGACCCAGAATGACTGTTCTTATGTAGCCTTCTTTCTTGATTTTAGAATTGTAACTTTTGGTGTCCAATAACCATTACCATTTACATTTTTTCCTTTTAAAATTCGCTTTCCCAGCTGATTTGGCTCATATTTGTTTTCAGTTTTGTGAAACTGGTCCTTCTAAAGCGCCAAGTATATTCCCGGTTGGGATTCAGTGGGTATATTTACACTGCACGGAGGTATCCCAAAATAGCTACCCCATGTTTAACAAGCCTCCTGTTATTTCAAAATATTTTTTTAAATAATGGGGATGCTATTTTGGCATCCCTGTAACCCTCATTTCACAAGGGTTAAGGGATGTCTTGAAATAGTGCATTATTTCAAAATTTGGTGCTGTGTAGACATGCCAAATTTCAAAATAAGCTATTTTGAAATACTGTAAAATCAAAATAAGATATGCAATTTGTGTAGCACAAATTACATCTTATTTTGAGTTTAAGATGTTTGTAGATGCACCCTGCATGTATTATGTTCTCAAAGAATAATAATTTAATGTTCACTTTTATCTAGGTACCATTAACTTTCAGTTATATATTGAATTCTTCTTTGTCTGTCAAGGTGAAAGTCTAATACAGAATTCCCCCATTTTGATCCAACACTGTTTGAGCCAGGAGATTATCATCATCTATCATTTTTAGAAATTCCAAGAACATTTTCATGTATGCAAAAGACTTCCAGCATATATCACTAAATTAAACTCTCCCAGATCACGTTTCCCCCTCTACACATCATAATAGGTGCTTAAGTCAGAAACAGGTAATGTCATTTTTGACAGTGTCACTCCCCCTCTTGTCAACTTGATCACTTCTAAATAGGCTATACTGAGAGATTTTAATATTCCAGTCATGTAAATCTTCCCACAAGGCTTCAGCGATATCAGCTAGATCAAAATTATGTGAATAAATGAGCAATTCCACTGCCTATTGTTTATTACCCAGACTCCTGGCATTGATGTATAAGCAATTAAAGAATCTCTTCTCTTCATGTCCTTTGGTATCTTAGTTAACATTGTTCTTGGCATTTTGATTGCTTATTTGTTTCTCCTTTTCATTCTCCCTTTTTGTTGTTAATTTAACATCCTTCTGACTCTTCTAGCCAGTCTGTTCCTTAGAAGATTGCTTTCCTATCTACTCAGAGGGAGGCCAGCCAAACTATGGCATAGCCTGTCCCCATAAAAGGTGGATTAAAGTATAGACTCTTTTCACTGGACTTGAGGATGCATCTACTCAGCAGGGCTTAACTCAAAATAAGCTACGCAAATTTAGCTACATCAATTGCATACCTTATTTCAAAATAGCTTATTTTGAAATTGGAAGCATCTACACAACACTTATTTCGAAATAGAGCGCTCTTTCTCTGACTTCCCTTACTCCTCATACAATGAGGGTTACAGGAGTTGGAGTAAGAAGTCCTCCAATTTGACAGTATTTTGATATTATTTCGACATAACTGCCGTCTGTGTCGATGCAGACTAAGTTATTTCGAAATAACTCTAGTTATTTGGACATAAAGTTGCTATGTAGACATACTCTGATTCAGTCATCTTGGCATACGCTACAGACTTGACAGGAATTTTAAACAATGTGTTCACTGCCAAAATAGGCGGGTTTTATTTTTTAACCTTGAAAGGCATTAGTCAGATCGAGCTAACATCATGCAGTGAAAGCTTTGTTCTCACTACAGAAAAAGGTTGTTACTGGTTCCAGTTATTTAGCTTGAGATAAAGTTCTAACAAGGCAGTTTTAGCAGGCTGAACTAAAACATTCAGGGATCCTAGAGTTAGCTAACTTAAGAACAGTTTTATTTCCCTTAGGCTATGTCTACACTACGAGTGTCTTGCGGAAAAGCAAATGTAAATGGAGCGCTCATTTGCATGTGTCACGCTCTCATTTGCATTTCCTCTTCCTTTTTCGTTTTGTGCAAGAGGTTTTTTGCACAAAAAAGCGCTGTGCAGACTCAAATGAGGAAGAACGGCTCTTGCACAAAAAGGGGGTTTTGCGCAAAAAGGCTCCATCTACACAGCACTTTTTTGTGCAAAAACCTCTTGTGCAAAAGGGAAAGGATGAGGTCATGCAAATGAAAGTGCGATATATGCAAATTAGCACTCATTTGCATTTGCTCTTCCACAAGAGGCTCGTAGTGTAGACATATCAATAGTGAAGACAAGGCTGTAGTTAAGATATAAACTTTGGCTACGTCTAGACTGGCATGATTTTTCGCAAATGCTTTTAACGGAAACGTTTTTCCGTTAAAAGCATTTGTGGAAAAGAGCGTCTAGATTGCATGGACGCTTTTGCGCAAAAGCACTTTTTGCGGAAAAGCGTCTGTGCCAACCTAGACGTAGTTTTGTGCAAGAAAGCACCGATCGCCATTTTCGCCATCAGGGCTTTTTTGAGCAAAACGGTTCTCATCTGTCTACACTGGCCCTCTTGTGCAAAAGCATTTGCACAAGAGGGCTTTTTCCTGAACGGGAGAGTCATTGTATTTGTGGAAGAACACTGACAATCTTACATTAGATCGTCAGTGTTCTTGCTCAAATTCAAAGTGGCCAGTGTAGACAGCTGGCAAGTTTTTCCACAAAAGCAACTGCTTTTGCAGAAAAACTTGTCAGTCTAGACGCAGCCTATGAGTATAACTGGAGTGCAGAGGCAAGGCCCTAACAAATATATGCATTGTGTTTTTAATGTACAAGATGAGACGTAGGTGTCAATTCTTTGTCACTGTAATTTCCATATTGGAAAGGTACGAAGTGATGCATATTATGCACCTGGTCTCTAATCCATAGCTCATTGAAGTTATTGTACATGTAACCCAGAGGAACTAAGACCACTGAGAAAGGGCGAATATAGTTTACTCTGCTTTTAGCTCTTGTGCTAGAGGCTCATGGCTTTATCCTAAGGTTCCAGGTTCAATGCCACCTGCTGACAATCTGGGTTCATCAGCATGACATACAGATGCCCCATAATTTCAGATGCTGAATATAAAGGTCATTGATGAACTGTGTGGAATTTAAGAACACCAAAATTTGGAAGATAAATATAATGTAATCTTGATGTTAAAGGAAATTATGAGTTTGAGTGGGGATCTCTATCTGGGAAAGTACATCAAGTTCATTGACGGTGTATTTACACAGCAAAGTTATTTTGGAATAACTATGCGAGCATCTACTCATCAATTCTGTTATTTTGAAATGATGGACGGCTTATTCCAACCTCTTTAAACCTCATTATACAAAAAATAACGCCTATTCCAAAATAGCTATTTTGAAATAAGGTGCGTGTAGACTCCCCATTTCTGCTATTTTGAAATAGCCCCTCATCAGGGCCATTCTAATTTATTCCTTCTGGGACTTTAAATCAAGATAGGATGTCTACCTTAGGGAAGCTGGTCTCGGACTAATTTTGAAGCTTCCCTGCAGTGTAGATGTTCTATTTCGAAATAAGCTATTTCAGAATAACTTTTCCGGGATAGCTTATTCTGAAATTACTGTGCAGTGTAGATGTAGCCTTAGAAAACCATGGGATTTTTTCTACAATGCTCCATTCAGCATGATGAAAGGACATGCTCATTTGTAGACTCATTACATGTGTTTTATTACCTTCCCCTTGTGGCCTACATTCAGCTTGAAAATAATGGGACTGCTTACATGAGGAAGAATTACTCACATGAGTAGCACTGTGTCATGCTTAGTTCCTTGCAAGATTGCCCTCCATACCAGCACCATCTGTTTTAGGCCAGGTTCCCTCCTCATTCCTACTGCCATGTTACTGGCTTTCATTCTTAGCTGGAATCTCTAGGTAGTCTGACTCCATTGAATCAACTACAGGTTTCATCCTGCTCACTCTTTTATTGCAGGCCCTAGCCCCAGCTTCCTCCTTCTGCCCTGTGATTGACAGAGGAGACAAAAGTGGTCCACAATGCAGCAGAGCTCCAGAGAGAACTGGGCTGGTGACTGAAGCAGGATCAGGAGAGGAGAGATCCAGGCAGCATGAAAGGGAAGATAATAGGCACCCAAACAATGGGAGCTACATGAAGTGGTGGGGACTGGGAACTGCTTCCCTCCTCTCCCATTGTCCAGGAATGGCAATCCATGGCCAACGGGCGATGCAGTTGCCCATATCTGCAGAGGCACAGGTAAACAAAGAGTCTTGTGGACAGCTAGTGGCTTGCCCTTATAAGCTGCAACCCAAAGTTTGAAAACTTCTGGGATAGTGTATGGGAAGCCAGTGTGGAGCGAAGAGGACACTTTTGAGTTGTAGCTGGTAGCTAGTGTTGCCAAGGAGATGTGCTACAGCCTCTGTACCAATTGGAATTTCCTAAGCACTGATGGAAAGCCAAAACAGAATGGCGCTGAGACCCCAGATGCCTCACAATACCTAGAATGGAAGCTGGGCCCAGTCACATAGGACGGGATCCACAGATATAAGGTAAATGCAAGGAGAGCTCGCTTTCCAACCCATAAATGGGACATCCCCTTGGCACTGAGCCAGAATTATGGTTGCAGTGCTGGCATGGAGAATGCATGTTTATAATGGTGGATCCAAAACACCACCTCCATCACACAGCAACAGCCAAAAATTGCAGTTAGTATGTCATCTTATTAAAAAAATTGGGAACTATTGTCCTTGCCCTCTAGAGATGGCTTAATGACATCACGTGTTCAAAACTTTAATGATTACGTGTGTTCAAAACTTTTGATTTACAGGTGATCTGAAAGACAGCACCTGCAGCAGCACAGTGAGATAGAGCAGAATTTGGCTCCATATATTGCAACTGTAGCAAGGCATTTAATAGAGGCGTGACAACCTTATTTTTCTGTATTTCCATATATGCATTCAAGGGAACCAAAACCAAAAACTTATGAACTTGTCTTCGTTAAAATGTTTTTAGAATCAAAGAAAACAAGGCGAGCGATGCGGTTGCCTTGGGCCTCATGCATCCTGGGCCCTGTGCTGCCCAGCTCCCAGCCACGCCCACCCAGCCGCTCATTTGTCAGGGCCCCGCGCTGCCCAGCTCCCAGTCCCAGTTAGCCACGCTGCCTTCGGCTTCCACAAATTCTCTGGCGGGGCCTGCATAGAATACTAGAGCTAGAAGGGACCTTGAGAGATCTTCAAGTCCAGTCCCCTGCCCCCATGACAGGATCAAGTACTGTCTAGCTCATCCCTGAGAGATGTCTGTCTAACCTGCTCCAGTGATGAAGATTCCACAGCCTCCCTCGGCAATTTAATCCAGTGTTTAACCACCCTGACAGGCAAGAAGTTTTTCCTAATGTCCAACCTAAACCTCCCTTGCTGCAATGTAAGCCATTGCTTCTTGTCCTATCCTCAGAGGCCAAGCAGAACAATTTTTCTCCCTCTTCCTAATAAGACCCTATTAGATACCTGAAAACCACTATCATGTCCCCTCTCAGTCTTCTCTTTTCCAAACTAAAAAAGCCCAATTCTTTCAGCTTTGGTATATACCTCATGTTTTCTAGACTTTTAATCATTTTTGTTGCTCTTCTCTTGACCGTCTCCAATAAACAAATATTAAATAATCAGGTTGGCCGTGGAGAAACCATCACCTTTAAAAAAGAAAAACCATCTGTTTGTGCATCCAATGTCCAACTAGGGTAAGAGGTATTGAGTGGATTGCTCAGGGTTCTGTGGTGGTCCAGTTCTATGTAACATTAGACGACAGAGTAGAAAGTAAGTGGACAATATTAAGATAGGAAGGCTCACAAATGTTTTCGGGGAAAAACAGCACTTTCTTGTTATGCTAAAAAGAAAAACAATCCATAACAAATTAAATTCATTAACATCAAGCCTCACCTTAACAGCTCAAAGGATGGAGATTCCACCATCTCCCCAAGCAACCCATTCCAGACCTTCACCATCCTCCTAATGAAATAGTTTTTCCTAATATCCAGCTAGACCTACCCCACTTCAATTTGAGAACATTGCTTCTTGTTCCATCATCTTCACTTCTGATAGTAGCTTAGCTTTATCCTCTTTGGAACCCTTCTTCAGGTTAGTTGAAGGCTACTATCAAATCCCTCCTCATTCTTCTCTGAAGCCTTAATAAGACATTTTCCCTCAGCATATGCTCATAAGTCATGTGCCCCACTCTCCCAATCGTTTTTGTTGCCCTCCACTGGACTCTCTCCAATTTGGGAATTCTGACAAGGCAGTAATACCAAGGAAGGATATGGGAATTACCTTGATGACAATCTGGGAAATTGCAATGAATATGACTCAGTGATGCCACACAATTTAAAGTGTCAGGTACTAGAATTGATTAGATCATGTACAGAATAAGTGACTCTTCAATGGAGAGGATGGGGCCTGGATCATGCTCAGGATAAATGCTGCTGGTTCTCCAGGATTGATTGCAAACAAGTCAGAGTACACTAGTGATAATGCAGTGTTTTAGGCTATTACTAAAGGTGTTTATTGTACTTTTTGTAAGGGAAGAAGCACCATGGAACATAGCTCTGCAGAACACTGGAGCTACAGGGACCAAAAAGATAGACTGTGCACTGCCATAATCTGCAGCTCAGTGAAAGCACCACATTTGCAATAACTGATGCAACTGGAGAAGTTGGCCCTGTGTTTGCAAAACTGGAGCAGCATATGTAGAAACATATTGTACAAGGCACAGTCTTAAGCAGCACACTTCAACTGCACTTTTAAAGGTTTCAGTATAGCAGCTACAGCAGAGAGCTAAAGTGCTGAATATAATGCTGTGTAGAGTGTACAAAATCTTTTTCTCTGAAAGAGAACTTTCTCAAGTTAGAGAAATATCTCAATTTATCATTAGCAATTCTGCAGACTCTGATCATATTTCCAGGGGGTGCTATAGCAATCAGATAAAACTCAGGTCTGAATCTCTCCCTGAGAAGGATAACTGAAGAAAATGGAAAAGACTTGTATGATGTAGTCATAACTGCATTTTTACCTACAACATTTTCTTAGGTGCTTTGTCTAGAGAAGTTCATGGATTCTAATAACATTTCCATCCACCTAAAAAGTCCACTTCTGATTGATTAATAGCAGATACTATTTAGTTTACTTTTTCCTTTGCTCATTTTTAACCTTATACTTCTATTTATATACTGCTGTACTTGGGACCAAGTTTCCATGGCATGGCAGTGTCACAAGCTTCATGAGAACTCATGTCATTTGCCTTCTGGGATCATGCCTAATCCCCCTAGACAAGTTACTTATAGAAGGAACAACTGGGTGGTTAGACAACTTAATAGTATTTGTTCACAGGCAATTTCCCACCTGCAGTTCTGAACCCACAATTAATAGCTAGAATAAAACTGAAAATTAAAAAAAAACAATTTTCTAATGCTTTTCTCACATAAATGTAAATCAGTGGTAGCTCCATCGAAGTCAAGCGGGAAGTGTACCAACCACTAATATACCTCCACTAAGTCTTTAGGGTCAGTAGATGAAATACTTCTCTCACTTATAATGGTGCAACTTCACTCACATCAGTAAGAAGGATTTGGGGTAGAGTGGCACATCAGTAAGAAGGATTTGGGGTAGAGTGGCAAAGGACAGCTATGTCTGATAGCTCTCCTTACATGCACAGGTTTCTGGATGTGATCCTTTGGTAAGAGCTATGTTAGTTAGTAAATGGAAATTCTATTACATTGTACTAACATTGGATTATTTCATTTTATATACCATATGCTTTGAAGGAAATATTCAGTTAATCCATTATTTCCCTACTACATTTACAGAAGGTTAAACAATCTGCTAACATTGTCTCTTGGGTGTCTGACTGATAAAACCTGTTAGGTCCAGATGGATGACCAAAGGGAGAATTGTTTCCAGTTCAGTTGCTAACATTTTAGTTTTCATTTTAAAAATCAGTGTTGAAATGCAAGAAGGGCTGGGACAGGAGCAATTCTTTAGAATCTTTACCTTCTTTAGTTTGATACACACACTAATCATCTGTTAGAAGTTAAGGGATTGTGATGAAGTGAAGAAAGCAATATTAAAGTACAAACACATTTGATCACACAGTTTTTAAAACTGCAAAGAAAATTAATCAAGAGCTGGAGATTTTATATTGCATAATTCAGCTTTGTATCAACCCACACATTAAGGAGAGAGATTTTATTCCTATTTATTCTTGGTAACATAGAAGCAGATCCATCGCCCACTGAAGTAGGAGTTTTCCCATTGTCTTCAATGGAATCATAGCCAGGCCCACACTTATTCATCCAGAAAACTTCTACTTGTGATTCCATGAGCTCCAAGAGATCAGATTTATACTGACTACAAAAAATTCCCTAAATCCCATTTTAATTAATGAGGAATCAGAAATGCATATGGAGATTAATTGTGTGAAGCACATTTGTATTTCATTAAATGAGATTAAACTTTCCTTACTTTGGAGCAGATCTATGGAATACTTTCTCATCTGTGTTATTTATTTGTAGCAGGTTAACCAATGTGCCAGCTGCTTTACCAGCAGCCAAACATGCATGGTCCTTGTCCCAAAGAGTTTAAAGTAACTGAACAGACTACCTACAGATGAGAGGGGATCAGAGGAATAATAAAAAGAAATGCCATTGGGTGGAGAGACAAAAACATGGGTCCTTGATTTTTATATGGAGGTCTTTAAAAAGCTGCTCTTTCACTTAGGATGACTCTACACTCCATCCTTACCTCAAAATATCTTTCACTATGTAAATTGTGTTGCTTATTCTGAGGTGGGGAGTCCTGTGGCACCTTATAGACTAACCGATTAGTCTATAAGGTTAGTCTAATCGGTTAGTCTATAAGGTGCCACAGGACTCCCCGCCGCTTTTTCAGATTCAGACTAACACGGCTACCCCTCTTATAGGGTATGTCTACACTACAAAGTTAGTTCGAACTAATGGACGTTAGTTCGAACTAACTTTGATAGGCGCTACAGTAGCGCTCCGTTATTTCGAACTAGGTAAACCTCATTTTACGAGGATTAAGCCTAGTTCGAACTAGCTAGTTCGAATTAAGGGCTGTGTAGACCCTTAATTCGAACTAGTGGGAGGCTAAGGCTTCCCAGGTTTCCCTGGTGGCCACTCTGGCCAACACCAGGGAAACTCTATTGCCCCCCTCCCGGCCCCGGAACCCTTAAAGGGCCACGGGCTGGCTACACAGTTTGTGCCAGTTGCAAGGCTGCCAGCACCCGTGCCAGCAGACCCTGCACCTGCCACACTATGAGCCAGCCACCCGAGGACACCCAGCCCTCCACTGCTTCCCAGGACCAGCCTGGCGGCTCCCAGGAGCCTGCCCGGGGGCGCAAAAGGCGGGCGCCCGCTTGGTCAAGTGCAGAGATCGTGGACCTCATCGAAGTTTGGGGGGAAGCCTCCAATGTCCACGATCTCCGCACTAGCCACAGGAACGCGGCTGTCTACGGCCGCATGGCTGCCAGCCTGGCCGCCAGGGGCCACCAGCACAGCTGGGAGCAGGTGCGCTGCAAGATCAAAGATCTGCGGCAGTCCTACTCCCGGGCCTGCCAGCCGGGGCCGACCCGGAGGCCTGCCCCCACTTCCATGCCCTGGACCGCCTCCTGGGGGCTCATGCCGTCCCTGCCCCCCGGGACACGATAGACCCCGGAGCAGAGGGCCCGCTCCAGGAGACGGAGGAGGAGGAGGAGGGCTCTGAGAGCCAGGAGCCTGCCGCCAGCCTGCCCAGGACCCGGGACCCCCGAGGCACCCCACAGAGCCGCTCGCCTGTGTCGTCCGAGGCCGGGGAGGCGTCCACATGTGAGTACCATCGTGTTCCCCTTGTGTACGGGGGGCTGGGGCGAGAGGGAGCCCCGGGACCGTGCGCCTGGGCCTTGCCCACCAAGGAGCAGCAGCTGGGGATCCTGCAGGGGCCCTGGCCTTGCAGAGGGGAGCTGGGTTTCACACACCTGGGCCCCTGGGGTAATTGACCGCTGGTCTTGTTGCACCACAGCTGCAGCACCTGGGCCTGCAGGGCGCACCACACCACCTGCAGCAGCTGCCCGTGCCCAGGCAAGCAGGAGAGCCAGGAATGAGGAGGAGTACCAAAGGTGGCACCTCCGGTTCATGGATCACCAGCTCCGCACCCAGGACCACTGGGTCCAGGAGGACCTGAGGCTGCGCCGGAGGAGTCTGGAGGCCCTCCAGAGCCTGCTCGACCGCTTCTCATTTCCTCCTCCTGCTGCTCCCCCTGCTCCTCCTGCTCCTCCTGCTCCCGCTCCTGCTTCCGCTCCTGCTTCCTCCACACCCCCTGTCCCTCCTGCCCCCCCCTCCACAACCATTTCCCACCGACGCCCCCGGACCCGCAGTGTGGTGAGATGGGAGAGGCAGCCGGACTCCCACCCCTGAGCTTTCCTTTCCCTTCCTCCCTTCCCTTCCCTTCCAGCTCCCTCGTCCCAGGTTTCCCCCTCCCCTCTCCCACCCTCATTCCTCCCTTCCCCCACCCCACTTATGTTAAATAAACATACGGTTTTGTTTGAAAAACAGGTGTCTTTATTTTACAGTAGGTAGGGAGGGGAAAGGGGAAGAAGGGGGGTAGGGTGGAAGAAGGCCCCAGTGGGGCATGCAGGGAGAGGTCAGTCCTCCTCCTCCTCCACCAGGAAGCTCTCCTGCAGGGCTTCCCGGATCCGGACAGCCCCCCGTTGGGCTTCCCGGATGGCGGCGGTTCGGGGCTGACCGTAGTGTCCAGCCATGCGGTCAGCCTCAGCCATCCAGGCTGGCAGGAAAGCCTCCCCCTTCCGCTCACACAAATTGTGGAGCACACAACATGCTGCCACCACAGGAGGGATGTTGTGCTCGGGCAGGTCCAGACGGGTGAGGAGGCATCGAAAGCGGGCTTTCAGTCGCCCGAAGGCCCCCTCCACCACGATGCAGGCCCTGGTCAACCTGGCATTGAAGGCCTGGCGGGAGGGATTGAGGTGCCCCGTGTAGGGCTTCATCAGCCACGGCTTCAGTGGGTAGGCGGCATCCCCCACCAGGCACACGGGCATGTCCACGTCCCCGACCCTGATGTGGCGGTCAGGGAAGAAGGTCCCAGCCTGCAGCTGCTGGCACACGGAGGAGTTGCGGTACACCCGGGCGTCGTGTGCTTTGCCGGACCAGCCCACATTAATGTCCGTGAACTGGCCCCAGTGGTCACACACGGCCTGCAGGAGGATGGAGAAGTACCCCTTGTGGTTCACATAACGGGACACCTGGTGTTCTGGGGCACGGATGGGGATGTGCGTCCCGTCGATGGCCCCCCTGCAGTTGGGGAAGCCGAGGGCGCCGAATCCCCGGATGACGGCGTCCGGGTCGGCGAGGCGGACCACCCTGCGGAGCAGCACACAGTTGATGGCCTTGACCACCTGCGGAGAGAGACACAGCAAAGCGCCAATCAGTGGGGTGCCCGGGTGGCTGGGAGTGTTCGTGCCCTGGCAGTGCCCCGCACCCCACTCCCGGAAGCAACCCCCCTGGCGGCGTGTAGTATGGCCAGGACAGACCGACCCCTCCGGTGCGGGGCGCTTTCGCCTCCTCCCGCCCCCCCTTTGTCCCTGGGGCGGCCCATCCCCTCCTTGCAGCCTCCTTCCCCCCCCGTCGCAGTGGCCGAGTGCCATACCTGCATGAGCACCGCTCTGACGGTGGATCTCCCCATGCCGAACTAGTTCCCAACGGATTGTTAGCTGTCCGGCGTGGAAAGCTTCCAGAGGGCGATGGCCACCCGCTTCTGGAGGGGGATGGTGGGCCTCATGCGAGTGTCCCTTCTGTGCAGGGCAGGGGCGAGCTACTCGCAGAGCTCCAGGAAGTTGTCCCTCCTCATTCTGAAGTTCTGGGTCCACTGTCGGTCCTCCCAGTGCTCCAGGACGATGCGGTCCCACCAGTCGGTGCTGGTGTCCAGACGCCAGATGTGGCGGGGCATGCCGGTGCCGGGGCGCCGCCGTGGTTCCTCCACAGCCCCCAGGGCGGCCAGGTGGAGAGGCAGGGGGCTGACGTGCACCAGGAGGTGCCAGGCAGCCTCGAGCCATTGGTGGCAGGCTTGCAGCAGCAAGTCCAGAAAATGCACCAGAAGGTGCAGGGTGAGCTGTTGCTCCATGTTGCCACCTGCGGCGCCCCCCCCCACCCCCCCCCGAGGGGAAGCACCGACACAGACGGGCACAGAGACCAACGCTTTGCTGTCCCTCGGCGAGGTTGGCAAGCAAGCAGGAAAAGCTGAGAACTGGCTGTCCAGGGGGGTCCCTTTAAGCTCGAGCCTCAGATAGCCTCAGACAGCAGCCACACAAAGCAATTACTGACCTGATGCCCTGCCAGAACCAGTTTCAGCTGCCCTTAAATGCCCCCCTGTGTCCAATCAGTGTGGACGCGCTAGTTTGAATTAGCAAAACGCTAATTAGAACTAGTTTTTAGTTCTAGATGCGCTAGTTCGAATTAGCTTAGTTCGAATTAACTAATTCGAACTAAGTTAGTTCGAATTAGCGCTGTAGTGTAGATGTACCCATACTTATTCTGAGGTAATTTTGAAATAGCTTAGCATCTACACAGCGCCAGATTTGGAAATCAAGTGCTATTCTGAAATGTCCCTTAACCTTCGTGGAACAAGGGTTACAGGGACTGCTGGAATAACATGCCCATTATTTCAAAATCTAATAATGGGCTTCTTTAAAGATGCAGAGGAGAGCTGGACTTTGCCTGACAAAGCACTCAGTGTGAGTACAGGCAGACCCCGGGTTACGTACAAGATAGGGACTGTAGGTTTGTTCTTAAGTTGAATCTGTATGTAAGTCGGAACTAGCATCCAGATTCAGCCGCTGCTGAAACTGATCAGTTTCAACAGCGGCTGAATCTGGACGCCAGTTCCGACTTACATACAGATTCAACTTAAGAACCCCAGGTGTCCCCAAGTCAGCTGCTTCTGAAACTGATCAGCAGCTGATTCCAGGAAGCCCAGGGCAGAGCAACTCTGCCTCGGGCTTCCTGTAGTCAGCTGTTGGTCAGTTTCAGCAGCGGCTGACTTGGGGACGCCTGGGGCAGAGCAGCTCGGGTGCTGCCGGGTTGGTCCAGTAGTGCCAAGGAGCGGTGCTGCGGGACCAACCAGCAGCGCCCCACCTGCTCTACCACAGGCCCCGGGCTTTGCTCCGTGTCTCCCTGGTCTGCTGGGAGGGGCACTAGCTGTGTCCCCCCCAGCAAACCAGGGAGACACGGAGCAAAGCGGTGGAGGACCCGGGTCAGCTGGAAGCGCCGCGGGTCCGGCCCGGGTCCTCCGCAGCTTTGCTCCCGTCTCCCTGGTCTGCTGGCTCCCCCAGCAGACCAGGGAGACGGGAATCAGCTTTTCTCGCCCCGGAGGAGGCGGGCGGCGGGACCAGGCATCCCACTGCTCCAGTCCTCCGGGGCGAGAAAATCCCCGTTTGTAACTGCGGATCTGACGTAAGTCAGATCTGTGTAACTCGGGGACTGCCTGTATCTGTCAGACCTTTCCATAGTATGCTCACAGAACAGAGCTTCACTGCTATGTAATAGACTGTGGCACACTTCAGAAGAAAAAGGTATTTCCTGTGAGTATCCATGGGTCCCATGAATTCTTTGTTGCAGTCTCTAGCTGTACATATGTGGCTGAATTGATGGTGTACATGACTAAGTGTGCAGCCGATACACATTGCACAAGGTACAGAGAAGTTCTGGAACAACATTTGATAAAGATCATGCTTCCAAGAATACACGCTCTTGGAGCTGGCACACTTCTCTGTGGACAGAGGTCTCTGACACATGTAACATGTGGGTTTCTCTTTGAATCATAGAATCATAGAATAATAGGACTGGAAGGGACCTCGAGAGGTCATCGAGTCCAGCCCCCCGCCCTCAAGGCAGGACCAAGCTCCGTCTACACCATCCTTGACAGATGTCTATCTAACCTGTTCTTAAATATCTCCAGAGATGGAGATTCCACCACCTCCCTTGGCAATTTATTCCAATATTTGACCACCCTGACAGTTAGGAATTTTTTCCTAATGTCCAATCTAAACCTCCCCTGCTGCACTTTAAACCCATTACTCCTTGTCTTGTCCTCAGTAACCAAGAGGAACAAATTTTCTCCTTCCTCCTTGTGACACCCTTTTAGACCGTGGTCCTCAACACGGTGCCCGCCGGCGCCATGGCACCCGCGGGGGCATTTGTCTGCGCCCGCCAAGTGCTCAGGGCTGGCTTAGCCCCGGGCATGTGGCGCATGCACGGTGCCAGAGCCGGCCCCGGGCGCGTGGCGCACGGTGAGCGCCGGCCCCGGGGGCGCCGCGGATTCACACCCCGCGGCGCATGGGGGGGGAGAGAGCGCCAGCGCCGGCCCCGGGCGCGTGGCGCTTGGGGGAGATAGGGGGGAGAGAGCGCCGGCCCCGGGCGCGCGGCGCTTGAAGGGGGGGGGAGAGAGCGCCAGCACCGGCCCCGGGCGTGTGGCGCTTGAGGGGAGAGCGCTGGCCCCTGGAATGCGGCTATGGGGGGGCCCCGCCCCCTCTGGGCGCCCGGCGGGCAAACGGCCATGCCCCCTGGCGCCCGGCAACCCCAAATGGTTGGGGACCACTGCTTTTAGATATTTGAAAACCGCTATCATGTCCCCCCTTAATCTTCTTTTTTCCAAACTAAACAAGCCCATTTCATGAAGCCTGGCTTCATAGGTCATGTTCTCTAGACCTTTAATCATTCTTGTCGCTCTTCTCTGTACCCTTTCCAATTTCTCCACATCTTTCTTGAAATGTGGCGCCCAGAACTGGACACAGTACTCCAGCTGAGGCCTAACTAGTGCAGAGTAGAGCGGCAGAATGACTTCACGAGTTTTGCTTACAACACACCTGTTGATACAACCTAGAATCATATTTGCTTTTTTTGCAACAGCATCACACTGTTGACTCATATTCAACTTGTGGTCCACTATGACCCCTAGATCCCTTTCCGTCATGCTCCTTCCTAGACAGTCCCATCTTGTATGTATGGAACTGATTGTTCCTTCCTAAGTGGAGCACTTTGCATTTCTCTTTATTAAACCTCATCCTGTTTACCTCTGACCATTTCTCTAACTTGCTAAGGTCATTTTGAATTATGTCCCTATCCTCCAAAGAAGTTGCAACCCCACCCAGTTTGGTATCACCTGCAAACTTAATAAGCGTTCTCTCTATCCCAATATCTACATCATTGATGAAGATATTGAACAGTACGGGTCCCAAAACAGACCCTTGCGGAACTCCACTTGTTACCCTTTCCAGCAGGATTTAGCACCATTAACAACTCTCTGACTACGGTTATCCAGCCAATTATGCACCCACCTTATCGTGGCCCTATCTAAGTTCTATTTGCCTAGTTTATCAATAAGAATATCATGCAAGACCGTATCAAATGCCTTACTAAAGTCTAGGTATATGACATCCACCACTTCTCCCTTATCCACAAGGTGGTACACTTAGCAGAACAATGGCATAAGCACCCACTGACACCCATGCCCAGGAAGCACAGTCTTAACTTAGCCATGAGATAGGGCATCAGGCAGGAAATATGCAGCAGGAAAATCTAAATAAATGCATCAGGAGAAAAGAGATTAAAAAATAATCAGATGTTAGAAGCAACCAGCAGAGATACATACACTCTCCAAAATATATCTGTAAGCCTTCTGCCAGGTGGAGGCAGCAGCAGCCAGATCTGGGTTCAATATCTAAGGGTATGTCTACATTACAAAGTTAGTTCGAACTAACGGATGTTAGTTCGAACTAACTTTCATAGGCACTACACTAGCGCTCCGTTAGTTCGAATTTAATTCGAACTAACGGAGCGCTTAGTTCGAACTAGGTAATCCTCATTCCACGAGGATTAAGCCTAGTTCGAACTAGCTAGTTCGAATTAAGGGGTGTGTAGCCCCTTAATTCGAACTAGTGGGAGGCTAGCCCTCCCCAGGTTTCCCTGGTTGCCACTCTGGCCAACACCAGGGAAACTCTACTGCCCCCCTCCCGGGCCCGGAACCCTTAAAGGGGCACGGGCTGGCTACGGTGCCCGTGCCAGGTGCAAGCCTGCCAGCACCCAGCCAGCAGACCCTGCACCTGGCACGGATTGAGCCACCCACCCGATGACCCCCAGCCCTCCCCCTCTTCCCGGGACCGGGCTGGCGGCTCCCGGGAGCTTGCCCGGGACCGCAAGAGGCGGGCACCCGCCTGGGCTAGTGCGGACATCGTGGACCTCGTCCACGATCTCCGCACTAGGCACAGGAAAGTGTCCGGCTTGGGCAGGATAGCTGCCAGCCTGGCCACCCAGGAAAAGGTGTGCAAGAGAATCAAGGGGGTCCACTGAGACCCCTGACCCTGAGCCCTGAGCTTACAATGGCCGTCCTGGGTCAGACCAAAGGTCCATCTAGCCCAGTAGCCTGTACGCTGACAGCGGCCAACCCTAGGGACCCTGGAGGGGATGGACCAAAGACAGTGACCAAGCCATTTGTCTCGTGCCATCCCTCTCCAGCCTTCCACAAACTTTGGGCAGGGACACCAGTCCTACCCTCTGGCTTATACCACTCCATGGACCCAACCTCCATGACTTGATCTCACTTCCCTTTATACTCTGTTCCAGTTGTAGCCTTCACAGACTCCTGCAGCAAGGAGTTCCACAGGTTGACTCTTTGCTTTGTGAAGAACAACTTTCTGTTACTAGTTTGAAGCCTGCTACCCATTCCTTTCCTTTGGTGTCCTCTAGTCCTTCTTTATGGGAACTAATGAAGAACTTTTCTATATGCACCGTCTCCACCCAACTCCTGCTTTTAGAGACCTCTATCCTGTCCCCCCTCCGTCTCCTCTTTTCTAAGCTGAAAAGTCCCAGTCTCTTTAGCCTCTCTTCATATGGGACCTGTTCCCAACCCCTCATCATTTTAGTTGCCCTCCTCTCTCCCAGCCTCTCTCTTCCCCTCTCCCACCTCCTTTTCCCAGTCTTCCCCAGTTTTGTTCAATAAAGACAGATTCCATTTTTGAACACAATTGTCCTTTATTTTGTACATCAAGAAGAGGGGCTAGGGAAGGGTAAGTGGAAGGAGGTGAGGGAGGAATGGGGCATGAGCCCCTGATGGGGAGGACAAATTATGCAACATGCAACACACTGCCACCATGTGCAGAATATTCCACTCAGAGAGGTCCAGGCAGGTGAGGAGGCATCTAAAATGGGCCTTCAACTGGTTGAACATCCCCTCCACCATGATATGGGCCTGTTGGGAGTGGTTGAGGTGTCCCGTGTAGGGCTTCATGAACCAGGATTGTAGGCTGTTAGAGGCAAGAAGTCTGACAATAAGCAGGAGTAAGTTCCCCAGGCAGGGAGGCCTGGTAGAGATTCTGCCCAAGAAATAGGGGAGGGACTGCAAAGGCCTAGGAGTAAGGACAAACTCCAGGCAGGAGGTACTGGGGAGGAAATAGAGTTGTGCAATCTTCAGCCCAGGGTCTGTTTCATTTGCATGTGGCCTACAGGAAGAGAGATTGATTTAGGGGTAGAGCCGGGAAGGGCCAGTATGTATTTTAAAAGCTAATTAAATGAGCCCCAACAGGAGATGTGTTTGAACTACTGTTTGAACAAAACAAGTTCATAGAAGGGCACTGAATTTGGTGGGAGCTAAACAGACAGCCAGGGTGTTGCAGACCAACCTTTGATTGTGAAGGGGCACTTGGGTGCCAACAAATCTTGTTCTATAAGCATACATCAAAATAGATGGACAGGGAGGGTAACTTTCTACAGTCCCACAGGCTACTTCTACATTGGCATGATTTTGTGCAAAAACATGCTGCCTGTCTACACTGGCGGGGACTTCTTGCGCAAGAACACTGACGTTCGAATGTGTGAAATCAGTGCTTCTTGCGCAAGAACTATGATGCTCCCGCTCAGGAATAAGCCCTTTTGCGCAACTATTCTTGCACAAGAGGCCAGTGTAGACAGGCAACATTAATTTCTTGCGCAAGAAAGCCCGATGGTTAAAATGGCCATCAGAGCTTTCTTGCGCAAGAGAGCATCTACACTGGCACAGATGCTTTTGTGCAAAAGCACATCTCTTGAGCAAAAGCATATGCCAGTGTAGATGCTCTCTTCTGGAAGAGTTTTTGCAGAAGAACTCTTCCACAAAAGAGTACTTGTGCAAGAAGCTGCCAGTGTAGATGTAGCCACAAAGTTCAAGTGGATTGTGGTGGGACCCAGCACACAGATCACTATCTGAAGGAGAGTTTAATATTGCCAGCTAAGCATGAGTCTAAGTTCCAACATCTACCAAATTCCCATGTGGACAGCTTAATAGTATTGAGCAAAGCACTGACTCCATTCCAGCAAAATGCTGGTGTATAATTATATACAACTCTATAGACCCTTGACTGCAATGAGATTTATTGCTTGCTTACAGTTACATATGTGCTTTGCTGGATTGAGACCTACGCATTTGATTATCTTCTCATTTACAAGTGAAATCATACTGATTTCATCAGAGTTACTCCTGATTTACATTAGTACAAGTGAGGAGAATGAGTCCCAAATATATAAACCTGTGTGCCATTCTTCCACTTACATCAAACACATATAGAGGTCAGTTAATCAGCAAATTAACACATCCCCTACACATATGCAGACAGCTTGTAACTCATGTTATTTTATGCATTTTCCAAGTACAGCTTGATCTATTGCAACTAGCCTATTGTTGTGATTAACTGAACCAAGTGTTGTACAGTCAACCACTTAACCTTTTTGCTAAAACACAGTCCTCTCCTTTTTCTTAGTTTTATGTACCTTTCCTGAAGAGGACTAAGAAAGAAGATTTAACCTTAAAAGGACATCAGCTGTGATAGGAATGCACATACATATCAGTGAAATGTGAAAAGGCTGGCTGAACTCTCAGATCCTTTTCATGAGTAGCGTAGTATTATCCTGCTACAAGCTTCTTCAATTCAAAGACAGACCATTCCCCTGGCCTGACAACTTGACTTAACAGCTCAACAGCTTTCCCTAAAGCATCTATTTGTCAGCACCCATGGTAAATTTCAAATAGATAAGTACAGAACTGGAGCAGTGGGTGACTTATTTTAAAATATGTAATTTGTGTTCCCTTTTCCTTACAATACTGGGTTCATCTTTAGACTTGCCAGCAAGCGGGCTGGTGTTTGAGTAAGAAGTGGAAATGTTTCTGGCTCTCATTTACAAGCTACAGTAAAACTCTTTTAAGCAGCTACCCAGAGGGCCAGCAAAATATATATATATATATATATATATATATATATATATATATATATATATATGCATAGCAGAGATGGGGCCAAATTCAGCACCATCTGATAACAGATCTGAGTTTAGTTGAGTTCTTGTACCAATGCTCCTTCTAATCTTTTCCATCAATGTGCAGATTTTTTCCCATGTGGACTGACACACATGCAAATGTGCACCAGCAATAGAAACAAAAAACCTAGTAGTGGGAGCTCTGATATCAGGTGGGCAGCATTTGTATCTTTCTTGAGTGGCTGCCCAAGTGCACAGTTTACAGGGAACACTGCCCTAGACCAAAGGTTGAGGAAAATTACACTATACTCCACGTTTTCTATTACAGTTTTCTCCACCTGTTTGGTAAAGACCAGGTCCAAATTCATCTCTGGTGTAGGAGGATTCATTGTGTTTTTGGACACTGTTTACTTGCAGAAGGAGAGCCTTAGAGCACTGGTTTCACTGTATTCTTGAGTTTCCCACAGTGTGACCTATGCTGTCAGAAATGTTTGACAACAGAACGGGAGGAGGGGTAGTTCTCTAATGCTTTGAAACTTATTCCTGTCCAGAATCAGCATGAAAAATCAAAAATGAAAAAGTTCTGAAAAATGGAAAATGTGAAAAAATTGGATCAAATGAAATGTTTAATTTGTAAAGTTTTAAGATGTTTTGTTTTGTTTTTGACCACTTAACCATTTTCTTTTTCCTATAATTCACTTACATTTTGAAATGAAGAGCCATTTTGAACTGGAAATTTGGAATTTTTCATTTAGAAAATGAAATAATAAAATGTCAACATTTCAAAAATCTTTTGAGTCACGAAAATGATTGAAAGACACCCTTTCCTGCAAAGGGTTTTGGATTCAACAAGCTGGCATTTCTGATGAAAAACGTTCTGTTAAAAGATTCATGATCAGCTCTACTGGTTACCCAGAGCTCCTGGCAGGCTTGTGCAGCCCATGCTGATGTATGCTTTGGTGTGTCTTTCCCAGCTCTAACTTAGCTCAGGTGTCTCTACTCATGTCTCTACTCAGTGTGTTTTCACACTCAGGCTATGTCTACACTGCAGGCTTCTTGCACAAGAGTTCTTGCACAAAAGGTCTTGCACAAGAGTGCATCCACACTGTCATGTGCTTATATGCAAAATATGTGCTTTTGTGCAAGAGCGTCCATGGCAGTGTGGATGCTCTCTTGCGCAAGAAAGCGCCAATGGCCATTTTAGCCATAGGGGTTTCTTGCGCAAGAAACCCCTGTTGCCCGTCCACACTGCCTTCTTGCACAAGAGCTCTTGCACAAGAGGGCTTATTCCTTGTTGGGAGAGGAATAACTCTTGCGCAAGAAGCCTTCTGTTTCCATGCCTTACTGTAAATTTACTTGTGCAAGAACGCGCGTGCAGTGTAGACACTCCACACATTTTTGCGCAAGAATGACCATTCTTGTGCAAGAAGCCTGCAGTGTAGACGTAGCCTCAGTCATTGTAAGTTACATAGCCTTTTGTCTCTAAACATGTGAAGTAACTTCAATTCTTGCTGAATCCACATATTCTCTAAACATATAGGGGAAACCACCAGGTTGTTTTGGTTTGAGAAAAGTACAAATTAATCCAGTGCATTATGGCTGGTAGTTGTGATGGGCAACACACACACACACACACGGTAGGCTGTGTGCACTGAGATCACAGCCTACTATGATGCTCAATATTATCAATTGTTTCCTTGCATACCCTGATCAGCTCTATCCATCTATTGTCTCTTGTTTTAGATTTGTAAGATCTTTGGGGCAGAGGATTATCATTTTGTGTTGTTTTTTATAGCATCTAGCACAATGGGGTCTTGGTGCAGTATGCAGGTTCCCCAATAATAGTGATGTATATACATACTGTGCAGCAATATTAGAGTCCATGAAAACAACCATTCTTGAATTTTGCTCAAGTAACAGAGGACACTCCAATCAAATCACTTTTTTATAATGGAATGCATGTATTACATTGCCCTCTTTTGTGCCAACTCTATATTCAGCTGAGTCATACAATAAAGTATGCAAAATAGAATAGAAATTATTTTTAAACCACCATCCTTAAAATAGCATGTTTCTTTTCATTTTATACTTCCTTTGAAAATCCAGGCACAGATACTAGAGCAGGCCTGGGCAAAATATGGCTCGCAGGCTGGATTCAGCCCGCCAAGCCACTGGATCCAGCCCAAAAACACAGGCAGGTTCTCCTGCTTGCTCCATAAGCTGCTCAGAAAAGTGGCTGTGAGGCCATTTCTCTTTCAAATCTGTGATTCTGGAGGGGAGGGGAGATGGCTTCAGGAGCTGTTCCTGCCCCCAGCACAATCCCATTGGCCAGACTTGCATAGAGGGAGCATAACTGGCTTTATGCCACCTCCTGTTATATCCTCCAGCATGGGGAAAAGGGTATGGCTGGGGCACTGCTATGTACCAAGATCTTTGGATGCTGTAACAGCCCTTTGTTAGCTGCTACCAGCCAGTTCAAGGTAGAGCAACCCTGAGACCACGCTAACTTGTGGCAGGAGCCAATCCAGTCCCCAAAATCAGCATAGTTAAACTGTGGTGCAAACAAAAGCTGTTTTCTTGCCCATGGAGACCCAGAGATGTAAGCTATTTGGACATGCAAGGCCACTTGAATTAGGGTTGCACTAATCTGCCAGAAAGTTTTGTGGTAATATGTAGAAAGAGGCCAAGGATCTGTTGAGAACCAAAGAGGGAGGAAAATAGATAGAGAAGAACAACTGATTGTTTTATTGCTGTTTGCTTTTGTTTTTCCTGAAAAAAATTAAATTAATGTTTGAAGCATTTTTTTGGTTAAAACTTATTATTCAATGGATCAAAAATCCTGGGCTGGACATCTGGAACAGTGACTATCATACAGAATCATGGCAACATTGCTCCCTCCCACCCCAGTTGTTGAACTATAAATGTTTCAGTTGAAAGACCACCTTGTCCCAGACAATAGTAGCTAGGTCTCCCATCTTTACTTTGTCTAATCAGGTCAAGAATAGAATTCGATATGTGCTCTTTGGAAAACAGTTGTATCAAGCAGGTGTACAGGTTACAAAGAAATGGGTTGACATGCGTATTTATTCTCCTGCATGCATCCTCTCACACACCTGAAATCAGTCTCCCTTTGGTGCTTTGTCTCAGACATACTCAGGCCCATTCCAAGTTAGAACAGAAATCCATTTGAAAAAGGATTCCATTTTAGACCTGCAAAAATGTAATAGATCAGTTGGAATAAAGACAACACTGGATAAGATGAACTTCACTACTGCTTCAAGGCAAACACTGTTTGCCAGCTGGGGCCAGGATGGAATCTTTCCTTCCCATAGTACAGCTTTGCATAATTATTCAGGTGGCTTGCTTTTGACTTCCCCTGATGCCAGAGGCAGAATACTGGAGCAGATGAACCAATGGTTTCATCTCTTATGGCAATTCCTATGGAACTGTATATAATCTGAAACACATTGCATTCTCTCTTTAGGAAATGAAACATGACATAGAATTCCCTTGAAGGTCGACTTGCTAATCAACAAACAAAAGTTCAGTGCATAACACATTTTTTTCCAAATGGTACAAACATAAATACCTATAACTCTGTCTTTTTGAACATCTCTATAACGGTAACTCTGTTTTCTTATTTCAAAACTGCTCATGTATTTTATTACATATATTTAAGCTTTCTGTTGGTGCCCCTCTGGCTATATCTTTAGCCCACATGTTGGGCTCCTTCTTGACAGGCTCTGCCATTGTCCCATGCCACCCAACTCTGGTTGCTCCTTCCCAGATGGTGGAAGTGTGTCACAGTGCCCCGAAAGGGTGTGATCTGAATCTGACTGTTTGGGATCTGAGAGCCAATAAGCCAATGGGGAGGCTACAACTGGGGTGGGGTGGAGTCAGCCTGTGTTGCTGTGGGAGCAGAGTGGTAGGAGGCAGCAGCAGCTTTATTAAAGGACTGTATCCCTCAGAGAGCCAGCTCACACTTCTGTTTTTGTAAAGTTGTGTGGCCCGCCAATGGCTTTGTTGATTCTGTGGCCCTCTGTTACCCTATAGTTGCCTGCCCCTAGGTTTGATCATAAATTTCACTTCTGGTCTTAAAAATCTATAAAATTCGTCAAGTCTGCCATTCCACTTCTAGTCTCTCACCCTTCATCAGTCTCATGTCTATTACTCTGAAAAGCTGTCCTGGATGTCGAACTGCCAGCTCACAATCAAACTGAAAACTGAGCCACTTGGCTTCTTTCAAGCTCTTCTTCTATCCCCCTCCCTTACTGTTAATTCCAAACACTTGTTTTAATGGAAGGCACAGAAAAGACATGGTTTCAGCTCATCCCAGCGTAGCAATCCTAGGCTTTCCCATTGAAGTACAACCCTGCTCTTCCCAGAAGGAGCTCCTACAGCCTTTCTGCTAGGGAAACCCCTCATTTTCTGCCTTTCTCATGGTTCCTCTAGGTCTAAGTCTTCAGCCCCAGAGAATTCAGTAAGCAAGTTCCTCTGGTGTTCTCCTGCCTTCAGCCTTTTTTCCAAGAAGCACCTTCTGGGCCCCTTTAGTCCCCTGGTCTTTGGTAATTCTCAGCTGCCTTTCCTGATTGGAACTGTTTGCTCTGACTCAGTGGGATTCCTTCTCATTGTGACTCTTGCTCATCATGTGTGGCCCTCACGTGCTGCCTCACCCTCTAAACTAGCCAGATGGGAGGAACTGCTCTGGCACTGGGGAGCTGGACCTACTTAATTTACTGGAGCAAGCCAGCCTGTGACAGAGGGCATGACTTTTGTACTGCTCTTCTTGGTTAGTCACAGGCTTTGTCTTCACTGCCAGTTCTTCCCGCAGAAAATATGCTAAGGGGTTTTTGCACAAAAAGAAGCAGTGTGGACTGTTTTTTTTTTTGCATAAGGATCTTCTGCATAACGAGGTTTTTGCACAAAAAAACTCGGTCCACACTGCTTCTTTTTGCGCAAAAAGAAATGGCAGAAAATATGCTAATGAGATTGCGACTTATGCTAATGAGTCCCTCATTAGCATATTTTCTGCCAGAAGACCTCTCAGTGAAGACAAAGCCTCAGTGACTAATACTGGGGAGCCGCAACCAGTGCAACCTCTTTATTTTTAATTTCCTGATTACAATTCCAAGTGCCAAATGAACTGTTAAATACAAATAATACTATGTTACTGTTATTTATTCATATTACTGCAGCATTGACAAGTTCTAGTCATGGCCCAGGTCCCTGTGGTGCTAGGTGCTGTACAAACACAGAACAAAAGAGGTCCTTACTCCATACAATCCATGTATTAGACAGAAGACAAACAGATGGGTACAAATATAGGGGCTGTGTCTACACTGGCCCCTTCTTCGGAATAGGCATGCTAATTTCGAACTTTAACAGGGAAATCCATGGGGGATTTAAATATCCCCCGCGGGATTTAAATAAACATGGCCGCCACTTTTTTTCCGGCTTGGGGAAAAGCCGGAAAAGAGCATCCAGACTTGCGCGATCCTCCGGAATAAAGCCGTATTCCGGAGGATCTCTTATTCCTACTTGCAAGAGAGGAATAAGAGATCCTCCGGAATAGGGCTTTATTCCGGAGGATCGCACCAGTCTGGACGCTCTTTTCTGGCTTTTCCCCAAGCCGGAAAAAAAGTGGCGGCCATGTTTATTTAAATCCCGCTGGGGATATTTAAATACCCCGCAGATTTCCCTATTCCAAAGTTCGAAATTAGCATGCCTATTCCGAAGAAGGGGCCAGTCTAGACGTAGCCACGGGGAAACACAGGTAAACAGTGAGAAAATATTGGTTAGGATAAGTAACAGTGTTCTCTATTCACCAGAACTCTAGCAATTGTTGTTGAGGAAGGATTTGAAGGAGGATAATGAGGTAGTTTTGCAGAAATTACTTGGGAGCACCTACCAAATAGCACATGAGAAAGCACAAAGGTATCAGTTTGAAAATATAACTTGTGGGCAATGGAGGTTGGCATTATGGTACACTCAGGCTACGTCTACACTGCGGGTTTTTTTTGGAGGAAGATATGCAAATGGAGCACTCATTTGCATATTTCACACTCTCATTTGCATATCCTCTTCCGATCCTTTTGGCTGAAGAGGTTTTTACGATAAAAAGTCCTGTGTAAACGGGGCCATTTGTGGGAAGAAAACCATTTTGTGCAAGAGCCCTTATTCCATTAAAAAAATGTTTTTGATAGCCACACACTGAGGATAGCTAGCCTCTCATGCACACCTTGATTTCTATTTTTCATACACTAGCTTCATCAGTGCTAACATAAGTACATGCACTAGTAAGGATGTTAAAATGTGATTAATTTTGACACATTTTAAGGCTATATGATTAATCGATAAGCACCACTCTGCAGATCTGCAGCGGCGGTAGCTCCAGGAGCTGACTCAAGCTGGGACTGAGCAGTCCTGGTTCCTGCCAGCTCTGGAGCCACTAGAATTGTGGCTCTGCATTTTAAATGTAGTAAAAGCTGCTGGACTCTTACTACATTTAAAATGCAGAGATGTAGCAATCAGCACAAGCCCGGACTGCTCAGTCCCAGCTTGCACTGAGTCCAGCAGCCTCTGCTGAGTTCAGTGGGAACTGGTACCAGAGCAGCCTCTGTTCGTGGTGGGCAGCACTTAAAGCTGATTCCCCCAGCACTGGCTCCTGCTCCCCTCACTTTGCTGCCTCTCTGTGATAGGGGCAGCAAGTGGGGGGAGTGATTAGTTGAGTCGCTACTTGACTATCCAATAAGCATTTGCTTATTTGATAGTTAACTAGTCCACTAGTCGCTCACATCACTATGCACTGGAGTCTGAAATTACACTTCCAAGTTCCATTGTAGACATACTCTGTCACATATTCACACCTTCCACCCCACTCATTCTTGTCCTCCAAAACACACACACTCTTTCTCTCTCTCTCTTTTTGGGTTAACATAGCTCACATGTTATTATTGAATGGGGGGTATTGATTACCTTTACTAGCAGCGTGGGAGCTGATAATTCTCAATAGCATTGGAATACCAGGGGTAAGAGGCTAAGTGCAGATGAGCAGATTCACAGAACAGCATTCTGCCAGCAGTCAGATCGGGCCATTAATTCACACTCATTGTATTCTCCACACCATATTTCACGCTGCTCAGAGGAGTAACATGGACAGATGGTCAGCTGAGCAGAAAGGTTCAAAGAGCCCGGAGTATATATTATAGTGCTGCAGATACAGCCTGTAAGCTGAGGGCATTGGTATTGAATTAGATTTCAGCTCACTGTGTGCTAAACAAATATATAGATGGTTTTATTAAATAACTGATCTTATGGCACATTTTGACAAGAGCTGTGTGTAATGTCAGTGCCTGGGACAGCACTCTGATTCACATTTAAAAAAAAAAAAAAAAAAAAAAAGCTCTAATGAAAAAGGCCTGTGCATGAGCTCTTTGTGAGAACATAATGACCACTATGTTTGCTAAGGCACACTGCTGTCATTACAATAGGCTCTGACGCCTGTTCTTAGGCAGTCCAGAATAAATTAGAACTTGATTCAACTTCTGAATATTACATGCAGAGCACTATCAGATCAGAAGATAGAAAATGCAAGTGTGTGTGGTGACCAGAATTCTATATCATGTGCATTCATATATATCAGGTTTCCTTTTATACAAAGTAAATTTCACTTGGATGCCATTGGGACATATAGATATTGCACATTTATGAAGACTGGATTCATTTCTATATTATTCTGTTTCTTTTCAACTACTAATACGCAGACAAAATTTCATTTTTATATACATATACTCTGCTTAGCATATGGTCCCTAGCTAACAATACAGAACACTTTCCAACTGTTGAATTCTCATATACTTCTCATAATAAAAATCTCAGTGGTATGAATGCAGTGCTCAAGCTGTTCTTGGAGTGAAAAACCACAGTTTGCAGTGGTTACTCTATGATAGGGTAGAGTTTGCAAAAAATCTATGGAACGTATCAAGTAATTAGTTTGTATGGTCAGTGAACAAGTCTTGATCTTGGAATATGCACTCCATTCACTGAGGTCAGTGGGCCAAGTTGTACTCTGTTACACTGGTGTCAGTCTAGAGTAACTCCAAGTTTAGTAGCATTATTCCAGATTTATATAGATGTAAATAAGGGCAAATCTTAGCTCAGTTAATTTAGTACTTCTTAATGATGCTAGATTTGTAAAATTAGACAATGGGGGTATTACCCAGATCTGTTAATCCAAAGGACTAATACAGGATAAGATTCCCTGTGCTGCCTTGCTGGTATATCTCAGTCCTGATCTTTATGGAAAAGCTGAAGGGATAAGATGGTGGTTCACTCTCCATGGCCATCAGGAGTTCTCTACTGAAGCTAATAAACAATGCCAGCTAATACAGGTTGAACCTCCCTAGTCCAGCACACTCAGGACCTGACTGGTCCCAGATGAGGGATTTTGCCAGACCAGGGGAGGTCATTTTGGACCCCTGCCACTGGTCCCCGGCCCAGCCGCTGCCCTCCTGGCTGGCTCCCCACCTCCTGCTGGCCCCTCTGCCCTGCCAACCTCACTGGGCAGCCATTACTGCCAAGGCTCCGGGACCCACCGAGCAGCCCCTCGCTGGGACTCTGGGACCCACTGAGCAGCTGGGTGCACTCTGCTAGGGCTCTGGGACCTGCCGGGTAGCTGCATGCACTGAGCTGGAACTCTGGGACCCACTGGGCAGCCTCACGCACCATGCTGGAGCTCCAGAACCACCCAGGTACTCATGTGCCACAGCTCCCTGCCCCACTGAGCTCCGCTGCCATGTGCTGGGTATCCCTGCTGGCCCTCCACTGGGATTCTCTGATCCTGCAATATCCGTGCTGGACCATGGATGTTGCCAGACCAGAGAATCCTGGTTAAGAAAGTTTAAACCTGTAGTAACTGGGGATTATTTTTGTCATGTGCACACGTGTCCCTTAGGAACTAAAGTGAGATCACCAGCTCATTTCCCATAGGTCACTGACTAGCCACTACAAACCCAGGCCAGATTCACACTAGTCATCTAGAACCAAAAGTGTCTTTTATTATTGTGTCAATTCTCTGAACAGTCTCTTCATCCAACAGTCTTGTATATTGCAATACATGACAATCATAAGTAAAAACAAAATAGTTTGCTCTCTTTGTTTATGACAGTTTTAGTAGTATGTGATTACTTCGTAAATCCCCTGACATCCCACATTCTGCAGCTGCCTATTATGACTAACCTCAGTTTGGTCTGGCTCTTGCTAGCTTCCATTGTATAGGACAACATGTTTAAGCTGGAGCATTAGGTTACCTCTTAATGCCATATCTTTACATCTTCAAAGCACCATACATTGGTAAATGTGGATTCCTAAGGCTGAGTATAATCAAATTTACTCTCTGCTGACAGGAATATGGGAAACTTTGACACATGTTAGTGTTGGTATGAAATGAGATTTCCAGCTGATTATTCCTGAAAATGTAAAGCCAAGCACCAGTATTCTGGAATGAAGATACATTAAAGATCATGCAAGGGAAACGAGAAAATCTCAGAACCACTCTGGCTGAGTTACCATTTGTCATGTTTATCACTAACAGGGCTTTACATTTTTCTAACTCTGTTAAAAAGTTTTAAATGATTGGATATGCTTGGATGATTGTTACTACAGTAGTAAGTTGAGCACTCTGAGTTAAAGAACCAGCCTTTCTATTATAAACTAGCCAATTAGCCTGCCATAAGATGGGATTTTTCAGGTCTCTCCTCCACGTTGGTCTTCTCTCCTGAGCCTCCGGTCTCTCTCTCTCTCTCTTCCTCCTCCTGCCTCCCCCTCTCTCTCTCAGTTCTCCTCCGCCTTCTGCCTCTCTCTCCATCTCTCTTTCTCTTCTCCCTCTCCTCCTGCCTCTCACTCTCTCTCTGCTCTCCTGTGTCTCTGTCGGGGATGCACGCTAGTCCAGGCCCTGCCTCCAGGGTGTATACGTCACTGCCCCGCCCCCCTTCACCTCCTGCTGTAGCACTCGGCTGACTTCTGCGCCGCTCAGCCAGGCCACTGCGCGGGAGCAAGCGGCACAAACGGCCTCTTTCTTTCTTCTCCTCCTACTGCCTCGCCCTCTCTCTCTCAGCTCTTGTCCGCCTCCTGCCTCTCTCTCCATCTCTCTCTTCTCCTCCTCCCACCTCTCACTCTGTGTCTCTCTTCTCCTCCTCCTGCTGCATCTCTCGAAACTCTCTCTCTTGCTGTCCTCCATTCTCCTCTCTGTCTCCTCCACGTCCTCTGTGTCTGCTCCGCTTTCCTCTTTTTAAATCCGGCGCCCTTTCCTGACATCAGAGACGCAAGCTCATCCGGGCCCCACCCCCGGCTGTTCCCTCTGCACAGTGCTGTTGTCTCCCTCCGTGGGGCTCGGCTGACTTCTGGGCCGCTCAGCCGGGCTGCCGGGGGGGGGGGGGGGGAGTGGCACAAGTGGCCGTTTGGGCCCCACGCTCCCCATGCAGCGCTTGTGCCACTTGCTCCCCCATGGCGGCCCGGCTGAGCAGCGCAGAAGTCAGCCGAGCGCCATGGTGGGAGGCGAAGGATGTGACTCAGGCAATAGCACCGCCCAGAGGCAACAGCCAGCATTTCAGCATTACAGAGTCACAGGCATTGGGCTACTATATATATGATACCTGAATTCAAAACCAGTTTAGGTTACTAATGAAGATGAATTTTGAATGATTACCGGATACTGTTTTATGAGATATGGACAAATGTGACAGTTTTGGTAATCTCAATTCCAGAGAAGCCCAAGAGTCAGAATCTCATACTGATAAGTACTGAGCATCTCCTGAATGACATTCAAGCACTCTTGAGTCTCACTGATGTTAATTGCTATGTTGATTAGTGGAAACTAAGGGCGCTCAGCACCTTTCAGGCAGTGATGTTAAGGAAAACTTGCACCAAGATACCCATGCTATGTGTGCCACTAAATGGTGCTATTCTCAATAATTATTATTGTTAATAGCCCCTCCCTTTCATGAGCATCAAATTTCACATGAAAAAAGAGGAATATAAAAATGATATCCCCTATTCCTATCTGTTGTACGTGTAGTCAGCACAAAATATGTCATCTGAGAGCATAAAGTAAATATCAAACTCAGTAGTTTAGTACTATCACATGATAAAGCAAGAATTGAATGTACCCGAGTATATAGTGTTATCAAGGCAGGCTGATAACAGAGCATGCTCTGTAAGGGCTTCTTTCCTTCAAAATGCTGCATCTCCCAGATGCCAAAGATGCTAGATTTGTTGACCTTCAGGCACACCAAAAGTCAAACTTTCTGATGAGGCATTGGCCAGCGGCTGAGGCAGTTATGGAACTGGGATTTCTGTCTAATGGGATTGATCCAAGTGATTTTCACTGTGCATTCTTTCACATTGATTGTAATGGCTACAGTGGGGGTTTTGTTGTGCTTGGAAAGAGAATTCAATTAGAGATGCATTGTCTAAGCAATTAGGGCAGGAGTTTGGGATTTGGGAAACCCAGGTCCAAGTCTCTGCTCTACTTGTGTGACCTTGGGTAAGTCATTTAATCTCTGTCCAATCTGCAAAATACCAGAATTACCCTGCTTACCAAGAGACCTGTGAGAGTAAACATAATAAACATTTTCAGGCATTCTGATACGACAGTATCAGGAGCCATTAAAGTATCTTTGATAGATTTTTTTTTCTTTTTGTGGTCAGATATTCATTACATAGCAATGGTAAAAATTTCAGATCAGGTCAGTACCAGTGATCATATGCAGCTTTCTTAAGGATATCATATAATAAAGTAGAAAGTATATTCCTTCTCGACAGAAACAATGCTTCTGTAATGAGAAGCACCTAGAAAGTACCCATAATGTACACTATGGAAGAATAGATCCAAACCATTATACAAAACCCAGACAAACTGAACCAAATCTCTTTTGAATTTTAAGATTTTTAAATCTCTCATTTCCACACTTCTGTGCACTTCTTAGATCCAGCTGGGCCTGGATGTGATGAAACTTGAGAGAAGTCTGAGATACAAGTGTTGCTGTTAGTGTGCTTCATTACAGAGAAACTGGACTTTGTGTTTGACCACTATGAGAAATGAGGTTTTAATATGGGCCCTTTCACTAAAGCCAAAGTATTGTGAGACTAGACTCCCCCACTATACTCCCCCACTATACTGGAAACAAATGACAAGAAATCTCATGAGTAAGCCAGTTATGTGAGATTTCTGAGCTCAGAGCCAATACCTCTGCAGGAGGTTTCACTAAAGACCCTAAACTTGGGAGTGCTTATGTGATCTGAATGCCACCCACTTCTCACTTTTGAATTGTTCTCATCATTAATAAATGATAGGCAAAACAGTAAGGGCATCACATTAAACAAAGAGTTTAGTAATTCTTCATGTTTTCCAGTAGTATGATTACAGGCTTGCAGAGTGATACCTAAACTGGGGAAATCTCTGTTTCTGAAACATAAACCACTGGTAATTTCTACTCTGCCAACCAAACCTTCTCACTCAAACTATGTCTTGTTTTTAATGCAAATAAATCCAAACACTGATACACTAAACAATTTACAGTGATAGGAAAATAATAACATTCTTTATAGACCATCCAGTTTTTTTCATCGTAAATAAGTCAGGCACCTGGAAACTAACTTTTCTTTGAACAATTAATTTTACAATGATTTCTAAGATTCCAAGTTGCACATGATTAGAGTAAATTAGTTACAGTACCTTGGAGTTTAGAGAGCAATTATTTTTGACACCTTTTATCTGTAATAGCGCACCCACTGGAATATAAAATTATTCTCTATTTTAAAGCATACCTAGCACATGCTCACTCACTCGCTCTCTCACACAAAAAAGTTTGTAAGTTACGTTTGTACTACTCATACACTTTAAAAATGTTTCTTACATATAATGCACAAATAGGCCTTATAATGCTTTAAAATGATAATCATATTAGACAATAGCCTTAGGAAGGTGCTTTGACAGCCATTCACCATGATTTCTGACCTTTATAACAATCTCTGACTTAGTGATACTAGGATTGTTTTCCAGTCAATGGATTAAATTCTCAGGGTCATGTAACAGTCACAAATTCAGTTCCCATTAGCGGCCATGGAATTTGTGTGAGCAGATCATGGGCAGAGAGCATCTTCAGGCCTTAGCCAGAGCTACACATTGTTAAACAATTATCATAACCCATATCTCTAAGTAACTCTCAAAATTAAATATTCACTACAATAATAATCTACTGAAATTTTATTGTCATATCTGCCAGAAGGATTACTATAACTTCCCAGAAAAGTCAATGGGTCAAATCCTCATGCAGTTTTCACTGAACTCCTATAGGAAACTGTCTGAGTAAAAATGAAGTAAATCCTGATTAAGGATCTGCGGTTTTGGAAAAATACACCAAGGAGAGTGCATCCCTCTATGTAAGAACCTCTTGGCTGAAATCAGAACAGTAACTTAAAAGACATGATGAAAGAGTATCAGGAGCTTGAAACACCAAAAACAAAATGGAAGAATATAATAAGACAGTTGAACAGACTGAGGTAATCTATTATATTTTTTAAGCTTTATCGAAGGGCTTGGATACAACCGCATCTGCTCTAATCCCACTGACAGAGACCAGAAACTTCAGGATCTCTACCAAGCATTTATAAACCTCAACTACCCACCCGGAGAAATAAAAAAGCAAATTGAAAGAGCCAAACGAATACCTAGAAACCATCTACTACAAGACAGACCCAAGAAAACCAACAATAGAACACCACTTGTCATCACCTACAGCTCCCAACTTAAACCTGTCCAACACATTATCAATAAATTACAGTCTATACTGGAACAGGACACTAAACTCCAAGAAGCTCTGGGAGACAGACCCATAGTCTCCTACAGACAACCACCTAACCTCAAGATGATTCTTACCAACAACCACAGGACATACCACACTAATACCAACCCTGGTACTTTCCCTTGCAACAAACCCCGTTGCCAGCTTTGTCCACATATTCACTCTGCTGACACCATTATTGGGCCTAACCAAGTGAGTTATAAGATCAAGAATACATATTCCTGCGCCTCCAGAAATATAATCTATGCTATCATGTGCCGAAAGTGTCCGTCTGCTATGTACATTGGACAAACGTCTCAGACACTTCGCCAAAGAATCAATGCCCACAAAAAAGACATTAGACAAGATCACAAAGAAAAAACAGTTGCTTGCCATTTCAACCAGAAAGAACACTGTCTCAGTGACCTAATCACCTTCATCCTACTTCAGAAGACTTTCACATCTGCACTTGAAAGGGAATCCTCTGAACTGGCATTCATGCTAAAATTCGACACTCTCCGCGGGGGGCTGAACAAAGACCCCAGCTACCTTACCCATTACAAAGATAGCTTCCCCAATTATCAGTTCTAATACTATTAACTCACAGACATCTACCCTTCCCCACCTCTAATATCATTAACTCACAGGCATTCACCTGTTCATTTTTTTAAAGTGTATCCGTTGGTATATATGGTTGTGACTATTTTCTTCCACTATTTGATCTGAGGAAGTGGGTCTGGCCCACGAAAGCTCATCGCCTAATAAACCATCTTGTTAGTCTTTAAAGTGCTACATAGTCCTGTATTTTGTTTCAGCTACACCAGACTAACACGGCTACATTTCTATCATAATCTGACATGCAGTTTGAGAAAAATACGAGGTTAAATAGAGATGAATTAGAAACAGTTTAACAGCCTCTGGTATGAAAAGAGAACTGTCACAGTCATGTATATAAAGGAAGGCTAAAGCCCAGATCCTGGCTCTTTGGAAGCTTTGACAGTCTGCAATGGAACAGGAGTTACCTTTACTCACAAGCCCATGAAATTATGCCAGTTTCTATCAGATGAGGACTTGGTCCTCTCTCTTTTAGATCAGTAATCCCTGTGTTGAAGGTTAATGAAATCAAATACATTTTTCAACAATTCTTTCAGGAGGAAGAAGTTTATCTTTATTCAGCAGCAATTTAGAAACTAAACAAAATGTAAACCCTGCTCCCAATACATTAAAACGGGGTTTCTTCCAGTGCTAGCACATGGGCTCCCATTCAGTGTCTTTTAAAGAGATTTATTATTTTAATAGAAACAGAAAAACAGTCCTTACCTTTAGGTTAAAGGACCATTCCTCTCAGGAATTGCTGGCAGCTTCCCAGTTCTGTTTGCTCTTGGGCAGCAGCTTTTGATGTCTCCCTGAGTATCTGGAGCCTTCATCCATGGGATCCACTATCTTCCCTCTTGTTGTCCCACCCCTCATACAGCCTGTCCTAATCAAGTCCCCTCTGCCTGCCCACTAGGAGCTTCTAATAGACTGAAGTATAGGCCCACTCCCTCTTAATTGGCTGGATTGGACTCATAGGGTATGTCTAGACAGCAGTACTATTTTGGGATACATCTGGCATTCCAAAATAGCATTTTCTGCATCTTAGCAACAAGCCCGTTATTTTGAAATATATTCAAAATAATGGGCTTGCTAGTCCAACATCCCGCTAAGCCCCATTCCATGAGGATTAAGGGACTTGTTAGCATAGTGGTCTATTGAAAAATTTGGCATTGTCTACACAGCACCAAATTTGCATAGCTCAAATTGCTCATCTTATTTCGAGCTATATGGTGCTGTATAGAAGTACTCATGGACTCATAGACATCTTAGTCTGAACCTCTTGCACATCTCAGGCCACAGAACCTCATCCACCCTCTCCTGGAATATACCCTCAACCTCTGGCTGAGTTACCAAAGTTTTCAAATCCCAAAATGGGCGTAATACACAGGCTTCACATCACTTTCACTTTCACTTATGTGGAGTGTCACTAAAGCGCTAATGAGCATTTAACCTTAATACAGTTCTCACATGTTTTGCTGCAGGGGCAGTGAACCATCTATTCACAGCAACCTGTGACAGATGCTGATAGCAACAAAATAAATATTGATTTGATCTACTGTAAATAATAACATCATAACAAGTCTATGGTCCCTTAGAACTTCACTGTTAAAGTTCCCAGTGAGTGAAATGACAAGGCAAAAGTGAGGCTACAACTTAATTCCTTGTTTTCCAAAACCTGAGTCCCCATAACCTGTGAAATAAAGCAGTAGTTTAATCTGTTAAGAGTAGAAAGGTTGGCACACACTGGAACAGCTGTGATTTCAGTGCTCCAGTAGAGGTGTATACACATGCAAGCACACCAACACACAGAGTTCGTTATGCACTTCACAAGTCTCTAGAACCTTCTTTCCCAGAATCTTAAAAGGAGTTTGCAAAAGATTATTTTATTGCCCCCATTATGGAGCTACGGCAACTGGTCCGCAGAGAGATTATGTGAATTGCTCAAGGCCCCACAGCCACTCTTAATAGTGAAATAGTAACCTGGTTGCCTGACTCTGTACCCTGACTTAGCACTCAACAATACTGACTGTCATTTGAGACCCCAGAGATGGGATCTGAGAACAAATTGCCTGACTGAGTCTTCAGAAACAACTGGGGTTTGAGTTCACTTTTCATTCCATGCTTTGTTCTTATGAACTTCTTGTGGAGGTCATGCTGTGTAAATAAATCATATTTTTAATCTTTTTTCCCGGCATTGGACACATTTAATACCCACTTGTGTCACATTTGAGACACAAACAATCATAGAAGGGAGAGAGCACAGCTTTTGTATTTAAACAGAGCTTTTGCTCTGGAGCCTTTAGTTTAGTTTCAGCTAAATAAATGAATAAATACATAAATAAATAAATAGAAACAAGCACAATTTGAGTTTGTTGAAATATAAATTTGTTATTAAACCATTATCCCTACATTGGCTGCTTTAGGATCCAAAAATACCCACAATTGGAATTCTAATATTGAGTGCTCATGTAGCACTTTTCAGGGAGAGTTAGCTCAAAGCACATTACTATTAACAAGCAAGGTATCTATAGTCATTATCCTCATTTTACAGATGAGAGTTTAGACTTGCAACAGTATTTAGGCTCCTAACTCACACTAAATCACAAGTGGGTGAAGTGACTTGTCAATCAGTTTTAACGCTGATGTACAGTAATAACAAAGATGCTTACTTCAACTTGGCTGAAATTTCTTTTTGTGTCAGTCTAATGCAGTCAGAAGGTAGATTGTGCGAGAGCATGGTCCACATCTGGTCCACCAAGGCATTTGATCCAGACCATGGCCCACCCTGCTATGCCTCTGCCCCCAGGCCAATCAAGACCTGGGGGTAGGAAAGTGCAGAAAATCATTTGCTGTTCAAAGCGGCAGGGGCGTGCAGTGCCTAGAGGGAGTCACCAACTGTTTTGAATGGTGAACAACTTCATGCACACCCCTATCTGCTGGTCCTGATTGGCTGGGGGGCAGGGGAGCACATGAAGTCTCTTCTCCCCACCAGGAAGCCTGGCATCAAAAGGAACCACCAGGTGTTCAAAACAGATGGCGGTTCCTTCTAAGCACCACATGGTGCTGGCAGGGTGGGTGAGGGCCCTGAGGTGGGCAAGGGCTAAGAGACTTTGTGCACCTGAACCACTTTTTCCACCCGTGGCCCCATCCCTTCTGCCTGAGGCCCCACCCCTTCTGGGGGCCAGAGCCAGAATTGGTGAAGTGGCCTCACTGCAAAAATTATTGCCCACCCTGTGCTACAGTGATAGGCCCTTTGAAGCTCACTGTGTGAATCTGCTTGGGATAGAAACTCCCTGCTCAGTTTTATGCATTGTGTGACATTCCCCCTCCATGCTTTGTGAAAATTGACTTATGAATATAAATATGCATAATTTGAAGATACTTCAGACAAAATAGCTCACATAACCTATCAATTTCAATGTGATGATTTGCTGAATCTGTGTACCCTATTTTTGTGCATGTATCATTCATGTATGTGTAGTTAGAAATACGAAGTGTGAATCTGTTTACATTTGAAATGTGCTAATGAGAGTTATTACTGGTGATCAACTCAATGACTTCTAAACATCCTTGTTTGTCCTGTAATTCCAGAAGGTGGTTGGTGTTAGAAAGACATGTGACCATACCACATGGTATAGAAATCCATTTTGAATCTGAAGTTTTTCCCTGGCAAGCGGGGATTGCAGACAAAAAGATTCTCAGCCTGGAGAAGAATCTATTTAAACAATGAGAAGCAATCAGCTCTTTGTCTTCAGCTGGCTTTTGAAACTGCCTGACTCACTGTAAGAGGAAAAAATAACTGTAAAGAGGGCAAGTCAAAGTAAAAGAGTTTATATCTTAGTTGAAGATTATGCCTAAAATAAGAACAGCTTTTTAGGGTAAGAAGCTGCATGCAATAAGTTTCTTAGTGAATTAGAATGAGTTATGCATTTTCTTTTCATTTTAATCTAGTAACTTACTTTGACCTGTCTGTTTTCACTTGCAGCCACTTAAATCCTATTGTTTGTCCTTAATAATAACACTTTTATGTATTATCAGGCCTAGTGTAAATAATTGTTACCTGGAGAGAGCAACCACTGTGTATCTCTCTTTTCTTAATAAAGGGAACTTACCAGAAACTTTCCCCGTGTAACACTTTTACACAATGATGGATTTATTTGGAGTTTCGATCCCTTTGGGGGGTTGGTTTCCTGGGTGCTATGCATTAGAATTGCATTCTCCCAGAGCTGAAGTAGTTCATGGTCTGCATTGCTCTGCAAAGGGGCGGTAAACCTAATTCTGTGCCTTGTCTTGGGAAGACCCCAGGATCTGGCCCAGCAAGATGGGGTAGGGGTGCAAAGCCCCAGAGTGCAAGAAGATGGTTATCAGTGGCATGATCAGCACACTAAAAGAAAAGGGCAACTAAAATGATTAGAGGTTTGGAACAGGTCCCATATGAAGAGAGGCTAAAGCGACTGGGACTTTTCAGTTTGGAAAAGAGGAGACTGAGGGGGGATATGATAAAGGTATATAAAATCATGAGCGGTGTGGAGAGGGTGCATAAAGAAAAGTTATTCATTAATTCCCGTAATATAAGGACTAGCGGACACCAAAGGAAATTAATGGGTAGCAGGTTTAAAACTAATAAGCGGAAGTTCTTCTTCACACAGCTCATAGTCAATCTGTGGAACTCCTTGCCAGAGGAGGCTGTGAAGGCTAGGACTATAACAGAGTTTAAAGAGAAGCTAGAAAAATTAATGGAGGTTAGGTCCATAAAAGGCTATTATCCAGGGGGTAAATGGTGTCACTGGCCTCTGTTTGTCAGAGGCTGGAGATGGATGGCACAAGACAAATCACTTGATCATTATCTTTGGTCCACCCCCTCTGGGGCACTTGGTCCTGGCCACTGTCGGCAGACAGGCTACTGGGCTAGATGGACCTTTGGTCTGACCCAGTGCGGCATTCTTATGTTCTTATCTTCACTGGGAAACAATTCTAAGAGGTCATCTATGACCACACCCTTCACACATTGGAGGATTTCCCTATGTCTAAATCCTCATAGGATAACCTCAGTTGTATGCTAGCATAACATCATTCAGCTGCTGGGATGTCTGTCAGGAGCATACAGGTAAAAAGGGGGAACAGAGCAGAGTCTCCCTTCCTCCTCGCCAAGTTTTTGTGGATTCTTCACCAGTTTCATCATGTCTCACTTTGAAAAAGACAGCTGAACCTTGTCAATAAGTCAGGTTGGACAGGTATGCATTTAGTTTGCACAAATGAGCTGGTTAGGGTGTCTTCTAACAGGTGCTTAGGTAGACAAAAATGGTATCTATGCTGAGAAAATAAAATAGTACATTAAGTAGCACTAGGAACTGGGAATTCTGGGGGAGTGTCCTAACCTTGAGCTACAGAGTCACTCTCTACTCTGCATCCTTATGATAATTAAATTACTTAAATAAAGTTGAACAGCTTCAACAAGTATGATTCACAGTTCCCCTTGCCATAAGAGGGGAGATGTAAGTTCAAATGTCTACTGCAGGGATTCACACAATCCTGTGTGATTGCTCTAACCTTGACATATTGGGTAAAAGGGGATGCTGTTGCCACGACCAAGTTTGTGAGTGTTGTTCCAAGAAATGGCTCAGATACGTATCTTAAAGCTGTACATTTTGAGTAGGAGCAAATGCCTCCTATTGGCCTGGACATGGGTGCTAAGGCCCTTTGAGTAGGGCTCAGATCACACTCATCTCTTTGGCATTTCTGACTGGCTAGTTGAGACATGTCCCTGCCCAGCTTGCCTGCTTTTGTGGATCCCATTCTTAGGTTCCTAACTCCCCACATGCATTGTACAGGGAGTATGGGTGTCTCGTGCTGGGCCATGGATTCCATTAGTTGGCAGGGCACATAAATGGTAGGTATTGCAACACTGAATATAGGGCCCCCTATGGATCTAGCCTTAAGTGACCACATCTGGTTTTCAGAAATGCTTTAAGTGTTTTTGTTACTTTTCTAAATGGGAATGAGGGCTGATCTATACTTAGGTTATTTTGATATCATTATGTTGGTTGGGGTGCTTTTTCTGCCATTGTATTTATGTACTTGTAAAATCCTTAGTGGAGGTGCAATTCAGCCAGTATAAAGGTTCCCAAACCAAGATTAGCTCTCCTGGCTTTCATATTTTAAAACTGAGATATTTTCATATGAACTGGGGTAAGGGAGGAGTTGCTGCTTTATTTAGGCCAGTATACTTTCTAGTTAGACAAACTCTTAAGCTCCTAAAGGTATGTCCACAGTGGAAAAAATAAATCCTGCAGCAGCAAGTCTCAGAGCCTGGGTCTACCGATTCAGGCTCATGGGGCTCACACTACAACATTGGCAATAAAAATAGCTGTGTATATGTTCTGGCTTGGGCTGGAGCTCAGATTCCAAACTCCCTGACGTTCCTGGGTGTCAGAGACAGAACATCTACCTATCTCAGTGAAAGCTAAGGTTAGAAGAACTCAAGTTGAGCCATGGGTCCTCACTTGACTTGGCTCAAATCTTCCACCTGTGGAAGGTCCTGAATCTCAGCTGGGAATTAGCACAATTTGTGTGTAGATGGAAGGGGGTTAGGCTTGATCTGGAGTTTATACAGTGGACTTACATTTTGCCATGAATATACACCTTAAGTCTCTTCAGTGGTTTTGAAATTTTCAATTGATAGTATGTGTCAATTAACATATTCTGAGGCCTTCAGCCCTGGGCATTAAACTTCTGAAATAAATGTTCCCAGTAGAACTAAAGAAACAACTTTAAGGCAGCAGAATCATTTTCATTTTTAAAAAAATGCCTGAAGTTACAAGAAATATTTTCATGTGTTGTAGCTTTTGCGATCAGTAGAAAGAATGCCAGGGAGGAGAGATGGAACAGTATTAGATTTCATCTGCAAGGCAGTAAAAGTTACTCTAGCTGCTATGGAGGATTGAGCTGAGGCACTATGTGTGTAGAAAGGTCCCCTATCTTTTGTATTTATTTCTTTTTTTGTATTGCTGTAAGGTAGTATGCCTCACATGTGGAATCTTTATATCTGCTCCTGAGAAGGGGTTATTTTGAAAAGCCAAGAAGAACAAACCTGGGACATATATAGGATTTGCTTCCACATTTTGTTAAGGTTAGATAGCACTTTGCTTTCAATGTTATTGCTGAATAACCTCGGAGGCCAAGGCCAAAAGCCAAGTGTTAGTTTATCTTTGAGACACCAGGGAGAAACTTCTGGATTTCTTTTACATGGCACATGAAGACTAGAGCATGGGAGAGACAAAACAGGATATTGCTCTCCCTATTTGGTTACACATCCATATTTCCCAAGTGTTTTGCATGTGTTGCCTCTGAAATAAACTGTGTTATGAAGGGGTCTCAAACCTCTCTTCTGATTTTATGTTAGATGGGGAGAGAAAAAAAAGTCTCAGAGAAGTATGGTACATTTTTGCATAGGTGCATTGCAAGCATCCAAAGAACAGAGTTCAGGGGTACAAAAAAGTAACAATGGAGATTCAATGTACAATTAACACTCTTCATTGGTATATTCAGATATATTTCTATATAATTACATACAGTACATATTAAAATAATTTTAAGACTGCAAAGCCAAATGTTAGGAAATGGCAGAGTGAATGTTACATTCATTCTCCTTGCACGTATGCATTATGATATTCATTAGTCACATGATCACATGCTATTTTATACAAAGGATCCCTTACTAATTTTCTAGTTTTTAAAAGAGTAAATTGAAAAAATAATGCCATCATAAGAAAACATGCTGGTTCCCACATGCTTCTGTGACGTACTGGGGGCTATGTTCACTCTTGTAGCGTCCGTGTTCACTCTGTTTTTGTGTTCACTGTTTACTTTGTTGTGCTGTATGTGATTCCTACTGTCCTGTGCTGCTTTGTAATGACTCAATGTGTGTTTAGTAATAGAGATGCAGCCTTGTTAGTCTGGTCTAGCTGAAACAAAAGATAGGACTATGTAGCACTTTAAAGACTAACAAGATGGTTTACTAGGTGTTGAGCTTTCGTGGGCCAGACCCACTTCCTCAGATCCAATTGTGGAAGAAAATTGGCATGACCATATATACCAAAGGGGTACAATCAAAAAAATGAACACATATAAAAAGGACAAATCAAATTTCAGAACAGAGTGGGGATGAGGGCGGAGAGGCTAATGTCTGTGAGTTAATGATATTAGAGGTGATAATTGGGGAAGCTGTCTTTGTAATGGGTAAGGTAATTAGCATCTTTGTTGAGACCAAGTTGTAAAGTGTCAAATTTAAGTATGAATGACAGTTCAGAGGTTGAGGCATACCTGTGCCGATCAAGAAAGGCTTCTTTGTCGGCACGTCGCGTCCAGACTGCCCCGATCTGCCGACAAACAGCTGATCGGCAGAGCGGGGCAGCCATTTAAATTTAAATGAAGCCGCGATTATTTTAATCGCGGCTTCATTTCCCTCTGCCGATCTGGCTAATCTACATGCCTCCGTCGACGGAGGCATGTAGTCTAGACACACCCAAGGTGTGGACACACGATGGATTTACATGATGGCATTATGATATTTTCTATCTTGTTTTTTATCCCTTTCTTAATAGTTCTAAATATACTGATAGCCAACTGCTGCTGTGCATTGAACAGATGCTTTCAAAGAAATAGCCATGGTGACCCCAAGATCTTTCTTGGGTGGTAACAGCTAATTTAAACACATTATCCCCATGTGCTTTATTTTGGGTTTATCAACCTTGAATTTCAGTTGTCATTTTTTTGCCAAGTCATTCAGTTTTGTGAGATTCCTCTACAACTCCTCACAATCTGCTTTGGACTTCAATATCTTGAACAATCTTGAATATCTTGAAACAATCTTTTCTCCAATAGCTGTGTCACGGAACGAGCACTCACCCACAAAACGCCCCCTGTTGGTCACTTTGGGAATTAGCTCTTCAGTCCTTAGTCAGTGTCCCTGCACTCTAGGGTCCTCTTGTTCCAGGGAATCCCCAATCCCCCTACACCTATCTTGCCTCAGTGACCCACTGCCAGTTGTCATCTAGCCCCTTACTCAGGGACACACTGCAGTCTGAAACGGCCACTCATCATTGGCCAGGTGGTGTGGACCTGCTGCCCTTTTCCTATCCTGGCTGTTTCCCTGCAGCCTGGGTGTGAGGTAAGGCCAGAGTTCCCCAGCTCTGCCTGCTTTTTCCCAGCTTCCCTGACAGCCGGGTACCTCCTGCTCCCCAGATAGAGCGAGAGTGTATCCATCCTCCTTTGCTCCAGGAGCCCTTATTTATGCAGGCTGAGCTGGTCCCTAATTGGCTGTCTTTGCCTCAGCTGTGGGCTCCACTCTCTGTCATCTCACAGGGCTAGGTTTTAACCCTTACAGGGCCAGTGCAGGGCAGACACCTCATCACAAGCTGTCTAATTTCCCTTAGAGCCTATGGTCAGGAACCTTGTCAAAGACTTTCTAAAAATGCAAGTACACTATATCAACAGGCTTGCCCTTCACATGCTTGTTGACTCCCCAAAAATTCTAATAGATTGGTGATAATTTCCTTTCACAAAAGCTGTGTTGGTGCTGTCCCCTAAAAACTGTTTATTGATGCCTCAGATAATTCTGTTCTTTACAACAGTTTATATTAATTTTCCTGTGTGACGATGTGCACTTACCTCTCACGAGTGCTTCCTGTTGACCGTTGCCCTCGTCAGGTGAGTCTCCAGTGGCTCAGTCCTTCAGCTAAATCAAACAGTCTAAATACATGAAGGAACTCCTTCTGGGGTAAGAGGTCCTTCAGGGCTTGTCCCTATGCTCTTACTAATGTCTGTAGACCGATCTCTGGGCTCAGTCCTCAGCCCCTTCTAGTGCAGATTTAAGTTCCTGGTATAGAGCAATGCCCTCAAGGCTTTCTTCCTGAAGACTCTGCCATCATCAGTTCTTATCACCCCAGCTCTCCAGCCAGGTCATTCCTTTATGATCTTCCCCCTTTTGAGATAACAGAATCCTGCAAATGGTTGGCCCTCTGCAGGGTCTTTAGCCCCTTAAATTCCAGCCCTGTGGTTGGACTTCTAAATGAAACTTACCCCCTTTCAGGACTTTGGTCACCCTAGCAGTGCCCGGTTAAATAGACCCAGTGACTGATGAGTAGGCTCAGACCCACCCACTGTTCCCAGATACCCTAAAATAGCATTCATATGCTGCTTTCTTTAATAGTTACTACTGCTGCATTCCATAGCTTGCTTCCCACATAGCCTCTTCCTCTCAGTCCTTGTCAGAGTTGATGTTCTTAATTCCTCTTCTCCCTCACTGAATGCCAGTGCCATCAGAATCCATCTTCTAGTTCTCTCTTGATCTCCAGCACCCAGCAAGGAGCTCTTTCTTTACTCCTCTGCTCCCAGGCAGGAACTGACTTGCTTAAGCCTTGCAGCACCTTTTAACTGAGCCAGCTGGGCTCTGATTAGCTGCTTTCTAGGCAGACCTGGAGGACCCACCTGTACTGCTCCTATTCTGGGTGTGGTGGGTGTGTTTGGTAGGACTGCATGACTTCCAGCAAGATGGCTCAAAGAGCCTGATACACCCCTGCACAGCCTGATACGGAAGTTAGGCTAAGTGCCGAAGGCTTCGTGCCCAGATAAGTTGTATGCTGTAATAAATCCAAGAGGAGACAAATGCTTGTGTAACTGACACCATGCTTTCATCTGCCAGAATGGGACAGGTGCTGTTTTGTGATAGCTTAGTGTCAGTGAAGTATCCAAGAGTACTCCTAGATCGAGAACTGAATTGACCAATTCTATTTTTATTTTTAATCAATGCAGGTGGCACTGTAGCTGCCAGCTCTTAAACATACTTTTCTCCACCTATCAACCTTACCTCTGTCATGTTCATGTTCATTTTAGGCCAACTGTTCATCATTCAAGAGGTGATTTCAACCAATCGTATTTGGTGGAAGCATTATGGTCATACGAGGTAAAGTTGTGCATCATCTGCATATTGCTAGCACTTGCGTCCAAGTTGTCTTACCAATTTACCTATATGTTGCATGTTGATGTTGCAAAGTACCACAGAGAGAATTGATTCTTGTGGAACATCACAAGTGACAGGCCTAGTGATGGAGATATAGTTTTCCATATTACTCATTGGGTGCATTCCTTCAGGAAGGACTAAGCACCATTGTAGTGCATTACCATTGAACTCAGCCACTTCTCTCAGGCAGGGCTGGCTCTAGGTTTTTTGCCGCCCCAAGCAAAAAATCCCCCCCCCCTTTTTTTTTGCTTTTACACATGTTTGCACTTTGCAATTTTTTTTTTTTGCTTTGGTTTTTTTGACTGTATAAAATTTTAAAAAATGTTAACAGAAAATTTGTAGTTAGTGAAATAAACTAATTTCCTACTAGTGTACTAACTTCATTTTAACAAAATCACAATTACAAACAATTTGGGTTCAACTATACACTGTAATGAAAAATGTTAGTGTCTTCCAGTGTGCCCAGTTTCTCATAAATTAAAAGAATGTATATGAACTGAATTTTTCTGGTTTTTATACTTGTGTAGCCTTTTAATAATTCAGTAAAAACTAAATTTTTTACAGTGGTACTTTCAATTGAAATTAATGCGAGTCCTGACAAACAATTTTGAGACACGGTGGACCTCAAATAATTTTTTAGTAAATTCAGTTTTGAGAAACTGCACTCACCAGAAGCCACAGATACTGGTAATCATATATATAGTAGCCCAATGTCTGAGAGTCTATAACACTGAAATGCTGGCTGTTCCCTCTGGGCGGCGCTGTTGCTGAAATGCTGGCTATTCCTTTTGGGTGCCCTGTGCTGCATGGGGAGCGCAGGGCCCAAACGGACTCTTGCTCCGCTTGCTCCCCCGCAGCAGCCCGGCTGAGTGGTGCAGAAGTCAGCCGAGCGCCATGGCAGAAGGGGAATGGGGGAAGGGCCGTGACATGCGGTATGACAGCAGCTCCAGGCACCTCCCCCTGGCTGTGAACATCACCACCCTGCCCCACTTCACCTCCCACCATGGCACTCAGCTGACTTCTGCGCCGCTCAGCCGGGTCGTCGTGGGAGAGCAAGTGGAGCAAGCGGCCATTTGGGCTCTCCCGTGGCAGCCCGGCTGAGCAGCGCAGAAGTCAGCTGAGCACCATGGTGGGAGGCGAAGGGGGGTGGGGAGGTGAGGCGCGGCGTGACAGCAGCTCCAGGCCTCACCCCCTGGTCATGAATGTCACCACCACCCCCCTTCGCCTCCCGCCGTGGCTCTCAGCTGACTTCTGCGCTGCTCAGCTGGGCTGCTGCATGGGATCAAGTGGTGCAAGCGACCATTTGGGCTCCACAGTCCCCATGCAGCCTGGGGAGTGCGGAGCCCAAACAGCCATTTGGACTCTGCGGTCCCCCGAGTGAGAGGCAGGGGGGGAAGGAGAAGAGAAAGAGAGACAGAGAGAGAGAGGCAGAAGGCAGAGGAGAGCTGAGAGAGAGAGGGGGGAAGGCAAAGAGAGGAGAAGAGAGAGAGAGAGATGGACGGAGCGAGAGATTGGAGGCTCAGGAGAGAAGACCGACATGGAGGAGAGACCTGAAAATCCCATTTTATGATGAGCTAATTGGCTAGTCATGTATATAGTAGCCCAGTGTCTGTGAGTCTGTAACGCTGAAATGCTGGCTGTTCCCTCTGAGCAGTCCATGCTGCATGGGGAGTGCAGGGCCAAAACGGTCGCTTGCGCCGCTTGCTCCCCCGCGGCAGCCCAGCTGAGCGGCGCAGAAGTCAGCCGAGCATCACGGTGGGAGGCGAAGAGGGGCGGGGTGGTGACATGCAGCATGACAGCGGCTCCAGGCCCCGCCCCCTAGCTGTGAACGTCACCACTCCGCCCCCCTTTGCCTCCCGCCGTGGCGCTCGGCTGACTTCTGCGCTGCTCAGCCAGGCCGCCGCGTGGGAGCAAGCCTCACAAGTGACCATTTGGGCTCCACGTTCCCCCGAGTGAGAAGCAGGAGGAGGAGGAGAAGAGAAAGAGAGAGACAGAGAGAGAGGCAGGAGGCAGAGGAGAGCTGAGGGGGGGGGGGAGGCAGTAGGAGAAGGAGAGAGAGAGAGAGAGAGAGAGAGAGACGGAGTGAGAGACCGGAGGCTCAGGAGAGAAGACCGACGTGGAGGAGAGACCTGAAAATCCCGTCTTATGACGGGCTAATTGGCTAGTGTTAAAAGAATGCGTAATGCTATAGCAGTGTTTGGAGTGAAAAAACCATTTCTTGCTATAAATTCTAATACTTTTAGAGGAGAAGTTTTAGAAATGCAAAGTACTCCACTTATGTGTGAAAATGATTGTTCCTTCTTAAGTCATTCTTCCACTCTACTCTGTGCTGACTGCTCCTCAACTGGAGCTTTGTGTCCAGTTCTGAGAACCACATTTCAGGAAAGACATGGAGAAATTGGAGAAAGTCCTGAAAAGAGCAACAAAAATGATTAAAGGTCTAGAAGGCATGACCTATGAGGGAAGACTGAAAGAATTGGATTTGTTTAGTTTGGAAAAGAAAAGACTGAGTAGGGGACATAGCAGCAGCTTTCAAGTACCTAAAATTGTGTTACAAGGAGGAGGGAGAAAAATTAGTTGCTTAACCTCTGATAATTGGACAAGAGGCAGTGGGGTTAAATCTCCTTGCTGCAATTTAACTGAGAGTGGTTAACACTGTAATAAATTGTCTATGGAGGTGATAGAATCTCCATCATTGGAGATATTTAAGAGCAAGTTAGACATCTGGCAGGCATGATGGTGCTTGGTCCTGCCATGAGGGCAGAGGACTGGACTTGATGACTTCTTAGGGTCCCTTCCAGTTCTACTGTTCTATGATTTTGCTGGGCTTATAAACTGGTCTTTGACTCTTCCAATGAATCATGTACTGTAGCCATATCAGGCAAACTATTACAGACTCTATGTGCTCATTAGGTTTCACAGTCTGGCTCCGTTTCAGACCCTGCTTCTGGATTGGCTCTGCTGCAGGCCCTTTTTGATAAATGGAGGCTGACAGGAAGGTTCTCTTGGCATGTAATAAAGCCACAGGATACACTTTGAGGAATTTACATTTAATTCTGTCTGAATCAGTTCTTGTTTTGCCACTATCAGCACTCAGGTTCCTCCCCTTCTCTTCACCTGGCTCAGGATGTCAGAAAACCAACAAGATCTGTGTGGGCGATGGGCAGTGAGGGGTCATTTGGGGACTAGCATGTCAATGGGTGAGGCCAGTGTAGAATGCTCATGATTTACCATGGGCAGGAGGCTGTTGTCCTTTTGGAGCTTTGGAATTTGTTGGAGTCCATGAGTCTTCCTGAATCATGATTGTTGGTCTGTCTTGTTGCTGGGGTAATGGAAGGTCTCTGACTGCTGACATATTGAGGTAATAAGAGCAGAATACACTATCCAATACAGAGGCTGGGTTGTGATCTCCTCTATTGTGACATCTAGGATGAAGTAAGGTTTAAGGTCTGATAGGCTGTGTTGGTTGGGCAAAAGATGACTTGTGAAAGTCAGGAGATTAGGGTTTGCACTTGTAGTCTTTCTGATATGAGTGTTGAAATCTTAGCAGATGACAAGTCTAGGGTATTTTACCATCAACACTGACAAGGTATCAGTGAGCCCAGTATGAATACTTTTGCCTGTGGTGGTTTGTGAGGGTGCATCTACACAGCACTCTTACCTAGAAATAAGCTACCCAATTTGCGCTATGCAAATTGTATAGCTTATTTTGAAGTAATTTCAAAATAGTTTATTTCAAAATTTGGCACCATCTGCACAGTGCCAAATTTTGAAATAAAGCGCTATTCTGAAATGTCCCTTATTGCACAAGGGTTGAGGTTTATAGGGATGTTGGAATAGCAAGCCCGTTATATTTCAATATGATGGGCTTGCTCTTAAGATGGAGAATAGTTGTCTTGGGATACCAGAGGTATCCTGAAATAGCTCCACGGTGTAGACATAGCCTAAATGAGCATTAAACCTATGTTAGCTTTGGCTCTGGTTTCTACTACCAGATGAAGGCATTCAAATGAAGTTTTTTAACCCAAGGCATCTCTCTTGGATTTGATATTTGCAGAGAAGATTAATGCAATGCCACCTGCCTTCCTAGGTCTGTGATGTACTGAGTAACCTGGAGGACCAGGTGCTCTCGAACAGGGCTACTGAACAGGTCTCAGTGATGCCAGTTATGCCAGGTTCTTCATCACGAATGAGATTGTCAATTTACTTATTGTTTTAGCAGAAGACCTTGCATCCTTTAGTGTTTTAGATTCACTCATTTTTTGCACTGAAATACAAACCAGCCTTGTCTGTGGGAAGTATGTAGTGTTTCCCTATTCTTTCACCCAGGCAGACTCTTAACTCTTTGTGTATAGAAAGTACAGCCAAACATTTGTTGGTGACAATCAGTAGGGTTTATTACAAGAGGTGCAGTCATACAATTGTATCAAAAGGAAGAAAGTATGTAGGTTTAAGACACTGAAATTCATGTTTACAAAACATTTGCCAAAAAATAATTTATTAGACAAGTAACATTGGCCAAACTTTCCTGATAAGACTTTGTTTATATCATCCTGCATTTCTTCACTTGTGATATATCGCTCACTTCTTTAGGACTGCTCCAGCAAATAAGAAGACCATATTAAGTACTAACAGGACCTCTGGGACACAAAACACTGTGAAAATACTTTAAATTCATTCTCATTTCAAAACATTCAATAAATCATGAACCAATCAGATTCCTCATCCAAACTCAACTATGAAACATACAAATTTTGGAATCCAATTGCTCAGAAAGTCTTCCTTATTAGACCAGCCTTTATAATGACTCCTTCTCTAAACTTAGAAACATGGCTTCAGATTAAATATCATAATTATATTCTGAAAATTTAGTAATGTATATCACTAGAATGTTAATAAAATAAACATATTTCTACGTGTATATTTTATTACTTGCTGAAACCCTGATGGGCAAATTGATAGAGCTAAGAAACATTAATGAGAAAAGAAACCTTCATGACCCCCAAAAACCTATCCACTAGCACTCAGACATCTGGAAAATGGATTATCTTTTGACTAATGACCTCATTTTCTTAGCACAAAAACACTGAGGGGCCAAGGAATAAAGTTATAACTAATCTTGTAATCGCTTATAATTTTTCAATGGCCTATTTTGTAAGATTTGTAATTGTTTTTACTGAATGCGCGCCTGGAGCAAATGGGAAAGTGCTTTTTAGGAAAGAAAAATAACAAAGTCTTGAAGGAATCCTATTGTTTTTAAGTGTGTGCATACTAGTAATTCCATTTGTCTCCGCTCTACATAGCAGAGAAGCAATTTAATAACAGATGAAATCAAGAGGGCTGAAGTGTTTAATGTTCATCTTGTTTCAGTCTTCACTAAAAAGGTTATTTGTGGTCATATGCTTAAATGATTAATAATATTAATAATTAATATTAACAACAAGGGGTAAGGAATGAAAGCCAGAATAGGAAAAGAACAGGTTCAAGAATACTTAGATCGGGGGTTCTCAAACTTCATTGCATTGGGATCCCCTTCTGACAATAAAAATCACTATATGACCCCAAGAGGGAGACTGATGCCTGAGCCTATCTGATGCGACACAGGGTAGGAGGCCTACAACCAGAGCCCTGTTACCCAGGGCTGAAGCCCTTGGGCAGGCTTGGGCTTTGGCTTCATCCCTGGGCCCCAGGAAGTCTAATGCCAGCCCTGGTGACCTCATTAAAATGGGGTCACAATTTACTTTGGGATCCCGACCCACAGTTTGAGAACCCATGGGTGGCTGGTGTGCTGGGGCGGGAGGCACTGTCTTCCCAAACTGCCAGCCTGGCCCCACCCACACTCTGTATTCAGAATGTCTACTGTTGGCGTTCTGGGGGTGCAGAGCACCTGACCTGCCCATGCTCCAGAGCCAGGGATGCTCAGGTTGTGCACTGCCCACCTTCCCCATGCTCTGGGACCAGGAAGGTTTGGGCTGTGCACCACCTACTCTTCTTGTGCTCCAAGGCCAGGGAGGCTCGGGCTGCATGCCGTCTACTCTCCTGGGGTATGTCTATATTACCCTGCTAGTTCGAACTAGCGGGGTAATGTAGGCATACCGCACTTGCAAATGAAGCCCGGGATTTGAATTTCCCAGGCTTCATTTGCATAAGCGGGGAGCCGCCATTTTTAAAACCCCGCTCGTTCGAATCCCATGCAGTGCGGCTACACGGGGCACGAACTAGGTAGTTCGAACTAGGAAGAGTTACTAACTAGTTCGAACATGGAATGAGGAGCAACGATAGTTCGAACTAGGAAGCCTAGTTCGAACTACCTAGTTCGTGCCCCGTGTAGCCGCGCTGCACGGGGTTCGAACGAGCGGGGTTTTAAAAATGGCGGCGCCCCGCTTATGCAAATGAAGCCCAGGAAATTCAAATCCTGGGCTTCATTTGCAAGTGCGGTATGCCTACATTACCCTCCTAGTTCGAACTAGGAGGGTAGTGTAGACATACCCCTGGTGATGGGGTGTGGTCTGGGCAGAAGGAGTGGGGTTGAGGGCTTGCTTCCCCCAGCCCCCACCAGCTGCCCATGAGAACCACTGAGTATTCATATCAGCAGGGTCTGATGACATTAATTCTAGGGTATTTAAGAAACCAGCTGAAGCAGTCTCATAACCTTTAGCAATAATCATTAAGAATTCCTGGGGGATGGCTGAGATCCCAGAGAACTGGAGAAAGGCTGAGGGGTCTATAATTACCTAACTTCAATATCTGGAAAGTTACTGGAACAAATTATTGAACTATCAAGTTGTAAGCACCTAGAGGATTATAGGGCGATATGTAATCGCCATCATGGATTTATGAAAAACAAATCACACAAAGCAAACATATTCCTTCTTTGACGGCATTACTGGCCTAGTGGATATTAGGGAGGCAACAGAGATGGTATTTCTTGACTTTAGTAAGACTTTTGACAGAATCCCACTTGACATTTTCGTAAACTAACTAGAGAAATGTGATCTACAGTAGTACCTCAAAGATATGAACACCAAAGCTATGGACACCAAGTGATGGAAGTAACCAATCAGGCAGCATCAGAGACAATGCCTCTCCCCCCCACCTCCATCATATACTGTATTGTGCCTATATGGCATCTTATAGATTGGCATATCTGGGCTGCCTATCACCACCCCCTGCACCTTCACACAAATTCAGCAAGATGATGGGGTTGCCTGCCCAACAGCCAGGACGATGCAGCAGAGCAGAAGCAGTGCTGGGATCTGCATTTCTTTCACCCCTTCTCTTCCTTACCAGGAGAGGGACACATTCTTTTGATCCCCCTCCCCCTTTCTCCTCTGCTGCTGCTAAAGCCTGGTCTGGAGTATCAGCTGCTGGATCTGGAGCCTTATGGTTTAAATCTGGAATCCAATTATTTGAATCCAGAACTAGAAGGAAACATTGTAAAGTTTCTCGGCCAGAGCCTCCACAGACTTGCAACATGTGCAGTTGTTCAGAGCGACACTGACATTTTGCTCCCAATTTTCACAGGTTGAAAGTTTGTGGAGGACCTGGTCCAGAAGCTTTACACTGTTTTGGGCCAATGAGAGCTGCTCCCATTGGCCAGGAAAGGCAAATTGTGGCCAATAGGAACTGCAAGTAGCTGTACTTTATGATGCAAAGCAAACAATATGTCTCATGGCTCGCCAGCAGCTTACCTTGATGAGCTGAATGTAGCCTATGTTCTACAGATTGCCCACCACTAATTTGCATAGCAATTGTGCTTGTTTGTTTGTTTGTTTTGAAGGAATGAAAAACTTTGCAACAATTTATAATTGTTGCTGGGGCAACACCACATCTAAAGAACTTCCACAGAAATTGTGAGTGCTAATTTCTAAATGGATGCCCAAGAGACCTAACCTGAAGCCAGAGATGAATTTTTCTGGTTATTTGTTGTTGTTGTTTCCCTCTCTCTCTTTCTCTCTCTCTCTCTCCCCCTCCTGTTTTTCCAGAAACAGCCTCAACAGATCCTGCAGCACTGTGCACAAGCAGGAAAGAGGGAAAGATCAGGCACAGTTGATACCATCTCCCTGCTCCCACGGCATGCCTCTGGGCAGGCCCCCAGATGGGCCTATTTGAAACCCTAGGGTGGGCGAGTGTCAGTCTGCCCACTTCTAACAGCCCCTCCGCCAGCCTTGTGGGAGGGACGACTGTACCTCAGGATCAACTAATTCCAGGGGACAAATAATGAAAAACACAGTCAGGAGGTGCGGGTCAGAGGTTCAAAATAGGGGAGCTGGACGGGGACACCTAGCAGAGAACCCTGGACAGCGCTCACTGCTCCTCAAAGCTGTCGATGGAGCCAGTGGACGCTGCCCAGAGGAACTCTGCCTGGATACGTGAAACTAGGGATGAACGGAAATAGGCCCCACAGTTGCAGAGAACCCCCTTGTCTACCATCCTCCTCCTGGTGTTATAGATAGTGGCTTTCGCCAGAGCCAGGAGGAGGTTGACGAGGAGGTCTTGTGACAAGGAGGTCTTGCGGTTCTGGAGGAGCTGGAATAGGGGCTGCAACCTGGTGCATTCCAGATACGCGTGCGCCAGGTTTTCCTTCACGCCGCAAAAGGAGCAGGTGTCTGGGATGGGGGTGAACTGGGGAGTAAAAGGGCCAATTTCCCAGGGGCCCAGTCCATTTAAAAGGGCCCAAGGAACCCCTGGCCTCCACCATTGTCACATTAGTGATGGGGGTGGCCAGGAGCCCCAGTTTCCCAGGCCCTTTTAAATTGCCTGGGTGCTGCCTGGGCTCCAAGGCATGCACTGCTGAGTCCCAGCATCCCTGGGGGCTGCAGAGCCGCTCTACTGGCCAGGCCTATTAGGCTTTGTGCACCCCGTTGGACAGCACCAGAGAAGGAGGTGCCAGAGGGTGAATTGGGGCAGCAACCCCCTTGTCTATGGTGGTGAGGCAGAGCCAGGGAGAGGAGCAGAGCAAGGAGGATATAGTCAGGCTGTGAAGAGAGGGAGGGAGCTGAGCTCCAGTGATAGAATTGGGCATGGGACTTTGGTGAGCTGAGAGGCAGAGGAGCTGGGCTGGGGACGGCTGGGAGGTGCCGGGAAGGGAAAGGGGGTGCAGAGGTAGGCAGGGACATCTGGGGGAAGGAGCCAAGCAAGGAGGGAGGGACATAGAACTGCTGCAGGGAGGAGGTTCTGAGATCATACTGAGGATCCAGTAGCCACTGTGCAACATCTGCAGCAAAGGCACTCCTAGCCTGTTACTATAAATTCCAACTCCACCACCTCATGGTGCACTTCCACAGGTATGGCTGCCCACAGCTCCCATTGGCTGCATTTTGCCATTCCTGGCCAATGAGAGCTGTGGGAAGCAGCACAGGCTACAAAGACTTGATGGCTGCCACTTCCCACATCTCCCATTGTCAGGGAACGACAAACCACAGCCACTGAGAGCTGCAGGCAGCCATCTAGTGCTGCCTTGGTGTGATGGCTAAATTAAATTTGAAAAGTAAATGGGAGCCAGGGCAAGGTTGCCAGGTTTCTACTGAATTAGTAGCCTAACGTCACTTAAAAATTAGCACAATCTATTTATTTAAACAAAGTTTTATTATTAACACATTCATAAACATTTGAAAAGAATTACTACATGGAGTACAGTTAAATGATGGATATTAGCAGCATGTATCTATAATGAACAATTTTGGGCAGTCAAATCTTACAAATTGTTCAGAATGTGTATAATGTGCATTGAAGGCAAATATTTGTGATGAATATAAAGGATTAAGCTGGAAAGAAGATTCTAGTCTGTTGCAATAAAGTTTGGTAGGTAAAGCTGCCAATCTTCCAGGATTGTTCTGGAGTCTCCAGGAATTAAAGATTAATCTAATTAAACATTATGTCTTGCCATGAAATGGCCACAAATATGTGCAATCAAAATTGGCAACATTATTTGTGGGAGTACACATCATCTCAATGAAAGCCATGCGAGGTACTCAAGTTTGTAAGACGCTGTCATATCCTCAGAAATGTTAAAGGGTACGTACAACAGGAGAGAAAAATTCTTACCTGCTGGAAGAGAAATACAGCAGACAGCTGCAAAATGACTGCGTGAGGGCAGCAGTTGAAAGCCACCAGAACCACAAAAATGAAACCCCAGTTTGAGGAGATTTGATAAATCCAGGCATTCACAGAGGACTCAGTGTTCTGTGTCACATTCTATGGACCTAACCCAAAGCCCATTGCAGACAGAGGAGAGAATCCCACAGACAAGTGGGACTATATGGTAGAATAAATGGCCACAATGGGGTTCTGCCAAAAAATTAGACTTGGAAAAAATGTGGAAGTTTTAGTGTAATTTAAACAACATTTGTGGTGACGACAGCTCATGCTTGCTTGCTTCTAGCAGGGAAAGATTACAGGTGGTCTATTCTGCAGGGCTGCTCTTGCAGCCTGAAATTTCCAACTCTGGGCTGGCTCTGAGGATAATTATCCCCTGAATGAGCCTGGGAGCAGCCCCATGTTTACTGGTGTCAGAAGGGGCTTGCTCCTGCCTTTGTAACATGTAGACATGTGAAGGTGAGGGAAACTCATGATGAAATCTTCAGCAAGCATCTTCTGACCTAAGCACAGAGCTTCCTCCTGCCCACCCTTTCAGAGTATGATGTTGCAGGAATGAAAAAGTCCTGCTACTGGCTCTGTCAGATACACCTCTGCATTCTTATTTACTAAGCAAAGAATAGGCAAGTGAGGGGTGAGATATAGAGGAGCAAGCAATGGGGTCATTCCCAGCTGATGAGGGAAGGGAGGTTGCTCCCAGCAAGTGGTACAAACCTCATGGGTGAAGGGTCAGATGCCCTCTCCTCCACAAATGGTACCATTACCATCTTCAGCTAACCCCAAAGTAAAACAGTTCAACCTAAATCCAATAACTAACTTTCTCCATCTACGGTGGCTTTTTTTTGGCCAGAGCTTCCCTGCTCCTAGCAGCTCTTCCCCTGGCTTGCTGTAGCCATCTACCTGGATCTTCCCCTGACACAGGAGCAGCCTGCATCCTCTAGTACTCCACTTCACCCTAGCTCTTTCAGCTTCTTCATTTGTCAAACTTAGGCCCTAACTGTGGAGTTCCCACTAAAAAAAAATTCCACTTATCTGCACTCCCCTTTTGATTTCTTATGGAAATTCAAAGTCTACACAGTCGCCTATAGGATCAGCACTAGGATTAATCATTGGATCATATCACTTAGTAGGATCTTGGCTGAGATCCAGATGATATTTCCACTCACTCATATTCTTTTGCTGGTACATTAACAGAATCAATAGTTGAAAATTGCATGTGCAAACATTTTCCAAGGGTTTCTGTTCAGCGTCAATATTGTGTGTCCTTGGAAACCTCCAATTGTTGCTGTTAATATACTGCAGAGACAAATCAAGGCAATTGAGATTTTATTTCCCCCTGTAATGTGTGTGTAGTTATATATGACCATCAGTATGCATTCACTGGGCACAATGGAGTGATAATGATTTATATCAACTGAGAATCAGGTCCAGAATGTGAAGATTTGATTTATATAACAGTATTTGTGCATCTTCTCTGATACACTGAAGTGAAAACATACTTGTTAGACTACTGTTAAACTCTATGGAAGGCACAGCATGGACCTCTGTCTCAGATGGGGAAAGAGGAAAGAGATGAAATGAAGTACAGCCTATTAAAAGTGCTGCTTAAGCTATCCCAAGGTTCACAGAGCCTTATAAGATTTGGAAGGAATTGCCTGGGAGCAGATAATCACAGGGACACAGGAGAGGATCACAAAGTGTTTACTCTCATAATCCAGTTATTTTTGGCTAAAAGGTAAAACCTTGGAAGAAGAGGGAGTGATAAAAGAGGAAGTAGTGAAGAAAAATCAAGGACGAAGATTTATATTTCTGGGTGTGGGAGAGTTGGGGGACATTTGTCTAGGCAGGGGAGATGGGAGCAAAGTTAATGCAGAGCTTTGTGCAGAGTGGATTATGTTTGGAGTTTTTTCACCATGCACAGCCAAGAGGCCTCTGTGACAGGGCCCAGTTCCAGAACCCCACTCACAAATACCAGGAGTCAGTTAGTCTACTAGGGAGGGGGGAGAAAAATCCTTTTTTGGAAAAAGATCTGTTTATTTTTGAGAGGTATCATCCAGTGTACTGTCTTCAGAAAGGTCTTGGTTTCACTGGGCTGCTTATGCAAAGGACAGAGACACAGATCATCAACTATTTTCCATGGAAGTTAGGATCATTTGAGGATCTGGACCACAGTTTTTAGTAGAAAATAAGAGCTGTAGGATTTGGAGCAAGGAGTGGAGAATTATTTCACTCTAGAACATCAGGCTCCATCTACCCAGGTTTCTTCTTTATAACTGCCTCTGAGTTTCTTCCTATTGGGGTGCAGCTGCCCCTAGTTTCTTCCTCCTTGGGTACTGGAGGGGAATATGCTTTTGGGTCCTAAGATACCTCTGCTCTGGTAAATAGTGTTTTTCTTTGCAGAGGACACTGAGCTGTAAGGAAATTATGAGCAATTGCATCCCCTTCTGGATACACCACCTTTCACAGTCTCTATAAGCTTTCTGAGAGATTCTCTCTCTCATGGATACATCTAGGTTGCCCAGACCCTTAATATAGAAGGAGTCAATCCTGCCAGGTCTCAATCACTCTGCACCCATTCAGCAAGGCATTTAAATAGACAGGTGCTCCCATTAACTGCACAGGAACTATGCACGTGCTTAGAGTTCAATTTACATATTTTGCTGGATTGAGCCAGAGTACTTTGCCTCTCCCAAGATCAGTCCTCAGTTTCTGTACAAGAAATATCAGAATCCACAAGAAGCATGGTATTAGTTTGGTCTGTTCTTTGTGTATATGGCTCCAGTGTGGCACAGGTATGCCTTGGGAAGTGCTGGGTTTTAAGCAGTTAACTCTCCTGCCCTTAGTTATTTCTGGAAAGAGCCCTGGCAATGGCTTTTTAGCAGTTCTGATCCAAAAACTCTTGGGTTAATAAAAATGACACTAAAAGGACAAAGTGCCTCATTTAAAAATTAATTGCTTATAAAGGTTCTTTACTGATCTTTGGCCTCCTCCTTGTCATGAAGGCTCCAATTAATTCTAATACTTTGGAGTCAGCACATCTTCAGTGATAGACAGATGTTGAGTAGTGTGCAGAGACATAGCTGGGAGCCTCATTCAATTCCACGTATTCCGAGTTGTTCTACTGGATCAGACACAATCACCTTCTCATCCAGTCCCCTTCCAGCTTGCAAGGGAACTGAATCTCATACTATGTCTCATTGGGTTAGATGCCATGAACACTGACGTTCCAACAAGTTTCATTTGTAATAATTTCAGTTGGCTGTTTCAAATGTTTCATAAATATAATTATAATCTCATGCTCCAGGGCAGAAGCTTACATTATATGAAGGTCAAAAAAGAATCTCCATGACTACGTTTACAGCAATGCAAAATTGGCAGGACAGATGATATTTGTTTGTTTCGTTTTTTGCTTTCCTCTAAAGAATCAGATACTGGCCATATGAGAGGCTAGATACAAGACTAGGTGGACCAATAACCTGATCCTGTATGGCAAATCTTATGTAATTTCCCTCTTTTCTGTGTGAAAGCTGAAAGCTAGATATGGAGCCAATATTTCTGACTCTTGTGACTTAACATAGATGTAAAAGCCCTATGACGTTGCATAGTTATATTTTAATGTAAGTACTATAATATCCCATGGACTGCACTTTATTTAACCCGAAGTAACAAATACTATATAAACCAAAGTACACTCTAAATGCAGAGACATCTGTTATTAATTGAAGGGAGCAAGGTTAACAGCACTGCTCATAAATTAGAAATTCCCTACATATTAAATATGGATTGCTGAAATCATAACACAACTACAATCTGGCTAAAAGCGGAAAAACCATGAATCATTAACCACTGATAAATAAAAGTACCAAAAACTTACATAATGAAAACAAGAAACAGCAAAAAATAATCCATCAGAACCCAAAACCAGTATCCAAATTAGCACAAGCAAAAGATCCAAAACCATACTACAGCATCAAAACATTCTTCTGCAGATAAACATCCTGCCATGAGGGCTGATCAACATCTCACATTAGTAATACTATATTCCCTCTGAAGGGATTTCAAGGCACACATCAGCACCAAAGATGTGAAGTTCAAAGCCAACAATAAGAAAACAATTAGAAACAGACTTTTCCTCCTACTCCAGGACTCCACCAAGAATGGTGAAGCTTTTTCTTAGCACAGAAGAGCACAAGAATAGTTTATAGAGAAGTCAAAGAAGAGTCAAAATAGGCTTGAAAAATTAGACTAGCTACCTACTTACCTTATTTGGGCTTCAGTGTCCCTCATGCACTAGAGATAGGCACACTATCCTTCCTGAGTCCTCTGGGATTCCCCTGTCATGTTTAACTCATTATCTATTGGACACTCACAGAATCATAGAACATAGTCTAGAGCCTAAACTTAAGTAACAAGATGCCTTCTGGATGAGTGAGGAACTGTTTACCCAAAGTCCTTCTCACAGGTTACGTCTACACTGCAAAGTTTTTGCACAAAAACCTGCAGAGCGTTCACACCTCAAATGCACTTTTGCTCAAGTAAATCAGCAGTAAAATGGCAGAACAGAGGGCTTTTGAGGGTGTAGGTAAACCTCCTTCTACGAGGCATAACTCCCTTTTGCGCTACAGCTATTGCACAAAAAGGAAAGTGTGGACGCTCCAGAGGGGTTGTGCAAAAACTCTTGCGCAACAGGCTTCTTGCACAAGAAGCCTGCAGTGTAGATGTAGTAAGTATGTTTCTCAGCCAAGATGGTTGAGATGTCCTTTTATAGCTACAACTTGCCTCCCCCGATGAATTATGTCAGACAACTTTTTTCATCACCAGCAATACAAGAGCAGTCCTTTGTTCTCCACCTTCAAAATAGGGGTACGTCTAGACTACAGGCTTTTGTTGACAGAAGTTTTGTCGACAGATACTATCGACAAAGCTTCTGTCAACAAAGAGCGTCTAGACTACATCCAGTTCTGCCAACAAAGCAAGCCGCTTTGTCGACATGACAGTGTAGACGCAATAATGCCTTCTGTCGACAGAACTCTGTTGACAAAAGGCGTTATTCCTCGTAGAATGAAGTTTACAGCCATTGACAAAACTGCTGAGTTCTGTTGATGTTATGTTGACAGAACTCAGCGGCAATGTAGATGCAGGTATAGTTTTGTTGACCAAAGTCCAATTTTATCGACAAAATCCTGTAGTCTAGACACACCCTGGGGTTCCCATTCCACTATATACTTATTCTAATTAATTTAACCTTCCAAAGTCTCTGCAACCATCACAGTCTTTCATGTCATGTCTCTGCAACCATCTTCAGTCTTTCATGTCATGAAATATGATGTATCATGAAAAATAATTGGGGAAAGTTTGGCTAAGATGAAGTATCACATTTATTGTTGACAATTATGCATATTAAAAAACATGATGAAACTGAAGTTGGAAAAATAATTATGCACACTAAAGAAACAAATCCCATTCTGAGAGCCATTGTGTCCCTCATTCTGAGCCATTGTTACACAATTCTCATCTAGATTTGGCAAGCTAGGAGGTCTGAAGATAAACAGGGTCAGCCCTAGACCAAATAATGCCTCAGGTGAGGAGTGTCTTCAGTAGCCCTCCCACCAGTTTGTCAAACTTTTAAATACTTAATTCATTTTTATTGCATTTGTGGCCCATTTCATGACTTTGATGCAAGAGTTATCCTTGTCATATAGGACAATATATTTGCATGCTAGGATCTATCAATCTGTAATTATTCATGTCATATATAAATGAATATTTTTTAAAGTTTTCCTCCAAGCATACAGAAACTAATTTTCAGAATAACTGAAGTGTACTAACACCAAGAAATTGAACTGTGCATCAACATTGGGTGAACTCCTATTAAATAGTGCTGCAGTTGGTGACAGCCTTAGAATGTTAACCCTAGTTCCTTAGCTCAGTGGATTTCAAACTGTGGGTCAAGACTCCATGTTAACAGGTTTACCAGGAGTGGTTTAGACTTACTGGAGTTTGGAGCCAAAGCCTGAGCTTTGGACACCACTTAGGACAAAGCTTCAGCCCTGGATGTTGGGGCTCAGTTTACAGACCCCTGTGTGGGTCTGAAGCCTGAGCCTGGGAGGCTGGGCTCAGGAGAGCTCAGGCTTTACTGTCCGCCCCCCTGGGGTTGTGTAGTTATTTTTGTTGTCAGAAGCGGGTTGCAGTGCAATGAAGTTTGAGCACCCCGCGTTAGTTCAAAAGTTCACTTTTTTTGCCTTTGCCCGTGTTGGCACTCACTGCTACAACTCCCAGTAGCACTGGGAATTAGCTCTTATCAGCTTGCAGGGCACCTCCCTCTGGCTGGTGTCTCCCCGTGTCCTTGCTCCACTCCCTCCATTCCGGACCCGCAACACTTCCGGACCACGGTGTCCTCTTCAGCACACTGCCCTCCAGCAGTGCCCACTACAGTTGTCGCCCATCCCCCTTCCCGCAGGTAGGTGTTTACCGACAGTCCTGAATCTCTGCACTCTGGGGAGTTTCCCCTCCAAGGGATCCTCCAATTCCCTTATACTGACCTTGCCTCAGTGACCCCCTGCTTATCATCATCTAACTCCTTTCCCCGGGGCAGACTGCAATCTGAAATGGCCACTCATCATTGGCAAGGGGGTGTGGACCTACCGCCTTCACCAACCCTGGCTGCCTCTCTGCAGCCCTAATAGCCTCAGGCCCTTCAGCCTAGGAGATTGCCTGGCCAGAGGTTGCCCAACTCTGCCTGCCTTCCCCCAGCCCTGCTTTAAGTCAGGAAACCCCTCTCTTCCTGGCAGCCAGGTCCCTCCGGCTCCCCAGATAGACTAAGAGTATCTCTCCTTTCCTCCCTCCTGGAGCCCTTACTTATACAGCCTCCAGCTGGGCCCTAATTGGCAATATAAGCCTCAGCTGTGGGCTTTGCTCTCAGCCTTCTCCTGGGGCTAGATTTTAGCCTAAAGGGCCAGTGTGGGACAGACACAGCCCTCATGAACTGAAGTGTAGCATCAGAGAGCCAAAGACTGGCCAATGGAATTTTCTAATGATGAAGTAGCAAAGCAATGTCAGTCTCTCATTGGCTATTGTCAACTGAAAATATGTTTTAATGAGCCTGAGCTTTGAAAAGTTGTGCTTCACTCTCATGACTGTGACTGTCAGCATGAGTAGAATCTTCAAAACTATATGCACATTAGGAAAAGTGTCTTTTAACTCTGCATCATGAATGAATTGATGAACTTATTGTTGCAAAATGTGATGGCTATTGTCCAAGTTGACAGAGGTCTTTATCATTGACATCTGAACATTCCCCCTATGTGTCAAGCATTCAGTGAAGGTCTGTATAATGGGTCAAGAGTGTTTTTGTGTCCATTGGCAGCTTCTAAGATTATAAGAACTCTCAGGTCTTTTCATGGTGCTTCATTTGTTTACACATTCCTTCAATGGAGACTTGAGCAGCGTCAACAAGCAAGCAAAAGACCTCCCTCATGAATTTTTCTACTAAGCTTCCTATCACCCTAACTCTGCCCTCAAAATCAAATTATTTCTTCTTCCAATGAATTTCCACTGCATGCATCTGAGGAAGTGGGTCTTTGCCCACGAAAGCTTATGCTCCAACACTTTGGTTAATCTATAAGGTGCCACAGGACTCCTCGCCGCCAATTAATGTGAGTTTCCTCCAAGACAGACTCAACTCCTAAGTTTTCTGCCATTTCTTTGGCAGCAGTGATGGCATCTTCAAATCCTTTGTCTCTGTAAGCCACAACAAAATTAAGGCAGCTTCTCATCAAATTGGTTGTGGTCATTACATACATTGTCTGAGTTAGTAATGCCCTGCTTACAGTGTTTACTTGGAAGAGGATATTGTGCCAAATCACAATTGAGAGCAGCAATTTAAAGTCACTGATCTGGTTTGTCAGGCTTTGTGCCTTGTATCATATACCATGCTTGGCTTTACTCAACTTTGCCAGTTGCATCACGGTGTCATCACTTGCTACCTCACTGGTCTTACACTGTCAATGTAGTTCTCCCAGTGAGTGTCACTTAGCAGCTTCATAGTCAGATCTGTAACATTGTCTGTGAGGATTTTCCACCTGATCGCTGATGCTGAAAACAGGACGTATATCCTCTGCAGTACTCCAAAGAGAGATACTGAATCTAAAGAAGATGCTGCTGCATCTGACACAACCAGGTTAAGGGAATGACAGCCAGAATGCACAAAGAAAGCTCTTGGATTCAGCACAAAGATCCTTGCCTGGACTCCAATGTTGCTTCCCTTCGCATTTGTGCCATTGTTGTAGCCTTGGCCACAGTAGTCATTAAGCTTTATTTTATTCTCATTCAAAATGTGGATAAGGGAGAAGCCTTGTGGATAAGGGAGAAGCGGTGGATGTCATATACCTAGACTTTAGTAAGGCATTTGATACGGTCTCGCATGATATTCTTATTGATAAACTAGGCAAATATAACTTAGATAGGGCCATGATAAGGTGGGTGCATAATTGGCTGGATAACCGTAGTCAGAGAGTTGTTGTTAACGGTTCTAAATCCTGCTGGAAAGGGATAACAAGTGGAGTTCCTCAAGGGTCTGTTTTGGGACCCGTACTATTCAATATCTTCATCAATGATGTAGATATTGGGATAGAGAGTACTCTTATTAAGTTTGCAGATGATACCAAACTGGGTGGGGTTGCGACTTCTTTGGAGGATAGGGACATAATTCAAAATGACCTTAGCAAGTTAGAGAAATGGTCAGCGGTAAACAGGATGAGGTTTAATAAAGAGAAATGCAAAGTGCTCCACTTAGGAAGGAACAATCAGTTCCATACATACAAGATGGGAAGCGACTGTCTAGGAAGGAGCATGGCGGAAAGGGATCTAGGGGTCATAGTGGACCACAAGTTGAATATGAGTCAACAGTGTGATGCTGTTGCAAAAAAAGCAAATATGATTCTAGGTTGTATCAACAGGTGTGTTGTAAGCAAAACTCGTGAAGTCATTCTGCCGCTCTATTCTGCACTAGTTAGGCCTCAGCTGGAGTACTGTGTCCAGTTCTGGGCGCCACATTTCAAGAAAGATGTGGAGAAATTGGAAAGGGTACAGAGAAGAGCGACAAGAATGATTAAAGGTCTAGAGAACATGACCTATGAAGCCAGGCTTCATGAACTGGGCTTGTTTAGTTTGGAAAAAAGAAGATTAAGGGGGGACATGATAGCGGTTTTCAAATATCTAAAAGGGTGTCACAAGGAGGAAGGCGAAAATTTGTTCCTCTTGGTTTCTGAGGACAGGACAAGGAGTAATGGGCTTAAAGTGCAGCAGGGGAGGTTTAGATTGGACATTAGGAAAAAATTCCTAACTGTCAGGGTGGTCAAATATTGGAATAAATTGCCAAGGGAGGTGGTGGAATCTCCCTCTCTGGAGATATTTAAGAACAGGTTAGATAGACATCTGTCAGGGATGGTGTAGACGGAGCTTGATCCTGCCTTGAGGGCGGGGGGCTGGACTCGATGACCTCTCGAGGTCCCTTCCAGTCCTATTATTCTATGATTCTATGATTCTATAAACAGTTCTGTTAGGCCTTTTCCAGTAGAGTCATCCACAGACCAGAAACCAATAATGTGTTTCCTTTATTTGAATACAGTCATGCTCCTCATCCACAAATCTTACTGTAAATGACGCCTTGTCACTGTGATGAATGTTGGGAGTGCCATTCATAACATCGCAGCTGGGATTTTACTTCACTTCAATTTGTTTTGATATCTCACTGACTGAATGGTGATGTCTTGCCCCTTATCTGTCCACGAGGACATGGCTGACAACATTCTATAAGGAAAATGAGAGTAGATGTCACCCAAGATGGCTGTGTCTACATTGGCACCCTTTTCCGGAAAAGGGATGCTAATGAGACACTTCGGAATTGCAAATGCTGCGTGGATTTAAATTTTCCCCGCGGTATTTGCATGAACATGGCTGCCGCTTTTTTCCAGCTTGGGGCTTTGCCGGAAAAAAACGCCAGTCTAGACAGGGATCTTTCAGAAAATAAACCCTTTTCCGCAAGATCCCTTATTCCTCTTAAAATCAGGAATAAGGGATCTTCCGGAAAAGGCTTTATTTTCCAAAAGATCCCGTCTAGATTGGCGCTTTTCTCCGGCAAAGCCCTGAGCCGGAAAAAAGCGGCAGCCATGTTCATGCAAATGCCGCAGGGAAAATTTAAATCCCTGCAGCATTTGCAATTCCGAAGTGTCTCATTAGCATCCCTTTTCCGGAAAAGGGTGCCAATGTAGACACAGCCGATGTGTTTAGACAAGTGATTGATAGTACACATTGGGGAAGAGGATTCGGCACTTCATATAATAGTGTTAGCTTTTTCCTAATTTATTTTGAGAAAAAAACATAAATCTCCTGAGATGGCCCAAGGTATTAGCAGAAAGCTGGCAACATAGTGAAGTATTTTACTTTGAGAAGGAATTACTGAAGAGTGTACCTTCGGGCAAAATCAACTTCCCCCTCTTCACTTGCTCATATCCTTGGCAGATCTTCCAAATGTAAACCAAGTAATTTTGTAATTCTTGCCTTATTAAAAATAAGTTACAGAAAAATGTTTTAAAAATTGATCTCTGCACTGATGAATTCCAGACCTGGGGGCTGAGTAGCAGGTGGCTAACAAGAACCTTCCTATCATTGCATTCAGTCAAATAACCCAGGAAAGTATCTGCAGCATCAAATCTGTGAGCATTAATTTTTCTCGTTATTCTCTGGGGTTGTGAAATAAATATGGCTTTGAATAAAATACATGGTGCATATATTTATTGATGACAGTGTTCATAGAGAGTTTATGCAGTGTCAAGGGAGCCATAAGGTGAACAATAAATTGAAATACAAGCTGAGGAATAATCTGAAGCCATGAAGCTATGTTCATGTCAATTAAATGGACTGAAGAGACTAGAAATCCTCACGGATTCTGAACCATGGAAAATGAATGGCTCTGCATCCTCCAGAGCAGTGTTTCTGAAAGCGTTCCATGAAATCACTTTCAGAAACACATTAACTGGCCACCTGGGTTTGTTTATTTACTGGCGCCACAGCCACAAAGCCTTGTGGCTCCCATTGGCTCTTTTTCGTCCTTTGCAGCCAAGGGGAGCTGCGGGAAGTGGCATGGGCCAGACCATTGCTTCCTATGGCTCCCTGTGACTGCAAAAGACGAAACGGAGTCAATGGGAGTCACGAGTCTCTGTGGCCACAGCGCCAGTAAATAAACAAACCGCGGAGGCCAGTTAATGTGTTTCTGAAAGTGATTTCACAGGACACTTTCAGAAACTCTGCTCTAGAGACCATAAGAATGGCCATACTGGATCAGACCAATGGTCCATCCAGCCCAGTATCCTGTCAGCTGACAGTGGCCAATACCAGATGCCCCAGAGGGAGGAAACACAACGGGCTCGTCTACACTGGCCCCTTTTCCGGAAGGGGCATGTTAATTTCACCTATCGTAGTAGGGAAATCCGCGGGGGATTTAAATATCCCCCGCGGCATTTAAATAAAAATGTCCGCCGCTTTTTTCCGGCTTTTAAAAAAGCCGGAAAAGAGCGTCTACACTGGCCCCGATCCTCCGGAAAAAGCGCCCTTTTCCGGAGGCTCTTATTCCTACTTCAAAGGGTGCTTTTTCCGGAGGATCGGGGCCAGTGTAGACGCTCTTTTCCGGCTTTTTTAAAAGCCGGAAAAAAGCGGCGGACATTTTTATTTAAATGCCGCGGGGGATATTTAAATCCCCCGCGGATTTCCCTACTACGATAGGTGAAATTAACATGCCCCTTCCGGAAAAGGGGCCAGTGTAGACGTAGCCAACAGGTAATCCTCACGTGATCTCTCCCGTCACCCACCTCCAGAGAAACAGAGGCTAGGGACACTATTTCTACCCATCCTGGCTAATAGCCATTGATGGACCTAACCTCCATGAATTTATCTAGCTCTTTTTTGAACCCTGTTAAAGTCCTAGCCTTCACCACATCCTCTGGCAAGGAGTTCCATAGGTTGAGTGTGTGCTGAGTGAACAAAAACTTCCTTTTGTTTGTTTTAAACCATCAATTTTATTTGATGACCCTTAGTTCTTATATTGTGGGAATAAGTAAATAACTTTTCCTTATTAACTTTTTCCATACCAGTCATGATTGTATAGAGCTCTATCATATCTCCCTTTAGTCTCCTCTTTTCTAAACTGAAAAGTTCAAGTCTTTTTAATCTGTCTTCATATGGAACCCATTCCAAACCCCTAATAATTTTTGTTGCTCTTTTCTGAACCTTTTCTAATGCCAATATATCTTTTTTGAGATGAGAAAAAGACCTGTTGCAAAAGACCCATGGCAGCAAATCTCAGAGTCTCACACTCTGAGAAGCTTAAAAAAAAAAAAAAAATCAGTGTAGACATTTAGCTTCAGGCCTGAGTGCAGGCTCAGAAATGCAGTAGGAGGAGAGATTGTCAGAGGCCTAAGGATAGTAGAGTCAAAATCCCAGTCAAGTTTTGTGACACTTTGGAGTTCATCCACACAAGTCACCACCTACCCCAAAACCCTACATGCTTCTAGGTGCAACTTTGGCTTAATCCTGATATAAGCAGCAAGCTCACAGCACAGTCTTCCACCAGCCAGGTTACTGCTTGTAGGATAACACCTACAGCCCTTCCAGTCTTTCCCCTGTGGTGTCCATTCCTTCTAACTTCATAGAAGTTATGAAATTCATTGTAGGCAAAGGGACAGAGCATATACAGAACTTGTTAGTTTAGTTGGGGATTACACCCTTCAGTTTAATACACAGCACTGAGGTGGCTTTCTAATAAAACAAGTATAAGTTTATTAAGAGGAGAGATTTGAGTGATAATAAGTAAGAACAGACAGAAGGCACTGATACCATTACAAATAAAACAAACAAATCAAGCTTCCTAGTGACTAAAATTAAATTTCAGCAAGCTACAACTTTTATCTAAGCAGGTTTCTCACCTATACTCAAAACCTGGGTTTTCAGGCCAAGAGGGTATACTTTTCATGAGCTTAAAGGGCATTTCTCTTTGTCCCCCAGATGACAGAGCCATTTTGGCAACTTTCTTTCACCCTTAGCTCTTTTGAAGTCTGTTGTTTGTTTCAAAAAGAGCTAGGAAGTCTTCCTGATGCCCCGTCTTGTTCATTACATGGACTTCCCTTCATCCTCCTCCCCATCTCAGCATCTTCATCTCATTTAGTTGATGGATTTGTTTAACTTCTGTCTCCTTTCCATTATCCTCTCAGTTGTTACCTGGCTCAATTTACAATGGGGAGACAGAAAAAACAAACCAAAATTCCTTTGTCTAGGATAGGTTGGGTTAATGCACTGCTTACAAAACACCTTCTGAGAACACATTTCCATCACATATCTAACATTTTTATACACTGCCCATACACATACTCAATAATATCAATGATCAGCATGTTGCCAGTTTGCATATGATACCTCACATGACACCTTTAACTACTGATCATAACAACAGGGTGTTAGTGCAATGAGTGTGTACAGCCTGAAGTGAGTTACATTATGATGCACCCTTTGACAATGAGGGACTCCCTGCGTACACCAATTCCCTTGGAAAATTCAACCTTTAAAGAAAGCTACTATCTGCTATAAGCCTTATTCCCCGGAGTGCTGGTTATTGCTTTGCTCTTCTGTATGATGAGCAGAAATGGAAAAAACAATTATGCTGAAATTTTAGTCTCTGGTAATGTTTGTGGTTTTCTTACTAAAGAAAGCTGTATGGGATTTTTAAGTACAGTATAATCCACTGGTCAATATTTTTAAAGAGCATCTTCTTTCTTTGATCTACTAAGCCAGTGTTTCTCAAAATGTTCCATGGGCCTTGTTTGGGATGTCCACTGGAGGATCCTGACTGTATTGTTTGCTTAAAGAGTCCATAGTCACGGAGTCTAGTGGCTCCTGTTGGCTCTGGTTTGCTGTTTCCAGCTAAGAGGATCCAGGGAAAACAGCGTGGCCTGGGCTGCTGCTTCCCAATACTCCCCTTAGCTGGAAATAGCAAACCAGAGCCAATAGAAGCCACAAGGCTCAGACCGTTTAGGTTAACAAAGTGGCATGGGTCCACTAGCAGCTTTCCCAAAGCAGGCCTGTGGAACACTTTGAGAATCACTGTACTAAGGATATGAATCTGCTGCAACTCTAACTATACAAGGTTGCCCTTCAGCTCAAGATGTAGCTGCTCATGCTTAGTGTAGCGTAGATGTTGGGTTCATTTCCCTCCTCCCCAAGGGTGGTAGGTGCAACTATAACCACCAACAGGTGGATTTGAATGTGAGACCTCTGGAATTTAGTGCAGGAGCATCTATAGCTTGAGCTACAATGTCAGCTGGCTCTTAGCTTAGGCTGTAGAGCTCACTCATTCCTTTTCTCACTGAAAATGGACTAAGTACCACTATATGGGACAGTGAATCACATCCACTAGGTGTGTGGGTCACACAATGAAAAATTATGATGCTTCACCTAGGAATCTGTGAAATAAAGGACTGTAAAATTAACAAAGAATTTGGAATATCGTGACTGAAACACACATGAATACAATGTTATACAGTACAAAATTCCAGTAAATTATACTGTTGACTAGAAACAAACTAGTCATTACAAAATAACTATATACCAGGAAATTGCAAATCCTTTATCCTTGCTGAAAATGGGAGAAAATAATTCACTTAGCAAAAGACCTGCATCTGAAATATTTTGGAAGCTCCTTCACATATTGAAGTCAATAATACTGCCTAAAGTGTGGCAGCATGCTAGATTAAGGTATTTAATGTTCATCTTCACCACCTGGGAAAAATGCTTTCAAACAAAACAAACTTAAAAGAAGAGATCAGCATAGTGCAAGACCCCAAGATCTGGATACCTCTAAATGTAATCAGAAGTAAGAAGTCAAAACTGGACATAGATCCAAATTTGGTAATTGTCCTTATTTTTAGAATAGTCCAAACTAAAACCCTTGAAAATATACAAGTATTGAATTTTGTGGCTTCAGACCAATATCTACTTTAAAAAATACTGTCCAGGTACAGTAAATTTCATCTTTAAACTATTACTTCATTGACTATACTTTACCAATGAAATCTGTTTCAGTTCTAATTTGCCCCTTCCTATCATATGTGTATATTGGCATACTATTATAGGGTAGCTCCTGAGCGCGGGGCTTAAAATTTTTATCTGAAGAAAAAAATTTAAGCATTAATCTTCATTAAGGGATCTTCCGGAAAAGGGCTTATTTTCCGCAAGATCCCGTCTAGACTGGCGCTTTTCTCCGGCAAAACCCCGTGCTGGAAAAAAGCGGCAGCCATGTTCATGCAAATGCCGCGGGGGATATTTAGATCCCCCGCGGCATTTGCAATTCCGAAGTGTCTCATTAGCATCCCTTTTACGGAAAAGGGTGCCAGTGTAGACACAGCCTAACAGATTTATTGGAGCATAAGCTTTCGTGGGCAAAATCATCAGATATATGTGAAGGGAGTGATCAGCTATGCTGAAGGGAAGGCAGATAAATTTAATAGAAGAACCAAGAAGACACCTTGATGTTGAGGGAAAATAGAGGTCACTGGTACTTTGTGAAAGGGAATTTTCAATGGAGTGGCAGTAGCAAAAGCCAGATTGTACAGGATCAAGGAGAGGGTGGGTGATCACTGCAGCATGAGTAGGCAACACATTACAAAAAGCTCACAGGCAAAGGGAAGGGGGCTAACAGTGTCCAGAGAGGGATTTTTGAGGATGTGGGAGACGTTAGTGTGTTTAAATAAAGCAAAGCAGGTGCCAGAAAAGAGAACTCAAGTGATGATGCAAAAGAGGGAGGGTGTTATACACCATTAATGCCTCTTGAGGTTACAGATTCTATTATATCACAACAGTTAGAAAAAATATGATTCTACATTTCATGTTGTTATTTCCAAGTAATTATTTTTAATATGATGTGTACAGATTTTTTCCCTTGCACTCGCACAACATCTTTTAACCTGGTGTTTTCTTTCCTTTTCTTTCCTTATTTGAAAATGTATAAAGGGTAGATAGCATTGGAGTGAGGCAAATAAGGGTGCCCCAAATATCTCTCCCAATACATCTATATTCTGATGTGGAACTGTTTCAGTTGTGAGCCTTTTGTAAACACAGTACAATGGCACCCATTGTTTTTCATTCACAATCTATTTTTAAGATACGTTTTATATTAAATAGCTAAGGGAAACACAATATCATGGCATGAAAAGGCAATCCAGAAGCAGTGGATGAAATTGAGAAATGTATTATCAGGAATTAAATGAATCATAAAGCAAGGTTTTATAGCAGGTTCTCTCATTTCTTTGTGCTCTTTTTATAGTTCCTTGGTATCGCATTATCAGACCATGGAATCGCATTGTGTCTGCAGCTGCAGCCTGAGGTGAGCACAGCGTACATTCAGTTTGGAAGGTTACTTCTCATCCTATAAATCACTTTTTCTTTAAAAATGTGCCAGCAGATGACCCAGACAACCAGATTTGTTCACTCCACTGGGGCTGCAGAGCAGAGAGACATGAGGCCCATGACTGATGGTGTCTAACGCACTCTGATTCCAACATACTTTCAACTGTGGGCTAAATGAGGTGGAAACAAGCACACCTTCACTTCCAATCCACCCCTAGGAACAGTGTACAGAGCAAGGTTACCTTCTAGAAATGGTGTTAATAATGCAGTGAAGTGCTGCCAATATTGGAACAAATGAGAAAGCCGTCATTATTAATTACTAGCAAATGTACCCAGCGTTGCTTGGGTCTTTAACTGAAGTAATTTAAAAAAAATGAAAAAGGTACATGTTTATTTCAATGACTGCATTTTCTGAAAATTAAGGCTGGAGTGAAGGTTTGGGGATAAGGAGAGGCAAGGAGTGTGTGGCTTAGGGCAGAGAGTTGGGAGGGGGCCCGAGGCAGGGGGAAGGAGGTTGGGGTACATCAGTCAAGGAAGTCCCCTCAAGTTTCTACAGGCTGTGTGGGGAGGGGCCAGGCTCTAGGGGGTTGCTTCCTCCTCCAACTGTCCCCCTGTGGGCTGCAGACTGTTGGGGGGCGATGCACTGGGTACTACTGCCCCTCCAGTGCCCCCCAGACTGTAGGCTCTGTGGGGGGGGACAGGCTCCAAATTGGGGCAGGTCTCAGTATCACATCCCTCCCCTCTCTGTGCCCCTCCCTTTCGTGTCCCTCTTCTCTCTGCCTCCTTCCTTTTCATGTTATGGGAAACAGTCCCATTCCCGGCACTTCGCATTTTCCAGACACAACCAAACCCTATCTTTGCTTTAAGTTAGGGTAAGAGAAAGCTGCATACCAAATTCGGTGCCCTACCTCTTTTATAGTTAGAAGGAGTTCTTGAACAAATGGACTCATAGACGCACAGACAGATGGACTCACAGACAGACAGACACACTCTAAGGTATAGATAGAAGATAGATTATCTATTTGTATTATGATGACTAGGACCCCCATCTTGGCCCAGGACCCATTGTGCTAGGCACTGTACGAACACAGAAAACAAAGATGGCTCCTGTCCTCCAAACGCTTACAATGTATGTGTAAGACAAGAGATAGGAGATGGATACATCAGACAGTAGATTTTAAGTTAACAAAGCAGCAATAATGCTCAGCATGACAGGCAGGGGAATTAGTGCACCAGCGGTGTAACCATTTATTAGAATTTTTTTTATCAGCTTCACAGCAAAGGACAGTCTTATTGAGGGATCTGAAGAACAATAAAGTGGCTCTGTGGATGGGAGTACCCCCAAATGTGCAGGATAAGATAGGAGAAAGCACACAAGTGCGTGTTTGAAGATTTAACAAGTGGGAGATGGAGGTTGGCATCTTGGGCCAGTCAGAAATGGGAATCGACTCCTGGAGACTTGAGTGTGAGATTATAATAAGATGGGGACAACCCGTGAACAGCCTTGCAAGTGAAGTCAAGCTGCCTATGTTTGATACGATAGGGAGGAAGAGGAGCAAAGAGAGGGGTGATATTATCAAAGTGACGGGCTAGGAAAATGATCTTTGCAGCAGCATTCTGAACGGACATGATCAAGGCAAGACAACATTTGTTAAGGCTAGAAAAAAGGATGTTGCAGTCATTGAGAGGACAGCCTGAACAAGAGGTTTAGCTGGGTAGATGGATAACTAACAGTGTATCTTAGGCTGTGTCTAGACTACATGCCTCTGTCGTCAGAGGCATGTAGATTAGACACATAGGCAAAGGCAAATGAAGCCGCGATTTAAATGATCGCGGCTTCATTTAAATTTACATGGCTGCCGCGCTGACCCGACAAACAGCTGATCAGCTGTTTGTCCGCTCAGCGCACTAGTCTGGACGCTCCCCTGCCGACATCAAAGCCCTTTGTCGGCAGCCCCGTTATGCCTCGTGGGATGAGGTTTACCGGGGCTGCCGACAAAGGTCTTTGATGTAGGCCAAGGAGCGTCCAGACTAGCGCGCTGAGTGGACAAACAGCTGATCAGCTGTTTGTCGGCTCAGCATGACAGCCATGTAAATTTAAATGAAGCCACAATCGTTTAAATCGCGGCTTCATTTGCCTTTGCCAAAACAACAAATCTACATGGCTCTGTCGACGGAGCCATGTAGTTTAGACATACCCTTAGAGATATTATGTGGGAAGAACATGTAAGATTTAGACATAGCTTTAATGTGAGACCCTAGAGAGATTCCCAAGCTGAAGATAGCAACACAGGTTACCCATTGATACATGGGACATCCCCTGACTAAAATGCTCAATACCACACATCTTGCTAAAAATATCAGCATCAAGACTATGTTTTTCCTTCTACAAAATACATCAATTATTCCAGTCCCTACCATTCACCACACATCAAGCTTCTCTGTTCCCACACTACATGCAGGCGGCTCTGTGTGTCTCCCTCCCAATAGCAGCTGTTTCTCACAAGAGCACCGGGGCAGGAAGGTCATTCTGTAGCCTCAGGTTGAGGGGCGGCTGCTCCAGTAGGAGAGAAGAGAGCACTGTCTCCTCACTGAATAATAGATCCAGATCAAAGTTACAGAGTCAAAACTGAAAAGTTTTCAATGGGCTGGATCCAAACTGCCCAGGACTCTATGACTGGAGACTTTTTTCAGCTGTGTACCTCAAGAAAAACAGAGCTGAGTACAACAAACATAATGCTTCTGAAAACCAGAGAGCGCTTTTATGACAGTCCATAGCCAGGGACTGCCCTTCTTCAAGAGGAAAATAATCTTTAATTTCAGTACATTCAAAATGAAGAGTATACCTTTTAACTTAGCTTTCCCACAACCCTGCAATAGGGAGTTGCTAGAGGAGTCTGCTGGTGGAGTCTTTCCCCATTGCTGGAATCTTTCCCTAACATGGGAAAAACTCCAAGTTGGGAGGCAGCAAGACACTACACTGCTAAAAATAACACTATAGATTGGGGCGGTCTAGCTTGGGCAAGTAGAAAGCCATCCAGAAGACACACCTGGGTACCTCAAGCATGTCTTTGCTCAGCTAAGCACTGCCCTTTCTTACTATGCTATTAAAACCCTTCCTAGGGGGTCCTGTGGTGTATGGACTATATGCACCGCTGCAAGGAATGTGCAGTGTAGAAATATGCCAAGACTATTTCTTTGTGCAGCTTCAAGCATGAGCAAAGAGAAAGGTGATATCTCATGAAGACACCCAATACCTGCACTTTGTAGGAATAACAGAGGACAGGACTTTTTGAGCTTTCAGAAGGTGCCGTTTACATCTCCCCTGCTGTCAGTAACAGGTTTTGATCTGTCATTAAAGTACCGCACGAAAAGCACAGGTAAAATTGAGGACAAAACATCTCTTAGCTTCCAAATGAAAGTTTTTGAGTGGCTTTCAGCAGTCAGTCCACTGAATGTGTGTGTGTGCACATCTGTAAGTATCTTATTCATGAAGCACAACAATATTACTCTAATATCTGCTATTGCTGAGCAGAAAAAGAAAGTTTTATTTTGTGGAGGATTTTGCCGTTTCAAAATTTGGTTTCATTCCAATTCAGAACAAAACTCAATAATTTCAAAATTGTCCATGAAAGAGCTCTGGACTCTGGCAGCCTACCTGAGGTACTGTCCCAGAGCAGTGGCTCTTGGAATCCCAGGCTCCAAAGCAAGCAGCCGGACAGGTTGCCAAGGCAGTAGATGGGCAAGGTGGTAGGAAAAAAAGCCGGTTTCCATTAGAAGCCTGCTGGGCAGGAAGAGGAATTGGCAAATTTTGACAAAATAACTGTTTTGTTAGAATATTTTGGCCATCTCTAATGTTTACCTGGTTACAGGAATGTTCTATAGCTCAGTGGTCCCCAACATGGTGCCCGCAGGTGCCATGGTGCCCTCGGGGGCATTTGTGTGCGCCCGCCAAGTGCTCAGGGCTGGCCTGGCCCCGGGCGCACAAGTGTCCCTGCCCTCTGGCGCCCGGCAACCTCAAATGGTTGGGGACCACTGGCTTATACATAAACAGTTAATTGATAAGGTGCCAGTAGATAGTGGTCAAGAAAATATAGCATATAGTTCCTGGGTTTTGTAAAATTGATAAAACTTGTTAAATACACTGCAGATGGCTTCCTCTGATTGCTCTGTACACTAGCTCTTAGCATCCTGGGTCTTCCTGGCAAAGCTTATGAAGGGCACTCTCTTGAATGATTATCGCCCATCACCTAGTTACAAATTCCATTATATGTTTCATATATTAATAGAATACATAATATTTTATGCTAATTATGTTTTGATTTATGATACATGTCAGTAAAAACTGCTCAGCCAAGAAGCCATTTTGTAGTGTAACAAGTGCATTGAACCTACAAATTTATTAACAATACAGTATTGCAAACCTTATTCTTATATGCCAGTAGATGGCACTCCTTCTAAGTATTAACGGTACACACAATATACATGAATAGGCACTGCTTTTTCTATAGAACACTCATAATACTCTTGTCTAGACTGTAGAGTTTTTCCAGGATATTGGAGGTATCCTGGAAAAACTCTGCTGCGTCCAGGAAAGGTGTCTGCTTTTTTTGGAACAGTTTCTGAAAAAGCGGGCGTGTTCTTTCTGCATCCCTGTATTCCTCATTTTATCCCTGTACTCTTCTGAAAAAGGAGGTTTTTCCCACATTTGGCCCCATGTAGACGGGCCAAATGTCAGAAAAGCCTCTTCTGAAAAAACAAGTGGAAAAAGGTACAAACACTTTCTGTCCCCACTCCCACTTTGTAGAGGAAGCCAAAATTAAGGAGATACATGCACATTAAAATGAAAGCTTCAGGGGGTAGCCGAGTTAGTCTGTTGCAGAAAAACAACAACAAATGGTCTGGTAGCACTTTATAGACTAACAAAGTGCTACCAGGCCACTTGTTATTAAAAATAAAAGTAAGGGAAAGCAGGAGTAGAGCTAGATGAGTAATTTGAGATGAATAATTTATTGAGTGAATTTAGTCAATTTTATTAGCACAATCTCCTTGCTCAGACTTTAGTTTTTACAAAAAAATATTCATATGGCTTTAAAATGTAAGAACTATTGAAATTCAGCTGAACTTGTGGATTTCAGCCTGTGGATTTGTAACAGGATAATTTGCCCTTTACCAACCTGATTACAGAATATGCCACACCTTGGAGAGTTCAAGGTGATTTGGGGGCCCTGCAAGCACAGAGGGCTGAAGAAGGCTACGATCTAGCAGAAAAGAGTGGGACTGGCAGCTTTTGGTGGAGTAGATTGTGTATGGCAGAAAAACCAGGGTTGAGTATGAACTTTTGTGTTATAGTTATAGACTATTCTGGGGATCTCAAGGATTGTTTGAACAATTCCTGTGATTAGTCTAGCACCCAGTGGAAGTGCTGTTAGCCACAAGAGCAACTGTGTGATTTACTTGAGGGGCCTATATGAGGTGGCTCACAGGGACAGAGTGCCAACAAAGTGGCCCTTGGTCAGGATAAGGCAGTCAGGATGTGGATAAACCCGTTACAAAATTGTTCACAATGAATTCAATATTCAACAATTTTGTATCCAAGCTGTGTGATTGGTTGCTTAAGTCATATGGCACGGTGTCTTTCCTGATCCAGTTCAAATAGTAACAAAACTTTAGCTGCAAACATAACAATACCTGTGAGCTTGAATATTTACAGTAAATTGCCTGGCTTTTATCAGTTTGTTTTTCCCCTTAAACTCTTTTATTTTTAAATACACAAAGTATTTTTTAAAAGAGACAAATTTATCCACTTTAGTGAGAAAAATAGTACAATATTTTAGTGAAGGAAAAAATAAAAGCCTGAAGTAATAGTTAACCCTAACTTTGGGAAGTAAAGAAAACAAAGGGGCAGAGGCTGTATGAAATGCATCTCACAAACTCTGGTCAAAAGTAAGACCTTCCTGTAATTCCAAGGAAACTGTATTTATGCCTGAAACCTTTACAGAGTCTCTTCTGAAGGAAAGCTATGCCAGCGGGCCATTCCCATGGGCAGAAAAGCAGTACAGAATATTTCATCATCATTGCCAAACTATCTTTCCATACATCGAGAATGAGAATCCTGCTATCATCCATGCCATAATTGTGACTTCTCCCCCATGGACAACACAAACCTATCCATAACATTCTAACAGCAATGAGCAATCATATATATACCATCTTATCCAGGACCTTACTAGCTGGTTACTGTGCTCTGGCACCTCTGCACGATACCTACTGGGCTAATCTCTAGCTATGCACATTGACTAGCTAAAATGGTGTGTAAGCCTTCTACCAGATAGTTGACAGCAGCAAAAAGGGCCAGGCTCAATATATGTAAGGTCCACCTTGACAAAATAATTTAATCAGGGAGTCTTTATCAGGGGAAAAGGAAACACAGTCATAAGCTTGGGAGGGCACAGCAATAGAACATATGCAAATAAAGAATAATATCCTCTCACCCAGTAATGTTGTAGTAGTCCATTTAACTCCCTTGATATCTGTTGGTAAGAATGTCCCAGAATGACCACACCACCTCATCCATCCACCAAACCCCACTCATGGTTGTGATCAGCACGTAGCAGTAGTTCAAATGTCTCTTTGCATGTCTGTCTATAGTTCCCCAGGAGCTGCTTGTCCATTTGTGAGGGTGGAAGCACCACAACCTAACCCAGGTGAGCAAGTCAGCTTCTATTAAGGTGCTGGCTAGTTGGGGGCTCACTGGAGTCCACTCACTTCTGCTGCTGTCCTCTGTTTCATGAAATCCTTGCAGAAGGTGAACCAAGGACAGAGTTCTGGCTCCTTGGAAAACAGCGCTTTCCTACAAGGTAAGATTTTTTTCTCCTCGTGTATATATGACAATCTCCTAAGCATCATGACTGACTACCCACAGGTCCAGTATATGCAAATAAAACTTTATAGCAGTACTTTTCACTATCATAGGAGGTATAAAGCTCTTTCCCCTCTCCAGCTTCTGGCCATAAGGTTTACACTTGTGAAATATTGGGAAGCAGCATTCTTGTGACTATACTATATTTCTATATCCTTGGCTGCCCCCACATTGCCCACATCATGCCATAGCTTGGCATATCTGATATATATTAGGAGCATCTGTTCTAGTGCTCCACGGAAGTATCATGGCAGACCATATTTGGTCTATATTGCACGTCTAGGAAAGGAGTTCACCATATCTTGCTCTTTCACAACAGAGAACCACACTTGGATATGGCTGGGTTCTGGAAAAAGAGCAATAATTGAGCCTAGCACACATTCTGCTAAACGTTCTTATGCCTATCTCAAAAAGCTGGCACTTGAAGAGTTATACTACACTAACAGCTACTCTGTTTTACGTAGTCTGACAAAAATGACAATTAATCTGTGTCTTTGCTGTGTCCAAATTGGACAAGAACAATGTCCAGAACCACTCCATTTTACATTCTTTCTTTAAGGAATATCTGTCTTATGGATACTGGAATGGTGAAAGCTAAGCCAGTGTTTTTCAGCCAACTCTTGACACACTACTAGGTTTAGTTGTGATTCTTACACATCTTTGTTCTTCACATTGTGCTTCTTTCTTTTTATAAATGTATGTCATTAGTGTTGTTGTGTATGGCATTAGAACATGTCTGCGCATAAAATGCAAATAGCCAAAAGGAGAGAGAAGTTTAATAACTAGCTTGCCAGCTGAACTGAATCTGTAGGACTCTTTTCAGTGTGCTCAAACAAAATAAGCCTCACAGTGGGGACATATAAATACATTCAATTTGGAGGAAATTAGCTTCAACTTAATGAAAGGAAACTTTTTGTTTCAGACAGTATGGACCTAATGCAGCCCTACCATAAACAAACATTATTTATTACTATCAGGGCCAGATGACCGTTTTGCGGGGCCCCGGGCAGCATAATTTCGCAGGGCCCCCCTTTGCCACGGCGCATGCGCGAGGCTTTTTGAAGCGCGGGGTTTGGGGCGGCCGCCCCGTTCGCCCTGCCCTATATCTGCCCCTGATTACTATGAATTATTAGTTTCAGGGAAGCAACTAAAAACACAGTCAGGTGTGGAATCCTATCTACCATTGTCTACAACAGGAGGCTGCACTTGCTTATGTCAGGTCTAAATTAGCTCCCACCCAGCTCTAGCACTTCCAAAGAGTGCCCAAATTAAAACCCCAGATCTGAGCAACCACAGACACTGGAGATGTTGCATCTGGATGCAGAATAGTGCTCTTGAGAAGACTTCAAAAGCACAAAGAAGTTTTTGTCACATACTTTTTGTGCATTGTATTTCAACAGATTGCTTAATAGAGCTCATTACAGTCTCCTGGAGATTAAAATTGTTAAGAAAATTTGTGGAAAACATTTTTTAAAAGGGTGGGGGAGGGGAAGCAATTTGGTTGGTTTTTTGACATAGGAATGTGCTACTTTTTTTCAGAGAAAATGCCAATAATTGGGATCAATGGTTTCATCACAAAATTAAACTAAGCAAACATAATTATAGCTAATTTCCACTCTCTAGAATAATATGCTATTGAAGGTATAATTAAACATTTTGTGAAATGAGAGGATCCCATGAACAAATGACATAGGGAGTTTTTATTAAAGAAGGCATCTGTAAAACCGAAAGGAGAGAACATCTTATTGGACATTTTATTTTATAAACTTTGTTTTTCTTAAAATGGGAAGCAGTTGGCCCAACAGCTGCTGGTTATTTGACTGCGGAGGATTTGTGAAGCATGAGCAGCATGTTTGGAACACACTTCCGTTATGCTATTATAATTATGCTGACAGGCAAAATGCCAGTTAGAGCTATTTTATAAAAAAGTACAAATTCTGTTTTGCACAGTTGTAAGAATTGTTTAAATTTGCAGCATGTTGCACAGGAAATAAGTCAATCTGGGCAGCAAAATTTAATTCTGGATCATGGAGGATTTTGTTATTTTGTGATTTGATTCAATTCTGAGACAAACCAAAACCCAAGATTTTTGAAATTCTTCATAAAAGTCCCAACTCCAATACAGACAGGGATCCTTGGAAGGTCTCAGCACCAGAGCTGCAACCTCTCGGGAGTTTGGATTTTCAAAAGATGGGCCAGTTGGCAGAAACCAGGAAACCAAACAGGCTTCCCAATGGAAGAATTCCAGCTAAGTTCTGCAAGACCTTCGTTGAAAACAAGGTTTCTCCACAAGATGTTTTGATTTTGCTGAAGCAGTAATTGTGACAATAGGTGTTTTATCAAAATTTTTCTGATCAACTCCACAAAGAAGTTCTTCCACACTTTGGATTTTATTCATTTGTATTGCAGTAAGGTTTACAAGCCCCCAGTCAGCTAACTAGGTCCTCGTGCACTAGACACTATATACACGTCAGACAGTCCCTGCCCCAAAGAGCTTACAAATTATGGTACATGAGACAACAGAGGTAAGGAGAAGGTAACAGTGACAAGATCATTGTTAACATAATAAAGATCAGTCTCAGATTTCTGCTATTCACCGGTTATATTTGCTTCTTTAAACAAATGCCCTAAACACTGCAAAAATAACAGAGTTCATGTTGCCCAGTGGTACCTAAAATATCTAAACTTAAAACTCTGAAAACCAGTAAATACAAAGTTAAGTACATGCCATCCCCATGCAACCTTAACTCTTCCCCCTGGAGCTGCTAGTAGTCACTGTGGATGTTTCAGCCAGGGCAGTTCCATCAGGAATTTCTAAAAAAATCTGCCATTGTTTGTGTTGCACTTTGCTGATTTGAATTTCCGCACTTAACTGCATTTGCTCCACTACCTTTACAGAGTAAGGTACAGATGCATTAAAAACTGGAGAGGTCACTTGGAGCAATTTGGCAGAGCTGTCCCTGTGATATGACAAGGTTTATGTCTCTTTCAAAAGAGCCAGCATGCCTACAGCATTTTAAAAATAATAAATTTCATGATTTCAGCCAAAATCTTTATGGATCAGCAGTACCGTTATGCTTATTTCTGCACTGTTGCAGCAGTAACACAACCTTTGGGGCAGCTGCTGGCTGGGAGCCCAGCTCTGAAGTCTGAGCCATTGCCCGCAGCAGGGAAGAAGAAACGATGACGTATGGTTTGTGCAAACCTTACTTCTGCACTGCTGCCTGCAGAGCTGGGTCCTCAGTCAGCAGCCACCGCTCTCAGTGCCCAGCTCTGAAGGCAGCAATACAGACGTAGGAGTGGCACAGTATGCTATTGGCACCCTCACTTCCGCATTGCTGTTGGTGGGAAACTGCCGTTAGAGCTGGGAATGTGGCCACCTACCACTGAAGGCAGCTCAGAAATGAAGGTGGTAAAGAAATAAAGGTGGTATTTTAAATCTGCCTAAAATAACCTTGTGATTCCCTGCAACTCCCTTTTGGGTCAGGACCCCAAATTGAGAAACACTTGTCTCCCATATGAAATCTGTATAGTGTAGGGTAAAAGCAGACAAAATACTACACATGATGGGGGAAACCAGATTTCACAGTCTGTGATGCATTTTTTATGCCATGAATTTAGTAGGGTGCTAAATATGCCCCATTTCAGAATTGAGTTCTGAAGTTTGCATCACTAGAGAGGCAGAGATATGTCTTTTCCACTGAAGATTGCTAGCCATCTAGTGCAATACATAATTGTGATCTCCAGTACTTATTATGGAGTAAGTGAAGCAATGTTTTAAAAGAATTCCTGAGGGCAGTGGTGAAGTCAAGGTAACAATTTGCAAATTTGGGATAGTTTAAGTGGACTAGATTCAGTGTTAGCATAGGCCAGGGTACAGATAGCTCCCATAGTAGGGCTGTAAGGAATGCTTGACCTACACCAGGGTTTTTTCATAGCAAATAAAAGGTATTAGACTTGTCTTACATGCTCATGGGTTCTGTTCCTGATGTGTTTCATAAGGGTAGAGTGCTAGACTGTGGGTAATTGGTATGCTGAGGAATTGGTACACTGTGGACATGCTTAACTTTGTATTTTCTGTAATTCCTATATCCATCACTGTATATGGTTGATATTTTTCATATAAAGCATGGCTCGTAAGAGATCCTATTAAAAGGTCATGATCTGCTTAAACTCATTGTTCTCTCAAAATATGCATATGTTTGTATAGTAAGTTGTGATTTTTATATGATTATGGAAATATGTTCTTGGGTGTTTGGGGGTGACCTTCTGCTAGCTCTCCCGTGACTATAAAAATGGTGATCTCACACACAAGTGGATGTTAAGTGACCATCATGACCTATTGTTCAGCAGGGGAATTGTAAACAAGAGATTCTGTAAGGGACAGTTGTGCAAGAACCAGACAATTGGGATTACTCAACTCTAATTTAGCAAGGCCCACCAGGGCATGTCTGGGATTGTATCTTCCCTGGGACATGAACTGAGAGTACAAAATAAGGGATCAGGAGAGCCTCTCTTCTCCGCCATCTATGCTGAAGGTAGCGGGAATGCTGGGAAGACAAAGACTTCAAACTGAGGAGACTGGTCCTAGTCTGAATTTCCTTCTCAGCTTATGTATTAAGAATTGCAGTTTACCTGAACCATCTACCGGGGTGAGAAATGCTAGGCATTTAGAATGTGTTTACGTTTATTTTCATAGGTAACTATCACTGACTTTTATGTTTACCTCTTGTATCACATAAGCTATGTCTAGACTGCAGTGTTAAATTGGAAAAAGATAATGCAATTTGCGGTACACAAATTGCGTATCTTTTTCTGATTTACTTTTGAAAGCGGTTTTTCCAAAATGGGTGCATCTACACGGTTCCAAATTTTTGAAAAACCTGCTCTTTCAACACATCCCTTATGCCTCATAGACCAAGGTTTACAGGGATGGCGAATGAGCTCGTTGAAACATTTTGGTATCTAAACACTTTGGTATCCCGGAAAAGCAATGCAGTCTAGACATAGCCTTAATGTATCTTTCAATAGCTAATATACATATTTCATCCTTCCCAGTGAATTTGTCTAAGATGATTGGGGAATCTGCTCAGATTACAAAGGTTGGTAAATGTCCTCTGTCCTCTGGCGAAATGACAAACTAATGAATTTGTACTGTTCAAGAAAAGGTATTGAGCAGCGTAAACAATACATTTCTGGGGTGAAAGATGGGGGATTTGCTGGTGTTTCCCTAGGTACAGTGAATGAGTGGCTTAGACAACTTTCATGTAACTTAGTCAATATCATGAAGAGACAAACCCAGCTGAATGACCACAGAATCTGGAGAGGTTTAGTGCTTGTCACTAAAAAAGCATTGTGAGAGACAACCCAGATTGCAGACTTAAGGGGGTACAGAAATCCTACACGTGCAGGTTGTACCCATTACAGTCACGACTTAGAATGACATTTTGTCAACTAATCTTTTATATGAAGGATAGTCCCCTTCTTATCTCCCTTTATTACATATTTTGGGGACTCTGTTTTCAGCCCCAAATGCCACATGGAGGAAGAATTGTATATTAAACCCATCCTGATATCTCTTCAGGAAGAAATCTCTGCAGAGGTAATGGCTGTGATACATAATGTTGTTGAATATCACCACTATGACCAATGAAGTGCTATACATCAGAAGGTCCAGAGTAAATGATTCAGTCCCTATTTCCAAGAAGCCTCACAGGACTCTAATTGTATGCTTGCCAGTAAAACTCTCTGGCTTATCGTGGCTAAAACCCTCCCCAGTGCTTTAAACTATGACCCTCTCCTTACAAACCAAAGTTCAATTGTTAGTCTCTAAGGGCTCATCTAGACTACGGGGAAACAGTCGAAAGAAGATATGCAAATTCCCTGCACTTCTGATCTCACCCTCTCAAAAAAGGAGGTTTACGTGGCTTTTCGACAAAGGCGGGGTTCACCGAAAAAAGCCATGTCTTAATTACTTTCACTTTTGAAAGCCCTGCAGAATTTGCATATCTTCTTTTAACCGTTCCCTGTAGTCTAGACGAGACCTAAGGGCAAAATATCTGTGCAGAGGGGCAGCACTAGGTCTGAGCATCAATTTAGTCCTTAAAATAGAGCTTCCATGGATCCCAGTTTGTGGGCAAACTGTGCCCTGACCCTTTGTATATAAATATGAATTTTGGCCCAATGCAAAATAACCCTAGAAAATCTGCCAATACAGGCAGTCCCCGGGTTACGTACAAGATAGGGACTGTAGGTTTGTTCTTAAGTTGAATTTGTATGTAAGTTGGAACTGGCTTCCAGATTCAGCCACTGCTGAAACTGACCAGCGGCTGACTACAGGAAGCCTGAGACAGAGTTGCTCTGCCCTGGGCTGCCTGGAATCAGCCGCTGATCAGTTTCAACAGCAGCTGAATCTGGACACTTAGGACAGAGCAGCTGGGGCGCTGCCGGGTAGGTCCCCATAGGGGCGGCACTGCGGGGACCAACCGGGCAGCACCCCAGCTGCTCTGCCCCAGGTGTCCCCAAGTCAGCCGCTGCTGAAACTTATCAGAGGCTGATTCCAGGAAGCCCGGGGCAGAGCAACTCTGCCTCGGGCTTCCTGTAGTCAGCCGCTGATCAGTTTAAGCAGCGGCTGACTTGGGGACACCTGGGGCAGAGCAGCTGGGGTGCTGTGGGGTTAGTCCAGTAGCGCCGAGGAGCCCCAGCTGCTCTACCCCAGGCGAGAAAAGCCTGGTCTGCTGGGGGACGCACTAGCTGCGCCCCCCCAGCAGATCAGGGTAACCCGGACGGCGGGACCACGGTGCATCCTCCCCAGCTTTGCTCCGTGTCTCCCCGGTCTGCTGGGGGACTCCAGGAAGACGAGGCGCAAAGCCGCGGAGGGGCTCAGGCAGTGGGGTAGCCCAGGCGCTTCTGGGCTGTCCCACTGCCGGCTTCCGCCGAGGCTTTGGAAAGCCGCGGAGGGGCTCGGGCAGCTGGGCAGCCCAGGCGCGCTTGGGCTGTCCCGCTGCCGGCTTCTCCCGAGGCTTTGCAAAGCCGCGGAGGGGCGGGGACTGCCTGTAATTTGTGTTATTGAATGACTGGGAAATGAAAGTTGCTTTAGAAGGTCCAGAGAAAATTATTCAGGAGCCTGCAAATCTGCCGATGCTAATAAACATAAATTTACACACAAGAGCTGGATGGATGGCATAGGGATTATAGCTGTTCTCTGCCATGCTGGAGGCTTGATTTTGATGCTCTGTTCCCTCTCCCAGCTCTTGGCTGAAGGAAAGTGTCTCATGTTGCTCTACAGGGAGCCTTGTATGTTCTGCTGCTAAATATGTTCCTTCCAAAAGTGTCAGCTACAAAACTGAGCACTTGGATTTTCCTGGCATTTTTGTGCCAGTCCCATAAATACTGCCTTTTAGCACAGCGGGACTGGGCAGGCAGTAATTGACACTTTTTTTAAAGCTTGTGTGACCATAGTAAGCTCACAGCAGGAAGTAGGTAGCTGACACTCTGACCAGCTGCTGAGGCTAAAGCAACAGCCAAGTACAAATGTATTGGCCTGAGTGAGTCAGGATGCAACAAAATTACAACAAAAATAATAAGGCTTCCTGTAGCTGGTATTGTATGAGTACCCAGAAAAGCTTTTGCAGCAAGAATCTTTCATGCTCCCATAGGGAGTCTAGTATCCACAGCAGGTGTATTTCCTATCAACAGGCAAGTGTCCACCACATCACCCTTTAATTGTCCCTTCTAATGAACAAAACTCTCCAGCTTAACTCTAGTCAGTTCTTTCGCAGCTGGGTCCTACTGTACTACAGTCTCTGTACATTCCATCATGCAAGTCCCAGCATTAAAATTGTGCATTTCATTGGAGCATCACTGGAAATACATGCATTGCAAGAAATTAACATCTTTTAGGATATAAAGATTTAGGTCTGATTTCCCCTGTGCTCTGCCAGTTTTACACCAGTCTCACACCATTAAACTCAATTGACTTCAGACAATGTAAATTGGGAGTAAATAAAAGGACCACCTTTTTAATTTTTAGAGCTGCAGAGTTTGCTTTCAAAGTGGTTTTTACCCATGAAAGCTTATGCCCAAATAAATCTGTTAGTCCTTTAAGGTGCCACAGGACTCCTCGTTATTTAATCAATTACTGTTCACCTGAGAAGCAGATTGCCACAAAATGTGCTAAAGACCCAGTAATTACAGGTGCTATTCATAGATGCTAGACCTGCAGCAGGCCAGGTATCCCACTTAGCTCCATGGAAGTGCTTTTCATTTACATGTCAGTGCTCCATCTTCCCTACTTTTGCTATCTTTTAATGTTGTCTGCCTCACCCATTGTACAGAATGTAAGTTATTATCATGCCCTCTCCTGAATACAAACTGCACCAAAAGTATATAACTTTCTTTCCTGTCCCTTGTGAGTTAACCTTCTTTCCTTTCACAACCCTGTGAGGATTTCTTCATTTGACATGTGTTCTTTTCAGGCTCTCCCATTCTCCAGGGAAACTTAAGAAATGGACCTGGTTTCATTTTATAAATATGCTTTTTCCTAGCAGGATGACCTTCAAGACTTAAGTTCCATAGACCAGGTTGGAGTGTTGCTTGATGGCTTTGCCAGCAGCAGTTTTCTCTTCTGAGTGAATCCTGGAATTAAATGTTCTGTTCATGAGAAGAAACTGAACGTAGAAATTTGACAGAGGACTGCCCCCATCTTGCTCAACACAGCAAGAGACACAGAAATATGTCACACTATGGATAAACTCTGTGAAATGTATTTGTAAATTAATTTTCTAATTACAATTGGCACTGTTGGCAGTGTCCCCTGCTGACAAGTCGCAGCATTTGGGACAGCAGCACTAAGGAACCCAATGTAATATTTCAGACAAATTTAATTTGCTGGAGTAGTACAGAGAATGGCTCACTCCCCTACTGTCACACTCAGGTTCTTCATGCTCCTGCATTGACAGGATTTGCTGCCATGCTCAGCTCCCTTTGCCCTCCCTCCCCATGTTTCTACAGTTGCTAGTAGCAGGCACACAAAATGCCCATCTTATGGGTTGTCAGCAGCTAAATTCAAAGAGCCAGTACATGATATTATGCCTGTCAAGGAGGATCAGAGCTACAGTCCATAATATTTAGAGGCATATTTTCAAAGCCAGCATCCTCTATCTATACCTTGAATGAAAGGCTCAGTATCTTTTAAGTGATGGGCTTACTCAGGAATCCAGTGAAGAACTGGGCTTCAGCAAGCAATTGCTTCAGATTTGGTTGCTGGAAACCAATGGATTGGTTGCTATTAAATAGTTTAAGTCTCCAGCTTGTGGCAATAACTGCTTGTTAGACCTCTACAGATAAACATGGGCTTACTTTGTATATCCTCGACTACATTCCTGAATACAATATTTATACTTGAGTCAACTTGTACTGCTGATAATAGCAGAGAAAAGCCTTGTTAAGAGCAGAAACTGGACCTCCTCTCTGCACCCTTTGCTTTTTCTCCATTACTGATAATAGGCTCCAGTGTAAAATTCCATAAGGAGCTGACTCTGCTTAAGTCCTCCACTACAAGGTTGATCATTACAGGGAGAAGAACAATTTACTGTATTTCTTCTTAATATTATTCAAGAAATATTGTCTTTAAAATAATTTAGGATTGATAGTTAGCTGTGGAATGCCATGTGGTACAGCCACAACATTATAATCTGCTTTCAGTCAGGGGTATTTGCCAAGCAAATCACAAGTAGAAATAAATTCTGCAATGCTAAGAGGATTCATACACAAAATATTACCAGTGAAATCATTACTGCTGCAGTTGATAAACAATGGGAAATATTTGCAATAAATCATTTCTTGGGAGGTCCTCACAGATTTGCATGGGAAGTTGGGAAATAAAGAAAGGAGCACCAGTTCTTTCTGCTGTACCAAAGAAGCTAGGCATTATACAGTGTATTTTAATAACTTCAAAGCATGTATAACATTTCTGTTTAACATTTTAATCAGTCACCCAAATGTATAGATTAACATTGCATTGTCATATCCAAGCAAGAGTGACAAAACTAAAGATTATGCCAGCACTGCTCAATTCTACCTGGTCACTAGCCTGGAATGAGTTCTTTTTAAAAAGGGGGTGGGAGGGAGGGATTAAAATGGCCTTGTTTTTTGGGGCCCATCAACGATCCTGATCGTGACAGGCAAATAGATTTTGTCCTCGAACTGGTAAATTTTCCATGAGAATGTTATAATTCCCAGTTATGCATTTTTCTACAGACTTTGCAAAAAAATGGGGCTGTTGTATTAGATTCCTTCCTTCCTTCCTAGCGACTCAATTCTGCTGAAAATAACTGTTCTTATGTCCTGCAGAAGATGCTAATGATAAAATCCAAGATCTTGAATAAGCCAATATATTCAGCAGAACAGAAAATCACCAGGTCCTGAGAAAGCCTCCTTTGTAACGTGGGGCGAGGCACTGTAACAAGCCATCTACTTCCATGACACCTTACTAAAGAGTGGCATTTTGGGAAGTCTGAGAGTATGTATAATTCCATGGGCAAACTATCATTTACAGCAGTGGTAGGCAAGATACAGGCCCCCAAACCACCAGATCCAGCTTAATTTACCAGCTAGTTAATGATAGAAAAGTAAAGGAGGTGTCATTTGAATAATAAATCTGACTATTCAAATTATAATTCTGTTCTCTCTGCAGAATGGGGCAGGGGAACCCTGCCTCCACCCTGTCTTCCAGCTCCAGGTTTACCAGTCGGCGTATATTTTGATAAAACTTCGTTGGGAAAGGATTTGCAGAAATTAAGGCCTGGAGTTTTCAAAAGTGGAAAAAAGATCTTGTATCAACAAAAACATGGAAACTCTTTGCAGTGCCTACATTTTTACAGAAATGGGTAGGCAGTTCTGAATCTAGTGTTTAAATAATAAATAGTGTAAGTTATATTTTTGGTTTTAACTAGATCTGCCACAAGCAAACTGCCACCTGTCATGTTCTTTCTGTCTAACCCACACCTCCAATATTAAATTGACAACTAAAGTTAAACATGCTCACGGGGCGGCCCATCCATATAGGTGAACCAAGAGGTCGCCTAGGGCACCAACTTAAATGGGGCACCAAATGGTGGCGCAATATCATTGAGGGGTTTGGAGGTCGGAGCGCCGATTGCATGGTTTGCCTAGGGCGCCAGTTGCTGGCAGCTAGTCTAGGGTCGCCCCTGCATGCTCAACTTGACATATTTAAATGGAAATGATTACATGTCCATGTGAGAACATCCAGAGATGTCTATAATTCAATTTCCCATCAGAGATAGGGGTGGGCAATAATTTTTGATGGGAAACCACTCCAAGAATTTGAGTGGTCAAGGGCAGCACTCATCCATTATATTAATGGAGATGTTGTGGGGTCTGAGATAAAGGTTGGGTGCAGAAGGGACCTTGGGGTAAGGATTGGGGAGGGAGTTTGGGTGAAGAAGGGTGTTGTGAGCTGGGGCAGGAGACTGGCGTGTAGTAGAGGATTCTGACCTGGAGAAGGTATATTAGAAGGGGGTGCAGGGACCTGTGGCAGGGAATTGGGGGACAGGTTCTGGGAGGAAGTATGGATGCAGGAGAGGATTCTGACCTAGAGGAGCAGTGCAAGAGAGAGTGCAGCATCTGAGAGTGGGTTATGACCTTGGGCAAGAATGCAGGAGGGGATGCAGCTATATGGGTTATAACCGGGGATAGGGGATTGGGGTGCAAGTTCTGCAGAAGGGATATAGGAGGGGTGCAGTGTCTGAGGCAGGGGTGCAGGAAGGGTTGCATAGTCTGGGAAGGGGTATGGCTATAGACACGGCAGTGCAGAGAATTTGGGTAATGTGGAGTATGGGTGCAGGAGGGGGGCAGATAGCTGGGGGGAGGGAGGGTCTGGAGTGCCAGAGGTAGACTCTGGCCAGGAGATGCTTATCTGGGGCTTCCAGCGAGCAGGTCCCTCCGACAAGCTCCCTGCCTTCCATGCGCCTGCACGCTGCTCAGAGTGGCCAGTTGCAGAAGCCATGTGTGGCTCTGAAGGCTGCAAGCCTGGAGGGTGAGGGGTACTTTGCGTGCTGCCTGTTCTGCAAACAAATAATGCCCATTGGCTGGAAACTAGCCAGTGGGAGCTGTGAGATTGTGCAGGGGGCAGGAGCAGCTCACAAAGCCCCTTCCTCCCCATCTCTCCCCACAGATGATGGTTTGCCAGGAGCTAATAGGAAGATCTGATGCTTTTAGCTCTCTGGGTATTTGGCACAGCATTTACTGTTGCCTAAGGATACCGTGTGGAGGTAATCCTCTGTACTGAAAGGTGGTACTCTGGAATGGAGGGGCAGAACATCACATAGCACAATATGGAGTTTATGGTTTTGGTTATGAAATACTCAGTAGTTAAATGGACAAATGCACATTCTTTGCTGTAGTGCAAACACTGACCAAAGCTGGAGACAGTAAAGTTTTAAAAGGGCCAATTTCTCAATGCTGAAAGTATTTGAGTGAAATTTCCCAAGGAAAAAAATTACATAGAAAAATGTGACTGATAATTGAGAGTAACTCCAGGACATTTTACTAGATATCTAAAAAGCCACAATCGCATAAGGAAGCTACACTGGTTTAAAAAATAAATTTTGATTTAGAGAAAAAGTGAAAGTAGTAATAATTTTTTAAAAAACATATAGAATAAAGGGGAAGAGAAGTTGAGAGCAATGAATTAATATTAGAAATGTTAAATGTAGATGGTTGATAAGGGAAGCTAAAGACCTCAATGGAAAGTTTTGTAGCTGGTAGGATTTAGGATAACAACAAGAAGAATATCTGAGGAATACAGAGAATCCTAACAATAATATAGGTCCACTACTAGATGAAGATGGTTAAATTGTTGATAGTGATGTAGACAGACAAGTGTGCAAAGAAATATTTATTTTCTATATTTAGAAAAAAGCTGGATAATGCACTTATATCATATAGTGATGATAAAATACTTTCCGTCAATTTATTTAGCAAGTGCACACTTGTCTAGCCAAGAGATGGCATCCCAGCAATTATTGAGTGGGAATTAGTAGTCACTAAAGTTAAAACATTTTCAAATAATTTGTTCTGAAAACTCTTTTAAAGCTCTTTGGTACAAGTTGACTGTGGAATTCTTGGAACATTTGTGCAAATTTTTAATCAATTTTGGAAAACTGCAGACATTCCAGAGGATTGGCGGAAAGCAAATGTTGTGACAATATTTATAAGGATTCAAAGCGATGAGGAGTCCTGTGGCACCTTATAGACTAACTGAAGTGTAGGAGCATAAGCTTTCGAGGGCAAAGACCCACTTCGTCAGATAAGGATTCAGTGACCCAGGTTATTATAGGCGTGATAGGTTGACATCATTCCAGGGCAAAATAATGAACATCTCTTACCCCTACAACTCCCAAATATACATGAGAAAGTATGGAAATGATCAGATGAGTCACCCAAAAGATAATTTCTATTCAGTATAGCAGCCCATGCGTATCTTCACTGCATGAAATGAATCTGAAAATTTAACAGTGATCTAACTAAACTCTCTTTCTTCTGCTAATGGGCTGATTGTATTCTATAGTTGATTTGCTGGAACTTTTGAAAATTCCACTAAGTCACAAGTCCCACTGAAAGTCAATGATATAAGCTCTGAAGTCATTAGAAACAAAATACAGGACTATGTAGCACTTTAAAGACTAACAAGATGGTTTATTAGATGATGAGCTTTCGTGGGCCAGACCCACTTCCTCAGATCAAATAGTGGAAGAAAATAGTCACAACCATATATACCAACGGATACAATTAAAAAAATGAACACATATGAAAAGGACAAATCACATTTCAGAACAGAAGAGGGATGCAGGGAGGGGGGAGGAACGTAAATGTCTGTGAGTTAATGATATGAGAGGTGGGGAAAGGTAGATGTCTGTGAGCTAATGGTATTAGAGGTGATAACTGGGGAAGCTATCTTTGTAATGGGTAAGGTAGTTGGGGTCTCTGTTCAGCCCCCCGCGGAGAGTGTCGAATTTTAGCATGAATGACAGTTCAGAGGATTCCCTTTCAAGTGCAGATTTGAAAGTCTTCTGGAGTAGGATGCATGTAATTAGGTCATTGAGACAGTGTCCTTTCTGGTTGAAATGGCAAGAAACTGTTTTTTCTTTGTGATCCTGTCTAATATATGTTTTGTGGGCATTGATCCTTTGGCGAAGTGTCTGAGACGTTTGTCCAATGTACCTAGCAGACTGACACTTTCGGCACATGATAGCATAAATTATATTTCTGGATGCGCAGGAATATGTATTCTTGATCTTATAACTCACTTGGTTAGGCCCAATAATGGTATCAGCAGAGTGAATATGTGGACAAAGCTGGCAACGGGGTTTGTTGCAAGGGAAAGTACCAGGGTTGGTATTAGTGTGGTATGTCCTGTGGTTGTTGGTAAGAATCATCTCGAGGTTAGGTGGTTGTCTATAGGAGACTATGGGTCTGTCTCCCAGAGCTTCTTGGAGTTTAGTATCCTGTTCCAGTATAGGCTGTAATTTATTGATAATGTGTTGGACAGGTTTAAGTTGGGGGCTGTAGGTGATGACAAGTGGTGTTCTATTGTTGGTTTTCTTGGGTCTGTCTTGTAGTAGATGGTTTCTAGGTATTCGTTTGGCTCTTTCAATTTGCTTTTTTATTTCTCTGGGTGGGTAGTTGAGGTTTATAAATGCTTACAGGTTAGTGTTAGGGTTAGGGTCTAGTGGGTAACAATATTCACTGCTTTTTTCAACCAAAGTGATAGAAACAGATTATTATAATTTGACGACACTGGATTTCTTTAGTTAAAAATTTAAATGTTATACTTAAAATTATATAATGAATCTCACTGTATTTTTAGGGTATAAAATTAGTCTGTGTGGAGTCGTATCCCTTCTACTTGCTTTAGTCTAGACAGGTATTTTAAACAAATATTATCTCAAAATACTTTCCTTAAAATAATTTTGAATATATGTTTATTCATATACTATATCCTACTATATTAGCTTAAACAATTTTGATATTTTTTTCTAGAGTTCTTTTCAGTACGACTGTGATGGTAACTTCTTTCCAGACAAATATTCTTCACTTTGTTTCTTAATCTTGGTTAGTATATTTAGATCTCATTTTGTCCTGTGAATCCATTTTTAGAAAGACTATATATAAGGTTAAATCTAGACATCGCCAACTTCTTAGGAAAGACAATTTTGAATAGTGATTTGAACAATTTTCTCAAGAGAAAGAACAGCGTTAACTGTTTTATGTTAGTTTTCAAATACATTGTTTAACTTATTTTAAGTGTCAGAAAAATGTATCCTCTAAATAAAGGAGAGCTTCAAAACTCTAATGGGAACTAGATGAGTATGTGAGCCTACTGTTTAAACTTCACCTGTTTCCATTACGCGCTTCGTAAGGAATTCACATGGGTTTTCCAGTAGCTGTGTTATATCTTGAAGTGCCATGTACTGGTATGAGACCAAAGTAAAAACTCCAACTTAGAAAGGAATTATCATGATGTCTTCTCAAAGGAAGGCAGTAGTATCAGTACAGAATTGCATGTATTTCAGAGCTATCATCATGCATTGTAGATAGCCTGGGTCAATATCCTGAAACCAGGATGCCAATAAGACCAAGTGCCTGCAAGGAAAATATACTAAGAGCTGGTCTATGCTGAAAAGTTACATCAGTGTAGCTGCATCTGACAGGGGTGTGAAAAATCCATGCTATTGACAGCAGTTGGTCTTCTGTCAACCTATCTACCACCTCTCAGGAAAATGAGAGACCTATGATAATGGGAGAACCCCTTCCATTGCTGTAGTGTCTTCACAGAAAAGCGACAGCAGCACAACTGTAGCTGTGCCCTTGACCTGTCTAAAGTGTAGCATAGCCTAAAAGCCAGATCCTGGGATCTCATTGACCTTGGAGCAAAGGAGACTACAGTTCACCTTTGCTCTTTTCCAAACTCCAGTGCTGTGGAGGGCCAGCTTAGCTGCCCTGCAAATCAAAGAAACCCCAGGGCTGGCTTCTCTTCCTCCAATTGGCAAAGGACTCCCAAAGTGTTATTATGCAACCCAGGGATCACCACTTTTGTGCTCTAGACACAGCCCTTTCTGCATTTCCAACAAGCCCCTTCATGTTTTCCCTTATGCATGGAAGAAGCTACTTGCAGAAAATCTAAAAAGCCCCCCAGTGTCCTCCTGAAAACTCAGTTTAGCCATGGTACTGGAGTGAGGCCTCTCAGCACTATGCAACACAGACAGTAAATAAATAAATTAAATTAAATTAAAAAACTCCCGTATGGGCGGTAGGCATGGAGATATTGGATATGAGGCAGAAAACTCTAGCAAATTAGCTGACCTGGTTCCTGCCCTCTCCACCACATGGAGCTGGAGAATTTACTGCAGCCCTATGGCTAAAATAATTGGATGCTGTTTCAGGCTGGGTGTCCCTTTTCCAAATGTTTATAGATAATGGGACCTCAAGGGGCTACTGCAATGTAAATGATTAGTATACTAATGAAGAATATCCATTTATTTCCAGTGGAGGGCACAGAAGATAGGGAGCAAGAGAGGGGAGGATGTACACACTGCAGTTTTTCCTTGCATTCTAGTTGCCATAAGGAAAGACTCCTGAACCCGCTATTTCCCTAGTGACCTCGTTCTCCAGTTATTTGAGCCTGCAGCTCAGTCAGTATTGACTTACTCAGGAGTTGGATGAAATGTTCAAAGGATGTCTAGATATTGGTAAATTTTAGGTCCATTTAGGCAGAAGGGCACATATCCACCCCTCCCCCCGCAGGCTCTGACAGCCTAATATCCTGTTACAAAGGGTCAGATTCTGAGATGCTTGCTCATATTGGGAGCACCTTATTCCATGGGACTGCATGTGAAACTAGGCAATAGTCAACACACACTGGGGTGAAACTACATTGGTGCCTATGGTAGAGTGGCCTCTACTGGTTAGGACCCATAGCTGTGTGGGCTCTGGCACAAACTGCACACTAGCTCCATTGTAGCTACAGCACTGGGTATCTGACTCTGATTCTGCAAGGACGGTAACACAGGCTGTTCTTCAGGGGATTTCAACTGCTTCTCAGAATAAAATCTGGCTCCACTCACTGGAACTCATCTAATGTAAAAAAATAACCAGCCTAGCTTGTCACAGCATGGTAACCCCAATTAATTCCACTCCCCGGCTTCATTCTCCTTTCACACCACTGTAACATGGTTGATTTCAGTGGAGTTCCTACTGTTTGCACTTATATAAGAGAGGAAAATCAGACTTAATGTATCTTTATTTGGCCCAGGTCCTCCCTGGGTTTGAATCAGCACTGCTATTTAAATCAATACAGCCACACTGTTTTAGGATAATTTACATCAGCTGATTTAGCCATTCATCACAAAGAACTACAAGGCAAAAAAAGTAAAAAAAGACCAGCCACTCCAAACGCTCCACCTGCCACCACCAAAAGAGAGGCTTTAACTTACTATCTTAAGCATTTCAATAATTTCACATAAAATTAGCCTAAGTAAATACCACAAAGCCCACAGAAAACGCCCTAAAACAAACAAAATTCCAGCTTTAATATTAACATAAATTATTCATAAACAATTATTAAAATGTTCCCATTTCGTGTTTTTCTGAGCTGATGAGCTATAAAGCTCACTGCTTCAGTAATTACTGAAATATGGCCTGTTATATTTTTGTCTGATACATAACGATATGGAAACAGGGTGGAGGGGATTACATCATCTGTAGTTGGCAACAAACATATCCCCTGTATTGAACACAGAGAGAGGAATTAGGGAGCCAGCAATGCAACTTGATTGGAATCCACAAGAATGAAAAGCTGCCAAATCATAAAATAGTAAGAGAGCTCATTTTCTGTGCGCTAGGAAATGTACAATGGTGCAGCAGGGCCTTGCGAAAGGAAAACTCCTTGGAACAGCTAGACAACACATTTTCTTTGCAATGAATGATAAACAATCCATTTAAAGTGAAAACAAACAAATATACACACTATCATCTGAAAATGGTTAAATATTTTGATGTGGCAAGATTGATAATGGCTCCTTTTTGTTTTAGGTCATGTTGGGTATTAAATCAAGCTGTATTATACAGTAGGTTGGCTCTGTTCCTGTAGCACTCTTGTCATGTGTATGTCATTAAAACTTGTCAAATAAAAATCAAGCCTAATGTTGAAGAACCTTTTAAGCATGTGTTTCATTAAACCATCACTCTGCAAATGCCTTTCAGTTTACGTCAGAGTTGTGCTCTGACCTGCTGAAGTGAGTACCGAAGAACAGTAAGTATTTTAACTTTCCTTCAGGAGCCAAGGGCCACACATGTGAGAGAGAAGATGTATTGAAATATATGGGGTAATAATGGAACCAGTCTAAAAAAGGGATGATCAAAATAGTCTAGCTTTGTTAGGGTTACCATATATCCGGGTTTTCCCGGACATGTCCTCCTTTTCAGTCCTTAAATCTCCGTCTGGCTGGGTTTTTTAAATATCAAAAAATGTCCAGGATTTGCCCTACTCATTCTTTTTCAAATGCCTCCTACCCCCAGTGTTGCTATTGAGCTGGGAGCCTGGAGTCCTGCGGAGGAGCCCGCTGGCTGGTGAGCCGCCTGCGCAAGTGAGGGAGAAGCAGGAACTCCCTGGAGCTCCCTTCAACAGGTTTTCTCCCCCACCATAGACCCCACTTCCCTAAGGCCCGCACCCCCCAATCTGACCCGGCCCCTCTGCATGGCCCTCCCTGAGTGACCGTGGCCTTGTCCCTGACACTCCCCTGGCTCTTCATCAGTCACTGTGGCCACCACACACACACATCCCCGGGCCTTACTGACTTACTAATTACTGACTTACTAATGAATGCTCCTAACTATTGTCACCTCACTTCTCCTCACTGCCTTCAGGCCCCTTACCCCTCCCTACACATAACTGATACCTTTTATGACCTCCCCCCAACTCACCTATCCCCTCATTCCCACATCTTTCCAGTCTGCTTCTCTTTGAACCTACCCCCAAAAGCTCTTTGCCTCCAATTATTCACCCCACTTTTCCAGATTGGCCCCCATGCCTTTCCTTCAGTCTGACTCCACTCAGCACCTCCTCTAATCCTGACTTCCTTTCTCTCTCCCTAATTATCAAATAATCCTTAAACCCATGTTCTCCCAAATTTGACCGTATCTGTTCAAAACAGCCCCAACAGCCTATGTTCCAAGTCACTTAACTGGTCCTTCTTTTGAAAATCAGTAACAACCCTCTCAAATATTTCTGAAAATCAGTCCTCTCCTCATTGAATTTGCTATAGTGATGAGATGCCTTCATTTTATGGATTATGCTCCTGGGTGATTGAAGAAACTTTTGCTGCTATTGATTCCTCATTTTACTTTTTTTGCCCGAAGATTTTTTTGAATGGCATAAAAGATGAAAGGATGTTTTGGATGTTTGTTTCCACCCTTTGGATACTGCATAAGCAAAGGGGAAATGCCCTAGAGGAATTGAGCTCCACCTAATTGAGGAAATCCATTAATTGCCAGATTGCCAATTTTATTGGATAACACAAGACTGACACAAAGTTTACATCCAAATTCAGGGAGGATTGAAGGGAGATGAAAAAGAAACCTTCAACAAAATCTAAACTTGGAATTTCCATTGCTTTTCTTTTGACCTGAGAAGGATCACTTCATCTCCCCTGCCTCCCACATCATAAACTAGTTTTGTGGAATTTATAACCGGAGAATTAAAGTAGTAGAATGGCCTCTTGTGTGGGTTCCAAGATTAAACAGGCTTTGAGAATAAAAACATCGGAAAGGGCGCAAGAGGTAATGGATTTAGAATTTTCACTTGTTTCTTTTCTATACTCATGGGCTGTGTCTACATTGGCACCCTTTTCCGGAAAAGGGATGCTAATGAGACACTTCGGAATTGCAAATGCCACGGGGATTTAAATTTTCCCCGCGGCATTTGCATGAATATGGCTGCCGCTTTTTTCCAGCTTGGGGCTTTGCCGGAAAAAAGCGCCAGTCTAGACAGGATCTTTCGGAAAATAAACCCTTTTCCGCACGATCCCTTATTCCTCTTAAAATCAGGAATAAGGGATCTTCTGGAAAAGGCTTTATTTTCTGAAAGATCCCGTCTAGACTGGCGCTTTTCTCCGGCAAAGCCCCGAGCCGGAAAAAAGCGGCAGCCATGTTCATGCAAATGCCACGGGGAAAATTTAAATCCCCGCAGCATTTGCAATTCTGAAGTGTCTCATTAGCATCCCTTTTCCGGAAAAGGGTGCCAATGTAGACACAGCCATGTTGTATACTCACTGTTACTCGTTGTATATGCTCATATTGTATTAATGTGTTATATATAGTATACATAACACATTTAAACAACGTGAATTGGTAGATATTGATACAGATACACTCCCTCTTAGGAGTGTCCTCTTTTTTGAAAGTTCAGATATGGTAACCCTCGCTTTGTGCTTGTTTGTTGGTGAGATGGTGTCCCAACCATATGATAAGCCTACCTGAACCCTCTTGAATAGAAGAGAAACCACTCTGGTGAAATTAAGAGGATGTTTTTTAGGGGCTTTGTTTTGGTTTGCCCACAAGTCTTGTGCGTGGGGGACTGTCACAGGAGCAGGCTAGGAACCAGATTTTGTCTCTTTGAATTACAGTCTACTTCCTAGTTCCCACCCTGCTCCTGGGGGAAAATAATCTGTGCCAGCCCTATACCTGGCACTGGTTACCTCCCCTGCCGCAACTGTGCTGGTCAAGCATTAAGAAAGATTGAGTCAAAAATCTGTCCCTTCCCTGCCATTATCTGCCCACTCCCAACCCTTCTATGTGAGAAGAGCAGCAGTGACTCTGCAGAGACTTTATTGCCCTTGACACTGCTGCCCACAATGTTGACTTTCACAACTTCTGGAACACTGAATGACAACAACAAATAGTGGCAATTGGCTTCTGGGGAAAAATACAAGGATTTCAATCAGTGGAAATCATGTGGGCTGTTTAGCTATGTAGAAGCATGCATATCTCATTAGACTTATTTGTTATACATTTTTTCTATGGGGTGGATAAGGGAAAGCAGGCACAGATTTCAATGGAGATAAGATAATGTATACACATACACACATACACTTTTCTCTATAATAGAAGTGCTAGCTAGCTTACCTTGCTAATTTGGGAAATGACAGTCTGCCTGACCAGTACCTAAAGGTGCATCTACACAGCACCCTTACCTCAAAATAAACTATGCAATTCGCGCTATGCAAATTGCACAGCTTATTTCGAGGTTATTTCTACACAGCACCAAATTTTGAAATAAAGCGCTATTTCGACAAATCCCTTAACCCTCATGGATGGGTCCCTTGATTGCCTCTGATTAGCCTCAGGCTCAGCCTTCCCCTGTGTGACTCAGAAGGGGGCAGGCCTGACCTAGGCAAGCAGGCTTTAAAAAGCCAGAGCAGTGCGACCAGGGGAGCGAAGCGGACAGGGGACTGCAGACAGGGGAGTTGAAGAGGGAGAGCAAAGCGACCCCACCGCCGAAGAGGCTACCCGGTGAGAGTACAAGCTGTGGTGTGAGTGTGTGTGTGTGCCTGACTATTTGAATTTTACAGTTTGAAGTGGTGTGAATTGAGAGTCTGATTCCAGGTGAGTGCTAGCAGTTTCAGTTTCAGCTTCTGTGGCAGTTGGGACTGAGAGCCTGCCATTGTTCCCTTGATTGCCTCTGATTAGCCTCAGGCTCAGCCTTCCCCTGTGTGACTCAGAAGGGGGCAGGCCTGACCTAGGCAAGCAGGCTTTAAAAAGCCAGAGCAGTGCAACCAGGGGAGCGAAGCGGACAGGGGACTGCAGACAGGGGAGTTGAAGAGGGAGAGCAAAGCGACCCCACCGCCGAAGAGGCTACCCGGTGAGAGTACAAGCTGTGGTGTGAGTGTGTGTGTGTGCCTGACTATTTGAATTTTACAGTTTGAAGTGGTGTGAATTGAGAGTCTGATTCCAGGTGAGTGCTAGCAGTTTCAGTTTCAGCTTCTGTGGCAGTTGGGACTGAGAGCCTGCCATTGTTCCCTTGATTGCCTCTGATTAGCCTCAGGCTCAGCCTTCCCCTGTGTGACTCAGAAGGGGGCAGGCCTGACCTAGGCAAGCAGGCTTTAAAAAGCCAGAGCAGTGCGACCAGGGGAGCGAAGCGGACAGGGGACTGCAGACAGGGGAGTTGAAGAGGGAGAGCAAAGCGACCCCACCGCCGAAGAGGCTACCCGGTGAGAGTACAAGCTGTGGTGTGAGTGTGTGTGTGTGCCTGACTATTTGAATTTTACAGTTTGAAGTGGTGTGAATTGAGAGTCTGATTCCAGGTGAGTGCTAGCAGTTTCAGTTTCAGCTTCTGTGGCAGTTGGGACTGAGAGCCTGCCATTGTTCCCTTGATTGCCTCTGATTAGCCTCAGGCTCAGCCTTCCCCTGTGTGACTCAGAAGGGGGCAGGCCTGACCTAGGCAAGCAGGCTTTAAAAAGCCAGAGCAGTGCGACCAGGGGAGCGAAGCGGACAGGGGACTGCAGACAGGGGAGTTGAAGAGGGAGAGCAAAGCGACCCCACCGCCGAAGAGGCTACCCGGTGAGAGTACAAGCTGTGGTGTGAGTGTGTGTGTGTGCCTGACTATTTGAATTTTACAGTTTGAAGTGGTGTGAATTGAGAGTCTGATTCCAGGTGAGTGCTAGCAGTTTCAGTTTCAGCTTCTGTGGCAGTTGGGACTGAGAGCCTGCCATTGTTCCCTTGATTGCCTCTGATTAGCCTCAGGCTCAGCCTTCCCCTGTGTGACTCAGAAGGGGGCAGGCCTGACCTAGGCAAGCAGGCTTTAAAAAGCCAGAGCAGTGCGACCAGGGGAGCGAAGCGGACAGGGGACTGCAGACAGGGGAGTTGAAGAGGGAGAGCAAAGCGACCCCACCGCCGAAGAGGCTACCCGGTGAGAGTACAAGCTGTGGTGTGAGTGTGTGTGTGTGCCTGACTATTTGAATTTTACAGTTTGAAGTGGTGTGAATTGAGAGTCTGATTCCAGGTGAGTGCTAGCAGTTTCAGTTTCAGCTTCTGTGGCAGTTGGGACTGAGAGCCTGCCATTGTTCCCTTGATTGCCTCTGATTAGCCTCAGGCTCAGCCTTCCCCTGTGTGACTCAGAAGGGGGCAGGCCTGACCTAGGCAAGCAGGCTTTAAAAAGCCAGAGCAGTGCGACCAGGGGAGCGAAGCGGACAGGGGACTGCAGACAGGGGAGTTGAAGAGGGAGAGCAAAGCGACCCCACCGCCGAAGAGGCTACCCGGTGAGAGTACAAGCTGTGGTGTGAGTGTGTGTGTGTGCCTGACTATTTGAATTTTACAGTTTGAAGTGGTGTGAATTGAGAGTCTGATTCCAGGTGAGTGCTAGCAGTTTCAGTTTCAGCTTCTGTGGCAGTTGGGACTGAGAGCCTGCCATTGTTCCCTTGATTGCCTCTGATTAGCCTCAGGCTCAGCCTTCCCCTGTGTGACTCAGAAGGGGGCAGGCCTGACCTAGGCAAGCAGGCTTTAAAAAGCCAGAGCAGTGCGACCAGGGAGTGAAGCGGACAGGGGACTGCAGACAGGGGAGTTGAAGAGGGAGAGCAAAGCGACCCCACCGCCGAAGAGGCTACCCGGTGAGAGTACAAGCTGTGGTGTGAGTGTGTGTGTGTGCCTGACTATTTGAATTTTACAGTTTGAAGTGGTGTGAATTGAGAGTCTGATTCCAGGTGAGTGCTAGCAGTTTCAGTTTCAGCTTCTGTGGCAGTTGGGACTGAGAGCCTGCCATTGTTCCCTTGATTGCCTCTGATTAGCCTCAGGCTCAGCCTTCCCCTGTGTGACTCAGAAGGGGGCAGGCCTGACCTAGGCAAGCAGGCTTTAAAAAGCCAGAGCAGTGCGACCAGGGGAGCGAAGCGGACAGGGGACTGCAGACAGGGGAGTTGAAGAGGGAGAGCAAAGCGACCCCACCGCCGAAGAGGCTACCCGGTGAGAGTACAAGCTGTGGTGTGAGTGTGTGTGTGTGCCTGACTATTTGAATTTTACAGTTTGAAGTGGTGTGAATTGAGAGTCTGATTCCAGGTGAGTGCTAGCAGTTTCAGTTTCAGCTTCTGTGGCAGTTGGGACTGAGAGCCTGCCATTGTTCCCTTGATTGCCTCTGATTAGCCTCAGGCTCAGCCTTCCCCTGTGTGACTCAGAAGGGGGCAGGCCTGACCTAGGCAAGCAGGCTTTAAAAAGCCAGAGCAGTGCGACCAGGGAGTGAAGCGGACAGGGGACTGCAGACAGGGGAGTTGAAGAGGGAGTTGGGCAGAGGGAGTGACTGATGGTGATGAAGACCCGTAGCGCTTGTGCCAGTACTTCTCCTGTCTCCTCCACCTGTGCCTGTATCCAGACAGAGAACCTGAGCATGGATGCCTCTACCCAGGTCCTGGTGTGGTTTTGCTGTATTTGTGGCTTGCAATTCCCACTGAGTGATCTCCAGGCTGGGGGAGACAACCGTTGTGAAAGGTGCCTGCTGGTGGAATCTCTCAGGCAGCAGGTGGGAGAGCTACAGGAGGAGGTGGCCAGGCTGAGGAGCATTCGAAGCCATGAGGAATTCCTGGACAGTATTCCTGTGGAGTCCACGGAGGTCACTGTCCTAGGATGTGGGACTGTTGACCAGCCACTTATGGAGGAGGCAGTGGTGCAGGGTGAGCACTGGCAGCTGGTTACTTCCGGCAGCAGGCAGTGTTCCACCCCTGCTCCTAACCCTCCCACTGTGTTGTTACATAACCGTTACACTTTACTTTCAGCAGGAGACAAGGAGTCACTCCCCACGGTGGAGGAGACCAGGCCTTGCACCACCAAGGTTGAGCAGTCTCCTGCCACCACTGCGAGGAGGAAACGTAGAGTAGTGGTGGTTGGAGACTCTCTTCTGAGGGGAACGGAGGCACCCATCTGTCGCCCTGACAGCTCATCTCGAGAGGTATGCTGTCTGCCAGGGGCCCGTATCCGAGATGTTACGGAGGCATTGTCGAGGATTATCCGGCCCTCTGACTACTACCCCATGCTACTCATCCACGTGGGCACAAATGATACTGCCAGGTGTGACACTGAGCGGATCAAGTGTGACTACAGGGCTTTGGGAGTACGGGTGAAGGAGTTTGGAGCGCAGGTGGTATTCTCTTCTATCCTTCCTGTCAAAGGTAGGGGCCCGGGCAGAGAGAGGTGCATCCTGGAGGTGAATGCCTGGCTGCGACGATGGTGTCGCCAGGAGGGATTCGGCTTCCTTGATCACGGGGTGCTCTTCCAGGAAGGACTTCTTGGCGGAGATGGAGTTCACCTTTCCAGGAGCGGGAAGGCCTTGTTTGGACACAGACTGGCTAACCTTGTGAGGAGGGCTTTAAACTAGGTTTGTCGGGGGCAGGTGAGCAAAGCCCACAGGTAAGTGCTGAATGTGCGGGACTGGGAGATGGGTTGGAAATGGGGGGGACTACGGCCTATAATGGCAAGGAGAAAGGAGGGTCAGGGCACAACAGGGAGGCAAGATCAAATCAGTATCTTAGATGCCTATATACAAATGCGAGAAGTATGGGTAATAAGCAGGAAGAACTGGAATTGCTAACCAATAAATACAACTATGATATCATTGGTATTACAGAAACCTGGTGGGATGGGACGCATGATTGGAATGTTGGTATGGAAGGGTACGGCTTGCTCAGGAAGGACAGACAGGGGAAAAAAGGGAGGAGGGGTTGCCTTGTATATTAAAAATGTACACACTTGGACTGAAGTGGAGATGAACGTAGGAGATAGCTGTGTAGAGAGTCTCTGGGTTAAGCTAAAAGGGGTAAAAAACGAGGGTGATATCATGCTAGGAGTCTACTACAGGCCACCTAGCCAGGTGGAAGAGATGGATGAGGCCTTTTTTAAACAATTAACAAAACTATCCAAAGCCCAAGATTTGGTGGTGATGGGGGACTTCAACTATCCAGACATATGTTGGGAAACTAACACAGCGAGGCACAGGCTATCCAATAAGTTTCTGGACTGCATTGGAGACAACTTTCTGTTTCAGAAGGTTGAAAAAGCTACCAGAGGAGAAGCTGTTCTGGATTTGGTTTTAACAAATAGGGAGGAACTAGTTGAGAACTTGAAAGTGGAAGACAGTATAGGGGACAGTGATCACGAAATAATAGAGTTCATGATCTTAAGGAAAGGTAGAAGGGAGACCAGCACAATTGAGGTTATGGATTTCAGGAAGGCAGATTTTGATAAGCTCAGAGAACTTGTAGGTAAGGTCCCATGGGAAGCAAGACTGAAGGGAAAAACAACTGAGGAGAGTTGGAAGTATTTTAAAGGGACGTTGTTAAGGGCCCAAAAGCAAACAATTCCGCTGTGTAGGAAAGATAGAAAATATGGCAAAAGACCAGCTTGGCTTAACAAGGAGATCTTGCACGATCTCAAAATAAAAAAGGAGTCATATAAAAAATGGAAACTAGGACAACTAACAAAGGAGGAATATAGGCAAGCAACACGGGAATGCAGGGGCAAGATTAGAAAGGCAAAGGCACAAAATGAGATCAAACTAGCTACAAGCATAAAGGGAAACAAGAAGACCTTTTATAAATACATTAAAAGCAAGAGGAAGACCAAGGACAGGGTAGGCCCACTGCTTAGCGAGGAGGGAGAAGCAGTAACAGGGAACTTGGAAATGGCGGAGATGCTCAATGACTTCTTTGTTTCGGTCTTCACCGAGAAGTCTGGAGGTGTGCCTAACGTAGTGAATACAAGCAGAGAGAGGGTAAGTTTAGAAGATAGGATACACAAAGAACAAGTTAAAAATCACTTAGGAAAGTTAGATGTCAGCAAGTCACCAGGTCCTGATGAAATGCATCCCAGGATACTCAAGGAGCTGATAGAGGAGGTATCTGAGCCTTTAGCTATGATCTTTGAAAAATCATGGCAGACAGGGGAGATTCCAGAAGACTGGAAAAGGGCAAATATTGTGCCCATCTATAAAAAGGGGAATAAGAACAACCCAGGAAATTATAGACCGGTCAGTTTAACGTCTGTCCCAGGGAAGATAATGGAGCAGGTAATTAAGGAAATCGTATGCAAACACTTGGAAAGTAATAAAGTGATAGGGAATAGCCAGCATGGGTTTGTGAAGAACAAGTCATGCCAAACTAATCTGATAGCTTTCTTTGATAAGATAACGAGCCTTGTGGATAAGGGAGAAGCGGTGGATGTCATATACCTAGACTTTAGTAAGGCATTTGATACGGTCTCGCATGATATTCTTATTGATAAACTAGGCAAATATAACTTAGATAGGGCCACGATAAGGTGGGTGCATAATTGGCTGGATAACCGTAGTCAGAGAGTTGTTGTTAACGGTTCTAAATCCTGCTGGAAAGGGATAACAAGTGGAGTTCCTCAAGGGTCTGTTTTGGGACCCGTACTGTTCAATATCTTCATCAATGATGTAGATATTGGGATAGAGAGTACTCTTATTAAGTTTGCAGATGATACCAAACTGGGTGGGGTTGCGACTTCTTTGGAGGATAGGGACATAATTCAAAATGACCTTAGCAAGTTAGAGAAATGGTCAGAGGTAAACAGGATGAGGTTTAATAAAGAGAAATGCAAAGTGCTCCACTTAGGAAGGAACAATCAGTTCCATACATACAAGATGGGAAGCGACTGTCTAGGAAGGAGCATGGCGGAAAGGGATCTAGGGGTCATAGTGGACCACAAGTTGAATATGAGTCAACAGTGTGATGCTGTTGCAAAAAAAGCAAATATGATTCTAGGTTGTATCAACAGGTGTGTTGTAAGCAAAACTCGTCATTCTGCCGCTCTATTCTGCACTAGTTAGGCCTCAGCTGGAGTACTGTGTCCAGTTCTGGGCGCCACATTTCAAGAAAGATGTGGAGAAATTGGAAAGGGTACAGAGAAGAGCGACAAGAATGATTAAAGGTCTAGAGAACATGACCTATGAAGCCAGGCTTCATGAACTGGGCTTGTTTAGTTTGGAAAAAAGAAGATTAAGGGGGGACATGATAGCGGTTTTCAAATATCTAAAAGGGTGTCACAAGGAGGAAGGCGAAAATTTGTTCCTCTTGGTTTCTGAGGACAGGACAAGGAGTAATGGGCTTAAAGTGCAGCAGGGGAGGTTTAGATTGGACATTAGGAAAAAATTCCTAACTGTCAGGGTGGTCAAATATTGGAATAAATTGCCAAGGGAGGTGGTGGAATCTCCCTCTCTGGAGATATTTAAGAACAGGTTAGATAGACATCTGTCAGGGATGGTGTAGACGGAGCTTGATCCTGCCTTGAGGGCGGGGGGCTGGACTCGATGACCTCTCGAGGTCCCTTCCAGTCCTATTATTCTATGATTCTATGATTCTATGATGCCAGAATAGCGTGCCCATTATTCCAAAATATATTTTGAAATAACAGGCTCATTTAAAGATGCAAAATAGCTATTTTGGGATTCCAGAGGTATCCTGAAATAGCTCCGCTGTGTAGACATAGCCTAAGTGTCTCAATTCCAATGGACAAAAATGGGGGTCAAAAGTTAGGTTCCCAGTTTCTGACTTAGACATATAAATGAGCAACATCTAAATGAGCAGCCTAAAATAACTTCGGTGAAAGCTGCTCGGTGCTCATCACCTCCTTAAGTGCTAACTATGGATTTAGGCACGTAATTATAGATAGTTGGATTAGAAAACATGGCCAGAATTCTTTACTTCTTGCCAAACATATCATATAATGTTTCTCTGTGCTTTTTTTAAACATCTTTCTGCCCAGATGCTCCACTTGCATACTGGGTGAAGTTAGTCCTATAGTATAATTTGTGAAATACTCGTAGCTAAATGTAAATTGAAAACATATGTACAGACTCCTCCCTCCCCCAGTAACAGTTATTTATACTGGGTTTATTAATAGACAAAAGTGATTTTATTAAGTATGAAAGGTAGGATGTAAGTGGTCATAAGAGATAGACAGAACTAAGGTTACTAAGAAAAATAAAACAGAACATGCAAAGTAACTTCAGATACAGAAATGATACAAGCATACAAATAAGATAAACATGTATAGTAAAACACAACATACCTACTATGTTACAAGAGCCATCTTGCATAAAGCCTCTGAGTTATGACATTCATATAAAACATTTTCATAAAGCATATGGAACATTACATCACAGCATCATCCTTGCCCAACCTGGTTAATAGCAGGAAATAGACCTATGTTCCAAGAACTTACTTTAAAAAACCTGTTATACTCTTGACCTTCATAGCAGCATCCTCTGGCAAAGAATTCCACAGGTTGATTGGATAGAAATCCAAAAGCATCAGAAATACCTATTTCATAAAGCCAGATATTATGAATAGAAGAGGTAAAAGGTAGGGGCCACCCTTTATTAATAAAAACAAAATGGAAATCTTTGTGTACATGTAGTGCATGGCGTGTACCGGCAGCGCAAATCAAATGCCTCCTGAATTTTCAAACAATCGATTGTATGGAGGCAAGAGCTTCTGAAAGCACATGCATTAAAGTGCACATGGGCTTAAAGTGCAGCAGGGGAGGTTTAGATTGGACATTAGGAAAAAATTCCTAACTGTCAGGGTGGTCAAACATTGGAATAAATTGCCAAGGGAGGTGGTGGAATCTCCCTCTCTGGAGATATTTAAGAACAGGTTAGATAGACATCTGTCAGGGATGGTGTAGATGGAGCTTGGTCCTGCCTTGAGGGCGGGGGGCTGGACTCGATGACCTCTTGAGGTCCCTTCCAGTCCTATGATTCTATGATTCTATGATTACTTTGCCCCCTTTCCCATTTTGCATAATATGCTGGAAGTCCTGGATACAGGTCTGTTGTCATTTATAGAAGCTACCACATGGCCACTGTTTTGGCTAATTCTCCTGCATGTAGTTTGTCTTCAGTAGTATGGATTGCATTTTGTAAAATATGTTCATACTTTCCAGGCCTGTAGTTCACATACAAATGACTGTGTTTTGTCAGCCCTGCCTGAGAAAAGCACAGTTCACATTCTAACTTGTGTTCAAACTCTCCAATTAGCTCTCCACTGAAGTATGCCAAAAGTTCCCTCTCATGTTCCTACTCAGATTCTCTGTTCTTAGAGTAAAAGTAAATGTCCTGAAGAGGGATTATCAAGGACCTGAACAAAGGGGCCAAAGATTGAATGGGTCTCGAGACTGAAGTACTTGGTCATCTTTGGAGATGAGTTTAATAGTATCATCCATCCTCTGACTGTTGTCATTCTGGTACTTATCACAATGACTAAAAATCTCTCAAACAGGAGTGCAGGCGAAGTGGCTGCTTGGGAAACAGAGCAAGGAGACTGTGTTTGGAAAGCCTGATATCCACACTAGGGCTGCTCATGTAGAAAAACTCCTCAGCTTGGGATTCAACTCTGTTTCTTCTCAAATTGTTAAATTATTTTACTTTCCTGTGATACAATTATTGTAACCCTGACCTGACTGAAAGCAACTTATTTTTTCTGCACTCAGCACTGTTATCCATAGCTATTTGAGAGCTGAGGCTTAAAAATGGCAGTGTGGAACAATGGAGTAGGAATACCAGTATCGATGGGGGGGCACCCTCTTTACTAGACTTGCTAAATTGAACTCCGGAAGATCAATTACTGCAGCGTCAATATTCCTGGAAGTGAAGATGTGGCCAGAGAGTGTCAGACTTAACTTCCTCCCTGCTGCCATCCCACACTATTTCCAAATTCCCAGATAAACAGAAGCCTCACCAGTTCCTTCACTGGTAAGGTGCCTTCTAATTAGCTCCTTCCAGCCAAAATGTCCTTCCTCCTCCCCATTTGCAGCCTACTTGATTGACTGGGTCCACTTTAGTTCTTCGGAGGCCAGTGTGGGGCAGAGATATATTCCCAGAAAATGTTGTGATTCAAGTACAGGACTAGGAGACAGGAACACTTCCTGAGATGCAATCCCAGGTCTCACAATGACTCTCTTTTTAGCCTTGAGCAGGTCACTTCACCTCTCTAGCTCAAGTCAGGGTGCCACAAGCATTAATGAGTTTAACTTTTGTAAAATTCTTTGAAGATGGCAGGTGCTAAGATGAAAAGTGCTGGGGGCTAACCCTTATTACACATGGGAATTGATCCATAAATATAACATCAGAGATTCCCAGTTGTGGTGTGATTCAGGCTAGAAAGTTTTTGATGGATAACCTTTCCCTCCCCCCTTCCTGTAACAAATTTCTTTTCTTTGATGAGATGTGAAATTACCATCTTTTTAACTTCACTTTTTACAGTTTGCTGTCAAGGCAAAGTACTGATGAATCTTCAGAGTGCAAACTATTACCAGCTGTTCGTGATGTTACTTGGTTAGGGGCTAAACTACAATTATCCAAACTGGCCCTGGTTAAACGCTATTTTGTAAATGAATATATTTGAATAAAAGGAATAATTTTCCAACTTCATTTTTGGTTAAACTAATAAGGCCTGTGTCACTAACAGGATCGGCTAGTGCACAATGGAAAATTATCTCCATGTTCTGGGTCTGTTTCTGGAAACAGCTAACATTATTAACCAAATTTAACCCTTAACTGTACTCATGAAGTTCCATGGCCTTCAAGGGATGATATGGTATGATGGGAGTGCTCTACTCACTGTTGGAATGGCCCCTCCTGATGGCCGTTCTGGGATTAGCTCTGTGAGGTTTGCGCCCCTACCTGCCACTGCACACCATTTCTCTGCTTTTTGTTTTGGGTCCTCGGCCTCTCTCATCCAAAGAGCTGCTGAAGCCTCTTTGTGACTTGGTGCTTTGTCCAGGTCATTCAGTGTCCCCCCTGCCAGGGTAGAGTCCATCAAAGTCTCTTTTGTTCAAGGGGCATTTGGCAGTCCTCATGCTCAGGACCCTAACCCTTGTTCTCCTGCAGTGACCCAGGCAATTTTTCAGTTCACTGTCCCTCCCCCAGTGGCAGGTAAGGGAACCTAGGACCACCCTGTACTCTGGATTTTAGCCCATGGGCCCTGCAACATATGGCCAAAGTCTGTTCAACCCAACTTTGTGGGTTACTGCCTAGACTAATTCCTACCCCACAACTCACAGGTTCTCTTCTCCGCCCTGCTTTTTTCAGATTGCACCCTTCCTTCTGTGCCAGACCCCCAGCTTCCTCCTCCTTCCCTCTCTACTAAACAGAGGATGATTGTAAACTTCCTCCCAGCAGCCTTTGCTGCTGTCACCATCTTCCTGGGTTTATACTAACCCTGCCACTTCTGCTCAGGTCAGTTTCCTCCTGGTTAGGGCTTTCCTTTCATTCTTCATTCCTTCAGGCTTGTAGCCTACTTGTCTGATTGGGCCTACCTCAGCTCTCTCAGAGACAGGAGGAGATTTGCATGCAGAGCTCTATCTGCAAAGCACTTCTGATAAGGGACCTTCAATCAGGAAGTGACCCAGGTATTCTTGCCTACCTCGGTCACACGTAGCAAGGTTTAAAGCTATAGAAAATTCCCTAGGCCTTTTTCTCCTTTCCTCCCAAAAAGTTTTCTTGCTCCCTCTATGAGAATGAAAGCCCCAGAGAGTCAGACAGGACCTCAGCATGTTTAGAAAGTTTTGGTCCCCTAAACACAGAACAAAAAAACCCCCGAAAAAACAAAAAAACCAAACATACAAACAAAAAAACCCACACACCACTGCTGAGCTGTCATAACACTTTGAGTATTGAATGTCAAGCGCTGAATATGCAAATACAACCAGGAGTCAAATCAGAAAAGGAAAGTAGTGGCATTGTTCCAAATTCCATCCACAGAGTGAGCTCCCCATATGTGAGTCACCAAAATGAGATGCCTCCCACAGTAGACTAGGCAGATACTGGAAGTAAAATGCTTCCCAGTACCACAGGCTCCCTGATCTTAGCTATCTCTTGGCTTGTATATGCATATGGGCTTCACTGGGCTTCTTGGGCCTGGCTCCATGACTCAGAAAAAAAAATCAGTGGTGGGATGTCTCAAACATCACCCATTTGAGGCATTAAAATGAAACATTGCTTACATTAAACTGTGCAGATTTTCCCTCTTCCCTCCTTCCTGCATTAGGAGTGAAAAAATTAACTGTGTTACAGTTAAGTCATCCCCACTGGTCGTCTGAGCTAATGCTCTGAGATGAATGGAGTTCATGCCTCTCAGAGTTATTGTTTCCGAGACTTTAGACGATATCTCTGCATCAGTTTCACTCAGTTCAAATATTTGAGGTTTTCTTCACAACTATAATAGCTACATACTTACATTTTAAAATAAAAAGTAAGGTGAGATTTTGCAGCAGAAGTGAACAGCTTAAGGAAACTATGCATGTGCTGTACAGCCATATGGCGTATGCTAACCAAGCCAGGCCCCAACTACTAAATTAAATAGAAAAGAGTCTATAGGTTGAAATAGGATCACATGTTTTCTAACTTCTGGGAATACTGATCAGATTTGCAAAACTCACGCTTTGGTAGTGGACAATTCATAAAAAGAAACAAAGCTACATTTGCAGATAAATTGTTCATAGCTGATTATGTTGCATTAGCTATGACAGTTTCACTGCTGCTTATCAGTGAGCCTTTCACCTCTACATTTTGATGAGTGCTTTCTGAGCAAGTGAAATTGAAAAGCCAGCTTATGCTGAAAACATTCTACTGTGTATATTCTAAGGCATAAATGCAGAAATTCAGAAGTGTGTTAAAATGCTGATTGCTCAGGCTTATTGAAACCTCTGTGGTCTGCAGAACAGATTAGGCATTTGATGAGAACAAGTTGTTAGGTACTTGCTGGTTTTTATTAGATAACTAATATTAAGAACGTTCAGTCTTGCCTAATCAATGTGTGTAGGGATGTATGTTGTGCATATCACCATAATACATGAGTACTTCAACTGATAAAGTTGCTACTAGTCAAAGATAAAATCAGGCAGTGCACATACAAGTGAACTTAGAAAAACTAAACAAAACCACAAAAGCAACATATCATTCCTTGAATCATAGTATATTGTGATTTCATCCTTCCAGGCCTTTCAGTACAACTTTTGACTTTACCGATAACTGGAAATAATGCATAACATTTTATTTGTTTCAAATAAAAATTTATAGATAATTCTTTTATGTACCTATTTGTGTTTAGTTGATTTCTTTCAATTTATCCTTCACTGGTGTTCTTCTCTTATTGCCCAATCAAGCTGTTCCACAAAGAGTTTGTGTACATATTTTTATTATATCTGTTCAGAATTAGATTTAATTATATCTCTGCAACCCCCCTAATGTGAGCAGTTTACTACTAGAAAGATGCTTGTATTTGTGGGAATAAACTATATTGATATAAACGCATTTATATAACTGAAACCGCATCCACACTAGGAAGGAAGGATGATCCAGTGATTAGAACATTATCCCAAGATCTGAATTTGATCCCCCTGCTCTGCTACAGACTTCCTTGTGTTCTACCTTATGCTAATCAATTAGCTTTCTGTGTGTCAGTTCCCCATCTGTAAAATGGGGATAATAGGTCTTCTCTCAGGTTTTGTCTACACTGCAACACTATTTCAAAATAACTAGTGCTGTTCTGAAGTAACTTTGTCCGTGTCTACACAGCAGGCAGTTGTTTCGAAATAGTGTCAAAATACTGTCAAGCTGGAGGACTTCTTACTCTGACTCCTGTAACCCTCAGTCTGTGTCTAGACTGGCAAGTTTTTCTGCAAAAGCACTTGCTTTTGTGGAAAAACTTGCCAGCTGTCTACACTGGCCGCTTGAATTTCTGCAAGAGCACTGACGATCTCATGTAAGAAATCAGTGCTTCTTGCAGAAATACTATGCTGCTCCCATTCGGGCAAAAGTCCCTTTTGTGCAAAGCTTTTGTGCAAAAGGGCCAGTGTAGACAGCTCAGCTTTGTTTTGCGCAAAAGCTTGTCGAGATTGGCACGGACGCTTTTCCACAAAAAGTGCTTTTGCAGAAAAGCGTCCGTGCCAATCTAGATGCTCTTTTCCAATGAGGAAACGGAAAAGTTTTCCGTTAAAAGCATTTGCAGAAAATCATGCCAGTCTAGACGTAGACTCATTGTATGAGGAGTAAGGGAAGTCAGAGGAAAAGTGCTCTATTTCAAAATAAGTGCTGTGTAGACGCTCTCTTTCTATTTCACAATAAGCTACACAATTGATGTAGCTTAATTTGTGTAGCTTATTCTGAGTTAAGCCCTGCAGTGTAGGCACACCCTCAGGCTATGTCTAGACTGCAGGCTTCTTTCGGAAGAACCTTTTTTCGGAAGAGATCTTCCGAAAAAACTTCTTCTGAAAGAGAGAGTCCACACTGCCAAAGCACATGGAAAAAGTGATCTGCTTTTTCGAAAGATACCGTCCACACTGAATGGACACTATTTTACATTTAAGCTGTGATTACTATGGATGGAGTGGCCACCAGGGCACCTGTGCTTTTTCCTCTTTCCTCTTCTTTCGAAAGAACTCCCTCTTCCCCATCCACACATGCCTTTTTCCAAAAGAGCTCTTTCAGAAAAAGGCTTCTTCCTCGTAGAAAGAGGATTACCAGCACCGGAAAAACCCCACTGTTCTTTCGATTTACTTTCGGAAGAATATGATTGCAGTGTGGACGTAACTCAGGTTTTGTCGGAAAAACAGATGTTTTTCCAACAAAACTGTAGCATAGCCATACCCTCAGAGAGGTTTTAAGATGATGAGACACTCAGGTAATATGTTGATGGAGCCAGGTCTGCATTAGAAATTTTTGCTGTTATCATATTGTTGTCTTGTGGGTGTGATTTGTAACAGCAGAGGTTCTAGTGTAGGCACATTTACACCAACATTAAAGTGTTTTTCCCTAGAAAGCATATTTTTATCAGGGGACACGTATAAACAATGCCTGGAAAAGTACTTCACTGCCGGTATAAATTGGATCTACACTAAGAGGTTTTGCTGATATAATTAGACAAGCAAAAGCTTTCTAGTATAGCTCTTGCTTGAGATAGATAGGGGCTTCCACTGACTTAATTACATCCCTTGCAACTGATACATTTAAATTGGTACACAAACTGATTTACTGACAGAGAGTTCCTCTGGCAGGGACAATCCCTTCCTGAATGTTTGAAAAGTCCCTAACATGTCATTGACGCTACTATAAACATGCATAAATATACAAGGTGTTCCTATTTCTTTATGCAGTTACATGAAAGAAATTGTCTGCTTTTTACAGAGGAGTTGATACATCTCTTTATTGGCATGATTACTGAAAGCCTAACTAGTTTCTGTTATTACTACCTTTGGGGTTTATATTCTGTTTGTCAGAGTATTAGGCCTGGACTTGGTTTGGTTTTTTTCTTTCTGATCTTATTTAGTTTGTTCGTCTCTATAAAGCATCTTTTCCCCAAAAGTATGCCCCTTGATCTGTGCTGGAGAAAAGAGTAAAATTAGAGATAGGCATGAATGGACTCCAATGGGTTTTGTTATAGCAGAGCTTCCCAACCTTCAGGAAGAGTTGTATAAATGGTTCTGGGTTTGACCCATCTCTAATGAAAATAACATGTAGGAAAGGGATAGCCTAATAGAGGAAGGATGGGAGCTTTCACCCAGGCCTGGAAGCCAACTCCCAACTCTGTCACATCTTATGTAAGCCTCAGCAGTTCTTGGTACCAGTTTCCCAAGCTTCAGATGTTGTGAGGCTGTATTCATGATGATTGGTTAATAGACAGTGTTATGGAAGGGCATGGCATTCTCTTGATCTCAGTGCATGTCTTCAGGCATGAAATATAACTTGTGCTACTATAGTATTGATGTAACTCCCAGAGTACAATAAGACTCCCATATTTCCACATTGTTGTAGCTAGAAATGCCAAGATTCAGTGACATTCTTTACAGGCTGCCAAAGAAATAAATTATTATGCACTGCAAAATGGAACTGGCATTTTAAATTTAAAACACATGACATCAGCATTACATATGGAACCAGATACCATCAAATTACATGCCACCTCATAAATATTCAGGGTGGCGGGGCAAAAGAAATAAGAAGTGTATAGCTGGCCAAGAATGTTCCCTGGGGGTACTGATTTTTAAAGGCCTTTAAGCAATATGTATGTACACTCCATTTTGAGTAACTCACATGGAGTTTGTATTGTTTGCAGATTTCTTTAGGAGCCTGCATTTTAATGTCTATTGGCATCAAAGTGCCAGAAAAGGATATGAGCATCAGGACACCAAAGCTAAATGACTGAACAATTTAAAAAGCAGAAACAACACAGGGCCAGCTAGATGAGCTTCCTACATCTATGTCTAATCCCCAGAGGTTCTGTTCCCATATCCCCTCAATATATACCCAACAGGAGAGAGAAAGAATAGCATAGTATCAGACAATACTACTAACAATACTTTGCATTTCATCTCCCATCTGAAGATCACAAGCATGAATGAATGTCATCCCATAAAACTCTTTTGAAGCAGCGGAGAAAATGGAGATTGAGAGAGGGCAAGTGACTTGGCCAAAGTTAAATGAAAGACAATGGCAAAGCCAGGAGTAACGAGCCGTGCAATGAAGAACAGCACCATATACCTTGAAACTCTTCAGAAAAAGTTGTTATTCAAAGGAGCACTGCTAGTCTACAGCGCTGGTAAGTTGCATAGTCAGTTCCTAATTTATAATGAAGAGGTGTTGTGGTGCAAGCAATTTTTTACTTTACTGACACAGCAAACCCAGAGGTGTCTGGGCATAGGCTGTAGGTGAAGGCTGGGGAAATCAAGCCAAAGCCCTGCCCCTTCTGCCTAAAGCCACACCTCTTCCCCCAAGACCATGCCCCTTCAACAACTTCCCTCTCCCCACCCACCTCCCGCCAGCTAAGCCCTGCACCAACTCATGCTGACGGCCAAGGCTGCCACATGGTGTGGCCTCAGACTTCCCTGGCAGCTGGCAAGTTGGCCTGTTGCACAGCACAATCCTAGCCTTTCCCAGCCACCGGGGAGGACTCTAGCCTTCTCCCATGCAGCATGGCCCCAGCAGCCTTCCTCAGCTGATGGAGAGCCGCACAGTGTGACCCCAGCCTTCCCCAGCCACTGGGGAGCTGCGTGGTGCAGCTTCAGACTTCTTGGCCACCAGGGAGCCATGTGGAGTGGCAACAGCCCCTCCCAGGCTGGGCTGTGTAGTCAGTTTTGGGAAGGCAATATGTTCCCTTGCCTACATTACCTGCCGTTCATGTGCCCTGGCAATGAACTGCCAAGCCTAGAAGTGCTGGGCTCAGCCCTTGCACATAGTAAGCAGTGTGTATAGTGAAAACACATGACACTTTTTCAGGCCTTTAGGGCTATGCCTACACCCGCGGGCTATTTAGATATTCTGCATCTTACGAGCAAGCCTGTTATAGCAAAATATAACGGGCTTGCTATTCCGACGTCCCTGTAAACCTCATTGCACAAGGGCTAAGGGATGTTTCGGAATAGCGCTTTGTTTCAAAATTTGGGGCTGTATAAACAGTGCCAAATTTCAAAATGAGCTATTTCAAAATTACCTCAAAATAAGCTACAAAATGTGTAGCTATGGGTGCAGTGTAGATGCCCCCTCAAAGTCCCACCACTTGCAGACCTGACTGGAAATCTGTGGGTCTGCAAGCATTTCTTACTGTACGGTGCACTGGAAAGACACTCTCCCACCCCTAACCCCTCTGTGGAGCTGCCCCTCCTCTGGCTCTGTCTGTACACAACCCCATAGGGGAACTGGGCTGAGGTGAACAGAGGCAGCTGGGAGCAAAATGGCAGCCAAAGGAGCTGCCAGTGTTCTGCTCCTTTCCCTGCTGCCCCTCTCAGGATGCTGCTGTATGGAGTAGGAAGAGATGCAGCTCCATGGAAGGGCAGGAGGTGGACATGGAGCTTCTGCTCCTTTCCCTGCTGGCAGGGGCAAAGAGGGGAAAGCAAGCAGCAGAAATACTGGTAGCTCCTCCAGCTATTGTACTGTTCCCAGCTCTCTCCCAGGTAATGTGGGATGGGGAAGGGAGGGGAGGGGAGAAGCATGGGGTACCTGGGCTAGGGGTGGGACAGAATCACATGGATAATGTCATTTGTGAAGGTCACATGACCCCCCTCCCTTAGCTGGAGTCCATCCTGCCCCATACCCATAAGAAATGTATTATACTTGCACCAATGGGGCCTTGCACACACTGTCATTAACATCTGCAATAAGAATGACAGAGCAATCACATTGAATTTACAAATTGCCTAGAACCCAAACTATCTGAACTGGCATATGCGGTTTTGTTTCCAAGGATCAGTTGCCAGGGAAAAAAAGCCAAAAGAACAAGTTTTGTCGTAGTACTTTTAAAGGAACATTTGAAAACTAATTGTTTCTATAATATTTCCAGCACCAGTCACTGATCAACCAATGTAGTCCCAGTAGATAAACTGTGTAAAACTGAGGTGAGATCAAAATGAGACCCCTTGATTATGCTCCAATGCACATTTTGTTTTGTGTGCTATTGGGAAGAGTTGTAATCTCCAGAGCCAGAACATATCCCAGTTCTACAATGGATCCATGAACCATTTCTGTTTCTCCAGTCACCTTTATACACAATATCTTTGATTAAAGAAACTATAGATAAAATTGTATTCAGATAAGTCTGAGAATAGAAATTACTGACTTCAGTTATCCATTCATTCTTAATTTAATTTGGGTAGTCAACTATTTGCCCCAGGTTTTTAGTGATAAAAAAATATACAAGTTCAGACAAGTCTCACTACAGCATAACTCACCACTGAAATGACAGAAGTCTTGGATGACTGGGTTTAAAAACACAGGAACTGTGCAGTTTAGAAAAGAGGTGACTAGACGGGTGTAACAGGGCATAAGCAGGCCCCCTGACTTTCTACTGCTTTTGTGCTCACAAACAAACCAGAGGCCTCTGCTTTGGTGCAATCACCCATGCTCTTTATTGACAGTGTCAGTTCCCACCTAATATTTACAGACCGTTTCAGACTTGCAGTTAGCAGAAGTGTACTGCTTTTTGCTCTTAGGCTTCCTCCTCTGCTTCCATCCTGCCAGCCTTATGTAGGCCCTAGCTAATGAGGCCAGAAGACTTACTTGGACAGCTTCCATTAACCCTTTTTAATTGGCGCTGATATAACTGAGGTCTGGTTCAGGGCTTGTTCGCCAGGACCCTGTTACAGGAGGGATATGACAGAGTTTTACACAATCATGAATGGTGTGGAGAATGTGAATAGGGAAGTGTGATTTACCCCTTCACGTAACAGACCAATCAGCAGCAGGTTTAAAACAAATATAAGACAATAGTTCTTCACACAGTGCACAGTCAGCCTGTGGATCTCATTGCCAAGGGATGTGGTGAAGGCCAAAAGAATAACTGGGTTCCAAAAAGAATTAGATAAGTTCATGGAGGATTAAGTCTATCATTGGCTATTAGTCAAGATGGACAGGGATGCAATGTCATGCTCTTGGTGTCCCTAAACTTCTGACTGACAGAAGCTGGGACTAGATGATGGGATGGATCACTCAGTAATTGCCCTGTTCTCTTCATTCTCCCTCAAGCACCTGGCATCAGTCCCTGAGCTAGATGCATTACTGGTCTGACCCAGCATGGCCTTACATATGTTCTTAAGATGTCTTTACTAAAATGAAGAGATATGGAACTCCAAAACTGGTATAGAATGTTACATTGCTTTTAAGGGCAGTGGAGAGGGCCTCTTGGCAGTTTTGTAAATTCCTCTATGCTAAAAGCAATATGCTGTAATAATGAAGATTCCTTTGTTGTTGTGTGCTGAATCTTCACATCCTTAATAGCAGGTGCCTTTACTCCAGGAAGACAGCTGAAAAGAGAAGGCTTCTGAGGGAGACAACAGATTGTAATGAGGATTTCCTGGACTCCTTGAAGGATCTCCGCGAATCCCTCACAGCAGCCCCTGAAAGGAAATTACACTTTTCAGGTATCTTCATTCTCAGGAGACAGTTAACATGGGATGCATGTGTCTACACTATGAGACTTCTGCTTGAAGAGCGCCGTTACAGATTATGCAGATTGTGGCTACAAATAGGAAGCCAGGAACCTTTTATGGAAGTTGTGCAATGAAAAAATTGAGTCTTTATTGCCTTTTAAGGGGTAAGCAACTGGATAGGTGTATGATGCATTTGGTACTACACTATAAAGACTGCCTGGTATAGTTTAACACAGTACTGCTTCAAACTACATTAAAGGGCACTAGCAAATCATTAGTGTGCATCAGCATTAGATCTGGCCCCATGGATTTGTGTATGTCCAGCTTTTCTAAATAGTTCTGAACCTGTTCTTTCTCCACTAAGGGCTGCCCATCTCCCTCCCATACTATGCTGCCCAGCAAAGCAATCTGGGAGCTGACCTTGTTTGTGAGGACAGAAGCAAAAAAAAGCATTGAGTACTTCAGCTTTTTACACGTCATCTGTCACTAAGTTACCTCCCTTGTCCTGTAAGGGTCCCACACCCTCCCTGACCACCTTCTTATTGCTAACATGCCTGTAGAAATCTTTGTTACCTTCCCCATCCCTGGCTAGCTGCAATTCCAAATGTGCTTTGGCCTTCCCAATTACACCCGTGCATGCATGAGCAATATTTTTATACTCTTCCCTAGTCATCTACTCAAGCTCTTTGCATGCTCTCAAAATATCTCTGCATTTTTTACATCTGGTTCATATTTTTGACGCTTTCTTATTAACAACCATAACGTTAAGAGATTTTAATTTTTAAAAAAAAGGTAAGCTGAGATTCTGGAGAACAAGTTAATAGCTGAGGAAGGTGCCAGCACACCATATTGCTGTGAACCAGCCCTGGCCAAACCCCATGTTGTCCTTCGGAACAGATGGGTAGAGTAAGAAGCACAGATGAACTGGCACAGGGATCATAACCGGCTGCTGGTATAGGCCATCAACAAATTACTTACTGCTGCACTGGAGCAAAATGGAAGTGTGCCTCAGGGGGATATTTTACAGGCACAGTGTTTCTTGCAGCACTACCATCGATGTGTCATCCCTTGCTCAAATGATCTGAAATATACAGACAAACTGAGAAGAAAAATAGAGATTTTGTTCTTTCTAATCTTTTTCATTTATACCTTCATTTAGTTTGATGTGTAACACTAGGAGGCAAATAACATTCAGACAGAAAAGTGATTTTTATTTGATATTGACAACGTCTATTAAATGCTATATTGTATCTTTCAGGTTAGTAAAAACCAACAGAATTCAGGAAATTCCAAAATGAGAATGTCCTTTCTCTGTCCTTTCCACATGCCTCTGGGCTTTTGTCCTTCTCACCACAGCGTGAAGGGGAAAAACATCAGCCACATGTCTGGCTTTCCTGTACTTTGAGGTAACAATATCGTTTACAATGGAAGCTATTTTAATTTTTAATTTTTAAAGAAAATAATTCCAATGAAAGGAATAATACATGGCTGACCTATTATCAGTTGTAACAGCCACAAAGAGGAATAAGAGAAAATACGGACATATTCTAGCAGCATTTAGTTTAAACAAAACTCCTGTTTCATTCAGTCAGTGGAAATGTTGACCAATTAAAGTTGGCAGAATATGACCCATTATGATTTATAAATGATTAAAAGAATCAAAACAAGTAAATAAAAACCATTAGCAATAAAAAGACACATACCAACAACTTATATTACTTCCCTCCCCTCTGCATTTACCAATATTTAACTCTTGGGCCATGTCTACACACAAACTCGCATTGGCTTATTTAAACTAGTTTAGTTATGTCAATGCAAATGCCTTCTGCAGACATTCAAGAGTTGCTGATTATTTCACTTTATTATAAACCAATTTGTAATGGATTTCAGCTAAACTGCCATAAGCCATTCCTGTTAAAATTAGCACATCTGCATGGGTTTGCACTGATTTAGTTATTTTGGTTTAAATTCACATCTTTATTTAAAACAATATAATTCCTCTCTGGTGTAAGGGAGTGCACAGGCCCTTTACAAGTTGGCTCAAATCACAGAGCAGCCAAAGGACTTTTCTAATTTGTGTTAGGGGCTGACCTTGAGCCACATGGCTCCCAGAATGGGGCAGTGGGCAGAGGCTGGAAAGGAAAAAGTCACCTTTAACATTCCTCTTATCCCCTCAGTGAGGTATCACTTTTTAAATATTGCCTCTATATCATCAACATTATAGCAGTAGCCACTTTTTAAAATTGGTATAATCTTTTTAATATTGCCTCATCATAGCTTGGTCTGTATTCCTTTTCACAACAAGAGTAGCACCGCTTAATTGTCACCAAGGAAATAACAGATTATATGTATCAATGTTGCTAAGTAAAGTCATGGATGCCTGCACACTATCACTTGAGATGTTAGTAATTAATTATCGCCATATATACACATCAGGATAATGTAAAAGAATACCATTAATCTCTCTCTCTCTCTCTTTCTCTCTCTCCAATTGTACAGGCAAGCTTTCCTGTTAGAATCAACGAGACAGTTTATAACTACCTGCATCGGCAACAATATGCCTTGCTATTAAAACACCATTTTCCCCTGCATTACAGTAAGATGCAAAAGACCTCTGATTCATACATGTACAAAAGGTACAGTGGCATGCCCCCCATATGTGTGCAATCACACTGGGTAACTGTGTGCTTGCCACTCCTATACTACCCGTCCCAGTGTAGGGAATGTGTCAAGGGGCTTGATTGAAGTACTGCTGCATTCTGGCAATCCCTCACTGGCAGAATCCTAAACATGTAAAGCTGGAAGGGACTTTCAAAGGTCATCTGGTCCATCCCCCTGTGCTGAGGCAGGACCAAATAAAACTAGACCATTCCTGACAGGCTGTTGTCTAACCTCTTCTTATAACCCTCCAATGCCATGGACATGCTACAGCCTCCCTTGGCAGCCTATTCCAGAGTGTAGCTACCCCTAGAATTAGACATTTTTTCCTAATATCTAACCTAAATCTTCCTTGTTTCTGAGTAAGTCCACTCTTTCTTGTTTTACCTTCAGTGAACATGGTGAACAATTCATCATCGTCCTCTTTATAACAATTCTTAACATATCTGAAGTCTATTATTTGGCCCTGTCCCATGTTCCCTCTAAGGTGCACGCCTGTGCGGGTGCACACCAAGAATTTGCTTCCTGCCCACTCCTCAGCAGAGCTGCACAGTGGCTTCTCAGCTGCACTGGGGCAGGGCTGTGTGGAAGGTGGCTGTCCTACCTCAGGAGCAACGAGGTATCCACTATGTGGCCCTGGCCCTGGCCCTGGCCCTGGCCCTAGCTTCAGCCCTTTCCCAGGGCTGGAGCCGTGGGCCATGTGGTGGATGGCTACTCCTCCAGAAGCCCCGGCTGGGAAAAGAGCCAGAGCTGCAGGTGGCTACTCAGGGGCCAGAACTGGAGCTGCATTTCAGGCAGCGGCTTTTGTGGCTAGGGCTTGCTAAGGCCGAATGGTGGGGTATCCTTGCAAAATGCTGCACAGATTAAATGTACCTACCTTGAAGGCATCTCTAACACAGGAATCGCAGCCCCAGTTCCAGCTATGGAGGAACGTCACACAGACTAAGAGCTGGGTGTGGAAACAGGTAACTGGCTTTTTCTTCAAAACAATTGTGTGCTTGGGGAAATGCAAATGGTATTAGCATATGCAATTGGCCAAGTTACACATGCAAGTATGAATGTTTATTCTTAATGCTAGTTGAACAGCACAGGAGTGCAGCAATTCTAAGCATACTCATGAATGGGGGGGGTGAACTGAAAAATGCTGCAAGGGGATAAGGTAGGCACTGGTGTGGGAAGTATAGAATACATTGATGTAGAGCAGGGTTGGGAGAAGCACAGGATTAATTAAATGGCATCTGTGTTTTTTTAAACCACCCACCGCACCCAGAAAAAGGAGCTGGAAACCCAAGTGAAAGCAGATAACACTTTATGCATATTTAAAATCAATCTATTCTTTGTCATAAGCATTTGGCATGTGTCAGACAGGGAAAGTGAGACACTGAGAAATAAGGAACTGACATCTGTGGGAGATGCAGGTTCCGAACACCTCTGTTTATGGGATAATTTATTCAGTCACCTGACTTCTTAAATTTTGATCTTAATCTCTCCATCTATAACATTGTGGCCCAACGTCTAGTGCATGGGATTGTGGTGTAAGAGAGCCGGGTTCTATTTCTGGATGTGTTGCTAACCTTAGATGAGTCCCTGGTTTATACCTCAGTTTCCACATCTATAAAATAGTGATGATTGTGCTCTCCTTTGTAAAGTACTGTGTGATCAATTGAGGAAAAGCACAGTATGATAGTTAGGCATTGCTATATTTCTTTCTTTTGGATGCAGTAAAAATAATTAAAAATATATATGAGATTAGCAACTGGTTGGTATCATGGAGGCACAAATTTGTACAAACATACATGACCTCTATATTGATGCACAAAACAAAACTCACTCTGCTCACAGATGGAAAATATTAGAGGGAACACTGGTCCTGTCTGATGATAATCAGGGTTTCCTTGTCTTGTCTTAAATCTTTCCTCAGAGGTCAGGATTTTCAAAACTTTGATCATTTTTGTTGCTCTCTTCTGGGTTCTCTCCAATTTCTCTACATCTTTTCTGAAGTGTGGCATCCAAAATTGGTCCAGCTGAGGCCTTACCTATGCTGAGCAAAGTGGAAGAACAATCTCCAGTATTATAATATACGACACTTTTTTGAATGCATCACAGAATTATTTTATTCTTGTTCACAACCACATTGCATTGTTGGATCAATCTATGATCCATTGCAGTCCACTGATCCTTTTCAGCAATTCTACAGCTTAGTCAGTTATTTCTCATTTTGTACCTGAGTGTTTGATTGTTTGGACTTTGCTTTATTGATTTTCATCTTGTTGATTTCAGACCAATTATTCAATTTGTCCAAGTCATTTTTAATTCTAATTCTGTTATCCAAAGAGCTCACAACGTCTCCCAGCTTGCTGTCATCCACAAATTTTATAAGCATACTCTCCTATCCATTATCCAAGTCATTAACAAAGACTGTCAGGGAGCCAACTGCAGCAGGGCCAGTCTGCTAGCAACACACTGGACACAGTTGATTCTGGCAGTTGCTGCTTGCTTGATTGCACTTCTTGACTGGCAGAGGGGGAAGCTAGCTACTCCTTAACCCAACAGTGTCCAGAACTTGCTGGCTGCTCAATATGGTGTGTGTCTGCAGCTGTAATTAATCCTGTTTCTTTGTGTGCTGGCTTTAGTTCCTACCCTTCTCCATTCTTCAGAACCCTAGATCTGCTTCCTGATCACACTTCCAGCTTCCCATCTGACTCTGGCCTTTGACTTCTGATCCCTGGTTCTGACTCTTACTGCTGCTCTCGTGTCTGCCTCCTGAGCATCCCATGGTCCTGAGTCTGGACTCCAGCTTGTCTCTGTTCTGATCTCTGGGCTTGGCCATATCCCATGGCTCTGGCCATCAAGTATGACTGCCAATGTCTTAATCATGATCCAGGCAAGAACATTCAATAGTACTGGAACCAGGACAGACCCCAGTGAGACCCCATTGGATACATCCTTCCAATTTGACAGTAAATCATTAATAACTACTATTTGAGTTTGGTCTTTCCACCAGTTTTGCCCACAATTCATAATAATTTTATCTAGACCATATTTCCCTCATTTGCTTATAAGAATGTCATGTGGGGTTGTGTCAAAAGATATACTCAAATCCAAAGCTATCATGTATATTGCTTCTCTTCATCCATTGGGCTTCATTTTCCACTGAATTAGTGGCAAAAATTAATAGTTCTACTAAAATCATTTGAGATACACTGTTGTGAAACTGGTGAAAGTGTTATGTGAATCAGATCCAGTGGTTTTTATTTAACCTCTTATCACAATGATTGTTACTTACAGACTAATTTAAGAAAACCCATTTTGTACTAATATTTAAAACAAACAAAGACATAATTTTTTAATATTTTGATAGGATAAGAAGTGATTTGCAGCATTTCTGTGAAGTTAAATTCTGTGAGCACAGATTAACATCAGCAGGCACAATTCATCGGGTTTTTTTATTAAAAAAAAGAACTTTTTGATTAACCTTTTCAAGGTAGAAGTGCATGACGTCACCTGACACAAAATTAGACCTATGCTTGACCTGCTACACTTTGCTGTTCTGCTTCTGAAGACACTTGTTTCTATAAAAATGCACACCTTTTCACAAGGTAGACATTCTAAATGTTTAACAAATCTATGATTGATATGAGCTCCTCTACATAATTAAACCTGAGTTTGAAGTTAAAAGGATTGGGGAATTATTTCAGGCTACAGAATATGAATTTAAAAAAAGATAATTATAGTTATGAAAATGGTCTTATTCTGAGAGCCTGTGAATATCATTATTGGCAATACACTAATCTCTAGTTCTCATGGAATATTCCATGAAATTTGAAGTAGGTATTGCATATACATTTCTGCAGAACACAGCCATGTAAATGTAAGGTGCTACCCTGATTTAAGTCACTTCAGGATCTGACCTATGGCTTTTCATAATTGACAAATTTTCAATTACAATATGGCTATGTCTACACTGGCTCCATAAAACGGAATAGTCATGCAAAGCAGGTAAATCAGAATAGGGAAATCCGCGGGGGATTTAAATATCCCCCGCGGATTTAAATAAACATGTCCGCCGCTTTTTTTCCGGCTTGGGGAAAAGCCGGAAAAAAGCGTCTAGACTGGTGCGATCCTCCGGAATAAAGCCCTTTTCCAGAGGATCTCTTATTCCTTGAAAGTAGGAATAATGATGAAATGTTAAAACAGTTTAATAATCAGATTCTACCATGTATATTGTATGCAAGATCAGTGTGACTGGAGAACAGTTTTTATTTTTCCAGACCAATTCCCCTCAACTGTCTGCAGACTTCCAATGTCTTAATTGTTTAGAAACATAACATGGGAGTTGCTTGGGTAACCAATATCTATTTGACCACCTCGATCCAGCTGTCAGCGAGCTACAATGGTCTAGGGTGTGGAGCAATCCTGGACAGAACTCTTGGACAGAGCCGGCAACTGTTCATTATCAGAGTCTCCTGTGAGGTATATCCAGTAAACCAAAAAGTGTACAAAGACTGCCTACGGAAATATAAAAAGACAAAAGCAACTAATTAATTAGGTTTTCAAGAGAGATGAATGCCTGCAACTGCCACAAAATTTTTCCCCTTTGTGCAACGGAAAAGAATGTACTTGATATCTCTTCTAGTCATGAGTCTGTTGTTTTAAGGTCTAATGAGTCATGTGACCACAGCTTGCCTGAATAAGAAGTAGCTTTGTCATCCTATCTTCAGTTTAGTTACAGCTGTTGGCTAGGAAACACCCACCCTAGGGGAAAGAACAAGCCAGGTTTGGCAGGTTTTCTTAAAATACATAATGGAGAACTACTATGGTAGCATTGTTGTAGCCCTGTTGGTCTCAGGATATTAGAGAGACAAAGTGGTGGAGGTAATATTTTTAATGGACCAACTTCTGTTAGCGAGACAAACATGTTTTGGAGCTTTCACAGAGCTCTTCTTTAGCTCTTAATAGCGCTGTGTAAATTCAAAAGTGTGTTTCTCTCACCAATAAAAGCTGACACCCAGTCTTTCTAGCCATTAATGTCCATACACTGTAGATTAAATCTTCGGTAAACTCTCTGGGGGCTAGATTTGGTTACAATTTCTCTTTATTTTGGTTCTGGTTTAGAGTGTGATTTCATGTTTGGACTTTTATGCTGTGTTTACGTGGTGAGCTTAAGATTAAAAATAATTGCCAAAGCATGTGCTATACAGAGATAGGTCCTGTTCCTTCATTTGCAGACAAGCAGGAGTTTTGCCTGCCTGGGAACTGTATACTGGCTCTATGCTGATGTTAGTAATACTGGTCTACCCTCTGAAGCTACCTCTACAGTGCAATGAGACATCCTGGCTGGCCTACACCAACTGATTCATGGATAATTGCAGTGTTGATGCTTGGGATGCAGTATGGTCTCTAGAACCTTGTGAGTGGGAGGGTCTCAGCTGTATCCTGAGGAACATTCCAAGTTGTGGCTCGAGGCCTCCTTAATTCTGTTTGCCTGACCTTTCACTTTAATCAAACTTGTAAAGACAATAAATCTCCTGTTTTTAGCTACTTCTCTAGAATGCCAGGAAGGGCTCATGAGCACATCCTGTGGTATGAATGTGCTGGGAATAGTGTGTATCATTTGTGCTTTTGTCACAGTGCGGCCTGTCAGTCGGAGGATACCCTTGACTGACAGAGCAGCAGTAACAATGTGGTAGTTGGAGTCATAAGATCACCCCTCACTAGAAGCTTGCTTCTCCCTCACTCCCAAATCTTTCTCAAACATAGGAAGACATCTTCCCTGATTATTTGGAACCTTTCCTCTACCTGGTTGGCTCTAGGTGGTGGTCTACCTGGCAGGGAGCTCCCCACATTTTCTGGGATTCTTGTGTATTTTCCTGAATCTTGGAACTTGTTCCCACTTACTACCCTTTGGGTCGATGTGCTAGTGTGAAATTGTGAAGCTCCTGCTTTTGGAAGAAGCACCTACCAATTGCTTCCTGAGAGACAGGTCTGATGATAGTTTTACTAAATATTAATATCTTCTCACCAATGACGTAGGTAAGAATGAGGCATAATCTTCCAAGGAAAGTTCTGGGAAGCTTTGGAGGCTTTTAAAACTAGTTTATATCAAGTTCTGGAAAATATATTGCAGAAAATAGTCCTGCTCTGCAAAGGGAACTGATTTAATAATCTGTCTTCTATACCCTCTATCCATAATGTCTGGGTGTTTGGCCTCTGAAAGTGACTTTGTGGTGTTCACATGCTGCACAGTATCATGCTCCATGTCTTGTATAATCAAATGATCCTGCAGCGGGAAAAAAACCTCTCTGTGGTGCTTTCACCTGATGATTGCCCAGTAAAGTGTCTGAGTCTATGGTTTTATTTGTCCTTTTGACAACTGCCTTAAGTTTCTTGAGGACTGGGCCTATATTAAATAGTTATCTGCCAAAACCATAGTATTTGACCATCTCATAGTCTTTACTGGATTTATCTTCTGAATGCTCAATGATTTAGAGAAATGCTGTTGTAAGTTATTAAACACAAATGGGAAACTGAGACACAGAGGCAAGTGACTTACTCACAGTTACACCTCCACGTCCTTCATGATGCAGGGAAATTGAACCCAAGTGTTTCTAGGCCATGGTAGTGACCTAACCACTGGAGCATCCTGCCTCTCTCAGCATCAAGCACCTCATCATTGTTCAAAAATAATAAAAACTCTTAAAATATTATGAAGGAAAAAACTTGTTGAAACTCGGACTCCCATTGAAGTCAACTGAAATTTTGCTGCTGACTTCAGTGGGACCAGGTGTTCATCCATTCACTATAAAAATATTGGTACTGGTCATATTCTGTGAAAATAGGCACAGTTAGCTCTATTGCCTATAGATATCTTACACTTTTCTTAAGTTATGTTGAATTTTTAAGGCACAGTTCTGTTTTCAATAAAAATCATTTCTTTGCAACTGGAAAGATATGATGATGGGAGGCACACGTTAACCTATGAGTCATCTTGTAATATACATAATCGGATATTCCACATCATGTCACAGAACTGCCTTGTCATATCTTCTCATCAACAACATTCCTCCCAGAGGTTGGTGTTTCATTGCTTGTGACACAGTGAATTAAATTTTTTCCTGATGTGTGATAACTGATGGTGTACTTCTATTCTCAGCAACATTTAAACAAATATTACCAAGCCAAACTGGTGCATTTCATACTGGTACTTAAGTTCTACTTCTATATAGACTTTCCAAGTCAATTACATTTTGTAATGTATCACCAAAATCTATACTAAAGGGAAGCTATGTGAAAGAGCGAGGTAATGGGAATGTGTTGTCTTCCCTGATGCTAGGCTGCAACACAAATAGTTAATAAGGCTGCACTGCACTTTATTCTCTCCCATAAATTTTGAGATGCATAACACTTCCCTATCTCACTGCTGATTCATTGGCTGTATGTTTAAAGTTTTCAGCAAGTTCCCTAAAGGTACTGTCCCAACAGTCTTTTCCTCTCCTTGTTTTTGTAGCTGATGTCATCCTACTTTTCATTAATTAAACTGATAGCTTGTGTCATGCTGTCATTTTTGCAGCCTACATCAGTTATTAGAAGGACTATTAGATGATGAATCACTTGTCTTTTCCTGAAAATTCACTTGATTCTCTTTAATATTTCATATGATTTGGAACTGGGGTTCCTCTGGCTATCCAAGTTCCAATAAATAGTTTAACTTGTAAGCAAGAAGAACTATGTGCAGCTCAATGTAAAACTTGTGAATATAGCACACAGTATTAAAGAAGTCTATTGGGAGAGAAATCTACTTTAATGGGCTGATTTTGAAGGCTATGTCTACACTATAGAGTTTTTTGGAAAAACTATTGTTTTTCTGAAAAAAACTTGAATTACGTCCACACTGCAATCGTGTTTCTTTGAAAGAAAATCGAAAGAATAGAGGGGCGTTTCTGACAGCGGTAATTCTCTTCCTATGAGAAAGAAGCCTTTTTCCAAAAAAGCTCTTTCAGAAAAAGGTGTGTGTGTGGATGGGGAAAAGGGAGTTTTTTTGAAAGAGGAGGAAAGAGGAAAAAGCACAGGCGCCCTAGAGGTCACTCCATCCATAATAATCACAGCTTAAATGTGAGATAGAGTCCACACTGAATGGACACTATCTTTCGAAAAAGCAGATTGCTTTTTTGATGCGCTTTGGCAGTGTGAACGCCCTCTTTCAGAAAAAGATTTTTTGGAAGATCTCTTCCGGAAAAGGTTCTTCTGAAAGAAGCCTGCAGTCTAGACATAGCCTAAGAGTTCATCTCTGAACTCTCCTTATCTGGATACTTGCTTTTGTCTTGTATTGAGTTTTTACATTACACACAAAATTATTATCCAATCTGAATTTATGTATAATGTACATCATTATCTTAAACTGGGACCAACATTATCTGCTTTGCATATGTTTATTCCAAAGTCACAGTCGATGAGCTAAATGACTGTTGAACACCCTGTTCAGTAAAGACCTTCCAATAACATTCTCTAGCAAAAGTTAGAGGTGATGTAATGCATTCAGAATGCTCTATCAAGGCATATGTCTAAAGGTAGGCAAAAATGTTCAGTTTAAAATTTTTTCTAGTGACAAATGCAGACTAAGTGATCTAGACACATTGCAGAAATTTGTGTCAGTTTTGCCAATGTTTTCATCTTGTGGGAGAGGAGACTCTGAAGAAGTACAAATATTCCCCCTTTTCATTTTTGAAATGGAACATTTTGATCTAATTTGAAATCCTTTTCATTTGGCATTGCCTTCAGTTTAATTAAAAATAATTTTCAAAAGCTCAAAATGTAAATGAAATATTTGGTTTTGAGTCAAACAAAACATTTTGCTTGACCCAACAGGATTGGATTTTTTTCACAAAATTGTCTGAAGCCCCAGAGTTTAGTTATTCGCCAAGCTTTGGTGGTAAATGCTACGAATCAGTTAATACCTGGCCTTGCGAAAAGATGAGCACCTCCTGCTAGGTGTGGAGGACAGTCAGGTAGAGTCTTTATGTCAAAATAATGTCATGATCCTTTCTGGGGGAAGGGGATTGGACAAAGTGTGTTTGTTTTAATAATTTCCTGGAAAAATAATTAGCTTTCATTTTACTAGCTCTAGTGCTGAATGGCTTCAATATAATTATATAGAGTATGGCCATATTATCAGACTTCTGGTTTCTTTATCTGCAGTGTCTGCTGCACATCCATCAGTTCTTTTATGAAAGAGGTGAAATTTGGTTTTGCCTAAACAAACCCCGATTTCAGCAAGAGTTGAGGCAATAGAAAATACATGAGACTGAAGGCCTCTCCTTTTACAACAGAACAAACATCCTCTTTTAGAAATCCATTTGCTGCAGCAATGTTGTGGTGTGCCTCTAGCAACAGTCTCTCTGAAATAAGAAGAAAAAAAGTAACATGAGGATCAACATTTCTTTATATCAGCCAAAATAATGAGCTGCCTATCTGAGAAGCTGAGCTGAAGATTTAGCCTTTGAATCAAACCAGTAAGTTACAACTATATTTGATGTAATGTGGTTTTAGAATAACTCCACATTTACATGGTCTAATTGCAAAAAGACTACATATAGCTGATTGTGGCAAAGTCACAGGAAAAGTAGCGAATTAAAATCATATGAAAATAACAAGGTGATTGGAGGATGACAAAGCACCTTAAAGCTTTTAATTATTTAAATAAACAAAACACTCCAAAAACAATTTTAGGAAATTATAAATTATGCAAACCAAGACATTATATATACCAGCTGACACCCACACATTGTATATTACTGTAACATGTATTCTTATAATAATACCTATTTGCAAGAAGCAATAGAATTTTTATGAAAAATAGGTTAAATATGTGCTGTATTTTAATTTGGAGAAATTAAGCACATACTTTGGAGAAATTAAACACCTGTCTGCAAAAGCAACTGGTTATAAAATATATGGGCTAAATTCATCCCTAGTTTGACTCTGTTGATTTAAGTAGAGAGAGGGAATAAATTTGATTCTGGCACAATTTCAAAGATCCCTGGAGATGCTAATAGCATTGTGCTACCCGAAAGTCACTTGCACAGAGAAAGTATTCTTGTCTCGAACCATACTCTAGTGGTCACTCCAGAATCTGGAAATGTTTCTGCTATGCATGTTGGCTGATTAACCTGATTTACTGATTTTAAACTAACACATTCCAGAGGGTAAATATTTAGACCATGTTACTACAAGAAAATAGTTTTTTTTTTAAATCACATTGTTCTGTTGGCTAAAAAAATCAGCCCCACCTTTGCTGAAACAGATGCTCTGTCCTGCAGACGTGCCTGAACAGCAAGGGTGCCAAACCCCCAAGATTGTACCGTAGTCTCCAAGAATTAAAGATTAATCTTTAATTAAGGATTATGTCTGTGATGAAGCTTCCAGGAATACGTCTAACCAAAACTGGCAACTCAACTGAAAAGTAATTGGTCCCCTTGCTATTAATATTTGTGTTTTGGTAACACCTACAGGCTCAATCATGTATCAGGGGTTCTGTTGTGCTCAGTACTGTTCTAACAGAACAAAAGTGATTTCTACACTGAAGGGCTTGCAATGGACAGTGAATGGGTATTTCTTCCAGTGAGTGAAGTATTATTGTATGGAAAGTGTGTTCTTCCTGGCCTGTGGTTCTGGCCGTATCTCTACCTATCTATCTCATCTCTACCTATCATATTGCATCATTAATGTCCAGCAACGCCAGCCTCAACCATCATCTTCTCTTAGAACCATCTTCATACTTGCTAATGTGTATCCTCTTTTACTATGGGAAGTCCTTCTACTGGGTTGATCTTTCAAGTCGCTACCCAGACACTATTCACTTTGCCGTGACACCTATAGAGCTCTTCCAGCTGATAACAGCTAGGCATGCAGCAAGCTGAGAGTACAGCCACTGAAGTGTTTATATAGAACATCAGAACAAAGAACCTTGGTGCTAAAACCCCATACAAGCAATCTGTGAAAATACAGACTCATATTACTGTCATCCTTCTTTTCCTTCCTGGCCCCTAAACCAATTTATTTGCTTTATCTATATGTAATGTCTTAAATTAAGATTGTAAACTCAGACTCAATCTTTTACTTGTACAGTGCCTAGCAGAAGGAGGCCCTAATTTACAATGTAAATAATAATAATGAAGCCATTTGTTGTTTAAATACATTTCCTTCCTATTTCATTAATTAATCTTAATGTTTTAAGACTGAGAGAACTATAAACATCTATGTTACTTCTATCTGTAAAACCACTGTAAAATGAGCTGACCAGTTCTTGCACGCCACAGTGAAGGATGTTACATACTGATCAGCAACAGAATGAAAACAAGCTGACTAGGACAACTTTTCTTACCCTCTGTTCTCATTCTTATTGTCTTTTATTTTTCACAATTTTAATTCACTTTCTCTAAAAGTGTCTGCAGCTCGCAGGAATGGTGCCAATGTACATCCACTGAGGGACATTGTAAAGTTTTAAAATGGTGATTGGGTGTTTGGGAGGTGGATGGCAAATTGCTCCAAGTTTCCATGAGCTCGCCTATCATATAAAAGGTGAACAAGGGATTTTCTCACCCATGAAGTCCCAGGGTCGCTGTCATTCAGCGATGTTCAAAATGAACATTGAACAGTTCCAATTTTCATTGCAAATATTTCACAAAAGTAAAATGGGTTTGAAAAAATTAAAATACCCTCAGCCCTAGAGGTGGTCTCTTTCTCTGCAGGGTCAGACAATGTTGCTAGGCAATATGGCATGGAGACATTAGCATTGCTACTTGCCTATGCACTGTGGGAATGAAATTTGTGCCCAAGGAAAATGCCAACAGGAGTCCTAAGCACTGCATCAGTAAATCCTAAATGCAGGGCTCAGTTTGGATTTAGTTGGTGCACAGACCTTGTATTGCCTTCTCACGGGGATGATTTCCACCCTGCAGGAATAGATAACCCTCCAGTGCTTTCATTCTTGCCTAGCGCCTTCTAGGAGAGTTACATTCACAAAATGTAAAAATAAAAGATCATGTTGTGGTGAATGCACTGAGCCACATTTCTGAAGAGTCCACTCTCTTCAGGACACAGCCAGTCCTGTTGTATATTATACCCACTAAAGTCTACGCAGGGTCAGCAGACAGGCAAACTGTGTGCCATTTCAATGTGATACATAGCAGTCTTTCTGGTGTGTGTGTGTGTTTTTTTTATTTAAGATGTAATTTGAACAATTTGCTTGCACCTTTTCCTACTAAATAGTACACATAATTATATTTTAATGGAGACTGGTCAGGAGGGGCTTTATTTCCAGTAGTGTTTGAAATGATCTTACATTGGCTCTGAGTATATGCTACTAATAATAGTGCCATTCAAGCCCTTGATTTTACAAGGGATTTCACAACTATTTAACTTCACACACTGTATGTAGTCCCACTGATCCTAATGAGATTACTCAGCATGTAAAGTTCAGCAGGTGCATCAGTCTCTGCAGAACCAGGACCATAACCCTATAAAGCTTTATGTTTCCAAAACTGTATACAAATATTAATGAAACTACTTACTGAAACAGCATATTCCAACACATCCATGGTCATGTGCAATTGGCCACAGAAATCAGTTCTTTTTTCTCTAAAACTCTATGATCTGAACTAAAATAGAACATCCATGGGAGCAATTGAAATGTTTTATTTTGGAAATTCTGAAATTAATTGTTCCCAACTTTTTACATTTTTTTTCACCCAAAACAATTAACAACATCAAACAGAGCCATGAATTGTTCTGGTGAATCCAAAAAATATCAACTAGCTCTACTCTGTTAAGGCAGTGTTATTCTGTCCAGTAGAGAGCAATGTGTGCATAAGACCTGCTCCAAAACCCATTGAGGTTAGTGGACATCTTTTCATTGTTTTCAGTGAGTATTGGATCATTGCTAGACAAGCTAGCCAGTTTGTTATAGCTTTGTTATTTGGAACACAGACTAAACTTGTTTCACTGAACTTCTGAACCAAAACAGTACAGGCAGTCCCCGAGTTACGCGGATCCAACTTATGTCGGATCCGCACTTACGAACGGGGCTTTCTCGCCCCAGAGCTCGCAGGCAGCGGGACCGCCCAGAGCGCAGTGGTCCCGCCACCTTGACCTCCGGGGCAAGAAAAGCTGCTCCGGGTGCCCCTGGTCTGCTGGGGACCATCTCCAGCAGACCAGGGACACCTGGAGCAAAGCCGGGGAGGCAGAGGCGTGGCACCCCGCCGCCGCTGCCGCTTTGCTCCCAGTGCCTCTGGTCTGCTGGGGACCATCTCCAGCAGACCAGGGACACGTGGAGCAAAGCGGCAGCGGCGGCGGGGTCCCGCACCTCTGAGGCTTTGCCAGAGCAAAGCCTCAGAGGCGCAGCTGCGGCTTTGCTCCCCGAGTCCCTGGTCTGCTGGGGGGGGGAGGGCGCAGCTAGTGCACCCTCCCCCCCAGCAGACCAGGCTTTTGTTGTGGACTCTGGGGTAGAGCAGCTGGGGTGCTGCCGGGTTGGTCCTGCAGGGACCTACCTGGCAGCCCAGCTGTTCTGTCCCAAGCTCGAGATTCAGCTGCTGTTGAAACTGATCAGTGGCTGATTCCAGGAAGCTGGGGGCAGAGCAATTCTGCCTCCAGCTTCCTGTAGTCAGCCCCTAGTCAGTTTCAGCAGCAGCGGCTGAATCTGGAGCCAGTTCCGACTTACATACAAATTCAACTTAAGAACAAACCTATAGTCCCTATCTTGTACGTAACCCGGGGACTGCCTGTATATAGTAACAGTGTGTCTTGGGGAAAGAGAAAGGAAAAATTATGAAGAAATATTTATTTTCTGTAGTGGAGAATGGAGGAGAGTATTTGTGGGTGATAACTCTTGCTCCTTGTAAAGGGAGCTGACAGAGCTGCTGGAACCTTGGGCAAGGTGGGGGAACAACTCCACACTCCCAGAAGAGACAGTCAAACTTCAATGCTGCCTGGAGTGTGCTGAGTTTCCCCCTCTTTGTAGCCCTCAGAGCTTCTCAGAGTGCATGGCATGGCACTCTGGCAGCTATTTAAATAACCCGGGGCTCTGGCCATTACCGCTCCTGCAGTAGCAGCATTGGCAGCATTCAGGAGCCCCAGGTCCTTTTGAATTGTCAGATCCCGGGGTAACTGTCCCCTTTACAGCCCTCCTGATGCCCATCTTGGTGGGCCTGCTAATTGTTAAAGTGAATCTTAAAGGAGAAAACGTGGGGTTGCCATATTTTGCTTCTTTATGATGTAACTTTTAAAAATTGTAGATGGAATCTAGTGTACACTGAACCAAACTAGCAGCTTCATGATTTTATTTTGCTTATTTTCCACCCCCACACCGATATCATCTCCTCTTGCATGTATAGCTGTGCATATGCATGAGGAGATAATATTAGGGAGGTCATGCCATATACATCTTAACTTTTGGGGAAGGGATTGTCTCATTTAGCTGTATACAAAGCACTATGCAGACCTATGACCCTATATGCAAAAATTAAATAAATGCTACTGCTACATATTATTTTAGCCAAAGCAATAGAGCTACTTCTCAGTAACTGAATGTGAAGTGTCCCATGAGTATTTGTGAGACTAGAAACCCAGATAAAGAAGCAGTTTAATCAGGTTAAACATCTAACATAGGCCCCATTCAGCAAAGCACTTACAAATATATGTAACATAAAACTCATATCCATGGTGTCCAACCATACTGCTATATGAGCTAGCCACACTCAACCAGCCAAATAGCCACAGGTGGCCAATGGCTAGCTTGTTCCACACCATGGCCGTATGTAATCCCACACATACTCAGAAGCCTATAAGACCCATTGTAGCCAGTGCTGAATTGGAGCCTTTCTCATTTAACACTAAATTAGAAATAATTTATTACTTCTAGTCCACATTGTGGACTGTTTGCTGCATTCCTTTTAGATTCCAACACGTTATATACTTAAGTTAGAAAGTCAAACACTGTGAAGGTACTTTTAGCAGGAGTCATATGGAAAGGAATTAAGAAGCAAAATGCAAAGTCCTGTTGACTGACTGATTTCATGGCCTACTGTCATTATAATAGTTCCACAATATATACTCTGTAGAAGTGCTGATATGTACTGACAGCCCACACACTGCAATGGTTTCCAAGGAGATGTTATAATATGTCATGTCAGTGTCTTGTAGGAGTCTGATGCAGGCTCTATAAGCCACTTTTATGTTTCCACTGCTAGAGCCATATGAAACTATCAGTTTATATGCAAACTTCTCTCCAATCTCCACTGCAGATCCCTATGCATATTCTGGAGTATCCTGGAATGTGGTATTCAGTTCTAGGGCCCACAGTTTAAAAAGACGTTGAAAAATTGGAGTGGTTTCAGAAGAGAGACACAAAAATGATTTGAGGCTGGGGAAAATACCTTCGGCAGAGCTTCATTTGTTTAGTTTGTCAGGAGTTGAGCTGGCCAAAAAAGCTTGGAATAGTTTTACACTGGACAATGCAGCTCTACTGAAATAAAAATACTTTATGAAATTGACACTTGCACCAAAATTTCATTTAGAGAAAAAGGGGAAAGAAATTCTGATGATGGCCTAATATTCTGTTCTGTGAATTTTAGAAAAAAGTATTTAAATTTTTCCTTTCAAAATGACTTTTTCCATGTTTTTAATTTGTATTGTATCTATCTCTTTCTTAAGTTTAAATTGAAGTGAACTTGTCAAAACTAAATATTTTATCATTCAAAGGTTGGGGGGGCCAGAGAGTTTTAGAATTTTGAGGTTTCATTCCCAATTGGTGCAAAACCAATTTTTAGAATCCCCCATGGAATGGAATTTACATTCTCTGCACATTTCTAATTGATTGTACTGTATGGTGCCTTCACAAGGAGAAAATGCCAGATACCGAAAGACTCTTTGGGCTGCCAGAGAAAGGCATAACAAGACACAATGGTGGGAACCTGAAGGTAAGCAGGTTTAGACTAGAAATGAGGCACACGTTTTTGGCAGTGAAGGTTAGTGCTATTGACATACACAGCCAAGAGAGGTGAGGATTCTCCAACTCTTGATGTCTTTAGGTCAAGACTGGATGCCTTGCTGGAGGTGATGCTTTAACTAAATATAAGCGATTGGACTCAATGTAGGAGCAACTGCATGAAATTCTATGCCATGTATTAAACAGGTGATCAGATTAAAAAAGCTATGGGATCCATTCTGGCTTTAAACTGAGAATCTATGCATGCTGCATTCATGCTGATCAGAGAACTGCTCCCATTGACAGCACTTGGTTTTTTCACCCAGAGAATGAATACAGAATATACAGATTAGAGAGGAAAAAGTCTCTCCTCTGCTTGTAGGTTAAAGAGCAATGGGAAATTTGCACTAATCTTCACTTTTTCTGTGGAGGCTCACATTAGTTCTGCACTAGGTCTCACCTCTTGGATACAAATAAGTGAGAACTATTTTCACAGGCTAAACGCAAATGAGGCATTTACTAAGGTCTAGACTGTGACCTGAACTATGTGCCCATGCTAAGAGGCAATGGTGTATTAGAACACCTGGTACATGGACTATGCAGATCTTTGGCCCAGATGCTTAGGAGTAAGCAGGTACTGCATGACTGTTTCCTTCCCTCTGGAGCTGATGGATCGGGAGGAGTAGGCAAATGGGTTAGTCTTGATCTTACCCCCTAAGTTGCTAGGAAGTGCATGTCAGCTGATATGGAGATATCAGAACTTACTGCTGGTTTAGGACAACAGCAAATTACTTTCCCCAGACAGAGGAAGAAATGGGGGAGAAAGTATTACTCATAAATGAGTCTGAGTCGGTGTTTCCTCAGTGCTATTTATCAGCTACTTTGTACCTTAAATACCACCTTTACTTAAGACTCTCTCTAAAATCACAATTTAACATGATGAGAAAAATGTCCAGCTATCATCTCATCTAGTCTATTATATATGCTGCACATCACCATGGTACCTGAGTGCAACAAAATAAGCATTAATAAGCCAAAAAAAGAGAGAGCACTTTCATCTACCCAAAAGATAACTCCACCCAAAATGTTGCCTACCAAGTTCTTGGGACCATAATAGTATAGCAGTGCTGACATTAACACATTTGCTCTCTAAATAGCAACCTACCAAGGCAGCTTTCCATATTCAGAGGCTTGTGTTCAAGAGGAAGATGGGAGGCTTCCAATATCTCAACAGGTATACAGAAATCCAAATTCAACTCTGACATGAAAATGACAGGGTCTGAGCTTCATCTCGCACAGGCATAACACCATAAACTTAAATGGAGTTGCTCCCAATTAACACCAAAGTAAGCAAGAAGCAGAAGCAGAGTTAGGCCTACAGTATATGACTTCAGACTTCTGCTGCCTTGCATAAGTCCCATGAGTGGGACTCTTGTGTCTTTTAGCATCAGCAAAAGCTCCTTTGTGGATTACAGCTGTACAGATACTCTAACCATAAATATAGCTCACACCTGATAAATCTGTTCCCTGAATTAGTGGACAATGGGGAAACGGGGAGTACGATTTATCCAGCTGTCAGGGAAGCATTTAATACTATACTACACAACAGATTGATTGCAAGGTCAGAAAGCATGACATAGTATACCAAAGAAACACTGACAAGTATTAAAAATGTCTTAAAGGATACTAAAGGGCTGTGCCACCTGTGCGCTATGCTCACTAATCCCCACTCCCCGGGCTGCCGAGGTCGCGCAAGCCCTGGGCTCTTCCCTCCTCCCCCTGTCCTCCAGGGAGGGCCAGGCCGAGGCCGCACCAGCCCCTGCTCCTCCCTAGCTGTTGGGAAGAGCAACAAAAATGATTAAAGGTCTAGAAGACATGACCTATGAGGTAAGACTGAAAGAATTAGGTTTGTTTAAGTTTGGAAAAGAGAGGAATAAGAAGGGACATAACAGCAGTTTTCAAGTACCTAAGAGGGTGTTACAAAAAGGAGGAAGAAAAATTGTTCTCGTTGACCTCTGAGGATAGAACAAGAAGCAATGGGCTTAAACTGCAGCAAGGGAGGTTTTGGTTGAACATTAGGAAAGACTTCCTAACTGTCAAGGTGGTTAAACACAGGAATAAATTGCCTAGGGAGGTTGTGGAATTTCCATCATTAGAGATATTTAAGAGCAGGTTACATAAACATCTATCAGGGATGTTCTAGATGGTGCTTGGTCCTGCTGTGAGGGCAGGAGACTGGACTTGATGACTTCTCGAGGTCCCTTCCAGTTCTAGTATTCTATTATTCTATTCATTAATGTAATGTAAATAATGGGTAAACTAAACTAAAATAATTGAAATCCCACTTTTTAAAAAAACAGGTACAAAAATTAATAAATGAAAATAATTGTAACCTCCCTTTTAAAAAACAAAATGGCTGAAGTTTCACATTTTAAACAGGATGGCTACGTCTAGACTGGCATGATTTTCCGCAAATGCTTTTAACGGAAAAGTTTTTCATTAAAAGCATTTTGCGGAAAAGAGCGTCTAGATTGGCACAGACGCTTTTCTGCAAAAGCACTTTTTGCAGAAAAGCGTCCATGCCAATCTAGACATGCTTTTGCGCAAAAAAGCCCTAATTGCCATTTGCGCGATCGGGGCTTTTTTGCACAAAACAAATCTGAGCTGTTTACACTGGCCCTTTTGTGCAAAAGCTTTGCGCAAAAGGACTTTTGCCCAAACGGGAGCAGCATAGTATTTCCATAAGGAGCACTGATTTCAGACAGTAGGAAGTCAGTGTTCTTGCGGAAATTCAAGCGGCCAGTGTAGACAGCTGGGAAGTCTAGACACAGCCGATATGAACATACTCCTCCCTGAGGAATTGTGACTTTAGAAAACCTTATAAAGTCTAGAATTGGAAACTTAACTTTTGCATTTTCCTGTCTTTGAATGTTTTTTAGACTCAATACATTTTACTCATTTAATTTAATGCTAAATAGCATTAAACTGCTGCTAACTGAGAGCAATTTAAAACAAGAATAACTTAAACCAACAGCTATAAAAATAATACTCCAGTGGGTAGTGCATGAAAATCTTTCTATCGTGATGATTGATGATTAGAAGGTTATTACAATCTTCTGTACTTAAATGTAATATTGCCAACCCTAAGCATTCAAAAACCCAAAGGAGTCAAGAACCCAAAATCATGAATTTGAGTCTTAATAATCATGAAATTTTATAAATAAGTTCCTACTTGAATTGTGGAATGATGGTCTAATAATTGCAGCTGAGCTATAGACAAGACATGGAAAATTGCAGAAATATAGCTGTGGTAATGAATTAATTTAATTAACAAATTAATTGTGATAATTGGGAAATGTCAGAAATGGTCTATTTGTTTAAGAAAATGTTGATGGAATGATAATAACATTTAAGTATTATGTTATGTCTGCTTTTTTTTTGGTTTATTAAACTGACATTTTGCTGATTCTATATTAAAATCCTTAACATGCAGTGCTGACAGCTCAAACCCCAGCCACTATCAGCTTGAATAAATGGAGTTCTACTGTACTAATGGGAAAAAAGTGTGTTGCAAGCCTCAAAACTGTGGACTATGCAAAATAAGCTAATTAAAATCAAAATTGCAATGGAAGCCTGATATTGTGGAATTTGCTATTTTGCAGATTATGATCTTATTCATAAATAATTTTTGACCTTTTAAAATTTGCTTTCCGAACCTTTAGGTTGAATTCACCTTGAACACTTTTGATTTTTCTCCATATGGACCATGTTGGTGCACACTAAAAGTTTCCTAGTGCCCTTTGACAGAGTGCTGTATCTACACTGACTAATTAATGCACAACACATTTATGTGCTTGCTTTAAAAAACACTCCCCCATAGTGTGGATTACCTGACCACATAGCCTAGCCCTCAGGTTTTTTTTTTAAATGAAAATTCAGATTCTCATTTGATTTCCAGAGATGTTCCATATTCTGCTACATAGAATCAAAATTCTCAGGTCTTGTCTTTACGAAGGAAAAAAGCGTGTTAGCTACTATAACAGGGTTTGGCAACCTATGGCACACATGCCATCAGTGGCATGCGAGCCAGTTTTCATTGGCACACAGGCAGGAGCTCAATCCTGCCCCTTCCCCTTGCCCCACACAGCAGGGAACCTGCACTGCCCCTTGAGTCTCACAGCCAGCTGATGCAGGCAGGGAGTTCCTCTGAGTGGTGGGGATGGGGCATTCTCAAGTAGCTGCTAAACAGAGCTGCTCCATGCTTGAAATGGAACAGGAAGAGAGGGAGGTGTCAATGGCTTAGATTTACAAACACCTAGGCTACGTCTACACTGGCCCCTTTTTCGGAAGGGGCATGCTAATTTTCAACTTCAGAATAGGGAAATCCGCGGGGGATTTAAATATCCCCCGCGGGATTTAAATAAAGATGTCCGCCGCTTTTTTCCCGGCTTGGGGAAAAGCCGAAAAAAAGCATCTAGACTGGCCCGATCCTCCGGAATAAAGCCCTATTCTGGAGGATCTCTTATTCCTATTTCGAAGTAGGAATAAGAGATCCTCCGGAATAGGGCTTTATTCCGGAGGATCGCGCCAGTCTAGATGCTTTTTTCCGGCTTTTCCCCAAGCCGGAAAAAAAGCGGCGGACATCTTTATTTAAATCCCCCGCGGATTTCCCTATTCCGAAGTTGAAAATTAGCATGCCCCTTCCGAAAAAGGGGCCAGTGTAGACGTAGCCCTAAAGAGACAGATAGGAGCCTAATGGGAATTGCATTTATTTTCATTTGACTTTTAATAGGAGTTAGACATCTGGGGTTTTCTGGAGTGCAAAGCAGGGTAGGCATGTATCTGCCTCTTCAGGAACCCAAACATCTCTGTATATCTGGGTCTAGATCTAAAAAACAAAGCTAAAGGCTCTGATGGGCATTGTAAACGAAAGCATAACTCGTGATTTTTCCCCGTGTTATCAGAACTGGCTGAAATATGATGACCTATTTCCACAGAGGGGAAAAACAAAATATTAACTTAAGAATTCATTTTCATTTCAAAGTGTGCCAAATGGACTCATTTTTTTATTTTTCCCCTTTTTCAAAATGTCCTATGACTATTCTGTTTCTCCCCATGCCCAAAGAAGTTAGTGAGATTTTTCCCTTTACAAAAAGCCCCTCCAAAAACTGACACTAACCAGTTATAAAAGACTTTGAAGTTTGAGTTAGTGAAAAGACATGAAATTTTTTACACAAGAGGAACTGTTTTGACAGTGGCATGCAGACCCATAATAGAAGTAAGTTAAATCTCGGCATGCCACTTTTGAAAGGTTGTTGACCCCTGTATTATAAGTTAAGAAAGTGTGGTAACTAATACACAGTAAAAACTGAGGCCAAGACTATATAGGTTGGACCTTTCTTGTCCAGCACCCTCGAGACCTGACCAGTCCTGTATGAGGGAATTTGCCGGATCAACGGAGATCCCCTGCTACTGGCCTCCCAGGATACTGCCTCTCCCTCTGGCTGGCTCCATTTCAGCCCTGCTGCTACAGGGATTGGGCTTGGCCCTGGCCTGCTTCTGCCAGCTGGCTGGGGCTCTCCAGGATGGAGCTCCTCAGCCGCTGCTGCCCTGCTTCTGTTGGGGACGGGGATCTCACACCAAGGTGACGGGTGGGAGAGTCTGAGGCTATTTTCCCCTTTTCACACCTTTCCTTTTTCTAAAGGCAGTGGTATGCAGGAAGGGTACGGCCGGTTTCTCTCAAGGAGTCCTGCAGCCCACTATAGCAAGAGCGGCAGTTTCTTTTCTCTAGCAGTGCCCCAGGATTTCTTGTTTTTGCTGAAACAGGCTAATATGGCTACCCCTCTGAATCTTGTAACAGGATTATTCATTTATGTGCATAATACTGGCTGGTTAATGAGCTAACTGAGTAATCTGCAGTCCTCTACAGGTGTAGAAAGAGTCTGCCTGGGTTCCAGTGCTAGGCTTCTGTAAGCAAGAAAGAGGAATGATATCACTGTAGTGCTTTTGATTCAGCAGACTGTGTAGAGTAGAGGAACAAATGCTAACTAAGACTCATGTGAGCTCAGGCTAAACCTTTGGAACTCTGAGTTACTTTATTCATTGTGTATTTGTGGGTGCTAATCTGTTTAGATTTTTTTATAATTATGTGAAGATACTGAGGCTATGTCCAGACTACGGTGTTTTTCCGGGATACCGTGTCAAGGGAACATGTCTGCTCTTCTGACATTTTTTGCGGAAGAACTCTTTCGGAAGGCCTGTCTTCTTGGTGCCATGAGGAAGAAGGGTTCTTCCGAAAGAGGAGGTTTTTCCGAAATTTGGCCCACTATAGGCGGGCCAAATTTTGGAAAAGCCTCTTCCAATAAAACTACCGGAAAAAGATACACAAATTGCAGAGCGCAATGTGCGTACCTTTTTCCGATAAAAAGCAGCAGTCTAGACATAGTCTGTGTGTGGATTATGAAGTAGCCTCATTTAGCCATCGGGCTTTCTTGCGCAAAAAATTAAGGTGCCTGTCTACACTGGCCCTCTTGCGCAAGTATTCTTGCGCAAGAGGGCTTATCCCTGAGCGGGAGCATCAAAGTATTTGCGCAAGAAGCACTGAATTCTTACATTAGAACATCAGTGCTCTTGCGCAAATTCAAGCGGCCAGTGTAGACAGCTGGCAAGTTTTTACGCAAAAGCTACCACTTTTGCGCAAAATCTTGCCAGTCTAGATGCACCCTATAAGAATAAAGATGATAGTTTAATTTCTACTAAATGAGGCTACTTCATAATCCACACTCTGGCTTCTACTAAGTTGGTACTTAGGAATTAAATTCATTTAGGCCTGTTTGTGGGGAGCCCTTCTACTCATATCCTGATGAGCAAAATAATAGAATTATAAACATGTAGGAATAGAAGGGACTTCAAGAAGTCATCTAATCCAGCCCCTTGTGCTGAGGCAGGACACAATATACCTTGATCAGGGCTGGGAAAGATGTGACCTGGGGGCTGGATGTGGCCCACCTAACACTTTGATCCGGCCCATGGATTGCATCCAGCAGCTTTCTATTTATATCCTGCTACCCGTGCCACCAAATTTCCAGACGATGGCTCAGGCAGCAGGATCCTATTGAAATGGCTCACAGTGCTACCCCAGCAAGGGCCAAAGCTGCAGGCCTTTAAATATCTGCAGCAACCCCAAGTGGCAATGCAGAAGCAATGGGGTCAGGAGTTGTGAGCCCTTTGTTGTGTTTTTGATTTAGAGCCTCTAACCCCAGATAACTTGGGGGGGGGGGAGCTAGTTTTCAGCCCCACCACTTTCTCCCCAGGCCCTGCCCTTTCCAGGGATAGAGCCAGCTACCTCTGACCACATACTACAATTCATTAAGTGGCCCCCTATGAAAATTGTTCACCCCTAACCCAGATCATGCCTGTCATCTGTTTGTCTAATCCAGTGTTTCTTAAACTTTTTAAGACCGAGGAACACCAAACAATAATTGTTTTTTATGAAGAACACCAATGATTTTTTGTTGATTAAAAAAAAAAGGTTGGGGGCAGGAGGGAAATATTGAGGGGAAAAAAGGGTCACCTGCCCCTTTTGCGTTCTCCCTGGCACATCTAATCCATTCTTTAAAAACCTTAAGCTCTGAGGATAGGACAAGAAGCAATGGGTTTAAGTTGCAGCAAAGGAGGTTTAAGTTGAATATTAGGAAAAGCTTCCTGTCAGGGTGGTTAAGGACTGGAATAAATTGTCCGCCGAAGTTGTGGAATCTCCATCACGGGAGATTTTTAAGATGAGGTAAAACAAACATGTGTCAGGCAGTCTTCCCTTTTAACTGCCGCAGTACAGCTTCACAAGTGATTAATCATCTCCACCCAGTCAGTCAGCTCCAGTGCATGGAGCCCTGAGCCTCTGACTGCGTGGGGCTGATTAATTATCTATGAGGTTGTTCTGCTGCACAGATTAGAGGGAACACTGGTGTCAAGGATGATCTAGATGGTGTTTGGCCCTGCCATGAGTGTAGGGGACTGGACTTGATGACCTCTCCAGGTTCCTTTCAGTTCTAGTAGTCTAGGATTCTAAGGAGGCTGTCAAGCGATTAAAACATTTAATCACAATTAATCATGTGATTAATCACCTGCGCCTCCGAAATGCCAACAGTGTTTCAACTGAGCAGCACTGCATGGAGCCCAGGATCAGCTGGAGTCCCCAGCTGACCCTGGGCTCCATACAGTGCTGCCTCTTGGAAGCACAGAGGCATCATTTCCAAGGGGCAGTGCATTAGGCACCTGGGATCAGCTGAGGACTCCAGGTGATCCCCAGCTCTGCTGTTGCAGAGCCCCTTTGAAATGACAGAGCGGTACCTCAAAGGGGCTTTGCAATGCGAAGCTTGGGATCAGCTGATCACTCCAGCAGATCCCTGGCTCTGCTTGGGTTACCCCTTTCAAGTTTTGGTGCTTTAAAGGGGCAGCATATTAGGAGCCTGGGATCAGCTGGGGATTCTAGCTGATCTCTGGCTCCACATTGCAAAGCCCCTTTGAAATGCTGAAGAGGCACTTCAAAGGGGCAGCACAGTGTGAATGCTTGTGATTAATGCATTAAAAAATTAATGTGTTAATCCTATCCTGCGTTAATTGCAGACATTAAGGCAGGTCAATTGACAACCCTAATTCTAAGTAATGGCTGCTATAACAGAAATGATGCTTAGGTAATACAGTTGCTGGACAAATTTGGTTGGCCACTAATTGACCTAACCAAGAAATAGAACCTACCAGGGAGTAATCAAGACTGGATGAAAATTTGCTTTAACAAGTACTAAGATGCATCTGTGTATGTAACAAAAAAAAAGCAAGTTGCTCAGAAGATCTTCAAGTAGCCAAGGCTGAGAATCACCTGGAAAACATTCTGCTTCTGGCTCTGCTGTGACTAAATTGATCACTACACAGAGTGGATAAGTGGGGATAAGAAACTGATTTCTAATTGTTGCATGTCTGCAATGTGTTATGGGGCTGATCAACATTTGAACTACTAAAGAGACTTTTAACTATCAACTCCTGAAACTCATTGAGTTAGATTGAATGCCTCAGGGATAGTGCTGGGATTTCCCTCTGTTTGCCCTTCCCTAGCCCTTTGGGACCTCACCTATCTTCCATGAGCTCTCAAAGAAAACTGCAAATGGTTCTGATATTGATTTTGGTAGTTCCTTAAGTACTCTACTGAGTGCATTTCATTAGGCCCTGCTAACTTGATTACATCTAACTTATCTAAATATTCTTTAGCCCATTCTCCTATTGTGGCCTGTGTTGTCATGAGTGAGCTCCCTCAGCTGAGATGAAAACTAACCAGCTCAGGCTCTAGGCAGATTAATGAGCTCAGCTGGGTTGCAGCAGGAATGCTTGATTGGCTGAAGGAAGCCATCAGGCCTGCCTTTAAGCTTAGCAGCCGGTTGTTGGCCATGCCACACATGATGTGCTTATAGTTGTAATCACTCCTGTACAGACTGTTTCCCACCCTTGGTCTGGTCTTATTCCTGCCCTTCTTGCTTCTGACTCTATGCCTGGTCCCTGTTCTAACCATGGGCATGATTGCCCTCATCCCAATTGTGATGTGTCCTTTCCCTTCTGTTGTTGAGGGTGTGAAGCATCTGGTCACAATTAATTTGTTCAGTGAAGACTGAAGCAAAAGAAGCATTAAACATTTCAGCCTTCTTGGTGTTGTGTTACATCTCATTCCCTAGTAAGTAGTGGATCTATACTTTCCTTCATTTTTCTCTAGAACTTTCTCCTATTTTGTTTTGTTTTAGCTGAAGAGAAATCTATAAATATGGTATCAGAAGCTGCAAAATTTTTCAAAGCCAAAACTGCCTCAGTAAATTGTTTTAGTAGTACAGGTCTCATCTCAATAGAGTTACTTACATCAGGATTGAATTTGGCTTGATGAGCTTATGGCTATGCAAAATTATGTATCTATGATGTCACTTTTTAGACCAACAAAGAGATATATGACGAACGTGTAGATGTGTATACTGTCATTTTTAAAAAAATTACACTTGGTTTTGGTTTTCCTTAATTCAGAACACACAGATGGACACTATAAATCACTTAGAAAACTCTGGTCAAAATTCCATGCTCACAGATTCACACACCTGTTTTTAACTTCATTGGGAAGTGTGGAAGTGAATCCCAGAACAAAATTTATTTAGATAAGAAACCTTAGCTTGTAAAATTACTGTTTATATTCTGACTAGTAGATTGGTTATTAATGTGCTCAGAAACCTAGATATGTGTGTGATGTTATCTAATTGAAATATTAGTCATCTGATTAAGTTTGTGGCATCTGGCCAGAAAGGTCTAACCAGCTCATAAGCTGACTTGATCTTTAAAGGATTGACCTTTCAAGACTTATTGGGAAGCTGTGTAAATGATAGTTGGGCAGTTACACTAGAACTTTGAAATGCAAACTTGCATTGTTAGAGCAGTAGAATAGTGGGTGTTTGCTCAGGTCTTCTGATGTGAACAAATGATCCTTGTCTGTTCCTATAGCTTTGAATCAAGATCAGAAGGGAATATTAACATTTATGGTACAACTTGATTGAAGTTGTATTATTGTTTATATATCTCTTTGAGGGTTGTGGTAAACTGGATGTGATGTGTTTTAATGGATAAATTACCTTGTGCTAATTGTCAGGAGACAGAAGATTACATCAAAAGCCTATTGTGATCTCCTAGGCCAAGAGGCTGCTGCAAAGGTACAAAGTCCCTTGGACAGGATTAATTTTCGTCTCATATGTTTGGATGCTCAGGCTGCAAGCCATAAAGGATGAGGATCCCAGGAGATCCCAGTACCCTTGTAATGGACATTGGCTTAATAACTCTGGACTGATCTGAAAAAATCCATCTGCAACTACAAGATCACTGTCTTTATTACGTATCTGTCTCAAGAACTGAACTCCTGTCTGTGTGTATATTGATCTTTTTACCAATACTCTTGACTTTTAAAATAAATTTTAGACTAGTTAATAAGAATTGGCTGTAAGTGTGTATTTGGGATAAGGTTTATGACAACCATGGTTAATCATGTTTAGCTTTGAGGCAATCTACAGTGTCTTGCAGCCACACCTCAGGAACATGAAAGGACAATGAGATTGCTTCATAGCTCTGATGCTCCCGAGGGTCTCCCTTATTAACTACATGTAGCATCTGAAACATTTATTGACCTTAAGGTGTCAGAGATCCTTTGGGATTAGTAGAACTTTATCTGACTTGGGTGTCTGGGTGGTGACTTGAGGCTGGGTACTTTAAGGGAACTGCATAGTTTGGACTTCTGATTAATTAATAAGGTAATACAGAAACTATTTTGTGCTGTTTTGGTAAATATAAATACTGGAATAAACACTAGTTTTGGGGAGTGACTGGCCCTTTTCTTGCAGTGCACCCTAACTGAGTCATCTCAGTTGTCTCCCCTAGAGCCATGGTTATCACAGCTTGGCTAAATGAAGCATGGTTACCCAAATATTGATATTTTCCAAGTGAGAAGGCTATGGAATATTTTGCCATTTGTTGGTAAATGGTTAAGGTGACCAACCTCAACAGCTAATCAGGATGAAAGACTTTTTATTTACAGGATTTATAATACTGTATTATATGCTGGGTCTGGGAAAAGGGAAAGCCCTCTGGGACAATCAGATGTTTGCCCATTGGGGCACTGGTAGGGTCCCTCTGTGTCATATAGTAGAATTCAAGTGGAAAGCAGACATGGAACTCTATCCTCAGCTCCATCCTCATTGTTTTCTGATGAATTAGGGCTCCTGCACAAAAGGGGGATTTTCCTACACAGCGCTTTTTATCACAAAAACCTCTTCTGCAAAAAGGATCGGAAGAAGATATGCAAATGAGCTCCATTTGCATTTCCTCTTCCGCAAAACACCCAGGCTACGTCTACACTGGCACCCTTTTCCAGAAATGCTTAAAACGGAACAGTTTTCCATTATAAGTATTTCCAGAAAAAGTGTCTACATTGGCAGGATGCTTTTCCGGAAAAGCACTTTTTCCGGAAAAGCGTCCGTGGCCAATGTAGATACGCTTTTCCGCAAAAAAGCCCCGATTGTCATTTTCGCAATTTGGGCTTTTTTGCAGAAAAGACTACTGGGCTGTCTACACTGGCCCTTTTCTGGGACAGTTTTTCCAGAAAAGGACTTTTGCCCGAACAGGAGCAGCAGAGTTTTTCTGGAAAAACAATGACAATTTTACATTAGATCGTCATTGCTTTTCCGGAAAAGCAACCGGCCAGTGTAGACAGCTGGCAAGTTATTCCGGAAAATCAGCTGCTTTTCCGGAATAAGTGGCCAGTGTAGACACAGCCACGCAGTGTAAACGTAGCCTCAGTTTTGGTTGCCCAGCTTTCAAGTGTGGGCACAAACTGAATTGTCGAATTTGTAACCAGTTATGAGTTCAGTGCCCTAACGAGTTAGAAATCATGGCTGCAGATCTAATATGGACTATTCTTTGGAATATCATTCAGGATTCAGATGGCCAAATTTGAGGACCTGAAATCAAGAACCTTGAAGAGTGGGTGAGAGGGGGCTCCTCCCTCTTCCAGCCAGGTATTTTGGGTTTAGACCATCTGGGAAGAGTCAAGGGAATGGTCAGAGGGTTGGTGGTAGGTGATTCAAAAAGGAGAGTCCAAGACCAGTTAGAGACCACTCTGTGAGGAGGAGTCTGTCAGGATATAATTGCAGAAGGAGGACATGGAAATGCTGAACTAAAGGTATGAGTTTGCAGGCTGCAGAGGCTGGGACTTGAACCAATCAGTTTCTTGAAGGACCATAGGACCCTGAATGTCAGTGTGAATAAAAAGGGGGCTCTTTTGGTAGCTGGAGTATGTTCACTAAACTAGACCCCAAGGCAGCAGAAATGTTGTTTTTAAAAGCTGAGTAGATTATTTCTAGTAGCCTTGAAGACGTGTGTCACAAAGGGACATGCTCAGACTACACACTGAGTCAGTAAAAGAGGGACATGAAATAGGCCAGGAATCCATAAATTATAGAGGCCATGTGCATTAAGCATTGTCTTGCAGAGTCAAAAGAAGGGTCTGGAAGAAATATGTGATACATTTGCACAAACACAGAAGTGCCACAGGTTCACTAACCTCTTGCTACATGTAGTTAATAAGGGAGACCCTCGGGAGCATCAGAGCTATGAAGCAATCTCATTGTCCTTTCATGTTCCTGAGGTGTGGCTGCAAGACACTGTAGATTGCCTCAAAGCTAAACATGATTAACCATGGTTGTCATAAAGCAGGATTTAGAGTGAGAAGAGGAAATTGATATCAGATTTGCAGTCTGAGGAATTTCATGGAAAGAGTTTGACAGTTCATAATCCAAATCAACATGTAATCCTTTGCTTAGGGAGGAAATATTCATCTTTTGTTTGACAAACTGAAAAAGGTAACACTTCTCCAACCACAAAAAATAGAAAATACCAGTTTGGGGGCTGTGTGCGCTACTTTCACAAATCTACTATTTTCTGTGGATAATCCTGTTTGTTTTGTCTGTTTGTCCTTTGGATTTTACATATGGGTTAAATGAGGCACAAAATGTTTTCACATTTGGCAAGTGACTTACTCAAATCAGTGGTGGAGTAGGGATTAGAATTTAGAAGATGTGTTGTCCAGTTTTCTGCTTGTTCTAATATGAATAAAGTTTAGCCATTGCATTTGTAGGATCTACTGCTGTTTGTTCTTTGCTACTGTGAAGCCAGTGGAAAGAACACAAGTTGACTAAAATTTTCTTCTTGCAGCTGTGTTGGTATCAGTGATGATGCTGGTGAATAACAAAGAAATAAAAGAATTGTTCTCATTTGTGCTCCATGTAGAACATGGGGAGTAGTGGAATCTGCACCTCATGAACATCATCCTCATCACTGTTACCAGAGTTCTAAAAGATTCTGACCACGAAGAGTTAAAGACATGATGTTGAAAGTAGGTGACAACATTGGTTTAAACACCTGCCTACTTACCTGCATTTATTCTCTGCCACATAACACTCCCCCTGAGAAATAAGGAACTAGCTATTCCAGGAATGTGTTAGCTGTGAAACAGGTGTTTACAATGTATTTCAATAGAGCTGGAAGTCCATCTAAGTAATCTGTGCAGAAGAGCTATTTAAATTCTATTCCTCTACATTTATATATAGTAATCAGTTTGTATTGTAACCTTGTAAACATCTAGTTAATTTTTAAATCAACCATACATGTTAGTTAATTTTTAAAAAACTGAAGCACTTGAAATAGCACATAGAATAAATGAGTGTAAAAGTAGTTGCTCTTACTGGTCACTTTCTGGAATTCACTCCACACCCTCCCTAATCCAGTTTCTGTCTCTCGAACACAACTGCATCACTCTTACCAATGTTTCAAATGACTTTTTTTGTCCCAAGCTCAAAACCAGTCCATCCTCATTCATTGCTATCTCTCAACCACTTTTAACATAGTTGACCATGTTCTCATTCTTGATGTTGTATCTTTACATGACTTCCCTGACTCTGTCCTTTCCTGTATCTCTTCCTACCTTTTGCATTGCTCCTCGTATGCATCAGTCAGATTTTCCAGTTTCCCTCCTACTTTTGAGAAGGTCCTCGGATCTCTGTCCTTTGATCTTCTTCTCTTCTTTCTCTGTACCTTATCTCTGGGTAATCTCATCTAAAAACAAAACAAAAACAAAAAAATCAGCAACCATCTTTATGCTGATGAACCCATATACTGTACTTTTCTACTCCAGAGTGATCTCCTTGAATACACCTATGCTTCTGGTATCCCGAAATAGCTATTCCGTGTCTTGACAGCACACCCCTTATTTTGAAATAGCTTTCAAAATAATGGGTGCGCTATTCCAACATCCCTGTAAACCTCATTCCAAGAGGATTAAGAGACCACTAAGACTTCTCGCTAGATCTTTGCATCATTAAGGTTGTGTCTAAATCCTACCAATCCTTTCTGCATAACATCCCTACTCTGTGGCATATCTTATGCATCCACATAGCTAAACTTCTCATCCAGGCTCTTACGTCTGTTATTGCAAGTTGCATCCTCTTCTCCAGGCCTGAAAAAAACAGTCTTGCTCACTTGGAGCCACTTAAATGCTGCTGCAAAGACCATTCTCTTACTCCATGTCACTCCCTCACCTTGCAGCCCTCCACTGGCTTTCCCTTCTCTACCGTGTCAAGTTATTTCTCTTGTATTTCAAGAACTCTTTATAGCTTATCATTTCTCAAATGCTATCAAAATGACTACTCCCATCTCTAGTCTGACAATGATGCCAACCTTCCTCACCCACTTTAGCTTACAAACAAGCAACTTTGTTTCCACGCCCTCCACAGCCATTATGCTTGGGAGAAACTCTCCACAAACATTTGCAAACCTACCAGACTGTTCTTCAAATTCCTTCTTAAATTTCCTTTGCTGTGATGCCTATGTAAAGCTTAACAACAATGTTGGTGTGCTGAGATTACTGCTTATCATGCTAACCAATATTGTCTCTTTCTTTGTGCTCCCCTCATCTCTATGCATCTATCCAGTTGTTGTTGTTTTGTTTTACCTTTTATATCGTAAGCTTTCTTTGTACAAGGGTCTTGGTCTATGACTGGCACTTCTAGCTGTTACAGTAATATAAAAAAGTGTAATAAACATACCATAAACTGACAGCTGTTATTTGAGCCCAATAGATCATGAATTAGTAAAAGGTACTTAACATCATGGCTTCTGGTATTTTTACCTGAAATCTTTTGCCTTGTGAAATTTGATCTCTAGAAAAACTGAACTAAAGCAGACAGTAACAAGTTAGACTAAACTAGTTTTAATGGTAACTAGGAATATTTCATGATAAACTTATCCTGGACAAATGAGTTGGATTGCTGAATTACTACATATCTGAATATTTGTGATATGCACATAAAAAATGAATGTATCTACTGAATTTTCATAGTATCTGTTAATATATTCAAGATGGCAATAGTTTTGTTCTTTTCATATTCCAGCAAATCCTTGGAAGTCAGTGGACTTACACTGGATGTAATGGTGGAAGTTAATGATAGAGATTCTTTCCTCATGAATTATTGTGCACTTTAAATGGACCAGAAGACAATGAAGGTCAAAATTGTCAATGTGGTTTGTAAATCTAGGGTAGGAAATGTAACTTTTCAGACTATTGTCTGCATCTAACACTGACATCTGAAAAAGGGAAAATAAAGGTGAGATATTTACTAAAATATCTATTTAAAGGGCAAACCAGTAGCTTTTCCACAAACACAGGGGTTCCAAAATACCACAGGCCTGAAACCATTCCTCCTGCTACTGAAATGACATGACTCTTAGCTCATTTTGGGCCTGTGGCATGTCTCACATAGCATTGCAATAAGTGACAGTCCCTCTGCCTTTTTCAGGTTCTACTGCTGAGGAATCTGGAGAAGTGAACTAGTCCCTTAGCATCATGCAGATGAAACCCTTATAGCAAGATTTAGAGCAGGGGTGGGGAACCTCAGGCCGAGGGACTGGATGCAGCCCCCAGCTTGCCTGGATCTGGCCCCTGAGGCGTAGGGCTCTTCCCCAGTATTCGGGAGTCCACAATGTTGCTCCAGCCCCTATGGGGCTGGAACACACAATCTACTAGCCTGCCCCCCCCCTCCGCCCAGTGCTCTGCCATCTGAGGAGAATGTGCGGAGTGTCTTCTTCCTTCCCATTTGGGGGCGACATCAATGAGGGATTGATTTGGGGTTTTTTTTTTTGGCTTCTCACATGTGTGCACCCTCCCGCCTTCCTTCATAGGTCATATTCTCTAGACCTTTAATCTAATTTAATTTCAATCTGATCGATGAGGCGTACAGGATCTTTCCAAAAAGGGTTTTATTTTTGATCACTCCCCATCTAAACAGCTGTTTTTCTTTTGAAAAGCCCTGTTTCGAAAAAAAACCCATGGCTGTCATTATGCAAATGAAGCGTGAGAAGTTTAAATCCCGGCTTCATTTGCAATGTCGAAGTGTCTAATTTACATCCCTTTTTCTAGAAAAGGTATACAATTTAGACCCCGCCTGATTGTTCCTTCCTAAGTGGAGTACTTTGCATTTCTCGCCCCGGAGCTCGCGGGTGGCAGGACCGCCCAGAGCGCAGCGGTCCCGCCACCGTGTCCTCCGGGGCGAGAAAAGCTGCTCCGGGTCTCCCTGGTGTGCTGGGGGGGGACTCCCTAGCACAGCAGGGAGACCCGAGCAAAGCCGCACAGGAATAAAAACAACTGTGCTAATTGTCACATAGGCAGAGAGCTGAGGAGACTATGATGTAGGGGTAACATAAGTGGGAATGTACACTTGCCCTCTTTGAGCTAGAGAGACATCTGGAGTTGGAAACAAAGCAAACTCCATTGCTAAGGGTAAAATGCCATGTGTGTTTGGGCTGTCACCTGCTCTCCGAGTGCAGGGGATGGCTGGATTCTTTGTTAGAAATGCTGTTGTTACTACTGCATTCTGTTAGCTAAAGCAGCCATTCTATGCTCTGCTAAGAACACATTTTGATCAGCTTGCCTGGAATAAATGTGGACTGTGCATTGCATAGAGATGAGTCTGAGTCACAAGATTCAGAGCTAGCGAAGACCCACTATCAGGCCTTGGAAGAGCTGGGTGGGGTCACTGGGGGTCCAACCACCTAATTAGGCTGCAAGCCAGGGAGCTGGTGGATTAGGAGAAAGCTCAACTGTACCAGAACAGGTCTGTAGAAAGCTAGCTGCAGCTTTAATGCTATTGAGGAAAGGCTGAAGGGAATTGGAGACTGGCAGACCCAAAGGTAAGGCAGAAGCTTATGGAAACGACAGCAACGGACAGAGTTAATGTGTCTGCTTGTTACAGGGTCCCTGGGCTGTAACACAGTGTAGATGGTGGGCCTGAGTTCCCCAAACAGCCATTGGGTAGTGGCTCAAGATGCTGGAAGTACCAGCAAGTTTGGAAGGGGATGATCTTAGTGATCTGGCTGGAGGGCTAAGCCACAAGAAGCAGACTGCAGATGTGGGTGGGGCTGCAAAGTGGGGGGATGAGGGGGGAGACACCTGTGGTGTGAAAGCATGAACTGGGTGAACTACACCCCAGAATGACCAGCAAGAGGTACTGTTTGCAGTGTGTGGACCCCATGACACTTTCCTTCCCCACATAAAGTTCAGGGACATTTTGATCTTGTTTTTTGGTTCAGGCCCATATTTAGTACTGCAAGGTAGAATGTTAAGCAGTGGCTAAATGTACACTTAAATCTATGTAAATTCCTCCATTTGCTAAGAGAAGTGGTCTCTGGGGACGCAGTGGGTGAAGCCCAGCCCCCCTCTGCAAGGTGAGAATGACCATGCCCTGCACCGTCAGAGCCACTGTGCTTGCACTGAAGCCATGGTCGGAATGTCCGGCTATCCCCGGGAGTGGGAGCTGCCCTGAGACCGCACCCATGTCGCTTGTGCTGTGTATAGTGTGGCTGAGCTGGGGGAGAGATGTTCCCTGCCTCTGTGTAGAGGGGGCTTGTGAAGGGAGGGTGTCCTGCTGTGTCCCGCCCTGAGGTCAGGAGCATGTCAGGTCTCTTCACACATGCATGTGGCTATCTGGCCACGGCCCCTGTGTGGCAGGCAGCTGGAGCCATCTGACCAGGGGTGGCACGGCATGTGCTTGCATGTGCACAGGTTGCTGTGTGATCCGTGGTAAGCAAGGCCCATGTGTGCAGTCCTTGGTCTCCCTCCCCCCAGGAAGGGGACAATGATGGCACTCACCTGGTGTGGCCTCCTTGGACCACCCTGGTGACTCTTCTGCTGGGACAGCTTGGGGGTCCTGTCGGTGTGACACCCTCTGTGGCGGCTCCTGCGGCTCCTCTTCCACGCCCTGGTCCAGGCCGTCCGCTCCCGACTCACTGCTCCCTGGGGTGGCACGGACTGTCCCGCCCCCATGATGCAGTCCAAGGCATCAAAATAGGGGCAGGTGTCTGCCCCTGTTGAGGAGCTTCCCCGAGTTGCCCTGGCGTATGCCTGCCGCAGCTCTTTAATTTTCATGCGCACCTGCTCTCGGATGCACGTGGCCTTTGGTGGCCATGGTGGCAGCTATGTGGCTGTACACGGTGGTGTTCCTCCATCTAATGCGGAGATCATGGACATTCCCCCCCAAACCTCAGTGAGGTCCATGATCTCCTCATTAGTCCAGGAGGGCGCCCGCCATCTCCGGCCCCTGGCTGGCTCTTGGGAGCTGGGGGACTGGGTGGTGGATGCTGGCTGGCTCTGGCTGCCCGGCTCATTGTGCGGCCACTGGGTCAGGGGCAGTGACTGCTGGCAGCCCTGGCTCTGGCATGTGCACTGTGGCCAGAGTCTACCCCTCTAAGGGCTCCTGGGCTGGGGGGAGAGGAGATGTTTTCTCCTGGTTTGGCCCAGAGTGGCCACCAGGGGAAACTGGGAAGGGCTGGAGGCCCCCATTTTGAAATAAGCGTCTACACAGCGCTTATTTTGAATTTGAATTTGGCATTATTCCTCGAAGAATGAGGTTTACTAAATTCAAAATAAGTGCTCCGATATTTCGAATGTTATATTTGCGATACGTCTAATTTACATCCCTTTTACGAAAAAGGGATGTCGTCTAGACGTAGCTGGTAAGTTTTAAGTTAAGGGGATAGCAGTAAATTTATGGACTTGCTTTCAGGCTGGGAACTGGCACACTGCATGAATTCAACTCATTTTTCAACTGATTAGTCCAGCATGGAAAAAAATAATTATCTGAAGTGACCGTGAATAATTTAGGTCTCAGCTCAAAAAGACTGAAGTTGTTTGTTGCAACACGTTTGGACTTGCTGCTCAATTGTTCTTGCTATGGCTGTAATAGCAATGTACCATGGGCTCTGTCTGACTGGATGGCAAATATCCAATTTTAAAAACAGAGGTCGCTTTCGTTCTTGTTGCTGATTCTCTTTGTCCATTGATCGCATACTAAGTAATAATTACATGTCAGAAAATAGCAAAGCACCACAGAGCTGTTCTTCCATTCTGGATTTTGACCTTTGTAAATTGAGAACATAAAGAGTTTTTTTTTCTTCTTTGCTGTTTATTTTGTTATATGGTAGAAAAATTAAATCTATCCAAAGGCGCATGAAATATTCAGAAATGGGTGTGCAGGTTACATATGAGTTGAACACTGTTACTTATGTGACTCAACAGAATATTACATCTCAGAATTACAAATAGGATCCCCTTTTCAAAATGTGTACTAGCCCATGTTGTCTTTAGGGAGATGTTTGTTGCTTGTGTGTTCTGAAATAGATCAGTTCAGCCAATAAATGTCTAACAATTTCAAACAGATGGACTATTGTTTTAGTTTGTATAGATGTGACGGGGAGTATCAGACTGGCACAGGAGACAAATGCACTGAGTTGTCTTTATCCAGTTATCATTGTCCAGTTACAGTTTTAAACACTACTTCTGTCCCCTTCTTGCCCAATGGATAATACAAAGCTTTAAATCAAGTAATATTATCTCAGGCTTTGTGATGATTATTGTAGTATACTGACAGACTTGATACCCCAAAAGTCTCCTTTTCCTGTGGGATGAAAGGAAGGATCCTTTTGGGTAAATGTAAGATATAGTCTTTTCTTTCTATTCTGGAGGTTCTCATCATAGCAAACCCTCCTCCCATCTCATTCACTCACACGTCTGTCTAGGCTGTTTCATTAATTTTCTCCCACACCATCTGCCACTTTTTCCTCTACCAGGATTCCATTTTCTATTCTGGTTGCCTGGAGGACCATTGCAGCACCATTGTATCTGGCTACTCACTGAGAATGTAGACTGCAGTGCACTCATTGTCTTCCTGCTCTACTGCACCATAGAAAGTTATAGCATAGGCCACAGACATTGTCTTCCTTTCCAGTTGGGCACAGATTGCATAGGCTGTCCTTCTGCAGTTATACTGCAAAATGGAAATATTATCTTTAAATTCTGGATTCACCATCCTCTGTCTAAAATGTCATCTTGCTAACCCAACATTCATTTTTGTACCACTTTTTAGCCTTATTCAAAACCCAATGCAGTACCCGGAAAGATTCCCCATGCTACCTCATCTCTCATATGCTATTGAGATGTTAATCTCTTCCTCTGCTCTGGCACCAATGCCAGCCTTAATCACCCATTTGTTTGTTTTAAGTAAGCACCTCTGCACCAGCTGACCCTTCGTCTTGGGAGGAGTGCCATGTAATCTTCCACAAAGCTACATCATTGTCACCTTACAAATCCCACCTTAAAATTCTCCTTTGCTATTGATGATACCTGGGCTTCTACAGTCTACTGCAGGGATGGTCAATTTAGGCTAGTGAATGGGCCACATGAGTGGTCCTCCATCTCAGCGGGCTGCAAGATTGTCGTAACCTAGGTTGTCTCCTGGGATAGGGTAATTTTTCTCACTGTGCTTATGTATCTAGAATTTGTGGGGTATGTCCATTGAAGCATAGCAGCGCTTTGATTGGATGCAGAGGATGCGCATGACTCTGTCAATGTTGAGTAGAATCAGCATGCACCACACTTCACGTGCCCTTGCTTTACATGTGTCACTTTCATAATAGCAGTAGGAAAAAACCTATGTGGATGGAAACTAGTGGAATCTGGCAAGCCTATGTGTGAGCAACAGTAAACAAAATGTCTTGTGGGCCACAGCTAGAACCTCAATGGGCCACAATGCAGCCCGTGGATTGCCACCACTACTGCAATACAAACACTTATGGATTTAATAGGCTGTCTGTCTGGCTACGTCTAGACTGCAAGCCTCTTTCGAAAGAGGCTTTTTTGAAAGATACTTTCGAAAAAGCCTCTTTTGAAAAAGAGCGTCTAGACTGCAAGCAGTACTTTCGAAAAAGCAAGCCGCTTTTTCGAAAGAAAGCACCCAGGCAGTCTGGATGCTCTCTTTCGAAAAAGCCCTGTTTGCATTCAAGAACGCCTTTTTTCGAAAGAGCACTTACGAAAAAAGGCGTTCTTCCTTGTGAAATGAGGTTTTCTGCCGTCAAAAGAAAAGCCGCGTTCTTTCAATTTAATTTCAAAAGAACACGGCTGTAGTCTAGACGCAGGTGAAGTTTTTTCGAAAAAAGGCTACTTTTTTTTTTAAAAAAAACCCGTGAGTCTGGACACTGCCTCTGGGAGACATGATCAAATTTGCCTAATATCTCCTAGAAATATTTTCTTCAGAAATACAAGCTTACTGAAAGTCTTCTCTGCAAGTCTGTCATGAAGAGATTGTTTTGTTTTTTATTTATATGTCCTGGCTCAAAGGTACTTATTTGTTTTTTTTAATTTACACACCCCTCACTGTAGATACTAGCAGCCTCTTCAAGGAAACTATTTGCATTTTGTCTCATTATGACAGCAAATGGCTCTTAGCTTGCTTCTGCCTGGCTACATCTATATAGCAGTGTTATTTTGGAATAACATAACTGTGTGCTGTGAAGATACAGACTATTTTGACATTGTTGAACTAATGTTGAGCTGGAAGACTTCTTACTCCTACTCCTGTAACCCTCATTTTATGAGGAGTAGGGAAGTTGGAAGAAGAGTGCTCTAACTTGGACCTCCTACTGTGTAGACAGAGCCAAAAACCAAAATAAGCTATTTCAACTTAAGTTACACAATTGACACAGCTCCAGTTGCGTAGCTTATTTCTACTTTAGCCCTGCTGTGTAGACATGCCTCTAAGACCAACTCTCTGAATACAAGGAATTTCCATTCCACTTAGTAATTTTCTCCATGTCATACACAACGTGGTAAAAATCAGAAATTAAGATGATCAGACACTATAGCACTAATTAGCCAGGAAGCGTGAAGATTTGGTATACAACATAATCTGAATTTGCTTGGAGTTTTGGGTCTTCTGTGTCTATAACTGAATCTTTAAAAAAAATCTGTTTTTTAAAAAAGGATCAGAACCTTTGTTTCGCTATGGTGCTGCATTAAAAATTTCACATATTCCATTATTTTAAAGTGTTTTTTATTGATTTTTGCGGGGGTATGCGTAGACTGGTTTTCCCTATTTCATCACCTTCCCCTCATTTACATTGGTTTTACATTGGCATAGCCTATTGAAAACAAAGGAGTTGGGTATGATTTACACAAGTCTTCTCCTGATTCATACCACTGTGAAGAAAATTAAGCCCATTATTTGGGGCATTGTTATTTTCATTCTTTGTGAGCAGAGCAGAAATCCTGCTGCTGAACAGCTTAGTAACTTGCCAGTTTTCCACAGGAGAACTTTGTTTGGGAACAGTCAGAATTCTAGATCTCAGAACAATAGAAGGCTTATGGCATTTCACAGGTAACTCAATTTTAGTGCAAAGACTGCCTACCAATGACAAAAGAGGTTGGTGTTAGTTTTAAAACTTCTTTCTCCTCAAGTCAAAACCTGCAGAACATGGTGCATTATGGCAAGCTGGTCTGATCTAGCTTCTGTATTTATCACCAGTAGCTCAGTGATGTGAACTTTGTTTTTAGACAGCAATAGTAAAATGCACCTTTACAGAAGGTTCCCACATCTGCCCTGTCAGTACCAAGGTAAAAACAGTTTCTCCTATGTGTCTAGTTGGTGCAGACTGGAGTGCTGCTATTACTATAAATTGGGAGAAACTTTATTTCAAATAACTTATTTTCCTTATTCAATTCATTCCTTTCATCCTCACCCCTCCACCACCTTCAACTATAGTTCTAACATTTTAATGGGCAAAATATGCAAACTGATAGTCATCTTTCGCCATATACATATTCCAGAAGATGTCACTATTTACAAATTCCAGTAATCTCTGTTTACAAACTTATATTTTCAAAACTTGCTCTAATTGCTGTAGGACAGACTGCAGTCATAGAAATGGATGAGCAGCAGTAGCATTATTGCTAAAAAGGACCCAAGTCTCTGAGGCTGTGTCTAGACTGGCAAGTTTTTCCGCAAAATCAGCTGATTTTGCGGAAAAACTTTCCAGCTGTCTACACTGGCTACTTGAATTTCTGGAAAATCATCAGTGCTTTTCCAAATATACTATGCTGCTCCTGTTCGGGCAAAAGTCTTTTTCTGAAAGACTTTTGCATGAAAGGGCCAGTGTAGACAGCATAGTACTGATTTCTGAAAAAAAAAAAAAAAAAAAAAAAGCCCCGATCGCGAAAATGGCGATCGGGGCTTTTTTGCGGAAAACCGCATCTAGATTGGCCATGGACGCTTTTCCGCAAAAAGTGCTTTTGCGGAAAAGCATCCTGCCAATCTAGACGTGCTTTTCTGAAAATGCTTTTCACGGAAAAGTTTTCCGTGAAAAGCATTTTCGGAAATTCATGCCAGTGTAGACGTAGCCTGAGAGAGAATTTCTGGGTAGAGGGGACCAAACAACAACATCTCAAGTACATTTGGTAGAAAAAAATCCTAATGAAACATATAGCTGATTTATCAAATGTTTTTTTCAGAGATAGTTCAATTTGCACAATGTTCTAACAATCCATGCAGGTTTCCATTGGCAACCTCTCTGGTTTCTTGCCAGTTCATCTCCTAGGAAACCCTCCTGAAAGTACTTCCCATGAGCCTGAGTGTCCTGAATCTCAAGCTGCTAGGACTGTGGCTCTTTAATAGTCCAAATTCCCAGAGCTTCAGTGGCCTTCAGCTCGGGGATAACCCACAAGGTAAACTGCCTCAGACTTGAGGACTCCAGGGCTTCCAGGGTCTACTACTCCAGAGTAGCTAGCCCAGGGGGAGTGCCCGAAGGCCAGGGGTCTGCCTCTTTGACAGAGATTTTTGAATTTGGGGGGCTTTATTACAAATTGGAATGAAGCCAAATATCAAAATCCTCCCTGGAATGGAATTACTTTTCTCTGCCCAAGTCATAGCAATACACTTCTGGCACTGTGTAATAAGGGTGTGACACACTCAACTTGTAAGCAGTTGAACTTTATTTCCTAGCCTCAGCCACCTGACCTGGGTCAATGTTTCAAAGGTCAGTACTTCACCACAGGATAGCAGTCAGTATCCATTGAGATCATCAGAAGGTGATTGTGAATGTTATTTGAGTGTCCGTTCTCAAGTTTAACTTTATCTACCATTTTGATGATGGTTGGTAACGTTGCCAACTCTTCTGGTTTCCCTGGGAGTCTCCTAGAATCAGGCCCTACAGCCGAGAAGCTAAATCTGCAGTTACCTTGCACCACTCCCAGAAATGGCTGGCACCGTCTCTAAGAATCCTTGGGGGTGTGGCCTTGGTCACTGCCCGAAGCAGTGACTCCACAGCACCCATGGGAGGGGACCTTCAGCCAATCGGAACTGTGGGGCAGTGCCTGTGGGCAGGAACAACATGGGGAGCATCCTGATTTCCCCACCCATCTAGGAGAGCTGCTGCCAGAGGGATGTGCCAGTTGATTTTGGGAACCACCCAAGGTAAACACTGCCCCCCTCATCTCCTCCCACACCCCAGCCTCCTGCTCCGCACCCCCAAACCGAAATTCCTTCTCAGAGCCTGCATGCCCTAACTGTACCACAACTTCCTGCCCCAGGCTCAGCCCAGAACCACCTGTTAACATGCAGAACCCCTTGGATCCACCACCCAACCCAGAGCCTACATCCAGGGGCAGATGACCGTTTTGCGGGGCCCCGGGCAGCATAATTCCGGGGGGGCCCCCCTTTGCCACGGCACATGCGCAGTGACGCCATGCGCATGCGCAGCAACGCCATGCGCATGTGCTGTGGTGCCACGGCGCATGCGCGAGGCTTTCTGAAGCGCGGGGCCCAGGGCGGCCGCCCCGTTCGCCCTGCCCTATATCCGCCCCTGCCTACATCCCCTCCTGCACCTTACCCCCTGCACCAGCCTGGTGAAACTGAGTGCATGTGGGGATGAAAAAGTGACACGGAGGGAGGAGTGAGCAGGGGTAGGGCTTTGTGGAAGGGGCAGGGTTGGGGAAAGGGTGTTTGAGTTTGTGCCATTAGACAGTTGGCACTCCTAATGTGATGAAGGTGATGGAATAAGATTGGTTACTTCTTTCCTGTACTTCCCTTGATCCATTAGTCTCTGTCTATCCTTGGTTTTGGTTTCAGACAACTGCTCTTAAGCCAAAAGCCACTCTTGTTCATGCTGGCTTTAGCAGCGTGGTGTTCAAACACATTTACACAATATTCTCAGGCTGTCATTTGGCAAAGTACTGGAAGTGCTAAGGAATGTTTACACATTTCTGTAAGAAAAAATGTGTTTGTTCATGAAGAATTACAACCATCCCTGTTGCACAGGCAGTGACATATGCAAAGTAACCTACTGAGGCTGAAATCAAAGAGTTGTGCTAACAAAAACTGGATTACATGCTCTGGGCTGGAGATGTGTGTTCATGTGCACCATCTCTTATTAATAATAGCAATAAAAGCGGGAAATATTAAGTAGGCTTTTGAAAATTGGCGAATGTGGGATGTGTTTAAAATAATTTTATGCTTGTAACAAGCTGTGGGGCTAGATTTTACTGCCACTGAAATTGATGGGGAAACTCACAGGGCCAGATCTGCGGCTATGCCCTGAATGGTGCAAAGAAGGGAGTCGCTGTTGAGTGAGGGGGGTGTTGTAATTTGGGCCCCATTTTTTACTTAGGGGATTTTGAGCTCAATCTTACATTACTATGTGTGCTCCTTTCGATTGACACAAAGTATAATAATATTGTCCTACTGATAGAAACATTTCTCAAATATTTGTCCAAACTTTCCTTTTAAGTTGTTGATCCTTATTATTTTGACCCTTGGAAATAAGGATTTCATTTTGGCATTGGTTTTGAGGCAGCAGCTGTCTATGCACATGTGTGTAAACAACATAGTGCTACAAGACATCAGTGCTCCATTGCATTCCAGCAATGACCTTTGCTATATGTCATGCACTATTTTGCTCAGCATTCTCTGTTCTTTGCTGCTTGATCATTAATCCTCTGTGACTTCAACAACAGTTCATGTTGTACAGCCCCATCTGGATCAAAATCTGTTGTATGCTGTTCCTGGTGCATTAAAGAAATCAGTCTTGATGGAGGGAGGAGAACTTGCTTTTGCTAAGATGTAAGAGATCCTAATTTAAAAATGGGAAGAAAATTATTTCCCACATGCTTTTTCACTTGAATTTGGTAAGAAACGATGGCAGATGTAATTGGAAAGCTGCAGTTTACTAGTTATGTTATAGGCTGAGGCCTATTGTTTCTGAATGGCTGGTTTTAAATGTAGTTACACAGGCAGTTGTGGTGGCAAAGAGGATCAAAGCGAGAGATGTGAAATCAGGGTGTACTGCAGATGCACATTGAAGAAATGAGTTGATGGTAATGTTTTCACCCAATGGAATTTGTAATAATATATATAGGAAGGAATGTTGACAAACATTTTTATATACTGATTGTGTTAAATGAGCAATATACCCATCACCACAAGACATGTGATCTGTCTTTTAATCTGGTCCAGTGCATAGGGCTGAAAATTGGAGGACTGGAGTTCTATTCCTTATTCTGCAGCAGGCTCACTGTGGGGCCAAACCAAAGCCTATTCAAGTCAGTGGAAAGATCCCATTTTTTGTTTCAGTAAGCTCTGGATTAGGCCCTGTATGACATGAGCAAGTTATTAAACCTCTCAGTTTTTCCATCTGTACAACAGGGATAATATTTTGTAAAGTTCTTTGAGCTCTTCAGTGTTCTGCTAAGCATTAATTTGAATCACTTCCTTTAACAACAGCTTTGCTGCAATTTGGCTTGGATCATTATAGCAATAGGATGAGCACTGCCTGTGTTATCTTTGCTTTGCTCCTGCTGAATCATTTCCCAGTGCTCTTAAGAACTTCCTGACACATAGCAATAATCCTCACCCCTGTTGATTTGTATTTGTTTCTCTCCAACATCTCTGTTGGTTGCAAAGCTTTTTTTAAAATCTGCAAATAACAACAAGTAGTCCTGTGGCACCATGGAGGCTAACAAATATATTAGTATAATGAGCTTTTGTGGGCAAAACCCACTTCTTCAGATGAGATGGTCCCTCTTTTTTTTTTCTCCCCTCAAGACTCTCAGAATAAGAAAGGAGAGGGGGAAAGTATCTGTCAGTTGTAGTCCCAGTGCTAATGAGGCTAATTGAGTGAGCTGGAAATGTCCCATACTTAGCTTTTGATGTCAGTAGGGTGTTGAATGTAAGGAAAGCTGGTTTATAATATGTTAACCAGTTCAAGTCTTTGTTCAAACCAAGGGAGACAGTGTCAAATTTGCATGTGAAGGTTAATTCTGCACTCTTCCTGTACTTGGCTTGTGAAATTCCTTTGTAAAAATGGCTACTTTTTAAGTCCATGATTGAATTCCCAGGCAGGTTAAAATGTTCCCTTATAGGTTTCTGTGTTACCATTTCTAATATCTGTTGTGTGTCCATTAATCCTTTGTTGTAGAGACTGTCCAGTTTGGCCAATATACCTGGCAGAGGGGCATTGCTGGCACTTGATGGGATAGATGACATTCATGGATGTGCAGTTGTGTGAGCCACTGATGTTGTGGTTTAGTGGTTAGGTCCCGTGATGGTGTCGCTAGTATAAATGTGTGGACAGAGCTGACAACGGGGTTTATTACAGGGGTAGGTTCTGCTAATTGGCAAGATCTGGTTTGCTTTTGCTCTGTTCATTGGGGTAAACAAATTTAGCATTTGTCTGCTCTCAGCGCAATATCAATGCGAGATTTTTTTACTCATTTTCCCTGGTGCCAGAAGTGTTCAGGCTTATCAGTTATTGCCAAAGGTAATAATGGATGGCTACAGGACCATTTGCTCAATTTTGATGAGCTAAACAACTTCTGTACAGTCTAATAAAGAAATAACACTGACTTGTGGTATAGTTTCTGCAAGGGGTATTTGTCTTTGCTCTCTCTTCATTATGGGATATGCAGACCTCTACTAGAAATTAAGGTACTCATTTTCTATATGGACATCCACGTTGTTGAACACTAGCTCTTTGTTAACTATATCTTCTTCGAACGTGAGCTGGGCTTGATTTGCAATAATTATATATTGTTATAATGGTGTTTACAATGAAGGGAAAACTAGAACTAAGGAGGAACTATAAGAAAAGGTTACATGTTTGGTTTCCATATATAAATGCTATATTTTGTTGCATTTGATATGAAAAGCTGCCCTGCTGCTGATGTCTATTGATATTTGTGAATCCCCAGTGATTGGGAGACTTTCTTTAATGTTCAGGAAAATATCTTAAATTCTGATGTGGGAGCACTCTAGCTCTTAATAACCTATCTATTGGGAATTATCAAGGTTAATTAATGTTTGTGTGCAGCATTTTGGACCAAGGAATTGTTGTACCATATAATTGTTAATAATTGTTTGTTCTTTTTTAAAAAGTGTCATTTAGCATAATATAAGTAACCAAATCAGAAGCAATTAAATACCAGGAAACAATATGGCAAGAGAATTTGACATGGTACTAGAGATGCAGCTGTTATTTTTCAAAAGAGCTATGAAAGATCTTCTGGGTTTGGGAAAGAACTTGGAGCCCGCAAGTGTGATTTATAGATCAGTCCAGTCACTGGAGCCTGAAAATATACATTATGGATCATACTGTGTATGCAAGAAAAACAGCATGAAATTAAAGACTTAGAAGTGTGCAAAATGGCTACATGAGTTGGAGGCCACAAGAACCTGCCTGGTCAAATTAAGAAGACAGTGATGCTTTGTGTGTATTATTCAGTAGTTTGAAGTATGGACAGTATCTTGTGGGTGCACATACTTGTCTAATTCAGATTTTGGAAATGTTCAGAAAGGGCCATTCCATCTGGCTGTTGGTGGGCGATCCCATCTCAAGTTTGAAATATGGACCAACCCATTTGTTTGGGGAGTCCATAACTACTCCCCATAACCACACCAGATAAGGGGAAACAAAGGTTACTCAATTCCCAAACCTCTCATTGCTGTTAAGTTGGAAAGAAAAGGAAAAATTGAAAATAAAACCGAGAAAGTGCTGATATAGACCATCTTCTTCCCTCTCACCTTTCTTTTCCCCAGCTTTGTTTCCAAATTAGACAAGATCTTGACTTCAATGTTTAAAATTCTTGCCACTTTACTAAACTTGTGGTAAACCATGTCTCTGGGGTAAACCACGGCATCGAAGATAGAAAAATCTTGAAAACATTATTTCATTGGCATTACTAGTACATTTTACAAGCATTAGATCTATAATTCAAGTCATTTTGCAAGCAACATTAGTTAGCTAAACTAATAAACATTTGGGAAAAAGATGACTCTCCCACCAAGTATTAATGATAAAATAAACATAAGAGGCTGCTCAAAATACCAATTTGCAAACAATCTAAACCACTTGGAAAAATATGATTTCTGTATTTGTGTTTGCTGTGTTTTAGGAAATGTACTACACACATCAAAATAAGAAGACATGGTATAAGAAAAACTTTCAGAGTCCCATAGCAGTAATGCAATATTAAGATTCTGTTTTCAGTCACAAAACCTGTAGGGGGCAATATAATTATGTGCAAGAAGTGGCATTGGTATCTCTATAAAAGATTTTTTCCAAACAATCTTGATTGCATTGTATGATGGAGTTATAATATTACTGGACAAACAGAATGAGGGAAATGAAATTACTTTAGATTAGTGAACCAATTGTTACAATATTTTACTCTCAAAGAATAATCAAAATTGGCTTGGAAATGAATAACATCACACAGATTGAAAACCAGCTGAAGAATTATAAACAAAAAGCTGTGATGAATGACAAAGAATCCAAGTAGAGTTGTCTACAGAGGTACTACAGAGAACAACATTTTACTAATGATCTAGACAAGAGTATAAATGTATATTGATAAATTGTGTGGCTGTTTCTAAACGTGTTGTAAACAATAGGGGATATAGAGAAATCCAAATAGAAAATTTAGAAATATGAGCAGAAAATAAAACAATATTCTTCTTGGAAAAATACAGTCTATTACCTCTAGGGAAAAATAGTCCTAACCATAACTATTCAATGAGAGGAAGAGACGTGGGAAGCAGTTATATTAGAAGTGACCTAGGGTGAAAGTGAAATCCTCAGATTTAAAGCAAAACCAATGATCTCAGAAATTCCAGAATGCTAAACAAAGTCTCATCCCATTTGTCCTTCCTAGAAGGGAAGTACATCAATCACAAATATGCTGTTTAATAAGTTTCTTTTTCTTTTTGGAGTTGTTATAATATCGATAACATTCACAGAATATGAATTTTTTACTTCAATAATTGTGACCACTTTACAAGTGAATGTCAATGTGACGGGCTGTCACTGACCCGGGGGTGGGGCGACCGGAGCCCCCACTGGCAGGGGGCCGACGGCCAGGCCCGGACTCCCCAGTACTCCCCCAACGTGAGCCGGAGGGGGCAGAGGGCTGGGGCACTACCCCCGCGCCTGCGCCGGCAGCGTGAATACGGCCCATCCCCCGAGGCCCCGCACGGTGGGGGTGGAGTGCGGGCGGCGGCAGGCGCGGCAGGCCATTTCAAAAGGGCCCGCCACCAACGGGGCAGGGAGCAGGCTCCTCGCAGCAGCGGAGGAGCGGCCCCCGCCACAGGACGGAGCGTGAACGCCGCTCAGCCCGGCTATCGGCCCGGCGTTGGTCCCGGGGCCTCCGGGACAGCCACTGCCCCGGTGAGCGGTCAGCCCCTCTTCAGACGGCGGACGGACCCCGCCACACTGGGCCAGGAGGGAACGGGACAGCCAGGGGCGCACCGGGACCGAAGAACCCGCCCCTGAGACCCCATACAAACACCGGACGCCGTGGACCGCCGAGCCAGGGTAGGTTCAGGGGCGACGGGGACGGTCCGCAGGAGACGCCGGGAGGGAGGAAGGAGCCCGGGGCAGGGCGCTTTTGGCGGCCATGGGTGGACGAGCTTAGGGGGGAGTGAATCCTCCCCCCCCCCGTCCACCACGCCAGGGCGCTAGTCAGCCCCGGCACCCAGGGCCCCGGGCTGGGACCCAGAGAGAGGGCGGGACCGGGTCCGCCTCCCTCCCCTATAGGAGCGACCCGCTCCCAACGACCCAAGAGAAGGAACTAGGAGGCAGACCCCTCCGAGAAAGGAAACCCAGGAACGGGGCCGGCGCCCCACCCCGCGTGGACGGGCAACGACTAGAGGGTTCGCTGACCCCCCCCTTCCTGATCGCACCCAGACCCAGGGCTCCCTAACAAGGGCCTGGGACCCAACAAGGGATCAAAGAAGGGGCAGAGGGTTCGCAGACCCCCCCCCTTCACCCAGAGAGGGGGTGATCACACCCCCGAATCCCCTCACACAACACTTTACTAATCACCATAAACATGTTTCCCACCCTAGTCACAATACAACAATCCACTAGTGGCACAATGCTAAAATCTTGCAAATTTGAGTCTCTCCTCTAAAGTGCTGAGTGCCCATGCAAGCCATTGAGAGAAGAGGATGTTCAGCAACTTACAAGATCAGATAGCTAGTCAAGTAAGAATTACACAGCATCTGCAACAATAACCATCAGACAAAATGATACCCACAATACATCAATCAATTTGCATAATAGAAAGTAACTGTATTTATATCAGAATTCTTTCAGAGATGTCATCTAGGTATTAATTTAGTAGAAGGATACTGTTATTTCTTAACAAAGTGTGTTTTCCATTGACATATCTCACGGTACTTCCAAGTGATGAGTGGAAAAGACTGCTTATAGTAATGGGCAGGGTTTGACAAACCACGGCAAAATCTACTCGCCAGCCCTGCACTGCGCATGCGCAAGACCCACATTGCGCATGCATGAGCCACCGGTGAACGGGGTGACCAGCTGAAATCTACTTGCCACGGGAGAGTAGATTAACTGATTTGTCGAGCCCTGGTAATCGGCATGATCATGTTATCCGTCTCTCTAATTTTTTGTCATAACTGTCTGAGCTGGAAAGATGCTGTTGCCTTGTGAAGCACCTGCATATTTTTATCAGTTTAATGTTAGGCCATTCCATTCCAAACAGCAGTAAAACAAATTAACATGTTAGCCGCTCTGAAACTCTTTGCAAATCATTTTAAGAAGTGTTTACTTTTTGTTCTCCATTAGGACATTAGTAGTATTTTGGAACATCTTTAGCCCCAATTTTGTTTACATTATTTGATTTCTGAACTAGAGCACTGTGTCTTGTTCTAGGAAGAGGTGGACAAACTGGAAAAAGTCCAGAGAAGAGCAACAAAGAGGATTAAATTCTAGAAAACATAACTTAAGAGGGAAGATTGAAAGAACTGAGTTTGTTTTGTGTGGAAAAGAGAAGATTGAGAGGGGACATAACAGTTTTAAAGTACCTAAAAAGCTGTTACAAAAAAAAATTCTCCTTCCTCCTTGTAACATCTGAGGATAGGACAAGATGCAATGGACTTAAATTGCAGCAAGGAAGTTTTAGGTTGGACATTAAGTAAAACTTCCTAACAGGGTGGTTAAACACTAGAATAAATTGCCTAGGGACTTTGACTTTTGTTGCAGTGACAGACATTGCTAGTGCTGTTAAAGTGGGAGTGGATTTCATCCCAGAGGACCACAAAATCCTGTGGTGATAACAGAAAATGGGTCTCTGGACAATATTCAGATATTGCTGGAATTGAGTAGGGAGAATTGTAGACTGTATGGGGGGGAACAGGAGGGAGGGAAGGGGGAAAGTCTTGGGGCTGGAAAATAGCTTTTCTCATGCCTAAAAGGTGACAGAGTAACTGCATCCTGTGGTGTCTCAGAATAAAGTCGTGAAGCCCAGTCATCATGCAATAATATCCTTATGGATAACAGGCTGCTGCAGAGAAGCTGTTGGAGTGTTTGAAGCTACCAGTACCCATGTAGGAGTGGGATTTTATATTTATATTTCAGGTTTAATAATGTAGTAATGTATGACTTAAAAGGGTGGCTGGCAGGATGAAATTTTGTGACCCTCTGGGGCATTGATAGAAATGCGTCTGACAGACTGCCAGTGTCTGCACTGATGTTAAGGCAGGGACAGACCATTAGGCCCTTTAGTTAAATATAAATTTCTTTGTTTTAAGGTTTAGTAAGCAAGAGACAGGATCTTGTATTCATAGAATCATAGGACTGGAATGGACCTCGAGAGGTCATCGAGTCCAGCCCCCCGCCCTCAAGGCAGGACCAAGCTCTGTCTACACCATCCCTGACAGATGTCTATCTAAAGTGTTCTTAAATATCTCCAGAGAGGGAGATTCCACCACTTCCCTTGGCAATTTATTCCAATATTTGACCACCCTGACAGTTAGGAATTTTTTCCTAATGTCCAATCTAAACCTCCCTTGATGCACTTTAAGCCCATTACTCCTTGTCCTGTCCTCAGAAACCAAGAGGAACAAATGGTTTCTATGTTAATAAGATTAGAGGAATGTTGAAGGCCTGGGCCACAATGTGAACTGTTTTGATTACAAGATTTAGTAAGGTTTAATTTACAATGTTTTTTTATTGCTCAAAATAACACACTGCTGTTTGTATACCTTTGAAGGGCTCTGTAAAAGACTGTTTGCTGTGTCTAGACTGGCCACTTTTTCCGGAAAATCAGCCGCTTTTCCGGAAAAACTTGCCAGCTGTCTACACTGGCCGCTTGATTTTCCACAAAAGCACTGATGTTCTACTGTCCAAAATCAGTGCTTTTTCCGGAAAAACTTTGATGCTCCCGTTCGGGCAAAAGTCCTTTTTGCGAAAAACTGTTGCGCAAAAGGGCCAGTGTAGACAGCTAGCTAAGACTTTTGCGCAAAAGCAGGCTAAACGGAAAAAAGCGGTTTGGACGCTGGGGGACCCCGTAGGAGCCCCGGACTTCCTGGTAACCCGAGCTCTTAAAGCAGACGCAGGCTGCTGAGCACACGTGGCAGGAGCGTGCCTCAGATCTCTGGCCTGAGGTCTGCCACAGCGCCCCTGCTGTGCCTAGCAGCCATCTCGCTGCCAGCATGGCAGCTCCGGGTGCTCAGCCACCTGCAACCCCAGTGCAGGAGGCTCCCAGGGGCCAGAAAAGAAGGGCCCCATCGTGGTCCTTGGGGGAGCTGGAGACCCTCCTGGACCTGTGGCAGGAGGAGGAGGGCCTCCATGACACCCGGTCCCAGCGCAACAACGCCGACATCTTCGGCCGCATTGCCCAGGCGCTAGCCCAGCAGGGCCATCCAGCCCGGAACCTGGAACAGGTCTGGGCTAAAGTGAAAGAACTGCGCCTGGGCTATGTGCGGAAGGCCTATCCTAACGACTGGAATTGGGTACACTGACTCGAGCCTTCCTCAGAGGACAAGGAAAACAATTTTCTCCGTTTCTTGTAACACCCTTTTGAACATAAGAACATAAGAATGGCCGTACTGGGTCAGACCAAAGGTCCATCTAGCCCAGTATCCTGTCTACCGACAGTGGCCAGCACCAGGTGCCCCAGAGAGGGTGGACCGAAGACAATGATCAAGCGATTTGTCTCCTGCCATCCCTCTCCAGCCTCTGACAAACAGAGGCCAAGGACACCATTTTATCCCCTGGTTAATAGCCTTTTATGGACCTAACCTCCATGAATTTATCCAGCTTTTCTTTAAACTCTCTTATAGTCCTAGCCTTCACTGCCTCCTCTGGCAAGGAGTTCCACAGGTTGACAACACGCTGTGAGAAGAAGAACTTCCTTTTATTAGTTTTAAACCTGCTACCCATTAATTTCATTTGGTGTCCTCTAGTTCTTCTATTATGGGAACTAATAAATAACTTTTCTTTATCAGCCCTCTCCACACCACTCATGATTTTATAGACCTCTATCATATCCCCCCTCAGTCTCCTCTTTTCTAAACTGAAAAGTCCCAGTCTCTTTAGCCTCTCCTCATATGGGACCCGTTCCAAACCCCTAATCATTTTAGTTGCCCTTTTCTGAACCCTTTCCAAGGCCAAAATATCTTTTTTGAGGTGAGAAGACCACATCTGTACACAGTATTCAAGATGTGGGTGTACCATAATTTTATACAGGGGCAGTAAGATGTTCTGGGTCTTATTTTCTATCCCTTTCCTAATAATTCCTAGCATCCTATTTGCCTTTTTGACCGCCGCTGCACACTGTGTGGATGTTTTCAGAGAACTGTCCACGATAACTCCAAGATCTCTTTCTTGATTTGTCACAGCCAAATTAGTCCCCATCATACTGTACGTATAGTTGGGGTTATTTTTCCCCGATGTGCATTACTTTACACTTAGCCACATTAAATTTCATTTGCCATTTTGTTGCCCAATCACTCAGTTTGGTGAGATCTTCTTGGAGTCCCTCACAGTCTGCTTCTGTCTTGACTATCCTAAACAGGATACTTGAGAAGTGCTAGCATGTCCCCTCTCAGTCTTCTCTTTTCTAAAAGGAGGGGGAAGGGATAGCTCGGTGGTTGAGCATTGGCCTGCTAACTCCAGGATTGTGAGTTCAATCCTTGTGGAGGCCATTTGGGGCAAAAATTTGCCAGGGGTGGTACTTGGTCCTGCTGTGAAGGCAGGGGACTGCCCTCAATAACCTTTAAAGGTCCCTTCCAGTTCTAGGAGATAGGCAATCTCTATTAATTAAAAAAAATTTTATTAATTAGAACAACAAATCCTCTTCCTGTTCTTCGGGACAGGTGATGGTGGCCTAAATCCTAGCCTAAACTAAAAAGAAAAACCCTAGCTGCACCCGACGAACATTCACGATGATGGCTGATGTGCTTGGAACGGACACTTTACAATTGGGGGGAGGGGAGGGAGTTGTATGGGGAGACAGAGGTGACCCTACTATAGGGCACACGGCCAGTAGCTCTGTTGCATTCCGCTCACCCATCTCGAGATGGGTGAGCAAACAACAGAAGCACGCGCACACACACTAGGGCCCCCTTGCTCCATGCCACAACCTCCCACCCACCAGTAGGCCTGTGCAAGGGAGGGACGGCCCAAACCCCTGGGTGATCCAGCCTGGAGTCTTGGCTGCCCCTGGGCATGGAGTGCAGCACTCCCCCTGGGACTTACCTCTGGGACTTACCTCACCTCCATGACGATCACACCCTGAATTGCTGTGCCACCGATCGGTAGCTGTCCAGCGTGGCCAGCTTCCATAGCGTGATGGCGACCCTCTTGTTCGTGGAGAATGGTGCACGCAGCCGGGTGATGGCTCTCTGGAACACAGGGTGAGCCAGGCACACAGCTCCAGGAACATCCACTTTTGCATGCAGAAATTCCGGAGCCATTGCTGGTCGTCCATTGCCCAAGGACCAGCCAGTCCCACCAGTCCGTACTGGTGTCACTGGTGTCCAGTCTCCAGAGTGGCCTCTCCACAGTGGGGTGGGGATGCCACAGGGAATCCATGGCCTCCCTGGTGAGAGAGTCCAAGGTGATCTGCACCTCCTGGTCCTGGAACATGAGGGCACCAGCCTGGAGCACCAGCTGCAGGCACTCTAAAATGGCCGACAGGCCAGAGCAGGCACATGGCCACCCGTGGCTCCATGATGGAAAAAGAAAGGCACAAGAAACCAAAACCAGGAAAAAGCACTAGGGGGCAAAAGGATGGTGTCCAAAAGTCAGAGGGCAACCACCAAACCTGCTGTGGCTGTCAGTCCCTGCAAGAGGTCCTAATACACGGAGCAGGAGACAAACGGCTGTCCGGCGAGACCCCTTTAAGCACGTGTCTGAACGGAGCTTCAGCCTCACCCCGGAAAGGGCTGGTGCCCTTTTGCCCTCTTCAAAATAGTTCCAGGCTTCTGCTTTTGCGCAAAAGCGCGCCGCCAATCTAGATGCGCTTTTGCGCAAAAGCGCATCGTTCTAACGATAACTCCGGGACCAACCTAGACACTCTTTTGTGGAAATACTTTTCACGGAAAACCTTTTCACGGAAAAGTATTTCCGGAAAATCATGCCAGTCTAGACGTAGCCTTTGTGTGAATGAGGAATTAATGCACCAGAAAAATATAAGGTGTGAAGGCCATTGTTAAAACCAGATGGTTGAGAGAGGAGGGGTGAAGAAATTTAATGAGACTTATCGACGCCAGAGAACCATCAACGCACATCCATGATTAAGGAAGGTGGAGGCTGGCACCCTTAAAGACAATTGATTAACTCAATCCAGGACAGGATGACTCTCTCAGAGGTGTTGTGGAATGTTAACATCAAAAGATAACACCAATTCAGGAGTAACCAGTCACAAACTGACAGGGCAAAATCCATAGACTTCAACAGAGAAAAAGGACTATAAGAACAGGGTGCTTTGCCATGGGACTTTGGATTCGTCTTGCCACCAACTCCAGGAGCATCAGATTGTGACTGACAAAGCCCAGCTTCCCTCTGCGATCAATCTGGCTGGCCACTAGATTGATCCAGACACTGGACTGGTAACTCTAACATTGACTGGCAGGACTGTGTGCATGGTGTGTGTATGTGTGGATGACTGAAAAGCATATGCTAACTGTTGTATTCTCAATAAATGCGGCGTGCTGCCTTTTCCTCTATAAAAGATCTCGTGTGCTTTGTATGGGCGTAACATTTTGGTGGCGAATTGCAAAAGGGGGAAGAATATGCGCTGTAATTATTGACAATACTGCTAAAAAGGTATACCATACACTTAAAGGTGATTGATCATTCAGGTGTGCACACCTCCCGGTCATAGAGATACTGGTCAATAAACCAGTTGTGATAAATATTGTATTCATTGTTGATATTTTATGAATTGAGAATGTTTATGATTACAAGGCATACACACCCTGGGTCGTAGCAGGGCTGAGTAACAGGAGAGAAGTTTAGCATCCCTCTCTCCACCCCTGACTGCTGGGGGGGGGGGAATAATTGAAGGTGGGTATACCCCCGATTGTAGCAAGGCTGCATGCTGAAGGGTGGCTTGACTAATTCATATCCCCATCCCCAGCCATAATAGTGAAAAAGGTCAATGGAGACTTGAAGATTGTGCCTTGGCTACAAGTGAAGTTAATACACAGACTGTGCAAGGGAGCTACCCACTTCTTCCCATAGCAAATACACTGGATAAAAGGTCAGGAACAAAGTATTTTAGGAGTTTTGATTTGGTATCTGAATGCCAGCAGATGAAAGTGGAATCTGGTAACTGAAAGAAAACTGTCCTTGTGATACCCTTCAGGTTGTTTCAGTTCTGCAGCAGCAGCATGGCTAGCACAGGGAAAATGGGTGGGTCCCGGCTGCCCCAGTTTCCAGTCCCTGCACTAGCCTTGCCCAGACCTGCCCCAGTGAAGCACACCCCTAGTGGAGCTAGTGCTGGGGCCAGAGACCAAGGTAGCAGTGCGTGGCATCAGCAGGAAGGCAGGCACAGCTTGGCTAATGGATGCTGAGACTGGGTTGAGAGTCCCAGCCTGTAGGCTTGGATGGACATGGATGCTAAGTGGGGTCGGTTAGAGCCCACTCAGGCTCACCTGTTCTGCCTTTTGGATTCATGAATGCACTGGGAACATTCAAAGGGTAGTAAAAGATCTAATACACATTTCGAGAATTTGAGATCTCTTCATGAACTTAGTCTCTTTCATTGGTTTCTAGGAGCCATGAGAGGAACATCTGGTAGGAGCGGAAAGGATTCTGGGAGTCAAGTTCAAACTTTTGTGACACAAATGTCAGTTTGCGAGGAATCACCTCACTTTCCCAGAACATGTAGTGAGTGAGAATGGGTGGGATCCTTGGAATCCCAAACACAGAAAATGAATGTTATCAAGGGGGAGTGTCTTATAATCCTGAACCAGGTATAATGGTTTGTTGGCCATCATTATACAAGCTAAGTAAGAGTGACTTTGTTTGGACAGTGGAACAGCAAAAAGCATTTGAGTCACTGAAGAAAGGACTTCTAAACAGTCATGCTTAAATTCTCAGAGCCATCCTGTCCATTCACAGATAGAAAGGCACCTGTAGAGTCCAATTCACAAATTGTCCGACTATGCATTCATAGTTCATCATAAACCTGGAAAACAAAATGTGGTTGTGGATGCTCTTGGTTTGGTGAGAGCCATGAGAATAGACTCAGCCTGGTTTTGTGAGGATATCTGGCAAATATTTTTAGGACAGTAGGTTCTGTTCAATATATCAACAGATGTACCAAAGGAGACTCTGACTGAGGTGGTTCAAGGCAATTCAGGTATGATTATTGGTCCGGGTACAAACTTTCCGGCCTATGAAGGTAACAGGAATGTCTTTCCAGCAATTTTACAGAAAATGGTTTTAGTGTGTTATGATAATTAAGCAGCAGGGCAGTTAGGATATGAAGAGACCCTGATACAGATATCCAACAGATTTTTTTGGGGAGGGGGGTTGGACATGGATATTAGGAAAATATCCGGTCCTTATCTTGCATGTCAAGAAAAGAAAGCACTGCCAAGGAGAGGAGTTCTGTATTTAAGGGAAATGCTCCAACGTACACGTTGACTGGAAAGGCCTGTTACCAGAAATATTACCTGGAAATTGTTGGTAGTGTATGAGACCCTCTCAAAGTATGTGGTGATTCAGACACTATAGAATAAAAGGAGTGTGATAGTTATGGCTGCTTTCATGAAACATACAGGGTATGTCTAGACTACATGGCTCCTTTGACAGAGCCATATAGATGAGTTTACTAGACATAGGAAAATGAAGCGGCGATTTAAATAATCGCTGCTTCATTTACATCAAAATGGCCGCCGCACTGTGCCGATCAGTTGTTTGGTGGCACAGCGGGGCAGTCTGGACGCGCCGCGGTCAAAAAGGGAAGCCTTTATTGACCGCTCCGGTAAACCTCATGTCACGAGGCTTCCCTTGTCGACCGCGGCGCGTCCAGACTGCCCCTCTTGCTGATATAGAGGGCTGAACATTTCTTTTTTTGTATTGGATTGTGAACTGGTGGGCAGATTCACTGACAGAAAGGGGGTGTGGGGCTCAGCTGCCATTCCTGAGGGATGCAGAAGAGGATTTGGACGTAGCCAGCAGGGTTTCTATGACTCATGATTGGAGACCACCAGCCAATTCTAAAGGTGGAATTGCCCAGGTGTCCTCAGAACTTCAGTGCACCAGACAGTCTGTCCACAACAAAGTGGCTTGACCTGTGAACATGAACCCTGACATTGCTTATAATTAATATCCAACTACAAGTGATGTCTCCCTGACTGAATATCAGACTTGAGCCAGCAGACCAACAGGAAACCTGCACGGGTGACAGACTGCCTGGATTCCTAGGAATTGTTTTACATTCTTTCTAGGGGGCTGTGCCCCCTCTCTCTGGCCACTAGGCATGCCAACCCCACTAAGGGGGGGTCAGGAGCAGGCTGGGAGCAGGGTGTCTGACTAGGGCAAGGGTGCCTGACCAGGGCAAGGGTGCAAGAGCAAGGGAGGGTGCAGGAGTGGGTGTCTCAGCATGAGAGGATGGGGGACACTTATTTGTGCAGGTACCACCTCCTGCTGCTCCCATAGGGCAGTGCTTCTTCCCCACAAGCCAGATTGTCTAGCAAGGCTCAAGGTTTTCTCCCTTCCCCCACCCCCCCAGCAGGAAGCCAATGCTGGCACTCCAACCTGGGGGGGGGGGGGGGAGGACAGCGAGCCTAGAACACCAGCACAGGCTCCCCGCTGCAGGGGGAAAGAGGGAGGCTGAGCTTGAGCTGCAGAGCCTCCTCATGCTTACTTGAATGTGGGGTGAATGTGCACTTTTCAGACCCTCCCTGTGTATGGGCCTGGGGGAGCAGCAGAGCTCACTGAGTGCCCTCCAGCCACCCCCAACCCCCACTGGTAGGACCTGGGAGCCAGGGCTGGAGGCAGCCGGGCCGTGGGTGATGGAGCCCAGCAGCAGGCAGTGGAATGGGGAGCTGGACATGCATTCAGCGCAGTGAGTAGCCACCACCGCCCTGACCCTCCTTCAGGGGATCTCGGGGGCAGTGAGGAGCCAGGTACCCTCCAAGGAGGGGTGGGACCAGAAGAATGACCAGGCTGAGCTGGTACCCCCAGGGGCCTGCCACCCTTCCCCCTCGCCCCCCCCTCACTGCCGCCTTGGCCGCCCCCAGCTCTGACCTTGTTCCTGGGTGAGAGGAGGAATCAGCCCCCCAGCCTTCCCACAACTGGCCAGAGCATGCTTACTTGAGGGACCATGGGCGAGGGGGTGCGTTCACACCCTACGTACCCCCTCTGAATATGGGTCTGACTTGATAGGACAGGGGAAGTGGTGTGTGGGGGGCAGTGCTGCTGGGAGACAGTGAAGGGTTCCTGCCCTGCCGCTTTCCCTTCTCCTTCTCACTCTGCCGACACTGATGACATCATTCTATTCTCTGATGGGGAAAACTTTATTATAGATAGAGATTGTAAGGGGGGAGGGGAATGGAGGGTGTAATGACCAGTATAGACAGCACTTTCACCAAGAGAGGGTATTGTATCTTTATATTATTGTGGATTTGTTGTCTTGTGTGTTTATGGTTTATATCTGATCTCGGGTTTTATCTGAAAGTTAAGTCCTGCCTGTATGTGCTGGAGTTGGCACTTGCAATGTTTCAATAAATCTTTGCGATTCCATAAGGGGGAGTACATTATATTCTTCTATGCTTGCTGGTTCAGTGGGCTGATCAATTCTGTTGTGTAGGCAGGCTTGATTTGATGGATTATACATTTTACATTATGTGCCAAGGCCTGGAGTTTTAAAGATAAAAGCTTTTTTACAAATCAAACCACATACATTAACTCTTTAAATTGTGACTTGCTGTGCAGGGAAGGTGTTTCAATGTCTTGTGATTTTTAACAGTGTCATTAATTAAGTTGAATCGAGTTCTATATGAGCCTTCTTCTCATGTTCATTAAGGCCTCCTTACAGCTCCTGGCGGTGCAATGGGGCCTTATATGAAACCCTACTTAACAGTCCCTTTACACGGCTAATGAGGTCTATAAGGGGATTGGTGCAAATGAGAAGCAAGCCTTATAGCTGACAATAGCAACTACTACGTAATATTCGGTACTGTAGAATCTGCAGTGTAAAAGGGTACTTTTATTACTATGCCAATGGAAACCCTCCAACTAAAAACCAAGGGCCATTTTCTCATCTTGTGTAAATCACTGTGACTCCTCATTATCACTAAAGTCAATGGAGGTAATCTGCCCACTGCTCCTTTTTCAAATGTGGCTGTTATGTTAGAATCTTCTGACTTATACATTCCGTATTCCCCAATTAAGGAAATATGATTTATGAACATCCTGCATTTTAAAAATGAAGCAGAGGTTTCCTGGAACAGTTTTATGTATTTGTGCTCAGAACTAGAAGAGATGTTGGTGCAAAGGAAAGACAAACTTGAAAGGTTTGGGTCTATCTGACAGCATGCTATGTGAAATAACATCTCTTTGGCAGCTTCCTACTTTTCCTCAGTGATGCAGTGGGGTGACATTGAATCATGGAATCCTTCAGCATTTAATGTTACAAAACATTCTAAAAGCACTGTGGTAGAAAGCAGATTGTGACCTCATTCTCAGTTCTGTTGAACATAGCAGAAGTATTTTGATGACATGAAAAATGAGGGATCATGTCATACTGCAAACCATTAACAAGCCTGCAAAGCATAGGATATACATTTACATATATTTTCATTACAGTTCATTTGAAAAGAATTTTTGCTGACTTTTAGTTCCTTAAAATTGGCCTCTTAAGCACATGACTTGGCCAGAATCCATAATTTACTCATTTTCCTGACAGGGCTCTGGAGATCAGCATTTTCCACTGACCTATCATTCTTCTAGCCAAAGGCAAACGTCTGCTGTGCAGAAATAAGCAATGAACCTTGAGTGGCAGCACAATCAAGATGCTAGTCCTTTGGTTTCCTATGTTTGCAACTGGAAATGGTAAGGACTGTCTAGTTAATAAATATGTAACCCAGACCAACCAAGATCACTGAGAAAGGAGAGTGAAGTCTGCTCTACAATCTTAGCTAAGAGCAAGTTGGCTTTTCGCTCACATGGTGGAGACACGCGGCTTTAACTCTTAACGTGCCAACTTCAATCCCACCTGCAGACCACCAGAGTCCACTGACTTTACAAATGCACAGCAAACTTTGCATTCTTGTTTAAACCCTTCTGTGAAGTCTTTGTGGCCTGATGATAACCTTAATGCCACCTGTGATTTGACAACTGCTAAAGTATACATGAGAGATATGAATGCAATTCACTTACATGCTGGACACAGAAGATAGGTTCTGGAGGGCATTTCATAGTGATTAACTATACAATTAGTTTTATTTTCCATGGGTTTCCCTGCATTATGTGTACATTCTCCTGTTTTTTCTATGCTAATATATCTTGATCCTGTTACACTGATGACAGCCTGTGATCTCACATTAAATTAATTTTAAAGAATTGCTGCATTCTATTATAACACTACACGTGTCAATATCACACACAGTATCCACCCTTGTATTATGCACGTAGCCCTTTACTTTATATTGACTAATTATAAATTCCCAACTCCAAAGAGATTCCTCTCATTGAGAATTGGCCCTCAAGGTTCCAATATAAATGCATCTGAAAAAATCATGTTTCTTAAAGAAAACAAGCATGACTTTCAATGAAGTCAGCTTACTATTCTTGTTACTCAGATTTTTTTCCAAATCGTCCCTATGTAATAGTGCTAATTAATGCATACATAATATTTACTTAGCTATTTTTAGGTCAAGCATTTCCTTAAGTATAGTTTTTAAAACATCCAGTTATTGATTCCTTTCCCAAGCTTACACTGTTGATCACTATTACAGTGAGGCAGGCAAACCTTTTCCATAGATGTAACCCATTCCTCCTCAGGAAAAATTACAAATCACATGCTGCCAATGTAATATACCTCTATGTCATGAAAGCAAAATTTAAGTCTCTATTATGTACCATCTTCAGCTGTTTTTTTCTCCCTTCTTCCTTTTGACTCATCTTGGATCAGAATCATTGCTTCTGTCAGAGCTGTGCCTACTGTTCCTCCCACTTCCTATGCTAGTCCCAAACTTCTCACCCTCCTCCTCCCTTCCACTGGCTTGCTAACATCTGTCAAGACTGTTTCCATGTTTGGAAGTGCCCCTTGCCTTCTTTGAGTGCCCCTTTGTGATCATTTTCCTGTTTTTAAACTGTTTTCCTCTCCCCTGGTGCTATGTGAAAGCTTCAGGCAAACAGAAGAAACTATACTGGTAAACAGTGAAAGGGTATGTCTACACATCAAAGTTAATTCGAAATAACAGCTGCTATTTCAAATTAATGTTAATAGTGTCTACACAGGCAAACCACTATTTCAAATTAAATTTGAAATAGCGGGGTGCTTAATTCGAATTTGATAAATCCCATTCTACAAGTAGTAACACCAAACTCGAATTAGCTAATTCGAAATAAGTGCTGGGTAGACACTTATTTCAAAATAGGGGGCCTCCAGCCTTCCCAGGGTGCCATGGTGGCCACTCCAGCCTCAAGCAAGAACACTCCTCTCCCTCCCTCCCTCTCTCCCTCCCTCCCCCGGAGCCCTTAAAAGGGTAGACTCTGGCCACAGTGCCTGTGCCAGCTCCAAGCCTGTCTCTGCCCCGACCCAGTGGTCCCAAAACATGAGCCAGCAAGCCACCAGCAGCCAGCCCTCCACTGCTCCCCAGGAGCAGTCTGCCAGCTCCCAGGAGCGTGCCAGGGCCCAGAGAAGGTGGGCACCTTCCTGGTCCACTGTGGAGATCAGGGTGGACCTTACTCAGGTTGGGGGGGGGATGCCCCCAATGTCCATGATCTCCACACTAGATGGAGGAACGCGGCCGTCTATGGCAGGATAGCTGCCAACAAAGGCCACATGCAATCCCAGGAGCAAGTTCACATGAAAATCAAGGTGGTCCATCAAGACCCCCAATCCTGAGCCCTGAGCTTCCTCTCCCCCTTCTTTCCCTTGCTTCCCCCTTCCAGCTCCCTCCTCCCAGGTTTCCCCATCCCCACTCCCACCCTCTCTCCCACCTCCTTTCCCTAGTCTCACCAGAGTTTCATCCCCCCACTCTGTTTTGTTAAATAAAGAGAGTTTGTATTCTTGAAAATATGTGTACTTTATTTGAAATCAGGAAGCTGGGTTGGGGAGAAGGGTAAGTGGAAGGGCATGAGGGAGGAATGAGGCACAAGCCTCCAGTGGGGCAGACCAGGGAGGCTCTGAGTGCTTCTCAGGGTGGAAGCTCTCCCGCAGGGCCTCCTGGATACTGACAGCCCCCCGATGGACCTCCTGGATGGAAGCCTGCAGAAAGTGCAGCCAGGCTCGCAGCAACATGTTCACGAGAAGCACCAGAGTGCCCAGGGGCAACTCTGGCTCCATGTTGCAGAGTGCTCTGGTGTCCCAAGTGAAGGCAACCAGAGCACTCCGAGACACAAATGCTTTGCTGTCCCTCAGCGAGGCAGGCAAGCAAACAGGGACACCTGAGAACCAGCTGCCCGGGGGTGTGTGTGTGTGTCCCTTTAAGCACAAGCCTTAGATAGCCTCAGGCAACAACTACACAAAGACACTCCTGACCTGCTGCCCTACCCCGACCTGGTTCCGGCCGGCCTTAAATACGAATCAGTGTCCACTCAGTGTAGACATGATATTTTGAATTAGCAAAACGCTAATTCAAACTGCATTTTGTGTGTAGACATGTTAATTTGAATTAGCTTAATTCGGATTAACTATTTCGAATTAAGATAACTCAAATTAACGCTGTAGTGTAGACATACCCAAAGTGACTAGACAGTGAAGATATGGCCACACCGTAGTTAGAAGGTATAATTTCCAGCTCCAGTTGACGTACACATGCTAACTGTGATCCAGCTAACACACTAGAATAGCACTGTGGCCGCAGTGGCTTAGGCTAGTCATCTGAGTATATCTGAGCTCCTGGTTATGTATTTGGGTGGCTAGCTTAAGCTGCCCTCCATGTTGCCACAGCCACACTACTATTTTTAGTGCACTTGATCAGAGTTACCAGGTGTATGTCTACCCAAGCTGGGAATTACACCTCCAACCTGCTAAGCAGACATGAACTAAACAAACTGGAAAAAAGAAGACAGGAAAAAGTATTTCCCCTCTTTTCCTTTCCTGTTATAGTCAAATCTGTTTTTTACTCCTAACAATGTGTGACGAGGAAAGTCATAATGCAGCTTATGCCATTCCCAATGTTACCCTGAACATGAGTTTTATGTTGACAAGGGTATACAAAATGGAGTCCACAGAACTTCCATTTTGTTTAAAGAATGCTTTCTCCCTCAGATGCAGCTTCCCGCCAAAACCGCAGCTTTGTGCACACGACCCCACCTATGCACCCATCCCTAAGCCATGTGCACTCGGTTCTAACATCTGCACTCAGCCCCAACATCGTTGCACTCATTCTTAAAAGGTGCACTCACTCCACTCACCAGCTGCACATGGCCCTAATTCTGCACCCAGCTCATTAACATCTTTTTCCCATCACAGAGCCCATATAAGCTCTGATCTGAGAGAGTTCAGGTTGGTTCCTCTGGTTTCTTTGATCTCTCCAAGTTCCTGTGGTTCCAATCCTTTTTCCCTGTCATCTTTGGATTAATGGTTTTGATTTGGTGAGGACTTGGTTTTGACTCATTAACCACCTTGCGTATGATGGGAATGCCCTACGTGGAAGGTATTTGGCTAGAGTCATTGGACTGAGACTGGACTTACCATCTACCACCACTTACCTTCTGGACCGGACAGTTTAGCTGGAGGGCGACCAGTACCGTATCCTGAGAAGCCATTCTCCAAGCGATTGAAGGTCCTCCCAGCATTCTTCTGCCAAGAGGCGAGGATTATCACTTCGAGGGATCTCCCCGCTTGTCCTCCTTCAAGGCTTCCAATTAGCCACGAAGTAGAAGGTCATGGACGCCGATCACCACATATTTTGTAAAGTATACCTTTCTTTGTATTGGGATATTTCCTATTTTCTTGATTCTAGGAATAAGGTGAGTGAGTTGTGTTTATTATTCCTGTTTGTGCTGTTCATTCAAAATCCATGGTTTGGTCCCAAACTTTGTGTTGCCTGATTATTGGGTCCATAAATTGCTGGTGATAGAGATATGGATTACCAGGCAAACCTCGCTTCTGACTCTGGGATCAGTTACATCTAGTCAGAACAGGTCTAATTTCATTTTAAATTAACGCGTTACATCGTTCCCAATGTAACACCAAGATAGGGCAAGTTGTCCAGTACAAATTGTAAGTTGTAACAGTTGCAAAGGTCATTGGCCACCAGTGGCTGAAATCATGGTAAAACCCCAGTGCAGCCATGGCCTCTGAGGCAGACACAGTGCCTTAACTCTTCATTCTGTGAACAAGAGGAAAATCAGAAGTGGCTTTTTTGCCATTGTTCAGACTGTTCTATGCCTCTCTGCAGCCTGATGCAATTAGTTTAGTACAGCTGTGTTCAAATTTAAAAATAGATAAAAATAAGATAATGATCACTATAAGGCACGAAACTCATCTTTCTCAACTACTGAAGTGGAAAGAACTGATAATTACATCTCATATAGCTACTTGATGTTCATTTCTGAATAAAGGGAAAGCCCTTTGATTCCAAAATTATTCCTTGATATTGTTTCCCTTTAAGTCTCCTCATATAAAACTTTTCAGTTCATAGAATGATTTAGATGTTATAGGTACAATATCACAAGGGAGGGAGTGAATCCTATATCAACTGCCCTGATGCAGCCCAATGTCCGTTACCTGCCTTCTAGGTACAATATCACAAGGGAGGGAGTGAATCCTATATCAACTGCCCTGATACAGCCCAATGTCCGTTACCTGCCTTCTAGGTAATCAGGGTTCTATATACACTCTGTACAATGCTGGAACGTGCCACAGAAATTGGCATTTTGCCACATTTCCTAGGTCCGGCTGATAGTTCCTGTCCCTCCTTGCCTTGAGGGCTAGAGAGAGGAGCCTGCCCAAAGCTCTAAGTCCATCGCACACCTAGGTCTGTCTGCATTGCAATCAGTCTAGTTCCCTGAAAACAGCCTAGCTCCTTGGCAGAACTGGGCTCAGGAAACAAACCCGTGCCACTGCCTATGCCAGATTTTAGCAAGCAAGCTCAATCAAAGCCAGCCCAAGCCTACATATGCTGCAATTTTACCTCCTGACTGCCATATAGACATTATATACCCAGAAAGAGGGGAGCTAAGCCTATGTAACTGGGCAGCTGAACAACAGGCAGCTGAGTGAATGGGAGGAGCGGTTGAAGCCAAAGCTCAGAGGGAAGGAAGGATGGTCTGGCTGCATTCACTTGCTCCTCTTCGTTGCTTTCATGTCACTGTCTGTCTCTCTCATTGAGGCTCAGCCTCACCCAGACTGTAAAAAGCCAGAGACTTACTACTCATATCTAGTCACCCCCTCCCCCCGTCAGAGACACTATTCTGACACCAATAGTTTTGGGTTGTGACAAGTTCTTGGGAGACGTTATCAGGCTATAGTTATTGATCAAAGACCTGTGCAAGGTATACATCTGGATGAACAAGTGGAATTTTAGTGGCAACTGGGTTAGAATGAAAGCCATTTTAAGTCAAAAGCAATGTATTTCACATTTTCTGGGTTTTTGTTTGTTTTAATTAGTTCACCCTGGAATAGCACCATCTTTGTTCTAAAAATGGGGGATCCTGAGATTCCCTGATGATTTAGATAGGTGCTACTTGTTGATAATTCTAGATATATTATAATTCTAGATTTAAATGGCCAAATTGCTTGCATCCCAAAAGCCTTACTAGCTGAAGGCTTCAATGTTTGTTTTGCCTGTACATTATCCTAGCAGATCAGCATTTAGTTTCAACTTCGGACTGTCAAGCTAGCTGGTTCAGTACTCTGAACTGATAACAGGTCTCTGAAGAAAAAATGGGAGGTTGCAGGTGGTTTGGGCAGTCCTTCTCTCTAGGTCTCCAGGCCTCTGCTGACCTCATGTTACTATGGCCTAGCTACATGTGAATGAGGTAAGTTGGATCCTTCATTTTCAGATTTTTTTTTTTAAATTGAAAATGTCCTAAGTTTTACAACATTTAGTTTTTTCCTGATCCTTCCCTCAGGTTTTGGACCACTCAAATATATGAAAACAGTGTTTATGTTAAAATCCAACGTTTTACATTAGGTAGATGCAATAATCTTAGTAATAAACAAATCAAAGGCAAATGTGAGGATATCTGTAAAAGTAAGGCAATATACTTTTGTGCACAAAAAATATACAAGCCCACATCCAGAAACAGGTGTTAGCATATGTGTATGTACTGATAGTGTACAATTAAATAAACTGCTTTTATTTTAAATACTCTTACTGTTCTCTCTTTGTTGCTTTTTTCTGTTCTCTCATCTGTCAATATTAATCCCAATATCTACCCAGAAAACTGAAGTTTAACGTTCTTCCAATTATTTTCACCCAATTTTTAATTTTTGAAATAAACACTGATAAATTGCAAGGAAACTTTAAATACTGAAAACGAAGGGCATTGGAGGAAAGAAAAGAGCTTTAAGTGAGCATCACTGCTTCTCTCTCTCTCTCTCTTCCCTCGTTATTATTTAGGTCTGTCTCATAGATTTATTATCTACTGCCAGAGCAGAGGTATCTGGGTAGGAAAGCCAATAGCAGCGTAGCAAATGGGGCCCTGAATATTGTATAATCAGTTTGAAGAGCAATGAAAAAATGTGCATAAGTCTTTGTGAGCATGTGATGGAGTGTATATACCACACACTGCCAATAAAGGGTTAATAGGAGCCTGATGTCCCAGTTAGCACATGAGGGTAGGTCAGATCCAGTTTAATGTTATACCTAGTAGAGGAGGAACAAAGATTACCACCTGCTAGTATTTGGCCTTGCCAATTTTTTTACTGGATTTGCCAGTTGCCAGAAAAATATTTAAATTTGTTTTTTTATGTGGGTCAAGAGTTGCATTATTGCCGAGGGACTCCTAATGTTTGTGTGTTCAGCTAAACATTCTACAGTACTCCCAATTCCATAGTTCAAGCGACTTTGTGAGGGAGGAGCAGTGGCACCATCCCATTCCAGTTGCTCAAAGGAGAGGAAAGAGGGGAGGTGCCCTGAGCTGCTAGGCTCCCTAGCTCCTTCCTTCCCTGGTCCTCCTTAAACAGCAGCTTCAGCTTGCCCAAGGAAGGAGGGCCAGGAGACCGAGCTGTTCTTGTAGCAGCTCTTGTTGGTTACTCAGTCCCAAGAGGCAGGCAAATGGGGCAGAGGGCTCAAATTCACTATTGAGTTGGAAATTCTCATGCCATTGTGAGACTGACCCCAGCCAAAATTGTGTCACAAGTTGAAAAATGTGAAAGTTCACAAAGCTGGCTACAGGGTTACTAGACTAGAACCCAGAGCGTAGAAGGGCCTGGGTTCTCCTGTGGCCCCACCAAGGTATATGGTATATGAAACTCCTGGGCTGAGGGCCGGTATTAGTGAAATCCCTGGACTAAGCGGGAAAGGGTGAGGAAGTCTAAGGCTGAGCCAGTGTGAGGCCAGTGGACTCCATTTGATAGGCTCTTGGTTTTCCAAAGGAGGGTAATAGGAGCTGGGCTAGGGTTCAGTGAGTTGCAGGGAGACTGTGCTTAGACAAAGTGTCAGGGAAGGATTCTAGAAGCAGTTTGACAAGGAGACTGAGAATCAGTGGGGCGTAGGATTGCCAGCCTTCCTAACTGGACAGATCAGATGCCATTTGCGGCAATGGCGCCTGGTTGGGGAAGGTGGCAACCCTAGCAGGGCAGGAAAAGGAAGGTGTGGATGGGAAGACCGATTTAACAGTAGCCAAATTGCAGAGGGCAAATTGGAACTGGCTAGACAAACAGATGGGGGCAAGGAGTTATGAGAGGGGGAGAGAGTGAAATTGGACCTGAAGCCTGGGTAGGGGGCTGGGATTGAGAGTTGGTGAAGAGAGGTACCATGTGGGGACAAGTGACTGAAGGCCAGGCAGAAAAGAAAGCAGAACAAACAAAGAGCAGGGCAGGGGAACTGGGACTGCCCGGAGAAGAAGACTAAGACAGGTGAGATGGCTATAAGGGGGAAAAGTGGTCAAGAACAAGGGAAACGGGCAGAAGAGTGTGTGCCCACTTGATCACACTCCTGTCAGAGCCTGCAATGAAACTCAAGATTCCCCAGTCTCACCATTCTTCTGAGTCAGCACGTATCTTTGAAACCTGCTGACAAAGTGTTTTATCCTCCTTTAGTGAAACTCTCTAGATGATGAGTCTACTACTGCTACAAGTTTCTCCATTAACTCAAATAGTAGGGGTTGGTGCAGTAGATCTAAAGGTTGCAACTCCACTGGTGACTCATGTTGGTGTCAGTATGATGCCCCATGATGGAGCTTCTGTTTTTTCAGATAGCTTAAAAACAAAAACTAGACTTGCACACACAACCTACATTAGAAGAACATTATTAAAGTGGAATACTCAAAAGTGAGGACATGCCAGAAATCAGTTTGCCTGTAGGCTTGAGAATCCTCTAGTCCAAGAGCAGCAACTGGGTCATGTGTCTTGAGTGATGAACCATGTGTTACAAACTGGGAATGGCTGAAGACAAATAAGAGTGCTCAGCCTCGGCTTCTTTTCCCTTGAAGTGTCTTTCTGAATCAGGCCCATTTCAAATACTGGCTACTTGAAGCAATAGACACAGTGAGAAGTTTGTGAGCATCTCCTAAGCTGGAATATGTTTATGTAACACCAGCTGTCTAGTTGTTTGAATAAACAAATTGTTTGTACAATCACAGTCTATTCATGGATAATTTGTGTCTAGAAATGTTGAAAAAATATTCACTGTGAAGAACTGGCCCAGCTGTCTAGGAGCTTCTCTTCTTGTTCTCCCGGCACTGCCCTGCATGTGACAGTAGCCAATGGCTTGAGGAATAAATGTGGCTGAGCCTCAGCTCATGACTCATTCCAAGACCTATGTTTCCAAGGGCCTTCAAAACACCAGCCTAGGTTTTACCTGCCAGAACGCCACATTTCTGAGCAAAGGCAAAAGAAATAAAAACGTAAACAGCTTGTGGGAGAGGGATTCCACATAACCCAGTATGTTTGGGCTGACAGTATCTCTTTAATATATATTGCAAGTGACAGCAGAAGTTCTGGTAAAGTGCTGATATGCTTCCTGCTGCTGACCAGAAAAATTAACAGGAGAAAGGCAGAACTGTTGATTTAAGAAACAACAATGGGTGACCCTGTCTTGCCTTGGAGACTGATCAATGTACATCAGTAATGTGTACTTTTATTTTGCTTTTTGCTTCCAGAGGGGATTTTGTGTTGTGTTTATGTTTGGAAATAATATTGGTGTTGGGATACGGTTCAAGTTATTGCATTGAGATGAAGTATGCCCCCCCTTTTTTTTGTCCTCAAGAACATTGGACAAATTCTCTGGTGCACTGGCTACATTGCACTGCTGTAGCTTGATAAAGCAGCTATAAAGCAAGTCCCTGATATTATACTGAAGGTATGTTTACACTGCAATTAAAAACCCGCCACTGGCTGATGCCAACTGACTCGAGCCCGCAGGGTTTGGCCTAAGCAGCTGTTCAGTGTAGACTTACAAGCTGTGGCCTCAACTTGAGGATCCTTGGAGGACCCCAGATCTGCAGCCCAAACCCAAACATCTACACGGTAGCTGAACAGCATCTTAGCTAAAGCCCTGTAAGAGCTGGTCTGGGCAGTTGCACATGTTTAATTGCAGTGTAGTCATAACCTGAGGGGCCACTTAAACCAAGTTTACAGCTGCGTCATGTTGCCAGAGCAGTGTGAAGTAACTGCCCTGTATGATTATATATATATGTGGGTGTGTGTGGAGGGAGGAGGGGCAATGTAAGATTTAACATGCCCTAAACTTTTCATTGTTTCCTACTTTTTGAATGCTTAGGTTTTGTAAAGAATCTGCAAAGAAACTACCCGGTTGTCATTTAAGCCCTAACCCTGCTAACACTACACTAAACCTAGAAGGTCGGGTTAAGGTATGCAACTCCAGCTATGCAAAATATGCAGCTGGAGTTGGCGCCAAGCTCAACTTAAGGTAAGCTATCTTCACAAAGGGAGGCCGATGGGAGCAAAAGCTCCCTTCAGCTTCCCGTACTCTTGGTGACTGCCAGGAATACCGAGGGCCACCCTCAGCATTCAATTCAGCAGGTCTTATCTAGACCTATTAAATTGATCACCAGAAGAGCGATCTGTGGTGTGGCAAGTGAAGACACCGGGCTAAGCATTTGGGTTCAATGGGACTACTCCAACACATTAATTTATGTGTGTTTTTAAGTGTGTGGATGCCTAGGGCTTTTCTTACCTTTGTTTTTTCTTTTTTTAAATTAAAGGTTAAGTGTTTTGCTTTTTGGAGGGAAAAATAAACTCCATATGTTCAGTAAAATGGTATTTCTTTATAACAGAGCAACGTAACTCTAATAAAATGATGAAAGCAAAAATAGTATTTTCAAGTAATAAGATGTATGGAATATAGCAAATTATTCTGGCACACAAAATTCAAGGGTAGTGCCAATAAAAGTAATATGAAAAGAAAGAAAAGGATTTTTAAATGGATTTAAATCACACAATTAGTCTTTTCCAAGTGGTGCTGCATTGAGTTTAATATTTTGGTCATTTTGTGCTATAAAACTGTAATTTTTAATAATGTAAACCTTCATGATTGACAACTTTTTTTTTAAGGGTTACTCTTTACATTGATAAACGGTTTACTACTGAATCCATCTCATATCTTGACAGAGTAATTCAAAGGTAGATTTCCACCTGAAAGTATTTATTTAAATAGCAATGTCCCTTTGCTCATTTGATGTAATCAGAAAACCAATTATCATAGTGCGCCCAACACTGCTTTGTTTGATATCTATAAAGTCCCACTGACATGAAGAGAAGCAGGATGACAGCTTTCAAGTAAAGAAACAAGAATTATCCAAATATCCTCTTGAATCTCACCTGGAATTATGTTGTCATTGTGTTTTAATGTCTTTACATGTATTTTCTGGACTCATTGTTTATAATGACAGTTTGGAAACCTGAAACTGAAATATATTTCCTTGCTAAACGATTTTCCTCCATCTTGAAGTACAATGAATGTTATTGTAAAATATAAATGATGGGCTGCCAGGATTAGGTGTTTGTTTTGTCTCCCCTCTTCCTCCCCCTTCCCCCCCCCCCCCCCGTACCTTCGCCTTCCAGTTGTTGAAAAACACATAAATAGTAATATTGGGGTGGGGGGGAACATGCACAGATTACATTCTTTACAAACAAATGCAGGGAAAAGGCAGGTTACATTTTGAACCTAGCAATCTTATTACATTTCCATACAGAAAAAGCAACCTGGTTGTTAGAGTACAATTACTTGTATTTATGTTAACAGAAAGAACATGAAGAAAGAACAGAAGTAACATCTGCAAAAGAGAGTGCAGTGTGTGCATCTCTCCTGTTATAGGCTGCAGCAATTCTGAGAAACTCTACGCACATGGAGATGGCTTAGAAATGAAAATGTTCCATGCACTGTAAATAAAAGGTATATCGGTTTCATTTGGGGTATGTACATAGTATAAAAGTGAAAGACTATTACGTAGATTTGCAAAGGCTAATTCCTATTTACTTTAAATATATAATTGTTAGGCCAAAGTAAGGTCCAAGGCCAATGGTGCACAATAACTTTTGATGAGAGTGGTAAGTGGTCGAGATTTTGGTAAATGGTCAAGGGCCACATTTCTCTATGGAGCAGGTGCGGGCGGGGTCTAGAATGGAGATTTGGGTACAAATGGGAATTGGGGTACAGAGTCCAGGAGGGGGTATGGGTGCAGGAGAGGAGTCTGTCTTATGGCTAGGGGAGGGGTATAAAGGAGGTTTAGGGTCTGGGAGGGAGTTGTGGCCTGGGGGAGGAAGATGCAGAGGGTTTGGGTGGTGACCTGAGGCTGTGTGTTGCAGGGGGCACTGGGGTGCCAGAGGCAGGCTCTGGCTAGGAGGTACTTACCTAGGCCAACTTGAAGATTCACAAAAAATAAAATTTTAAATCAAAATAAGGGTCCTCAAGTTTGAGGAGGGCAGGTGTACCGACTTCTTTGGTGACACATATTACACCAAATATTTTCTTCTTGTAGAAGGGAGAAAAAAAGCAGCAGATGTGGGGTTTTGAATGGGAGGGGAATGCTGGCTTCAGATTCAACTTTTGTTCATGCAGAGGCCTTGTGGATAGCCACAGTGTGGGCTGAGGGAGAGGACTGCTGTTCTTTTAGGCATTGTCACCATGCAATCAAATAATGGAGGTGGGGAATTATTCAAGGTAGTTAATTCCAAATCAGTCAACCTGGATTACCTTACAATGAGGGAACAGCACAAGTGGGCTTTGGGAATCAACTGTTGGTGGGGACATTGTGGGAGCTGCCAAGAGAGAAGAGGTGGAGACTACTTGGAGACTTAAAGCCTTCAAAGAGATAGACCTGATCTCTGGTGGATCTCTAGAGATCCATGGGTGGCAGGAGTCAAACCCTTTTCCTTTAAACAGGGGCAAACCCTACAAGCTTCCCCACAATCAACAGGAAATTCCACTTGTAGGAACATGTGAAATGTTCTGTATACTAAGCAGAAATAAACCATAAAGGTGCTATTAGTCCATAAATCATAAATAATATGATTCAAGAAACCCCATACACAGCTGATGTAAATCAGCAAAGCACTATTGACTTAAGTGGAGCTAACAGACTTCCAGAGAGTGTGCACCATGGCCCATTTACACCAGCTGAGCATCTGGCCCTCAGACTACATGGAGTAGTTTAACATCAACTACATTACCAATGTCACCATTTCCTCCTGGAGGCAAGATCTGCAGGAGGATGTTTACCTCATTTTTTATTTATTTGAGTCAGTTTTGAAAGTATCTCACTCTTATGACAAAGGATTTTGCATTGTGTTTCAAAAGGACCTTTAAAAATCTCACCCATAACTTTTTTCTCTCTCTCCCATTCAGATTGTCACAGCTTGGCAGCCCTTTATGATATTATAATAAAAGAGTCCTCAGCAGTGCATGGAAAAGGGTAAATCTGGGGATTGCTAATACAAGCCACTGAAATGTTAAAAATACAAACAAACTGGCAAAAAGTATGGCTTTCTGAGTCCTTAAGCGCGCTTCCTGTAAAAGCCATCCAGACTGTGAATGAGAGAGGCTGGATCCACTGTCAGAAATTAATCTTGAGCAAGACAGATAATGTGATAGCTTTTTCTTGGCCTATAGTATGTTCAGATGAAAAAGGTCCCCTGTTCACAAAGGATGTCTTTACTTTTTTCTTGACAGCCAAGGTCAACATGCTAGAAAATCACTGCTTTCTATTTCACATAAATGTAAGGTCCATCAACCAGAAAACAAAGATGTTTTTTTCTTAACGCAACACACCTACCTTCCCATTTTAGTTGTAATAACATTCCTGTTATTGTGTAATTCTTGATGGGCCCACATATGCCAGCTTTACTAGTGTTCCATAATACAGTGCTCAGCATCACAGTGGGAGCTCATGTTCCTCTGATTATCCATCTTACCAAGTCTGCCAGCAATAAAATGCCCTACACACCAATTCTTTAGTAATTCCAACAAAAAAGAAAGGAACTCAGTACATAGTTCCTAACTAAGACTCTAGAGGCAAATCAGTCCAGGATATAAAAAATATAAAGGCCCTGACTGGAGAGAGCTGGAAATTGGAATTCCTGTTTCAGGAGAAATTCCATTTTTTTTAATATTCCCATCCCCAAATATCCACAACCCACCAACATTCCAAACCTAATAAAAACTGAAATTTTGGAATTCCACACAGACCAAGAATTCCAAAATGACATTTTGAAAAAGGAAAAACAACATTTTATTCTGAACATTTTCAAATAGTTTCCAAAGCTCCATGAACTATTTGGAGCCCTGCCACATACGGCAAGCTAGTCAGCTCAGGAAGTCTGGTAGCTTGGCAGCTGGTGGTCTCTCCAGCAGACCACCAAAAGGGATGTCCAGGAACCATGAAGCTGCAAACAATTTTCCAACCAAAAAAAATTTTTTTCTGGCAAAACTGAAATTTTCCTGTAGGAATATTTGATTTTGTGGGAATTGTCCATCAGAAAAACATTCCAGTGGAAAATTCATGAACAGCTTAAGTCCTGGTGAAACCCCCTCTGCTGTATCCTCCTGTCATACATTTCCTGATGTTACCTCAATGCTAGCGAGAAGCTGTGTCTTTGTCCAGCTTTTGGACCCACCTGCTGCAGCGTTGCTAATGCTCACAATTGTATTATGAATCTGATGATATTAGTGTTTTTTCTTAACGCTCCAGCTCTGGCAATCATGTGATTATGTGAGAATCTCAGCTTTTTTTTTAAATAAATTTTTAGTTCTCATAGCTTTAGAGAAAAATCTAGAAGATATAATTTCACCTTACACAAACAGAAGATAAAGTGTATTTTGTAAAAATATCATGCTTTTAAAGCCAATCTTGTTATTCTTAAATCCTGACTTTCAGTACTGTATGCTATTCTGGCCCCCAAAGTTCAAAAATCATGAGTCAGATCCCCCTGAATCATGGGGTTGCCACTAAAGTAATGAAATAAAAACTTTGGTTCTGTTTTTGATCTTTGAACTACTTCTGCCCACCCCATTATGTGCCTGTATGACAATGAGTGTTGCCAAGTCTCCCACATTTATTGGGTAAGGTAATTTTGGCCCACTCTGAAGGAGCTCTCAACCCCACAACTGGCTGTCCACTGCCCAGCAATTATTTCAGCCCCCTTTGCCCCAACAGTCTATATCCCCATCCCTGTATCTGTTCTGTTCCCTAACCCAGGCCCACCTCTGCTCTTCCTGCAGTTCTTTAATCCATCTTCCAGCACTGGGAAAGCAGCTGCAGACTGTTCTTTTCTCCTCCTTCCAATGCCAGGTGTTGCAGGGAATGCAGGAAGAACAGATGAGCTGTCCCATTGCCCACAGAAATAGATAAACCAGAGCAGCCCTGAGTTGCTGGCTCTTTCTGCTGCTCCCTGCCTCATGTGAGAAGGCTATCAGCGCCTTAGGACAGGGGGCAGAGTTCTGCAGCAGCCCTGATTGGCTGTTCTTCCCCAGCAGAAATCAGGGAAGTGGGTAATATTGCCAGTCAGTGGGTTTTTTCTCCTGGAAGGGCTGAAATCCACAGGAGCTTCTCATGCCATTGCTAGACTGTTCCTATCCATCACCATACTCCTGTAACTCATAAAGAAATAGCAAGTGTGTAATACTGGACTTATGACTTTTGAAGCTTTGAGTTGACAATGTAGAGTTCCATTTCTCAGCTCCTCCAGTACCAACTCCCATGTGGCCTGTTATCTGATCTGTGGCTTCTGCTTTTATGTAGATTCTGGCTCCCCCTAAATCTATACCCTTCTGAACTCAGGCTGTATTTCCCCATATTCGGGAGGTTATAGAGTCCTCTGCTGTCTGGATGCTGAACTGGACAATGATGACACAATATCCAGTAATTAGCCTACAGGCTCATTACAGCATTAGTCTGTATGTTACAGTGTCCCCGCTATAAGTCGCTCCAGTATACATCAGTTCCAAGCTAACACTGTTGACATTTGTAGGAACTGATGCGTTATAAGTCCTCCCATTCCCCGCTCTTACATTGAGCAAAATAAATTAAAAAAAAGCCTGCATAAATGAAAGTCAGCTGCAGGGAAAAAAATCCCTGTTTCATGTCGTTTTGCTATACGTCCACTTTTTTGGAAACATATCTTCGATGTATAGCAGGGACCTCCTGTACAGTGCACTAAAGAAGACTATGTTCAAGGGCTTAAAACTAAGTGTTCTAGTTGTAACTGCAGACATGCAACAAGAAGACTAAACCTGAATTATGCCTTGTAATTTAAAGGCTCAATTCTGAAGTGGTTAAGTGTCTCTTATGAGGTCATCTGAATGCTCTCACATCTTGCTTACTTCTGCAGCAAGGGTGGGGTCCTGATTCCTCAGAAGTTTCCTGAGGAGGATTCCTAAAGACCCTTGAAATGAGCTCAAATTACAGTCACTGAGGTAATATAGTGATCCGTGGCTATCTATTGTTGGATAAGTACTCAACCTAACCAAATACAATTTTAAACTTAAAATGTGCATATTCTGGAAATACTTGAATATTGGGTGGGATGTTTCCTATAAGATGTCCTCTCATTTTTCCAGGGGCACCTGCATTTTGTGTCCATAATTGAATTGTAGACACCTTTCTGAGATCTTGAATTGCTAACCATTTGAGTGTGAGTATAAATGGGGTAGATGTAAAGCCTCAGATTTACTCCAGAAATTTTACTCAGCAGGAAAACTAGGCCTAAGCTTATCTGAAATCTTTAAAGTCTAATATGTGACTCAGATGCCAAGTTCCTCATAGATTAATTGCAATTATAAACTTGAATTTGTAATGTATAGAAGAAAGCTGAAAGTGTATTTTAATCTGCAAAGTGACTGTAAAAAAAGGAACTGTGTCACTACACAAGGTGCCATTTTCTCCCTGTGTGTATGCAAAATCATGTCCGGTTACTTCAGTGACACAAACAATTTTTTACTACTTTTAATACTGCCAGACCAGTAGAGCCAGCACAGTTCTGGGAAAGGGAGCTGGATTCTGTACCTGTGCATCATCAGCAGAATTGGATCACACTTTATATTAACAATACATTTATTAAAAAATCAATAAATTAACAGCTGCTATAAATTAAGATGGATATAAGAATACCATTAGACAGTTTTGTAGATGGTTTTAAGCCTCAGTTTTTGGACTTTAGAATAACAGACCAACTGCTTGTTAAGACATCAATAAATTATTTATTTACCATTTTATAAATTCCTTTAAAAGCTGTCCTTACTAGAATGGGTTAGAGAAAAATATTTCACTGAAAATTTTGATTTATGTAAAAAAACTCCCAATATTTGTCTGACCAAAAACTTTTTTTTTTCTTTTTCAATAAAAATTTTCCACAGAGAGCAGACATTTTCCAAGGAAAATTTCATTTTGTAAAAAGCCCCATTTTCTGTCAAAAACATTTTGATGAAAAATTTTCAACTAGCCTAGTCCATACTATGTAGTGTGGCTGACATGGGTTAGTGCAGGGGTTCCCAAACTTTTTGATACTGAGGACCAGTAAATCCATTCACAAGTTTTTGGAGGACTGGTATCATTTATTTGCATATTCATTAAGCAAATGATGAATATGCAAATAAATTGTTTCTGGTCTTCCCAAAGCCTCCAGTGCCAACTTTAGCCCACAGAAAAGTCAGTCGGGGCCACACAAGTGAAATACAAAAACACAAACCCACCAAACCCCTCAAACCTCACTAATGTGGCCCCAACTGTGCTTGTGGGTGCTGGGACAGAGTTCTGGGGAAGGATGCCAGTGAGTGCTGGGGCAGGGGACAGAGTGTTTGCGGGTGCTGTGGCAAGGGACAGGGTGCTTGTGGGAGTCTGGGGAGGGGGCAGGACAAGGACTAATACCTGGGGATCCTGTAGCTGCCAAAGTCCAAGAAGTGCGTGGGCTGTTCCCCCGTCCCCCAAACAGCAACGTGGTACCTGACACACTGGTCCGTTGCACGCCTGATGCCTTCCTGTGCAGGGGGAGGGGAAGTCCCGGACTGAGCCAGCCCCAACCACTCAGGCACCGGGCACCTCGCTTCTCTGCTCCCCACAGCAGTGCGCGCCACCCAAGCAGCTGGAGCCGGCACACTAAGGACTTTATTCCCCTGCTGCCTTCCCACATGGGGGGAACGGGACAGGGGGAGTCCCGGACCGCGCCTGCCCCAACTGCTCGGACAGCATGCGCCTTGCTCCTTCACTCCCTACGGCAGCATGCGCCGCCCGAGCAGCTGGATCCGGCGCAGTCCCGGATCCCCACCCACTCCCCCGTGCGCAGGATGGCAGCAGGGGAACAAAGTCCCCAGCGCACAAAGGACCAGCATTTTAGGTACTGCGCCGGCTGTTGGGGCACAGGGGAGAGCAGCCTGCACACTTCTGGGACCTGGTACGCAGCTGCAGAACTGCCCCCCAACCCTGCAGGAAGCCTGCACTACCTCCGTTGACACTGGGAGTTCAGCGCGGCATTCATCTTGGGGGCTGTGGGCAGCGAGGCGAGCTCTCGCAAAAAAATTTCTGAGGCCCAGTATTTTTTTCCCAAGGACTGGTACTGGGCCACAGACCACAGTTTGGGAAACGCTGGGTTAGTGAATTCCAAATTATTAGTTACACTGCAAATCTATTAAAGCATCATGTGACGAGTTTAACTGAAGATACAATCTGGTTATAGGGCTTATTTCTGGTCATGAAGCATGAGAAGAAAAGAACGCAGCTTGATTTTTGGAGCCCAACTTGAGTTTACATGGTTGTCATTTTAAAAAATAGACAATTTGTTCTGGAAATCATTGAAATACAAACAGGGAACTCAACTGTGACATTTGTACACAGTCAGTTTTCATAGCATAACTGCACTGAGAAGACCTCAGTGATTGTGAGGCTTCAGCTGCTCAGAATGGTGCACGTGCCATCTCTGGTAGCTGAATTATGTACATGCATGGGTACATGCATATAACTCCCAATGACTTCATCATGTGTATAGTGGAGCAGAGTTTGCCCATGAGAATGAAATATAGTTAAGTGTTGTGCTGTTTTGTTTTCAAATAACTTTGTGAAGCTATTTAAATTGTTTTACTCTTAGGAGATAAAGAACTGACTTAAGCTGCTCCCAGTAGCCTGTTAATTCTGTATGTTAATTCACCCATTGTATCATGTACATTGTTCAAGGCCACATTAAAAAGGCTCTTTACATTGATTTCTGTGATGAATTCCACAGTGAATGTAAATCAATGTTAGGGAATCAATACATGCAATGGAAATCTGTGTATTTTATGCAATTATTTTTACTTTGAGTTTAGATGTACTTAGTTATAATCAATTCAGGCTGCTTTTAGCATATGGTACAAACCAAAGAACAACACAAGGTTGTGTGTGATCTCTCCATTTGGACTAATTAACAATAAGAGTAAAAACAGGACGCTTTTGGGAATCGGTCTCTTCATCAGGCTATAGGAAAGCAAAGCCAGGGTAGAAGTGTATATTTACCATGGATTGATGAGAAAAGATCATGTTTCTTCAAATAATCTTTTTGATTATTTTTCAGAAAGCCAAATAGAAGGGATCATTTATGATGTTGTATGTCTGATGAAGACAACGATTGTATGTCAGTACAAACCGCAGAAATCTACTGAAATCATCAATGCACTGCAGACCAACAACAGTCATTCTTCAAAGCATCTTATAGAGTGCTGAAAATAGCAGTGCTTCAGCACCCCTGGGTTTGAAGTGGTTTCCATAATATCCAGGATTTACAGTTTGGTTCAGTTGTTCATAGCATCCCTCCCCCTCTCCAAATCCTGAGGTCATTACATAACTCTCATGTTGTCTATACACAATTATTTTAAGTACATTGATTTAGAAACCAATTTTAGCTGCAGCTGTGCAACTTTTCTGTGCAGATAATGTCCTTATGCAGGCAAACTTCACTGTGTTTGTATTTCACTTAATTTCACACAGCATAACACATCTGTGTGTTCATTATTGGAGCCACACTCATTGAGAGTCATACTGTGCCAGCATACATCTGGGTGCGCAGAACCTGAACCAGAAACCCTAGCCTAAATTTAATTGAGGTTCAAGCACTCTTCATAGCACATGGCTCAAATGGAAAAACATATAGCTGTAAAATGGAGTTAAGTGTCAGACATGTCCCAGTGCTCAGACTTCCCCAATTTGATACTATGAAGTTACTAACTGGATAGCACAAAATGCAGAATTGCAGAATGCCTTGGTTCATCATGTTAGTTGGAAGAATCTCAGATTCATCTCAGCATAACAAACATACTGCTCTACATTCACACAGTCTCACATTTAAACATGCTTGAATGTTTTTGTTTTTTTAATCAAAGTGGTTTGTAGATTGTGACAGGGAAGGCACTAGGCCCTACAGGAGGCCCTGCTGCCCTTCAACCCCACACCTCAGAAAGGAACATGCATATCCTAAGAAGTTACTTATGTGCGTAAAGTGTATTTGAGCTCACAGCCTAAGGATACATCTACACAGTAGCGCATACCTCAAAATAAGCTACGCAATTTGAGCTACGTATATTGCGTAACTTATTTAAAAACTGCTTGTCGGGTGTCTTCTTTAATACTTGTGCAATGAGGTTTACAGGAAACCGGAATAAGAAGTCCGTTATTTCAATTGTGTTTTGAAATCACAGTTGTACTGTTAAGACTCGCAGAATGCTATTTTGGGATAATGGACATTATCCCGAAATAGCGTCGCTGTGTAGATGTACCCTAAGTTATACTAATATTCTTTAGAGAGGAGAGAGTTTCAGAAGAAGCAGTCAGAGAAGGCTAATAATAGAAACTAGTAGAGGATGTTCATCAGTTCTTGGCTCATTGAAGAGGCCTTAATATATAGGTAGGCTTGGAAGGATTAGATTTTTGTCAGTAAATGTCAGTTTCATTATATACATAAAAACCAATGAAAAATATTTCCATGAATAATAATTGGAATATATGAAGAGATAAAACAAGAAAAATGCTGTTTGAGAACTTGTTCATTTGATTTAAGGACTTTCGCTTTCTATATTTTGACATATGATGTTGATAGTTTACATTTTAATAGGTACAAGGCTTTAACTTGATAATCTCAATCTACTGTAGAATAATTATTGTCTGATTCCCCCCGCCCCCCCCCCACACACATCACCACCATTTTCCTGCAACTGTGAAAATTTAAATATTGAAAAATAAACAAATGCTTACAACCCATAATTTCAGGCAAACAGCAAAAATTAAAATAGATAAAAATGAAAAAGCTTACATATAAACATCAATAATATCCACTGAAATTATGTTTTAAAAAACTGAATTCTGCCCAGCCTATATCAGGGGAAAAGAGTAGGTGGTATCAGCAAGAGAGCTAAGGGTAGGTGAAATGGGCCACTAGGCCAATAAAAAAAAAAGCTAGGAGAGGTATGTTGGGGATCAGAAGGGAGGTTTAGAGCAAGAAGAGAGAGGAGTGTAAGGGGAAGTGAGGGATGGAAAGCCTAGACCTGGAGGACAGAAAGCTATGACAGTGGCAACACAGAAAATCCTGGAGCAGGGGGCATTCTTGGAGTCGGAAACCTTTCATGCTCACTAGCAACTGTGTGCTGGGATTGTTGTGTGTGGCTGGTAGGGAACCTGCAGGTGTGCCAGAGCTACCCTGAGTTAATGAATATGAGGTGCTCAGTGCCCCATGCCAGTTCCAGAATCACTGCAATGAGATTCAGGCTGCTTCAGGACTCCTACAGACTATGGTTTGTTGCAAGAATGAGTTTGAGCTTCCAGCAGACCTGCCAAAGACAGAGAACAGTAGTGATTCTTTCTTGTGGCCTTTGAAAAGCATTAAGCGGGGAGTGGACCACAGAGAGTGGTGCCCTTTCCTGGGCAACTACTAGGACTTCTGTGAGTGGAATCCCAGACCCTATTCTCTATCCACAGCATGTTTCAAGCTCTTGGAGCCTGAATGAAGTCCATCCGCTGCTCCAGTTTCAGGGACCATTGGGACGTTCTCAGGGCACAGATCTTTTATCCAGAACCCCACTCTTAGGGTGTGTCTAAACTACGGAGTTTTTTCAAAAAAAGTGGCTTTTTTTTATTTTAAACAACTTCACCTGCATCTAGACTGCCTTCGCAATCTTTCAAAATTAAATTGAAAGAATGCAGTGTTTTTTTCGAAATCGGTAAACCTACTTTTACCAGGAAGAACGCCTTTTTTCGAAAGAGCTCTTTTTTCGAAGGAGATTGCCTGGATGCTCTCTTTCAAAAAAGTGGACTGCTTTTTTGAAACTCTTGTGGCTGTCTAGATGATCTCTTTTGAAAAAGCCTCTTTCAAAAGAGGCTTGTAGTCTAGACGTACCCCTAGTGTTAGAACCAACCGTTCAGTCACCCTAGCCCTTCTGAGCACAACAGTGACCCTTCAGACTAGGGATGTGAAAGTGTAAACATGTACACAGTTAACTGATGAGCCTGGGCTCATTGGTTAATGTGCACAGTTACACACAGGTCTCTTTCCCACCGCTGCCTCTGATACAGCAGAGCAGGGGTGTGGGGCAGGCGCAGTCAGCTTTTAAGCCTCCAGCAACAGTGTGCACGGGAGGGGGAAACCGGTTCCCTGCACAAATCAGCTCCCACAGAGCCGCCTCTACATGTAAATGTGTAACCCGCTGAAGGTTTCACATTTTAAAAAATGCATTTTAACATCCCTAGCGCACACGCAAGTAGGAATGTCAGTGGTTAACTGGATAACCCTTACTGGGTGATGCTTAATGGTTACCTGTTAACCAGCAGCCTGGCTGGACTGGAGCAGCCCCACGCCTGCAGTGCAACACGGCAAGCCCCTGGCTTTAGCTGCCCCTGTCCGTGGTAGGCCCAGCCTGGCTGGAGCGGCCTGTGGCGGGGGGGGGCAGCTCTAGCCTAACTGGGCCAGCCCCTCCTCCCCATTTAACCAGTTAAACATGACATTTTACCAGTTAATTGATTAAACAGTATTTTATAGTCCTACTTACTAGACTACATTGCCCCTCACTATCTTGGGATGTCATCAGTGTTCACATAGGCACGCCCCAACGTCTTCTGCCCCCTTCCTTACACTGCCCCTTCAGCAGCTTAGAATCACAGGGCTAGAAGAGACCTCAGGAGGTCATCAAGTCCAGCCCCCTGCCCAAAACAGGACCAACCCCAACTAAATCATCCCAGCCAGGGCTTTGTCAAGCTGATATTTAACAAGCTTCACTCCTCTTAATCTGGTAATAGACCCCTGCTGATCTCACCTGTTGTTTTTTTTAATCTCTTCCTGGTAATGTTCCATTACTTCCAAGCCCTCCTCCCTTCAGACAATAGGAGGAAGTGCCTTTTCCTAGCTAGAGCATACCCATTATGCAAAGGTGTTTTACTTTTGAATGCTGCTCACTCATTGTCTCTAGTTTGGCAGAGACTTGGCACAATGCTGCTTATTCACAGTGGAGTCACATAGACACGCGCTTTCCAGGACACAGTAATTTCATGATGCATAGCAGTATTACCAAGCAAAATGCTCAAAAACCATGATTCCAGCTCATCAAAAATCATGAGATTGTCTTTAAAATAATGAAATTACATAAAAAAATAGATTTTATGTTCTTTCTATTTGCCTTCTGCTTTCTGAGCCTTCAGGATGCCCTAAGGTCACATGCGGAAGCTCTCTCCACAGCCATGAGGGCTAGAAACGTATTTTGTCTTTAGGGATGAAGGCTAAAATCATCGCATAGCCATTTGACTCCAGAAGCTGGGACTTTAGGGAGAACAATAATTATCATGAGACTCGTGACAAAATCATGAGCATTGGCAATGTTGCAATTTCATCAAATCATCTACAGTCTAGAAGTAGTACAGACAGGAGGGGGATTGATGCTCAGCACCCCAGAAGATACAGGGAGATAATACAGCATGTGCATCTAGCACACATGCAAGTTATGAGTCAACCCTTTGCTTTTGGTAAAGGAAAAATGGCCTGGGGTAAAGGGAGTGTGGTTAATCATAATTGTTCATATTTGCTGTGAACCTGAATCTCCATGCAAACCAGTCAGTACACCCTGTAGTTTGACCCAGTTGGGTTCATGGCTACCCACCAGTAATGGCTTACATAGCAAACTAGTTATAATTGCAGACTACCATAAAACATAAACAATAAGAACTGGACCTAGAAAGTAGGCAGCTCCCACACATATCACAGTCCAGACTCAGCTCTGTGATGGTCACTTTGCCCTGGTCTGCTGGCACAAAACAGCAGTGAACATTGTGGAACTGAACAGTGGAAGATTCCCTTTGTGCAAGAATCTTCTAGTTGTGAACCGCTGCAGTGGTAGCTTCCGTCGTCACCTCTCTCCTCCCCACTCAGATCTCAGCAAAAGTAGCCATGCCTAAGAGAAAATGACATGTCTCAGTCATCCCTTGCCCAGCCACCAGAAATGCTCATTGAGCGGCAAGCCATGAGGCTTCTCTAGTTTATGTAGAGGACCAACCTAACAGCCAGAAAGCTCAAGGATCAGGGGAGGGCATAAAGATGTCATAAAGCCATTGATGCACCCTCCCCTTCTGCAACTCCTTAATCTTCCGCTATGTCAGAAATGGTTGAGTTCTGCCTGGGACCTGGCCCTCAATTTAGTCCCTGGAAGTAGAAGAGTGGTATTACATTGTTAGGAAGTGAAGATTGCTGCACGACATCTACTTGTAAATAGAATTGCCCCCAGGTTTTCAAGCTCTTATATTTGACTCACGGTATGATTTCAATGACATGAGGCTTTTGTGATCTGTATTAAGTTACTATGTAGGCAAACTTATATTTTGGTGCAGATTTCATACAGTACAATCATATATATTGAGTTTATCCTTGTAAATTAACACAACTCCCTGACTTCCAAAGTGCAGTTTATTTACTCTGGAACATGCATTTCCTTGGAAAAGAACCTCCATTTGTGCTAAAATGGCTGAAAAGCTAGTAACAGTTTGTATGTAGTTCACCATGGGTTTCACTGACATGGCAGATTTACAGAGGTCATAGTCCCAGGTGGATGGATTTGCTCTTGAGCTAATTCTACTGTGTTTTATTCCCAGACATGATTTTTCCTACAGTATCCATGCTTTTCTGGCTCACAAACAACCAAGTCATTGATTGTGGCCAAAGCAACACAAATTCTCCTCTCTGTTAATATTTATGTTCTTTTGTGAGCCTATTACAGTTTTTTAGGGAAGGGCTGTAGTGTTCTCTTAGTTTATATTTGGGATATTTTCCCTAGTTGAATAGTTGGAGGACAGTTTTGAACAAGGATACACACAGAACAGGAATCCCCAAGATGATACTTGAAATCTATATGCAAAAACACCATTTGTCAAATACAGTCCAGACACTGATTATGTAATTTGGATTGTTTTAGAGCTGAGCCCCTGGATTCCTTCCAGACTCCTTAAAGAATCCAGTTTTTAAAAAATCATGTGCAGTGTTACAAAAAATTGACTGTAAAGCCCTGAACTCTCCATTGGGAAAGCTATATTTCCTGTTTCCCATTTTTAGCCATTTTCAGTTGGTTGGTTTGTTTGTTTACATGATTTGAAATTAAAAGCTCTAAATTGTGGGACCTTCTAATTGCCAGTTCAAATGGAGGTGGTCTTTTTATAGGCACTGCACATCAGAATGGCTGTTCATTGTGGTTGTGTATTGTGTGTTCACTATGTGTCCATTCTTTCATCTGGCTACGGTACTATTTGTACTATAGTTTTAAGGGAAGCATGGTTTTCTAAACTGTTGTTTCCTCTGAGTCACTTATAGCCATATATCTTCAGCACAAAACATTTTGTTTGCTTTTTTGGAAGAGGAGGAAAAGAATCCAAGGTTAACCAAAGGTGTTTCAATGGGGTTACCATATTTGAACTTTCAAAAAAGAGGACACCTGGTGCCTGCAAACTCGCCCCCGCACATGCCAACCTTGGGGCTCTGTCCGCCGCCTTGCTGCTGCTGGGGCTGCTACTGCTGCCCCCACTGGCTCTCATGGTGCGAGGGGACGCTGCATGCCGGGCTCCACTTCCCTGCCGCACCACCCCGAGAAGCGCAGCAGTGCAGGCTCCAGCGGTGCCACCAACCAGCCAGCAGCCCAAGCTGCTGCAGTGCTGGGGGAGAAACTGGGGGGCCAGAGAAGTTGCTGGCTGGGGCCCGTCCTGGGACATTAAGTTAAAGGCACCAATGGGAGAAGTGGCGTGGCTAGAAAAAGAACCCAGAAATTCTGCTTCCCAGAATCCTTTCCTTTCCCCCGCCCGTCCCACCCAGCACCAGTTCTCACAGTCCTCACAGAACTGAGACTGGAACCCCCAAATTTAACCAACAGACTCACTGCCCACCTACAGGAAAGGAAAGAAGCCAGAAGTTCGAACACCCAGTTCCCTGCCCTAATCCAGTGCCCCTACCCTCCCCGAGAACCAGCCCCCACCAGTCCCCCTGCTCTAACCCAATTCCTCACCTCTCCCTCAGAGCCAGGCACCCTCCAGATCCCTGCTCTAACCCAATACCCCACCCCCAGAGCCAGGCATCCCCACTCTAACACAATGCCTTTCCCTTCCCACAGAGCCTGGGACATAACCTAGCAGGGCAGAGGGTAATGCAGTGACTCCATGGGAGAAGCCAACCCCCACCCCCCACATCGGACCTGCTCTGGGTCTCACCGGAGCCGCCACCACTGCTGCAGCCACATGCTTTGCCTGCCAGGCACTGGGGCACATGCACAAAGTGGTTTTTAACAGTCCAGGTGCATGACTCTGAATGTTCGATTTGACAGGCACATGCCCCACTCCTCCCCAATCCCCTTTACAGGGCAAAATTCTGGACATTTTTAACCATTTAAAAAACCCAGCCGGCCGGAGATTTAATAAGTGAAAAAGAGGACATATGGTAACCCTAGTTTCGGTCAGCATAAGGAAAGCAGCAGATCTGAAATAGAATATTTTACATTCACAAAAATCCAGAGGAGTGCTTCTCTCATTTAAGACATATCATGCTGCAGGTTTTTAAATCTATTTATTTTTGTTAGTAAGTGAAAAGGTCAACAAACATTCAATAAATATTGCAGGAAATATGGCTGCAGTACTAGAGATAGGAACACAACTGAGCATATGCAGGCATTTAGGAAAGTTTATGTAACATTTCCTTTGCAAAATAAATACACCTAATTTCCAAAACATCACTAATAATGTCATCATTTGCAAACATTTCTTGGGAGTAATCTGCCAAAATTACTAAAACTACTCTAGATTTTTAGCAGACATTTTATACAGGTTCCTAATTTAATATTTTGCCCCCTCTAGTATCTATACTGTAGTACAATTGTGCTTGAAGACCCCATTCAAGTAGTGTAGCTCCTTAATAGACAGTTTTTTCCCCAAACAGCTAACAATAAATTAAATTTTTGGAGATTGCCTAGCTCCTAGAGCTGGAAGAGATTGGTCATTGAGTCCAGTCCCCTGCCTTCACAGCAAGATCAAGTACCATCCCTGACAAATTTTTGCCCCAAGTGGCCTCCACAAGGATTGAACTCACAACCCTAGGTTTAACAGCCCAATGCTCAAACCACTGAACTATCTCTCCCTGCAACAATCTTAGGGCTAAATCTTAAAGAGATTTACAGATGTGTTTTTTTAAATCCATGTGCTTAAAGATAAACATGTCTGGAAGCAGAAGTGCATTGAGCTTTTGTGCTAAGCCAGAACAAGGGGGAGGGGCTTCCCACCTCTTCTACTTGCAGTCCTCCCTGCATTCCTGCCAGAGAAATGCGTCCAGGGCACTGGGGCTTTTCCTGCTCCACCCAGCACTTCTGTACCCTGACTCTTCTGCTCCCCAGTAGGAGCACCAAGCAGCCCCATGCCCTGACTCCAATCCTCAGCTGGAATGCCGGGCAGTTGGAGCAATGGGGATGACCATTTTTCTGCCCCCACCCAGAGCCAGAGCCTTTGGGCACAGAAACTGTGGTCCTACTAGATAATTTGCCAAGGTCTGGAAATCTGCAGGCGTCGGGCCTTGGTTATGACAAGATGTAACAGGCAGATGTGAACAGAGGGTGGGTGAGAGAATAAGCAACTTTTTCATTGCAAGCGGCAGTCACAGCTTGCCACCTGATTTCATACATAATTGGTTCAATAGTTGCTACTCAACTTATTTTTGGTGACACAGGGATTTTATTTTTATCAAGCCCTAAAAATTAAGAATTTTTTTGTGTACTGGTTTGGGTTTTTTGAATATGGCCATCTGTTTGCAAATTAGTGCTGATATCAAGAATGCATCATTTCAGCTCCTCTTTAAGAATTCAATGAGCAAGAAATATCTTATCTAATGAAATTTTAATGTACACAAAACTCTGCAGTTAATGTATGTACAATTCTCTCTGTAGGGGATGATGGAAGCAATGACAGGTCTTGCAACAGATTGGGAAGTTAGGTACCATATCGCCCAAAAGTGACCCCCTCCATTCACCTAATGAGTATTGTTAGATGGTATCAAAGTTAGCTCTGTCCACTTGTCCATTACCAGAAAGACTTGTTGATGACTTAGGGTTAGGAGGAAGGGTTTAGACCAGAAAACGTGCAAATTCAGCATCTATGTGTAAGAATAAGGAAGTAGTATTTTTACTATATCCTGCCCATTAATAAATTAATTACTCTCGTATACCTGTTTTATTCTTGTGATTCTACTGCCTTGCAGTAATGAGGAGTCAGGTGGGAGAAGTCCTGGGCACACACAGGCAATACATAAAATATGCTATTCCAGGAAATAGCATGTATAGTTATTTAGATTTTCAAAGCAGTTCAGGAACCTTAGCTGCTCATCCTCTATTTGAAATTAAGGGGAAACTAACATCCTGAATGGACACATTGAGTTCTGTAGTATAATTCTTGTGATGTTGCAAGAGTTGTCACTGTATCAGCTTCAAATGTGTACAAAAAGCAGAGTCTACTCTGGGTGCATTTGTGTGTCACATTCAGCAAGGGCTCAAGATTAATCTCTGAAGAACTATTACCCTTCCACTATTACCCTTTCTCTTCAATTCCTCATCTCCCTGCTTTGTTACCCTTTTCAATGTAAGCACTGGGTGTCCTAGAAATACCACAGGTAGATAGCAAGGGTCCCACTGGATAAGGAGAGACATTATTCCACAGCAAATGGTCTCAGAAAATGTATAAATTGTCATGTGTCAAAACGGTTTATTATTACTATTATTTAAGACTAATGTGGGGGTGCCTAAAGGCTTTAACTAGGATGGGAACCATTTGTGCTAGGGGCAGTACAAACATAGTAAATGACACCCCCTACCTCAAATAATTTTACAAATAACTCTTCTCCTGGACTCAAAGTTAAGTTACAGCTAGTGTCAACGAGAGGGTAAGTAACAAAAGAAAGAAGTATGGGGTTTAAGCATTTTGAATCATGTAGCATCTAGTAAAACCGATGCAATAGCTGGCATGCCAGAAGTGGTTAAAAATAAAAACACAGTGGTACCAACTGACTCCAAAGTAGTGTTAGGTTTTTACATATTTACACAAACAAAACACCACTAAACAGTCACATGAATTTTCTTTATTTCATTTCCCACTAAACATTACCAAAGAACTCAAGCTCCTTTTCACTGTAGTAGGTGAAGGAGTACAAAAACAAGATAATGCACAGAAATAAGGCTAGACTGTGGGAATAGAGAGACAGGAAAGGTGGCTATGAGGTAAACCCACTTCCCCTCACTATTTAGCCATCAAGAGCTCGACTGTGCTCTAGAAGGGTAAGTTCATGTCCTCCCACTGGAAGGAAGTGTTAGGGAACAAATATGCTCTGAACAATGTTCCTTCTCTAATTGTAATTTATGCTGCTCACCTTTTAGGAAATGTGATCGCCCACGTGGGGGACACATGACCGTTGCTGGCAGCTAGATACAAGCAGCTACAAATGGGAGCGAGCCAGCTTTGCTGCCAGTACTGCAGGCAGGAGGAACCATGCGGCACGTGGTTAGCAAGTATGTACCCGATTCCCGACCCGGGGCTTCTGGTCCTGATTTTTCTAATTACACGCTAAGAACGCAGCTCTTGCATATTATATCCTCTCGTTTGGTGATGGACAGGAAAGTGGCCTTAACCTTGAAGCAGAAGCATTTGCTTATAATCAGCCCGATCCAGCTGCACAAGTGGTGCAGTCTCGTGTCTAGATGACAGCGGCAGGCTATTTATAAACAGAGAGACACATCTTGCTATTTAATCATAGGAGAAAAACATGCTTCGAAGCACGTGGCAGCCGAAGGGGGCTGGCCTAGAACCTGACCCCTTTGCAAGGTGCGCGGGGGCACAGCCCTTGATTGCAGATGTGGCGTGCGCCCGTGGTGAGACTTCACATTCACACTCCCTCGCTCTTATCGTGACAGAGAGACAGCGTCAAATTTGGCCTCTCCTGCGCTCGGAGTCACGCCCGTTCACACAGGCAGGGGCTGCAGCGGGCACTGCTTGCCTGGCGCTCGGCCTGCCCAGCTGGACACCCCCGGCAGGCACAGGCAGGTGCAGGGTGCAGATCGGGCCTGGGTGCAGCTGGGCTCGGCCCCAGGGAACGCGGTGGGCACGGCTCGTGCAGTGCAGCCTGGCAGCGCGCGCCATGCGACAGGGACACCTGCCGCTGCAGCGCCACTGCCCCCCCGCGGCCTGCCGCAGAGCACGCGGCGCGCCGAGCATGCGCAGTAACCACAGCCTGAGCCAAGCCACGGCCCTTAGCCTCTGGTAGAGAGGGGGGGGGGCAGGGAAAGCGCGCCCGTACGCTGCGTGGGCGGGGCCATCTGCCTGAGTGGGCGTGGCTGCTCGGGGGCGGGGCTAGCAGAGCGGGTGTCCGCGGCGCTCGGTAGCTCGCAGCCGTCCTGTGGATGGTGCAGCCGCCGCGCGGGACCTGGCGCTGCAGGGATGCGCCTGTGACCGCCGCGGGAGCCCAGGCCAAGGAGCTTGATGGAAGCGATGTCCCCGCAACAGGACCACGTCGGGCAGGGGCGCTCGTCCTCTCTGAGCGGGGAGTGCAGAGCCTCCGCAGCCTCCGAGGGCAAGAAGGTGAGAACCCCGCCCCGGCAGCGGGGGACCCCTGAGACAGCGGAGAGCCCCTCGCCCGCCCCAGGGCCCCTGGACAGCGGAGAGTCCCCACCTCCCCCCGAGCCCCTGGGACGCCTGGGCAGCGGAGAGCCCTGAAGACCCCCCCACAGTCCCCCGCTTGAAATTGCCCGTGTGCAGCCTGCGCCGCAGAGTGCTAGCCCCTCTGCCTCTCCCAGGCACCCACCTCAGTCTCGGGGCTGCGTTTGCAGCACGGCCCCGGACTCCCCCTTGTGTTGGCGCTGGCCGCGCTGCAGGGCTCTGGTTTGCCTGCCCTGCTCTGTCCCCGGCTGAACAAGCCGTGTATTTAAAGTCATCCCTCAGAAGACCCACGAAGTCCAACCCACCCCACGCTGCGGCGTTACCTGGGGCCAAGGGAGGACGCTGCTTGTTTGGATCAGGGGGCATTTCTTTCCCTCGGCATGAGTCGGCTCCCTGTCCTGGCTCTGCCTGTCATGATTGCCATTAAGTGTTTTCTCTAGTAATTTGTCGTAAGGATCGTTCTGTGCTAAGAGGTAAAAGCCACTGGTTTTTTTCCACCAAAGGGACTGTTGACAAGAACGTGAGTGGTTGTGGCACAGACCAGAGACGTCCCTATATGTTAGGTGGTGACTAATAGAGAGATTGCTATTTATTAGATCAACGCTGGATTGATTCAGAATAGCTCCTTGTTCTTTAATTACTTTGTTCCTTGTCTTCCCGTTGTCCGGAGCCAGCTGGGGAGGCCTCTCTGGATGCTGCCAGACATGCTTTTAAACTGAAAGAAACAACAAAGGGGTTATGAGGAAGAAAAAAAGCTCCACTCGTGTTCCCTTGGTTATAGAGGGAAAAGACATCGCTTGAGCTCCAAAGCCATGTGCAAAATCTCTTTTTACAGCTAGGGTTTGATTGTTGAACTCTAGCACTGTGTCAGTTTCCCAGAGATCTGTGGGTTTGGCCTGTCTTCTCAGTAGCCTCCTGCCCAGGGAATGCTCTGTGTTTTCCCCACAGTTCAGTGCTTAGGAAAAGGGTCATTGGAAGCCCTTTTTACTCAGTTTTAACACCTCAAAACAAGGCTCTTTCAGAGTGCCTCTTTCAAGTTGGCTCCCTAAAAATTGCCTTGGAAGAATCATGGTGTGAAGGGGAAGGAAGGGGACAAAGAATTCAAAGGCGCATCACATTCATCCCTTTTTGGGTCTGGCAGGGGGGAGAGGAGTTTTTAGCGAAGAGCAGTTTGGATAGACATCTGTCAGGGATGATCTAAATGGTGCTTGGTCCTGTTGTGAGGGCAGGGAACTGGACTTGATCTTTCAAGGTCCCTTTCAGTTCTAGTGTTTCCTTGCTAGATAATGCTGGATGCTGAGTGTTTATTTTAATATACAGCCAGTTAAGTTGTGTCTTCCATATTCTTCCCAGAGTGTTTTCTGTTTCTTTTTAGCTCAGCATATCTTCCATTATTTTTCCATCTGAAGCTCATTGAGAGAACCCAGTTTTTATAGGAATCTCTTCTTGTCTACAGAGCTATCATTAAAATGTCATTAAATCCATGCAAATACTTTTTCCTTAGAGAATTTCACATAATACTGCCAGATTGGTTATAATGCCTGGCTGGGTTGGGATGCCCTTCGTAAATCTTTCTAGCCCTGATTATATCAGGTTTGAGGGGAGTGAAACATCTTTTCTATATGACACGCTTGTATTCAGTCTTGTGCTTAGACATGAAACTTTATTGGCCACAAGGAGCAGTGTGTAGCTGCAGTGAAACTACAAATCGTAGTCTCTCCGTAATGGTGGTCCACCTGAAGAAACAATCCTTATGGCCAGAAAGCTTGTCTGTTGTAGAAGTAATAAAAAGTCTTGTATTAGGTATCTATACAATGAATTCAACCAGACTGAAAGTACATGCTGCAGTATTGTTAACCCAGCCACTCTTCTGACCTAGTTCAATGGCAGCAAATGAAAAGGTATAGATAAAACAATCACCTAGAATATTTTTGGCTAAGATCAAAAGTAATGCCAGTGAAATATCTGAAATATACTGTTATGGAATATCTGCTATACCCCTTAAATTGGAACTATATTCTGCTTTTGGTGTTCAGGCTGTTGATCTAATAGACGCTTTCCATGTCTAAATACTGTGCTCTAAAATGTGGCCCCAGAGGTAACTTTTTTAAAATTGTTTCTTCCCTGTTTTTTTTAACGTAGTCTTTGTGCATATTGTACATTGCAACCTGTGAAGGCCAAAATGCCCTCTAAAATGAAAGGGAAACAAGAACAATACGATAGGAAGCTTCAGATGCTGTAAGATTCAAAATATTTTACTACAGCTTCCTATGTGCAATTCATCATTTTGGTTGTAAATAATATATAATAATAAAGATTGCATTGTTATTGGTGACATTTTCCAAACACCGTAGGATAGCCCTTGCTCCATGGAGTTAAATTCTCAGCATCTAGCCAGTGCTGAGAAGGGGCAAGTATGCCTGTTAGTATGCCTGTTTCCCACAGATCCAGACAGGATTCCATCTGGTGGAGGCACAAAGTGAAAAGAAGCAGCTTATGCCTCTGGGTTGTAAAAGCTGCAGATGGCATGTTCCATGCTAGGTGGTGATAAGTTTGGTCACACTCTCAACTCTGTATATTGGCCTTTGAGTTGATGATGTGTTGGCTGTGGGTAGAGCCCTACAAATCCGCTTTATAGCCATGAATGTGGATGCAGATATCTGTGGCTCCTTTTTTATACTGATGTGGATATAGATACAAACTTTACATCTAGAGCCCTGCAAATTTGCAAATACCTGGTTTATATCTTCAGGTATCCGCATCCATGGATGTTGATGTGGATATCCATGGCTATTTTTTTTTTTCAGATACAGATACATGAGGGGACTATGCTAGCATACCCCACTCTCTGGCCACTTTTGCTTTGCTGAGAGGGCCTATTGATGCTGATGATGTGATGACATTCTGTCACCTGGCAGGAAAATTCTGTCATATGTCAGGAAAATTTTATATATAAGAGAGAGAAAGATATTTGTATATGTGCAGGACTCTAGCTGTGGGTCCATGTCAGTACTCTTTAAGTACAGTTTGAACCTCTCTAGTCTGGCACTCTCTGGTCCGGCAACATCTGTGGTCCAGCACAATATTTGTTAGCCGAATGGCCTCTTACCACGGGTGTAACCAAGTTTTCTGCAGTCCTGTTGTTTGTTTATAGTCACCAGTCCTAGCTCCCAATGATTTTTGCTGTTAGTTTACCCCTAAATGTCTTCTAAGAGCCCAATAAACATTGGGGTTACGTCTACACTGGCATGATTTTCTGGAAATGCTTTTAACGGAAAAGTTTTCCGTTAAAAGCATTTTCAGAAAAGCACGTCTAGATTTGCAGGACGCTTTTCCACAAAAGCACTTTTTGTGGAAAAGCGTCCGTGGCCAATCTAGACACGCTTTTCTGCAAAAAAAACCCAATCGCCATTTTCGTGATCGGGGCTTTTTTGCGGAAAACAAATCTCTGCTGTCTACACTGGCCCTTTTGAGCAAAAGTTTTTTGGAAAAAGACTTTTGCCCAAACGGGAGCAGCATAGTATTTCCTTAAAAGCACTGACAATCTTACATGAGATCATCAGTGCTTTTGCAGAACTTCGAGCGGCCAGTGTAGACAGTTGGCAAGTTTTTCCGGAAAAGTGTCTGCTTTTCCAGAAAAAGTGGCCAGTCTAGACATAGCCTGGAAGTGTTGGGAAGGCTGCTAGACAATATTTACCTCCTGTGGTCCAGCAAATTCTCTGGTTCGACACCAGTCAGGTCCCAAGGTTGTTGGACTTAGAGAGGTTCAACCTGGACTGCACTGAAAACCTGTCCTGATGCTGCATGAGTGTGGAAAAGGCCTGCTATGATTCCAGCTAGCTCTAGTTTTGCATGGAATGGAATCTCAAATGCGGTATCATTACTGCTTGGATACTACAGTGATGGGTACTCTGTAATTAACTATATATCTATGATATTTATCTTACCATGTGAGTAAAACAGAAGAAAGGATGAAATCATCCTTGTCATAGTAGAAGATAAACTCTCTTGGATGTTGGCTATGTATGAAATATGGGAGAGCAAATTGGTAATAGATCACTACAGAGACTGGTGACACTCAGAGATCAAAACAGTGTTAATGCAAACAGGGAGATTAATGCGAATATGGTATTTAAGATGTTCAAATGGGTTTAATCTTCTGATGTGAGCCCTCTCAAAATAAGAAACTATCAGTATCCACTAAATTGTTTATTCTTCTTATAGTTACTTTATTTTACTCAATGAGGCTGAATTAAGCTTACTTAGCAGAAATAATTGCATTCTTTTGTGTTTGTCAGAACTCTAATTTATTTGAAGTCATGAGTTCACATGTAGCTGTCAAAACAAACAGAAAAGGGTGTGATCTCTATTAAATGACAGGGCTGTAAGGTGGAAGCAGTATGCATTTTGCTCTCTTGCTTTACCATCTACTTGTGAGTGACTTTGAGCAAATGGCAGAACTTCTGTATACCTCATCTTCTCTTGATGCAAAGTGAATGTCTCCAATCCAATGTTTGAAACACTTGAAATACTTTGTGTTTCTACATTTGACATAGAAGTTCAGAGTATTATTGTTATGCTTGTGAAAAATGGTAATAGTGCCATCAATATCAAAGGTTCTATGCCAGTTTACACCAGCTGAGGACTAGTTTACACGTGGCTTTTGTGCCAGGTTGGGAATTTGTTTAGAAATCAGTATAGTTACAATTATGTAATTGTTGTGAGTGAAGTTACAGCAGTTTACTGTGCTAATTCAGAAGATGCAAAAACTTGTACTTAATTATAGTTAAACTAGGGAGTAATATTAGAATAAGCATGGGCAACAATAATCCCCTTTCCTCTGCCTCTTTATCGCCCTCTAAAAATAGCCAAATACATTTTGTTGTTTTCTCTATATACCTACCAATATCCTGATCGGTTTTCTTGTGTATTATAATCCTTTCCTATGCCCTTATATTCATTTATTTATTTTGGGATGCAAGCTCTTTGGGACAGGGATTATATTTTCTCAAAAATCTGTATCATGCCTAGCACAAGGGGGTCAGATTTGGGGCCTTTCTTTTCTACTATAATAATATTACAGCTAATTATAACTGGAATCTTGGCTGCTGAGGGATACCTCTCATACTATACTGTTATCCCTCTAGAGGAAAATTACTGCATATGTTTGCAAGGTGATATGAGCAATTTTAAGTCAAATGAAGACTGAAAATAGAATCATAGAACACTAGAACTGGAAGGGACCTCAAGAGGTCATCAAATCCAGTCCCCTGCCCTCATGGCAGGACCAAGCACTGTCTAGATCATCCCTGACAGGTGTCTGTCTAACCTGCTCTTAAATATCTCCAGTGATGGAGATTCCACAGCCCTCCTAAGAAATTTATTCCAGAGACAGGCAGGATGCCCAACCTAAACCTCCCTTGCTGCAGTTTAAGCCCATTACTTCTTGTCCAATCCTCAGAGGCCAAGGAGAACAATTTTTTCCCCTCCTCCTTGTAACACCCTTTTAGATACTTGAAAACTGCTATCATGTCCCCTCTGTCCTGTCTTTTTTCTAAACTAAACAAGCCCAGTTCTTTTAGTCTTCCCTCATAGGTCATGTTTTTTAGGCCTTTAATCATTTTTCTTGCTTTTTTTGCAACAGTGTCACTCTGTTGACTCATGTTTAACTTGTTCACTTTGACCCATAAATCCCTTTCAGCAGTACTCCCTTCCTAGACAATCACTTCCCATTCTGTATGTGTGAAACTGATTGTTCCTTCCTAAGTGGAGTACTTTGCATTTGTCCTTATTAAACTTCATACTGTTACCTCAGACTATTTCTCTAGTTTGTCCAACATTTTGAATTTGGCCCTACCCTCCAAAGCACTTGCAACCCTTCCCAGCTTTGTATTATCTGTGAACTTAATAATTGTACTCTCTATGCTGTCATCTAAATCCTTGAAGATATTGAACAGAACCGTCCCCAAAACAGGCCCTTGCAGAACCTCACTTGTTAGCCCTTCCAGTACGTTTGTGAACCATTAATAACTACACTCTGAGAATGGTTCTCGAGCCAGACATGCACCTACTTTTATAGTAGCCCCATCTAAGTTATATTTCCCTAGTTTATTGATAGTCATGTGAGACTGTGTCAAATGCCTTACTGAAGTCTAAGTATACCACGTCATCACATAGCGTGAAGTTAAGATTAACTAAATCATTAATTCACTTGCTTCTTAGGAATAAACTAGTTATATGGTACATATTGATCTGTAATAACTTTACCTCAGTGCCCAGCAATGCTGCCTTAGTCAAGAATCCAGGATTAATTATTCTTTTTTAGGGTGGCCATCTATGGGAAAAGTAGAATGTTATGTTTCTGGAGAATTAAACGATGTCCCAGTTTCTGAGTTTCCTGACTTTGTGTTTTTCACTCCAAGGTAGTAGCAGCCCTCAATAATTACAGCTTAGCACTTGCCATAGTGCCCAATACCTAGGAATTATATACATCACATCTTGTATTGACTCTGTGTTGCTTGCAATACCTACGTACAAGGGGAATTAGTCAAGGAAGCAGCAGCAGCCTAAACACAAATTTTTTATATTAGTTTAATGTTATTAGAATCCTTAATCAGTGCCTCAAGCTTGTATCTAGCAGATTCCAGTGTACAATCTGTACTTGCAGGTAAGTGCTCATGTATGCTCTGGTAGTATTGTGACTCTTTTGTCTCCACTTCTCTGGAGACAGAATAGCTGCATATTTGCATTCTGTAGCCTGACATAATGTAACCAGAGGCAGAGATACCTTGGACTCTAGCTGTGATCTGCTCCATCTGTGTCAGCACATCAGGAAAGTGAATGCACTGAGCACAGTGAGAAAAAATGTCAAAGCCCTGAGGGAGGTGACTGGTGACATATGCTTAGTGGATGCCTGTTATATCTTCTCAGATTCTTGAACCCTTTCAGAAAACCTCCAGAAATTAAAGTTTCTTAGTGAAAGAGTGTCCTTTCAAATGATGGGAAGAAACAAGGCTTTAAGATGAATGTAAGTGGATGGGAATCCCAGCTTTCACTCCTGCCTGCATTTTGCTAGTTCCTCAAATGGGATTTCTGCCACATCAATACTTCCCCCGTAGCTTCTTGAAATAGGCAAGAAACATGAAGTTTATCAGTTTTAAACTGCCATTAGGAAAGCCCTGCACTACAGGAGCATGGAAACAACTGTACCAAGTGTTAATCCTTCTCTTGCTGTATTTGTATCTACACGCTCTTGCCTGTAGTGGAATACCTGGAATAAAGTAGATGGGGATGATAGCAATGAAGTGCTGGCGGACTTCAGGGTTTAGAATTCCATTTTCCCCACAACCCCTTATTACAGTTTTTGTAATATTCCTCCCTCCCACCAATATTTAAACAGCATAATAGGTGAGATCTCCCCTGTCAGATTTACATAAAAGCTGTAAGTTTCTAATGTAGGATAGTAGTATGATTATAATAGTACATCTCTTCTTACTCATAATTTCTCTCACCGATCTTCTGTTTTTCTACCTCTATTTTGCTTTTAGTCTGTCTGTACTGTGCACTTTGCCATCTTTTCATCCTTTTGTGTTGATGTCTCTTTCCTTTTGTGCCTCTGTAATTGTTTTTCTCTGAAGTGGGTTTTACCCACAAAAGCTCGGGATTTTTTTTATACATACACTCTGTGTGTGTGTGTGTGTGTGTGTGTGTGTGTGTGTGTGTGTGTGTGTATACATACTGTATATAGTCTCTAAGGTGCCACAGGACTACTCTTTTTTTCCCCCCTTCTCTTTAATTATCCCTCATAAATTGTTTTTACTTTTGGGGAAGTCCTTGTAAATATGTTTGCCGGTATAAACAGTCAGTAGTTTGCTAAATATTCACTTCATGGTAGTTGAGTCCTGAGATTGTGAACTCCATGAATATACAGAATGTGAATGTCAAATATACATTCTCTACAAGATAAACCTTAAAACACTTGAACTGTCAATTTACAAAGCAATCAGAATCATTCTGATAAAGGGTCCAGAACAGATTAGACAGCCCTGTGATCCTAATGGAGAAACGGTGAACTTCTGCAGGTTTAATTTATTTATATTCAATGTGTTCTATATGACTTTCACAAATATTGCATTAAGGTGTGCAGAAAACAGAAATAAACAACATAAATGATTTATTACCTACTAAACTATAAAAAGCCTAGTGTTACCTGAGCAGTCTAGCTGTGGAATATTTTCTAAGTACTGATGCCCAAGAAGATCTTGAAAGATAAATTGCTAGCCCACCAGCAATGTTTTGGAGCTTTTATTTTTGTCTTAGTAAAATGATTATTTCTAAATCTTGGTACAGGCTTCCTTAATAGTCTGTAAATATGAGTACAAAACAAAATAACTAAACCAGAAAGCATGTGTGCTTCATATTCTTGTTGTTGCTTCATACCTCAAGAGATCAGAGTCTGCATAAATGAAATCATTAACCGTTCTTATTGACTTGAGATTTTATAGAATAAGCTTTGTTTAAAGCAAGTTTCCTTTCATTAAAAGAAAAGCAAAAAGTAATTAAGGGTCCAGAGACACCACCCCAAAGAGCAAAGTCTTCTGCTTGCAAAACAGGTATGGCAATGATAGTATGGATAGCTAACCACTGTGCTTCAATCCTGATCCACTTTTAGAGATGGAGAGGTTAAGTTCCCAGACACACACACTCTCTAGAAGCAAAAGGATTGTAACAGTAGGGATGTCTGACTTTTACAGAGGTGGTGTTTGTGTTGTGGTCACCTGTCAGTTAGGATAGATTGAGATCTTCATCCATTTCACATAGATCACCGAATCCTCATCAGATGGTATGATTTTTCTTCTAGGTTCAAACCATTGGCTTAGAGGCCAAAGATTCCATATTTCATCATCAAGCTTGCAAGCCCTTCTTTCCCATCTCTCCCCAAAAAGCAAGTGTCTGCTCAAAAAAACTGACATTCTTGAACTGCGTGTTACTGGGATATATCAACTACGTTCAGTCTGTGAACATGCATATATTCTATGAATTTGATTTCAATGGGAGCTGAACCAGATCTTTGATCTCTTTAGCTCACAACAAGATTCGTGTAATCTACATATGGTGTAGATTCGTGTAATCTACATATGGTATCAATTGCTCTTAGCTTATTTGAGCAATGAGAGAAAACACATTCTAAGAGGATTATAAAAGAAGTAAATCAAAACTTAGTTGCAAGTTGAGGATCGGGGATCTGTGAATGTGGAACAAACAGACAGACAATCAGGGCCTTAAATAGCTCATAGTATCAGCATTATGTGAGGCTGGAGGGTGATATATAAAAATATTACATAAATCAAAATGGTAGAGTTATCAAGTAGCTGAATTATCGTTGCGCTAACCTGGAAAAGAATGGTCAGACACCTATTTTGCTGCTCTAGATACTCATAAAAATACTGTACCCTTTACATCTGGCATCTTAATTATTTTTCCCCAAAAAAGAAATATGTACAATTAATTTCTTTGTGTGTTCTCTACTCAATAAGTGCTCTGCAGATTTCTTTCCAGGCTTACTAAAGGAGCACTCAAAGATGATAAAGTTATTGCAGAGAATCCAAACAAATTCTTTACTTCAGTCTTCATAGCTAAGGATATTAAAGAGATTCCCAAACCTGAGCCATTCTTCTTAGGTGACAAATCTGAGGAACTGTCCCAGATTGAGGTGTCATTAGAGGGGGTTTTGGAAGTGAGGGTATGTCTAGACTACATGACTCGGTCGACAGAGCCATGTAGATTAGGTTTCTAGACATAGGAAAATGAAGCGGCGATTTAAATAATCGCTGCTTCATTTACATTAAAATGGCTGCCACACTGTGCCGATCAGCTGTTTGGCGGCACAGTGCGGTAGTCTGGACACTCCGCGATCAACAAGAGAAGCCCTTGTTGACCGCCCCGGTAAACCTCATTCCACGAGGCATAACGGGGCGGTCAACAAGGGCTTCTCTTGTCGACGGTGGAGCGTCCAGTCTATTGCGCTGTGCCGCCAAACAGCTGATCGGCACAGTGTGGCAGCCTTTTTAATGTAAATGAAGCAGTGATTATTTAAATCGCTGCTTCATTTTCCTATGTCTAGAAACCTAATCTACATGGCTCTGTCGACGGAGCCATGTAGTCTAGACATACCCAAACTGATAAACTCAATAGTAACAAGTCACCAGGACCAGATGGTATTCACCCAAGAGTTCTGAAAGAACTCAAATGTGAAATTGGGGAACTATTAACTGTGGTTTCTAACCTATCCTTTAAATCAGCTTCTGTACCTAAGGACTGGAAGATAACTAACATGATGCCAATATTTAAAAAGGGCTCAACAGGTGATCCTGGCAATTGCAGACTAGTAAGTCTAAAGTCAGTACCAGACAAATTAGTTGAAACTGTAGTAAAGAATAAAATTGTGAGACATATAGATGAACATAATTTGTTGTGAAAGTCAACATGGTTTCTGTAAAGGGAAATCATGCCTTACTAATCTACTAGAGTTCTTTGAGGGGGTCAACAAACATGTAAACAAGGTTGCATCCTATGGATAAAGTGTACATAGATTTCCAGAAAGCCTTTGACAAGTTTCCTCACCAAAGGCTCTTAAGTAAAATAAGTTGTCATGGGATAAGAGGGAAGGTCCTCTCATGGATTGGTAATTGGGTAAAAGACCAGAAACAAAGGGAAGGAATAAATAGTAAGAATGAAGCAAAATGCAGGACAATGTAGCACTTTAAAGACTAACAAGATGGTTTATTAGATGATGAGCAGAATGTAGAGAAGTAACTAGTGGTGTCCCCCCAGAGTCTGACCAATTCTATTCAACGCATTTATAAATGGTCTTGAGAGAGGGGTAAACAGTGAGGTGGCAAAATTTGTGGAGGATACTAAATTGCTCAAGATAATTAAGACCAAAGCAGACTTTGAAGAGCTTCAAAAAGATCTTAAAAAAAAAAAAAAAAGAGAGAGAGATTGGCATTGGAAAAGGTTCAGAAAAGGTCGTCAAAATGATTAGGGGTTTGAAATGGGTTCCATATGAAGAGAGATTAAAAAGACTTGGCCTTTTCAGTTTAGAAAATAGGAGACTAAGGGGGGATATGATAGAGGTCTATATAATCATGACTGGTGTGGAGAAAGTGAATAAGGAAAAGTTATTTACTTGTTCCCATAATTTCATTTGGTGACCTCTAGTTCTTAAGTTAATAGGTAGCAGGTTTAAAACAAACAAAAAGAAGTTTCTCTTCATGAAGCACACAACCTGTGGAACTCCTTGCCAGAAGATGTTGTGAAAACTAGGACTTTAACAAGGTTCAAAAAAAGAGCTACATAAATTCATGGAGGTTAGGTCAATCCCATGGAGGAAGTTAGGAGTTTAGGTTCAATCCCATGACTCCAGAAGCTGGAGCTTTAAGAAAACCCCGAAATATCATGGTGCTGATAAAACTATTAAAGTTGGCAGAACTGAAAATGCATATAAAGACAGTACTTAGTCTTTAGGAGTTATTAAGTCAAATCTATTACCTGTGTTCTGCAGGAGGTCAGACTGGGTAATTATGAATGTCCCTTCTGGCCTTAAAGTCTCTTAGTCTATGAGATTTGATTGTAATCAGACAGTGCTAGATCCATTCGCACTAGTTCTTAACTCTTAGGATGCCAGTCTATTAAACCCTTACCTGCATAACTTCAAATCAGATAGAAAAATTCTAAGTTTATCCCAGGTCTAGATTATCAAAACAGATGGGATTTTTCATTTTAGAACTGGACTAGAAATCAGGCTTATCATGGATATTCAACTCCCGTTGCACAACAAAGCTTTAGTACCAGCACAGTTTGACAGCCACATTATAATCAAACAAGCGTGCACTGCATGACTAGAAAAATCATCACAGCTACAAGTGCATTGCTATGATTACTGATCAACACCTACCTGCTTGGCTGAAGAAAGGATACCATGGGGTACATCATAGTTTTTTCCTGTCACTGAAGAATGTAATATGAACCTGCCCTAACTGGTTTTGTTCTATATTAAGAATACAGATTGGCAGAAAAATCAATAGTCCTATAAAATGTTTAATAGTACTCAGTGGTTATTGTTAGCATAAAGGAGGAATATTCTGGCTCATGGCTGAAAACAGTCATGAGATGAATTTTAAGAGTTTTATTTTTGTTTGCCATCAGTGGTCACCAATCCTGAGATCTGGAACAAAGTTCAAGGAAGATTCTAGTGTTGCATATGTTTGTATCATAGCTTGTAAGGACAGACACATGTCTTAGAAGCTGGAGTTTGAGTGTGTGCCTCTTGACCTTCAGTGCATGACACGTATGTGACAACCAACCAAAATATGGAAACAGTTGGGTTTTGCTGCATAGAAGTGATAGCGATTTTGTTTGTTATAGAATCTGTATGTAAAAATACTTCCTCATCAGGTGAATTAAATACAGCAGTTTCTTAAAAAGAAAACTGGAAAGGCAAATTCTACCATTCTTTCAGAACTAGAGAGGATCCTGGTTGCACATTAGCAGAATTGAACTCCATCGCCATTTGGATCATCAGCACAGATGTCCTATTAGTTGAGTTAAAAAGTAACTTATCTTTTCTGAGGGGGATGTTGCAGTTTCTTGCCAGCTAATATCTAGACAGCAGTTGAATGTTGGAGAGGTCAGAAAATTTAGAGGTTTTTCCCCTGCCTGTTTGAAGGGAATGATAGTGGCTACAGCAGTGGTTTGTTTGAAAATCAATGAAACATGTACTCCTACTCCTTTGGGTGCTTTTGAAAAATAATAAAAATCTTATTTATTTGCTTCACACTTCATTGTAGCACTCAGCTTCACTCAATAGAAAAATATTTTTCTATTATTTTCCTTTTCCTCCCCTTTTTCCAATACTTTGTCTTTATATCTTCTTTCTCTCCTTGCATATTCCTTTCTTGCAGTAATTACCAATTTTTTTCAGTGCCACTCACTTTCCCATTCTGTCCATTAATCAGCAGTTAACACAAAGTATGAGCATTAACTATTTATCAGTCTTTAGAGAGAGCACCCCAATTACATTTGGCTCTTGTCTCCCATAATCTGTGTATACATTCAAATAGTGTTTAAAATCTCACCTGGTTCACTTTTTCATTCCAATTAGAAGATGAAGAGCCTGGCTCAAAGACGACAGTCTGCACCATCTCTGGTCCTCAGCAAAGCACTTAACAAGTCCAGAACCATCACCAGGTGAGTTGATGCATTCTGCTGATTGCACTTTTTTCATTTCCTGAGCCCAAATCTTAAGATGGTTTTTCATGAGCGTTTATCCATACCGGGCTAAATTATGTCTTCAGGGAAAGCCATATTAAGGAGTGGAAAGAGGTGCCCTCCACTGCTTGCAATGTTAGCATATCTACTGTAAGGCATAATGCATCCAGAGATGCAAGGTGGCTCTTGCTACATTGCTACATCTTTTTAAAGGTATTTTCAGTTCTTCTCTTTCGCACAGTTATCCTGATGCTGGCTGATTTGCAAAGGGGGCAAGCATAGCTGCTCTCCAGGCCCACCCAGACCTGCCTCATATCAGCTCCATCAGGCAGCTTTAGTCAACCCCATTCCTTTTGCACTGGAAACCACATCTTGGCTGTTTGCTCTGGTGGTGAGATGGGCAGGGAAGGAAGGTGGACAATTCCCTCTTTCATTCTCTCCCCCGGTCCCTTCCAGTCAGAGTAGTCGTTGGGGTGTATGGGGCCTTACGCAGTACTATTAAACTGGTGCCCCTATGTCCAGTGGCAGATGGGGAAGGACAATTTCTTTAGAGATGCAAATATAAAATCTTCAGCAACTCAATAATGAAATATTTTAAAGCAAAATCTAAACTAAGGTCCTGTAGACTAAAACAGTAAATTCAGAAACTGGTAGAATATACCTGGGGTTGGCAAATACCTGTTAAATGGCTTCATTACCACTTAATGGCTCTTTCACAGATTCAGTATGCCACTAATAGCTCTGGCAGGCTTTTTCATTTTTAAGTTAACTAGATCCTCTCCAGAGGAAGCAACTACCGAACAGGTATAAGAAGAGGCAGGTAGGTGGAAATTAAGACCCAGTGGTGCCCCCAAATTTTCAGATGCCTATGCAGCTAGTATTCTATATATGGGTAAAGACAGCATTTCTCCAATTACCCCTATGCAGTACTAAGTATAATTCAGCACAGGCTGTTGTTTAAACTAATTTCTGCAATACACTACTGTGTATAACACTTCTCTTGTGCTATGTCGGCATCTTGTTAAAATTCAGTAGACTTTAAACTTGTAAAGTGCCAATGTTTATGAACTAGTGAACTGTCAAAAAGAATGTTATTACTTCAAAGAACAAGGAGAACCTTACTGAGAAGCATAATTGAGGAAAACTGAAAGCACAACTGTGCAAAGAATCACTTTCTCCCACACTGTGCTGTGGAACTTAGGGAACTAATGTGTAGGCCTTGGAAATTTTGCTGTTTAATCTACTTAATACCTGCATCCATAGTTGTTGTCCAATGGAATTTGTAATGGGGTTTACTAGCCCCGCACTGGGTAAGCCATGCTTAACCAAGTACACCTGGCTGAGGAAGTCCTGCACCTGCAGACCTGCTGGGCATGCCTGTTCTACAGCCCAGGTATAAAGACTTGAAGAGAGATTCAGTCTGGGCTATTTGTTGAGAAGGAAGAAAGGTAGTGCCAGAGCTCCTGGAGGTGAACCACAACTGGAAACAGACTTGAAGACCAGCCAGTGAGACACCAGAGATACTGCTGAGGATCTGGAGGAAGGACCCTGATGGAGAATGGTAGAAAGTAGCCGAGGGCAGGAGATTGTATCTTAAGAAGTTCAGCATGTTGTAATGAATCCCTGCTGAGTGAGCAGCGAGCCATGCCATTACTAATGGGCTCCTGAGCTAGGACCTGGTAGAGTAGGGAGGGCCTGGGTCTCCCTCCCCCTCCTCAATCTCCAACCTGTGGGGCCTGCGCCCACTGCTACTGACTTTGGTTGCTAGCCTGCACCGTTCTAGCGAGAGGAGTGTTTGTTATTGACTTTGACGGCTAGGCCTCTCTGCCCCAACGTGGGGCACTTGTTATTAACTCCAGCCACTGGGCGCCACAGCCCTAGAAAGAGGGCCATAGGTTCAGACCAGCCATTAAGTTATGACACACACAGGTTAGGGCGTGATTTCAGGAACCCCAGATACTCAACAGCTCCCTAGAGACAAGTTCACTACTCTGCAACAGAATTCCAGACTTGAAAAATCTGAAAGGAATTCTGAGACAATATCAGAGCTGCTAAAAAGTACTAGAAGCTGCTGCACGTCTTTTTATTTGTATTGAATCAAAAGGGGAAACATAGAACAAAATTCTCTAAATGGTGTTTGCCACTTTGTGCAATCTAGTGGTTGAATGCAGGATTATGAACTAAAGTGTTATAATCCTGTCTCTGACACTTCCTCTGTGACCATGAGCAAGTCTCTTATTTGCTCTGCTTTAGTTTTCAAGTTACTTAACTAATGCCTTAATGAAGAAGGTATGACTTTAATGCTGTGGTAACTTATTTACTATTTTCTCACCATCTTAGCAACTACCATAACATTTGTGATTTCACAGAACACTTTTTATATGCAGAATTGAATTTCTCAAAGGAGGGAGGGTGTGCTTTTTGGTGTGCTTTTTCATATATATTAGGAGTGGTGGCATCTTAAAGGTGTGATTGGACACATAAGAATAGGCACCTACAATATTTAGTCTTCAGAGTTTTCCTCCACTTATTGTCATCTAGCTCAGCATCTGTCTGTCCCTGCAATGGCCAGGTGGAGCGCTACCATCCATGGTGTGCCCCGCATGGCTAGAGCAGTTCCCCATTCACATCCCTAATCTGCAGTTGCTGAGTCTCACCTCCTTGGAAGGGATAAACTAATAACGGTATGCTGCTTCCAATATGTAGAGAGCTATATAACAGTTAAGTATTCTATCCCGCTATTCTAATACCATGGGTATCATCCCCCCCTAAAGGTCAATTATTAGGAGCCATTTCTACCAACAAAGTGTTAACATTTTAGTTTCCTGTTCCGTTGAATTCACTGAGAGAACTTGCCATTACAAGTGTAATAGAAGCAGGCTTGTGTCCTTAGAAAAGAACATAAGGTGACCCTTTGGATCATCCAGCATTCTCATTTTTCACTGAGTTGATACATTCTATCTTCTGTTGCATAAATTGCATTCCTCTTTATCAATAAACTGAATGAGTTTGAATTTCCTGCTCTGCTTGTTGTGTAAATGTTTAACTCTTATGAAATATTCTCTTTTTAAGAGAGCTGAAGAAAAATGAAACAACTGTGTTTTGTAAGCTCCAAATATTTTCTCTAAGTTATTTTAGTACTTAGTTCCTTTTGTTGTAAGCAAAATACCTTATTTTCCTGGCAGTGATTCCCAATGCCAGTACTCTAATACACTGACTTGTTAATCGCTGATTAATGTCTTATACTCAGACTCAAGATCCCATGCAAAGTTAGCATACGTCTGTAAGGTATTTTATATGAATTGTCTCACTTAAAAAACTCGTTCACTCTCCATATTTGTTGGAATTAATGAGCAAGTGCAAATATCTTATAAGAACAGGAAATACATAGAAACATTAGTCAGTTTATATTTCAATATCAGTTTATATATCTCAAGTGTCCTTAGACTGCATACGGCACGCCTTAATAAAATGCAAGTGCAGGGAATATTTGCCTTCCAGCACTGCAAAGGTTATTCACAATATTTTTTTCTTAAACTATTCTGATGTCTGTAGATGGTAATCGGTGTTCCCTCTAAGCTGTGGGCAGCACAGATTCACAGTTGATTAATCATCCTCACCCAGTTAGAGGCTCAGGGCTTGGTGCATGGAGCTCACTGACTGAGCAGAGCTGATTAATCACCTATGAATCATAGAATCATAGAATAATAGGACTGGAAGGGACCTCGAGAGGTCATCGAGTCCAGCCCCCCGGCCTCAAGGCAGGACCAAGCTCCGTCTATACCATCCCTGACAGATGTCTATCTAACCTGCTCTTAAATATCTCTAGAGAGGGAGATTCCACCACCTCCCTTGGCAATTTATTCCAATGTTTGACCACCCTGACAGTTAGGAATTTTTTCCTAATGTCCAATCTAAACCTCCCCTGCTGCACTTTAAGCCCATTACTCCTTGTCCTGTCCTCAGAAACCAAGAGGAACAAATTTTCTCCTTCCTCCTTGTGACACCCTTTTAGATATTTGAAAACCGCTATCATGTCCCCCCTTAATCTTCTTTTTTCCAAACTAAACAAGCCCAGTTCATGAAGCCTGGCTTCATAGGTCATGTTCTCTAAACCTTTAATTATTCTTGTCGCTCTTCTCTGTACCCTTTCCAATTTCTCCACATCTTTCTTGAAATGTGGTGCCCAGAACTGGACACAGTACTCCAGCTGAGGCCTAACTAGTGCAGAGTAGAGCGGCAGAATGACTTCACGAGTTTTGCTTACAACACACCTGTTGATACAACCTAGAATCATATTTGCTTTTTTTGCAACAGCATCTCACTGTTGACTCATATTCAACTTGTGGTCCACTATGACCCCTATATCCCTTTCTGCCATGCTCCTTCCTAGACAGTCGCTTCCCATCTTGTATGCATGGAACTGATTGTTCCTTCCTAAGTGGAGCACTTTGCATTTCTCTTTATTAAACCTCATCCTGTTTACCTCTGACCATTTCTCTAACTTGCTAAGGTCATTTTGAATTATTTCCCTATCCTCCAAAGAAGTTGCAACCCCACCCAATTTGGTATCATCTGCAAACTTAATAAGCGTACTCTCTATCCCAATATCTACATCATTGATGAAGATATTGAACAGTACGGGTCCCAAAACAGATCCTTGAGGAACTCCACTTGCTATCCCTTTCCAGCAGGATTTAGCACCATTAACAACAACTCTCTGACTACGGTTATCCAGCCAATTATGCACCCACCTTATTGTGGCCCTATCTAAGTTATATTTGCCTAGTTTATCAATAAGAATATCATGCGAGACCGTATCAAATGCCTTACTAAAGTCTAGGTATATGACATCCACCGCTTCTCCCTTATCCACAAGGCTCGTTATCCTATCAAAGAAAGCTATCAGATTAGTTTGGCATGACTTGTTCTTCACAAACCCATGCTGGCTATTCCCTATCACTTTATTACCTTCCAAGTGTTTGCATATGATTTCCTTAATTACCTGCTCCATTATCTTCCCTGGGACAGACGTTAAACTGACCGGTCTGTAGTTTCCTGGGTTGTTCTTATTCCCCTTTTTATAGATGGGCACAATATTTGCCCTTTTCCAGTCTTCTGGAATCTCCCCTGTCTGCCATGATTTTTCAAAAATCATAGCTAAAGGCTCAGATACCTCCTCTATCAGCTCCTTGAGTATCCTGGGATGCATTTCATCAGGACCTGGTGACTTGCTGACATCTAACTTTCCTAAGTGATTTTTAACTTGTTCTTTGTGTATCCTATCTTCTAAACTTACCCTCTCTCTGCTTGTATTCACTACGTTAGGCACACCTCCAGACTTCTCGGTGAAGACCAAAACAAAGAAGTCATTGAGCATCTCTGCCATTTCCAAGTTTCCTGTTACTGCTTCTCCCTCCTCACTAAGCAGTGGGCCTACCCTGTCCTTGGTCTTCCTCTTGCTTTTAATGAAGCTATGCTGCAACACAGCTTAGAGGGAACACTGGTGGTAATTGCAAGAAATTTGAAGTATAGAAGAATCTGACCTGATTATATGATGGTTGCTATAGTACTGTGATCTATAATTGGGTAGATTTACACTGGTGTAACTTATTGATACCAGTGGAATTACTCCAGATTTACACAAAGATAGTAGTAGAATATGGCTCATTGCTTCCAAAGGATGAAAATATTCAGAATGTTCTTTCCCTCCAATTTTTGGTTTTAAACTTCTTCTCTATACAACTTTGTCTGTCTATCTTCATGAAGTGATACTAGATGATCACACTAGCCCTTTTTCACATAATTAGATGATGACCTTTGAAGTATTTTGGGCAGGCTTTATGACTGAAATCTATTAAAAAAGGCTGGATCATGATCTAACATCTTGAGTGCTCTTAAGATCCTGAGAGCAATGCTGTGAGAAGTCTCGCACTCCTGCCGGGGTCACCAAAAGTAGAAAATTGAGGTTCCAGATGAGCACCAAAAAACAATGGAATGGAGCGAGGAATAGCAATCATGGCCAGAGAACTGCATTAACATTGCAGCACTGAATGAGACTTGATATGCATGAGGACAGTTTGAGAAGCAATGTGGTGGTTACGCTTTATTCTGGAAAGGAGTGGGTAACAATGAACAACAAATCTACAGAGTTGGTTTTGCCATCAAAAATGAAATAGCCAACCAACTCAGAATTATCAACTCACATCAGTGAATTACTCACGACTCTTTGCCTTAAACTTGCCAAGAACCAGCATGCAACATTCATCAGTGTATATATTCCAACTCTTGATACTGATAGGATCCTTCTTTGGTTTCCTTACACCAAACTCTCTTTGCCAAATTCTCTTTGCCATCCGCAAATAGGACAGATTTAATGCAAGAGTTGGACATGATTCATTGTAATAGCATGATCGGAAAGGAAGGAGTGGGTAAGACCAATTCCAGTGGAATTCTTTTTCTGACCATATGTGCAGAATACGATCTAAATATTACAAACACTCTGTTTCATCATTAGCACAAGTATAAGCTTTCGTGAGAATACCTGTGATCTCTAAGGATACATCTACACGAGTCCCCCAGTTCGAACTAGGGAGGCTAATGAGGGCGACCAAAATTCCAAATGAAGCACGGGATTTAAATATCCTGCGCTTCATTAGCATGTTCCCAGGCAGTCACCATTTTGGAAACTGACTAGCCCGGAATAACTGCCCAAATCTACACGCAGCAGTGAAACGGGAGTTCGAAGTAAACTCCTTACCTTGAATTAGCTGTTAAACCTCAATCCACGAGCAGTAACAGCTAATTCGAGTTAGGGGTTTACTTCGAATGCCCGTTTCACTGCTGTGTGTAGACACGGGCAATTATTCCGGGCTAGTCAGTTTCCAAAATGGTGACTGCCTGGGAACATGCTAATGAAGCACAGGATATTTAAATCCCGTGCTTCATTTGGAATTTTGGTCGCCCTCATTAGCCTCTGTAGTTCGAACTAGGGGGCTAGTGTAGATGTACCCTAAGGTATTGGCATCTGATCAACTAAATCACCTGATTGTGAAGATGTGTTGGCAGGTGCTGACAATTGTTGGATAGACCAGCACCTCATCCACTCCGCTACTTCCATCAAACTTGTACCAAAAGAACAAATGTGGAAGAATCCAACTAGATAGAAGATCAAAGTCGAGAGTCTTTTAAGGATCCAACTAAATGTGACCTGTTGTGGCTGTGCCTCCCTGAGAAACTGATGAATATGAAAACTGAGATGGAGGGCCCTGAAAATCACTAGAAAATACTCATATCCGCTATCTGTGCTCCATGTGAGGGAACACTGCGCTTCTCATTGAGGAAGCACAAACTTTGGATTGATGAGAATGATCAGGAAATTCAATATCTGGTCACCTGTAAACACAAGGTCTTCTGGGCTTGGCAGAATTGCATCAATTCCAAGCAGAAGCTATACACCCACCATCAACTTAAAGCTGAAGTTCAAAGAAAAACACCATGAAATGAAGAACAAACTATGGGAGGGGAAACCCGCCCCCCGTCTCCTTAGGGACAATGAATTGATCAGTGAATAGTGGACGACTTCCTGAACGATGACCTAACATTGACAAAAACTTCTTTGACTTAATCCTGCAACATCCTTCCAAGGATGATTGTCAGCACTCTTTGAAGATTTCAACAGGGATTCCACCAGATTCAGATGCCTTATTGTTCATTAACTGTTTGATGGCTTCCTTTACATCAAAGGAAGAGAGAAACTATATCACCAGCTTCATGCCCTAATGTTCAAGATTTGGCATTCCAGAGAAATCCCGGCCAATATTAGAGATGCCATGATCAAGACCATCTGCAAGAAAGACAAACTATCAAGGAATTGCCTTGTTGTGTACTTCAAGAAAGATTCTTGCCAGAATTCTCTTCAACTGGCTGCTTCCTCTTGCCAAGGAAATTCTCCCAGAATCACGATGTGGATTCAGTCTACCTCAATGTATCACCAACATGATCTTCACCATCCATCAACTTCAAGAAAAGTGCCATGAACATCAACCTCTGTACATGGCCTTCACTGATCTCACAAAAAGCATTCAACTTCATCAGTTATGAGAATCTGTGGAAAATTCTCTTCAAATTTGGATATCCATCCAAATTTGTTACTGTCCTCTGACTCTTCCACAACATGTCTGTGGTGGTGGTCAGCAACGGCTCCAGAATGGACCCTTTCCTAGTCAAAACAGGGGTCAAGCAAGGCTGTATCATAGCTTTGTTGTCACTTTTTTTTTCATCTTCCTTGCTCTTATCTTCCTTTTCATTGCTGACAAGTTTCCTTCTGGACTTGACTTCCAAAACAGAAATGACACCAAGCTCTTCCACCTCAATCACCTCTGTTCCAAGACAGGTTACCACTAAATTGGACATTGAACTCCATTATGCAGATGAATGTACATCATTTGCCCACTTGGAAGAAGATCTTCAAAAAATAGTTGACATTTTCTGTTGTGACCTGTGGACAGCCTCACCCCCATGCTTTATGAAATAGGCATATTTGTGTCCATAAATCCAACTTGAAGATGTTTGGGACAAATTGCCACATGTAACTTATCAGTCTTAATGTCTTAATAGACTAGGTCTGTATATCTTATTTTGGTGAATCATTCTTGTGTGTAAAGTTAGATACGTGGAGTATGGAATGGTTTATGGTTTTTAAACATGCAAATGAAAGCTATCAATGGTGTTTCCAATGCTGGAATGCCTCAGTGTCTGGGCAATCATGTAAACAACCCCTTTTGTCCTTTAAGTCTTAGCAGTGGTTGGTCCTAGGAAGTTATGTGACCTCTCTAACTGGTAGGGACCGGCCAGGTAATTTCTCATGTAAAAGGGGAATCTATAAAACAATGGGAAGCTTAGCTGTGTCTTTGTCTTTGGCCTGCATGACACTCCCAGGAGAATGAACTAAAGGCTCCAGGGAGAGGGAACTTCCCTAGTGTGGAGGCTTAGCTGGAATAAGAACAATTTTAGCGTGAGTTTGTAATAAGTTTGTACTGAGGTTTTTAGTGTTAGAACTAGCTAAGCATCTTCTGTTAATTTAAATTTGTAATCTACTTGGCTCTTTCTGTTCTCACTTATAACCACTTGAATCCTACTGCTTGTACTTAATAAAATTACTTTTATTTACTATCAATCCCAGTGTAAATAATTACTACTAGGGGGAGCATTCAGTATGTGCATTATCCTTTCATTGTTAAAGGAGGCTTACTTAAATAATTCGTTTGGGGTTCTGATCCTGTTTGGAGACTGGTGTCCCAGGAAGCTGGGCCTAAAACTGTATTTTCCTTGGACCTGGGAGACCAGGGAGCTGGCCCATCAGGATAGGGTAGTGAGAAGCCCCAGAGAGCAAGGAGGTAAGCATCAATGGCTTTGTCAGCACTCCAGGAAGCTTCCCACTGGGTCTTCTATGACCCCACCCTGTCACAGCCTGCAATCAACTCAAACTCATACTCAACACCAGGAAAACTGAGAGATTCATTCAACAGTCTCTGAATCATTGAGATCCCACTCCTATAATTCAGACCAATAGAGAGATGGTGTCAGTGCAGTTTTTGGATGCTTGAGAAAATGTGTCTTCAAAGATTAACATTAAGATTCAAGCCAAGGTTTTTGTGCCAGGATATTGTTTTACCTGCTTTCAGTGCTTTTTTTGTTTAAAAAACAACAACAAACAAACAAAAAAGGTGCCAGTACTCCAGGGGAAAAAGTTGTTGAGCTCTGACTGGAGGTGCCGGTATTGCGTATCGGGCAGTACCATCACAAAAAAAGCACTGCCTGCTTTTTTATACAGTGTTGAAAACTGGGTCATGTACAGTATATCATCAACAGTGCCTCCATAAGACCTTTTGAAGCCAGTGGCATAATCAGTGTACCTGTATCAGTGTTCTGGCCCAAGCCAAAAACTTCAACATTGAAGCTATGATCATCCACCACCAATTAAATTGGGCTGATCATGTTCTTTGAATGCCAGACACTTGATTTGTGAAGCAGGTTATGTTCTCATAACTGAGCCATGGCCAACAGACAAAAGTCAGGCCAAAGAAAAAAAGTACTTCATAGACACTCTCAAAGCCAACATGAAGTGCAATATTCAAATCAATTATATTTGGTAGGTCTTGAACTTAAATCGTTATTACGATTATTTTATAATGTGTATTAACTTAGCATTTAGGAGCCCCAGTCGTAGAGCAGGAGTCCATTGTGCTAGCCGCTATAAAACATACTGTCTCCACCCCAAAAGAGAATAAGACAGACAGCAGATGGATAGACACGCACTGATAGAGGAGTGCAAGAAAACCGAGACAATATTGGTCAACATGACAAGCAGTAGTGTCAGTGCATACAGCAGAGGAGAGTAGAAGGAAGGATCTGAAGGAGACTAGTGAGGTAGCTTTGAAGATGGTTTAGGGAGCTTCTCTCAAGACCGAGGGACAGGATAGGAAAAAGCATGAAGGTACCAGTTTGAAAGTGTATTAATGAAGGCCAGTATCATGGGCTATTATTGACATCCTTATCAATTTTCTTTTTCTAATTCAATGCTCTGCTGAAGCCGATAGTCCTTATAAAATTGATGTCAAGAGGTGTAGAGTTATGCCAATACAGAGTGCTTTTTGAAAAATACCCCCTAATTGTGATACTTCTAAATCAGTATCAGAGGGGTAGCCGTGTTAGTCTGAATTTGCAAAAGCGGCGAGGAGTCCTGTGGCACCTTATAGACTAACCGAAGTGTTGGAGCATAAGCTTTCATGGGCAAAGACCCACTTCATCAGATGCATGTCATGCATCTGATGAAGTGGGTCTTTGCCCATGAAAGCTTATGCTCCAAAGACCCACTTCATCAGATGCATGACATGCATCTGATGAAGTGGGTCTTTGCCCATGAAAGCTTATGCTCCAACACTTCGGTTAGTCTATAAGGTGCCACAGGACTCCTCGCCACTTCTAAATCAGTGGTTGCCAACCAGTAGATTGGGATCTACTGGTAGATCTTGGAGCCTCTGTCAGGTGATCGTGACTGGTTTGGCCAAGAGGCTATCAAGTGCCAGCACTTCAGCTGCACCTGCCCCCACTGCTGCTCATCTCCTGCCCTTTACCAGGGAGCTGCCCCTCCCACTGGGGAGCCTCCTGTTTTCTGGGCAGGGCAGGGAGGGAAAGGAAGAGTGCTGATATCAAAGCAGAGAGGGACACAGCAGGACTTGGGATGGAGTTTGCTAGCTGCTTTTGGGAGTGGTGCAGGACCAGGGTAGGGGTGAACCTGCCTTAGCCCCACCACTGCACCACTACCCAGGAGCCACCTGAGATAAGCAGGGCCCAGCTGGAGCCCACATCCCAAAAACCTACCCCAGTCACAATCCCACTCCTGGATCCCAAGTCAGAGCCCCTCTCATACCCCATATCCCTTAATCCAAGACCAGAGCCTGCACCCCAACCCTCTGCCCCAGCCTGATGAAAGTGAGTGAAGATGGGCAAGAGAGGGAGGTTGGAGGTAGCAGGGGTGGGGCCTCAGAGAAGGGGCAAGGATATTTATATATGAGGTAGATCTTGGATTGCACTTAAATTCAAAAAGTGATCTTGTGCTTAAAAGGGTTGGAGACCACTATTCTAAATTAAGCTGACTCCTTTTCCCACAAGAAGAAGGCAGAACTCACACAAGCTGTAACATATTATTTTAGAAGAATTTAGAATCAGTTTAATTTGTGGATCTACTTGACAATTTACAAATAGACTCTTGCATATTAAAGTGAAATGGTCAGGGATGAAACTATTCTTTGTGCTATTTATTATGTTTGAATAGGCTAGGTGCAAAGATTGTGTTAAATGTTTAAAACAATATTTTTAGATGGCTTTATAAAAACACTTAAGTAAGCCTCAGAAGGAAATAGATTAGAAAATAATCCTCATTTGTATGTTTAGGTTTGTATTTGCAGATGCATGGGGGGAGGGGGGAAGAGGGGAATTATACATTTAAAGAATTTCCTAGAGTTTTTTCCTTCCATTACATAGAATCAAGTTTCATGTTTTATGGAAACATTATTCCTTTACCTATATCACAATTGTTCTGACATATTGTCTTTGAAGGGTCCTGACCGAATGCTAAATATTCTTAGATATCAAAGATCTGATGTGTATTCTAGTAATATATGCCATTATAGGCACTAGGCAAATACAGTGTGTTCCCAATGTCTTGGACACTCTGTTCCTAAGGTTTTAAATGACGATAGTGGATGAGCCAATTTCTGTGACTAGATAAAGACAAAACAGAGTTTTAATAAATGCAAATTGCCAGAAAGCCTTAACTGCCTGCTGTCACTGGGAAGATCAGTATTTAGTGTGTTATTGAAATCAGCGTGTGTGGAAGAGAGGAAGAAAAGCTGATGTTAATAACTTTTATTTCAAATTGCAATCCTGTGTTGCATTTTCATTTTCTTTTTGAGATAAAGCACAGTCTGTGCATGTTTGATGACCGTTTACACCTCACAATAATATTCATGTTAGATCCTGCTCCTATCCTACTTCAGTGTTGCAGGCCCATAGCACATTTCATCCTGAAATATTTTTAAGTCACTTTTATGCAAAGGAATTGCTTCACTTACCACTGAGACACAGTCAGCTGTGGAATGTGGCAACTGCTTGCTATAGCAACCTTACTACCAAACTGCTTGCTTAGGCTATGTAGAAGACTATCATAAGAGGCAGTGATTGCCTTTTTGATCTTGTATAGAATTTAGCTGAGTGGTATTCTGGTCCATAGCTACGACTCCTAGGTGCCACGGGGATGCCAATAATAAATAATAGTCAGTCAAACTACAATCCTAATAGTGGTAGTTTAGGTGAATGTATTACCAAAGTAATCAAATATTAACAATTTTATTTATAAAGCAGCCTCAGGCAAGTGCTGGGGTATGGTGGAGGAGGACATTTGTGCAAAACTGAAACAGTGCACAATACTGTTATGTCAAATTTAGGGATACCACTGCAGGAAAAGGAGGGCAAAAATGAAGATGAGCAGGAAAGGTAATCCTCAGGGTAGGTTAGGTCACACTAAGAAATACCTTTTGTGAGAAACTAGGAAGATATAACAAAAGACAGAACTATGTAGCACTTTAAAGACTAACAAGATGGTTTATTAGGTGATGAGCTTTCATGGGCCAGACCCACTTCCTCAGATCAATATGTCATCTGCAATATTGACATATTGATCTGAGGAAGTGGGTCTGGCCCACGAAAGCTCATCACTTAATAAACCATCTTGTTAGTCTTTAAAGTGCTACATAGTTCTGTCTTTTGTTTCAGCTACACCAGACTAACGTGGCTGCATCTCTATCACTATTCTAGGAAGATATAAAGCCTTTAACTGAAAAATAATTGGCAGAGGTGAGTGTTGAGTAAACAAATTCCACATTCCAGATACCACCACAAGCAATGAAGTGCAGAGAAAACCATTAGAAGTGGGTTCAGGGAAGAGATTTCTTCTGTACTTAGTGCCTGCACAATATAGGTTTTAGAAACAACAGAGCCAGGTTAAAGTTACTCTGACACTTATCCACACCAGCTGCTCGTAAATTGGTGGGTGTTAGGTCATTACATTTGTTCAAAGTGAGCAAATGTGTGGCTGTATTTTGAGCTGCAGGAGGTGAAAAAGCCCTTTAGGGAGCCAGTCTGAGAGAATTACATTGATTTACTATCATCTGGGTAAAGGTTGCTATTGCAGAGTCTTCACAGAATAAATATGGGAGTGACATGCACAACCGAAGAATCACTTCTTTCACTGCCCACTTGGACATGGAAAGGGCATGGTCAAAAGTGATCCCAAGATTCTTCACCTCCACATTTTTTCCCATCAGATAGACACACACACAAAGGGAGAAACCCTCTCGTGTATGATCCAAACATTCCTCCAGGATAGAAATTGAATTTGTAGGATACAAGGGACCAAACCCCCCCCCCCCCACACACACACACAATTGCAGAGCTATGACTCTGTATTCCTCGGTTTAGAGAGATTTGTCCAAGAGACATCATGTATATTGAACAACATGGGAGAGAAGAGATGTTTTGCAGAACAATGAGAAGAGAAGGGAAAAAGTTAAGGGGGAAAAAGTCCTGAGCTGCCATGGAGCCCCATGGGAGTTATAGTTCCCAATCCTTTAAGTCCCCATTGTATATCTCCCAGTATGTACACCGGTGGCCTTTCTCTGTAGTTGGCTTCGATAAAGCCACACAACATTTCAGCCACAGAGACCAAGACTGTGGGTTGACAAACTGAAACCTTTTGGAATCTGGAATATTCAAATTGGGAATTTCCAATTAGAATTTTTTTCTGTTTTGTTTGTTTCATGAAATTTCAACTATTTATCCACATTCAAGGTATAAACAAATGTCAAAATATCTGAATTTCCCATTGGACAAAACCTTTTTTGATTAGCAACTTTAGAGTGCTATGTTTTTGTATTTAATACAACCAAATATGAATATACACAAGATTTTTTTAAGGTAGTTCTACAATGTATCGGTATGCTTCTCATCTTAATATAATGCCACATATTTAAAGTAGCCTAAAGTAATGATGATAAAGAAAAGATTGTGACATTTAAGGCACTTTCACTTCATGTTTATCTTGATTAATTATGATGCTGGAGTGCATGGTTTTCTTAAACTATGCACTTAAACCCTGATATTTGTGTGCAGTACTAGTTAGGGGAAAATATTATTAAAACTGTTAATTAGGCCTTTGAATTCACAGATGTGAGTTTCCTTTTTTCTTGTATATGTGTTGCAGAATGCACCAGTTATCCAATAACTGCATATAAACTGGCTTCTATAGTTATGTGTTTGCATCTGAAGATTGAAATGTGCTGCTTCTTTTAGATTTAGCAATATGCTGCTTTTCATTAAAAGGAAAAAAAAAAGGCAAAAGGGGGAATATCAGAAGTAAGCTTTCATAGGGTTTAAAGTTCAAATATAGAAATCAATTTTATGATTTACTATTTTACTAAATTATTATAATTAACACTGGCCCTTTAGAACATAATAGCCATTCTCTATCAGACCAAAGATGATATAGGTGTTTTGGGGCTGGAGCAGCTATAGCAGCCCTGCAGATCAGTGCCTCCTCCTTCTCCTCCCTCCCAGCACCTCTCACCCACTACGTATCAGCTGGGGGTGAGGGAGGCTGCTGCAAAGTCATCTCTGTCCATGGTGAGCCTGGGCCCGCTTTGGACAGAGGCTGTTCCAGCAGCAGCCTCTGCCCTGGTGGGTCCTATATCCCTGCAGACAGAGGCTGCTCTAGCCTCTGTATGTGGGGAGCTTGGACCCCTGGAGACAGGCTCACCACAGACAGAGGCTGTTCTGTGGGATGTGGAGCAAGCCACCATGGACAGAGGCTGCATTGCAACAGCCTCCCCCTACTTTCCCCCTCAACCCTGGCAGCAGCCTCTGTCCGCAGAGAGCTCGGACACCCGTGGACATGGCTGCTGCCATCCCACGCTGCTGCCTCTTTATCAGAAGCAGCAGCGTGGGGTGGCAGGCAGCTGGTCTGTGCAGAGAGCTGGTTTTTAAACTGGCTCTCCTCGCAGATCAGCTCCCAATACAGAGTCAGTAGTGCAGGGTGGCGGGGTGTTCCTGGGAATGGTGCCGGGAGCACACTGACTGCTGCCCCTGCCCCTGGTGACTGTTGAAAAGTTGTGTAACTGATAAGATTTTGTGCGGTTACACAACTGTTCAATTACACTATATCCAGCGTCCCTACTTCCTCTCAGATGTTTGTTACAGGATAATCAGGCAAAAGTACAAGGTCAAATAACTTATTTGGTCAGTGGGCTATACTTAGATTTTGTCAGTTATAGGCTGCCTCAGAAGTCAGATCAAACTTGCAGTCAGTCTACACAGGAACCTATGGCTGGGAGAGGAAGAGGTAGAACCATTAACACTAGCATGGATGACTAGAAGAACAGTATTGAAACTAGTTTGTGGAAAGGATTCCCAAAAGTGGGGTTGGCTGCAGATCTGGGGAGACTGGACAACTTGTAAACTTTCCCACTTCAGTGGAGTCCATAGTATTTGTCGGTGAGTTGTTTCCACTGAAGGACACCAAGTGCTAGATGGAAGCAGAAGAGAGTTGTCCATATATGGGCGCCTTCATTATAGCTGGCCTTCATAGGAGGGAGAGAATGAGGATTAAGAACATTAAAAACAGCCATAGTGGATTAGAACAACGATCCATCTAGCCCAATATTCTGTCTTCCATCCCCTGTAGTTTACACCCAGTGACTGGCAGTTGGATGCACGGAATGCCCAGAGCATGGAGCTTGCATCCATGACCATGCTGGCTAATAGCCATCGAAGGACCTAGCCTCCATGAATTTATTGAATTCTGTTTTGAGCTGCTGATACATTTTTGGCTTTCACAACATCACCTGGGAACGTGTTCCACTGGTTGACACTGCATTGTGTCAAGAAATACTATTTTGTTTGTTTTTAAACCTGCTGCCTGTTCATTTCTTTGGGTGAACTTTAATTTTTGTATTATGTGAAGGAGTAAATAACTCTTCCTTATTCATTCTCTCTCTACACCATTCATGATTATATAGATCTCTATCATATTCCCCCCTCCATTGTTTGTTTTCTAATCTTATAAGTCCCTACTTTTCTAATCTCTCTTTGTACAGAAGCGTGCCATATCCTTAATTGATTTTATTGCTCTTTTCTGTCCTTTTTCCAATTTTAATATAGCTTCTTTGAGATTGTCTGGTCCAAACTGCATGTTCCATTCAGGGTGTTTTTGCAGGTGTTTAGGAGATGCAAGAGGGGAGGAGACATCAGGAGGTCATGGAGCAAACTCCCACTGACCCTAACAAGCTTCAGGACTCCAGCAGGAAGCCGTGGGGCACTGATGTCGCTTCAGACATCTGAGATGAGCCCTTCTGCAAGTTACTGTGCCAGCTGTCGGAGGCGCTTTCAGTCTAATGAGCTTCTTGAAGTGTTTTGAAGTAAGGTTGGACCAGCAGCTATTACTGACACTTTTTACTTTGCCTATTTAAAAATCAGTGGGACAGGAAGTGAGGAGGTAGTGGGTGGACTGACAACTGTCTCCAGAACAGACACCCCACTCAAGATGTCCTCTTGAAAGGAGAGTGAGAGATGGTGCTTCCCCTCTAGGCCTTACAGAGCCTGGTGACCGGTGACTGGGAGCCGTGAATATCCAAAGAGGAACCGTAATGAGAACAGGGTAGTGGAAATTAATCTGTCCTTTATATACACAGTGGGCCAAAGTTCATCTGTGCTGTAATGCCAATTATTTCTGCAGAGTTTCAGCAGGATATATCAGTCTGATAGGTGCTGAATCAATGAGCTCTGTCACATCAGCAAGCTGACAACTTAAACAATCAGGAAGAGTTCCAGTCTGGCTACTTAAAAGTGAAGAAAGAGTACGGGTGGGCAAGATACCTCTCGTGGGCCAGATTCAGCCTGCCAAGCCACCAGATCTGGCCCACGGGCATCCCTCCCGGGACCCTCAGGCTCGCAACAGCTGCTGTTTGAAACACAGGGCTGCTCCATGTGACTCTCTACTCCAGAGGGGGGAGGAGGCGTCACGTGGTCTCCCCACCCCCAGCCCAATCCTCCGCTTCTATTGGCCAGAAATAGCCAGCCAATGGGATCTAAGAGATTGGAATGGGGGCAGCACAGACCTCTCCCCACTCCTGGAGCTGAGTGCCATGTGGAGGGAGCAGGCTGCATTTTCAATGTTCTGGAGCTGCAGCGGGCAGGGAGCTCAGCCTGCCTTGGGGGTGCTGCAGGCCGGGAGATGCTTAGTTAAGCACCTCCCAGCCAGAGCCTGCCTCTGGCACCCTGCCCCTCCCGCACTCCTGCCCCTTCCACACTCCAACTCCCTCCCCCAAGTCACCTTCCAGAGTCTCTGCACACACACCCCCACCCCAGGTCATAACTCCCTCCCAGACCTATACCCCTCCCCCAAGCCAGAATCCTCTCCTGCACCCCCACTCCCTCCCTGACCCTACACACCTATCTCCTGACCCAGGTCACAATCCCCTCCTTCACCAATCCCCCTTTCAGACCTCACACTGTCTCCTTCACCCCAGTCCCTTACCCTGTGTGCCCTTCTGCACCCAACCTCCATCCTAGACTCCCTTCTGCACCTCCTCCACAGAAAAGTGCGGTCCTTGACCACTTTCCAAAATCGTGGAGTGTTCTCTCTTCTTCCCCCCCAACCCCCCCAAAAAAAAATTATTGCCCACTCCTGAGTAAGAGATTGGGTGGGGAAGGAGTGGCTGGTTTGAATAGCCATTTGGACAGATGAGTAGAGCTTAGCAGCCTATAGTTGGAAAAAGAGCATGTTGATTTTAGCTCCTTGCTAACTGGCTGACGCAGGCTTTATAAGCTCATCTAAAATATCCAATTAAAACAGGAATGGAATAAATAGTAGCAAAACTGAACATAACATAGAATCCTATTAATGCTAAGGAAGGAAATGAAAGGAAACAGGTAAAAAGTGTGAAAAGAATCAAAATGAATATTAGAATATGTAATGTAGGGGGTTATCACTTAACTGTTTTAACAATTCAGTTTAAGGCTTTTTATATTGTATTAATTTGATAGTTTATAAATCAGTATGCTTAGTAATTAAAGACTCAAAAAAGGGAAGCTATCAGAAGGCCTGAAAATTAATAGCTGATAAAATTGACTTTAATTTTACTTATTCAGGCTCATACGTTTATTGCTTTGGACCAAGTGGTTGTTTGTTTGATTAAATTTCTCTGTATCATAAGCCCCCTGACTTTATAGTTGATGTAGCTGAAGCTCTGTAGCAAACTTTGCAGAATATCTACACACCAAGTATTTGAAGTCTCGAGTGTTCATTAGAGCGTTAAATAACTTGGGCTAAATTCTTTTCTAGTGTAAATTGGCAGAGCTCAATTGGAATGTATAGTGCTAACTTGTGCCAACAGAGATTTTGGTCCTTGGTGTTAAACTTAGAGTAAACATCTTGCAGCTGTTTATTAAAGCTTTTTTTAAAAAAACAAGAAACCTGGAAATAAACCAAGCCACATGTGTGTGTTCTTGACTTCAACCACCACTCTGTAGAGCATTCTTGCTGCATAAAGAATGTTGTCATTTCAGCTGTGTAAAAATGACTTCAGTGAAGTTTGTTTTCATTTAAACTGCCAGAGATCAATGGCAAAAGGCGCGGGGGGAAGGGGTTAACAACATATTTCACACTAATAGCTATGTAAGTATTTTATTGCATTTTTGTTCCTTTACTGCTTTTCAAGGAGGATACTGAAGAAACATGCATTATGCAGTTTGGCTTTCTTTATCATTTTTTTTAGTAATACAGAATTTTTTTAATATAATTTTAATTGTATGCAAAAATTTAAATATAATTCAATTGTTTGTTTGTTTATATAATTGTATGCAAGCTATTGTAAGCAGGGTCTGAATGAGCTCTTCCCTGACATCTAGTGTTGATCTGGGGAAGAGGAAGTGAGGAGCTGACCTGTGCATGGGCACACCTGCCTTGCCTAGATGCTTAGCATGATGGGACTGCTTTGCCTAAATTATCTCTTTTGGCTGATGTTGGAACACTGGTTACTTTGTTCTTGGGAATAGGGGAATTAAAGGGTGGTTATTCTTTTTGTGAATTGCGGCAGCAGAACTACGTTTGGCTTCCCTGACTGCAGGACTCCCCCTCAACTAAACTACACTTACTAGGCGGGGGACATAGGTTCCAAAGCTCAGTGGAGTTGAGAGAGGGTAGAAACAGGTACTTTTATGTGGTGGTATGGATGCTGTGTAAAGGTCCTAGATGCCATCTGATCATTCCCATCTTGTAACAGCATAGCCGATTTAAGATTCAGTTGAGAGTCTTGTTATGTACCAATAGAACTAAAATCATTGATACTAGATCTGAGCTTTTGTCTACTTTGGGACAGTGTCTCATGCACAAGACTGCTCAGTCTCACTAGCAGTGAGGCTCAGCCACTAGCAGCCCAAATCACTGAGAGCTGTGTTAGGAGGCGGGACCTCAAGATGTCACTGAGTAGAGCAGCAAGTGGCCGGCAAGGTGATTGGTAGAGGGAAGCAACATGGACAGCGGAGCAAGCAAGGTGCCTCTCCACACCAGTGTGGGAGGTGAACTCACACAGATGCACCTATGAACTCTGGGTTTTCACTGACTTATAGTAACAGCTGTAGGCTGAGTGGAGTGGAGGGAGAAGGGAATGGCATGTTAAAGGACCTTTTGGTTGTTGGACTTAAGAATTTGAGGTAAAAGGACACTGCCCAACATTCTCTGGGGTAAGTCTTTTGCTCATGGTTTTATTATATGTTTATGAATCCTGCTTGTGGCGTTTTCCCAAATTAGGGAGGGAAGTAATCCAGCATTTTATTAAAAGTCTCTTTTCTACACACAGACTCAGTGCTTGCCAGAGGGGAAATATTGCCTCTCAGGTGTGCCCAGGGTGATGTGTAATTGTCCTAGGCTACTGGGTGGGGGATCAAGCTGTTTTTTGTTGGATTTTTGAAAAAGAACACTCAGATTTTGACCCTGGCCCTCAGAAGTGTTACAGTACTGTATCTGACAGTAGTCATTAAGGAAATCTGCAGTGTGCATTGCACCCAATAAATTCATTAGGCTTTTGGAATCCAACACTGGAATTCAACACTGGTTTCATAATGAGCTACTTGAGCTATATTTACTGCTGATAAATGAACATGAACATGCCTGGTATTGTCAGAAAGCACTTCAAGGATCAAGTTGACTAACTCTCAAAAAAAGATTGGCTGCTTTTATGCTTAAAGTTTCTTGTATTAATAGTGAGTTTAATATTACAGCAACATTGTCGTTTTCTACAATCACCTTTCTCACGTATCTCTTTGAGGAAAATAAATACTCTTCTGGGCTGAACTTTCCTTATTCTCAGCCTCATGGTGAAATATATGTATTCCTATAATATAAAATACAGTCCAAGCTTTGTATATAAACCCCTAACTCAGTGGAGAACTGCAGTGAAAAAAGGCACCACCTCTTACTCTTCATGCTTGTCCAAGATCAATCTGTATGCAGAGGATCATATCTAACTGGACCAACCAACTCCAGTCTTGACTTGAATTGAGTTGGAGGAGTAATATTCAGCACCTGTTAGGCACCAATCCTACAAATTGTTCCATGTGGGCAGATCCCTGTGGGGAGTCCCCCTGAAGGAAATTGAGCCCTTAGTACTCAGCACCTGGAGCCAGTGGAGCTCTTGTGGGTACAGATGTAGGCTGTCCAGAACAAATATAAAGAACAGGCCCTTCTTCAGGCCCCCACCTTTGAAAATCTTATCCTGTATGCAGAAGACCTATGGAAAGAAAGGCAGAATGACCATAGTGAAAATATAATTAATTGGATATCATTAGTATTTCAAAGCCATAAAACATTTCTCAAATGACAGAGGTGCTTAATGACTACTTTGTTTTGGTTTTCACCCAGAAGTTTGATGGTGATGGGATGCCTAACATAGTGAATGCTAGTGCAAACAGGGCTAGGTTTAGAAGTTTAAAAAAAAAGTTAAAAATTACTTAGAAAAGTTAAATGTCTTCAAGTCACCAGAGCCTGATGAACTGCATGCTAGAATACTCAAGGAGCTGATAGCTAAAGGCTTAGATACCTCTTCTATCACCTTTGAAAAATCATGGAAGTCAGGAGAGATTACAGAAGACTGGAAAAGGGCAAATGTAGTGTCCATCTATAAAAAGGGAAATAACTCATAGACTCCAAGGTCAGAAGGGACCATTATGATCATCTAGTCTGACCTCCTGCACAGTGCAGGCCACAAAATCTCACCCACCCCTCCTAGAATAATCCTCTCACCTATATCTCAGATATTGAAGCCTTCAAACACTTTGAAGACCCCAAGATGCAGAGATCCTCTAGCTGTGATCTGTACCCCATGCTACAGGGGAAGGCGAAAAACCTCCAGGGCCTCTGCCAATCTACCCTGGAGGAAAATTCCTTCCCGACCCCAAATATGGCGATCAGCTAAACCCTGAGCATGTGGGCAAGACTGATCAGTCAGACACCCAGAAAGTTTTCTATAGTAACTCCTATCATCCCTCCATTGACCTATTTCCCGCTGATAATGAATCGTCAATTAGATACCAAGATCCTGTTATCTCATCAACCCAGGAAACTACAAACCAATCAGTTTCACTTCTGTGCCAGGAAAGATAATGGAGCAAGTAATTAAGGAACTGATCTGCAAATATCTGGAAGATAAGAAGGTACTAGGTAACAGCCAGCATGGATTTGTAAAGAACAAAGTATTGTTCTGGAGTATTGTGTCCAGTTCTGGGCCCCCAATTACAGGAAGGATGTGGATGCATTGGAGAGGGTCCAGCGGAGGGCAACCAGAATAATTAGGGGGCTGGAGCATATGACCTACAAGGAGAGGCTGAGGGAATTGGGTCTATTTAGTCTGCAGAAGAGAAGAGTGAGGGGGGATTTCATAGCAGCCTTCAACTTCCTGAAGGGAGGTTCCAAAGAGGCTGGAGAGAGGCTGTCCACAGTAGTGACGGATGGCAGAACAAGGAGCAATGGTCTCAAGTTGCAGTGGGAGAGGTCCAGGTTGGATATTAGGAAAAACTATTTCACTAGGAGGGTGGTGAAGCACTGGAATGGGTTACCTAGGGAAGTAGTAGAGTCTCTATCCCTAGAGGTGTTTAAGTCCTGGCTTGACAAAACCCTGGCTGGGTTGATTTAATTGGGATTGGTCCCCCTTGGGCCGGTGGCTGGACTTGATGGCCTTCTAAGGTCTCTTCCAGTTCTATGATTCTATGTCAAACTAATCTGATAGGTTTCTTTGATAGAATATCAAGCCTTGTGGATAAGGGAGAAGCAGTGGACATGGCATACCTAGACTTTAGTGAGGCATTTGACATGGTCTCGCATGACATTCTTAGCTATAAACTAGAGAAATATAACTTAGATGGGGCTACTATAAGGTGGTTGCATAACTGGCTGGATAACCATTCTAAGAGAGAATTTATTAATGGTTCACGATCGTTCTGGAAGGGCATAAAAAGTGGGGACGAGCTAGAGAAATGGTACATAAGAACGGCCGTACTGGGTCAGACCAAAGATCCATCTAGCCCAGTATCCTGTCTACCGACAGTGGCCAGCATCAGGTGCCCCAGAGAGGGTGGACCGAAGACAATGATCAAGCGATTTGTCTCCTGCCATCCCTCTCCAGCCTCTGACAAACAGAGGCCAAGGACACCATTTTATCCCCTGGCTAATAGCCTTTTATGGACCTAATCTCCATGTATTTATCCAGCTTCTCTTTAAACTCTATTATAGTCCTAGCCTTCACAGCCTCCTCTGGCAAGGAGTTCCACAGGTTGACAACACGCTGTGTGAAGAAGAACTTCCTTTTATTAGTTTTAAACCTGCTACCCATTAATTTCATTTGGTGTCCTCTAGTTCTTCTATTATGGGAACTAATAAATAACTTTTCTTTATCAGCCCTCTCCACACCACTCATGATTTTATAGACCTCTATCATATCCCCCCTCAGTCTCCTCTTTTCTAAACTGAAAAGTCCCAGTCTCTTTAGCCTCTTTCTCATATGGGACCCGTTCTAAACCCCTAATCATTTTAGTTGCCCTTTTCTGAACCCTTTCCAAGGCCAAAATATCTTTTTTGAGGTGAGGAGACCACATCTGTACACAGTATTCGAGATGTGGGCGTACCATAGTTTTATACAGGGGCAGTAAGATATTCTGGGTCTTATTTTCTATCCCTTTCCTAATAATTCCTAGCATCCTATTTGCCTTTTTGACCGCCGCTGCACTCTGTGTGGAAGTTTTCAAAGAACTGTCCACGATAACTCCAAGATCTCTTTCCTGATTTGTCGTAGCCAAATTAGCCCCATCATACCGTACGTATAGTTGGGGTTATTTTCCCCGATGTGCATTACTTTACACTTATCCACATTAAATTTCATTTGCCATTTTGTTGCCCAATCACTCAGTTTGGTGAGATCTTCTTGGAGTCCCTCACAGTCTGCTTCTGTCTTGACTATCCTAAACAGTTTGGTATCATCTGCAAACTTTACTACCTCACTGCTTACCCCTTTCTCCAGATCATTTATGAATAAGTTGAAAAGGATTGGTCTCAGGACTGACCCTTGGGGTACACCACTAATTACCCCTCTCCAATCTGAAAATTTACCATTTATTCCTACCCTTTGTTTCCTGTCTTTTAACCAGTTCTCAATCCAAGAAAGGACCTTCCCTCTTATCCCATGGCCATGTAATTTACACAAGAGCCTTTGGTGAGGGACCTTGTCAAAGGCTTTCTGAAAATCCAAGTATACTATATCTACTGGATCCCCCTTGTCCGCATGTTTGTTAACCCCTTCAAAGAACTCTAATAGATTAGTAAGACAGGATTTCCCTTTACAGAAACCATGTTGACTTTTGTCCAACAAATTATGTTCTTCTACACGCTTCACAATTTTATTCTTTACTATTGTTTCGACTAATTTGCCCGGTACTGAAGTTAGACTTACCGGTCTGTAATTGCCAGGATCGCCTCTAGAGCCCTTTTTAAATATTGGTGTCACGTTGGCTACCTTCCAGTCATTAGGTACAGAAGCCGATTTAAAGGATAGGTTACAAACCACAGATAATAGCTCAGCAATTTCCCATTTTAGTTCTTTTAGAACCCTTGGATGAACGCCATCCGGTCCTGGAGATTTGTTAACATTAAGTTTTTCTATTTGTTCCAAAACCTCCTCTAATGACACTTCAATCCGGGACAGTTCCTCAGATTCATCACCCACAAAGGACGGTGCAGATTCAGGAATCTCCCCAATGTCCTCAGCCGTGAAGACTGAAGCAAAGAAATCATTTAGTTTCTCTGCAATGGCTTTATCGTCCTTGATTGCTCCTTTTATAGCTCGATCATCTAGGGGACCCACAGGTTTTTTAGCAGGCTTCCTGCTTCTAATGTACTTAAAAAACATTTTGTTATTTCGTTTTGAGTTTTTGGCTAGCTGTTCCTCAAAATCTTTTTTTGCTTTTCTTATTACATGTTTACACTTGATTTGACAGTGTTTATGTTCCTTTCTATTTATCTCACTAGGATTGGACTTCCACTTCTGAAAAGATACCTTTTTGTCCCTCACTGCTTCTTTTACATGGTGGTTAAGCCACGGTGACTCTTTTTTAGGTCTCTTGCTATGTTTTTTAATTTGGGGTATACATTTGTTTGGGGTATACATTAATTTGGGGTATACATATGGTCTGAGGTAAATAGGATGAAGTTTAATAAGGACAAATGCAAAGCACTCCACTTAGGAAGGAACAATCAGTTTCACACATACAGAATGGGAAGTGATTGTCTAGGAAGGAGTACAGCAGAAAGGGATCCAGAGATTATAGTGGACCACAGGCTAAATGAGTCAACAATGTGACACTTGGGAAAAAAACAAATATGATTCTGGGATGCATTAACAGAAGTTTTGTGACCTAGACAGGAGAAATCATTCTTCTGCTTTTTACTGATTAGGCCTCAGTTGGAGTATTGTGTCCAGTTCTGGGCACTCCAAGAAAGATGTGGAAAAGTTGGGGAAGGTGCAGAGAAGAGCTACTAAATGATAAAAGGTCTAGAAAACATCAGCTATGAAGGAAGACAGAAGTAATTGAGCCTGTTTTGTTTATTATTATAATGCAGATTGCCTAGCTCCTAGGAGTGGTAGGGACCTTGAAAGGTCATCAAATCCAGTCCCCTGCCTTCACAGCAGAACCAAGTACCATCCCTGATGAATTTTTGCCCCAAATGGCTTCCACAAGGATTGAACTCTCAACCCTGGGTTTAGTAGGCCAATGCTCAAACCACCGAGCTATCCCTTCCCCCTCCTTTTAGAAAAGAGAAGACTGAGAGGGGACATGCTAGCACTTTTCAAGTCTCCAAAAGGGTGTTACAAGGAACGGAGAAAAATTGTTTTCCTTGGCCTCTGAGGATGGGACAAGAAGCAATGGGCTTACATTGCAGCAAGGGAGGTTTAGGTTGGACATCAGGAAAAACTTCCTGTTTGCCAGGGTGTTTAAACACTGGAATAAATTGCACAGGGGAGTTGTGGAATTTCTGTCACTGGAGATATTTAAGAGCAAGTTAGACATCTATCAGGGATCATCTCATCGGTGCTCAGTCCTCCCATGAGGGGCAGGGGACTGGATTTGTTGATCTCCTGAGGTCCCCTTTCCAGTTCTAGTATTCTATGATTCAATTTTTTGAATTTTCCTCCTAATTGGTATCTTTGGCTGGTTTGAGAAAATGAGAAGCTGCTTAAACTGGGCTTTGATAATTATACAACTGTTCTTTAAAGACCTGATTCCCTGCTGGGTAAACAGTCCTCTGTTGTTTTCTAATTCTTTTTAACATGGCAAGTGAGCCTCTAAGGCTGAAGCAAAATACAGGACTATGTAGTATTTTAAAGACTAACAAGATGGTTTATTAGATGATGCGCTTTCGTGAGCCAGACCCATTTTGATCTGAGGAAGTGGGTCTGGCCCATGAAAGCTCATCATCTAATAAACCATCTTGTTAGTCTTTAAAGTGCTACATAGTCCTGTATTTTGCTTCAGCTACACCAGACTAACACGGCTACATTTCTATCACTATTCCTCTAAGGCTGTGTGCTCTAATAACATATCCACATACTGGGAGCCAAATTTGCCACTGCTGTATGCAGGCCTAAATCCATTATCTCACTCCTGCTTATGGCCATCGTGAATTTGATCCATGCACAGAAGAAACTCTCCTTACGTTTTGACACATATTGCATGATGATCTGCTCCCATGATATTGTCGAGATGGTTATAATACATGTGCAAGTCTTTAGCCAAATGATCATTTTACTGTTACACTGAAACTAGATAAGTGTTGAAGTCTTGAAATGTTAACATTTGTTTTGAGTGCAATATGAACAGTGTGTGGTTGGGTACTTTCTACTGAGTTATGGGTTTGGATGTTTTCCTTTTATCAGTGGGCTGCAATCCAAACTATAGCTTTGCCTTTTGGTTTGTTCTAGTACTGTTGCTAATTGGTTCATAGGTAGGGAACTTGAATGCAAAAACTTATGCCAAGAAATATGAGTAGAATTACTGTGCATTAAAAAGTATTTCTAAGAGGGAGCCAACTTGGTTCTTAGTCTCCACTTAGCAGTGCCTGCCTGCCTCGTATTTCTTCTGGCAAGTCTTGGATTAAATTTATGTTGAAGGCTTCTTCTCAGAGGAAATCTAGTGCAATTCAAGATATGAAAATGAGACAACAATAGTGCAGTGGTTGCCACCTGCAGTGTCAGAGCCAAGTTTTGCATCTGGGAGATCAATACATCATTGGCAGTGCACTGGAGAACCAGCCTGCCATGCAGTCACCCACCAGCATCAATTCCTGTCCCAAAGGGCGGGGTGGGCTGGGCCTTGTGACCTAGTTTGTGGGTTACAGTGACAAGGGACTCTATATGACATGTCACAAAGCCCAGAGTGGAGAGCTGGCTCTGCCCCATAGGACAAGAACTTCAGCAGGCAAATGAGTGAGGGACAGGATCACTCTCCTTCCTGTTCCATATGAAAATGTTATGTTACACACCTCCTCTAATCTATTCTGTAATTTGCCTGAAAATGCACCACAGACCTATCTAACAGGCCTTGTTTGCTCCCCTGTTAGCTCCACCACTGGCCACCTGATCTGTTTACCCTTCCCCCCCGCTCCCCAAAAAAAGGGGGCTTGAGAATTACAACAGGGTGTGCTGGTGCAGACCCAATGGCTGTGTCTACATTGGCACCCTTTTCCGGAAAAGGGATGCTAATGAGACCAGTCGGAATTACAAAGCCGCGGGGGATTTAAATATCCCCCGTGGCATTTGCATGAACATGGCTACCGCTTTTTTCTGGCTCGGGCTTTTGCTGGAGAAAAGCGCCAGTCTAGATGGGATCTTGCGGAAAATAAACCCTTTTCCGGAAGATCCCTTATTCCTACTTGTAACATTCTCTGAAAACAAAGGAAAATCAAAGACTTTACTTTCAATTATTTTTCATTTGCAAAATCACCAGACTTCTGATCAGATTTAGGTAACAATATAGTAGAAACGTTGCCTGATGCCCTCTTTACAGTGGTGGCAGTAAGTGGGAAATTCTTGGTAGAAGAGTCTAATTATGTCCTACATGTCTGGCCTGCACTTAAAACTAACACTTGCATAGCTATGCCAGTCAGAGGTGTGAAAAAAATACATCTGTTAGCCCACATAGCTATGCCACGAAACTCAGTGTAGATGAAGCTATGTCAATTGAAAAGGACTTTTGTTGGCATTGCTAATGCTCAAAGAGGTGGCATGCTTATACAGGCAGTCCCCGAGTTACGCGGATCCGACTTATGTCGGATCCGCAGTTACGAACGGGGTTCCTCTCCCTGGTCTCCAGCAGACCAGGGAGAGGAAGCAAAGCGGCGGAACACGTGGGCAGCAGACAGGGTTGTCCGCTGCCCACGCGCTCCGAGGCTTGGCTCTGCTTCCCCCCACCCCCGGTCCCCTTGGTCTGCAGACCAGGGGAATGGGGGGGGGGGCGAAGCAGAGCCAAGCCGCGGAGCGCCTGGCCAGCTGACAGCCCAGAGCGTCTGGGCTGTCAGCTGATCGCGCGCTCCACGGCTTGGCTCTGCTTGGCTCTGCTTTGGCCCCCCCCCCCCGTCCCCCCGTCCCCCTGGTCTGCAGAGGCACTCTGGGGAAGGCACCAGGAGGGCAGACATTTCCTGTGGCTGCTTGCTGAAGCTAGCTGAGACACGTGCCTACAGGGGCTCTTCTCTACAGCCGTGTGTCACACACCACTCCTCCACTGCCTACCCCCTTGCGGGACAACAACCTTACACTGTGCTCTGGTTGCCCTTGTGGACACTACGACACTTCCAACATGGAACTGGAGCTACTGTAGAGCAGTGCAAGGCTCACAGGACTTGTGCTGCATCTCATAGTGAAGTTCATCCACACTACCCATGTGCTGCTTTAGGAGGACGACGACCAGCCCCGAACCACAGGACCCCTTCACCCAGGCCCTATCAATCCTTCTGCAGCAAATGATCCACCATCCATTGCACACCAGAGAATGCAGCTTCTGGTAGAGGGAGGCCAGTTCCGACTGGTGGGACGGTATCGTCCTGCTGCGATGGGATGACCAGCAGTGGCTCCAGACCTTCCGCCTGCAGAAGGCCACCTTCCTGGAGCTCTGCAAGTGGTTTACTCCCACCCTAAGGCAACAGCACACCCGCATGAGACCTGACATCCCCCTGCAGAAGTGTCACCATCGCTCTGCGGAAGCTCTCCACGCCAGACAGCTACCTCTCTGTGGGGAACAAGTTCGGCATGTGGCCATGCTTCTGCAGGTAGTCACGGTCATCAACACCATGTTATTGCAGAGGTTTGTCACTCTGGGCATTGTGGATGGCTTTGCTGCCATGGGCTTCCTAAACTGTGGGGATGGGCCATTGGTCGGCCACCAGGATGGGAATGTAAGTGCCGTCTGAGTGCCTCAAACTATATCAACAGAAAGGAGTATTTCTCAATTGTGCTCTACAACCTTTGGGAGATCAAGGGGGAGACTTTCCTGCCAGGATGGACAGCAGAGTCTGAATGGCTGGCCAGGGCATACGAACAACCAGACACCAGCGCCATCAGGAGAGCACATCAGGAAGCTGTGCTCATCGGCAGGCCTTGAGGGAGAGTTTCAGCCAAGGCCACCAATGAGACTCTCACCTGGGCCTCTCCACAAGGGGCCTCTGCATTGCCCCTGTGTGCCTTTCCTCCGTCCCACACTCCTCACCTTCTCCCTCCTCTCCAGAGCAAATAAAACAGCCTTTTTGTTTGGAAAACACAACTTTATTTATTTGGGGGATATACAACAGGGGAGGGACTAGGGAAAGAACCTGGAATGTGGGAGGGGGGGCCCAGAGATGGGGTTGGGACTGGCACCTACCTCAGGTAGCTTGGAAGGCTTTGGCTGCCAAGGAGGTCCCACTACCACGTGTTCACTGGGCCTGGCAGCCCCTGGGGAGGCTAGGAGGAGAAGCCATGGGGGCGGAGGTAGGGATTTGTGGGGGCCCAGGGGCAAGGAGATGGCTGGTGGCCTGCTCCATGCACGCGGCCATGTTCTCCTTCACAGAGGTTATGGAGCAGCACATAGTCTTGTGCTGCCGTGCCATCTGGTTCCACATGGCCTTCCGTTGCTCCTAGTCAGCCCAGTGCTCCTCTCAGCCGGCAGCCCGCTCCCAACACTCCTCATTGAACCCCCAGATGAGGGACTGGGGGCAGGCCATCTTGTCTCACAGCAGTCTTCCCGGGTTTGCTTACTCCACTGGAACCCCTGGAGTCAGCAAGTTGGTGTGGGAGGTTGTGGATGCACCATGCTCACAGCTGTGCGATTCCATGACCCCAGCCTCCTTAGTGGTGGCTTACTGTGGGAAGGTGTCCCACCAAGGAGGCCAGAGTAAGGCAGGCCTCACCAAGAACCTTGTGAGAAGGACCAATGTGTTCCTGTGTGAGAGTGTCATAGAGCTGAGTGCTCCGGACTGGCGCTCTATGTGCACAGGCTGTTGTGCGACCCCCAGGCAGAGAAGGCCAAGTGAGGCATGTGCAGTCCCTTGCAGTGTGTCACCTGCCCCAGTGTGTATAGGGAAGTTTATGGAACTCACCTGAAGTGCCTTCGCTGGGATTGTCTGAGGCATCTTGGACAGGGGGACTGGCTCCAGGGTGAGGAGCAGCTGCTGTCTGGCAGGCATGGTGTCCTGTCAGGCCTGCTCCTCCTCTTCTTCCTCCTGCTCATCCTCCTCTACAGCCCCACCTTCGCAGAGGCTGATGCTGTGCATGTCCTGGCCAGACTTGCCAACAACGGGGGGGAAGAGGGAAACCAGCCCTCCTCCCAGAATGACATCGAGCCTCTCATAGTAGCGGCAGGTGTGAGGAGTCGCCCCAGAGAGAGCACTTTGCTCCCTGGCCGTAGTGTAGGCCTTCTGGAGCACTTTTATTTTAATGTGGACCTGGTCGAGGATCCACATGTGTCCCTTCTCATACAGGCTGGCAGCCATATGGTCGTAGACATCTGCATTCTTCTCCTGGTACGGAGATCCTGGAGGTTGGTTTCCTCCTCTCAGACCTCAGTGAGGTCCAGGATCTCTGACAGTCCAGGCCAAGGCCCTCTTTCACCCTGGCCAGGGGCATCCAAGGGTGCTGCGGGAGTACTGGCAGCCGTGGAGGGTTCAGAGGGAGCTCAGGCCATGGCTCATGGGATTGGTGCTGTGTGGCATGGGACTGGCAAAGCTCTCCTCATGCAACAAGCCCTTCCCCTTCTGCCTGCAGCTTTAAGCATTGGAGTTGTCATGTGTGGCCAGAACATCCACAAGATGCAGCTGTTAGGCCTCTGAAGGCCAATTATTTTGAAATAGCAGCAGCTGATCATCCACACTAATGCTGTTTCAAAATAACAATTTCTACATGAGCTTATGCCCCAAGGAAAGCAGGAGTATAGATTTCAAAATAACCAACCCGTTATTTGAAATAATGGGCTTGGTGGTATGTGGATGCTCTGCTTGTTGTTTCAAAATAAGGTGTAGACGAGGGCTCTGATGAACCTAAAGCTCAGATCCAGAGTCCATTGAAGTCATTGGAAAAGCCTCCCCTTGATGACAGTAGAGTTAGGAGCAAGTACCTAGTTATTACTTAACAAATGCTGTGTTAAGTGTGTCTGTAGAGTACAATACCAATATTTTGCTCTGTTTCTCCTGTGAATAAACTTTTAAAATTACATTGCTATTGTACTTTAAATTGAAAATAAATATTTCAGTACTTACATTAAGATATGACTAGCTCGGAAACCTTCATGACAACTACGGGGGTGAGAATCTTTGGTTGTATTTTTGTACTTTCAGGTAAAGAAGATATCTTAATAATTGAGCACTGAGATGTTTGTTTTCATGCTAAGTGTAACATAATTGTATCTTTCAGTGGTTAGCTGGTTCTTCATGCTGACTCCGAGTAGTCCTTACACATCCGATTGTAAAGCTCTTTTAAAATGGCACCAAGCAGGTGCATATTTTGATTCATTTAAAAATAGTGAGCGAAATCCAGGCTGTGGTGAAGGCAGTGCAGAAATTCCCAGGCTTTCCTAGCCAGGCCTCTCAGGTGACAGCCTGACATTTGAACCCTTTGCCTCTTGGAGTTCTAGAGTCCAGGTCCAGCCCAGGCCTGAACATCTACACTGCAGTTAAACAACCTTATCAGCCAAGCCCCATGAGCTTGTTCCAGTTGGTGTGGGCCACGTGTGGGTGTTTACTTGCAGTGTAGAGACACACTCGGAGGCTTACATTGGGGTTGGTTATAATAGAAACATAACAGCGTGACTTTGTTTTAACACTTGTCATAACTCATTTCAAATTGGCATTGCGTGAACCCTGATGGGCAGCATACGCCAGACCAAAACATTAATAATTTCTGCCTTATTTTCTGGTCTGAACACTAGAGGAGTGTGTTTATGTTGTGGAGTCCTTGATAATGTGTAACTCACACACCTACTAGGTGTGGTTCACTGTCCCATGTAGTGGCACTTAGACCACTTACAGAGAGAGAGAATGAGTATTCTCACAGCCTTAGCTGAGAGCTAGCTGGCTTTTAGTTCAAGCAGTAAAGGCTTATGCACTAAACTTCAGAGTTTCCAGATTCAATTCCGCTTGTCAGCACTGCAAATGCAGCCACAAATTAATCAAAATCAGAGAACTTCCAAGGATAGGAGTCCAATGAAAGTGGTTCTCGAGTGTTTGTGGTGTTATCCTCCTCTGAAGTGCTGAAACTCCTTTATAAAGCTCTTAACCCAGTGTTCAACTCTGACGTGGCTGAAAATCCTGGACTATCACAGTTCTTGGTGTGTGGTTGTTTAGGTGACAAATGCTAAGTATGGAAAGGCTGTGTTGAATGTTTGGCAAGCAAAGAGAGTGGTTCCTTACTAGGTGCCCTTGACAACATCAGGTGTTTCTGGAGAGGGTGCAGAAGGGCTGTGCTGCAGCTATGACCCGGAAAAGGAATTCTGACTTGGGGTACGTCTAGACTACATGCCTCTGGCGACAGAGGCATGTAGATTAGGCTACCCGACAGAGTAAAATGAAGCGGCGATTTAAATAATCGCCGCTTCATTTAAATTTACATGGCTGCTTATTATTTAAATCGCCGCTTCATTTTACTCTGTCGGGTAGCCTAATCTACATGCCTCTGTCGCCAGAGGCATATAGTCTAGACGTACCCTTAGCCTCAGTTATGAGGGGACTCCTGAGTAGCACACACTAGCCTAGTCCTATGGGAGAGCTCAGCATTCTTTCCTGAACCCCTTGCCTGACCAGCTAGCTGGCTAATTCAGGGGGAATAGGGCTATGACCTTTATAGGTAGTTAATGCCTATGGGGTGCTAGGAAGGAGCAGGGTCAGCAGCTCTCCCAAGCCAAGTTCTGATTGGCCCTGTCTGGGAAGAGGGTGGGGCTGAAGAGTGGTTTATTGTGCCCTCCCTCACCTTGCTCCATCACATTATACTCGTATAACCTCTTTGTTCTCTCACCCTTGCATCTCTTAAGATCCCTGCTGCTTAAGAAGGATTAGGCCTCACTGCCACAACAAGTAACTTTATTTTTGCATTGTTCATTTTTAAAACTCCTACTCCTCCCTCTCTCCCCCTTGCCTAGAGGGAAATTGAAAGTGAAGGGAAACTCTCAAAGTGAGAGAACGTTTTTTGAAAATGTAGGTTTTTAGCCACGCTTAGGATAAATATGGACTTTCCCTGGCAGCTCCTCACCGCCTCCTTGCAGCTCAGTGAAAGTGAGTCATGCTTATGTAGGCTGATCAAAGTTCTTATCCTTTCAGCACCAGCTGTCAGGATTTCCTCAGTCAGCATTTACTGCTGGACCCCTCTAAGTAATCCAAGTGCAGGCAGCGGGTTACAAACACAGAGAAGCAGCCAGACTGAGAGAGAGATCTGGAAAGGCCCATGACCTTATCTGAGAACACACTCTGCTCACAATCTTCTTTCTGCATGTCTCTCCTCTGCATTTGTGGCTATCCTCTTATAAGGGCCATCCTTTTGCTACTGACGTCAGTAGGAGTTTTGAGAAGAGTACGGTTTATTCTGCCTTGTTTATTCTTAGCAAAATAAAAGACCACTCACCCTTGGATGCGTTTTTCAAAGGTACTGAGTACCCTCACTGGAAGTAACTGGAGCTACAGGTGCTCAGTATTGCCTAGAATCAGGCCCTATCTGCGTCACTTTGCTTTCTCTGCAATGGGGAAAGGGTTGAGTAGCAGATTTTGAATTAGGGATGTAATAGTGTAGTTGATTAACCAATAAGCAAAAGCTTATAGGTTAATGCTATAACCTCCCCCACCAATACATTTTTTAGCAAGCTGGCCAGCAACCTGGCTCACTCCTAGCTTGCGACAGGTTTGGGACCTACCCCGCTGCAGATCTGCATTTTAAAATTTATTAGGAGCTGAGCAGGCAGGCAGCCCAGCTCAGTCCTGGCTCATGCTTAGTCTAGGACCTACCCCCGCTGTGGCCCTACATTTGAAGTGTATTAGGAGCTGAATGGGCAGGCAGCGAAGCTGAGTTCTGTCTCGCACCAGGTCTGGGACTTCAGACATCCCCCTAGACAGGGGCTGCTGCCCCCCCGTGTTGCTGCCTCTTTATCAGAGGCAGCAGCACTGGGCGACAGGCAGCCAGTCCGCAAAGGGAGCTGGTTTTTAAACTGGCTCCCCTCACGGACCAGCTCCCGCCTGGCACCCCACACAGTTGCCTCTTATACAGAGGTAGCAGTGCGGAGTTGCAGAGAGCTCCTCGGGAGTGAGGCTGGAGTACACTGACTGCAGGCTCTGCTCCCAGGTACTACAGAATAGCTGACTAACTTTTCTGAATCAGTTAGAAAATTGTACCATGGTAGGATCTTCAAAATTAACTATTGATATTAGGGATACATGCAAGGGGAAAATAATTTAGACTTAGTTAATAAAACTATTAAAGGCAATCTGCCAAATTCTGTGTAGTTTGGGTCCTACATTATATGTGCTTTGAAGTCTGCGTGGTCTGTCACTAGTACAAGCTGCCCTGATTGTACCATATGTTTGTTTTTTCTGTGTTGGTCACTGTGACTGAATAATTTTCTAAAATTGCAAACTTATACTAAAAGTTGCTTAGATGTTCCCTACTCCATAGTACAGTAAAACTCCAATTGTCCGGCATCCAGTGGTCCAGCACTCCTGATAGTCCGGCACCAACAGGAACCCGGAAGTGCTCCAGCCAGACGGACAATTGGAGCTGCCCAGAGGCAACGGCAGAGAGGGGGCGAGAGGCAGGCAGCTGTTTAAGGCAGGCGGAGCGGGGGGCGGGAACGGCGCGGCAAAGGGCGAACCCTCCACCGTGTTGCAGGGTGGCAGTGGAAGCCCCGCGCAGCCGTCCTACAAGCGGGGAAACTCAGCCGCCGGCTTGTAAGTGGCAGCAGCGGAGAGGGGCGAGAGGCACGCAGTATTCCCCGCCGACCCCTTGACCCCCGCCTACCTTAAACAGCTGCCTTCCTCTTGCCTCCTCGCCGCCGCTTGCAAGCCAGCTCCGTGGGGCTTCCACCCCCTCCCCGTAACACGGCGGAGGGTTGGCCCCCCACACACACACACTGTGGGTCCCGGCAGACCTGTCACAGCACTCCACTGGAGTACCTCCCAATACTCTGGCATATCTGATAATCCAGCACCCCCTGGGTTCCAAGGGTGCCGGATTATCAGAAGCCTACTGTACATTAATTTAATGGAAAATTATTATTAGTGCTGTATTTTGTTAGCAGTCTGGTACAGTTTCGGGGGGGGGAGAGGGCGGGTTTGTGTTAAATTATTTGCTAGGTGCTAACAATGTGCTTGGTGCCATACAGGACATGTACAAGCCAGTCCCCAAAACTGTTTTGAGTTGGAGTTAGTTTGCTAAGTTCTGCAAAGCAAGTGTCATGTCCCTGTAATATTTTAGTTCAATGTCTGTAAATTAGTTAAATGTTCAGTTTTTCAGCTGTCAGTGTAGGAAATCTCTGCCCAGTGGCTCAGGGCAAGCATTGTGTGTTATCTCTGATTAACTGACTTGCTTTCCTTATTCTTGCTACAGGGAAAGCTGCTTCTCCCCAATCAGTCCGGAAACATGTCCCCTCGTGCAGTCCTTTATCTGCCCCAAGAGAGCCTTTGTACTTGATGGCCACGTGCAGTTGAAGACGGGCCTTCAGACCCAAGAACGGCACCTTTTCCTCTTCACAGACATCCTTGTTGTTGCCAAGTCCAAGTAAGTACCGATCATAAGGAAATTCTCTTGCAGAGCAGCATCCCTCATCAGCACAGCATCCCATGAATGTCCCTGATGCTACCTTCAATAGTAAATCTTCCATGGATTTCAGGAGAGTTTCTTAGTCTGCCAATGAGAGTTGAGTTCCCAACTCCCATGAGTGCTTTTACACACTCACATGTCTGTCCGTTTAGACCAGAATATGGGAAAGGAATCAAACTTGTATGTTAGTTCAATATGGGTGGGTATTTTAAAAGTCTTGACTTGTTGTTGAGTAGTGGGTGAAGTGGGAGTTAGTATGTTGAGTTCCATTCCCAGCACACTCTGTAGCAGGCTCTCCGAATGCTGACAAGTCATTTAAGCATATTAGGCCTCAGTTCGTTCAATGGAGAAATATGTACAATACCACTATCTGCATCACCTGGTATTGCAAGATTTAATATGCGTCTAGGAAGTCATTTGATATCCTCAGATGAGGAACATTTCTGTAGATATTTTTAATATTAAAGTATTACAATAAGCATTTCTGTCCTCTTTGGATTTATCTTCTGAATGCTATTTCTGATGCAGCAAAGTGGAAAGTGGTAGTAGTATTGAGGAGGCTGGGAAGCTGTTGATGTGTTATCAGGCCTCATTGTTGAGGTCAGATTTTTCTCTCTACCATTCACAATTAAGTTAAATATACAAGATGGATCTATCATTCTAGCTGCTTGCAGCAGTTATGGTTTAAGGCAATTCTTATGAGTGCTTTCACTTGTTAATGTGTTAAGGAAAAATGTGAAAAACCCTGATGTAGCTTTATACTCTGTAAGGCATCATGTACTTCTATTGACCAGGATGGATGGTTTGAATGTGAATCTTGTGTTTGTTGCAATACAGGTTTTCCCTAAATGATTATTTCAGGGCAAGAGGGTGTTGGCATAGTCTGTAGGGGTCATAGGTTAAAGGTCAAAGGGCACAGGGCGTAGAGGTGGGGGGGTCAAAGGGTGTTAAGCACTGGGGAGCAAGGGGCTGAGCTGGGGCTAGCGGAGGAGGGCTGGGGCTGAGGGAGGGCAGGGTTTAGATGTCAAAGGGCAAGAGGGGGTGGTTTGCAGTGGGTCAGTAGTTATGGAGCCAGGTGCGGCATAGCTCCTGCTTCTCTCTCAGGGGGAGCAGATTTGAGGGTGTCTGAGCAGGGTGGGGGGGGCCTCAGAGCATGTGGAACAGGCAGTTGCAGGGTCAGTGGAGCAGGATCAGGGTTTGGCACAACAGGCAGTCATGGAGTTTGTGAAGCAATGGGCACGGGAGATAGTGAGGCAGAATCAGGGAGCGCTGGGAGTGGTGGGGCAGGAGCTGGGGAAATGGGAGGTTGTCGATTTCATTCGGGTCGCTGGGACACAGAGAGCCAAGGTTGATAGTTACAGCGGATGCAGGACAGGCTTCAGGCAAGACAGGTGTTTTAGAAAAGGAAGTTGGTAGCAAGGGGTGTTGGGAAGTGGGAGATGGTGGACACAGGGTGACGAGCTTGGCAAGACAGACTTGTGAGGTAATGGGGTTAGTGGGATATAGGGGATAGCAGACGATCAGTTTGGCAGGTTTAACAATAGACACACAGAGTACCAGGGTTGGCTGGATGGGGTCAGAGGGTTCAGAGGTTGGAGATAGAGGGACGTGCAGTGACGAGATGAGGTCAACGGATGAGTAGGTTGGCAGGCAGGTAACATTTTAGTTGCATATTTGCATATTTATTATTTGCATAATGAATAGGTAAATATGCAACTACAATGTTTCCAGTCTGTCAAAAGTTTGAATGGGTTTGCCAGTCCACAGTGTAAAAAAGGTTGGGAACCCACTGTTCTGAGTAATATATAGGGCAGTGTTTCCCAATTGGTGCTCCGGGGAACCCTGGGGATCCGTGAAGTGAAAGCAGGGGTTCCACGAAGAGCCTCCTGTTAAAGAGACAGAGCTGTGGCGAGGGCTTTTTTTTTGCTCAACGAAACGTGGCAGGGGCCTTTTTTTAAGGCAACTCTAGGCGTTCCGTGGCCAAATAAAATTGGGAAACACTGATATAGGGGAAACCTATGATGTGCTATGTACCAATATATGGTTATAAGTCTTGATTTCTTAATTGCTGATGTGTACTTAAGACAGTGGTGCATCAGAGTAAAAGCTAAACTGAAATAAGGAGCTTGTTGAATCTGACTCAGTTACAAAATTAAGTCCCATAAAATGGCTAATCCATCATATTCTTCTGTGTTATGTTCTTGCCTAGTTTTGCTAATGTTTGAGACATTTTTGTCTGTCTTTGGACAAGTACTGCTCTGTAATTAGAGGTACTCCTAATCTTCAGTGTGTGTGCAGGCTCAACCCAAATCAGTCACTCTGAAAAGGAATTTAATTTATAATTAGTGTTTTATCACCACTAAACGTGTCCAAGTTTTGTTTTGTTTGTTTGTTTTTTTTTAAGGAAAACAAGTCCCCAGCATGCTCTTGACTCTCTGATTCCGCTCTGGGGAGCTGATAAGCACCTCTGCAGAAGTGATGACTATGCATTCCCCACCCCCACACACTGAGGCCTACAGTAATTGAAGGTGCTCAGTCCCTTGCAGGAGATGTTCAGTGACTCATAAGGCTGAGAAAGGAGATGTGCAGTATGGGCAAAGGGATAGGATGTGGATTTTGTTCCCAGTTCAGCAAATGGCTCTCTGCATTTGACTTTGGACAAGTCACTTGTGGATTTTTATAAAGCATCTCTGAAAATTAGACCATTAACCTTTCAGATCATCAGTTGGCCAAACCTGTAAAAAAAAAAAAAAATAGAGATAGAGATACTATCTTATGGAGAGCCATGCCAACTAACTAAGTAAATATTTGCTGAACTTTGGCAAGTGCTTTGAGATCCTTAGAAGACAAGCACAATAAAAGTGGTGTTATCAGCAGATATTATTTATCACTTTTTATTATTCAGTGAAAGCTTTTAGTTTGTCCAGCTTGTGGACTCTAGTTTCCTCTTCTTGTTTTCATACCACTCCCCATAAGATATTTACTTTGGTGTATCATGTGTAAACATTTGACCTGATATTCGCTGTGATTAGGGGATGTTGCAGGGGGCTCCTGCCTCATGGTCACAGTTCATAACAGTGGTAGTAGTATTAAGAGTGCTTAGCAGTGACTGTTCAGTTTGGAGGCAGTTCCACCGAGTGGCAATAGTTCAAGGTAGCAACAGTTTAGCCTAGTGGCTGCTGCCTGGGAACTCAAATGGAAGCAGAGAAGGGGAGCATGGGACTTTCCTTCTCCACCAAGGTCTAACCCAGGGCCATGTGAGACTGACTTGGCTGCTCACCTGTATTTGTGTGATGTTCAACTTCCTGTTAGCTTCCTGGGATCATTTCCTATTCCAGTCCACCTTCCATCTGGCCACCACTCAGCTCTAGGGAACATTGCCTTTGGGTTTCTGGTCCATGTCCCCTCCATTGGGTGCTGCAGATTCCTTTGCTCACTAGTTCAATACTGGTTTTGCTCTGGTCCTTTGGGCCTTTCTGAGAGTTCCCAGAGTGTGTGTCCTGCACCCTGGCTTGCCAGCCACATGCTGAGCTGTTGGCTAGCTTTTAACCCCCCTCCTCCAGTCTAAGCATGCCCAGCCAGGGCATGGAGGAAGGGCCTCTTTGGCCCATAAGTCTTCCTGAACCTTGTGATTGGTGCTTTGTATTTATGTTGGGTAGAACCATCTGTGCATTTTGCATAACTGGTACAATCTGCTCATAGTGACTAAGAATGGCAGAATTGAGAACTTTAGGATTATTTGTAGGTTTGCGTCCACTTTGTGCAAAGCATTGCTTTTAAGCAACTGGTTCCCCACCTTTTATGCATTCCCTTTTCTCCTGCCCTGTTGTCCCCCCACCGCTGCCCCCAAGACTCCTGTTCTACAGAAACTGAGCACAGGATTTGGTACATAAAGGAGGGAGAGGTTAAAGAAACTGAAGGTATTGCTTTCCTTCATTATGCAATGTGTGTTGTTCTTTGTGTCTGGACATATACAGGCAGTCCCCAGGTTACGTACAAGATAGGGACTGTAGGTTTGTTCTTAAGTTGAATCTGTATGTAAGTCGGAACTGGCGTCCAGATTCAGCCGCTGCTGAAACTGATCAGTTTCAACAGCGGCTGAATCTGGATGCTAGTTCTGACTTACATACAGATTCAACTTAAGAACCCCAGGCGTCCCCAAGTCAGCTGCTGCTGAAACTGATCAGCGGCTGATTCCAGGAAGCCGGGGGCAGAGCAACTCTGCCTCGGGCTTCCTGTAGTCAGCTGCTGGTCAGTTTCAGCAGCGGCTGACTTGGGGACGCCTGGGGCAGAGCAGCTGGGGTGCTGCTGGGTTGCTCCAGTAGCGCCGAGGAGCAACCCAGCAGCACCCCAGCTGCTCTGCCCCAGGCGTCCTGATTCAGCTGCTGCTGAAACTGACCAGCAGCGGCTGAATCAGGATGCCTGGGGCAGAGCAGGTGGGGTGCTGCCGGGTTGGTCCAATAGCGCCGAGGAGCGGCGCTGCGGGACCAACCCAGCAGCGCCCCAGCTGCTCTACCCCAGGCGTCGTGGGCAGAAAAGCCTGGTCTGCTGGGGGGGAGGGGGCACTAGCTGGGCCCCGTCCCCCCCAGCAGACCAGGGAGACGCGGAGCAAAGCCGCAGAGGACACCCGCAGCGGGACAGCCGCGGCGCGTCTGGGCTGTCCCGCTGCGGGCGTCCTCCGCGGCTTTGCTCCCCATCTCCCTGGTCAGACCAGCAGAGCAGGGAGATGGGGAGCAGCTTTTCTCGCCCTGGAGAACGCAGGCAGCGGGACTGCGGCTCATCTGGGCGTCCCGCCGCTCCCGTCCTCCGGGGTGAGAAAAGCCCCGTTCGTAACTGCGGATCTGACATAAGTCGGATCCACGTAACTCGGGGACTGTCTGTACGTTCACTGTGGAGTTATTCTGGAAGTAAAAGGGTCCCTGTGTCTCAAAGAGAAATTACTATATTTTTTTGTGTTTCCTATCACTCATTCAGAACTAGCGCTTTCACTCCTGTCTCCAGCTTGGTTTTCTGATATCCCAGAGCACTAACATAACAGCTGTTGCATTCAAGGTGTGTGTGAGGGAAGGGAGTGGAGGTAGGGGTGCCAGGTGTCCAGTTTTTAACCGAACAGTCGAGTATTTGAGCTGTTTGGGAGAAAAAATTGAGAAACTATAATTGAGTAAATAGAACTGTCCAGTATTTTCTCAATCAGATGTAATGTAGATTGTGATGTAATGTCAAGTGTGTCCAGTATTTTTGTTGAAACCATCTGGCAACCCTAAGTGGAGGAAAGAAAGCATTGGCGAGAGACCTGGGAAAGGGGAAGGAGACAATTAAGGTTACTGTATATTTCTTGTGACTGTAGCCAAGGCTTAGGAACCAGTTCTTAGTAGAACTGCTGATTTATTTTTATCATGTTGGATGATGTAATTTCAGAGCTAGTTTTCATTTAACCCAAATACAAGGTTGTGTACAATGCAGAATCTGATCTGAAAATCAGTTTTTGCAAATAAGTTGTTCAGGGTCTTGTGGGAGGAAAAAATCCTATTTTAGGGTATGTTTTTTTTAATCCCAGATAATCAAGTTATATTTACTACCTTTGAGGAAAAATTAGATAATTTGGGGGCATTTTTCTTCAATCTGGACTGGGAAAAGCAATTGGATCAGGTTGGAAAGCATTTGTTGTGTTTATGTAACACACAATGCCACTGAAATCACATGCACACAATGAACACAGAAGGCATCCTGTTATTTAGCAACCATCAGTCAGTCAGCATCCTGTAGTTCAGCCACAGGCTGGAATTTCACTGACTGTCATCCCACTTTTCCTGTTGAAGGCTTTTGATGCCACACAAGAATCAGATCCCACTTTAGGCTGACCCAGTTTTATGTAAGACCTGCAGTCTCAGATAGAAATCCACTTATCAAGTGAGGCAAATGCCACAGCAACAATTTCCAGACAGACAATACTTCACAGCTTGTTAGAAGCAAAATAACTCTGAGGGGGCCACACCAGGGTCCCTTTCCACTACTTCCACTGTCGTCAAAGTGGAATATCGGAGCCTTAAGCGGAGTCAAAGGTTGTCCTAGATTTTTTTGGCACACAGACACACAAAGCCTCCTGGTCTGCTGCTGCCACATGAGGATTTAAGCTATGTTTACTCACTGTTCATCAGCTGGTAGTTCACAAGTATTTCTCCTCTGCCAGCTTTGTGAAAGGAGAATGTATGAAAATCTAGATTACTGCAGAGCAGGGTGAAGTGAATACATTAGTTAGCTGATTGATAGAGCCTTGATCTCCAAAAACACCTGCCTGTGCTGAGCCACCACAGAAGGGGGCTGTTCTGGCTACTTTGGCTGAAGCACCCTCATCTATGGTGGGCCCTGCAAGGCTTGGACAGGTCCCTGCCTGCAGCAGGCTGCTCCAGCCCCTTTCGGTTAACTGGTTAGCCATTCACATCCCTAATGCTTAATCCATTAGACTTCACTTCTATACTTCTATTTGTAAATATTGCAACAGTTCGATCCATGGTCAGTCTATGTACTTCAATATTTTTTGACAGTAGCTCTTGTCCATATTCAGTCATTCCTTGAACTAGTATTACTATGTAACTCGTTTTCTTAAATCTGTAAGTTAGAATGCTTCATGGAAGAATACAAATAAATATATGAATGTAGTCTGTAACTTCAGAATATTCCATGGGCATTGTACTTCCTTATGCCCTGGCTGTAGAGAGAGGCATGCAGGATCCTTTTTACTGACAGCATTGGATATTCATATTAATGTTGTGCAGTATATCCAGCTGCAGTGGTTGCAGAATTTAGCTGAAAATGTCAGAAATCAGAGCAATGTGAATTTAGTACTGTCCTTTTAAACCCATGAGGTTCAAATCCTGTGCCAGTTCAGACTTAAATAGTTCAATCTGACCTAAATTAAATACCTTTCTAATGAGACTATCTCTGAAGAATGTATTCTAGATCCTCCACAGTTCTAAACTTGTTTTATTGTATTTCTTTATAGAGTGCTAATCACCATAGTATCTAGGCACCATCCCCATCCACCTTCAGCATGGTGAGCTGAGCTGGTGCACTTTTGCTTGGCTTAAAACATTCTGGGGGCAAGTAGGGCACCTTATATGAAAGGTCCTTGTCTCTCAGAATCTCTTCTCCTTCTTGTTCCGAAGAGCTGGAGTTTGTATCCACATCTGCATCTGTATCTGCAAAAATGAGCCATGGATATTCACATCCACATCCATGGATGTAGATACCTGTGGACATAAAACAGATATCCACAAATGTACAGTGCTCTAATAACACTTGTTTGCAATGACTCTGGATTGCAATATAGAGTTGAGTTGGCTGATAGCAGATAATTTTTATACTTTTAATAGTTTAGCTATAGTGCAGGCACCCACAAACACTAGGAAGGGAAATTATTAATATTGAAAATTCAGAGGAAAGAAAACACTCAAAGTACTAAAAGCAACATTGGTTTGGTAAGTCTGTTTCTTGTTACTCCTTTTTATATTTAGCTGAAATATCTTCAGGGATTGGGTAAAGATTTCTTGAGATTCTCTGTCCTTAAAGAAGAATACACGAGTCCCAATTTATTGTGTAATGTTGGTCTATATTCACTTCCTCCAGTACAATCTATCTGTGGGCCCTGCAGTTTGACAAGAAGAAAGAGAACTCTGTAGTGAACAAATCCAGGGTTGATTATTCAGACCTTAAATTCCCTGGCTGTGTAGCTCACAGGCTAACCTAGTACTCATATGCATTGTTCACCTGATCTAAGCAGTCAAACTACCGTTCCAGACCCTTGGTGGCATTAAATTATTGGAATAGAGATAAAGCAACATAAGCTATCACTTTCTTTGCCCCACCAAAAAGTTCAGAATTGGGTGCTACAATCTCTATAGTTGGTGGAGGTACTGTAACCACCACCACGCAGAGTTGAACCTGGGACCCTGGAGCTTAGTATCGGAGCCTTTCTACAGCTTGAGCTAAAAGCCAGCTGTCTCTTAGCTTAGGCTGTAGAGCTCCCTTGTGCTTATCTCTCACTGTAAGTGGTCTAAGTGCTACTACTTGGGACAGTGAACTAGGGATGTTAAAATTAGATTAATCAGCTAATCAAAAAGTTGATGGAATTTCCATCAACTATTCAATTAGATGCTTCAGCTTTGATATGTAGCAAGAACCAGCCCAGCTTTTGCTACATTTCAAAGGCAGAAGTGCCACACAGCGTTCCGCCTTAGAAATGGACAAGAGCTCCAGCAAAGACTCTTGTACATTTCAAAGGTGGAACACCATTGCTGCACTCCTGCCCTCTCCCACGGAGCTGGGGGGAACCAGCTTTTAAGACAGCTCCCCCCAGCAACCGCTTCACTTCCACCACCCTTGTTGCCTCTTTCTGGGGAGGGGGAAAATGACTAGTCGACTAGAGTGTCGCCTATCTGATAAGCTTTTGCTTACACCCCTATGGTGAACCACACTAGGCATGTGGGTTACACTACCTTAGGAAGGAGCAGGGTCAGGACAGCCAAGAGGCATCTGCATGTGGAATGGAAAGTAAATTCTATTTATCTGTGAGCACAAAAGCCCAATAAAGAAATCCTACTTCTCTAACTTGAAGTAATCTCTCTTTTTAGCTCTGATGGAAGTTTGCATGTCAGCACCAGCGAATCTAATAACTTGGGTCCCTCTGTTTTCATGTGTCTAATATCTGGCATTTCTGCCAACAGGTCACAATATAATTTCAAACTAAAGAGCCAAGTGCGTCTCTGTGAAATGTGGACAGCATCCTGCATGGAAGAGGTCTATGAGGGCAGCATTAACCCAGAAAGGTCCTTCGTTATAGGCTGGCCTACCACCAACTGCGTTGTTAATTTTAGGTAGGAATGGAAAGGTGTATTTGCTGCTTTATTAAATTTCTGTAGATTACTAATGTCATTAAAATATTACAAATGAGGTATAGTCTGCACACGTTAATGCTGGAAGCCAAAATCTCTATGGCACTGACACAGATTCCTTCTGTTGCATTGAGACAAGTCAGCTATCATCTTTGCTTCAGTTTCCCAATCTCAAAAAGAGTGGGAATGGTACTTACCTAGTTCCTATGGGTACTGAGAAAACCGAAGATTTGGCAAAGTGCTATATGACTTGTGCTGTGTACATGCTTGGTGTTAATTGTCTGTTTTAAAAATATATTTCTGTAAATACCTTGGTTACTTAGTAGGAATAACTGCAGAACAGATACAGCTGGGCTCATAGTCAGCCCTTTCCAGGTGTCAGAGTCTACCATACAGAGCTTGTGAAGGAGTGGAGTTTGCACTTAATACAAGCAAGAATCAATAAAATGTTGACTCCTTTTTTTTCCTATTTCAAGTGTTCCAGAAAAAATAAGTTCAAAATTCCTCCTAAACCAGAAACTTTGAAACCTCGTGAAACCAGGTTTACCTGCGCCGATCGACAAAGGCTTCCTTGTTGACAGCGGCGCGTCCAGACTGTCCCGATCTGCCAACAAACAGCTGATCGGCAGAGCGGGGCAGCCATTTAAATTTAAATGAAGCCGCGATTATTTAAATCGCGGCTTCATTTCCCTCTGCCAATCTGTCTAATCTACATGCCTCCATCGACGGAGGCATGTAGTCTAGACACACCCTGTAGTACTGACTTTTTTTTTTTTTAAGAGACTAGGTCTGAAACAAAGCTGAAATTCCTATTTTAATTAAACTCTTGCCAATAAAATTTAGCTTTGATTTAGGGACAGTAGCCTATTCTTTAAAGCTGGAAGGAAATAGTCTGATGTGAAAGTAACAGACTAGTCAAAAGGGAACCCTAGATTGTATGTAAGTAAAGTGATTTCATATCCAGAGATAAATAGGAGTTCTGAAGAGATAAGTGAGAATCTGCTAAGCAATTACATAAAAAATAAAGTTCAAACGTGTATGTTTTTGCAGGAGGAAAACTGACCAAGGTTTATAGTTCCCTAAATATCTGGCCTGAAAATTTGGAGAATTGATTTCCAGAAGCACCAGTGGGAGAAAATCTTTTCTTCATCTAGGGTAGGATTTGGATCAAGAAAGTTAGGCTCCTTATTACTATAGTTACCCCACTAAATGAACAATTATACATATATCTGGATAGCTTAGTACCTTTCAAAGTCTATGGGTAAGATAAAATTTTTAAAAAATCATATGTAAAATGGGTCCTCAGTCCTCACTGGGGCCTTTTAAGTACTAGTCTATTATAATGAGTAATAAGAAAAAGCAACAGAATGGGAGGAGCTTCGCCAGCCTTTATTATACCAGTGATATCCTTAAACTTAGATTAGATTTTTGTTTACGTTTTAACAGCCTATATTTTAGCATTCTAATCCTGTTCCCATTGACTTTGTTGACAGAATTTTAACTTCTATAGTGAAAAATTGAACACTAGGACTTTATCCCAATATAGATAATTTTTATTTCAATTGTAGGGAAGCAGTTTTTCACTGAAAATTAAAAATCCTGTGAATAGTTGTCAAGGGCTCCCTTGAGCCAGTAGCCTCATGGAGTAGGCTCACTTCAAGTTTACAGAAAACAAATTAACACTGAACTCAAAATAGCTACCTGGGCATTAAAGCTTATTATTTGTTGTGGATTTTCACAGAAACCCAGGGCAAATGCTGTCAAGGTTAAACCCCTTACTGCTTACTTAAGGCCAAGAGAGAGTGAGCTTTTCCTGTCTTGATTTCACCCAGAACTGGTTCCTAGTAGCAGTAACCAGCCCTTTTAAATCTGTCTGCTTGGCCCTGATTAGCCTCTTCTTTCTCCTGGCCCTTCTAGGCATTAGAGGACCACCTCTCTCTGGTTCTCTCTAGGCAACCCTTGAGCCTCTGAACTCAATGCTCTCCTCTTCCAGCAGAACAGGGAGTGCCAAGTCAGTGAGGCTGGCTCTAGGGGTCAGTAAGTGCTTGGTACAGTCTGTCACAACAAATCTTAACATTACCATGTGTTCATGGATATGCCAGTCAACATATATGCTCTTCTGATTGGTTTTATTGTGGCACTTGCATGCTGTCTGACTTCTTCTATATTTGTCACTGTTTTATAATCCTTGCAGTTCTCCAGAGCAAAAGGAGAAGTGGCTCTCTTCCCTGCAAAGGTACTTTATTTTGATTCTGTTAACAATACTCAGAGAAGGGGTGGAAGAGACTCATTCAGGCATCTAAACTGTCTATTGCTAATGCCTCCTCCCTTCCCCTGCGCTGCTGCTTCTGCTTCTGTTCCACCACCTATCAACTTCATTCATGCAAAAGTATAGTAGTATATTGGAAACCATGGTAGGTTTATAGCCAATGATAACCTTGCTATCATATCGTTCTTTACACAGCTATTACTTGGGTACAACATAAAAATATTACCAGTTTTGTTAACAATGAAAATCGGTGATCTTTGCTTGTTTTGTTAGTCGAATCAAAGAAGAGAAAGAAAAAGACTATCCCAAGAGCATTCCACTGAAGATCATTGCAAAGGATATAGGAAATTGTGCATATGTAAGTATTTCTGAGCAAAAAAGGGAACTAAAGCTTAATCACAAAAGGCCTGAGTGGTACTAAACACCAATAATTCCCAGTGAGTTCAGTGGGAGCTTTAGGGCCCCACCACCTCTCAGGATGCAGCCCACTCTAAAGGATTGGGCCATGGTGAATAATGAACCGAACGTGAGCTCTCAGGATGACTCCAAAAGGAGTAATGCAATCCTGGGATGAATATACTGGGGAATCTCAAGTAGGAGTAGGGAGGTTATTTTACCTTTGTATTTGGCCCAGGTGCATCTGTGTCTGGAATTCTATGTCCAGTTCTTGTGTTATGTGAAGAAGTAAAACAACACTTCCTTACTCACGTTCTCCACATTACTCAAGATTTAATAGATTTCTGTCATATCTTCTCTTATGGTATGTCTACACTTGCTCCCTAGTTCGAACTAGGGATGCGAATGTAGCTGACCGAAATTGCTAATAAAGCGGGGATTTAAATATCCCACACTTCATTAGCATAATCTCGCCCACGCGCTATTCCACTCGCCAGCTGATTCGAATCAGGAAGTGCGCTCTGGGACACGTTAGTTCAAATCAAACCCCTTGGTCTGAATTAATGTTACTCCTCGAAAAATGAGGAGTAACGTTAGTTTGAACCAAGGGGTTTGATTCGAACTAACGTGTCCCGGAGCGCACTTCCTGGTTCGAATCAGCTGGCAAGCATAATAGCGTGTGGGCGAGATTGTTAATGAAGCGCAGGATATTTAAATCCCCGCTTCATTAGCAATTTCAGTCAGCTACATTTGCATCCCTAGTTCGAACTAGGGAGCAAGTGTAGATGTACTGGTAGTCATGCCTTTTCCAAGCTGAAAATTCCCAGTATTTTTAATCTCTTCTCCTACAGTAACTGTTCCATATCCCTAATTATTTTTCTGCACCTTTTCCTATTCTAATGCATCTTTTTTTAAATGGGGTGACCAGACCTGTATACAGTATAGGAAACCCTTTCCATTTGCGGTAGATGTATTCCCACATCCATTGTAAATGGCGAAATTTGCAGATACTGGGAGCCGTAGTTCCCTGAACTCACTGTGGGGGCCAGAAGCCACAGGGAACTCACTGCAGCTACTGGGAGCCCACGGGGAAGTCACCATGGCTCCTGGCAGTTGCAGGGAATTTACTGTGGGGGCTGGGAGCAGTGGTGAGTTCCCATTGGTTCCTAGCTCCTGTGTCTCTCTTCCAGGAGGGGAGACCCACAAATATGTGGAACCACAAATAGTGATTCTGTGAATAGTAAAGATCTCCTATAGTCAAGATGTGGATATACCATTAATTTCTATGGGGGCATTATGATATTTTTGTCTTCTTTATCTGTCCTTTTCCTAATGGTTCCTAACATTCTGTTAGCTCTTTGGACTTCAACTGCACATTGAGTGGATGTTTTCAGAGAACAATCCATAATAACGCCAAGATCTCACTCTTGTCGGTAACAGCTAATTTAGACCACATCAGTGTATATATATAAAATTGGAATTATGTTTTCCAGTCTAATGCACGTTGCTTTGCATTTATTATAATTTTATGAAAAATGTGCCTCAAGGAAACACAAAGAGCTCAGTCTATTTAGCTTAAAATATAAAAGGTGAGTGGTGACTTGATACATAGGGAACAAATATTTAACAAGGTCTCCAGTCTAGCAGTGAAAGATTTAATGTGCTCTAATGGTTGGAAGCTGAAGCTAAAGAAATTCAGACTGAAAATAGGGTGTACATTTGTATCAGGGAGGTCAGTTAATCATTGGAACAGTTTGCCAAGAGTTGTGGTGAATTTTCTTCATAAGTTCTAAAATTTTAAATCAAAACTAGATATTTTTTGAAAGATTCACGCTAGTAATTATTTTGGGGAAGTTCTGTGTTATACATGAGGTCAGACTGGATCTGGGGTGCACAAATGCTGGTCTGCAGGGTTAATCTCTAATGGGCCTTCCCCTTTGTTTACCAGTACCTCTGCAGGTATTGCACGATTGCAGCTGTTGTTGGCTGCAAACAGTTATCCACGGCCAACGAAAACTGTGATCATGTGATACCTGCAAAGGCGCTGGTAAACATAGCAGCAGCAGCAGCTCACCAGGGAATAACCCTGGCAGGATGCTGGGATTTTTATTACCTACCGCTGGTAATCACTTTGATCCTTTCTGGTCCTAAAATCTATGAGTCTGTGAAATGTTTCCTCTCTATTCAGTACATGGGATCATGTTTTAAAAATACTGTTTTAGAGCAGCAACACTTTCATGGTTCAGAAACACACCTCTATAGATAGAAAGCAAAGCTGGGGAGTCGATAATTCGGAGAGATCTTTCTGAAGTAGTTTACACTTAGGCCTCTTGAGAGAGATTTGTATGACATGCAGGAGTGGTTCGAGGCGGGCTGCGGCAGCTGGCGCCCCAGGCAGAACGCACGATTGGCCCCCCGCCTGCATGGCCGTCAATGGGTTGACGTCATCATCGGCCTATAGCCACGGGCCGCCCCTGATGACATGACCTGGTTTTATTCTCAGGCCTGATCTACATACAGAGTGGCACTTTCTCAACTACAAGGTGATTTTTGTACTGATTTAATTAAAACTGTGTAATTTGTGGTGTGGATACTGCTAAGTCAATTTAAATCTGGCTTGTATCACCTTAACCATGAATCGGTGTTCACATCACACTCCCTGCAGGTACCCGTCCCAAGCTAATGAGCCAACCCAGAGACCAAATTTGGTGATGAATCCTGAGCACGTGCCACTTGAGGTACATTGCACATGTGCTAAGATGACCTGTATCAATACATTTTCTGAAAAAGAAACTAATCTGATAAAACACTTTTTAAACCAATATAAGAATGTCAACATAGGGAGGTGGCAACATTTTAATTCAGTTGTTAAACCAAGTTAAGTTGAACTAGTGCTGTTTCAGTATGTAGATAAGTCCTCCAAGAAACACTAGCATCCATAAATCATCCATCCATCTCTTCTCCCCTCTACCTGCTGCTTTAAAAATCTGCATTATGTTCAAGAGCCTAAAAAGAAGTTGCTGAGAATATACTATATCTGAGTAATTCCAAACATGAAGTATTCCTCCTTTCACAGGGAATCACTGAAAGGACAACAGCTAGCGTTACTAGATCCCTCAAAGCACTGTGAATAAACAGTGTCAGTTTGGGTGGAGGGAAGTGAGCCAACCTGTGCTTAGCTGTTTCTGAAAATGGATCTGAAAATCTTTTGTGTGCATTCAGAGTGGGGCAGTAGCTTAAAACCTTTCTAGCTAAAATTAGTTCATGAGCCAAAGTTGGTCACCTGAGACTGATACTCCTGGAAATGAAATACGTGTTCTCTAGATCAGGAGTTCTTAAACATCACTGCACCATGACCCCCTTCTGACAACAAATATTACTATACTACCCCAGGATGGGGGACCAATGCCGGCGACCCACTGCTTTGGGTGGAGTAGGGGTGGAGGCAAAGCTCAAGCCCCAGGCAGGGGACCTATAACCTGAGCCCCACTCCATCTAGGGCTAAATACTTGAGCTTTGGTTTCAGCTGTAGGCCATGGGGCTCAGGCTTCAGCCCTGGCCCCAGCAAGTCTAAGCCAGTCTTAGTAACCCCATTAAAATGGGGTTACAACCCACTTTGGGATCCTGACCCACAGTTTAAGATCCGCTGGTCTAGATATTTTCAAAAGTTTCAGAGGGGTAGCCAAGTTAGTCTGTAACAGGAAAAACTTAAAAAACAACAAATAGTCTGGTAGCACTTTAAGACTAACAAAACATGTAGATGGTATCATCAGCTTTTGTGGGCACAGCCCACTTCTTCAGATGACCGGAGTGTTGCAAGTCCAAATCCAAGAAACCAAGTCTTGGTTCTGGACTTCCAACACCTTGGTCATCTGAAGAAGTGGGCTGTGCCCATGAAAGCTCATGATACCATCTACGTGTTTAGTCAGTCTTTAAAATGCTACCAGACTATTTTTAGATGTTTTCAGTGATGAAGCAGATGGAAGCTACATATTCTAAATATTTCTTATGATGCTACAGTCATGTGTACTATAGCAGCAGGGGATCCTAGGGAATTGTTTCATTTTGGGGGAGGAAGGACAGCAGCACAAAACATTTTATTATATTCTAGCCAAGGGCAAAACTTATGCAAATGTGTTGACCTACTCCCAAGTGCCAGATGCTGTTGCTTTGGGGAAATGTTAAGTTATTTTATGATATGAGCATTCTGATATGTCCTGAAGCAAATATACAACATTCTCTCTACTTCACTCTGATTGCCATGGCAGTTTGTTACTATCCAGGATTGATACAGAGGAATGTTCCAGATTTTTTGCTACATGTAAAATGTTGTGTATTACCTGGAAATGTTGTGGCCAGTTTAAGCCGATGTGTTGTTTGTGTTCACAAGGCCTAGCAAACTGATTCTTGGCTTGGAGCCAAGAGTTCAAATCCCAGGTTGCATACCTATTCCTGCTATGATACTGGACCTCTGTGTCTCTTCCCCCTTCCATGTGTAAAGTGGGGTCAGTAACATTTATCTACCTTGCAGTAGTTCATGCTCAAACAGCATTTTGGAAATATAAGGCTACATATACATGAGATGTGCTAAAAAGGTAAAGCTGCACTGATGCAGCTTCACCACTGTAATGCTTCTGCTGAAGACTTCTAAACCAATGAGACCAAGCTTTCCTGTAGGCCGAATTACTTCTTGTCCCATGAGAATCAATAGCTCTGTTGGTTGGAAAAGCTCTCTTGCCAACATAGAGCTGTCACCTGCTGTTAGGTTGGTATTACATAAATTGTTCAGGGATGTGGATTATTCACACCTCTGGGTGACATAAATTTATACAGAAATACGGTCTAGTTACGTATTACCAAGTCTACATTTTTTGGTGTTTTTTTTTTTCTTTGGTTGGAGCTGGTAAGACACAGTAGTAAAAAGATTGATTGGAATGGGTTGGAGAGAGGGCTGAAGACAAAATTAGAGACTAGGTGTCATGGCAAATAAAAAACAAGACTTATTATGGAGGATGTTTCCCTCAAAAAGGCAGGAATAATATCGAAGTCCAGCAGTCAGTAATAGTAGTGTCGCAGTGTCATTCTGGAAGCTGGCCTTCCAGAAAGCAGGACTACCAGGAATGATTCAAATCAAAATACAGCAGTGCATATAAAAGAGGGAGTTGGAGATGCTCAGAATGCTCAGCTCATCTACTGTGTCACACCAATGTCCTGTTATAGAAAACATAATCCCAGTTATACCTATAAAATGATATGGTCTAAATTAACTCTTACCATCTCAAGAGAGATCTTGGAGTCACTGTGGATAGTTCTTTGAAAATATCCACTCAGTGTGCATTAACGGTCAAAAAAATGAACAGAATGTTGAGCCTCATTGAGATACGTAAGACAAAATGTCCTATTGCCTCTCTATACATTCATGGTACATCCACATCTTGGGTAGTGCGTGCAGATGTGGTTGCCCCATCTCAAAAAAGATGCATTGGAATTCAAAAAAGTTTAGAAAAGGACAACAAGAATGATTAGGGGTATGGAATAGCTTCTGTATGAAGAGAGATTAATAAAACTGTCCTTAGAAAAGAGATGACGGGGAGGATATGGCTGAGGGTCTGTAAAATCATGACTAGTATCTAGTAAATAGATAAGAAAGTGTTATTTACTCATAACACAAGATATAGGGGGTCACAAAATGAAATTATTAGGCAGCATGTTAAAACAAACAAAAGGGAAGTATTTCTTTTCACAACACACTGTGAACTTGTGGGTCTGTTTGCCAGAGAACCTTGAGAAAGCCAAGACTGCAAGAAGGTTAAAAAAGAACTAGATAAATTCATGAAGGATAGGTACATTTCTTAGTGACTGATTCAACTGTATGTTTTAATGCAATGGGTCTCCACCATGAAATCACATCCACTCCCCTTCCCATAAGTGTTTGAAAAGTGGGGCAGGGTCCACGTATTGACAAGCCTGAGAGCATGTTCTGAAGCACAAAAAGCACATACTGTTTATTAGCTAAGATCTTATCACTGTGTTTTGCACAGATGTTTTTTTCAGTACTGTAATGCACCAGCTATTCTCATGCAAAGTCATGGGAAGGCTATACTTTGCAAACCTTGTGGTCTAGAATGCCAATTTTCCCTTCCCCTTTTTTCCCTCCACAGTCGAAAATGCTCACTGTAACCAATGCTGATACAGCGAATGACATAATTCTCACAGCCTTGCAGCAGCTGGGGATTAACGTAAGTCATTGCAATCAGATTTGATTACTCCTTTATTTGTTTGTTTATTTAAAAATCTATCTTTCTTTCCCCAAATTGAAGACAGTGACATGAATTACATCTGTTATCATAAAAGCTCAGTGATTCATAACTGGTATGAAGGCACATATTAGTATAAAGGCTTTCATCTGCAGATCATCAAATGCATTACAAGTATTGACAGAGGCTCACAACACTCCTCTGAGATACACACAGCATTTGAGTTTGCTATTAAATTTATTTTGTAGATGGGTGAATTGAGACAAGCACAAGTTAAGTGCTCCAGACAACTCCTGTTCAAGACTGAAATTTACCTGGGGAGCCAACTCTGGCTGTATTGGCCTGATTTGTTTTCAAAGTTAGATATGCACAATTATATCTGCAAATTCCTATGAAATGTCATTGTTCAATTGGTCTAAACTATCAAGCTGGTCAGGAAAGGGAAGCATGGGTTTGGAAGGCTCCTTCAAATGCAGAGTTCCTAGAATTTCAGTTACACCAGGACTGTCACAACTGTGCAAGCAAATGGCTTTGCTTTGCCTTTGCTATTGGGAAAGGCAATCAGTCTCTCAAAACTGAGTTCACCAGCCCTTCCTCTCTCTCTCTCTCTCTCTCTCTCTCTCTCTCCCACACACTGTCCCTTTCCTATATATTTTACAAAGAAAAAGTAAATATTTTGTACTGTTCAGTCGTATATATCTGCTCTTCACATCTGGCCCTGAGGCATTAAGGATGCCTCCCACACCTATTTATTTTCTTTCTTCCACTTGCTAACTTGCTTTGCAGCTGTGCTTATCTGGCTCAGAAAGTTGCACTTCTGTCAGTCCCCATGAAAGTGGCTACGACTTTCTTGGGTGGATCAGAATAATTATAGGTGGGCAAAGGAGGCAAATACAAATTGGCTCGAGAGCACTAGGAACGTAGGAAGAAAATCCAGATTAAATGAGTCTGGGGGGGGGGGGGAGAAGTCTGTTTGGAAGAGGTTGCAATTTAGTGGCCAAAGAATCCAAGGTGCTTTCCCATTATGTACATTATTTAATGCTCTCTGTGACACATAGCCTTGCATGTTGCCACAGAGCTTCTCAAAGTTTAGCGTCATGGTAGAAATTGCACATCTAATCTCCTATTGGACATCAACACTAGATCAGTACTGACACTTGATGGACAAAGTGCCCTGAATCCAGCTTCACACAATTATGTGCTTGTAAAAATCACTATTAGTTTCAAGGTATGTGTTGAGAGTGCCAGATATTTGTTCTTAACAGTGACCTAGAATCCTGGAAGAGAAAATCGGGGATATGTTCCTCACAAGAATTATCACAAGCAATTTTGATGAGGTGTTTGATTTCAGTTGCTGGTGATTCCGTGGTGCAGTCTTACACTGAAAGGAGCTTCGCACCCTGTGAGTGGGGGGTGGGGGAGGAGGAAGGATGTAAATTTTCTCCAGCCAGCTGAGATGATCAGCCATCACCTGTGTGGAAGACTGCATGATTTCACTGTCAGGAACATGCAAAATTGCAGGAATGATTCACAGTTTGTCTTCAATAGTTTATTCTTCCAGAAAACAATGTTTGTTATCAAATCACAGGATTCTTAACTCAGCTGAACGATGTGTGCTTTCTTTCTTGGACATTTGTATTCAGTTTAATCTGTTTCCCAAACATGTCCGTGATATAGGCAAGAAGGCACATCTTCCTTTAGCCATGTAGAAAATCAGCTCATTCACTGTTTGCAGTCTATTGTATAGGCATGCAATAGAGCCAATGAACTTCAGTGTGGAACAACAAGATGTCATGATTGGGCCACATTTCTTTACACAGCTTTGCAAATAGATGCATGTGACAGTGTTATTCACAATAAATGAGACCTGCTACAACACTTCACCTAGCTCTGGATTTAGAGCTTTAGATGCCAGTTGTTCTATGAATCATGCAGTGAATCCCCACAGCAGATGAAGCAACTTCCTTTACCAAGGCAAACAGACCTACTTTGTGGCCTGTCATAGACAGAACTCCCATCAGTGCAAAAAATCCTCCAGTGTGATCAAAGAATATGAAATATACCATTTGTGCTGTCTCTCATCTAGGAAGAAGGAGACAGAACAGAATGTCTCAGAATTGCACCACTCCGATGTGTATTTTACAAAAACCAAGAAATGTGTCACTATCCTAGAATCATAGAACACTAGAATTGGAAGGGAACTCAAGAGGTCATTGACTCCAGTCCCCTCCCCTCACCGTAAGACCCAGTACAGTCTAGACCACAAGCTACTGCCAGACTCGTAGTCAGCCGGATCCTCGTTGTTCACATCAAGGTGAAGAGTAAAAGCAGCTAAGTTTTTCAAGTGCTTCACCAGTGTGTTTTCCTTATCTGCTGCTGTCACTTGAATCCTTCAATTCACTGTGGTGTTGGGGAGTGGTATGGCTTTAAGCTTGTTTGTTTCAGTCTCCTCACGCATTATATTCACTATATTAATAGTAGCTGGCAAAATCAAAGATTTCCCAATTGCATGAGGCTGTGGTCTGTGCAATGCAGTGAATCGCCTCAAATGATACCTCAGAGACAGGCATGCCTCAGTTGAATTTAATTTTTGAGGCAAAAATTCTATCTCTGGAAAAATGCCCTTGTTTTCTTTGTGTTCCTTGTGAATGGTGTCCAAGTGTCATTTACATTTCATGCTTTTGCTAGATAGCACCATGTGAAACAGGAGGCATTTGGGCCTTTCTCTGTGCTTGAAAAAAAAACACTTGGTGAATGCATAACGGGGATAAAAGCCTCATGATATTTTCACGTGTTTCTTGATTTCTTGCTTTTCATTCATAACTGCACCACTAGACTCACTGAAAGAGGTTGAAGCAGATACTCTGTAAAAATGCATCCACTGTGCCTTTTCTCACCGATCAGGAGGAGGAATTCGTTGTTAAGCTAATGAGGCCAGGACTTAAGAAGACCCTGTGTGGTGATGCATGGAGACAGGGATTTACAATTCTTAATCCTTGATTGCCAACAGGGTACTCAGAGTGGCATAAGAGAAGATATGGGCCTGTCCAAAAGGAGCTTACAAGCCACTGAAGATTCCCATCTCAGAAAAGGCTTAGCACAGGTACCCATCAGGTCAAACAGAGAGGATGTGCTGTTGTTGAGGCTGTTGCTTGCAGATACAGATCTTTTGCATTTAAGTCCTTCAGCTGGATGTTTGCACAGCTGGATGGTGCCGATAGCCAAATTGGTGCCCACACAGCCAGTGTGTCAAGACCTGCTGCAATTCATCTGTCCACAGGCTGCCATTTTGTAAATCAAAATGACAGCTTCCTGGTGCAACGCTTGTGAAGCAAGTTTAGATAGTCAGGAGCAGATGGCATTATATCTTGGGCCGTATCTGGCCCATTGGTTGTGCAATACCATCTGCAATCGCAACTCTGTTTGGTAAACCTATGCTGTAGAGCTCTATTTTTCCATATGTGCACCCTTAAACTGCGAAGTCACAGGAGTTGCACAGATGTAAGTGAGGGTAGAATCCAGCCCTGCATACCAATTCTTCTTTATCCTGACCACATTCTTCACCAAGGACCAAGGTCTCATAATGTTGCCATCATCTATTCTACAGCCCTGCCAATTCGTACAGGAAGTACAAAGGGGAAAGAATTGAGCTATGTGGAGCTGAAATCTATAGGAGGATGAGACAAAGCTGGATACACTTGCAAAGGGGTGCCTGGTAGATAACTGAGAGGAAGGATGGTTCAGTGTTTAAGGCTATGGCTTATGACTTCAGGTTCAAGTGCATGCTCTATCACAGACTTACTGTATAACCTTAAGGAAGCCACTTAGTCTCTACCTCCATTCCTCTTCCGTATGGTAAACTGTCTCCCCTTTAACAGCTACTGTAAAGAGAGAATAGCCTGTCTGTGAACTGTGAATCTGGAAAAGGCTGAAATGAAGGACTCCTGGTAGTCATTTATGCTGCTTGGAGATGGTTCTTACCAGCCCATATAGAACAGTATAATACAAAAGTTTCAGAGGGGTAGCCGAGTTAGTCTGTATAATGCAAACAATTCACAAGTTTGGATGTTATTTTTTGTAATTGCAGGAGTAGTCACACTCTGGAGAGTCCCCTTGTTCGTAATTTTAATGCACAGACTAATATATTATTGTAAGAAACTGAATACATCCCTCTCCTAATTGCTGACTGTTTTGATTTTAAAGGGCTCTGAAAAAGACTATCAGCTGTGGGTGAATTCAGGAAAAGAAGATGCTCCTTACCCACTTATTGGTGAGGTTTTGGAATGAATTTATTTTGAATCACTATCATTTTAAAAGTAAATAAGAAATACAGAAAACAGAAGTGTGATTTCTTATTTCAGTACTTCCCTAGCATGTGAGTTTGCCTGTCTTAAGGGAAATGAAGCTTCGGGGGGTAGCCAAGTTAGTCTGTACAGGATAAACTTAAAAAACAACAAATGGTCTGGTAGCACTTTATAGACTAACAAAACATGTTCACTCTGGTCATCTGAAGAAGTGGGCTGTGCCCGCGAAAGCTCATGATGCCATCTACATCAGTGTTTCTTAAACTGTACCGGTGTGCCGCGAGGCAGTAGGAGGTGTGACACAGAGAACAACAAAATTCAAAATGGCCATCCTTAAAGGGGCAGGCAACTTTTTTCCATCTTTATCCCGCGCCCCCACTTTTTTTTCTTCTCAACACAAAATGCTTGGTGTTCCTTGTTTAAAAAAAAAATTGATGTTCCTTGGTCTCAAAAAGTTTAAGAAACGCTGATCTATATGTTTTGTTAGTCTGTAAAGTGCTACCAGACCATTTGTTGTTTTTCAAGGGAAATGGTACTTTCCAACTGTTGAGTTCTTTGATCATTTTGCGCAAGAGAGCTCTGATATATTGTTCCCGCTTAGCAGTTGAAAAGTACCGTTTCTTTCATGGTGAGATTTTTATTTTGCACTTGGTAAACCTTGATTTAGCCCCTCTAATCATACACCTTCTCTCTCTTATGAAACCAGTCTGGTTTGTCATGTTTTCTTCTATATTGCCATAGCATATGTACAGTGTTCCCTGTCTCAGCAGATTCCCAGGGTGTGGGTGTGGTAATGTACTTATGTCCTCTCTGCTGGTTGGCTTTTCTGCTTTGCAGTAGTAGAACAAAACATTTTAATTTTTTTTTTTAAGCTTGAGGAGTTAGTCCTGGCCCATTTCTCATTTAATTCAAGAATTGACCCCCTTTCCATGTTTGAGAACCTTTCCTCCTTTGAAATAATACATTGCTTACACTGCATAGTATTCTGCAGGCAAATAGAAACAGGGAACAAGAACAATTTGCAGGTTTTTCCTCTCGTCTCACAAATCTAATTGCAGCTAAATCATAGTATTCCTTCTCACAATAGCTGTAACAACAAATGTTTTACTGGTGTCAGACAACATTCATATTTATAAAATGTCTTAATGTGTGCGCTTTATAGACAATGCAAATTGTTTCGTCTTTGAAACATACTAGAGTGTCATTCGGCATATTGTTTGTAATTTAGTTCAGATATAACTCCTAGTATGGCTTTATCATAATAGAATGTAAAATATGGGAAATATCTTTCAGTTTATTGAATCTCTTCTTCTGCAAGTGCAGAATATAATCCTTTCAGTAGAAGACATACTGGATGTTAAATTGATATACTACACTTGATATTAACCCAAAGGCTTACTTGGAGAAGTTAAGGGCCCAGTGTTTGTCTCAAATTCTGCCTGCTGATGTGCATCTAACTGCAAGTGTTTCAACTTTGTTGTGTCTATCATCCTCAAAGAAGATTTCATCGACAGATTTCAGGTTCTGCCTCGTCTACATACAGTTACACAAATTTAACTAACATCACGCCTTCAGTCCACCTTTTGTGTTTGTAGACAAGACCTGAGGTAGTTCTTCATCGGAGTTTTCATATGACTACATTGAAATGAATAGATGCTGTATATCCCTGAAGATTCCAGTTAAAATTGACAAACTAGTTGCAGTTAACTGTATATTTAACATTTCCTTCCTATTTCAAATCATACAGGAACTCTAATTGTGTCAATGATAGGTTTCCCAGTTACCAAGGCCAGAGAGGGGAGATCACTTTTATGTTGAATTTAATGCTTTTTTGTGTGTTCAGCAAATAATGGCTACCAAAGCAAATAATAGCTACCAGAACTTTCATTTCTTGCCAGCTCCATGTGGAAAACCAATACCTAGATTTTCATCCAGTGGAAACACTGGATTCCAAAATTGCGATTCTCTGCTCGGCATTTGCATAATTTGACTAACAAAATTAGCCTAAATTGTCTTATACACACTGTAACTGATTACAGTGGAGTCAAAGATGACTTTACGCCAGCAGAAATGAGAGGAGAATCAGAGTAGCTTTATCCCAAGGTTACCAAGAGATAAAGTTGCAAGCCAGTATTTAAAAATCTGTTTTTTCTCTTTTAATAGTTTGAATTTTGCCAGTTCCCAGCCAATCCAAAATAGATTATTTAGATTTCTGTTTGAATAGGACATGAATATCCATTTGGAATTAAAATGAGCCATATTCGTGATGCTGTGCCCCAGACACAGGGATCAAAAGATTGTGCTTATCCTCTGGACCTTCATGAGTCCTTAATGGAACAGCTGCCCCGAGAGCTGCAGTGCCAATTTATCCTGAAGCCAAGTCGTTCGGGTTTGTGCCAGCAACTGAATGGTAAGTCCATCCCTTTACAAAGGTGTTATTCAATGAGAGAGTCTTCATGTCCTCTATATGTTATAGAAAGCAATCATGTAATGGGGGCACAAGATGAGGGGGAAAGGGTCCGGATGTGCATTTCAAATAGAAGAGAGATTGTGCTCTCTTGAGTTCACTGTATTTTTATGCTTTTTTCTTTTTTTGAACCGGGTTACATTTTTATGAAACTGCCTATCAAATACTTGTTCCAAAACCAGCAAACTGACGGCCAAATCTCCTGCCTGTCTGTTTATTTTACCCATTTATTTACTGATCAGAAAATCATTTCTCCACAGGCCTTGCTTTTCCATAGTGAGGGAGGATGGTTTTGTGATTAAGGCATGAGAGGGGGACTCAGGAAATTTGGATTAAATTCTTGGCTGTGCCCTGCACTACCTGCATCACCTCAGACAAGTCTCTTAGGGCAAGTCTACACTAGGAAATTATTTTGAAATAACTAAATTCTCAAGAATAACTCCCAAAATAACAAAATTGAAATAGTGTGTCCCCACTACAGGGGAACCTCAAAATTTGTCTGCACTATTCACAACAACAAAAGGGGTAGAAGGCTAGAGTTTGAACTGAAGAGCCAGTCTACACTAGATATATAAGAAAAGTGTACAAAATGTTTAACTTCATTCTATCGTAATTAGATCATTTGCAGATTAGCTTTCATTGACAGAATAGTTCTGCTTAAAATGTACCTTCTAAAGCCTTGTCTACACTTGTCTGTCATGTGAATGTTATTGCCCGATAGCTACATCGCAGTGTAAATCAGCATAAGATTTATTTCAGTGCCTTTAACAAAAATAAAAATTACAGAGGCAGGTGAAGAATTGGGTAACCTGTAGGACCACCATCAAGAATGGTGCCCAACACTTTGAGATCAAGCAGTGTCTCCAGGAAGAAGATCAGAGAGCCCAATGTATGGAACATTCCTGGACTTGTATTGGCACTGCTGGTGTGGGCACTGCAGCCGCTGGCAGAGTGTTCCTTGCCAGAATTGGCCTAATTTCTCATCTGCGTACTCATCGCTTATAGGCATCCAAGGGGAAATCTTACTCGATTCGGAGGGAGGGGAGGGGGATTTTTTTGTAGACCATCTGGAGGTGGAGCAGCATTCATCATGACATTAAGTTGAAAGAAAAGAGTTGCAGAATAATAGCTGATGTAAAATTAGATAGGGAAGGTGACTGGATTTTGAGGTGAGGAAGGAAGCTGTAAAGTTATGTATCCACTGTCCTCTTAGTGGCTCTCTGAAGTGGACTACTCACATTTTAATATTAGGCATGTACTTAAGTACATCTTTTATTCTATTGATGGTGATCATAATACTTTCCCACCCTTTGTCCTCTCTGTATCAGGTTCAACCATGTGTACTCTTGTACACACTTAATTTTGTGCACTGACACATCAGTGAGACAGACAGCTCAGTGCATAAAGTTAAGCAACTGAGTTTTTTGTAGGTTGCTTGGGACCTTAGACTGTAGACCTGTTGAGACAGGGACTCTCTTATTATGAGTTTTTTTTACTGCACTTAGCATACTGGGACCCTGATCTCAGTTGTCACCTCTTCTAAATTACATACTGCAGTAATAATAATAATATAAAATCATATATACATATAACTTTTTCACATGCCTTGCCAATTAATCTTATTTTCTGGATATCATTGCTCAGAATGTATGCCTAGACACAATTTTAACATATCTAGAAATTAAATATATGGGGGTTGATGTTTATATGTATTACACATTACATAGGAAATTAATTGCATTTTCATAAAATCATAGAACACTAGAACTGGAAGGGACCTTGAGAGGTAATCAAATCTAGTCCCCTGCCCTCACAGCAGGACCAAATGCTGTCTAGATCATCCCTGACAGGTGTCTGTCTAACCTGCTCTTAAATATCTCTAGTAATAGAGATTCCACAACCCCCCTAGGCAATTTATTCCAGTGTTTAATCACCAGGACACGCAGAAAGTTTTTCCTGATGTCCAACCTAAACCTCCCTTGCTGCAATTAAGCCCATTGCTTCTTGTCCTAACCTCAGATGCCAAGAAGAACAATTTTTCTCCCTCCTCCTTATAACACCCTTTTAGATACTTGTCTTCTCTTTTTTCTAAACTAAACAAGCCCAGTTCTTTCAGTCTTCCCTCATAGGTCGTGTTTTCTAGACCTTTAATCATTTTTGTTGCTCTTCTCTGGACCTTCTCCAGTTTCTCCTCATCTTTTTTGAAATGTGGTGACCAGAACTGGAGACAATACTCCAATTGAAGCCTAATCAGCACGGAGTAAAGCAGAAGAATGACTTCTCTATTTTTTATATAGTAAAATAATTTCCTCTCTACCCACCAGTGTTATGCAGGATCTATTACTTCATGGCATATTTTAGGAATGAGGCAGTAAGTACACAGGTGTGATTAGGTTAATAGCTGACCTGAGGCTTATCTTCAAATCAGCATGCCAAAGACTATCTGGTTGTTATGTAATAACTTGGCCGTTCTGTCTAGGTACCAGAAGAATTCACACAAAAGGAGAGGTTTGTCTGTGCTGTGTGTAAGGTGACAATCTTGTTGCTCATCATGATGCACCTCTCTTAATTGATTCTGTTTTCCCGAAATGGGATAAGATAGATTACTTGAAACTGAGTTTATACGGTCTCTACTACAGCTTCCAACTTAATGTGTAGCCAATTAGGGATACAGTTGTTTCTAAATATGGTTGTTGTCTACACACAACATGGTTTATATACAATTAGCAAGACACAGAAGCATAAGTGTTTCATTTGGGTATCATACTAGGCCACTGGCAAAGGTGAAATACTTTCACATTGCATAGATTTTACCCCCGTCAATGTGCCTTTATGTTCAAGTTGGCTACTCCTCCTTCATCACTGTGCCATAGAACAGGGGTGGGCAATAATTTTTAAAAGGGGGCCACTTTGGGTAATTATTCTGCTTACCTAAATTTCCCCATAGTTTTACCTCTGTTTCACTTCCTGTTCTAGATAATCAATAATAATAGTTAAAGTGTGTTGTCAAACTGATGCTGTTTCTCTCCCAAATGATCACTGCATTTCCTTGAAATGGTCCCTTTTTTGTTTGCATAATTTCTTAAAGTGCATAGGCCTCTTGGAATCGAAGGAAATAGCAAGAAGCTAGTAATTGTTCCTAATTTTTATGATAAATGCCGTTAAGTTTTAATATGTTATTCCTAATTCTCCAAAACAGAAACTCTCTTTAATTTTATTCTTTCAATGGGCTCAACATACTTATTGCAACAACAGAGCATAAGTATACACTTGCCATTGTAAGAACAGAACTTTATGTCCTCGTGTATTTTTTTAAATAAAAAGTATTTTTCATCAGCCTGTAATGTTAAAACATTCACATTTTGAGTTACTCTAACTTCCTGTCAAATATTAATTAAATGAATTCTCCTGCTCCCAGTGGGTATGTAAGTTCCTGCAATGGAACAATGTATAACAAAATTCTCCATTGACACTAAAAGCATGTGTGATGAAGTACAAGACATGTGTCTATATTGCACTGAAATCCGTAGTTACACCTAGATTCTAGCAATGTAGGTCCCTTCTGCAGGATGAAAGAATCAAGATATGGAAAAGTTCATAGCTGTAAGGATCCAGTGAACCTGAATTAGATGACTTTGGAGACAAAAGAAAGAGAGAAGTATATATAAATAAAGTTTTTCTCTCTCATATTTCTACCCTTACAATTGCCAACACAGCCCTCCAAAATATCCTTTGCAGTTGAGCCAGAATTTCTATAATATGATATAAACACCTGGGAAGCCTTAAGAATACCTTGGTTTCCTTCGCTTTGTGATATAAAGAAGAGCTTCTATCTGAAGTGCAGTTTACAGTTTTCAGTTACCACACCTCATGAAAATAATCAAAATGAATAAAGAGTTCTTATGTTTAGTAGTCTAGCCCAGTGGTGTTGTGCCATCATGATGAAGTGCCAGGTGGTGCCATCATGAAGAAGTGCCAGGTGGAAGACCTGGATTAAAGAGCAGGCCCTGGTTCTTGAGTACTGGTCAGCAAATGCTTGGAGCAAGTACACAGATAGGCTCACTCTGTGCAAAAGACTTGGAGAGGCAACTGGATTTTTCTGTTGGCTTTTAATAGACCCCTTCAGCTTACTTATTGATGTTAGTGCAGAGACTGCTCCTGCCCATTGCCAGTAAGGACTGGAATGCTTCCAGCAAGAGAAGAATTTCTTCTTTAAAAAGAGGAGGCTATGTGGGTTTTGTGCATGTTCCACAATCTAAATGCATGTAAACTCCATGGTCTGATTTTCTTAATCCTAAATTGAAAGTTGAGTGTTCTGGCAGTAGTCAAGCAATGCAGAGCAGACCTTTGTGATTCTTTTTTGAGAGCTTGGATGACAAGGCATGTTCTCCGAATGTGCATGTACTGGGATGCACACCAATGGAATAGGCTAAGCCAGACCGACGAGTTGGTTGTGTTTGTGAAACTTTTCCGTCTGTTTTGTAGTGGTTTCTATGGTTTCAAATATTGGAATGGAGCTAAAGTACATTTCTTCTAATAAACACCTCACTTTTTCCCCAGAACTAAGCCAAAAGCCATTTAAAAGGAAAAGATCAATCATAAACTGGGCCTTTTGGCGTGGTGCAAGTCCTCAGCTGGACAATACACCTCTGTCTCCAACGTCTCCTGTTCCAGGGAAGCTTTTTGGTCTGTCGTTGCCAGCCATCTGTGAGAACGACAATCTGCCCAAACCTGTCTTGGTAAGTCACAAATTCTGGGCTGGCTATTACACAGCTGAGATTTCTTTGCTTAGTTTGTGAGAAGGTTGGGTGTTAGAGAGCCAGAGTACTGAAATTATCCTCCATAGAGAAACCGGGAGGAAACATCCTCTCCAGGTTTGAGCCAGGACTTTGGCTGTCAGCACAGATTGCAAAAAAAGGTTTGCAAAATGTGGTCAGACCAGGTTAATACAAATCAGTTTGCAATTTGTATGTAATCATGGGAAGCTTTTAAAAAATTAATCTCTCTTTACTGTATTGGCCTGGTTCTACAACCCTTACTCATGCAATTGGCCCCATAGAGTACTCCTCAGTAGATGTATGTACTACTCAACAGAAGTGTTGTGGAATCAGGCCTCTAACTCTGAGATCTTCGATAAATCGGGAAAGATCCTGCAATGCCAGTCTACCTATGTCGATTTACACCAGCAGAGGATCTGGCCCTTCTGCTTGCCCTTGACATGTGTTCCTCACATTACCTAATGATGTTTATACCAGGACTTTTCAGGAGATTCTAGGGCATTTTATTTTTTTTTAGCTGCATTGTCTATGAATTTTGATAATTTTAAGGCATCTGATTTAACCCTGCAGAGATAAGCTCCATTTTACCTTGGAATCTGTTGTTGAACTATTCTATCCTTCAAGCCCAGTGCAGCCACTGATACATTCTGAGAATCTCAAACTCAAATCCTTTCAAAACTTTTGTCTGGGAAAAAGTACAGTTACTAGTTGCATAGATACCATTTGGTACAATTAGTAATGTGAGTCTGAAAAACGTATGGGCTACGTCTAGACTGGCCCCTTCTCCGGAAGAGGCATGCAAAGCAGGCAAGTCAGAATAGGGAAATCCGCGGGGGATTTAAATATCCCCCGCGGGATTTAAATAAACATGGCCGCCGCTTTTTTTCCGGCTTGGGGAAAAGCCGGAAAAGAGCGTCTAGACTGGCGCGATCCTCCGGAATAAAGCCCTTTTCCGGAGGATCTCTTATTCCTACTTGCAAGGAGAAAGAGAACATCGGGGATGCTCTATGGAGAAGATAAATCTCAGGGTTTAAAGCATTATAACTAGCATTCTTAACTGAAAAGGTTGTTTTAGTTTTTATTGTACAAAAAGCATGTCAAGCCATTAACTTCATTTGTTTAACTTATTGCCTAAAATGTTGACCAGTTTTGTTGGTTAAACCTTCGTTCTCAAGCTGAGATCTTGCATTGTAGGATTTAGCTCATTTTTAACTGATGAACTCTAAATCTTCACAAAGAAAGGGAAATTCTGATGTGAGTACTACTTAGGTGAACAGTGTCTCTATAAAAGGTGCTTGCACATAGATGGACACTTAGCTCCCAACTTATGGAAGAGAAAGAAATATTAAAGAAGCAAACTTTTAAATAGTTTCTGTTTAATATATTTGCATAGCTGAGCCTCAGGGAGACCTACCCAGCAGCCCAGACTGCCAAATTAGCCAAGAACTATTTTTCAGCCATAGTTCCAATAACTTTTACAGTTACAATAATTCCATTTAATGCTAATGCCTTCTTTACCAGCCACCTTCAATGGCTATTAGCCAGGATGGGGAGGAACTGTGTCCCCCACCTTTCTTTGTCTGAAAATGGATGATGGGGAGGGATCACGTGAGGATTATCTGTTGTGTTCCCTCCCTCGGAGGGGGGGGGGTAATTTGGTATTAGCCACTGTTGGCAGACAGGATATTGGGTTAGATGGACCTTTGGTCTGACCCAGGCTATGTCTAGACTGCAAGCCTCTTTCGAAAGAGGCTCTTTCAAAAGATACTTTCAAAAGAGCCTCTTTCGAAAGAGAGCGTCTAGACTGCACGCGGAATTTCGAAAAAGCAAGCCGCTTTTTCGAAAGAAAGCACCCAGTGAGTCTGGATGCTCTCTTTCTAAAAAGCCTGTTTGCTTTCAAGAACGCCTTCTTTCGAAAGAGCACTTTCGAAAGAAGGCGTTCTTCCTCGTGGAATTAGGTTTACCACCGTCGAAAGAAAAGCCGCATTCTTTCGATTTAATTTCGAAAGAACGTGGCTGCAGTCTAGACGCAGGTGAAGTTTTTTCGAAAAAAGGCTACTTTTTTCGAAAAAAACCCTGAGTCTGGACACAGCCCCAGTGTGGCCATTCTTATGTTCACCATTCCCCTGCAGTCAGCTCAGAGATCCTGCCATAAATCAAACAGTACTTGATTGCTTTGTAACCAGCTTATTTTCCTTATTTTAAATAATTTGGTCTTAAGACAAACGTGTGTGTCTGTCTACCTGTGTGTATAATTACTATTTTTAAAAAGTCCTTAAACAAAACAATTTGAGGAAAGTACTGATCACATAGAGTAAGGGTGCAAACTCTGATCCTTAGTTAGGATTTAGAAGTACAGATCAATATGGAATGAGAAGTACCTACTAGCTAGGATAAAATCATGTTAGGCTCTTCAAGATACAAATTGGGCTGGATACCTTTGCACATAGTTTATAGCCGTGCTGAACAGGTGAGTAGAGAAGGTTTGACCCCTCCCTCTGAAGCATCTGATAGATGGAGTATTGGTCTTTTCCTGTACAGCAGTATAAACTGGATAATATTTCCACATTGCTTTGAAGATATAATGTAGTAGCTCAGTACTGAGTAATATTATTATTATATTGGGTATGGATAGTCTCACAACTTCTTTGAAGAAATTTTGTCTCATCTCAGTGTCCCAGATCATAGCTTTAATGAGAGTTGGATGACGAAGCCCAAGGAGTAGAGAATATAACCCAATATGGTTTTGATTTGTGAATCTTTGTAGGACAAGTTTGCACATGGGGGGGAAAGGATTAAACTATATCTTAATAGTAACAGATAAAGAATCAGTACCTAAGGCAGGTTATCTGGCTTTTTTAATTTTGCACAGGACATGCTTTCTTTCCTTTACAAAGAGGGACCTTTTACCAGGGGTATTTTCAGACGCTCAGCAAATGCAAAATCCTGCCGAGAACTCAAGGAGAAGCTTAATTTCGGAGCTGAAGTGCACTTAGCTTGTGAATCCATATTTGTGACAGCCTCAGTGTTTAAGGTATGCAAAGATCCTTACTCCTCTCTTCTTGAGGGCAGGGATAGAAGGAGGGATATAACAACTAGTCAGCTTGTTTTCTGCAACAGAAGTTAATTTAAAAAATAAAACCTCTGACCTCGTTTAGAATCTGATCCACCAAGTCTTCTAGCTCTCAGTCAATTGGAGTTCTTTGCAGAATGAAGACCTTATTCTGCAAAGATGCTAGAAACTTTAAGACACTGGAGATAGTCTGTGTCCCAAAATATTCAGGTGTCTTTTTCCATGGATTGTCTTTGTATTAGCACTAATATGGACATGACAACATTGTTTCATGCAGAGACTATCCAGAATTCACAATCATCTACCAGCCTGTTTGGGAGCGTTTTCTCTGATTGTGTATTTTGTATATAAATTTCAAATATGGACTGACACGTTTCCCCTGTTATTTTATTACCCTTCAAGTGTTTGTCTACAGCTGGGTGTGTAATCTCAATTGAGATATGTCCAAGTAGTGTCTCTAGTAGGATTTTCTTAACAAAGCATGCTTTTCCTCTTGCTGCTGTTTCTACCATTTCTGATGCCTGTGAGTTGTCTCTTATCATGTTGCGATGATCTGCCTTCTGGTGATTGGAAGCTTCAAAATGTTTTGAAGGTTTTACTGCAGGTATTACTGACAGTAAATGACATTCTGTATTTGCTCGAGAGATCTTGAACAATCCATCAAATGAAGTGAGGTCCCTGCCTTGGAGTTTGCACAGAATCTGACTCCTCCTCATGCTGTGCTGCTGATGTTAATATTCTCACTGTAAAAGAGGCAATTGCTGAATAACATGTAGACATAAAGAAAAACACACCTGTTCTTTTTTAAAGAAATCAAGTATGGTCGTGGGAAAGAATGTGGAATAATATTTGTGCTAGTAGAACTCCTCAGGTTTTGTTTTTCTGCACAACTTGACACAAGTTACTTTTTCTACAACTAAAATATGTGAAATGTGTTTTCTCGGTATCAAAGCCCTTAAATGATTTTGACTCATGCTTGTACAGAGAACACCACTCAAAATAGTGCCTAAATAAAGTCAAATGGTGCACTGGCATACATTTTACCTCACTTTGCCCATTTGTCATATCATAATAGGGTTTGTTTTGTTTGTGGAAAAGTGACCTGTTCAAGGTTTAAAACAAGCATATGAAACGGCAAAATGTTGGGGTTGAATTGAGCCCACTTATTCTGGTTGTAGCAAAAAGAAAAAAGCACTGTAGTTTTTTTTTCTTTTCATTGCAGATAATTAGCATATCTAGTGTTCAATCCTGCAAAGTGCTGAGCAGCATGGCCCTCACCCAGCAAAGCACTTCAGTGTGGGCTTAACTTTAAGCATATGTAAGGCTATTGGCCCTAGTGGCACTGTTCCTGTGCCTCAAGTTAAGCAACAGCTAAAGTGCTTTGTTGGATCAGGACCCTTCTTATTACCATGAGGTTCAGCTGGAAATCCATGTTCATTGCAGTAGTCTCAAATAGGAGAGAAAATGGGGGTGCATGTGTCTGATGTCAAAGAAAAGCCTATTTGTATAATATGCCTCATAGACCTGGTTCACAAGTTCATGTGTGCTAAAGCATGACCCCATTTCAGGCTTTCAGAGTCAATGACATCTGCTGAGTAAGTGCTGGCTGTACATTAAAGAAAACTTGACAGAGAATTGAATTCATGAACCATGCTCCTGGGGGACTCCTCTGTTGATTCATTTCACTTTAATGTTCTTTGAGAGTGCCCATCTCAGACACTTGTATCAAAAGAGTTTCCCCAAGATGTGGACCAAACACCACATCCAGCATGCAGCTATTGTGATTCATTATTTATAGGAACATTGGAGATCAGAGTTGAGCTTTGTGTCAGTAATTCAGGGAAGCACAAGTCTTATTTTGCAGAAAATGTGCAGGCAGAATTAGTTTACTTTAATTTTTATCATCAGATTCAATCTGGTTTTTGGCAGTACTGTGACAGTCGCAAACTGAAAGCAAAATTATGAGTACATGAGCACAGGGTAATAGGGGTCCAATTGGTCACCACTGAAGCCAATGGAATCTTTACTAATGATGTCAATGGCTCAGGATCAGGCCCAGTAGGAAAATCACTGTAAAATATATGGCTTGTCTACACTGGACATTTGTGCTGCTTTAATTATACTGATAGTGTTCAGGTGGCATAGCCAACTCATTACTGGAATTATGTTATGGAATTAAGTATAAAGGTGCTTGATACGAAAGTTAAGCAGTAAGCATAAGGCTTACACCGGTACATTTAAGTTAACCAGCCCTTGCAGGTGAGCTCTGGTAGGCCAGAGCAGCACCGGCCTCAGCAGGGCCAGTGGACGAGGCAGCATGGCCCCAGTGGCCCAGGTGACAGGCCCTGAATTAAAAGTTTTCCGTTTTAACATCCATAGTTTATACATGGGTAGCTGTTCTCATATAGGAAGGGCAGAGGTGAACGTAGGCGGATGCGCCCTGGTGCGCAGCTCTGGCAAGAGCTGGCTGAGCTGCGGCAAAAGCCAGCAGGGAGCTATTTAAAGAGTTGGCAGGGGCCTGGGTTGCAATAGGACAGTACCGGTAAGACATGTTAAGTTAGTTTCACAGCTGGGAAAGGGGAATCATTGTGTCAATATAAGTTGCCTTTAGGCTGCTAAAAACAACATCCACACCAAGACTTTCCTGATATAACTATTTTGGTTAAAATTACCACTCACTAGCCAGTGTAATTTTATCAGTAAATCTTTTCAGCACAGACCAGGTCTTACTGTGACATGTAGAAAAGCAGCTGTGCTTTTGTAGTCTTCTCTTCTCTCTTGGATTGCAACAAGAGTGTGCTTCTTGCTTAGCCAGATCTGTGACAAGCACTGTAAACAATTTTTCCTGGGATAAATGGGGATTAAAGATAATCAGATGATTAGTAAACTGTAGGCCTCTCACAGTGTCCAAATAACTGGCACCTAATTCTCTAGTGCAGTGAAAACAGGTAAAGCATAAAAAATACATCCCACTTATCAGAAAAGGTTCAGGAGAGGGTATCAAGATATTTACCCTAAACACAATTGAAATGTTTTGTTAATTTTAAGAGATTTGCTGCATGCCTCAGCAGCGCCATAGAATGAAATGCCCACCAGCTAGTGCTGTCCCTCCAATACATTCTCTCAGATCTATTTGGCTTATCTGTTCCTCTGGCCCACGCTGCTAGCTCACATATTTTTATTGTGTCTCTCTGGAATAAGGATTTTCTTCGGAACATCCCAGGAAGTATTTTTTCATCCCAGCTCTGTAATAAATGGGTCTCTGTGCTGGATCAAGGGAACCATGAAGAGAAGATAAAAGACATCCAAAGGTAGAGTTCTTTATATTCTCTGTGTGGATTCCAAAATGGGGAATCCTGCAAAATAGACTTTTTACAGGCCCCAGTTAAGGAAAGCTACCCCCAATTTAGGAAAGTAAATACGCATATGCTCAAGTCCCTAAATGGGCCTTAAGTACATGCTAAAGTGCTTTCCTATAGAGGGAAGCTTTCCTAAATCATGTTCTCAGAACATGTGCACCCACGTTGGAGTACATGCCAGTAAGTGGATTTCAATCATTTCCTTTCACCAAACCACAGGAGAATGTTTATAAATATGCTCTTAAAGACCAGGGCTTCCACCTGCTACCACAAAATAGACAGAGTTTGTTTTAGATGGTACAGGAGCTTTGGCAAAAGGGGTGCAGCACTATTCAGCACCACTCTTCTTCCCCCCTCCCCCCTCCCGGTCAAATTTTGTGGTAGAGCTGGGATTATGTCACAATGAAATACTGGCATATGGCAATGGTGGATACCCCATTGCTGAGCATGTTAAAATTAAACTGGGCATAGCACTAGTATATTTGTCTTAGGGAAGAGCAAGTGGCATGCAGGCAGGAATGTGAACAAGGCGATCTATTAAATGGAACCCTGCCAATTTACATTAACAACTGGGTATCTGGAGCAAGTGACTGAATTTTGCAACCGAGTGAACCAGTGAGTTGACAACTAATTGAACAGAAACACCAATAAAGACCACAAGTTGTACTTGGGGTGTTGATGTGACAGTGCATTGTTAATTATTTCTTAGATAAGCTCACAGTATATCAACAACTATTGTGAACAGCACCATAGTAGAAGAGCACACTAAAATTTGAGCTCACTGGTACCTGCTGGGTCTTTGCTGACTAGCTTCTGGAACTAATAACCATTTCCTGCTCTAACCACTAGTCCATATTCTTGCCATCCGATTTTTGTAATGTCAGATGCTAACTCTAGATCAGTGGTTTTCAAACTTTTGAAAAAAATTGTTGATGCCTCCGACCCAGCATAATTTGACTAAAGTGAAGGCTCTGCGGTTGGGTTGAGGATGAGAGCTTTAGATCAGGGCTACTCAACTTTGGAAGTCCCAGGAGCCACAATGCGGCTCACAGAACACGCGGAGAGCCGCAACTTAAGTATACAGGCAGTCCCCGGGTTACGTACAAGATAGGGACTGTAGGTTTGTTCTTAAGTTGAATCTGTATGTAAGTCGGAACTGGCGTCCAGATTCAGCCGCTGCTGAAACTGACCAACAGGTGACTACAGGAAGCCCGAGGCAGAGTTGCTCTGCCCCGGGCTTCCTGGAATCAGCCGCTGATCAGTTTCAGCAGCGGCTGAATCTGGACGCCAGTTCCGACTTACATACAGATTCAACTTAAGAACCCCAGGCGTCCCTAAGTCAGCTGCTGCTGAAACTGATCAGCGGCTGATTCCAGGAAGCCCGGGGCAGAGCAACTCTTCCTCGGGCTTCCTGTAGTCAGCGCTGGTCAGTTTCAGCAGCGGCTGGCTTGGGGACGCTTGGGGCAGAGCAGCTGGGGTACTGCTGGGTTGCTACAGTAGCGCCGCTCCTCGGCGCTACTGGACCAACCCGGCAGCACCCCAGCTGCTCTGCCCCAGGCGTCCTGAGTCAGCCGCTGCTGAAACTGACCAGCAGCGGCTGAATCAGGACGCCTGGGGCAGAGCAGCTGGGGTGCTGCCGGGTTGGTCCAGTAGCGCCCAGAGCGGCGCTGCGGGACCAACCGGCAGCGCCCCAGCTGCTCTACTACAGACGTCCGGAGAAAAGCCTGGTCTGCTGGGGAGGTGGGGGGACGTACTAGCTGCGGGCCCCCCCCCCCCCACCAGCAGACCAGGGAGACACGGGAGGCGGACCGAGACGCACCGTGGTCCCGCCGCCTGGGTCCTCCGCAGCTTTGCTCCGCGTCTCCCTGGTCTGCTGGAGACCAGCAGACCACGGAGACGGGGAGCAAAGCCGCGGAGCACGCGGGCAGCGAGACAGCCCAGACGCGCCGCGGCTGTCCCGCTGCCGGCGTCCTCAGAGCAGACCTCCAGCAAACCAGGGAGGTCCTCCAGCAGACCAGGGAGACGCGGAGCAAACCCCGTTCGTAACTGCGGATCCGACACAAGTCGGATCCGCGTAACTCGGGGACTGCCTGTAGTTGCACATACCTGCAAATATGTATGTAAATAGCTTCTTTCACACTGATGGGCATGAATACAAAGATTAAGGGAAGACTATACAACAGACAGGCTCCATTAAGTCAGTTCTGCTGATATTAGTAAAATGCAATATTTACCCGATTTCCACCCATATGACCGCACTTTTAATGAGCAATGGCAGTCCAGGAATTTAACTACTAAAACGCATGTCAACAGAAGACCGTTATATTGACTACTTTTTTATTTTGGCTCCCACCCATGGGCTGAGTGTTGAGCCCCACGTAAACTCAAACTGCACTGCAGGCTGCACACAAACGGGTTGTGGGCCACATGTTGAGTAGCCCTGCTTTAGAGTGTAGGAGAGGGCTCTGACTTTGGGGGGACTAGGATCAGGTAGGAGGGGCTTACCTTGAGTGACTGCTGGTCAGTGATGCAGCGGAGGTGCTAAGACAAGCTTCCTGCCTCTCCAGGCACCGCAGACCATGCCGCACCTCCGAAGCAGCCAGCAGCAGGTTTCCAGCCAATGGGAGTGTAGATCTAGTGCTCAGGGCAGGGACAGTGTATGGAGCCCTGTGCTATTCTTTCTTTATAGTGCGCTGGGGCTGCTGCTGGCTGCTTTTGGGGCACAGTGCAGTCTGCGGTGCCAGGACAGACAAGTAGCCTGCCTTACCAGTGCCCACTGGTCATCTGATCCTCCTGCAGCAACGAGACCCTGTGCCTGACATTACACAAACCAGTACTGGGTCACAGCTCGTAGTTTGAAAACCATCCCCTAGTGAGTGGTGGGGGAAATGCTTTCTTAAGTTTTCATAAATGGCTTTTTTATGGCTTTTTTATTCAGGCTAATAGAGCAACTTCCCAGAGCCAATGTTGTTCTTTTACGTTACCTCTTTGGAGTACTACACAGCATAGAAAAGCAATCTGAACACAACCAGATGACTGCATTTAATCTAGCTGTGTGTATCGCACCCAGCATGCTGTGGCCTCCTGCTCCCTCAAGCCCTGAAACCGAAAGTGAATTCACAAAAAAGGTGAGTGAAGTCACAGTTTGCTAAGAAATCTCTGTGTCTGAAGGGGATAATAATGAGCACCTATATTCATCAATGCTTCTCCTCCCCAGAGACCTCTACAAACATTAAATAATTCATCCCCATTCTTCCCTGGAGACAAGGGGAGTGAGATCATAAAACATCCGGTGCACTGGTAACAATCACGTCCCCCTATAGGTGCTGCTTAATTAAGCTGGACTTAGAACAATTTTCACTGTATAATCATAGAAATGAAGGGTTGGAAGGGACCCAGAAAAATGATCATGTCCAGCCCTTTGTGCTGACAATAGAACCAAAATAAACCTTTCTGGAGGTCAGAGTCAAAGGAGGCCAGCAGTTGGTCAGTTCACTTAGGGCTTCCGGGAGCTCCAGGGAGAAAATTGTACATGGCAATTTGGAAGGAGCTGAGAGGGATCCAAGCATCATCTGTCTACCCAACTTCCTCCTTTGCAAGCAGCACTGCTGAAGGGGAAGTGGGGAAGGAATCTGCCACCATTTGGAGGCTGTTGCTAAAGGCAACAATACAGATGAGCCTAATGAGAAGGATGCAAAAGCATAAACTTTTAAATACTAGTTTGAAAATCCATCCACTGTAGGTTCATTTCCAGCCAAGGGGCAAGAGGGGTGCGGATGCAGATTCTGTTATGGTAAAATTGGAGGCACTTGCCTGAAAGTAAAAGAAATGTCATCTGCTGGGAGCCCGTTCATCCTTATGGAACTAACCTAGTCCTTGAAGTGTGTGTTGCTGAGGGACTGGCTGTTATCTTAGGGCTTGGGTGTGGTGCTCTACTAGTGGTTACTGTTCCATAAAGGCAAGGGAGTTCCTGGCCACTAGGAAGAGCAAGTGCCACCCCATTTCCCTCTAGATATGCCTGGTCCTCCCACTGTGATTGCCCACCATAATCTGCCAGTTTCCTACCCTTCCTTTGGTCTGTGCTCTAACCTGGGAGAAACTGGTGCCATTGGAAGGCCAGGTAATGGATGGGAAGAGCTGGGGTGGAAATGACTGCATGTCAGAGCCCGAGGCTGAGAGTGGGTCAGCATGGAGACCTACAGGGATGATGTGAGGAGTGATCTAGTTCTTGGTGAAGGAGACTCAATCTGTGTTGATGAAAGAGCAGGAACTCCAGTGAGGGAGGCTACAGTGGGGGGGGGGGGCAGGGGGAGAGCCAAAGAAGATGAGGGTGTACTAGAGTGTTCATCCTCTTGTCTATTACAGTGCAGGGCCTGTTAGTGCTATAAGAGCTAATATGAGCACAGGAAGAGCACGGGTTGGTTTCACAACGAGAGGTGCCTACGTGGGGCCTTTCAGATGGTTTAAGCATTCCAGAATAATCTTTTATAGATTTGGCTGCTCCCTTATCAGTCCTTCGCAGTTGTGTTGAGCCTAATGGATGAAAGTTGGAAGCAAGACAAATTCAGACTGTAAATGAGGTACAACAGTTTTAGCAGTGAGGGCAATCCACCATTGGAACAACTTACCAAGGGCTGATGGAGTCTGCATCACTGGTGGTTTTAAAACTGAGATTGGCCATTTTTCTAAAAGGCATGCTTTAGCGCAGACAGGAAGTATTTGGGGGAAGTCCTATGGACAGTGTTATACAAGAGGTCAGATGAGATGATCACTGTGGTCACTCTGGCCTTAGAATCTCTGAAACATCCATAGGAGCTGCCCATCTAGATGTACTTTGGAATAAATCAATGCAGAATGTAACGTGTTGAGTAAATCCAAGGCTGGAGCACCACACACATCATCCGCAGAAAGCCTGTAACATGATATTTGGGGCAACCTGTCCATTCACAGATTTTTGTTACCAATCTATATTCCTCTGAACTTATTGCCATTGCTTCATTGCAGGTTTCTATTCTGGTCCAGTTTCTAATTGAAAATTGCTGCAGGATTTTTGGAGAGGAAATTTCCTCCCTCTTTGGGGACATACTCATACGATGTGACAGAGAGGATGGCTCAGGTAACATGTTTCATTCATATTACCTAAACCCAGCCAGTCAGAAGAATCCATACTTTCTTAGGAAGCATATTAGTGCCCATTCATATAATCTGTGTATCCAAAATATTATTCAAATGTGGACACAGACATGCACTCTCCCTTTGTTATCGTGATAGTTGTGATTTTTATCCTGCACCATACACTATTTCGTTCACTCTTTTCACACCATTTCGCGTGATCTACAAAACTCACTTTGCAACTCACGAGTAATATGATTGATTGTCCCCGACTCCTCATGTAGTGTCTCTTGTGTAATATGACTAAATTTCTCTGTGACTCCACTTTAAATCCAAAGGCTTGAGTCTACTTGCTATGCCATAAGTGAAACTAGAACATGTCAGAAATATTGGATATAAACCTTCTAATGTATTGAGCACAATGAAAATTACACCCCAAATTCCTCACCTATCAGAACAATTGAACTGAATGTTCATAACATTAGTCATTTAATAGCCTGTAAGTAATTCATTGTCCATAGGCTGATTGTTAAGGAGTATCCATAAATCCATCCCAGCGCAGCACTGCATGTCAGCATGTGTTTAAATCCCTATGCTGCATTGGGGCTTAACAACATTTATTTCTTTTCCCTCTGAAAAATGATCATTTTGGAAGAATTCTGATCTTTTCGTATTTGGCCAAGTGTCAGTTTTAGAGGCTTTCCAGGGACAAACAATTTATTGAAGGGAAAGAATACTTTTGAAACAAAATGTAACTGTGTCATCAGCGTTGTTTGATCATGAACATGCTAATGTTGTTTTCATTATCTTGCAGACTTCTCTTCTTTTCATCTGAATGATTCTTCATATGACAGTTTGGAAAACGAACTGAATGATGATGTTAGCGCCTCATTTAGTGACTTGATCAAAAAACGAGGTCAAGATAACAGGAGCCGGGACTCAGTTTTGACTCTGAGTGATTGTGACTTGGACCAGCCTGAGATGGAAGAAATTAAAATTCAGCTGCCACACAAATCAAAACCAGTGCAAATTATTACTGGATCACACCATGAATCTGCATTGCAGAACCACTCTGAAAATGAGTCTTTTTGCTCCAGTACCTCTGGCTGTTTATCAGTAATGGGCCCAGATGCTTTCACAAGCTTGGGAAGACAGAGACGTTGCTCAGAGCCCACAATTGGCCTTCTTGCCTCTAAGTTCAGCCACCTCAGTGGAGATCATGAGAGCGCAGTGCGTAAAGCCAGCTGTGATGCAGTGCTGTCACACGTGGAGGAAGACTGTCTCAAGCAGCTTCGTTCATTACAGGTGGAAGGGCAAAAGCTTATTAATCAGGGATTGATTATGGGGATTGATGTGAGTAAGAGTGACACCATGGGCCAAAATGGTGAAAAGAAAGACTTGTCCAATTGCCTCCTCCCACCACCACCATTGAGGTTAAATATTTGCTCAAGAACTAGCTGTTCTAGTTTATCTTCTCCTGGAACGTCCCCCTCTGGGTCCTCCATGAGTTCTATGGACAGTGCTTTCTCTCAGTTTTCGGACTATTCAGTATTTACTCCAACCGAGACCTCCTCTCCTTTGGATTGCACTTTTCAGACTCAAAAGAAACATGGAGAGCTTTCTCCTGAATTTAACCCTTTCTCTGGAGTACATCTGGGCACTGGCTTCAGTTCTTTTCCTAACCAAGCCAGCAATACCAGCTCTGTTTGTATTGGAAAAGAGAGTCAAAAAAGCCCTGTAACTCTTCATCCCAGCACATGGCTGAAGAATGGAGCCTCTACGATGAAAAATTGGACTCTCCGAAAAAAGGAAAGAATGTCCAAGCAAGAGGAGAAAAGGAAGAGTGCTGTTAAAATAACTCTGGAACCACAAATGGACTCTTCAGATGCATCCGAAGACAACTTGTGTCAAGAACAGTGGCAAATTTTAAAATCACTTATGTCAACTGGAGCAATTAATGCTGCAGAAACAGCACCGGAGGGTAATTTTTCTTGTTCTCGGGGGGCTGGGCACCTGTGCAGCTCTCCACTGTGTCCGGTGGAAACCAAGGACAAGAGAGTAAAAGCTTTGGGTCTGTTGGCTGAGCAAAGCAAGGAAGAGGAGGAGGAGGAAGAGGAGGAGGAGGAGGAGGAGGAGGAGGCAAATTCTCCATTTCTTCAGTCACATAAAACAGAACCATCTAACTCTTTCACTCAGTGCACAAATCCAGGTGCTGAGCTTGTTTCTGAGCCAGACAATTTTGTCAGTGCTGGACATGAGCTGTCCTTGAAAAGTTCAAGTAAGACTGTGATTTCCACAGACTTAGAAGGCCAGCAAGTAACAAACTCCAAAAAAAATAAATATTTGTCAAACACTGAATCAGAAAATATTGATGAGTCCAAAGGAGACTTCTCTGAGTCTCCAGAAACCACAAAGGTAATTGATGACTGTTGGTTTAAACCTGATGTTAATAAATGCTTTCAGAAACCAGAGGAAGGGACCAGGGCCATGGCCCAGAATAGAAAGGAACGGCCAAACAAGCAGTGCAGTGATCCCAAGTTTGAAGAGCTTGACCAAAGATTTTTTGCCGAGGAATCTTATGTTTAAAGTCACCAATTTTGGGACTAATGTCAGATCAGATTTAATAGCCCAAGAGATGAACTTTTACTGGGGGAGGGGCTACAGTACTCATTCTGTCATTAGGAGAATAGCAAAGTAACTTCCCCATATACTGAGACTGTGACTGACTGACTAAATTCCTAAGATCTGGGAAGGTTGCAGGAAATAGTTAAGAGAAGCACTCGGTTCCAAGAGTGCAGTAGTGTATTTGACCAAGTCCTCCTCATGACCACTCATGTTAAATCTTGTAGATGTAAGTCCGTATCCTCTGTGGTTTTGATGTAGCATACATGGTCAACATAGATTCCATAACTGTGGTATTCTACTGCTGTTTTGAAACTATGATGGTTATTACTTTCATTGTCCTTCAAGAAAGAAGTGTGGTGCTTTGTATGTTAACAAGGTAATTGTCCAGTAGTTCCAGTCCTCTCAGTCTTGCTGCAAAAGATGAAAATGTAAGATTGAAGAATGTTGATGCTTATAACTAACAGCTCCCAATTATGTGTGTTTCGTTTATTGTGCTCTATTGGGGGTTCTTTTATGTTTAAGTTGTGTATAGTTTATTAATATTGCTGTAAAATGGCATATATTATTGCAAGAACACATGTAATTTTATTATGCATCCTCTAAATCATCTTATAATATATTAAAAGTAATGCATTATCTAAAATGCTTTGTTTGTATAATATATCTTGATAAATTTTGCTATTATATATGGTCTGAAATAAATGTGTATTTTTGTACTTGCAGAAACTGCTGCTAACTTTACAAATTCCGTTTTTGTTGTTATGGCACTGGTCTTGGTGTATACATTCAATGCTGTACATTAAATAAAATCCATTCTGTCATAAAGTCAACTGAAACAGTTTTTCCAAATAACCTTTCCTAAAGTCATACTTCTTTACCAATGTTAATGATGATGTTTCCTAAAAACCTATTTTGTTTTCCCTTTCTTTCCCCCTCCAGATTTTGACATTTGCCTCTGTAGTAAATGTTTTGGTTTTATCTCCTTGAAAAATATGGTACATTTCAGTTTTGGCAAAAAGAACTAGCTACAATGTGAATACAATTGGATAGAACTTTGAGGTCAGTTCTATGGGTTTTTTCCTAATGGTATTAATAGGAATTTTGCATAGGAAAGGATTTAGGGCAGGTCTACACTACAGGGACAGGTCAATCTAATCTGCATAATATGAGTTATGTTGGTAGCAAAACTCATATCAACGTAGCTTAGATCTGCCCACCACTGGGTCCACACCATTCTGTATCTGCAGTAAAAAAAAAAAAAACCTCTCCTGTTGACTCTTCTTACCCTTCTCATTCTGATGGAGTAGCGGAGTCAAAGGGAGAGCCATTAATGGTCAATTTATCATGTTTATGCTAAGTGTGATAAATCATTGCCCCGTCAATCTGGCCTGTAGTGAAGTCATACCGTTGTGTACAGCTTACTTTCTGTACAGCACTATGCATGCAAAGTGCATCTCAGACATATTGCTAACTCTATCCACATACTTATATAAGCAACTCCATCACAAGGCCTAGCCACATCATCAGGGGCACATACAACTGCACATCCTGTAATGTGATATATGCCATCAAGTGCCAGCAATGCTACTCTGCCATATATCTTGGCCAAACCAGACAGTCTCTGCAACAAAGGATAAATGCACACAAATCAGACATCGGTAATGGTAGCACATAAACCTGTAGAGGAGCATTTTAACCTCCTTGGACAGTCAATAATGGATTTAAAAGTACCCATTCTTCTACAAAAGAATTTTATCACCCAATTGCAATGGGAGAAAGCCAAACTGGAATTTGTTTACAAGCTATCAACTTAAACTTGGATAAAGATATTAACTAGTTAATGCACTACAAAGGCAATTTCCCCCACCTTTTGATAGTCGCATTTACACATCAGAAACTATGAATGGGACACATCCAGCCTGAGTTGAATAGCTTCATTAACAATGGTCCTACAGTTGATAAGTAACTGCTTTTGCTGTTCTATATGCCCTGGATTCTGTATTATCCTCACCACTGGATAATGCAGTTAAAGAAATAATTTCTCTTTCTCTTCTGCTATTCCTTAAGTCCTATCAAGGGTGAATCAGGAGTTTGCAGCTGAGCTCTAAAATGAGATGAAGAGTCAAGGAGAAGCAAAAAGGTATTTTCAGATAATATTTGCAGTGTTGTAATCACACTGGTCCCAGGATATTTCAGATAATAGAAGTTTGGCTGGGTAATGGATGTTCTATGAATAGTGGCAAGGTTCCACAGAAGGAGTAAGGGGAGGGAGGCAAGTGCTATCAGAATAACATTGATTCAATTGGTAACCTTTCCTTTTTTAAAAGGGCTTTTACCCCATCAGATAATATAGATCAGTATAATCATTTCAACTATGGGTTGTATTCAGTCACACAAATAAGTTTCCGAAAGCACCAATGAGACTGAGGCACCTAAGTCTCTGAGGTGTTTTTTGAAACTGTTACCTGTTGTCCAGTACCACAGTCAGCTGCAAAGAGCAGTCCATGGAAGCTCTGTGCCATTTCACCAGGCAGAACAGGCAGGCAGTCTGCATCTGTCAGCTGGAATGACTCAATATGTCTAGGAATGTCTCTTATATTGGAAATATTCACTCCAAGGCAGAATATTTTGAGACTTGACCATGCATATAGCTTATATCTGTCATTGTAGCTACATCTACAGAGACCCACTGAAGTAGCCAAGATTCTTCTTGCAGGTATAACTGTTGGGTCAGGCTCTAAAGCACCATCTGGTCTCTCTCCTCTTCTTGTGTATATATAGCTACAGTTATATTAATTAGAAGTCTAATGCACAAAATCTGACCTTTAACGACCTTCTCCTTCACAATGTAAATTCATCTATGTATGTTCCGGGTCTGTATTTAACAGCACTGCAACCCAGCTCCCTTCAAAAAACAAAACAAAAAAAGCCCACTGAATGTCTTGATGCTATTTTTAAATGACAGAAGGAGACCTCTTCAGTCCTTGTCAAACTGGTTGAAATCATATTGCCAGGCACTTTTAATCAAGGAGCAAATGTTAATTAATTGCACCAATAATAATTGTTAATAAAAACAGTCTCTGCAACATAAGCATTTTGTATTGCCAGTTCTATCTTACAGCAGTAGGAAGTGTATGAATATTAGTTCATCGCAACTTGTGTCCAGTGTATCTTAAAAAGCTGAAGGGCCAATGAGCAGACAGCAAGAAACCTGGGATTTTGTTGGTGGAGCCCAGATTTATGGAAAAGGCAGACCTGAAGTTCTTGCAGACGGCTCCTTCTTTGATAACTTCTGTCTCCTTGGAAGGGGGAAGTGGAGAGGGTTCAGCAGAACAAGCTGAATCCTTAAAATAGTGAAGATTCTAGCCTGAGTGGTGTGCTCCATGGTAGCTTCCCTGTAATCCTGCATGAGATTCACCTAAATGTGTAGTATGAAGAAATAGGGCAGACAATGCCCCTCTTCCACATTAACTTCTAATACAGCTACAGCTTGCCATTTAAAATCCATCCCTGGGTTTGTCCTTACTCACAGCCGTCCTGATCAATAGCAAAGGTTCGGGCTTAGCCTTTTGTCTACAGTAGCACTTTTGTCTAGCGGGGTATGAAAAAACACACACACCTTTGACCAACGTAAGTTTCACTGACAAAAGCCACATTGTGTACAGCAGGAGACACTATCCTGCCAACATAACCACCGCTGCTCATTGGTGATTATTTAATGTGCCAGCAGGAGAGCTCTGTCCTGTTGACAGAATGGCTACAGAAGAGATCTCACAGCAGCAGCAGTGGTGCTTCTGTAAGGTCCACAGTGTGTAGGCAGAGCCTTAAAAAAACACATACCCAAATGCTTAAATCTGTTCCTGCTGTGGAATGCATTTAAACGTGTACCCAAATGCTTTCCTGTATTGTTACTAAAAGGAAGAATAATAATGTTTAGGATTTATATAGCACTTTACTTCTTCAAAGTGGTGTTCAAACATAACTAACTCCTAATAGATGAGCAACTAGTTATCCCCAGACAGAGCTTATAGGAGAACTGTGCTCTTAAAAGTGGCCTTAGGGGGTTGCATGTTTGAGGCTCATTGTTTCCATATCAGCAGGGGCGGCCCTAGACTAGCTGCCAGCAACTGGCGCCCTAGGCGAACCATGCAATCGGCGCCCCCACCTCCAAACCCCTCAATGATATTGCGCCACCATTTGGAGCCCCATTTAACTTGGCACCCTAGGCGACCGCCTAGTTCGCCTATATGGACGGGCCGCCCCTGCATATCAGACTTACTCAGTTTATAATTTCTAATGTTGGCCTATTTTTTTCAAACTCAGCTCAACAAAGGATCAATCTGGGGTTTTTACACAGCCTCACAAGGGCCTGCATGGCTGCTATACCATGTGTTCTCCTGCGTCATTGCAGCTGCCCCAATGCCAGGCTGTCACACCATATTTTTACTTGTAAAAAGAGAAAACCTTGTCTGATGATTATTGCTGTGCAATAAGCATGGAAGTCTGTGATGCCATTTTTACAGCTGCATGGAAGAGCACACTGAGCAGTGACCTTTCTGCAGACTGGATAAAAGTCTCCTATAACTGCATTCTCTGGGCTCTGGAATGGAGACACTGCTTGCTTTTGCTTACTCCCTGAGAAGTAAGAAACTGAAAAGTGGGCGAGTCATAACTGGTAGAGCCAATTGTGCAGCCGATGAGATAGCAGGAAGCATGAAGAATCAAGAGAAACTACCTGCTTGAGACACATTCCCTTTGCTGCTCTTCCTAGAATCTCTGCCTGAGAAACTCCTAAATGTATTTGCCATGCTGGAAGAATTGTTTTCCAGGCCTAGAAGGTGAAAGCTTAGTTTATTTCCCAATGTTCATGGCATCTAAAACCAGATTTATGCTTAGGTACTTGAAAACTACAGCATCTTCTTTTGCCAGAAGTAGGAATGGTCCACAGGGGATGGAACACTTGATCATTGCCTGTTCATTCCCTCTGGGGCACCTGGCATTGGCCACTATTGGCAGACAGGATACTGGGCTAGGTGGACATTTGGTCTGACATATGGCTGCTCTTATGTTCTTATGACTTTACTTTTCTTCACTGAATTGCTCAGTGACAAGATTTACATTTGCCCCCACTTCTTACTTTCACAGGGCTCTGACATTCAAGCCCCTGGTTTAATGAGGTTCTTTTAAGTTACAGTGGTCCGCTCATTTGTGACAAGGTAAGCACAGTCCCAGTTTTCCATATTCCCACAATAATTACAACATTGGTAAAGCACCAAACCTATAAACCATATTCCAGAAGAGCAGCTGTGCTTTGCAAGAGCTCCTGGATTTCTCATGTGTTTCTAGTGTTGCTGGCCATAACTGCCCTCTTTTTAAATACACTCATCTGCACTTAATTACTCCCACTTGGTGTAGCATGTCTCTGAACTGCCTCTGAACAGGGGCTGTGCCTTAACACCTGAACCACCCAGCTTGCCTGTGCTCTCAAAGCTTTTCCTCTTTAAATGCCAGACTTATGAAGAGCTGAAACCAGCTGTTACATTTTGGGTCTAATTACAGCCAATGCAGCAGCTGCTGTTGTGACTGGAAATGCTGCCAGTCAGTAAAGGAAGTAAACTCTTTTAAGAAATCTCTTCCTTCCCCAGAACCTAGACTGGGGACATAGAGATGTAGTTCTTGTTGAGTCCTACTGCCCAGTGCTGCCCTAGAGGGTGTGACTCTGAGTTCAGTTCCAGAGAAGTAGGTGAAAGTCCCATGTTTAACTTGTCAAGCCTGAAATGACAGCAACTCTCTTGCTCCCACTTCAGCAGATACTTTGGCAATAGCATCCATAATGAGTCCATTCATTTATGTGGGAGCTGGTTTCAAAGCTAACTCTAGCAAGGACAGCCTGTCACTAAAAAGCCTTAGTATCGAAGGAGGGTTGGCAGAGAAAGGGGATAGTCAGGGGGATAGTTATTGCCATTTGAAGGCCTTTAACATTCCCATTTCTTCCTGCAGTTCTAGGCAGAAATGCTTTCAAAGAGGCAGTGGACTAGGGGTGAGGCAATTTGCTCTCTCAGCCAAAAACCAGTTGCTGAAGAAAGAATGAGAGAGAGGTTCAGGGGTCAGATTAGAGCTTTAGCTACTCACTCACTCTGCTAAAAGATGGCTCAGGTCATATTTTGTGCCCATTTCAAACATCCTTTTCCAGTGTTAGCTGGAGATGTAGAGTTGGGTGGAAGTAAAAAAGTTAGAGGGCATTGGGATGGGTGATCTTTTCATTGCCTTGGGGGGCCAGAGAGCCATACAGGCAGCAATAGAGGGGTGTTCTGAGTGCTGATTGCAGCATGGGAGGGGCTGGTGGTGTCTGAGGCTCTGGGAGAAATGGAATGACCCCAATCCTCACCAGCTCAACTTGCTTTTCCAATGTACTCTGTGGGCTTGATTCTTTGTGTCACGAAGGTCACTCAGTGCTGCTCTAGCAGGATGAAGTAAGCATGGAAATGGCTCCTTGTGAACATACCCTCTGCAGAGGCCTTCCCTTATCTGAGGAGACCTTATCTACTGGCTCAATACAGGCCCTGCTCCCAGTTCTGAGTGCCTGTCAGGAATGGGGAATGTCCAGAACAAACTGCTTTGCTATGGCTATTTTCAGCTTGCGGGGGGGGGGGGGGGGGGGATTGTATGTTGCAGCCTATTCCTCTCTGGGACAGAAAGGGAGTCAGTTCTGTCAGTACCATGCCAAATGTGGGCAGGTAGGATGTAGACATGAGAAATCCCCATCAGGATACACCTGTCACCTTAGAGTTCTTATATCCAGCCTTGTCTGTCACTCTAAGATCTGAACACGCCTCCCATGTGTTTAAAAATATAGTAGAACTAACTCTCCCTCCTCCATCTCAATGTTCAGGAGAAATGGCTAAATTAGTAGAGTGCCTGGTGTGTGTGATGTTAGTCCAGGGAGCATTTAGTGAAAGAACACTTTATCAATGAGTGAGTTCTGCATTTTTGTTCTAAACATGCTCGGCTGCGTCTAGACTGGCAAGTTTTTCCTCAAAAGCGGCCGCTTTTGCGCAAAAACTTGCCAGCTGTCTACACTGGCTGCTTGATTTTGCGCAAAAGCACTGATGTTCTACTGTCCGAAATCAGTGCTTCTTGCGCAAATGTTTTGACATTCCCGTTCAGGCAAAAGCCCTTTTCCGGAAATGTTTTTGTGCAAGAGGGCCAGTGTAGACAGCTAAAAACTGTTTTGCACAAAAAAGCCCCGATGGCAAAAATGGCGATCGGGGCTTTCTTGCGCAAAACCGTGTCTAGATTGGCACGGACACTTTTCCACAAAAAGTGCTTTTGTGGAAAAGCGTCCATGCCAATCTAAACGCTCTTTTCCGCAAATGCTTTTAACGGAAAAAGTTTTCTGTTAAAAGCATTTGCGGAAAATCATGCCAGTCTAGACGTAGCCGCTGAGTTTAGAGCTCATTCTTACCTCCTCTAGTCACAGAGCACCAGTGTTGTTCTGTCAGCACTCTGTGTTGCTAAGAACATAAATGTCCGCCTCTCGTAGCAGCCCAGGGATTAAGTGAATTGAATAAGGTCACTCCAGAATCTTGTGGCAGAGCCCACAATAGAATCCAGATCAACCAAGTCCTAGTACGGAGCCTTACCTACATGATTATCGTTCTTTTCCTCCCTTAGACTGTAGAATCCTCTTCCCAGGATAACCCCATCACTTGATACATCTTAAATTAAACTGGATGAAGCACTTTAAACTGTACTCTAGGAAATAATGTTGTAGCAGCCACACGAGATGGACTGAATGGTATTTGCAACTATAATTTGTGAGATCTGGGGTGATAGAAATAACCGCGGGCGATCTTGTAAGTGATGTGTTGCATGCATGGAGAATCATAGGTAGGGAACACTTTAACATTTGACAGATGCCAGGTTTAAACTGAATTACATTGTGCTGTGTGGGTGCGTGTGTGTCTTTTACTATTTTTTGAATGTCCATGTCATGTTTGTTTAATTTACTAATGAAAACAAATGTGTCCACCCTCAGCCCTGCGGGGTCAACTTGCAAGAGCTAATAAAGGAATCAACTTGTCAGCCTTCTGCCCAGCGCGGAAACATGCTTATAACCCAGAGCTCTCATTGTGGATGACTGATGCATGAAACTGAAGAGGATGCAAAATTGTGAAAAGCCCTATCCCTGAGGGCCACAAACTGCTTCAGCTACTAAACAGAGCAAATATGACATAAATGGTGTCATCATGGAAATGTGTATCTGATGTGGGGAGATCAGACCAGTGGCAGCTCCAAAATATCCATTCCTTTTCAGGAACAAAGAAAATACAGATTTGTAGGTAGTTCCAATCATCACCTGGGAAACGCTCATGAATAATTCCTCAACCAGCTTCCGGAACCTTTCAGATCTTTCCACAGAACTTATTTGATAAAATCCTGAGCTCTCCAGCCACGTGCTGCAGAAAGACCTTTTCTTCATTTTCATACACCCCACTGCTCCAGGAAGATGCTGCTTTGTTTCAACTCTGTTAGGCCATGGTAGGGACATTGTTTCCTGTCGTCAATACCCAGCAGAATGCTCTCAGTGCAACTTGACATCGTACGTCACTTCGTGCCTGCAAAAGATTTCTTAGCATACTTGGGATGGGCCAGTTCATTCATTGTAACATTCGAGTCACATGGCACCGAGGGAGGTAAACCTCTGATTGACAGGCCCCCACTGACTCTGTTTTTTCAGCTGGGAAGGCCCCTTCCCTGTATTGCAGAGCAGCCAATGCTGGGGTGGAAGTATTTGAAGCTCCTTAACCCAGATAGTTCTTTCTGGATTGGAAGAGCAGATTCTCTTTTATAGCCATTGTGATATGTTTACAGTTTCACCAGCATACCCACAGTGAAGTGTCACAGCACGTCTGTTACACATGGAGCCGTGGCTAAGCCAAGGTCGTTTTGAGAAAAACACTGAGACCCACATTACATCTGGTTTCCAGCTGTGCAAGTTAATAAAACTGAAGAAATGGGGGCGGGAGGCACTGAGATACGAAGCATGAAGCGCAGGCCACAAGTTGCGCGGTATTTCTCTGCGAGGTTGGTGGGTGGTTAGAGTGGGGGTGTATGGCAGAATGAGTCAGATTCCACTCTGCTGGGTTATGGCTTGTTTTTTTGTAAAGCCTCCTTCCAAGCTTATAATTGTGTGTTCCCTCTCTCCAACTCTGCATTGTTATGAGTCTCTGCTCTCTTCCATGGATTACATTACCTGCAGTGCTGGGTTGGCTGTGTGTGGAGGGTTCCAGCTGTTTTACTACCTGTCCATTGCTCCTCTGAGGTTTTCTAATAGTCATTTTGTTGAGAGGGGGGCAGCTGGGCCATTCTGCTTGCTTCCTTTGCTGGATTAAGATGGGAGCTCAGTCCTGTATCTATTGCTTCCCTTCCTCAATGTGAGCCATGCCCTTTTGTTCACTATCTTGAGCTGCCATAGCTACTATACACCCACATGGTAAAAAGTCTCAGCTGTGTTAGTCTGTCACTTTAAAAACAATGAGAAATCCTGTGGCACCTTAGAGACTAAAACTAATTTATATGATTATATATTTACTATAGATTGTTTTTAGTCAGTAGGGTGCCAAAGGATTACTCATTGTTTTTAATCTACCTGCAGGACTATGTCTGTTGTCTTTCTGCTTACAAATACAATCTCAGAATTCATTCCTGGCTAGCAGCGCAGAAGTCAGATATCATCGGTCATGAAATCCAGCAAAAGGGTGACTGGGGGTCAAAATCAGGAATGACTCCTCTAAAGAAGGCTACTCCCTACAGTTTGCAATTATACAAACAATTCTCAAGAAACCCATGTGCATTACTAATCTTTGGCTTCCCTTCATCAGAAAAGAGATGATCATTGGCAGCAACACTACCCTCTCCCACAATCCAGGCCCTCCTGCACTGAACACTCAGCATAGGCCATGACATGGGGGTGACTTTCGTAACACTGCTGAGTAATCTACTTGTGGCTGTAGACAGAAGCTTCTGATGACCGGCTTGGAAAGAACCCGAGAGCCTGCTTCCCTCCTCTCCCCACGCCTTCCTGCCCCCCCACCGCTCTGCTGAGGATCCGAGCAGAGCATGCTGTGTGATTTCCCCTCACATCATTGCCAAGCATTGAGTGAGGTGGTGTATCTTTGTCTTTGGCCAAGCAAAGAACATGAGCAGCTATATAAAGCCTTATGTAGGCATTCAGGAAGGGCCATTTCACCTCCTGAAATAAGAACATAAGAACGGCCGCACTGGGTCAGACCAAAGGTCCATCTAGCCCAGTAGCCTGTCTGCCAACAGTGACCAGCGCCAGGTGCCCCAGAGAGGGTGGACCGAAGACAATGATCAAGCGATTTGTCTCCTGCCATCCCTCTCCAGCCTCTGACAGACAGAGGCCAAGGACACCATTTTATCCCCTGGCTAATAGCCTTTTATGGACCTAACCTCCATGAAATTATCTAGCTTCTCTTTAAATTCTGTTATAGTCCTAGCCTTCACAGTCTCCTCTGGCAAGGAGTTCCACAGGTTGACAACACGCTGTGTGAAGAAGAACTTTCTTTTATTAGTTTTAAACCTGCTACCCATTAATTTCATTTGGTGAAATGGGAAGCTGCCTTCACCACTCCAGTGTGAAAGGGCATGATGCTTCCCTAGTTCAGCAGCTGCAGGCTAAATGGAGCCCTAAATAAACCGAGAACAACCTTCACAGAAGCACTCACATGATTTCACTTCTTCTGCAGGGCAGCGCATGCTGCTGTATTGACACCACGAGGGACACAAGCATTAACTGAGCCACAGAAATGTCCTCAGGTGCTGAAGATTTCTGCTAGGGTGTGTTTGCCATGCGAGCACTCAGAGGTGTGGTGCGTCGCTTGGATTTATAAATTTGTACTGCACAAAATACACTTTTTTTCTTAATGCAAGCTCTGCTCTACGCTTTATTTTGTCTAGGTTCTTCAGCAGCTTGACTGCACATCTCCACCATTCCTGGAGGACAAGTAGTCTGGTAGCACAACTGGCAGTAGATAAGTAAAATGGGGCAGAATTTAGCTATTCAGTGACCTGGTATAAGAAGGGTGTTTTCAATACAGAAACGTTGCTCTTCACTTAATCCTGCTGTCACAAAGGATTTTAATCAAAGTCTGCCTTGTAAATTCACCCTTTCAAATGTGGTTCTAGTTCTGACTGAACATGTAAGTGGAGAGCTGTTGTCGCTCTAGTAAGCCCCCTTCTGGGGGAAAATCTCAACATATTTCTGTTCAGAAGGTGAGAGAACTTACCAGGCAGAGTCTGAGAATAGACCTAGGAGAAAGGAACTCCTGAGTATTAATCACACCTCTCTCAATGAATCGCTCGGTGGCCTTGGGCAAGTTACTTAACCTCTTTGCTGTTGTTTCCTCACCAAAACAAGGATGTGTGCACCATGGGCAGAAGAGTTTGGGCTCTGCTAACCCTGACTACAGGAGAGACCTTACCTGAGAAAAATTAAGTGATTCCTGTGTAGAAGGAGCCAGTCTGAAGCTGTAATAAAGCTTGCCAGGGGAAAGAGATGGAGGGAGGTTCCTGTGAAGGCAGGAAGAAGCTGTGAAAGGGGAGGGAGAAGCCTAGAAAACTGTCACAATACCTGCACAGACTGCAGAGGGCAGCAAGGCCCCCCCCCCCCCCCCCCCCCCCCGCCCGAGGAGTTGTCTGAGACCTCACCCCATCACACTGCGTACCAGGCAATACGTCACAAAAGAAGCACAGGATAGATAGGTAGATAGATAGTATCATGAGCTTTTGAGGGCAAAACTGCCTTCTTCAGATGAGCTTGCGTGGATAAAATCTTAAAGGAGCAGTGAACCATAATTACTTCTGAGTGGTCCAGGAGAAGGCTAGACATTTGCTGGCAGACTGTTCTGGTGAAACTCTAGACTGGGAGGCTGCTAGACTTTGCTCTGCCTACTTTCACTTACTACTACTTAAATCCTCCAGGGGTGCTGACATGGCCCCTGCCATTCACCTTCCTGCTCTCTGGGGCTCCTCGCCGCCCAGTCCTGCTGAGGTCAGCTCTGCTGGTCTCCCCCAGCCAAGGCCCCGAGCTGAGGTCCCTGCCCCCACCGAGAAGCAGTACAGACACTGAACCACTTCAGGTATAAGGAGAGTGCAGTTTAGGGCCCAGCCTCCTGCAAGAGCACTCCCCAGATGGGATCAAACGCCAAAGAATTAGATAAGCCACCTTTAACAATGAAAGGGGGAATGTGCACACTGGTTCCCACCCAGGTAACAATCGCTTACACTGGGTTTGATAGAAAGTAACAATGGTTTTATTCAGTCAAAGCATTGGTTCAAGGTAAATTTCTTTCTAGTTTTTCTATTTTCTAGACTGAAGGTAACTTGCTTCCCTTGGCTTCCTCGGTGAAAGATCTTTGTCTGTGTATATTTATCTCATATATTCAGTTCCCACATACTTCAACCCTTTAGCTTGAAGGACCCAGCTTTCTCAGATCACCAGAGCCCTGGTCCTGTGTCTGTCCAGTCAGTGATCCCTAGCTAGAGTCTTCTGCTCTTCTTTTATTTTCCCAGACTCAGGTTGACCTCATGCTGTTCATCCCTTCATGTGGACTTCCCATCCTTCTACTGATTTATATGTAAATAGGGCTTCCATTTGTTGTGGTCACATCTTGCTTAATTTCACTGGAGACGGATAGATAACTGCCTTCCCTCCAGTTTGGGGAGGAAAAAAACTGCTTCTCCCTTTTTTTCATCATGGACTTTAAAGCATAATATCAATACAGTGTTAATGCACATATTTTTTATAATTATATTGATCACCAGTGGGTCATTAGCTTTCACAGAAGACCTTAAACTTTTATAAAACAGCAGTGTAGATGTGATCTGAGTCTGTTTCTTATTATTTGTGGTTCAGCCTTCCTGTCTTTTTAGCTAAGAGGCTATCTTCCCCCCACTCACTAAGTTTGCCTTCCATATAGATGTGCCTTCATTGCTTCTGCCTGGTGACCTCATTCATTTGACAGGGTCAGTTGCTTGCCCAACACATTTTAAAGAAGATAATTCTAGTGCATAGCTGTGGCTCTTTGTATATATCCAATACACACAGTATGCAATATTCCTATTGATCAGTGTGGTATCAGTTTGCTAATGTTCTGTTACCTGCCCCTTGTGGGGTATATACCATGCCAGCAGTGTTCAGGGTGTAGTGAGTATGTCAGGCCTGACAAGAGTTGCTGACATGGAGTAGTGAACTCCTCATAGGCCTCTGTATCACAAATAGATCAGGGACTCTCCCAGGCCTCTCTACTGGAGAGCCTTTCAAACATGGATGAGAAATAGCCCAAGAAGGCAGAAAGATTTTGTTTCTGTTAATGGCAATTTGAACTTTTAGTTTGGATAGTTGGGCTCCCACAAGAGATGAGCTAAAGAGTGCATCCTAGCTAGAGGGCTGAGACACTGGTTATGTTACTTGACAGAAAGCACCGTTGCAACTGTCAACAGGGGAACGCTATCCTGTGAAGGTGCTGTGATACTATGGCCTGGCCACAAGGAGACCTGCATAGTGGTGAACAGACTGTGACTCTCCCATGCAGGTTGTGAAGATTAGCTAGTTAATGTTAAAACTCTTTGAAGAAAGTGTTAGGTACAGTTGGGCAGGTACCTCAACAAGTTTTCTATGAATATTTGCTTGCGAAAAAATATGTAATTCACTTCAGCTGTTTGCACCTCTTTTGTGTTTGCTTCCTGTGACTATTTGTGAAGGAGTGTACTATCCCTTTAGGGGACGAGCTGGAGTCTTCAGCCCAGTAAGAATCAAGGAAGCCCTGCTCCATGTTGGGACTGAGGCCGTGTCTTCATTCCGGGGAAGATCGATGCTGCCATGATTGATCGTTTGGAGTTTGATTTAACAAGTCTAGTATAGCGGCTGGTGCTCTTCTGAGGATTAAGGGAAGCCAACAGGAGCATTTGCTCCCATCAGCCTTGCTCTGTGGGGACGGCAGGGAAACTCAAATCAAGGTACCTCAACTCCAGCTAAATAATTAACGTAGCTGGAGTTGGGTATCTTAATTCGACCTTCCCCTTTAGTGTAGACCTGGCCTGAGCTATTTAAATAAGAACAGGAAGCTGAGCCAGGGATGGGGGAGTAAAGGCTATGTAGGCTGCAACAAGTGTTGGGTTTTCTCTGCCTCTCTCAAAGGCCAGCCCAGCCTGATTCTAATTGAAATCGTGGTTTTATAGTATGTAGGTTTGGGAGATCTGAACGAGGGTGCTGATGAGCTGTTCATTGTAATTACACCTGTCCCTAACCCTTATTAAACAGGGACATAATATTAGTGTATGCTGCTCTCTTTTTGCTACAGGCTGTTACTTTGAACCTATTGCTGCCCCAATTTGGGGAAATTAAAGTGGGACAACCTCTTGCATCACAACAGGCCACAAGGGGGATGTATGGGAATGGTCCATGCCTTTGTACCATTCTAGTGAACCAATTTACAGGCAGTGTACTCACAAATGCATTTAAAGCAAATATTATTCAGTGTTCACAGCAAGCAGATTTTGAACTTGTGAATGAGTTCCAGGAACAAGATTTGAAAACACTGATTTATCCAACCAAGGAACACAAACAACATCATGTGCCCTATGTATCCAATCAAAACTAACCAATGCAGCTGAAATTTTGAATAGGGGAATCCCTGCAACAATCTGCTTTTGAGCCATCTCAATTTATAGAAATTAACGTATTGTTTTGAATGAAAAATAAGAAAAAAATATAAGATGTTTGTGAACAATTAACCAAAAAAGGGGAATAAAATTTTCAAAAAGCACCTAATCCCATTTCCAGAGTAACTTAGATTCTAAGGAGTCTACTTTGAACAGAAAGTAGGGCACCCAAGTGTTTTGAAAATGAACTACTGTCTCCTAAAATCCAGAGTTCTAAATTTATTCAGGCATCTAGAGCTGCAGATAAGTGTGTTCTGGGGCTTCCCAAGTACCTAGGCACTGAACTCCCAAGGAAGGGGAACTAGGCCTCCCCATGGACCTCTTGAGATTTCCAAAACCACTTGTCTACATCTGCAGATACCTGGATACCTTTAAAAATCTTGCTTAGGTACTTTTGAATAATTGTTTAACCTTACATTACGCTATATATCATTTGCTATGAATTACTGACTCCAGCACTAAGTATTGTAGAAAAGGATAAATTGCCACAGCCCTAAGACATATTCCAATAAATAATCCTAGAATCATCAGACTGGAAGGAACCTTGATAGGTCATAAAGTCCAGGCCCCTGCACTCACGGCAGGACCAAGCACCATCTAGATCATCCCTGATTGATGGATGTCTATCCAATCTGCTCTTAAATATCTTTAGTGATGGAAATTACACAACCTGCCTAGGCGATTTATTCCAGTGCTTAACCACTCTGAGGCTATGTCTACACTCGCGCCTTCTTGCGCAAGTACGGCCGTTCTTGCGCAAGAATCTGCAGAGCGTCCACACTGCCTGCCCACTCTTGCACAAGGAAACTTACAGTACGGCATGGTAAGAGAGGGCTCCTTGCGCAAGAGTTATACTCTTTTTTTATCAGGTGTAAGCCCTCTTGCGCAAGAGCTCTTGTGCAAGAGGGCAGTGTGGACGCTCGGGAGGGATTTCTTGCGCAAGAAAGCCCTATGGCTAAAATGGCCATCAGAGCTTTCTTGCACAAGAGAGCGTCCACACTGCCATGGGAGCTCTTGCGCAAAAGCACAGCTCTCACATGGCAGTGTGGACGTTTTCTTGCACAAGAACCCTTGCACAAGAACCCTTGCACAAGATGTTCTTGCACAAGAAGCTGCCAGTGTAGACATAGCCTGATAGTTCTGAAGTTTTCTAGACCTTTAATCATTTTTGTTGCTCTTCTCTGGATTTTCTCCATGTACATGACAGCTGAATCATATATTATACTTTCCTGGTAGAGAAGACATCAGACATCTTAGAAGGGTTAAACAATTTCTGTGTAATTTAAATGTTCACTTCTGTAGTGAAAGCACCTTTTCTATGCTCTGACTAATCTGTTTGCAGCATATACCTGGTCTAGCAAAGCACCTGGGCATGTGCTTAGTGCTAATCCTATAAGCTGTTCCATTGAAAACCAATGCACTTAAATGCTTTCCTGGATTGGAGTCTGTGCTCCTGTTTTGTATTAGACAATATTAGACTTACCTTGCATAGTGGATTTATTAATAAATTTATTCATATCAAATTATTTGATTAAATTTTAACTCTACTAGCTATAGCATAGATCTCTCTGATTTATTTTTTCCAGTGAATGGTGAAAATTAAGCAAATGCAGCCAATGTTTCTTTGTTCTGCATAAGGCAAAGAAATGGAATTTGTAGCACACAATACTTGGCCATGTCAAAAATCTGCATTCTTTTCTTCTTTTACTTGAAGATATAGGCTTTCAGTATACTTCTCTGAGGAGTGCAGATTCAATATGCTACCAGGCAGTGTCATAAAAATTAACTTTTTGGCAGAAACTATAGGCCTCAGCTTTGCATCTCTTAAAGCTTCTTGGCAGTCCTCATTTTGTTTTCAATTTTACAGAGCACACAAAGCCATCCACTTAGTGAACGGATCTGTGTGGACAAATCCCTGGGCCTATAGTGTGCAAGGTGCTGTATAGCCAGAGAAACACACAGTTCCAGTGCAGAAGGGCATTGAGCAGGAAAAGGAAAGGGTAAACCAGCTCAGAAACACAGAGATATCTGTAACTTTAATTTTAACTCTGCTTTCTGTTAAAAGGTTCTAAGCTCTTATCTTGTGAAGTGCTGAATCTCTCTCAACTCTCATCCATTTCCCGATCTGCACAGGTTCTAGTTCTGCTTACAGCCACATGCTGGTGCAGGCTTAACAGTGTTGTATGTTACAGAGGTGTGTGTGTGCGTGCGCAGGCTTGAGTGTTTTATGTTACGTGTGTGTGTGTGAGAGAGAAAGAGAGAGAGAGAGAGAGAGAGAGAGATTTTAATCGAATGTACCCAGATATGTGAATGTCAGTATGTGAATAATCTGAGTCTAGGGTTAAAATATCCCACCTCCAGTAAAAACTGGGCCCTATCCCTGGCCCAGCATCAGCTAGCTCTGTGAGTAGTTCCATTGAAATTAACAGGATTGTTCATGGAGTAAGAGACTGTTCTCTTCAGTGGCATCAGAATCCGGACCTTTTAGCACAGGTTTGTTGTACATGTGTCTTGTGCTTTTTTTTGACAGGACATTTCCAAGAGCAGCAAGTTGGAGGGAGGGGGCTTAAGCAGCCTGAGCCCCTTGGCAGTGCTTCACATTTCTGGATTGGAATTAAGCCACTATTATTTACAGCAACATGATGTTTTACCCACTTGATTTTGCAACCCTTGCTCACATTGCAACTACAGGGAAATGAGAATTTATTGCTCACCATGACTCGTAGGGACAGAATGGAGCACCATGTGATTTTTAACTTGTCTCTATTCATATCTTACATGCATAGGATTACTTCCCATTGGCTACTGAACTTGAATATTTTTCATGATAATTCCCATAATCTACTTGAATGGTTTCCTAGATTTATGTAATTTTGCTGCAGCCAGAAATCTGTGTTAATATTACCAGATGAATGAAAATCAAAGCTGCTAAGCTGCTCCATTGCCATCTTATATTGTGAATTAGTTTTCTTCTAAAAGTAGTTGGCCCAGTTCCGTCTGTTTCATCATAGCCTGCAGGTTATAAATATTCCATCTTCTCTTTTAATCTGTCACAGTTTCACAAGTTCAGTGGTATAATTCACATTTCATTCAAATGATAGAGTGGAACAGTAAAAGATAAGTTATATAGCTATCAATGGATTCTTAAGTCACCTTTTCTTAAATAGAACATCGTTTTCATATTTGTAGTAATTCCACATAGCTCTGATAAAATCTAATACTATACTACACATCTACACTGGCAGCTTCTTGCACAAGAGCTCTTTTGTGGAAGAGTTCTTGTGCAAAAACTCTTCCACAAGAGAACGTCTACACTGTCATGTGCTTTTGCACAAGAGCATCCATGGCAGTGTAGATGCTTTCTTGCGCAAGAAAGCTCTGATGGCCATTTTAACCATAGGGGCTTCTTGCACAAGAAATTCCTGTTGCCTGTCTACACTGGCTTCTTCTGGAAGAGCTCTTGTGCAAGAGGGCTTATTCCTCAAGGGGAGAGGAATAACTCTTCTGGAAGAAGCCCTGTTTTACAACGCTATACTGTAAATTTACTTCTGGAAGAACACTCGTGCAGTGTAGACAGCAGGCAAGTTTTTGCGGAAGAACGGCTGTTCTTGCGCGAGAAGCTGCCAGTGTAGACGTAGCCTACAGGTAAAATGAAACAGCAATACATTTTCCCTAAATTATACAGAAAGGTCGAGTGTTTTTGGAATATTTTACATTCTTAGGTCTTTTTATTCATCTGCATTAGGATAGGCTGTTGTTGGTATCATCCTCCCTGGAGTGTGTGGAAGAACAGAACATCAAATGGTATAAATCAGTGGTCCTCTGACTTTGAGGCACTGCCCCCAGGAGGAATATCCAAGGGCATGCAGCAGGGTCCACACCAGCCCTCCATATTATTCAGAACTGCTCTGGCCCCACCTCTCGCCCCAGCCTCCTGCCGCAGCTGAAGCCCTGGCTCTGCTCCTTGCCCCAGTCATAGTTCTGCTCTCAGCTATGGCTCAGCCCCTGGCCCCACCTCTCAGTCCCAGGCTCCCACTCTCAGGGTATATCTACACTACAGAGGTTTTTTTTCAGAAAAATGGTCATTTTTCCAAAAAAAAGCCTCGATTACGTCCACACTGCAATCACGTTCTTTCGAAAGACAATCGAAAGAACAGAGGGGTTTTTCCAACAATGCTAATCCGCTTTCTACAAGGAAGAAGCCTTTTATCGAAAGAGCTCTTTCAGGAAAAGGTGTGTATGGATGGGGAAGAGGGAGTTCTTTCGGAAGAGGAAAGAGAAAAAAGCACAGGTGCCCTGATGGCCCTCCGTCCATAGTAATCACAGCTGAATTGAGAGATAGCATCCATTCAGTGTGGATTCCATCTTTCAAAAAAGCAGATCACTTTTTTGATGTGCTTTGGCTTCTTCCAAAAGAAGCCTAAAGTCTAGATCCATGGTCACCAACCGGTCGAGCGCGAGGCCTCGACCAGTCGATTGCGGGACGTTCGCCCCCCCAATTTTCTCCCCACCCCAGAGACGCCCCACTACCTACCTCCAGCGACAATGGAGGTAGTGCCGGCTTCCCACAGGGTGGACGGAAGTCCTGCAGCTGCACGCCACTTCCAGGGGTTCTGGAAGTGCACTGGCTGCTCCCCTCCCACAGGTCTGTGGCATGCCGGGTGCGCTGTGGGAGGGGGCGTTAGCCCCGGAGGAGTGCGGCGGCTTCCCCGTGCTGCAGGAGGGGGGAGTCGGCTCTAGGGGGGGGCATGTGTAGGAGGATGTTGGCCCTCGGGCAGGTGCGTGCAGGGGTTTCCCTGCGCTGCAGGAGGGGGGAGTCGGGCCTGGAGGCGGTGCGCGCCGGCTTCCCTGGGGGGGGGGAAGGGATCCTGGGAGGAGGCAGGTGCAGGAGACTCCCTGCCCCCACTGGCATCCCATCTCCCCAGCCCCCTGCCTTCCCTGCGCCCCCTGTTCCCTCTTCCCTGCCCCCTGTTTCCTGCCCCCTCTTCCCACTCCCCAGCCACAGAACTCTGTCCCCACTCCCATCCCCAGCCACAGAACTCTGTCCCCAGCAACACTCTGTCCCCTGCTGCAGAACCCTGTCCTCTCCCCTCCCAGCACCCTGTTCCCTCTCCCCTGCCCCTAGCCGCAGAACTGTGTCCCCACTGGCACCCTGTCCCCTGCCGAAGCACCCACTAGCACCTTTCCCCAGTACTATGTCCCCTGCTCCCACCAACACAGTTGGGGCCACATTAGTGAAGTTTGAAGGCGGGGGGTGGAGGAGGGTTTCTTTTGCATCTCACTTGTGTGGCCCCAACTGACTTTTCTGTGGGTCAGTGACCCCTGACTCAAAACAGATTCCCTGCACTTTTCAGAAATAAAGACAATGAAGAAACTTTTTGTTTTTGACATAATATTGTATGTAAAAATGAAGCCTGGCCAACAAACCCCCAAATGGGGCCAAAACCCCATCTGGCCACAGCATCATAACACTCCTGCACTCCCCTTTCCCCCAGACCCTACATCTGAGCCTATCATACAGTGGAACCCGCTGCCCTGAGCCCCTCACATACCCCAACCCAAATTCCTGAACCCTCACATCCAGAAGTCTGTGGCTTGCTTAGTACCCTAACCCTACATCTAACCCCAACACTGCCTGGCCTGGAGCCCTGTTCCTGAGCTAGCGACCCCTTCTCCACCTCCTCCTGCATCCAGATTTCCTCCCAGAGCTTGCACCTCTCACCCCTTCCCACACCCAAATCCCTCATTCCCACCCAAAGCCTATACATCCTGGCTCAACCCAGCAAGGGTACAGTTAGGCTGCAGGAGTTTTTCAGGATTCCGGAGCTATCCCAGAAAAACTCTTCTGCATCCAGGGATACGTTTGTTCTTCTACTTCTTTTAGTGGAAGAGGAAACATGATCTTTCAGTAACCTCTATATTCCTCTTTCCATGAGAAATAAGGGGGCTTCCAAAAGAAGGGGTTTTCTGACATTTGGTCCACTCTAGACAGGAATAACCTCTTCCTACAGAAGAACTGGGAAAAAAGCAGCAGCATAAGGGTTGGGGATAGCAAGTGATGGAGAAGAGGAGAATAGAGAGGGCGGGGCTTCAAGGAAGGGGCGGGGTGGTAGATCTTGGCTTGTTCTGTCATTTAAAAAGTGATCTTGGGTGTAAAAAGGTTGGAGACCACTGGTCTAGACGTAGCCCCAGCTCACAACCATCCATTCCACTCCCGGGTCTGGCCTAGTAGCGACTCCACTCCCAGCGTAGGGGAGGGACACAGACACATTCCATTCCTGGTAAGGAGGAGTGTGAGAGGAAACATTTTGGCACCACTGGTGTAAAGGGTTGAGAGCGAAGGACGTTGTTCTCTGTTTGCAAGTTATAATGGATGTAAAGCTGAATTATCAGCTTAAGGTCTGTAAGGTCCCCTTACGGTTCCCCCTTCTTGAATGAATGCATGGTGTGCGTGGGAAACGAACATGCGATGGGTGATGAACTTTTACTCACCCGAACCTGAGGGCACATGGCCCCTGCAGTGCACATAGCCCAGCAAGGACAGTGAGGAAGGCCTATGGACCCCCGTCTCCCCCCGCTTGCAACATATAGTATCCTACTTCCACTGACTTCAGTGGAGCTATGTGGCTTTATACCAGCTGAGGCGCTGTCTCCCTTGTCTATTTTGCAGTTAGCATATTTTTTTTTCTACATAAGACTATTTTGGTTTGTCCTACCTGAGTTCTAGTTCAAGTTCCTCTCTCTAAAGCAGGTGTTTTGACACCTGTAACTGCATTCTTATCAACACCCAGCTTGTTTCTTGAAAAGCTTAACTCGTGTCCTTTAGGTGACCCAATTATAACTGCTGCAAAAGTTTTAACAGTAGATCTGGCCTAGATCTTCAACCCTCATTCCACAGCCAGAGAGTCAATTGCATTAAATTGTTCTTTCTTTGTTGAAAGATTTGTCTGTGGAGGTTTGGTGCTTCATTTCCCATAACTCTAATTCTCTCCCCTAGGATCTCATTTCAAACTGTTTCATGCTATCTTAAAATAAGGTGAGAGATTCCAGTTTAGACCAGAATGTGCTGGACAAATTAATCTGAATAGAGACTGAACTGACTAAGAAACTTAGCTTCCTTTTACACCTTTAGACATTGGTTGCTTCAGATAGGAGTTAAGCCTATTGGCGGCAAAGTGGGAAAATCAGAATTGATCACAACACTAGTCATAGGCAGAGAAATAAAGATACCCAACAGAACCACTGCTTTAACTTCCTGAGCAATTTATATTAAAAAAAAAAAACTAGTCTGCAATGAAACCAGTGAAAACTGTTCCAGTACTTTGTGGAGTCTGTTTTCTGACTGTCTTTCTTCACTGCATTTGAAAGGCCCCAATGTTTTACATGGATTGGCTGGGGAAATCCACTCCTGTTTAAGATTGGCATGAATAGAATGTGCCCAGAAGTATCATGGCAGCCAGCTCTGGCAATGTTTGGCTCCTAGGGATTGGGGGGCGGGGAAGAAAGCGGAAGAGAAAACAGTCACACGGGATGTTAGAAATCTTTAAAAATGGGATAGAGAATAAGACGGAGAATATCTTATTGCCCCTATATAAATCCATGATATGCCCACATCTTGAATACTGCGTACAGCTGTGGTCTCCTCATCTCAAAAAAGATATACTGGCATTAGAAAAGGTTCAGAGAAGGGCAACTAAAATGATTAGGGGTTTGGAATGGGTTCCATATGAGGAGAGATTAAAGAGACTAGGACTTTTCAGCTTGGAAAAGAGGAGACTAAGGGGGGATATGATAGAGGTATATAAAATCATGAGTGGTGTGAAGAAAGTGACTAAGAAAAAATTATTTACTTGTTCCCATAATATAAGAACTAGGGGCCACCAAATAAAATTAATGGGCAGCAGGTTTAAAACAAATAAAAGGAAGTTCTTCACACAGCGCTTAGTCAATCTGTGGAATTCCTTGCCTAAGGCGGTTGTGAAGGCTTGGACTATAACAGGGTTTAAAAAAGAGCTAGATAAATTCATAGAGGTTAAGTCCATTAATGGCTGTTAGCCAGGATGGGTAAGGAATAGTATCCCTAGCTTCTGTTTATCAGAAGGTGGAGATGGATGGCAGGAGAAAGATCGCTTGATCATTACCTGCTTGGTTCACTCCCTCTGGCACACCTAGCATTGACCACTGTCGGCTGACAGGATACTGGGCTGGATGGACCTTTGGTCTGATTCAGTTGGCCATTCTTATGTTCTTACACACATTTATAAATATGGATGGACACACAGACCAGGTCAGGAGGAGCCAGAAGTGACCAGGGCCCATAAGAAATGTGGCTCCACAAGAAGCACCCATAAACACATGTCCAGAGCCCTTCTGTCTCCTCCTGACCTCCCCCATTTAGTAGGAAGGTACAGGGAAGGAAAACACAGTTAGGTTTGTCATTAATTTCCACATTTGCAAGCAGGGTCGGATTAAGAGGGGGGCTAGCCGAGCAGCTGCCCGGGGCGCCAACCTATGGGGGGAGCCTGATGGCAGCTGTAAGGGGCGCACCGCGCTGAGGGGGCAGGGCCACACATGCGCCCGGGGGCGGAGCTGCGCATTCGTCACGGGCCCGCTGCCAGGGGCGCAGGAATGGCTTGCGCTGGCCCTGTTTGCAAGTCAAGATAAAAGCGTCTCAGGTTGCATGCTGGCACAGTGAAAAAGGATGAAGAATCGCTACTGGATGGTTAAATGCTGCCCATCCATTTGAGGTCCTGATCTGTGACGTCAGTGAGGTCAATGTGCTTCAGTTCTTTGCTGAACTGCAATGTGTGGAGACATTCAACTGGCACTCAGTTTGTTGGAATATCTGTCAGAGAGGACTTTGAATGGATTGAGCAGTAGTAGTCAGGTCCTACTGACCTTATGTGAACTGAGAGACTGTGGCACCTTGCAGAATTGGAGCCTGGAATGATAAATTCCTAGGGACAGGGACAATGTCTTCCTTTCAGACTGTATCCAGGGGGCTAAGTCAACTGTTGGCACCAAACAATGACAAGCAGTAATATGGCCAAACAGAAAAGTTCAAATGTGCTAAATCCCAGAGAGGATGTGAAAATGTTGATTTACAAGGCATGAAATCATCCACCACAGACTCAGGCATAAAAAAGGCCCATCTTCTTCTCCATTTACCTACAGCAACCTCAGAGGCTCCTCTGTGGGCCAGGCTGTTGCTGTGGGAGGAACTGAACATCCAGCAGAGGCTGAGCTGGACCAAAAACAAACACATCTAAATATTGATAGAAATGTAGCCGTGTTAGTCTGGGGTAGTTGAAGCAAAATGCAGGACAATGTAGCACTTTAAAGACTAACAAGATGGTTTATTAGATGATGAGCTTTCGTGGGCCAGACCCACTTCCTCAGATCAAATAGTGGAAGAAAGTAGTCACAACCATATATACCAAAGGATACAATTAAAAAAATTTTTATATTTGTTCATTTTTTTAATTGTATCCTTTGGTATATATGGTTGTGACTACTTTCTTCCACTATTTGATCTGAGGAAGTGGGTCTGGCCCACGAAAGTTCATCATCTAATAAACCATCTTGTTAGTCTTTAAAGTGCTACATTGTCCTGCATTTTACATCTAAATATGTACTTGGTCTGGCTCTGACATGCCTTTGCTACCTTGACCCACACTACTCTGGTGACACTGCTATGTGGACCCTCCTGCTGCACACTAAACATTCCCTAATGTGCTGTGATTTGTTCCCTTTTCCATATGGAAATAGATCAAAGCAACCAGGGAACTTGTAGTGTGTGGCAACAGGTTCTACATAGACAATTATTACAAAACCAGCTAGTGGAGGGTAGATTTATTTGCTAGTTTGTTGTGCACTAGCTGCTCATATAGACGAGCCCAAAATTTCATGATACTGTTTCTTGTTTAATTTTGAATGAGTGAACCTTTCTAAGCAGACTAATGAAACGAGAACAAGAAATGCTCATCATGCACCGACACATTTATTCAGTCATGCATACAGATGTTCAAGTGCGGCAAAATTCACCCCTGTGCAGTGTGAACTCAACCAAGAGCTATGGGCCACATAAGTCCTTAAAACAGGGCTCGTAGGGGATTTAAATGAGGTGCATTCCTTTAACTGGTCCTTTGTACAGGGGACAGTTTCACTCACACACAGCCATTCCCCAAATGTTCAGCTGAAGAAAAATCCGTTTGCATGAATAAATTAGGACACAAATATAACAACGTTCAGGGCTGGGGCATCAAACACACAACCTTTGCATTTAAAAAGCAATGAGTCACGCTTGCTTGAACTAAATGACACATTCCACAGCCTTAGTAATACTAACAGACTCTACAAGCCGTATTCATCTAATGAAATGAGTTTTGTCCACAAAAGCTCATGATTGTATATATTTTGGCTAGTGTCTAAGGTGCTATGGGCCATTTTGGCTAGTGTCTAAGGTGCCATGGGCCACTCATTGTTTTTAGACTCTACATGGCTCAGTCACTTGAGGTGGACAAAACCCAGCACTGGATCAGCTAAGGTAACAAATACATGATGAACCAAATGACTGTTCACAAGTCAAATATTCACTGACCCTCTGTATGCAGTTTCCAGCCTGGTATTTGCCTTCATGACACACATGTTAGGATATAAAAGTGAGTTGGCCAAGTCTCCACAGGAAGGTTGTGGCAGAGCTGGGACAAGACTCAAATGCTGTGCTCTAAGCACACTGTCTCACCTCTCCCCCTCTTGCTGTGAACACTCAAGGCCAAGTTGGCCAGGGGTGGTGTTGAAACATTTGCTCTGAAATTCCATCAGGGAGGCAGGGCAAATACTTGCTGGACCATTAGTCTACTGCAGTGATCTCCAACCTTTTTAGGCACAAGATGACTTTTTTGAATTTAAATGCAATCCAGGATCTACCTCACACCCAAATACCCTTGCCTGGCCTCCTTTGTGCTCCTTCTCTAAGGCTCCACCCCTGCTCACTCTGTCCTCCCCCATCCTTCTTCCCTTTCATCAAGCAGGGGCAGAGGGTTTGAGTGAAGACTCTGGTCTTGAGTTAAGGGATTTGGAGTTGCTCTGATCTGAGCCTGGGGCGGGGAGTTGGGGTGTAGGAGGGATACAGGTTCTGTAAGGAAGTTTGGGTATGGGGGGGGCTCAGGGCTAGAGCAGGAGCTTGGGATGCAGGAGGGAGGGTTATGACTGGGGCAGGGGTTCAGGATACAGGCTCTAGCTGGACACTGTTTACCACAGGTGGTGCAGTGGGGCTAAGGTAGGCTCACCCCTGCCCTGGCCCTGCACCAATCTCAAAAGCAGCCAGCAAACTCCCTCCATCCCAAGACCTGTTGTGCCCCCCTCCATTCTGTGGAGATAGACTACAGGGTGGGAGAGGGGGCACCCTGGCATCAGCACCCCCTCCTCTTTCTTCCCTGCCCCGCCCAGCAAGTGGGGAAAGGAGGGGCATCTAAGGCAAAGGGCAGGAGGATTATTCTAAGAGGGGTGGGTGAGATTCTGTGGCCTGCACTGTGCAGGGGGTCAGACTAGATGATCATAATGGTCCCTTCTGACCTTAAAGTCTATGAGTCTATGAGTCACAGCAGTGTGGGGAGAGGCTGCTGAAGTGCCAACATTTGATAGCCTCTTGGCCAAACCAGTCAGGATCACCTGTCAGAGGCTCCAAGATCTACCGGTAGCTCCCGATCAAGTCTACTGCATGTGCTCACTGAGCATTCTTAGGCAGCATCTGGCCAAGCATTTTGCAGCATTGGTCCAACTGCACCCAGGAAACCAGTAGTGCAAGTACAGACACTGGCAGCAATGAGGTGGAAAATGTTGGAGCCCCATAGACACTAGCACTTGCCCCACTAGTATTAAGGTGCAGGGGGGCCGAGAGTGAAACACAGGCACTGCATTTGCTCCAGTGATGCTCCCTTACATGAGTTAAACCATCTTCTTTGTGAGACTGTTCTAAATCCTAGTGCTTTCCCTTCATAGTCATTCCCCTGCTCTCAGTAAAAGCCTTGTAGAAACAATCCTTCAAGTGCACTTTAAAAATCACTCTCTGATTAGAGTTGTTCAAGCTCTGACAGGAGTCCAGGCAGCACATAAAACCCTGTCAGGGCAATGCCACTGCTAATCTCTTCACAGAGGAAAGTCCAGCCAGAGAATGGTTACTGCAAAATGCTTTTCTCAGTTGCATAGAGCTTAAATGCTGCCTAATGAGCACTGCAACGTGACAGTAAATGTGTTGCAATAGATTTGGAAACACATCCTCCTCTCTGAGCTTTAGCCACCAATGTCATCTACACCAGCTTTCCCTCTCTCACTGTGCCACTGCAAACAAAAGAACAGGAACAAAAATAATGGTAGCACCTAACTCCCTCCCTGTCTTCCATTTCATTTTATCATTGCCTGTATCCATCAGCTGCTTAACTAACAGACACTATGTTCCCTGTAACCTGTGCATTTGTGAGGCCACTCAAGAGACGTTCAAATGCTGTCCAGCAGATTAGCAGAGCACTTACAGTTAGGCTTTGTGTTTCTATCAGTGGTGCACATTCACATATGTCTTGGTCCACACAAAATTTATTCCACGCATGAATGGGAAAAATCTGCACATGGATGGAAAAGATTTGAGGGGACATTGCAACAGCGTGTTGCAAATCACCATGGGTTACATTCTGGGCAAGGCTACATGAGCCTGATAGGGAATTGATGCTCTCTGAAAATCTTACTCATCTCCTCAGGGTAGATCATCCTGTCCCATGGAAAAACCCATGTGAGGGTCTCCGAGGAGGAAACACCTGAGTATCTCATGATAAAGATCCTGCCTGATGATTTCTGTGAGGCAGAGTGGGGATTAATCCCTTGTGAAACCAGCCACTGGACCCACCCAGAAATCCTGCAGATCCTGGAGGAGCCACAGAAGGCCAGGGCCATCCATACAGAGGCTCTATGTTGCCACCCCAGCTCTATTTTCGGATTTGCCCCCACTCTCTGGGCTGCAGTGAAGTGATATTAGCTAGCAAGTGCTCTCCTGGCTGCAAATACCCATCAGACACCTGGAGGGTAGATTCCATGGTTTAGATTGTCTGTTTGTAGTCACATGAGTTCACTGAGAGTTAGAGCCATTATGTTTACACAAGAAGGGGAATCACACCCTTACCTCATAGTGTAGACATATGTCCCTGTGTGAACACTCTTATTCTACTCCAAGTTTAACCTAGGATAGCTACTGGCTTTAATGTGCAGCCTTGCATATTTTGCAATCGCTGTCCCCTGAAGACAAGCCTTATCAAACAGATTCATAGATATCAGGCTTGGTTTGCAAACAGCAAGAAGGGCTATATTCTTCAGATAATTTATTTGCAATGAATAATTCAGTTTTAGCTGTGAGATGTAATTAATTGGTTTGTTGAGCACTTTGAGGTGCTCTGATGAAGAGCACTATGTACTCCTAGCACAAAGAAATATTATTTACTATCATTAATTAAATTCCAAACAAAGCAGCAGCCATTTGCTTCCCATTCTGAGAAACAGTCAAAGGACTGTGTGAGCTCAAGGCCATTAAAATTTCCCTTCTTTTTTAACTTGCTCGCTTCTTCTCAAAACACACACTAGCCGCAGGCTCAACTCAGCTCATTACGTCATTCTTGTCAATACTGTCTCTGTGCTTCAGTGCAGATAGTCTAATCATTATGACTAGGGGAGAAGTTCTACTAAAAATACCAAACCCCTCCCGTGCACTGGAAGGTCTCTGTGGAGAGTTTTCTCTTTACATTTTCTCATATAATGACTCACGCGATTATGAATATCCAGTCCCCTCCAACCTCATATCAACAAGGAAAAAGAGGAAGCTGTTATAGAATTGCACATTTGAAACTTCCATTTTCTAAGGTTAAGCAGTCAGAAGACACAAATTGTTCTGGCGGCAAAAAGCTGACAGAAGTGAAAATATTTACAATAGTGGTCAAGAGGCTGACAGAACTGCCATTCTAGCTTATTTGGTCTATCCAGCATTTATATCATGCATGAGCATTTCTTAGTGTTCAATGGTTCTGTATGCTAATTAGGGAGGCTTCGATGGCTAAGCCTTTGATATTTGAAATACTTGGCCTCTGTGGAACCAGAGGTTGTTTCTGGCTGGAGATGTCAACCCGGTCGATTATTGTTTCTATTACAGTGATGACCAAAATGTGATAGATGCTTTCCAAGCACAGAGGGGGAGACAATCAGTGTCCTGAAGAACATATAGTCTAATGAGCCAGAAAAGGATGGGACTAAACAAGCAAAGTGATCAAGACAACCCAGAGCAAAAGTCAAGGTGGATTTCTTTATGGCACTCACACCCATCATCCAGCTTCACTTGCCTCTCAATTCTCAATGCACTAGGAGTGCCATTGACTTCTGCGCTGTTGATTGTAGAAGGGCAGTACTGACAGCAGTGGAACGGAGAGCTGCACCCTGAAGAAGAGAATGAGCCAATTTTTTAATTACAGCAATAGCAACTGTGCGACATGACAACCTGTACATTGGTGCAGGACAGCAGTCTCCACAATATCAACGTTAATGAGAGAGAAACACAAGATGCAGAAGAGGTAGAACAAACATCTTACCAATATATTTTTAAAGGGATGATTCAAAATCTACACTAAATATTATATGTTTTTTACATGTTTGAGCAGAACAAAGTAGGGAAAGGGAAATACTAATTGCAAACAGGTGTGTTTGGACTGGTAGTGTGAGCAGTAACTTTCAGCCTGTCCTAGTCATGAAACTTTCATTAGTCCCGTTATTGTAAGGTTGCAGTCCCCTTCTCGCATTGTAAACACACAGCCAAAAGAACGGGTCAGTCTTTATTAATTATTTCTGTCTAGTCAAGTGAACTCTTCCTCAATTAGGCCATTGAGAAAATTCTTCAGTACTAACTTTTTGTTTGTCTGCCACTAAGTGTTGAGGACAGAGACTGTGGAGAATCGAATAGACCAAAAACATGGCAGGGAAATGAGTTTCAGGAGGGCAAGAGCTGGGTGAAATACTTTAGCAGAAAGCAAATTACTGTTACAATATATGTTTCATTAAAGAAAGCCATGTACTAGCTGGAGTGTCTCTTTCAGCAGCCTTCAGGTGTTCAAACTTCTAAACAATTATTTAAGTGCAGGTTTCATTACAGATGCAGAAGAGAATAACAACACTCAGCCTAAGAGAGTGGAGGTGTGATTTCTTACACATATGTAACCCTTCTGTGAGGTGGAGCCAGCAGCAACCAGCACTGGGCTCAGTATTTACAGGGCTCTTTTCAGCAATACAACACAGAACCAACTCAAGCCCCTAACCAATAAATTACACACAACCCCTTGGTGCTTCTAAGAGGCAGTACTTCCCCGCTTGCAAGCATAGAGTCTCAGTGTAGAAAAGAAACCTTTAATGAAAGAAGACATCACCCAACATTATTTAGGGAACATGTCGCAAGCAGGATTCATAAATATAAAACTACAAGCAGGACGCTCACCTCAGAGTATGTGGGGCAGAGTCTTCTGCCTCATGTTCTTGAGTTCTACAACCAAATGTTCCTTTTCTGTGCCCCCCTGTGCTCTCTAACCAGCCCCCACTCACAGTGGTTTCCCTTGATCAGTGAAGAACCAGGATTTAAAGGGGCATCTGTGTAAATTCATCTCCTACCCAGGGAAAAAGGGCACCATGCTCGTGCTTCCTGAGTACTGTTTGGTTGTCTGCCCTGTCAGCTGCAGCTCCTCTCCACACGCCATGCCTGCCAGTCACCTTATGCTGCCACCTGCCTTTTCATGCAACATCTTTAGGTCAGTCTTTTAGTGATTTTTAGCTGTCAGCAAACTGGGCAGAAATACTGCCTACCACATGTGACTTCAGGGCTGATTGAGTACTTAAAATAACAACAAAAGGCTCCTAATGAAGCCTATTTTATTCTATCTGTGAGGAGGAACCAGCTGAGCCAGACCTGGGACCCTTAGGGCATGTCCACACCTCCTGGCTAGGACAACTGTCCCAATCCCTCTTACTTTCACAGGGGCCTGGCATTCAAGCCTCTGGCTTAACAAGAATCTTTCAGCTAAGGATGACCCCTTATTTGGGACAGGTTAAGCACAGTTTTGCTCCCCTTTATTCATACAATAAATACAAGAACATTGATAACTTTTCACTATTGAAGTGATGTAACCCAACACCAGCCAGAGTTGATTACTTTGAGCAATACAGCTCTATCACCTTTGCTCTCCCTGAATTTTGAGGCCATGCAGGAACCCAACCCCTATTGTAAATTCAATCACCTTGCCCCTGGGTTCTGAGAAACAGAGCCATCTTAGCGCAGTGCACTCACCCACACTCCTAATACCTACCCATGCTGGAGTGGGTGGAAACGGGGCTGACAGACATCACAGTCCTGCTAGGGTACGTCTACATAGCAGAATTAAACTTGAAATAAGCTACACAACGTGAGCTACGCTAATTGCATAGCTTAAGTTGAAATAGCTTATTTCGAATTTGGGCTAAAGATGTTAACTAGTGGTTAATTTACTACTCGACTAGTCGATAGGCACTTCCGCATTCCGGGCTGCACATGGGCCAGCTTTGAAATGTACAAAGAATCCCCAGCGGGGGTGCTTGTACATTTCAAAGCAGAAGCACCCTCATGGAGCCCAGGGTCAGCTGGGCACTCAAAGTCTCCTGCTGACCCCGGGCTCCATGCTGCACTGCCGATTTGAAATGCCACACGGAGCCTGGGGTCAGCTGAACCGCACAGCTGAGCCAGGGATCAGCTGTGCAGTGCTGCCTTTTGAATGCTGCCTTGGCATTTCAAAGTGGCAGCATCGCATAGCTGAGCCAGGAATCAGCTGTGCGGTGCTGCCGCTTTGAAGTACCCCCTCTGATAGAGGCAGCGGGCGGAGGGTGGGAGGGCGGGAGGAAATCAACTAGTCGACTGACTATCCAATAAGCATTTGATTATCAGATTGTTGACTAGTCCTTAACATCTTTACTTTGGGCACGTCTACAGAGCACTTATTCTGAAATAGAGCATTCTTCTTCCGACTTCCCTTACTCCTCACACAATGAAGTTTACAGAAGTCAGAGTAAGAAGCCTGTTATTTTTAATGTATTTTGAAATAACAGATTTGCTGTGTAGACGTGCACTATGTTATTTCGGAATAACGCTGCTGTGTAGATGTACCCCTACAATGCTGCTGATATGTATGGGCATCAGCCTGACCTCACCTAGCCTGGTATGAATCAGGGTAAACTCTTCTAAAGGCAATGGCATTTCAGCAGTGATTGGAAGCAGGCTTTTCTGGACTTGGGAAGTCTACAGCAGTGTGTTTCTTAAACAGTGTACCACAGCACACTAGTGTTCCACGAGGCAGTCGGAGGTGTGCCACGGAGAACAACAGAGTTAAAAATGGCTGCCCTTAAAGGGGCAGGTGACCTTTTTTTGGGGGGGGGAGGAGGGGCTCAATAACTTCACCCCTGAGGTGTTCCTGAGTCTTAAAAAGTTTAAAAAACACTGGTCTACAGGATCACTGTACTCCCCCCTTCTGGCTCCAGGAGCACCCTATTGGTATGAGTAATACTGCACAATATGAAGGTTGCACCCATGTGCAAACATTGGGCTAAGAGGAACCAATTATTTCTTGACTAGAAAATGGGAAGTTTCATCTCCACTTCCCTCTTTGATAGGAATCATATTTATTGTTCCTAGTTCAGAGTTAATTTTTTGTAAGTAGCAGAGAAGGGGTGAGGGATAGAGAATAGAAAGAAGCTTTTGCCATAGCCATTCAAGTGCAGACAAGATAGGAGTGCTTACTTTTCTTTGCACAAAAGTGAAAAAACAAAACTGGGAAGAAATCCACCCATCACCTGACATGAGGTCCTGCTGTGCCAAAACAAACAAGCATTGGTTTCAGAAATGGCTCCTTATTCCTTTCTTTGCCCGCCAGTCATTGCAATGGCTGAAAGTCTTGAACTTCTAAAGGAAGATAATTCAAGGGTAGCATGAATTGTCCTGTAACATGCCCTTACCTCATCATGTCAATCCAATTTATTATGTATTTCTCAGATCCTTTCCTTCTCTCAGCAGGCAGACTGCACTGGCGGCTGGCTGGAAAATTAGCCAAGTGAATCTTTGGCTGCATCTCTCTCTGCCCTAGGCTAATGAGAAAATTGAACTGTGATTCTTTCAATCTGTCTCCTCATTAGGCTAGCAGCATGTTTTAGTTTCTCAGGGGTGGCTGCAGGACTCCCTGCAATCTGAATTGTTATCTATGTTCATAAACATTCAGAGAAGCAGTTCAGGAGTTCAAGGGTCAGAGGGAAAAGATAGACAGTTCTTGCTTAATAGCGAGGATAGCCCAGTTCACTATCAGTCAGCTAGTTGCTTCAGTATCAAGCTATATTAACCCTCACTGGTGCAGAACTGGCCTACAGTCCAGCTGACTGTCATATACACAAGAAAGGTGTGTTGTTGAACTAGCAAACTCTTTAATAATATGACATTAGCAGACAAAGGAAATACATGACAACTATATATTTTATAAAAGGTGAAAGACATCAGTGAAGAAGATGGGGTGTAGGGTAACAATGTTACAGGGCAGAAAAGGGACAATCCATAAGGTAGGCCAGGTTTCTATTTAACAATAAACTCTATTTAACAATACAAAGGATGAGACTAAAATGGAAATGAGCAAAGGCTGCTGAGTATGTCAACAATGCCAGAATGGTATACAGTACAACACACTATTCACAGTTCCAGGTATTATTTAATACTATGAATGGAAAAGCACAGGAGCAGATTATTCAGGCAAGCCCAAATAAGAGCTAATCAAGCCTTTATGCTACACTCCTCTATCATTGTTTGGTATGTTCCACATACATTACAGCAAGACAATTATAGGTATGTTTTAGAGGGGTTTAAAATGTTCATATTGCAGACTAGTTCTGTGTTCTGCCCTTTACAAAGCCAGGTGCTTAAGGCCAGGTTTACATTGGAGGAGAAATTCGAGTTAAGATATGCAGCTCCAGCTATGAAACTAGTGTAGCTGAAGTCAACATACCTTAAATCAAATTTCTGCAGCAGCCTAACTGCAGGAGGTTGATGGGAGAAACTCTCCCTCTAGTACCCTGTGGAGTACCAGGGTCAACAAAGGCACCATCAGCATTCAATTTAGCAGGTCCTTACTAGACCTGCTTAATCGAATCCCAGATAATTAACCTCTGGAGTGTTGATCTCCAGGTAAGTATAGATAAGGTCTTGACAGTCCAACTGTGCAAGGCTCAGAAAAAGCAAGTCGTAAATCCTCTAAAAATGACCTGAAAAGGTTTTTCTAGAGAAGTAATTGTCCTGGCCAATGGCTGAGAGTTCAGACTTCTTATTTGTATAGGGGTCAGTTTGCTGGTCATACATTATACCACTACATATAATGGAGTCAGTTTCTGTGAGGGATGAAGATGTGATTATTGAACTAATCAGGATTGCTGCAGTGTGACTAGATAATAAAGTGACTGATGTTTTATAAATACCTTGTCCTGAAGTTGACTAGATAAACCTTTTGTTTAGGCCTCCTCAGCTAGAAAAGGCTGAGGTAGCAGGTGTTGAGAAAAGCAGCACAGGATGAGAACAAAGCGTCAGTCATTCTCACTCAACCATTTTAGTCTCTCTCTCTCTCTCTCTCTCTCTCTCACACACACACACACACACACACACACACACCCCTCTCTCCCCTCTCTCCAAGGTCTCAGAGAGCCTCTATTCCAGAAAACAAACCCTGATTTTCAAGTGCCTGTAAGAGCTATTAATTCTATTTTTATCTTTCCCTGTAACAAAAGTTTTCCAATAGCAGCATCATTATCCACTAGATAGGTTTTAATAACAAAATTGCCCTATAATCCCATTTTTATTGCATGGTTTGTGGTTGTTTGATGTCTGGCCTGGTTAATAAATGTTACAATTATAGTCTGTTCAGCTCCATCCTATTTAAAGGTGTATCCCTTCAGGAGCATTGCTGTGAGGTACATTTCCCAAAACAGAGGAAGGCTGTTGTAGAGGGAGCTGTTCTGACCTATTATCTGGATCACAAGATAGCATTAAAACAAGATTTCCCCTCAGCCCCCATAGAGAAAGAATTAACTTAGTACAAGACGAGCTAGAGACACTAGCATTTGGGGGTGGGGTGGTTAATTTGGGTTGATGTTCAGATTACATCTGATGGGCAAAGCTATTTATCAAAAACACAGTCTGTGACAAAGTTGTGTTTTAAAAAATCTTTTAAATGAAGAGGTCCAGCAAATGTAAAGCATCAATGATTATAAAACAATCTAAGGAACAAAAAGCCACAAGAGGACATAAAAGTGACAAGTCATTCACCCTTTGGTCTGGGAGATGTGGTGCTGATTCTGAGTTTGTGAGCAGCTTCCCACAGCATGGTTCCTACGGGTCCATGGCCAAATATCAAAGTTGTCCTTCCTTGCTGAAGAAAAATCTATCAGAGATGAATCATCAATAGGACATGGTTACAAACAGCATGTGCCACTGCTTGAGCCCTGAACGTGATTATTCCAACATGCCTGCTTTTCAGATTCAGACATACCCCCATGGTACTGACAAGTTCTGTGGCCCTCAGAGAGAGCTTAGGGAGTAGAAGCACGTTGGCCTCCTGGAGATGTCTAGTTGGATAGCATGGCTTAACAGCTTCTAAGTTCCCTGCCTGCCAGTTGACAGGCACTAATGAGAAAAAGGCAAATCTGAGGTGGCAGAATAAGGAAGAGCAAGTTCCATACTGGAAGGCTACGCAGGAGTAGATAATGCCGGAGGAAAGCTAGAAGTCTATTTTTTAATGGGTGATTCCAGTTCTGTGGCCAGGGCCGGCACTAGGCACCAGCAAATCAAGCTCGTGCTTGGGACAGCACGTTTCCATGGGTGGCATTTCCAGATAAGCAGCCACCCCTGGCAATGCCCAGCCCCGCCCCGCCAATTTTAAAGGGCCACAGGAGAAGTCACTACCTGCTGTGCAGCACTGGTACCATGCGCGCCTGGAGCCTGCTGGCTGCCCTGTGCCTCCTGCTGCTGCCCGGCTCCGCCACCTATTTCGGGTCAGTCCTGCCCGCGGGGGGCTGGGGTCGGTTCTCAGGGGGAGGGCCCTGGTGCAGAAGGCACAGTCTCCCCTCTGGCGAGGTCCATGGTGGCTGCAGGGGGGCCAAGCACTTGGCAGAGGGGGCGAGGATGCCCAGGACTGTGGGTCGGGAGTGAGGGACACTGGCAGGGCTGTGGCTCAGGAGTGAGGGACCCTGGCAAGGCTGGACTGGGCTGGCTGTGGGTTAGGGCGTGAGGGGCACTGGCAGCTGGTGGGGGGAGCCCATAGCTGGCTTCGTTATGGGGCCTGTGGGTCAGGAGTGAGGGGCACAAGCAGGTGCGGGGGGGCCAGGGCTGGGCTGGATGTGGGTCAGGAGTGAGGGGCACCAGCAGCTGGGGGGGGGGGGCAAGGCTCAGCTGGCTGTGGGTTGCTAGTGAGGGGTGCTTGTCTATAGGGAGGGACTGGACAGGGCAGGGAAAAGGCTGTTGACCCAGCAGCGAGCGAAAGGGGAGGAGGATGTTACTTTAAGTGCCTTTGCCTTTATGGGAAAAAAATAATTAAAATTATATTTGTATGATGAATTAATAGCTTTATCTGAGCTAAGAAGTCCTAAAATTTCTCCTCTAAAAGTATTAGAATTTATAGTAAGAAAAGATTTTTTCACTCCAAACACTGCTATAGCATTATGCAGTCTTTTAACATTACCAGTATCAGTGGCTTCTGGTAAGCACTGTTTCTCAAAACTGAAATTACTAAAAAATTATTTGAGGTCCATCATGTCTCAAAATCTTTTGTCAGGACTCACATTAATTTCAATTGAAAGTACCATTGCAAAAAATTTAGATTTTACTGAATTATTAAAAGGCTACGCAAGTATAAAAACCAGAAAAATTCAGTTTATATAAATTCTTTTAATTTATGAGAAACTGGGTGCACCAGAAGACACTAATGTTTTTTATTACAATGTATAGTTGAACCCAGATTGTTTGTAATTGTGATTTTGTTAAAATTAAATGAGTACACTAGTAGGAAATTGTTTTATTTCACTAACTACACATTTTCTGTTTTCATTTTCTTAAAAATTTTAAACAGTCAAAAGAAAAGCAAAGCAAAAAAAAAATTGCAAAGTGCAAACGTGTAAAAGCCAACAAAAAAATGGAAGGGGAATGTTTTTGCTTGGGGCAGCAAAAAACCTAGAGCCGGCCCTGTTTGTGGCTATATTTCAGTCATTGTTTTCTTTCCTGTTGTTGTATTTGTAGTTGTGAACACCTGTGCACAAAACAGGAGGCTAAATAAAACTCATTTCACCCTAAAAATAATCTCTCAAGGTCCGGATTGAGATTTATGAGCTATAGGCTCACAACTGGGACCACAGCTCACAATCAGTTAATTTTGCAACATCTGTCTAAGCAGCCCCAAACTCAAGACTTTAAAAAAAAACCTAAAGTTCAAGTGTCATATTGTCATGGTGTCGCAGGCCCCGTGGCCGAATCTCTAGCTCCCCCAGTTCAGGGAGTCAATATGGCCCCAGCAGTTGGGTTTCTTGCTCCGGTCTGGGCGTGAATATGGCCCAGTGGCCAAGTCTCTAGCCCCCTCCCGCCCCGGTCTGGCAGGCGAGGTTAGCCTCCCCTCAGCCGGTGCGGGGCTGACACACCCTGTCACACACATATGGTAGGTATGTAAACAAGGATGTCACAAACATGTGTATGTACAGTGTATGAGTCTCTAACTGTAGATGACTAAAATAAAGTTTACCAACCACAACAACCTAAACCTTAGAATCTTAAAGAAAAAAGGAGAAATACTTGGAAGTTATACATTGACAATTTCTGTGGACTTCACTAGATATGTCTCTGCCAGAATCCTCTTCAACATCTTGCTCTGGCCATGATAAAAGTTTTGCATCTTAAAACAACATGCTACTCATAGAAATATTTATGTATTTATATACAGTAGACTTCCGATAATCCAGAACCTATGGGACCTAGGTGGTGCCGGATTATCAGATATGCCGGACTATCAGGAGGTACTATAAACTGGTTATATATATACTGTATACATTATATACTGTATATAAAGTGTTCTTAACCCTTTTTATTGTACATACTGTATACAGTATACTGTAATATTTTAGTTTTTTAAGCCTTTTTTACCCTTTTTGCTCAGTTCAGCTGCTCCGCTGTTACCTTGTGACTCATTTTTTGCTGAAGCTCACTCACTAGGCTCTTGCCATTTTGATAGTCCGGACTATCAGGAGTGCCAGACTATTGGAGTTTTACAGTATTTATTTGAGGGCCAGCTGGTGGAACTTGGACTGTGCGGGGTAGAGTACAGTAGCTTGTGCTCCAGTTGCCAAAAATTCTGCAGTAAGGATAACAGTCTTATGGCTTTGTGCTGCATTTTGATGGAAGAAAATGGGATAAAAGATTTCATTACAATAACCCTCTCAATTATTACAATACATAATTGGGAGTAAAGCTATTGGACATATGCGGGGGGAGGAGGGGAGGTAGTTTTAGCTTTCATGTGGTCTCTGTCTTCCCATGAACAGACGTTGTACAAAAATGGAGAATGGATCAAATTCAGCCTGAAAAGGTGATTACTATGAAACAAAACTCTAGTCCCAAGATGTGACCAAATGGTACTGGTAAGGTCCAGACCTTTAACACCCTCCTGCAAATTCACAGCTAAGTTTCAGCTCAGTAGTATTATTACTTAGCCCCTATTTTCTATTCTCAATATAACAGTTACCATTTGTAACTGTTCCTTTGATGGCTGTCACACTCACTCGTCTTGGCGATAAGGTGTTCATTACTGTCAGATCTTTTAATTATAATGACTACAATCTAAGGATAGCCCCAGATGCTCTATTCCAAATAAGATGGATTTCCCCAGTTAAACCAGCATGATGTGAGGAGGAATGATGTGCACCAATTGCAGGGTAATTGTGGCTGCTCCCTCTCCTGAATCACTGAGGATTTAAAAAAAAAGCCAATCAATGGACTTCTGTGGCAATTTTAATATGGGCTTTAGCTACCTCAAAGGAAGCCAGGTGACTAGTACAGCCTCAAGTGATTGATCTTGCTCACTTACAATAAAGATGACCCGTTTTATATTTTCGTAATTTTTTTTTAACCACAGCAAAAAAACATCACTTTTCTATGGATCAAAGTAGCAAAATTTCATAGACCCACACTAAATTTCATAAATGTACTTTATGGTCAGTGTCAACCACACATGCTTTATAATATGCTAGAAATGGTTCACCATCCAGCTAATAAAATTAAAATAATGTCGGAGTACTTTTAGTTTGTGGAGCTTTAGTTTGAAACATTCCAGAACTCCAGGGGTATATTTATGTCTGATGTGTTCAAAAACACAACCAATTTCAACTAAATCAACTTACATAAGAATCTAAGCAGGAAAGAGTAATTATAGCAATGTTTCTATTGTTTGACTGAGTTTGTTACAAAATGCTGGACGGACAAACACTCTGGTTTCGTGTAGCTGTATTTATCCTTTAGCAGTGCAGCATAATGTGAAAGGATCTTTCAGCACTTGTGCTGGGAAAAGCCTCAAAGAAAACCACAATATTTGTCAAGTCTGGAAAACATTCTGTGAAGTCCCTTAGAGCTGAATGATGATGTTTTCATCCTGCTTGACAGAACTGATTCCTTGCACGTACCTTTTAAACGAGCAATTTTCAGTGTTTTTAAAAAAGGCAATATAGATTCTAGCCTATATGTGCTGCACACACAAAGGCTCAGGGATTAGATTTTATTTTTGACTTCCCACCTACTAATGGTAGCTATCAACTATGGGAAATGTTCTACACACATATTTTTATTTAGGACATTTGACTGTAGTAGTGAATTTATTTTCTTGAGACCGCTGGTTGATTCAAGAAATGAAAGACACTGCCAAAACACAGGAACTGATTTTTGGCTGAACTATTAAAGCCACATATATTGAGCTGCCTCTGAGCATTGCACAACAGCTATAGTCTCAAATCCTCTTTTTAAAGGCTGCACAGCTATTAGCAGAGTTAGGAAGGGTCAAAAGCAATAATACAGGAATGATATAAGACTAAACCTCTGTGACACTCCCTCTTTTTCTTGCTCTCCTCGCTATCAAAAACTTGATGTTTGCTGGCTTAGCCATGTACTGATACTTAGTATTTTGGTCATTTTATCTAAACTACATGCATTCATGAGATTAAGACAGTAATGAATCCTCTCAGTGTTTACATTTAACACACAGACACGGACTATCATGATAAGTAGGAAATGTTTGCAAGTTGTCTATATGTGTCTTTTGACAGAGTTAAATAAGCTACCTATAAAAAAGCAGAAATGGGAGAAGGAATTGCAATGACAAATCAGGGAAAGACCGTGGAAGTTTACACATCAGGGGTACGTCTAGACTACATGGCTCAGTCGACGGAGCCATGTAAAATAGTTTATTTGGCATAGTCAAAGAAGCGGGGATTTAAATAAGCTCTGCTTCATTAAAATAAAAATGGCCACTGCGCTGTGCCGATGATCAACTGATCCGGCACAGCGCGGCAGCCTAGACACAGCGCAGTCGACAAGGGAAGCCTTTGTTGACTGCCCCCGTATACCTCATGAAATGAGGTTTATCGGAGCGGTCAAAAAAGTCTTCCCTTGTTGACCGTGCCGCGTCTAGACTGCCACACAGTGCCAGATCAGAGGGCTGGAGCACACCATGGGTCCTTGCTGCGGGAGGAGGGAGAGGGAGACACAAGCTGTAACTGATAAATTCCACAGACAGGATAATTTCATTCTAATTTCCTAAATTACTCGGATTAGGTTATATATAATTTGAAGAAAAAACACAAAAATGTCTCCTATTGCAGACCTTAGGGATAATTCTCCCTAAAGAAATAACCTGAATATTTGATATCAATTTCCATTTCTATTCTCTAGGGTGTACTACATCTGTCAATCTTATTACTTAGAAAAATAAATTTTCAGGTAAGAAAAGAGAAATTTTCTTACTCATCATCCTGCTTAAATACACAGATCTATCACAATGAGGTTTTCCACAGCAATGTGGGAAAGCAGGATTATCCCTGAAATATAAGCATCCATAATAAGGTAAATTGTGTACTCTTCATCTTTAATCCCCACTTAAATTTGGAGGACACTTCAACTGAAAAATGGTATTGGCAAAATATTGAAAGACCAATATGCAGAATAATGTGAATGTATGTACTCATGGCCACGGGGAGCCTAACTGATCTTATTACAAGAGACATGACTTTTCTATCCTGAGAGATATCCATGTTCTTATATTTATGGACTTCATGATGGACAGAAGGAAGAATATTTTTTGAATTTACATTGGGAATTAATGCTATGACAGTTGTAAGAACTATTTGTCTGAACTAAAAGTACGCTGCTTGGAGTTAACTAGGAAAACTTCCAACTGCAGAAACGTATCTGATTGGAGATAACTGTAGCACTACATTAATGGATTAGAAGCATAAGGACATCTGCTACAGAGATTTAATAGGTGTAGTACTGTCAGGACCAGAATGAGATGCCAAGGTTGTGGTCTATAACCATGGGTGGCTGGAATCAAGGCAGATGTTCCAAGGAATGGTTTAACATCAATGTTTGTATACCGTTTTTTTTCTTGAAAATATTGGCATAATTGAAAAACTAGACAGGTTTGTTTGACTGCTTTCCTACACCGGCAATTGAGCCCTCCTGGAGGAACTCAAGGGTATGATTCAGGTAAGCACAGGTAAATGTTCCTATTGAGTAATATTACTCTGAACTATTAGCAATGATGGTTTAATATCTTAATAATCATAAATAACTGTTATATCTTATTTTTCATCTAATTCCTGCATGAGGTATAAATTGTATCCCATACAAGATACACATGTTCTCTTTCTTTCCAGCAAATCCCCTAACTTACACATGAAATTGAAGTTCCCATGTCAGAGCAATTAAAACAATCATATCCAGTGCTGTTTTAAAGACAATATTGTGGGGAATAACTTTCTTTAATTGACGTAAGCAAAAACATAAGACCATGAGAATGGCCATGCTGGGTCAGAGCAAAGATCCATCTAGCCCAGTATTCTGTCTTCCACCAGTGGCCAATGTCATAGTGAACCATAGGGAATGAACAGAACAGGTAATCATCAAGTGATCTCTCCCGTCACCTATTACCAGCTTCTGACAAACAGAGACAAGGGACACCACTCCTACTCAGCCTGATAAATTGTTATTGGGGAACCTATCCTCCATGAATTTATCTAGTTCTTTTTTGAATCTTGTTAAAGTCCAAGCCTTCACAACATCCTCTGGCAAAGAGTTCCACAGGTTGACTGTGCGCTTTGTGAATAATCTATTTAAAGCATAAACAACTGAGGTTTCTTTTAAATGAAAAAATAGGAGCAGAGACTGTGGATGTCTCTTACTTGTATCTGTATACTCATTCATTCTATGATCATAGTTTAGTCAGCAGAAGAAATGAAGTGACAATGACAGGCTTTCTTTTACAGCTGGCCAAAAAAATTCCAATGAAACATTTTTAGTTTGGATTTTGTTTCTTCAAAATCATAAAATTTCACAGAAACAGTTCAATTCCAGAGACGTTCTAGTGGAACGCAGGCAGGGTTCTATTGAAAACCTGATGGGCTTCCTGCCAGCTCACTTTCCCAGCTCTAGGGTAGTACAGCCTCCATGCTCCTCAGCAGCCCAGCCGGTGAACTGATAGGGAGCCAAGATCCTGGAAACTAAAGCTCCAAGGAGTTCAGCAGATCAGGGCTTCTAGTCTCCTGTTCTGGGACAGTGTTCCAGGCACGCTATCCCAGAGCTCAGGACTTCCTGAGTCCATGGAAGCCCCTTTCACAAAGAATTTTGAAATTGTGAGGTTTTGTTCCACATTAAAATGAAATCAAATTTCCTATTAGTCAAGTCCTCCATAAAGCAGTGTTATGTTCCTCCAGCCAGCTCTATTTTCAATTCATCAACTGGCTACCCATATTGAAGAACTAGCATTCCTTTGAAATAGCAAGTCTTTCTCAGACTATATAACTAGATAAAGGAATGGGGTCCTACACACAGCAAAATTGTTTGAAGAGAATTTATTTTTTTGTTTTTTTTACAAGCTCTCTCTCACCTGAAATGAATATACATCAGCTTTGGCTACAAGGGTTGAAAAGAAAAGAACTTTGATCACAGCTCCCATATTGTTTTTCAAAGAGGGCAGCTCTCTGCACGTGAGACTAGCTTAAATGATAAGTTTAGGACCTACTGAGCCCATCTGTACCGACAGCAAATTCTAGCTTTAGCCTGAACACTTTCATATACCTACATTAGAGCCCTGAATGATTGGATGAAAAAAAAAAATGAAATAGAGCTAATGAGTACCAGAGAGAGCCCTTTCCAGTAGCCTCATATTGCATTTGACGTAAGGATGAATGTATGCATTAGGGATGTAATGACTAATCAACTGATAAGCATAAGTTTATCGGATAGTTGAGTAATGATTAGACTAGTCACTCCCCATGTCCCTATAAGAGGCAGCAAGCAGGGGGACAGGAGTTGGTGCCAGCCACCGTGAACAGGGGCTGCTGGACTCAGCGTGAGCAGGGAATGAGTAGTCCCAGCTCGTGCAGACACTGCACCCCTGCATTTTAAACGTCATAAGAGTCCCATTTAAAATGTAGAGCTGCAGAGCAAGTGGCTTCCAGGAGCTACCCTCACTGTGGCTCTGCAGAGCGGTTCCATCGACTAATCGTATAGTCAATACAATTAGCTAGATAACCGCAAATTAATATCCTTAGTGTGGATCCTTTCCAAAAAATCTGCAGTTCTGCATTCACCAATTGGGGGAGCAGAGAATAGGTAATTGGATCGCAACCTCTGCTGATGGATTTGAGGGTGCACTGTGGAGGAGCTAACAGGATTTACTGGGTAGGCTCTGTGTGAACCCTCATTCATTGAAGCAGGTCTGTGCATGAGGTTCGCATGCCCAATAGGTTTCACTAAGAATTAGATTTTTATTTCTCTGACACCACTTATTTTTGTTTATAGCCATCTTTGGCATGGCTTCATCTTTTAACATTCAGCTGAGAAGAGACTCTGGGACTACTTGTCAGACTGAATGGTAATGATTGCCATCATCCATATGCAAAGTAGGAGACCGGTCTGTGAGATGGGAAAATGGGACTGTGAAAACAGGCCTCTTTCAGGAACTTATTCTGATGTTTCAAACTAACTCCTGCTCCATTTATTCCTGAGTCCCTAAAGCTAGATATAGACTAGGGGATAGCCCTTCAAAGAGACTGGGTTAAATCTAGAGCTCCATGAAATTCTTTTTTTTTTAAATATTGGTACTGTTCCATTTTATTTTTCCAGAACTCTTGTAATAAAAACACTGACAGCTAAAACAAGACATTTGCATTTATAAAATACCTCAAAATGACCCTGTATAGACAAAAGCAGTGCACAAATCCATTATTTACACTACATCATTTTATTAAGCATTAATGATGCCTTGCCTTGAGACATTCACCAATCACTCCCCCTCTACTCCTCCCCCCACTTAAACAACCCAAAATACCCTGGACAGCGCATTAGGGTTTCGATCCTTTAAATTTACCCAGTACTGCACATTCCCTCTTAGTGTCACAAACCCAGTAGGATACTTCCTAATCCCTAATGCTTCCTTCTCCAGCACTGCCCTGCCATCAGTTCCCACTCTATTTACCCAAGGACACCCCTCTGGGCAATCTCCTCTCCTCTTATAGATTTCCCCTCTGCCATTGAACCTCTCCTCCCCGTAAATATTTTCCATCCCCTGTTGTGTTCGAGGGGCCCCTCCCTCATATCTCTTTATATAGTCCTTCTATCTCACTGAAACCTTAATCCTTCTTTAGCCCTCTTCCCCCAGAGGACAAGGTGTCAGGCCCTGCCTCCCGGGGTGGAGGTTCTTGATGGTGATGGGGTTTCAATGCAAGCTCACCCCAGACGTGGGGCTAGGCCCAACTCCAAGCTTTGTGACCCAGAGTAGCACTGGTCAGGTTTGATCTGACCATTCCCTCTCACGATGGCAGGGAAGTTGGACCAAATTTGAATGAGTAGTGCTGACCCCAATGTGCCTAGTCACAATGTCTCTCAAACTTGGCCTGGGTACCGTAGCCACCCCCTTTTGCCCTCTTTTGACTGTGGCCCAGGTCACACTACCCTGGAGTTCAGTGTAGCCCAGCATGTTCAGTGGAGAGGGGAGTTCAGTGTAGCCCAGCATGACAGGGGCCATTGCTATAAGGTGAGGTTTTCTGTTTAGCCTCCTATATTTCTATGTTCTTTTGCACTCTGATCTGATGCACATGATGGATGTCCTGGCATTTCCAGAGACCTGTATGAAGTTGGGAATTGGACAAAGCTGTACTGCTAAGTCTTGCACAGCATAATAGATCTTCTCCTCTGGATATCTAGGGATCTCCTTTTGACCAGAACTGTAGCTAATTTGCTATCGAAGTGAAAGACCCTGGCACCAATTGCAGCCTAACTCTTGGTAGAGCTGTAGAGAAGTTATGCAAGACCTTGCTTCACCAAAGTGGTATTCTCTGTCCCACAACAACAAGCCGCCACATGATCTGCATTCCCTTCTATAGTCTGACAGGAGCAAGGATTGTAAATCTACTTTCCCAGTGTCAACAAACAGATATGGCTTTTTGTAACCATGCCCACTGCAACATGAAGATCTGGAAACTGTTTTGCCTGAGCAGCTGATCTTAATGACAAATACCCCCTCAAACCAGCATGAAAACAGCTTTGTGCTCAACTATTTCTTGTCTGGAAGCATCTCTCACACTATAGGCTATTTTAGGATCACAGAGCACACTGCTCTTCTGGCATTCTACTTGCTGAATCGTGATGAGAGAGTTTCATGCACCTGAATCCAGTTATTCCAGTCTTGGCTAGCTCTTTTCCCGCCCTAGTGAAGAGGCCTTGAGGCAACCCAGTTGAGACTGGGGCTGCATAGTGGAACAGCACAAATCCCAGAGCTGGCCGAGCTCCCTGATAAGGCCTTCAAAGAAGTGAAACCCTCTCCTTTTGTCTTTAGAATGCCTTAGCTTAGCGCTCTCTTGAAGGCTTCAGGGAGATGGGGCATTCCAAAGTGCTGCCAAATTCTCCACCTACGCATTCAGTATAACAGAGCTGTAGTCCTTAGCATGATGAAAGACAAAAATAGAGGAAATTGGGTTAAGTCAGCTCCTTCCCTCACACTGGAAAATTAAGGATGAATGTAGTGAACCCTGCCATAACTATCAAAGGGTTAAACAAGGACTCCTCCCGTCCCTTAAATTTCTGTCCAAAGTGGAACTGTAAATCATTATCCTTTCCTTAATCTCTATTTCCACATGATAAAGTTAGATCAATAATATATTTTGCTAAATAGTCTTCCACAATATACGAAGTCATTTAATATGGAAATTAGAAAATACCATGGGTCAAATTTGTCTGAAATCAATGAGGTTACACTAAATATGAAATTGATACCATGTCTCTATCATGCACTATTGATTTAAGATGGTATATGTCTTTGTGCAATCATATTATATCTGTATGTATATGCAATTTTTTTGCGCTGCTTACTCTGAAATATATAGCTTATATTAAATCTTGGAACACATGCTATATCAAAAAGCAAAATTGGAAGAAAATTGCTGAAAACAAACCATGTCTGGGAAATTGGTATAAAATAAAATTTATTTGCTCATCACTTTTGACAACTGAGAAACAAGTTCAACTGGAAGGTGTATTTTCTCAAGTGCCTCAGACCAACATTCCTACATGACATTCATAGAAACCAAAATGAACTTTGAGATTTGTTTGTCTCTCTCTCTCCTGAATGAATCCCTCCTGTGATCATTCTACAAAAGCCAAAAGGAAAAAAAAAAATCTACCCCACAGGAGGCCTTCATGTGATGTGCTAACACATTAAAACAGCTCTACTTGATAACACAGAGAGTTGCACACTGTTGGCTTCACATTTGTGTGAGGATATACAGCTAGATTCACAAAGATATAATCATGCCAAGGCTGAGAATCATCATACCTATATTTTAGATGCTCAGAAAATCATTAGCATTCATACTGCTTGAGTTACACACGCAGATTTCCTAGGCAATGAAGGGAGGGACACAGGCACCCAAGGAGTCACAAATCCAGCACACTAAGCAGCTCCCTGGCTAAACTAGCCAATGAGAGAAGCCAAGGAGAAAAGTCTGGCTTAAGCCAGGGGTGGGCAGAAGGCACTCAGCAGGCCAGATCCAGCCTGCATAGAGCTTTGATCCCTCCCACTCAGCTGTTTCAGGCCCCACCCAGTCATGTGTTGCCTGTCAACTGCTTCTATTTAAAAGGCTCACACCTTCCGGTGGCTGGCAGGCAACAACCCCAGGGAAGGCGCAAGCCCTTTACATAGGAGCAGTTGAAAGGGCCCTCACGTACCCAGCTAACACACTAGCAGCAAGGCTGGGAACGAGCCCTTTAAATAGCAAGAATTGAAAGGGCTTGCAGCTCATGTCTCTAGCTAATGTGAAGCCTAGGAGCTGCAGGGGAGGCACAAGCCCTTTCAACTCCTGCTATTTAAAGGCCCTGCCCTTTCCAGGGCGGTCCTCGACTATTTCAAACATTTTTTAAGTGCCCCCTCTCAAAAATTATTGCCCACCCCTGGCTTATGCCCTGAGCTCTGGAAGTTCAACAACTAAATCTACAGGTCACCTACAGTACTGGGATTATCAGATGTGAACATTCTCTTGCGGAGGAGAGTAGGAAGAGCACCCCTCATAATATCCTAACCATTGGGCTACAAGTTAATTTGGATATGGAAGACCCATTCCCTTCTTGAATGCAGAGAAGCATTTGCCACCTCTTAGGTAAGTGTCCGATCTACTAGACTACAGGATATTCTGATCCTGGGCTGTCAATTGCTGTTCCACTTCGGATAAGAAAGAATCACTGGGCCAGAAAACAAGTGGACATATGGAAGCATGAGAATGACTTTACAGCCTGATTAGAGCACTCTCAGGATCTGGGAGACCTAAGAGCCAGTTTCCTTACTTTCATGACTAGTTATCCAAAGTGAAACAGCTTCAACAGGTGAGACTGAGGGAGTCGCTCAAATAGAATATCCCATAGTCCAGGGGCTAAGGCACTCACCTCAGAAATAACTGGCTCCTCTTCAAATCCCTTCCCTGATATTTGGTCCTACCAATTTAGTCTAATTGTGAGATTAACTGTAAAAAAGCATATGAAAGTTTGTAAAATGAAACAACTTATTACAAGAGATGACGGAAAATGGGTCAAATTGCTTTCACTAATGAATGTTATAAATAGGTGCAAATGAAGCAAAGAGAATTTATCTAGGACAATTTAAAGGCCAAATTGATAGGATTAAAGGATTACACTGAAATTATGCTTGGTGAAAAGATAAGATGTAAAACTGGCAGCTGATTAACCAGAATGTGTCAGATATTAGCCCTCATTGATGGACAAAATAATGAGGTGGATGGACTATTTCTCCCATCACTCCTATATTAGGTCCATAAAGAAAGGCTCCAGGGAATGGAGTGAGGGGGAAATATAGAAGAGCACTCTATTGGAGCTGGCTGCCACCCCCATTATTTCTTGGGACTCCAGACCTTCTGCATCTTAGTTCTAAGCAATGTCTTTGTTAGACTGGGACTCAGATAATACCACCACCACTACCCACTCCACCTGAATCCCAACCACCACTGGCAATGAAATAGAAATAGACATTATCAGTTCCCTCTCATTAACTCTTTTACCCAAAAGAACAATTGCCACCATCTTTAGACACCATCTGCCTGACAAACAATGTGATTTTTTCCTTCTAAAATTTCTTTCCTATGGAAGCAGCAATATTTACAATTTCACAGAAAGGTCATCAATCCATTTGAGAGCTTCAGGACATGCCGAGTACACCATTGCTATTACCTGGAAATACAGAGATGAAAAATTTGTTCACAATACGTTCAATGGTTTGGAGGTTTCCACACCCACACTGTGGCAAAGCCGTTTCTCTGTGCATTGGATGTACACATCTTTCAAGAAACATCCATAATGCAATTGATGGTCATCCACGGTCTTTGATGGACCAAAAAACCAAGCAGTTCAACAGTGGGATCCTCTATGAAGTGCTTGTTTACATCACTCCCTGATCATTACAGGCATCAAATGTCTTCTGGGTTGAAGCTGGATGAAGAGATTCTTCAGCTGCCGAGAATAGTTGGTGGCATTAAGACAGGTGAACAAGGTTGTCACGGAGCTGTCTTGTAATCATGTAAACACAGCCAGCTATCACCAGATGGTTCAAAAAGTTGTTTGTGAGGACTGAACATCAGAATGGACTTCAGGGTGCCAGCCCCATTTAGTTGGGTATTCAGGTCTGTATTCGACTGTACTCCCCAAAATAGGTGTGCAGTACTTAGATATGGAATAAACAGTACTGCTGTTTATAGCATTCAAGCATCATGATCACAGCTAGAAACTGCTAGCTGTTGCATTATATTCATGCAACTCAGTTTATGGCATATCTATCAACAATCTCTGAAATAGGTAAGATAATTAAGTGGGATTCTGAGGTAATGGGGTAAGATTATGGTCAATTACTTTGCCACCGAAGTTTATATTCAGCAACTTCTTAGCTTCCAAACTGCAGACATGGGAAGCTGACACCATTTTTCAGGTACTGAGCTTGAACTGTCAGTTCCAAATGTAAATTTTCAGTCCTCTTCAGATTAGCAAAAATAATAATGTTGTAGCCTGTGTCAGTGGTGCCAGGTCATTGGCATAAGTGATCTTGTAGCATGTAATACAAATTACTGGAATGGACAATACTGGCGAGGATGACCCCCATCCTGGAGCCTGCAAGACGCCCTGAAAAGAAACACTACAGGGCAAGACAAAGCTGCTGAGATCCAGTGCCTGCACTGACTACACATATGGAGGCTGGCTTCCAGCAGAACCTTAAAATGGCTGCAGCTATTGTCAACTTGTCATAGGTTAATGACACTCTTGCACAAGGACTCACAGCAGAAGCTATCCAACCTACATCAATGTGATCAGACATTTCTACTAATTAGGTCAGTGCTTTTGGACAGACCATTCCATGATCTTGCAATTCAGTTTACCAAAAAGCAGAGTCTGTACAATGGCCTCCTACAGAGATCAGTACTAGTACCATCACTTTCTAAGAATGTGTCTACATAGTAACGTTATTTAAGAATAACTGATGTTATTTCAAAATAAAATGTGCATCTACACAACAAGACATTATTTCAAAATACTGGTGAGCTGGAGGACTTCTTACTTAGACTCCTGTAACCCTCATTTTACAAGGAGTAAGGGAAGTCGAAGTAAAAGTGTTCTTCCTCTGACTTCCTGCTGTGTAGGCAGCGCCAAAAGCTGAATTACGCTATTTCATAAGAACAGCAACACTGGGTCAGACCAAATGTCCATCTACCCAGTATCCCGTCTGCCAACAGTGCCCAATGCCAGATGCCCCAGAGGAAGCGAACACAACAGGTAATCACCACATGATCCCTCTCCTGTCATCCATTTCCAGACAGAGCCTAAGGATACCATTCCTACCCATCCTGGCTAATAGTAATTGATGGACCAAACTTCCATGAATTTATCTAGCTCTGTTTTGAACCCTGTTAAAGTTCTAGTCTTCACAACATCCTCTGGCAACAGCCTCAAATTCAACTATTCAATTGGTGTAGCTGAAGTTGCATATCTTAATTCAACTTTGGCCCTGCTGCATAGACCTGCCCTAAGGTATAAAATGCTCGTCAGGGAAAAGGAACAAGAAATGTTAAAATGAAATTCTTACTTAATACATTTCAAATGCTTTAAAACAGCTTTTCCTTAAGATACAAAGGATGTCTAATGGTGTGTTTGCCATGGTACTAAGCAAGCTGCAGTCTTAGTAAACCAAACCACCAACCTTATATGACATTGTTTAATGTTGGACAGTATGTTCACACTTCTCACCCATAAGATCTCCTGCCTCCCTGGTAAGCAGCCTCACCACGGAGCTATAAGTTTTGAGGGAACCTCTCTTGCTCTGCCATACACCCCACCTGTTTTGCACGGAACTAGGCAAGCTCACCCGCAAGGCAAGATCCAGAAGTGCCTGATCCTGTGCCTAACTGGCATGGATCAGGGACTACATGCCAATTAGGTAGAGGAGTGCGTATCTTCCCTTGGTTTGCATATCACACCAAACCAGGGTAGAAGATAGGTGTTTTGATGTCTACAGGAAAGATGCAATATCTGTGTCTCTGCATGTAAAGACATGTAGGAAGCTTTCTCTGAAAAAATTTGTCAAGTGAGTTTAGGCACCTACAGAGTTGGATGAAACATGAGTAGAACTTTGACTACCTGTGAAGCTTCCTCTCCCCCCCCCCCCCCCCCGAGTTAGGCACTTAGTGTCAATAGGCACCAAAAGCCCTTTGTGAATCTAGCCCATAGTGTTTAAGTGCGCAGATTCCCACAATGGAAAGTGCCTTGTACCATAAATAAAACCTACCTAAAGAATCCAGTTTCTTGCAGTATGTGTAAATAGTATAGCAAACTACATCAATTCTTGAGACCTGAACTTGTATGCCTAGTCAGAGTGCAAAGAGCTGCTATTTAATAAAATACAATCTTAAAATATCTTAAGTGATGTACACAAAGGTAAAGAATTCACAGAAGACAGCGTGACTCACTTTGATATTACACACCTACCATCCTATTGACAGAGCAGTAACAGAGGAATAAAAAAAAGAGCTCAATATCTAGTTATATTTTATCTTACATATATATTTCCCTAATCTCCCCCTTCCTTTTGTTCTGCTCATGTCCCAAGGAAGCTTCAGAATGAATATAGTCCAGCTGTGATTTGTCAGACCACTTACCAAGTATTTTTTTAAAATTTAAGTAAATGAGGGTATGTCTACACTATCCCACTAGTTCAAACTAGCGGGGTAATGTAGGCATACCGCACTTGCAAATGAAGCCCGGGATTTGAATTTCCCGGGCTTCATTTGCATAAGCGGGGAGCCGCCATTTTTAAAACCCTGCTGGTTCGAACCCTGTGCAGCGCGGCTACACGGGGCTCGAACTAAGTAGTTCGGACTAGGCTTCCTATTCCGAACTACCGGTACACCTCAAATCCCGGGCTTCATTTGCAAGTGCGGTATGCCTACATTACCCTCCTAGTTCGAACTAGGAGGGTAGTGTAGACATACCCTGAGTTCCTTCACAGGAACATAGGCGATAAGGGATAAAGTCCTACATAGATAAAAAATGGATTAGGTAATATAAATCCCTATAGCAAGAAACAGTTAGTATAGAAAGCAGAAGCAGAGTGTTTTTGAAATATTTAGAAGAGAAGTAATTATTTGATTATGTAAAAAGACATTGATTCACTCTAGAAGCTGTAGAAGGATTGTGTCAATCCTGGGTATCAGATATGCAAATTCAGATTTATAAGGGATAGGTACTGCATTTTTTTTTTAAAAACAAAGTAGTAATTCTTTTTTCCACATATAAATGAAACATGAAAGAACCTTTCACAGAAAAAAACCCCTAGAGACCTACGACAGCTCAGATACTGAACCCAATACCTTATACTTAAGTACTCAAAGCTACATCTACACTACGAGGTCTCTCAGCAAAAAATATGCTAATGAGGGACTCATTTGCATGAGTTGTGATCTCATTTACATATTTTCTGCCAATCCGTTTTTGCGTAAAAACCAAGCAGTGTGGATGTTTTCTTTTTGTGCAAAACCCCCCTTTTTCCACAAGATTGGTAGGGATTTACAGATCTTGTGGAAAAGGGGGGTTTTTGCACAAAAGAAAACGTCCCCACTGCTTGTTTTTATACAAAAACCCAGCACAAAAACGGAGCTGCAGAAAATATGCAAATGAGATCATGACTCATGCAAATGAGAACTTGTAGCATAGACACAGCCAAAATGTATTGTTTGGATATGCACAAAATAAAGATTTTATCCAAATCTTAAAATTTCAAGCTAATGATATGACCACTATATTTCTTGGTAGTTGCCTCATCTAATAACACATACCATAAAAATGGAAAAGGTAAATAAATGATTGTTTAAAAAAACCTCCATGCTTTTAACCAACTGAAAAAAAATAAGGGGCCAATATTTAACAGTTTAATCTTATGCACTCAGTAACAGTTTGGAAGATAGGACCCCTTAATATGGGCAATGGAAAGATAAGTATTGTTTTTATTAGGTATAGACACTAGCAGACTAAGAGGACTGGACTATTCAAACACGATGTCAACAATATTTGTTGTAGTTTAACAAGACACCTTAATTTAGGATAGGCCAGCTCCACTCATCTTCCTAATTTTATTTCCAGTTGCTGTGAAAACACCATACCACCAACCAGCAAATTAGCACTGTTTGGATACACATGCTTCTAATATGCCACATGAAATTAAACTAAAAAACTGCTACATTTGTCATATGTTCAGTATCCTAATGTCTCTAGGTTTGAAACCCTAAAAAACAAATGGTTTGGTTTGAATCCATTAAAAAAAAAAAAAAAAAAAACACAACCACTATTTTAGTGAAAAAGGCTGGTGTTCAAACAGTTGAAAAAGAAAACATAGCAAAATCAATAAATGACTTCTGAGTATAAACTAACATTTTACAGTGCACCTTTAACATGTTAAAATTATTACCTCTTTTTAAGAATCAAAATAAATGGTTCCATAAAGAAAATTAACGCTGATAGTCAAAAAATAACTCCCATGATTATGTAAGATCACATTTAAACATTCAGAAATAAGTTATAAAAATAGTTTAAAATGTCATGAAAAGCTCCTAGTAAGTTTTATTTTACGAATTCTTGCTCATATCTATAGATTGTCTAGCATCAGCAACTGCTTCGGGTACTCGAACAGTCATATTGTTCATACATTTCTTCAAGCAGATTTGGCAGCCCAAACGTGATCTGCAACAAAGAACAAAACACTGTTTTTAATTCAGCCATGCACGTATGCCAATGGTCTTATAACACTCCAGTGACAAAACAGAGTTTAAAATCTGATCTTTCAGAATTCATTCACGAGATTTAGTACAGTTTACCCAAATGTGCATTTGTACAAAGCTGGCAAGCTGTAAACACTGTAGCATAAAGATGCAAAAACTTTAATTTAGTGCTTACATATTAACTAGTAGATTATGTTACCTTAGAGGGGGGAAAATAGTTTAACATTTATATTTAAAATTCTGATCCTGCAAGCTGCTCCACATAAACAATTATGCTCACTAAAATCAGAGAGGTTCTGCCTGCATGTACACACAACAGCTTTCAGGAGAGAAGCCCAATTTTGAAAAACAGCAGCATGGTGGAGTTCAAGCACATGAGATTTCTGATTGTCATAACTACAATGAAGTATTCAATGAACTTTAAATTTACTCCAGCTGCAAATATGTACCACAAACCTCTTCTACTTTAAGTCTCTGGTTTTAAATCCTGTTGAGATCACTAGTAACTTGAGATTTTCTGGACGGGTTTTTGTGACAAGTTGGTATTCTCAAGTCCAAGTTTCTAGTGGAAAGTCTAAATCACATTACAGAGCAATTGGTAGAAAAAAAGGACTAAATTTTCTGATGATTCTGCAAGATCATAACTGCAGGATCAAGCCCCTTAATTGGCAACGGAAAGATACTAGGCCGGGGGAGAAAAGAAAACCCAGCCCTGATCTATACTTATTTTTTACTAGGACCTCACTCTTCATTTTAGTCAATTCAGAAATTTCAGTGGAAAAAATTGCAGTGGAAATAGAGCGAGTAGGTCTTGCATCCAAATAGACTGAATGAAAGAGACCATTGAGTCTAACCCCCTGCCCTCACAGCAGGACCAAGTACCATCCCTGATAGATTTGCCCCAGATCCCTAAATGGCCCTCTCAAGGACTGTACTCACAATCCTGGGTTTGGCAGGCCAATGTTCAAACCATTGAGCTATCCCTCCCCCGTTAGAGCATCATATGGCAGATTGTTTCTTCACATCTCCCGCCTGCTCACTAATACTGTCTTTATGTGCTCACTGTGAACTATGACCACAGAAATGAGGAACTTTGTCGCAGCCAGTAGAATTCAATGTGCTCCTGAATAGGGGGATATGATATGATGAAGCCATTATCAGATGTAACAGAACTAATGAATAGTCCAGAGTTCTATAAGAAAGTAAATAATGCAGAATAAAAAGGAACCTGAGTTTCCAAGGGAGAAGTGTGATTGCGTTCTGCCAGTTGTACAAATCTTTTCTACTTGGTTTCGTGTATTAATGTTGTGGTATCTTTTCTGGTTTGGATCAAAGTGCTGATACCAGCAGAACAACCCCTTTTCACTAAAATCAGCCAGCATCATACTGAGTGATACAGTGATGTTGATTTGGCATGGAGGAACTGTCCACCGTTCTGCGAAATTATGTGCAGGATCTGAAGTAACATTACTGATGGTTCATTAGATAGCTCAGAGATCTGGATACTAAGATTGTTCAGGGCAATCTATTGCTATTAAGATCATTAGCTATCTTGCTTGAGCTCTCTCAATATTAGAGGGATTAATGGGTAAGCATATTACATACAGGGGGGTAAGGAAACCACTCAGAGCCAGGGCTTGCATGTGCAGATATACGCACTCCATCCTCTCAGAACAGAAATTTGGACACTATTTCTGTTGCAAATAAGACCATGACTGGTTGGATCCTATTTGCAGAAAATGTTGGGAATCAAAGACCCCAGTCATTCACATGTGATTGCACATGGACACTAAATAGCTTGCTCAGATGGTATGCTAGGGTATTTAGTAATCTTGAAAGATTCAGAGCTACTGAAATGATGGGATGCCCACTCAATCAGTTTGACAGCTGAATAACTTCTTGGAAAAAGTAAACAGCTGGACTCCTTGAGTGGTGGTGCTGATTTTATGAGTGTCCCAGGTGAGGCATATGGACCTCCCTCAACTATGCTGTGGAAATACTCAATTGTCCATGTTGCACCGGTGGCCGGTATGAAGAAGGGTAACAGCAGGGACTCAAGAAGCTGGTACCATGAGATCACGCAGTATTAGGAACTATGATGGGAGCCCTAGCAGGCCCCGCAATCACCTGGCACTGACCCCAGCGGGCTGGGCAGAAAAGCCACTGCTGGCAGATTGGCAGTGTGTGTTCCACAGCCACTGGGGAGCCCAGCAGCTGCTCCGGTCGGCAGGAGGGGGGCGGGGCTGGAGCCAACTCAGGAGTAAAGGCAGTCCCGGTGTGGTGGGACATTTAGAAGCAGTGCCGCTGCCTCAAAAGGGGAGGGGTGTGGAACTCCAGATGGGAGACCTCCACGGTGGCGGCAGATAGGGAGGCAGGAAGACGCCAGACCAACACTGACCCGGAGAGGCAGTAGGAAGGGGCCCAGGGTATGGCCAAAGGAGGGCCCACGGGTTGGTGAGCTGCGGGAAGCGTTCCCCACCAACTGGACGGGGTTGACCAGTCCTTAGGGTCCTGGGTCAGGGCTCGGAGTGAGGGAGGGCCTGAACCCCCCCTACCTGCCTCAAGCACCCGAAGCACAATGAACAGAACTCCCATCCTGGGGCAGATACCAGACGCAAGATGGGCAATCTGGGACACTCGCGGTGTGCCAGTTATCTAATAAAGGTGACATCAGACCTAAGTCAGAGCCTCAGCCTTTACAGGAACTCAGCGCCAAGATGACTGGGATCTTGACTAGGACACTAGATATTAATGGTACCAGAGTGGAGGATACTGAAAAGACTGGTTCTAGTATGGAGAGCACCAATGGAGGAGAGGTTGAAACTCCATAATCTGGAGCTCCCTAGTCCAGCTAAACCCCTGGTCTGGCATGCTCAGAGTGGCCTTGTGGGAGCACTCATGGGGAGAGCCCAAGGGGCTAAAAGTGTTGCCAGATTAGGGTGCTGAGAAAGCAGAGCCCCAAGCAGCAGCAGTAGCGTGCAGAGTCCCCAGTCAACAAGGGTAGGGCGGCAGCCATCAGAGCAGCCAGGAGCTGGGGGAGAACAAGGCCCCCTGGGCAGGAGCAGGGACCCCTGATTGGCAGTGGAGCCCCTCGTGCATTGACCTCCTTTGGTCTGGGACCTGTCAGGTCCTGAGTAAGGCTGGTAAACACTAGTTGACTATCCAATAAGCAAAAGCTTATCAGTCAGTTGACTAGATGATTCCCCCTCTCCTCTGTGCTGCCTCTATCTGATAGAGGCAGTAATGGGGGAGAGAAGGGTATTTCAAAGTGGCAGCACTGCACAGCTGATGCCACATGCAGCTCAGAGTCTGCAGGACTTCCCTACTGACCCTGGGCTGCACACCCCCAGTGGGGGCTCTTGTACATTTCAAAGGAGGAATGAGAAAGTGCCTATTGACTAGTCAATGGAAATGCCATTGATTACTCAACTAGTAAAGTAACTAATAGTTAACATCCCTAGTCCTGAGGTGCCAGACCAGGGAGGTTCAACCTGTATTGCAATTTCAGAAGCATTGTCTTCGGTCCACCCACTATGGGACACCTGGTGCTGGTCACTGTCGGCAGACAGGCTACTGGGCTAGATGGACCTTTGGTCTGACCCAGTACGGCCATTCTTATGTTCTTATGTAGAGAATACCCCAAGACTGATCCTTAGGCAGTACCATAGCTCAACCACTGGAGTCTGAGGATTCCAAATAGACCCATTTTGGAATATATGCTAGTCTTGGGGGTGGAATGAGACCCAGCTGTGCATCTGGCTAAGGTTAGCTGACTGGGGCTTGCATAGCTAAAAATTGCTACATAGATATCAGGCTCAGGATGGAGTCCAAGCTCTGGGACCCTCCCCCCTACAGTGTCCTAGAGCATGGGCTCCAGTCCCACACGGACATCTAAATTTGTATAGGAATTACACAGCCAGAACCACATGACCCAGGCCAGCCATCGTAGTTTAACAGCTATGCAGACATCACCTTATTTTAAAGGTATTTTAGGATATAAAATCCTGTTTAATTGGTTAACCAATTAAAGGAAGGATGGGTGGGGGAATGCTGCAGCCCAGCTGGGCTGGAGCAGTCCCCCTGCCCATCACTGCTTGGCTGGAGTGGCTCCCCTGCAGCAGGCAGGGTCTGTCCTGGACGACCAGAGCAGCCTGTGTCCACAGCGGGCCCCGCTGCAGGGCTGGAGCAGCCCCATACCTGCACAGGCAGGGAGCTGCTACAGCCCCCACCAGTTAGGCGGAACTGGAAAGACTCACCCATTAAGAGTGATGCTTATCACTTAACTAGTTAACCTTTCACATCCCTAAGTGACTTTAGCCTCCTTTTCTCAGCAGCTCCTTCAGAAGGTGACCTCTTTCTATACTTTCCCACCCGAGCAGGGCTTTTTCATACCTGCTGGAAAAGCCGACAAAGACTTGACAGAAAGAACAGTGGAAAGTCTTTTCAGGAGCAGGAGCTGGGTGCTAGCAGTGAAGCAAGAACTAACCAGAACACTTTCAGAGAAAATCTGTTCTATTCCACAAGGGTCTTGTTTATCCAGATCAGGTGAGTATTTTTCAGGGCTGTGCCCCTTCTCCAGACAAAACAGACATCCGATATCTATTAGTAAGGAGCACAGCTGCCTCAAAAGAGGGACAAGTCTGGGATATTTGAGCTTAAGTCATAAGGGTTGAAGACCAGTACTGGGCATAAGAAAAACAAAAGAGCCCTATGCTAACTACCTACATACTGATCTAAAACACTATAGAACTAAAGGACTTCTATATACAACTGGAGGTAGCCAAGAAATACATGAACTGCTCACAAATCCACCTCACAGTCATGAGCTGTAACAAGATATTGAGGGAGATTGGCCCTAGCATGCCTCGTATGCTCTTAAAATAGGGGGGGTGCAAAGGTACTCAGATCATACGTATGCATGATCCCCACAGACACTGCTAGACAAAACATTGCAATTTCAAGTGCATGGAGTATGTATGCGCCTGGGGAAGCATACTTACAGAGAAACATCTGAAGAACTACTAATCCCAGGATCAGCTGGAAAAACTGCTAAGTGATGCACAGAGCCCAGGATCAGCTGGGGAGACCTTAGCTGGGCTCCACAGCTGCCCCTTGGAAAGGTGCAGAGGCTGTGCAGTGGCTTCCCCTTTTAAATGCCGCCTTGGGGTTTCAAAGTGGCAGCACTATCCCCTCCCTCTATCTCATGGAGGGGGAAGGGAAGGAGAAAAATCAACTAGTCAAAATACTATCCGATCGACTTGTCTTTTACATCCTTACTACACAGCAGAGTTATTTCGGAATCACATCAGTTATTCCAAAATAAAGAGCATGTCTACGCTGCAAGCCATTATTTCAAAATACTGGTGAGCTGGAGGACTTCTTATTCTGACTCTATAACCCTCATTTTACAAGGAGTAAGAGCAGTTGAAGGAAGAGTGTTTTTCCTTCAATTTCCTGCTGTGTAGACAGTGACAAAAGCCAAATTAAGCAATTTTGACTTAAGCTATGCAATTGACTTAGCTGAAGTTGCACAGCTTAATTCAACTTTTGCCCTGTGTAGACGTACCCTTACTGACACATAACATATTGAAAAAGTTACCTCCAGCATAATTTACTTTTCAGCGTTTCATGTTCTTGTTCTGTTATATGTACAATGTAATGGAATTAAATTTTAGTAAGGAAGGAGTTTTTAATGTAACAGCTAACATTTAAAATTTTGCATAATTTTGACTGATCGGCAATCTAAATTACACTGTAGCTGATAGTTTCTAAAACTGATTCTTAGACAAATTAAACATTTCTGAGTCCAACATTCTAATATTACCAACTAGGAATGTAAGCAAATAGTTGACCATCTGATAAGCAAAAGCTTATCGGATAGTCGACTACTCCCCCAACTAATAGGCAGGTGCAGGAGCCAGTTCCTCCCAGCACCATCTCCATAGGGTCAGAGGAGTAGCGGAGATCAGGTGCAACCCGAGAATCAGCTGATTCCCAGCTCCCACCCAGTCCCAGACATTGCACCTCTGCTTTTTAAATGTATTAAGAGCCTGCTGGCTAGATTACGAGCATGCAGCCCTGCTGCATGTTCGCCTTTTATATGTATTAAGAGCCAACAGGCTCTTAATACATTTAAAAAGCAGAGCCATGGTGCGGTTAACTTCCAGGTCGGGAGCTAACCCCACTCAGCTTCCCCCACTTATCTACTAGTCAATGGAAAACCCATTGACTAGTTGATTAGCTGATTAAATTTAGTATCTCTATTACCAACATTAACTTTATTCACTAACTTTATTCATTACTTTATTAATCCATTTCATATATACTGATTTTTGCAGCGGCAACCCATAGATTATTTCTGACTTGAGCCTCGTTTCATTGGACCAAAAGTAACTAACTCCACCAAAGTGTAGTCCCTGCTACCAATTACAGTAACTGTGATGCTAAGACTCCCTGATTCAATTCATTTACTTGTTATATGAGAAATCTATTTCCAGTTACCAGAACAGCAATCCAGAACTAGCAAAGATATTCAGAGGAGCCAGTCATTTATTAGCACAACAAATCATTGTTCTCTCAATACAGATATGCAGTATTAAAGTATCCTGCAAGTTATTCTCTTTTTGTTTGTGGGGGAAATTAAAGATTTTTTTTTTTTAGAATTTCTATATGTTTAGGAAAGACTCCTATTGGAGGATGATTTTTTGGGCTAGTTTTATGAAGGGATAGAACAGGTAAATTAAGTCAAGTTCTATTATTTTGATTTTGAAAGATTACACAGGTGAAATTTAATCCTCAAGATACCAATGGAAGTTGGGGTAACATCAGTTAATCCCTGGAGATAAAATGAACTTCACAGAAATGAGCTCATCATAACCATCCAGAAAAGGGCTGCATCATTTCGTATGTTTTACTGAGGTAGTTAGAGCAAATAAAGTCAGGGTGATAACACAAAGAATTGTTCTTCACTTCAAATCAGTGGATATTAGGGATGCAAAAAGTCATTTAAAAAAATGTAATAGTAACCGCTAAAAATCCTTGCAGTTACACAAGCTGTGGGCGCTGCAGTATGAAGCTTAAATAAGTTTTATATTGCAGAGCCCATATTAAAGCTTCCCTGGGAGCAGAGTTGATAAAGGCTGCCGGCTCCACTCTTGAGGAGGTGGTTTTGTGGCCACAGTGAAGCCACCTTTCCAGAAACGCTGCTAGCAAGGGCTGTTGGCCCTTCTCTCAGGGAAGCTTTGGTGCAGGCTCTGCTCCCGGGTAGTCAACATATAACATATGGTAGGAGGAAAAGGGGCAGATGGACCTGCCACGGACAGGCGCTGCTCTGGCCAGAGAGCCCCTCCTCATGGCTGGAGCAGCAATTAACTAGTTAACCATTTAAATTCCTCATGGATGTATTGATATACTCAAGGTTAAAGATCATCATCAAATAACTAATAACTTTATTTTGAATTTGAAAGAACAAATTTGGAAAGATGTATTCCCCCTCCCCAAAATCAACATAGTGGGTTGAATTAGCAAGTATTTGTATATGAAATGAACAGGCTAAATTTCCTTCTAATTCTAAAGTTGACGGGTCTTCACTAGAGGTTAGTAGCTAGCAGTGGGAAAAGTGCACAGTTTAAAGGGGTTGAAAGGTGAAAGGAAGATCCAAGAGAAAACTAGCTGAAGCTCTGATTACTTATCTGACACTTTAGATGAAAAATCATAGTGTTGTCATGTGGCTCCTGGCTTAGAGAATCACCTTTAATCCTGTGATCGTAAATGTCTGCTTTAACAGGGACATAATTTAAGATATAAAATTGGTCAAGTTCATTGCAAATTCTTTGGGACAGGGACTGCATCTGTACAGTGCACAGCATAATGGAACCCCAATATGAAGGGTCAACTAGATGACACTAATGCAAATATTTAAAAGATTTCACATTATGTTCCTCTTTCAACACTTATAATTGTTTGAACTATTCACAAAAATACTCTAAATCTCTTGCTGAAACTTTCTAAGGCTAGAGATTCACCTGCAAAAAAACCAAAACAAAACCCTATGCATATTATTACCCTAGGGAAGTTAACAGGCTTAGTTAATTATAAACCCATAAAAGCAGCCTAGCAAATGCAACAGAAGCCATAAAAGTTGTCGTCCTGTTGGTCTGCTCATCCAGAAAACTTCTCCCTCTTCAGTAACTCATAGTATTATTGGCCAGAGAAGCAATAGCAATGACAGGTAAACTGATTAAGTATAGCTTGCCTTTAGAAACTCTAATTTTTCACCATCTTGCTTCCTCTCCTTCCGATATTTTTCTCCTCCATTTAAACTGGATGAACTATCTATGCGGTATTCTACTCCTTTGTCAGTAAAAGGACACTTCTCTAAAGCCTTAAATAAAAGGTAATTAAATAAAAAACATATCTTGAAAAATTCTTTTCAGAGTCTGCTCCTTAAATAGCTCTGGCCTAGAATCTAAAGTACACGTTGGATCTCCCTAGTCCAGCACCCTCAGGACCTGACTGGTCCCAGACAAGGGAAATTGTCAGACCAGAGGTCTGCAAGAGCGAGTGGGAGAGTGCCAACCTCCCAATTGACTCCTCTCCTCAGCCCCGCTGAAGCTGCAGACGGCCCTGCCACCACCCCGCTGTCTGCAGGCTCCTCTGCCCTACCGATTCCATCAGCAGGCTCTGCTTCAAGCCACCGGCAACCTTTGCCACTGGGGCGCTCTAGTCCTGTAACATCCATGATCCTATTGGACCATGGATGTTGCCGGACCAGAGAGTCCCGGACCACAGAAGTTCAATCTTTACCTCTCTCTCAGTGGAGAAAGTGAACAAGGTAGGTAACGGTGAAGTTTAGGTGTAACGTTCTTACACTTTCTTTACCCTTCCTTTAATTTTCTGTTTAGGGGAGGAGATGGGGAAGAGGATAAAGGGAAGGAAGCAGACAACTTTCACAGAGTAATGTCTTACCTAGGAGACATATCCTAGAAACACAGCAGTTGAAAAACGTTTGGCTGACCAAACCAGGCAATAGGAGACATATCCCCACCCTTTAATTCAGAAGCCCTGCTGCAGGGAGGAAGAATGCTTGAATTAGACAGTTTTCCAGAATTATAAAAGTGGTGTGGGATAGATCCAAAGCCCATGTGGGGGGGGGGGGGGGGTGGAATCAATTGAAACATATCAACGGGCTCTAGATCAGGCCTTTTCTGAAGCCCATCTCAGTAGAATCAAGCTTTTAAACGTGTTAACGGGATGCTTGTCTACTAGGGATATAAAATCCTGTTTAGTTACTTAACTGGTCAAACGTTATTTAACCAGTTAACCACTTAAATGGGGGTGGGTGGGACAAGGCTCATCAGACCACACCTCACACCAGTGGGGAGATGCTCCAGCTCAGCTCAGCTGGGCCAGTTAACTACTGACATTCCTATAGTCTACCACGTTCTCCTGTCTTTGAGCCTAACCAAAGAACAGCCTTTGACAGCTGGAAAAATGTATTCATATGTGAAGTTCTTTTGTAGCTTTTCTTAGCTCTTTAAAAGGGTAAGTTGTCCTTCACAATGGGTAGTACACAATACCTCAATGTGGATGAGTGACTAAGTCCCACATATTGATTTCAGGACTAAGATTTCCTGGGCTTTTTGAGGTATTTAAGAGTGCTTGTCTTGTTATGACACTAAGGTGAACACAGACTAACAATAGAATAGATTAACAGGAAAAGGTTTTTGGCAGCCAAACTTGCTTAAAGCTGAACGGCATTTTTTTTTGGTTTTTGCTTTTACAAATGGCTACTAATTACCTGTTCCAAAATGACAACAGGCTCAATCTCAATAGATATGGCTAATATGGTCCATAAAAGCAGAAGAAAAAAAAAAACAGAAGAGCAGCAGCTGAACTAGTGAGATTCTTTATTTATACTGAGCTACATAACAGCTAGGTGGAAGATCATCTGTACACTGAAAAGATACTACTGAGGACTGGCAAACAGTCGTTAGTTTGGCATAGGTGCCACCTACGTAGTAACAAAGAAAATCTAACCTACCATTCCTTTCTATGATATTGATTTCAACTATTTATTTTCATTAGATAAGTCATTCTAGCAACATTTAATTCTTTCTTGCTATTTTTGCCATCCCTTTCACCCACTGGAAAAATCTGTGCCTTACGTTTCTGTCAGTCCATAGGCTAGGTCCAGCATGTCCATCTCCTCATCAGTAATTGCATCTAATTTCTCAAATATGTGGTCTTCAAAGATTAAGTGACAAGTGGAGCATGCCAAAGTTCCTTCACATGCACCTACAAAACAGACAGAAGTTTAATAGAAATACTAAGTTTGTTCATGGGTTCAATGGTATCCACTGCCTGTCCCTGCACTGTGCACAAAGCGGGGGCTCTCTTGCTGTCATGACTACACCCATTAAATTGATAGGTTACATCTTACACTGCATTATAAAGAAATTTCCGTAGAATCTTTTCCTGATCAACTACGTGTTAATAAAAGTCAACCAACGAGTAATCACAAATGTTAAAGTGCATACATATAACATGCTATTAATTTCCAACAAATTCGTGTATTAACCAGAAATCTTATTAGGCAACAGAGAGAGCATTACTAGATTCATCCACTTTTTCCTAAGACATCACAAGTCTTATGAATTATGCACCAATATATTTACTGTAGTTTTGCTGAATTTATGCATGCAGTTTGAAAAGGACTAGAACTACTAAGGCAGGGCTAAATAATGAGAAGTACCTTATCATTAATGTGAATGTTACTTAAAGAACCTGAGAAAGTGCTATGTAGTACATGTGATATGAAATTTCAAATAAAACACTTGAAAAATTCACCCAGTTCCCACCAGCGCACAGAATAAGGCCAATAACCAGAATGCTTCCACTTCCAATATGGTTGGGGCCCTCAAAACAAAACCCATTTTGGTAGTGTATTTCTACATTGTTTCAGTATCTCCTGGACTTGCCCAGAGCAGCTCCTACCCATCATAATCCAGACAAAAATATCTGCTGTCAGATACTAGGTTATAGTGGACCACAAGCTGAGTATGAGTCAGCAGTGTGATGCTGTTGCAAAAAAAGCAAACATGAATCCGGGCTGCATTAACAGGTGTGTTGTGAGCAAGACATGAGAAGTCATTCTTCTGCTCTACTCTGCGCTGGTTAGGCCTCAGTTGGAGTATTGTGTCCAGTTCTGGTCACTGCATTTCAAGAAAGATGTGGAGAAATTGGAGAGGTCCCAGAGAAGAGCAACAAGAATGATTAAAGGTCTAGAGAACACGACCTATGAAGGAAGGCTAAAAGAATTGTGTTTGTTTAGTTTAGAAAAGAGAAGATTGAGGGGGGACATGATAGCTGTTTTCAGGTATCTAAAAGGGTGTCATAAGGAGGAGGGAGAAAACTTGTTCATCTTGGCCTCTGAGGATAGAACAAGCAGCAATGGGTTTAAACTGTAGCAAGGGAGATTTAGGTTGAAAATTAGGAAATGTTCAGGGTAGTCAAACACTGGAATAAATTGCCCAGGGAAGTTGTGGAATCCCCATCTTTGGAGATATTTAAGAGTAGGTTAGATAAATGTCTATCAGGGATGGTCTAAACAGTATTTGGTCCTGCCATGAGGGCAGGGGACTGGACTCGATGACCTCTTGAGGTCCCTTCCAGTCCTAGTATTCTATGCTACAATTTCAGGTCTGAATGGATTATCTGACTGTGATGCTGGAGACTTGATCATAGCTCCTATGAGCTGTACTGTCTGTGATAGGATAACAGAAATTTGATAGTTAACCAGCAGAGCTAGTTGGGCAAACAGTTTGAGAGAGCATGTGAGTGCACTTTCTAGGCTTGCCACTATCTCCTGCTGGGATCTGCTTTTGATCATCCACCCACTCAAGGAAGGATACTCAAGGTTAAAGATTATATGGGCCACCACCACCAAGAATTTATGAAGATTCAGGAATCACGGAGAGTTCACCTGGCAATACTTTGAGAGGTAGGAGAGTTACTTTGCATGCTGCCTGTTCTTCAAAAAGGCAATTCCCATTAGTCTGTTTCCAGCCAACGAGAGCTACCAGATTGTGCTGGGGCAGCACACAAAGCCTTTTCTCCCAAACCCACTCCCCCAGCTCACAACTGTTTGCAAATGCACATGGCCCCAGAACTGGCTTTTTTTTTTAGCAGCATGTGGGGGCATGGCAGGGCAGGGAGCCTTACTGAGGCCCCTGCTGTGCCCATGGGCCAGATCCAACCTATGGGCCACATTTTGCCTGGCCTAGGTTTAGTATCTTTCATGATGCATTGCATTTGGAGCCAAACATTTCACTTGTACAGGGGTAGTGTTCCATGAAAAAAGGGGGAAAGGGGTAAAAACCAAAATTCTCTTCAAATATATGAAGCTTTCAAAAGTACACCTGGTCAGACGCTTGCTACAATCCACCGTACTGCTATGGGTGGCAAGAAGGAACTAAGGGAAGATCATGGCTTGGGGAAGAAATGGTACTTGGTCCCGTTGTGAGGGCAGGGGACTGGACCGGACCTCTCAAGGTTCCTTCCAGTTCTAGTGTTCTATGATTCTATAGCTGGCCCCAACTGTGCTGGTGGGAGCAGGGGACCATGGTACTGGGGCAGGGTGCCAGTGGGGGCAGGGTTCTGCAGCAGGGGACAGGGTATTGCTGGGGGCAAGGAGTCCCCCGCACCCACCTCCTCCCAGGTGTCCTCACCCGCCCCCCCCCCCGCAGAGGAGGGAAGCCCTGGTGCGCACCTCCTCTGAGGCCTTCCTCTCCACCCCCGCAAGTTCTCGGCACGCCACAGACCCAGGGGAGGGGAGCAACCAGCGCACTTCCAGAACCCCCGAAAGTGGCGCACAGCTGCAGGACTTCTGTCCACCCCGCAGGAAGCCGGCACTACCTCCATTGTCGCTGGAGGTAGGTAGTGGGGCTTCTTGAGAGGGAAGGGGGAGGGAGAGGCGGGCTGCGAATGCCTCACAATTGACTGGTCGAGCCCTCGCGATAGATCAGTTGATCGCAATCGACGGGTTGGTGACCATGGCTCTAGATACTATATGATTTCACAATTAAAAACCAATATTAAATACAGCTGGCATGCCAATTTAAATTAGCCACCCGAATAAAAGAAATACGTTTTCAGTTTGGATTACATAATCTCATTACACTGACCATTCCATTTAAATAATACAACTTATTTAACAAAGTTGTTTAAGTGAGGTGAATATAGTTAAGCTATTTTAAGTACCTTTATAGCACTATTGCTGCATCTGGAATGCCCTCTAGTGGCAAAATTGCACACTTAAAAGGTTTTACAAGACCAAATACTTTTAATAAACCAGTCCTATATATCAAACATACAGAATTTCTTTAACATTATGTAGGACAGACTCAGCACCAAGAATGAGATTCTACTATCCCCCAAATTTAGTTTGCTTAAATATTTATTTTGGCTTCTTAAGATACAGACTATCACTTTTTGCTTCCAGATTTAAATAAGGAATTTTTTAAAAACACAGAATACAAACAGATTAGCTACAGGGCCTACATACTGTATTTAGAATTCCTAATAGAGTAGCTATGATATTTTGACATGCTCTAAACATTTAAGTAAATTAACAATTTTACTTTTAAATGATGATGTTAGGAATCTATTCTCCCATATTTGTGTGTGTGTGTGTGTGTGTGTGTGTGCACGTGTAATTATATATATAAAATTACACACACACACACACACACACACACACACACACACACACACACACACACACAAAATAAAGAGAGTTTCTACTGATGTCAACAGAGATACCTGATAGGCACACTTGTAGCATCACCGATACGTTTATTTAACCTTCCTTTAAACAAGACTGAAACCTGTAAATTATGCACATGAGTAGTTTATTTCATTCTATTTTGTTCCTCTCTAATTATTATATTCTCAGTCACTTATCCATCTTTTCCTACTTCATTTCATTTGTTCTAGCTCTAGTCTCAAACCTCAATCCTGCAAGTTGATTTGTACGGATCCCAATCTGATAAGGGCATTTGAATGCTATTTTAGAAACCAGAATCCATTAATCTAGACTAGCACAGGATACTTCATAAAATTATGATATATTCACCAAATACCTGATCCAATTCTATTTAAAAAAAACCCAGTAAGAATCTCCCCAGACTTCAATGGGCATTAACGCGGTCCTAAATTACTTGCGCATGGCCAATGACGATGTACTATTGCACATGCAGCCTAAACCAATACATACCTAAGCTTTGCAAGATGATTAGACAACAGGAAAATTATAAATGATTCTTATGTAGGAATTAACAATATTAAGTTCTTAATACATTAAAATCGATATTTTATAATATAAAAGTTTTAATTCAGTAAATTAAATGAAACTATATAGCTTTTTTTCCTGAGAAACATGGAAAAGCAAAGACCTTACTTCTACTGCTTGGATACCTTTTAGTCTACAATCACTTTTTATTTTGATTACAAGAGACGCAAGAGGTGAAATTCTCCATTACAAGTGGCAAAGGAAAGGAAATAGACAATTTAGTTTCCCCTTTCATCCACCATCAAGATCCCCACTCTCTCTTGCACAGAGAGTTAAAGGAGCCTGAGCAGAATAGAATCACATCACATCACATGCTCTCCCCATCCCACTTTTGTTGTGACACCACTGGATAAAAAAATTTTAGGGAAATTTCTAGGAACACTGGAGGGTCAGGCGGAAGAGAAGAGAAATTATCTCTTTAAAGTGAGAACAACCCCCCTTCCAAATTCCTCCTCAAAAGAATAAAATAGAATACAATTCTTTCCCTGTCAACAATCCTTTCACAACTCCTTTTCTGAGAAGGAAAATAAAAGTCTCATCTTGTTTAGATGATCATCTCTCTGAGGTAGGGACCATGTTTGTCCTTGAGAAGTGTGTGTGAATTTAAGCTGAATTATAGAAGAGCAGAGCAGGACTGGATTGCAAGAAGGCTTTCTGAGACTCTGTAGAACTGTCCCACCTCTGGTCAGGCCCTGCGCTATTAAGGCAGATGAAAGGCTCAGGCTCAGGGAAGGAGAACCATCAACTGGAGCAGAGGGAAATGATCCCATACTTGGGACCCATGTTCCAGAGGATGTTTTGGTACCCTTCAGCACCAAGGACACATCTCCAGGGGAGGGAACTCCAGCTGTTAGGAAAAGGCAGGTGTTAGTAATGGGGGATTCGATTATTAGAAACATAGCTAGCTGGGTTTGTGATAACTGGGAGAACCGTAGGGTGACTTGCCTGCCTGATGCAAAGGTTGCAGATCTCTCGAGATATCTAGACAGACTTATATGTACTGCAGGGGAGGAGCCAGTGGTCATGGAACATGTAGGTACCAATGACATAGGGAAGGGTAGGAGAGAAGTTCTGGAGGCTAAATTTAGGCTGCTAGGAAAGAGACTGAAATCCAGGACCTCTATGGTAGCGTTCTCTGAAATGCTTCCAGTTTCATATGCAGGGCCAGGTAGGCAGGCAAAGCTTCAGAGTCTCAATGTATGGATGAGAGAATGGTGTAAAGAGGAGAGGTTTGGATTTATGAGGAACTGGGGAAACTTTTGGGATAGGGGGAGCCTATACAGGAAAGATGGGCTCCACCTAAACCAAAATGGAACCAGACTGCTGGCACTTAACATTAAAAAGGCTGTAGAGCAGGTTTTTAAACTAAGGGCTGGGAGAAAACCGACAGGTGTGGAGGACCACATGGATTGGACAAAGGCATCTATTGGGGAGGCTCTATTAATAGAGATGCTCTATGTTCTAGTCAGGAGGAGAAGATGGAAGTATGGGTCAGCTCAGATGAGAGACAATCTAATGAAAAAGTCTAACATCAAGAAATGGCAGACAGATAAATAGTAACAAATTATTCAAGCGCTTATACACAAATGCTCAAAATCTAAATAATAAAATGGGTGAATTAGAGTGCCTAGTTTTAAAGGAGGATATTGATATAATAGGCATCACAGAAACTTGGTGGAATGAGGCCAATCAATGGGACATCATACCAGGATACAAAATATATCGGAAGGACAGAACAAGTTGTGCTGGTGGGGGAGTGGCACAATACAAGAAAGAAAATGTAGAATCAAATGAAGTAAAAATCATAAATAAGACAAAATGTTCCACTGAGTCTCTATGAATAGTAATTCCATGCTCCAATAAGAATAATATAGCAGTAGGGATATATTATTGACCACCTGATCAGGACTGTGATATTGACTATTAAATGCTAAGGGAGAGTAGAGAGGCTATTAAAATAAGCAACTCGATAATAGTGGAGGATTTCAACTATCCCCATATTGACTGGGTACATATCTCAGGACAGGATGCAGAGATAAAATTTCTTGACACCTTAAAATGACGAATTCTTTGAGCAGCTGGTTTTGGAACCTACAAGGGGAGAGGCTATTTTTGATTTAGTCCTAAGTGTAACACAGGATCTGGTTCAAGAGGTAAATATAACTGGACTCCTTGGAAACAGGGACCATAATATAATAAAATTTAACATCCCTGTCTTGGGAAACACATCTTATCAGCCCAACGGGGTGGCATTTAATTTCAGAAAGAGGAACTACAAAAAAAGGGAAAAAGTTAAACAGAAATTAAAAGGTACATTGACAAAAGTAAAATCTCTGCAAGCTGCATGGAAACTTTTCAAAGACATCATAATAGAGGTCCAACTTAAATGTATACCCCAAATTAAAAAACACAGTAAGAGAACCAAAAGTGTCACTGTGGCTTAATAGTGATAGAGATGTAGCCATGTTAGTCTGGGGTAGCTGAAGCAAAATGCAGGACAATGTAGCACTTTAAAGACTAACAAGATGGTTTATTAGATGATGAGCTTTCATGGGCCAGACCCACTTCCTCAGATCAAATAGTGGAAGAAAGTAGTCACAACCATATATACCAAAGGATACAATTAAAAAAAAAGAACAAATACGAAAAGGACAAATCACATTGCAGAACAGGAGGGGGATGCGGAGGGGGGGGGATTTGATTTACAAATCAAAAGAATTTGATTTGTAACTTACTTTGCACATTCCCCCTTTCATTGTTAAAGGTGGCTTACCTAATTCTTTGGGGTCGGATCCCATCTGGGGAGTGCTCTCTCAGCAGGCTGGGTCCTAAACTGCACTCTCCTTGGACCTGAAGTGGTTCAGCATCTGTACTGCTTCTCGGTGGGGGCAGGGACCTCAGCTCGGGGCCTTGGCTGGGAGAGACCAGCAGAACTAGCCCAGCAGGACCGGGCAGTGAGGAGCCCCAGAGAGCGGGAAGGCGAGTGGCAGGGGCCGTGTCAACACCCTGGGAGACCCCCCCCCCCCGAGGGGTCATCTGTGACTGCACCCCGTCACACATCTTACTCCAACCTTCCAACGTAGTGTAGACCAGGCCTCAAACAGTCCTGCCTCCCTTGAACTCTTAGCTGAAATGAACCGTAAACAGTTTTGTTAAAGTTTTGAACTAGCCAATTATTGTTCATTACTTATTCCTACTTCTGTGATGCAAAAAGCAAGACTGATGTTGGCTACTGCCAAATATGATGGATTAGTAATACTTGTACAGCATCATAAATGAGCATTGTTCTTTACTATTCACAAAGAACAATGCCAAGACTCCCTCTGGATCAAGCTGATGCCAAAACTCTGAAGTCAAATCAAATCCTGAATTTCAAAATATGCCTCCAGGAGTTAGGAAGTGTTATTACCATTGTACAAGGCATGCATGAGAACTTATTTGGAATAATGAGTGCCACTCTGGTGTCCAATGGATAAGAAAGATGATTTCAAACTGAAACAGGCACAGAGGAGGGCTACTAGGATGATTAAAAGAAAATAGAAGAAGAAGAACAACGAGCTTCGGCTGTTCAGCCTAAGCAAAGGAAGAATGATGGAAGATATGATTGCTGTCTATATACACATTCAAGGAACAAACACTAACTTAAATAACTCTTCCCTTCCTGAAGGCACAAGAACAAATGGATATAAATGGACCATCAACTACAGGCAGTCCCCGGGTTATGTACAAGTTAGGGACTGTAGGTTTGTTCTTAAGTTGAATCTGTATGTCGGAACTGGCGTCCAGATTCAGCCACTGCTGAAAAACTGACCGCCAGTTCTGACTTACATACAGATTCAACTTAAGAACCCCAAGTCTCCAAGTCCGCTGCTGCTGAAACTGATCAGCGGCTGATTCCAGGAAGCCCGGGGCAGAGCAACTGTGCCTCGGGCTTCCTGTAGTCAGCGCTGGTCAGTTTCAGCAGCGGCTGACTTGGGGACGCCTGGGGCAGAGCCGCTGGGGTGCTGCTGGGTTGGTCCAGTAGTGCCCAGAGCGGCACTGTGGGACCAACCGGCAGCGCCCCAGCTGCTCTGCCCCAGGGTCCACAACAAAAGCCTGGTCTGCTGGGAGGGGGGGCACACTAGCTGCACACCCCCCCGCTCCCAAGCAGACCAGGGACACGGGGAGCAAAGCCTCAGAAGCACGGGAACCCGCCGCGGCTGCGGCTTTGCTCCCGGTGCCCCTGGTCTGCTGGAGACGGTCCCCAGCAGACCAGGGGCACCGGGAGCAGCTTTTCTCGCCCTGGAGGTCGAGGTGGCGGACCGCTGCCTGCGAGCTCCAGGGCGAGAAAGCCCCATTCGTAAGTGCGGATCCGACATAAGTCGGATCCGCGTAAGTCTGGGACTACCTGTACTTTAGATTTTAAATTAGATGAAGACTTGTAACCATCAGAGGAATGAAGTTCTAGAACAGCCTTCCAAGGAGAGTTATAAGGGGCAAAAAAATCCTCTAACTTGTTTCAAGACTGAGCTAACTTTATGGAAGGGATGGTATGGGTTGCCTATAATGGCATATCTCCAACAGCCAGAGATGGGACACTAAATGGAGAGGCGGCGAGGAGTCCTGTGGCACCTTATAGACTAACTGAAGTGTTCGTTTTTTGCAGATTCAGACTAACTATTGTACCATGAATGAGAATTTATTTGGAATGCTGAGTGCCATTCGGGTTTCAATTTTTTTTGCCTTCTTCTGCAGAAAGGGGCACACATTTGCTGGCTTGACCTAAATGATGCATTCTCTATAACTTGAAGTCTTTAAATCAAGATTTGATAACTTCAATACTTCAGCCAGAGTTTGTGGGTCTATAACAGAAGCTGATGGGTAAGTCTGTGCCAGGTCAGAACAGATGCTCCATAGATTCTACCCCAGACAGATCATGAATGAGTAGGCAAGTTATGCAATCTAACTCCTACATGATGAAAAAAACTAGCATGTTTCAGCATAGGGAGGAGGATGGCAGAGAGGAGTGCTTTCATGAACTAAACTTATCTGGAGGAACAAATTGGCCCAATCTAACAGATGGACACTGTTTACTGCAGGTCCTGTATGAACTGAAGCTGGGAAATACAAGACAAATGAGAAGCCAACAGTAGAGTATGAGTCCCTTTCCCTCAAAAACATGTACCCAATCCAGAGCATGGAACGAACTAGACACTACATTCCCTAAATGAAACTGTGTAGAAGAGAGGAGATACTTCTGGCCACACTTCCTACCAGCATCTGTGGAAGTTGGAAGGAAAGAAAAGGAGGAGGTAGTGGGTTTGTGGTTTTTTTGTTTTTACACACACAAAGCACCCATTCTTCCCTAAGGTCTGGTGTACACTGTTAAAAAAGGTCAAATTAAGAGGTGTTGACCCAGCTACATTACTGGAGTCAATGGATCTTAAATTGCGTTTCCGCACCGTCCACACAGCGGAAGCGCAACGGTAGCGAATGCTCCTGTTGGCTTCCCTTAGTCCTCATGAGGAGCAGGAGTACCCACACCTACAGGGGCACCCTCTGAGTTCCATTTAGCAGCTCTATACTAGACCCACTAAAAAAATCGAACCCCAGAAGATTGACAGCAGCAGCGTCTATCTTCCATGTAGCATAGATGTGCCCTAAATGCAGAGTTTAATAGGATGCAGTTGAAAGAATTGGATGGGAATGAGTAAAGAGGTTTCCCCTCTATCCCTGTGCAGAGATCTACTGGGAAAGTTTCAAAACAAATGCTGTTTGCCAAAAAGTAATGTTCTATATTAAAAATGGTTCAAATTTTCTACGCGACCCTATTCAGAAAGGGACAAATTCTGAAGTTGGGACATAACGTTTTAGACATAACCCATGCAAACGAAAAAACCAACCAATTATACTTTCACAGAAAGTATAGTATTCAAGTAATTTTACTTACCAAATCCATCTATGTCTAGATTCTTATCAACAACAACATCTAGCAGTGAGTCCCCAACTTTCCCTTCAGCTGTTAGTTTGTCACCATCACGGTTTATGAAGTGGACAGTTATTTTATCTTCTGAGCTGAAAAACAAAAGCACATCCTCATTAACAATAACTGAAGCATATAATGTAACTAGCAGGAAAAGAATTTTAGAGCTTCATGGTAATCTACCAATTTCAAAGAGGTACCAATAAAACACTAAATATTCCCAAAAGTTTTTAACATAAAATCCCAAAGAAATTAACTCTGTAAAGTCCTCAGAAGAAAGTATTTCCTGATAAATTAAATGTCATTAGGTTTCTGAATTTCTGGACGAAACTGTTTAGCTTTAAGAATACAGGCAGTCCCCGGGTTACGTACAAGATAGGGACTGTAGGTTTGTTCTTAAGTTGAATCTGTATGTAAGTCGGAACTGGCGTCCAGATTCAGCCGCTGCTGAAACTGACCGCCAGTTCTGACTTACATACAGATTCAACTTAAGAACCCCAAGTCAGCTGCTGCTGAAACTGATCAGCAGCTGATTCCAGGAAGCCCGGGGCAGAGCAACTCTGCCTCGGGCTTCCTGTAGTCAGCGCTGGTCAGTTTCAGCAACGGCTGACTTGGGGACGTCTGGGGCAGAGCAGCTGGGGTGCTACTGGACCAACCCAGCAGCACCCCAGCTGCTCTGCCCCAGGAGTCCTGATTCAGCCGCTGCTGAAACTGACCAGCAGCGGCTGAATCAGGACGCCTGGGGCAGAGCAGCTGGGGTGCTACCGGGTTGGTCCAGTAGTGCCCAGAGCGGCGCTGCGGGACCAACCGGCAGCGCCCCAGCTGCTCTGCCCCAGGGTCCACAACAAAAGCATGGTCTGCTGGGGGGGCACACTAGCTACGCCCCCCCCCCCCAGCAGACCAGGGACACAGGGAGCAAAGCGGCAGTGGGGGGGTGCCTCGCCTCTGAGGCTTTGCTCTGGCACGGGACCGCTTTGCTCCCGGTGCTCCTGGTTTGCTGGAGACGGTCCCCAGCAGACCAGGGGCACCGGGAGCAAATCCGCAGCCACGGCGAGGTCCCCGCACTTCTGAGGCTTTGCCAGAGCAAAGCCTCAGAAGCGCGGGACCCCGCCGCTGGTGCGGGTTTGCTCGCGGTGCCCCGGTCTGCTGGAGACGGTCCCCAGCAGACCAGGGGCACCGGGAGCAGCTTTTCTCGCCCCAGAGTTCGAGGTGGCTGACCGCTGCCTGTGAGCTCCGAGACGAGAAAGCCCTGTTCGTAAGTGCGGATCCGACATAAGTCGGATCCGCGTAAGTCGGGGACTGCCTGTACAGAAGTGTATATATTCTCATAAGACTAAAATATGCTTCCAGTACATTTGGAATACTTTTTTAAAAATCACAACAGGTGAAGGCGATACAAATCTAACTGCTTTTACGGACTACTTTGAAAGTTTGCTAAAATATAAGTATTATTTATTCAAAATGGCCACAGCATTCTAGGCCAGCTAAAGCATGTATAGTTCTGGATGTGTTCAAAATCCAACAGCAGACATGATGCAACAAGTACGAGGAGATAAACAATAGTTGGGCAAGTTATATGATGCTTGGAAAAAGGTTACTAAAATAAAAGTAGGTGTATTTCGTTATGAAGACTTCTTACTCCTAAAATGTGCACAAACATCTTTTCAAGGAAAAGTGCTCCTTTAAATAAAATTCTCATTCACCCTTCCACAGTCACTATACAATCATCTTTTATTGTGTCCTGCACCCTAATGGCCACTAGGAATGTTAAATATTGGATAACTGAATAGTCGTGTAACCGCACGCAATCTTAGTGGTTACATGACTAATGATAGTCACCGGGGCAGGGCCAGCAGCCAGTGTGCCTCCAGCCCCACTCATGGTGAGCCCCCTACCACCGCACACTGCTGTCTATCAGAGGTGGCAGGTGGAAGATGGTCTGCCAGGGGAGCCAGTTTAAAAACCAGCCCTCTGTGCTGATCAGCTGCTTGCCGCCTATGATACAGAAGCAGCAGTGCAGGATGGCAGCAACCCTCGTCCATGGGGGGGTCTGAGCTCAGGCCGGCCACAGACAGAAGCTGCTTTGCAGCAGGCTCTCTGCCACCCCCTCAGCACTGCTGCCTCTGACATAGGTGGCAGCAACAGGGGGACGGGAGGCAGCACTGCAGAGCCAATGCTGGGGTGGGGACTGGCTTTTAAGCTGGCTCCCCCCAGCACCAGCTCCCCCTGATACAGAAGCAGCTGGGGGGGAGGGGAAATGTGTGTAGCCAACAAGATTAACCAATAAACCTTGAAAGCCAGCTTCCCCCTCATCTCTAACTGTACCAGCTCCTGCCTGTGTTCCCTCCTCCACACTGATACCTCTGTACCAAAGGCAACAGCAGAGGAGGGAGGGTAGGCAGTGGGGAGGAGCCAGCTTTTAAACCAGCTCCCAGCAAGCACTAGCTTCTGCCCCCATCCCCAATGCCCCGATACAGAGGCAGCAAGGGAATGAACTGCATGTAACAGAGAGGCTCATCAGTTAACCTTCCCTAGATAGAAGCAAAATGCAGGACTACGTAGCACTTTCCATCTTGTTAGTCTTTAAAGTGCTACATAGTCCTGCATTTTGCTTCAGCTACACCAGACTAACACGGCTACATTTCTATTACTCTCCCTAGATAGGAATTAAAGATTTAGATGCAACAGAGAAGACCAATCAGTAGATGGTGCTATAGTTGCATGACTTGTGAAATCAAGTGCTCAAAATACTCAACTTGAAAATCATTTTTTTCTGATAAAAAAGGCTGCTTACTAGTAGTGCCAGGAGACTCTAATCAGCCTATAATTAAGGCTAAGTTTGTGTCAAGGATGTTTTTAGTAGATGTTCCAGAGAAGTCAGAGGGTATGTCTACACAGCAAAGTTATTTCGAAATAACAGCTGTTATTTCAAAATAATTTTCCTAGCGTCTACACAAGCCAACTGCTATTTCAAAATTAATTTGAAATAGCAGAGGGCTTATTTTGAAATAAGTGCTGTGTAAATGCTTATTTCAAAATAGGGGGCCTCCAGCCCTTCCCAGGGTGCCTTGCTGGCCGCCCAGGCCACAAAGTAACTTCTGACCTGATGCCCTGCTGGAACCAGGTCTGGATGGCCTTAAATGCGATTCAGTGTCCAATCAGTGTGGACATGCTATTTCGAAATAGCAAAAAGCTACTTCGAAATGCATTTTGTGTGTAGATGCGTTATTTTGAAATTAGATATTTCGAAATAACCAGGTCTTGCTGAGTGGCGGCGAACCCTGCTCGCCAGCCGCGCGGTTCTGCGCTCTGCGCATGCGTAGATCGCTCTGCGCCGGCTCTTCCAGGGTGTAATCTACTCGCCACAGGCATTGTTTACATTGTTTGTCAAGCCCTTGGAAATAACTTTTGAAATTAGATATTTCAAAATAACTCTGTAGTGCAGACATACCCATAGGTAATAAAAATACACAGAAACATGTGACCTGTCCCTGACTTTCACTTAAACTAAGGATCCTTGACAAAGCAGAAATTAGAGCTTTCCTTGACTGGTTAAATAGCAAGCCTGACTAGTTTAGGATCTCAAGTATGTTCAAATGACTTCAGGAGTTAAACTTCTAAAACAAAACATCAGGTTGCCTTAATGAAGTTGCAGAGGAGATTGCAGTTTTTAATTTACCCATAACAATTTAATTAGAAAGTGGCATGCAAAATAGGTTTTGCCTGACCTGCTCATATAGTTTGGAATACTGAACAGCAGAACAATATATTGCACTCTTTTACCATGGCAAGATTTAGTTATACTAGCAAAATGTTAAAGTAAAAAAAGTAAGATTGAGTAACTTCCATGATTTCTGTGGAAGTAACTGTATAAATAAAAGGATCCTTGCACAATTCTAAGAAAGTTTACATGCATAATGGAGAGAAACGTTAGGGCTGATTAACTTGCTTTTAACATTTCAGTATTTGGAGTCTTCCACCACCTCTCATTTAAATCAAACATTTTTTTAAAACTCGATTTTTTTAAAGCTATAATTCAGTTTTGCTCTATTAACATCTGAAGTTCTGCCCGCAGACTGAGTGACTTTGGATTGAGAGTGGTATCTGAATAGCACAGGAGGTCGCGAGGGCTGGAGATGGAGCGACAGTCAGCACCTGTACAGGGAGCAGAACTGGGCACTAAACATTAGCAATTCCTCACACTTCTTCCAAAGGAAGAAGCCATTTAGCGGTACCCATAGACGTTCGGCCAGGGCAAGTCTCTTCCATGGGACCCAACCCTGCAAACCCGGTGCATAACTTTCACTCCGCCCACGCCGCACCGCGCTGGGGGTGACCCGAGAGGCGGGCTGGGCTGTGACAAGCCAGGGCCGCACGCCCGACGGGAGGGCGGCGAGCCCGGGGAGGCGCAGGGTAACGAACTACCGGCCCCGCACTAGCGCCCACCAGGCTCGGCCACGGACCGTTTCCCGGGCAGCTGCTGAGCGCCTGGGGCCCGGAGGCAGCACGCGGGGCCCTGGCCGCAGGACCCGCCGTGGCTCCCTCCCTTACCCGAGCCGCGCTCGGGCGGAGACGCCGAAGAGCCGGGCCGGGGCGGCACCGCTGCTCCCGCTCGGCCTCCCCGCGGCTCCCCGGGGCGCGGCCAGGAGCCAGCGGCGGCGGCAGGAGGCCGCGGCGGCCCGCAGGAGGCAGGCAGCGCCCGGAGCAGCCATGGCCGGAGCGGGCAGGACGGAGCGCAGCGGCTCCTCCCACAGTGAGTAAAGTCCGCCCGCTTATACAACCGGCACCAGCCATGGCAATTCCTCAACGCACTTACGCCTTCTACGGGACGTAACCCTCGCGCCACTTGCAAGCGGCTGGTACGCAAAAGGTGCGGCGTAGTCTCCTCCTTCTCTTCTTGGTTCCGGGATGGACGCAACGTGCGTAGAGCCGTGCTTTAGGCTGGAGCGCGCTGGTACGTACATTGCGTAGTAGGTACCTCGATTGGAGCGCTGAAGCTGCTGCGGTCCCTTCTTTAATCCCCCTCCCCAACACACACTGCTGTCCCAAGCTCTTGTCTGCTGCTTTAGCTCCTTGTCCTCCAGTCACCTCTCTGGCTGCCCCCACTAGAAGCCCCTCCAATGCCCCTTTCTGCTATTGCAGCCCCCACTGCTCCTCTCTGGCCCCAGTAGTAGCAGCACAGTAGTACCTCTGCGGAGCTGGCTTCTCACAGTCCCCTGGCCCCAGCTCCCTTATCACTGGGTTTGGGGAGGCTAATAATCCTCTTTATTCTCCATTCCTCCAAAGGTGGTGATAGTTTTGCCCCATTTCCAGAATGCCTGTGTAATGCTGAAAGCTCCTACCTTATAGGACCGGCCCCTTGCTGCTTCTCTAGAGTTGTAAAATTCTGTTTAATCAGTTAACTGGAAAAATGTAGCATTGAACTGGTTAACTGATTAAAATTAATTTAAACGGGTTCCTGCCCATGGGTAGGGCTGCTGGTTTACCAGTTCACAGGAAGCATCACTTGTTTAGGGTGATGTTTACAGGGTTCACATCCCTACTGTCCTATTAAATCAAGGAGAGAAGTGTCATTGCTGCCCTTTTCCTGGTGGGGTTGGATCCTAGCAAACTAGCTTCTTCTCTGTTCCTGTCTTTTACAGGAAGGGCACGGCTAGGCACAAGCGCCAGCCTCAGCAAACGAGTTTCCCTTTGCTGTGGTTTCCCTGTTCAAATACAGAAAGGAGACTTCTCCAGAACTCAGAATGCTTATAAAAAGCAAGGTATAGGTATGTTTGAATTGATATTCATCTGGCTCAGGGACTGTCTTTTTGCTGTTTGAACAGTACCTAACAATGAGGTCCTTGGTCCTACAGTAATACAAATACAAATAATAATTTTGGGATGAACTTCATATCTTGTCTTTCCTACAGTGAGTAGTGGGAACGTACATGCCAGATTTGGTTTGATATAAACTTTTCATACCACCATGTAATCTTGTTATGGCCAAGGGTCAGCAGATGGCATAGTTAAACTAAGATTTTTATTTGTGCTTGTGAGGAAACTTGATCTTGGAAGAAAATGCTGTGGTGTTATTTATCTCTTGAAGTTTTATAGAAAAAAACAACAAATGCTCTGGTAGCACTTTATAGACTAACAAAACATGTAGATGGTATCATGAGCTTTTGTGTGCACAGACCACTTCTTCAGATGACCAGAGTTATGAGTTGGAGATATGAAAACTCGAAATACATAGGAGAAGGAGAGGGGAGAGAAAGAAAAAGGGGTGGGAGACAGAGCATAATTAAGTATCTGGAGAATGGGTACTTAAACCTAAGTAGATAAAAATCAAAGTCAATAGATTCCTAAGACAGGAAGGATACCACTCAGAGAGCTGTTAGCGCCTTCAGTGGTTATTAAGTAGGTAGAGTCCCCACCAGCCCATATCACGATTGAGTCTATTAGTATGTGATTTGAATTTTCAGATGAACTGTGATTCCAGGGCCTCCCTGTGGATCTAGCTTGTGGAGCTGATTTGTGACAAGACCACAAATGCTCACCAACAGTCTTCTGTATGTTCCCTTTACGTATATCCGATTTGTGTCCATTGATTCTTTGCCGCAGAGACCATCCAGTTTGTCCAATACATATAACAGTGGGGCTCTGCTGGCATTTGATGGCATAGATAACAGGAACCTTGCTGTCTGCCTTAATATCTCCACCTAGAGTCAGTTCTTGAGGCAGAGTCACTACATGGGCTTTGGTATTTGTACTGAATTACCTGGAAGAGGGGATTGCCTGAATGCCATTTGTGACCACTTCTATTCCAGAATTGGTGTGTATGTGTAAATAAAACAAGTTACACTAAGAATATTCTCAGACTCTGTATAACTTATTTCTCCTCCTGGGGGGAAGCCAACCAGGAAGAGCACCAATATCTAGTTTCACTCAGCAAAGGAATGACAATACAAACATGCCATATGAACAATGATAATGACAGCCTGTTAAAATTGCAGAACGAAGCACTGAAAACCCAAAAAAGTCAAAGCTAAGGTTACCTCTGCAGTCTTAACTCTGACCTCTTGTGTTGAGGCATTAGAACACAGTCTTTCATAGAATACTAGGACTGGAAGGGATGTCAAGAGGTCATTGAGTCCAGTCCCCTGCCCCCATGGCAGGACCAAATACTGTCTAGACCATCCCTGATAGACATTTATCTAACCTACTCTTAAATATCTCCAGAGATGGGGATTCCACAACCTCCCTGGGCAATTTATTCCAGTGTTTGACTACCCTGCCAGTTAGGAACTATTTCCTAATATCCAACCTAAATCTCCCTTGCTGCAGTTTAAGCCCATTGCTTCTTGCTCTATCCTCAGAGGCCAAGATGAACAAGTTTTCTCCCTCCTCCTTATGACACCCTTTTAGATACCTGAAAATTGCTATCATGTCCCCCCTCAGTCTTCTCTTTTCTAAACTAAATAAACCCAATTCTTTCAGCCTTCCTTCATAGGTCATGTTCTCTAGACCTTTAATCATTCTTGTTGCTCTTCTCTGGACCCTCTTCAATTTCTCCATATCTTTCTTGAAATGCGGTGCCCAGAACTGGACACAATACTCCAACTGAGGCCTAATCAGAGCAGAGTAGAGCAGAAGAATGACTTCTCATGTCTTGCTCACAACACATCTCTTAATGCATCCCAGAATCATGTTTACTTTTTTTTTGCAACAGCATCACTCTGCTGACTCATATTCAGCTTGTGGTCCACTATAACCCCTAGATCCCTTTCTGCTGTACTCCTTCCTGGACAGTCATTTCCCATTCTGTATGTGTGAAACTGATTGTTCCTTCCTAAGTGGAGCACTTTCCATTTGTCTTTATTAAACTTCATCCTGTTTGCTTTAGACCATTTCTCCAATTTGTCCAGATCATTTTGAATTATGACCCTATCCTCCAGAGCAGTCACAACCCCTCCCAGCTTGGTATCATCTGCAAACTTAATAAGCGTACTTTCTATGCCAATATCTAAATTGTTGATGAAGATATTGAACAGAGCCGGTCCCAAAACAGACCCGTGCGGAACCCCACTTGTTATACCTTTCCAGCAGGATTATGAACCATTAATAACTACACTCTGAGTACAGTTATCCAGCCAGTTATGCACCCACCTTATAGTTGCCCCCATCTAAGTTGTATTTGCCTAGTTTATTGATAAGAATATCATGTGAGACTATATCAAACGCCTTACTAAAGTCTAGGTATATGACATCCACCGCTTCTCCCTTATCCACAAGACTTATTATCCTATCAAAGAAAGCTATCAGATTGGTTTGACATGATTTGTTCTTTACAAATCCAGGCTGGCTGTTCCCTATCACCTTGCCACCTTCCAAGTGTTTACAGATGATTTCTTTAATTACATGATCACACAGTGCTATATTGTATCTGCAGATTCCCTACATTCTTCAGCATGTAGGTTGGATGGTGAGGGCACGTATACGCTGCTGTGGTTGATCTTCCAGGGTTCAGTTTAGCACAGGGGTGGACAAAAGGGCTTCTGCGGGCTGGATCCGGCCCGCGGAAGCCCTGCTGCTCCACCACCCCCAGGCCAATTAGAGCCTGGGGGCGGGGGAGCACGCAAAGCCTTCTCCGCTCTGCCTCTGCCCAGCAAGCAGCGTGGGTGCTTCAAAGTCCTGTGTGCTCCTGGCAGAGCGGGAGGAAGCTTTGTGTGCTCCCCCGCCCCCAGACCCTAATTGGCCATGGGACAGGGGAGTGAGGGAAGTCTTCTCCCATGCCAGGGGCATAGGCACCTTGGGGGAACGTGGGGTAGGGACAAAGGCACTCCCTCTCCCTCAGACCAATCATTGTCTTGGGGTGGGGAACCCGGAAATATCCTGGCCATGCCTCTTCCGCTCCATGTCCCACCCCTTCCTGTGTGGCCTGGGGCCACTTCAAAAATTTCCAAAGTGGCCCCCAGCAAAAAATTATTGCCCACCCCTGGTTTAGTGGGTCTAATGGAGACATACTCAATTAAACTCACAGGGCACCCCAGTTGGTGCTGGTACTCCTGCTCCTCACAAGGAGTTAGGGAATCCAATGGGAGCAAACTTATCCTGAATCTATTCTGTGGGTAGGGCTGCTCTGATGGAAGGAAGAACAGGACAAAAGTGATGGATCTGGGTGAGACATCTGAATAAAAGGAAGGAAAGATACGAGGCATAAGCAAGAAGGAAGAAAAAAAAGAGACAGTTCTAACAAGATACATACATAAGGTAATAAAGTGATAGGGAATAGCCAGCATGGGTTTGTGAAGAACAAGTCATGCCAAACTAATCTGATAGCTTTCTTTGATAGGATAACGAGCCTTGTGGATAAGGGAGAAGCGGTGGATGTCATATACCTAGACTTTAGTAAGGCATTTGATACGGTCTCGCATGATATTCTTATTGATAAACTAGGCAAATATAACTTAGATAGGGCCACAATAAGGTGGGCGCATAATTGGCTGGATAACCGTAGTCAGAGAGTTGTTGTTAACGGTGCTAAATCCTGCTGGAAAGGGATAACAAGTGAAGTTCTGCAAGGGTCTGTTTTGGGACCTGTATTGTTCAATATCTTCATCAATGACGTAGATATAGGGATAGAGAGTACGCTTATTAAGTTTGCAGATGATACCAAACTGGGTGGGGTTGCAACTTCTTTGGAGGATAGGGACATAATTCAAAATGACCTTAGCAAGTTAGAGAAATGGTCAGAGGTAAACAGGATGAAGTTTAATAAAGAGAAATGCAAAGTGCTCCACTTAGGAAGGAACAATCAGTTCCATACATACAAGATGGGAAGCGACTGTCTAGGAAGGAGCATGGCAGAAAGGGATCTAGGGGTCATAGTGGACCACAAGTTGAATATGAGTCAACAGTGTGATGCTGCTGCAAAAAAAGCAAATATGATTCTAGGTTGTATCAACAGGTGTGTTGTAAGCAAAACTCGTGAAGTCATTCTGCAGCTCTACTCTGCACTAGTTAGGCCTCAGCTGGAGTACTGTGTCCAGTTCTGGGCGCCACATTTCAAGAAAGATGTGGAGAAATTGGAAAGGGTACAGAGAAGAATGACAAGAATGATTAAAGGTTTAAAGAACATGACCTATGAAGCCAGGCTTCATGAACTGGGCTTGTTTAGTTTGGAAAAAAGAAGATTAAGGGGGGACATGATAGCAGTTTTCAAATATCTAAAAGGGTGTCACAAGGAGGAAGGAGAAAATTTGTTCCTCTTGGTTTCTGAGGACAGGACAAGGAGTAATGGGCTTAAAGTACAGCAAGGGAAGTTTAGATTGGACATTAGGAAAAAAGTCCTAACTGTCAGGGTGATCAAATATTGGAGTAAATTGCCAAGGGAGGTGGTGGAATCTCCCTCTCTGGAGATATTTAAGAACAGGTTAGATAGACATCTGTCAGGGATGGAGTAGACAGAGCTTGGTCCTGCCTTGAGGGCGGGGGGCTGGACATGACCTCTCGAGGTCCCTTCCAGTCCTATGATTCTATAACATCGCTTTGCTTATGTTGCATCACCTTTGCTTATGTTGTTTTTCTATTTATTTAGTTTTTTGAGACAGGCTGCATCTTCTATTTTTATACATTTCCTAGCAAATTTTGGATGCTACTGCATTATAAAGTAGGCATGTAGACAACTACACAATTAACCGATAAACCTAGGCTTATTGGTTAATCTTGCTCACTACAATAATTTCTCTTCCCCCGCCCTTCCCACTGCCTCTGTATTAGAAGCACCAAAGAGGGAGAAGAGTGGGAGCTGGTGCCCATGAGATGGAGGGTGTGAGGGGGGGGGGGGTGGCCGCCCCGCCCCGCCCCGCACTCAAGCCCAGGGAAACCACCTGGCACCAGGGGCGGAGAGGCCCCCACCCATGCAGCCCTACTGGGCATGCTCCCAGGGGAGCCCAGGTACAAAAATCTTCAGGACTGCTCAAAAGGGGCAGACCACGGTCAGAGCTAGAGCTAGCGCCCACCCGCCCAGGGCACTGACCAGACCGTCAGAGAGGGAGTTGCCAAGCCCGCTGAACGCGCCGCTGCCAGGACCAAGCCGGGCTTGACCCCAACCCGCCAGCCAACCCCCCGTGACCCTGGCATCGGACTGACCAACGCTGACCCTGCTGACTTGGGAAGTGCCACTACAGCCACCTGACTCGCGCCGACAGGTGGGGCCGCGACGGGCCGGGGGAAGGGGGTAGGAAGCGACCCAGGGCAGGGAGCTGGAACGGCCCGAGGGCTCGGCGCGTTGCAGGGAGGAACCCTGCCGAGCCAGTGGTGGGAGCCACCTGCCACTGATAGGGCCCTGAGTCGGGGCCCGGTGGAGAGGGAGGGCCCAGGCCCCCCACCCCTCCTGCCCTGAACCCCGGCGAGTGGGGACTCGGCTAAGGACTAGGCCGGGAGGCCGTATTTCCCCCAATACTGGGGCAGGATACTTTGGGACTAGGCCAGTGGGCCGTATTTCCCCTAATAGAGGGGTGTTACACAAGGTGACTTTAGGCCCGATAGGTCTGAATGATGTCCCAAACAAGAGGGGAGCCCCCTGACAGAGGGGAATGGGAACTGGTGCCCGCGAGGAACTGGCTTTTCCAGCACAAACACTGGATCCACCTGCCCCACCCCCATGTTGCTGCTCCTGATACAGAGGCAGCAGTGCAGAAGGTGAGGGGGGTAGGCTGGAGCCAATACATGTGGGGAGCCAGTTTTTACGTGCCAGCTCTGCAGACCTGCCTGCATAGTTTCTATAGTGAAAAATAAATTCTTTTAAATAATTTATAGTCACAAATACAAAATAAAACTGAGATTACATGAGTGCAAGAGAAAATATCAAGATAATGTACCTCATACATAATAAATGTCTTCATCAGATCTTAATAAAAAATGTGTTGGTTTTAGAAAAACGTTGATTTTAAATCCAGACCCTACTTCAGATGACAGTGTATAAACCTATATGTAGTGAATTCCATTGTTTTTATGCCCCTGTTGTATGAATTGAAGCATATTATATATTTAGTATTATTCAGTAAATGTAGTATGTATGTATTACAAATTGTGGAGCTAATAAAATCTGATGAATAATTTCAATGCTTATTTTAAGTATATTTTAGATTTTTATCCATTTTGAATTTTCACAGTTGCATGAAATTATGGGGTAGGTAGTCTGACATTTTATTATTCCATTTCAGGAGCCAGTAGAGATTCAAAAAGCAAAACTTGATAACCATTAAATGCATGTTGGTAACATAATATGTTAAAACTATACAAAAGTAAATATCCTTAAATCAAACTTTAATTTGAGGTTCCCAAGTACAGGTTGAACTTCTCTGGTTCGGCACCCTGGGTATCTGACCAGTGCCAAATGAGGGAAGTAGCCAGACTACAGCAGGTTACTGCCAACCCCTCTGCTGCCAGCCTGGCTGGGCTCCCAGCCCTGGCAAGACTCACAGTTGCAAGTCCCCCTGCCACCAGCTAGACTCCTCTGCCAGATACTGGTCCTACTGCCACAAGCTTGGCAGGGCTCCTTGTTGCTGGTCCCACTGCCACTGGCCCAGCTGGAATGCTGGCCCCAACAAGGCTCCCAGCTGTTGGTCCTTATCAGACCAGAGTTCCAGTTTCAAGGGTTTCAATGTGTAGTGTTTTTCTTACTTTTGCCTATTTGTTAATTTTGCTTATAGATTCAGACTCTTGAGGACGGAAGGGGCCATCATAATTACATAGCCTGACCTTCACATTGCAGGCCACAGCACCTAACACACTCCTGAAATAGACCCCTAACCTCTGGCTGAGTTACTGAAGTCCTCAAATCATGGCTTTAAAGACGTAAAATTACAGAGACTTCACCAATTTATACTAGTTTGCAAGTGATCTGTGCCCCATGCTGCAGAGGAAGGTAAAAATCCTCAGGGTCTCAGTCAATCTGACCCAGGAAAAAATTCCTTCCTGACATCAAACATGACCCTGAGCACATGGACAAAACCCACCAGGCAAATACCTGGGAAACAATTCTCTTTAGTAACTCAGAGTCCTCCCCAACTAGCATCCTTTTTGCAGCAGTAGGGGCTTTTTGCTACTGGCAGTTAGCAATGGCTGTATGTCATCGATGTGGCCCATTGGCTGGATTCAGACTACGGGCCATCGCGCTGGGACTTTCAGGCACAGGGTAGCCCCATGCTACTTTAAGCTGCTCTCTGTAGCTCTCTGATCCAAGCACCCGGGAGAAATTGTGCCAAGAGAGGCGGCAGTATGCAAAGCCTCCTCCTCCCCTGGCACAGAGACCCAGAGCAATATCTCCTATCATATTGACTGCACAGGGGTTAGCCAGCCATTTTGAGCAGCCTGCAGCTGCTGACAAGTAGGGAGCCTGCCTCAGGGTCCAGCAGAGCTGCTGGCCAGGAGCCTCCTAATGCTCTGATCAGAAGCTACTACTTGTGGATTTAAACCCTGCCCCCAAGCATTTTTAGCTTATTTATTAGTGAATAAAGTCACAAATGCTACCATTGGAAATGAAAATGCTATCATTGCAACCATTGGAAATGAAAATGCTATCATTGCATAACCCCCATATATGTGTATTTTCAGAAACAGAGCTCATTTAAGAATCACTCTGGTATCTGAAGAACCATTCAGTACCAGACAGTACATCCATAACTGCCTAATTGTGGATACTCTAAGACAAACATTTTTAAAAAAATGTCGGGTCAGCACTAAGCACACAGACACATAGTCACTGTGCAGATCTGCAGTTTATAGCTCAGCAAGGGTTTCCCATCAGCAATGTAACTGAAACAGGAGATAACTCAGGGTTGGCTCCTTCCCTCTGACATCTTGGAATCATGCAAACTCTATCAGCATATTAAATGGTGGTTCTTGCAGTACTGCCAACTTTTGCAATATATGGGGTGTGTTTTCCTTAAAATTCCAGCTCTGGGAGTCAGGGATCATGTGAGAACTTTAACCATTTAAAGAAAAGTAAGCTTTCTAGCCCTAATAATGGTGGGTAAAGAAAATTGAAAATCGGAACCTTAAAGGCTCAAACCAGAAGAGAACTCAAACTCTGTTTCTAAAATCTAAGGGCTTTTTAAAAGCCAACCACATGACTTTGGGGTTGGCAATACTGTTAATGGGCCCATCATTTCCTCCTCTAGCAGTTAGGGTTGCCAACTTTCTAACTGCACAAAACCAAACACCCTAGCCCAGTTCCTTCCCTGGGCCCCCTGCCTCATCACTTCCCTGGCCCTAATCTCACTACATCCCCCTCCCTCAGTGGCTCACTGTCCCCCACCCTCACTCACTTTCACTGGGGTAAGGGTAGGGGTTGGGTGTGGGAGGGATGAGAGCTCTGGGGTGAGGCAGGGATGTGGGTTTTGGAGTACAGGAGGTGGTTCCACCTTGGAGAGGAGAGTGGAACCAAGGGACGTGGAATGCAGGAGGGAGCCATGGCTCCAGCTGTGGGTACAGGATCAGGGGTTGGAGTACAAGAGGGATCTCCAGTTTTGCAGGGGCTCAGGGCTGGGATTCAGGTTTGGGACTCTGAGTTGGGGCATGGACTCACCTTGGGCAACTCCCAGTCAATGATGCTGCAGAGCTAAGGCAGGCTAGATCCCATCTGTTCTGGCATCATGCTGCACCCTGAAAGCGACCAGCAGGTACAGCTCCTAGGTGGAGGGGCTGAGAGACTCCGCGCGTTGCTTAGTCATAAGCACCACTCATGCAGAATCAGTACTCAGGACAGAGGCAGTGTGCAGAGATGTGTAGTTACCCTGCCTAGCAGCCAGAGCAGATGGTTGCTTCTGGGGCACAGTGTGGTGACAGGACAGGTGAGGGCTAGCCTGCTTTGCCCCTGCAGCACCACCAAGTGGATTTTTAAAGGCCTAGTTGGCAATGCTGACTGAAGCTGCCAAGGTCTCTTTTTGACAGGGTGTTCTGATGGAAAACTGGACACCTGGTCATCCAATTGGCATCCTATTATGTGCATGCATAATGGGGGAGGGGAGTCTGGAGTCAATCACTCCTATTACAGAACATTATTTTTTTTATTTCTCACTTGTATTTATTTTTCATTATTTTCAAGATGGGCCTCAGGGTTGTATTGCCTCAAGCACTATTCTTCAGGCAAACAAAAGAAACAAACTCATAACACAAAGTGGGAATACCTCTTCCTGCCTCCTCTCTGGAGTGCTGCCTTGTTACACGGGCTACTGGGTGCCAGTCCTTCCCCAGTGTGTGAGATCAGTAGTTTCAACCAACAGCAGTTCTAGGCCCCAGGGTGGAACAGTCAATGGGCCCCCATGTATACACAAGCTGAGCCTGTGCAGACATGATCTTCCTGACATTTGAGCAGTGCTGCACCTGCCTAACTGGTGCTCAGCCAGCTACCACCTGCACTGTCTGGGCATGCTCTTCCAACACAGCCAGGGCTTCTACATGCCCTCCCGGTAGGCTTGCCAACGGTCTAATCATGCAAAGCCTTTACCTGAGGTCATGCCCTTGTCCTGCCCCTTTTTTAAGGCCCCACCCACTTCTAATTCCATCCACCCTCCCTCCATTGCTTGTGCTCCCCAACCCTCACTCACTTTCACTAGGCTGGGGCTGGGGCAGTGGCAGGTGATCTGACAGACTCACCAGGGCCCTAGGCAGGATGGGGATGTGTGGTTCCCTGCCCCCAGACAGAGCATGGCCTTGGATGAAAGGGGAGGGTCCAGAGCAGCCACTCCTTAGTGTCACCCGGACTGCCCTGCTGCTCCCCCCAGCACTATTCAGACCATGCTGCCTGGCGCTCTGCAGTGTGCAATGTGGGGCTTTGGCTGCCCTGCTGCTGCAGTTGCCCCTGCCATGGGCAAGTCTGGGCAGTGGGCTGGGATGTAGGAAGAGGTGAGGGGTTGGGTTCTCACAGTTTGGGTGTGGGGTGAGGGCCCTGGCAAGGATTGGGATGTGGGAGGCGATGACCAGTGTGGGCGGTTATCCCAGGCAGCTCCTGAAAGAAACTAGCACACCCCTTTGGCAGTGGCTTATAGGCAGGTAGAGGGTCTCTGAACACCACTGCTCACAGGCACCACCGCCACAGCTCCCATGGGCCACAGTTCTGAGCCAATGGGAGCTGCAGAGTTGGTGCTTAGAGTGGGGGCAGTGCACAGAGTCACCCCCTGTAGAGACATGATGTCCACTTCTAGGAGCCAGGCAGAGTGAGGGGAGACCACTGTGCTGCCCATGGTTCCCAGGTCCTTTTAAATGGCCTGAGCCCCTGGGCAATTACCTCCCTTCTCCCCTTCCCTCCCCTCTCCTCCCCTCCCCTTGCCATCAGTGGGCTTGATGTTCATCTATATGGAGCAGTGGAGGTTTTTTCCCCTCTGCTGCCACTTGTCTCTCATCTCTCCTCCCTCTTGGTCACCAGAAGGAGATGGGGTTGGGGTTAAAAGAGCACAAGCAGCCTTGACTCAGGTGTCTCTGGCTGAACTAACACAATCTCTTTTCCGTTCATAGAAGAAAAATCCTTCTCCATTCTAGGACTGGTACACCAGTCTTTAGCCACTCTTATACAGGCAGTCCCTGAGTTACAAGGATCCGACTTATGTCGGATCCGCAGTTACGAACGGGGTTTTTCTCGCCCCGGAGGACGGGAGCAGCGGGACGCCCAGATGCGCCGCGGCTGTCTTTGCTCCCCGTCTCCCTGGTCTGCAGTCTCCAGCAGACCAGGGAGACGGGGAGTAAAGCCTCGGAGGACGCCGGCAGCGGGACCGCCGCGGCGCGTCTGGGCTGTCCCGCTGCCCACGTGCTCCCCGGCTTTGCTCCGCGTCTCCCTGGTCTGCTGGAGACCAGCAGACCAGGGAGACGCGGAGCAAAGCCGCGGAGGACTCGGGCGGCGGGACTGCGGTGCATCTCGGTCCGCCGCCCGCGTCTCCCTGGTCTGCTGGAGGGGGGGGGGGGCGCGCAGCTAGTACGCCCCCCCCCTCAGCAGACCAGGCTTTTCTCCGGACACCTGTGGTAGAGCAGCTGGGGTGCTGCCGGTTGGTCCCGCAGCGCCGCTCTGGGCGCTACTGGACCAACCCGGCAGCACCGCAGCTGCTCTGCCCCAGGCGTCCTGATTCAGCCGCTGCTGGTCAGTTTCAGCAGCGGCTGAATCAGGACGCCTGGGGCAGAGCAGCTTGGGTGCTGCTGGGATGGTCCAGTAGCGCCGAGCCGCTGCTGAAACTGACCAGCGCTGACTACAGGAAGCCGGAGGCAGAGTTGTTCTGCCCTGGGCTTCCTGGAATCAGCCGCTGATCAGTTTCAGCAGCAGCTGACTTGGGGACGTCTGGGGTTCTTAAGTAGAATCTGTATGTAAGTCGGAACTGGCGTCCAGATTCAGCCTATTGAAACTGATCAACGACTGATTCCAGGAAGCCCGGGGCAGAGCAACTCTGCCTCGGGCTTCCTGTAGTCAGCCGCTGGTCAGTTTCAGCAGCGGCTGAATCTGGACGCCAGTTCTGACTTACATACAGATTCAACTTAAGAACAAACCTACAGTCCCTATCTTGTACATAACCCGGGGACTGCCTGTAGCTGACCAGCCTGATTTTGTCACATTTTATATTTCTCTCTAGCATTTATGTGGGATGTTGATCTTTGCCAAGCTGACACTGTGTGGGCCCAACTTCTGCAGCACATCTGATTCTGCAGTGTTTCAACAGCTGCTTCTAATATTTCTCAACTATTTGGCATTCCCCAGACAGTGCTAAAACAATCCTTTAAATTAATTGCATTTGCTTTGTCACAGTTCTCATGCATTTGTAAATAACTTTAACATCTTGGGTATTCTTGCACTGTTTTAGGGCTCTCTGCCAGTGTCTTGGCACAATTTTTGAATGTAGAAAGCCAAAGCAGTATTATTGCAATCCCATGACTGCTGAGGCAGCAATCTGTTTTATTTCTTTCTTCTTCTGACTTTGATAATCTGTACAGAGATGCAATGATAACACAATTATGCAGTATTTTAGTCTTAAAACTGGCCAAATGCTATTTTAAACTTGTATAGCTCTATTGAAGTCAATGGATCCCTGCCATGTTACTAATAGTACACTTGGCCTAACAACTCTACAGAAACACTTTATACATATAAATCTAACAACTGCATTTCTAGTTCTTATGTCAAATTCCTATGTATTTGAGTGTAGTGTATTGTTTAATGACTTGTCTAGTCAAAAAGCTGTGTGTTATAGGGACTTGCTGTGAAATCCTGGCCCCATCGAATCAATGGCAACACTCCCATTGACTTTTCGGGGCCAGGATTTCACACACAAGAGCTTTTATGAACAGAATGATATGTTATTCAGGTGGAGAGACTCCTTAACTTTTCAGTTATGCAATTGTAAAGCCAATGGATCTGGGTCATCAGCAGGTAGAATTGAACCTGGGAATCATAGGGGCTAAAGCCATGAACCTCTCTGTATCAGCTAAAAGCCAGATAGTTCTTAGTTACGGCTGTAGATCAGACTTCACTTTCCCTAGTGGTCTCAGAGCCCTTGGGTTACACAATCATGAAGTTAAAGGTATTTCCAGAAATCACATCACAGCTATATTTGTTGTCAGCCAGAATTTTGTTACCTTTCCCCTCCCATTTCACCTTGAGAACCTCTCTATGATTTGCTAGGGTGTGGACCTCTAAATATATCTATTTTGACAGGGGGAATGTTGAGTAGTGGATAAGGCCCTACTTGAATTTTGGGATAATTGTCAAAAATTGTATCTGAATTGCAGACAAGCCATAAAAAATTGTGGAAAAGTAATAATGAACTTTGTTACTCGCAGTAATAAAGTCCATCATTACCTTTCAGTCATTTTCCACTGTTGGGCACTCTGGGGCTGACAGCAGAGGCTCAGAGCAGACAGCTGACAGCAGGAACAGGAGGCTGAAAGTGGGGCGCCTGCTGTCGGCAGCCTGAGTACGGCTGAGAGTAAGGCTTTGGGATTGACAGTGACTATCTGGAACAGAGATCAGGGGGTCATGCTGTCGGCCACCCCTCGGTCCCAGGGTGGCGGAGGCTCCCATTGTCAGTCCCATGTATGGTGGGGTTCCTGCTGTCAAAATTGCAGTGGAAGCGTAATACTGTGACATCACCAATTTCCACAATATCACAAGTTATGTAAGGTCTTAGTACTGGATTAGTTTCCTTCCATCTCTGCGCTGGGTTACTGGGCTGGCAAAATCTACATTTTGTTTAGTTACTCTCCAGGATATTTGCAACCCGTCTGTGAAGATCTTCCACAGATGTCTGTCTCTCTGACTTGTCTCTGTAGTTACTAATGGCACTATTTGCACCAGGCCAGAGGCCTGATCCTAACTAAAATGAAGCATGGGGTCTTAGATTTGGCCTGTATCACACTTGGTGGTCTGAGGAGAGTTGGCTAGTTTGCCTGCTGCTGGATCTCTTCCCTTGTCTCCAGTTGCTAAATCATAGAAGAAACATAACATCCATATGCTCCAGATTAACCATACCAGTACGTGAGAGACTGGAATGCTGCAAGCAGTAAATAGGGACAGTGAACATTATTTTATTTAACCTAACATTAGAGCATATTGTCCATCTTTCCTCCTGAGTGTCTAAAGGCAACAGTAAAACTAGCTCAAGAGCGTAAGAGCAAGTCATGCATAGTTATAGACTGCATGCTAGATCAGCTTAAGACCATAAGATGGGCCATACTGGGTCAGACCAAAGGTTCATCTAGCCCAGTATCCTGTCTTCTGACAGTAGCCAACGCAAGGTGTCCCAGAGGGAAGGAACAGAATAGGTAACCATCAAGTAATCCATTCCCTGACATCCATTCCCAGACTCTGACAAACAGAGGCTAGGGACATCATTCCTACCCATCCTGCCTAATAAGCACGGATGGACCTATCCTCCATGAATTTGTCTAGCTCTTTTTTGAGCTCTGTTAAAAGTCATGGTCTTCACAACATCCTCTGGCAAGGAGTGCCACAGGTTGACTGTGCATTGCATAATGAAATACTTCATTTTGTTTGTTTTCTACCTGCTACCTATTCATGTCATTTGGTGACTCCTAGTTCTTGTTTTATGGGATCAAATAAATACTTTTTCCTTATTCACTTTCTCCCCACCATTCACATTTTTTTGACTTCTATCCCATCCCCCTTTAGCCTCCTCTTTTCTAAGATGAATAGTCCCAGGCTTTTTAATCTCTCTTAACATGACAGCCATTCCAAACCTCTAATACATTTTGGTGCTCTTTCTGAACTTTTTCCAATGCTAAGATTAAGGATGTTAAAATACGATTATCTAGCCAATCACGTAGTCGACACAATTTGTATTGACCACGCGATTAGTCGATAAGCGCCTCTGCAGAGCCACAGCGGGGATAGCTCCAGAGAAGCTGATTCGAGCCAGGAGTGAGCAGTTCTGGCTCGTGCCAGCCCCAGAGGCACCCGCATTGTGGCTCTGCACTTTAAATGTACCAAGAACTGCTGGGCTCTTACTACATTCAAAATGAAGAGGCACAGCGATTGGCACAAGCCAGGACTGCTTGGTCCCAGCTCATGCTGAGTCCAGCAGCCTCTGTTCATGGCAGCCATGTCTTTTCTATAAGTATCCTAGCCATTGCTTTCTCCCACAAAATGTCTGCTTACTATAAATTGCCCTCAGCTTCTCACTACATAATACTTCAGTGTGTGCGGTTCCTGAGTGGACATACGTCAGCACAATCCTAATGAAATTAATGGAGCTATCCTGACTTATGGCAGTTGTTCTTGGGAACTAAAGTAGAGGTTTATATTCTTCCTTCTGTCAGAAAGAACAGATATTGGTGATGATTAAAAGAGCGGGCTTGTCACTAACCAGATTATTCTTTCTGCAGCCCAATTAAACTATGCTTGTGACAGAGTCAGAATCATCCTTTCAATTTAGTTAAATTGGCACAAAGCCTTATGTGTAGAAAAGGCCAAAGTCTTTGATGTTGCAAATGCTGAAACAAGTAAACAACTTAACTCACGTGACCAGTTACACTGTTTGAAAAGCCAGATGACCTGGACAATCACTTTGATTGAGAGATATTGTCATACAGTGGTTGATGCAAATATTAAAACGGGGCTTGCTTTCATTTGGGGGACTTTATATTTTAATTAGATGGTATAACAGAAGATGGGCATGTCTACACTACAGAGTTATTTTGAAATAACTTATGTTATTTCAAAATAACAAGGCGAGTGTCCACACAGCAAGCATGTTATTTAGAAATAACAGGCTTCTTATTTCAAAATAATAAATCCTCATTTCACAAGGAATAACACCTATTTCAATTCAAAACAGGGGGGGGAGAGAGATAGCTCAGTGGTTTGAGCATTGGCCTGCTAAACCCAGGGCTGTGAGTTCAATCCTTATTGAGGCCCTTTGGGGCAAAAGTTTGTCAGGGATGGTACTTGGTCCTGCTGTGAAAGCAGGGGGACTGGACTCAATGACCTTCAAAGCCCCTTCCAGTTCTAGGAGATAGGCAATCTCCATTAATTTAAAATTGTTATTTCAAAATAGGATGAGTGTGGACACTGCTGCTGTGCTCATTTCCAAATAATTGGCCTCCAGGGCATCTCACAGATGCCCTGGTGGCCACTCTGTCCATACCCCTCAAAACTCTATAGTTTCCCTTCCCCTGACATTTTTAAAGGTGCAGGAAGAAGGGAAAGTGCTAGTGGCACAACAAAGCCCTGCTCGCACTGTGCCACAGACCAGCACTCTGCCAACCTTCCCTGTTGCCATGGCAGACCCCAACACTCCCATCGAGCCCCACATGGCTGCAAGCACACCAGCAGCCAACGCTAAAGCCCCTGGCTAAGAGCATAAGAGAAAGGCAACCTCATGGACTGACGCGAAAATCCTGGATCTCGTAGGTGTCTGGAAGGGTCAATCAAACCTACAAGATCTCTGCACCAGGCAGTGAAATGCTGACATCTACAGCTGGATGGCCAACAGTGTGGTCCAGAGGAGGCACGGCCGCACTCTGGACCAGGACCGAATGAAGATCAAATTGCTCTGCAGGCCTCCACCAAGGCCAGAGAAAGAAGTTCCTGGTTGGGAGCAGCATCCCAGACCTACCACTTTTACTCCCAGCTGGATGGCAACTTGGGAGAGGGGCAGGTCGCCTCCCCTTATAGTCAACTCTGGCCATTGTCAGCTTCCAGAAGGGCGGTGCTGTGGAGGAGGATGACAAAGACAAAGAGTGGGCGGGGAGGGGGAAAGGAGGCCAGCACTAACACCATGCCTGCCAGCCAGGAGGTGGTCATCAACCTGGAGCCCAAACCCCCCTCCAAGGATGTCTCCCAGGCTTTGGACGATGCCAAGGAAGGCCCATCAGGTGAGTTCCATACTTTCCCTATCTACATGCGGTGGCAGGTGGTGGTCTGCAAGGAGCTGTGAACTCCTTCTCAGCCTGGGGATCGCATAGCAGCCTGTGCACATGGATGCATGTTGGAAACCAAAAATGTAGACACCTGTTCCTACAGTGTACATGGAGCACCAGTCCAGAGAAGACAGCCCCATGAAGCTGCCATACAGGAACCAGTTGCTTCTTCTCACGAGGTTCCTACACAGTCCTGCCTTACTCTAGACTCCGTGGTGGAACATCCTCCCACCACAAGCCACCACTAAGAAGGATGGGGTCAGGGAAACACACAGCAAGGCCGCACGGGGATGCCCATGCCCCTACAGGACAATGCCTGCTGCTTAGGCCATAGATGGCTTTGCTCAAAGCACTTCGCTGTTATCTGAATAGAAACCTTCATTGTTTCACATATTAGGGTTAGGCTTCACGCACACTGTCTCCTGGGATGACTGGCCCATTCTTTTCTTCACAGATGGACCAGCTGCAAGTGGGGCATGTGCAACACCTCCAGTGCCATCCTCTCGATCCTGCAAGACCTGATGGCAGAGGTGACCCCAGGATGACCTGGTGAGGGGACACCTGGAGTATGTCGGTTCCCTGAACTGAAACTTTGAGGAGGACCACCAGGAACACTGCACTGACTGGGAGCTGTGCTGCACCATCTGGGAGCAGCTGTCCTGAGAGCATGTGAACGGCTTACACCAACACTGTTGAGCACATTATCACCACCATGGAGTGGTCCAGCAGCCATCTTTTCCCACCCCACCTACTCCTTCCCAACTCTTCCCTGCACCCACCCTGCCCCCGTCCCCTAGCTTCTCCTCCTGGTCACCTTTGGGCCACTGAGGACCCTGTCCACGAGACAGCGGGACCACCCAAGGCAGGTGCCAGTCCCAGCCCCATCCCTGAGCCCCTCCTTCCCCCTCCTGAGTTCTTTCTCCAGTCCCTCCTCAGTTCCATATTCCCCAAATAAAAATCAATGAGTTTATTGTTTCAAACAAAAGTCTGGTTTATTTGGATGGTAGGGGAGCAGGGAATGGGGAAGGGAGGCAGGGAAAAGGAGGGGTGGGAGAGAAAAGGCACACAGGGACTATGCAGAGGCCCCTTGTGGGGAGGTCCATGGGAGACTGTGGTGAATGAGGGGCTCCCAGGCCTGGGTCACCATTCCAGGCTGATCATTGTCCTCAAGCAGTGCCATGAGAGCAGTCTGCATAAGCTGTACTAGGAGTTGCAGCAGCAGGTCTAACAGCTGGTGACTGCTTTGCAGCCAGTCCAGCTCCATAGTAGGGGTGTTGTGGCATTCGCAAGGGCAACCAGAGCATGCAGTGTGAGTTTGCTGTCCCTCATGGAGGTAGGCGATGGAGAAGGGTCTGCGACATGACTGTAGAGGAGAGCCCCTTTAAGCACAAGCCATAGACAGCCTCAGGCAGCAGCTCCAGGAAGTGACTGCTGTCCTGAGGCCCTGCCTGGAGTGCTTCCAAGGGGCCTTAAACACGCTTCAGGCACCAATCAGTGCGGATGCACTATGTCAATATAGATCTGTGCTATTTTGATGGGGATTTGTAATGTGGATGCATTATTTCAAAATAGTTGTTACAGGAATTATTCTGAAATAACATTTCAAAATAATGTTGTAGTGTACATGCGCCCAATGGGACTACTCATGAGCAAAGTTCCTCATGTGCTTCAGTGTTTGCAGACTCAGGGACTAAGGTCAACCTTTCTGTTTCGTAGGAATCAGGGCTAAAGGTTGGGACTCCTGGGTTCTGTTCCCAGCTATCCCATTGGCACAGTGCTTAAATTTTATCAAAGAAGTTATATTTAATGACATATCATTTACCATAGATTAAGATACTCTTAATATTGTATTGTATTATATTATTCTTGTTTGCACAAAGAGAACCTTTTCTTTAGATAAGGATAAGAAAAATAAACTAAGGTTTATTAGAATTGCTTTGCCTAGCAGGTTCTCTGTATATACAGTCTAGACGACTCAAAGTTTCAGTGTGCAACTACATATGGGAATAAACAAATAACTTGAATCAGGTTAAATAGCTTGAATTCACTAAACCATAATTCACTTGAGTAATATTTAGTCAATGAGTTATCTGACAAACAATTTGGGCAATTAAAGGGTATGCAGGACTGGACTTTCAGAATACTGTATTTCTAGAGCATTAGTGCCGAAAGGCCATGTCAAGATTAGCTTGTGCTAAGTGCTGTACAAATGGCTTTGGGCAAGCTAGCAGCTTTGTGACTGTTCTGGATAAGTTTAACTCAAGTTTGCTGGTCCTGGATGATTTTGTTAACAGAAAAATGGAGGAAAATATTACCAAAATTTAAGTCATATTTAAGGGCTCTGACAATTTACCTGGAACATAACATCATCTGTAGTAGAGGCTTCTCCTCTCTGTTAGGGCCACTTGTCTAGATGAGGAAATTTTTTTACTGACTATTCTTCTCAACAATGCAGCTGCATCACACAATTGATTATGTGAATTCTAGCTCTGATTCACAATTGATTTTGTGAATTCTAAAAGTGAGGACTTGTACTACTTTTAAACCTGCTTTGTGTGGACAAAAGGAATCCAGTGGATATGATGTACTTAGATTTCCAGAAAGCTTTTCACAAGGTCCCATAAGGCTCTCAAGCAAAATAAGCTGTCATGTGATGAGGGAAGGTTCTCCCATGAATTGACGACTAGTTAAAAGATAGACTACAAAGGGCAGGAATAAATGGTCCGTTTTCAGAAGAGAGAGAGGTAACTACTGGTGTCCCGCAGGGTCCACACTGGGACCAATCCTATACAACATATTAATAAACAGTGCTTTTTTTGTTTAAAAAAAAAAGGTGCCAGTACTCCAGGGGAAAAGTTGTTGAGCTCTGACTGGAGGTGCTGGTACTGCATTTGAAGGTGCCAGTACTGCGTACCAGGCGGTACCATCACAAAAAAAAAACCTGTTCATAAATGATCTGGAGAGAAGAGTAAACAGTAAGGATATGAAAGTATAACAATGTACATGGTTAACTGATTTGCCTGGGCTCATCTGTTAAGGTTCACGGTTATATGCAGGCTCTACTAGTTCTCCAACCATCTACCATCTTTTAGGATAGGAATGATCTGATTTTTTTTTAAATCAAATTTTTTGAAAGAAAAAGTACAAAGACAGCCTTTTGGGCCACCTTTATACAACACAGAGAGAAAAGGATGCTTTAGTTTTTTACTCTTAAAAATCACAAACTGCATTTTCTAACATCATTACAGCAAATTGTATTACCATTCCCCCCACCACTGTTTTCTCTTTTCCACTGAACTTCGATCAAGGATGATCCATCCTGATAATGTAAAATTGCAATACATTGACAACTGACAAATGAACACAAGCCTTATGTCAAACTAAATTACTTTCTCAGGTTCCAGTCCTGAAATTGGAGACAGACAGGTATGTAAAAGACCACACTACATAAGATAAATGTGTAGGATAAATCAATCCTCTCTCTGTGTATACCTCTTTCATACTATGCTCATGAAGTCAAAAAGGGGCTCATATGGGCATTCACTTTGGTTTTAATGTGAGAATACATACCTTTGTTAACAGTTCAGCCAGTGCCTTGATAAATTTCTTCAGAATTCTGAAGAAATACCACACAGGCTTGAGGACTTAATCTTTTACATATTTTAGGCCTTGTCTATATTGGCATGTTTTGTTGCCAAAAACTGCTTTTTATTGACCAAACAGTGAAAGCATAGACACAACAATGCAACTTTTGTGAGAAAAAACACACAGTTTTGGCAACAAAATATTTCTACTTCTGTGAGAGATTTTTGTCTTTTCCCTTCCCTTTATTATTGACAAAGGGACTCTGTTGTGTGGACTCTGTCGTTTGTTCCACAGTATCCCACAATGCCTGCCCTGATGGTTGTGATTGTGTTTTGTGATCTCTGGTGCCCTGCCAGCATGTGTCCCACCCCTTTCAAAGCTCTGGGAAGTATCTGACAGCTGAGTGAGCTGCTCCATTTAGGGAACAAAGAAAAAGAGCAAATCACTGAAATGCTCCTGTTTTGCTCTGCTAGAAACACAGCTTCAGGCAGACTGCTGTTGCATGAGGAAGGCTGGAGAGACTTCTGTGCTGCTTTGACATTCCTTAGCATGGAGAGCTCACAGAGCTACTCGTGATGCTGCTCCCAGCAGCTGAGAAAACTAAGGGAGAACTTGGAGAGAATCCCAAAAAGCATAGGGATCATACTACAGCAGAAGAGTTGGGTACCCTATCTAAGTTTGCTTATCTTAACATGAAGCAGGTGTCCATGCTAGGGTCTTTTTTATTCTACAGACTGCAACTGTATTCTGCTGAGCAGCTTTGTGTATTCATAGGGCTGATCCTAGGCTGCACTTGGTGCAGCCCAAAAGTAAAGTAATGGGGGAGAAATTGTCACATACTTCTGGAGGAATGTTTTTTAACTAAAAATAGCTTTCCAAATAAAAAAGGTGTGGAGAATCTTCTGAAAAGAATTCTGAAAGGGTACGTCTACACTGCATCCCTAGTTTAGATTAGGAATGCAAATGGAGACGACGGAAGTAGTTAATGAAGCGGGGATTTAAATATCCCGCGCTTCATTAACATGATCTCGCCGGTGCGCTAGTTCGAATCACAGCTGATTTGAACCAGGAACTGCGCACCGGGACGCATTAGTTCGGACTAAAGCCCTTAGTCCGAACTAACGTTACTCCTCATTTTTTGGAGTACCAAAGAGAGTGTTCATACACACAAGCGCATCGAAAAAGCAATGTGCTTTTTTGAAAGAGAGCATGGAGACTGATTGCACACACTCTTATAAAAGGCCATCTGGAACCACTTCAGCCAGGGCTTTAGGTCATCAGTTGCTTCCGAGTGCTGGTGCCAAAGCTTTGCAGAGATATGTGCTTAAAAGAACCCCTCCCTCCCCAGACAGCCGTTTATCTGCTTCCGCTGCATGCTTGCCTATCTCTTCGAGGGAGAACAAAGTTCTCGCAGTGCCTGCTGTGGCTGCCCTGCTTTTTTGGATGCCACAGCTTTTCTCTTAGTGTCATGGAGCCGGAGCTGCCCCATGGCATGTGATGGCCCCACATGGCCATGCTGCAATTTCTGCAGCACTTTGTTCCAGCTGCCTTCCTGGCTCTGACCAAGCTCTAGCTCATTCTGGGGACCCTCTCCCTGGGTGCGGCTGCTACACTCTGGCAACTGCACCCCACAGTGGAGAGGCATTTTTGGAGGCTCAACACCAGTTCAGACTGGTGGGACTGGCTGGTCATGAAGTGGTGGGACAACCAGTAGTGGCTCCAAAACTTCTGCATGCGGAAGGCCACCTTTTTGGAGCTCTGTGCCTGGCTCACCCCCGCCCTCCAGAGACACAACACTCACCTGTGGCCCACCACCCCTCTGGAGAAGTGGGTCGCAATAGCCCTCTGGAAGCTCAATATCCTTGAGGTGGCAGCAGCATGTTGTGTTCTCCACAACATTGTGGGGAGGAAGGGGGAGGCCTTCCTCCCAGGGTTGGGGGCAGATGCTGGCCATGAGGGATAAGCGTCTGAGCATCCAAGGACAGCTGCCACCCGCCAGGCCCATCAGGCTGGGGTGCGCATCCAGGAGGCCCTGAGGGAAAAGTTCTCTTAAGGACCCAGTAACTCTCCCCCAGGCCTCCTTCGTAGGGGCCTCTGGCTTGCAGCCCTATCCCTTCCCCACCACAACCCCTCCCTTCACCCTTTCCCTGGCCTCTCAATAAACACACCTGTTTGGTTTTCCAAAAAATTAAGTCTGTATTTATGAAACATTCAGAAAAGGTGGGGAGGGGAAGGGGGCTCAGGGCTGGGAGGTGTATGGGGGGCAGCTTGATGTGCCACCTTGGGTGCATGGACCTCGTTTGACTTGGGGTTGGGTGGGTCCAGGGGGCTGAAAAGAGGGGGGGGCTGGAGTGGGGTCAGGGTTGGCAGGGGGAAGGGCATAGGCATCACTTGGGGAGGGGCCATGGGCATCACCTGGGGAGGGAGCAGAGGCATAGCAGGGGGGCAGGCGGAGGGGGAATGGGCATTGCAAGGGGGGCAGGAGGATGGAAGCCAGGAGCAGTGGCATCAGGCGGATGTGCCAACGCGCGCAACATGACAGCACATATGTTGTCACACAGGGGCAGATGACCATTTTGCAGGGCCCAGGGCAGCACAATTTCGCGGGGCCCCCCCTTTGCCACGGCACATGCAGGGGGCTTCTTGAAGCGCGGGGACTGGGGCGGCCGCCCCGCTCACCCTGCCCTATATCTGCCCCTGTTGTGTCACTGCTGCATCAACTGGTCCCATGCATGGTTCTGCCACTCCACGTCAGGGAACTGATGGGCAGGATCCCCTGGTATGCTAACATAAGGTAAAATGGAAATGAGGAAAACTGGCAGTATTTTAAAGAAGCCTTATTGAAGGCGCAGGAGCAAACCATCCAAATGTGCAGCAAGAAAATCAAACATGGTAGGCGATCTGTTTGGCTTAACAGTGAAATTTTTGGTGAGCTTATACACCAAAAGGAAACTTACAAGAAGTGGAAACTTGGACAGATGACTAGGGAAGAGTATAGATATATTGCTCAAGCATGCAGGGGTGTAATCAGGAAGGCCAAAGCACAACTGGAATTGCAGCTAGCAAGGGATGTGAAAGGTAACAAGAAAAGTTTCTACAGACATGTTAGCAATAAAAAGGTGGTCAGGGAAGGTGTGGAACCCTTTTCAAATGAGGGAGGTAACCTAGTTACAGATGATGTGGGAAAAGCTGATTGAGGCAGCTCTTGTACATTCCAAAGGGAGAGAAGCAGCAGTGGGACCAGTGCATGTGGGACTGTTTCAATCCTTGTTCGCGCCATTTCCCTGCTACCCCCTGCCTCCCTGGAGACAGTGTTGGGGGAGGAACCAGCTTTTAAGATGGCTCCCCCGCCCCTCCTTGCTGCCTCTGTCTGATAGAAGCAGCAAGGGGTGGGGGGAGTGACTAGTCAAGTTCCTACTCGACTACCGGATAAGCATTTGCTTATTGGGTAGTCGACTGGTCGCTTACGTCCCTAGTCCTAATGTGGCTGGTGATGCTTACTAAAGAAAAAGACTTCAGACCTTACAGTCTCCTCCTTAATGTCACTTTTACTAAAGCCATCATTACTATTCCAGGAGCCCAATATTCAGACCTGCAGAACTTGGGCTTGCCTCCTGGGTATAGTTAACAAGGGCCTCATTTGACTTTGTATGCCAGCTTCATGTATTCTCCCAACAATTCTCTTCATCCAGCAAGCCAAAGCTATTATACTTCCTAATAAAGGCAATTGCATTCCAATAATCACCACAATGAGGTGAACCATTATATTTAGCATGCCAGTTGCAAAAGACCAGTATCCTAATAGTGTTTTCCAGTATCTGCAACAGTTTTTAGTGCATGAGTGATTTCTGTATTATGTATTTCATAGGTATTCATTCTCCTGTCTGTATAATACACTGTAAATGTGAATGGAAAATGGCATGAATCAACACATTTTCTTATCATTGTCATATTCATGCTTAAGGCTATAGGCATTACATTGTGATAGCTGTGATTTAAGCTTCAGGTAGTTTACATTCCGTAAAGATATATAGAATACAAAATCACAGCTTTTCATCTCTGTAATATTACAAAAACATTTTAACTAAATAAGTCATAACATACAATTATATTCCCCCTCTGGTAATTCCACTTTGTGCTTAAAATTCTTATGTTTGGGTAAGTCTAGACTGGTGGGTTTTTCCAGGGAACATGATTGCTTTTCTGCCTTTTTTTTTTTTTTTTTTTTTTTTTGCAGAAGAGCAAATGTGCTCTTTTGAGGAACCCTATATACCTCATTCTATGAGGAATAAGGGCTCCTCCGCAAGATGACGGGACCGAACGGCGGAAAAGCCTATTCCGGAAAAGCAATCAGAAAAAGCTATGCAAATTGAGGAGCATAATTTGCGTAGCTTTTTCCGAAAAACGGCGATAGTGTAGACCTAGCCTTTATCCTACCAACAGATAAACCATGTGACCCATGAATATTTTGCCTTTAAATGTGTCTCCACCACTTATAGATATTTCCTTGTTAACAGGTTGGCGTTCTTTGACCTCTGCCCTTCTGCGCAACATTTGTTTCTGTATGTACAGTTGAAGTTTCCATTAATTCTTTTCTGCCTAATGTAGTTTCCCTTTTTTAAAATATAATTCACAACGCTAGCAACAATACAAATATAATCTTTGTTGTGATAGTAGATCTGCATAAGTAGTATGCTGGCTGCTCTTGAGCTTTAGCAGCTTCTCCTGAAGTTCTGAAAGACAAAAAGAATATGTTTCTACCCCCATAAGGGGGCAGTAGATTATTGTTTAAAATACCCCTTCCTTTTACAAATCTCCTTTCTAATTGTGGACAAGAGAAATTATCTCCTTACTTTGTGTGCTTGTTCTATAGGCAAGCCAGGTTTTAATGGCTTCTACTTTTAAGAATTTAGGCTGCATTTTCCCACTGTTCAGTCATGACATTTGTAAGATGGTGTACCTTAGTTTCTCTTTTTAATGAAGCAGACCAGGTTCGTAATCTTTTCTATGCTGTGTCAACTTTTAAATTTAGTCACAGGTAATGGCTGAGAAGAATTATTACCATAAGGCTTTTTAATACTAGGGCTACGTCTACACTGGCTCCTTCTTTGGAAGGGGCATGTTAATTTTGAAAGTGGGAATAGGGAAATCCGCGGGGGATTTAAATATCCCCCGCGGGATTTAAATAAACATGGCCGCCGCTTTTTTTCCGGCTTGGGGAAAAGCCGGAAAAAAGCGTCTAGACTGGCCCGATCCTCCGGAATAAAGCCCTATTCCGGAGGATCTCTTATTCCTACTTCAAAGTTTGTACTTTGAAGTAGGCATAAGAGATCCTCCGGAATAGGGCTTTATTCCGGAGGATCGGGCCAGTCTAGACGCTTTTTTCCGGCTTTTCCCCAAGCCGGAAAAAAAGCGGCGGCCATGTTTATTTAAATCCCGCGGGGATATTTAAATCCCCCGCAGATTTCCCTATTCCCACTTTCAAAATTAACATGCCCCTTCCGAAGAAGGGGCCAGTGTAGACATAGCCAAGGTGTATTTCCAGTTACCATTTCTAGCATGCTTATAAGCTTTTCCCAAAATTCATAGACAAGTTAGACCTTCCTGGTTCAGCACCCTTGGGACCTGAGCTGTCCCAGACTAGGGAGTTTGCCCGACCAGAGGAGGTCAATGCTCCACTGCTGGCTGCCCCACTTTCGGCTCTTCTTCCTATGGCTGTCAAGTCTGGGGTTTCCCACCCTGCCACTGCCTTGCTAATGTTGGCCCGGCTGAGGCTCCCTGCCCACTGCCACCAGAGGTTCCCCAGCCAGGGCTACCTGGCCACCAACAGCCCCATTCAGACACTACTGGCCCTAGTTCCTCTGGGGTTCCCTGTCCCCGAGGCCCAGTTCTGCTGCCCCTCGGAGGTTCCCGGACAGTGCCACCCGGCTGCCGCTAAACTCGCTGCCGCTGGGGGTTCCCAGCCGGGGCCACCAGGTTGACCCCAATGCCACCGGGGATTCCTTTGGTGAGGCCAGGACTCCCAGCTGCTGCCTGGACCCACCACTGGAGTTCCCTGGCTGAGGCTCCCAAGTCACTGCATGGCTCTGCTGCCACGAGGGAGTTCTCAGGGTTCCCCAGCCAGGGCCATCTCTGGCCACCTGACCCCACTAACGCCGTCTGGCCCAGCTGACACCGGAGTTTCCCTTCCCAGTCACTGATGGCCCAGCAGGGACTCGGTAGACCTGCTCTCCTGGGGTTCTTTGGTCTAGCAACATCCATGGTCTTGTTGGACCATGGATGTTGCCAGACCAGAAAGTCCCAGTTTTGGAAGGTTGTAGTGAGCCGGGGTGGCCACTCACTGACGGTTTGTATCGAACTGTGTCTTGCCCCTTTAACTCTCCGGAAGCCAAAGGGTGGAGCAGGGAGGACAAAAGCGCAACCCAGGAGCTCAGTAGGGCCCCAGCTGCTGAAGGAAACGGGCCTGCCCTGAGCTCCCAAGTCAAGGGCCCGGAGGACCTTGCAGAGGCCGAGGACTGGCCTAGACCGCAGGGCCCCTCCTCCAAAGAGGAGACCTTCTACCCTCTGCCCAAAGGTCCAAACTACCATGACCTGGAGAACCAGCAGCCAGTGTGGAGCCAGGTAGCTGCTGAGGGAGACTTAGGCAATGGCCCAGGGGAAGCTGATGATGATCAGGCTGATCTCATAACATTCTAGAGCAGGGGTGGGCAATAATTTTTTGCTGGGGGCCACTTTGAAAATTTTTGAAGTGGCCCTGGGCTGCACAGGAATGGGGGGTATTAAGCAGAAGGGGTGGAGTATTTGAGTGAAAGGGGCGAAGCCAAGATAGGTTCCCCATGCCCAGAAAATGATTGGTCTGGGGGGGAGGGAGTGCCTTTGCCCCCACCTCATGTTTCACCAAGGTGCCCATGCCCTGGCATCGGAGGCGACTTCCCTTGCTATCCTCCCCTAGGCCAATTAGGGCCTGGAGGTGGGGGAGTGTGCAAAGCCCCCTCCGCTTCTCCCCCCCCCCATGAGCAGTGCGTGGCGCTTCAAAGCGCCACATGCTCTGACAGGGCGGAAGGATGCTTTGCACGCTCCCCTGCCCCCGATTAAGACCTGGGAGTGGGGGAGCATGTGAAGCCTCCTTCCGCCCTACCAAGAGCATGCAGTGCCATGCGCTGCTTGCAGGGCAGGGGCAGACGGTAGAGTAGGGTGGGCACATGTCCCCCTGCCACCCTTCATACTGGGTGGCAGTTCCCCCTCCACATTCATCCCTGTTTGCTGCCATGCCCTGCCCTAGGGCCTGGGGCCTTATTGCCTGGGGGGACTGTGTCATTGATTGCCCTGCCCTCAGGCCCTGGTGTGTGAAAGTGTTATGCTTAAAAGAAGCACATGGGACCCTTTTCAGGGGGTTAAGGCAACACGCACTTATTGATAATTTAACAAAGTAGCATATGCATTCACACACATGCAGAGTGTCCCACACACTCTGCTGATGAAATAGTTACCAGTCTGTTGCTTGGCCCAACCTATTGGCCAAATAGGTTGGGTGCAAGGAAGGAGCTGGGTTCTTGTCAGTCCGGACCAATGCTCCACAATCTTAGCAGGATGGAACCCAAAGAACCATACACGACACCAAGCTTGGATTTTCCTTCCAAGCGAATCTATGCATTTTGTTTGTCAGGCCTTAATCAGTTATTCAGCATCATAATCAGTCTTTCTGTGACGTATGTTAATCTGGAAGCTGTTCTCATAGTCATCTGATATCAGTGTGCTGACAACCCCTCGGGGGTGTTGTCTTTCGGCAAAAGTTATCGGTTCCCTATGAAGGAGTGCTTGCCACTAACTTCAGGGTTCATCAACCTGCCCCAGTTCAGATTGCGTCTTCAGTGTGCTTTAGCTTAGTTGATAATTATTTGGGTATTCTGAGTCTCCAGCCCCTCCTCTGACCACAGAATCATAGAACCATAGAGCTGGAAGAGACCTCAGAAGGTCATCAAGTCCAGACCCCTGCTCTAGGCAGGACCAATCCTGACTAAATCAACCCGGCCAGGGCTTTGTCAAGCTGAGACTTAAACACCTCTAGGTATGGAGACTCCACTACTTCCCTAGGTAACCCATTCCAGTGTTTCACTACCCTCCTAGTGGAACAGTTTTTCCTAATATCCAACCTGGACCTCTCCCACCACAACTTGAGACCATTGCTCCTTGTTCTGCCATCTGCCACTACTGAGAACAGCCTTTCTTCATCCTCCTTGGAACCTCCCTTCAGGAAGTTGAAGGCTGCTATCAAATCCCCCCTCACTCTTCGCTTCTGCAGACTAAACAGACCCAACTCCCTCAGCCTCTCCTCATAAGTCATATGCTCCAGCCTCCTAATCATTTTGGTTGCCCTCCGCTGGACCCTCTCCAATGCATCCACATCCTTTTTGTAGTGGGTGGCCCAGAACTGGACACAGTACTCCAGATGTGGCCTTACCAAAGCTGAATAAAGGGGAATAATGACATCTCTCGATTTGCTGGCAATGCTCCTCTTAATGCAACCTAATATGCCATTAGCCTTCTTGGCTACAAGGGCACACTGTTGACTCATATCCAGCTTCTCGTCCACTGTAACTCCCAGATCCTTTTCTGCAGAACTACTACTTAACTGGTTGGTCCCCAGCTTGTAACTATGCTTGGGATTCTTCTGTCCCAAGTGCAGGACTCTGCACTTGTCCTTGTTGAACCTCATCAGATTTCTTGTGGCCCAATCCTCCAATTTGTCTAAGTCACTCTGGACCCTATCTCTGCCCTCAAGCATATCTCTCTCCCCCCCTACCTTAGTGTCATCCGCAAACTTGCTGAGGGTGCAATCCATCCCCTCATCCTGGTCATTAATAAAGATATTGAACAAAACCGGTCCTAGAACCGAACCTCGAGGCACTCCGCTAGAAACTGACCGCGATCCTGACATCGAGCCGTTGATCACTACCCGCTGGTAGCCATCTTTCTATCCATCTTACTGTCCATTTATCCAATCCACATTCCCTTAACTTTCTGGCAAGAATATTGTGGGAGACCATATCAAAAGCCTTGCTAAAGTCAAGGTACATCACATCCACTGACTTTCCCATGTCCACAGAGCCAGTTACCTCATCATAGAAGCTAATCAGATTGGTCAGGCATGACTTTCCTTTTGTGAATCACTTTCCTCTCTTCCAAGTGCCTCAAAATGGATTCCTTAAGGATTCCTTCCATGATTTTTCCAGGAACCGAGGTAAGACTGACCAGCCTATAGTTCCCTGGATCGTCCTTCTTCCCTTTTTTGAAGATGGGCACTACATTTGCTTTTTTCCAATCATCCGGGATTTCTCCCGATCTCCACGACTTTTCAAAGACCATTTGGGCATGCAGTGGCCCAGGACTAAGCCAGGCAGTTTAGAGGTTCAACCTGTACATTATTACAGGGTTACTTATTAACATTAAATTATCCCAATAATATTAACAGTAATTTTAGCATCAAATTAAGTGGGTGCTTATAAATATCTTGTTATACCACACCGTTTATTCTGACAATTTGTTTCTGAGGCCAATGTTTTTAATCTCTCGGAATCTTTGCATAGTCTCTTTAATTGTATTATATCCTTGGAGCCTGGGGAGAATAAATTTGGAAGGGATGGTTTGTAATTTGTTAATTTGTAAGGTTAACCTGTCCCTCAGCATCAGGACTAACTTCTCTTCTACCTCCTCTTCCTGGAAAGTCATAATTTGAGCCTTCTTGCTTACATTAATTTACATACGGGCCAGGTGTGTCCATTATCTGCAGCCTCTTTGTGCTACCATCTGTGGCCAGTTCTCTCCTTCTATAAGCTAGGAAATTTGCATCAACAGACACATCAATGGTTGGTTGTTTTTCTTTGAGAGTTTGAAAAATAAAATAGATAATTTTCTAACCCCTTCACACTTTTAATTATGAAGATTGGGAACAATTTTAACCATGGTGTATTTTTTCTCTGACCTTTTTTTTTTAACTTGGTATATTGTTGGGCTATCCTTTTTCTACAATGTTTGCAGGGCTCATTTAAAAATATAAAATACGTTTTTACCTAATTTTGTTGTTGTTGATCTGTTTGTTTTTAAAGCATACGACAATTAAAAAAAAAACCAAACAAACATAACCTATCATGACTCCTCCTTGAGCTCTTAATTAAGTAGCAGGTTTTGTTTATCTTTATTTTATCCTTTCTACAATAGGTGCAGATGTGTTGTGGGAAAATGCATATTCCTTCCATAGTTTAAGATCTATAACATTATATAAATCATATCCATTTTTACATAAAGTGTAACTGTTTACTTTGGGCTTACAAAGATTTCATGTACCCTATCAAAGTGATATTCTGATTATTCAGAACCACATTAAGGCTCAGTGTTCCTAACATTGCTTTTTTGTGCAGCTCACCCCTCTTGTTGCTCCAAGGGACATTGCCTTTTTGATTTTTTTTCTTTTGACAGTTCTTAATCTGTTTTGTTATAAGAAAAAATAGACTTTGTCCCCATTCTGATTCTGGCTGCTACAGCTCTAGTCCTTAATTAAAAACACATTCAACTTTATAAAGAATAGAAGTACCCAAAGGGTTAAATGCTAAATAACACTGCCAAACCACAGGAGCTGCTTGTATCTGGCAAAAGTGTCTCAGTGCTGCAACTCTGAATGAGAGATTTAAATGGGTTTTAGTGGTATTTTTGAAAAAATATCAAAACCAATTCATCTTACCCTACAAAAGAGAGTGTTGAATTATGTTCTGAAAAGCTTACATATTTAAATACATGATATAGTTACACACACAGATTCTCTTTTCTTAACATCCCTTGCAATTAAGTGCATTAATTATTTTTACACATCTATACACGCATTAGTTCCCTTTTATTCATTTGGAGGCAGTTAAGTTCCAATGGAAAACCCTTATATTCTTTTAGTGCTTGACGAAATTGTCCATATTCAAATGATTTTAATCATATTCTCTGACTGTCTGCAGCAAATATTTACAATTGATTATTTACAGACTCTACCTTTGGGAAAGGTCTATTTTCTTTCAGAATGGCTGAAAAAGAATAAAAAATCTTCTTCATATAGCACTAACATTCCCACAACTTAACTATTTAAATCCTTTCAGTCTCTGTGGTGTTAACTTCTCACTCTTTCCTTAAGTCTCTCACAAAAGCCCAAATACCACCATTCCAATATCATCCCTAGGGAATCTGGGCCCCTAGGGTTTTCCTAAGTATTCCTCCCAATATGCCCCTCTGGGCTTCCATCATGTGTTTTTTAATCTATCTGTTGCTGGCAGACTGTATTTCACTTGTCTGAGCCAAGTTCTGCTTTCCTTGCAGAACTGTCCCACTACTAATTTAGCCAGGAGAGTGGGGGCTGAAGTAGACCACACCTCTCCCTTTTATTTGTTCCTGGTCTCTCTTGTTGTTTTGGAAAGGTCATTCTGCCAGGTAGGTAGCAATCTTTTCTGACACACAGGTAATCTTATCAGTTCAGTCCAAATGACTTTAGGCTGCCCATATTCTTCACCTAATTTGTTACCCACGTACCCTAGGGCAGGGGTCAGTAACCTATGGCTCACTAGGGAGCCAGACATGGCTCTTCTGGAGCCCAACTCAACCCCCTCCCCCCAGCTCCCTCTGCAGCAGGGAGCCAGTGCTGGTGCTACAACCTTACAGCCCTCAGCTAGACTGGAACGCCAGCGCCTGCTTCCTCTCGGGAGGAGGTGGGGGTGGGTGGAGAAAGCTCCAAGCCTCCCTGCTGGATCTGGCGTGTGGGGAACGGTCTCTGTGTGCTGCCCTTTTCCTTCCCTGGGGTGTGGGGAACTGGGAACCAAAAATGGTTCCATGCATGCTGCCATTTTCTTTCCCCCAAGGCATACTTCCCTTGCAAATCCTGCCTGGTGCATGGGACCAGCCAGAGATGTGTTACGTGTGGCACGGAAGCAAGTAGTGGCCCCCCCAACCCTCATGCTCAGAACCCACACACCCCCACCAGGAACCCGGCTCCCCTAGCCTGCTCCTGACCCCAGGCCAGAAACCCTGCCCTGACAGCCTGCCCCCAGCCCACTCCTGCCTTCTCTCCCCAGCCAGACACCCTACTCCCAGCTTGCTCCTGCATCCTACTTCCCACACAGGCCTTACACCCTCACCCCCTCCTCCATCCCACCTCCCATACAGATCTTGCATCCCATCCTTTTCTCATTCACTGACAGCTCTGTCCCGCACACTTAACCCCTCATTTTCGGCCTCACCCCAGAGCCTAGAAGGTACCATAAATTCCACTAATCCTTGAACCCCAGAAGAATAAATCTAGCCTGAGGCCATGAACCTAAGTCCTTCCTGTCACATCCTGGGACTGGAGCACCAGGAGAGTGAGGTGTTTCTGTTGGGGGCCACATCAGTGATGGTTGCAGGATTTTGAGGGGTTTTTTTGCTTCTCACTTATGTGGTCCCCGCCTGATTTTTTTTCTGTGAATCAGTGGCTCTCCCTCCCAAAAAAGTTCCCTGCTCCTGCCATAAAGACAATGTTGAAACCTTGTGTTGGACATAATATTTTACTATATTTAAAAATGAAGACTGGCCAACAAGCCCCCAATTGGGGCCCAGTCCCCATCTGGCTGCAGCGTCAAAGTACTCCTGCACCCCCCCACCAATCCTGAGTCCATCATACATCTGCACCGCCTGCCCCGAACCCCTCATATTCCCATGAGGGTTGCCAGGTGTCCAGTTTTCTATTGGACAGTCTGGTATTTGCGTCCTCTGTCCTGAAGAAAAATTCAGAAAATACCGGACATGTGCAATGTTCGGTATTTTCTGAATTCCCATCTGGGCGCGGGACAGAAGCCTGGTGGGGCCGCGATTGGTGCTGGGAGCCCTATGGTCACATGCAAAAGTCGGGGGGCAGGGCGGGGCGGGGGCCGGGACTCCCAGTCACTCCCCCTGCCTGGCTTTTGCACACAACCAGAGGCTCCCAGCCTCTCCCCCGCCCGGCTTCTGCTCGCAACTAGAGGGAGTGGCTGGTGGGTGTTCGGCCCGAAGGACTCCGGTTGTGGCCAAGTGGCTGCACCCCCCTGCCAGCTCTGCTTCCCGCCCCCCTTCCTTCGGGCCCCCCTCTCCTCCTGGCCAGCCCTGCGGCCCCCAGACACACACCCCCGCCAGCTCTGCTTCCTGTCCCCCCTTCCTCCCGTCCAGCCCCGCGGCCCCCAACCCCCCCCCAGCTCTGCTTCCTGCCCTGACCCACTCCTGGCCAGCCCTGATCCCCTCCCGGCCAGTTCTCCCCCGCCCATGATCAACCGTGTTCGTTTTTTGGCGGGGTCTACCTGGCAACCCACTTCCAATAAAGCAGATGAATTTTTACTGGTGGCCAGTCAAGATTAGATCATTTTGGGACTCCAGTTTCTGCACAGTATAGTTGGCAGGATGTGTGTCAGGCAGCTCTGATTTTGGGCTGTGTTCTGGAGTTAGGTTCCAGAGGCTACGTCTAGACTGCAGGCTTCTTTTGGAAGAAGCTTTTCTGGAAGAGATCTTCTGAAAAAAATTCTTCTGAAAAAACGTACACACTGCCAAAGTGCATTGAAAAAGCAATCTGCTTTTTCAACAGTGTCCACACTGAATGGACGCTATCTGTTGAAAAAGCAGATAGCTTTTCGGATGCGCTTTGGCAGTGTGGACACTATTTCTCATGTAAGCTGTGATTACTATGGGCGGAGTTGCCACCAGGGCACCTGTGCTTTTTCCTCTTTTATTGAAAGAACTCTCTCTTCCCTGTCTACACATGCCACTTTCTGAAAGAGCTCTTTCAAAAAAGCTGTTCTCCTCATAGAAAGATTTGCCAATGTTGGAAAACCTCCTTTGTTCTTTTGATTTTTTTTTTCAAAAGAATGTGATTGCAGTGTGGACATAAGTGAGGTTTTTCTGGAAAAACAGCTGTTTTTCTGAAAAACTCTGTAATGTAGGCATACCCAGACAGATTCCTTTTGGACTCCAGTTTATATGGGTTAAATTTTACTCCTGCTTAGTTATACTTTAACCAATAACTTTAAAATTAAGTACTTTAGTAAAGTATCTTTCTTTCAATCCTAGTCCATTATGAAACAATTCTTTAACCAATCATACTCCATCACTATTTGATTTAAATCTTGCAAAATTAGTTATGCAATTAACAAACAATTAAAGAATCAGACCATAGAGGTAAATAGTAGAGAAGTGGGGACAGTACAGGCAAAACAGTAGCAGTATAGATTACACAATGCTATCAAACAAAATTTTCTTTAACGATCTTAAGGTCTATTTCTTTATCTGGGTACTACTTGAACAGGAGAACCTTGTGAACAGCCATCTGGCCATCACCACCCCTGCATTTCTGTTGTCTTCTGGAATTTTTTAAAAGTAATCTTTTTTTTTCTCCTTGTAGAAAACAGAAACCCAGGTGCAGGGCCTATTAATTTAAACATTTTACAATCCCGTTAACATTTTAATAAAATACTTTAGTTCGGTGTCTCTTAAACTGTGCTCCACAGCACACTGGTGTACCGCGAGGAAGTTGGAGGTATGCCACAGAGAACAGAGTTCAAAATGGCTGCCCTTAAAGGGATAGGGGCCTTTTTTGTGATTTTTTTTTTTGCTCAACTTCCCCCAACCTTCCCTTCCCCCCCCTTTTTTTTGGCTCAACAAAAAATCCTTAATGTTCCTCATTAAAAAAAAAATTTGGTGTTCCTCGGTCTTAAAAAGTTTAAGAAAGCATTTGCGGAAAAGAGCATCTACATTGGCACGGACGCTTTTCCGCAAGACGCGGTTTTGCGCAAGAAAGCCCCAATCGCCATTTTCGCCATCGGGGCTTTTTTGTGCAAAACAGTTTTTAGCTGTCTATACTGGCCCTCTTGCGCAAAAACATTTCCGGAAAAGGGCTTTTGCCTGAACGGGAACGTCAAAGCATTTGCGCAAGAAGCACTGATTTCGGACAGTAGAACGTCAGTCCTTTTGCGCAAAATCAAGCGGCCAGTGTAGACAGCTGGCAAGTTTTTGTGCAAAAGCGGCCACTTTTGCGGAAAAACTTGCCAGTCTAGATGCATCCCTTTAGTTTTAGAGCATGAAATTGCTAATGGTATTTTAACACTGGTATTGCAATAGTTTTTCCCTGACCAATTCCTTCAAATATTAGGCAGATTAATAGATCTCAGTGTATAAATGGAGTCATGTGGATAAATATTCCCAGGATGAATAGCTAGGACTCTCCCATCTTGCAAATATTCAAGCATATGTGTAACTTTATTGACTGAGAAGCAGTCTTGGGGCTTAAACTTAACGCAGTAAACATTCCCATACTAGCCAAAAGCATACATCTAGGGTAACGGGATAAAATGTGGAATTTTACACAACCATATTTGATATGAAAAAGTTAGGAAACTGTACAAAAAGTGCAACTTTTTACAAAAACTGTTAATTCCATAACGGTTTATCCAATTTTCCTCATTCTAGACTCTGATCATGCCAGGAAAATGTCATATAAATATATTTAGTTTTAGCAAAATAAGGTCCCAATTCTGCAATTCTCTCTGTACAGACCAACCCTTATATTTGTACAGGGCCTACTTAAAATCAGTGGGGCTCTGTGGGGGCACAAGGGTCTATACTAGCTGCTATGATTGGGCAAGAGTCTTCAATCTATTTTACACTGGAGAGCTATCTTGGTTTTGAATGTGTTTCCAATGATCTTTATCATTCATTATCACACAGTAGCTTCTGTTAATAGTTTTAACTTTATCTTTATAACCTATCTTTAACTGTGTAACTAGACAAACATATCTGAAAGCTTTTTGTAAAGAAAACCAACATGCGGTAGCCACAGCCCTTCAGTAGTTTCACTTCTACTGTTAGGAAGGATGTACTTTGATTACACTTCTAATACTTTATTGACTGTAGATATATGAATGTGATTTTACAGCCCAGGGAAGTCACTCATGTTTACAAGGTAGATAAAACTGTTGTATATAACTTGTTTATCTTTCATTGAGGGGTAGTACAGATATAAGCATAATTTATGTAATCAGACAGGGTGTAAAGTATAATATAAAATGACAAACTAATGTATCCTTTTGAAAGGAATCTACCACCATTGTCCATTAACCCTCCTAATAACCAACTGCAACTAATTCAATATTAGGGGCTGGCTCAGTGGACTATGTAAAAGCAGTATTTGATGCAGTAGCCTGCCTCTAACACAGCCAACCAAAATGAACATACTACACATTTATGCTGTCCAGTTCAAAGGCCTTGCCTCCAAAACCCAATCATATTTGTTGTATGCAGCAAGTAAACTTGTCAGCTGATGGAGCACTATTGGGGTGACTAAAGATAAGGAGGCTTAGTGAAAGGTCAATGATTTTGGACCATGCTTTTGCAAAAGTCTAGCATTACCCTAAATATTAGTGTAGAAATCACATCAAATACTGGAGAAACTGATCACCTTCATTCTTTCACTGTAATGAACTGGCTCCAACAAAAAACCCCAAACCCCCAAAACACCAAACCCAAGGGAGCTGGGGAGAGAACAAGAGGGAGACTTCAACCTCCTAGAAATAATTGAATATACTTTTTACAGTGTGAGGCATAAGTGCCTACTCTGGATTCTCTAGGGCTGGAACACTCATAGGGAAAAGTTAATAGGTTCAGAGCATCCACTGGCAGCCAAGCTAACTGCTTTTTTTCCCTCGCCCCCAAGTCTCTCACGTGCTGCTGCTGGTCTCACGGACCAACTCCTCCTCTATACTCCCAGCACTTCCAAAGAGCCATGAACAACTGATTCGTGGCATTCAGGAAACTCTGGGGGGAGGGGCAGTGAGGATGGGACACACAAGGGCTACGTCTACACTGGCCCCTTTTCCGGAAGGGGCATGTAAATTTCAGCAGTCGTCGTAGGGAAATCCGCGGGGGATTTAAATATCCCCCGCGGCATTTAAATAAAAATGTCCGCCGCTTTTTTCCGGCTTTTAAAAAAGCCGGAAAAGAGCGTCTAGACTGGCCCCGATCCTCCGGAAAAAGTGCCCTTTTCCGGAGGCTCTTATTGTAAGAATAAGAGCCTCCGGAAAAGGGCACTTTTTCCGGAGGATCGGGGCCAGTCTAGACGCTCTTTTCCGGCTTTTTTAAAAGCCGGAAAAAAGCGGCGGACATTTTTATTTAAATGCCGCGGGGGATATTTAAATCCCCCGCGGATTTCCCTACGACGACTGCTGAAATTTACATGCCCCTTCCGGAAAAGGGGCCAGTGTAGACGTAGCCTTGGATGACGAGCAGGAAAAAGGTGAGGCAGCAGTTTGGGGGAAGGGGTGGAGTGGGAGCACTGTGGGGACAGAGAGAGGCAGAGTAGGGGTGGGGGCTTGGCTAAAAGTTGAAGTAAGGGCAAGGCCTGGAGCAGGTTGGGGGCTGAGCACCCCCTCAGCTAGAGGGAAAGTAAGCACCTCTTGTATGAGGGGCTCTCATTCTATGGCAGAGTACCAGAGAAATATCTATGTGAAATATGGAATCTAAAATACCCATTAAAACTTTATGCACTAAACCCCTTTACTAGCTGGACTCTCCAACACTATTCTATCAGGGTATGTCTACACTTGCACCCTCTTTCGAGAGAGGGATGCAAATGAAGACATTTGAAATTGCAAATGAAGCCATGATTTAAATATTCTGTGCTTAAATTTGCATATTCGCGTTATGGCGCTATTTCGAAATAACAGACACTGTTAAGACGCGGTTATTTTGAGAGAAAACCCTTCTCTAGAAATAAACCTTATTCCTCATACAATGAGGTTTACCAGTTATTTTGAGAGAAGGGATTTTCTCTCAAAATAACTGCGTCTTAACAGCGTCTGTTATTTTGAAATAGCACTATTTTGAAATACAGCCGGTCCCCAAGTTATGAACGGGTTATAGGCCAAACACTTGGCTGTAACTCAAAATGTTCGTAAGTCGGACCCCATTGAGTTACATTGCAACTGCACTGTTTGTAAGCGCAGGTCGCGTTCATAACTCGGGGACCGCCTTTACAACCGCTTAATGGGAGCTTTGGTCGTAAATGCGAACGGTTAAATTTAATGTTTGTAACGCAGGGACCGGCTGTAGCACTATAATTCAAATATGCAAATGAAGCATGGGATGTTTAAATCCTGACTTCATTTGCAATTTTGAAAGTCTTCATTTGCATCCCTCTCTCGAAAGAGGATGCAAGTGTAGACATACCCTCACAGAAGCTGAATGGAAGAGATCAACTGAACTATCTAATGCAGTGGTTCTCAACCAGACATGCGTGTACCATGAGGATAAACAGAGGTCTTCCAGGGAGTACAACAATACATCTAGATATTCAGCTAGTTGTACAACCAGCTACATAAAGCTCTAGCGAAGTTAGTAGAAACCAAAATTTCATACAGACCATGCCTATTTATTTTGTTCTAGCCTATAAACTCTACATTGAAAGGTAAGTACAATATTTATATTCCAGTTGATTTGTTTTATAACTGAAAAAATAAGAAGGTTAGTACTTTTTCAGAGGGCTGTGGCACTCTTGTATTTTTATGTTTGATTTTGTAAGCAAGTATTTGAGTGGTAACTTGGGGGCAATGCTTCTTCTTTTTTTTTTTTTTTTTTTTTAGAAAAAAGGTGCCGGTACTCCGGAGGGGAATGCCATTCATTTCTGGTATGTTGGGAAAATAGGTGCCAGTACACCATACCAGGGCGTATTGTCACAAAAAACACTGCTTTTAGGTATGCAAAACAAATCAAACTCCTGAAAGAGTAAAGTAGTCTGGAAAGACTAAAAGTCACTGATCTAGTGCATACTTCTCCCAGCATACATAAATGTTCTTTATATAATAGCTGTTTTGTCCAGAATAACTTTAAATGATGTGGCTTCCATAATTTCCGCCAAGGAGATTATTCCACATGATTTCACTGTCAAGAAGCAGCTTGTTGCTGCTGCAGCTTTTGTTGTTTGTTTGTATTTTGGTGGTGGTGGTGGGGGGTTGGTGGGTTTTTTTTTGAAAGCTGACTTTTTTTTCCTTACTCTTTTTGAAGCAGCAGCTAATTAGAAATTCCTCTGTTCTTCCTCAATCATTCATTTTTTATCATACAGAGGTCAAGGCATATTAATAGCTGCTGTATGACTCAGAGTTGCTAACTCAAGGGGATCCCTTCATACTGAGATCTGCTGGTGTCCCGGGCTAAACTGTCGCTGTACAAGAAAGCACATTTCCTATCAAACAATCAGAATAAAACTGCAAAACACAAACAGCTGAGTCTCCCTCAGTATTTTCATTCCCGTTTTTCTCCAGAAGCATTCTCTCTTTGTTGCTACTCTCTCCTATCATGGTCGAAGGAGGAACTGAAGAAGAAGAATATTCAACCTGTGGAAAGTCTGAGTCTCTTGTCCATACCCCATGAGTGATAGAAAAGGAGTCAGAGGCTGAAAATTCCTTTTCTTCCCCCATACTACAAAATCCTAAAATGCATGAAGCAGCATCTTAATTGCTTTCGTGTTCGCATATGGCAAGGGAGGGTGTAGGAAGACAGTCAAGGTGATCCTGGAAGAGCAGTGTTTTGAACCTCTGTTTGCTTTCTGAACCTTCCCTTTCTCCAAGAGGGCGGGTGTCCTAAAGCAGTGTTTCTCAACTAGTGGTATGAGTACCCTTATGGGTACTTGAGAGAATGCTGGGGGGTATTTTAACAACTGAAATTTAGAGAACTGAATTTTCTTTAAGTTTTATAGTGCTTTATTATTTTTGTCCTTTTTACACCCATAAATTTAATTGCCTGCCCAGCTACGATTAAGTTGTTTAAACAAATGTGTTGCAATGCTAGAAAAAAATTGTGTTGGAAAACTGTAGGTACTGGGGGTACTTTTTTTTGAAAAAGGGGTACTTTATAAAAAGTTGAGAAACACTGTCCTAAAGCAATCACTTTCTTTTATGGTGGGCAACACTAACCAGACTAGCCAGGGTTAGTCTCACTGAACCTGCAAGTGTTGGCAGAGGCTGGTGTACTTAGGAGGAAAAGAGATGGCTGGAGTGTAGTGTGAGCACCCTCACACTTATTATTGAGTCATCCAAGTACATAACCTTCTTTGCCATGGTCCAGGGAAGCTATTTTTAACAGGAGAAATCTGTGGTAATGATTGCATTCCTTCTGAATTCCAAGTACATTTATAATTAGCGCTCCATGTCTGTCATGGAAATCACAGATTCTGTTACCTCCATGATTTCTGCAGCTACCATTGTAGCTAACCATAGAGCTCCTCAAGCACCTGGCTTGGGGCAGGGGGAGGCAGTCACTTGGGTGGCTCCAGGGACCGCCATATCAGCCATTGCCTGGGGCTATGTCTACACTACACTGATACACGCAATTTGCGTACCTTTTTCTGATAGTTTTTTCAGAAGAGTTTCTTCTGAAATTTGGCACGTCTACACTGGGCCAAATTTTGAAAAAGTCTCCTCTCAGAAGAGCCCTTCTTCCTTGTGGGAGGAGGAAGACAGGGCTTCCAAAAGAGCACGTCTGCTCTTTCACAAAAAAAGGCGGAAGAGCAGACACATTCCCTGAACGCAGTGGTGTTTTTCTGGGATACCGAAAAACACCATAGTGTAGACATAGCCTGTGTCGCCCCAGTCAGTGGTCCCAAAGTGGCTGCCCAGAGCAGCTGCAGTCTGCTTGCCCTGGCAGTGGTCCCTGGGAAGGCCACTGGAGCAGCCACAGTCCTCATCCCTCAGGCATGTAGACACTAGAGCAGCTGTGCTCCACTGACTTTGGCAGCAGTCTCACAAGCAGGCAGGCAGCCAGAGTAACCATGATCCCTTGGCCCTAGTAGCAGTTCCCAGGTGGCCAGACAGCGTAGTCATGGTCCACTGGCCCTAGCAGCAGTCCCCAGGTGGGTAGGCAACCAGAGCAGCCATGGTCACAGCAGCGGTCCCCAGGCAGCCGACTAGAGCAACCATGATTGTGGCCCTGTGCATGTGGGGCTGCTGGCTCTGCCCTTCACCCAGCAGTGATATTCCAACTACTAAGATTTAATGATGGGTATTTTTAGTAAGAGTCATAGACATGTCACAGGCTATAAATTTTTGTTTATTGTCCATGACCTGTCCATGACTTTTACTAAAAATACCTGTGACTAAATCATAGCCTTATAATTCTCTTATTTGTCTGTATAATATGTTTTAACAAATTACTGGCATGCCAATTGTCCCCTGCTTTAGGAAATGTTAACATTCTAATCTTTCCCAGTGCCCTTTAATCTCAAATCATCCTTCCAACCTTTAATCATTTGTCTTGGCACAATGTTTACTCAAGATAGTAACCTTGCCTTATTTATATAGTATTTTCATTTAGATTACTCTTTTCAGCTATATTTACTTGCATAAGCTTCAGTTTAGTGGCTGGGAAGGAATTATTTTCTGTTTGTTCAACATGAAATGTTTTGAATCGCATATTTACAAATCATGGCCCTATTCATCAAATATTCATGCACAACTTTGATAATGCTACCCAGTTGAATAAAGTACAATTGGGCCTATGCCTTTTTTAAGATGGCTAGGTATGCAAAAGAAGCTACAGCTTCCTATGAAAAACTACTCAGGCATGATTGTTAATGCATAAATATAAGAAAAAATACTAAAATAAGAATATTACATGTATTCTGTGAAGACCACAATTTTACATTTTTTTTTCCTAGAAGTCAAAAGAATTTGCATTCATGTGTTTGCATGTGGCCAACAAAACAGCTGTGTCCTACAAGACTTTCAGGCCTAACTTTGCACTGAAATCAATAGGAGTATTCACAAAGTGTGAACCACAAACGAATGTGGGCACCTAGATTCTAGATTTAGTATCTGCTAGTTAGCTCCACTATACTGTCAAGGCATGACCCCGCTAATTTAGGTACCCTCACTCCTTCCCATTCCTAGGGCTCTGAGTGAAAACTTACCATATCCTGTTTCTGGGGCTTAGGGACACCCATACTCCCTTGCTATGGCTCAGAGTGTAACCTGCTTAATTTAAGTATCCTTCCTATCTCCATTTCCTAGGGCTCAGTGTATAATCTTCTGTGGGTTTGTGCCACAAGGTCTTCTACCATTGAAAAAGTCTTAAACAGTATTATCCTTAACTCCTATTTTTTTAAAGAGTTACCAAAACAGAATATACACACTAAGCACACACTGTTCACCACTCCCATAAGGCACACATGTTCCTGGGGGCCAATCAGGATCAGCTCATCTCCAGATACATAGCTCCAGATTCATAGCTGGCAGAACATTGATGCCTGGCAGCTCTTGATCTTGGGCTGTGTTAATGTCCAGCGAGATTCCTTTTGGACTCCAGTTTACAGGCAGTCCCCGGGTTACGTACAAGATAGGAACAGTAGGTTTGTTCTTAAGTTGAATCTGTATGTAAGTCGGAACTGGCATCCAGATTCAGCCGCTGCTGAAACTGATCAGTTTCAACAGCGGCTGAATCTGGATGCCAGTTCCGACTTACATACAGATTCAACTTAAGAACCCCAGGCGTCCCCAAGTCAGCTGCTGCTGAAACTGATCAGCAGCTGATTCCAGGAAGCCCGGGGCAGAGCAACTCTGCCTCGGGCTTCCTGTAGTCAGCCGCTGGTCAGTTTCAGCAGCGGCTGACTTGGGGACGCCTGGGGCAGAGCAGCTCGGGTGCTGCCGGGTTGGTCCAGTAGCGCCAAGGAGCGGTGCTGCAGGACCAACCGGCAGCGCCCCACCTGCTCTACAACAGGCCCCGGGCTTTGCTACACCACAGGCCCCGGGCTTTGCTCCACGTCTCCCTGGTCTGCTCGGGGGGGGGTGGGGGGACACTAGCTGCGTCCTCTCCCCCCCCCCCCCCAGCAGACCAGGGAGATGCTGAGCAAAGCGGCGGAGGACCCGGGCCAGACCACAGTGCTTCCAGATCAGCTGGAAGCGCCGCGGGTCCGGCCCCGGGTCCTCCGCCGCTTTGCTCAACGTCTCCCTGGTCTGCTGGCTCCCCCAGCAGACCAGGGAGACGGGGAGCGGCTTTTCTCACCCCGGAGGAGGCGGGCGGCGGGACCAGGTGTCCCGCCGCTCCAGTCCTCCGGGGCGAGAAAATCCCCATTCGTAACTGCGGATCCGACATAAGTCGGATCCGCGTAACTCAGGGACTGCCTGTATATAGTTAAACTTGACTCCTGCATAGCTCTATCTTAACCAATCATTTTAAATTAATATACTTCAAAATAGGAGTTTTCAACAATCTTAGTCCATTATAAAACAATTCTTTAACCAATTATACCCCACCACCTTAGTTGATTTAAATCTTGTAAAATTAGTTATGCTCAGTGCTTTTTTTGTTTAAGGAAAGAGAAAAAAAAAAAAAAAGGTGCCGGTACTCCAGGGGAAAAGTTGCGGATATCTGACTGGAGGTGCTGGTACCGCGTCTGGAAGTGCCATTACCGCGTACCAGGCAGTACCATCACAAAAAAAGCACTGGTTATGCTACAGACAAAAATAATTAACGAATCAGACCATACAGGTAAACAATAGAGAAGTGGGTATCATACAGGCAAAACAAAGTATAGATTTCACAAACATAACTGTTGTTAAGAGAGGGGGAATTGGATGTGAGTCTCATTTGCTATGACAGTGGTTCGTGAACCACTGGGTGCCAGGCTATGGCAACTTTGGGGGTATGCTGCTCAGTGCCTCCCCTCCCACTGCAGCTCTTGGGAGAGGCGTGCCCTCTCAGCCAACCAGCACTGGGGTCTCCTCCAGGACATGGAAGAGTGGTTTGCTGCATGGCTGGAGGGCCGTGCAGAGCCCAGCATGGCAGCCTTAGAGCAGCCACAACCTGGGCAGCATCACTCAACTAGCAGCGGGAGGCAGTGCAGGGCTAGGTGAGGGGGGCAGGGCTAGTGCTGAGGGGGCTCTAAGAGGCAGGGGGCTGGCACTGGGGGAACTCTGAGGGCAATGCTAGTACTGGGGAGTTCTCAGGGGTAGACAGGGCTCTAAGACAGGTAGCTGACACGGGGGCACTGGGTGTCCAAGGTGAGGAGCTGGCAATGGGGAGTTCAGGGGGCTGGGTTGTGCCCTGACTCCCAGAGCTGCCGTGAACAGTCAGCTACAGCTGTGGCAGCTGCTTACATTGTGGTGGTCACTAGCACTGAAGCTGGCTGTTCACAGCCAATATGGGGGCCAGGGCTTTTGGTGGGCCAGCAACATGCTATTTGCATTTTAATTATTTGCATAATGAACATGCAAATGAGATGTTACTGGTCTGCCAAAGCTTGTGAATAGGTTTGCTGGGCTGCAGAATAAAAAAGGTTGGGAACCACTGTTCTAGGTGATTTGGCTAAAAGGTATAAAATGGCCATCACTTCTGGCTATTTTGTGTGGAGTATGACGGATGCTCGACTCATTCCCACAAATTTCAGAGGGGTAGCTGTTAGACTATGTTATGTTGACTTCAGCGCCCCCTTTGTCAGCATCTTTGATTATAATGTTAGAATTGTTTTTGATGCTGTTAAACAAAGACCTCAACTGAATTACTTGCTACATTCCATATCTTAATGACATAAAAAGCCAAATACCAGGGATGTGTCTACATTGGCAAGATTTTGTGCAAAAGCAGTCGCTTTAATGCAAAATCTTGCCACCTGTCTACAATGGCCGTGAGTACTTGTGCATGAACACTGACGTTCTAATGTATAAAATCAGTGCTTCTTGCGCAAATATTCTGACGCTCACGCTCAGGGATAAGCCCTCTTGCGCAAGAGGCCAGTGTAGACAGGCAACATGAATTTCTTGCACAAGAAACCCCGATGGCTAAAATGACCATCGGACCTTTCTTGCGGAAGAGAGCGTCTACACTGGCATGGATGCTTTTGCGCAAAAGCACATCTCTTGCACGAAGGCACATGCCAGTGTAGACGCTCTCTTGCACAAATACTTTAACGCAAAAACTCTTGCGTTGAAAGTATTTGTGCAAAATCATACCAGTGTAGACGTAGCCCAGGGCTATGTCTATACTGTGCTCTTTTGCCTAATTTGCATACTTAATGAGCTGCCATTTTTGCACAAGGGGCTTTTTAGCAAAAAGGAGCTGTCCACACTGCTCCTTTTTGTGCAAAAACCCCCTCTTGTGCGAAAAGTAGCAGTGTAGAAGGCTCCTTTTTGCACAAGCCCCTTGCACAAAATGACAGCTCATTAAGTAGGCAAATGAGGTGCAGCAATATTCACCACTTCACCTCATTTGCATATTTTCTTGTGCAAGAATGCACTATAGACATAGCCCAGGTACTTAGAACCCTCTCAATTAGCTTCATTTAGCATGGAAACTGATTATTTTCCCCCATTTTTTCTCCTTTCCTTTCCCTCCCCATCCCATTTATCTGGAACCTGGACCCCTTAAACTCCATTCATCTGAAGAAGTGGGTTGTACCCACAAAAGTTCATGATACCATCTACATTTTTTGTTAGTCTCTAGGATGCTGCAGAACTATTTTAAAGTTTTTTTTCATTCCTATAAGAAATGCTGTGCCTATTGAAGTGTGGGAAGTGAATGGGCACAAGCCTGCCCATGTTTGAAGCCCCCCTCCTCCCTCAGCCTAAGCTACTGAACTGGGATTCAAATAATTACAGGGACACAATGGAAAAAATAAGTCAGAGTCACAGGAACATGATCTGGAAGGGGACATAGAGCAGAGAACCTTGGACAATGCCTACTGCTCCACAAAGGTTTCTCTAGGGAACCAGTGGACAGGAAGTGTTGAAAGTGCCTAAGCTATCCAACTTTAGGTGGTAGGTGCCTGTTCATGAATTGCTAAGCCAAGATAGGTATCTCCCTGGAGTTCGGACTTTTGTCCCCATGACATAAGGAGCACTTAGCCCAAACCCCTGTTTGGTGTCTCCCATGGGCTAGCATGGATGGGTCCCTGCTAGCGTGCTGGCTTTACTTGATTGCATTCTTCGTCACTCTTCTTTCCATTTCATTGTATAGGGTTTTGTGGATTGCAGTGTTATTCCCACCTACAAGTTATGCCCTGTAACACTCAGCTTTGCAACATAAGACTCTTTGTAGATTCCAACTACAGTGCTTAAAGATGTGAATTTTTGTAAGAACTGGGTTGAAGAGTTAGCAATGCCCAGCCTGTACAACCATTAGGGAACTGTGGCTTCATCCACCCCTCCGTAGGCACAGATTTTCTCATTTCTCTGGAGGAGCTCAACTCCTATTGCACCCCTTCCCCAAGGCCCAGCCCTTTCTGCCCCCACTCTGCTTTGTTCCATCTCCACCCCCAACATACCCTCCTCTCACGCCACCACCTCCCAGCATCTCCTGCTCACTATTGAACAGCTGATCCACAGCAGGTGGGAGATGATATGAGGGAGAGGAAAGAATCACAGCTGTCAACATTCAGGAGAAATAAGCCCCCAAAATTCAGGTCAATGCCATTTTAAAATGAACCCCAAATGAACCCTGTCCATTTTTTTGCTCTGAAATGCCTGGTGACAAGTGCCAAACAAGCCAATTCTCTTTTTGGGTGGCACTCTCTCCTCCCCCCTCCCCAAAATAAGCCCCAAACAAGCCATATTTCAAAAGTGGTGTTTGCTGTCTGTGTACAAATTTTTTAAAAAAGTGTCCCTGTCCTCAACCCAATCCCCCAGTACACATCAAACCAATAGATCAAACCTACATGCATCTGACAAAGTGGGTCTTTGTCCACGAAAGCTTATGCTCCAATACATCTGTTAGTCTATAAGATGCCACAGGACTCCTTGTTGCTTTTATCAAACCAACAGGCAACCCTGCAGAGAGGGCACCTACCAGGCCAGCACCACATGGCTGGCAGAGAGATGTGAGCCAGCAAGCACATTTCCTCTCCAGCCCAAACTTCCCATACCCACAACTACACACCAAATCAACCTCCAACCATATACCTCTCCCTTCCTCCCAAACCTACCTAGTTACAGCTCCTTGGGGAGGGGTGGGGGAAGAGGCACAAAGTTCTACCTATCAGGAGGACTTCAGGGGTTGTTTGGTGGGTCTGAGTCTGTGAGTAACTCAACCCTTCCCTCCTTCCTCTGCTGGCTCTTGGTTCCCTACATTCTTCCCAAAGAATTGATTGGCAGGGTCCACTGGCAGGTGGGAGGAGCTAAGGCAGTGATGAACAATAAAGTGGTGGTAATTCACGAGGGGTAGGCCCTGGCAGGCCTCTGCCACTATATTTACCTCAATCTCTGCAGATACTAGTGATCACAGCTCCCACTGGCTGCAGATCACCATTGCTGGCCAATGGCAGAGGCAGGAAGCGGCACAGATCGGGATATCACTTCTGCAGCTCCCATTAGCCAGGAACGGCAATCCATGGCCAACGGGAGCTGTGATTGCCTGTACCTGAGGAGGCACAGGTAAATATAGTGGTGAGGGCCTACCAGGAGCAATACCTGGAAGACCAGATCCAGTCTGCTGGCTAGTATTTGCTACCCCTGTGCTAAAGGGAGGAACTGCTTGGGAGGACCCACCTGTGGGTGCTGAGTACTCCTTTTTCTTCTCCATGGGTGTTCCAGCCTTGGGGCATCCACGGAGTCACTATTCCATCCTAAAGTCCCAGGTTCAGAGGCAACAACCTTCCATGACTGAATCAGCTTCTCCAAAGTATCTCCAAACAGGACTCTGCAGAGCCTCATTCCCTTCAAAGTGTGTGTGTGTAAGAGTCTGCCTGTACAGAGGCGAATTCTGGATGGGCACATGATTGCCTAAGGTGTTAACCAAAAATAAATAGGAACTTATAAGAAGCTTTCATGTGACAGAATGTTTCCAAATGGAGCACTCAGAAAGATGTTACTCACAAAGCACGTTTATCATGGTACAACTGTTTGAATGAAAAGGTGGGCAAGGTAAGATCTTTTACTGACTAACCAGTTGGTGGAAGACACAAGCTTTGAAACCACATCAAAAATTTAAAAAACAACAGAGTCCCGTAGCAGCTTAGTGACTAATAAAAAAAATGTAGATAGTACCACGAGCGTTTGTGGGTCCAACACACTTCTTCAGGTGAGCAGAGTTAAGGGGTCCAGGGTACAAATAAATAGCGGAGAAAGGGGATTGGGAGGGAAAGAAAATGGGGAAAAATATTGTCAGTGTCCATACTAAATGAGGCTAATAGTGGACACCCTAATTGACAATACTTGCCCCATTTTTCCCCTTCTTTCCCTCCCCATCTCCTCTCTTTCTTTGCTATTTATTTGTACCTAGACCCCTTACCTCCCTTCACCTGAAGTGGGTTGTGCCTAGGGAAGCTCATAATACTTTCTACATTTTTGGTAGTCTGTAAGGTGCTGCAGGAGAACTATTTCTTGTGTTTTAAATTTTCAGATACAGACTAACACAACTAGCCCCCTGAAACTTTTAAACTACATCAAGTTCTTCATGGCTCTGTACCTTGAAAGCCAATCAAAGATACCTGTATTACCTCCCCTGTCCCACCTTGTGTCTCTAATACTCTTGCCCAAACACAGCTCCTGGGAACCACCCAAAAAGCCAACGTGGGACATGCCACATACAGGGGCGCTCGAAAACTTATATGGTGGAAGTGCTAAGAGACATTCAACCGAACTGTGAACCTTGTATACAGGCAGTCCCCGGGTTACGTACAAGATAGGGACTGTAGGTTTGTTCTTAAGTTGAATTTGTATGTAAGTTGGAACTGGTACATATTGTAGGGGAAACTCTAGCCAAACATTTCTCCAGAGCTCAGTTTTATTCTCCCACACCTCACTTCCCTCAATCCTTTATTCTCAAGCTGAGGTGTCTGCTGAGAAAAGCCGCTCTGCGTCTCCCTGGTCTGCTGGGAGGGGGAGCACTAGCTTCGTGTCTCCCTGGTCTGCTGGGGGGAAACAGCTAGTGCGGGGTTGCCTCACCCCGTTTGTAAATAGGGATCCGATGTAAGTCGAATCCATGTAACCCGGGGACTGCCTGTATAATGGAAATCCCTGCAGAGGATTGTACCAGAACTCCAACTTCCAGCAGCGCCTCTGGACACACGAGCATTAGAGGTGGAAAATGTGTTCTCTATCCCCTATGCCTGCGAGCCCAGTCCACGTGTGCCAAGACCTTGCTGGAAAGCCAGGGCCAGGAGAAATACATGAGCGGGGACTGGTCCCAGCAAAGGTATGACACGAGCCGCTCCTGCCCGCCCCACAACACCGCTTCTCCCAGGGCCGAGACCCGTTCTGCCGCTGTGTACTTGTACTTGCGAGACTTCCAGCCCACGGACACGCCGGGTCCCCTGCTGCCAGCCGCGCGCTCTCGTTCCCCACCTCGCGTCTGGCCAGCAATGCGGGAGATAAGGGCAGCGGCTTCGCCGTGGCTAGTGCGCAGTCTCAAGCCTCTCGCGCATGCTCCGTAGTATCGACGGAGGAAAATCTAAGCGGCCGCCGCCACCGCCATATTGCGTAGCTGTCAGCGGCGGCGCTTTGCGTGTCTCCTGCAGCGACCCTCCAAAGAGCCGCCCAGGGTGGCCCCCAGCGCCTGCTGCCCGGCCGCGGAGGGGCCTGCGCGGGGACCGGCTACAGCTGGCTACTGAGAGCGCATCGGAGAACGGCGGCAGCGAGCCCCCGGCAGAGCCCCCGCCGGGGAGCGCAGCGCAGGTGAGGGGGGCGCGGGCAGAGCTGGGGAGGGGGTTGGTATCTGCGCCGTGTCTGTGCTGCCGCCTTGCAGGCCGCGTTCGCCCCGCCTCCTTCTCCGCTGCTTCCCGCCAGCCTGGAGCCAAGGGGGGCTGGTCTTGGGAGCGCGAACCTGGCAAACAGTCCGTTATCCGAGTAGTGGGGGCTGCCTGCCTGGCCCGTGTGCCCCGCCCGGGCGGGGGGTGTCTGCCTGGCCCATGTGCCCCCCTCCCGCGGGGGCTGTCTGCTTGCCTGGCCCGTGTGCCCCCCTCCCGCGGGGGCTGTCTGCTTGCCTGGCCCGTGTGCCCCCCTCCCGCGGGGGCTGTCTGCTTGCCTGGCCCGTGTGCCCCCCTCGCACTGGGGGGGTGTCTGCCTGCCTGGCTCGTGTGCCCCCCGCCCGCACCGGTGGGGGTTGAGTGCCTGCCTGGCCCGTGTGCCCCCTCCTCCCGACTGCTTGTGTCGTCTCGGCCACGTCCCGCCACGGGTGTCGCCCCCTCTCCCGTAATCCTTTCTCCAGAGCTCTGTGCCCCACAGCGCTGTCTCCTCCCCGCAACACCCCGGCTCTCCCCCCTCACCTGTGTCACTCCCTGCCTCTGTCAAGCTGCTCGCCACCTCTCCCTGCTCTGTGGTTTTCGGCCCATTATGGTTCTCGGCCCCATTATGCGCTCAGTGGTCTGCCCGCAGCCTCCTGTCGCTGCCCGTCCCCCTCGGAGACCGCAGGAAGAGGTGGGTGGGTTTTGGGGAGAAGAGGTTTGGGTGGCTGCCGTTGTAGGGCTAAAGCCGGTGCAGGATTGGCTACTTGTTGTAAGGAGGATGATACTATATAACACACTCCTCTCGTCAAATAAAATACCCACCTAACCTGCGCGGTCCAGGAACAGGAGGCGGCCACGGCACCGTGCAAGTCGCACTAGGAGTGAAGAGGTATCTGCTGGCGTGTCAGGTTCAGATACATTCTCTCCCCCCACCCCGCCTCGCCTGCAGAATCTGGGTGTTTTGAGAGTTGGGGGAGCTTTGAATTTTTAAATCGCTCCGGCTTGAAACTAGAGCTCACTCCTTATTTTAAAAATAAGTTTGAAGTGATTTAGTACATAAAGCATATCGAGGTGGGGGGAGAAGAAGAGGTAGTTGATCCTTTGAAAAAACCAAGGTACAGCATGTAAAATTCCACTGCCTTGTAACTGCTTTCACTAATAATTTCCCAGGGCTTTTTAACTCTTGATGTTCTTGTAGAAAATCAGTTTGAATCAATAAATAGACAAATATGGAGGAATAGTAAGGAATTAATTCATAAACATGTGCCATGAAGTGTACATGCTTACACTGGATAAACAGTGCCTTGTATAAATAATGCAAATCTTTGTTTTCAACCTTACCATTAAAACCCAGCAAAGTCAAGGAAATTTAAAGCAGGAAAACATAGTGTTTAACTGTGTAATTCCTTTGCTCTTGTTGGCTTTATCAGCTTGGATATTTAAAAACACTTGATGTCATTGCTAATGCAACTGATTTTGCTAATTTTTGTAAGGAAGTGTGAAGTTGCATTTGCTTCACTAAAGTATTGGTAATGGAGAATTTGATATTACTATGAACATTGTGTTTGTTTGAAAGGCATTTTTGTTCTGAATAAGAATGCCATACTAGGTAATATCAAAGGTCCATCTAGCTAGCCAATATCCTGCCCTCCAACAATGGCCAATACCAGGTGCCCCCCAAAGAATGAACAGAACAGGTAATCATCAAGTGATCCCTCCCCTGTCACTCATTCCTAGCCTCTGACAATCAGAGGTTAGGGACATCATTGTTACCCATCCTGGCTAATAGCCATTGATGGACTTAATCTCCATGAATTTATTTAGGATTTTGTTTAACCCTGTTAAAGTCCTGGTCTTCACAATATCCTCTGGCAAGGAGTTTCACAGGTTGGCTGTGCATTGTGTGAAGGAAATACTTCCTTTATTTGTTTTAAACCTGCTACCTGTTAATTTCATTTGGTGACTCTTAGTTCTTGTGTTATGGGAACAGTAACTTTTCCTCATTTACTTTCTCCTTACCAGTCATGATTTTATAGACCTCTATCATATCCCCAGTTAGTCTCCTCTTTTCTAAGCTGAAAAATACCAGTTTTTAAATCTCTGCTCATATGGTATCAGTTCCAAATCTCTAACAATTTTTGTTGCCTTTTTTCTGAAATTTTTCAAATGCCAAGGTATCTCTTTTCAGATGAGGCGACCACATTTGCCTGTACTTAAGATGTGGGCATACCGTGGATTTATATAGTAGGGATGTTAGATATTGAATAATTGTGTAACTGTATCAAAATGTTGCGGTTACACAATTATTCAGTAGTCCCTGGGGTCAGTCCCTGGGGTCAGAGCTGACAGCCATTGTGCTCCTGGCCCCCTTCACAGGGAGCACACTGCACTACTGCACAGGGGCGGATGAGAGTGCCGCGGGGACCAGGGCAGCGCCGCAGGGCAGCGCCACGGGGCCCCGGGCAGCAAAATTTCGCAGGGCCCCTACTTTGACACGGCTCATGCGCAGGGCCTTGGGAAGCATGGGGCCTGGGGCAGCTGTCCCACTCGCCCTGCCCTAAATCCGCTGCTGCTGCTGCACCTGATACAGAGGGAGCAGCATGGGGCAGAATCAGCCCCTATCTGCTGGGGCCCAAGCTCCCCACAGATAGAGGCTATGTTGGCATCCCACAAAGCAGCTTCTGTCTGCAGAGAGCCTGCCCCCTCCAGCCCCACATTGCTGCCTCTGGGCAGGCAGTTCCATGGAGCCACTCCCATGCTACCTCAGCCCCAGCAGTCACCTTGTGGCCTGTCCCAGGAGCAGCTACCACATGGCGCTAACCCAATTCCAGCCCTTCCACAGGGCTGAAGCTGGAGCCAGAGCCATGTGGTGACTTCCCAGCTGTTTTGTTCAGTGGCCCCAGCCACTGGAGGAGCCGATGCTGTAGCCAGGCAGTCCTACTGTCACAGCCACACAATTTCGGGCTGAGGCTGGAGGCGCCAATGCCATGGCCATGTGGTCCCGGGTTGGCCCCTGAGGAGCTGCTGCCTCAGCCCCAGTGCTGCCTCCTACTGCTGGGGTACAGTGCAGCCTAACCTACTGCCGGGGAAGGGAGAGGGCTTCAGTGGCAGTGTGGGTTTCCCGCTGTGTGGGGAAAGAGAGGGGCCAGATCTCACTGTGTGCTGCTCAAAATTGGCTTGTGTACCCTTTATGGCACATGTGCCATAGGTTTCTGACCCCTGACGTATGTAGTACAGGCAGTCCCCGGGTTACGTACAAGATAGGGACTGTAGGTTTGTTCTTAAGTTGAATCTGTATGTAAGTCGGAACTGGCGTCCAGATTCAGACACTGCTGAAACTGACCGCCAGTTCTGACTTACATACAGAATCAACTTAAGAACCCCAGGCATCCCCAAGTCAGCTGCTGCTGAAACTGATCAGCAGCTGATTCCAGGAAGCCCGGGGCAGAGCAACTCTGCCTGGGGCTTCCTGTAGTCAGCGCTGGTCATTTTCAGCAGAAGCTGACTTGGGGACGCCTGGGGCAGAGCAGCTGGGGTGCTGCTGGGTTGCTCCAGTAGCGCCGCTCCTGGGTGCTACTGGACCAACCTAGCAGCACCCCATCTGCTCTGCCCCAGGCATCCTGATTCAGCCGCTGCTGAAACTGACCAGCAGCAGCTGAATCAGGACCTGGGGCAGAGCAGCTGGGGTGCTGCCGGGTTGGTCCAGTAGTGCCCAGAGCGGGCGCTGCAGGACCAGTCGGCAGCGCCCCAGCTGCTCTGCCCCAGAGTCCAAAACAAAAGCCTGGTCTGCTGGGGGGGAGGGGGGGGGAAGCACACTAGCTGCTCTGGCAAAGCCTCAGAGGGAGGGGCCCCGCCGCGGCTTCAATCTGGGTGCCTGTGGTCTCCTGGGGACGGTCCCCAGCAGACCACAGGCTCCCGGACTGAAGCCGCAGCCGCGGGGGGGTCCCGCGCCTCTGAGGCTTTGCTCTGGCAAAGCCTCAGAGGCGCGGGAACCCGCCCGGTGCCCCTGGTCTGCTGGAGACGGTCTCCAGCAGACCAGGGGCACCGGAGCAGCTTACGAACGGGGCTTTCTCGCCCCGACTTCCGGGGCGAGAAAGCCCCGTTCGTAAGTGCGGATCCGACATAAGTCGGATCCGCGTAAGTCGGGGACTGCCTGTATAACATTTTAATTATAGATAGATCCTTATTCACAGCCATAGACTCTCTCCTGGAATTAAGTGCCTAAGCGCCCCCCCCCCCCTTTTTTTTTTTTGCACAAGAATTAAGTAGGAAGTGGAGCTGCTTACCTTCCATAAAATTTTAAGCTGGATAGAGCATTCCCTTAGGCTAAAACTTACAAAGGTTTCTTTTCTGGTATATTGTATAGGCATGATTTATTAGGAAGCCATAAGAAAGGCCTTACTGGATCAGACCACAGGTCTCTCTAACTCAGTATCTTGTCTTCTGACAGTGATCAAGTAGCAGGTGTCCCAGAGCCATCCCATTTTCCATTCCTAACCTTGACAAACAGAGGCTAGGACCTGGCTAATAGCCATTGATGGACCTATCCTCCATTCATTTATCTATTTCTCTTTTGAACCCTGTTCAAGTCCTGTCCTTCTCACAACGTCCTCTATCTGGGGTTCCACCAAGTGACTGCATTATGTGAAGAAATTCTTCCTTTTGTTTGTTTTAAACTTGCTGCCTATTAACTTCGTTTTTTGACCACTGGTTATGGTGTTATGAGAGGGAATACATAACTTCTTTACTTTCTCCACACCACTCATGATTTTCTATATCTGCAGGATATTTCCCCTTAGTCATCTCTTTTCCATGCTGAAAAGTCCCAGTCTTATGATTTTCTCCTCATATGGCAGCCATTCCATACCCCTGATAATTTTTGTTGCCCTTTTCTGAATCTCTTCCAGTTTCAGTATACCTTTTTTGAGATGAGCTACCACATCTGCATGCACCAGTAAAGAAGCAGGCATGTGGATTTATACAGAGGCAATATGATATTTTATGACTTATGTATCCCTTAAACAGAATGTTGGCAATCTTTGCTTTTTTGACTGACTGACTTCAGAAAATTATCCCTGGCTCCAAGAGCTCTCTTGAGTGATAACATCTAATTTAGACCCTATCATTTTATATGTATAGTTGGGATTGTTTCCAATATGCATTACTTTGCATTGAGCATTTCTATCAGCTCAGACCATACAGATGAGATAGGCAGGGAATTGTATAGTTTGAGAATTTTTCTGGGGTTTAGGTAAAGGTGAAAGTAAGCCAGTGCACCTTGGTGTGGTACACAGGTAAGAGACTGGCTGGCTGGGTACTGGGCTATGGATGCTGCTTGCATCATGGTTTGTGTGGCCACAGTGTACCAGGTCCAGGGGATCCAGCAGTTGGCTGGTGTAGTGGCTACTCACCCAGCCCCTATTTCCACCCAAAACCTCTAATCTCCTACACTAAACTCCCCATCTCCCTAAACCCCCCATATCTTGCCCTGACTCCTCTACCCCAACATCGTCCGCACCCCTGCCCTGAGCCTCCCACAGCTTCCCCCCACTCCAATCCTTGATCTGAGTGATACAACAGTACCTGTAAGAAATTTAAGTTACTTTAACCTCTAGTTAGGTGTGAGTTAGATGTCTGTTTTCCTGGGCTGAGAGAGCTGTGTTTATACCCAGTGGCCGATTTTTTTAGGGGTCTAAAGACATTTTTTGATTGATACTGAATTGCTTACAGGGTTAGGCAGCATTTGAGCAAGGGCTTTGGGGATCTAAATGTTGGATTTGGGCACCTAAATCCGTTTGGGAGATTTAGCCCTAAATGCCAAATGTTACCATTGGTCCTTAGAATGATTGGTGCTACAGAAATATATGAAATAGAAAAAAATGAAGTGTAAGTGTGATAAAAGTCGAGCAGAGATATGCATAATTGCGAGAGTCTGGCGACTCTTACTATGTTTAAAATGCAGAGCTGCAGCATGGATGGCTCCCAGAGCCAGCACGAGCTGTGACTGCTCAGTCCAAGCTCGAACCAGCTCCTGGAGCTCCCCTTTGCTGTGGCTCTGCAGAGTGGTCCTGTCAATTAATCATATAGTCAACTATACTATTAACAGTCCTATCGACTAATTGTATTGTCAACTATATGATTAGCCTGATAACAACATTTTAACATCTTTATGGTAGGCATGAGCATACAGCAATCGGCGAACTGCTTCTGCTGGAGACTTAAGAGGTGGCCTCTTCCCCCTGTCAGCCAATCAGCTCATATGGGCAAACAGGCAGTCTGCTGCAGGCCAGCTGTTCTCTTACAGACTTTGCTTTCTAACAATACCTGTCCCTTAAGGGTCCAACTAGAAACCTTTGGGCCTGGTTTCTCAGGATAGGTATAGTGAAAGGCATATAGGAGATGCAGGCTCCTACTCAATTAAATATTGTCCTTTCTCTTGGAGCTGACTAGAATCTGCTAAATCACATTCTTTTTGGCCCCCAATATTTATCGGTGAAGGAGAGGGAGTAGCATAGAGTGGGAAGTGATTCTTGAGTAATGATTTTAGAAGGGAGACATGGAAGACTGGGTGAATCTTGCAGGACTCTGTTAGCTGTAACTTGATTGTAATCTGGTTAATCTATTTCATGATCTAGAAAGGAATGAGATACTCATGGTCCAGATTCATGAAGTGGAGAGTTGATCGCAGCTTCTTGGAGAACCACCATGCCTTATTCCTTATCCTGAAGCCACACTTATGCATGCCTCATTTATAGACTTCTGTCCTGAAATATGAAACTTGTAGCAGTCTGGTGTTCTTTGGGATTTCAGGCTTGATGAGTTTGGATGGCAAAGGGATCACTAGATTTTTTTTTTTAAGTGTCTGTATCCAAAATTTATTCACTTCAGCAAAAGATCAGGTTATCTTCTGTCACAGCTGGGACCCATTCACCTCCACAGAGAAAATCCTACCAATAGTGAGGAGGGGGCCGATCGTGCAGTTAACGAGGATGGTGTAGATTCATCCCTGGTGCAGTGCCACGGTGGTGTGGCACTATTTGAAACCATGGGGGTGGTGGGCAAGCGCTAGACCACCCACTTTTCAAAGCCCTTCCCCCAGCCCAGTGGGAGGGACAACTAGACCCAGGCCTAACTGATCATGGGGCACAAATAATGAAAAAAGGTCAGGGTGTGTGGGTCAGAGGTTCAAAATAAGGGAACCGGATGGGGACACCAAGCAGAGACCCCTGGACAGTGCCTGCTGCTCCTCAAAGCTATCAGTGGAGCCAATGGATGCTGCACAGAGGAACTCTGCCCGGATATTTGACACTAGGGAGGAACAGAAGTAGGCCCTACAGTCACAGAGAACCCTCTCGTCCAGCATCCTCCTCCTGTTATTATATATAATGGCTTTCACCAGGGCTAGGAGGAGGTTGATGAGGAGGTCTCACGATTTTGTGGGGCCATGGATGGCATGTGCAAAGATAAAAAGGTGTGGGGGGAAAAGTGCAGCCAGAACTTCAGTAAGAGGTTCTGGAGGAGCTGGAATAGGGGCTGCAACCTGGCGTGTTCCAGGTACACGTATGCCAGGTTTTCCCGCAAGCCAAAAAAGGGACAGATGTCAGGAATAGGGGTGAACCGTTCTAGGTACACGCCCGTGCTGATGTCCCTATTGGGCCATGGGATTAGGGTGGAGTATACACTGGCCCATCGGGGTTCCCCACCCTCCACAAGTCTTAAATAATACCGCCACTTGGTGTTGGGGCGGGGAACGAGGGAGAAGAAGTACAATGTATGGAGCATGAGTGTATATAGATGGTTCCTAGATGTGGTTCGGAAGCAGACTGGCTGCAAATCTGGCAGCTGGCTGGGGGGGGGGGGAGGGTCCAGGGATAGGGAAGCTGGGGGAGGCCTGTAGAACAGGGGCCCAATAAGGAGAGACAGAGGGGTTGCAGTGAGGGGGAGGGGAGGGAAGCAGTGCGTACCTTCTTGCAGGGCTCTCTGCAGAAAATCGAGAGTGGGCTGTGACAAAGCCATCTTCACCTCCTGGAGTACGCACAGAGGGCTTCGGGGAGTGGACAGCCCCATGTGCTGAGCGAGCGCTCGTGGATTCATCCGTGGATGAAGGAGAATAGGTCGAGGGCTGTGATACCAGACATTGAGTTTGAGAGCATGAGAATTTGAGTACATAATCTCCTTACCAGGTTCATGGTACTTGTTTTGGGACTATATATCTCTCTTCTTTGTCCTTGTCCCTGGCTTGTAGTTGACCCCAAACTTGAATTGTACAAGAAGGATCAGCATGTCTGTAGACAATACAGATGCCTTGCCATTTTAGACAGTTTTTGTGATCTGTTAGTACTTGTACTGGAACCTAGCACCTACTAGAATAATGTGTCATTCTTCATAGGCTGTTTTGATATCTAGAAATTCTTTGTTTGTGTTAAACTTAAAAAACAAATAGTCTAGTAGCACCTTAAAGACTAACGAAACATGTAGATAGTATCATGAGCTTTCGTGGGTACAACCTACTTCTTCAAATGTTGGAAGTCCAGATTCATAATTCCTCTGAGCAGGAGTGAATTTTCATAAGAAAAAAATCACTGAATTCAAGTATTGGGAGCAGTGGGTTGGGCAAGTGTAACATTTAGAGTTCCTGCCCTTATAGTAAATGGTCTGCAAGGTCTGAGTGGATAAAGATGGGAGCTGTGATGTATCCCAATTTCAAATTGTCAAAGGCAGTTTGTGCCTTTGGGGGCCATGAGAACTGACTCCCTTTCACAACAAAGCTGAGAGGATTAGTGAGCACAAAGAATCCTGGGAGAAATTTGCAGATGATACCAAACTGGGTGGGGTTGCGACTTCTTTGGAGGATAGGGACATAATTCAAAATGACCTTAGCAAGTTAGAGAAATGGTCAGAGGTAAACAGGATGAGGTTTAATAAAGAGAAATGCAAAGTGCTCCACTTAGGAAGGAACAATCAGTTCCATACATACAAGATGGGAAGCGACTGTCTAGGAAGGAGCATGGTGGAAAGGGATCTAGGGGTCATAGTGGACCACAAGTTGAATATGAGTCAACAGTGTGATGCTGTTGCCAAAAAAGCAAATATGATTCTAGGTTGTATCAACAGGTGTGTTGTAAGCAAAACTCGTGAAGTCATTCTGCCGCTCTATTCTGCACTAGTTAGGCCTCAGCTGGAGTACTGTGTCCAGTTCTGGGCGCCACATTTCAAGAAAGATGTGGAGAAATTGGAAAGGGTACAGAGAAGAGCGACAAGAATGATTAAAGGTTTAGAGAACATGACCTATGAAGCCAGGCTTCATGAACTGGGCTTGTTTAGTTTGGAAAAAAGAAGATTAAGGGGGGGACATGATAGCGGTTTTCAAATATCTAAAAGGGTGTCACAATGAGGAAGGCGAAAATTTGTTCCTCTTGGTTTCTGCGGACAGGACAAGGAGTAATGGGCTTAAAGTGCAGCAGGGGAGGTTTAGATTGGACATTAGGAAAAAATTCCTAACTGTCAGGGTGGTCAAATATTGGAATAAATTGCCAAGGGAGGTGGTGGAATCTCCCTCTCTGGAGATATTTAAGAACAGGTTAGATAGACATCTGTCAGGGATGGTGTAGACGGAGCTTGATCCTGCCTTGAGGGCGGGGGGCTGGACTCGATGACCTCTCGAGGTCCCTTCCAGTCCTATTATTCTATGATTCTATGAAATTATCTATAAAAATCACCAAAAACCAAGAAACATTGGATTCTGCAGATTTTCTATGGTGCCACCCAATCCATGATGGTAGTCATATTGCAGGGGGTCCATAACCAGTCCTTTGAGTGAAATGATATAGCCAAGAAATTCAAGGTCAAACTCACCTCTCTCTGGGTTGATGTGTAGATGATTCTGGAATAGCCTTTCAGAGTGCTGCATACTTGTTGGTCAAAAAGAGTTGGTCTTTGGGGAAAATCAGAATATCATTGAGGTGAGTAATGACAAGATGGTCCAGCATATTTCAAAATATATTGCTCCGCACTCTTTCAACACTTATGGAACATTCCATAAGCCAATTAGAATGACTAGATATTGATGGTAGTCATGTTAAGTATGAAAGGTGATCATCCACTTGTCTCTTTTTCATGCATAGGTTATAAGTCCTGCACAGATCTAACTTCATATATTTGTGGGAATTTCAGCGATTACACATTTACCTAAATAAACACATTTTAATATCCCTAGATTATATAAACTAAAACATTGTCCAGTTGCCACAGGATTTTTGGAGACACTTCTGATTGTTGAATGGATGCGTACATATCTAAATATAGTATCTCTTGCAGCCTGAGTGAGCATACTTGATATACAAGTTTCTGTCCAAACATCGTATTTCTTATCAGCATTGAGATATTTCTAAAAGTCTAACTTCCTATTTGGGAAAGAAAATAATCAGGTCTGAAGTGAAATGTATTCAGTTAAACTTTGATGTTTATTCATTTAAACTCATTGTTGGCAAGGAGTATATCCCTTCATATTGAAATGTGAACATTTGCAGCAATCTTCTTTGTCAGTTGCTATATTTATTTTAAATTCTAGCTCTTGTATATACATATAGAGGGATTATGCTGCTTTTTGCCTGCTGCAAAGTTTTCACTATAGTGGTTCTTGCTATAGCGAACTAGTCACACTCAACCGGCCAAATAGCCATGTTGTTCAAGCCAATTAGCCATACTCAAATAGCCACATATGGTTAGCAGTGAGCATGTTGGACACCACTTGTTTACACCACAATTAAATAGCCCCTTAGCGTGAGCTCCTTAGCTCAAGTCAGTTGGCACTTGCCAGCCATAGGTGTTTAATTGCAATGTAGACCTATCCCTAGATTAATGGATTCCAAGGCCAGAAGGGGCCATTGTAATCTAATCTGACCTTCTGTATAACACAAGCCATAGAACTTCCCCCAAAATAATTCCTAGAGAATAGTTTTTAGAATAACATCCAATCTTGGTTTCAAAACTTCCAGTGATGGAAAATTTGCCATGATTCTTTGTAAACTGTTGGAATGGTTAATTACACTTTATTTCCAGCCTGAATTTGCCTAACTTCAGTTTCCAACTATTGGATCATGTTGTGTTTTTCTCTGCTGTGTTGAAAAGCTCATTATTAAATACTAGACTGCTTAACCATGTAGATACTTAACTGATTGTAATCAAGTCACCTCTTAGTCTTCTTATTGTTACCATGTTTAATCTATTTAGTTTGAGTTCCTCACAGTAAGGCATGCTATCTAATCCTTTAATCGTTCTTGTAGTTTTTCTCTGAACTCTCCATGTTATCACCATTCTTCCTGAATTGTGGGCATCAGAAATAGGCACAGTATTCCAATATTGATGGCACCAATGCCAAATATAGATGTAAAACAACCTCTGTACTCCTACTTGAGATTTTCCTATTTATGCAGGATCACATTAGCTCATTTGGACACAGTGTCGCATTGGAGCTCATGTTCAGCTGATTAACCACCACAGCCTCCAAATTTTTTCAAAGTCACAGCTTCCAAGAATAGAGTCCCCTGCAGTATAAGCATGGTTGCATTCTTTGCTCCTTGATGTATATATTCACATTTAGCTGTTTTAAAAACACACATTGTTTGCTAGCGTCTAGTGTACCAAATGATTTGGATTGTTCTATACCAGTGATTTATCTTTTTTATCATTTATCACTTCCCCAGGTTTTCGGTCATCTGCAGACTTGCTCATTGATAAAAATGTTAAATAGCCAAGAACTGATAATTATCCAGTCATACTTTGTATCGTTTGAGAATTGGCTTTCTTCCAGTTTTCTAGAACTACCCCAGTGCGGCATGACTTATTGAAAATCAACTTCTTCCAAGATCTAGGATGCTTGGATACTTCAGTAATGGGAACTTAAATGAAATAGAACTCTTGCCACATAATTCCCACAAAAAATTGTTTTGTACCAGGTAAGCCTGCTTCACCAACCCCTCCAGTCATTTCCCAACTGCTCTGCTCAATAGTAGGTAAACAATTACCTGTTAATAGACCTGCTGAGGTAACTGTTTGCTCAGAGAAGTTCCTGAATTGTTTGACAGGACTCTGCTTCTGAATAGGATGCCTGCTTTTTCCAAGCTTGGCAATCTCTTCAAGTCTCCTGTGCCCCCCAAACCTCCACTTCTTCATCTTACTCCAGGATTTTAGCTTTGTATAGACATTTTTATTTTGGAAAATAGCGGTTGCATAAAATATGTGATCAATAATTTGGCATCAAGCATTTTATGTGCTGTCGTTTTACAAAGAAAGCTTTATTTCTCAAATTTTTATAATCTTTTGTTGTTGGCTACAGTGCCAGTAAAAACTTTAATACAAGTTAATGTCTTAAAATATGATGGCATTGTAGTTGTCCTTTTTAAATCAAGAATCTACATTCTTGGGGGATTCTCAGATGTTGATTGATTTCTATGAGGTAGACAATTTGGCAATTTTGACATTTTGGCAGAAGGTCCAAATGACTTGACTATGGTTTTGAAGGATTAAATAGCCATGGATCATGAACTGTCCCTTCATCTTAATAGTGTCTCTTTTATGTCAAGATTGAGAAATGTAAATGATGAGCCTTTCTTTGTCTAAGGCAGTAATATTACTAAGTAGTTCAGAGAGTGCAAGAAATCCAAACACAACTAATTTGGCCTTTCCTCCCCTTCTCAAGGATTCTACAGTTCAACATAACATAAATGTTTAGAGAACTTGTAAGCAAGTACATGGAATTAATACTTTGTTCCAAAGCTTAAAGTATTTTATTTGGTAAAATTGAAGTGTTTGTTTATGCTAAATGTGATGTTATTAGAAACACTTAAATGGCAAAAGTGGATTTCCACTCTAATATACTGTGTGGTACTGATTCTAAATTTCCTTTGTCCAAATGTTTGCATGGTATTTCCTTTATTGTAACAATGTCAGTAATTCAGAAGGATATACTTTATAGAATGACTGCTTCTTTCATCATTCTAACACAGTTTTAAAGCATATTTTTTTAAATATTGTACTAATTAATACTTTGTAATAACATCCCTCATATCAAGGGTTGGCAATAGTTTTTGACCGTGGGTCACGTCAACATTTTTTGAAGTGGCTCTGGGCTGCCCTGGAAAGGGTGGAGCTTCAGGCAGAAGGGGCGGAAACTTCCATGTTTCCCCGCCCACAGACCTAGATTGGTCTGAGGGTATGGGAGCGCATGAAGTCTTTGCCCATGTCGCCCCTCCACCAGAGAGAACCACCAGCTATTCTGAAGAGCTGGCAGTTCCTTCTAGGTGCCTGTGCCCCTGACGGTGGGAGGAGACGTTGTGCGCTGCCCAGTCCAATCAGGGCTTGGGAGCTGCAGGAGGCATGCAAAGTCTCCCACCCTGCCCCATTTCTGCAAGGAGCGTGCGGCGTTTCTGTGCGTTGCATGCTCCCTGCAGGCTTGGAGGAGACTTTGCACTTGACTGGCTTGGGGGCGGGGAGGAGTGTGAACTCTCTTGCTCCCTGCCCTTGGGCCCATGGGGCTTAGAGTAAGTGCTGCATGCTCCTCGGTCCCTACTCCCTGATTGGCCTGGGAACAGCAGGGACACCGCGGGTCAGATCAATTCACTTGGTGGGCCAGATTCGGCCCACAGAGGCTCTTTTGCCCACCCCTGCCTTATATGCATCTTATTTTTAGTATACCAGAATACCTGGGGCTCTGCTCTCCTGACCTCCCCCATGGCTCTGTTGCCACCTGCAAGGGGGACTCCATGGTCTGCCCAGCAGCTCCACTGCTCCTCAGTGGCCCCATGCCTGGAGCTCCATGATCCGCCTGGCAGCCCAGCTGCTACCAGGGGCTCTCCCCACTGCCCAGCTGCAGCCCAGGATTCTGCATTCCACCTGCCCTAGTCTGGCAATGCTCCTGGCCCCATGGGGTCACTCCATTGATTCCAGACCAGGGGTGTTGCCAGACTACGGAAGTTTGGATTACGGAGTGTTAGCCTATACTGTATAACTGATAACACTATGACTAATAGAAAGTGTACTATATGTAAAATCTCATTTGACAATCTCTGAGCACTTAACACATGTTCCCAAAAGCCCTTTTAGGATGTATACCACTACCTCAATAGATGATGTGACTTGTTGTGTGTCTACTAGGATGTTTTCTTAAATATGCCCTCCCTCATTAAAGTGCAAGGTTTTGGCACAAAACTGATTTGTGGAGCACAACATGTGACCACTGTGATTGTCTCACTCATTTTTGGGAGATCACTGTAGTGCTGATTAGCAAACTAGATGTGAAGGAGTAGCTGTTGCTTTTTGTAGGTGGCTATTAAGAACCTGATTTCCCTGGAATTCTCCTACTTTCTCCTGCCCTTAAATGGAAGGAGAAAGTCCACTGCCTCTCCAGCACTATGAACTAGAAAGACTTCTGGAGATTGCGGAGTTTAGGTGTCTACGTGTGAGATGGGGAGGCTTGGTGATAGAGCAATACTTAAACTCCTTCGCCAGTTCCATGGGGAATCAGGTACAGAATAGAGTAGCCTGATTGGGGAAAACTCTTTGGGTGATTGAGGGAAAGGGAACCAAGTCTCTTGAGGCTGTGTTTATGGATTATGCCCTTTACCCATTTTCTGTGATGACTAAGGCATAACATATGAGAAACTCTGCAAATGTAACCTTACAGTCATTCCCTCTGTTCCACTCCTGTAGTAACTTCCATAAGAAGTGATATTCTGGTCCCCAGTTGCTTTTGTTTTTAAACATAAATAATATACCGGCTAACTAGATCAGCAGTGTAGTGTGTGTGTGTGTAATGTACCCTCTTACTTCTGTTGTTTAGATGGTAATCTTCTTCTTAAACCCTTGTACTCCGAGTGGAGCATAGGTCACCTGCAAGTCTCCTCTACTTCACCCTGTCTTGAGACACAACTTCTAGCTGACTCCAGGAGTACCCCATTTGTTGTCCTTCAAGATGGTAACCAGCCAGGGTTAATTCAAAACCTGTTATGAATATGTTGAAGAAATGGTCTATTATAATCAATCTCTCTCTCTCTCTCTCTCTCTCTCTCTCTCTCTCTATCTATCTATCTATCTATCTATCTATCTATCTATCTATCTATCTATCTATCTATCTATCTATCTATCTATCTATCTATCTATCTATCTATCTATCTATCTATCTATCTATCTATCTATCTATCTATCTATCTATCTATCTATCTATCTATCTATCTATCTATAAAACTTTTCCTATGGGACAACAGAGTGACATCATCGTGTCACTCTGCATCCCCAGGAGCTGTGACCACGTGACTTAGCTGTGAAATGGGGGAGTGGTTCCATCCCCACGTGCTCCCTATACCACACGCCTGCTACATGGCTTCACTCTCTCTCTGGCCTGGCCTGTCCATAGCACTTGGAGGCCATGCTGCAGGTTTCCCCCTGAGCAAGCGGCTCCGGTGTGTGCCAGTGACCTGGGCCAGGCCCCTGGCTCAGGCACTCTCTCCCGGGAGCTCCATCTCCCTGTGCCCCCTGGAGCAGCATTTGCCTGCTTCTGGGACCCACCCCCAGCCTTCCTGTCCCATGTGCCTACTGCGCAGCTTGGCTCTGTGTGGCCTGGATACAGTTCTTGGGGGGGGCATACTCTCCTGGGCCCACCACGAGGTCTTGCACCCCGGTCACTCCCCCAGCTCTCCAGAGTGGCTGCTCTGGGCTCCCTGGCCGTGCCATGGAGCAAAGCTGCCCCAACAGGCCTATTTGGAAAGGCTAGGCTGGGGGCAGGCTCTCGCTTCTTCTGTGGTGACCGGGATTGCGTTGCCTGCCCTGATGGTGCTCCTGGGGGTGGGGCACACAGCTCAACACATTTATGGGAGAGGGCAGTGTGTGTGTAGGAAGAGAGGAAGGGGGATAAGGTGTATGTGGGAATGGGCAGTGCAGTGAGGGAGATATAGGAATGGAGGCAGGGCGATGGGCAGTGTGGGTAAGGAGAGGGATTAAGGAGGATGGTGAGTGCAGGAATGGAGAACTATGTGTTGCTGGGGGGAGTAAGGGCGAAGCTGGGGCTGGCGTGGCCTTGGCTCTGGCCGATAGCTGGGGGAGGGGAGGGGAGAAAGCTGGGGCTGCCTACCCCCCCAGAGAGAGAGAGAGTTGGCAAGCATAGCGAGTAAGGGGCACAGCCCCCTAGTATTTTATAAAAATGAGTGTTCTACATGGCTCTTGCCACAGTATCTTTTAAAATAGCATTTAATATTGTGGTTGCATTACAAAGTTACAGAGCTACACTTAATTTATTATAGCATTCTGTTAAAATGTGACAACAAAAAACCTGCTGATTTACTAAACTTGTGTTGTATTCAAAATCTTTACAAAGGTATGACCCTTGCTAAATGTGAAAATATTAATTCTGATGTGGTTTCTTTTAGGATAAAGTATTAATACAATGTTTACTTAAATATGGTGGGACCAAACAGATATTTTCAGGAAAATGTTACTGTGATTTATAAATTAGGGGTAAAATTTTCAAAAGTGCTTAACTCACTTTGGAAAATGAATTCCTAAATCATGTAGGCATTTTTGAAAATGTTACTCTTAGGCAAGTTCTATAGTACATAAGAACGGCCATACTGGGTCAGACCAAAGGTCCATCTAGCCCAGTATCCTGTCTACTGACAGTGGCCAGCACCAGGTGCCACAGAGAGGGTGGACCGAAGACAATGATCAAGCAATTTGTCTCCTGCCATCCCTCTCCAGCCTCTGACAAACAGAGGCCAAGGACACCATTTTATCCCCTGGCTAATAGCCTTTTATGGACCTAACCTCCATGAATTTATCCAGCTTCTCTTTAAACTCTATTATAGTCCTAGCCTTCACAGCCTCCTCTGGCAAGGAGTTCCACAGGTTGACAACACGCTGTGTGAAAAAGAACTTCCTTTTATTAGTTTTAAACCTGCTACCCATTAATTTCATTTGGTGTCCTCTAGTTCTTCTATTATGGGAACTAATAAATAACTTTTCTTTATTGGCCCTCTCCACACCACTCATGATTTTATAGACCTCTATCATATCCCTCCTCAGTCTCCTCTTTTCTAAACTGAAAAGTCCCAGTCTCTTTAGCCTCTCCTCATATGGGACCCGTTCCAAACCCCTAATAATTTTAGTTGCCCTTTTCTGAACCCTTTCCAAGGCCAAAATATCTTTTTTGAGGTGAGGAGACCACATCTGTACACAGTATTCATGATGTGGGCGTTCCATAGTTTTATACAGGGGCAGTAAGATATTCTGGGTCTTATTTTCTATCCCTTTCCTAATAATTCCTAGCATCCTATTTGCCTTTTTGACCGCCGCTGCACTCTGTGTGGAAGTTTTCAGAGAACTGTCCACGATAACTCCAAGATCTCTTTCCTGATTTGTCGTAGCCAAATTAGCCCCCATCATACTGTACGTATAGTTGGGGTTATTTTTCCCGATGTGCATTACTTTACATTTATCCACATTAAATTTCATTTGCCATTTTGTTGCCCAATCACTCAGTTTGGTGAGATCTTCTTGGAGTCCCTCACAGTCTGCTTCTGTCTTGACTATCCTAAACAGTTTGGTATCATCTGCAAACTTTACTACCTCACTGCTTACCCCTTTCTCCAGATCATTTATGAATAAGTTGAAAATGATTGGTCCCCGGACTGACCCTTGGGGGGCACCACTAGTTACCCCTCTCCAATCTGAAAATTTACCATTTATTCCTACCCTTTGTTTCCTGTCTTTTAACCAGTTCTCAATCCAAGAAAGGACCTTCCCTCTTATCCCATGGCCATGTAATTTACACAAGAGCCTTTGGTGAGGGATCTTGTCAAAGGCTTTCTGAAAATCCAAGTATACTATATCTACTGGATCCCCTTATCCGCATGTTTGTTAACCCCTTCAAAGAACTCTAATAGATTAGTAAGACAGGATTTCCCTTTACAGAAACCATGTTGACTTTTGTCCAATAAATTATGCTCTTCTACATGCTTCACAATTTTATTCTTTACTATTGCTTCGACTAATTTGCCCGGTACTGAAGTTAGACTTACCGGTCTGTAATTGCCAGTATCGCCTCTAGAGCCCTTTTTAAATATTGGTGTCACATTGGCTACCTTCCAGTCATTAGGTACGGAAGCCGATTTAAAGGATAGGTTATAAACCACAGATAATAGCTCAGCAATTTCCCATTTAAGTTCTTTTAGAACCCTTGGATGAATGCCATCCGGTCCCGGAGATTTGTTAACATTAAGCTTTTCTGTTTGTTCCAAAACCACCTCTAATGACACTTCAATCCGAGACAGTTCCTCAGATTCATCACCCACAAAGGACGGTGCAGATTCAGGAGTCTCCCCAACGTCCTCAGCCGTGAAGACTGAAGCAAAGAAATCATTTAATAGAAGCACAACGTTGTGGTTATAGCCATACCAATAGTGCTGTGGGTTAATTTGTACTGGCAAAACTATACTTTTATCAATATTTCAGCCTGCCCCTCTCCCTGAAATGAAATAACCTATATGGATAGAAGCACAGTTTTTTTGTTTTGTTTTTGTTTTTTGTTTTTGGTATAACTGCATTTACTCTAGGGTAGCGATGGGCAACCAAGATTAGTGAATGAGCTGCATGAGCAACCTTCCTGGATCTCAGTGGGCTACGTGATTGCTAGTGGTGGGCAATTTGTGGCCGGCGGCCTGCTGGGATTCTTACTTATGGCCTGTGCACCCCCTTTCTGTCCCCTTCCCCATGCCTCTCATGCACTGTGGCATTAGCCCCACACTTCCTACTTTTCCCCCTCCCTCACAGCACTTTTGGAGTACCATGATTCTGCTGATTTGCGTTCCATCCATGCTCCTCCTTCTCCCTCTCAGAGCTTGAACAGCTGATTCCTAGCGTTCAAACTCTGAGAGGGCGGGGAAAGAGTAAGGATGGAGCATGAATCCTCAGATTCATGGCACTCAAAGTGCTGGAAGGGAGGGAGAGGAGTAGGAAGTGCAGGACTCTACTGCCACGGTATGTAAGTGGCACATGGGGGAGGAGGACAGCCAAGGGGTCCACAGATGGAACCCCAGTAGGCTTGATGTGGCCCATGGGTGGCAGGTTGCCCACCACTATGCTAGGGGCTTATAGTGGTAAGGGATCACATCTCTTCACAACCCTGATTAAGACCTGTTTTCAGTCTCAAATGAAACTTTCCCTCCGGCCGGCTGGTTGGTTCTCCCCCACTTCTCTTCACAATCTTCTGTGGCTAGCCACGCTGCACCCAACCCCCGCCCCGCCGCCAGCTCTGCCTCCCTCCAGCCGGTTTGTGCTCTGGATCTTCCCCAGCCAGCCCCTCTACACCCCCTGCCAGCTCTGCTTCCGGTGGCCAGTTTGCCCATACTCCTCCTTATCTCCCCCAGCCAGCCCTGCTCCTGCCGGCTGCCCCCCCCATATCCCTTGGCCAGCCCCCCTCGCCCCACTGACCAGTCCTGCTTCCCATCAGGGCCCCCCCATTTCCCCTGGCCAGCCCCGCGCCCCCCCCCCCCGTCAGCTCTGCTTCCTGGCCCCTCCTTCCTCCCAGTCCCCTCCCCCCCCTTCCTCCTGGCCAGCCCCACTCTCCTCCCGACCGGTCCCGCCCCTGCCCCTTTTGAAGTGTGTCTGGTATATTTTTTTTTTATGACTACCTGGTAACCCTAATACACAGTGCTTTTTTGGGGTGACTCTTTTTTTTTTGCTCAACAACTTCGAGCCAGGTGTACTTAACTCTTATGTAGCATTCTTCAACTTTAAAGAAGTATTTAAATATCAGCTACTCTTTACAATCCTTGATATTAGAAAAGTCTGTGATATCGTAGTTGGTGCATATGGCATTTTAGATCATCATAGTCCTTCACGTTCTCTAAAATGTAGCTGCAGAAAACCAATACAATTAATTTAGTTTTGTTTTCACTATGCTCTTCTAGTTCTGCTAACGGGGCATTGGTGCTGGATGTCTTAATTGCTTTTATGTTAAGTGAACAACAACTGAGTGTTGTGTGTTTTATGCAGGTAGACTACTTATTTGTTTACCTCTGTTGGAATTTGTACTATTTGCTAGGGTGTACATGGACTCTACTGTGATTAACTGTATAACAACCGTATTATATTTGTCTTCAACAGAAGGGGACAAAAGAATTTGCAGAAGATTTGACTGAACAAGAGATTCAGGAAAGGAGAGAAAATGCCGAAACCAGTAAGTAGATGCCTCTTTACTCTTCTAGAACTTGACATAATAACAGCCATAAGATTCCCTGGACTGTGGTCTGTCAGATCTCATAAGCTAATAAACATGATTAGGCCTATTTAATACTTGCATATGGATAAGTATCCAAGGAAGAAATCTGGGTTCTTCATAAAGTGGTGATTAGTTCTCTCTGAAATGAAACTGGACATGTGAAAAGCCTGCTACCTCCTACTAGGGATGTTAAAATTCACTGAAATAGTCAGAAGTTTATTTGTAACTATTGCAGGCTCTGCAATATAAAGGTTAAATAAGCTTTATACTGCAGAGCCTGCAGTAAAGCCTCCCCCTGAGCGAAGCTGCCAGTTCAGTTCCCGGGGGGCAGCTTCCCTGCCATGGAGAAGCCGCCTCCCCCGGAGCCAGGCGGTCAGCAGCTGCCAGCTCTGCTCCTGGGGAAGCAGCTTCCCTGCTGCAGGGTAGCTTCCTCCCTGGGAGCTGGGTCAGTAGGAGCTGCAGGCTCTGCTCCTGGAGAGGCAGCTTCACTGGGCATCAAAGCCATCTCCCTGGGAGCCAGCTCCGCATAACTGACAGAATTATGCTTACCTGTTAAACCGTGAGACACACTCTACCATCCCTAATTTTGGTAGCTACTCTGACTTTTTGCCTAAAACTTATAGTCACTTAAATTCTATCTTTGTAATCAATAAACTTCTTTTACTGTTTCTTTATTAGTGCGTTTGTCTGAAGTTGCTCAGAGGTTTTACAAAGGCTGTCATATATCCACTTTCCATTGATGATGTGAACTAATTAATAAATTAAATGGTGTATTCCTGAAGTACAGTACTGAGAGCTTGTGGGGAGGGTTGGTTCTGATGCCTTTCTCTGTGTAATTCATGAGTGACGCCGGGAGCATTCATGCAAGATAGGTAGGTGGATATGGGAGGTCTTCACATGTGCTTGAGCTGAGTGATAACATCTCCTGGAGAGGTTGTTGCTTCTCACTAGCATTGAGAGAGAGATCCCAGGCTGGATGGAGCTAAGAGGGCACAGTGGTCCTATGATCCCAGGCTGCACCCTAAAAGGATCCTATCACACCCTTTATCCTCCAATTTTCATTCACATGGAACAGCTTATTTGTTCAGTCTCTGTTTATAGGCTGTTTGAATGCTGTTTCTGCCTTGTACAAAGTTATTAGATTAAATAATTATAATAGCTAGCTTTTATTTAGCTCTGTTACTCATTAGGTTTAAAAGAAATTTTGCTGTTGGTTTGGACTAGGGATGTTAACGTGTACCCCTTTACACAATTAACTGATAAGCCTGGGCTCATTGGTTAATCCTACGCATTATACACACCTCCACCCTTGCTACCTCTGTATCAAAGGCAGCATTAGGGGGCGGGGAGGAATCCTCCCTTTGTGTGCCAGCTCCCATGGAGCTGCCTCCCACAGAGAGGGGCAGCGAAAGCCAGTATCCTTGGGGAACCAGCTTTCAAGCGTGCGTGCTGGGTCCCGTCTGTTCCCCCACCCCCGTTGCCTCCCACAGAGGCAGTAGCACAGGCAGGCAAGAGCCAGCTTAAAATCCAGCTCCCCGTGAGCACCAGCTCCCATGGAGATACCTGCTTTCCCTCTCTCTCTTGCCCGCTCTCCTGCGCTGCTGCCTGATAAAGAGGCAGCAGTGGGGGGGAGAGGCGGAAGCTGGCTCCCTGCGCGTACCGGCTCCCATGGAGCTGCTCCCACACACACATGCTTCTATTTCTGTATGAGAGCTGGAGCCCTGTAGTCACTGGCTTCCATCTGCCCCCCATGCATGTAAACGTGCAACTGCTGAAAAAATTCACCAGTTACGCATTTATAAGAATAAACATTTGTTCACATCTCTAGTTCAAACTTGTCATTATGAGGAGTTTGTCATATTTTATTGCTACAAATTTTCTGTTGGGGCCTTTTGGATACAAGGGCATTTTGAAAATCAAATCTCAGGAGCCCAGATTCTGCTCTGTTCAGGGGTGGGAGAGGAGAATGGGTGTTCTATGGGGACTTTTATGCAAAACTTCTCAATTTACTGCTTTGGACTTTTGCCATCTTAAGGGGATTAAGGTGGAATATCTTGGATTAATTATACTTTGATAATTTAGCATACTTTTTCCACTGAGTTGATCATGTAGGCTATTATTTGGGATCCCGTGGTCTTCCCTTAGGCTATTTATTCAACATTGCTCTTGGAAAAATGTGAAATTTCCGGAGGAGAACCAAGTGAAATAAACATGTTAGAAAAGGGAATTACAGGATGATATTTTGGAGATATCTACAGGCATTACCTTCTATAAATTACTATCAAATAGGGATGTAAAAAGTGTTTAAAAAATGTAACTGCTAAAAATCCTAGCGGTTACATGCACTGTGGGCTCTATACTGAAGCTTTATACTGAAGAGCCCATAGCAAAACTGACTCCCCAGGAGTGGGTCCAGCAGACACTGCTGCCCCTACTCCCGGGAAGCCAGCATGGAACCATAACGGAAACCGATAAACTGATGCTTATCAGTTACCTGTTAATGGTTACAATTTTACATATCCACTGTCAACTGTGGGCTGCTAGCTCCTTCAGACCCCATGGGAGGCTGGCAGCACTAGCCCCGACAGCCTCTGGCCTTTGCAGGCTGCCAGAAGCCCACGGAAGTTTAACTGTTAAATGGAACCAATAAGCATCAGTTTATCAATTTAACTGTTTAAACTTTTACTTCCTTATTATAAAAAAGTATTTATCTCTCTAGCAATACGCCTAATAACACAGCTGCAGATAAGAAAAATAGAGATGGGATCTCAATTTGACTTCTTGAATGTAGATGGAAAATCAAGTTTGCCTGGAATGTTGAACAGAGTCCAGTTGACTGTTTTGTGTGTCAGATTAATTCAGTTGCAAGAACTAGCTGGATAATTCTTAGGACTTTGAATATTAATTCTCTTTCTAGAATGATGTTCTTGCCACTGAATGAGATCTTTTGAGTGGTAATAGCACTTATTTGAAAGACGGAAGCGTTTGATCACTTAAGTCAGGGCTACTCAACATGCAGGCTGTATGTAGTCCATAGCCTGTTTGTTTGTGGCCCATAGTGCAGTTCTACACCTGGGCCTATTACCAGTTAGTGTTTTACACTCTCAACCCTGTTCGTGGCAAGTTCTGTGAGCAGGGACCAGCTTCTTGCTTACATCTTAGCTTTGCTTTATATTAGCCAAGCTTTGTCCATTGTTAGGTAGGCCTCAGGCCTCAAATCAGGCCTGTGCTACATGGGCTTTTGTTTCAGGCTCTCCTCTTACTGTATGATTCTTGAAGGGTTTAATTATCTCTACACCCTGAAAGAATAGAATATTTATTCAGTCTTAATTCCGGCATGCTCTTCCCAGAAAACTGAATCAAAATCATTTTTAACTATGCTATTTTTCCAGATCTTCATCTAAACTAGAAACATTGAGACTGAAATTAAATATAACTAGTTACATAGTCAATGAAGGAACAAAAGTTCGACACCATATAGATTCAAGCATGAGGGTTTATTATGCACAGCGCTGGCGGAGTGTCACTTTGCTTGTTACGCTCAGTGAGACTGCCAAACAGTGGATTACTATAGATTATATAGGGTGCCAATGGGCGGAGAGAAGAGACGGTGTGGGAGTTCCCAAGCCCCTGGATAGGTTCTAGCAGCAAGACATAATGAGCACAATAAGCCAATAGTCTTAAAGATTGCATAGTTGCTTGGCCCATGGCTCAGGTGTACATGTATGCTAATAAACAGGTGTTATGGCCCAAGAGTCATTTTTGCAGTAAATAGGTTAATCCTGATTCCAGATCCATAGAAATGATGGGTGGCATCTCCCAGCCAGGTTTGCTCGCAGATACATTCCTCTGTGGTCTTAAAACAAAGAGAATAGTAAACAATACACAGCATTGGCAATTTGTTTATCGATCACACACCTTTGGGCTGGATTGGCATTTGTGAGGGACAGATATCATTACTCATGCTGGCCATCTCACCTCCCTGAACGCTAGCTGGTATGTGGGGAGGACTTGTCAGGCAAAGTTTCGAGGCCACTCTCAAAGAGTTGTGTCTATAATTCATGATAAGGCCCCAACTACTGCCATGCACCTGGGGTTCTGCTGTCTCAGCTTGTTTCATGCCTAGAGAGCACAGTCCCGGCTCCCCAGGAGGAGCTGCCACCATAGCAACATCACCCTCACTGCCCTGGGTGGCCCCAGTAAGCTCTCCCACCTACCCTCCCAACCCCCTGCCCTGAGTCTGACATCTCCCATTTCTGCCCTCAAGGTACAAACAAGGCTTGTCTTTTGCTTATCTCTGTTCCCTTTTAGCCATGTATTGTCCTCAGACTAGGCCTGTCCAGTTTGGGCATATATGAAAGATTCTTAACATAAACTGTGGTCAAGATTTTACTTACATATTATTGGGATTTTGGCCCTTGAGTCAAAGTCATTTTGTAGTCTAAGAATAGGTTTAATTGACGGTAGCATTTGCAGAGACTAAGATGGCTTCTACAATTTTTTTTTCCCCACCAGCTATTTTTGGTCAGACTTTGGAGTTTGTGCATATAGGAATCAAAGCCCTGGAAGAGGAACGATGCCCCTACATAGGACCTCTAATGGGGGTAAATAGTGTAGATGCAACAAAATAAAAATCTATGGTGGAAAGAAGTATAATTAGCATATCTTTCTATATTTTTTTCATGTATAGAATACATCCAAAAGTAGTAGACTTCAGATTGTAGAAGTGTTGACATCCTAACATTGTCTTAATTATCTTAAAAACCACAGCAATGCTGGGTACATTTGCTAGTTTAAGTGAAGTAATGTTTTTGGGATGGTTTTTTTTTCAAAATAAAAGGAAAATGTACATGCTTTATTTAAATGATTGTATTTTCAAAAAATGAATGAAAAATAAATTTGTATTGATATAAGGAAAGTGAGTCAAACATTAGATGGAGTTTGTTGGTGACATTATTTGCAGCTCTTCTGTCTTATGCTAGAATAAAAAGGAGGCATGGCACAGGAGTGAGGGTAGGGGACTGGGATGGTTGGGAGAGCTCAGGGCAGGGGGTTGGGAGGGTAGGTGGGAGAGCTTACTGGGGCCACCTAGGGCAGTGAGGGTGATGTTGCTATGGCGGCAGCTCCTCCTGGGGGGCCAGGACTGCGTTCTCTGGCAAGTGGCTCCTTCTAGGGGGCACTAGGGCTGCACTCACTGCCTCCAACTTCCTGCTTGTCCAGAGAGGACTGTTCCCAGCCTCTGACTGCCCCTCCACAAGTCTCCAGCCTATCTGGTGTGGGCGGGGCTCTGGTCTGCTGCTGCTCCCCCCCCCCCCCCCACTGCAGCTGGTTTGACAGAGGGGGCAGCACTGCAGGTGCTGACCCTGACCTCTTGTTGTCCCCCCTCACCCTGCAGCTGGTCTGGGGGAGAGGATGGCACTCTGTGGGCATTCCTGGTCTCCACCTACTACTCCTCAACCCTGCAGCCTTTCTGGAGGGTGCAGCATTTCAGGGACTGGCCCTGGCCTCCAGTAGCCCTCCTCTGCCCAGTCTGCAACTGGTTTGGGGGTGGGGAATGCTGGTGTTCAGAGGGCTGGCCAGAGCCTCCAGCTTGCCCCAGTCTGCAGCCTGTCTCAAGCCAGGCCATGGTTCCCGGCCCTGGCTTCTTCTCTGGAGGGGCTGGACCCAGTTCCCAACCTTTTCTTGGGTGGGGTGGGTGCTGGACTGTGCTTTCCGACCCGCGAGGTGGTCCATGGGATCTGAAGTAGGGGCAGTTCCCCTCCATCTGGCCCTGTTTGGGGTAGGAAGGGCCCCATACCTGATCTGGTGGCCAGCCACATGGAACCCTGTCCACAGTTGGCCACACTCCTGCTGATATGGCTGCCTCCAGTAGTCACACTGCAGTATAGTTGTCCCCCATGTCTGCTGACCCCAGTGGTCACTCTGCAGTATAGTGGCTCTCCTCTCTATCCCCTCCCTTTCCATGTTCTGGAAAGCATTCCCATTCTAGGCACTTCCCATTTTCCTGGTGCAACCAACCCCAGACCTTGCTTTAAGTTAGGGTAAGAGGAAGGTATACCAAATTTGGTGCCCCTAGCTCTTATCATTTAGTAGGAGTCTTTGAACAAACAGACTTTCAAACAGATGTGCACACAAACTCTGTAAAAAAAATAGATTATTACAGAGATTTTTATTATTAGTTTTAAAATTTGACACTTGAATATAGTGTACTTTTTTTTTTTTTTTTTTTTTTTTTTTTTTTTTTTTGGTTATCTGTTTAGCTGTATCTTTCACAGGAACACTTCAAATTTTACTTTCCGGTTAAGTGGTAGTGTGAAGGAATTTTCTTCTCCTGGGAGACTGTTTGTGAGTAACCTAAAGGACTCCATTTCAGGTTCTTGCATAAAAACCACCCCTCTTGGAGACCAATTTATTACAAAATATTGTGCAATAGTCTCTAACAAAAGCCTCAAATCATTCATATCACCCCAGTATGTATAGTCCTGGCTCTCACCATATCTCAGTGTCTTCCATCACAGTTAGATTCCTAATCTGTCCTCTTCCACCTGTCTTCCAGGACAGCCATTTCAATCCTTCCACTTGGGGTGCAATTCAGCTGTTCCCTGTGAGAACTGTCACAGCCTCTCTTCCTGAAAGATTTTTGCTAGCAAAAGTTTTATTAATAAACAGACGTTATTTAGTAAGTATAAAAAGTAGGATTTAAGTGGTTGCAAGTGATAACAGATGGATCAGAGTAAATAAAACTAAGCTAAATAAAACAAAACACACCAACTAAAACTAAAAAACTGAGAGAACTTGGGACAAATCATAATTCCTTACCCTAGTTCTTATTTCAGGTAAAGTCCTTCCCGGGCCAGAGATGTTCTTGCGGACCTGGGTCCAATTGTTGTCCACCTCTGTAGTTAGCCCTGCTGTTTACAGGGTTTTTTTCATGTCTGTTGCTGGGATGGAGAGGCTGTCTGTAAAGGCATCTGAAGACAATCATTGCTTACTTCTCTTACCTTTATATAGAATTTCTCTAGGACAGGAAGCCTTTGTTTGATTCCCTAGCACCTCTGTGGAAAAGTACAAAATTGAAGATGGATTCGAGCATCAAATGACATTGACACATGTCTCTGAAGCATGGCTGCAAGGAGACATTTCTTCCCCCATTCAGTTGTCTCTTCCTAATAGGCTATTGCCTCTGTGCCTGGCCTCTTTATTGTTGTTCCTCATGGGTTGGCAATAGGCTTTTCTCGATGTGAATACATTGATAATAAGTTTACAATCAGTATTCTTAATTTCTGGTACAAAAATGGCACGTACATACAAATAGATTATACCCATTCAGAGAATTACAAACTTTCTGTTGATAGTTTACATGTAATATTTTGCGTAAAGCATATTCAAGTTAGGCATATTTGAGTTAGGTTGAAGAAGCAGCAGATGCAGATGCTTGATGGCTCTACGCTGGAATACCAGAGCTCAGAGACAGAGGGCAAAAAGGAAGGAGCAGCAGTGGAGGGGCTTATCCACTGACACCTCTGTGCTTGAAAGTTGGATCCGAAGGACAGTGAGAAGGACCCAGGGAAGTCTGAGGGATGCTGTCTCTAATGTTTCCCTCTTATTCATATTCACATTTCCATAGAGAATGAGGGCAACATTACAGACAGCATCCCTCAGACTTCCCTGGGTCCTTCTCACTGTTCTTGGGATCCAACTCTCAAGCACAGAGGTGTCAGTGGATAAGCCCCTCCACTGCTGCTCCTTCCTTTTGCTCTCTGTCTCTGAGCTCTGGTATTCCAGCATAGAGCCATCAAGCATCTGCTTCTGCTGCTTCTTCAGCCCAGGCTCTCTGGCTTGGGGAATACCAGCCAGTAAAATCCATTTTCCTGCTCTTCTGTCTTCAGCTTTCTCGCAGGAGCCATTTTGTCTCTGTCAGTTCTTATTTCCTATGGCCCTTTTTCTGACTGATTCAGTCTGCTCTGACTCCTTACTGACCTTTTCTAGCTCCCAGGTGCTGCCCTGCATTATTAATTGGTCCAGGGACTGAAACAGGAGAGTTGAGACCCGTTATGGGTAGCTAAATTACAGTTCCAATAAATATGTGGCATTTATTTTTACAGTGTAAGTAGATATAAGGTGGCCAACAGAAGATGTCCACTGCAGTGTAAGCCTAAGGTTAATGGGATTCAAGTCTGTGAATCCTGGGTTTGCAAGCCCAGCACTTAAGTATCTGAAGTGCATATTGACCATAGGTTTAGAATTTCTGGACCAGAGCTTCAGCATCCACACTACAGTACACAGACTGAATCAAAACACCCTATGCCAGAATTCCTAGTGCTATGGTCAGTTGTTAACTAGTTCGTTGCTGGAAAGTCAATCAAGGGTAAAATGGTTGCAGAGGTTTCTACGGCGATCAGGTATGTGATTTCCACAAAGGTGGTAGGCATAGTAAACAATATCCCTGAAATGGATATTGGAGGAGTGGGGCCATTGATAGGATTTGTGCTTATAGTTTGCCCTCCTCTTGTCCACAAATATATACTCTGCAAAGAGTACTGCTCTGTCATTGTGTATATCTTTATGGACCACACAGGCAGATTTAGGGACACTGACATGGGCTGCATGTTCTTATAATAGAAAGTCTACATTCATAGACCGGCTGGGACACTAGTCTCACTGAGTGGTATTGTTATAAATGGAGATAAGGTCCATATCACTAACATAAGGGACCCTGCATGCTCCCTTTTGTCTTGACAGCTGACACACATACTGATCTTAGTAGGATGGCTAAGGTTCATTTAGGCTTTCAGTGGTTGTATAATGGTGATTGAATGTCCTATGAGAGGAGATGACTTGAGGAGGTTGGGCCACATGCCACTGTACGCATCTGTGACTGCTAGTAGCAAATATCCCCAATAGCCTGAGGTGGGATACTATATGGGGAAATCTGAGTTACTACTGTACATTTCTCACGTTTGTGGACATGGTCAGGGTCTAACCAAGCATCATATTCGGGGTCAGAAACAAGTTTTCCCCTAGGTCAGATTGGCAGAGCTCCCCCTTACTACTTTTATTTTAAACTTTATTCTGCAGCATGGGGCACAGATTGCTTAGCTGGTTTATACTAAATGGTGGATGAATTTAAACATAGGAATGGCAAGACTGGGTCAGAGCAAAGGTCCATCTAGCCCAGTTCTGCTGACAGTGGCCAATACCAGATGCCTCAGAGGAAGGGAACACAACAGGTAATTCTCACGTGATCCCTCTCCTGTCACTCACTTCCAGAGAAACAGAGGCTAGGGACCCTATTCCTACCCATCCTGGCTAATAGCCATTGATGGACCTAACCTCCATGAATCTATCTAGCTCTTTTTTTGAACCCTGTTAAAGTTCTAGCCTTCACCGCATCCTCTGGCAAGGAGTTCCACAGGAACTGACTATGGAATTCCACAGGAGTTGACTATGTGCTGAATGAAGGAAAACTTCCTCTGTTTATTTTAAACTTACTGCCTATTAATTGCTTTTGGAAACCCCTAGTTCTTATATTGTGGGAATAAGTAAATAACTTCCTTACTGACTTTTTCTACACCGTCATGATTTTATAGACCTCTATCATATCCCTCCCTTAGTCTCTTCTTTTCTAAGCTGAAAAGTCCAAGTCTTTTTAATCTCTCTTCATATGGGACCCGTTCCAAACCCCTAGTCATTTTTGTTGCCCTTTTCCAATGCCAATATATCTTTTTTTGAGATGAGGCGACCACATCTGCACACAGTATTCAAGATGTGAGCATACCATGGTTTTATATAGAGGCAATAAGATATTTTGTGTCTTATTCTCTATCCCTTTTTAATGATTCCTAACATTCTATTTGCTTTGAGGACTTCCGTAACCTAGTCAGAGATTATGGGTCTTTCACAAGATTGAATCAGTGAGGTTCCAAGCCATTTGCCCCTGAATGGAGCTATGACAGTAATAGAATGCTGAACTTATACATTCAGCCAGAAAATGTCACAGTGAGGGCAGGATGCATCCTGCCAGTGAAATAGGGAGAATAGTATATTTGAGTGTGCTTGTACAGACTATACAATAAATGAGATGCTACCATATCATAGAATTAAATGTAGGGGGACAGGCTGTTTGCTATGCATTGTAATTGTAAATGACATGAGTGCTTATAAAATGACAAGGATGGGATTTATGGGAGGATTAATGTAATTAAATGTATTGAGAAATAATGTTAGCAAATAAATTCCCAGTTGTCTCTTACCATGTGTTATACCTTAATTATTTGAAGCATACATTTTGTAATGTGATAGTGTGTTTGAGTAAATGTGTAACTGCTGAAATTTTCAGCACTTACATGTTTACATGCGGGGAGGAGCCAGTGCTCATGGGGAGCCAGCTTTTAAGCTGTCTCTCTGTGAGCACTAGCTCCCTTTTAGCCCACTGCTGCCTCTGTATCAGAGGCAACAGTGTGGGGGGCAGACAGCTCCACAGGAGCTGGTGCTCATACCTGCTCCCACCCTCACTGTTGCCTTTGTGGGAGGCAGTGGGGTGGGTGTTGGTTCCGTGGGAGCCAGCATGTGTGGGGAGCTGGCTTTAAAGCTGGCTCCCCATGCTCACTCACTCCTGGCCCCTCCACCCCCTGCTTCCGATACAGAGGCAACAATGTGGGGGAGGTGGGTTGTGTGTAACCATGAGGGTTAACTGATGAGCCTCATCTATTAACCATATACTCTAGCAAGCAATGCAACCAGTTTCATATAGTAAACCTCTTCCCCTGGCTTCCTGCTCATATTTGGTTCCTTTCTATTTGCTGACACTTCCAGAGCGTAGAGTTGTTCTTGGGCTGGAGTTTTGTGTGCACTGGAGTGAAGGTTTGCAGGGAAAGAGGGATCAGCATGGGGTTGGAGGACTTCACGGGGCAGATTCACGATGTCCAGCTGCTAAGTCCCAATTGCAAAGACAGCCCAAGCATAGACTTGATCTGTAGCACATGAAACCATGGAGGGGACTCAGGGCTTGGTATGAGTTCAGCAAGAGCTTGTACTACTCAGGGATGTGTGTATTACCAGCCTCTTGGATAGGTTTTTCCTCTGGGTTCCTCCCTGAGCTGATGTTCCTGCTCCAGAAACTGTGTGGTCAGCCTCTCACTCTACTGCCAGTGTCTGGCCTTTTCACTTGCCGTGAGGTTTTTCTTCCTCTGGTACTACACCTGCTTGTTGGCCCTGTCCAAAATTTCCACCCTCATAGACATCATGGAAACACTTTTGCTTGGACCACTCAATGGTAGTTCTATATCCCTCGGTCCTGCTGGAATGGGCCCATTCTGCCAGGAACAGCAGAGCTTGAAGGGACTAAAAACAGATGGCAACTGAAAGAATGTACTATGCATTACCAAAGGTTCAGTGCCATATGCAGGCAAAAGTGCCTTGTGGAATCTCAAGGCCCAAAATGATACTTTTTAAAACTGAGCTTCAGTATATTCTGAGAGGGAATGCCTCAGCTCTCAGGACACAACTCAGTTAATTACAGTGAAAATACTGCATAGTCAGTGGCAAATTACAGATTATCATTTAATTTCTGAGCTCCTTGGGATGTTGTGGGGGAAGGGGGGGAAGAGGTTTCTACATAGGTCTTTTCTGTAGTTTCAGACATTGTACATTCTTGAGGATATTACAATTCTAGTGGTTCCAGAATGGCAAAGGGAAATTTTATTTCAAGCTGTGGCAAGCTAGCCGTTAATGCCCAGAGGTTTTCAAATTTAAAGTGATGGAGTACTACATGTCTGAGCAGAGTGGGCTGGTGACCTATGGAGGAGGGCCTAGGTTGTACACCATTCCCTGCAGTGTAACTATCAGTCCAGAGTTCTTTTGGCTACCAGTGCTTGGGATTGGATCAGAATTCATGGGGGAATCAACAGAATGCTGTGTTAGTGATCGCATGGAGACTGGCTCCATATGGCACTCAGTATAAGCTGCTGGGAATGCATCTGCCCAGGGACTACATTCAGATGCATGTGATACAAAATCTGAAACAACTACACAGCTATTATTACTGGTACATTTCTTGACTGGATACAAACCCCTAGCCATACTTGGATGATGGAGTTTGTAACCCAGTTACTTAAGCTGTGACCTTTTCATCTTACCAATCCTCCTTTCTTTACTTTTGATTTCAATAGATTTTTCAGCAAACTCTTCATATCCCCCTTCATCATCATCATCTTCTTTTACCAGTCAGCTTTTGTACCAAATGTCATTTGTTCCCTACACTGAGATTCCACATCTGCACCCCTACCTACTCCTTCATCAAGTCTCCTGTATAGTGTCTAGGAAAATAAAATATCAGTGTTTTTGAAAAGAACAGATGTTCTGCAAAAGTTGGGGTAAGACCATCTTGCCAGAGAAAATGGGCAAAGTCTGTATCTTCTTGTAGCCATCATTATTCTTCCAGGTTTACGGTAGGGTGATGTATTATAAGGTACTGTTGGAGTTTTTTGATTTTGCTATTAGAATTTTAGTATGATTAGTTTAATTATACTTTTGGCATCAGATTTTGTTGAGAGAAACTTTGGGGTTATTAAACTTAATATTTATGAAACTATGTTGGGATTTTCCATATTTCATGTTTAATGAGGAAATCATTGCGTCTTCAATATTTTAATTTTGCACCAAACTAAAATTTATTTTATTGAGGACTCCAAGGATTCAAAGTCTGCACATTTGGAATTTCAGATGTAAAAAGGGATGAGAATATACCATCTCATCAGTATGTCCTCTTTTCTTGTCTCTTCCTTTCATCTCCCCAAAAACCCTCTTCAACTTCTATTCCAGTTGAACTTAGTCCTGTTTACAAACTGAAATATGTGACTTCCAAAACAAACAAGTGCACGACGAAAGATATTAATAAATGACACAGTAAATCCGTTCAAAAGAGCACTTAATTTTATTTCATATTTTTTCAAAGAAAGCAACAAATAGAAAATGGTTGGAAACGTTTCAAAATTGGGTGTGGTGCATAGTGGGGAAGTGCATAGAACTTGTCAGTGTAATGATGTTGCTCACAGGTGTCAATCTTCCCTTGAGTGACACAATTATACTGACCTAACCCCTGGTGGTGATGGCACTGTGTCAGGGAAGGAAGAGGAGGCTTTCTCCTGTTGATCAACAGCTGCCTTTTGGCACCATTGTAAGAAGTTTACTTATTTGATATAAGTATGTCTTCACTAAGTCTGCAGTGACACAGCTGCGTAGGCACAGAGGTATGTGGAGACAAGCCCTAAGTTTACTGCTTTATCTAGACACATTAAAATTAGCACATGAGATGAGGTCAGTGGCATTTACTGTATATCAACAGATCCATTCCCTCCACTGCCCCCTGTATTTTTTGGCTTTTGAAAGCTAACTGCACTGATTAGCAAAGTACTGATTATATTTGCTAGAGTACTCTATTTGCATTTAGAGTAAAAAGTTATCTTGTGCTTAGTTCATATGAGGTACTGTGATTTAGGGCAGGCTGGTAAGCTAAAACTGTTAGATCGGTGTTTTAAAAGCTAAATGATGAGTGACCAAAGAACCTAGCTTGAAATTAATTGTATTGCAAAGTGCTGTTTGAAGATATACATGAGATTTTATGCTGTGCAATAGAGATGTCAACTGAGGAGCCATTAACCATTTAACTGATAAGTGATTGCTTATCAGTTAATGGTCCTAGTTAACCACACTCTTCCTGCTCCCTGCCATGCTCTGCATTTAAAATTTGGATTGGCAAGCTGGCTCAGTCCCAGCCTATTGGTCTGAGTTTTTAGATGAAGAGCACTCAGGGGAGCTGCCTGCTACCCTGTGCTGCTGCCTTTAATACAGTGGCAGCAGCTTGGGGTAGTGGGTGGGAGCCAGTCTGTGCATTGAGCTGGTTTAAAAACCAGCTTCCTGCGTGCCACTCTGTGCTACTGTTTCTGATATAGAGGCAGCAGCACAGGGTGGCGGGGGCTCCTTAGGAGAGGGAGAGGCAGAGAAGGGGGGAGCAGGGAGTAATCATGTAACTGCTAAGCATTTTAGCAATTACACAATTATTGAAATAAACTATTTCTAACATCCCTAGTAGGAACTTCTATTATGCAAAGAAGTGTCATTGTTGATGGGTAATTACGGTTTATTATTTGGTGTTTTAAATCTATTTGTCCATTTGTTGCTGCAGTTCACTGACAAAAAGCATTGTTTGGAAATAAAAAAGAAAACTGACAGGTGTAGGGTAAGAAAGAAGATGCAGTATTGAGGGACCCCTTTTCCTGTTAGACCCATGATGATTTTTTTTTTTGAACTAATCTGGGGAATTACAGGCAAGTCAAACTTCAGTACCCAGAAAGATAATGAAGTAAATAATTAAGCATTCAGTTTGCAAACAGCTAGAAGATAATAAGCTGATAAGTCAGCATGGAATTATAAAGAACAAATTGTTTCAACCCAACCTAATAGGTTTCTTTGACAGGATAACAAGCCGTGTGGATGTGGGAAGTGATAGGTGTGGTATATCTTGACTTTCGTAAGGCTTTTCCTACTGTCTTGTATATTTTCATAAATTGCTTAGGACATACAACTATATAGAGCTATTATGAGGTAGATGCATAACTGGTTGGGAAACCATTTCAAAAGGCTAGTGTCAATGATTCATAATCAAGCTGGAAGAACATATTGAATAGGGTTCCACAGAGGGTCAGTTCTGGGTCCAGTTCTATTTGATATCTTCATCAATGGTTTAGCTATGGCACAGAGAGTACACTTATAAAGTTTGCAGACAACACTGAACTATGAGGGGTTGCAAGTGTTTTGGAGGATACGATTAATGTTCACAATGATCTGGACAAATTGGAGAAATGGTCTGAGGTAAATAGGATTAAATTCAATAAGGACATATGCAGATTACTGCACTTAGGAAGGACAGTCAGTTGCACACATACAAAATGGGAAATTACGGACTTGGAAGGAGTACTGGGGAAAGGGACCTAAGGGTCATCGTGTATAACGAGTTAATTATGAGTCAGCAATCTAACATTGTTGCAAAAAACAAACAAAAAAACCCAGGCATCAGTCTGGGATGTATTAGGAGGAATGTTGTAAGCACTCAGTGTTCTAATCAATGCTGATTAGGTCTCAGTTTGGAGTGTTGTGGCACTCTGAGCTGAACACATTTCAGGAAGGAGGTGGAGAAATTGGAAGAAGTCCGGAAAAGAGCAACAGCAATGATTAAAGTTCAAGAAAACAAAACCTAGGGCCGTGTCCAGACTCAGGGGTTTTTTCGGGAAAAGTAGCCTTTTCCCGAAAAAACTTCCCCTGCGTCCAGACTCAAGCCGCGTTCTTTCGAAATTATTTCGAAAGAACGCGGCTTTTCTTTCGATGGCGGTAAACCTCATTTCACGAGGAAGAACGCCTTCTTTCGAAAGTTCCTCTTTCGAAAGAAGGCGTTCTTCAATGTAAAGAGGCCGTCTTTGAAAGAGAGCATCCAGACTCGCTGGGTGCTCTTTCGAAAAAGCGGATTTCTCTTTCGAAAGATCCGCCTGCAGTCTAGACGCGATCTTTTGAAAGAGGCTCTTTCGAAAGATGCTTTCGAAAGAGGCTCTTTCGAAAGATGCTTTCGAAAGAGGCTCTTTCGAAAGATGCTTTCGAAAGAGCCTCTTTCGAAAGAAGTCTGCAGTCTAGACATAGCCTAGGTGGGAAGATAGAAAATATTGGGTTTCTTTCTTCTGGCAAAGAGAAGACTGAGGGGGGACATAACAGAAATTGTTCTTCTTAATCTTTGGGGATAGGACAAGAAACTGCAATTAAACAGCACCTTAGTCTGAGCCCTGCAGACCAGACTTAGCAGGCACAGGCCAGCCACAGGTATCTAATTGCAGTATAGACCTACTGCAGTATAGTCCGTGTGTGTACATTTTTAATATATAAGGTAACATCTCCTCCCTGTTTACCAGCCTATCCTTCCTGAGTAAGCTGTACCCTTCTATACCAATATTCCAATCATGTGTATTATCCGACTGATATTAGATCAATGGTTTTCAAACTATGAGTTGTGTACTGGGTCATGGAATGTCAGGCACCGGGGCTTGTTTGCTGCAGGGGGATCCAGATGATCAGTGGGAGTGCTAAGGCAGACATATCTGCCTGTCCTGGCACCGCAGACTGAAATGGGCCCCAGCAGCAGGCCTGGCCCCTAGGTGAAGGGGGAGGGAGAGAGGTCTGTGCACTGCCTCTGCCCGGAGCACTAGCTCTGTACTCCCATTGGCTAGGAACCTGCTGCTGGCTGCTTCTGGGGTGCAGCATGGTATGTTGTGCCAGGAGAGGCAGAAAACCTGCCTTAGCACCCTCAAGGTACCCCTCCTGCCCCCCTCCCAAGCCAGAACCTTTTCCTGCCCCCAAAGCTCTCATTCTCAGCCCTACCTGGGAGCCCACACTCTCAAATTATGTTGGCTTGCGGATGTCAATAATTTTCTTTGGCTGGTGTATTAGGTTACAGAGACTTGACTTATTTCTTTCTGCAGTACCCCACCTAGTGGCAAAATTAAAGTAACGTGTTCTAGAGTTGGGTTTGTATAGGAATGAGTGGAGTAGTAGGATTTATATTCCAGGACCTTATAAATTTTGAGAAGAAGGAAACCTGTATGTCATAAGTTTGATAAAACACAATCAGAAATATGAATTTTTGCAGAAATAATTATCTATTTATAGCAAAATATATTTTAATTTATTTCTTTTAAAATGCTAATTCAGAACTGCTATTCCCTTTAGATATATTTTTAAATGATACTAGAAGAAATATAGAATTTTTTTCTTTCATTTCTTTTTCAGAGTGCATGGGAGTGCTTCTAGAAAATGTCAGATGAATAAATGAGAGTGGTGATAGTCTCTATCCTCCAGAGGAGTATAACCTGTTTAGAGCTAGTGTCAGCTTCTACATTATGCTAATTATAGAAGCAAGACTTGTTCTAGGAGTGAGAAGACAGTACTGTCAAGTACTTGGTCTCTCATCAAAGGTTCTAACTGCATTTGTGTAAGTTCAAGAGGAATTGAACATAGTCTGCCAACTCACCTAATGTAGGCCACCAAACATCCATCAAATGGTGCTAACATTTGGTTGTTACCATCCTGAACAAAGTGGAATAGTGACTGGTAGCTGAACAGCTCCATAATCCTAGTCATTTTAGCTGCCCAGTTACATAATAATTTTAAAACTTTGTTATACCCTTTTATTTTTAAATTCTGACTTAAATAGTACTCTATACGTAGTTTAACATTGAATTCATGCAAGTAGATCTTTTTTTACTATAGATTTACTTTTGGCCATTATATATCTGCTATGTGTTTTGTACAAGTAAGATATTTGCTATATGGTAAATTACTTCAATATACTAACGTTTTTACTTGTAAACTAACTAGTCACAGTTGTATGAAAGCATTGTACAATACATACTGTCAAAGAATTTTATTTTCTTCTTCACAGATCAATGTAAGAGTTACCACAATGGATGCGGAGTTGGAGTTTGCTATCCAACCCAGTACAACTGGCAAACAGCTCTTTGACCAGGTAACTCCTTATATGTAATAATCATGGCTAAAGTGAACAGAATGCTAGTCTTTTACAAAACATTAGTGCTACAGATTTATGTTCACACTTTCCAATTAATACCTTATATTAATCTTAGCTATAATAATAATCAGCTTCATTCACCTCTCTTCAATTCAAAAGCAAAGAATTCAGCACAAGTCAACTTTGCAAGAATAGATAAGCAGCCAGGATTCAGTTGAATTACAAATGTCAATCCCTCTTGAAATTAATAGTATTTATATATATTCTCAATCATATATTCAAAATATACAATAATTATCTATACTCGTGTTTATATAACTTTCAAAAGTATTTAATAAATCTAAAGCAGAAAATATAATATCAAGAAACGACTAGTCTATTCTCTTTTTCTGTCCAAGTAAGGAAGCAGCAGATATGCCCTGCTCTTTTTGAGCATTTATTTATAGTGTAATTTTAAAACTTTCTACCTGTTTTAATTCTTGTTAAAAATATTTTCCCTTTACCCAATTTCTCTGAATTTTTTTAAAATTTGAATTCTAAATTGGGGAAGTAATGTTTTTTTTTAATTTGGTGATGGGCTGTCAACCAGATATTTTCAGATGTTGCCTACATGTGACATAGCCAAAAAGAGCCAACTGACTAATCTCTGATTAAAAACCATATTCTGAAATAAATTTCATGTGTTGTTAGCCATCAGAATTTCTGATCCTAATTCAGCTTACTTGCTACAGCTTTTGGAGAACTTCAGAAAATATAAAATTCTCTGGTAAAAACTCTTCAGTAACTCCTCAAAGCTTTCTTCAAGCAATTTACAGAACCTACAAAATACTTGAATGTTGACTGATACCTTAGGGATGAATATTCTCATGTAAGAGAAAACATGTATTTTCTTTGTGAAACTTAAGAGCCCACTCTCCTGCAAATCCTACTGACATACGTGCTGTAGATATATAATACTTTTTGTCTAAGAAAAAACAACATGTTTACAGATAGTGTTATGCTTATATAATAAAAAAAATATTTGTGGTAATGATATAGCCATTAGCAGTTGTATCATTTTCATTAATGTGTAACTTGAGGGGAGAGTTGTTCTTTTCATAGGTTAGCAGCTCCAGGTATGACACGATTCTTTAGAGGAATGGAATCTCATTTTCCTTAAATAAGTGATTGCATGGTTTCTCCTCTTTCCCTCCTCTGACAACAAAATCATCTCAAAGAATGGTGTGCCTTCATCTAATGAAAAGCAGATCAAAGACTGTCATTTATGGCAGGTGCATAATCAAGTGTAACCCATGGAACTCGTGATTGTGATTCTCTGTCCCATCTTGTGACACCAAGACTACTTGCTCTATAGCCTTAACTAAGATCCATGTGGCTTTTAGGTCATACATCAGAGGCTCTTGTGTTTAGCTCCAGATATCCTAGGTTCAATCCTGTCTGCTGATGACCAGGATCTGTCAGTGTTACACAAGTACCTTCCTTTCCTTTTTAATTTGTTTTTAATTATTATTTTATGTTTTACCTACTTTTATTGGAAATTGTGGAGTCATACTTCTGCTTTCATGTTCTCTTTTTCTTCAGTTCATGAGAATCAGGGAAACAAGACTTCTAGATGAAAGAAAAAATAGAATTAAAATAATTTAAACCAGTCTCTTCAATAGCTGACAAGTGTTGCAAGACAGGAAAGTTTTGGGGACAGGGCAGCTATCCTGCCTCTTCCTCATGTTGAAGGCACTTCGCTGTTAAAGCTCAGTGACCGAGCAACGTATGATTTATTGATGCCAATTAGTCTAATTAACTATGAAGATTACTGGTGCGACTCCAAATCCGTATCTATCGCCGGCTTTGTTTTTTACTCTTGGACATGGCGCGTAAATGAAAAACTAACTCTTTGAATAAGTTTTATAACCACAAGACTATATTATCTCAAATAAATAATCAGTTCACACAAAACAGTAGGGGGTTTTACCAGAGTCTATGGTGACAATTGGACGATTGGTGAGATGCTGGCAACCTCAATCCATTGGCTCTTCCGAGTCTCGGGAGAGGAACTGCCAGGCGTCCCTCGCAGGTAGACGGCGTCGACGCTTGTGACCTCGATCCATTGGTTCTTCCGAGCCTCGGGAGAGGAACAACCAGGAGTCCCTCGAAGAGCTGGAATCGGGAGTGATGGGTTCACCTTCCGTGAAGACCTCGTCCTCTTCCTGCACTTCGGCACAGCTGAAACGGCGATGGAAGTTAAAACCCTAACTACTATCTCCTAAACTATCCTAAAATAAAACCCTAACTAAATCGCGACGCACCTGCCGAACAGACACAACGACAGCCGACGTGCTGTGACCGACACTGCCTGACGGACAGACACGATGACAATATCTAATCTATCTTAACACTAAACTAGCTAAACCTAAATGGAGAGACACAAACCTTCCGTTTGGTCTAACCCTTAGCTTATCTTAACTCATTCAGGCTAATCACTCATCGCGGAACAATAACGCAATCCAATCACCTCCTCTCATGCTATCTAGCCTACGCTATTCCTAGCCCAACGCCCCGACGCGACAGTGCCAACGGCTGTGGCACAGGCTTTTATAGGACATGCCACTGCATATGCATGAGGGCTTTGTTTCAAAATGATTGGTTGGCGAAGGATGCGAATTACCATAGGTTTGAAATGATTGGTTCTTACACATATTATTATATTATTCATGACACAACGTTTGTTCCTTATGAATATTCATCGATTCAACGATTACTCATGAATATTCATTTACAGTTGCCATTTCAAATGGACACCATTCAAACAGCAGTCAACAATGACTCAGCAATGTGTTGTAAACTTATGATGACGTATACATATGTATCCATGGTTTTACTCAGTTAATACATATTAGGCTCACTATTAATTATAACACACTAATTAGATGTAATTATACAAACATTCCATTGATGTAACATTTAGCAAGTCTGTACAATTCTGCTAACACTCAAGATGTATGGGTGAGTTGTCAGCAAAAACCTAACATGTAAGAATTGTGCCGTTTTCTGGTATGCAAAGGCAGCTGCAACTTCTCTTCTGCCAACCTCTGCTATCTCTTGATATGTGGTATTGTGTAGGGGTGATCTGCATAAAGTCTTCTACCCAGATTATAAGTTTCATTCATTCTGTAGCTTCCCTGAACAAGGGGTAAAAGATATAGATGCATGCTCTCTCAACACTTATTAGATTCTCTCCATCAAACTCATCAATTCCTCGTGTAGCTTTCAGGCAGCCTCAGCAGCTCTTATAACAGCTTGAGTCCCTAGGTTGAAGTGCCATGCTTGTACATGAGGAGAGAAATCATTCAGACAGATCCTAAACCCGTACATGGATTCATAGATCTGAAGAAATAGCTGAATCAAACTGTGAAACAAATAGGAAGTTTTCAGAGAAAAGATGTAGTATCTTTGTGGCTATTATTGCCAACAGAGTGAAGTGACATATTGTAAACTAACAAGAATTTGATAGGTCATTTTGGTTAGCTCCATTTGGTGTATGTTGCAGTAAACTTTTTTCCTTAGTAGTTATTGCTCAAAAGCAAATTACCTTGTCATAGCATTGTATCTTGTGCCATGACCCTGAGGGCTTTTGAATGTGAGCAAACTCCTTTCTTAGTGGTAGAAGGTTTTATTTCCCACGTCCCTTTCTCCAAACTGCATTTCCAGTCTAAGACATTTCTCTTCACTCTGCCTACCTGCTGTTAAATGGGAAATCTAAAACTGAGTATCTGTGTCTACTTCTTCCCTCCTGTCATGAAGTTTAATGGAGTCTTCCCTTATCCCACCAAACTGGTGTTGGAAGTCACTTGGGGTATGTCTATACAGCAGGGATAAAGTTGAATTTAAACTACGCAACTTCAGCTATGTCAATTGCGTAGCTGCAGTTGAAATAGCTTAATTCTGCTTTTGGCACTGTCTACACTACAGGAAGTCGAAGAACACTCTTCCTTCAACTTCACTTACTCCTTGTGGAATGAGGGTTATAGGAGTTGGAGTAAGAAGTCATCTAGCTTGCAATTATTTCGAAATAATAGTTTGCAGTGTAGATGCGCTCTTTGTGATAACACTGCTATGTACACATAACCATGGTCAGGGCTCGACAAATTATGCAAAACCCTACTCGCCAGACCAAAAAGGGACTCCCCACCCCCACCGTGTAGGTGCGCACCACCAGAGAACGAGACGACCGGGACGGCATGTTTGTTTACATCCGTTATTATGGATGTGGTTATCGTTGTTTGTCATTCTTTGACATTTTGACGTGGTCTCAAACTTCAGTGAAAGTTACAACAATATTTTCGTAGGCGTGCACAGCACATTTCATTAGGGTGTGCACCCAAAGAATTTTTTTTAAATGTACTCTGACCCCCATTAGCCACACCCCCTGACCCCCATTAGCCATGCCTCTGGAGGTAACACTTTTGGGGCAAGATGGACACATGATCAGAAGTAAAAGGTGTCATGTGACACTCCCACTCCCCCAAGGACTTTTTCCACCATCCTCCTACCAATAGGAATTAGTTTGGCCACCACCAAACTATCCTGCAATTGCATTAACCCACTGGGTGTGACATTAACTCGGGGGCGGAGAGGCTGGGGGAAGTGTTTCTTCTAAGAGTTTCCTCCCATGAGCAGAATGAATTTTCTGTTGTGCACCAGTACTGAGTTCATGTGGCTTGTTTGGGTGTGCCACTGTAGCACCCAAGTTATTAATAAATATCTTATAAACAGGGCTCACCAGCTGCGCTGTCCGGGTTCTGCACACGCACAGATCGCCTGAACCCAGCTCTTCTGGGATGTAATCTACTCGCCATGGGCAAGTAGATTACATAGATTGTCGAGCCTGCTTATAAACCTCTACCTTTTCCCTCTGCTGCCATGTCTCCTCCCCTTGCTCCATCAGCTCCCTTGTTGCCTGCTGCCCCCCAACCCCTCACCCTCCTCTGCTTTCCTGACTCCAGCCCTTTTCACTGCCCTCAGCCTTCCTGAGACCTGCCCCCCTCCACCAGCCCTTCTCTCTCCCCTCTCCCCCATGCCCACTCTTCCAGTAGCCCCACTCTGATCATGTGAGCGACTCCTCCTCATCCCCTCTCCTAACACCTCCCTCTACACACCTGCACTGCCTCTCTCCTCTGGTGCTGGTCCCTCCCCTGCAGGTGTGTGCCCTTCTGCTTCACCCCCAGAATCCCTTGGCACCTGCACCCTCCTGGTGCCTCCCCCTTCCCTCACTGCCTCTGTCCCCTTTGCCATCTTTTTCCCTGATGCTCACCATCTGCCCCCGTTCCCTTCATGTCCCTGTGTCCTCACACATGCCTTGCTCCATCCTCGCCTTACTCATGCCCACCCCTTCTTTCAAGCCTTCTCCCAGCACCTCCTCTCTCCTCTCTAACCCCCAATGCCCTTACCCTCTCCTCTCCCAGCATCACCCTGTCCCCCCTCCCACTGACACCTCCTCTCCTGCCCTTTTCCTCATTGTCTCCACTTGGCCCCCGCCCCCCTGGCATTTCTCTCTCCTGCACCCCTGTCCCTTGGTGCCTTCCCCTTCTCCTGACCTGCCCCCCTTCCCCTCCCCTACCTGGCTTCTGCTTTCCAGTGTTTGGGGCTGCCAGAGCCTTTTTCAATCAGAAGGTCTCTGGCCATGATGTCACGACGCCACGTTACACCAGTATCCTGGCGTCTGCCGGTGTCCCTTCCTCTGGCTCGTGTCCCTCATGCACGTAGGCAGCCTGGCAGTGAGAATCGCCGCACTTTCCCCTGCCCAGCGGTGCTTCACTCCTCCACCCGGCTGGCGGACTGGATGGGGCCGTGCCGCCCATAGTGCGGGTTTTGGCCAGCCCGTCACAATGGCCCACCGGGCCAGTCCACCCCTGCATTAGGGTGTGCCTGGGCATTCTATTTTGTCTAGTCTGTAGCTGCACGCCAGCTGGTAATATCTACTCGCCACGGGCGAGCGTATTTGTCGAGCCCTGACCATGGTGATTCTGTTATCACCCCTCTCACCATCGTCACAAAGTTTTTCTGTCTCCACATCCATTTGGAAGCCAGAGTGGAGGTAAAAGGCTAACTCTGTGGGCCTTAATTAGCCTGTGTTTTTTCTCCATTTCTTCCTTTGTAGCAGATGAAGAACAGCATGAAGTATATTTCTTATCTACAAACTGTTTTTTGTCAAGTTCTCAGAATTTAGCACTGAAGCTCCCAAACAGAATAGTCCCTTTTCAGGACAAAATCTGGGGTTTTACTCACCCTTATCTCCAAGTTAAAACCTCACCGCCCTTGCCAGATATTTCAGAAGTCCTCTATTAAGTTTCTCAGGGAAGACCCAATGTAATCTATTTGGTTGCTTAATAGAGAATTGTTTTGAAATTTTATTGTGTATTGATTTGTTGAAGTACCAATCTGTAGCTTTGGGCACCCTTTTTAAACATTGTTAAACATACATTATCAAACTCAACATATGTATTGGTGTCCCTACTACTTGAAAAATTAGCTGAAACCACAGTAATAAGGCTTGTAGGGAAGCTGGCATTGATCTTTATATTTAGATTGCTAAATGTGTTAAGTACCCTAAGTTTTCCCCCTCTGAGTAATACTCAAAGATAATATTTAAGTCGACTCCTTTCATGTGTTCTTTATGTGTTTCATTATTAAGATTCCTGTGACATTTCTACCTTTTTTGAGAATATCTAATGTTTAAGTTTTTGCCTCATGGCTCTTTTCTTCAGTAAGGAAAAGCTGTCGGGCCAGAGAGGTGCCTCTGACTTCATCCTATGAAATTCCTTTGAGATTTGGCTCGGTTACTAGTTGACGCAAAATCACTATTTGTCTGCTATAGTTTGTTCTTGCTGCTTAATATTAGCAATATGTATAAAGCTTTGTGCAGCTGAAAGAACACATGAAAGGAGTCGACTTAAATATTATCTTTGAGTATTACTCAGAGGGGGAAAACTTAGGGTACTTAACAAAATAGAGGACATGCAAAGAGCACCCCAGAATGGACAGAAATGGTAGAATCTTTTTCTATGCTCTAGGGGACAACTGATGGAGTAAGAAGGATCAGATGGATAAAACCATGAATATTCTCAGGCTAAGTCTCCATAGCAGTGACAGCATGCATGACAGTTTTAACAAGGTGGGTGCAGAGATTTAGTCTAGCTGCTGCCAGAGTAGCTGTTGTGATGGTGGGGGAATGGGTGAGAACCGGGCGAGGCTTCCCCAGACTCAGTGCATGGACCCAGCTATCTATCGCTCTTGTGAATCCACCATCTAGGGTAGGAGTTGATCTCCCAAAGTGTAGAAGTGCTAGATTGGGATATCCTTGACAGTGTCCTTGGCCAAGTACAGCCCCAACATTCATCCAGCCATCTTATTGGGGACATCATATATAGCACAAAGTGAATACAAATTCCTGGAAATCAGTACAGTGTGAATTTTAGACACATCTTTTGCTGACTGATGTTAATGAATCTGTATTACTCAAAATGCTTATTATGAATCAGTATTTGATAACCAAGAGATTACAATACGGGAACTAAATGCAGATCTTTAACAAGGCAGATCTATAGCCTATTCATTTTGCTTCTGTGCTTCTCAAAAGTCTGCTAAACCTTTATTCTTTGTTCTGTGGTCTGTAAAATATGGCTACTCGTGCATAGGTAATCTACTGACAGAAGTATTATTAACCCTGTTTTACAGATGGGGAAACTCAACAGTGTGGCCTAAACAAGTTGTTCAATCATTGGTAGAGTCATGATCAGAACTTAGGACCTCCTGAATCCCAACTCTGCTCATTCCTCCAGATCACAGTGCCTTAGTCACAGGTGCTGAGTATCAACAGTCTCCATTGACTGGAGCTGCAGTGGTGAGTGCTCATCAGCACACTTAATAAAATCAGGATGAAAGAGGTTCAGGTTTGGCACCCAGAAAGTGAAGAAGACACAATTAGGCACCATCTACCAAAACTTTAGTTTGTTACTTGCTCAGCAGAATATTGGAAATCTACAACAGAGAAAGATCTAGAACTGAGTTCTATCTCATGTGGCATTCAGTAATCCCATTCCATTCCAAGACCATGGTTTTTTTCATGCATCCATGGTCTCATTCTCTGCACATCTCTCAGGTGCTGGAGCAAATGAAGCAAAGGTCCAACAGACACCAGCTTTGATTGCTGCAAAACTCTGATTTTGTTCCCTGAGTACTGGCTGTCCTGTGCGCTGACCGGAGTCTGATTTAGATTTATTGTAGTGCATGTGCACAGGGGAGCAGAAGTATGATTACACAGACATCCTTAATTGTGTAATTACCTAACGTTTGAGTTTTATTTTGCAACCTAAACAATATTCTTTTAATGTGGGCTGTTTGTGTAGTTGTATGTAAATCTATATACCTCAGGTGGATCTGAACACTTCCATAAAACAAGCTCCAGCAGGAGATTGGCTGCTGCTAGGCTTCTATTTGGATATATTTTTATTTGAACCTACTGATTTGATCCTTTGGCAATAGAGTAAAAAATATTTCCAGATGTTGAGGAAGGAGAGTTGTGTGAAACATTTTACTCTTCTCCATGTACACCAGAAACCAGATAGAGCAGAAGGCTTTACGGGGGGGGGGGGGGAAATGCCCAACATCGCTACTTTGTTTTTAAAGCTGTAGAGGTCTGGCTGAGATTTGTTACAACTACAAGTGAGACTAGAACTTTTCTTTATGTGGAGAAGGAAAGTTCAGACTACTTGCAGTATAAATAATATACAACACAGGTTAAGTAGAGCATACAAGGATCTGCATTTACCATGTATCTAGAATTTTAAATCTTCGGTAATGTGACGTGACTGCAAAATGTTTAATATCTTGTTTCTTGGTCTCAGAGGAGTAGTGGTGTTAGTCTGTAACTTAAAAAAGGGTGGTCCTGTACCACCTTAGACACTAACAAGCGTGTGTGTGTGTGTGTGTGTTATATCAGTTTTATTTTACCACTGCCAAAACTTGAATCTTTATTGCCTCTGCATTTCAGTGAACAACCTAATCAAGAATTCAGGAGATTACTGTTGTGTGACAAGATAATCCTTATCTCTATGTGGGCCAGCCTTTAAATTAATTTACAGGAAGTTGATTGTTATTCCCCTATTGCACTGATTTGTCAAATGTTAAGTTTAGAACAAACTTTTTCACAATTCAGGCTAACAAACCTACTGGTTTTTTCTTCTTATCTTGATCCAAGTCCATCCTCAGAATGTAACTTAATTCTTTAGGCCAATCCAAGCAAAGTTAAAATTTTCAGAAAACTATCGACTGTATTTGTCTGTAGATAAATGAATGATTCCATTGCATAGCTTCTTACATGCTGTGGTAGTCCTCTGGCTTAGTTAAAATTAGGACATTCTACTTTTTGCACTTTTGATTAAGACATCAGCAAAGATCTGGCAAGTGGCCATTAAGAGAATGCCATTGACATCACTCTCCTCCAACTATAGTACTTCTAGCCATATCCATTGGTTATAGAAAGCAGGAAGAGGAAACATTAAATAATGAACTACTTACCAGTAATTATGTCTGTTATCTTTCCTCCCCATCCTAATTCCGTTGTCTTCTCCTCTTGTTTGGATTGACTTGAACTAAGAGAGAGGGTGTATTTGGCCTACATATTTAATTGGAGTGATTCTTTTTTCTCCTCAACATCTGCTTCTAGGTGGGTGGAGACCTATCACTTCATACTTTCTGGTTGTGTATAGAGGAAGACTTACTATCAAGAGTAAGCTATTCCTTCTTGCTCACTCTGTCCTGTCTAAAAATCGTCTATGGCTTTATTAGCCTAAGTTGGTTGCTTGCAAAACCTTGCTGTATATATTGTATCTGAGTTTGAACTTGTGCTTGGACCATTGCACCCAAATCCAGGTGTCCTTCAGGTATTATTGATTTAATGACTCATTTACTTTTAGGTGGTGAAAACAGTTGGTCTGCGTGAAGTCTGGTTTTTTGGGCTGCAATATGTGGACAGCAAAGGCTATTCAACTTGGTTGAAACTGAATAAAAAGGTAAAATATTCTTGATTTTTTCTGATTCCCTTTTGATTTGAAATCGTTCATATACCGACTTGCTATATGTATAATCTTACAAATTGTAGTCTAATTAATGGACAGACTTCTTTAATGGTTAGTTTACCGTGAGTATTTATAAACAAGTGGAATCTTATTCACAATTACGATATATACTTGCTTATAAGCCGATTTTTTTTAATACAAAAAAAAAGCAGAGTCAGTTTATCAGTGGATCTAAACTAAAAGTTGATGATTTTAAGCTCTATTTAATTATTGAATGGAATATCTAATGTGTTGTCATTGTATATCAGGGCTTGCAGACTTTGGCTCCAGGCCATCAGGCAGGCCGGGATGTTTTGTTTATCTGGAGCATCCGCTGGCACAGAGGTCCTTGCAGCTTCTAGTAGCTGCACTTCTCTCTTCCTGGCCAATTGGAACTGTGGAAAGTGGTGGCCCTTACTCCATCTGCTTCCCGCAATTCCCATTGACCGGGAACTGAGAGTCTCAGCCAATGGAAGCTGAGGGACTCTATGCCTGCAGACTTTCCAGGTGAACAAAATAACCCTGCACACCAGCAGCTTATCCTGATGAGCAAGAAGCCAACGTTTATTGACCCTTGCTTTATTTTAAGAATTGGCATTACAAGAAACACACAAGTTTTGCTAGAATTATTTTAATATAATCTGATGAAAAATGTGTTGTTATAACTGAATAAATATGTATTCACATACCTTCAAAATTATAGTTGATGTTTTAAATGTCAATTTACTGATTTTAAAGTCTCATATAATTTGAATTTACTTACTTAAAAAGTCTTGGTATCCTTCAATGTCTGAATCAGTCTCCAATTCACCAAACAGTTAATTTAACTTGGTTTCAGTCATAACTACTGATCTCTTTGACAATGCAGGTGCAGCTATGACTGAAATAGAATTTAATGAACTGTTTGCTTATCAGCCTTCATCGTACCGTCAAATATGACATCGTCTTTTGACCCATTGAGCACATTGAAGATACAGCATTTCCTAAATAACTTTGTCATTTCCGAGGAAATGGATTCTCATGCATCCTTGACTCACTAGGCAACTAGATTGGTTTCAGGCTTCATAAGATTTCCCCCTTTTATCAAATTCTCCATACCTGACTAAATCCTTTCCATCCCCATTTTGCGTAGTCTGTCTTTGTTTGCCTGAATAAACCCCCTAAAGTGGTTGTAGAACAGAAGTTAAGCCTCAGGTTTTGCAGCAGGGCTGGGCAAAATACAGCCCAGGGGCTGTATCTGGCCCACGAAGCCACTGGATCCAGCCCATAGACCACCCTGCCGGGACCTTCAGGCACACTGCTGCTGTGGGTTTAAAGCACAGTCTTGCGGCTCTCTGCTCTGGAGGGAAGGGAAGACTGTGTGATCTTCCTGCCTCCAGCCCAATTCTCAGCTTCTATTGGCCAGAAACAACCAGCCAATAGGAGCTGAGAGATTGGCATGGGTGATGGGAGCAGCACAAGCCTCTTTCCTCTCCAGAAGCTGAGAGCCACATGAAGGGAATAGCCTGCACTTATAAGGGATCTGGGGCTGCCGCAGGCAGGGAGCCCAGCCTGCGTTGGGGGTGCTGGCCAGGAGACACTTAGATAAACGCCTTCTGGCCAAAGCCTGCCTTCTGCACCCCAACTCCCTCCCCCAGGTCCATCTAAACCCTCTGCACCCCCTGCCCCAGGTCACAACTCCCTCCCAGACCTTGTATCCTCCTCCTATGCCTCTCCCCCAAGCCAGAATCCTCTCCTGAACCCAAACACTCTCCCAGACTCTGCACTCAATCCCCTCCTTCACCCAAGCTCCCTTTCAGACCTCACACAATCTCCTGTACCCAGCCTCCATCCTAGACCCCATATCTCCTCCACAGAAAAGTGCATCCCTTGACCACTTTTCAAAATCTTGGAGTAGTCCCTCACCAAAAATTATTGCCTACCTCCTTTTTATATCCAAAGTAGTTTTCATTTTTTTGGCCACATTTTTCACTTTATCTATTTTGTGTGCCTTGGTCATGTCCCAAACAAGCATTGTTTCTTGAAATGCTCCTGGTGTCTTATTCCATACTTTCTCCAGCCATTCAGTAGTCCCACTTTCATTCATTCATCCCTTTTCATATGTTCATGAGAGAACCCCAATAAAAAATGTTTTTGAACAAGGGTTTTTCTCTTAAAAATAACAGCAGGGAGCTTTGATCCATTTGCAAAACATGATAAAACCACCGTAAAATATATTTTTTCATGGCCAGTGGTTTTAATTAAAACTGTTTTTCTCATCAACACTGGTTACCATTCTGTTGCTCAGGAGATCGAATGTCATCAGTATTTCATCCATATTTCCTATCTGTGTCTGCTCAAATGCATATTTCTTTCAATATTTTCATAATAAACCTTTGGAAAGATTCATTTTTTTTTCCTTCCAGCTTCTTGGCAGCTTTTGTTCACTGATGAAAACAGAGACCATGGCAGTTCATGAAATGAGTACACTAACTCCATGATGTGACAAATACTGATGACTTTACTGATTTGCATTTGTAATCTTTCAACATTTTCAGAGCATGCAGCTAAATGCCAGTTCTAGTGATGACACACCCATTTTGTCAATATTCAACAACCCAATCACTGAGATCTTTCTTTGGCTCAGAAAATGAAGCACATCTCAGACATTTTTTTTTTCTTGCTTGTAGGCATATCATTTAGTGTGTTCTTTTTTCAATTCTCTTGCTTGCTTCTCATAGATAAAGAATTCACAAGCCACGGCACAATTATTGTTTGCTTCTGTATATTTGACAACTTTTAAGTTTGAACACTTGAGACTTATAAGGTCTTTATAGTAGCAATGCATGAAGAAATCAAATTATAGAGTACCATACTGACACCAGTGCCATAGTACAGGCAGTCCCCGAGTTACGCGGATCCGACTTATGTCGGATCCGCAGTTACGAACGGGGTTTGCTCTGTGTCTCCCTGGTCTGCTGCAGACCAGCAGACCAGGGAGACGGGGAGCAAAGCCTCTGAGGACGCTGGCAGTGGGACAGCCCAGACGCACCGCGGCTGTCTTGCTGCCGGCGTCCTCAGAGGCTTTGCTCCCCATCTCCCTGGTCTGCTGGTCTCCAGCAGACCAGGGAGACGCGGAGCAAAGCCGCGGAGGACCCGGGCGGCAGGACCGCGGTGCGTCTCGGTCCGCCGCCCGCGTCTCCCTGGTCTGCTGGCGGGGGGGGGGAGGGCACAGCTAGTGCGCTCCCCCCCCCCCCCCCCCAGCAGACCAGGCTTTTCTCTGGACGCCCTAGGCATCCTGATTCAGCCGAAGCAGCTGACTTGGGGACGCCTGGGGTTCTTAAGTTGAATCTGTATGTAAGTTGGAACTGGCGTCCAGATTCAGCCTGTTGAAACTGGTCAGTTTCAGCAGCGGCTGAATCTGGACGCCAGTTCCGACTTACATACAGATTCAACTTAAGAACAAACCTACAGTCCCTATATTGTAAGTAACCCGGGAACTGCCTGTACTATTATTCATTGTATTTTTCCGATTCACTTGCGAGATCTATCATTTTGTGAAATGCCTGGGTCTAATTTCAGGAAGAACTGCAGCACTGTTCTTTTAGCATTCATTTCACACTATTCTAGTTCACTAAACAAAGCCTTTGCAGCTTTAAACTGCTGTAGTATTGACCTCAATAAATTATTTTGTGATCAATATAGGTTCACGCTCTAAAAATAATTATAATCTAGCCCTGTAGTAGAACAGTACTAGGGGAAAGAAACAGCTAGTGTTAGGAAAATTGAACTTTTGGGAAGCATGTGTTTTTAAGTGCTTTGCTTACATGCAGAATAACTGAGAATTATATAATAGATAACCATACATTTTATATATATTAATACTACTTTTATCTCACTTATAGCATAACAAATATACATTAGAAGTAAAAACAAAATTTTAGCTAACTTTTAAAAGAAGCAAGTCCAGATCTGACATTCCATCATCACCAACCTCTGTTGTAGATCACTAAACTTTGTCTCCTGTCCATCCGGGTAAGTAGCTGGCTAGCTGGGACATTTTGTTTTACCTGCAGCATCTGCAAGCATGGAACCCAATAGCTTCCAGTGGCCGCAATTCACAGTTCCTGGTCAGTTGAAGCTGTGGGAAGTGGCATGGGCCAAGGGACATGCTGGCTGCCACTTCCTGCAGCTCCCATTTACCGGGAATGGCAAACTGCAGCTACTGGGAGCTGTGGAGCTCTATGCCTGCAGATGCTCCAGGTAAACAAAATGTCCTGGCCTGACAGCAGCTTACCTTGATGGCTGGGAGACAGTTTCCCAACCCCTGAAACATAGGTTTGGCTTATGAAAAGGTCATACCGTTTTTGCCATTTTCACCTATCCATTTTTGCAAGTCAGCTTATAAACAAATGGGCTAATGAATGATTATATATGGTATATAAGTGTTTTATTTGACACAGATGAAGATATGTTTTCCTGTACATGATGATTCATATTGCTCACATTCGATTATCCTTGATCACAGAATAAGCTTTCCTCCTCTGTCCCTTTTTATGCAGCAAAATTTATTTTCAGGAAAGAAAAGTTAGGAGTAAGTTTTAAAAAGCAGTGCAGTATGAATAAGGATATTAAATTTCCTCAATGCCAAGATTTTAAAAATCTCAGTCCTGCATGGTGCAGTGATTCTGGTTTTTAGGAAGAATAGTCAGACATAGAGCTGGATGGGAAATGATTTTCTCATCTCATTAAAACTTGAGGTTTTAAAAATGTTCATAGTTCGCATCAGAATGAAACAGTCCTTTCCAGTTTCTTTTTTGTGGGAAAAAGACACAGATATCTGTTTCAGTAAAAAACAGTAATCTGGTAGTTAAGTGTAGGCTAATGACATAAACCTGAATTTGCCACATGCCAGTGAGTGTAAAGGACTAGGGTTTAGGAGGTCTGGCTTAGCAGTCACAGCTGTAATAGGCGTATATCTGATGTATGATAATCAGAGAGCAGGACTTGGAGGAATTGCTAGAGTCAGCTTGAGTAAACAAGAGTTAGAGACAAAGTCAGACCTGGGATGGAGCCTGGAGATCAGAGATACTATCAGACTAGAGTTAGGAGGTAAGAGCCAGGGTGAAAATAAGGCTGAGATTAAAGGCCAGAGATCAGAAGACAAGGAGAGCTCTGTAGTCACAGCATCCCTGAAGTCTGTAGTGCTGCCCAGACAGGTAAGCTATAGATTCCCCTACAGGAGGTGGTAGATACCCATGACAAATGGGGGATATTCTGCACACCACCTTCTCATCCAGAATTGCCTTTAAATGCTTTTAAAGCAGAGGCGCAGTGCCTGGGACCAGGCGTGAGCCGCAACAGCTGATTCCTGGCTTGTGCCTGGTTCCCCGCTGTGCCTCTGCCTTTTAAAAGTAGTAAGAGCCAGGTGGCTGTCACTACATTAAAAAGGCAGAGCTGCAGTGGAGTTATCTCCTGGGGCCAGGAGCTAACCCCACTGAGGCTCTGCAGTTCTTCCCATATTGACTAATCGAGTAGTTGTTGGAATGGGATGAAATTTAACATCCCTAGTGCAGATGGTCATGCTAGCAGCCAAAGATTTCCAACATTTTACCTTTCGGCAGGACTGTAATCAGTACAGACTGGTCCACCGAGGTTATTTACCACTATTCTCCTCCTTGAACTAGAGCACTAACCCCAGTACAGCAACTGTAGTTCTCATCTCCACCTTTGATGAACCTTGGAACAGATGCCTTCCTAATAGGCTGGAAAATTCACCTACACAACCACAAGGTCCAGGGCAAATAGCCTTCCCCAGAATTGATCCTTCATGTCACTCTTTCGGAGTTTTACATAAATCACCAAGAGGGTGCCAGATTGCCCTGGCTTTTCAAGGAAGCACTCAGATTATTGAAGTGGTGCATCCTCACAATGTATTTATCCCAGCTATCTATCTACCAGGGATACAGAGCATGACAACCAACAGTCTCACTCAGAATTTCTGTCACGACCCCAAATGTGAACTGAACTCAGAGATGCCTTGACATATATTCATTGTCTGGGTAAACTTGTCTACAGATCTCTTCTCTCTTTATTGGAACAAGTAATGTCCTTGTTACTGCCCAAGACCTGGCTTGGGGACACATTCATGAGGAGGTGCCCTCATCCTCCCATGGCACAATGACCTCTTGTATGCCTTTTCCCAGTTTTCTCTTCTATCCAAGGCCCAGTTGAAAATTCAACAAAACAAAGTGAGAATTATTCTGATTTCACCTTTTGGCCAAGACAAAGCTGACTTCCTTACCTGACACAGATGGCAATATGCCTTCCTTTTCTTCTGTGGATGATTCCACACTCAATATACTAACCCACAAAATGGAAATCTTCCCTTCCTCTGATTTTATACTACATTTCAGACCTCAAGAGGTCAAAACTCTCACTCAGCTTCATTAAGGTATATCTTTTAGTGAAAACATCCATCCACGACCAGGTAGACAAATACTCAGTGTTTGCTCACCTGCTGATGTGAAGATTCATATCCAGTGAGAGAAAGTGCTGATGTTAGAATAAGTAAATTCAAAGTCTCTTCAGTTTTCTTCAAAGATTGCCTCTACCAGACAGTAGGGCTTTTTACTGATTGGTCCCTTATATTTTTGAAGCGTGACTAAATGTTAACTGGATCTTCTTGGGTAATGTCAACTGATTGTTTTGGGTCCAATCCTAGCTTAAAAATTAAATTGGATCAGACCCTTTATAAGCAGGTTGGGAAGAGGTCTCATTTGTCTATTATTACATATTATTTACCTAATATAGGCATTACCATCATGGAATACATTTCTCACTAGCTATACATATAAAATAGCCCAGCCCCACTGACCTCCATGGGAAATGTACTTTTCAAGCAGTGGTGGTGAAGGTTAGTGACATGGTCTTCTCCACCCTGTAATTGTCATGGTTACTTCAGTATTGTCATTCTGGCTTGTGGAAATGGAAGACACTTGATAGTTTTGCAGTAACTTAAAAAAATGCAGTTGTAATACATCTCATTACAGATGTAAATTCCCATTCATCAGTTAACTGGTTAATGTTAGGCCACACTGGGGCTGCCGCCGGCTCCCAGCTTCCTCCAGAGCAGCACGTGTCCACAGCAAGCTGGACTTCCCACAGAAAGAGGCTGCTCTGGATACTGGCACAGACCCTACATCTGGGGCCCCCAGGTTCTCCACAGACAGGGGATGCTCTGGACAAGAGCAGCCCCTATCTACAGCGGGTGGGGAGCTGCTCCAGCCCCTCTAATTACCATTTAATTAGAACCGGTAAGCATTATCCATTAAGAGGACTAAGGAAATTGTCCTATGAAATGGGGCTGCATCTACACTACAAAGTAATAGGTCTCGGATTCTGGATCTCATCTTAAATTGAGGTTGGACCCTAAGTGCTGCAGTGTTCTGAGACCCTAGGTCTAGGGCCTGGGTTAATTCAATTGCAGTATAGTTGCATGGGAGGCTCCTATCGTACCCAAACCCATCCCTATTGGTAGAGGATGGTGGGAGGAGTTCTTGGGGGGGGGGGAGTCACATGACACCATTTACTTCCGGTTACATGGCTATCTTTACCCCAGAAGTACTACCCCAGGGTTGGGACTTCCTGTGGCAGGTAGGCAGGGCCTAAGGGGTCAGGTGCATGGCTAGCCATGTTAGGGGGTGTGGCTAATGTGTCCCTATATTTGGTTCAGAAAATATGGTCACTGTAAATATAACCTCATCCATGCAGGAGTGCAATGCAATGCTTTACACAGACTCAAAAACAATTCTAACATCATAATCCAAAGAGGCTGACAAAGGGGGTGCTATAGTCATCATGAACAGAACAGATTATGAACAAGAGGCTGCCAGACAACTCACCAGCATCAGATTCTACAGGCTACTCTCTTCTGATCCCACTAAAGAATACCAAAACACACCCTAAAACAACTGGTCATGAAACTTACTGATACAACTCAGAACTAAATCTACACAACTCCCCCCAATCCCTGACAAGGAGTTTTCTATCTGCTTCCCAAGATACACAAACCTGGAAATCCTGGACGACCCATCATCTCAAGCATTGGCACACTTACAACAGGATTATCTGGTTGTATTGACTCTCTCCTCAGACCCTATGCTGCCAGCATACCTACCTATCTTTGAGACACTACCAACTTCCTGAGGAAACTATGGAACATTACTAATCTTCCTGAAAACACCATCCTAGCCACCATGGACATAGAAGCTCTTTATACCAACATTCCACAGGAAGATGGATTACATACTGTCGGGAACACCATCCCTAATGACACCACTGCACACTTGGTTACAGAACTCTGTGACTTTGTCCTCACCCACAACTATTTCTGATTTGGAGGCCATTTATATCTTCAAGTCAGTGACATAGCCATGGGAAGCTGCATGGGTTCATAATATGCCAACACCTTTATGGCTCACCTTGAACAATGTTTCCTCAGCTCTCGCCCCCTACCATCTTTACTCTACTTATGCTACATTGATGACATCATCATATGCAGGGCTTGCTGAGCCGCGGCAAGCCCCGCTTGCCAGCCACGCTGTCTGGCGTTCTGCACATGCACAGATCACCTGAACCCGGCTCTTCTGAGTTGTAATCTACTCGCCACGGGCGAGTAGATTACATAGATTGTCAAGCTCTGATCATATGGACCCACGGGAGAGAGACCCTTAAAGAATTTCACAGGGATTTCAACAATTTCTACCCCACCATCAACCTCAGTCTTGGCCTGTCCACACAGAAGAGCCACTCCCTTGACACTACAGTACAGTTACACAATGGACACATTTCAACCACCTTATACTGGAAACCTACCAACCATTACACTTACTTACATGTTTCTAGCTTCCGTCCAAGGTGCATTTCTCAATCTGTTGTTTACAGCCAGGCCCTAAGATACAACTGGATTTGATCCAATCCCACAGATGAAGACAAATACCTACAGGATTTGTATAAGGCATTCTTAAAACTGAAGTATCCACCTGGAGAAGTGAAAAAACAGATCGACAGAGCCAGAAGAGTACCCAGACATCAGTTACTTCAAGACAGGCCGAGAAAAAACAGGACACCATTTCTCATCAGCAAGCTATCCTGGAAAATGATCCCTCATTCTCACATGCCAGTCCTTGCCTATAGACAACCCCTTAACCTCAAACAAATTCTTTCCAGTAATCATGAAGCACACCTCCATCTTACTCATCCAGAAACTCACCCCTGCAATCAACCCCAGTGCCAACTCTGTCCACATATCTATACAAGCGATATCGTCACAGGACCTAACCACATAAAGCACCACATCAGAGGCTCATTTAACTGCACATCCATTAATGTGATCTATGCCAGCAATGTCCCACTGCCATGTATATTGATCAGACTGGACAGTCTCTATAAGAAAGAATTAATGGACACAAATCAGATATCCAAAAGTGCAACACATAGAAACCTGTTGGGAAACATTTTAACTTGCCCAGGCACTCATTAATGGATCTCAGAGTCACCATATTGTTTCAGAAACAAAATACAGAACTATGTAGCACTTTAAAGACTAACAAGATGGTTTATTAGATGATGAGCTTTCGTGGGCCAGACCCACTTCCTCAGATCATCATCTAATAAACCATCTTGTTAGTCTTTAAAGTGCTACATAGTCTGGTGTAGCTGAAACAAAATACAGGACTAACACGGCTACATTTCTATCTCCATATTGTTTCAGGCCAACTCTACAAGGAAGCCTTAGAACTCAACTTCATTTACAAGTTTGATTCCTATAATCTAGGTATGAATAAAGACATTGGCTGGATGGCCCGCTAAGTTCCACATACTGATGACATACAAAACCAAACAATGGATACTTAAGAACAGTTAGTACGTTCTCGATCAGCTTCATGTGGCATGGACACTCTAACTATTTCTTTCCCCCTTTTTTCCCTTCTGTTTCCTTTTCTTTCCCCCCATCCCATATTTTATTTAGAAATTGGACCTTTAATAACTCCATTCATCTGAAGAAGTGGATTGTGCCCACAAAAGCTCATGATACTAACTACATTTTTTGTTAATCTCTAAGGTGCTGCAAGACTAGTCATTTTTTAAGTTTTCTAGTTACAGACTAACTCCGCTACCCTGCTGAACCTTTACTTTTAGGGCAGTTGTTTTCTATACAGTGTAAAAGTGATTTTTTTTTTAAATTATCATGGTGAGAAACTAAAATTGCCACAGATCTCCTATAAATTTTTTTTTTTAAAACCAGGCCTTAAGTAGTCTTTGAAATCTGTCATGCCTGCCTAATTCAGTGTAAATTATTCATAGTGCTGTGTGACTCACAAATTATTGCTAATTGTATTGCTAGGAAGAATTTGGATTACTATAAGTTATTGCCACTTGATTGGTTATTGCTCAAGTAAATACACTAAATGTTGTTTAGCACTCCTTTAAAGTCTTTAATTTTTTTCAGGTAACACAGCAAGATGTAAGGAAAGAAAATCCTCTGCAGTTTAAATTCAGAGCTAAGTTTTTTCCTGAGGACGTATCTGAAGAGTTAATTCAGGAAATAACTCAGAGACTGTTCTTTCTGCAAGTCAAAGAAGCCATTTTAAATGATGAAATCTATTGTCCACCAGAAACTGCAGTTCTTTTGGCTTCCTATGCTGTTCAAGCCAAGTATGGAGATTACAATAAGGAGATTCATAAGCTAGGCTATTTGGCCAATGACAGACTTCTCCCCCAGCGGTAAGTGGGCAACTGCAACTGCTTTATGGATGCTGCAGAATTGTAAACTTGCTAATAAAATATTTTCTTAACCTTTAAAATCCAAGTATCAGTTTCTTTAATATTATAATCAAACTTCTCTTGAATGTAGTTGGTCTCTGAAAATAATGTTTCATTGGTAAAATTTAGGGATAAAGGAAGAGATCATTTGGGTTTTGAATTGTGAAGAGGAAGCATCAAAACTGTGTATTGCTTGTGAGAAATTAATTTTTTAATGCTTGGACTTTATCTTGAGGTAAATGTACACATTTAGTCAAGCAACTTTTTTTCTGTTCATTGAACAATGACGAGTCCTGTGGCACCTTGAGTTAATGTTGAAGTAGTATACATATTCCTACCTCGTCTCTGGAGTCAATGCCTTCTGTAAATAAATATTTGAATCATTGTTTGCAAATCAGTGTGGATTCCTTAATAGAGCGGGGCAAAATATTTTGCATAGTTTGCATGCCAAAATACTCCATTTTGGTAAACCACAAAATATTAGTAAATCTGAAATGAATTTAAAAAAATTTGAGGAGTAGATGCCATTCAAAATATGGTAGTGATGCTCTCCTTATAGCCTTTAGCCCAATAGTTAGGGCACTCTCCATGCAATTCTAAAGCCCCTCACATGTGTTCAGTCTCTTCCCTCTCCTCCTTCTCCTCCCAAAAAATCAAGACATTTAGAAACTTTCTTATAAAACCACAAAGCTAGACAAAGATTAACAATCCAAGAAAAGGGATGTTCTCCTGGCATCCTACTGAAAAACGTAGGACCCATTAAGATTGAAATATGTACATGAAAACAGAATGCTACAGTCATGCACAGAAACCATATAATTTCAAACAAAGTATTAGAATTTGATTCTGTAATCATAATATACAGTTGTGCTATTGTGTGTTTTATGTGTAGCATAGGCAGATTCTTACTTAGATGTTATACTTTAGTCCATCCTGTGCTTTGCTGCACATTGGGTTGTCTACATTTGCCATCTTGCCTGTCAACTGCTCTTCTCAATCTTCCCATTTCATGTTGCGGTGCTTGATATCATTCAAAATTGTTCATTTCCATGTTATTCGCAGTCTTGCCTTGTGTTTCTGGCTTCTATTCATGGGCAGCATTTAGTAAACATTCTTTTTTTTATTCTCAGCATATGTTCCAGACACTGATGTCATCTTTTGTAGATTATTTGTGAGAGGGTACCTTATCCAGTAATTTTTCTAACTTCTTTATTCATTTTCCTATCTCTGTATTTATTTCCAATATTCTACTTAGACATTTGTGATGAAATAGATCCAAAGTTTGCATATTTTTCTTGGCAAGTTATCATCTCGCTGATCTATGTCATGATGGCAATAACAATTGTATTCAGTTTTGTCTTGAGGGAAATGTTTTTGAGTTGCCAGATAGAATGTTTGCCTTCTCTGTTCGTATTACCTTGGAACTGGTACCATTTTGGCTGATGGTACTTCCAAGACATGAGTCTGCCTTCTCCAGTTCAACTTCTTCAGTTTTGATTTCTGTCTCTGTTGTCCCCATTAGCAGGACTTCACATTCCTTTGTGTTGAATCTCAGACTAGCCTTCTCCATCATTTCTTTTACTCTGCATTTTCATAGTCCACTGAGATCTTTATTAATAGGAGCATGTCATCAGCAAAATCTAGATCAAATAGCCTTGAATTGTTCCATGTTAGGTCATATATGTCACTGTCACATTGCTTTAATCTACAGGCAAGGACTAGCATGAACAGAAAAGGAGACAAGATGCACCCCTGCCTTACCACCTGTCTTGATAAATGGTTTTCTCAATCTATTTTGCATTTTAATGCAGCATTTTGAGTTGATGTAAAATGCCTTCATAATGTTGATTTAATTTTGTTGGCAATCCATATTATTTCACAGTTTTCCACATTGTTTCTGTTTACAGTGTTGAATGCCTTTTGAATCAAACAGAAAATTGATGGCAAGACTACTTTGGAATTCAATTGTGTTCTCAATAATTTATTTTAAGGTGAAAATATGTTGTCTGCACAATCTCCCTTGTCTATATCCAGATTGTTGTTCATGTAGGATAGTATCTATCTTTTGTTTTATTCTGTTCAGGAGGATTGATGCTAATAGTTTTCCTGTGACAGAAGTATTACTGCCCTCCTACTCGAGCAGTTGCTTAGATCTCCTCTCTTTGGTAATTTGATTATAATACCAAGGGATCCCTTCTTCCGGCACTTTCTCCTTTGTCCATATTTTGTTGCATAGCAAACAGATAACTGATTCCACATCTTTGCCCCCATATTTAAGCTTCTCAGAAAGAATGAAGTCCTTACCAGGTGCTTCATTATTTTTAAGCTTTTGCAATGCTTTTATAACGTACTCAATTTTACTTCCAATACATTGATACCTAGGTCTAACGTTAAATTCCAACCTTATAATTGGTTCTTGTTGGCTGAGCACTTTTAGTCCCCATTAACAGGATTTCACATTCCTTTGTGTTGAGTCTCAGACTAATCTTCTCCATTATTTCTTTTACTTTTCATTTTTGTAGCCTATTGATATCCTCATTAATAGAAACAATGTCATTTTCTTGTTCCTCTAGTGGTTTCAGAAGTTCTATCTCGTACTATTTTCATATCCTGCAGTCTTCTAATTTCTGTATATAGAAAGATCTGAGTCTGCCTTTCTCTTTGAGTATTTTGAACTTTAATTTGATATTTATTTTCAGTGAGCAGTGATCACTCCTTGTATCTGCTCCTCTGAATACTGACTAACGCAGAGGTAATCAATCTTATTTTCTGTATGACCATCTGGTGAAATCCATGATGTTGTATGTATGTTGGAAGAAAGAATAGTAGATGCTAAGATTGTCGTCTGCACAAAATTCAAGAAGTCTAGTGCCATTGTCTGTTGTTCCAGTTGCATATGAGCTGATGACTGTTTCCTAATCTCTTGTTTAATTTCCATCTGGGAATTAAAATCTTCCATGACTAGGACAAGATCATGATTTGGTATTTCTTTCATTACATAGAATCATAGACCCATAGAGCTGGAAGAGACCTCAGAAGGTCATCAAGTCCAGCCCCCCTCTCTAGGCAGGACCAATCCCAACTAAATCAACCCAGCCAGAACTTTGTCAAGCTCAGACTTAAACACCTCTAGGGATGGAGACTACACTACTTCCCTGGGTAAAACATTCCAGTGCTTCACCACTCTCCTAGTGAAATAGTTTTTCCTAATATCGAACCTGGACCTTTCCCACCACAACTTGAGACCATTGCTCCTTGTTCTGCCATCTGTCACTTCTGAGAACAGCCTTTCTCCATCCTTTTTGGAACCTTCCTTCAGGAAGTTGAAGGCTGCTATCAAATCCCCCCTTCTGCAGACTGTATAGACCCAAGTCCCTCAGCCTCTCCTCGTAGGTCATATGCTCCAGCCCCCTAATCATTTTGGTTCCCCTCCGCTGGACTCTTTCCAATGCGTCTGCATCCTTTTTGTAGTGTGGGGCCCAGAACTGGACACAGTACTCCAGATGTGGCCTCACCAGAGCCAAATAAAGGGGAATAATCACATCTCTGGATCTGCTGGCAGTGCTCCTCTTAATGCAACCTATTATGCCATTAGCCTTCTTGGCTACAAGGGCACACTGTTGACTCGTATCCCGCTTTTCATCCACTTTAATCCCCAGGTCTTTTTCTGCAGAGCTACTACTTAGCTGGTTGGTCCCCAGCCTGTAACAATGCTTGGGATTCTTCTGTCCCAAGTACAGGAATCTGCACTTGTCCTTGTTGAACCTCATCAGTTTTCTTGTGGCCCAATCCTCCAATTTGTCTAAGTCACTCTGGACCCTATCTCTGCCCTCAAGTGTATCTACCTCTCCCCCTAGCTTAGTGTCATCTGAAAACTTGCTGAAGGTGCACTCTATCATCCAGGTCATTAATAAAGATATTGAACAAAACCGGTCCAAAACTGAACCTTGGGGTACTCCGCTAGAAACCGACCACCATCCTGACACTGAGCCGTTGATCACTACCCGCTGGGCCCAGCCTTCTAGCCAGTTTTCTATCCATCTTACCATCCATTTATCCAATCCATATTCCCTTAACTTGCTGGCAAGAATATTGTGGGAGACCGTATCAAAAGCCTTGCTAAAGTCAAGGTATTTCACATCCACTGACTTTGCCATGTCCACAGAGCCAGTTACCTCATCATAGAAGCTAATCAGATTGGTCAGGCACGACTTGCCCTTTATGAATCCATGTTGACTATTCCTGATCACTTTCCTCTCTTCCAAGTGCCTCAAAATGGATTCCTTAAGGATCCCTTCCATGATTTTTCCAGGAACTGAGGTAAGACTGACTGGCCTATAGATCCCTGGATCGTTCTTCTTCCCTTTTTTGAAGATGGGCACTACATTTGCCTTTTTCCAATCATCTGGGATCTCTCCCGATCTCCATGACTTTTCAAAGATAATGGCCAAAGGCTCCTCAATGACATTTGCCAACTCCCTCAGTACCCTTGGATGCATTAAGTCCAGACCCGTGGATTTGTGTACGTTAGCTTTTCTAAATAGTTCCTAACCTGTTCTTTACCCACCAAGGGCTGTCCATCTTCATCCCATCTTGCATCACTTAGTACATTAGTCCGGGAGCCGACTTTGTCCGCGAATACAGAGGCAAAGAAAGCATTAAGTACTTCAGCTTTTCCCACATCATCTATCACTAGGTTACCTCCTTCATTCAGTAGGGGCCCCACACCCTATCTGATCACCTTCTTGTTAACATGCCTGTAGAAACCGTTCTTGTTATCCTTCACATCCTTTGCCAGTCGCAATTCCAATTGCGCTTTCGCCTTCCTGATAACCCCCCGGCATTCTCGAGCTATACATTTATACCCCTCCCTGGTCATTTGTCCAAGTTTCCACTTTTTGTAAGCTTCCTTTTTGTGCTTAAGTTTACCAAGGATTTCCCCTGTAAGCCAATCCAATCTCCTACCATGTTTGCTTCTCTTGCTACACATCGGGATGGCTTCTTTAAAATACTGCCATCTGTCCTGGATTCCTTTCCCCTTCATGTTAGCATCCCAGGGGATTCTGTCCATCAGGTGTCTGAGGGATTCAAAGTCTGCTTTTCTGAAGTCCAAGAGGTGTATCTTACTACTCTCTTTTCTTCCTTTGGTCAGGATCCTGAAATCGACCATCTTATGATCACTGCTTCCAATGTTGTCACCCACCTCTACTTCCTCTAATAGTTCTTCCCTTTTTCTGAGCAGAAGGTCAAGCTGTGCACGGCTCCTGTTCGGATCCTTCAGCACTTATACCAAGAAGTTATCTCTAGCATCTCCAAATACTTCCTGAATTGCCTGTGTACTGCCGTATTGGTCTCCCAACAGATGTCAGGGTGATTAAAGTCCCCCACGAGAGCCAGGGCCTGCGATCTGGAGACTTCTCTCAGTTGTCCGAAGAAAGCCTCATCTACCTCATCCACCTGATTCGGTGGCCTGTAGTAGACATCAACTACAACATCACTGCTGTTGTTTGCACCTCTAAACTTAACCCATAGACCCTCAACAGGTTTTTCTCCCTCTATATACTGGCGTTCTGAGCAATCATAGTGCTCTCCTACATATAGTGCAACTCCTCCTCCTTTTCTCCCCCGACTGTTCTTCCTGAACAGTCTATACCAGGCATGTCCAAAGTCCGGCCCGCGGGCCAATTGCGGCCCGTGTTCCAGTTTAATACGGCCCCACAGGTACTTGGGCAATATCTATCTTCTATGGCCCCCAACGAATCCATATGTATTGAGATGAATACATTGTAAAATCTCAGTTAATGTCAATTGGTCTAAATCAGTTATAAATATATTTGGACACAACATGTATACTTGGTGTTATGTTCCTGTTCATATTTTTTGAACTTAAAAGTTGACAGACAACCTTTATTACCAATAATATGTAATGTACTTTACAATGTTCCTGACATATATTTCATCTTCCTGGGGGTTTTTTTCATCTGACCTTCAGATATGAAAGGCAGAGTGATTTAACACCTGTTTAGATTTGTCATCCATGTGACGAAATGAAAAGTATGCCGTTTGCAATAAACTTTGCATAAAATAGTTAATTTGCATTTAATTTTAATGGTTCAAAGAATGTCAGGCAAAATGGTCGGCCCTCACGCATGTTCACTTCATCAAATCTGGCCCTCTTTGAAAAAAGTTTGGACACCCCTGGTCTATACCCTTCCATGATAGCGCTCTAGTCATGCGAGTCATCCCACCAAGTCTCTGTTATCCCAATTAAATCGTATTTCTTGGATTGGGCCAGGGCCTCCAATTCTTCCTGTTTGTTGCCCAGGCTTCTCACGTTAATGTACAAATACCTCAGAAACCAGTTGATCATCCTATCTTCTCCATTCGAATCGGGGTCCTCCTTTCTTGCTCATTCCCCTTTGCATTTCTTCCCACTCCCATCAGGGTTTTGGTCACCATCCCCCAACAAACTTAGTTTAAAGCCCTCCTCGCTAGGTTTGCAAGCCTGCCGCGAAGATGCTCCTTCCTCTCTTGGTTAGGTGGTTCCCATTTCTTTCTAACAGTCCTTGTGCCCGGAACAGAGTCCCATGGTTGAAGAAACCAAAGCCCTGTCTCTGACACCACCTGTGCAACTATGCATTTACTTCCTCAATTCGACGATCCCAGCCCAGTCCTTTTCCTTCAACTGGGAGGATGGACAAGAACACCACTTGTACTCCGAATTCTTTGATCCTTCTTCCCAGCGCTACATAATCCGCAGTAACCTGCTCAAAGTCATTCTTGGCTGTATTGTTTGTTCTTTGTAGAACCTTTGTTCTCTTCATCTGTATTATTTATTAGATCACATGGCTGGATTATGATGCACTTTAATGTGCTGAGATTGCCAGTAGCTTATCTGATATTGGCTGCAATCCATAATTGACTTCTTTGCAGCATTATTCATGATGATCTCTACACCTCTTTCATTTTCAGTTCCACCTGAGTATAACTTTTTTTTCTCCAAATGTTATCATGTCTTGATCTTTCTCTAGCTTCAGAGAGTCCTGGGATGTCAATTTCATATCCATCCATTTCTTTGATTACCTGTGGTACTTTTCTTATACTGTTTAGAGTTTGTACATTCATGGTAGCTATGACTGTACTGGTTTTGGCTGTCAGAATTTGAATTAATGACTGGGTGACTTCCCAATGGACTTAATTATCCACTATCATATGCGCATTTGAATGCTTTCCATCCTTCTTGAGCCTTGATATTTGGTTTATGTGAGTAGTTTGTTAGGGGTCTTTTTTTTATAGTGATGGGAAGCCACCGAGCGATCAACCCTCTTCCTTTTTGATCCGGGCTTGGGACCAGCACTGGCAGAGATTACTACGTCTACCTAAAAAAACACAGTAAACAAGTGTGTACTTGGATGTAATGAGAGCTAACACAAGGACTACACGTTGGAGGAAATCTTGGTGAATAAAGACGTATCAGTGAAATGTTTATGGTTCCCTGTTGTTATAGTATAGGTAGGATTTAGAACAGTGTATTTAAGGGAAGTGAATAGTCCAGCATAAAAGCTAGTCAATTTTTAAAAGTTATTTAAAAGTAGCTACCTATGCTATGTTATTCAGACCATTTTTTGTCAAAATGCAAACACAACTGCTCATATCTTTAAAGACTTTTTTGGGTTTTTTTACTGCGCAAAAGATCCGCAACACCTGACTTGGTCATTATTCTGCTCAGTTTAACCTATGAGTATTCTCAAGATTGTCAAGACTGCTCATGTGAATAAAATTATACATAGTACTAAGTGTTTGTACTGAGGAAACAATGCAAATGGCTACGTATAAATGTCACAGGCAGAAACTGAAACATCTGGTAACAGTGAAAAATATTTTTCTCTAATTTCTTAAATTTTACATAACAGTAGATTTAAAAAAAATTCAGACCAGAATGTGTTCTTTTTTTAATTGGTGTCCTTACAGATCCTTGTAATTTTCATTATTCAGACTAAGTGCACGTAATGAAAAAGGAATTATGCTCACCGATCATAAATAACCATCTTTGATCACACCAGACAAGAAGGGGGAAAACAACAAAACCAGTAAGGTGCCCCTACAGTGTAATTCTTGCTATTTAGTGCCTTAGTGGGTGAGGGAAGTATGGGGAGGAAAAATGGAACAGATAATGAGATAGCTACTGCTACAGATCTGATGATAAAGCCCTGCTTGCTCCAAATGTCTGGCCCAGTAGATGCCACCAAATTGGAGGACAAGCTGTAATGTGAATAATAATCTGAGTTCAGTTTATTAATTAACATCCAACCAGTGTCTATTTTCAATTAAATCTCTTTGCTCTGCCTGCTTTCTTTTGAGCGGCCAGTTTTCAAGTGATATTTACCTGAATTGTGCTATTAAAATATGTAGAAATTTTAAACCCTGCTAAAGCAGACAACGGAAGTATTGTATGAGAGGGTAGTGCAAAATGGGCCCATGAAACAAAACCAAGCATTTTAGGCTTCCTACTCTAAATAAATAGTAATTCCATATTTTCTATGTTGGAACTACTAGAACTGCTTACTTACAAGATTTCTTATAAATGATTACCCATTGACATTTTTGGCCAGGTTGGCATATTGAAAGGTATTTCGTGCTTCTTTTATGTATTTACTATAATGGATTTCTCGAGATTTTGTATTACTAAATTCAGGACCAGACTTATGATGATAATGGACTGCTAGTCTCTATGTATTCTTGAGATGCTGAAGCTGTTTAAACCAGGTATAGCTTCAGATAATTAAGTGGGGGAGCCCCCAAAACAAACCTACCATCTCTGTGTACCCCATTTACATTTTGAAAGGGTAGGGATAAAAGAGTTTCTGGAGAGTTGGAGGGTTGCAGATTGAGAAATGGTAAGTAGTAATATCAGACTACTGCCATCTTACTACTGCTTGGACCTTCCTGGTTCAGCACTCTTGGGACCTAACTGGTCCTGGATAAGGGATTTTGCTGGACCAGAGGAGGTAATTTCTGGCCTTATGCTGCTGGCCCCACCTCTGTCCTGCCCTCCCTCCTGATAATCAGCTGGCCCCTGCCACGCTGTAGCTGAGCTACGCACTGGCTCCTCCCTCCCTCCTTGCACTCCAGCTAAGCTGCATGCTGGCTCCTCCCTCCCTGTAGTCCAGGTGAGCCGTGTGCTGGGTTCCTATTTCTCACTTCTCCTTTGAGTGGTGTCCCTGTGGGCAGTCCATTCAGGTGTCAATGCGTCCTTGAACCAGCGATCGGAGATTTTTAGACTAGCAGTGCATGCGTGCACTGCTGTGTATGCACAGCAGCTGTCTTGCACGGTCTTCGTCCATTAACTGCGCGCATGGTTCGGGTCCCCCTCAGTTCCTTTTCTACTGTCTTTGGAAGAAGATGGAGTTTCAAGTAGTGCTTTTTTCACTAGAAAAATAATAGAAAAACCATTTAATTTGTCCATAAGTTTTCCTGTTTTTTAGTCGTTAGTTCTAGTTCGTTTTTCTTCAAAAAAAAAAAAAAATGTTTGCTCCTCAGTTTTCCTTTTTTCCGTTCTCCAAGTTCTTCGTCCTAGTTTGCCAACATGCTAGGTCCTCCTGGGTTTAAAAAAGTGACTCATACAGAGATTCAGTGCCTGCTTCAGATGGGCATGCCTCCTGTACAAAGTGCCTAGGCGAAGGCCATGTGGCACAGAAATGCCTACACTTTCAGAATATGACCGCCAGGGCCAGGAAAGACCAGGAGATGAGGCTTAAATATTTGTTGTGATGAAAATCCATCCTACTGCCAGAAGCAAAGACAACTGCTCTTTCAGAACGTCTGAGGAAAAGGGCCAATTAATCATCCACGTGAGACTTTCATAAATACTGAGTCTTCCTGGCACTGTCCTTACTGGCCGCACCATCAACATTTTGCATGCCAGGCGTTCCCCCATGCTGTCTATCTCTGGCACAGCACAAAAACAGAAAACGACACCAAAAGGCTCTGAGTTGGAACCTAAGAGGAAGGGCACTGCCTCCGTGCCGGCAGTACTGGAACTGAGGGTATGTCTACACTACAGAGTTAATTCTAAGCTAATTAGAACTAACGCGTCTAGAACTAAAAACTAGTTCGAATTAGCATTTTGCTAATTCGAACTAGCATGTCCACATTAAGTGGACCCTGAACAGGGCTTAAGGATGGCCGGAAGCAGTGCTGGCAGGGCATCAGAGAAGAACTTAGAGCGTGGAGATGCTGTCTCAGGCTAGCCGAGGGCTGCGCTTAAAGGGACCCGACTCCCACCCCGGACAGACAGTTCTCAGGGGTGCCCCGCTTGAAAACCAGTCCTGGCTTGGAGTGCCCAGAGTACCCACACTGGGCACATCACACCACTCGGCCATCAGCCCGGCTGCACTTGCCGCAGGCTGCCATCTGAGGAGAGGGGGCAATTGGGGGGCTGCAGGAGAGCTTCCACCCCCAGAAGCCCACAGAGCCACCCCAGTCCTCCCCATCGGGGGCTCATACCCCATTCCTCCCTCACCTCCTTCCACTTACCCTTCCCTAGCCCCTTTTCTTGATGTACAAAATAAAGGACAATTGTGTTAAAAAATGGAATCTGTCTTTATTGAACAAAACTGGGGGAGACTGGGAAAAGGAGGTGGGAGAGGGGAAGAGAGAGGCTGGGAGAGGGAGGGCAACTAAAATGATCAGGGTTTGGGAAAAGGTCCCCTATGAAGCGAGGCTAAAGAGACTGGGACTTTTCAGCTTAGAAAAGAGTAGACGGAGGGGGGACAGGATAGAGGTCTCTAAAAGCAGGAGTTGGGTGGAGAGGGTGCATATATAAAAGTTCTTCATTAGTTCCTATAAAGAAGGACTAGAGGACACCAAAGGAAAGGAATGGGTAGCAGGCTTCAAATTAGTAACAGAAAGTAGTTCTTCACAAAGCAAATAGTCAACCTGTGGAACTCCTTGCTGCAGGAGGCTGTGAAACAGAGTTTAAAGGGAAGTGAGATCAAGTGATGGAGGCTGGGTCCATGGAATGGTATTAGCCAGGGGGTAGGACTGGTGTCCCTGCCCAAAGTTTGTGGAAGGCTGGAGAGGGATGGCATGAGACAAATGGCTTGGTCACTGTCTTCGGTCCATCCCCTCCAGGGTCCCTATGGTTGGCTGCTGTCGGCAGACAAGCTACTGGGCTAGATGGACCTTTGGTCTGACCCAGGACGGCCACTGTAAGCTCAGGGCTCAGGGTCGGGGGTCTCAGTGGACCCCCTTGATTTTCATGCACACCTGCTCCTGGGTGGCCAGGCTGGCAGCTCTCCTGCCCAAGCCGGCCACTTTCCTGTGCCTAGTGCGGAGATCGTGAACAAGGTCCACAATCTTCGCTCTAGCCGAGGCGGGTGCCCGCCTCTTGCGGTCCCGGGCAAGCTCCCGGGAGCCGCCAGCCTGGTCCCGGGAAGAGGGGGAGGGCTGGGGGGCATCGGGTGGCTGGCTCGATCCGTGCCAGGTGCCGGGTCTGCTGGCTGGGTGCTGGCAGGCTTGCACCTGGCACGGGCACCGCAGCCAGCCCGTGCCCCTTTAAGGGGTCCGGGGCCGGGAGGGGGGCATAGAGTTTCCCTGGTGTTGGCCAGAGTGGCCACCAGGGAAAGCTGGGGAGGGCTAGCTTCCCACTAGTTCGAATTAAGGGGCTACACAGCCCTTAATTCGAACTAGCTAGTTCGAACTAGGCTTAATCCTCGTAAAATGAGGTTTTCCTAGTTCGAACTAAGCGCTCCGCTAGTTCGAATTAAATTCGAACTAGCGGAGCGCTAGTGTAGCGCCTATTAAAGTTAGTTCGAACTAACGTCTGTTAGTTCGAACTAACTTTGTAGTGTAGACATACCCTGACAAAGGCAGACATGCTGCCCCCGCCAGTGCTGAAACCTTTGAATTCTCAGTGCGCATCAACACCAAAGTACACGCCGGCACCGCAAGTGCCAAAGCTTAGATTGCACAGAACAGAGGCTCTGCACCACATGTCACAACCATCAGTACCTTCTTCACCAATGCCGGTGGATAAGACACCTCTGCACTCTCCTAGATTTGAGGAATTTAGCCTTCATTGGTTTTCCCTGGGCAGTGGACCTGGCACTGGACCTGGGAGCCATTTTTCCTCATGTTGTGTAAAACTCCACCCAGTCCAGTATAATGTGAATGAAAGACATGTAACTTTTTGTATTATAAGTTGTCAGTTTCAGCCATTGCAAGTCATGTGGCTGTTTGTTATTGTAAGCCATGTAACTCAGTTGTTCTAAGTTATGTCAGTTTCCATTGTAAGCCATGCAACTTTCATGTAATGTTTCAAGTTCTGCAACTTCATGCAGGCTTTGTAACTTCCAGCTATTACTTGTACAGTCTTTAGGCTCTGTAACATTCTACCTTGTGACAATGGGGGTGGGGTGAGGGGGGGAGAGAGGGAGGAAGGAGGATAGGGTAATGTCTGTGCCTTTGTGGAGAGGAGCCATGAGGCTATAGACTTAGAGCCAGGAGCTTGAGCTTGGTGGGATTTGACCTAATCTTTGCTTGCACGTGAGAGAGACAAGAAGTGGAGGTGCAGTGAAGATGAGAAGAAGAAACGAATATGCATGAGGAGAATGAGCTGGACGGGCCTCTTCGTGATGGACACAGAGAAAGGACTTATTGTGTGAGATTATTAAACTGGGAGGCTCCAAAGAGAAGAAAGCATGCAGACTACAGGCTGTACGATCAGCTCATTGGCCCAGATTAGTGACTGCAGGCAGACACACCTAACCTACCATGCTTGGCTTTCTGCTCTCTCTGCACAATTTGTTGCGTGTATAAGTGTCTGAGTGTATGAATGTGTGTGAAGAGTTCCATTCCCTTTTCGCTTGATCCAAAAGCAGCATTGAATAAATCAATGTAAATGTAACCCTGGGTTGGTCTCCAGTGAAATTAGGTAACAACTCGGCCATCTCATTGGCACTGATTTGGGAGTCAACAGCAGCTACCTTAGAGGTATGCACAATAACAAGGCCTCCTCCACAGACTACTCAATCTTCTCTGACCCATTCCCCACCATCACCTTTGGCCACAACTCAGATAGGTCCTGCAGAGGAAGATGATAACTTACCTCAGTCTGACTCAGTGTCCACCTCAGCAGTCCTCTTCACCCCCTGACGAGGCTGTGTTTCTTTCCTCTTCTCCCTGCTGACAACCTGAAGCAATTTCAGGAATTGTTTAAGAGGGTAGTACAGTAGTCACAAGACAGCCTTACAATAGGTACAAGAAAAGCAGCACAAGCTGCTTAAAATTCTGCAGCCCACCACATCTTCCAAGATAGCACTACGAATAGACGAAGCTATCATGGAACCATCTGAAGCCATATGACAGACACCAGCCTCTATCTTGCAGACTAATCACAGGGCCAACAGAAAGTACTTTGTCCCAGCGAAGAGGATGGATTTTTTTCTTCTCCTACCCTCAGCCAAACTCTTAGGTGGTAGATTTTTCCGTCATTGTTCCAGACATCCACGGTTCAAATATACACTCCAAGACAACATAAAAGACTTGACTTTTGGGGGAGGAAAGTCTATTCTTTGGCTGTCATCCAGTTTAGAATCTCCAGTTACATGGCTCTCCTTGCCAATTATGACTCTGCCAATTACACCAGGTTGCAGGAGTTGCTACATGACTTCCCTGAATAAAAGAGATCATAGCTACAAGTCCATTATGAAGGAGGGCCCATCCATTGCCTGAACGGCACTCCAAGCATCTATGGATGTAATAGGCACAGTGGCCAGATCAACCGCAGTGGCATTTGTCATGCCTCATGGCTGCAATCATTTGGTGTCTCCTGTGAACTACAAACCAAGCTAGAGGACCTGCCTTTTGACAGGAATCTGCTTTTTGCAGCCAAAACTGATGATGTACTCCACTCTCTGAAAGATTCATGCACAGCCATCTGAACATTCGGAATGTATACACCGCCCAGTTAGAGAAGGAGATATCCTGTGATTTCTGGTATAGCGTACTTCCTACCAAAGTCAACATCAGAGGCCCTTCAATAACAGATCAAAACAACCAAATAGAAGAAGAACTCAACACACCCAGTAGTCTGCCCCTCAGTCAGCGGTACCTAAACAGCAAATTTGAAGGTGTGGTTGAAGGCCTGAGCAACCACCCTTCAAATCCAATGCACACCATCCATACTTTCCATCATTGGTTGAGACCCTTGTATCACCAGGGGGCTCTCCTCACTATGGACCAGTTGGTCCTCGAGATCATAAGAACTGACTATATCATTCCCATTATGTCTATACTTTACCCACCCTCCCTCCCTGTCACTCTTCAGGGACCCCTATCATGAGCCCCTTCTACAAGCAGATGCTCAAAAACTACTCAGTCTGGGGGCTATAGAGTGAGTGCTACCCACATTTCACAGAAGAGGTTTCTATTCCAACTATTTCCTTACTGTCAAAAAACAAAAAACAAACAAAACGGGGGGTGGAGACCCATATTAGATCTCAGGAGACTCAACAAGTTTGTCTGCAACAAGTTCAGGATGGTGACCTTAAGAGCCATCATTCCTGCAGTGGACAAGGGGGACTGGTTCTCAGCCCTTGATCTCCAAGACTTATATTTTTATACAACAATACACCCTGCCCACCGAAGATTCCTCCAGTTTAGGATGGGTAAAGAACATTACCAATACTGTGTCCTCCTCTTTGGGCTATCACAATAGCACCACATGTTTTCTAAGACTCTGGCCATAATGATGGCCTTCTTCAGAAAGCAGAGTGTCATCATATTCCTGTACCTAAATGACTGCCTAATCAAGAGGACTTCATGACAACAAACGACAATCATGACAGACATTACCCAAGCATTTTCTCCCACCTGGGTCTTCTGATAAATGCACAGAAATCTATTCTGGATCCATCCAGAGAATAGAATTCATTGGAGCCCTACTAGACTCTACCATGGCCAGGCCCTTTCTTCTTCTAAACTGCTTTCACACTCTGTGCAACATAATAGACAATATTCTCTAAGTCCCAGTGACAAACGTTCAAACATGTCTTCAGTCCCTAGGCCACACAGCAGCCACTACTGTGTACCTCTCACAAGACTACATATGAGATCCTACAGGCTTGGCTAGCATCAGTGTATATCTCAATCAACACAGTGTCATCAAGTGAGTTACACTCACTACATTGGTTGACATATCTGTGGTGGTGGAGTTGCCCACACAATCTCCTTTCCGGAGTGCCCTTCCACCGCCTAGGCCCCTCATAGGTAATAACTACAGATGCTTCCCTTCTGGGCTGGGGCCCTCACTACAGACATCACACGGTCCAGGGCAGATGGTCGCACCAAGAGGTGAGACTGCGCATCAATGTTTTGGGCCTTAGAGTAGTCCGCGACACCTGTCTTCATTTCCTACCACTCATCTGTGGCCAGACAGTATGTGCCCTCATGGACAACACTCCATGTATGTATTACATCAACTGACGGGGTGCCCTAACTTTGCCCTGGGTATGAAGCGCAAGTTCTTTTTTATTCTAAGTTCTGAATCATCATCAGTAAGGATCTGTACTGGAATTGTATTATTGTATGAATTAAATTATTGGTGGATGAGGCAAAACAAAATCCAATTCACTCATCTATCATTGAATGATGCTAGATAGAGTGAAAAAAGTAGGAAATGTTACTTCTGTCGATAACAAGGAAGATCTTGAACACAATTGAGCTGATTTCTTCAGTAAGTTCACTGCTGTACTCCCTCTTCTGACCATTCACCCTTTAAAATAGTTTTTGTAGGAATTTCAGAAAGTTAGCCAGGTGGCTAAAAGTAAAAGAAAACGTTTTGTGATTTAACTTTAAGAAGACACGCAAAAAACATTTATTTTAATATCAACATAACTAAACAGTTCCTTACATTGTGCACTTGGTTTTTGCTGTTGCTGTACCTGGCCACATTGCTGTACTATGCTGATAAATTCTAATGGGTTGAAACACCATCACTGTAACAAACGAACACATTTATGTTTAAAACTGCTTGTGACATTGTTAGTTTAAAACCTGAAGCCTTTTTATTTCTTTTGCAACTCCCCATGCCCACATTCTTTCCCAGCTAACAGCAGAACTCATGGTTTAGTTCTACTAATAAATTGAAAATTTGTGGTGTATTTGTGGGTATATTGAAGTTCTGTAATTCATGCTACAAGAGTTGGAAGGTTTTTTTTAATTATTCTATAATTTGTCTAGTTTATTTTCAAACACAGTAACTTTATTCCACAGATTTAAATTGCTGAGGCAATGAATTAAAATTGTCTATGGATGTATTTAAATACAATATGTTTTGGCTTGTGTTACAATGAAAGTTTAAAAGCTGTTGTTAAAACTGAATTTGGAGTGGGAGGTTTTCCTCAAAAGATTGATTTCACCATTTTAGACATCTTGGAGTACTTTGTAAAATTTGATATTTTTTTTCCAAAGGGTGTATCAGTGACAATGCCAGTTAAATATTTTACCTCTGAATCTGTTCAACTATATTTGTAATAAATATTGTGTTACTAATTATCGTTTATAGGATATTGTATATAATCAGCTCTATACCTGAATTTATTTGTATATTTTATGGAAGAGATTGTCATTTTCAGTTCATACCCATCTCTTTTATTGACAGTGTTCTAGAACAGCACAAACTGACAAAAGAACAGTGGGAAGAAAGAATACAGAACTGGCATGAAGAACATAGAGGAATGTTAAGGTAATTATGTAGGAATTGTCCCATGTATTGTAAGTTTTGTGGGATTTTTAATTTCAAATTATTTGGTCTTGTTTAACAGTCTCTCCTTTTTTTTTTTTTTTTTTTTTTTTTCTTTCCTATCCAAGTCTGATAGGAAGGATGGTCTCTTGGATAGGGCACTAGATTTGAGTGTGTTAACTAACTTGCCCAATGTATCTATCATGTGCCTCCATTCCCCATCTGTAAAACGGATGTAATACTTCCCTAGCTCGCAGTGGTGTTTGAGATTAAAACATAACGAATGTGAAGAATCTCTGATATTATTGTGTTGACAGCTGTATACATACTTGGAAAGAATTCTGGGTGAATTCTTCAAGAGGAATTAAATAAAATTATTTACTTGACGTTTCAAATGTAGGCATTTAGTTTCTCCATTCCTATATATTATTTATTTTTCATTTGTCTTAGTTATGCTGTGTTCTCTCATCAGGGAAGATTCTATGATGGAATACCTCAAGATTGCACAAGACCTAGAAATGTATGGAGTCAACTACTTTGAAATAAAGAATAAAAAGGGTACTGAATTGTGGCTAGGTGTTGATGCTTTAGGTCTGAATATTTATGAGCATGATGACAAGTAAGTTGTTATATGTCTAATAATGTCACAATATAGATTAAGACCCCTTTTGTTAGGCACTGTACATACATGTAATAAGATACAGTTTTGTCCCAAAGATATTGGACTAAATAATAGAAGCAAGAAAGTAAAAGAAAAATTCACTATTGAAGGTTTTTTAAATCCTCTAAATTAAGGTTTAATTTACTCCTACTTTGTGGGTTTCTATTTGGACTTCTGCATTTTGAAGATTGAGTGGCTTACAAAGCTTTTTTTTGTATGGATGCTCTCTGTGCTTCTCACTTTTGGCTTTAGTGAGTGTGAGAATAAATAAATAATCCTGTTAGTATGGCAGAAATGGAAGTACTCTTAAAATAGGAAGCATTTTATTTGTAATAGCTGCAGTTAGAAGCAGAGCTTATAGAACAAAGCTGTGCTGATGTGAAGTGTAATTATTTTATTATTCAAATAAAACTTAATAGATTGTAACACCATTGTTCTATTGATGAGGTTGGGAAAGCTTGCTGTCTACCCATTCCTCTTTTGTTTTCTTTTTATATCTTAAATGATAGGGAAAGGATATATAAGAAAACTTCTCTTAATAATAATATTTGCAAACAGAATATTTATGATTTGAAGTTAAACATTGTGAGCTCAATATCAGATGGTTATTACCATCTACATTTAAATACATGCCTTTAAACTAATAAATGTAATCTTTGAGAGTATCCTTGGCAAATGTATATTGCCATTAGATGGCATTGTAGCTTCTAGGAATTGGAGGAATTATTCATTTAGGGTGTTGAAGTAGAAAGAAATACATCTTTTTCAGGAGATGTCCCTGTGGGTGCTCTACTGTAGATATCAGTGTGTTCATATACCGTCAATTGGAAGTTTTTAAAGCAATGACCTTGTAGGCCGCGTAGGCACAATGCCCAGCTCGCATGCCTCTGTGCCTTGACATCATGTATGCATGGCTCCTCTCCACAGTTCCTTCTCCACCATCCCCAGACTGAGACAGAGCTCTGCAGTGTTCCTCAGAGAAAAAAAAATTCTGCTTTCTTTCCTACCTTTAAATTAGACAAGTAGTTACTACCTATTCTTGAGATAAGTTTCTCTTATCCTGGTTCATCTTATTCTCTTTAAAACTTTCCCTATCTTTCTCTTTATAGTTAGACAGCATGCATGATTCACCAGATTTTTAAATGCTGCGTGACATGTAGACTGTCGGGTCCAATGGGTAGTGATCAACACCTTGATGTAAGGTTGGTGGTCAGTTTCAAGTGGAGTGCCCCAAGGATCTGTTCTAGGACCGGTTTTGTTCATCCTCTTTATTAATGACCTAGGTAAGGGATTGAATTGCACCCTCAGCAAGTTCTCAGATGACACTAAGCTAGGGGGAGAAGTAGATATGCTGGAGGATAAGCATAGGGTCCAGAGTGACCTGGACACATTAGGGGATTGGGCCACAAGAAATCTGATGAGGTTCAACAAGGACAAGTGTAGAGTTCTGCACTTGAGACAGAAGAATCCCAGGCATTGTTCCAGGCTGGGGACTGAATGGTTAAGTAGCAGTTCAGCAGAAAAGGACCTGGGGATTACAGTGGATGAGAAGCTGGATATGAGTCAATAGTGTGCCCTTGTAGCCAAGAAGGCTAATGGCATATTAGGGTACATTAGGAGGAGCATTGCCAACCGATCCAGAGAAGTGATTATTCCCCTTTATTTAGTTCTGGTGAAGCCACATCTGGAGTATTGTGTCCAGTTCTGGGCCACCACTATAGAAAGGATGTGGATGCATTGGAGAAGGTCCAGCGGAGGGTGACAAAAATGATAAGGGAGCTGGAGCACATGACCTACAAGGAGTGGCTGAAGGAATTGGGTTTGTTTAGTGTGTTGAAGAGAGGAGTGAGAGGGGATTTGATAGCAGCCTTCAATTTCCTGAAGGCAGGTTCCAAAGAGGATGGAGAAAGGCTGTTCACAGTAAATCTCCTCCTCTGTACCATCACTCTGTACCCACAGAGGGGCAGGAGGAACCGGTTCTCCCACAAATACAATCATTGGCCCCGGACACTTAGCCAGACGCCACTAATTCATCTTCTTCACCAGACGAAGCCTTTATGACACTCTCTCTTATGGCAATGGACGACTTTACCCACTTTGAGGAACTTTTCAAGAGGATAGCTACATAGTTCAACATCACTCTTGAAGGAGTTACAGAAAACTAACATGAGCTCTCTCATATTTTGCAATCAGCAACATCCTTGAAGATCACCCTGCAAGAATCATCTGGAAAACTCCAGTCACCATAACACCTACCTGCAAAAGAGCAGATAGGAAATAAGTCTCACCCAAGGATTCGGATTTCTTATTTAAACACTCTGCCCCAGACTCCCTGGTGGTGGAAACTCCTCTTCAGAAGAGCAAACAGCAACACTTCCATTCTACACCTTCAGATTGTGATAGTAAAAGGCTCCCTTCAGCCAACAATTTAGTCTTAGTCCACCCTATAATTTAGCCAATTATACAGCCCTCCTGAGCAAATATGACCACAACAACTATTCAAAGTTTAATGATATCCCTGAGGCAGAGACAGTAATTCAAAGTGATGATAGCAGAGGGTTACACATCTCACTCACCACTCTCCAGGATGCTCTTATCAGCACAGATATGGCTGCCAGGTATATTGCTAAGGCTGTTGTCTGTGACGAACATGGTGGTTTAATTCCTCCTCCTTCACATGTGAGATACAATCCACACCAGAGGACCTCCCATTCCATGGAGAAAAGCTCTTCACTGCAGAGACCAACAAGGTCCTGCATACTATGAAGGACTCCAGGCTACTCTCTGCTCTCTTGACATCCACACATCAGCATCTAATGACAGTATAGATATTAGCCTTATCCAAGGCCACGTTACCCCCACATATTCACAACAATCACAAAGACCATATGATCAACATCAGTCTCAACATCCAACAACATCCACCGTGCCTCGAACTCTTCAATCTAACAGATTTGAGGAATTAGCCGAGAGTTTGGAAAATCTCTCACCTGCTCCAGTTCCATGAATATTTCCCAAACTATTTGGTTACCGTTTCCTCCCATTTTAAAACAATTGTCATGCTCTCACTTCAGGTAGATGGGTTCTGCAAACAATCTGATTAGGTTAAGTCATTCTCTTCACATCAGTACTCCCTACCTTGCCCCCTTCAGGGAACACTCTCACAAACAGCTGTTCCTTCAACATCTCCAAGTTGGAGCCATAGAACTTGTACTGACCCAATACAAAGGGAATGGGGTCTACTCCCATTATTTTCACACAGAAAAGAAAAATGGCACCTAATTCTGATCTCAAGGCTCTGAACAGATATATGAAAAGGCAGAGATTCAAAATGGTGACCCTCACAACCATTATTCCAGTACTAGAGCAGGGGAATTGGTTTTCATCCCTCAACCTTCAAAGCGCACGTTTTCATGTTACTATACACGCAGTCCCCGGGTTACGTACAAGATAGGGACTGTAGGTTTGTTCTTAAGTTGAATCTGTATGTAAGTCGGAACTGGCGTCCAGATTCAGCCGCTGCTGAAACTGACCGCCAGTTCTGACTTAGATACAGATTCAACTTAAGAACCCCAAGCTTCCCCAAGTCAGCTGCTGCTGAAACTGATGAGCGCTGATTCCAGGAAGCCTGGGGCAGAGCAACTCTGCCTCGGGCTTCCTGTAGTCAGCGCTGGTCAGTTTCAGCAGCGGCTGACTTGGGGACGCCTGGGGCAGAGCAGCTGGGGTGCTGCTGGGTTGCTCCAGTAGCACCCCTCGGCGCTACTGGACCAACCCAGCAGCACCCCAGCTGCTCTGCCCCAGGCGTCCTGATTCAGCCACTGCTGAAACTGACCAGCAGCAGCTGAATCAGGACCTGGGGCAGAGCAGCTGGGGTGCTGCCGGGTTGGTCCAGTAGTGCCCAGAGCGGGTGCTGCAGGACCAATCCACAGCGCCCCAGCTGCTCTGCTCCAGGGTCCAAAACAAAAGCCTGGTCTGCTGGGGGGGGCACACTATCCGCGCCCCCCCCCCCCCAGCAGACCAGGGACACGGGGAGCAGAGCAGCAGCGGCAGCGGGGTGCCGCGCCTCTGAGGCTTTGCTCTGGCAAAGTCTCAGAGGCGCGGGACCCCCCCCCCCCCCCGCGCCTGCGGCTTCAGTCCCGGTGCCTGTGGTCTGCTGGGGACTGTCCCCAGCAGACCACAGGCACCGGGACTCAAGCGGCAGCAGCGGGCGGGTTCCCGCGCTTCTGAGGCTTTGCCAGAGCAAAGCCTCAGAAGCGCGGGGAACCGCCGCTGCTGCCGCTTGAGACCCAGTGCCTGTGGTCTGCTGGGGACGGTCCCCAGCAGACCACAGGCACTGGGTCTCAAGCGGCAGCAGCGGCGGTTCCCCGCGCTTCTGAGGCTTTGCTCTGGCAAAGCTTCAGAAGCGCGGGAACCCGCCCGGTGCCCCTGGTCTGCTGGAGACGGTCTCCAGCAGACCAGGGGCACCGGAGCAGCTTACGAACGGGGCTTTCTCGCCCCGGAGCTCGCAGGTAGCAATCTGCTACCTCCACCTCCGGAGCGAGAGAGCCCCGTTCGTAAGTGCGGATCCGACAGAAGTCGGATGCGCGTAAGTCGGGGACTGCCTGTACATACAGCTCAGACATTTTCTCTGGTCTGTCCTAGATCACAATCACTACCAGTACAGGTCTTACTTCTTGACCTCTCCACAGTGCCAACATTTTCTTCCAGAAACTTTCTTGGTAAGGGAAAATAATCCCTTTCTTTCTGAGGTGGTACTAACTGTTGACTTCAGAAAGACAGGCATTATTTTCCCTTACATGGATGACTGCCTCGTGAAGGCACGTTCCCTGCAGGATTCTCAACTAAGCATCCTTATGACCATCCGCTGTTTTCACTCCTTCAGCCTACATATAAACATAAGAAAATCCACAGTTATTCTATTTACAATTTATAAGAGCTCCTCTCAATCCAGCAATGGTAATCACTTCCCTCCCATGCAATAGATTCAGCAACATCAAGGCCTTCATAAACAAGCTGCAGGGGAGCCTGCAGGTTCCATACAGCTTATGGTGTCTCCAGTTACTCGAAAACGTGGCTGCCTTCAACATAGTAGTTCAAAATGAATTCCTCTCTCTATGATGCTTCCAGGGATGGCTGAGTACAGTTTACAGACCTAACATTCAGATGCCTCCCTTATAGGGTGAGAGTACATCTTGGGAGTCACACCGCTCAGGGCTTATGCTCCATCTCAGAAAGATTGCTCCACATACTCTGTCATCGGGATGCCCAACATGTTTGCCTTCAGTTTCTCTTTTTCATGGGGGACAGACACATAAGGATTTACATCAACTATATAGCCTGCATGTTTTACATAAGCAAGGAGGAGCTCAATCCCACACCCTCTGCATGGAATCCATGAGACTAGAACTGGTGTGTCCAACACAAAATAACAATATCCATCTTTTACCTTCCTGTGTCCCTCATTACTACCATGGATAAACTCATCAGCTCTCTTCTCTAAGAGCATGAATAAAGAGAAACGACAAAGTCATCAACTCAGCTTTTGATCTGTGGGGCCACCACAAAATCAGTCTTTTTCCAGTTTCACACAACTAAAATTGCCTGGACTTCTGTTCCAGAGTAGGGCTAGGCATACACTCTCTGGGAGATGCATTCCTAATCGGATGGAACCATGGTCTCGTATATGCCGTCCCACCAATACTGCTACTCAAAAGGAATGGTACAACAAATTTGAATGGACAGAGCTAGAGTCATACTCATAACTCTCTCATGGCCTGGACAACCATGGTATTCCTTCCTCACCCAGATGCCTTTATTCCCTCCAGTCACTCTTCCACTAAACCCCAATTTCCTATCAAGCCTGGAACACAGGCACAGCATCCCAGCCTTCACATACTGCACCTCAAAGCCTGGTACCTCAATGGTTTTCTACTCAAGAGTTAGAATGCTCAGAACCCATTCAAAGATCGATGTTTTGCTATACAGAGTACACATGCAAAAGCTACCAGCATAAATGGACAAAATTTCCCCACTAGTGCTCTATCAAAAAAAACCACACATCTGGGTGGAGTGGTACTATACGTGAAAGAAAATGTAGAATCAAATGCAGTAAAAATCTTAAACGAATTAAAATGCTTCATAGAATCTCTATGGATAGTAATTCCATGCTCTAATAAGAATGTAGGGGTATACTATTGACCACCTGACCATAATAATGACTATGAAATGCTAATGTAGATTAGGGAGGCTATCAAAATAAAAACACAATAACAGTGGGGGATTTCAACTACTCCCATATTGACTGGGTACATGCCACCTCAGGATGGGATGCAGACATAAAATTTCTTGATGCTTCTTTGAGCAGCTGGTTCTGGAACCCACAAGGGGCGAAGCAATTCTTGATTTAGTTCTAAGAGCATTGCAAGATCTGGTCCAAGAGGTAAATATTATTGAACTGCTTGGAAACAGTGACTATAATGTAATAAAATGTAATATTCTTGTGGTCAGAAAAACACCTCAGTAGCCCAACACCGTGGCATTTAATTTTAGAAAGGGAAACTACACAAAAATGAGGAGCTTTAACAGAAATTAAAAGGTACAGTGACTAAAGTAAAATCCCTGCAGGCTGCAGGGAAACCTTTCAATGACACCATAATAGAGGCCCAATTTAAATGTATATCCCAAATTAAAAGACAAAGTAAGAAAACCAAAAAAGTGCCACCATGGCTTAACAACCAAGTAAAAGAAGCAGTGAAAGGATAAGACACCTATTAAAAAGTGGAAGTCAAATCCTAGTGAGGGAAAATAGAACGGAGCACAAACTCTGTCAAATTAAGTGTAAAAATATAATAAAAAAAGACAAAAAGGAGTTTGAAGAGCAGCTATTCAAAAACTCAAAGTAATAGTAAAATGTTTTTTTAAATACATAAGATGGAAGCCTACTAAACAACCAGTGGGACCTCTGGATGATCTAGATGCTAAAGAAGCACTCAAATATGATAAAGTCATTGCGGAGAAACCAAATGAATTCTTTTCTTCAGTCTTCATGGCTGAGGACATTAGGAAGATTCCCAAACCTGAGCCATTCTTTTACATGACAAATCTGAGGAGTTGTCCCAGACCGAGGTGTCATTAGAGGAGGGTTTGGAACAAACTGATAAACCGAACAGTAATAAGTTATCAGGATCAGATGGCATTCACCCAAGAGTTCTGAAGGAACTTAGATGTGAAATTGTGGAACTATTAACTGTGGTTTGTAACCTATCCTTTAAATCAGCTTCTGTACCTAATGACTGGATGATAGTTAATGTGATGCCAATATTTAAAAAGGGCTCTGGAGGTGATCCTGGCAATTATAGACTGGTAAGTCTAACATCAGTACCGGGCAAATTAGTTGAAACTATAGTAAAATATAAAATTGTCAGACACATAGATGAACAAAATTTTTTCGGGGAAAAGTCAGCATGGTTTCTGTAAAGGGAAACCTTGCCTTGTTAATCTACTAGAGTTCTTTGAGGGGGTCATCAAACATATGGTCAAGGGGAATCCAGTGGATATAGTATACTTAAATTCCAGAAAGCCTTTGACAGGATCCCTGACCAAAAGCAAATGTATCATAAGATAAGAGGGAAGGTCCTCTCATGGAGTACTTGGTCAATAAAATGTCAAATACTGCTGATAAATGTTGATAAATGTAAAGTAATACACATTGGAAAAAATAATCCCAACTATACATACAATATGATGGGGACTACTCAAGAGAGAGATCTTGGAGTCACTGTGGATAGTGCTCTGAAAATACCCACTCAGTATGCAGCAGCAGTCAAAAAAGCAAACAAAATGTTAGGAATCATTAAAAGAGGGATAGAAAATAAGACAGAGAATATCTTACTGCCTTTATATAAAACCATGGTACACCCACATCTTGAATACTGAGTACATATGTGGTCGCCTCACGTAAAAAAAGATATATTGACATTGAAAAGGTTCAGTAAAGGCAACAAAAATGATTAGGGGTTTGGAATGGGTCCCATGTGAGGAGAGATTAAAAAGACTGAGACTTTTCAGCTTAGAAAATAGAAGACTAAAGGGGGTAATTATAGAGATCTATATAATCATGACTGGTATGGAAAAAGTGAATAAGGAAAAAACATTTACTTGTTCCCATAATATAAAGACTAGGAGCCACCAAATGAAATTAATAGGTAGCAGGTTTAAAACAAACAAAAGGAAGTTTGTGTTCACAGAGAGCACCCTGTGGAACTCCTTGCCAGAGGATGTTGTGAAAACCAAGACTTTAACAGGGTTCAAAAAAGAACTTGATAAATGCATGGATGTTAGGTCCATCAATGGCTATTAGCCAGGAGAGGTAGGAATGGTATCCCTAGCCTCTGTTTGTCAGAGGCTGGAAATGCACAACAAGAGAGGGTTCACGTGATGATTACTTGTTTTGTTCACTCCCTCTGGAAGACAGGATACTGAGTTAGATGGACCTTCAGTCTCACCCAAGATGGCTGTTCTTATGTTCTTAATCTCTTCTGCCTCAGCAACCCTTCCTGCAGTCCTTGAATATCTTTTATACCTTAAACAATGCAGACACTCCTTAAGCTCCATAAAGGTACACCTGGCAGCCATTACAACAATCCACCAAAAATAGACGCTTACATATTCTTTCATCCAGTGACAGAGGTTCCTCCAAAGTCTCCAAGCCCTCTACCCAGATGTTAAACCACCGACTGAACCTTGGGACCTTCACCTCATTCTTAATTCTCTAATGTGCCAAATATTTGAACCAATGCCAAGCTGTTACTTCTTACACTTACTGATGAAAACCATGTTCTCATCATAGGTTCTTGACCTATCCTTTTATCTTGACAGGATTAAGCCCTTTAGATCCTCACCCAAATTCTTCATATCCATAGCAGAGCGCAATAAAGGCAAAGCCGTTTCTTCTCCCAGGCTTTCATACTGGATATAGGACTATATCCAATTATGCTATCAGTGGAACAACATGAACGCTCCTACCTCTGTTTGAGCACACTCCATGAGAGTGGTCTGTACATCTATAGTGTTCTTACACAATTTTCCGATAGCAGGCTCTTGTAGAACTGCCACTTGGGTCTCTGAGCATACCTTCACAAAACACTATGCACTCACTCAAGGCCCACTGTCTGCCATTGCTAAAGCCAAAGCAGTACTATCCAGTCTTTCTACGGGATCCAAAGTCCCTACTTCCTTAAAATGTACTGCTTTACAGTCACCAACTTTGGTGCACCCGCTGTGACATATCTGAAAGAAGAGGAGGCGCTCACAGTTACTGATATTCTTTGAGATGAATGTCCCTGTGGGTGCTCCACCACCCACCCATCTTCCCTCTACTTCGGAGTTTTTTTTGTGTGGTCACCATTGTAGAGAAGGAACTAAGGAGACGGGCCTCACATGCCACGCGTGATGTCAAGGCATAGAGATACATGAGCCTGGTACCAGGCCTGCGTGACCTATAAGGACATTGCTGACACATACAGTGGAGTACCCACTGGGACACTCATCTCCAAGAACGTCAGTTACTGCACAGGTGAGTGGGTCCGCTTTCTGATGTTCTGATGTGCTGCTGCTAGTGAATGTAATTGTGATACTGTAACATGAAAATACTAGAAGTCCGAATTGGAAAAAATATTAATCACTGCTGTAATGTGATGCACAACACATTCCCACTATTTCTGGTATCAGTTATATCCGATTATTTAATTTAGGATGCAGGGGATGATGTTTATGTTGAATTATGGAAATCAGTTTAGCAAATCAAATTGCACAACTAACTTTAATCAAGATGCAAAAATGCGTAAGGAAATTTATTTAACTATCTTACAGTAACAGACTTTTGAATGTTTCTTTGAAAAGTCACTCATAAAAAGTATACTTCTAATTGTTTATAAAGAATCAATATTTTTATCTGTCTTACAACATTAATAGTATGTGTATTAAAGAATAAAGAGCTCATCAGTAGAAGGTGCTGTAGTTAGTTAAATGAAATCCCTGGACAGTATAATTGTTACAAATTAACTACTAAAACCTCTGTTAACTACCATTCCTTCATTTAATTGTTTGTAAATGTAACCATAATATAAAGTGTGATTAAAAAAACAGTACAGTGTTAATAAAGAGGGATTTAAATATATGGTGGAAATGCATATCTTTGTGCTTCTGATTTAAATATCACTTTTTGGGTTTGTTTTTTGAAGGTTGACACCCAAGATTGGTTTCCCTTGGAGTGAAATCAGAAACATATCATTTAATGACAAAAAGTTTGTCATAAAGCCGATTGACAAAAAGGCCCCTGTAAGTAAAGTTTGGGGATATTTTCCTTGATGTATGAGGAAAGTATAGAGAGAATGCTATTTTTATCTTCAACTTGTCTTATCCATATTTTGGATGTTGTTTGGATGATTTTTTGGATATTTTCCCACTAATTCCTTTTAGCAGCACAGGTTGGACAGCTGCTCTATAGTACCCCTTAAAGTTGCATGTTTGCTTTTTCCCAGTTTTTTTACAACTTTTTGCTGCTGTCCAGCACTGCAACATTTTACTTCTGAAATATAGATTGGGGCACAAAATGAAATTTCATGAATTAGCTAAAATATTAAAATAGAATAGTGAGTGTTTGCCTAATGTTTTCATAAAATTTATAGTTCTTTCGTTTGGTAATCCTGCAGATATGTGATTCCCAAACTTTTTACTAAGGTAATCCATTAACTGCTTTTTTATTTGTTTGTGGTATGTGAGAGAGACACTCATCCAAGGTCCAGATTTGGGGATTGGGTTCCAAAATCATATATGATTGTCCTCCTTGTCTCTCTGAATGGATACCACAACCCTAAATCCACTGCAGTAGGAAGGAGCCCGAGGTCTTGGAAAGTAGGCTCACTCCATAATGGAGGGGTGGTTGGGCTAAATTAAGTGGCACAGTGACCCCATACGCGAGGTTGCAATGCCCAGAGTGGGGAGCTGGCACAGTTATGTAGGATAGGAGCTTCCACTGTAGGGTTAGTGCAGAGAAAGCTCACTTTCCAACACTCCTCATATCTTGAGCCTCCTTCCCATGCCAGGCCCGTGACCCATTTCAACCGACTGGTGGGGTTATGACCCACAGTTGGGGAACATTGCTGTAGATTTATGCCATTGGACTTGCCAGGGTTAAAATGTCAAGATTGCTGTAAACTTACCTTTAATCTTACAAATACAAACATATAATATATTAATTTTAGCATAAATTCCAGATTTTTAGACTATAAGAACTGCATTTTGAAGAATTTAATTTAAAATAATTTGTTGCTAGGATTTTGTTTTTTATGCACCTCGTCTGAGAATTAATAAGCGGATTTTGGCACTGTGTATGGGAAATCATGAACTGTACATGAGGAGGAGGAAGCCTGATACAATTGAAGTGCAACAGATGAAGGCCCAAGCTAGAGAGGAGAAACATCAGAAACAGTTGGAAAGGTATGACAATAATAATCTTCCGTGAACTAGGGATGTAAGCAACTAGTCGACTAGCCGATAAGCATGAGCTTCTCAGATAGTCGAGTAGTGATTTGACAAGTCGCTCACATTTCTCCCCTCCCCCCCGCCCCAGCAGCAAGGGGGGTAGCAGGAGACAGTAGGGGGGAAGCCAGCTTAAAAGCCAGCTCCCGCAGCACCATCTGTGGGTGGGAGGTGGGCAGGGGCGCAGTGGGGAAACAGTACAAGCAGAGACTGAAGCAGTTCTGCTCGTGCCAGTTCCCACTGCGGTGCTTCAGTCTTTGAAATGCACACGAGCCCAGGGCAGCAGCCCATTTGTGGTGGACTGAGCTGTCTGCCACAAACAGGCTGCTGTTGGAGCAGCCTCTGTTCATGGCGGCTAGATTGTCCATCACGAACAGAGGCTTCTGCCCGAGCATCCCCTGCCCATGGCCAGCCCTGGCCACCGTGAACAGAGGCTGCTTTGGCAGCAGCCCCTGTTTGCAGCAGACAGAGCTGTCTGCCATGAATCGGGTCTGCTGGACTCAGTGCAAGTCGGGACCAAGCAGTCCCGGCTTGCATTGATTGCTGCACCTCTGCATTTTAAATGTGGTAAGAGCCCAGCAGCTTTTACTACATTAAAAATGCAGAACTAACAGAACTGCTCAGTCCCAGCTTGAGCCGGATCCTAGAGCTACCTCCATGGTGTGTTGGCTTAGAGCTGTCCTACCAACTAATTGCATAGTCGATACAAATTGTATTGACTATACAATTAGCCTGATAACTGCATTTTAACATCCTTACAGTGAACCAGAATAAAATATATGTAAAGCATTTTTGTGAGAACATGGCCAGAGAATACAAAGTACCTAGTGTCCCAAAAGGCAAAATTCTACCTGTTCATGTCTGAATATATAACTTAACTCTACTGATCCATGAGCTGTCTAGAGTCTTCTTCCAGTAGTGTTTCTTTGGGTTCTGCATTCTAGGTGCATTTCCACTTCAGATCAGAGATTTTAGGGTAAGTGGATGCTATGCCTGGTTTTCCTAGGTTTAAATGTTGCCTTACATGCTGAAAAGCTATCCCAGTTAGGGGAACACATTCCTGGTGTGTTCATTGCCTTGGGGAGTTGCATGTTCCCTCAAAAGTGCAATTTCTGCTTGAAATTAAAGTTGAGGGCCAGCTTTTGTACACCCATTCATGGCTGTGTAATACATTTTATTTTTGTTTTTAGGGCACAATTAGAAAATGAGAAGAAGAAAAGGGAAATAGCAGAAAAGGAAAAGGAAAGAATAGAGCGTGAGAAAGAAGAATTAATGGAGCGCTTGCGGCAAATTGAAGAACAGACAATGAAGGCCCAAAAAGGTAAACCTTCATCATGTACTCTCTTATTTCAGTCTGTACAGTAGTGTTGAATAATTACTTCCACAATTTAGGATTTGTTTTAAAAATTACAAAACTTAATATGACATTTCTATTGATATTTTTGTATACAATTTTGATTTTAACGTTCACTAATACTTATAGCTCAAACACTGCAGCCTTTTTTCCAGAAGTTGAATTATATGCTACTTGAATTATGAAGTATTGTTTAAATTTTGTAAGTATTGTACAATTTTATTTAGTTGTGTATAATTTTATGTGTTCCTGGCTGCAAATTTCTAGACTCTTTGTGTCATGGATATAGGGCAAGTTCCACTTCAGACCTCCGTTAGTTCCTTGGGGGGATAGGTTTCATTATTTCACCCCTGTCTAGTTGCAAAAACTCTGTGCTACCACTTTTAGAATGGTTCCTAGGGCTGCAGTCATCTGTTTACTGACCATGTTAATCTGATAAACCCAATTGTGTTTGGGATCGTAAATTCTGCATGCATGTCTCCTTACCTAAACACTAACCTTTCCTTAAAAACTTTAATAAGCTCTATTCTGCCCAGCTGCTTCATCTCTCAGCAGGGAGAGACAGCCTGCCTGCAGCAGTTTGTGTCTTAGTGTATCTGTCACTGTCTTTCCTGGGTTTCTGCTGCCAAGCTGCTCAGCCCTTGCAGTTCTTCTGAGGCCAGCATCTTTAGGGATTTATCCTAGGCTCAGGTTTCAGAAGAATAAACACTAAGAACTTGACTGACAATTTATCTCATTGAATTAGCCATTTTCAATATTGTTTAAATGTTCATGTATAAGACTGTGACCCTTAGCCTTATTTTCTGCATGTGAGTAGAACATGCTTTGAAGGCAGAATTATTAATTTCTTCATTGCTTTTGTGTGATGCTTGTCATTTTAGTAGCTATGTACTTTACAAACATTAATCTTCACCAGACTTCTGAGCTGAAGATATTATCTCACTTTTTCAGGTGGGGAACTGATGCAGAGAGAAAGTTGAGGTCAAATGTATCTACTGCATTTGGGTGTCCAATTTCAGATATCTAGGACCCAATTTTTCTTAGTATTGAGTGTTACTTTTATATGATGAAAGCACAACACCCATTGATTTCAGCTCCAGCTGAGGGTACTCAATTTGTCTGCAAATCATACCCATAGCATCTTAGAAAATGAGGAACACAATTCACCACTATCTGTGAAATGTTTACTTTAAGTGACTTGCTCAGTGCCATACACACAACTCTGTGCCAAAGGCAAAGATAGAATCCTGTTTTCCAGGATAGCATTCAGCTGCCTTAACTGTGGCATAATCTTTTCTCTTCTTACCTGATTCACTACAGACCTTTCAAATTCTGTATCATCTGAGCCCTAGACAACATTGTCCTTCATGACTACGTTCTGATTCATCCTCTGCACTGAATGAGATGCAGTCCTGTGGTCACATAATTAAATACTATCATAATGCATTACATACCAGGGATCTGAATTATAATTACACAGCCAATCTTCATTCTGGCATTTCTTCACTTTTGAGTGCTTAAAATTACAACCTTAATATTCCTTTAATGTAGGATATTGTGGGTAATTGCCTAGGTTTTTAACAAAGCAGACTGAAAAACAATCTTCAAGGAGGGCACACAAGACTGTGTATTAGGGCATAGGAACATTACCTTTTAGAGGTGAGTTATTTGATTGAAACAGACTTTGAATTGAAACACTGTAAAATCAAAACATAATTTTAATTGGAATTGAATAGTATAAAAGCACTTAGACAGGTACTGTAGTGGATTTATTAAAATTAGATAATCTAGAAATAAGTTTACCTTGGAACCATTGTGCCAAACTGTATCTTGCATCCATTCTAATATTTCCAATTTCTATTTATATTTTAAAACATTTATTTTTCAGAATCCTTACATTATTTGGTGCTATATATCTTATCCAAGTATGTTAGATAATAAAAATAGTTCTATCTATCTATCTATCTATCTATCTATCTATCTATCTATCTATAGTAACTATGATGGGTTGAATCACAGAGGCTCCATTACGACTGTTATCCAGTGTGCTAATCATATCACTGAACTTGCCTACCTGCCTTCTGGGGCACCCCACCACCCTGTCTTGCTGGACTACATACTCTGGTCTTCCCCACCAAAGGCACAGAGTTGGGGTAACTGCCCCTCCAGCAGAGTAACATAGATGCTTGATAACTGCTTAGCTCTGGGAGGGCTCAGCTACTGGGATTTGTCAGCCCCCAGGAGCAATCACAGGTTCAAATAGGATCAGAACCCAAGATAAGTCTGTTTTACACTGAATACAAGTTTTACACAGAGAAAGCCTCTAAGTTCAGCTGTTGCTCTCTCCCCCAGGTAACCATTATTTTCACTGGGTTTGAAAATAAAAGTCTTTTTATTAAGTATAAAAAGAAAGATTTAAGTTGTTCCAAGTAGTGACAAATAGCTAGTTATTTGTAAGTTATTAAACTAAAATAAAGAAAATACACCAGCTAAACCTACTACTCTTAGGCTGTGTCTACACTGGCATGAATTTCCGGAAATGCTTAAAACAGAAGAGTTTTCGTTATAAGTATTTCCGGAAAAAGAGCGTCTACATTGGCAGGCTGCTTTTCCGGAAAAGCCCTTTTTCTGGAAAAGCATCTGTGGCCAATGTAGACGCGCTTTTCCGGAAAAGAGCCCCGATCGTCATTTTCGCGATCGGGGCTTTTTTCCGGAAAAGACTACTGGGCTGTCTACACTGGCCCTTTTCCGGAACAGTGTTCTGGAATAAGGACTTATGCCCGAGCGGGAGCAGCGTAACTTTTCCGGAATAGCGGCTGATTTTGTACAGTAGAGCGTCGTTGCTTTTCCGGAAATTCAAGGGCCAGTGTAAACAGCTCACAGCTTATTCTGGAAAAGCGGCTGATTTTCCGGAATAAGTGGCCCAGTGTAGACACAGCCTTAGAGAAATTGTTACAACATAAACATAAATCCTCATGCTAATCCTTATTTCAGGTAACATTCTTCAAGTCAGAGCTGATCTTTAATCTGACCCAGGTGTAACAGCTTCTCCCCTTGTTAGCGCTGTTTGTTTTCAGGTCTCTTCATGTGTATCCTCTTAAAGTGCGGAGGTAGCTTCAAAAGCCAGCACAAGACAATTGTTCTTTGCTTCCCATCTCTTGAATTAGAATTTCCACAGGGTGGGAATCCTTTGATCAGTTCTCCCCACCAAAAAATACAAAATTCAAGATGGATTCCAGAACCAAGTGGCGTGGTCATATATCTTTCTAGGACCAGTTTAGGCTTACAGGAAAGACAAAACCACTCACAAATCATTGTTTTGAGAACTGGGTCATTAAGTTCCTTATGTACCACTAATGGCTTTCACTAAAAGACACTAATCACATTTAGAGAGACTACATAATTTAACATCATTTAGTCATACTAAAAACGTATGATTTTATAACTTTTCTTGAAAGTTCATCATAGTGTCTTTGAGTTGATTTCCTAGGAAAGAAGTGAAAATGAGTCCATTGTATTAGAAAAAGGAGAAATTCACAAATGTAACCTAATGGAAAAGGCAAAACTACTTAGATGCCCAGACTGAACCCAGACATTCATACTCTGGTGATGAAACGTATTATTATGTATTATTTTTTGCCCAGATCATTTTGAATGATAATCCTATCTTTCAAAGCACTTGTAACCCCTTCCAGCTTGTTATCATCCACACACTACATAAGTGAACTCTCTGTGCCATTATCTAAATGATTGATGAAGATATTGAACGGAACTGGTCCCAAAACTATAGATGTGAATGTTTAATCCATTAGCTGGATAACCAGTAAGCCTCACCCTTAACGGATGAGGCTTACTGGTTAAGGTTAACCAGTGGGGGCTGGCACGTTAGGGGGCTACTCCTGCCACTTCACAAGCAGGAGCTGCACTGGCATCCTGGCTGGAGCAGCCTCTGTCCACAGGGAGACTGCTGCCCCCCCCCCCCTTTGATCAGTTAACCAGTTAAACAATATGTTTAACCTGTTAACCAATTAAACAGGCGTTTACATCCCTACCAAAAAATGGATTCTTGCAGAACCCCACTTGTTATGGTCTTCCAACACAACACTAAACCATTTATAACTACTCTTTGGGAATGGTTATTCAGCCAGTTATGCCCCCATCTAAGTGGTATCTCCCTAGTTTATTAATGACAAGGTCAGGCAGGACTGTGTCAAATGCTTTACTAAAATCTATGTATATCGCATCTACCGCTTCACCCTTATCCACAAGGTTTGTCCTATCGAAGAAGACTATCGGGTTGATTTGATATGATTTGTTCTTGACAAATCCATGCTGACAGTTAGTTATTACCTTATTATCTTCTAGATGTTTGCAAATGGATTCCTTAGCTATTTGCTCCATTATCTTTCCTATCACAGAAGTTAAGTTGAGGGGTGTGTAGTTTCCTGGTTTTTATTTATTTATTTTTATAGAGGGGCACTATATTTGCTCTTTTCCAGTATCTTGAATCTCTCCTGTCTTCCATGACTTTTCAAAGATAATATCTAATGACTCAGGTATCTCCTCAGTCAGCTCCCTGAGTATTCTAGGATGAATTTCATCAGGCCCTGGTGTCTTGAAGACCTCTAACTTCTCCAAGTAATTTTTAACTTGTGCTTTTCCTATTAACTTCTGACTCTGTCTCATTTTCACTGGCATTTAATATGCTAAGCATCTATTCACCACCAACCTCCTTGGTGAAAACCAAAACAAAGAAATCATTAAGCACCATTTCCACATTTTCTGTTACTGTTTTTCTCTCTTGATTAAGTAACAGGCTTATACTGTCCTTGGTTTCATCTTGCTTCTAACATATTTGTAGAATGTTTTCTTGTTACCCTTTATGTGTCTAGCTAAACTGAGCTAATTTTGTGCCTTTACTTTCCAAGGAGATGAAAGTATTTTATTTTCTGAAAATTGTGTCTAAACTGTCAGGGCTTCTGAAAATCAAGTCCTACATGAAGAACTGTTAAAGGTATTCACCAAGATTTAAAAAACCTAGGAGCCTAACCCTAAAATCATGAACTATTTTTTAAATAACTTACAGCTTGGGTAATTTGACTTCCTAGAGAATGTATCAAATTTTATATTTATATTTATCTGTATTAAAACCAACTAACAGTGACTTTGTGAACCTTCCTTTGGACAGAGCTGGAAGAACAGACAAGAAAAGCTCTAGAACTGGATCAAGAACGAAAGCGAGCAAAAGAGGAAGCAGAACGTTTGGAAAAAGAACGTCGAACTGCAGAAGAGGCTAAAGCTGCTCTAGCCAAACAGGCTGCTGATCAGATGAAAAATCAGGAGCAGCTAGTAAGCAGTTAAAATCAAGCTATAGCTATTTCAACAAGACAGTACAGCCTTTGGGGTGTTTGACATTTAATTATATTTTTGTTGAAAGAAACAGATACTCTTTCATATTGGAACATAGGTGCCTGTAAGTTACTTTGACCATTAGATTTCAGCTTTCAGAAACAGATTACTTTTATACACAAGTGGCAATCACAATAGTTTGACCTGCTCATTATTAATAATACATTTTAAAATGCCAACAAGTACATGTAATTAATATTGAAATATGTTACCTATAGCATATACTGAATCCTTTGTAGGTTTTGCTACAGCCAGCCCCAGGAGCCATTGCGGTTTTTTTAGTGTCTGGTAGCATGCTGTGCTTAATTGCCCATTATGGGATCAAATTACACTAATAAACTTTTATTATTTAAAGAAATTGTACATTAAAATTTCAGGGTGAGGTTTTCAGGAGAATTCAGTGTTCCCTAATTCTTCTTCGAGAAATTGGCTATAAAATTCCTGTAGATTTCAGCGGGATCTGAGCTAGCCAGTGCTGAGCACTTTTGAAATCTCCCCTCCCCTATAATGTAGAAATAATTTTTCATAATAATTACTAAAATTACCTGGCTAGGTGGCATACATCAACATTCTTTGCTATCAGAAAGATAGTTGTTGAGAGGTTGCTAGAATATGATGATCCTCCACTATTTTGCTACCCAAAGCAGAAAATAAGATTTGGGAGCATGGGCAGAGAAACTGTTAGGATGTATTTGTGAGGAAAGCACACTACTATGTAGCCACTCTGAAATAAACCCTCCTGTTATTATTTCAGCTTCATCTGGTTGAAAACCAAAATAGCTTCTCTTAGTTTCTTTCACTGTAAGATGTCCAGGCAGTTTTATCTCTCTGGAAGGCTGATCTTTCTTTTATATGGAAAAAATTTATATGGAAAAGTTTAAGAAAAGAGCATTGTTTGATGACTATAGCTATGTATGTTTTTTCTGATTTCATCACTTTGGGTAGAAAGTGAGAAAATAAAATATGTTGATTACATGCCCTTGCTTGTACACTGTATTATAAAGATACCATAGTTGTCAAGGGAGAATTCCTCCAGTGAAGGAACAGTCTACTCTGGCTTCCTGCAGTCCCCATCTGTAACAGCAAGGGCTGAGGCTAAAAAGATGGGTTAGCATAGCACTGAGATTCACTGTGTTGACAGCTCATAGGTAGCCCAAGTAAAGCTGCTGGGACTGATCGAATTTACACCTGGGGCTGTATCAGCCTCTAGACAGCTCAGAATCTAGAACATTTAAAGGTGATTTAGAATCCTCCTCACAAGGCTGTGCTTCTTGTGAAATACTGAATAGAATGTCTCCTAGTTCATTTATATTTTAAAGTACTATTTTAAGAGGTATAAAAGTGATTGTGATCTCATACTTTGAGCTTGAAGAATTAACTAACTATAACAAAGCTTTTGCCTCTTCTGCAGATCCAAAAATGGGTAGCAAATTAACCTTAAAACTTGTTTAATTCTCATTTTTAGGCAGCAGAACTTGCTGAATTTACTGCCAAGATAGCACTTCTAGAGGAGGCCAAAAAGAAGAAGGAAGAGGAAGCTTCAGAATGGCAGCACAAAGTAATAAAATCTTATTGTGTATTAAGTTGGGATTTTAAAAGGAAGGAGTTAAGTGCATAGTTCCCATTGAAATATAATGAGGTTGGAGGCATGTCTGCCTTAAACTCCTTTGAAAATCCCACCCCAAAAGACCTAGTTCTCCAACTTCTTCAAACCACAACTACAAAAAAAATCTATTTAACTACAAAACCGAGTGATAAATCAATATGGAGAACAATACTCTCATCAAAACTCCTTTCCACTCTGGCTTATATCTTCACAGGTTTCAGTCTATAAATTACTCAGCTGGTGTATAGGAGTGGTTGCCATATATGTAGACATTTAATATATTTTCTATTTAATATTTAGATTATTTGTAAATCACTATGAAGGTGAAACTATATAAATGCTAAATGCTAGTATTATTACTTAGGCTTTTGCAGCCCAAGAAGATTTGGAAAAGACCAAAGAAGAACTGAAGACTGTAATGTCTGCTCCTCCTCCACCTCCTCCACCACCAGTTATTCCTCCAACAGAGAATGAGCATGATGAACATGATGAGAACAATGCTGAAGCTAGTGCAGAACTGTCTTCTGATGGTGTCATGAACCACAGAAGCGAGGAAGAACGGGTAACAGAGACTCAGAAAAATGAACGTGTTAAGAAACAGCTCCAGGTAATGAAAGTTTGTGGTTGCATTAATGGTATAATTAAGCCTTCCGTTTTTTATTCCTTAATTGCTGAAAATCTTGCATATTTAAGCAGCACATTTAACTGAAACTGTAATGTGTAGTTTCCGTGGAATATTTTATCACTTACTGGATTTGTAACTAAACTGCACAAAACTGAATTAAGTAAGACTTGGAGTAGAATAACATTTTCTGTGTACAGTTTAACAATGTACGTACAAATGTGATGCTGCATTACCACAAATATTTACAATCAAATATTGAACATTTAAATTCACTTGTAGTACACTATAATCTTTACCACTTAATCCTTTAATTTCAGAACAAAAATTGTTGTACAGTACCAACTGGGGTTTTGTTTAGTGAGTATTTGAATTTCTCAGCAGCAATTCAATAAATCTATAAAAGTAAAAAGCAGTGAAAACATCAACCTGTTAGGACAAAATTTTATCTTTATTCAAGTAAGACTCTGTAAGAGAATGTTTCATTTTTTCCTGTCCTTTTTTTAAAAGGGTGTTGTTCTGACATTGTACAGTTTACTAATGTAACATAAGGGTACCATTTTTCTATGAAGATGTTAAAACCAACATGAATTCCCATTTTTTTCTCAGTATCAGCATTTTACCAACAAATAATAATTTCTCAATTGTGTACATATCCTACTGCTGTGCTGGCCATGGTATTAAGCAGAGAAGTAAATAGCTGCAACCTTTCAGTTAAGTAGAAACTAGAGTAAAGTTAAGCCCTAGCTTCTCCCACCAGACTATTTTCCTTTGCTCTTATTAGAATTCTCCTCCTAAGTGCTAGAAAGTGAAAAACATTTCCCTCCGGGTTCAATATATCTAACATCTTCAGCAGTGTCAGGTATTTTCACTTCTTTCTTGAGAAGAGCAGGAAGCATTCCAATAGTTGGAATTCAGCAAATCTCTGTCCAAGACTGTAGATCATATGTTGTCAGGAAATCCAAAGTCTTTGTGCTGAGTAGTGAAGATGCTGAAACTCAAATATTTTATTCCCACAGACCCTAAGTTCGGAGTTGGCCCAAGCCAGAGATGAAACCAAGAAAACTCAAAATGATGTCCTTCATGCTGAGAATGTTAAAGCAGGTCGTGATAAGTACAAGACTCTTCGACAAATTCGACAAGGCAATACAAAGCAACGTATTGATGAGTTTGAGGCAATGTGAGAGCCGTTATTTTGTATATATGTTCTTCATAAAGCTGAACCACCAACAGAGAAAAAAGTAGGTCTTTGCAGATTTGAAGATTGCACCCCACTTTGCCAAAGCACTTATACCAGTTTGACTGTGGTGATAAAATTGAAATTTGGGGGAAGCCATTCAACAATAAGGCAGACTGTCATCCCGGGCTTTTTTGGGGAGGGAGAGAGGAATGGGGGAAGAGAGTTTTCATTGACTTACATTTTATTTTTCATTGTCATTGTTTGTGCCACTTCTGCTCAAAGATTGGTGCTTACTAGATCATGACCATTAAATGTATGTTTTACTAAGCACCAGTCAGAAAGGACATTACATTGGAATCTAAAACTTATGGATACTATTTCAGTGTGATGCAGTTTGAAATTACATTTTTCTGTGTAGCCACATCTCTTTAGGAATTTGATATAGCTAACTTATTTTTTTAACCAAGCTGAATTTGGTGTTTCATGTCCAGTCATCATTGATGGTTTTCTTTGCCTACCTGTTCACAAAGGTCTGGATGGCAGGTAGTAGGTTCCAACAGAAATTTTAAAATGGAACACTACCTGTGGGCAGCAATTGTCTGCTATTGGCCTGAATAAATATAGAATTTTCATTTTAGATGTGTAGGAATGTTCTAATAAAACAAAACAAAGAAGTTCTCAACAATCTTCTGTATCCTGTTGTTTTTAATTATTATTTTAATTGCAATAAGAAAAACCTGGACCTTTCTGGCAAGGGAGCATATGAAAACATCAGTCCCAGGGAGGGGACAGTATCCTACCTCATTACTATGTACATGATGACTGGTCCTTCAAACACCAAGTAAAATTGTGTGTGTTAATTGACTTTCACTTTATGATCATACTATGGAAAGATAAGAATCTTTACTCTTAATATTTTGTTTCATTTCAGGATGGGTTTAGAATGCTATATACTGATTAATTGCCATTTTGCTGAGTTAAATTTGTAAAAGCATATGATGTATAGTAAAACTGTAACTTGTCACTGGTATACTCTCTTATGGGAGGGGTGTGGAATGTATTGACTTGGTGTCTGTGGGTTTCTCTGTACCAAATGAAAATTCCTATAAATGGAGGGGGGGAAGCTTGTAACTTCATTTCTGAATGATGTCTGGGAGTAACTGTGATCATATCTGACATCTGATCATTGTTGTTCAGTTGTCTCAAACTCATGAAATGGATACTTAAACAAGATAATTTTTTTAATTTCAAAGGGTCAAATAGTTCATAGAAAGTGAGTCTTTTAAGAAATTGTTTTACAACATGAACTTCAACTTTTGTTCACTTTAAAGTACCCTTGTTAATGTCTAGGAGGGAAAAGCCCTGTTTTCTCTGAGGATGGTTCAGCAATCTTCTGTTTGGTATTATGCACTCATAAATTTACACTTAACTATTAAAATATGCCATTTTATTAAACATTTTTCATGTACATTAAGCTCAAGTTATTTATGAACAGTTCAACTGAGCTTTTTTGATTTTGCTGAGTTAAAGATACACTGTGTGGGATAATATCATGAAAAGAGCATAAAATTGCATTAATATATTTTGGGTCGTGGAACTAAAAATAGCTGGCTAACCTCAGACTGATGTGCAAATGTTGTGCACATGCTTCAAAACAGGATGGTAGAAATTTAGTCTTTCAACTTGCAGTACATTGAAAGAACAGTTTGAGTATCTCAGACTTCCTGCCCTGAAGCATGAGCATTTGAATTTCCAAACTGAGACACCCATTTGCCATAGTGGAAGAAAAACTGTCCTTTCAATGGGGCTTTATGGTTTTTCTTCAAATGTGTGCACTAACATTATTACATCGGTTTATCAGTGTTGAAAAAAAAAGTTAAATTTGCTGTTCATAAATCTATGATATATAGATTAGAATTAAAATTGATCTAATTCATTTATAAAGCTATATGAATTTTTCTAAATAACAGGAACAACGATCTGAAATGTGAATTTTCACAACAAACCAGAGTGGTTATTACCAATAGTTGGGAACACTTATTGATGTGGAGCTATTACAAATACATTTAATGAGTACTTGGTGAAATAAATTTCAACATATTTTTCCTTTAGCATCATGTTTTGTGTTGTACAATTAAGCTACAATTACATCTACTATTTTGGATAACATTAATTGGTTAACAATAAAGAGACACAATTAATTTCTCTGAGGTTCACTGTTGTTATTTAGTGTACTTTGGCAAATGTGATCTCACAAAACTAAGTGATTGGGCAACAAAATGGTAAATAAAATGTAATGTGGATAAATGTAAAGTAACATTGGAACATTGGAAAAAAATAACCCCGACTATACATACAATATGATGGGGGCTAATTTTGCTACAACTCATCAGGAAAGAGATCTTGGAGTCATCATGGATACTTCTCTGAAGACGTCCACGCAAACAGGATGTTAGGAATAATGAAAAAAGGGATAGAGACTAAGACAGAGAATATCTTGTTATCTTAAAAATATTCTCACTGGAGACCACCCAGGGTTACATTAGTATGGGTTTATTTCCACGAAATAGAACTAAAGAGGAGAAAGCAGCCACCAAAAGTTTAAGCTAAAGAAGATAGATCTCTCTCGCACGCAAGCAAGCAAGCACACACCCCTCCATTCACTCACTCATTCACACCCATTCATTCCTGCCCTCAGGCACTCAAACACTTACACAGACATATGGGTTGCAGAAGGAGCCAAGGCATGTGGATCCTGGAGGGTCTCTCTGCTCATCATGGCTGGGGAAGCTGGTCAGGAGAGACAGATACTGGAGAGGAGCTTCTCAGGAGCAGGGGAAGGAAAAAGAGAATCTCACATGTGCTCCTTCTCCTTATATTGTGTCTGAATGGCCCCTGTGACTCATTCACCTTGAAATCAGGGAGCATGCCCAGACTTCCCTTTCTCCAGCTACGAGCATGCCCAGACTATGATGACTCATTGCCATGTGGTCCATTGTTCCAAGCCTCCTTCAAACACACTCAGACTCTCTCTCTCCATTCACTCAGGGGAGAATGCATCTTAGAGAAAGTTACAAGCAAGGTGGCTGAGAGTTAAAAAGATTACAAAGTTGCAGTTTACAGTAAATTTGAGAATTATACAGATTACAAAGATTGACAAGAATCACAATAAGTAGCAGTTTAAAACCTTAGACCTTACAGTTTGGTGTAGCTTCAGAAAAATCCATGTATATAAATCTAGTGAGCTCAGGCAGAGGCTTTTTATGCAACATATCTTATTGCCCTTATATAATTCCATGGTACGCTCACATCTTGAATACTGCATAGAGACGTGGTCGTCTCATCTCAAAAAAGATATACTGGCATTAGAAAAGGTTCAGAGAAGGGCAATTAAAATGATTAGGAGTTTAGAACGGTACCATATGAGGAGAGATTACAGAAATTAGGACTTTTCAGCTTGGAAAAGAGGAGACTAAGGGGGGACATGATAGAGGTATATAAAATCATGAGTGGTGTAGAGAAAGTGAATAAGAAAAAGTTATTTACTTGTTCCCATAATATAAGAACTGGAGGCCATCAAATGAAATTAATGGGCAGCAGGTTTAAAACAAATAAAAGGAAGTTCTTCACACAGCACATAGTCAATCTGTGGAACTCCTTGCCTGAGGAGGTTGTGAAGGCTAGGACTATAACAGGGTTTAAAAGAGAACTAGATAAATTCATGGAGGGTAAGTCCAGTAATGGCTATTAGCCAGTACAGGTAAGGAATGGTGTCCCTAGCTTCTGTTTGTCAGAGGGTGGAGATGGATGTCAGGAGAGAGATCGCTTCATCATTATCTGTCGGTTCCCTCCCTCTGGGACACCTGGCATTGGCTACTGTCAGCAGATAGGATACTGGGCTGGATGGAACTTTGCTCTGACCCAGTATGGCCGTTCTTATGTTAAACTCATTGAAATTGCTTTTTTTTCAGAACAGTGAACCACGTCTTGATCATCATTGTTAAAATTCCACATTGTAGTCAAAGTCAAATAAAAAGTTTTAAATCTTCAAAGAATAGTAGTCTGCTTTAGAAATTATTGCCAACAATTGGGAAGAAAAACTGGTGATTGCTGATTCAAAAGAGGATATGAATAATCAGAATAAATTGGTTCACTTGAAACAAGAAGATAATTTGGTTACATAAGAGCTGCATTGGGTAATGTAAGAACTTTCATTCACTTCCTGCCCTGTACTTAGCCTCAGGTAAAGTAAAGTTAAATGTAATTGGTTATTGGCTTGTCTTTAAGATTAAAAATAATCAAAATGTTATTTATTTATAAAAATGCCTTCTAAAATCTGAATAGTTCTGTCAAATACAGAAATGCCTAAAGATGCTTTTTTATTTATAAGTTTGGATTTTCTGCTCCTCCTCTTCACCAGTGTAGAGCACATGCACTGCTTCTGACTTCTTCCACAAAAAACAGCTAGAAAAATCTCCTAAAGAATTTTCACATGAATTAGGCTTCCTCTCAGTTGACTTACACTTCAGTTTCACATTTCTGTTTGGCCTTGTACCGGCTCAAACGCAGAGCCTACTATTCAGTTAGTTATCTCAGGGTACTTAAAATATTGCATGATAGCAGTATTCAGGTATCTAAAAGGGTGTCACAAGGAAGAGGAAGAAAAATTGTTCTCCTTGGTCTGAGGATAGGAGAAGAAGCAATGGGCTTAAACTGAAGGAAGGGAGGTTAGTTTGGACATTAGGAAAAACTTCCTAACTGTCAGGGTGGTCAAACACTGGGATAAGTTGCCTAGGGAGTTTGTGGAATCTCCATCTCTGGAGATTTTTAAGAGCAGGTTAGATAGACTATCCCAGATAGATGTCTAGACTAGGCATGTCAAACTTGAAGCCTACTGAGGGCCACACAAATGAAAACTGATAGCTCTCAGGGCCACCAAAGAAAATGTACTTCTATTGGAAAGTCATAATTATTTTTTATTATTAGATTACGTTTTAGGTATATTTTATAATTTTTCAGGTCTTGTTTTAATCTAATACAATAATTTGATATGTAAAATTATTTGCCCATATAAAATAATTTTTAATTTAAATATAAATTTAAGGTACTTTTTAATTTTTTGTACATGAGTTTTTTTTGTTGAAATAAAAAAAAGAATAGACCATGATTAATCAAATAGAACAGGCCTCTGTGAAAATTTCAGATACTTTGTAAGTTAGATTTTGCATAAACATATAATATTAATGCAATTGCAAAAAATGGACATTTATTGATATAAAATTAATATGCATTTTGTGATTTTTTTTTTAAATTTGGGAATAAATAAACAAAATGTTAACAAAATATCCTTCTCCTTTCCCACAGAGCCAGGCACACCCCCGCTCTAACCAAATGCTTCCCCTCCAAGCCAGACACTCCCAGCCCCCCCAACCTAATGCCTGTGTCCTGGAACTGCCGCTGACACACACTTCCTCCTCAGGCATTAGGGTGGCATGAGCACAGCAGCCAGCTATAAGCAGGCACTTGATGCCTGTTCAGAGCGGCCCAGCCAGCCATGAGCACATGCTGGAGCGCCAAGTGCAGAGCAGCCTGGCTGGCTATGAGTACGTGCTGCGTACAGAGCGGCCCGGTCGGCCGTGAGCACATGCCGTGCGCTGTGTGCAGAGCAGCCCAGCCAGCCGCAAGCACGTGCTGGAGGGCCCAGCGCAGAGTGGCCCAGCTGGCCATGAGCAGTTGTAGCGGTGCCGTACGCAGAGCGGCCCGGCCAGCTGTAGACGGGTTGGGTGCCATGCACAGAGCGGCCTGGCCAGCTGTGAGTAGAGTTGCCAGGTGTCTGGTTTTGAACTGGACAGTCCAGTATTTGAGCTTTCTGTTCGGGAAAACAAATTGAGAAAATATAAATGTCCGGTATTTTCTAAATAAGATGTAATGTAGATTGTGATGTAATGTCAAGTGTGTCCAGTATTTTTGTTGAAACCATCTGGCAACCCTAGCTGTGAGCAGTCACTGTGGTGCTGTGCGCAGAGCAGCCAGTCGGACAGCTGTGATCTGCATTTGGCCATGTGCTCCAAGCGGCCAGCAGGCCTCACTTTATTCTTTTATAAGAACGTAGTGGCGGGCCGCAAAAAATTTCCAGAAGCCTGTTTGACATACCTGGTCTAGACGGTACTGGGTCCTGCCATGAAGGCAGGGGACTGGACTCTATGACCTCTCAAGGTCCCTTCCAGTTCTAGTGTTCTATTCTGTAAGTTAAAATAAGTGAAAAGATACATTATACACCATATATGCTTTTACCTCTGCACGATGCATGTAGATTGATTTTGTCCTTTCTGTTAACTAGAGCCCTTTCTGATGAAATGTTGGGATTCCAAATGCCTCATTGACAGAGTGCTCTTGCATATGTACACCAACCTCAGGGTATGTCTACACTACAGAGTTAGTTCGAACTAAAGGACGTTAGTTCGAACTAACTTTAATAGGCGCTACACTAGCGCTCCGCTAGTTTGAATTTAATTCGAACTAGCGGAGCGCTTAGTTCGAACTAGGTAAACCTCATTTTACGAGGATTAAGCCTAGTTCGAACTAGCTACTTCGAATTAAGGGCTGTGTAGACCCTTAATTCGAACTAGTGGGAGGCTAAGACTTCCCAGGTTTCCCTGGTGGCCACTCTGGCCAACACCAGGGAAACTCTATGCCCCCCTCCCGGCCCCGGACCCCTTAAAGGGGCACGGGCTGGCTACGGTGCCCGTGCCAGGTGCAAGCCTGCCAGCACCCAGCCAGCACACCCTGCACCTGGCACAGATCGAGCCACCCACCCGATGCCCCCCAGCCCTCCCCCTCTTCCCAGGACCAGGCTGGCGGCTCCCGGGAGCTTGCCCGGGACCGCAAGAGGCGGGCACCCGCCTGGGCTAGTGCGGACATCGTGGACCTCGTCCACGATCTCCGCACTAGGCACAGGAAGGTGGCCGTCTAGGGCAGGAGAGCTGCCAGCCTGGCCACCCAGGAGCAGGAGCGCATGAAAATGAAGGTGGTCCACTGAGACCCCCAACCCTGAGCCCTGAGCTTACAATGGCCATCCTGGGTCAGACCAAAGGTCCATCTAGCCCAGAAGCCTGTCTGCTGACAGCGGCCAACCCTAGGGACCCTGGAGGGGATGGACTGGAGACAGTGACCAAGCCATTTGTCTCGTGCCATCCATCTCCAGCCTTCCACAAACTTTGGGCAGGGACACCTCTCCTACCCCCTAGCTAATACCTCTCCATGGACCCAACCTCCATCACTTTATCTCACTTCCCTTTAAACTCTGTTCTAGTTATAGCCTTCACAGCCTCCTGCAGCAAGGAGTTCCACAGGTTGACTCTTTGCTTTGTGAAGAACAACTTTCTGTTACTAGTTTGAAGCCTGCTACCCATTCCTTTCCTTTGGTGTCCTCTAGTCCTTCTTTATGGGAACTAATGAAGAACTTTTCTGTATGCACCCTCTCCACCCAACTCCTGCTTTTAGAGACCTCTATCCTGTCCCCCCTCCATCTCCTCTTTTCTAAGCTGAGAAGTCCCAGTCTCTTTAGCCTCTCTTCATATGGGACCTGTTCCCAACCCCTGATCATTTTAGTTGCCTTCCCCTCTCCCAGCCTCTCTCTTCCCCTCCCACCTCCTTTTCCCAGTCTCCCCCAGTTTTGTTCAATAAAGACAGATTCCATTTTTGAACACAGTTGTCCTTTACTTTGTACATCAAGAAAAGGGGCGAGGGAAGGGTAAGTGGAAGGAGGTGAGGGAGGAATGGGGCACGAGCCCCCGATGGGGAGGACTGGGCTGGCTCTGTGGGCTTCTGGCTGTGGAAGCTCCCCTGCAGCCCCCCAATTGCCCCCTCTCCCCAAATGGCAGCCTGCGGCAAGTGCAGCCGGGCTGATGGCCGAGTGGTGTGATGTGCCCAGTGTGGGCACTCCGGGCACTCCAAGCCAGGACTGGTTTTCAAGCGGGGCACCCCTGAGAACTGTCTGTCCGGGGTGGGGGTCGGGACCCTTTAAGCACAGCCCTCAGCTAGCCTGAGACAGCATCTCCACGCTCTAAGTCCTCCTCTGATGCCCTGCCGGCACTGCTTCAGGCCATCCTTAAGCCCTGTTCAGGGTCCACTTAATGTGGACATGCTAGTTCGAATTAGCAAAACGCTAATTCGAACTAGTTTTTAGTTCTAGACGCATTAGTTCGAATTAGCTTAGTTCGAATTAACTAATTCGAACTAAGTTAATTCGAATTAGCGCTGTAGTGTAGACATACCCTCAGAGAATATTTTGGTTGAATTGGAAGGTAAATGCTTTGTAGTTATTTTTCTTTCCCAGGGGTACATCTACACAGCAGGGATAAAGTCAAATTCAGCTACGCAACCTGAGCTACATGAATTGTGTACATGAAGTTGAAATAGCTTAATTTGGCTTTTGGCGCTGTCTATGCAGCAGGAAGTCGAAGGAAGAGCACTCTTCCTCCAACTTCCCTTATGCCTCGTAAAATGATGATTATACAAGTTAGAGTAAGAAGTCCTCTAGCTTGCCATTATTTTGAAATAATGGCTTGCTGTGTAGACATGCTCTTTATTTCAGAATAACATCAGTTATTCCAAAATAACGCTGCTGAGTTGACATAGCCAGGGAGAAAAAGAGGCCAGAAATATTCCCATACTCCCTGTGCACCAACTTAATTTAATTAATGGATTCCCAGTTGGATGGAAAGGGAAATTAAGCATATTCAGAAGTGTTCTCTCCTTCATAGTTGTATTTCCAAAACAAATTTTGTTGACGTGTTCTACAGATACACAATTGTGCATTTTTGTTCATTTTATCTAAAAATGGAAATAAGCCAGAAATCCAAGGCCATATCCTTCTGTAGCTCATGTCACTGCACATTTAGGCCCACTTCAGAAAAGCACTTCAACCTGGTGATGAAGTAAGTTCCTTTTTCAGAAATGTGATTACGTGCTTTCCTGAATAAGGGAGATGAAAAGCAGTTTTCTTCGCGTTCTCAAAATATGGTCTCCAGAGTCATTTAAACTAACTTACTCAAATGCACCTGTGAAAGAAAGAGAACTAACTTGTTCCCTGTTTCTGAATGTCTTGTCTCAAAGTAATCTAGAACTCCCAGCAGACCAGGGACACCCCGAGCAGACCAGGGACACCCGGAGCAAAGCCTTGGAGGTGCGGGACCCCGCCGCCTCTGCGGCTTTGCTCGGGGTGTCCCTGGTCTGCTGGGGACCCCTCCCAGCCGACCAGGGAGACCCCGAGCAGACCAGGGACACCCGGAGCAAAGCCGCAGAGGCGGCGGGGTCCCGCGCCTCTGCGGCTTGGAGGCGCGGGACCCCGCCGCCTCTGCGGCTTTGCTCAGGGTGTCCCTGGTCTGCTGGGGACCCCTCCCAGCAGACCAGGGACACCCCGAGCAGACCAGGGACACCCGGAGCAAAGCCTTGGAGGCGGCGGGGTCCCACGCCTCTGCGACTTTGCTCTGGAGCAAAGCCTTGGAGGTGCGGGACCCCGCCGCCTCTGCGGCTTTGCTCCGGGTCTCCCTGGTCTGCTGGGGACTCCCCCCCCCCCCCCCAAGCGGACCAGGGACACCTGGAGCAAAGCCGCAGAGGCGCGGTACTCCGCCGCCTCCACGGCTTTGCTCTGGGTCTCCCTGGTCTGCTGGGGGGGGGGGGGCGCAGCTAGTGCGCCCCCCCCAGCAGACCAGGCTTTTGTTGTGGACGCCTGGGGTAGAGCAGCTGGGGTGCTGCCGGGTTGGTCCTGGGGGGACCTACCCGGCAGCGCCCCAGCTGTTCTGTCCCAGGCTCCAGATTCAGCCGCTGTTGCAACTGATCATTGGCTGATTCCAGGAAGCTGGGGACAGAGCAACTCTGCTTCAGGCTTCCTGTAGTCAGCCTCTGGTCAGTTTCAGCAGCAGCGGCTGAATCTGGAGCCAGTTCCGAGTTATGTACAAATTCAACTTAAGAACAAACCTATAGTCCCTATCTTGTATGTAACCCGGGGACTGCCTGTATATCTTTTTTGAGATGAGGAGACCACATCTGTATGCAGTATTCCAGATGTGGGTGTACCATGGATTTATATAAGGGCAATAAGACATTCTCTGTCTTACTTTCTTTTTTTAATGATTCCTAACATCCTGTTTGCTTTTTTGACTGCCGCTGCACACTGAGTGGATGTCTTCAGAGAGCTATCCACAATGAGTCCAAGATCTCTTTCCTAATTAGTTGTAGCTAAATTAGCCCCCATCATATTATATGTATAGTTGGGGTTATTTTTCCCAATGTGCATTACTTTACATTTATCCACATTACATTTCATTTGCCATTTTGTTGCCCAGTCACTTAGTTTGGTGAGATCTTTTTGAAGTTCTTCACAGTCTGCTTTGGTCTTAACTAACTTGAGCAGTTTAGTATTATCTGCAAACTTTGCCACCTCACTGCTTACCCCTTTCTCCAGATCATTTATGAGTGTGTTGAATAGGACTGGTCCTAGGACTGACCCTTGGGAAACACCACTAGTTACCCCTCTCCATTCTGAAAATTTACCATTTATTCCTACCCTTTGTCTCCTGTCTTTTAACCAGTTCTTAGTCCATGAAAGGATCTTCCCTCTTATCCCATGACAACTTAATTTAAGTGAGAGCCTTTTGTGAGGGACCTTGTCAAAGGCTTTCTGGAAATCTAAGTATACTATATCTACTGGATTCCCCTTGTCCATGTATTTGACGACCCCCTCAAAGAACTCTAGTAGATTAGTAAGACATGATTTCCCTTTACGGAAACCATGTTGACTTTTGCCCAACAAATTATGTTCTTCTATGTGTCTGACTATTTTATTCTTTACTATTGTTTCAACTAATTTGCCCGGTACTGACATTAGACTTACCGGTCTGTAATTACTGGGATTGCCTCTAGAGCCCTTTTTAAATACTGGCGTTACATTAGCTTTCTTCCAGTCATTGGGTATAGAAGCTGATTTAAAGGATAGATTACAAACCATAGTTAATAGTTCCACAATTTCACATTTGAGTTCTTTCAGAACTCTTGGGTGAATGCCATCTAGTCCCGGTGACTTGTTACTGTTAAGTTTATCAATTAATTCCAAAACCTCCTCTAATGATACTTCAGTCTGTGACAAGTCCTCAGATTTGTCACCTACAAAGGACGGGTCAGGTTTGGGAATCTCCCTAACATCCTCAGCCGTGAAGACTGAAGCAAAGACTTCATTTAGTTTCTCTACAATTACCTTTTGAGTTTTTGGCTAGCTGTTCTTCAAACTCCTTTTTGGCTTTTCTTACTACATTTTTACACTTAATTTGGCAGTGTTTATGCTCTTTTCTATTTCCCTCAGTAGGATTTGACTTCCACTTTTTAAAAGATGTCTTTTTATCTCTTGCTGCTTCTTTTATACGGGTAAGTCAAGTCACGGTGGCTCCTTTTTAGTTCTTCTATGTTTTTTAATTTGGGGTATACATTTAAGTTGGGCCCCTATTATGGTGTCTTTGAAAAGTGTCCATGCAACTTGCAGGGATTTTACTTTAGTCACTGTACCTTTTAATTTGTTTAATTTCCTCATTTTTGCATAGTTCCCCTTTTTGAAATTAAATGCCACAGTGTTGGGCTGCTGAGGTGTTCTTCCCACCACAGGAATGTTAAATGTTGTTATATTATGGTCACTATTTCCAAACAGTTCTGTTATAGTTACCTCTTGGAGCAGATCCTGCGTGCCACTCAGGACTAAGTCGAGAATTGCCTCTCCCCTTGTGGGTCCCTGCACCAGCTGATCCAAGAAGCAGTCTTTTAAGGTATCAAGAAATGTTGTGTCTGCATCTCATCCTGAGGTGACATGTACCCAGTCAGTATGGGGATAGTTGAAATCCCCCACTATTATTGGGTTCTTTATTTTGATAGCCTCTCTAATCTCCTTTAGCATTTCATAGTCACTATTACTGTCAATAATAGACCCCTACCGTTATATTCTTAGAGCAGGGAATTACTATCCATAGTGATTTTATGGAACTTGTTGATTCATTTAAGATTTTTACTTCATTTGATTCTAAATTTTCTTTCACATATAGTGCCACACCCCCACCCGCAGGACCTGTTCTGTCCTTCCAATATATTTTGTACCCAGGAATGATTGTGTCCCATTGATTGTCCTCGCTCCACCAGGTTTCTATGATGCCTATTATATCAGTATCTTCCTTTAATACGAGGTACTCTAGTTCACCCATCTTATTTTTTAGACTTCTAGCATTTGTGTACAAGCACTTTTAAAACTTGTCACTGTTTATTTGTCCGCCCTTTTCTGATGTCAGATTCTTTATGTGAATGTTTTTCTTCTGATCTGGCCCATACTTTACCCTCTTCTCCTCTCCTCCTTTCCCCCCCATGTCTGGCACAAGATAGGCCTCTCCTCAGTCTGTTGAGAAAAATTTTCTATTTGCCTTTGTATCCATTTTACTTCCACCCAAATTCTAGTTTTTGGTAGAACTGCTTGTGTAACAGTTAATAGATGGAAGCATTATTGCCATTTGAAAAAAAAAATTGTAAGAAAAACAAAACCCGCAGGTAATACAGTAGAAAGCTTATATGCAAATAGGGGTTGTTGAGTGCAACTGCAAAGTGCAGTTAAATGCATTATCTGCTGTTGTGCTGTTTTAGCTCAAGAACATGGTTTGATTTCTATTGCCAATATTTATTAACGCCTCTGTTTTGCTAGAAGAAAGACGCGGTACCATACAGTCTAGTAGCTTGACTTATGTAAGAGTTCTGAGAAATTGATTTGAAAGTAGTGATAAACCTGAGACTTTGTGCCCTTTTGTTACTGCTGGTGTGTCAGAAGGTGGCTTTGGTTGCCAATAATTTGGTTTTAACTTCAGTAACACCGGGCTTGCTCGACTGCCTCATCTAGTCCAGTATTCTGTCACCGACAGCAACTAGTACACACTACTCCCGAAGATACAGGAACCCATGCAGTAGATAGTGATGGAGTAACCTGCCACCAGGCAATTTCTTCCTCCCCTGCAAGAGTTAGTATGCTCCGAAGCCCAGGGATTCCAGATCCCTTCCAGAATGTGGCAGGTGAAATCCTGATCCCCTGAAATCAATGGGAGTTTTGCAATTGGCAGAATTTCACCCTTGGGTTGTTTAAAGCATGCACCATTATAGCAAATAGGTAATTCAATGCTTTGGAAGGGTGTGTTCAAATCTCTTTAAGGGAATTTTGCAATCAAGTTTGAGCTCTGTTGCATGGTGGTAGAGTATTTTTCTGTCTTAAGTCTGCCAATTCCTGAATCATTGTCTTCACAGGCCCAAACACGGTGGCTGTGTCTAGACTGGCGCTCTCTTGTGCAAATACTTTTAATGCAAGAGTCCTTGCGTTAAAGTATTTGTGCAAGAGAGCATCTACACTGGCATGTGCCTTTGCGCAAAAGCTGTGCTTTTGCACAAGAGCATCCTGTGCCAGTGTAGATGTTCTCTTGCACAAGAAAGCTCCGGCAGCCATTTTCGCCATTGGGGCTTTCTTCAGCAAGAAATTCCTGTCCCTGTCTACACTGCCCACTTGTACAAGAGGGCTTTTTCCCAAGCGGAAGCGTCTGAGTTCTTGCGCAAGAACTCGCGGCCAGTTTAGACAGCTGGCAAGATTTTGCGCAAAAGCAAATGTAGACACAGCCAGTGGCTACGTCTACACTGGCAGCTTCTTGCGGAAGAACTCTTTTGCGGAAGAATTCTTGTACAAAAACTCTTTTGAGGAAGAGTTCTTATGCAAAAACTCTTCCAGAAGAGAGTGTCTACACTGGCATGTGCTTTTGCGCAAGAGCATCTGTGCCAGTGTAGACGTTGTCTTGCGCAGGAAAGCTGATGGCCATTTTAACTATAGGGCTTTCTTGTGCAAGAAATTCATGTTGCCTGTCCACACTGGCCTGTTGCGCAAGAACAGGTGCACAAAAGGGCTTATTCCTGAGCAAGAGCATCATAGTTCTTGCGCAAGAACACACGGCCAGTGTAGACAGGCAGCAAGTTTTTGTGCAAGAGCGGACGCTTTGGCGCGAGATCGTGCCAGTGTAGACTCAGCCAGTGTATACAGCACTTTAACCAGATGAGGACTCCTGACAGAAATCATTGATATCACTGTGCTTCAGTCAGAAACAGGTGCTGCCTCCGTAGGAGCTCCAGAGCTCAAGCACTAGTTACATTGGGCTGACCACGGATGAGCTGTGCTGGTGCTCAGGGGAAGGGGCTAGAGGAGAGCAAGTGGCAGGAGGGCAGTGGTGGGCAAGGGGGCAGAGATGAGCGAGCTTCAGGCAGGTAGGAAGGGGACAGGGCAAGGGAGGGAGTGGGGGAGAGAGAAGGTAGAGCAAGGGCAGAGGTGGGATAGAGCACCTACTGGGAAAAAGGCAAGTCGGTGCCTGTCCTCAGAATCCCATTCTAATAGGGATTCAAACAATGGCAATTTGTAGCTCACCAAAGCAGAGCCACAGGTAATAACAGAAAAGTTGGTGCCCAGGCAGCCAAGTGCTATTAATTCTGGTAACTCTGTAATTTCTGAGCTCAGCCACATACCTATTTCCCCTGTACATGTGATAGATTCTAGCATAAACCTACACGTTTTTCAGTTGCTCTCAGAATGTGTCTGAAGTTCTGTCGCTGCCTTGCACTGCTTCATTCCAGGTTAGATGAGTGTTATTCAATGGCTGAAAGCAAGCCTACGAGTGTTCCAGCTAGCTCCTCTCCTCAGGGCTGCTGCGCCAACACACGCTATCCATTAGCAAGCTGCTGGTGTTCAAGTAAATTAGTTCTTAAACGTCAACAAACTGAGAGAGAATGAGTCAGATTTGATGAAAAGCCGGATACAGGTTGAGAACATAGCGAGGAGCCAATTTCCTTATACCCGATGACACATTAAAGTGTTATGTTTCTATCAGAGACATTTTCTTGTTTAACGCAAAAACTAAAAATGCAGCCAGTGAATATCAGTAGCAGCTTTGATAGGTATTGTGTCTCTATTGGTTAGCATGTGAATTATTGAATCACTATTCAATACAGCAGCAAACACCACCCATTTTCCCTATGAGTCAGCTGGGCCTATTTGCAGTGACTGTAGGATGACAGGTAACTTACACAATGTAAAGCAACCCTAATTGTGACAGAAGCTACCCATTCCTCAAGAATTGCTGTAGAACAAGACCAGCCCTCTCCCCCACATCCAGTTGACTGCGCAGCCTCAGCTAAAAGGGCAGAGAGAATTTTTGCCAGCATTTCTGGTTAATTCTCCCAACATGCCCTACCTATCCTCAACGGCTGTGTCTAGACGGTCCAGTTTTTCCGGAAAATCAGCTGCTTTTCCGGAAATACTTGCCAGCTGTCTACACTGGCCACTTGAATTTCTGCAAAAGCACTGACTATCTCATGTAAGATTGTCAGTGTTTTTGCGGAAATACTATGCTGCTCCCGTTCGGGCAAAAGTCCTTTTGCGCAAAAGGGCCAGTGTAGACAGCCCAGATTTGTTTTCCGCAAAAAAGCCCCCATTGCGAAAATGGCGATCGGGGCTTTTTTGTGGAAAAGAGCGTCTAGATTGGCATGGACGCTTTTCCGCAAAAAGTGCTTTTGCGGAAAAGCGTCCATGCCAATCTAGACGCTCTTTTCCACAAATGCTTTTAACGGAAAAGTTTTCCGTTAAAAGCATTTCTGGAAAATCATGCCAGTCTAGACGTAGCCAACATGTCTTCAGCCCAGTTAAAGTTCAGCTTCAGACACCTAATAAGGGAGGGATTTGGGATTTAGGTCTATTGCAGTGACATAGTTTAGGTTTTATTTTAACACTACTTGCGAGAGAGAGCTAGATTTGATTGACAAATAGGGAGGAAATGATTGATAATTTTAAAGGGGAAGGCAGCATAGGTGAATGTGATAACGAGAGAGTTCTTAATCCTAGGGAATGGTAAGAGGGCAAACAGCTCAATAAAGATAATGATTGAAAGGTGGCTGACTTTAACAAACTCAGGGAGTTGGTGGGTAGGTTCCCCTGGGAAGCAAGTCTAAGGGGAAAAAAAGTTCCAAGAGATTTGGCAGTTTTTCAAAGTGACATTAGGCATACAAGCAAACTAGGCTACTGTGTTACAAAGAGGAAGTATGGCAAGATGCCACCCTGCCTTCAGCAGGAACCCTTCCATCCCCTGAACCTCAAAAGAGTCTTGCACAAAGTGGACACTAGATCAAATTACAAAGGATGGCTATCAACAAGAGACTCATATAATCCAATGACCCTGTTTCCTTGCTGGGAGCCAAGAAAGCAAAAATGTGCTTGTAGGGTGGGGCTGAGGAATGAAGTACATCTTGCTAGGGGCCAAACTGGAGTTTCTAGTGACCTAATGCCACAGGGGGACCAGCAACACCCCTGTATTTGAGGAGGAAGTGGCTTAGGTAATTGAGCATGGGCTATGGAGCCTTTCAAGTGCAGCCCTGATTTGCAGTGCTGGAAGGTTATCAGCTGTTGGCAGTTTGATGGGTGGCAGAAAATGAGGTGTGGGAACTCAGTCTAGTTCCTAGATGGAGAAGGGCCATGTCCCAATTGGCAGCAAGAACAGAAAGGCCATGCACATGGACTGAATTATCTTCTCATGCAATAAGGCTGGCTGTGCAGCTAAGGGGTAGGAACACTGGCAGGAGAGCATGAGGGAAACCAGTATGGCTGGTCCCTTGGCAATGAGTGGAGTTGCAAGGGCTGGCACCTTTTGTGCTGCTAAAGTTGGCACTCAGGTCAGTCTAGTTGTAATCACCCAATTTCGCCATCCCAGTACGAGGCTGTTCAAGTGAGGGCTATTCTGCCTTGAACACTTTAGGGGTGGAGGGGCTGGGCCTGCAATTCCTCGATGTGCTCTGCAGTGTCTACTCTAGCCCAGACCACCATGAAGAAGAGTTTTATTCTGGAAGGACACACAGAACAGCTTGCCTCATGCACCTAGCTTCAAGCAGTTGCTAAAATGTCCTGCTGAGAGGGGCAGAGGGTACTTCCCAGCAGAAACCCACGTTCTCCAACTATGCAGCAGGTCATAGCTCACATCTTTTGTTTCATTTAAGTATCAGCTGGTTTTAGTGATCCTGAACATGGTGGGTTGTATTGTTCCTGCTTAAGCAGTGTTTTGGATTTCTTTTGCAGAGAGTTTGTAGAGTTGCAACTTTCCCCTCATTCCCACCCCCACGGGCACATGTAGCAAACCACTCCACTAAAAGATGTTCCCCTCCATGTAACACTATGATTCGGCTGCTTCGCTAGTGTTCTTTCCCCTAATTTCAGGAACTCTTGCTGCTTAACAGCTTGACAATTACTTTGCAGTGAGCCTTCCCCAAGTTGCGTTCCCATACCAACACGCTGGATCTTTAAATAGGCTCTCTTGAAATCAGAGAGCACAGATGGTTGTGTGCATGCAAATTGAGGCTGATCATACTAACTAGAAAGGCTCAGTCACTTTCATAATCAAAATGCAATGAACCAAGACTACTCTACAATGGCTAAAGTTCCTCACAGTCCTGAGAGATCAAAGTAGTTTGCCAGTCTGCATGTACTTAAAACCATACACATCAATGCATCTATCAGTGTTTTATTAAACAGGTACAGTAGAGTCCCTATCATCCGACCTAAACGGGACTGACACATGGTCGGATTACCGAATATGTCGGATGATACGGACTCTACTGTAGAGAGCAACGGAACAGCTGATGCCGCTTCTGCCAGGACGAAGTGTCTCCAGCAGAGCAGCATCAACTGTTCTGTTACTCTCTCGGAGAAGCTGCTGCCGCTCCTGCTGGGGCTGCTTTGTCTCTGGCAGGAGCGGCAGCAGCTGCTCCTAGAGAATGACGGGGCAGCAAGCGGGGCCGTTCTCCTGGCCCACGCTGTATCTGACCCTGCAGCTCCCAGGGACAAAGTCCCCGGGCGCTGCAGGGTCGGATAAAGTGGAGTGTCGGATTATCGGGTGTCTGTTAATCTGGACTCCACTGTACCTCCAAACTGTTACCCTTGAGCTGATTATAGTAGCTTAGGGTTCTTGCCCTACTAGCAGGTAGGTAGTGTGACAAAGGAAGTGACTGCAATGGGGTAAATGGTTCGTGTTGCCTGGTGAATAAAGGACTGAAGAGGGACTTAAGAGACCTGGGTTACATTCCTGACTCTGCCACGAGCCGGCTGGGTGACCTTTGGCAAGTCCTTGCACCACTCTGTGCTGCAGTTTCTCCATCTGTGAAAGAGGGACAATCATACCAACCTTTTTCAAACACCACCAAATGCAGTGGGCCAATTTAAGAAAGGGAGAACAAACGTATGGCCACTAACCCAAGCTGTAAAACTATTTATGGGGACAGAGTAGTTGATCGTCAATGTTTCTCCAGGTGCTCTGTATTCATTAGTTAATCAAGATGGACAGTTTAGAGCCCCACCTGGGTGTGCCTCAAGGAACCCAGAAGACTATAAGCAGTATGAAGATAGTGGCAGCTTAAAGAGGGCATCAAAAAAATCAGAGACCAAGCTGATCAATCTAACATGTAACATCTCAGATCTATCCAAGTTACCAACTGGGAGGAACCCTTCCCTCCTGCCCCCCACCCCCTCCCACAACTCAGCTCTAGTCTATGGCTTAAGTTAAGCAACATTTCTTAGCCTTGATAGCATTTCTGAAATGGTTAGACATGTCCCTTTGGAGGTCAGCAAAAAAAAAAAACCAAAAAAAAAAACAAAAACAAACCCACACACTACTCTGTTTTAGTTACTGACAGACTTCCTGGAACAAAAACAGTTAAAAATGGGTTTATGAAATCTTACAAGTCACTAAATGCAAAAGATATTAGTGATGTGTTAGATATGGTGATTCTTCAATATTTTTGAAATATATAAAGCGACATGATTGATATGCTAGGGCTATAAAAAGCTACAAAATATGCTTAAATACAGGAACAACCCCCCCGATGCCGCCTTATGGCAGCCTGAGTTGCGACTCCCCACACTTATGACCATTTTTGTAAGTGCAGAAGAGGCTCAAAACCCCCAATTGTCATCCTCGGCTTGCATTCACAAAGGCATACGGCACCTATCATAAATGCAGGTTTGAATTACGATGCCCCCGACTTGCAACGCTTCCACAGGAACTGATCGTGTCAAGTTGGGGGCTGCCTGTACAAGTTTGTGATAAACAGAAATTCCTGTAGCTCTTTTGGTCTTATGTTCTAATTTTAAAAAATAGCCTATAAAAAGTTATGGGCCGGAATGCCCCAAAGCCCAAATGTAATACACAACTCCAGTAGATATGGAATAGTCCACTTATAGAGCATTCCAGGATTGGCCAAGGATATCCTAAGCCAAAGGGACATCAGTCTAGGGGTGCTAGCCAGCAGAGTAAGGCCATAATATGGATCACATGCAGTGCTGGGTGGAGTGAAAGAGGCAAGGGGAAGGTAGCATGGAGATCTGGTGTTCAGAAGGTAGATCCATAAAAAGTGAGGGGTAGTTCAGCAGGAAGGAAAATGCAAAGACAGCTCTGGAAAGCCAGTTCTGCCACAGCCAAGGTACCAAATGCTTGGATCCATCTTTAAGAAACTTCAGGGTGCTGGTTAAATAGCTTATGTAAAGGAGAGAATCTTACCTGTTAATGAGATTTTGACCTCTGGGCTCAAACCAAGAATGATGACAGTTTGTTATGTGCAGGTGATAGGTTAATTTAAGCTCTTATCAATGCAACCTACTGATTGCAGTGGTCTTGTGCCCACACAACTAAACAGGGATTTTGGCTCTATGTCCTCCACTTACACAGAACTTTCCATCTATATATCATTGTCCAAGCTGTTCCCGACTCTGGCACTGAGTGCAGAAGGTGAGAGCCCACAAGAGATTTTAAAATATCTTGCCACTAAAGACTTCTGCTTAAGAAAGCTCCCCAAGGTCACAGATTTCCCGACTGGGTGGCACACTGCCGCCACCCAAATGCCAAAACTGCTTTGAGAACCCATTTGGGAATTTCTCCCTGTGGGGTACCCTCAAGCTCTTTAGACCTCCTTCATGAGAAAACTTGAAAATAAACGTATTCCTATTAGCCAACCTTGCAGTTGTATGCAAGTGCACACACAACCTCCTGCCTTCTAGGACACAGGAATCAGATCATAGTCTTAAAAAGCTGATTTTATTAACAAAACAAAGACCAACATACTTGGTAAAGCATTTTTTGGTTGCTAGATGTTACAGCACAACTGTAAAAAGTAAGATTAAAACTACAGAAGTGCTTCCCTAGGATTCAATTAAAAAGTTAGTGTCCACGGGTAGTATGTGGGCTCAGAACAAGGGAGTCCAACAAACCCCCAAATAAAGAAAATAATCTGATTGCATTTGACTAAACATTTCCTGTTCTGCTGACATATCTGTTGTTACAAGATTTCTCTTTCCCAAGGCATGGATATCACTGTAAAGTCCATGCCTTGCTCCTGGCTTAACACATATCTCCAGCTCAGGCTACATCTACACTACGTTTTGTTCTGTTTTTTTCAGGAAAAGATACGCAAATTGCAAACCACAAATTGCATTCCAAAAAAGTGGTCGTGTTCCCTGGATGCGGTTGAGCTTTTCCATGTTAATCCCAGAAAAACTCTGCAGTCTAGACGTAGCCACAGCCTGAAGCAGGAAGGTCCTGCTTTTCAATTAAAAACCCACACACATTTTCATTGGCTCCCCTGGTTCCCTGCCAGCACTTCCTGGAGACTCTCTAGGACTCACTGTTCTAGGGTTTAACCTTTACAGGCAATGTAGTTAACTGAATGGCTCGGATATCCAGAAAAGGGTAGTACCCCTCCCCTTCATCACAATTATGATCTACATTTATGCATTTGGGTTGCATTTTTGTCTCCTTTGTTTGAGCAAGACTTAGTGAAAGATCTGTCAACCCTTAAAAAACTTAAACTCATCTATATTTGGCTAAATACAGTAGATTCTGTAAAAAGTTTTTAAACAACTTTGCTCAGTGTTGTCATTCTAGGATGGCACTAATTCATACATTACATGTAACATACTTGTTCTTTTAATTGCATATATTCTGAAGAACATAATTTCCTCCCCTTGAAAGTATTATAAAAAATGTTAGTTATCCACTGACTGGAAAATGGAAAACAAGGTGCCCATTTTGAGTAGGTGAAATAATTGGGGGTAGTACTAATTTATAATGTTTTTGATATTACCTGCTACTCTCATAAGTAAACTAGGGAAAATGTGATGTTAATGTAAGGGGCATAGTTGACCAAAAAAAAAAAACCACTCAAAGAGTAGTTTACCTATGGTTCTCAGTCAAACCAGCACTATGGATCTAGTGGGGCTCCACCCAGTGTCTCTCCTGGGTCTGGTACTGTTCAATATTTTAATTAATGACTTGGATAATGAAGTAGAGAGTACATGCTTATAAAGCCTATGGACAACACCAAGACAGATCTAAGAGGACAGGGTTAGACCTCAATAGGTCCTTAACATATTGGAGAATTAGGCTGAAACCAAGATGAAGATGAAATTCAATGAAAACATGTGCAAACTACTACATTTAGGAAGGAAAAATGAAATGTACAAATGGGGGAATAACTGGCTAAGCAGTCCAAAGGCCTCAGTGATAATGGATCACTAAATATGAGTCAGCGGTGTGAGGAGGTTGCCAAAAAGGTGAATAGCACTCTGTAATGTATTAACAGGAGCGTCGTATGTAAGACATGGGTGGTAATGGTCCTGTTCTGCTCAGCACTGGTGGATAAATTGGAGGGGACAGCAAGAGGACCGTAACAAAAAATGACAACAGGTTCAGAAAACATGCCTGCAGCAAGAACTGGCTCTCACTAGGAGGTGCCTTCAATGTTTTAAGGAAAGATAGCTTTGATTTGGTGGTTCTGGAGTGGGATTTCCAAAACCATTAGAGCAACATGGAAGATAATTAAACTTGGGGTCTGCCCTGCACCTCAGGGCAAGGGTTCTCAACTGGTTTGTCACTGAGATGCAGATTAAAAACCATAGTGCAGGCCCAGAGGTGGAGACTCAGACTGCACCACAATAGGCCAGGCAGCACCTGGGACCTGAGTGCCGGATCACAGCAGCAAATTTTGTATTGTTTTAGCACACTAATTGGGCCCTATGCAGAGGCTGCAGATTGAGAACCACTGCCTCAGGGTGGTTTTCAGTGCAATTATGGAACATCTGAAGACGCTTTCAGTGCAATTATGAAACACCTGAAGAGTACTGATGTGTGAACACGGAACATCTTAAGGAGAAAGTTCATAGCTGACACACTGAAATCTCTCCCGAAGATAAATGTTACATGTCTGGGACCACAAATCTCAATGAAAGTAGGGGCACTGACTTTTAGATGCTCTTGGAAATTGCACTTTGTCTATCAGCAGAAAGATGCAACTCTTGTGCTCACTGAAGTGGATGGGAATTTACAACACTTTTTACACTCTTGTAAGGCCCCTTTTCATTCACTTTTTATATAAATATCTTATTGATTGTGGTATGCAGAGCTCACAGAATACTGCATTTATGTTACACAAGTATCTGTGGTCACAGAAAAAACATTTACAGATGATCATGTGAAAGACTATCACAGAACAGCTGGATAACAGGAAAAGTTAAGGTCTGACATTTCCTTAAATTTGTTACTTTTTCTTTTAGGCCATTTCTAAAGATGGATTATTTACAAGCTGTGCCCCAAAGCATGTGCCTGACACAAACAGAACTGGTCACCCCAGTATTAATAAAAGACAAATACAACAATGACAGAACTGGAGGTCAGCACATGTGATGAGAGAAAAATTGTCTAGAAAAAATGCAAGGAGTCATAATTATGCACGACCCATTAATGAAAGAAACAGAATCATGTCTGAAGATAGCAAAGTAAGTAGCAATGGGTTGACAAAGAAAAATTTGAGATTAGACAAAAAAATATTCTGGAGCAATTGGATGGTAGAATCAGGCCATCAGAAAAAGAAAATGAAAGCAGGTTATTTTATAGTACAGGCAGTCCCCGACTTGCGTGGATCCGACTTACGTCGGATCCCTAGATACGAACGGGGTGAGGCAACTCCCGCACATACACAGCAGCATTCCCGGGGCTCGCTCACCTGGGTCCTAGGATCCTTCTCCTCCTCGGGCCGGCTCCGACTGGGGTCCCGCAGAGCTGCCGGGCAGAGGAAAAGTGCCTCCCCACTCCCGCTGCCCCCCCCACCCCCCTGCCAGCAACAGGCTGCCCCCTCCCCTGAGCAACAGGCTGCCGAACAGCAGACAAAAGCAGCCTCTCCGCCCCTCCTCCCCCTATACATGCTGGGCTCCCTGGGCAAACAAAGACTCCACCAAAACAAACAAAGTGCTGGCCTCATTGTGTTAGCAAAAAAAAGGACCCTCCTCCTAGAACCCTTGGTGGTGTGTGGAAATAAAGCTATTAGCTCAAAGCATGGTGCAGAGCTGTTTGGTATTTGATGAGTTACTCCTTTAGTCCTGAGTTTGTCACAGGGACAGAAATAGATGTGAAATCTTCTGAACAGGGGAACAGACAGCAAAACAAACATTAGAGGGGAGTTAACCTTTCCCTATGCTATCCAAAACTAAAAAAAATGTTTGGCTAGAGTTTCCCCTACAATATGTACCAGTTCCGACTTACATACAAATTCAACTTAAGAACAAACCTACAGTCCCTATCTTGTACGTAACCCGGGGACTGCCTGTACTGTGCCAAAAGCACCACATTCAAGCATAAGTTTGAGAAGTGCTTTCTGCTCAATAATTAATAGCATTTTAAACAAGCAAGCATCTTACTAATTGTTCAACCCCTACTTACCAAAGGGAGAGACATTGGACAACTCATGAGAAATAAATGTTGTTAGCAGCACTAGCGGAGCTGCATTCCTGCAGTCTTTTCAGACATTCTTGTTAGTGGAAAACTTGTATTTTCAGTCCACTTCCTCTCTTTTTCAGAAGGTCTGTAATGATGCAATGTCACTGAACAGCCAATGAAATGACAAGGATGCATGTAATATAGCAGAAGCTTACTCCTGTGCAAAACATTGGTCTTGGCTATCAGCCGTGAAAACCCATTTTACATTGTCACTCTTATCACCTGCTTTTGTGTGTTTACCCACGTAATGGTCAGTGGCCACTGAATCAACTCAATCCATGTTTTTTACTGTTCTTTCCCTGACTTAAAAAGTATTTGTTACCACAGAATCCTTTCTGGTACAAACTACCAGGATTCTGCAATTAAACATAGACTTATGGCAGTATTTGAAAGAAGCCAAGAATTGTTTATATACAGAGACTCTAATAAAAATTCTGTTATGTTACTGATAATCCTTTATCAACTACTTGGATCTTCTATTTAAGAGAAATTAAAAATAATGTCATGAGGACAATAGTTAGCTCAATGAAATACAAATTACCTCTAAGAATGAACAGACAGTCCATGAATCTATTAGGCTTTTAAAATGCTTTCTTTAGCTATACTGAATATTAGCTCTGCTAAGCTCAAGCAAACAGTTTTTATTGTGTGGTTATGAATGACACAATTTCATTACTAGCTTCAATGTTGCTATTGAAAGATCATCTTACATGAAACAAAAACAATCCAGCTGTGAGAAAAAGGTTTCTTTATTTTTCTCTAATATAAGAATTCATGTACATGTTTTGCAATGATTTTTCTTAAGATCTAAAATATGACTAACAGATGTGAACAGGCACATCACAGAAGTAGTACACAACAGTCAGTGAAGAGAGAAAGGAATAGTTCAATCTGTTTTGTACAAGGGGGATATCAAGACAAACACACACAATCCTACCTAATCAATAAAAATTATGGGGGTGGGGGAGGGGGGGTGAGAGAACAAAACAAGACACAGGCTTGTGCCACTAGTTCTGCATTTTTGTATTTTGTTGGTGAAACTTTTATACTTCAGCTGAGAAAAATACCTGCCTTATAAAACCTGGACAAGTTTTTCTTACAAAATGAGAAATGTGGTTGAAGGTAAATGATGTGATATGAATAAGAATCTGGACAAATCGTTAGAAGGAAATCTGTCTGCCTTTTAATAATTACAACATGTGCAGTGTTGGCCAAATTCTTCACTTGCATTACTTCTGTTTCACCCATTTATAAAAGCAGAGAATTTGATCCTACACATTAAAATGTTCACCAGGTTCCAATCTAAAATATACCCAAAGTCAGGGCCCAGTCTCGCAAACCCTATACCCAGGCCTAGCTGTAAGACTGGGAATAGTCTCATCAATGTTAATGAGATTATTTATTCAGGTGATTAAGGTTAGACATAAGCATACATTCTTGTAAGACTGATGTCTCAAATTATAAAGACTAAATAAGGAATGAAAAAAATCTTGAGAAAACAGGCCGAGCTTCTCATGCTTTAGAAAGGGCATAACAATTTTAACTTAGATCATTAACACACAGATACAACACAAAATTGAAAATTATGAACACTATAAGAATTGAAATTTGGAGTCAGGAAAATTATGCATAGTATTCTACAGCTATTAATACACTACAATTTGGTAGAGACCTTTATATACTGCTGTGTGTTATATATCCAAAAAAAGTTTGAAATGCACTGCAAAAAAGCACATACATGAGTATGTCTCCCATGTGTACATACTGCCCAGAGATGCATATGATTAGCTCATCAGAACACCAGCTGCTGTTGGAAGTCTTAAATTGAGCATAAGAGAAACTTTTCCCACAGATATGAACATAAAGTCTAGATAGAAGTGTAGGTATCTAGAAAAGTTTTAGTTAGAACAGTTATTTAAATTGGATTACTACAGAATTATTTCCATATTCAAGATGAACAATGTCTACATGTGTTTTATATAGTTCAAACAAAATTCTTAAACTATAACTTCCATTTTTTTCCTAATTTACAAATACATAAAATGTGAGCTCAGACATTTAAAAAACCCTAAATTTTCAAACAAAACATGGAAATTAAGAATATATTTGCTTTTATTAGTCATATGCTTCGTTTTGATTTTTTTCTACAGTAATTAAAAGTTACATCTAAAGGTATTCCACCTCATCTTTATAATCAAGGAATAAATAAGAATAACTTACATATGTTGTAAATAAAAATAAATAAGTTCTAAACTATTTATTTTTTAATTGTTCTCTTAATTGCACAGTATTATACCTGTCTGATAGCAATATTAAGTCAACTGGACATTTTTAAACGTTCTGATATTATGATAGCCATGTGTCAGTCAGTAATTCAGTCTTACCACACAAAAACCATCTTGCTCAAATCTTCACCTGAGAAAAGTTTTGGTAATGCTTATTCTGGCATTAGTGGTGCCCAGACTTTAAAATCTTCACATCTATCATGCCAGCCAACAATGTTTCTTCATAAGTCTTTTTTCCTAAGGCAAATGACCCAGGGTTTTAGGTCTGACTAAACAAGATACTCTGGTTTTCATCCATATCTTTATTTTTAGATGATAGTCTCCTCCGATTGCTATAGCCAAACTCCCCTCTCCTCTTTGAATACTCATTTACATATTCAAAGAAGGGCAAAGAACACATCAACAATCTACACTCCCAATCTTCAAGTGTGAGCACCACCTGGAGTCACCCTAAATCTGAACAATATCTTATTTGGTTCAATGTGATACTTTCAGGTCTGCCATTGGAACTGCTAGGGTTTGGTTTGGTTTTTTAATTCAGACATATGGGAAAAAAAGAAATTACCTACAAAGAGAAAATCTTACCTCAGAAAAGTAGTAGCTAGTGGTGATAGATTTAAAAATAAAAGGAAGAATTGTTTAAAATGTTAAACAGAGGGAACAGTGGTTAACAATAGCTTTGATATAAAATATGGGCCAAAATTAGTCTTGGTGTTTTTTCACTGAAGTTAAAACAATAAGGGAAAAATTGCTCATGAACATTTAACTCATTAAAATGGAATATTTGAGATGTGTTTAAAAAGCTAATATTCACAATCTAGCTACATAAAGAAGAATTGTGAGTGGATTTAATATGGAAATATGCGTACCATATACAATATTGAATCTATATAAGCAGAGAGTGTTGCATTTTAAAACTACTTAATTTATGTATCAAATAAATGTATCAAAGTAAATTATCCTAAAATACTGAAAACAAAGTAAAATGTTGCCCTCTTTTCAGCGATGGCTTTGCTTGAATACTTTATCCGGAAATGAAAGCCATATTACCCAAACTGAGCAAAGGCAAGCAGTAAATAGCCCAGTTGGACTTCATATATAAATTGCATCTTTACAGTTATATTGTTTGCATCTTTGCATATAACATAAATCAAATGTAAAGTTTTGCCAGTATTACCACAGTCCTATACATACTTGTATGGCATCACTTGTTATTAACTATTTAGAGCAAACTCTTCCAGGATGATGAGATCACAGAAGGCATTGCTCATGTGCTTTATTACTCATAAGGAGAAAAATACTAAACAGGCAATATTTTGTCACCAATAAATTTCCTTTGCACAATATAGCAAAGTTTGAATTTAACTAGCATATCATTGCACAATATTAAAAGCTGCCAAATAACTTCTGTGCTTACATTTTGTAAAGTAATTTTAGTGCTTTAGGACAAAGTACAATTTGACATGGTATAAGAATGCTTCTTGCAATCAACTTGCTTTAAATGATTCAATACTGTATTAATATACAAGGAATCATCTAATGCTGATAGCTCTTATCTGTGCACTGCAGCATACAGTGCCATGTTACTTCTCTCACCATTTTAATTATGTTGCCAAGACTAATGATACATGTATTAGGAGACATTCTGACTAAAAAAATTAAAAAGTGAAATGCATCTATTACATACACATCTCTTCTCACGTTCAAAGGAATTATCTTTTGGTAAAAGTTAATTCATACATACAAATATAAATGTAGAAAAACATTAAAGACAAAACACTCTAGTACAATCATTTCATTATTAAAACAGACGAACCTACTCTATGGTGTACTACTTAAAAGTGTCATTTGATTTAAAAATCTTAGTTCACAACTAAGATAAAACTCACTGTTTAGAACGTCTATGTCAGTACTTTACTAGTCTCTACATTAAAACATGTTCTACAGATAGTGACTAACAGATCATGGGGAAAATATCGTCACAGGTGAATAGGTTCTCTCCCTAACCAACTCAAGATCGCTTATATACAGCACTGTTTTATTACAAGGGACTGATGAATGCAGATCCCACCTCAAAAAACAGTAAATCTAGAGAGAGGAACACTTCCTGAATTAAGTTTGCTGAACATGGTTCAGATTATTGGATACATCTATAAATTCAATGCTTTTTAGAAGCATTTACTGTATACCCTAATCCTACTTCTTGCAACACACAGTGTCACACAAGTAGTGAAAATGTTTTCCTACATTGCTTGGACATCATTTTCAGGCAGCATTTTACCTTATTTTAGTAAGTTCACATTAGGTATGTTTTAGAAAGAAGAAAGTGCCAATACCTTTTTTATAATACAATTTATAAAAATATAAAATTGAAACAGACACTTACAATTATTGTATTTTTATTTGTCTACCCCTATTCTGGATTGAAATCTATTGTTTTAAATAAGGGATAAAATGTTGCCCAAAATTCTAATTATAGTTACACATTTGTGTTTTAACTAGATCTAAAAATCAAAATATTTCTCAGTTAAAAAGATACAATTTGTATCAACAGTATAGGTACTTTCTGGTTCTTCAGGGCCTTGCTTTAAATTGCAGCAAGTATATCAAAATTATCACTTATATTGTAAGCTAGTGGTTTAACAACACTGAACAATGTTACTTTACATGGAAACCTAAAACTGTAGGCAATTGGCTACATCATGTAAATACACTCCTCTGTCAATGACTTGCAAACCTTGTATTAAAAAGTTGAAGCAATAATAAAACCCATGACTTAAAACCAGAAATATCCCTTACTAATACTAAAACAGACTATTGTATCTGTTTCTACAGCAATACTATATGTGGCAAGAATTGGGCCTCCATAATAGAAGAGGCCAAAAACTAACTTCTAGAACATATACAGTATCTTACAAAAATGTTTATCATTTTCAGCTACAATACCATTACCATAGTGCAGTTAATAAATGTTGCATATCCACGACACACAAAACTTTCTAAGGCCAGCCTTGATAAATAGCAAGAAAAATGAACAGTGTCTTAAATACAAAACTTGCATTGAGAATACTTACATTAATTAAAAACAGGTAAATATTTTATGAAAAAGCATATTTTATCCATTACACCTGTGCACAAATACAAATAAAGAGAAACATATCAAACAATTTACTGGAATCCTATTCTGTTCCATTTCTACTGACCAGAAGCACACAAGCACTGGATAACAAATGTATCTGAACTGAAATATTCACAGCCTGATTTTAGGCAGTTCTGAACAGCTGCAGCTTTTACCTGATTCAAAGGAAGTTGCATATGCTCAGCAATTATTCTAATCAGAGCGCAAGGCTTTGCCTTATCCAAAAAGTAATGGAAATGAGTTCTTTTGCCTTTGATTGCATCTGCTTTTACTAAAATCAGCTGAATCATTAAAAACTATTCTTCAAAGAGCAATGAAAGTGCCATACTGTAAATCACTAATATATTGTTACCCATTTCAACATTAACTGGTAACTTAACATTTTATTTAAAAAATAAAGTCAGTGCCATAGTAAATCTTTGTTTTCTATAAATAAATCATTATAGCACAAAGAAGCCCACAAAATAAATAAATAATAAATTAATTGTTATTAAAAGTTCAAATTAAGCTTAGCTTGAAAATTGTTTTTACCAGGTCTATTAAACTCTTTCAGCTTTCTGCAGATTCTTTTAATGCCTTGCAGCTGAAGGACAAACATCCAGTAAGTTATAAAACATGTAACAAAAAGATAGAAAGTGCTGCATATAAACCCCTGATGCACCAAAGATTATTATTAGAGACCAGAGATACACACACACACACACACACACACACACACACACACATATTAAACTTAGACTGGAAAGTTTTCCAGTCATTAACATAGCTTAAAACCATTTAAAAATGTCAAGTTAGAATGTAAAACAAACCTGTTACTTCCAATGCATGGGGCATACAGATTCCATGATACTGTATTTCACATAAATGGATTACTATATAACCTCCTTGCTGAGAAGGAGATCACATATGCTATTGTAGCAAACCTCCCTCAGCATTTGAGCTGAACTGAAAACTACTAGACACCACAAAGATGCATCATCTTTCAATAACCTAGCTGGGATTTTTCCACTAAAATAGCTGCAGCAAGTTGCTGAGCATCTGTCATGTGAGGATTCCTTTTCATAACAATTCTCACAAGATCAGGAGGGAAGATGTTGCATAAGTTTATATAAACCTTCTCCCGGGTGTCCTGATACCTCGGAGGGTCTTGAGGGATTCCACAGAAAGGTATGCACCAAGTCTGATCTTGCTGTTCAGGTAAACTTTGGAAGGCAAACTGCTCATAACATGGCTGTGTGGGATTACTAGGCAAGGAATAAGTCTGACGATAGCCATATGCATCAATCCCATAACTCTGCCTATCCCAACTTCCAAGCCCATCTTGGCTGGAATAAGGCTTTCTTTGTCTTAATGGAGAATTATCATATAAACGTGAATCTGAAATGCTATCTATTCTTGTGGATACAAGGGCTCTACCCAGATGCATGGTCTTTGAATGTTGCAAACTCTGAGAAGGAGAGTAGTCATTAGGGCAACTAGAACGAGCACCAACGGTAGGATGCTGTAGATGTACAGACATGTACGGAATAGGAGGTTTGTGATGCTTTGGTTCTTCATGGCTATAACTTTGCACTCTTGTTAAAGGATCATGGTAACTCTGCAGGAACGGCTGTGAATTAAGACGGCTATGTGGATGCACATGTTGGCACTTTAAGTTCTCTTCTAATTGTGGGTCAGGTGAACTCATGTAAGACCGATCATTGTAACCCACATAAGAATCGCTACTACCACAGCTCATACTGCCTTCACTGCTACAATCAGAAGCTACAGAGCTAATTCTATAATCTGTGTCTAAGGAGAAACGCCTTTCAGGACTACGTGGACCAGAGATACTTAAATTTGAATAAGTATTCAGCATAGAGTAGTAGCCTACGTCCACAGGAGACTCACATTTTGGGTATTGGTCATAAGGCATTGGCGTTCCATGATTTTTGGTTGCCATCATCATTGGAGGATATTGTCCCTGTGATCTTTGATCCTGAGGGGGGAAATGAACCCCAGATGGAAGGCCATTGCTTAAAGGAACAGTACTTTGGGGTTTTATAGCTGAAGAATTCGGTATACTAACTAAAGAAGGAACAGACCTGGTTTCCAATTTGTTTTTGGTGGGAAGCTTTTCCTCCAAGTCTTGATAGACTTGAGTCCTTATGCTAGGGTCTGATTGCCTCTTTGGAGCAGCACGTTTGAGATCAGAAGTGCCATCAATCTTAGTGCTACAAGGAACACTGTTGCTTTTTACCAGTCCTCCTTCATTTGCAGCTTTGGCAGCTGTGCTTCTAGACATGGCTCGAAGTTCATCAGCTACAGACCGCTGAGGCTGATTCCCTCTTTCTGGGTGGTAGTATTTGCATTTGTGTCCATAGGTACATTTCTTTCCTATTAAAATTCATACAAGTTGAGGTAAAGAAGAAAATAAAATTATTTAGCTTCTTGAATTGGAAACTTTCAATTTTTAAAAAAAATTGAGAGTGAAATTAAAAGGTTTTAAAACTGCGTGCACATGTGTTGTGTTACAGAGGTGAGGTAAGGTTTTGAAACCTACTTCCTTGCTATGTGGAAACTGTGATTTGCTGTAGCTAATATTCAAACAGGTAAAAATTTAGATAGCACAAGGCTGAGACAGAGCAAGCAGAAAATATTCATCAGGCTGCCAGTGTACCTCAATTCTGTCTTGAAACATCTCTTCTACGTTCCCACTTTCTACTCCCGTAAACCAAGGAGTGTGTAAAGTCCAACCTTGTTTACATTTGAGAATTTGGGTTTTGAACTGCAGTGCACTAAATTCTTGTGCTTTCTTCACCACCTTCCCACTGTTCTAAAATGTAATTTTCTGTCTACTTTTAATTAATATCCACAACCTTTATATTTTTACTTCATCTCATTTCAAGGAACACACTTCCATGAAGTATCGCTAATGAGAAGAACTGAACATTATGCACATGCAACAAATCAGTCTTCATGCATATAGACCTTATGGCTTTCAATATGATCAAACTGGACACAGCTGGCATTAGCAGCAAAAGCTGCTAACATTTGAGCTGAAGGAGGTATTTGTTAGCATGTAGGCAGATGCTTTAGTTAGTGGGTGACACAAAAGTGGAATTTTTTTTGTAATTTCCCTCCCCTATATGTACCTTAGTTTCCCCTATAAGTTGCATGGGTAGCCAGTGGAGACAGGGGAGGACACTAAGGATACGTCTATACTGCATGCTTATTTTGAAATAAGCTATTCCAGAAGAAATACTCCGAAATAACTTATTTTGAAATAGCGCATCTACCCTACAGGGAACCCTCAAAACTTGTCCTACACAGGTTTCCCTAACATGTGGACGTGTTACCTCAATTTAGAGCCCAAAGACGTCCTGGGGACTAATTCTTCTGAATGGCCCTGTGGAGGAGCTATTTCAAAATAGCTGCAGTGGTGCGTCCACACTACTGCTATTCTGGAATTTCAGAATAGGCTTCATTCCTCTGGAATGAAGTTTACAGAAGTTGGAATAAGGTGTCTGTTATTCTGAATTTATTTCAAAATAATGGAATTGCTGTGTAGATGCTCGCATTGTTATTTCAAAATAACTGCTGTGTAGACACATCCTAAGTTTGCTCCCAGAAAAGGCTAAGAGACATTGAGGAGTACAGGATCTTTCGAAAAAGGTTTTTTTTTTTTTTTTTTTTTTTTTTTTTTTTTTTTTTAAAGAACCATGTCTAGATGGCGGTTTCACTTTCGAAAAGCCCTTTTTCGAAAGAATGCGCGGCCCCCATTATGCAAATAAAGCACGGAAAATTCAAATCCCGGCTTCATTTGCAATTTCAATCTGTCTAATTTACATCCCTCTTTCGAAAGAGGGATGTAGTCTAGACATGCCCTAAGGTATCCTAAATCAGACTCTTCTGCATAATAGATGATCAAGTCTTGCTTGCTTTGCTAAGGAGCACAAAATATACTGACTTAGTCAATGTGAACATGTCTGCTTGTAAAAACTTTAAAAATAAGGAATGGTCCTGCATCACCTTAGAGACTAACAAAAAATGTATATGGTATTATGAGCTTTCGTGGGCATAAGAACGTAAGAATGGCCATACTGGGTCAGACCAGTATCCTGTCTTCCGAAAGTGGCCAGTACCAGGTGCCCCAGAAGAGGTGGACCGAAGACAATAATCAAGCAATTTGTCTCCTGCCATCCTTCTCCAGCCTTTGACAAACAGAGGCCAGGGGCACCATTCCTTGTCCACTGGCTAATAGCCTTTTATGGATCTAACCTCCATGAATTTATCTAGCTCTTTTTTAAACTCTGTTATAGTCCTAGCCTTCACAGCCTCCTCTGGCAAGGAGTTCCACAGGTTGACTGTGCGCTGTATGAAGAAGAACTTTCTTTTATTAGTTTTAAACCTGTTACCCATTAATTTCATTTGGTGTCCTCTAGTTCTTATATTATGGGAACAAGTAAATAACTTTTCTTTATTCACCCTCTCCATACCACTCATGATTTTATATACCTCTATCATATCCCTCCTCAGTCTCCTCTTTTCTAAACTGAAAAGTCCCAGTCTCTTTAGCCTCTCTTCATATGGGACCTGTTCCAAACACCTAATCATTTTAGTTGCTCTTTTCTGAAACTTTTCTGATGCCAAAATATCTTTTTTGAGGTGAGGAGACCACATCTGTACACAATATTCAAGATGTGGGTGCACTATATTTTTATATAGGGGCAGTTAGATATTCTTTGTCTTATTTTCTATCCCTTTTTTAATATTTCCTAGCATCCTATTGGCTTTTTTGACTGCTGCTGCACACTGCGTGGACGTCTTCAGAGAACTATCCACGATAATTCCAAGATCTCTTTCCTGATTAGTTGTAGCTAAATTAGCCCCCATCATATTGTATGTATAGTTGGGGTTATTTTTTCCAATGTGCATTACTTTACACTTATCCGCATTAAATTTCATTTGCCATTTTGTTGCCCAGTCATTCAGTTTGGTGAGATCTTTTTGAAGTTCTTCACAGTCTACTTTGGTCTTGACTATCTTGAACAGTTTAGTATCATCCGCAAACTTTGCCACCTCACTGCTCACTCCTTTCTATAGATCGTTTATGACATAGCCCACTTCTTCAGATGAATAGAGTTTAAGGGGTCCAGGTTCCAAATAAATAGCAGAAAAAGAGAGGGGATGGGGAAGGAAAGGAAAGGAGGGAAAAAATGGGGAAAAAATAGTCAATTAGAATGTCCTTGCTACATGAAGCTGATAGAGAGGATTCTGAGTACTCTTAAGTGCCTGGTTTTTGGCTTTTTATGTCATTAGGATGTGGAATGTAGTGGGTAATCCAGTTAAGGTTTTTGTTTAAACCTCTTTTGTAGGTATTAAACTTGTAAATGTGCATTTAAATCAAATTACCATATGGACATGGTTGTTTCTTATGTTCTGGTACAACAGGCTTCTTCCTCAGAAAATTGTCAAGGCTTGGGCCATGACGGCCAAGAGGGTCATCAGGAGGCATGAACCTGTAACAAAAAATAACAACATAAAAGAACTCAACATCACATATCATTTTCATGTTCTTGTTGCATCTAATTATAGATGTGGACTACGCATTACAACTTCTCTGTCACATGTTATGTCAAATTTATTCTAAAACAGTAAGACTACATTTTCCAGGAACAGGTTTAACAAAGAAAACCAACATTTTGCAACTAAGAGGAAGTTGTCAAACCAGGACTATTCAACAAATGATTTTGCTCCAAAAGATAGTTTTGAAAGACTGCTTTTGCTTTACCGCTTTTGTCTGTCAGAAAAAAAATCCCAAAACATACTCCCTGGTTGTCATTCAATCTGTTTTACAGTCTGCAGAACTATGCAACGTATCACAGCACTACAGACAGAAATACAGGTCCAAATGTTTAAAACTGAATGCCTACATTACTATATGAGCACAAAGATAGAATTTATGTGATTGTTAGAGATGATGAGGAGATGTTGAGGAGCCTCCACTTTCACTGGGTGTAACAGGAGTTACATGTGATAAGCATTTCTTAGAATCATAGGATTGGAAAAAAAAATCTCAGGAGGTCAAGTCCTATCCCAATAGGACATCTATTCATGTCCTAAATTTATCTCTCATTTATTTAGGTGACTAAGTGGAGTTATTCCAGAATAGTTCAATTACCAGGACTAAGTGGCACCTTTATTCTGAAAAAAAGGTATCTCCACTCATGGAGTTAATCAGGAACAGTTAATCCTTTTTAATTTCATAGTCTACTTTCACAATTAATCTTCATGTATTGAAATTAAAGGGTTAAAATGTTGTCTTAAAAATAAGAACAGCTATAGTGAGTCAGAATAGCAATCCGTGTAGCCCAGTATTCTGTCTTCTGACAGTGGCCAAGGCCAGGTTCCTCAGAGGAAATGAACAGAACTGGTAATTAGCAAGTGATCCATCTCCTGTTGCCCATTCCAAGCTTCTAACAAAGACTTAAGGATACCATTCCTACCCATCCTGGCAGTCACTGATGGTCCTATCCCTCCACAAATTTATGTATCTCTTTTTTGAACTCTCTTGTAGTCTTGGCCTTCACAACATCCTCTGGCAAGGTGTTGCACTGGTTAACTGTGTATTTTGTAAAGAACTAGTTCCTTTGTTTTAAACTTGCTGCCCAATAATTCCATTTGGTGACCCCTAGTTCTTGTGCTATTAGGAGAAGTAAACAACACTTCTCTATTTACTTTTTCCATGCTATTAATGATTTTATAGACTTCTATCCTATTCCCCCCCCTCCTTTACACTCTTTTCTAAACTGAAAAATCCCAGTCTTCTTATTCTTTCCTCACATGTAATCTGCTCCACATCCTAAGAATTTTTGTTGCCATTTTCTGAACTTTTTCCAATTCCAACTTACCTTTTTTGAGATGGCGCAACCACATTTGCATTCAGTATTGAAGATGTGGGCATACCATGGATTTTTATAGGGGCAATAAGATATTCTCTGCTTTATGCTCTATCCCTTTCTTAATGATTCTCTTTTTCCAGATTATTTATGAATATACTGAATAATACTAGTCCTAGGACAGATCCCTGCAAGACACCACTAGTTACCTCTCTCCATTCTGAAAACTGACCGTTTATTCCCATCCTTCGTTTCCTATCTTTTAACCAGTTACCAATCCATGAGAAGACCTACCTCTTTTTCCAAGACAGCTTACATTTCTTAAGAGCCTTTGGTGGGGGACTTTGTCAAAGGCTTTCTAAAAATCTAAGTACACTATATTCACTGGATACCCATTGTGCATATGCTTGTTGATCCTATCAATGAATTCTAGCAGACTGGTAAGGCATGATTTGCCTTTAGAAAAGCCATTATGACTTTTTTCCAACAAATTACCTCCATCTGTGTATCTGACAATTCTGTTCTTTACTATAGTTTCAACTAATTTGCCCAGTACTCAAGTTAGGCTTGCCAGTCTTACACATGATTAAAGATTCTTTGTTGTTCACATAACAGCCAAAACAAAAGCCCCCCCTAGGCATTTTACATTATGGTTTACACTCAATATGCAAAGTTTTCTGAGCATCCTGGGAATTACATGGGTCCACTAAGCTGTCCAATCCTTTTTTAAAATTTGGATTCTTTCCTGGACAGGTGGGAAAGGTAAATAATACAATTTTACAGAGGTTGTTATTAGTTAAGATCTCTGGCAAAAAGCAGAATTTGAAACTTAGAAGACTAAGACCAGAGCCTTGGAACAACTACATCCTTTTATCTTCTCATGTGTAGTTAATAATTTTGATGGGACTCTAACATTAATGGAAGCCTCAAAGTGCCCTTTTTGCCATTAGTTTTCTAATAAGTGGTACAAAATGAAGATTACTTACTTGTCATTGACAAACGAATACATCAGCAATCGTTCATCTATGAACTTCTTCCATTCTGGCTTTTCATTAGCTAGATCCCTGTAGTTATCATTAGACACAATGATACCATCTGATTCAAAGGCCAGCTTTACTATGAATCTGTCATCATAGCACACCACCCTTCGCCCCTGCACACGACGAGATGGCGTAAACACCAGAATTTTCTCTTTTTCTAACTTGCGCAGGATTTCTTGATCTAGAAGTATTAGGAAATAGTCAAAGATTTAATGCCTGAAGTGAAATCAGGAATTTTTTCACTCTTTGCAGATCTAAGGGTTGATGCAAAAGGTCTACGTTTTTAGGGCTAAAATATGCCCCACTTATAATAGTTATAATCCAGTAGTAAACACCTGCTGCATCATGTTTTAAATTAATATTAATCAATTATCCAACACCACATTTAAAAAACAAATTCATTCCATAGCACTTTTATCAGATCATCAGAGAAGACTATGTTTTGTACTGACTTTGCTACTTCTGCAGCTGTTAACAGATACTCCAACAACCACATTTAGGAAATGGGGATTTTTACATTAATTGCTGTGATGTCCAGCGGAGAGTTCACAGGATGCAAAGGAGCTCTCCTTTCTGCTGCTGCCTGGCCATGTCCTAATGTATTCTGACTGTAAGCAAGGTTCTCCCATGACCATATTCTGAAGTACAGATTTAACTTTTCATCCTCACTTGGTATTCATTAAGGTTAAACTTCTGAAATTGTTCCAGTAGTTCATATTAATTGTGCTCTCTCCCTCTCCAAAAGTATTTGACAATAATAATAAAAAAAAAATCAGCAGAAAGAAAACTCTCCCCCATAAGGAGTCAATGCTACTACAACACATAGGAACCAGTTTTCCAGCCTGTGGCGAAGTCTAGTATCGTGGATATTACATGGCCTCAATTTCTCAAATGTGCAGACTCAACTTTCCTCTGACAGGACCCACAAAAAAAGCTGGCTTCACAGCTGCAGCACCAGGTTTCAGAATAAATTCAACTTTCCCTCCATATTCTCAGACAAATGGCTAATGATATAGACTTTGACTCCCTTCTCCAACGGTCAAAGGTCTAATTTCTTTTCAACCTACAAAAAATAAGCCAAATCAAATCCACAGAAACTGCTTGATTCTATTAAACAAGCATATTTAACACCTTGCAGATATGCTATTGCATGTGTCCCTTTGGATCAAATACACAAAGACATTTTCTCTGATCCTTGTATTGAAGCGCTTGAGAGGCTTACAAGCTGTTTAAGACCTTAGATAGTTAAACTGCTTTTTGGACTACAAGAAATAATCTCTTCTGCCTCGAACAAAGGTGTATAGGAAGAAATATTAACACTGACCAGATTTATAAGATGTGTATTTGGTGCATGATTAGAAATACTTAAGATTCAAAGATCAGTATTTTCAGTACCCAATCCTTCCTTTCAATTTTCCTGTTGCCCCCAATGACTTATTAAAGTTTTGAATGAAATAGCAGCTATTTATAATTGATGACTGATAAAGCAATAAAAGCTATGCTTCAAAGACTGTGTTCTGTTCTTTAGTAACCACCATTTTTATACCTATTCCATCTAAAATCCCTTTAAACTCAGGAAGGCCACATGTTACCAGATTTATCAGGATGAAGATCTCACAATGTAATTTATCAGTGACAAAATTTTAATGTAATTTTATCTGGACAAAAACAATATCACCACTAATAATCTGCAGATGGCACCAAAATTGGGGAGTGGAAAATAATGAAGAGGACAGGTCACTGATACACAGGATTTGGATTGCTAGGTGAACTTTGCACAAGCCAACATGGATTTTAATATGGCTAAATGTAAATGTATACCTTTATGAACAAAGAATGTAGGTTACACTTTCTTAATTGAACATTATCATAGGAATAATTTTTCAGTGATCCTGAAAAAGGTTTGAATGTTCCAGTGGCTTCCAATGTGACGCTGTGGCCAAAAGAGCTAATGCATAAACAGGAATCTTGAATAGGAGTAAAAAGGTTATTTTACCTCTATATTTGGCACTCGTACCATAGCAGCTATAATACTGCTTCTTCTTCGAGTGCTTGCTTATGTCCATTCCAGTAGATGTGTGCGCACCACGTACACGTCTGCCGGAACTTTTTACCCTTAGCAGTACCCGTTGGGCCAGTCAGGGAGTCCCCTAGAGTGGCACTAGTGTAGCCGCACATATATGCCCCTGGTGGCCCCAACTCCCCTCAGTTCCTTCTTACCGCCCGTGACGATGGACTGGAACACTGGTCTTGCTCTGCGAGACTGCCCTTGATGTTAGCTATCTCTTGTGTAAATAGTTGTTCTCTTAAGTGTAGTTCTTTGTTATTCATAGTTAGGTGTTAGTGTTACTCTCTCCTCCCCCGTGTGAGGGAAGGAGGGATGCCGGGGTCCCAGAGCTGATGCTGCTCCAAATTTATGCCCCACGGGGACCCTCACAAGGACTGTTTAAAGTGCTTGGGTGAGAGACATCTTACAGACTCCTGTAAGATTTGTACGTTTTTCAAGCCCCGGACCAAGAAGGAGCATGACTGGAGACACAAACTGTTATTGATGGAGTCAGTGCTCCAAACCCAGGCACTGGCGGCATCATCAGTGCGGACCACACTGGGGTCAGTGCGGGAGTCTGGGCACCAGAGGAAGCACACCTTGCCACGGGAGCACCAGTCGGCACCACGGCACCGGTCCCACTCTCCAGACCCACAGGCGAATAAGAGGGTGCACAGAGACAGGTCGCCCTTGTGTGCAAGGAAAGAGGTGCGCCAACAGAGGGGGCACCCAAGCCCTCCCACACCGGAGAGGAGCCACTGGAGGCTGACTCCCTGGACCTGTCTGTGGAGGAGGCCTGACCACCGCTGACGCCAGAGATGTTCCTGGCAGCTCAAGAGCTGATAGAGCTCACAGCGTCCCCGGGATCGGCACCGGGGGAAGCGGAAGCCCATCCCAGATGGGAGACACAAGCGGCACAGTCAACAGCGGCACTGGGTGTGTTGGTGCCTCCCCATCAGGCACCGCACCACTCAGCACCACATGCCTTCACGCCAATTCTGCCTCAGTCAGCACCGGCACCGCCCATACCAGCACCACTTACCCCAGCAGCGGTACTGCCGCCGCCCGCACCACTAGCACCAGTACCACTCATGGCTCAGGTACCGTGTTTGCAGCCACAGGAGATTAAGGTCATGCCCCTGCTGACACACTGTGGCAAGCCAGCGGCTATGACGCATCATATTCACCAGGAGGGGCAGGAATGGCCGACGGCACCACCACGGTTGGCCTCCGACTACTCCTCCGAATCATAGGTGGAGTCTCTCTCCTCTAGGGCCTCCTCAAGATGCTCAGGCAGGTCACGGAGGGATAGTCCCTGGCACCGTTCCAGATCACAGCACGGCTCGACCTCCCATCACAGGGACCAGACCCATCACCCAAGGGAAGTGCAGACTTGGCCGCCACAGTGGCCTTTCTGGACCCCATGGGCATACCACCAGAACCAGGGACAGGACTAAATGAGGTTGGGGTCGGTTAGTTCTTCCTCTTGCTCAGGGCGCAGGACAGCTCCCTCCACCACCTCGCTGTTTAGGGACCTGGGGTAAGAGGGCAGAGCTTCCCCACCAGGTATGGCTGGAGTAGGGGCTCCCCCACAGCAGATGCCGGTGCCGGCTCAGTCTGTCACGCAGACTTTGCCACAGCACCCGCAGGACTCCAGGGACGTGCTCCTCCAGGGTCAACAGGAGGCTCGGGATTTGTCCTCCTCCCCGCCAGATGAGGCCTTGGGGGACCCATCCCAAGCTATGCCAACCATGGACATGAGGGCCCATCAGGATATCCTGAGAATAATGGCCCAGAATCTGGGGGTACATGCCGAGGAGGTCAAGGAAGAAGAGGACCTTGTCGTAGACATTATTACGGCAGATGGGTCAACCAAGATCGCCCTCCCGTTGAATAAGACGGTGGCAAAAATTACCAAAACCCTCTGGCAAACCCCAGGGTCCATACATCTGATGCAGAAAGGGGTTGAGAGGAGGTACTTTGTCCCCCAGGAGGGCCATGAACACCTGTTCTGCCACCCACCACTGGGATCGGCGGTGGTGCAGGCAGCCTGTCAGAGGGAGAGACAGGGACAGCTGGGGCCCATGCCCATGCCCATGAGCAAAGAGCCCAAGCAGTTCGACCTACTGGGCAGGAAGGCGTACGCGACGGCAGGCCTGCAATTGAGAATAGCCAATCAGCAGGTTATGCTCAGCAGGTACGCCTATAACTCCTGGGTGGCCGCTGATAAGTTCAAGGCTCTCTTGCCCCTGGATATCCAGCAAGAGTTTGCGGCTCTGACTGAGGAAGGCAGAGTGGTCTCCAGGTTGGCCCTCCAAATGGCCCTGGATGCGGCCGACTCGGCAGCGTGGGCTATGGCTATGGCTACAGGCATAGTCATGTGCCAGAGTTCCTGGCTCCAGGTTTCTGGAATCCCCCCGGAAGTGCAGACTACTCTGCAAGACTTGCCCTTCGAGGGGACTAGCCTATTCTCAGAGCAGATGGACAGTAGGCTCCATAGCTTAAAGGATTCAAGGGAGACCCTGAAATCCTTGGGTCTTTACACCCCGGCCCCATGGGGGGGAGGGACAGAGGGGCTTTAGTCAAGGGGCCAGGTTTGACAGCAGGCATAGATCCCAGGGTGGTAACAACAGGAATGCTAGGAGATGCTTGAGGTCGGGCTCTGACTACAACCAGGGATCGCTGCATAAGCCCCAGGGCCCTAGGTCGGGGGTTTGATGGTACACATGAGGACGGCACCCCAGTCAACGCCCTAGATCGACCCTTTGCGGACAGATTATTCCCTTTCCACCATGCTTGGGCAGCTATCATGTCGGACGGGTGGGTCCTAGAGGTGGTGGCAAGGGGATATTCTATCCCATTCTTGTCCCTCTCTTCCCCATCCCCTCCTTCCCTGTCCCTTTTCAGGGACCCCTCTCACAAGCACCATCTTCGGCAAGGGGTTGCCGCGCTCCTATCTTCAGGGGCAGTGGAAGAGGTCCAGATAGCCTTCAGGGGGAAGGGGTTCTATTCCCACTACTTCCTGATAACAAAGGCAAAGGGTGGCCTTCATCCCATTCTGGACCTCAGGAGGTTGAACGCCTTCATAAGGAAAGCAAAGTTCAGGATGGTGACATTGGCCTCCATTATCCCGTCACTGGGTCTGGGAGCCTGGTATGCCACCCTCGACCTTTGGGATGCCTATTTCCATATTTCCATTTCCCCTCGCCACAGAAGGTTCCCAAGATTTGTGGTAGGGGAGGATCATTACCAATTTGCAGTGCTCCCCGTCGGCCTGTCCACAGTCCCAAGAGTATTTACAAAATGTATGGTGGTGGTGGTAGCCCTCTTGAGAAGGAAAGGGGTCCATGTCTACCCTTACCTGGACGACTGGCTCATCAGGGGCCGGTCGAGGGACCAGGCTCAACAGTACTTAGCCCTGGCCAGACGGACTTTCGAGTGGCTAGGGCTCTGGCTAAACGAGAAAAAGTCAACACTTGTCCCTACTCAGGTCATCGAGTCTGTGCAGGCGAGGCTAAACGCCACGGCAGGGAGGGCCTGCCTCCCGGGCCCCAGGTTCTAGGCAATACAAGCGATGGTCCAGGAACTTTGGGCCACCCCTATGACCACAGTGAGATGGTGCCTGAAGCTTCTGGGGCACATGGCAGCCCGTATATATATGCTGAGGCATGCCAGGCGCCAGCTTCGACCACTCGTCTTGGCTGTTGAGTATTTACAGACCGGCTTGAGACCACATGGACATGGTGGTTACCATCCCATCAGCAGTTCTGTCAGCGCTGGACTGGTGGACGAGAGACAGCAAGGTGTGCAGCGGGGTTCCGTTCACACCTCCCCTCCCCACGGTGCAGCTGGGAACAGACTCCTCGGATGCAGGTTGGGGAGCCCACCTGAACAATTTGAGGACTCAAGATATGTGGTCTGAGGTGGAGAGCTGGCTGCATATCAATGTCAGGGAACTGCAAGCAGCTTGCGTGCATAGTGTTTCTCCCCCATTTGGGAGGCCACTGTGTTTCGGTTCAGATAGACAACACAGCCGCCATGTACTATATCAGCAGACAGGATGGTGCTCGTTCCTCTCCCCTCTGCCAGGAGGCAATAGCCCTTTGGGATCTCTGTGTAGTGCATGAGAGCTACATGCAGGCGACGTACCTGCTGGGGGTGCATAACACCTTGGTGGATCAGCTCAGCAGACCGTTCGCGGCCCACGAGTGGTCCCTCAAGGAGGAGGTGGTCCGCTCTCTCCTCCTCAGGTGGGGCACTCTCCTCCTTGATCTGTTTGCCTCGAACAGCAACAAGAAGTGCCTCAGGTTCTAGTCCTTCAGAAGGATGGGATGGGGGTCAATGAGGGACGCCCTGATAAGGTGGTGGCCAAGGCACCTCATGTACGCTTTCCCTCCCTTTCCCCGATCCATGAGGTCCTTCTAAGAGTCAGGAGGTTCGGGTCAATCCTCATTGCTCCAGCGTGGCTCCATCAACACTGGCACACAACCCTCAGGAGCCTCCTGGTGGAGGACCCCATCCTCCTTCCACAACTCCCGAACCTGCTGACGTGGGACATTAGCCAAGGGTTTCTCTGTCACCCGGACCTGCTCTCCCTGCACCTAACAGCCTGGAAGATCAGTGGTTTAGGAGGGAGGAGCTCCTCTGCTCAGACCAGGTAAAAAAGGTTCTGATGGAGAGCAGGAAGCCATCCACCATGGCCACATACAGGGCCAAAGTTCTCATGCTGGGCCATTGAGCAAGGGGTGGACCCGTCTTCGGCCCCCACCCTGAATATACTGGAATATCTCCTTGACCTTAGGCAACAGGGGTTATTGCGCTTCTCAGTTAGGGTGTACCTGGCGGCTATTGTGGCCTTTCATCCTGGGGAAGACGGACACTCGGTATTTGCCCTACCTATAGTTAAGAGGTTCCTGAAGGGGCCGGACAAACTATACCCTCAGGTTAGGCAACCCATTCCCCAATGGGACCTGAACCTGGTGCTTCACGGGCTGATGGGGGCCCTGTTTGAGCCGCTCGCTACCTGTTCCCTGTCTCACCTATCCTGGAAGGTGGCGTTCCTGGTAGCAATTACCTCGGCTAGGAGGGTCTCAGAGCTGTGGACTCTGTCCTTGGAACTACTGTATACGGTGTTCTCTAGAGACAAGGTGACCCTACATCCACACCCAGCTTTCCTGCACAAAGTGGTGTCTCCGTTTCACATATCACAGGAAATCTACCTCCTGGTATTCTATCCGAAACCTCACGCAGCAGGGAGAGAGCAGGCACTGCACATGCTAGATGGCAGGAGAGCACTGGCATTTTATTTGAATAGGACAAGAGAATTCCGTAAATCCACACAGATCTTTGTCTCAATAGCAGAGAGAATGAAGGGCTCCCCGGTGCCAGCGCAATGTCTCTCCTTGTGGATTACCGCATGCATTAGAGCATGCTATGAGCTGAAAGGGCAATCAGTACCTCACGTTACTGCCCACTCAATCAGAGCTTGGGCATCATCCACAGCATTTTTAGTCCAGGTGCCAATCCTAGATATATGTAGGGTGGCCACGTGGTCATCTGTACAAACATTCACCACGCATTACACGGTCTTGCAGCAGGCTAGGCATGATGTGGCTGTGGGTATGGCTTTGTTGCAATCTGTCTCGATCTAGACTTCCGACCTCACCTCCATGGTAATGGCTTGGGAATCACCTACTGGAATGGACATAAGCAAGCACTCGAAGAAGAAAAGACGGTTACTTATCTTTTAACTGTTGTTCTTCGAGATGTGTTGCTTATGTCCATTCCAATCCCACCCGCCTCCCCTTCGTTGGATTGTCTGGCAAGAAGCAACTAAGAGGGGTTGGGGCCAGCAGGGGCATATATGTGCGGCTATGTCAGCACCACTCTAGGGGGCTCCCTGACTGGCCCAATGGGTACTGCTGAGGGTAAAAAAAGTTCTGGAAGACATGCACACGGTACACACACACCTACTGGAATGGACATAAGCAACCCACCTCGAAGAACAACAGTTACAAGGTAAGTAACTGTCTTTTTCAGTTCTGGTGTCCACAATTCAAGAAAGATGTTGAGAAATTGGAAAGAGGTCAGAGAAGAGCCAGAAAAATGATTAAAGGACTAGAAAACATGGCTTATAGTGATACACTAAATATATTGAGCTCTTTGGATAAAACGAAGGGTGAGGGATGACTTGATTATAGTCTACAAGTACTTATAGGGAGAACATATATTTAGAAATGGGCTCTTCAACTCAGCAGTGAAAGGCATAAGATACATGAGATTAAACTTAAAACTAGACAAATTCAGGGTGGAAATAAAGTTTACATTTTTAATTACAAGAAATAATTAACCATTGAAACAATTTATGAAAGATATTAGTGGATATCTATCAATTGCTGACAGTTTTCCCATGAAGACTAGATTTTTTTTCTACAAGATATGCTGTAGGAATTATTTGGGGGCAGTTCTAGGGCCTAAGTTATACAAGAGGTCAGACAAAATGTTCATAACGGTCCCTTCTGGCCTTGGAATCCAAGACTCTGAATAAAGAAATTCCCATAGATTTGTTGCAAAAGTCAACCATGAAGTACCTCTGTAGAAGATGCAAGGATATGCTAGCAATAGACTTCAGTGCCTTCTCCATTTTTTAGTTTTTCTCCCATTGCCAAGGTGCTGACACAGAGGCACAGCTAAACAAGGCAAACTGGATTCTCCTAGTTCCTGAAAGAACGTACTTTCTCAAGACTTGGGCTCTTCCTCAAAATCCCATGTAGCAGGGTCCACTCCACTATCATCTGTGGCAATATCTCAGGATGAATTAAGTTTGAAGGTCAAAAGCTGTATGGCTAATGCCCTTCCTAAATCGCCAACACAAGTAACTACCGATCAGCACAACTGAGCCTGCCCTTTATGACATGCTGAGAGGAATATTTCCTCTGAGTTACAAATACCTTATTTTATAATCTTCAATGCAGCCTATCATAAAATTAGTCTCTTACTACCTTAAAGAGACAGACCATTTATTTAATACTATGATGGGATATAGCACCTTGAAATATTTGTTATCTCATTCTTATTAAGGCATGTTCAAAAAGCAGTTGACAATTTCATATTCTGCAAAGATTTCTCCATTTTGGTAGTGAAACATGTTGCTCAAATACTCTGCTACTTTTCATTACAAACTATGGTGACTATTCATTTGAACTTTCATTTTAGGTGGCATGGTTAGGAGCCATTACTTCAAACAAAGGCAAGGACAAATTGCAGCCTCTATTGCAGTTTGTTTCATTATCTTTTGCCTTGGACTAGTGGTTCTGAGGACATTATTCAGCTTATCTTGAAAGAAAAATTCTAGCTTTCATACCGCCCTGCGTCTTTCATTTTTACATGGGAAGAATAAGCACATTTGTACCAAAAATGCAAAGCAGAGGGCCAATTTCTCAGTAATCATTCAGTTTTCTCTGAATCACACTTCCAAGAGGTATTCCATCAGTTACCCACAAAGGCAGGGGATATCCTACTTTCTGAGGACAACAGGAAGTAGTTTCTGTAAGAGACTCTTATTCCTGTAAACAGATTTCTTCGCTCAGAGCTGTCACTTAGAAGTTCATCATCTCTAGAAGCCATTATTGGGTAAGACTTCAGTGCACCCACTGATAGGACTTTCACTCAAGACTTTCTAAGACTGTAAATTTAATAATCTAGTATATGACAAACAACAAAGCAAGGAAGTATATGTTTTCTCCTCTCAAAAGCAGCTCCTTACCAGTACTGTTGCTAATCGGTATGGATTACTGGAACGACAACAAAAAAAGGCGTTCTTTCTTATTAAGAAGTTTGTTTCTGAGTAGCTACACAAATCTAGATATTTGCTACATTATTTTTAATCTTTTATTCTTAACCAGTTCAGCATTGTGTTAATTCTAGAACAGTCATTCTGGTTAATGGGAGAACATTCTTAAGGTACAAGAATGCTTTCTGATTTTCCTGTCTGCCAGTCACCCTACGGAGGATGACAACCCACAAGTTTGGATTACAGGAGCTACTCTCTCAGCAATCCTTTCCATAGTTTGGAGAATATTCCTTTTTGATTATTGTTTGGAAAAGTCTTTCCAAAATTTTCATTTTAAATATATACAACAGATGGATAAAAAAATCAAAACATAATCTTAGAGGTTTAACTAGAAACTTTCAGGGAAAGCTCATCAGGCAAGCACAAGAAACAATGGGATTTTGCTTTGTACTGGCTACATTCCCTTGCTTTTTTCCTCCTCATTTGGAGTTCACCAAGAAGGTCTTAGTCCAAAGATGTATTACTGTATAGAAATAATTTAAATGGTTTGTTCAGCTAATACTCACAAACAGTCATTAAGAATCTTACATTATATAAAACAAAACTTAAGTCAATGATGTCTGAACTGAGCTTACCTGTGATAAGAGCATCTGGTCTTGACTGTTCTTTTCTCCATGCTGGTACAAACACTGTAACATCTTTGTGGCCTCTTTCCAAAAACCAGTCTACTGCCAATTTTATTCCCCGACAAGAAAATACTTCTTTGTTTCCATGGCTGAAACAGATATCACACAAACACTTAATTTCCTGTTTTACAACCATTACTTTCCATGTGATCATGAATCAAGCAGAGCATAGCAAACACAGCTGATTATTCTTAGTAATGTTATTAACTTAATCCAGGATTTCTGTTAGCAATGAAGGTCAATCTGAATTCACTTCCAAACACCGCCTGTTTCCAAGAAAGGGCACAAAGAAAGACAGAAGGACGTCTGTCAAACCAAATGAATGTTTATTATGCTTGCAATATATATTTAAATAAACATGGTGTGAATTATAAAGGGAAAGACAAATCTTTATTTCAACTACATGTGGAAAGACAGTACACAAAGTTTTTAAAAGATTTTATTTCTGTTATACACACATTTATCTTTTTCATTTGTACTGTTTTAAAGTACATTTCCAGCCGTCTAAAACAGTGGTATGAGTACCTTTAGAGGTACTCGAAAGAAGTACATCAACACAACTGAAATTTGGAGAAAACTGAATGTGTGTTTTAAGTTTTACAGCGTTTTATTATTTTTGTACTTTTTACACCCAAAATTTTCATTGCCCAGCTGGCTACAATTAAGTTGTTTAAACAAATGTGTTGCAAAGGTAGAAAAAAAAATGTGTGTGTCTTAAACTGTAGGTACTGGGGGTACTTATAATTTTTAAGGGGTCCTTTATAAAAAAAGGTTAAGAAACACTGCTCTAAAATACTATAGTCTTTACCCACAGAGTTACTTTGGGGAAGGTTGGGAAATAAATGCAGAGAGGGAGGGAAATGGTAAAACACTGGCAGAAACGAGGGGAAAGGGAGAAAACAGGGTCTCCCACTGGCTGTTGTATAGTGAGAAGCTAGTGTCTCAGGCGAACGGCTTGAGCAAATGGCTAGCTGATTGGCTAGTGTCTCAAGATGGAGTACTGAGCCCCACTCCCCCAAGCCACGTCTCTACATATGGGCAACACAGGAATGAGGTGTAATCCATACTAGTACGTGGGAATGCTAGTGTAAAGAATTACAGAATCATAGAACACTAGAACTGGTAGGGACCTCGAGAGATCATTGAGTCCAGTCCCCTGCCCTCACAGCAGGACCAAGCACCATCCAGATAATCCCTGACAGGTGTCTGTCTAACCTGCTCTTAAATATCTCCAGTGATGGAGATTCCACAACCCCCCCCAGGCAATTTATTCCAGTGTTTAACCACCCTGACAGTTAGGAAGTTTTCCCTAATGTCCAACCTAAACCTCCCTTGCTGCAATTTAAGCCCACTGCTTCTTGTCCTATCCTCAGAAGCCAAGGGGAACAATTTTTCTATCTCCTCTTTGTAACACTATTTTAGATACTTGAAAACTGCTTCTTTCAGTCTCTTTCCTCAAAACTCATGATTTCTAGGCCTTTTATCATTTTTGTTGCTCTTCTTTGGACCTTCTCCATTTTTTCCCACATCTTTCTTGAAATGGGGTGCCCAGAACTGGACACCATACGCCAACTGAGACCTAATCAGCACAGAGTAGAGCGGAAGAATGACTTCTTGTGTCTTGCTCACAACATTCCTGTTAATGCATTCCAGCATCATGTTTGCTTTTTTTGCGTCACACTGCTGACTCATATTTAGCTTGTGGTCCACTATGACCCCTAGATCCCTTTCTGCAGTACTCCTTCCTAGACAATCACTTCCCATTCTGTGTGAGACTGATTGTTCCTTCCTAAGTGAAGTACTTTGCATTTGTCCTTTTTAAACTTCATCCTATATTCCTCAGATCACTTCTCTAGCTTTGAATTATGACCCTATCCACTTGCAACTTCTCCCAGCTTGGTATCATCTGCAAACTTAATAATCATACTCTCTATGCCAGTGGTCTCCAACCTTTTTACACCCAAGATCACTTTTTAAATGACAGACCAAGCCAAAATCTACCGCTCCGCCCCTTCCTTGAAGCCTTGCCCTCTCTATTCTCCTCCTGTCCATCACTAGCTATCCCCAATCCTTATACTGTTGCTTTTTTTTTTCCTTTTCAATTCTTCTATAGGAAGAGGTTTTTCCAACATTTGGTCCAGTCTAGACAGGCCACATGTCAGAAAACCCCTTCTTTTGGAAGCCCCCTTATTCCTCATGGAAAGAGGAATATAGAGATTACCGAAAGAGAACGTTTGCTCTTCCACTAAAAAAAGGGGAAGAACAAACGCATCCCTGGATGCAGAAGAGTATGTCTGAGATATCTCCGGAATCCTGAAAAACTCCTGCAGTCTATCTGTACCCTAGCTGGGTTGAGACAGGATGTGTAGGCTCTGGGGTGGGAATGAGGGATTTGGGTGTGCGAAGGTGTGATGTAGTGTTGGTACCTTGCTGGTTGGTGGGCTGTTGGTGACCTCCGCTGGCGGCTGTTTGTAGCACGGCCCAGCAGGACAGGGGATGAGTCATTATGCAAGGGGCTCCCAATCTGTCCGACCAGTTGGCTCCCAGGGAGAGACAAAGGAAGCAGTGGGAGGCCAAGCCCTGGCTGGGGGGTAGGGCTGGAAGGGACTTTTTAGTTTCTGTCTGGTATCATGGAGGAAGCAGTCTAAGCAACGGGCTGAGATTTAGGGGCCCAGTCTCCCCCATCTCAAGGGGGGCTGAGGCATCCTAGGCCTGCCCTGTAACCAGCTTACATCTATGCTGTGCTGTATCCTGGAGAAGCAATAAACTCCCTCTATTTTACTGGCTGGCGGAGTCTGTTTGTGCCACTACGGGGGTGCAGGAGGCGGGGGAACCCTGACACACTGCCACAGAAGGGGTGAGAGGTGCAAGCTCTGGGAGGAAATCTGGATGCAGGAGGAGGTGGAGAAGGGGACGCTGGCTCAGGGAGGGAGCTCCAGGCCGGGCAGTGTTGGGGTACTAAGCAAGCCACAGGCTTGTGGAGGTAAGGGTGCAGGAATTTGGGTTGGGGTACGTGAGGGGCTCAGAACAGGGGGTTCCAGTGTATGATAGGCTCAGATCTAGGGTCTGAGGGCAGGGGGAGTGCAGAAGAGGTTGTGGCCAGATGGGGGCTTGGCCCCAATTGGGGGTTTGTTGGCCAGGCTTCATTTTTAAATAAAATTCTATGTCAAACACAAAAAGTTTCTGTATTATCTTTATTTATGAGAAGGGCAGGGAACCTGTCTTGAGTCAGGAGTCATGGATACACAGAAAAATCAGCTAGGAGCAGGGGACATGGTCCTGGGGAAGGGTGCTAGTGGGTGCTGGGGCATGAAACAGGGTGCCAGTGGGGGCAGGGTTCTGCAGCTGGGGGCAGGGTAGAGAAAACAGGGTGCCAGGAGGACAGGTTTCTGCAGCAGGGGGCAGGGTGCCGGGGGGCAACAGGTTTCTTCAGCAGGGGGCCAGGTTTCTGCAGTAGGAGGGCAGGGGGACAGGTTTCTGCGGCAGGGGGAAGGGAGGACAGAGTTTTGTGGCTGGGGGCAGGGAAGAGGGAACAGGGGGGCAGGAGGGCGGGGACAAGGTTCTGCAGCAGGGGACAAGGTTTGGGGGCAGGGGAGAGGGAACAGGGTTTGGGGGCAGGGTGCCAGTGGGGGCAGGGAGTCCCCTACACCAGCCTCGGAGGGAAGCCTCCGTTGCGCACTCCCTCTGGGGCCGACCCCTTCCCCAGTGGAGGAAGAAAGCCCCGTCGTGCGCCTCTGCCGGACCTGACTCCCCCCTCCCGCCAAGCAGGGAAGCCTCCATTGCGCACTCCCTCTGGGGCCGACCCCCACTCCTACGGAGGAAGGAAGCCCCGTCGCACGCCTCCGCAGGGGGAGAGGGAGGAGTTAGGTCCGGCGGAGCAGGGAGGCCTTCGTTCTGTGCCCCCTCTAGGCCTGACTCCCCCCTCCCTCAGAGAAGGGAAGTCCCAGCGCGCGCCTGTGGAGACTTACCCGGTAAGTTCCCGGAACGCCAGGGAGCTGGGGCAAGGAAGCAGCTAGCGCATTTCCGGAACCTTCCGTCTACCCCACGGGAATCTGCCACTACCTCCATTGTTGCTCGAGGTAGGTAGTGGGGCTTCTTGGAAGTGGGGAGAAATGGGGGGCCCAGAACGCCTCCCAATCAACTGGTCGAGGCCTTGGGATCAACCAGTCGATCGCGATCGACTGGTTGGTGACCACGGCTCTATGCCATCATCTAAATAACTGATAAAGATATTGAACAGAACCAGTCCCAAAACATATCCCTATGGACAGGGCTCGACAAACAATGCAATCTACTCGCCACAGGCGAGTAGATTACAACCCAGAAGAGCTGGGTTCGGGAGATCTGCGCATGGGCAGAATGATCTGCGCATGTGCAGATCGCCGGACAGTGCGGCTAGTGAGCGGGGCTCGCTGCTGTTTGGTGAGCCCTGCCTATGGAAATCCACTTATTATGCCCTTCCAGCATGACTGTGAATCGTTAATAACTACTCTAGGAGAACAGTTATCCAGCAAGTCATGCACCGACCTTTTAGTAGCCCTATTTATGTTGTATTTCCCTATAGCCACAAGAGTTGTCAGCAGAGACCTGATCTGTGACCTTTCACACTAAAAGAAAAAAAGTGCAGTTTGATTTATTATTGTTAGAGCCAGACAGACTCTCACCCTAAACCAGTGTATTAGAGAGTCATTTTTTGTTCACATTGACACTCATGTATCCCCATTACAGATTGAGAAGTGTGAATCCTCTCAATACCTCTTTCCTACTTTTAACTTCAGAAGTTTTCACCTGGAATGCTGGACTTAAGTCTGATTATGTAGCCTGATGTGCTTTATGGCCTTGGATACTGAAGTCTATGAAATAATAAACATACTGCTATTGTGACATGCACAATATCCAACTATAACAGTCTATTTAAAAGGAAATACTGTAGATTACACTTATTCTTGATTCTAATTGGCCAAAAGAGAACGTGGCTTGTTAAAATTCTTTAGAACTCTCCAGAAATGGTAAATGGATAAATATGTATACCCATGATTTAAAGACATACACCAGCAGTATGTCCAGTTATCACATCTTCCAATGAGATGCAGTCACATCTCAAATGTTCAGGATAGTTGTGCGTAGGCCACACTTGGATGGGAGACAAATGAAGTTCCATGGCCTAGGACACAGAACAATGGACGGGGATTCAGGAATTCAGTGGCAGACCCAGGAATAAAACCCAGGGTCACCTTAGGTAAGTCATTCCTTGCTTTCTCTGCCTCATTTTCCCTATATGTAAACTGGGGATGACGACACGGACATCATTTTGTAAAGCATGATGTAAGAACTAGGCACCATTATGTAGTCCTTAAAAACTCTACACCACTTTTCAAGAAGAGTTGTGTGTATTCCAGTAACTAGTCTAATTTCCTCATGATAGCCCCAAATGGATGCTTTTTTCCCCAACAGCATAACAGTATTTTTCACTTCCAACAGTAAACAGTTGCATAATATTGCCATGCTCTGCTGCATACACAGGAGATCAGAACTCACGTGAGGTTTCAGTTTTCATAGCTCTCTCTACAAAGGTAATACTTATCCAACAGGAATTTATAAGATGTTGACTAAAATATTTGTGAGGAAAATGATCAGCATAACTAGCATTTGTAAAGTTCTTGAATACTGCTGTCATGGGCAGCTTTGCCTTGGCTTTTGGCTGTGTGCTTCCTTCAGCTATATTTCATGTAGCTGAGAAAATACCATATTTTCCATTTCCTATTTCTGATGCCTGGTTGTCAATATTTGGAAAGTAAATAGTGCTTGTATTGCTTTGTCAAGTAAAGATCTATTCAAAGGTGAGCAGCAGGTTTTAAAAGTGCAAACAAAGCTGCAGTCTGGGAACAGTACTCAGTACCAAATGTCTGAGTCAGCTGCAGTGTTCTCCTTCGGTTTTTTTGAATCAACTTGATCTAGTGTACTTAGTGAATTTGAGAGAAAAGTGTCTATTTGTCAGTTACACTGTGGGTAGAAATGACTCTCTCATGCATTTATCCATCACATTGCTTCTTACAATTGCATGTACTCATTTAAGTGATAGGTATTTTCATTTTTAAGAAAAACAAAGCCAAAGCTCTTAAAAGTGTTGCCTTTGGGCAGCACAGTTAGTGAGCTTATGAGTATGTGAAAATGTTCTCATCACAATCTCCATTACTTTCCTCAGGCTAAAAATTAAATAGTGGCTCCAAATTTTAACTGCAACGCTAAATCTTTAAATTGTCAAAAATGGTTGTAGTATAGTTCTAAAATGACAACCATATACAATGCATGCACCACTTCAAAAGTGCCATGCTGAAATATTTAGGTAGCCATGAGGGACCCATAATTTGGAAGATACAATATATTAGTATTTTTTTTATAACTGCACTGGTCATTATAGCTGATGGTCTGCACACACTTCTATTGTAAAAAGATTAATTAACTGAAATTTGTCACATGCAAACATTTTATTCAAATTGAACGTTTTAAACAATAAAACACAAACCATAAAATATAAAGAGAACAAAATAACTACAGGTTGTACCTCCCTAAACCTGGACTTTTTGATTCGGCAACATCTGAACAGGGAGGTCTGGTAGCGAGGCAGGAGTGAGATGGGGGGAACTGGCAACTCAGAGAAGTTTCGCCCTTAACCTGTTATTAGTGAGATTCTATCCATAGGAACAGTTATTGATGGGAAACATATTCCTGGAAGAGGCCTCAAGATAGAAAAAGAGTTGGATACATACAAATTGACACAAGACATAACTGTCACAATGATGCAGCTACCTTAGCACAGACACTACAACTCAGAAAGCACGAACAGACAAGCCACACAGTTTGGAGATCTTTGCTGACATTTGATAGAAATATGTACTTGAATTGTTAGATGTAAATTGCATCTAGTTCAAATTAGGGATGTTAGCTATCATGTAACTGAATTGTTGTGTAACCACATGAAATTTTAGCAGTTACATGACTATTTGATAGTCCCCAGGGATGGGGCTGGCAGCCAGTGTGTTCTCGGCCCCACCCCCAGGGATAGTGTTGCCAGGTGTCTGGTATTCAACCGGACAGTATGGTTTTTGCGCCCTCTGTCCAGAAAAAAAACCTCAGAAAATACTGGACATGTGCAATGGTCGGGGGTGGGGGAATAATGGTTTTGTTTGTTCTTCTGTTTAATCAACTGAATGCATGCCTAAATATAAGAAAAATCAAGTTACATTAGAATACAGTAGAGAGTAGAAATTTAAGGCACTGGCTTTTTAAAAAGTCATTTATTAGATTTTACAGGGCCTCGATCTGGTTGAATTTGAAAATTTGTCCTACTGCCTACTTTTAAATTTAAAACTAAATTTTATAAATGCTATTTTGAAATGCCACTGTATTTAAATGCCAATGTATTTATTTTATTTTTACAAAATTGTTATAGGCAACACACAATATTGAAAGTTAAGAACCTGATACTACCAACACGTAAGAAAGTACATGACATTACTCACATTATTAGCTCTGTTGTCCTTCAGTGTTAACAATGAGCACATAAGCATTTGCTATATCAGGCCCTAAAAGTGCGTATTTATTTTTAAAAAAAGATTGACAAAATCTTTATTTAAACTATATTAGCCAGGTTATTAACTTGGTTATACATGTGCCAATTTTTTTTCAAAAGCAGGATCCTAAAGTTAAGATTCTAAACCCAATCAACCAACCAATTTATATGTCGTATTGTAAATCAATATTGACACCAGTTCTGGTGTCCAGTAATGGAGAAATGTTTGTTTTATTCTGTGGGCAAAGTGTATGGATGTGTGTAATATAAAGAAGTAATATAATTATCTACTAAAAGAAGGCAATGTAAGTATTATAAAGACTTTGAAAGGACCATAGGTATCATTGCATAGGTACAACAGGCTTGAATCACAAGAGCCAGAGGTTTTTATTTACTATAATATCTTTGCCCACTATGGATTTGGGCTCTTACAGTTAGCTTGGATAAATATATAGCAGAGAGGACAGCAACAATTAAAATACCCATTCTTCAGAGCTGCCAAACATGCTTTTTCCATGTTTTACAAAAAGAAAAATCAAACTTGAAAGAGCATTCCAATGACAGCTGCCCATGTCTTAAGTGTAAGAAAGTATCATCTGATATCAAATAAGTGTATTCAGAGAAAATAAACACTGTGGGTAGGTTCTGGACTAACAAGTCAATGGAGAGACCATGATGGTTTAAATAATATTGATGGCCTTCAATCCATCTAATCATCTTCATATTTTTCTAAGATATTCTGACATCTCTTCTCTTGTAGTTTGTCCTCTAAATTTAAGACAGTGGATGAATTGGTCCTCTTGTATTATCTTCAGATATTGGCTTAAGTAGTGAATTGGTTGGTTAAAACTTTTTCAGTGGTATCTGCCAGAGAGGCTGGTGGTTTGTAGCTTAGTATCTAGTGAACACTCATAGGAAAGTGGGGTGCCATTGCAGCTGAACCTTGGTCTTAAAGAAGAAGACAGTGTAAGGGGCTCGAAAAATCAAGTCATGCAGCTTGGAGAGCCTCTTAGCCAATGTAATTGCCACCAGGAAGGCCATCTTCCAAGATGGGTGCAGAAGGGAGCACGTGGACATGAGTTCAAAGAGAGGTCCAGTAAGTCTGGGGAGAACCAGAATAAGGTCCCACTGGGGAATAGGAGGCAGTAAATATAGGAAGAGCCACTCAAGACCCCTCAGGAACCGGACAGTCATGTGATGAGAAAACATAGACTGGCCTTGTATTGAAATCAAATAAGTGTATTTGGTATACTCAGGACCGGTACTCACTGGTGTTAGGAGGGGTGCCTGAGCCAGAGTCACAAAGGCCTGATCTGTGACCAGACTAAAGGAACATGCAGTGCTGGGAGACCAGGAACAAAGCGTAACGTTGGTTCAGCAGTATGCACTGGCTACGGATGCCGATGCCCAGGACATGGAGGAACAGCAAGAACAGTTCCCTGGATAAGGTCAACTCAATGACTGGCCAACTCGCAGTGACAGAGAGAGTGGCCGCAGGAGTAGTACCAACCTCCCGAAGAGCAGTGCCACGAACCCTTGCGCTCCTAACAGACTTGTGGTGGGGAAACTGGTACTGGGGAGTGGTGCTGGGGTGACAGCGATTTATCCCTCAAATGGCTATGGTGAGTACCGGTCCTGAGTATACCATCTATGCAGTGGAAGGGGACATGCTTCTGGAGAACTGCACCTAAGTCCCACAGAGCCTTTCTTCAAATCTTCTATAGCCCTGAATCTTTCAAGCAACTGAATTGGACTATATGCTCTGCAGCCCTCACCACATGGAGGTAAGGTTGTAGACACAAGAACAGCCATACTGGATCAGACCAAAAGTCCATATAGCCCAGTATCCTGTCTTCTGACAGTGACCAATGCTGGATGTTCAAGAGAGACTGAACAGAACAGGTAACCAAGTGATCCATCCTCTATTGTCCATTTCCAGCTAATAGAGGCTAGGGACACCATTCTTGCCCTTCCTGGCTAACAGTCATTGATGGACCTATCCTACATAAATATATCTAGCGCTTTTTTGAACCCTGTTATAGACTTGGACTTCACAACATCCTTTGGCAAGGAGTTCCACAGGTTGACTGTGCGCTGTGTGAATAAGTACTTCCTTTTGTTTGTTTTAAACCTGCTACCTATTAATTTAATTTAGTGACCCCTAGTTCTTGGGAGGTAGCGATGTCTCTGCAGAGACTGAGGTGGTGCCACGATAGGTTTCCCTTTATGGCACAGTCCCACAATTACAGATGTGGATGGCACCGGCATCAACACTATGTCCTGAGCTGTGTAAGGCCTTCAGCATCAATGGCACCTGGAGCTGTTTGATGCCACTCTGGGAGGAAGCAGTGCAGCATGAAGAGGAACATCACTCCAAAGAGAACTTAGAGGTAATCTGGCTGCAGCAGAAGCATCAGCTATGATCAGCATCTTGGCCTTATTCCTTTTGGGCCCCGGAGATCTGCCCAGGATAGGTTTACGTGGTGCTGGGGAATGGTGCTGAGTGTCCAATGGTAACAGCGGAGTGCTGCATACCAATGCACTTGTTCTTCGTGCAGAGCCCGACTGGTCACACACTGGAGCTATAGTGAATTCCATTTAGAGAGCTTTGAGACAAATGTTCCTCTACTTTTTGGTGTGAAGCTTAAACGATTTGCAAATGTGGCACTTACCAATAATGTGTTTCTCTCCTAAGTATCAGAAACAGTTGTAGTGGAGGTTGCTAGCTGGCATGGGCCAACGGCAACTGTGACACGACGAAGCCCGGGGACCAGGGCATGGCCCAACCCAAGGCTAAGTCCCAATGGAACCTAACACTATCTAACTGATAACAGTAAATTAACTAACAATAAGAACTATTAACAGGGAAAACAGAGTCCAACGAACTGGAAAAAGGGAGCGACAGCTGACGCTGAGGTGAGAAAGTTCCAAGCACCATTACTGGTGGCAAGAAGGAACTGACGGTGGAAAGGGACTGGATGCACCCTATATAGCACAGCATGTTTGTGCCACTCCAGGGGTCACTTGAAAAGTTTTCCCTATGGTTACTGCTGGTAGCAGGGCCAGGTAATGGTTAGAGTGAGGCTGGGTGGTGCTCCCTCTCCTAGGGTGTGGTGGCCCCGCGGTTTTGGGACCACTGATCTAGACAGAGGAATTGTAGCAAAGTCATCCAAAATTCCACACTACAAAACATCCCAGCCTCTCTACATCTTGAAGTCTGTAAAAAACAGAATCTAGCCCTACAATTATCACAAGAGTCTTCTCCATGCTATAAAAATCCATAAAAGATAATGCAAGCATCCAACTTTTTGGTGCAGCAGCTCACTGAAAAAAAAACCCCAAAAAAACCCCACACTTATTTTAATCAAATTGGATTCATTCAAATTTGATTCATTTCACAAAAGTGGTTAAGTCAGCAACTGAACATAGCAATGACTACATATCTGAATTTATATAAAGAGTTAAGTGTCTATTAAAAATGGAAGACCAGGTTCTCAGTTGCTTCCAAGGAATGCCTAGTAGGGAAATGAGGCTTGTAAAAAGTTTGCCAGTATTGCTCCCCTCAAATAGCTTTAGTGCTGTGGCAGTAAGCTGATCAAGAATAAAGATTCTGCTCCTGGCATGTAAGGGCCATTTTGGGTTCCAAGAATTGCTGTCAGGGATTCTTATGGCACAGGGATCCTTTGACCAATGCTCTCTTTTCAAGTGCTGGGGAAGGACCCTATACCATCTGAGAAGTCCCATACACAGAAGTAATCTTTAAAACTGGTTCAGTGATCATTAGGGCAACTTGCATCACCAGATGAACACAAAGCTGTCACAGAGCAGTTAAGGATTTGGCTCTAACAAGTAATGAGAGAACAACGAGCAAAAACTATTATGCCAGACTTTCAAAACCAGTAGCTGTTTTTGCTAAAAAGTACACATCTAAACAGTTCTTTAACTATGTAAAATTAAATTTTACTCAAAAGGTGATATATTTCAAAAGTGTTTGATCTCTTTTAGTTAGAGTATTAGAATACTGATTGCTTGTTATGTTAACTTGAACAAAAACAGTATTTGCCATCTGGCTCTTTTATAGTAAGACGCACTGTCGTGTTTTTCAGCTGTATCACCTGGAAAGAATTAGGAGAAAACTAAACAGATGTGCAAGTTGGCCAAAAAAATTAAAAGATGAGCTGATAGGAAATACCAGTGGCCAGAGTTTTGGGGGGAGGAAAAGTAGCAACTTCCATTGACATGTTGATTACTTAAATCAACTGAATTTTGTCTACACTTTAATTACATTTGAGAACAAGCTCTGTTTACTAAGTAACTTCTACTATGCAATTAATACAAATTAGATGCCTCAAGCCCCGTAGTTATATCAAGTTTTATCATTAAGCTAACAATTACTATCCTGAAATTATTACTATGTTGAACTTGCTTTTCCTAAATAATGTGGTACAATTGGTTAACTGCGCTCTGATTGCCATATGCACACACAAAGTATGGCCACCAGGATTTCTGATGTTTCTCATCCCAGTATCTTCAATACTTCTGTTCTCCACTTCTCCCTTTTCAGTAAACAAGGCCTGCTGCCCCCTACCTCAGCTAAGAGTATTTTTGTATCTACAGTTACAGGTGAAGATGGGTGTGTGAACTATGCAGACATGTTCTTCTATGGGCATATCATTCAAATTCTGAAGACTACAGTCTCAGGAATTACTGTTAAGATCTAGTTCAATATCCTATTTGTGATAAGATCCAGTACCAGCAATTTCAGAGGAAAGGTGCGCCTCATTGTAAAATAACCTACCCAATAGGATACATTTCTTACTAATCCGATGCATTAGTGTTTGACTTTTAACCTGAAGCATGAGGGACTAATACCCCAGGTATTTTACCTATCATAGGTAACTTTGGATAGTGCAATTATACATAGAAATGGTGCTGGCTTCAGTGATACAGTTGACATTCAATAAAGGAAGAATTTCTTTTACCAGGTTAGAATTTACTGTCTTTCACTGTTTCCTTGTTCTTGTATTACGTTGCTGCCCATAAATCTAGCTGTGGTTGCCCATAAACCTAGCTTTTTTAGGTCCCTCTAAACTAAAGTTCCTGACAGCTTTTTTGGATTCCACATCATGATAATAACTTCATGTAATTTATCAAATGTGCCCCCTCATTGTTTGCTTTTCCAGTGGAGAGAATTTAATAGCCAAAGTAGAGAGATCTGCATAATTAATGTATGGTTGCAATTACAGATTATGCAAATCTCTGCTCTGATTGGCTAATGGCCCTTTGTGTACAGGTGTTTGCATACTGTATTGATGAAAAATAAACAAACTGCAATTATACAAATGAAAACCAATGTACTGTTATAGATGTGTAATCATACAGTACACCAGTGATCTAATTGGACAAGATAATGCAATTTCCATATAATAGATAAGATAACATATCAGTAATTCAATGCCTCATTGCCACATACCTCATTGCCACATTGCTGCCATCAATAACTATTGGCCTCAGGTTATCTCCATCTTCAGTCACATCCTCCTGAAGTGGAGACTCAGACCTCTGAGACTCTATGGAAGAGGCTTCACGCATTACATTAGTGTTAATATTATTTACAGTCTGGTCAGTTTCAGTTTTATTTCCAAGTTTTACAAGCTCTCCCAAAATATCATTGATTAAAGCATCAGTGCCAAGCTTATTTAGCACAAGTTGAACCTGTTCTTCAGAGTAACCTAGCTTAAGTGCAAACTCCAGTTTGGTTTGATATTCCTTCACCACATCAGGGGGCTTCTTTGCTTCCTTAGATATGATCTGAGCCTCCTCTATCTTAAGGTCATGTAAAATTTCATTACGTTTTAGAACATGAGGGTCTAAGCAGGGAGACCTGCACAGTTGTCGGTGAGTCTTAGGTAGTAAATGTGATTCTGCTGTAATGTTATTCAGTCTTTCTGACTCATTATCAGAATTTGTGCTCTCTTCTGAATCACAACTGGAGCTTTCAGTCTCCTCAGATACCTCCTTATTTGCATCTTCCTTCCTAGAGTTGACTTTATCCATTGTTGGTTTCTCCACCATTGACCAAGGTCCAACTGCATTTATTTGTGTGTCAGCACGCTGCACATAAAGATGGCTTAGGTCATGCCCCAGGTGATCCTTCAAGCCCATGAAGCTGCTGCATGTACTCGACTCCACTTTGCTGTTTTTCCTGTATTCCTGAATATAAAGTGTCCTGTATTCCTATAGAAGAAATAAAAGTGTTGTAACTAGTTAGCACTTTTATTGTGTTTTCTTGATTTTTCATTTGACGCGCTGGCTTCATTGCTAACCTAAAAATACCTTCACATTCAAGGAAATTCCCTTTTCACTTAAAGTTGGGCTACATTTGTAAACAATCTGGACAAACTTGCTGCATGTAAACACACTTCTTCAAACAGAGAACTTTCCAATAAAATCAATCCTGTTTGATTAACTATACTCTGTTCAGTTTTCATAAAACATTTATATTTCTAAACTAATGAATACATTAAAAAAATAGATTTTCTATAAACTGGTTTTCCTTAAAAGCTGTTTGAAAATAAAAGAACTGTGTAAGTCAGGAAACTAGCCACTAAAAATGTTAACTTGGACAGGAGTCTTTTGTTCAGTTTTAAGTAACAGTGATATTCTGCCATTGGATATGTCTTCAATGTAGAGCAAACAAACCCCCAAAATGTGGCAGTCAGTCTCAGACTCTGGGTCAGCTGACTTGCATAGGCCCTATGGGACTAAAAATAGTAGTGTAAATATTCCTGCTCAGGTTGGAGCCCAGTCTCTGAAACCATGCAAAGAGAATGGATCTCAGAGTTCATGATCCAGTCTATGCAGGAGTATCTATATTATTTTTATCCCCATACTGTGGGCCCAAGGCAGATGACTTGAGGTCTGAGATGGGCTTCTGTGTGTTTATTTTCCAGTGTGGACACACCCTCAAATATAATATTACTAAATAGTGTAATGAATAAGAAATGTAGCTATAAACCATATTATCACAATCATATAAAGACAGGATTGGAAGGAACCTAAGAAAGTCATCTAGTCTAGCCTCCTTCACTAAGGCAGAGCCAAGAACATCTACACCATCCTCTGGTATTTGTCTGACCTCTTCTTAAAAGTCCCCAATGACAGGGATTCCACCACCTCCATTGGAAGCCTATTCTAGAATTTAACTACCCTTATAATTAGAAAGATTTCCTTAATAACAAATCTCATTTGCTTCAGATCAAGCCCATTATTTCTTGCCCTACCTTCAGTGGACATGGAGAACAATTGACCACCATTGTCTTTATGACATCTTTCAATATCTTTGATCACTTATCAAGATCCTTTCTCAGTCTTCTTTTCTCAACATTAACATAACCAATTTTTTTAACCTCTCCTCATACGTTGTTTTTCAATTTAAAAAAAATAATTTTAGTTGTTTTCCTTTGAACTCACTGTAATGTGTCCACATCTTTCTTCAGTGTGGTGCCTAGAACTGGACACAATACTCTAACTGAGACCTCACCGTGCCAAGGGAAGTGGCGTAATAATTTCAACGTTTTATGTACAAGCACTCCTTTTAATACACACCAGAATGACATTTCCTTTTTTTTTTTTGCAACTGCTTCTCATTGTTGGCTCTCATTCAATTTGTGATTCACTGTAATTCCCAAATCCTCTTCTGAAGTATTATAGTATTGAGTTATTCCCCATCTTATAGTTGTGCATTTAATTTTTCCTTAAGTGTAGTACTTAGCATTTGTTTCTACTTGAATTTAGCATGTTGCTTTCAGACGAATTCTCCAATTTGTCAAGGTCATTTTGAATTCTAATTCTAATTCCAACGTGCTAGCAACACCTTCCATCTTGGTGTTACATAGCTTGTAGATAGATAATTATTCCTTCCACTCCACCATCAAAACATTAATGAGAATACTGAATTGTATTAGAGCCAGGAAAGACTCCCATGAAATCCCACTAGATACTCTCCCACCTCCCCTCCATTTGACAGCAAACAATTGCTCTGATTACTGTCTTACATCCAGTATTGTAGCCACCCTATTGTCATTTTATATTGACCACATTTTCCCAATTTGCTTATAAATCTGTTATGTGGAAATGTGTTAAAGTCTTACTAAAAATCAAGATTTATAAAGTCTATAGCTTCTTTTCTATGCACTTGGCCAGTAATGCCGTCAAAAGAAGGAAATTAGGTTGGTTTGGCATGATTTATCCTTGACAAATCCATGTTGGTTATCACATATAAACTAAATATTCTCTAGGTGCTTATAAATTGTTTAATAATTTCTAACTTTACAGATATCAAAGTTAAGCTAACTGGTCTGTAGGTCCTTGGCTCCCCCTCCCCCCCCCCCCCCCCCCCCCAGTATATTTCACTAATTAGGCAAATATGCTTAAGAAGCTTGTCACGGGACATTCCATATGTGTTATAAAAATATGCTTATGAATATAAATGGCATAAATGGAATATGCTTTATGCAAAATACCTCATGTAAGGTATCACTGGAACGTTATAATCTACCAAACAGGACTTTCCATTTGTATGCCTGCATCATTTCTGTATTTGAAATTAGAAATAGGAAGTATAAACCAGTGTTGCTAATCTAGCCATACTAAGTGAGGGCCATTACTAGAACTCAAGGAACTTAATGCAAATATATCTTTTTTGAGATGAGACGACCACATCTTACACAGTATTCAAGATGTGGGCATACCATGGTGACCCCTAGTTCTTACATAGAGGCAATAAGATATTCAGTGTCTTGTTCTCCATCTCTTTTTTGTGGAAGAAAACATTGTCCTCACTCTGAGTTTGTAAGCAACAAGTAGCCAGAGGCAGTTTTATTACGAGCTGCAGCAAGGGAAAAACTGGTTCGGACAGGGGGGGAGTCCCCCCCCCCCACCGAGGCAGATCTTCGAATGCAAGCAATTATGAAGCAGTTTATATACTGTCTATTAAATATAATAACAATAACAATTAGTCTCCTTCCCATTACAAACACCAATGGCTAACAGTTATTTAGTTCCACCCAGATGCTCCTTATCTCAAGGTCCCTACCAGAGTCAGCATTCTATCCTTATCTCCGTATAGAGGCGAGAGGCGAAGGCAGCGTCTAATTACAAATCTCGCGTTGTCAGGCCACAGACTTAGCCTGACTCTTGCTCTCTTGTTAACAAGACCAAGATGGCTGCACACAAATTCCCTTATTCCCTTTTCCTGCCTCCACATTTTTAATAATTCCTAATATTTTATTTGCTTTTTTGACTGCCACTGCACATTGAGTGGATATTTTCAGACAACTATCCACAATGACTCCAAGATCTCTCTCGAGTAGTTGTAGCTAAATTAGTCCCCATCATATTGCATGTATAGTTGGGATTATTTTTTTCAATGTGCATTACTTGACATTTATCATCATTACATTTCATTTGCCATTTTGTTGCCCAATCACTTGGCTTGGTGAAATCTTTTTGAAGCTCTTCAATCAGAGTAACTCTAAGGGTGAGATATTATATGTAACCAGTTTCTTAGTGTATTAAGTTTAGCTTGTATATTCTGTTTAATAACCTACATTGTTCTGTCTGCTATCTATTATGATTGCTTAAATACTACATTTCATACTTAATAAAATCTCTTATTTATAAATAAATCCAATGTAAGAAATTGTTATGGGGGTGGGATGGGGTGTGGGAGGAATCTGTGCATCTCTCTCTTTACCGTGAGAAAGAAGCCAAACATGATCTTAACTTGTATAAAACTTTATACAGAGTAAAATGAATTTATTTAGGGTACAGGTCCCATTGAGGCTCTGCACTTAGATGCAGAGGCAAGTTCTTTTGGCTGAGCATTCCAAGAGCTGATATGGACTCCGTATCATTATTATACTGCAAAGGGTTGCGATCCTACCCCTTTCAGTGAGGGAGGAGGCCAAAGAGCTTGGCTCAGCAGGACAGAGTTATCGAGTGCCCAGGAGTACAGGAAGGTAGGCTCAGTGGTATTTCAGCCCATCAAGTGGTGGTCACGAAGGGGTGTCTCAGTCACAAAGCAATTTTATGAAAATGGGTTAATTTTAGAGAAATGGGTCCTATGAAACAAGAGTATTTGTTCAGACAGGTAATCATCCCTACACATTTCTAAATTGCTTTATAAAGTCCAAGCCAAATCAAGAACCACTTTGAAAATTCTCAAAGTAGTTTTGTTTTAGTCAGAAGTTCAAGACTTGTAATAACTATGGGATGATGCAACGTTTACTGAAGTAAATGAAAGCAATCCAGTAAAGCACTTAAATATTAATTTCAACAACAGTACTAGTCATTTGCTTAAGCTTAGGCATGTGCATAAGTACATCACTGAATCAGCACCTAAATGTAGAGATGGGAAAGTATATGGTATAAAGCAAGTTATAATTTTCTGTGCCTCATAAAAGCTCCACCCACCCAAGTTTACTGGAGAAGTTCAGATTGTTGTAATTTAACATTTTTTCAAATATCATTTCTTCCAAAAAGTTACCTTAATAATTTGTTGAAAAAGGACCTATTACTTCCTTTACTGGTTCTCTTCAATGAGAATTCTGGCATGAAGCAGAACTGTTCCTATTATTAAAAAGTAAAATACCTATTTCTTTCTCATTGTTAAAAGTGGGCTGCATTGCTCATGTTACAGGACTAACACTAAAATAACAACAGGTATTTGATAAAGGTGAAACAGAAAATTAACAACAGCTCTTCTAGTTCATGTAGGGCAAAAATTAAGCAATACACACATACAAAAGGCAGTGCTTGAATGTCATGTATAGGGTAGCCACAAACCAGATTATTGAAGTCACACAGAAATAAATCATTGTATCAAAAGTAACCCCATTTTCTCCACTCTATTAATTATTCATAGTTAAAATTTACCCAAGATACAAAATTTCTTCCATGTGAATAAATAATCCCCATCCCCATAAACAAATAGTATATACTGTATTTAAAAGTAATGAGTCACTTGCATAGTCTATTTCCATTTAATGGAAAAATAAAGTATGCAGTGTATATATATGAGAACTCATGAAGACTTCTCTCAAGACAAATGTGAGCTAAGTGAAAATGCCATTAATGATTTAATATAAGATTGTAAATGCACTGTTAGGATATCTCCACAGCAGTATTTAGAAAATAGCTGTATTTACTTTAAAAAAAAAAAAAAAAGTCCTACTTGATAACTTACCATTTTTGGTTTGAAGCCAAAGAAAATGTTTCAAAACAGTTTAATCTAGTTTATACTGGCAAAGGTTAAAATAATACATTTTTCAGTAGAGACCTGATTTAGTTAAAAGGCTGTGATACTATCTCTTATGAGTCAACGTTCATTTTCTTTATAAGGATCTTTATGAGTTCAAGCAATACTACAGATTAAATACAAAGGGAATTTAGGAAATGAACCTTTACACTTGGTGATTTATTAACTACTGTAATACACTGGATAGCCTAGTGCCAGTAACAAATCACAACAGTATCTCAATAAAAGGATACAGTTAAAAACTGGCACTGTGGCCTTCATAGAACTGACACCGAAAAGTATCTTAAACAAGAAAAACCTATTGGAAGCTATGCTGCCTAGCAACCAGTCTTTAGTTGCTAGGAAGCACTCCTTTAACATGCCATCATGAATGCTAGCACAGTGAAGGAATAATTTGGTATGAACAAAAGCCTATGAAAAAGACTGGGACTTAAGTGCGTCTGGTTTACCCTCTGAGAACAATGCAGCTGCCAAACCAATCTGGACGCTCCGACATCATTGTTCCATAAACCCCACAATCTGCTCTGACTGGAGGAAGTATATTTAATGGGCAACATTTTTAAGCTGGACTGAAAAGTTGGGTCAGCTCATGTATTGCCCTAATAGAATACACCAAGATAATGGGTCACTGCCCAAATTCATGTACTGCGAAATGCCATTTTAGCAGTGAACTAAAAGAAATACTTTTCTTTTGGACAGTATCTTGAGATGCATTTAAATTGGTTAAAATTCACATACAGTTATTTCTGGCTGTCATATTCTAATTGTTTCTCATTAAAATTTTATAATAACTATAAACATCATATTCTTTCACAATGACATCTCAAAGAACCTCAGTTATTGCTTTGTGTGAGTAACCTCTTCTGCAAAGATTATTTAGAGAGATACTATAGCAGTTGAAGCTTTTAAAGCCAACACAAATAGAATTTAAATGACTAGGCATACTATTGATATTTTAACTATTGGTTTAATTTAAAAAGTCCATTACAATCACAAAGAATAAGGATTTTGAAATACTACCTTTAAGTTTGCATAAGCAGCATACTACTCCTACTGTCAGGCTTGCATATAAGTTCTATGCGTCTTTAGACAAATTCTTCAGCATCTGTAATAGACAGCAAATAAATTGCTGCAATACCTCCTTAGGACTTTGTACTGGGAGCTTCCAGTACAGTCTATGCAGCATTGATTAGAACTATGAAAATTAAAGATCACAATTAAATACTACTCGAATTTATTATTTTACTTTGAGCTAGAGAGTCAAGAGAGGAATGCCAGTAACTCTGCCTGTGCACGCTAACTTACATTATTTTTGATTATTTCAGTAAAATTAATACACCTGTTGACAACATAATGAAGCCTACAAGAACTGAAGAGAATGAATTTGTTCAAACAGTAACAAAAATGTAAAAGCTCTCTGCGTGTCCTTTATTTACAATAAAACTCTTATACTGAGAACATGGTTTTCTAAAATAACTTTATAGATACCAACCACATAATCTAGATGGGAATATCTGCCATGCACTATTTTGAGTGCCTTATACATGTGTGCATATATAATAAATAACAATAAAAAGTGTATCAACACAAATGAGTGGCCAAAGATATATACCTATTAACTAAATTATATTCTTAATTTTATATACTTTCAATATAACAGCTAATAGTTTTTTAATTTATAAAAATTTGAAATATAAAATAGATAATCTCCAGTAGCTATTGTGTGGTAAATGATCCAATCATTACACTGAATAAAAAAAGGATTCTAAATTTATGAACTATATGTACTTACACTCTTTATACCATAAAGATAGCAAACCATGCCCCTCCACCCCAAAGCTATAAAACCAAATGCAGCTTCATATTTTAGACAGGCTCCATTACTACAGGATTACTATAATCACCAAACACACATTTATCAAACATTTGTTAAGTCAGAGATTTATATTTAACACTATTGAGGAATACGATGCCATTGTTACAGAATTGCATCCTTTTTCCATCTACTGTTCTTCAAATTCAGTAGCACAACTATTTTCTAACTACTAACATTAATTTATTTTGAACTAGACATTTATATTGTTCAAGAGGTCAAGTGCAAATAGATCATCTAAACTTTTAATATTATGAAAGTTGTCCAATTTCAGCTGAAATTCGTAAGAGTGGTTTAAAGTAAATTTACATGGCAGAAAAAGCAAGTAATGAAATAGTGTGATGTGACACATTTTTTATAATAGTAATTGCTTGTGTTCTTAAAAGAGCTCCCAAGTTTTTAAAGACAAATCCTGCAACAATGAACTAGAGTGATTGTTTTTAAACACAATATTTAAATTATTCCTAGATCTTCTACAGCAAGCAGTAAATATTTAATCCACAGCTTGTTTTAAAAAACCCACAACTTTACACAGACTACCAATATAGAAACAAATGTCCTAGTTTCCCAAATGGCAAAGATATTGCAACAATGCAAATAAAATAATGAATATGTAATAAATACCTCCCGCAGTAGTTTCTGTATGTTTAATTACCATTGTATTTCAGGGAGTACTGTTGTCTGCATCACTCTATCTAACAAAGGAAGGATGTCCCATTGAACAGATTGGTTAATGCTCTGGGGCAACAGATGTCTACTAGAACTGCAGGAGACCAGCAACTGGTGGCCTGCCCATCTTCGGAAAACTTTCAATAGACTTATGCATATGTTCACACAATAGGGCATGTGGTAGAAATGCAAACCTCTTTTTAACCCTTTTATGTGCCCTTTCCCCCTCCCAACTGGTATATGAAGGTCTTTGTAGTGTTTTTTCTTTAGAGAATCCTTGGAGCACACTGGTTCATGGAGTGTACATTGTATGTATTCTTCAACCTAATATCTGAACCCAAAATATAAAACAAAATAGATTAAAAAGTCCATAAAACTGTGTTGGCTAATTTTATAAAACCTAAAAATTACTTTGAAATCACAGAGGCTTTGACTTGATCAGGTTACCACCTGAGAGTAGCCCCAAAGAACTAATGTTATATCCTTCCTTTTAAATCCAGACATTGTCCCAAAGTTATGTTCCTCAGCAAAATGTTTAAAATTTCACCATAATTTAGTAAAATGGGCAAATTCACAAAATACTTTTTGCCAAAAGAAAAATGACTATAGCATATTTGCATGTGATAAAACATAGAAACTCAAGCTCAAGTTACTCAAATCTAGAGTGCTGAAGAGTTCTGTCATTTCCAACCCTAGCAATACATTATTGATGCTCCTTTAAGTTCCTTCCAGAATGTATCAAATTAAATATCCCCCCTTCATGCAATTATTTTTCAGATGTCAATTCTTTTTTTCCCCAGACACCCCAAATTTGGAAATTTTGTGATGTGTATGGCTATTTATTTTGTTTAGAATGCAAACTGACATATGGAAGTGTGAGAATGGTGAAACTTTTCAATCCCTGCAGAGAGTAATCCAAATACTTACATTAGCTGGAATACACAGAGACAGTGGTTTCTTGTAGCAGTTCCAGAAGCAACTCCTTAACACAATTTCAGCTGCAGACTTCCAGGCAAGCAAGCAGAACAATGAATGGTTGAACAGATGGAATGGCAGTGTCTTTGCTTAACCTATTACTGAGTGGAACAACAGCCAATCATAGGCCAGAGAATTTACAATTAGTTGACCAGGCAGATGCAAGGCAACCTCCCCACCCTGCATCAGGTTTGTAGGTTTCTAAGATAAGCAAGTTGATGTCATTCTCAGGGTCTGCCCCAGGCAGCATGTGTATTAAGGAGGGGTGTGCAGTAACAATAGCCCATACAAAGGAGACTAGCAGGCAGCTGCTGTATGAGCGCCAGAGTCATTAGGGAGCAGGCTGCCAACAAGAAACACCTGGCTTGGGCAGACTTCAGCTTTTCCTCATTGTTTCTAATGCATGAAACAAAGAAAGGAATAATTTTTAAGTAGTAAAAATTATAAGTTTCTATAAAAACCAAAACCTAAAGGATATAGCGTAGTCTATTACAAAAATTTGTAGTTGTTGCTGGGAAAGTCACAGCAGTGATTGTGTATATTCTCATTTTCCTGTTAGTAAAATAAATCATCATTGATCTATTGCAACAGGAGGTCTGCTAAGGAGCCAATATAAATACATTCAAATACGTAAATATATTCAAAAGCACTCTATGAATTTCCTGAAACTTTACTTTTATTTATGAACCAGTAAGCCTAAAGAACTTCTTATGCACAAATAAAACCGAATACAATGTTTAAAGTATTTCAGTGGAAAAACTTTTGATAAATGATTAAACTGTAAAAATATAAATTCTAATTTTCAAATGTGGGATTTTTTCTAACTAATGACATTAGAACATTAATAAACTTACAGAAAGGAAAGAGGGACTGTGATAGCACCACCACAATAATAAATTTACTTATTGCAATCACCAATGTTCATGTGTTTGTAAGAAAAAAAAATTGCTCTACAGATTTACACTTGAAGCAGAAATCTCCCTGGTTTCCTATAGTTTGTACAGATGATGAAATATATAAATAAATGTTTTGGAAAAAGTCAGTAGGAAAGTAGGTTTTAGAATTTTTCTTCCTTCTTGTGGAGACAGAATGTTTCTAAGCTAAAAGAAAACGTCCTAAACAAATGTATATTAAAGGACCTACAATTTACTGCATTTAGCAACACGACAACAGCTACATGCTACCTTGGAGGCAAAGGAAACCTTTCTGCACACACCCCAAACTGACCATCTTGGACCTCTAGTTATTGTCAGAAAGGCCAAAAATATGTACAAAGTAGGGATGTTTAATTACATTAAACCAGTCATCGACTACTCAATTAATATATATGGGGGGAAACTGCAGAGCCTAGTGGGGTTAACTCCCATCCCTGGGAGCTAACTCTGCTGCAGCTCTGCCTTTTAAATGTATTAAGAGCTGCTAGGCTCTTAATACATTTAAAAGGCAGAAGCATATTGGGGGGACCGGGCATGAACTAGGAATCAGCAGATTTCCAGCTTGTACCTGGTCCCCACACTATGCCTCTGCCTTTCCTGCCCCTCCTTCCCCCCCCCCAGAGATGGTGCTGGGGGGAAACCAGCTTTTAAGGCTCAGACACTAGTATATTAAACAACTTTCAGTTCTATTCAATGCACAGATAAGCAATACTGAAAAATCAAGCAGAAGCATCTGTTTGTCCATTCTCACAGGCAGAGGAAATCTATTTGAGGCCACTTGCTGTGGTTGATAGAGATCCCATAATATAAATATGCTCTTGTTAGTATAGTTAATTTATTTATGCAAGTTGTATTTGAAGTTTAAATTGTTTCAGGAAAACAAATGAATCCACACAGCCTCACACTATAAGAAAAAAGTTTACCAGATGCCCAGCTTTAAGGATATAAACCAAGTATTATCAAGTGCAAAATTGAACACTGTACGCATTTCTGCACCTAAACCTTCTGGGAACAGCAGCAGATGAATTTACAAAACTGCAAACCAAAAATCCCACAATCTCTTCACACTGTCCATTAAACACCCACTATCATTACTGTTTTGAAGTTTATAATTCTGAGGTAGGAGAAACCTTCTCACTAATTCCTGCCACTGTGAACACAAAGAATGAGAGAAAGCTACCGAAATGCACAGCAGGAAACCTGGTCTCCAGCACTGGATTAAGCTTCTTTGCAAATAGCAAATGAAGGCAGTGATCTGAAAAAGCTAATCAGTCCCTGCTGTGGTATTTAGACTACCTCAGTTGCTGGTATTGGATAATGTTAAGCATATTAAAACATCTGTAGAAGAAACAGGAGCAAGTCTGGTTTACCTAGTCATAGGCACTGACCTTAAATGCAAGCAGCGTCACTTTGCTAGCCATTAGTTCTATCACTGTCAGAGATGCAACAGACCCTATATGTACATGGTGGCATAAATGCTCATTTTGGCAAAAGGAACATAAGATTTAATCAAAGTGCAGGTATGATGTAAGATTTATTGTTCTACACACACAATGCAGATTAGTGCAGGTGGATGACCCAACTTCAATATTAACCTAATATTTAAAGTATCAGAAGTCACCCCTTCACTATTTTTGTGCATAAAAAAACCTTTCCCAATCCCATGCCTTTTTGAAACAAAGGCAACTACTTTAAGTAACTTTTGCTTCATCTCCACGTCAGATTCCACATTACTGGAAAATAGCATTGTGCAACTTTGAGAACGATCAAGACCAAATTAGGTTTTTAAGAGGATATCAAATAGACCTGTAGGCTGAGACTATGTCTACACTACAGAGTTTTTCTGGGCTACCTCTGGTATCCCTGAAAAACTCTGCCACGTCCAGGGAATGCATACTTTTTTCGGAACAGTTTCCAAAAAAGCGGGTGTGTTTTTTTCGGAAACCTTGTATTCCTCATTTTATGAGGAATAAGGGATCTTCCAAAAGAGGAAGTTTTCCCTACATTTGGCCCCATGTAGACAGACTAAATGTCAGAAAAGCCTCTTCCCCCCCCCCAAAAGAGTGGAAAAAGGTAAACAAATTGTGATTCACAATTTGCATATCTTTTTCTGGAAAAAGAACACAGTGTAGACATGGCCTGTATTTTGAGTAAGCCAGTGTAAACTAATTTTTCAAACCAGTCTCGACAATTTTCTCTCCTGAATAATTTTCTCAAAACTTTCTTAAAATAAATTGGAAATTCTCAAGATTTAAGAGATGTCAGAACCATTTTATCAAATCATACTCACACTGACATAAGGACATTCATATTAGGATTTTAATCAGTACATTAGATTTCCTACTGGGAACAACAAGGGCAACAAAGAAACCTTAGCAGGAAACAATGAAGATCTGTGTCACATCTGTGACAGGCTATAATGGCATTACTAGAAAGTACACACAGCAGAAGAACAAAGAAAGCTCTACTTCTGCTACTAAAACCTTCAGATACAGCAAACTGACCGGGCTAACCACTTCCCACTGCTATATTTAAAATACAATATGGAAAATTAATTGAGTATAGCTAGTCATTGAAATGCAGCATGCATAGTGGTTCCTCAGACTTCTAGCATCTTGCCCATCTGGAGAGGCCAGTGATTCTATTTTTTTGCTCTTTACAAAGACCAGAAATTGTATCAAAGCTCACAATTAAGTCCTAGAACTACTTTATTTAAACAATTACACTATCACACAAAAAACATAAGATAGTTACAAACAACCTAGCCCTGACTAACTTTGGAGAACATCAGGATGAAAGGAGATTTCAGAGTAGCACACAAAAAGATAAGGGGGAGAATACTACAGAGTCCTGGAGGAAACACAGCCAGGGGAGGGAGAAGAAACTGTGTGGTAAGATGAAAATGATACATAGAGGGGGAGCTGGAGCAGCTTGGAAAACTTAAAGGCTGAGTGTAGACTGGCAAGTTTTTGCACAAAAGCAACAGCTTTTGCACAAAAACTTGCCAGCTGTCTACACTGGCCACTTGAATTTGCGCAAGAACACGGACGATCTAATGCAGTGGTCCCCAACCTTTTGAGGTTGTCGGGCGCCAGGGGGCGTGGCCGTTTGCCCGCTGGGAGCCCGGGGGCGGGCCCCCCCCCTTGCTGCGCGCCCGGGGGCGGGGCCCCCTCCAAGGCGCCCGCCCCCACCAAGTGCCGCACGCCCGACGCTCCCCCCGCCAAGCGCGCTCCCCCCGCAAGCGCCCATGCGCCATGTGCCTGGGGCCAGGCCAGCCCTGAGCACCTGGCGGGCGCATTGAAATGCGCCCGCGGGCACCGTGTTGGGGACCACGGATCTAATGTATGATCGTCAGTGTTCTTGCATAAATACAATGATGCTCCCGCTAGGGAAAAAGCCCTCTTGCACAAATGCTTTTGTGCAAAAGGGCCAGTGTAGACAACTCGGAACTGTTTTGCGCAAAAAAGCCCCGATGGCAAAAATAGCGATCAGGGCTTTTTTGCGCAAAACCGTCTATATTGGCCACAGATGCTTTTGCGCAAAAGCATTCGTGCCAATCTAGATGCTCTTTTCCGAAAATGCTTTTAACGGAAAAACTTTTCAGTTAAAAGCATTTGCGGAAAATCATGCCAGTCTAGACACAGCCAAACAGTATCAGAATGACCAAATAGGTGAAGTTATCACTTATCAGGATACATCAGTACTATAGAAAATGTCCAGCACAAACTTCTAGTTCTAGCAAAATGCTGGTTATTTCAAAACATGCTGAAAACAAAAGCTTACTTAAAATGGAATTATCCTAATTCAAAATGCACAGAAGTCACAGTCCTCCAGTAATTTTAACCTGCCAAAAGCATTGCTGTAGCAAAATACTAGAAACAATTTGATTTATCCCAACGTTGTTTCCTTTTGTTGCACAATCCTGTACCAAAGTCAGTGTAATAAACAAAAATACAATTCTGTTTCTGCAAGAATACATTTTCTAAGAAAAGTTGAGTATATGTCATACACATAAAGAGAGACAAGCAATAAGATTTTTATTAGCATTCATACTTCAGACAATTCTGACTATTGTTGCATTACAAAAATATCTATATACAGTAAAACTGCAGTGGTCTGGCACCCAATGGCCCGGCACTCTTGATGGTCCGGCACCATCTGGAACCCGGAAATGCTCCGGGCAGCTGGACAATTGGAGCTGCTCTGCCCCGGCTTCCCCGGTTCAGCCACTGCTGAAACTGACCAGCAGCTGACTCGGGGAAGCTGGGGGCAGAGCAGCTCTGCCCCAGGCTTCCCTGAATCAGCCGCTGGTCAGTTTCAGCAGCAGCTGACTTGGGGAAGTCTGGGGCAGAGCAGCTGGGGTGCTGCCAGGTTGGTCCCGCAGCTCCGAGAGGCGCATCACCCCAATCCACCCCAGACACCTCATAGCCCCCCCTTCCGATAGTCCGGCATATCTGATAATCCAGCACCCCCTCGGTCCTAAAGGTGCCGGATTATCGGAAGTTTACTGTATTTTACGCTGCACATGGCAGCGTCAGAAAAGGACCTTTAATTCCTAAAATTAGGAGTTGGCATAAGAACATAAGAATGGACGTACTGGGTCAGACCAAAGGTCCATCTAGCCCAGTAGCCTGTCTGCCGACAGTGACCAGCACCAGAGAGGGTGGACTGAAGACCATGCTCAGCGATTCGTCTCCTGCCATCCTTCTCCAGCCTCTTACAAACAGAGGCCAGGGACACCACTTCTATCCCCTAGCTAATAGCCTTTTATGGACCTAACCTCCATGAAATTATCTAGCTTCTCTTTAAACTCTGTTATAGTCCTAGCCTTCACAGCCTCCTCTGGCAAGGAGTTCCGATTGACTACACGCTGTGTGAAGAAGAACTTTCTTTTATTAGTTCTAAACCTGCTACCCATTAATTTCATTTGGTGTCCTCTAGTTCTTCTATTTAGCAATCTGCTAAAGTGTTTGTTGGTCACTAATCAATACCTGAATAGGTGCAAAATATTCAAAGCTATCAGGTGAGGCCTGTTCTTGACCAAGAAAAGTGATTTTGCATAGATTACACTTATAGGAAAGTTCAATAAATTAAATATATGTAATAGAATTTTTTATTAATGTACTTGCAAAAAGGAAGTAAAAACAGTTTTAAATTTGTAGGATTTCAACTTCAAACATTATTCATTTTATTCAATAACTACCATACATAATACATTTTAATCAGAAATTCTTAAAGCTTCCATTACTCTTTTCGTAACTAATTTGAATTATTTTATGATTTGTAACAGTAAAAATTTTCTTTGCACTAAAATGACAGTTATATAGGTGACTCAATTTTTTAGGAAATTTTTTTTATGAACTCTAATCATAATAGGCATGACTTTTTTCTGATGAAAAACAAAAATAATTATTTCAAGGTAACCACTAACTACCCAATTCTGTGACAAAGATAAGCACTAATTTTCCCTATGCAAAGAGGAAGTGAAATTGTAATTTCCAAACTATTTGTAAGAAAAAAAAACACACAATTCTTATAAAAACTGCAATACCAGAACTATCAGTTCTAAATATTCTGATTCTTACATTGGCTAATGCAGCAAGATTCACAAGGAACAGTCAATTTACCCTCTCTAGGCCAGTCAGTCTTTCTTCAAAATGTCATCTAAATAATTTCAGCTGCTTATTCCTAAATTCAGAGACATTTCTTTTACTTGTGGTAAACATATTAAAGGATTTTAAGCGCCTACAAAATCCATAGTTTGAATTAAAACAAAGTAGAAAGGAATATTTTTGCTCTGGAGAGAAGACTCATCCATTTCTACGCATGTAACTTAGTAAGACATGGATATGTATCACTGTAGGCCATCAGTATGAAAGAATCCACAAATATTAAGTGACCATTGGGTTCCAGGAAAGACCTATCATGGTACACTAAATCTTTGTGATCAATGGGTATATCTGCAATTAAGAAACCCATGGCTGGCCTATGCCTGGTGACTCATGCTCACAGAGCCAGGGCTATGGGGTTGTTTAACTGTGGTGTACACTGCCGAGCTTGACCTTGAGCTCAGGGTTTAGGACTGTTATGGGTCCTTCCCTGACCTGGGTCGGCCCGCCGTCTAGGTCCTCTTTCCTCAGGTCTGTAAGTCCTTTCTCCCCTCTTAGTGGCTAGCAACGCTCCGGCACCGGCCGCGGTGGAAAGGGGACCTGGGCCCACCCTCTCTCCAGGTCCCAGGTCAGGACCCTAAGAACAGGCGTCACTGACGCCCTTCTCGACCTCGGGGTGGGGGTCAATGCCACAACTCACCAGCCTTTGGGTCCTCCTTGGTCCCGTCCTGCGCTGCTTCCTTTCCTCGGGCCGTCCGCCATCTGGCTCTCCCAATCCCTGGGTCCTGCGGTTGTTTTTACCCAGTCCGGGCGGGCCAGTGCCGCCCTTCCGCCGGACTCTCCTGGCCCTGGGATCCACCGGGCGTTCTGGCCCCCGCATCGCCCCCGAGTTTGCCAGTGCCACTGCTAGGGCCGCAAGCCCAAATAGGTTGGCGCAGACAATCCCCGGCGCCTCTCTGGCCTCGGTCCCGGTTCCCACTCCTTTTGAGGCGTGAAGCCTCCCTTTTCAAAGCTGACTCCTGTTTCCTGCGACACCAGTGCATGCGCTTCACGGCTCTTCCTCCTCTCCTCCAGCGCGCCCGCTGGGGAAACTCTAGCACCTGCGCAGGTGGCCGCCGCCAAGCAGGATCGACAGCCTCTTGTTTTCCATGGCACCGGGGCCGTCCTCCGCACGTGTGCGGGGTGCGGGGCTTGCCTTTCTGGCCCCTGCCACCCCATTACAAGGACCCAGTAAGGTGGAAGGATCCTAGAGCTCAGGTTGCAGTCAGAGCCTGGAAGTCAACACTGCAATTAAACATATCTGCAGCCTAGTCCAAGGAGACTGAAACATCTGGCATAGGCCAGTCATGGGTTTTTAATTGCAATGTGGAGATAGACTAAGATGCCCAAACTGTTGCGCAATATAATATTTGTATTAATGAGATCAGAAAACAACATAAATATAATTTATCCTCACTGTTTTTGGGTATAAACATAGCTTCCTTGAATGTTTGTTTAGGTCCTAACCATGCAAGCTGTTCATTGCAGGAACAATGCTATGCCCATGTGCAGAGCCATCACTACCACAGTCGATCTTCTGGAGTTCGATTTAGCAGGTCTGCTAAAGACCTGCTATATCAAACTCAAAGGGTACCCCTGCTGGTGCCAGTATTCCTGCTACTCATCAGTAGTAAGAGAAGCGGATGGGAACATCAACTTCCTGCTGTGTGGATGCTGTGGAAATGAGATTTAAGATGGAGTTGCGTATCTTAATTCAACCTTCTGCTGTAGTGTAGACCAAACCTCAGGGTCTAAATAACTGCCTAACCATCTCTAAAGAAGCATTCTGCCGTGAGAAAATTTTAAGAAATAGTTTGACAGCCTACATCCCAAATCACTCTGGAACATCTTCAAGTTCTGCCAAAAAAAATAATTAACATCATCAAGGCTTTATATGAAGGTGCAGTCTGCACAGTTATATAGACTTAAATAAATCATTTCTTAGAGACAATTGCATCAAACAAGCATATATTGTCCCTGTTTGGCAATGGCATTGATTTCATTACATGAAAAAAATATAGAGCAATAGAACACAGGCTTCACTTGGTTCAACAATAATAAACTAGAAATCAGCATAATATATATCTTCTAAGTGACAGATAAACAACTGGCATTGCAGAAAGATAGGATTAATAATCAGTTATGAAAAAACAAATGAATGAAAACCCCAATAGCTCCCAAACTCAAACATTACAAGGAGTTCATTCACATATCTTGCAGTAATGTACAATAGAATGGAGATATCCAGAAAGAAATGTGCATTGGCAAGGTGGCAACTCATTCACCAGTTTAAACAGGATTTGTAAATTTTTAAATGACCAATTTGAAGATAAAACTACAAATTTTAACTCATATTTTATTTATATATCTTAGCATAGGAATCTGAAAACTGAAAATCCAAAGGGATACTAAAATATAAATGCCATCAAAAAGCAAATGCTTCAGTGAAATCCTAGGTAATGTACGGAATAATTTGTAGCAAATGCAAAGATTGTCAGAGTTCTACAATGCCTTAGCTCTAAAGATATCCAGAAAAAGATTAAAACAACAGGGACACGTATTGAGAACAAAGCCAGAGGGTCTGCCATGGCAGATATTCTGCTGGGCAGCAGTGATAGCTCTGGGGGTCTCCAGGACTGAGTCACCTTATTATTCACTGGAGGGAGGGCAAAGGGAAACATGCTCCTGCTTACCCCGCTGTCAGCTCCCTGACACCACCAACCTGTTAGCTAGACAATGCACTTGTCTCTGACCTCCTTTGAAGTGTTCCCATTTAGTGTCTAGTACCTTGTGCACTGAACATACACAGAAATGCCGGGTCTGCTATCCACAAGGCAACATTGTACACATCAGCTTGTATGATTTAATACAGCACCAGCACCTGATTTAATTCCCAACCATGAACTACAGTTATAAGTGAAAACAACAAGGTTATCATCAAAGATTCAAGAGACAGTGGGTGATGATAATGGAAATAGATGTTACATACACAAATGAAACGTTTTCTAGAAACTAAACTTTAGATGGAGTTTAACCTGTTAAATTAAGCAATTTATCTCACCCCAAAATGTCCTCTGCAGTGTTTCAACCAAGACTGGGCATGTGACGATGAATGTAAATAAGCTGCATAAGTGCAGGATGATGGAGGTGTCTTCTTTGCTCCACAAACAGTCTAACAAAAACAGTCCCCAAACCTTGTCTTTAAAGTATAGCCAAGATAAGGTTCTCCTCCCCTGCTGTGAACAACAGAGATAGATGAATAAAACATCTGTTGTCTGACAGAAAACCTGTCTGTCAACTCTGCCTTGATATAAACTTTTAAATAGTTTCAAAATATGTATTTTATACACACGCCTTATATAGAACCTGTACAGATACTTCACAACAATATGAATGACCACTATGACCTTAGCTTGCACTTAACTACCACCATGATATTCAGTATTGAACTACAATGTGCATATCAGAATCAGGACATTCCTGTAATCTCCCTTGCCAGATGGGTCACAACAACAAAAGGAATATGCACAAGAGTATGAATGAAAAAAATCTCTATCAAATGCCACTCACAGGGGAAAAGTAGGGAACTTAACAACATATCAGATATGCAAAGAGTAGCCCAGGACAGGAAAAAATGGCAGAGCTTTGCTCATGTCCTAAGCAATATCTGACTGCTTGAAATAAGATAAATTAAATAAATGGTGAAACCTAGCTCAACTGAAAACTATGGGTACCTTTACACTGCAGTGGGAGATTTAATTTCCAGCTGTGATAGACAGATGTGTTAAACCAAGGAGGTTTAACGATAGTTCGAATTAGGAGCTTTAATTCGAACTACCTAGTCCATGCCGCGTGTAGCCACGGGCAGGTAGTTCGAACTATGGGCATTTAAAAATGGTGCTCGCCCGGAAACATGCAAATGAAGCCCGGAATATTTAAATCCCGGGCTTCATTTGCAAGTTCGAATACCTACATTAGCCACCCTAGTTCAAACTAGGGTGGCAGTGTAGACATACCCACAGTGACTGCAATGGGGCCAGATTTTCATCCAAAATGTTGCAATGAAACCACTAAGTAACGGTAATTGTATCAAAGTGAAACTGAACATAACCTTTGAAACAGAGCTTTCATTTCAACTGAATCAAAGGATACAGTCAAAGGATACAGTCAACTTTAAAAATTGTGGTCTGAAATTCTTACCTTCTATGTATAGCAATAATGCCTAAAATTGCTAACACTGAAAGAGATTAGAGAAAAACGGTTCTTCCTTTTACTTTACTTTCTGCACTCTGTGTATAATTGGTTTCACCATTTCCACTATTTAGTTACTTAGATCTTGGTCCTGTAACTGAACTTGCATGGGTTCCTGTACCCACCTGATTGCTCTCTTGACTTCAGTAGGTCTTCATGTGGGCATTAAAGTCGTCCTGTGAGGATCCAATTGTAGGAACAGGACCTTAGGAAATGTTCCCTGCTTGCATGAGACTTTCCCACAATGACAAGAGAGATTTATTTAAAAAAGGAAACCGTTACAGTAAAATTCAAAAGTTGTCAGTGGGACTCAGAGGCAGGTACAACAACTTTTAACTTTTTTTTTTTTCCAATTGATCAAGTTTCAAACTGATATGTCCCCTCAAAGGACAAAAATTAACTAAGTGGCACACAACATCTCATTGTTACACGCCACAAGAATATTTATTTAGATTTCCATATTTTAACCAGTTGTTTTTAACACTTAAAAAAACACTAATGCAGATATCTACTGAGTAACTATTCTCACAGATGTCAGTATAGCAAACTTCCCTGTGTATTTCTAAATCACCTAAAAAGATGTGTATCAAAGCATTGCCTGAATATATTTGACTAAAGAAAGTCAGAGATGTTAAATGACCTTACTGCTTAAGAATTTACACTTCAAACACCACTTTCTAGAAAACATTCTTTCACTGATGAATGTGATGTGCTGATCTTTTCCTTTTTTCAGAATGAATCACATGAACAATCTGTATACTTTCTGCACATGGGAAACCTGAAGTGCCTGTAATTAACTTTCCTTGTGACAATATTTGGTAATCAACCAACATCTACAACTGTACAGAGTATAACTATCATGCTTAACAGAATGCTTTTATCTTTCTATCAAAAGAAAAACCAACATTTTGTGTGTGAGATTAATGTACTCACTTGATCCTACTTACTTACTTACTGCCCGTTACGCCAATGGCGCATAGGGCAGCAACAAAGTCCTTCCACTTCTGTCGGTCGCAGGCCAAAGCGCCTATTCCCCAAGTGTGATGATGGTCTTTTAATTCTTGTTCTACCGTTCGGCGCCAGGTTGTTTTTGGTCTTCCTCTCTTTCTCTTCCCATCTGGTTTCCAGTGGAGTTCAATTTTCGTAATAGATCCGTCTTCTCTTCGTAACACATGACCTATCCATCACCAGCGTCTTTTCATAATTATAGTGGCCATGTCTTCTTGCTTACACTGAGACAGTAGGTCTTCGTTGGAAATTTTATTTGGCCAAAATATCCTGATTATTCTTCTAAGATTCTTGGTATGGAATGTAGACAATTTAGTAAGGTCTCGTTGTATCATGCACCAACATTCTGCTCCATAGAGAAGCACTGGGAGAACACAGCTGTTATATAGTTTCAGCTTGGTGCGCACGCTGTACTTTGAGGATTTCCAGATGTTATTCATACTAATAAAGGCATTTCGTGCTTTACTCAGTCTATTCTGAATGTCTTGCTTACTTCCACCATCTGGGGTGATGATACTACCCAAATATACAAATCTATCAGTAAAAGGAAGATCGTTGTTATTGATCTTGATGGGGGTTTGTATTGTAGTGTTCAGAGTCATGACTTCTTACTTCTTCTGGTTTATCTTAAGGCCAACTTGTGAACTATACTTATTTAATTTATCTGTTTTATCTTGCATATGCCAATGAGTGTGAGAAAGAAGTGCCAAGTCGTCGGCAAAATCCAGATCTTCAAGTGAAGAGAAAAGCGTCCATCTAATGCCGGTATGCCCCTCCTCAGTCGTACGTCGCATCACCCAGTCAATAACAAGATTGAAGAGCAGTGGCAACATTACGCAACCTTGACGAACTCCGGTCTTGACTTCAAACCATATATCGCTTCCTCCAACGCAACAGGTCGAAGGGTAGAGACCAGACGAAGTGTGGTCCCTGGTCCTCCAGGTTGGGGGTTTGGCACAGGGCTAACCACCCTGTCCTAGGAAACAGTTGGGGTTACGGAAACAGCAACAAAGAAAACTTTCACGAACAGGTGTGATGGATCCTTAGGGTCTCCTCAAGGGGTGAATGTCAGTGGTGAAGCCACTTTATGGAAGCCACTGACAGGATGATAGAGGTTTTGAACACCAAAACAAAGACAAAGTTAGGATTTTGGAATGTTCGTACGATGTACCAGATAGGCAAGCTGGCGCAAGTAACAGCAGAGATGCGTCGTTACAGCTTGCATATTTTGGGCATTAGTGAGAACAGATGGACTGGATCTGGCAGAATGACAACATTAACCGGGGAGACAGTTCTATATTCGGGAAGAGAGGACAATCAGCATGAAGAAGGAGTAGCCATCATTTTGAGAAAAGGAATTGAAAAGTGTCTGATAGAATGGAAACCTGTCAACAGCAGATTGATGAAAGTGAGAATGAAGGGGAAGTATGTAAATATGACCATCATCCAATGCTATAGCCCAACCAATGACAGCGATGATGAAGTGAAAGATCTCTTTTATGAGCAGCTAGAGATAGAAGTCAAGTCATCTCCTCGACATGACGTGATGATTATCATGGGTGATTTAAATGCAAAAGTTGGGAGTGACAACACCAACAACAAGCGTGCAATGGGAATACATGGATGTGGGATAAAGAATGAGAATGGAGAAAGGCTGGTTGAGTTCTGTGACACCAACAACTTGGTTGTTGGAGGTACTTTGTTCGCATACCGTGACATCCATAAATTGACATGGTATTCGCCCAATGATAGAGACAAAAACCAGATAGATCATCTGCTCATTAATGGAATGTGGAGGAGATCATTGCTGGATGTGAGAGTGAAACGTGGGGCTGATGCTGGAAGTGACCATCAATTGGTAATTGCAATGGTGAGACTTAAACTCCGGAAGGCACGGAACAAACCCCATATACAACCAAGATTTGATATCCAAAAATTACAGGACCCACGCATAAAATACAGCTTTGTCACACAAGTAAAAAATAGATTTCAAGTGCTGCAGGATTTAGTTACAGAAAGTAATGTTGGTAACATCAATACAGTCTATAATAATATAAAGACTGCATACCATCAGAGTGCTGAAGAATGCTTGGGCTATAAGGAGAAGAGAAAATCTAAGCAATGGATCCAACCAGACACTTGGAAAGTTATAGAGGAGAGACGTAAATTGAAGTCTCAGATGATTAGCACTCGATCAGCAAGATTACAAGAACGTTATAAACAACAGTATAATGAGGCCAATAAGATAGTTAAGAGAATGGTACGTGCTGATCGCCGTGCTTTTGTCGACGACCTCGCAAAAGAGGCAGAAAGTGCTGCGGCTCGAGGAGAACAAGGACAACTATATAGAATTACTAAGCAAGTGTGTGGTAAGTATCATTCCATAGTCAGCCCACCTATTAAGGATAAGCAAGGAAAATTGCTCACAACACTTGATCCTATGAAGTCCTAAATGACTTTGATCCTGCCTATCAGAGGCACCACCTAAGTCATACCATTGCAGTTGCCAGCCTGGGCTGGAATTACCTCAGAGACAGCTTCCAAGCAACAGATTCTCCACAAGGGGCTTTCAACTTTGAAATTTACCTTCACTCTTGAAGTGAAACAGCCAAAGCATGCAACAAAGTCCATCTCTTTACCAGGAGCACCATTTCAGATTTTGGTGTTGGGGGGGCACCTCTGCATGATGGGAGCGGGGGAGGAGCAGATGAGGACAGTGGGTTCAACAGTGATACTGAGCATGCTCAATACAAGCCAAGCAGCAAATGGCGGGGAGTGGGGGGATTCCATTCGCCCTCCTCTCACACTCACACAATCTCTTTCTAGGGCTACTAAGGCACTGAAAACTCCAGGTTTTTTTTGAAGGTAACTTAGCAATTAGAGGACAGGAAACCTGTATCAAATTCCTATATAAAAGAAAGAAAATTTAAATAAATATTAGACATCCCCCTCAGCTCTAATATTAACATACTTTGAATAGGAATCTAAAAGAATAGTCAAGTTGACTACTTGCATTCCTTCCTCCCCAACCTCTTTATCAGAGGAAACAAGGGTGGAGGGGGAGAAGCAGGAGCTGATGCTGAGGGGAAGCCGGTTTAAAAGCCCATTCCTCCCCAGCACCATTTCCACTGTGCGGGGAGGAGGGGAAAGGCAGAGGTACAATGGTCAAGTCCCAGCTCACGCCAGGTCCTGGACCTACCCCCACTGCAGCTCTGCCGTTTAAATATAGTAGGAGCTGGGCTGCCTGCATGCCCAGCTCCTACTACATTTAAACTGCAGAGCTGCAGCGGTTCCTTATCGACTAATCATGTACTCGATACAAACTATATTGATTATATCAGTGTTTCTCAAACTGTGCTCTGCAGAGCGCCAGGGCTCCGCGAGACTTCTCCAGGGGCTTCGCGAGGTTGACAAACTGGAAACATTGATAGGTATAACACATACAATCAGTGGACTGCTGGGGCTCAGAATAAATTTTTACGCATGTAAAGGGCTCCGGAGCCCAAAAAGTTTGAGAACTGCTAGATTATATGATTAGACATTTACTCGCTATTTAACATCCTTAGTTCTGATATCTTGTGGCAAGTCACTTAAAGGACACTCGTTAATCTTAACACTTTAATATACAGTCATTCTTTCTTACTAACTGCAGAGATAGAGACTGCCAAGACTTCTGGGCTCTATCTCTGCTCTGAAACTGGAGTATGGTTTAGTGAGTTACAGCAGGGGGCAGATACCTTTGGGCTCTATATAATATCACAATGGCCATACTGGATCAGATCAATGGTCCATCTAGCCCAGTATCCGGTCTTCCAACAGTGGCCAATGCAAGGTGCTTCAGAAGGCATCAACAGAAGAGTCAATCATCAAATGATCCATCCCCTGTTGCCGACTCCCAGCTTCTTACAAACAGAAGATAGACTCACAATTCCGGCCCATTCTGGCTAGTAGTCATTGATGGGCCTATCCTCCCTGAACTTATTTTGTTCTTATTGGAATCCTGTTACAGTTTGGACCTTTCCATCATCTCCTGGCAAGGAGTTCCATGGGCTGACTGTGAAGAAATAATTTGTTTTGAATAGGATGCCAATAAATTTAATTTAATTATTGCGCTATGCTAGCGAAGGAGTAAATAACATTTTCTTATTCTATTTTTCCATATGATTCATGATTTTTCCTCATCCTTTAGTCATTTCTTTTCTAAGATGACAAGTCCCAGTTTTGTTAAATCTCTCTCTATGGAAACTGTTCCTTACCCCTAATCATTTCTGTTGCCCTTTCTTGTACCTTTTCCAAATCCAATAAATATTTTTAGATGGGGTGACCAAATCTGCATATAGTATTCATGATGTGGGTATACTATGACTTTATATAGAGGCAATATCATATTTTCTGTCTTATCTATTCCTTTCCTAATGATTCCCAATATTCTGTTAGGTTTTAGACTGCCAATGCACATTCAGCAGATGTTTTCAGGGAACTATCCACAAATATTCCAACATCTCTTTCTTGAATGCTAACAGCTAATTTAGACCCCATCATTTTTGTATGTATAGTTGGGATTATATTTTTCCATATATAGTATTACAGTAGTACAGTAGACTTCAAATAATCCTGCACCTTTGGGAGCTAGGTGGTGCCAGATTATTGGATATGCCGGAGTACCAGGAGGTACTATAAGGGGCATATTCCCAACCCAATCCCCGTTTCCCCCTTATGCTCAGGTCCTGGAGTCGCCGGTACAGCCACGCGTCTCCCTCCCGGCGCTGGGGCACGGGCACTGGCTTTTCAATGAGCTGGCTGGGACGCCGGGTGCAACCTAAATCCCTTCCCCTCCCCTTCCCCAGAGCCAAACACCTCCCATCCCTGCTGTCACCCAATCCCCCTTCTCCCCCAACCTTATGTCCAGGTCCCAAAGCAGCTGTCTGTGGTCAGTGGCCGGCTGCTAGCACATGCAGGCTGAACACTGTGTGCTGGGGACCGTGAGCGGGACAGCGTGGGACGTGAGCGCATATGTGGCTCTCAGCGGCCCAGCCATGAGAGTGGCTGATCTGAGCAGTTCCGGGTTCCAGCTGATGCCAAACTATCAGGAGTGCCGGACAACTGGATGCCAGACTACTGGAGTTTTACTGTACATTACTTTGCATTTCTAACCACTGAATTCCATCTGCCCTTGTGTTGTCCAATCACTCATTTTTGGGAGATCCCCTTATAACTCTTTGCAATCAGTTTTGAACTTAACTGTTTTGAGTAATTTTGTAGTATCTGCAAATTTTGCCACCTCACTATTTACCCCCTTTTCAAGAACGTTTAACAGTACTAGTCCAAATGTAAATCCCAGCAACACAACATCACAACATTCATTCCTACTCTCCCCCCCACCCTTATTTTTTAAGTGGTGTATCCAGCAATGTTTTCCTGATGATCTAATGATCCTTCAATTACTTGAATGACCAGTCTTGTGTTTAGGGATGTTAGACATAGTGTAACTGAATAGTCGCATAACTGCATGAAATTTTAGTGGTTACATGACTATTCGACAGTCCCTGAAGGCAGGGCCAGCAGCCAGGGTGCTCCGGCCTCACTCCTGGGGAACCCCTTGCCATCCCACGCTGCTGCCTCTGTATCAGAGGCAGCAGCATGGGGTGGCAGGCAGGAGCCAGTCTGCAAGGGCAGCAGATTTAAAAACCAGCTCCCTACATAGACTGTCTCACCTACCACTCCATACTGCTGCCTCTGATACCGAGAAAGCAGCACAGGGTGGCAGCAGCCCCTATCTGTGGGGTGCCTGAGCTCCCCACGGACAAAGGCTGCTCCGCAGCAGCAGCCCTTGTCTGTGGGGAGCTTGGACCCCTTCACAGACTTAGGATGCTTCCGTGGAGCAGCTTCTCTCTGCAGCAAGCCCGGGTTCACCATCACCAATGCTGAGAGAGGCAGCAGCTTGGGGAGGATGCAGGCGGCACCGGAGCCAGTGCTGAGGGGAACTGACTTTTAAGCCGGCTCCCCCTAAGCACTGACTTCTGCCTGGCCCTCTCCTCCCTGCTGCCTGTGTCCGCGGCGCTGGCACATGCACAGAGCAGGCTTAAAAGCCAGCTTCTCATGTGTATCAGCTCCTGCATGCCCCTCCTCACCCTCTGCTCTGCTGCCCCTCAATCAGAGGCAGCAGCACAGGGTGAGGGAGGAAGGGGAGGCTGCAGAGAAGTAACCACACAGGCACTGCCTCCTGCCTCCCCCCTTGCTGTCTCTGATACAGAGGCAGCAAGGGGGGTGGGAATGTGTGTAGTCAACTTAACAGTTAATCATGTCATCTACACATTGACATCCCTACTTTTGTTATTCTTAATCACCTGCCTCCCTCTTCTTATAACAAACTCCATGCCTCAAAGGCAAAGCTGCAAGCAGCTCAAACTCTGTTGCATTTAGGAACTGCCTTTGGAGCCAGAACATGCAGCTTTAAGTATCAAATCCAGGGGTTCAAACTTTGAGGGGTACTATTGCCTCTCCAATTCCACCAAATAGCACCCTTGCTCTTTATCCAGACTTTTGGGGAGAGAAAAGGCCCAAAAAAGTTTGGGTGTGTGGGGAGGTACCGTAAGGATGTTGCCTGAGTTTGATTATTTTCTCTGATTTGTTATTTTTGGCAAGATGCTGGGACTTCTTATATAATTTTAAAAGTATGACAAGCTCCCAGATCTGAAATTATGTGGGTTTCTCTTCATGTCCCCACACCACTTAGTTCTAAACTAAATAAAATATATTGAGCCTTTAAAAAAGACATCTAACAATGTATTTAGCGCTCATTTAGATACATATTTTGTTTGGATTTACTGTATCCATAGAATACAAAGATCTCCAAGAAGTCTTCAAAGTCAAGATCAGACACAGCATTCCTGATATTTTTAACAAACAGAATAAAAATGTCTTTATTTTTTAAAATCTAATAAATCATAAGCAGTACCACCTACTGATTGTTCTTCTCCCAACTTCAAAATTCTCTGATTTGTTTTTAGTTGAATTTCCTGATGATTACTCAGGTTCAGCCTAATGAGAATTTTTATAAAAAATGGGCAAGCAGACTAGGTTCTAGGTGTGAAAAAAGTACATTTTTCCTTGAGAATATTAGTTCACACCTCTTGCTCTAAACTCAAATTCTTACTTTTAAAAGTTCAAACTTCTCATGTAGTTTAATCTTCTGACAATGACAAATGCATGTGACATGTCTGAATGTTCAGTTCAGAAATGGCAAAGTTATTAACATTCAGATGTATTAACGCTTTTAGCAACATAAAATTTTAACATCCATAATTAAATGCAAGATAACTTTCCATGTAGCTGTTCTCATTTTAGTTGATATATCAATCCTTACTTAGTGTTCAGTAGAAGCTTTTTGGTTTAAAGATTGGAATGCAAATTGTTTTCATTTACAATCCCGAACAAATGAAAAAGGTTTGCACTTTGCTCCGTGAACTTATATACAGACAAACAATTTAACAGCATGTGCAAATGGGAAGTGAAAAGGAAGAAGGATAAATAGATGAAGTTAGCCACTGGTGATACAAGTAGTTTTCTACAAGGTTCCTTCTTGATAGATATCCATCAGGATGATCTGGATGGTGCTTGGTCCTGCCATTTGAGCACAGGAGTAAGGATGTTAAAATGTTGTAGAGGCAGCAAGGGGGAGGGGAGATCACAGAAAGCACGGGACAAGCAGGGACTACTTGAGTCCCTGCTTGTCCCATGTTCCTTGCAGCACTTCTGCTTTTGAAATGTACAAGAGCCCTACAAGGGTTCAAAAGTAGAAACACCCACAGTGGGAACCGGCATGAGTGGGGACTGAAGCAGTTCTCACTTGCACCGTTTCCCGCTGTGTCTCTGCCTCCCCTACTCCTCACAGAGACGGTGCTAGGGGAACCCGCTGTACCATTTCCCTCCAGCACTGGCGCCTGCTCCCTCTCTGTTGCTGCCTCTCTCATAGAGGCAGTAAAGGGGGGAGGGAGCAACATGTCAATTAGTCACTTACATCCCTACCGGGGCCTGGACCTGATGATCTCTCAAGGTCCCTTCCAATTCTATGATTCTCGCTCTACAGTCCAGGGAACCACAATGTGCTCAATCTGTACCATGCTGGCATCTGTTATTTAATGAGTTATTCTAGCCACTGACTAAGTCTCACTACAGCCTAGGAGAAGTAATCAGCTTAGGAAAACTGACCATAAAAGACCACACACAGCCTTAAGGCCCGTAGTCTGGAACTAAGTATATACAGCCGGTCCCTGACTTATGAACACCTTAACTTATGACGATCCTCACTTACGACCAACCTCGCAGTAGCACGTTGTGTTTGCGTGTCTGTGGTCAGGCAGCGTGTTTACGTTTCATTCCCTCATATACATATCTTGCCCTTGCTGTATTTTCAGTGTTTGCTTGTGGCCATCATGGCAAGTAACAGGAAAAGGGCTAGTGATAAGGGTGGTGAGAAAAGAAAGAGAAAAACTATTAATTTGTGTGACGAGGCGGGCCGCCTCCTCCCCATGGACGCAAGCCCGCCCCGCGCTGAACCCGCGGTAGCCCTGACACTCCTGGGAACCACCCAGGGAGCGGAGGTAAATTGCCGCGCCTGTTCCGCCGCCGCGGCTCAGCTGGCGAGCGGCGTGCGGGAAACATGGCTGGCTGAGGAGTGGGGATATGAGAAGGGGGCAGAGTAACCAGGGCGGCGCCTGACGTTATCAGGACCCGACGCCGGCGCAGGCCCTTTGAAAAGCCCCATGGAGCCGGGGGCAGAAGGGGGAGGAGAGTGGAGTGGAGCGGGGAGTGAAAGTGAAAGGAGAGGAACCAAAAGCGAAAGGAGCAGGGTGGAGGGAGATAGGAATAGCACCAGAGGAGTAGGTGGAGGCAGCACAGGAAGGTGGAGATCACGGAGGTACTAGCTAGGGGGTAGGAAGGAGCCCAGGGCGGGCAAGACCCGGCGAGCTGGTGCGTTTCGGGCAGGCGCCCCACCAGCAGGACAGGTCTCCGTGCACCTGTCCTCAGGGCCCTGGGTTGGGGTCCGAGAGAGAGGGTGGGCCCGGACCCCCCTACCCCACCTTGGGGAACTACCATCCAGGAATAGCCAGAGAACTAGAGAAAACAGAGAGAGGGACCGGACTCCCCTGTTACAATTTGGAACAGAAAATAGCAATAGTGAGACAATACGAAGGGAGTAAAACAGTATTGTTCATGTCGCGTAATTTAGGGCTGTCGAAATCCACCGTAAGCACCATTATAAAGGATAGTGGTTGCATTCGTGAAGCAGTGAGATGGTCTGCAGCTATGAAATCAAAAATTCTATCAAAGAAAAGAGCAGGTCCCATCCTGGAAATGGAAAAACTCTTAATGCTTTGGATGGAAGACCAAATTGAAAAACGCATGCCATTAAGCCTCATGACGATACAAGCTAAGGCTCGTAGTCTTTTGAAGACTTAAAGAAAAAGGAAGGGTATGACTGCAACCAAATTTTCACTGCCAGTAACGGTTGGTTCAACCTTTTCAAGATTCATGAAAACTTCCACAATGTGAAATTAAGTGGGAAGGCAGCCAGTGCTGATTGGAAAATAGCAGAAACTTTCATAGAAGAATTGGATAAGCTGATAAAAAGAGGGAAATTATTTGCCAGAACAGATCTTTCACATCAATGAAACAGGTCTCTTTTGGAAGAAAATGCCCAAACGTACCTACATACATAAGGAAGCAAAAACTATGCTTAGTTTTTCATAGACCATCTAACAGTCTTGTTAGGAGGCAATGTTTCCAGGTATAAATTGAAACCCCTCTTGATTTAACACTCTGAAAACCCTAGAGCCTTCAAGAATATCAGCAAGGCTACTTTACCAGTCCATTATCGTGCTAATAAGAAAGCACAGATGACACTTACACTTTTTGAAGATTGGTTCATGAACTGTTTCATCCCTGAAGTCAAGGCATATTTTCTGGAGAAAGGAATTCCTTTCCAAATGTTGCTTATTGTGAATAATGCTCCAGGTCACCCTCAATACCTAAATGACCTACATTCCAACGTGAAAGTGGTGTTTGTCTCCCAATACCACATCTACTCTCCAACCCATGGACCAGGGGGCCATAGCTGCTTTCAAAGCATACTATCTTCACAACACATTTGCAAAGGCAGTAGCTGCCACAGAATGTGAAAATGGCAAAACATTACGTGACTTTTGGAAGGACTATAACATTCTGCATTGCATAAGGAACATTGCTGCTGGGTGGGAGGAAGTCACTCCACAATGTATGAATGGTATATGGAGGAAAATCCTAAAAAGATTTGTGAACAGTTTCAAAGACTTTGAAAAAGAAAAGGGACTAGAAGACATTTCCAATAACATTGTACAGCTGGCGAAAGAAGTGGATCTGGTAATGGATAATGAAGACATACACCAACTGGTTGAGGATGTTGGGGAGGAGCTGAGCAATGAAGATTTAATGCAGCTGGAGGCAGAGAGGGTAGCAGAGGAAGAGACACAAAAAGCTTAAGAAGAAGAAAAAGCCCCCAATATATTGGTGATGAAAGAAATGGCTGCAACCTTCAGCAAAATAAATGAAGGAATGCAAATGTTTGAAAAAAATAGACCCTAATGTTGCAAGATTCTCAAAAGTGGATCATTTAATTCAAGATTCCCTGGCTTGCTATAAGGAAATTTATAATGAGAAGAAAAAACAAATTGTCTAATCCAAATTGTCTTTTTAAAGAAAGCCCCCAGCACTGCTGCCTCCCACACTGAACCAATGCCTTCTACAAGCAAAGGCACTGCTTAAGTAGAAGATGAATCTGTTGATGATGTTGTTACTGTAGTAGTGTCGCCTACCTCCTCCGATTCTTCATCTAATTAATTCAATTCACATTAGTGTATTTAAATTACTGCACTGTGTTTTGTATTTCATGTTCATTTTTGTCAAATACAGTTTGCTGTCACTGCAGTAGTGTTGTTTTTTTCGTGTGTTTCTATTTTTCGTTGTTGATTGCTGTTTTGTTGGTGCTTGGTTACTTTTGGAGTGCTTCGTATAAGGGTATTTCCAACTTATGAACAAATCGAGTTACTACGAGCTGTTCGGAACATAACCCATTCGTAAGTCGGGGACCGGCTGTATTAATTTACAAAAGCAAGGGTGTAACTATTTTGGGGTAGGTTTTGTAGAAGGGATAGAATCCTCATATAGTCCCATGTGGGCAAGCACTGGAACCTGCAAGTTAATTTCTCATAATTCACTGAGCAGTTGTGATTTGTCAAACTCAAATCTGAGTAAGACATAGGCCTTTGCCTTTCAAAAGAAACCTGAAGCTAACCCTAAGGAAGAAATGGTACAGCAGCCAAATTTGGGAAGACTGTTTAGGTCGCTTAATTTAGGGCACATACAGCATTTTGTTGGACCAGTGTGAGGAATCCACCATCGTACGTCTAGTACCACAATTTGTAGAATTTTTCACACAACCTCCACTATAAAAGCCATAAAGAAAAAAAAAACAAGTGGGTGGTGAAACAAACAGCTGAAGCATAAAACTCAGATTTCATCTCTCAGCAACAAGCATGGGTGTTAGTTCAGAAGCATCTTCACAAAGCTCAGATTGCAGTCCACTAGGAACAGCAATGAGTCCCAGAAACAGTAAGAAGTCCAACTTACAGTTCAGCAACAATGGTAGCCCAACAAGAATAGCAGCAGCAATTTCAGGAGCAGTTGCTATACAGACTTAAAAAACCAAGTGCAGTGTAAATCTCAACATTTCCTAATCAGAAATGGAACTATTTCCAGAAGCATACCTGATCATTTATAAAGGGTGACTATTGTAATGCAGGAGTCATCATCATCTTAGGAGTTTAATCAATTTCTTTGAGGGGAGAAAAACAGATGGCATATCAGGGCCTGGGAAAGGATGCTACCACAAACTATGAGAATGTCAGATCTGCCATCCTAGACAAGTTGTGAATCTCTGAGAAAATATTCAAAATGGTTGTTGGGGGTCTCTTTCCTTGGAGGTGCAGCCATGTGTCTATGCTTAGCATTTGACAGATTGGGCAATTTGGTGGCAAAAGAGTAAAATTTACAGACAGTCAAGGAAAGACTAGATCTGCCAGTGATAGCGCAATAGACTAACTGATTGGAAGAGTGATAAACCAGGTGCACTGACACCCGCTATCTATACTAGGAGTAGTGCAACAAAAGGCACAGAATGCCAATTCCTTTAATGGAAGCTAGGATCTAAACCAACATTAATCCAGTTCGTGGCTAGATTTTGTTAGCCTTGAGGTACGTGAGTTGAGTGAAAGCTCAACATTCCATCTCTCTCACAATCTAAGTTCCCTGTAAGGTATGCAGCAAGGCGACCCCACAGCTGCCAATTGATCCCCACCCAGAGGTTTATGGTTGCCACACAGAGAGCTTCCTGTCTGGGGAAGAGCACTCCCTCAGCAGCATAAGCACCTTGCTCCAGACAAGGAGCGTGCTGGTAGAGAAGTGGACATAAGTGGGGGGTGGGTAGGAGGGAGTAGGTACATGGCTGGGACGGGAAGAAGCCAGAGGGGAGGGGAATTTGGAGCATGCAATAAGTACAGGAGAGGAGAGGTTTGATTACAGCAGCTAGGTTTGCTTGCAGCTTCCTGGTCTGGGAGAGAAGGAGCAAATTGCATGGGGTAGGTGGGGGAAATGGAGACAGTGCTGGCATCTATGCAGTGAGGTGGAGACAAACGTTTGTTTGGAATGTCTTAACTTGCTCCCATCTGGCTTGCAGGCAGCAAGAGCCAGACTGTCTCAGCACAACAGCCCTAGTTGGGCTGCAGATATAGGACTAACTCCTGGGATGAGGCAGGCTGTATGAGGTGGTGCCAAAATGTCAGGTGGTTTAAAAGCTTTTAGTCTGCTTCTGAATACTGGAAAAGGCCTAACTCATGACATTTACATGATTACATTTCAAACAAAGTTTACATAGGTGTTAATGGCTTAAGGCCCTGTTTCTCAAACTGTGGGTCCTGACCCCCCCGGGGGGGGGGGGTCAGGAGCAACTTAAAGGAGGGTCATGAGCAGCACAAAGTTTGAGAACCCCTGGCTTAAGGTAAGAAAGGAAAAGATTATTTTAACAGATTTTTAAAGTGTTGTGGATATCTGAAAAGTTCTGATCTTAATGGTTTTTTAATCCTGTGCCACTAGTTAAACTGGAAGAACTTTACCATGAATCCTGTTTAATTTGTTTTGCCTTTCAATTGGAATTGGATTCCGGACAAGTGCTTTGGGGGCTTCTACGCTTTTAGATAGTGATACACACAAGGTGAAAGTTTCAAACCAGAATTTTTATATGTTTTACAGATCTGTTTCATTTGCATAGCATGGATCTTAAACTTTCCTCAAAGAAAGTATATAAACCTGAGTGAATGCCTTCCACTCTCCTTTCCAGTGTCAGTAAATAATATACTAATATTTTCAAGGAGAGCATGACTATTTCTAGTTGAACATAGATTGGTTTAGTATCTTAAAGCGGTGCATATTTTTAAGACTTTTACTTAATGGCCATGTCTTTGATTTATTTATAAAGCTATTTGCTGTATGCCCCATTTTGGTGTGTTTATTAGCTTGAGTTGTTTGAAAAGATGATAATACATGTACTCCAAGAGTAATATTAGTTTTATTTATTTGATTTCATATTTTAAAAAATCTTAAGTGTTGCTCCTTGTTAATTATCCCTTGTTTTAAAATATTGTCTTCCATACCTATGAACTATTTAAAATACATATTTATACCTAGGTGTGTGTGTTTGTACTGGAACACATTGTACAGCCACATACAACCTCAATATTGGTAGTGCACAAAAGAAATTTCAACCCACCCAAAAGAAATTCAACCCACCCAAGAATGGAAAATGTTAGAGGGAACTCAGCTCATCATCCTAATCTCTTCCCTTCAAAAGCATGGAATCATAGAATACTAGAACTGGAAGGGACCTTGAGAGATGTGCAATAGTATGAGCATCTGATGTTGTGGCTTATGTGGTTAGGTCCTGTGATAGTGTCACTTGAATAGATGTGTGGACAGATTTGGCAATGGGGTTTATTGCAGGGGTAGGTTCCTGGATGAGTGTGTCTGAAATGTGGTGTGTGGCTGCTGGAAAGAATTTGCATCAAATTGGGAAATTGTCTGTAGGTGAGGATTTGCCTATCTCCCAAGGCCTGTGAGAGTGAGGGATCGTTTTCCAGGGTAGACTGTAAATTGTCAATGATATGGAGGGGTTTAAACTGGGGGCCATAAGGGATGCTAGTGGTGTTCTGTTATTTTCCTTGTTGGGCGTATCTTGAAGTAGTTTCCTGGGTACTTGTCTGGCTCTGACAATCTGTTTTCTTCACTTCCTCAGATGGGTATTTAAGTTTTAAGAATGTGTGATAAAGATCTTGTAGGTGTTTGTCCCTGTCTGTGGGTTTAGACAAAATCAGGTTATATCTTAGGGCCTAGTTGTAAACAATTGAGTGTATGATGTGTCCTGGATGGAAGTTAGAGGCATGTAAGTAAGAATAGTGGTCAGTAGGTTTCTGATATGGTGTGGTGTTAATGTGGCCATCATTTAATTGTACTGAAGTGTTAAGGAAATGGATCTTGTGTGTGGACAGGTCCAGGCTAAGGTTGATGGAGGGGTGGAAATTGTTCAGATCCCTGAGGAATTCTTCTGATAAGTCCTTATGATGAACATGCCATCAATGTAGCATAAGTAGAGGAAGAGTGTCAGGGGATGAGAGCTGAGGAACATTGTTTGAGGTCAGCCATAAAAATGTTGGCATATTATGGGGCCATAAAGGAGCCCATAGCAGTACCACTGACTTGAAGATATACATTGTCCTCAAATTGGAAACAGTTGTGGGTGAGGACAAAGGTGGCCGAGTTATTCCTACCTCCATGCAGTGAGTGGTCAGTCAATGGTTGATGTATTGGTTGTATCCTATAATGTAACTGTGGATGTTTTCATTAACTTGCATGTAAACCAGAAGCAACTCAAAGACTTCTATCACAGAAGCCCTGTACTTAAGCCTTTCCCTGGTAATCTAAATGTAGCTTGCAGGACCTCCAGGTAGTCTTTGTTTTGCAGTTGCCTTAATCACCAATGTAAATACTTAGCTAGCTGCCCTGGAAAACAGGAACTTTGGAAATAAGTCTCTGAAAGTCTCTTTAACCATTAATTTTCCTTAACAATATCCATCCAATAACTCATTGGCCTAGGCTTATTGGTTAATCTTGTCGACTGCACACATTTTCTCCCCACTTACTGCCTCTGTATTGGCAAGCAGAGGCAGGAAGGGGGAAGCAGAAGCTAGTTCTGAGGGGAGCTTGCTTAAAAGCTGGTTCCCCTCAGCACCAGCTCTACAGTGCCACCTACCCTTTCACCCCACGCTGCTGTCTTTATCAGAGGCAGCAGTGCAGGGAGGCTGTCACAGAGCAGCATCTGTCTGCGGTGGGCCCGAGCTCCCTGAGGACAGAGGCTGCTCCGCCTCCCATGCGAAGCAGCCTCTGTCTGCAGTAAGCCTGGCACACTGCAGACAGAGGCTGGTCCACAGTAGCAGCCCCTGTCCTTGGGGGCCCAGGCTGCTGCCAGAGCAGCCTCTGTCTAAAGCGGGCCCAGGTTCGCTGCAGACAGAGGTTGCTCCATGGGAGGTGGCACAGTCTCTGCCTGCGGGGAACTCAGACCCCCCTCAGACAGGGGCTGCTGCCAGACCAGACTCTCTCCATGGCCAGCCCAGGCTGCTGTAGACAGAGGCTGCTTCTGAGCAGCCTCCTCCACTTTCTTCCCCTCCACAGCAACTTATGTCCACAGAGAGCTCAGACCCCACCACGGCCAGGGGTTGCTGCCACCCCATGCATCTGCCTCTGTATCAGAGGCAGCAGCACCAGGTGGCAAGCAGCTGGCCTGTGTAGGGAGCTGGTTTTTAAACTGGTTCCCCTCACAGACTGGGTTCTGCCTGGCACCCTGCGCTGTTGCCGCCAATACAGAATTGGGCTCCCTGCAAGTGGGGCCAGAGTGCACTGATTGCTGGCTCCCCTCCCAGGGACTATAGAATAGTCCTCTGATGGTGTTCTAGCTGTCATTACCTACTCCATTTGTCTCCACCACGCCAGGACCTATGTCCTTCCCAAACCACAGCACTCCTTCCCCTGGGTATGGCACTCTGGTGATGCCTACCCCTGGGTTCCTCCACTTCAGGTATGAGGGGGAGCAGCCAGCCACTGTGGCATAGGGCTACTCTGTGCCTGAGGGTCACAGAACCATAGAATCATAGTATTGGAAGAGACCTCAGGAGGTCATCGCATTCAACCCCCTGCTAAAAGCAGGACCAATCCCAATTAAATCATTCCAGCCAAGGCTTTATCAAGCCAGCGGGATGGGCCATGGGCCGCATCTTGCTTGTCCTTAGGCTAGACTAAGGATCACAGTGGGGTACTGAGGCAAGTGGTAGGATCTATGGGTAGCCGGCTCCTCACTGGCAGCTGGGAGCCCATGGGATCAGAGGATGGCACAGCCAGTAGCCTGCAAGGACCGGCCACTGGCGAAGCTGGAAGCCCACGGGGTCCAGAGGTCAGAAGAGCCTGGAGCCGGCACAGACCAAAGCCTGTGGGAGCTAGGTTCCAACACAGCGAGGAACCTGGCAGCCCATGGGGCCCCAGTCCCTCAGAGATGGTTTAACCATGTAATCGATTTAAATTTTAATCAGTTATAGCCCACAGTCAATATTTTCAGAAGTTTTTTATATCCCTTGTTTTATCTTATATTACTAAAGCTGCTGTCAAGTTACTGAACATTGACACAGCAAGCTGGTAATACAAAAGCATTGCTTTCAATATCCATTCACTACTATCCACTTCAACGAAGACTTCATCAAGCACATCTAATAAACGTGCTCTTCTAGTGCAGTAAAGACACTAAATAAGTACATGTTCCAGTAAACTGAATGGATTTATACCTGCCAGGAAGCAATAAACAGATATATTGAAAGGGAGCAACAGGTTACCTTGAAAAACCTTTGGTACATGAATGGTTTAGTTTCTTTGTAGCTCAGAAGCCTGTTAAACTTCTAAATACTCATTTTTAGTATACATGGTCAACATTGGCATTAGTGACCTTTGCTAGCAAGTAAAACCTAAGCAACTACTCAGAGCGGTGGAGCTTTTCCCCCCTGAAACTAATAATCAGGAGTGATCTTGACCAAATATTCTTGGACTATCCCACAATTATTTGTACAGAGGTGCTCAAAGGCCCCAAAGAGAATTTGAGCTCCATAGTGCTAAGTGTTGTAAAACTTAGCATGAAACAGGACCCCACCCCAAAGAGATTACAATCTAGAACATAAAGCCTACAAATGTTGCCGCATATGCATAGTTTTTCTAACAGGTGTTTGTAAAATTAAGTCTAAATTAAGACAACAGAAAAGGACAAAAACTTTTTAAACTAAAGACAAACAACTTTCTAAAATAATCTCAGGCTTGGGTCTAAGAAATTTTCAACTAATTATACATAACTAGAACTGAAAAGATTTTTTTTTGGCATAACAAGTTTCCTTATTTTCCCTATTTGTGGCTCTTTCATCTGGCAGTGTGGGAAATTAATTAATCTGTTAAATACTAAGAAGTGTTTTTAAAACCACAAAAACCACAACAGGGGAATTCTAGAACAATTGCTGCACACAACTACTTTTAAACTCCTCCTTAAATTGGCTATATTTTAAGTTGAACTTGCCTTTTTAATATAAGTGGTTCTATGAACTCTGAACACATAGTTATAGAAATAGTTTGAAAGAATTATCCAAACAGTAAAGATTAATTATTGGTTACACAAAGTCAACTGCTCTTGATTCTAAACAAATATTTCCACAATATTATACCTAAGAAAATGAAGTTTAAACTGACTACCTGAAAGGAACCGATCAAACACCATTATGAATGCAAGTGAATCACAAGGCTTCACATGTCACAAGTAAGGAAAAGGAAAATGGACAGGAAAATGGAGGAAGTCTTTCAGAAATCAACATAATAGAGGAACAGTTGTCTCATCACAGATGACCTATTCCCCAATCCGTAGGGCTGTGTCCTTGAAACAGCACAAGTGTTATGGTCTCTGAGTAGTTCCAAATCTGAAGCATAACCCTTGATTCAAGACCACCACCCAGCCCTCGGATTATACACCCGAGCTTCATAAATATGGGCAGAAGTAGAGACTTCCAGATAGCTAACAAGTGCCAGACTAAAGCTAAAAACTGTTATTTCGGGGCAAGAAGGTTGGATTTGGGACACCTCTGGAGGCGGCTTGTTTGGGGAATTTGGGTGTTGTAGCCCTGTGGCTCTGGGATATTGAAGACAAGGTCGGTGAGGTAATATCTTTTACTGGACCAGTTTCTGAAGGATTCTGTGCAACTCGAAAGCGGTCTCTCTTACCAACAGAAACGGATCCAATAAAAGATATTACCTCATCCACCTTGCTTTGGAGCAGCTGGCTGGAGTGAAAGAGGCATGGAGGGGGAAAGGGATTTATTGGAGCAGGGCGCTGGGGGCAGAGAGGGGCCGGGGAGCTGCTCCTGGGGTTGGTACCGGGCGGAAGCGGGGTGCCTCTTACCTCGCCAGAAACCACTGCGCGTCCACCTCGCCTCACCGCGGCAGCCGCCCGGCCGCTCGGCGCGCCGCGGCCTCCTCCTGCCCGGGGATCTCACCAACGCGACATCGAGGAGCCACCGGCAGCCAAGGCCTGGAAACAAAACGGGCAGCAGCCCCGGGGCCACCTTTACTCGCACGCCGGCCCGGCCGGGGCCCGCTGCCTCCAAACCCCGCCTCGCGGAGCGGAAACTGTCCGGCGGCCGTCATGGCCACGGGACACCCCGGGGAGGCGCCCACACTGCGCCGTTACCACGGCCCAGCTCCCCTCCCCGTCCTGGCTACGCCCCCCCCCACCTGCCCCTGTCCCCCCGCCCGGACCTAGCTCCACCCGCTGCTTCCTGCACGGTGCAGCTCCGCTGCCACGCCCCCACTTCCCTACGCTCCCTGGCCCGGTGCCCCCAGCAGCCTGGCCGCCCCACGCCCGCCCTGCCTCGCTCTGGCTGAACCCTGAGCCCCCGGCCTGCCTACACCCTCCGCCCGCGCCCCCTCCAGTCCCTGGCCGGGCTACACGCTCCCCCGGCTCCTACCCTGGCCCCACCCCTCTGCGGTCGCCGCCTGCTCCTGTTACTGGGGTCTCTGCCCCGGGGGCTGTGGAGATCCCCCCAGCTCCGCCCCACCGCTGCCCAACGGAACGAATCTTGCTCCACAACCTTCGGGCAGGCTCCTTGCAGCAGCATGTTCTGAACCGTCGCCTCCGGGCCCCTTGGCTCGGCTCACTGTGATGCTGGCTGGGGGAGTCGACTCCGCTTAACCCGGGGGGGAATTGCCTGCTTCTCCGTTAGCATCGCTGGGGCTGCTGCATTTCACCTCCTCCTCCCCTAGTTATTGCAAGGGCTGCTTGCGAGACAGAAGCGCTGCTAGGAGGAAGCCTGTGCTCAAGGCTCCTTTCCTCTGGCAACACCAAGCAAGTCGCCGCCGCCTCCTCCTGGAGGGAGGCTGGGTTGGAAATCAGCACCTGCTGCTGGAGATCACTAAACATTGAAATCGGAAACCAGGAGGAGCCTCCAGGGATCGTCCTAGAGAGGTACTGCACCCCTGTCCTGCCCTGGAGCTCTTTGGCCTAATGAGAGAGACAACGGGCTGTCTGCTGAAATCTAATCTACACAAGTTAACTAGCAGCAATCTATGTTAAAAATCTGCAAAAGAAGAGAGGTTGAGCTTAGGGGTGGTCATGGGAGTGAGGGAACTACATTTACCCATTTAGCAGCAAAATAAGCATAACTGTAAATGCTTGTTTGATGCCTGAATAATGACATTGGTACTGGTAATTGCTGGAGCCCTGGTTTATAGGAAAGAGCCAGAAAATTTTCATCGTGAAAACCTAGTGTGTGATTACCATACAGTGTCCAGACACTTGAGACTTGTAACACAGATGAAGCACAACTGCTAAATCAGACTTGTTTGTACTGGGACATTTTAACAAAAAAAATCCAGCCGCTGCCACCACAGGTTCTAATGCCAGCTCTGAGCAAATCTCATTAATACAGTATTGAAAACAGTTGTTAAACCCATGAGAAAGCTACTGTAGTGCCAGTGTCAATAACACCAGTACAACAGTCAAAATGGATTGGCAGGATGAATATTGCACTACTGAACCACTTTTTAAACTGCGGAGCCTTAACATATTGCCAAGACCATGCAGGACGGACCATAGTTTTTCATGTGATAGATGGGATATAGGATTTCCTTTCATTTACTTTCTTCTAGTTGCAACTGACTTCCAACACTGGTCAACAGTTAACTCTCAGCTATCAAAAATTAAAGAAATAAGGAGATATTTTATCATTGGGAGTGTATTGATCCACATGTTAAGTACCAATACTCATCTGGGACTCCGTTTATTTTGATGGTGTCATTGATGTATATTAATGCACAGTATGGTGCATCTGTCCATATTACTTCAAGCACTAGTATTATATTTGCCTTTCTTGTGAAATGATTTTTACCCAGAAAAATCAAAATAGTTTAATTGAAAACTTTGATGCTGACCAATTAACTATGGAAAGGAGCTAGTTCAAAGGACAACAATACAGGAATAATTTCAAAAATTCATATTTTAGGGTGATAGGTGGGCTATGAAGCACCAAAGCCACATGAACAGCTGACTTAAGAACATAAGAATGGCCGTACTGGGTCAGACCAAAGGTCCATCTAGTACAGTAGCCTGTCTGCCGACAGTGGCCAGCACCAGGTGCCCCAGAGAGAGTGGACTGAAGACAATGATCAAGCGATTTGTCTCCTGCCATCCTTCTCCAGCCTCTGACAAACAGAGGCCAGGGACACCATTTCTATCCCCTGGCTAATAGCCTTTTATGGAGCTAACCTCCATGAAATTATCTAGCTTCTCTTTAAACTCTGTTATAGTCCTAGCCCTCTCAGCCTCCTCTGGCAAGGAGTTCCACAGGTTGACTACACGCTGGCTGTGTCTAGACTGCATCCCTTTTCCGTAAAAGGGATGCAAATTAGACACATCGCAATTGCAAATGAAGAGGGGATTTAAATCCCCCCTGCTTCATTTGCATAAACATGGCTGCCGCTTTTTTCCGGCTCGGAGTTTTGCCAGAAAAAAGCGCCAGTCTAGACGGGGATCTTTCGGAAAATAAAGCCTTTTCTGAAAGATCCCTTATTCCTTATTTTAAGAGAAATAAGGGATCTTTTGGAAAAGGCTTTATTTTCCGAAAGATCCCCGTTTAGACTGTCGCTTTTTTCCGGCAAAGCTCTGAGCCGGAAAAAAAGCGGCAGCCATGTTTATGCAAATGAAGTGGGGACGATTTAAATCCCCACTTCATTTGCAATTACGATGTGTTTAATTTGCATCCCTTTTACGGAAAAGGGATGCAGTCTAGACACAGCCGCTGTGTGAAGAAGAACTTTCTTTTATTACAGTAGTTTTAAACCTGCTACCCGTTAATTTCATTTGGTGTCCTCTAGTTCTTCTATTATGGGAACTAATAAATAACTTTTCTTTATTCGCCCTCTCCACACCACTCATGATTTTATATACCTCTATCATATCCCTCCTCAGTCTCCTCTTTTCCAAACTGAAAAGTCCCAGTCGCTTTAACCTCTCCTCATATGGGACCCATTCCAAACCCCTAATCATTTTAGTTTCCCTTTTCTGAACCCTTTCCAAGGCCAAAATATCTTTTTTGAGGTGAGGAGACCACATCTGTACATAGTATTCAAGATGTGGGCATACCATAGTTTTATACAGGGGCAGTAAGATATTCTGTGTCTTATTTTCTATCCCTTTCTTAATAATTCCTAGCATCCTATTTGCCTTTTTGACCACTGCTGCACATTGTGTGGAAGTTTTCAGAGAACTATCCACGATAACTCCAAGATCTCTTTCCTGATTTATCATAGCCAAATTAGCCTCCATCATACTGTACATATAGTTGGGGTTATTTTTCCCGATGTGCATTACTTTACACTTATCCACATTAAATTTCACTTGCCATTTTGTTGCCCAAACACTCAGTTTGGTGCGATCTTTTTGGAGTCCCTCACAGTCTGCTTCTGTCTTGACTATCCTAAACAGTTTGGTATCATCCGCAAACTTTACCACCTCACTGCTTACCCCTTTCTCCAGATCATTTATGAATAAGTTGAAAAGGACTGGTCCCAGGACTGACCCTTGGGGGACACCACTAGTTATCCCTCTCCATTCTGAAAATTTACCATTTATTCCTACCTTTTGTTTCCTGTCTTTTAACCAGTTCTCAGTCCAAGAAAGGACCTTCCCTCTTGTAATAAATAAAAAAGCTTCTTAGAAATATTTGCTTGTTGGATGAGGCAAAGTGCTAAAACTTACTGAAAACAAAGTGGAAATTGTTCCCAATTAATATTCTTAGCTAGTTTGGACTAGATTGGGGTGGGCAATAATTTTTGATCGAGGCCACTCCAAGAGTTTGGTAAGTGATCAAGCCTTCTTCCATGATATTAATGGAGGAGGTTTGGTGTCTGTGATGGAGGTTGGGTGCAGAAGGGAGCTTGGGGTAAGGGATTGGGCTGCAGAAGAGGGTGTGGGATTTGGGAGGGAGTTTGGGTAAAGGAGAGGATTGTGGCCTTGAGCAGGAGACTGGGGTGCAGAAAGAGATCCAGGGTCCTGGAGGGGATATGGGTGCAGCAGAGGATTCTGACTTGGGGGAGGGATGCAGGAGGGAGTGTAGGGCCTGGGAGGGGTTGTGACCTGGGGCGGGAATGCGGGGATCTGGGTTGTAACTGGAGATTGAGGTGCAAGGTCTGAAAGGGGGTTGTGACCTGCATGAGGGGTGCAGGAGATTGGAATGCAGGGTCTCAGAGGGGATAGGAGTGCAGGAGGGGGTCAGAGGGTTGGGGCTGGGAGGTGTTTACCTGGGCAGCTTCCGGCCAGCAGCCTCGCAGGTTCCTCAGCCAAGGTCCCTGCCTTCCATGCCCCTACAGCAGCTGTGGGAGCCATGTGCGGCTCTGAATGCTGTGAGTCTGAAGATGGAGGAATAATTCACATGGTGCCTGTCCTGCAAACAGGCAACTGCCATTGGCCAGAAACCAACCAATAGGAGCTGCAAGATTGTGCTAGGGCTGGGGGCAGCATGTAAAGCCTCTCCTGCCTATTGCTGGGCTTGCAACCTTCAGAGAACTGCTCTGAACAAGGTCGGGAGGGGAGCAGGCAGGGAATGAGGCTGATGGTCCCCTGGGCTGGATCTGGGGGATTGGTGGGTTATATTTGGCCCACAGGCCATATTTTGCCTGCCCCTGGACTAGATGGTTAGTCTCTTCAGCCAAGGTGATTGGATTAGTACTTTGCATCAACTTTGACCTTACAAAATTATTTGCCATCAATAAGTTTCTTCTAGCATTCTCTAAAGTAGAAGTTCTTAATCAAAAGTTAGGGTGCCTTGGGAGGCCATGAACAAGTTAAGCTGAAAGTGAAGCTCAAGATCCAAAACCCAAAGGTGAAGCAGAAGCCCTGTGGTGTGGGGCCCTGGCAATTGCCCTGCTTGCTACATCCTAAAGCCAATCCTGGCTTTTAATCTACTGGATATGCAGAAAAACAGTTGTGATGGCACAGATGTGCCATGGAATTTGGGGGAAGGGAAGGCTCAGAAAGAAGAAAGCTGAGAACTCTTGCCCTGGTGTCTTCCAAATGTTATGACGTTTAATGATGTTTTCTTTTGAGGATCTCCAAGTGCTTTGCATGTGTTAATTAAGCCTCACATACTCCTGTGTTAATTAAGCCTCACATACTCCTGTGTTAATTAAGCCTCACATACTCCTGTGATGAAGGTGAATAGCGTTGTACCTATTTGTATAGATGGGGAAATGAGCTCTTGATGCCTTAAGCATTTTGCCAAATATCACAAAGTATATCAGACACAGAGCTGGAAACAGAGCCCAGAAATCCTGAGTTCAGTCCCATGGCCTAATTACTAAACAACTATTCCTCCTACCTTCTTTTTGCTTTGTGGCAACAAAGTAGTCAGTTCCTTTTCACCATCCTACTGTGTCTGCTCCTGAATGTTGATAGTTGTGGCTTAATGCCAGGAAGGCTGTCAGATCGTATGAATGCATCTTTAATTTTGAGATCACAGCTCACCACTAGACTGAGCATGTGCAAAATATGGTATAAATTAGCAGATTTAGCCAGCGTTGCTCACATCCTTAACTTCTTTTTAAATAAAAGGAAAATGTACGTGCTTTATTTAAATGATTATATTTTTCAAAAATGTTATATTTATGAAGTTAATTTTTTATTTTGGATTTCTTTAAAAAGGGATTATTATAATTCTTCCATTAATTTTTTTATAGTAAATAATTTTAAAATGGGAATTATATCAAGTATATTTTTTCCTTCATCCCTCTAAATCTGGGTTTGGGAACCTAAGCCCTGGGGCCAGATGCAGCCCCTGGCTTGCCTGGATCTGGCCTCCAAGACTGGGCCCCCCACTAGCATTGGGGAGCCCACACTGGTGCTCCAGCTACCCCCAACCCCACTGCACCGCTGGAGCACACAAAATCTACTAGACTGGGCCCTCCTAGGCTCTGGTGTGTGAGGGGAATGTGGGGAGTGTCTTTCTCCTTCTTAGTCTGGGGCCATGTCAGTGAGGGTATTTTGTTTTGTTTGGGGTTTTTTTGCTTTTCACTTGTGTACGATCCCTGATTGATTTTTCTGTGGGTCATCAGTCCTGACCCAAAAAAATTTTCCCAGACTTGCTATAAACTTTTATCATTCACTATATGTTAACAAAAAAGATCTATAGTCAGTTTGGTTTGCAGTAACATTGTCTTCCAGTTTTCAAACCTTCAGCATTGATTTAGCTGTGCCAAAACAGAGCACTACTCCACATTTCTCCATTTAATCTCTTTTTTGTAAGGTTTATTGAGAAACAATCCTATTCCAGGTTCATTCTATTTTTCTGGCTCATCTTAGTTCAGTCTCTTTCAACATTTGCTCAGTTGTATCAATTTTGAGGACTGTACAGTTTGAACCTCTTTAATCCAAAACTCTCTGGTCCAGAAACATCTGTGGTCTGGAGTGATTTTTATTAGCCAGATGTCCACTTTTCATGAGTGTGGCCAAGTTTCCCATGGTCCCATAAAATTTGTTTCTGACACCAGTCCTAACTCTGTGTTCTTTGTTATTTAGTTCTAATTTATCCCTAAATGTCCTCTAACTGCCCACTAAGCAGTGAAAGTGCTGGTTATGCTGCTAGACAATACAGGCAGTCCCTGACTTACGCGGATCCGACTTATGTCGGATCCGCACTTACGAACAGGGCTTTCTCGCCCCGGAGGTCGAGGTGGCGGATTGCTACCTGCGAGCTCCGGGGCGAGAAAGCCCCATTCGTAAGCTGCTCCGGTGCCCCTGATCTGCTGGAGACCGTCTCCAGCAGACCAGGGGCACCGGGCGGGTTCCCGCGCTTCTGAGGCTTTGCCAGAGCAAAGCCTCAGAAGCGCGGGGAACCGCCGCTGCTGCCGCTTCAGTCCCAGTGCCTGTGGTCTGCTGGGGACCGTCCCCAGCAGACCACAGGCACCAGAACTGAAGCCGCAGCAGCGGCGTGGTCCCGCGCCTCTGAGACTTTGCCAGAGACTTTGCTGCGGCTCTGCTCCCCGTGTCCCTGGTCTGCTGGGGGAGGGGGGGCGCAGCTAGTGTGCCCCCCCCCCCCAGCAGACCAGGCTTTTGTTTTGGACCCTGGGGCAGAGCAGCTGGGGCGCTGCCGGTTGGTCCCACAGCGCCGCTCTGGGCACTACTGGACCAACCCGGCAGCACCCCAGCTGCTCTGCCCCAGGTCCTGATTCAGCCGCTGCTGGTCAGTTTCAGCAGTGGCTGAATCAGGACGCCTGGGGCAGAGCAGCTGGGGTGCTGCTGGGTTGGTCCAGTAGCGCCGGGGAGCGGCGCTACTGGAGCAACCCAGCAGCACCCCAGCTGCTCTGCCCGAGGCGTCCCCAAGTCAGCCGCTGCTGAAACTGACCAGCGCTGACTACAGGAAGCCCGAGGCAGAGTTGCTCTGCCCCAGGCTTCCTGGAATCAGCCGCTGATCAGTTTCAGCAGCAGCTGACTTGGGGAAGCTTGGGGTTCTTAAGTTGAATCTGTATGTAAGTCAGAACTGGCGGTCAGTTTCAGCAGCGGCTGAATCTGGACGCCAGTTCTGACTTACATACAGATTCAACTTAAGAACAAACCTACAGTCCCTATCTTGTACGTAACCCGGGGACTGCCTGTATTGACGTCCCCTGGTTTGGAAAATTCTCTGGTTTGGAACTGGTCAGGTCCAGACTAGAGAGGTTCAACCTGTACTCGATTTGGTGATTCTGGCTCTCTTCTATTTGGTTTTATGAGAAGCAATCCCAATACGGGCACATCCCATTTTCCTGGCACAGCCAAGTACCGATATTGCTTTAAGTTATAAGAGGAAACTTTATACCAAAATTGGTGGTCTGAGCTCTTACCATGTACGAGGAGTTCTCTATCAAACAGACAAACTCTCTAAAATGTATAGTAGATTACTGTCACTCATAGTCTTAAATATATTAATGTAGTTGTCACTGACAGATATTCTAGTATTAAAAACTATGAAGAAATAGTCAGACTTCCAGCAGAGATTACGCTAACCTTGTAAATTTTGTCCACAATGGGAGCTATGCTACTACCTGTAGGAATGTGAGTTCTCTGTTGTCCTGAGAAAATCTTTTTTGTCTTGCCAGCAAAATATGGCAGACTATGTAACATATTAAGATGAGAGAGGGATCACACTCTATTTCCAATCAATATCATGGTTAAATGATTTTTCCCTCTTATGGCGTGTTCCATAAGTGCTGCAGTCTTAATTATCAGAGCCATATACATATGATGGATAAGATATTAGAGGAAAAGTTAATTATGATGAAGTCTATATTTCAGAGGTTTCTGTTGCCCTTGTACCCCTTTTGCCCTCTACAGAACTGGTTGGTCACATGATCCTGGCTTTATTTTGTTTTCCAACTATTTTTGAGCTAATTCACTGTAAATAAGGAATTAGAGGCCTGTAAAAGCACATGGAATGCAGGAGAATTAGCTTAGCTGTCTCTAGTAGGATCCACTGCTTTGTGAAAGAGGGAGAAGAAATGAGAACTTTCCTCAGAATTTGGAGCCACTAGCAGGGTAGCATTAGAGAAGCCAAACAAAAGCCAGTCTGAGATTTTTAAAGGCACCCAGATCCAATGAGATTTGGATACCTAATTTTCTTAGGCTCCTCTAAAAATCCTAGCCTTAGTAGAGTAGTCCATACAGATTCTGCAGAAGTGGCAGCAATAGAGAATGAGCCAATGGTCCCTAACGGGTTGAAAATATTTTCTGTCCTTGAATTACTTGCTGCATGATCAATTGAATGAACATATAAATAGTCTTGTTTGAGCCTTCGTTCTTATTTCCCTGTATGCCTTTGACTTATTCTTTTGTCCACAGTGAAGAACTTGGCTCATGTTAGGTCCCAGTCTAGTAATGATCTCTGGGTGGTTGCAGGGGTTTTCCTGCATGGAAATCTCTGCAGGCGCAGAGCCTTGGTAAATGAATACAAAAGAGTACCACTCTGGTTTAAAAAAAACAGCATTAGTAGGCTTTACTCTTGAATTGTTGTCAGTCTACAAGCAGTATTTTTCCACCAAAGTTGGACATTGGCATGTTCTACGGGACTTTTCTGTTTTTTCCTTTTCAGTCTGACCTTTCTTAGTCAATATTGTTTCTGAATAGTTTCACCACTTATGGAAATTTATAGCTATCATGGTTTTATTAATCATTTATCTAGAACCACAAAGCACTACACAGGAAGTAGTGGTATAGGCAGAGATAATATTACAAACAAAACAATGTACAGGATTGGGTTTGGACATTAGTCAATGAATATATAACAGGAGGATTTTGAGTAGTTCTGAAAAAATGTAGCAACTCTGAAGCACAATGCTGTTATTTTACTGCTTTCTTATATTGCAATAGTGCCTAGAGGGTGAGGGTGCTGAAACTTCTTCCTCCCCCCAATTCATATGGGAACTTTGCTGTCTGTTCCCCTTCTTCAGGGAGTGAGGGGAAAGTGCACAGTTCACTGCATTCCTTACTCTGTTTGGGGAGCACAGGGGGGGCAGACAAACCTGGACCCGCCCCAACTGCAGGATATGCACTCTTTATGAGAAGCAATCCCAGAACAGGCACAGCCACATAATGCAGGATCCTAACTGTATTTGAGATAGCTTATTTTCTGTTCACACTAAAGAATATTTAAATGTGCTGCTTATTTTGCTTTTTTAAAAGAGCATTAAGTGCCATTATTTGTACCTGACATTACTGCTTACTTCACTTGTCAGACTTGTTGCCAAAAATCTACCAGTTGCTTGGGTTTTAAGTGAATTTAGTGACTGATGGCAGTGTAAATCGGAGACCTGAATTTATCTACTGAGTAAGTCCAACATGTGGTTTGTCCTTGCAAGCTTCTCAATATACTTCCCCACCAATATGCATCAGCCAAGTCTTGAAGGGTCCATCTCAAGGGGAAAGAGGATAGTTTACTCTCTAACTTATTCATTTGGTCAGCAGTATTAGAAGAGACTCAGACTTTTATGATCAAAGACTGCTTGCTTCCTTAGCCTCAGACACAATGGCAATGATGTTTTAAAAAGTTTGGAAATGGTGTGCAAAATCAAATATAAGTGTCAGTTTTAAAGCAATTCAGTGAAAGCAGGAATTTTTTAAAAAATTAAATATTCTCTGACAATGAATCTTGCTACACTATTGCTTTATTTTGGAAATCTGTTCCAGAGACTGAACAATGGATGAGTCAGTTAAAAGCAACTGCAATGCTGGAAAAGATTATTGGTAATTTTCAAAGTAGCAGAGAATAATAGAATAGAATTAATTTTGAAACTACTTAAAGTATCAGGAGACTTCAGCATGAACTTTTCTGTAGTAAACTTGTGGCCTCAATGGAGATTGTCAGTAATGACTGACCGTCTTTTCTTTTTTGAATAGCCTCTCAAACACTACAAGGCCAATGTTTTCCTGGATATTTGACTCAGGAGTGTTGAATTGCTCCATCCTAAGCATTTCATAAAATAGTTTTACAGAAAAAGGTCATTTTCCCATAGTGTGGAATCCCGAACAATAATGCATAAGAAAAAGGAAGTGAAACTGATTGGTTTAGTCCTACTTTCCAGACTGACTATAGTAAGGAGTGGAGGGGGAAATAATTGTAAATTATATTTTTAAACTAGAAGAACATATTATTCATTTCTTGGACTACAATTTACTGATATGTAATATCATAAGTGCCTACAGATAGGGCACAGTTCTGATTTTCTAGAGATTTGGTACTCACATTGGGGCCAGAGTTTCAAAACTTTAGCTATTCCACCTGTGCTCACAGTGTAGGTCATGTAGGCATCTACTCTAAGTATTTGTGCACACAGAACAAGCACTGAAGCTGAAATGTTTCAAATCTGCCTAGGATATTACATGCCAAATTAATGGGAATTTAGCATTCTTGCTTTAAGTTATGATAAGAGGAAGCTGTATACCAAATTTGGTAGTCCTAGCACTTACTGTTTAGAAGGACTTCTTGAACAGACAGACAGACAGATTCGCTCACTCTCAGACAAATTCTTTCAAATATATAGTAGATTAGTTTTAATAATTTAAGGTCATGCTGTTATTTCTTTATAGTGTGAATAGCACAACTGGAGCCCTGATCCTTGATGATGCTGTAATCTATAGCTACACTATTATACAAAGAGAGGCATCCGTCATGCTGTCTGTTACAGCGAACAGACTTCTTGTGAGACTTCCCACCTCTGGCAGGTCCTGAGGCATCGGGCAGGGAGGAGGGGGAAGGGGAAGGTGCAGCGCAGGTGCTTAGTGCACCTTTCATTTTCCCACCGAGTTGCTGGAAACAAATCAATTGCCACCAGGTAATAGCACATGGCCCGCCCCCCTCCCCCGGCAGTGTGACCCATATGCCGTGTTGTGGCCCAGCTCGTCTCACCCACCCTGAGTGCGCCAGGACCCAGGTGGGGCTGCTTTGCCATGTGGCCAGCGGGTTTGGGGGAGACTCGCACTGAAGTGGGGTCTAGAAGGCTTCCCCCAAACAGCTGCCAAAATCCAGCTGCCCCCCTGGTGCAAGCCTGGACCCCATGCCTCCCCAGCAGCCCATTAAACACCTGAGTCAGCCCCTTAGTACTGTCCTGGGCTTGCAAACCTGGCCCTGAAAATGCCTCCCCCGCCCCATTGCTGTGACCCTGAAATTCTCTTTCCTCTCTGCTCAGACTGGTTCAGCTAGGATAGTTGCCCATGGGCCAAGTGTGTAATAGAGGCCTCACCTCACCAGGAGTGCAGGGAGTCTGGGCAGGCTGGCCAGGATCCAGCCTACCAGCACCTGGATGATGGACTCAAGCGGTCTCACAGCACTGTCTGATGGGTGTGAGTGCATGGCACGCAAGGGCGAAGAAGCAGGGACATGGCCATGGCAGCAGCATGTCCTTCATGAGCAAGATGGCAGTTACATCTGCTTTTGCCCCCCATGCCAGGCCAACCTGAGTGTACATCTACTGTCACAATGGGACAGGTAATTCTAGTACAAATCATAAATGATAATGCTCTAAATTAAAATAACACAATAAAAATAGCTTATTATGAGCAATGGGGCATATATAATATGCTCTTCTTTGTCTGGTGGAAGAAAAAAATGCTGAATTCATGTGCACCATTTTGTGAGACTTAATTCACTAGTTGTTCAAATGTGAATGTTCTTCCACTGATATATATAAATAGAACAAAGCGGTTGTTGTTTTTTTAAATAAGTGTAATCCCCCTATCCTGTTTACTTTCCCTGAATGAGGTGTTCAAGAGAGAGCAAGTCTGCTTTTACACAAGTTTGGGAAACTGGGCCTGAGGATCATTAATGTGCTCTGCATTGTGTGTCAGTGTGTGTTCACCTCAGGCCAGTCCCACTCAGAACAAACCATCAGGAGCTATTACTAGAGAAAACTCTCCAGTCTCTACTTTATATTTCTGATGTGTATTCTGAATAAGCAAAAATCACTCCACCTTCAGATGGAAACTGCAGACCTCAAGCACACGTAGTAAGAATTTAGGATTTTTTAAAAGAGTTCTGGCAAAAAGCCAACTGTGTGGGTGTGGCTTGTCAGAATCACAACTCTGAGGTAAAGGACAACAGTAAGCATGTGCAAGATTGGAGGCTACTATCATGTGCAGTAAAGGAGGACAGGTCAGTTAGCTAAATAGTTAGGTTGGTCAGAACCCACACATACCAGTTCCAACTTAATTTAAAGATCAGAGCTGTCAGTCAGAATTCTGAGATAATGATTAAAACTGAGCATGCACTAGTGAGAAAATTGCTTCTATGAATAGGAAGGTATATAAAGAAAGAGCTACAATGTAGAATAAAAGGTCAGCTACCAATAACAGTTTCAGAGTCTGTGTCTTAAAAGGAGAGTGGCGTGCAGCAATAGCTGGGGAAGCCAGCAAGAGAAGCCAAAGAAAAACTGCTGCCGAGAGAAAAAAGAAAAGCTGGAATGGAACAGAGCTAACCAGCAGAAGCAGAAATTTTTAAAATAAAGCAGCAATTTATTTGTAGAGTAAGCTTAATATTTTTAAATTATAATTTAGTATAAGCATAGGGTAGTATACAAGGTGAGTGTGTATACTTGCAGTGTGTGTGTTTTAATTATATTTCACTTATGTAAACTTCAAAGCAATTTAAGATCTGATGTCAGCAATTTATTGCAAACTGCTCACTTGCAACAAATTGTTTCACTTAGAACCACTTAAACTATATGTTATTGTAGCTTAAGTGCTCTTTATCTTGCAATAAGAGATTTTTCTCTCAGGGATTTTGTGCTTTGTTTAGGATTTTTAGATCATATTGTAGTGGATTTATTAGTTACTTTAATAAAAAGATACTTTGTTTTGGAATGAATACTGCCTGTGTCAATTACTTTATCAGAAGATTACATCCTTGTCCTTCAGTGTATTCCTGAGCAATTCTGGGAATGTTTACCACTACATGAACAGACCGAGGGGGGCAAAAGGCAGGTTATTATAGCAGCACTCCAAAATCCTTAGGGTAACAGAACAAAGCTTTAGTTTGTAAGAAAACAGAACAGATTACGGTCCAGCAACCTCCTCTTTACTTGCCTTGTGCACCCTGCTTCAGTCAGCAGTAATACTTCTTGTTGGGATGGCAGAGGGTACTTCCCAGTAGGAAACAGGAAATTATCCTGACATTCAACAGCTTGTATTCCATAACTTGTAGTCTCCCCTCCCCATTCATAGATGCCAATTTCCAGATTTTCTGGGGGGTGTTCAACCCCTCTCCCCACTTAATCCACCCTAGTCCCCTCCACCACACTCCTTCCCCAATGCCTCATCCCTGTCCCACCTCTTCCCACACCTCCTCTGCCCCCTTCCTGGTGGGTGCCCCATATTCAATGCTTTTTCATTGTGTGGAGGAGGCATGATCTAAAGGGTAGTTCATATTTCCTCACCTGCCTAATGCCCAGCCCCAGGGCCACCGTGCTCTCCCTGTCCCATGGTACCTGTGAAGGGGCACCTTGTCTTCTCACTGAGCCTGCCTCCCTCTCCCCCGCCAATGGCATGTTGTGCCGCTCTCCCTAGAGGTCAGAAACCCATGTGTGGAGCCAGGAGGGAGTTGCTTTTAATGCCATCCCCTCCTGGGAACTGAATTCCTACCTGGAAGTTGCCTGAGAGCCTTGCTGAGGAGGAGGCAGCTTTTGCTCCCTACCCAGCTTGGTTGCTGGGAATCCCAGCAGTACAGCCTGGGAAGGGAGCAGATGTCACCTCCCCAGCCAGGGTCTCTCAGGCAACCACTGCACAGGGCTGCAAAGCAGCCTCTCAGTGGCTGAAAGGGCCTGGTCCTGTCCTTTCCACTCCTGACATTTGGGCCATGCATCACCCAGGCCTGCCCTTACCCTGCATTTTCTCTTCCCCTGCTCCTCCTCCTGCCCCCATCACTTCTGGCACATTGTCAAACAGCTGATAGTCACAGGTGGGAGGCACTTGGGGGGACAGGAACAGGCTGCTCAGTGGGGTGCAACTCTGCTGGGAGGTGCTGGGGGGAGGAGTGGCTTGTAGCTGTCAGAATGTCATGCCCAGTCCAGAGGGCTGCCATCAGTGCCAACCTGTCCTGCACTGCTCACTTCTGGGGACCATGTGTGAACTGCTGTATCAATTTATAGTTCCAATTGGGGAAAGGATGGCCCTGAGCTCCACCGCTACCCACAGGCGGTCCTTTAGCTTCATGGCATAGGGCGGGGCTGTTTCTCTTGGGCATTCAGTGACAAATGGTAGCTACTGTACTCTGCTCTAAGCTCTTCAACAGCTCGGGCCAGAAATTGCTCCTGAGGTGGCAGGCTAAAGACTAACTGACAGCCCCTTCCCCATCAGATATCTCACTGGTCAGGGATGGGGAATTTTGAAGGCTAAGGAATTCCAGTGGTTGTGAGCAGATACTTTTACCCAGTCCTCTGTGTCTACCCTACAATTTGTACAACCACTGAATACAGAGACTCACATCTGGTGCTGTGTAGGAAGGTGGGATATTACTCTGTTCCTCCTTAAGATTTACTCTCCAATATTTTCACTGAGTGGCAGGAACCTCTGGCCAAATCCTGATGCTGGCCTTCTTGGAGAGAGAAAACTCAATGGAATATTTCATGATTGTGGAAGAGAAACAAAATTCCAAGAGCCAGAACCCATGAATTCCATGCTCCCTCACCACAGACTGCTAAAATGGCAGTAGGGGCATTTAGGAGTGGTGGAATGAGGAAAGGTTCTACCCCCTACAATGGTTTGAGTGTTTGGGGACAGTATTACCTTAGCCGAGTGGTAGCTGATGCAAATGAAGGTGCCAAGTCGACTAAAGCCTGTAGAGATGGGCAGAATTTCCTGAATAGCTGAAAATCATCCTGGTCTGGGGTTGGGAGAGTGGCATAGTCACCAGAACATCTACAAGCCCACCCTCGAGTTTTGTATCCCATTCCAGGCCCTCATCTTTCCCATTTCATTGCTCTTCTGGCTTGAAACCCTGGCACTTCACTAGCCTCCATGGGAAAGAAAGAGCAGAAAGAGAGGTGGACAGGCAGAAGTATAGTCTGAGGGAGTGCTGAATTAAAGTATAAACTAACTAATCTAAAACTTAATGTGACAGGCTCTCTAAACATAATGTGAGGGGCCCTAAAAAGAACAAAACTGACTCTTTAAAATTTTATCAAAATTCGTTGATAAATAAAGCAGACCTGGGGAAAAGAAGATTCTCTCTAAATATAGACATTTTCATTAAAAAATGACAAAAGTATACACATCTGGCTACATACACACCCTTATCCTTACCCTCACCTTTAGCCTTCACTAGCGGTTCATTACTGACAGGTGGGAGGCCAGGGAAAAGGGATAAAAATGATAATTGCTTTTGTAAACTTAGTATTTCTATGAGTAAGTCTGCCATCAGTCTCCTAAGGTAGTGTTTTGTTGGCCAACTGCTACTGGTAAAATTCTAACTGTGCCTTCATAAACTTTAATTTAATGAAATTAAATGAAATTAAATTAAATAATCTCACTGCCTATAAAACTGGGGAAAATGTGAGGTTGGAGATAGCAATGTTGTGAAGCAATCCTGGCAAACTCATACTTGTATGGGACTTATCCTAGAAGCGACATCATGTATAAAAGCCCCCTTGGCTGGCAAAAGCTGGAAGGCCGCCATCTTTTGTTTATAGTCCAGTACACTCAATTGCATAGTGCCTTCAGTCCTATTTTATTTTGTTTTCTTAAGTGTTAGTGTGTTCTTTCTTCTTTTGAACTGTACACATGCACAATTGTGTCTTTTAATGTGCATGCCACTTTCTGATTCATTTGCTGCCTTTGCTTCACGTGATTGAGTTTGCAGGTTATCATCTTATAGATTTGGATCAAGTGGATCTTGGGGTGCGTCTACACAGCACCCTAAACTCAAAATAAGATACACAATTTGTGCATATTTTATTTTGATACGGTCTCGCATGATATTCTTATTGATAAACTAGGCAAATATAACTTAGATAGGGCCACGATAAGGTGGGTGCATACTTGGCTGGATAACCGTAGTCAGAGAGTTGTTGTTAACGGTGCTAAATGTGGCTTTCCAGGATCTACAAGAAGGGATGAGTTGTGGTCCCTCCTGGTTTATCTCCGAGGGAGACTACACCGCTTCAACCACAGATACTTTCTATAATTTATTTACAAATCTTTCCTATAGTAATCTACAAATATGACAGTGTTTCTCAAATTGATCCATGGGCCTGCTTTGGGAAAATCGCTCATGAACCTGTGGATTGATTGTTTAATGCAATATCTGCCATCATCAGTATCATTTAGTTTGCACTGCCTCCTTCTGGCCTGGGCCTAGGAAATGTTCCTGTGTATGTATAGGTGTTAGATATCTGGAGTCTGGTTTCTTATGTCTGCTTTGTTTCTTTGGACAGTTCCTCCTGTTTGGAGTAGGTGAATTAGGAGGGTGGGCCATGGGCTGACTTGAGTGGAGGAATGGTTGTTTGGATTGTCAAATGCCATGAAAAAGGCAGGTCTTTTGGAAGTGTAAACTGATTGAATCCTAGCCTATCACTGAATGAAATGCCTATCACTGAATGAAATGCCCCTTTAAAGTGTTTCAGCACTGCACCAGGGTGTGCTCCTGGGAGCACTCAGTAATTCTGGGGGACAGTGTGCATTTGGCACCCAAGCCTTTGAGTGTGTAGTGTAGAAGAGCTCTGATCCAGAAAGAGCACTGGTAGAGAAAGTGCCTCATTAGGGAACACAGGGATGAATATTTTTGCACCATTGTTCCCTGAGGTAAATTGCATTTACCCCAATTCATGGATTGAGTTGGTGAGCAGGGTTTTCTATTGTGCAGAGCCCTCAGATGGGCTGGACAAATAGATGGAAGATATTAAGAAAAACAACATGGAACAGTCTGGCCCAAGGTGATTAGGACTGAGCTACAGATTTTGTTTGGGTGAACAATGTCCTTGAGTTCTATGTGGAGGCTCTCTGTGCAAGGTGGATTTAGGTGGTGCAGTGGCTTTGTATTAGCCCTCTACACAGAGGAAAATGTTACCCTAGTAGCACATTTTGTTACAGTAATGTGACAGTGTGTACCAGCTGTGGTTAATTCTATCCTATGGGCTGAGGTTGCCAGGCACCCTTCCCTCTGCTAGGCATACTCCAGTTAGAACCAGGATATAAAAGGCAGCAGCTCCTCTCTGTCTTGGCTGACTGCCGGAGGGAGCAGAGGCTCCTGTTGAAGGACTGTCGGTACTTCGGGTTGCAGAGATGAGCCAGCCAGTGATAACTCACAACCCCTAGGTTCCTGATGCCACAGAAAGAGGAGAGACTGTGGGAACCCTGAGACAGCAATGTATTTCAAGCTGTAAAAACTGATACCAACAGAAGACAAAAGAAGAAAAAGGGGGAAGAAGGAGGTGTGATGTCAACTTAGCCTAATTCAGATCCCATTGAAGTCAGTAGAAAGAGACCCATTGACTTCAGTGGGCTTTGGATCAGGCTCATAACAAGCAATTATGAAAGAAAGATGGAATAGGAATACTGTACATTCAGTCCATTGAAGTCAGTGGAGTTACAGCAGGGGTGAATGTAGTCCTCTCTTTCAACACTAAAAGGAGACAAGTTACACTACCCTTGCTATTTTAGGCTCTAATTTAGAAAACATACTTTCCTACTAAAGTGTTATTGAAATTCATAGGAATTAAACAGTTATTTAAGCATGTGCTTAACTTTGTTCTAAATAAGATCTGGGTCCTAAGTTACGAGAACAGAGGCATTATGGGGAAAAAACAGCTATCAAGCTAAGAAAGACACTAATTTATCTGCCTATGCTGTAGAGAAATGTTTGTCCTATCCACAAAAGTCCACCTGATACCTCTCTAGCAGGTTATCAGTTAATAGTGCATAACTAATAGACCTCACATAAAGGAATTACATAATGAGAAAAAAGGTTTGCTAGCTGATTATATCTTGAAGGTAGGACACCAAATAGCAGTTCCAAAAAACTGCTTTGTTCCTCAATAAACCCTTTTGTTACTAAATAACGGTAATAGAATTATCCGCGCAAATATAGAAAAGGCAGAAGTTTTCAATAAGGCTATGTCTACGCTGCAAGGGTTTTGCGCAATGCGCCAAAACCTGTGGAGCATCCACACCTCAAATGTGCTTTTGTGCAAGTAAATCAGCAGTAAAACAGCAGAATAGAGGGCTTTTGCCAGTTTAGGTAAACCTTCTTCTACAAGGTATAACTCCCTTTTGCGCTACAGCTATTGTGCAAAAAGGCAAGTGTGGACGCTCCAGAGGGGTTTCCGAAACCCCTCTGGGAAAAAGCGCAGGTGCTCTGATGGCCATTCAGTGAATGGCTATCAAAGCTTTATTGCGCAAGAGCGTCCATGCAGTGTGGATGCTCTCTCATGCAAAAACACATCACTTTTGCAATGTGCTTTGAGGTGTGGACATGCTTTTGCGCAAGAAGTTTTTGCATAAAAACTCTTGTGCAAAAGGCTTCTTGCGCAAGAAGCCTGCAGTGTAGATATAGCCTAAATGTTTCTGTTATGTATTTGAGGAAAAATAGGTGATGTAGTCATGTCATATGGTAACACTCTATCCATTCCTCTAGAATTTCTGGAAGATATTAAACAGCATCTACTGAAGTTAGATATTTTTAAATCAGACCATCTAGATAATTTGCATTCAAGAGGTTTAAAAGAGCTGACTGTGGAAACACTGGATCATAAATGTTGATTTTCAATACATCTAAGAGCACTAGAAAACAGGGGTGCTGGAACAATTGCATGCAGTCTGTGTGCTGAGAGTCATTGAACCAAACAGTAAACTCTGTATATCATAGAAACCACTTCAAGCCAGGGAGTGTGGCAGTGTAGACATACCAAAAGATTTTTGCTCCTTCCTTCTGATTGTATTGCTCTTTCAATTTAGTGGGCAACAAGGGCATACATGGAGAATCACTTACTTGTGTGATTTTTTTGTATTGTCTCTAAAGGTTAAATATAACTGACAAGTAATGTAAGTAGAATTTATATATATGCTATTGGGTTTTTAATGTTTGTATATATATTTTGCATCCTTTTTATCTGAAGCCAAAGAGCTTTTACAGTGGAATATTTTGCAAAATCTTTCCAATGTAACAGTAAAACAAAATCTCCTACTTCTCAAGGATATGTTTCCAATATCCTCTCCCTCACCCTTCCCCCGCAAAATGGTGAAATAATTTGGCACATATAAATTGAGGAAAAAAAGCCAACTTTCCAAGTGGAATATTCTGTTCAGAAGTTTGGTTTGAAGCAGCAGTTAGGGAATGAGAAAAACTTATTCTTCACAAGCTTTGAATCTAGAGAAACCATTTCTTCTACTGGCCTGAGTAAGCTTGTTTATATGGAAAAAATACAACTGACTAAAAACTAATGTAATCTTATCACTGTACAAGGGATATTTCACTTGCAAGAACCCAACATCCATAGGTATTAACACAACTTCTCATTTCAGAGACTTAAAATCAACAATACAAAATATTACTATGATTTCAAGTAAATCTGAGCATTTATCACCCTCTTCTCTTTTATTATATCTTCCTGCTTCAATCCCAAAAGAACTTTGTTTTGGTCCATGACTTCACCTCATCTCTAGGGTGAGTTGTAAATTACTATCCTTGCTTAGCATGGAATAATCTCCATTGTTTCTGCTGGTAAATCCGATGACTGGATATATTCGTGGCACCACCATCATGTAGTTCCTTGCTAAGCACTCATTAATTACCATCTTTTGCTAAAGTTTCTGTAAACAGTATTAATTTGGTAATGTGACAGGTCATGTCATAGGACAGTATGCACTAGTGGTCAGAGCCCCCAGTGGAGCCAGGATTAAGGTCAGAAGTCACACCAAAGGACAGAGCTGAAATCAGAGCCAGGAACCATGTCACATTCCCTGTGAGGAGATGAAGTAACTGACTCATAAGAAGATCTTTGAATTAAATAAAGCTTTCAGAACTAAACTGGCAGGCGTTAGAATAGGTGTGAGAGTGTCAGTCCTTTGATTAGCTTTTATGAAGAGTATAACCAATCTCTTATAAAGAAAAAGTGCTTACAACATGCATTCTGGTAGGTATCATGCTCTTCAGTTTTATGAATTTGTGTTTAGTGTCTTTCTGTAAGGAAGATTTGGATAAACCTGCCCCTTGTATGCTCAGGCACTCTAAAAATGGTGGATAATTAATCCTGTGAAGAGTGAGCCAGCTGCCATATCCTACACCTTCTTCCGCCCACATTGAGTGGGAGAATACCTGCCATTCACAGGTAATTGTAACCAATTTTCTATCTGCTGTAATGATAGCTTTTTTAATCTCATGAAGGAGCCTATGCAGAATAGCAGACAGTCAGTTATTAATAGATTCAGCCTTCATATGTACTGATTAAGAACCTAAGGCCCCATCACTAAAGTCAATGGAAAGACTACCTCTGAATTCCATGCGTGTTCAGTTGGGTCTCTCGTGCACTGGTTAGCATGTGTATCTTTGCCCACTTCTGAAATATAATTGCTCTCCTCTCCTATAGCAGGTGGTGCTTGTTGGAAGCATCAACTAGTGGTTAGGGGTCAGTCCCCTCTTAATGAGCAAGGGTGTTGGTAGAGGAGTCTGGGCCTTCCCACTTCATTGACATCTGGCCCAGGGCCCTTTGAGGGTTACCAATGTTCCAGCACTCTAAGGCTGCCCTCCCTGGGCCGCTTCCTAGCTCTTCTCTATTGTCCAAGTTTTGCACTCTGTGGCCAAATGGTAATGAAAGAAAGGTATCGACTGCAGCTTCAGCCTGTCTGGGCCTACCTGGCAGGCTGCTCTGTTCCCAGAGATGCTTCTGCTGCAGAGTCCTATCTTATGAGCTTGCTGGGCAGCTCCCTCTCCCTGCCTTATCAGCCCCCTTTTGAGCTGTCTTCCCTTTAAACTCTATCTGCTGCGTGCTCTCCAGGAGCAGCTGAACAGTGTCACCTTGGTCAAGAGTTGTTATTTAACCCTGTCAGTTCTAGTTGGGGGATTGATACAGCCTAGGGATATTAAATTTAGTTTAATAAACGAACCTACTAGTCGATGGATTTTCCATTGGCTCGTTCATAAGCGGGGAGCCACAGTGGGGTTAGCTCCTGACCTGGAAGCTAACCCTGCTGCTGCTCTGCCTTTTAAATGGCTTAAAAGGCTGTCGGCTCTGAATACATTTAAAAAGCAGAGGCTCATCTGGGACTAGGTGTGAGCTGGGAATCAGCTGATTTCCCAGCTCGTGCCCAGTCCCAGCTACCCCACTGATATCCACAGAGACATTGCTGGGGGCAACTGGCTTTTAAGCCATCTCTCCCCAGCACCGGCTCCTGCTCCAACCCCTTGCTGCCTCTAATAGAGGCAGCAAGCAGGAGGGAAGCGACTAGTCAATTATACGATAAGCTTTTGCTTATTGGGTAGTCGACTAGTCACTTGCATCCCTAATACAGCCCCATCACAACCTGTCTAGCAGACAGGTTCATGGAGATGCTCCATTAGCATTTTTGTTTGCAGTTTAGAATCTGGAATTGAACATCGTGAGCTCAAAACACTTACATCCTCTTTACAGCATAGCTGGCCAAGTCTGTTTGCTCATTAGACCTGGGATAAATTAATTCAATTCACTCTCACAACATTTTACAAGAAATGGCGTTCCTCCTACCACTTTGGTACAATAACACACAGGCTGATTTGTGGCCATCGGAAGAAGATACTTTCCTCTGCTCCTCACGACAAGAATATTTAACAGGCTCCTAGCATTTTTAGGATGGATTTCCAATATTTAACTCCTGTCCTAATATGCTTATGATTCACCAGAGTGAACCGGTAGGACCATCAAAATCCTATACTGTCCACTCATCTCTCTTCCAGGGCTTTGTCAAATTATTATCTTCAGACCTACACACAGTATTTTGTATGTATCTGGATAATTGCTATATCTGTTTTTCTTGATACTGCACATTTAAATGCCAACAGATCCCGATTGTGTATTTGAGGCAAGGCCTTCCATTTTGGAGAGAAGGTTCAGTTCCAAACAACTGCTGTTACAAAGCAGTCTGGCCCACCCACTCATGCTTCTCTGCCAGTAGGGATTTACTTGTTTTTGTTATTTCTCTCAGTCTAAAATAAAAGTAATTGAGAGAGAGCATGTGGTTGTTCCTGTGCAAGGGTGAACATAACACAGCATTTTTTTCCCGTGGCAAAATAAACAGGGCTAGATTTTTAAATCATCATAGTTCCACTCAAGTAAACCAGTGTAACCCAGTTGAGGATCTGGTTCATAATGTCTGCTCTGCTGAGTTGGAGGTGTGGTGATGGGTGATGCCAAGGTGTGGCGTGTACAGCCACAAATCTTTTATTATACTACCTTAGAAGCAAGATGGGAGAAGTTATATTTTTGATTGGTCCCTCTAGCAACAGACATTGATCCAGACTGTCAAGTACCTCTCAGGAAGAGCTCCTTGAAGCTTGAAAACTTGTGCCTGCCACTGACAGAAGCTAGTCCAATAAAAGATATTAGCTCATCTACCAGGTATCTCTCATATCCTGGGACCAACATGGCTACAGCAACACTGCAAACTAGGGATGTAAGAGAGTAGTAGAGTAGTTGACTACCTGATAATGCTAGGCTTATCAGGCAGTCATGTCGATTACTTGACTCTCACATTCCCCCCCCACACACATTTTGCTGCCTCTGTATCAGAAGCAGCAAGGGCAGAACTTGGAGCCGGTGCTTCCTATGACTGCAGTGAGCATCAGTTATACCTCTACAGTAATTTATTGTATAGATATCCTGTAGGATAAGAGGGGAAACCTTTTTTGGGCCAGGGGTCACTGACTTACAGAAAAAATCAGTTGGGGGCCATACACAAGAGAGAAGGGGAAAAGCCTCACTGACATGGCCCTGGCTGAGAAGGAGAAAGAAATTCCCCACGTTCCTCTGGTATACCAGAGCTTAGGGTCACCATCATAGTACATTTTGTGTGCTTCAGCCCTCTGGTGGGTCAGTGGGGGGGCTGGAGTGCCAGCACAGGGGCCCCTGAGCCTCAGGCCAGATCTGGGAAAGCCACAGGCTGCATCCAGCTGTTCGGCCTGAGGTTCCCCACCCCTGCTGTAGGAAATCACTACCGCTTTGGCTATCAGGAATAAGTGATTAGCTAATATTGTCTTCTAATCAAATAAGACGAACCTGCTTGGATTAACAATAATCTCCAAAACCAGGAATCTAGTTTTCATTTTTGCAATTTCTATAGGAAAAAATGCTTTTGAAAATTATGGTCATGTCATAGGGGGCGCTGTGTTTTGACCAGGCCTGCCCGCATTGGCCCAGGACAGAGTTGGTTCATCCTCTCACAGTTGTTGGGACAACCTGTGAGCTCTGGCAGTTACACAGTCCACAGCTGCTGAGCAGGGCTGAGCAAAATAAACTGTGGTCTCTCAGCCTTCTGGCTGGCGCAGACTGTAACAGTTGGGGGTTCTGACTCTCTGGGCAGGCAAAACAAACAATCAGTCCATAGCTACTGGGCAGGGCAGAGTTTGTCACCTGTTTTACACTTTTAACTTGTGTTCTGATAACTGATGCTATCACAACTTGTTTTAGTAAGACTAGAAAAACTTCAGCACTCTTTCCCAACTTCTCTAGTGTTTGCCAACTGGCAAAAGCTGGAGGACATAGTGTGAGAAAGGGAGAGGAAAAAGCTATTTGTCATACCTTTTTCACAGTTAAATCATACTTTGCTATTTTAAACATTAAAAGATGTGAAGTATAGGTTCTCCCTTTTTACTGTGGAAAAGGCAAAAAAATGGACATGGGGAAAAGAAACCCAAACATTGCAAACAAAGCCAATTGTGTTTAAAAACTGAAACAAAATTAAACTTTTCATTTTGTTGTGTAATTTCCACAAATAGTTGAAATTTTTGGCTTGTGATGAGTTGAACTAACTGAGCCAATGTGGCCTGGCCAATTACTGTGGCCCAAGGACATTGCCCGGCACTCTTTTCTTCCCTGCTGTGTGTGCTGCAGGTTCAAGGGACAGATAAAAGGAGGTAGCCCTACTCGGGGCACATCTAAACTACATCCCTCTTTTGAAAGAGCGATGTAAATTAGAGATATCGAAATTGCAAATGAAGCTGGGATTTGAATTTCCTGCCCTTCATTTGCATAATTGAGTTATAAGACTTTTTCGAAAGATCCTGTACTCCTAAAAAAAATAAGGTTTACAGGATCTTTCAAAAAGGCTTTTCTTTTCGAAAGAACCACGTCTAGATCACGGTTTCATTTTCAAAACAGCGTTTTTCAAAAAAACACCGTGACACAATTATGGGAATGAATCATGGGAAATTCATATCCCAGCTTCATTTGCAATTTCAATATGTCTAATTTACAGCCCTCTTTCAAAAGAGGGATGTAGTCCAGACATAACCTCAGTCTGGGCTTTCTGAGGAGAAGGAAGGATGTGTGCTGCAGACTCCTGGTGGGAACCATGAGTCCAGATGATGCTGTAGTGTAGACAACTAGCCAATCACAGAGACTGACAGGGAGGCTGAGCCATTGCCAGCAGAGGAGATGCCTAAAATAGGCCTTGTGATAGGAACTGAGTGATCCAGAGAATGAATTAGAAGCTGATGCTTAAACCCATAACTGGGAATGTCCTGGCCTCATAGGGCTCTGGGTTGGAATTCTATGGAGTAGGGAGGGACCCAGTTCACCTACCCCACCCCACTAAGGCTACATCTAGACTGCAATCCTCTTTCGAAAGAGGCTTTTCCGAAAGATACTTTCAAAAAAACATCTTCCGAAAAAGAGTGTCTAGACTGCAAGCAGTACTTTCGAAAAAGCAAGCAGTCTGGATGCTCTCTTTCGAAAGCCCTGTTTGCATTCAAGAACACCTTTTTTCGAAAGAGCACTTTTGAAAAAAGGCGTTCTTCCTCGTGAAATGAGGAGTACCACCGTCAAAAGAAAAGCTGCGTTCTTTCGATTTAATTTCAAAAGAATGCGGCTGTAGTCTAGACACAGGTGAAGTTTTTTCAAAAAAAGGCTACTTTTTTCGAAAAAAAACCTGCAGTCTAGACACAGCCTAAATGTGGATAGTGTTTGCTTCCTGCTATTATTGGGTGTGTGCATGGGAATCCTTTGCAATCCAACTCGAGTGTATATGCCTGGATTCACTTCTTACAAGATAATATAGCTGCCATTGGCCTTACTTTGTCCTCATATTTGTCTGTGCTTCCTGCATTGGAGGAATTACATGTAAAATCTTGGCTGCACTGCAGTCAATGGCAAAACTCACACTAACATCAATAAGGCCAGGTGGATTTTTTATTCTGAGTAGGAAAGGTTGGAAACCACTAGTCTATGTCACACTTACCTGAAAGACCGCCTCTCTCCAGTAAGTCTCATAGTAGCTAAGAGAACATGGGATGCTGTGGGTTCCTGGAGCTGACTTCACAGGGCCAAGAATAGAGACATCTCATTTGGGCACCCTTATATTTGGAATGTACTTTCCTTGCATGCCTGCTACAATGTTGGGCTTTAGCAATTTTTAGGTGTATTTGTCTGGTCTGATATATGCTTAATTTTCAGAGGAGGTAGCCATGTTAGTCTGCATTTGAAAAAACAATGAGGAGTCTTGTATCACCTTAAAGACAACAGATTTATCTGGGCACAACCTTTTGTGGGTAAAAACCACTTCATCAGATACATCGAGGAGACCCATGGCACCTTTGCATATGCTAAATTTGTTGTTTGGTGGTTTTTAGTTTCAATATTTTTTTTAAACAAAAATCAACTGGTCTGGTTTGCAGCAACCAAGATGCTTTAAAAATAAAACTCCACAATGAACAGCACTTTATAATTTGCATTTATCTTTTTTGAACTTAGCTATTTCGTTTAAAAACTCCAGCATGTAATGGTGAGTAAACTTCAAGAGCTTTGATGTTGAGTTCCATTTAGAAAAGCCCCAAGAGTCTCTTGTGTCTGCAGAATTTGGATGGGGATCTTGCAAGAACAGGTTTCACTGTATTTTGGAACATATGGGTCTAGTATTACACAGACCTGAGAAGCAACAAAGTAGGCAAATGAACTTGAGATATGAGTCCATTTTAAAACATCTGTTCAATATGGATTCCAAGAACGTGCAAATGCTTTGGCAGAAGTTCCTTTTTTTCCCCTCAGCTTGTTTGTCCCATAGTACACAGAAATTGTGACATGGCAACAGACCCGCGGTTCAACTATTCCTGGATTGTGTCTCAAACAGTGACCAATGGCTGATAGCATTGAAGAAATGCACAAAACCCACCAGAGAGAGGAAACCACAGATAAGGATATATTCTACAGTTTTGTGCTGTGTATCGAGATTTCTAACTCCCCTCCTTTTCTTTGGCACAAAATATCAGTCATGTTGACGAGGTGGTATGGATCGTTTGGGCTATGCATTCCATTGGGACTGGGGTGCAGTTAAATAATTTACACATGACGGTTGGAATTACACTGCTGTGATCAAACTGAGCAGTGTGTGCTTAGACAGCGGTTTGTGTGCCAGCTGGATTTAAAGCCGTTCGATAATATAAAAGACACGTGTGGATTAGTACAAGAATAAAGATCAGGGCTCCACTGGATTTTTTTTTTTCGATTCCTTTTTTTTTTCTCTTCATTTTACACTTTAGGCTTTGCCAAGTCCTCTTTAAAATAAAACTAAGCCTTCATGATGAAGATAGGGACGGGGTTCTTCTAGTCTGCCATCTAACAGCCCTTGTTGCTTTTGCTTAGCATTATTTTAAAAAGTTTGTCTGACTGAAGCCACATTTTTAAAAAGTGTTGATGCAAGCCTCGGACATGAAATACAATAATTTACAAAAGTTGTTCTCATCCAGTGGATTATATTTAAACCTGTGTATGCCTAGCATATCGCAAAGAAAGAAAACAAGCAAGCAACCTTCCTTATGTCTTCATATTGCAGCATTGGGAACGCCAATTGGGATGGAGGCCCCCTGATGCAAGGCCCGCTATGAACACAGTAAGAACCAATGCATGCCTTAAACACCTTTCCGTGCTGTTTGTAAAAAATAACTATTACGGGGCTATCACTTTAAATACTCAGGTGTTTTCTGGTTCTGCTTGAAGGCTAAGGAGCTTTGTAGGGATGGATGCAAGCTTTCCGTTTACAGTCAGCCAGCCTCCAGCAGGGTAAGGTGAGCTGTGCTTCTCTCTGGGTTCAACCGCTGTCAGCTGCAGGCACCACTCACCCTAGTTTTGCTATTAATATAGAATATGGCTGCAGGCTAAAGTCATTGAATGATTTTTGAATCCACACACCATCATCACAGTCTTCTACAAGGGTGGGCAATAATTTTTAATGGGGGGGGCCACTCCAAGAGTTTTGTAAGTGGCCAAAGGCTGCCCTTCTGTGGAGGAGGTGTGGGATCTGTGACGGCAGGTGGGATATAGAAGAGAGCTTGGGTTAGAGGACTAGGGTACAAGAGGGAGTGTGGGGTCTGAGAGGGAGTTTGGGGGAAGAAGGGAGTTATAATTTGGAGCAGGGACTTGGGGTGCAAGGTCCAGGAGGCAGTTATGGGTGCAGAAGAGGATTTTGGCCTGGAGGAGGGATGTAGGAGGGGGTTCAGGGTCTGGGAGGGAGTTGTGACTTGGAAGAAGGGGGGAAGGGGTGCAGAGGGTTTGGGTGGTGGCATGGGGCAGGGGAATGGGGTGCAGGATCAGGGAGCAGTATGAATGCAGGAAAGGATTCTGGCCTGGAGGAGGGGTGCAGGGTCTGGGAGGGAATTGTGACCTGGAGGAGGTGGGGAGAGGGGATGCAGAGGTCTTGGGTGATGGTTGGGGGAAGAGAGACGGTGGGGTGCCAGAGGCAGGCTCTGGTTGGGAGGTGCTTACCTAGGTGGCTCCCAGCCAATAGCTCTGCACAAACCTGAGTCCGGCTCCATGCTGGGGTTGGGGGGGGGGGGGGGGGAAGGGAAGGGGAGAGGCACTTCTCCAAGATGTGACTCTGCTCCAGCTACAGTTTCATTTGCTGCCCCTGTAAAAATTCTCAGCTCCTAATGGCTGGAAACTGGCCAATGGGAGCTTTCTCCTCCCTGCCCAGCTTGCAGAGCAATTAGCAGCTGTAGCCAGACAGCCCCCCCCCCATCTCATCTTGCCTCTCTGAGGTTCCTGAAGCATACAGGACAGAGAAGGAGCGATAAAATCAGCATAGTCTATGCTGGCTCATCTGATCCTGAGAAGCTGAAAACATAGATATGAGGAGAGAGAGAGCAATTAAGGCAATCAGCATAGCCATTAAGCTTTGATCTGCTTTGATGAGAGATCAGGATATGCGGGTGTGCCCGGCTGGCACCAATGTTGATTCGAACACACACAGTCCCTGGAAGAGGAATTTCCCACTGAGAAAAGTATGCCCAGTACTTCCAGTTTAGTTATCTCTCTTACAAGTGTAAATTAAGTTCACAACTCCCTTGTAAGAACTGGTCTCACAAAAGACAGACCAGCACCATTTGGCATCACAGATAAGAAAGAGAAATACGTGACCCCATGAGTATAAAGGTGGTACAGCAGCACACTCTCTTTTGAGTGTCATTCTACCCTGTACCTGCTGGCCGGGTTAGGTGTTTGGCCTCCCGAGGTTCTATGGGGATGCCCACCTCGTATTTTCGTCTTTCCTAGGAATTGAGGGACTGGCCCTGGCCTGACATGATGGAGTCGAGAGGCACAGAAGGGGGTAAAAATTGTACCTGGATGTGGTCCTCTGTCTTAAGTGTACACATAGAAAGAGTAAGCTGTTACTTGGTACCATTATTTCTATTTTTCTATCTTTATCTTCTTTGTAACCATTTTTAAGATCTATATTTTGCTAGTAGTTAAGAAATAGAGCAATAGCCATTGTAACCATATGATTTATAAGCTTCTTTAATAAACCTGTAACAGTTTAAGCTTTAACCTGACTCTTTCAGTTGCTGTAACAGAACCAAGCACAATTTAAAAGAACTTCAGCCGGTCTTAAGGGACAGATATAGGGAGAGCTTGGGCGTTTGGATTTGTGTCACACCCAGGTGGCAGAATTCATTGGGGCATCTTTCAGTCTTTCCCCAAGGCTGCCCGCTGCGAAGGAATTACGAATTCTAGCAGCTGAAATCTAAGGTGTTATAAGCTCTCCCTGTACACTTATTGGGCACCCGTCAACCTCCTCCAGGTTGCCTGCTGCAAGGGACCCCGGTCTCAGCAGTTAAAGTTTCGGGTGTATAGCACATACACACTGCCCTGACCATCGGCTGACAGCAGCCTGCTGTTTAAAGCAGCTGCAGCTGTTCTGTAGTAAGGGTGCTGGTGAGGTGGCCAAGGGCAGGATCTGGTGGCTTATCAAATTGCTGGCCAACTCTTGCCCATGCCTGCTCTACACTCTGCTATGTGGGGAACCTAAGTCAAATTGACCTATTCCAAAGCTTTTTAGCATCCTTCATTGCTGTAATCACTCTAGCCATGGTTCATGATACACTGTAGGAAAACTTGATTTTATTCTAAATTATCTCAGTTTACAAAGGCATCCAGCTCAGCTGCCTTTCTGTACCCTTCTGGCAAACAGAGCCTGGATAAGGCATTTTTTTAAGAACTTGTTCTTGCACCAAATAGGCAAAGAGCCCATAAGATACTGCTGGATATTTCAGCTGAATTTTCTGACCTACAAAGGCACCTCTCAATGGAGAAAAGGGGCGATACAGAGATGGCAGACCCTAATAGGCTGATGCTGATAGTGATTCATGGCACTGCTATGGATGCCCCCTTTGTAGGCTGGTGCTTCTGGAGAAGGGCTACAAGCATCGAGTGGTGGGATCACACCATCATTTGGACTTTGGATGGCCACCAGAACTGTTGAGAGAAGAAAGTAACATTTCTGGAGCTTTGTGAGGAACTTGTCCTGTGTGGTGGTGTATATATATATATATATGTATAAGAATGCCATATTGGGTCAGACCAAAGGCCCATCAAACCCTGCACCCTGTCTACTAACAGTGGCCAATGCCAGGTGTCCCAGAGGGAGAGAATCGAACAGGTAATGATCAAGTGATCTCTCTCCTGCCATCCATCTCCACCCTCTGACAAACAGAGGCTAGGGACACCATTTCTTACCCATACTGGCTAATAGCCATTTATGGACTTAACCTCCATGAATGTATCTAGTTCTCTTTTATAGTCCTAGTCCTAATTTATGTTGCCACTATTATACAATTGCAACAAGCCTTTCATAAAATGGGTTTGTTTAGTCTGGAAAAGAAAAGACTGAGAGGGGAAATAACCATTTTCAAGTACATAAAAGATTGCTACAAGGAAGACGGAGAAAAAAACGTTCTTAACTTCTGAGGATAGGTCAAGAAGCAATGGGCTTAAATAGCATTGAGGAAGGTTTAGAATGGACAGTGGGAAAAACTTCCCGTCAGAGTAGTTAAGCACTGGAATAAAGTGCCTAGGGAATCTCAGTCACTGGAGATTTTTAAGAGCAGATTAGACAAGCACCTGAGGAAATTCTGTTTAAGGGATGGGAAGCAAACAATGAGACTACATCTACACTGCAGGCTTCTTGTGCAAGAACAGCTGTTCTTGTGCAAAAACTTGCAGAGCGTCTACACTGAACACGTGTTCTTGCTCAAGTAAATTTATGGTAAGGCGTCAGAACAGAGGGCTTCCTGCGCAAGAGTTATTCCTCTGCCCACAAGGAATAAGCCCTCTTGTGCAAGAAGGCAGTGTGGACGGGCAACAGGGGTTTCTTGCACAAGAAACCCCTATGGCTAAAATGGCCATCAGAGCTTTCTTGCACAAGAGAGCATCCACACTGCCATGGATACTCTTGCGCAAAAGCACATCTCTTGCGCAAAAGCACATGGCAGTGTGGACGTGCTCTTGCACAAGACCTTTTGCGCAAGAACTCTTGCACAAAACAGTTCTTGTGCAAGAAGCCTACAGTGTAGACGTAGCCTGATTGTCTTCAGATGGCTTTTGGAACAGTTTTGCCTCCCTAAGAGAAAGCACAAGAACACCTGGAAAAAAAGAGAACTGTAAGGAGAGGGGTGAAGATGCATTGGTGGGCCCTGGCTAGAGAAATAAATCAGCTTTGGCTTGTGAAGAACTGCACATGAGAAAAGAATTGGGATGATAAATATGATTTGCAACAACTTTTCTTAGTGTATTAGGCTGAACTGGCATTTTTTAAAATTTTAAGTTAGCAGCTTACTTTGTTCTGTCTGTTTTCACTTGCAATGACTAAAATCCTCCTTTTTATACTTCATAAAACAGTTTTGTTTATTATCAAACTTAATGCAAATAACTGTTACCTGGGGGCATAGGGAGGAGAATAGTTGTGCATATCTCTCTTTCATTGATAAAGAGAGCGAAATTATGAACTTTCTCTCTTTAAAACTCATATACAGAGTAAGTCGGATTTATTGGGCTTTTGGTCCTATTTGGGGCTGTGCTCCTGGGTGCTGACAAGTTCCTGTAATTGAGCCCTCCCAGAGCAATAATCAGCATCTATGTTACTTGGCTGTGGGGCTGTTACCCCAACTCTGTGCCTTTGCTGGGGAAAACCAGAGCATCTGGCCCACAGTGGTGGGGCACCTCAGAGAGCAAGAGGCAGGCTCAGTGGTTTTATTAGCACAATAGATGACAATCTCAAGGGGACCTCTCATGCATCGTAAAAGTCTGACCTCTGCCAGGCTCCTAGTGGACCGTAGCTGGTCTGCAGACATGGAAGGGCCTGAAAACAGAAATGAAACAATACATTTTTGTCTCAATATTGCAGAAAAATCTCACTACATCATCAGCAGATAGGTCTTTGCAATCTCAAGGCCAAAAGCTGATACTTTATGTAATAGTGTTTCAGTATATCCTGAGACATGAGTTTCAATTCCCTGATGCTCCTTGGACACCACTGAGAGTTGAGGTGTTTAAGGCCTGACATATAAAAATGAGGTGAAATTTACAAAATTAATTTAAAGACATATGTTTACACATTCCAGGTCATTTTAGAATGGTACCACTTCCCATGATTCCCACTGCCCTTTTAGGCATTCAGCTTTCTGGAGGATCTAACAATTCTGAAGATTTCTGAGTGGCAAAGAGATATTCTGGCCCAAGCTACTAGTTGCAAACCAGCAATTTATGGTAAAGAGGTTTTCAAGAATGGTTATGGAGAAGCTGGTGGCTCACAGAGGAGTGTCCAGAAAGTATACTGCCCTGAAAGGTGACTGTTCATCTGGATTTCATGGAATCACAGAATATTAGAACTGGTAGGGACCTTAAGAGGTCATCAAGTCCAGTCTCCTGCCCTCACAGCAGGGCCAAACGCCATCTAGATCATCCTAGAGAACTGTGTATGGACAGAAATGGGGCTTGAATCTGAGTTTCCCTGACTGTGGGGAGGGGGAGGGGGAGGAAGGGAAGGGAATACAATTGCTGGGCCCTTGGAAAAGGTGGGGTGGATGGCTCCATCCTCCTGGAAGGGGTGGGCCTTGGGTAAAAGGGGCAGGGCCAGAGGCAACCAGCTCTCCACACTGTCCGGACAGTACCACATAACCCCCTATCAGCTCTTAGTACTGCCCAGAGTGTGCTACCCCAGGGCTTCTGCAGTGATTTAAAGGTCCCAGGATTCTGGCTGCTGCCATGGCTACGGGAGCAGCAGTGTTGGCCCAGACCTCTGGGCCTTTTTGAATCACTGGGTCCTGGGGCAGCTGTCTCCTTTGCCCTGCCCTCCCCCATTGGTGGGCCTGAATGTAGACATCAGCAAATAACTGCATCTGCATCATGGATAACAGTTGTATGGTTCCTGGACCCATCCAGGAGAAGCCTGAGGTAATCTTGTTAGGGTGAACATTTTTTTCTTTGCCTCTGACTGAGGGTTTTTGGGGGGTATTGATTGGGTGAGAGCCTGTTGGGGAAACAGTGGGAAAACATAGAGAGCAGAGGTTGGTGGTAGGAGCTCATTTAGAGTCTCTTTTGGGCATATTGAGCTGGGGTAAGATTTTCAAAAGTGACTTAGGAGCCTGAGCACCATTGACTAACAACGGGGCTGTGTCTACACTGACGCGATTTTGCGCAAAAGCAGCCGCTCTTGTGCAAAAACTTGCTGCCGGTCTATACTGGCCGCGTGTTCTTGTGCAAGTAAACTGACGTTCTAATGTATGAAATCAGGGCTTCTTGTGCCAGAACACTGACGTTTCCACTCAGGAATAAGCCCTTTTGCGCAACTGTTCTTGCGCAAGAGGCCAGTGTAGACAGCCAACATGAATTTCTTGCGCAAGAAAGCCCTATTGTTAAAATGGCCATCAGAGCTTTCTTGCTCAAGAGAGCGTCTACACTGGCATGGATGCTCTTGCGCAAAAGCACATGCAAGTGTAGACGCTTTCTTCTGGAAGAGTTCTTGCGCAAGAAGCTGCCAGTGTAGACGTAGCCTTGAGTTTGGCCTGTAAGCACCTAAATCACTTTTGAAAATTTTACCTAGTGTTAAATTTTTGATACAGCACCGAGAGCATTGTCTGAGCACTTAAATACATGTGAATTGATATTAAAACATCTGCTGGACAGTAAGATTGTTTAAAACATTATCTGAAGTGTTTAATTAGTTAAAACTGATAGTTCAACTCCTTCCCCTAAAACATACAGCAAAGAAGGGAAATGTGAGCAGTTTCTCATTTGCATGCTGGAACAATGTTTTGTCACATCTATTTGGTGTTTAACATTGAAACTGAAGGGTAGAAATAGCTGGAAAAAAGACTTAAAGAATTGCACAGAAGGTAGTGTCACTCAAACCAAGCAACTCCTTCTGCAAGAAGCTGACAGAGTTTTTGAGGTGAGAACACAGATCCTCTGAACTAAAATGCCTCACAAAGGATACTTAGGCTGTAATTGTGCAACATGTTAGCCTGCATTTCAGATAATGGGTTATGGAGTGTTCTGGCTCCCTTTTAGAAGCCCTGAGGTAATTTGTGCACTATCCTACAGACTCATTTCTTTCTCCTCTTGGATGTGGAATCCTTTTAGGCTAGCCAGGCAAGGGATTTTCTAAAATACAATAATCGGTTTGTCATGTAATAATAATAATAATAATAATAATAAGTTAGTTGTGGGTATGGAATCACAGAAAAATGCATTAAATCATTATGTCCATCTCCCTGACAAGGCAGGGTTGTTTTCTACTATTTTAATTTTTTTTTGTAATGTTTCTTTGCTTCCTGCATCTTGGCAGGGGTTAAACAAGATTATACTTGTGGTCCCTTCTAACTCTGTGATTCAGTCATTCTAGGCTGAGTAGAATTTCCTGCTGGTTCCATCATTATTATTTGATTACAGTAGTGCCTCTGATGTGTTAGTCACTGGCCACACACAAGAGGAGCCATGTTCCCTCTTCAGGAAAGCCTAGTAGTTAAATTGGTGAAGGCTGCATAGATACTCTGATTTCTCTTTAAACCAAGCTTAATTTGTTTCAGCTTCAGTTGTATGGGAACAGGTCTGAGGGCTGCTCTGTGCACAGTTCCTGTGCCACTTTCACTGTATTTGTTTGGAAAATAAGGTAATTCAAATTGTGCAGGCCGTAGTCTGGATGCTACAAAGGTGCTTGTATTTATAGAAATAAGCTAACACAGTATAAGTAAATTAATGATGTAGTTAATGTGGTACAAAACCTGCGGTGTGCACAAACCCAAAATAAGAGGGTCCACACAAGAGTTTCGCTCTGTTTTAATTAAAGGGGTCTGTGCTCGCAGAACTGACTGCAGAACAGGTGCCTCAGAGACTCTGTATTATTGCTCTAGATGGTGTTCCTTTGGGAAAGCATGGTGGCTAGATGGTGGGCTTGTTGCCTTTTTTATGACCATTACAATTTTTCTGTTCTCTTTTTACATATCTGAAGCAATGGTGTTTCCACTGCTACTTTTTGGAGATTATTCTTCAGTCTTGCCATGAGAACATTTTCCTTGATAAGATATTTAGCCTCTTCCTTAGGGAGTGAACTAAGGGCTGAATCTTGTATCCACTGAAGTCAATGAGAGTTGTGCCATAACCCCAATGCGTATAGGATTAGGCACTCTAACAATCTGGGTATGACTATGTGTGCAGGCCCGCTGATGGGGAAGGGCAAAGTGGACAACCAACTTGGGGCCCATCAATTCTAAACGGCCCGTTGCTCCCAGAGCCCAGGGGCCTTTAAGTTGCTGCTGAAGTGCTGCATGGCACCTGCAAGGGAGCTCTAAGGACGGGGGTGGAGGGACATGATGCACTCCAGGCAGATGTGAGGGCTGGCTGCCCCGGCCCCACACCTTTTCAGAGCATAGGGCCGGCCCCCCAACCTTGCCCAGGGGCCTGGTGTGGCTGTTGGCTCCCCTGACTCTATGATGTGACTGCTATGAACCCAAGAGCTACAGGAATATTTGTGTTGAATGCTTTGATATATAAGGAAGCTGTATTTTTGAAAGGTAATGTTTTATGCGGGGGTAGGGTGGCTATGACCCTCCCGGGGCGCTACTGATACTGACTAGAGCCAGGTGAGCTTCCTCACACAACTCTGTTAGTGCACAAGATGGAACTTTTATATGCCTGCAGCACCCATGTTAGTCAATTCTACAGATCACCTAGGGTATGTCTACACTACCACCCTAGTTCCACGAGGAGTAATGGTAGTTCGGAATAGGAAGCCTAATCCGAACTACCTAGTTCGTGCCGCGTGTAGCCACGGGCACGGAGTCCGAACTAGCGGACATTTAAAAATGGCGGCGCCCGGCAATATGCAAATGAAGCCCGGGAAATTCAAATCCCGGGCTTCATTTGCAACTCCGGTTGCCTACATTAACCACCCTAGTTTGAACTAGGGTGGTAGTGTAGACATACCCCTACTGAGTAGAGCAGTGTGTACAAACACAAAGAGAGGGGCTTTATGCAAATGTAATGCCAACAATGCCCATTTGCAGGTGAGACTGAACCTGGGAATTTAGGAGCTAAAGGCAAGCGCCTTTGTGCATGAACTAAAACCTAACTTGTCATTGGCTGTAGCGCACTCACCAATTTCCCAGTGGTCTCAGTGCCTCTGGGTTACACAAATTAAATGTTTGTGAATCTGAAGCTGCAGGATGTAACTTTTTGTTGTGCCTTGGAGATTTGTTACATATTAGTTCAGAAAGGTACAAACCCGCCCCCCCCCCCCCAAAACCATTCCCAGCACACTTCTGGGCATCGTAATGCTGTTACACCTTGCTACACCTTTCTAGGAAGCTAGTGATGTAGGCAAAATGTATGGTGCCAAATTGTAACCCTGTGTCAGTGAACCTAATGGACCTGATCTCCTTTTTTTTTTTTTTTTTTTGGGTGGGGATCAGGGAATACCTACGAGTGAGATGTGTTTATCTGCTGTTTTTCCAAGATTTGGCATCAGACACAGATACGGGTATATCTTGTCACTATAAGCTTCTCTGGTTTTATGAAAACTGGCCAAAATAATCAGAACAAAATGTGTTTGAAAGTGTAGCAGCTCATATGTTTTGTCCTGCAACAGTGGTCTAGAGTGAGCACTTAGCACAGCTCTGGGAGGCCAAGAGACCTGAGTTTGGTCTTGCCTCTGCTACTGATTGGCCTTGATATTGTGTCATGAGTGTGGTTAGGAGTTTGACTGTACCCTGTTGGCATTGCCCTGCATAGGAAAAATGCTCAGCTGTACCAGCCTAAAGAAAGCCTCAGGGCTGCATGTGCACTAGTGAACATACTGCTGGTGTCTTACCACTGCTGGTTGTCCTGTGGACATGTTGCTCACCAAGTCCATCCCACTGCACCCAGAAAAGGGTTAGACAGTGGTGAAACTCCACTCTGCCTTGGTGCCACAGCTCTATGACACGATGCAGGATCCACTTCCTGGAAGGCTACAGAACAGCAGTAACGGCTCACAAGAGCATGAGGAGGGGAGAGCACTAAGTCACCAGCTGGGAAATTTAGACAAGCAGTTGCTGACAGCTACTACACACACTAAAAAGAAAAAAAAGGTTTTAATATTTACTTTTACCTGGCAAACAGAATCGATCTTGCACAGTATCTAAAGCAGGGCCGTAACAAGGGCAAGGCAAATGAGGCACTTGCCTTGGGTGCATAGCTAAGGGGGCACAGAAAAATAATATAGAAAAGTATTTCTATATAATTTTGTTGCAGGACAAAACAGCTACTTATTTTAAGACAGTGCCGCTTCCCTCCCCTGTCCATTAGCGTCAGCCAGCCCACAGTTTACATGTCAGGCTGCATGTTGCTGCGTTGTGATCCAACAGTCACCAGGCCTGGTGGCCGCCCAGCAATCAGCTGCTTCCGAGCGATGTGGGATGCCGGGCACTGGCTCAGCCGCGCCAAGTGCTGCCTTAAGGTGCCCTAGCGCAGTTCCCAGGCGGGGGGCATGGGACCAGGGGAAAAGGAGCTAAGATTGCTCTGCACAGGGGCAGAGGTGCAGGGGGTGAGGTGGGAGTGTCAGGCTGGGAGCCAGGACTCTTGGGTCTTGTCTCACCTCTGCCAGGGGAGTGGCTCTAGGTCTTAGGGGTATGTGATTAGAGTTGGGGGTCTGGGAGCTACAATCCCTGGGTTCTATGGATCGGGGTCCAGGCCCTTAGCATATTGGAGTCATGTTTTCCCCACCAAAAACTGGAGCCCATGCTGCTGAGCCACCTGTGCCAAGTGCTTTGAATGTGGTACACAAACCAAGGGAAGAAGGCAGTGACTGTTTTAGTAAATGACAATTAATTAAGAACTACCTTCAAGTATCCATGGGTCAGGAGAGATGATCAAATATGTCCATCTTATCAATAGAACATCAGGTAGTGAATAATATTAATTTCAATGCAGTTATTGATGAGTTTGCCTCTTTAAAAGTGCACAAAGTACAATTATAAACAAATCTCTAATAGTACCTGACATGGTGATATTTTATAATTATATGTATATATGTATTAATTGTTTATGCAGGTCTCATAACCAGGGCTCACCGAACCGCGGCAAGCCCCGTTCGCCAGCTGCACTGTCCGGCAATCTGCACATGCGCAGATTGCCCGAACACGGCTCTTCCGGGTTACAATCAGCTTGCTATGGGCGAGTAGATTGTATAATTTGTCGAGTGCTGCTCATAACTATAATAAATAAACATTGTGTTATTATTTTTATTAATTATTATTATTATTGTTTATCTATTTTCCCTTTTCTACTAAATAACTACTATGAATATATACACATGAGGGGGCGCGATTTTATATTCTTGCCTCAGGTGAAAAATTAGCTAGTTACAGTACTGATCTGAAGTGTCTACAGGGCATGCTGTGGAAATACCAGAATCTGCTTCTAATGTGAGTGTGATTCACCTTTTAGGATGGCTCCGTCTAGTGGATTTACTTGGCAACAAATATATCTCCTTTTCCCACTTTTTTTTCAAAGAAATTAGAAATGGAAAAGATGTAGTCAATGCCTAGCTAATCCCCTTCTGCTGATGCCAGATTGATTCTTACAGTTCATTTTCTCATACTCTGTTCAATCCAGATTTAGGGTTGACAGGATCTTGTCCCAAGATCAGGCTCATTATTATTCAAATTATTCTATAGTCGGGAACTCTGATATGTGCAGTTGCAACACTTGCATTGCAGGAACTCTTGTATATTTACAAATACAGTTTATTAATACATTTAGTACAATCACTTAAAAGCCCAACTTCGTAAGATGGAGATATTACAGAATGTACTTCTGCACTTCTATATACTCACACCATCCCTTCTAGAATAACCTGCAGTGTTATCCATCATCTTCCTTCCCATCTTTCCTATCACTACCAGTGGTAATCAGTCGGGCACCTTCAAAAGACTCCATCTCCATCCCCTACTGCCGTAGGATGGGATGCCAGTTTTATAATATGTTACACTGATGATATGTTTGATGTATATTCAGTGGGGATATTTCCCCCTTTCTGTAGTTGTATTTCCCCACCTAATGTTGAAGTGTCTTTTCACTAGAGGTTAGTAAATCATTGGTCTCAACTTATTTTCATATACTGAACATCAGTATATTACTATGGCCCTTTTGTGGCTAGGTATCACATTTGTTATTTTGGGTAATGGTGTACCTATTATGTTGCAAGCAGGTTAGCCCTATAGGCTACAGAGGCAATACTGCTCCACTCACAAGGACAGAGTCTGAGTGTACAAAAGACACTTAATAAAAGGAGGGAAGTAATTCCGCATTAATTTGGGAAAGCACTACAAATAGGGTTCATACATATAAAACAGGAGTAAAAAACCCACCCCTGAGTGGGTTAAGCAGTGTTCATTTCCCTTAAGGTTTTTAAGTCCAGCAACCCAAAAGTCCCTGTCACGTGCCTGACCTGTATCTGCATGACACTCGCAATTGCTGCCCTTGGTCAGTGCAAACCCAGAATTCCGAGGTGCATTTGCAAAGTTCACCTCCCACCCAGGGTGGAGAAGGGGGTGAAGAGGCACATTACTTGCTCTGCTGCTCGATAACTTGCTCACTGCCCCTTTCTGCCAGCCACCATGCTGGTTGCTCACCAGCCGCTTCTGCCAGTCCCCTGCTTGCTGCTCCCTCCAGCCACCTGCCTGCTGTTTTCACTGTAACTCCCCACCAGCCACACAATTGCTTCATCTCGCCAGGCACTTGTTCGCCAGCTAACTGTCAGTAACCTTCTGCTGCCACCTACTTTTCTGCTGTGACCTTTGCACATCAGTTTCTTAGTAATTTTCAGCTCTTTGCGTCCTGCGCAGAAATATTGTCCCCTCTCAAGTGATTTTATCTCTCAGTGATTTTTAGCTCCTGGCAGGCAGGGCAGAATCTTAATCCTACCAAAAATGATTTCAGCTATGATTGAGCACTGAACATAACAAAGAGGCTCCTAAAGAATCCTGTCAACTCTTTCTTTGAAGGGAAGGAGCCAGGAGTGTACTGGCAATCAAAATAGGCCCAGGAAATGGGTTGAGAACAGCCCTCCACATGACGTCATCTCTGCGTGCCCCTCAAGCCCCACCCCCTGCGTCATGTCTGGCACGTGGCGCACGTGGTGGGTTGCGCTTTGCGCGCCACATACAGCGTGGACGGGGAGCCGCTCGCAGTGAGGGGCAACGGTGCGTGGACACGATGGCCCACCAGATGACGGCCCACCGGGAAATTCCCGGTATCCCGCCGGGCCAGTCCACCCCACCCCTGGAAGGAGCCAAGATAAACCAGACCAGAGAACCCTTGGAGAGGCTTCAAACTTCCCAGTGAGACTCCTGTCCCCCTACCCCTCAACTGTCACAGGGTTCTAGCATTCAGGCCCCTAGCTTAATGAGCTCTTTTCCTATGAGACGATCCCTCATTTGGAACAGGTTAAGCACAGTCCTGCTTCACTGAATTCCTACAATAATTACAACATTGGTAACAACATTTCACTACCCTCTGCTTTTAGTACAATGTGATTTGTGACCCAACACCAGCCAAAGTTGATTACTTTGAGCAAAACACTGCTCTTCCTGTTGCCTATCTAAAGAAAACAGGAGCAAATTGTATTTACATTAATTCACCCAAAGTCTCCCCCTTCCTACTAACTGTCAGGGAAGAATTCATTTAGACTCTGCTTACACTTGTGAAGGCCAGTCCCAGCTGCGATAGTGAGCAGTGGAAAGATTCTCATTCAGTTTGATGGCAGTTGGATCCTAAGTGAGAGAAGAATTTAAGATCACTGGAAATTGTTAATAGATAATGAGGACCACGTTGGGTATTGCATCAGACATTTTTTTTTCTCCTTAGGGCTATGTCTAAACTACATCCCTCTTTTGAAAAAGGGATGTAAATTAGGCAGTTCGAAAGTGCAAATGAAGTGGGGATTTAAATATCCCACGCCTCATCTGCATAATCGCGTCTCAGCATTCTTTCGAAAAAGGGTATTTTGAAAGTGAAATCGATGTCTAGAAGCAGTTTAAAAAACAAAACAAAAACAAAACCCCTTTTCAAAAGATCCTGTACTCCTCATTTTTTGCCAAGTCAGACATTCTGGCTCTTGAACATGAGTCTCTTTCAAGTCTAAATACAATCAGCACATCATGTCCTTCTCTCCATTCTAGAGTTTATAGAATGGAGTGCATTGTATCTCTTTGGTATGACCAAGTGTATCAGGCCCCGGCACTGGAATTTTGCCCCATTTCCAGCTGTTACTGCAAACACACAGAGCATGTCTACACTACAGCATTATTTCTAAATAACTCATGTTATTTGGAAATAACAAGGTGAGTGTCTACACAGCAAGCCCATTATTTTGAAATTATTTTGAAAAAACAGGCTTCTTATTCCAGAATAATAAACCTTCATTTCACAAGGAATAACACCTATTTTGAAATAAATAAGGTGTGTGTACGTAGCACAGATGTGGTTATTTTGAAATAAGTGGCCTCCAGGGCTTCTCACAGCTGCCCTGCTGGCCACTCTGGCCACACTTATCAGAACTCTGTAGTCCCCCTTCCCCTGCAGCCTTTAAAGGTGCAGCCACAGGGAAAATACTTTGTGGCACAATGTGAGCCCTGCCAACACCGTGCCCCACATAAGTGCCCTGCTCTGCCTTCCCTGCTGCCATGTCAGACCCCAGTACTCCCACCAAGCCCCCTACGGCTGCAAGCAAGCCTGCAGCCAGTTCCCATGCTCCTGCCTGGGGCAGAAGAAGAGGGCTCTATCCTGATCTCGTGTGGAGATCCTGGATCTCACTGAGGTCTGGGGAGAAGAGGCAAACCTCCAGGATCTCCACGCCAGTGGAGGAATGTGGACCTCTACAGCCAGATGGCCAACAGCCTGGGCCAGAAGGGCCATATGCCTCTCCAGGAGCAGGTGTGCATGAAAGTCAAGGAGCTGAGACAGACCTACACGAGGGCCAGAGAGAGGAGCTCCTGCTCTGGAATGGCACCCCAGTCATGCCAGTATTGTGAACAGCTCCACTGCATCCTGGGAGGGGGGGGTCAGTCCCTTCTCCCCCCCCCCCTTGTGGACTTTGGGCTGGAGATGCCCATCGTCAGCCTCCCGGCGGGCGGGTCCGTGGGTGAACAGGAGGAGGAGGTGAAAGTAGAAGAGGAGGAGGAGGTGGCAAGCACCGATACCATGTCCACCAGCCAGGAGATCAGCCTGTCCCTGGAGCCAGTACACTCTCTCAGGATGTCACCCAGGACTCAGACGAGGCCAGGGAAGGCCCATCAGGTGAGTTGCATTACTTTCCCTAGATGCATGCGGGGGGAAGTGGTGGGTTGGGAGGGGCTGTGCGCTCCTCGCCCGGCCTTCTCATCCTGAGGATTGTACAGCAGCTTGTGTACATGGAGCGTCAGCTCAGAGCACACAGCCACAATGAGGCTGCCACATCAGAACCTTGTACTTCTGCTCACAGGGTTCCTGGAGAGGCCTGCCTTATTCCCGGCCCTGTGATGGGACACCTCACACACCTTCCCCAACACTCTCCCCTCCCTCTTCCAGAGGGCAGGGATACAAGTCCTCTCTCTGTGAGATGCAGCCACTCCAAGACCCGGTGTGTGTGTGGCACGGAGGGAACCTGAGCTGCCTCATCACCCTCCTCCTTCCCTCAGGCTCCTGGTCTGGCCACCACCTTTTCATGCCTTCTTGTCCCTGGGATGTGGGGGTAGCAAGGCTCCCCTGGGATGTCTGGGCCCCTGCAGGACTGTGCCTGCAGTCTAGGCCACAGATGACTTTGCTCATGGCACAATGCCGTCATCTGAACTGAGACCTTTCTGTAGGCTCACACACAAGGGCTAGGCTTCAGGCATCCGTCTCCTGGGATGACTGCCCTTCTCTCTGTCTTTCACAGTTGGACCAGCTGCAAGTGAGGTGCGTCCACCACCTCCGGCACCAGCCTCATGGCCCCGCAAGAGCCGCCACTGCAGATGACCCCAGGAAGACCTGCAGGGAGAACCCATTGCCTGCCTGTATGCCCTGCTGTGGTCGCTGGAGTGCCAGGGCCTGAGGTTGGATGGCGACCTGGAGGAGCACTGTGCTGACAGGGGTCTGCACTGCACCATCTGGCAGAGACTGCCACAGGAGACCTGGAGCATGCACAGCGTACACTGCTGCCACCAACTGCATGGTGTCTGCTATTGAGTGATCCAGCAGCCACCCCCTGCTCCTGCTCCAGCTCGTGCCACTCTGGCTACTCCCCCTAGCCTCCCCCGCCCCCCGCATGGCTGCTGAGGGCCCCGCACATGGGGTGGTAGGACCACCTGAGGCAGGCACCAGTCTCAGCCCCATCCCCGAGCTTCTCCTCCCTCCACCTTCCTCTACCACCTCCCTTCTTCCTCCTCCCAGATTCTTTCCCCAGTCCCTCCCCAGTTATAGTTACCCCAAATAAAAAACAGTTTATTCTTTCAAAACAAAAAGTCTGGTTTAGTCTATCTGAAGGGAAGGGGAGGAGAAAGGAGGGCAGGGAAAAGGAGGGGTGGGGAAGGAAAGGCACAGAGGGGCAATACAGAGGGCCTATAGGAGAGTACTACAGATGTCCTTGTCTGAAACTCTCCCTCAGGGCTTCCCAGATACGCACAGCCTCCAATGGGCCTGCTGGATGGCAGCAGTGCATGGCTGTTCAAAGACCCTTGTGAGTTGTTTAGCCTCTGCCCCCCATCCTAGCAGGAACATCTCCCCCTTGATTTTGCACAGGATACAGCAGGCTGACACCACGAGGGGGACATTCCATTCTCCAAAGTCCAGGTGGGTGAGGAGACAGTGGAACCTCCCCTTTTAACTCCCAAAGCCGCCCTCCATGACAGTGAGGGCCCTCCTGAGCCTGTCGTTAAAATGTTCCTTGGTGGGGCCCAGGTGTCCCGTGTAGGGCTTCATTAGCCAGGGGAGCAAAGTGTAGGCTACATTCCCCATGATGCACATTGGCATGTCCATGTCCCCAACCCTGATGGTTCAGTCAGGGAAAAATGTTCCAGTGTGCTTTCTCTGGAAGGGGCTGGAGTTCCTGAAGATGTGGGCATCGTGCGCCTTCCCCGACCACCCTATGTTAATGTTGATAAAGCAGTCTCGGTGGTCCATGAGGGCTGCAGCAGTATTGAAAAGTACCTCCTCTGGTTGATGCAATCAGAGGCCCAGTGGGTGGGGGCCCAAGATGGGGATGTGGGTGCATCAATGCCCGCACCTCCTGCAGTTGGGGAATGGTGGCAAAGCCAGTGACGATGGGGTCCACATTGCCCAGGATGATGACGCTGTTCAGCAGGATGGTGTTGATGGCCCTCACCATCTGTGAGAGGATACAAACAGAGAATCACTGGGTTGCAAGAGCCCTCAGGAGTTCTCTGAGTCCAACCCCCCTTCCCACACCAGGAGCAAACCCAACTTACTCCATCCCCAGCAGGGCTTTGTGAAGACGGGTTTGAAAAACCTCCAGGGAGGGAGGGTCCACCCTCCGATGGAACTCTATTCCAATGTTTCACCATCCTCCTGGGACAATAGCATGAGAACACCAGACCTTCATGAGCATGGCCCCGATGCTCAATTTCTCCACGCTGAACTGCTTCCCAACGGAGTGGTAGCTGTCCAGCATGGCAAGCTTCCGAAGTGTGATAGCTACATGTTTCTGTAGTCAGGTGCGGCCTGTGAGCATTGGCTGACTCAGTAATTGCGTAGGGTGCCGTCTTCCATTGGGTGTCCGAGGCACCCAATGATGACGTTATGGCCATTGACGGCTGTGCAGGCAGGAGCGCCGATCCCGCATTCTGCCTGGGGCGCCAGCTGCAGCAGCCCACCTCAGGCCGCCCCTGTCTGTAGGGGATGACAGGTGGCAAGTGTATGTTCCTTCATGTAAGGGCACGGGTGAGCCATTCACGGAGCTCCAGGAAGGTGTCCTTCCACATGGGAAAGTTCCGGAGCCCCTGCTGATCATCCCACCACTCCAGAACAATCCGGTTCCACCAGTTGGAACTAGTGTCCCATCAGCAGAAGTGGTGGTGCACAGTGTGCAGGGGAAGGTGGGAGAGGCTGTACTGCATGAGCAGCATGTGGAGAGAAGTGAGGAAGTGCCTCACAGTGAGCTGTGGGTCCTGTTCCTGCAGTGCCATGTGGGCAACCTGCAGTAAGTGCACCAGGAGGTGTGGCAGGAGGTCTAAGAGGTGGCGAGTGCTTTGCAGCAGGTCTGGCTTCATGGCAGAAATGCTATGGTGTCTGCAACCAGAGCATGCAGTGATATGAGTTTGCTGTCCCTCAAGGAGGTAGGCAAAAGTGAGGAGTCTGAGAGATGGCCATAGAGGGTAGCCCCTTTAAGCACGAGCCTTAGGCTATGTCTACGCAGCAACATTATTTCAAAATAATTAGCATTATTTCAGAATAACATAGTCCACATCTACACATCCAGGGCTCGTCTACACTGGCCCCTTTTCCGGAAGGGGCATGTAAATTTCATGAGTCGTAGTAGGGAAATGCGCGGGGGATTTAAATATCCCCCGCGGCATTTAAATAAAAATGTCCGCCGCTTTTTTCCAGCTTTAAGAAAAGCTGAAAAAGAGCGTCTACACTGGCCTTGATCCTCCGGAAAAAGCGCCCTTTTCCAGAGGCTCTTATTCCTACTTCAAAGTAGGAATAAGAGCCTCTGGAAAAGGGCACTTTTTCCGGAGGATCGGGGCCAGTGTAGACGCTCTTTTCCGGCTTTTTTAAAAGCCAGAAAAAAGCGGCGGACATTTTTATTTAAATGCCGCGGGGGATATTTAAATCCCCCGCGCATTTCCCTACTACGACTCATGAAATTTACATGCCCCTTCCGGAAAAGGGGCCAGTGTAGACGTAGCCCCAGAGTTATTTCAGCATAATGTTGAAATAATATCAAGCTGGAGGACTTCTTACTCCGATTCTTGTAACACTCATTTTATGAGGAGTAAGGGACATCAGAGGAAAAGTGCTCTATTTCAAAGTAAGTTCTGTGCAGACAGCACCAAAACTCGAAATAAGCTATTTTGAAATAAGCTACACAATTGATGTAGCTCAATTTGCATAGCTTATTTCGAATTTAGCCCTGCTGTGTCAATGCATCTTTAGATTGCCTCAGGCAGCAGCTCCAGGAAGTGACTGCTGTTCTGGTGCCCTGCCCGAAGTGCTTCTGGGGGGCTTTAAATGTGATTTAGTCTCCAATCAGTGTTTCTATATAGATCTGCACTATTTTGATGGACATTTGTAGTGTGGACGTACTATTTTGAAATAGCTATTTTGGGGGGTTTTGTTCCAAAATAGCTTATTTCAAAATAAGTGCCTAATGTAAATGTACCCTAAAGAATGTTCTGAAACATTCAAATCGTGGGTCAAAACTAGTTAGCTTCATCTAAAAAGCAAAACAAAAAACAAACCAGGAACAAAACCAGAATTGTCGCAGTATGTGTTTGCATTTTTTAAAAAGTTAGATTGTTCTTTGATGATGCAGAGTCCTTTGGGAATCACTTTTACAATTGGTGTTATAAAGCTGACCAGTTAACAAAGAAAGACTCATCTATGGTACTGACACATTTCATATACTATTAGCCATTCGCTCCTTGCTGGATTAATGGTAGGTCTGATAGTTTCAGGAAGAAAAGAGAATAAGTATTAGAAATTCTAAAGAGCAGACCAATTCCAGATGCCTAAACTATCACATTAGAGCTTTGAAAACTAGGATGGGTATGTGCCTCATGCAATTCATCATGGGCTGAAACATATTTAAGGATTATAATGCTGAAACCCACCCAGAATAGAATTACGAACCTTAGATTTGATGGGGAGTGAGACAAAAGGTATTTCTTTTCCTCCTCATTTTTATTGTGTGTTATAGCTGTGCCTAGAGTAGTGCGACATTTGCCAAATGCATAGGAATGAGTATGGATTTTGGAATAGAGAGAGTTCTAGACAGAATACAAACAGGACTGTCCAGGTGCACTTAGTGGATATTTGAATTCTGAGGGAAAAGTGTGAAGTCAGCTTTTGTTCTTAAATGGCACAGACCCTCCTACGGAGGCCTGGTTTAGTTAAGAGGAAATTCTCAAACTTTTTAGCTTTCCACTTCAGGTGGGTATATGGGCAACATTGCATAGTCCTTGTACATCTGCTGGAGAAGTTATTTATCTACAAATTTACCCAGTTGAATGACTTTCTTAGATGTACATGTTTTTGAAATGCTTCTTGGTGGGGATCAAGGACAGGCATGCTGTCATAATCAGGAGGGCTGACCAGCATCTGGGGACTAAGGGTTAACTATGTCTCCTGTCCCCAGCTAGGTATCTGGTCAGCCAATAACAATGCAGGTAGGGATTTCAAACTGGGACAAAGGAATTTTTATCTTTTTCCTTCCTTTATCTGAGTCAGAGCGCTTTCTTCAAGGTGCCAGGGAGATGGGAGGCCATCTCTCTCAAAGAAAAGTCTTCTTACAATGTGTAAGTAGGACAAAGTTTAGTTAGCCCATCAGATTTTATTGGTTTCTGGTTTGGGAGTTTGGAACTGAGGTCTGTGCTGTTAAAAATGTTTTTTTCCCCTTTAAAAGTGTTCCCCCCCCCCTTTTGTAATGAAGCTTTCTAACGCAGGGAGTTTTCTCTGAGTACATCAATTGGTGGCTCTTACCATCTAGCCACCTCAACTATGCTTGCAATGGTAGTTTGGTTTTGATAATAAAAGTTCGTTTTCTTTTTCTTATTAACCATCATTGGTTGATTTTTGTGTCCTGGAAGGTCTTTCTGTCTGTCTGTCTGACCGAGGGGTCAGCTATCACAGATTGCAGCTTGTTTTCTCTTTTCTTTTTCAAGCTCTTTTTGGGGAAAAGAGCTTGAGGTACCCCTGAGGTTGTAGGGGTTTTCTTGGAATTACTCGGGTGGTGGCAGCGGAACTCTCCAAAGTCCGAGTATTAGTATTTTGGGGGAGAAGTTTTTGTACCAAAGCTTGTAGAGATAAGGTTTTGTGCTTTTGTGGGCCTCCACTTCTGCATTTGTCATGCCAGAGTGGGAAACAGCCTTTACCATGCAATAACTCATAATTCCTTTCTTCTGAGCTTGGCCGCCACAGCATGTAATAGTTATGGTCCACCTTCACGCCAGTCAGACACAGGGTGGCTACTGTGGCTGGCTGTGTGAGTCACACCCCACTTTGCTCTCTCCAGACTGGTGGTCAATGTTTTCCTCTTGTGCAGGCATCCTTTTGCCTCTCCTTGCGCCAGTGCACAGCACTGGAGCAACTGTGAGTGCTACGCTTAGAGGTACAGACATGCCAAATAGGACGCTGCTTTACATACTCAAGGTACACCAGACATACTGAAAAAATGCAGCAAAACAAAAGCCCAAACCATAATCAAAGTGCCGCCACATAATTCAGCCACTGGTAACTAAAGCCTATTCAGCCTCCTCCAAGTCCCTGCCTCCATAATTCCTACATTTCAGTGCCTGGTAATGTGTTTGTGAGATTTGGGACACATAGCTCCAAGTGAAGACCAAATACTCAGAGAACCCCTCGCCAGCAGTCCCTTCTCACGTACACTGATCAGGCTCTTTGGATTTAATTACATGAGAATATTGTTGCCTTAAACGGAAGTATTTTTCATCCGCCATTTGCCCCCAAGAATACAGCAAACATAAGCAATCCCCAAGGAAAGTCAAGACAGCTCTTAATGCAAAATGCACTAGATGGCAGCATGGTACCTCTGTAGCACAACAACAGACATATTCAATAAAAGCAGGGTACTCAGTATAAGTCGGGCAAAGTTTTAGCTTCCCAACTTCGCTGCTGAATGAAAGCTAGAGATATACAGGCAGACAAATAAGTAAAATACAAATCTGGCACAGGGCAGCAAAAAAGTTCATGTGCATGTTCCCATGTGCTGCATTTCCACAAGAACCAGCAAATAGAGAAGTTTTGCATATTTAGGCCCTCCTCCTTCCACCTGGTGCAGCAGAATTCTTTGGTACATTGTCACTTGTAAGCTTATCTTTAAATAAAGAGTCTAGCAACACCACTGATTTGGGCATTTACTGTTTGAACTTTAAGCCAACAATTACTGAAAGAAAGCACTTATGGTACACAAATATCCCCCTTGTCACCAACAGAAAGAGTAATTAGCAATGTAGTAGGTAGCTTAGAAATAACGTGGGTAGCCTCTTCTTTGGATGTTTTTCTCTACCTGTGTTTTTCTCTTCCTGGTTGCAATCTACTCGCCGCCGGCGAGTAGATTGCATTATTTGTAGAGCCCTGCCTATGTGGATAAAGCTGCTAAAAATGATCCATGAAACTAATCTTGTAATTGAAGCCTGCAATGCTACATTAGATGTTGAAAGAGATAACATTGAACTACTTCTTAAAGATATTCAAAAGATTTGTGATCAATGGGCTGCAGTCCTTTGAGTCCAAATCAATAGCACAGGGTGTCGACATTTCATCTGAATTTTCTACCAATCACAGCCTAACATCTCAATGTGATGCAGAAAGGCACTATCGAGTCAATTATTATTATTATTATTGAATACATCAAATCTGGTCTACATGACGATTTGAGTTACTGCAAAAAATTTGTATCCTTTTTGGATTCCTTTGGGAGTTCAGAGATCTAAGTGATGAAGATCTATATCCAGCAGCTCAATAGTTCAACATAGGTATGCCAATGAAGTTTCCAGAGATGTCTGTGATGAGATCGTCTTCTTGAAACGTATACATTCCACCAACTTTAAATCAGACTGCAAGCCAAAAGAACTGCTTCAAGAAATATTCAATACCAGCCTGTCGATTGTAATTATCGAGGGGTGGAAAGTGTTTTACTAAGCTGTTGCGGACATGTGTAAATGCTTGAGACTAAGTAAAGTTTAGCTGTAAGTGAAAGCACTCTTGTATTGTCCTATTTGTACCATCCATCTATTGGTCAGATGACAGTGTCTCCCCTGAATTATTTCCTGACACCACCTCGCAGAGAGTAAAATTTACCCAGAGGTTTGGATTGAAAGAACCCTGGATAACATAATGACTTAATTGTTAATAAATAAATGCCTCAAGTGTTCATTTTCATATATTCTTTTGATTTTAGTATTACCTGGTAAATGAGAAGTTAGATACAGTAAAACTCCATTAGTCCGGCATCCAATGCTCCGGGACTCCTGATGGTCTGGCACCATCAGGAACCCGGAAATGCTGGGGCAGCCGGACAGGCTTCCCCCATTCAGCTGCTGCTGAAACTGACCAGCAGCTGAATCGGGGAAGCCGGGAGCAGAGCAGCTGGGGTGCTGCCGGGTTGGTCTTGTAGCGCTGCCCCTCGGGGCTGCGGGACCAACCCGGAAGCACCCCAGCTGCTCTTGGGGATGCCTAGGGAACAGAACAGATCGTCCATGCCAATCTAGATGCGCTTTGCCACAAAAAAGCCCCAATCGCCATTTTCATGATCGGGGCTTTTTTGTGGAAATCAAATCTGGGCTGTCTACACTGGCCCTTTTGTGCAAAAGTTTTGTGCAAAAGGACTTTTGCCCAAACGGGAGCAGAATAGTATTTCCGCAAGAAGCACTGATTTCTTACAGTAGGAAGTCAGTGCTTTTGCGGAAATTCAAGCGGCCAGTGTAGGCAGCTGGCAAGTTTTTCCAGAAAAGCGGCTGATTTTCTGGAAAAACTGGCCAGTCTAGACACAGCCAAGGAGTTAACTGCTTGCTTAAGATGGTACAGCTTAGGAATGCACTGTTTACTTTTAACAAGCTCTGAGACCCATTTCAAGGCAATCCACCTGGTCCAGGAGAAAGGGAGTTTCTGTGAAGATCACATAGCTATCTATGTTGAATGTTTACCACCTGCTAAATCTAATTATTTGGCCTGGGAAAATATTCAATGCATTAGCAATTTTGCCAGGTTCTCAAAACAATCGGTGTGAGTAATGTAGATCCGATAGTATATAAGTGCCGGAGATATTCCTAACATTGGAACTTCGACATAGACTGAAGCTACACTGGTGGTGCTACATACTGGCCACTGGGGTCCATCCACTGTCCTTCTTCAGGGGGTTCCTGACAGCAGAAGGGATGTAAGCATTGTATCCTATCCTAAGATTTGCTTCATAAGAACTGTATTTTATTCTAAGATTTACTTAATAAGCATTGCATTTTATTCTGAGATAGGCTTAGTTTTAATAAGCATTGTACTTTACCTTAATATTAAGCATTGTACTTTACTCTGCTATTAAGGATTGTACTTTACCTTGATATTTGCTTGGTAAAATCTTTAAACCTTCAACCAATTTGTGTGCTTATTGCCTCCGAATCCTTTAAGGAAAGAACCATTGCCTCTTGGCAACACAGGTTGTTACTCAGATCATCGTTGTTCACCTCTGCTATATGATATGTTTCCTTTGCTCTCTTTGTTTGCACATGTCTGCACAGGATTTCTGTTTCCACAGTTTCTGTACACAGTGCTGTCAGCTGGGCTTTTGTCTGCTTCGTGTCTTGTATCTTAGGCTATGTCTACACTATAGAGTTTTTCCAGGATACCTCTGGTATCTTGGAAAAATTCTGATGTGTCCAGGGAACACGTCTGCTCTTCCAAAACTGTTTCTGGAAGAGGAGACACACTTTTTTTGGCACCCCGTAAACCTTGTTTTACGAGGAAGAAGGGATGTTCTGTAAAAGGGTTTTTTCCTGACATTTGGCCCAATGTAGATGGGACAAATGTCAGAAAAGCCTCTTCCAAAAAAAGAAGCAGAAGAAGCTACGCAAATGGTGAAACACAATTGCGTAGCTTTTTCTGGAAGAACAGTGTAGCGTAGACATAGCCCCAGTATCTGCAGCTTTCATTGCCTCATCACTATATTTACGTAAAATTGTTTTTTTGTGGGTTCCTATATTTATTTTTGTTTAGACATTGATCAGTCTCCTGTGTATTTGTCATCATCCTCTTAGAGCTTGTTCACTCACTTTGCGCATATCTGGGGCAAGGTTCCCTCTACGCTGTGCAGAAGCATGGTCCTGCAGCTGCTTAATGAACCCTGCCTAGGGGCTCAGGAGCTGATGCTGTAGCTAAGGGAAAAGTGCCCCTTCCCCAGCTAGGCAGCTAAATGTGTGGAAGCTCTGAGCCCCTGGACAGGGCTCATTAAGCACCTGAGGGGCTGTGGTGCTGCGTAGCTTAGATGGTACCTTGATCTGGGGTCCCTGCCAATGTTAACATGAGGTTTCTGAGCATTCTCATTTGATCTCTTTAGTTCCTATGACTAACCTCATATCAACTCATCTTTCAAAATGCCATACTCAAATCTGCCATTTTAAGAAGCTTGGCAATCATAGAATCATAGAATTCTAGAACTGGAAGGGACCTCAAGAGGTCATCAAATCCAGTACAATAAGTCAAGTATAAATCCAGTCCAATATACTGGTCAATGGCTTTTGTAGATGCTTGCTCACACTTAGAGAGGTAGCATTCATATAAATTCTTCTGTAGGTTCAAAGAAATTTTGGAGCGCGTCCAAAATTTTGGAGGAATCTCTATAGTCTGGTGGCATGTCCAGGTGCTTCTGGAACATATGGTGTTCTTTCTCCATCACTGCTTGTCTGTCCAACATATCCTTGTGGTCTTGTAGCTGTCAGCTCAGTTTGACATAGATAATCTCTCCTCCCCCCCCAAACAATCTCCACTATTTCCTTTCTTGATCACTATGGACGGCATTATCATGCTGCCTGTAATCTGAGCATCATCTTTGTTTCTGATTTTTCTCTAGCTCTTCCTCCTTGTTCTATGTCTAAGTTTTGCAGATTCTTTCTGAGAAAGATACATCCTTTCCTATCCATTCCCTTAGCTAAAACTCTCAGCTAGGCTCTCATCATTTTGCATTTCATTTAGAGCTGGGCCAATAATTGATTTTTCAGTTTGATGGCAGTGACATAGATTTCACTATATCCTGGACAAACCTAATGGAATTAAGATAAGCCTCATTAAATTAAGTTTAATTAATTTGGAAGCCATTATATTAAAATTAAATTGTGTATGTGTTGTTTTGATATCATATGTAATTTCTCTAGGATACTGATAAATGCAATCTCTGGGAAGGATTAGGAATTTAAAAGGCCTTTTTGAGATGATAGATGAGAAGTGGATTGCCTAGGAGAGAGGAATGTAAAATGAATTCATCTGTTTGTATCTGGATCTTGAGGAAAAAAATATTGTCTACTTATTACTGCTCCCAGAAACTCCATGTCTAAGATCTCTGACCTGTTTAAAAGGATGGACTCATTCTCATCCTGAACGCAGCGTGTGATGAACTTGAAAGCACAGGGAAACCTCTTGGTCAGGATTTGAAGGACTGTTCCTGACAGATCTCATGTTAGGGTATGTCTACATTAGCCCCCTAGTTCGAACTAGGGAGGCTAATGTAGGCATTTAAAGTTGCAAATGAAGCCCGGGATTTAAATATCCTGGGCTTTATTTGAGTCTTCCCGTCGACAGTCAAATGTTAACTTGAACTAAGTCCTTAGTTCGAGTTAACTGTTACACCTCATTCCATTACCCTAACCCTAACCCTAACCCTTAATTCCCTTAGTCCCTTAGGGTATGTCTACACTACCACCCTAGTTCGAACTAGGGTGGTAATGTAGGCATTCCACACTTGCAAATGAAGCCCGGGATTTGAATTTCCCGGGCTTCATTTGCATAAGCCGGCCGGCGCCATTTTTAAATGCCGGCTCGTTCGAACCCCGTGCTGCGCGGCTAGACGCGGCACGGGCTAGATAGTGCGGACTAGCAAGCCATTCTGCACTATCTGAACACCTCGTTCCCACGAGGCGTACAGATAGTGCGGAATAGCTAGCTAGTCCGCACTATCTAGCCCGTGCCGCGTCTAGCCACGCGGCACGGGGTTCGAACGAGCCGGCATTTAAAAATGGCGCCGGCCGGCTTATGCAAATGAAGCCCGGGAAATTCAAATCCTGGGCTTCATTTGCAAGTGCGGTATGCCTACATTACCACCCTAGTTCGAACTAGGGTGGTAGTGTAGACATACCCTTAAGGACTTAGTTTGAGTTAATGTTTGACTGCTGCTTATAGCTGTGGGCAGTTACTTCAGACTAAGAGGATTTAAAAATGGTGCCCAGACTTCATTTGCAACTTCGAATGCCTACTTTAGCCTCCCTAGTTCGAACTAGGGGGCTAGTGTAGACATACCCTTAGGGAGGGAGATATTTCGTGAGCTTGTTAGCATGCATATAGATTCTTTTATTATTTTTGATGTTTTCTCTGTAATGCTTTTACCATAAGAATAAAATGTACAAGCTTAGAAGAATTGTGAGATAGCTTATCTGTGTGCAGTTACATGATATTAGTCTCTGAAGAGAAAGTAAGCAGGTCTTCTTACTCTGTATTTTGCTGGGAATAACACAGTGAAGGCAAGGAGATGCCTGGAGACAACTCACTCAGAAGGGCAGAAAAACATGATTCTCTGCCCACGAGAGGCAATAGGTACCAGGAGCCCAGCCAGGTATTGAGCGTGGAGAGCATTGGGCAGGGAAGGTTGGGTCAGGTTGGTTGGTCACCCTGAGCCTCATGTGAGAAAGGTGTATGGGAATGTGTTACCACTTCCTGTGCAACCCTTAAAGATAAGAAGATAAATAAAAAACCTTTGGCTCTGCAGAATTTCTTTTTAACAGGGGTTCAGTCAACTTGATGTTAATTTGAATGTTTGTACTATATAGTTCTGATTGATTAGTAGCAGGTTTAATAGGTAGCAGGTTTAAAACAAACAAAAGGAAGTTTTTCTTCAGACAGTGCACAGTCGGCCTGTGGAACGCCTTGCCAGAAAAGGTTGTGAAGACCAGGACTTTAACAAAGTTCAAGAAAGATCTAAATAAATTCATGGAGGTTAGGTCCATCAATGGCTATTAGCTAGGATGGGTAGGAATGGTGTCCCTCGCCTCTGTCAGAGGCTGGGAACAGGTGATAGGAGAGGGATTGCTTGAAAATTCCCTGTTCTGTTCAATCTGTTAAGATTGAAAGTTTTATTCTTTTTATATTTCTTATTTTAGTTTTAGTAATGTAAGGTAATATATATAATCATATAGTAATATAGTAGTAATGTAGCAATAATATAGCAATATAAGGCATACATTTTAACATACATTTAATATTTTACAAATTAAGTCCTTTTGGTTGAAGGTCTATTTTCTTTGTTCTGAAGTTTAGTAAATGTCCTAAAATAGAAAAACAGTTCTGGGTATTGTGGCTGTGTTAATTAAATTAGAGGAATTCTGCTAATGTGCGAGGCCAAAGCCTTAATTGCTTGATTTACAATTGCAGATCTGTAACCTCGAAAGTCCTTGTAACATTGCTCGTGTGTGAGAGGAGTGTGAGTGCGTCGAGATCAGATGCAAAGTTATATTGCTTAGAACCAGATGGCCAAAGAAGGGGGTGAGCAAGTTTGGGTGAAAGCCAGAAGACAAGACGACCTGGATGCAGAGAAGCCATCTATAATAATCAATGTATACTCCCTACTCACAAGAGGATTGGCAGATTGGCTAATCTTGAAGTGGAGCGAGCACCCCCAAAAGATGATTGATTACAGGATGAACCTTGGAAGATGTTTGGGAACAATTGACATCAACAAGATAACATTCCGGTCTCAACCTGACAGAGCAGAATCCATGGATTTCAACAAGAGAAAAGGATTATACAAGCAAGGTGCTTTGCTATGGAATTTTGGGTTCATCTGCCACTGTCTTGAGAGGAGTATCAGATCGATCTACCAATAAGATCCTGCTCCCCGCTGTGCTCGATCTAGCTGGCCATTAGATTGACACAGACTCTGGACTGGTAACTATGATATCATCTGGCAGAACTGTGTATCCATGATGTCTTGTGTGTGTGTGACTGAAAAGCATAAGCAACTGTTGTATTCTCAATAAATTCGGCGTACTGCCATTTCCCCTATAAAAGATCTTTTGTGCTTCGTTTAAGCATAACATTTTTGGTGGAGAATGCGAAGGGGGGATAAGTATGCTGTAATTATTGACAATATTACTAAAAAGGTGTGCACACCACGGTCAGGAGATGCCAGCTAATAAGAAAGAACTAATTGTGATCACTATTGTATGCATTGTTTTGCATTATTAGTATACATACCCCTGCTGGTAGTAGGGTCAGGCAACAGGAGGAGGACTTAGTGATTCTCGTCTCTAAACCGGAGTAACTTTAGGTGCATATACCCTCGGTCGTAGTAAGGCTGAGCACAAGAGGAGAACTTAGCGTTTCTCTCTCTGACCCAGGAAGGGATTTACGTTTGATAACTGTCTACCTAGGGAAATACCCTGAGTCACCTGGTGTACGTACCCTCAGTGGTAGTAGTGCCAGAGGGAAGCTTAGAGTCTCTTCCTCTGGCCCAGAGAGGTTTAAGTTCAGCAGCAGGAGTGAGAAGAGGAATTTGTAAGCCCTGGTACTGGCACGGGCAAATACGAGATCTTAAGAAGTAAAGGAAAGATACCTTTAACAAGTATGAACAAATGCAGGAGGATGACTTGGCAGTGGCAGTCTCACTTGTGTATGCAGCAGCAGGTTAATTTGGGAGCATATAAGCAAGAGCTTGAGATAACTTTTTTCTATCTACGTGTAGCTGCAGGACAATTGGAGAAAGTGAGAGGAAAACTAAAAAGGAAAATCAAGTTTTACAGGGCATGATAAAAAGATTAACCCTGAAGTAAGATAGAGCCCCTATAGAATCATAGGACTGGAAGGGACCTCGAGAGGTCATCGAGTCCAGCCCCCCGCCCTTAAGGCAGGACCAAGCTCCGTCTACACCATCCCTGACAGATGTCTATCTAACCTGTTCTTAAATATCTCCAGAGAGGGAGATTCCACCACCTCCCTTGGCAATTTATTCCAATATTTGACCACCCTGACAGTTAGGAATTTTTTCCTAATGTCCAATCTAAACCTCCCTTGCTGCACTTTAAGCCCATTACTCCTTGTCCTGTCCTCAGAAACCAAGAGGAACAAATTTTCGCCTTCCTCCTTGTGACACCCTTTTAGATATTTGAAAACCGCTATCATGTCCCCCCCTTAATCTTCTTTTTTCCAAACTAAACAAGTCCAGTTCATGAAGCCTGGCTTCATAGGTCATGTTCTCTAGACCTTTAATCATTCTTGTCGCTCTTCTCTGTACCCTTTCCAATTTCTCCACATCTTTCTTGAAATGTGGCGCCCAGAACTGGACACAGTACTCCAGCTGAGGCCTAACTAGTGCAGAGTAGAGCGGCAGAATGACTTCACGAGTTTTGCTTACAACACACCCGTTGATACAACCTAGAATCATATTTGCTTTTTTTGCAACATCATCACATTGTTGACTCATATTCAACTTGTGGTCCACTATGACCCCTAGATCCCTTTCCGCCATGCTCCTTCCTAGACAGTCGCTTCCCATCTTGTATGTATGGAACTGATTGTTCCTTCCTAAGTGGAACACTTTGCATTTCTCTTTATTAAACCTCATTCTGTTTACCTCTGACCATTTCTCTAACTTGCTAAGGTCATTTTGAATTATGTCTCTATCCTCCAAAGAAGTTGCAACCCCACCCAGTTTGGTATCAGCTGCAAACTTAATAAGAGTACTCTCTATCCCAATATCTACAACATTGATGAAGATATTGAACAGTACGGGTCCCAAAACAGACCCTTGCGGAACTCCACTTGTTATCCCTTTCCAGCAGGATTTAGCACCGTTAACAACAACTCTCTGACTACGGTTATCCAGCCAATTATGCACCCACCTTATCGTGGCCCTATCTAAGTTATATTTGCCTAGTTTATCAATAAGAATATCATGCGAGACCGTATCAAATGCCTTACTAAAGTCTAGGTGTATGACATCCACCGCTTCTCCCTTATCCACAAGGCTCGTTATCCTATCAAAGAAAGCTATCAGATTAGTTTGGCATGACTTGTTCTTCACAAACCCATGCTGGCTATTCCCTATCACTTTATTACCTTCCAAGTGTTTGCATATGATTTCCTTAATTACCTGCTCCATTATCTTCCCTGGGACAGACATTAAACTGACCGGTCTGTAGTTTCCTGGGTTGTTCTTATTCCCCTTTTTATAGATGGGCACAATATTTGCCCTTTTCCAGTCTTCTGGAATCTCCCCTGTCTTCCACGATTTTTCAAAGATCATAGCTAAAGGCTCAGATACCTCCTCTATCAGCTCCTTGAGTATCCTGGGATGTATTTCATCAGGACCTGGTGACTTGCTGACATCTAACTTTCCTAAGTGATTTTTAACTTGTTCTTTGTGTATCCTATCTTCTAAACTTACCCTCTCTCTGCTTGTATTCACTACGTTAGGCACACCTCCAGACTTCTTGGTGAAGACCAAAACAAAGAAGTCATTGAGCATCTCCGCCATTTCCAAGTTTCCTGTTACTGCTTCTCCCTCCTCACTGAGCTGTGGGCCTACCCTGTCCTTGGTCTTCCTCTTGCTTCTAATGTATTTATAAAAGGTCTTCTTGTTTCCCTTTATGCTTGTAGCTAGTTTGATCTCATTTTGTGCCTTTGCCTTTCTAATCTTGCCCCTGCATTCCCGTGTTGCTTGCCTATATTCATCCTTTGTTATTTGTCCTCGTTTCCATTTTTTATAGGACTCCTTTTTTATTTTGAGATCATGCAAGATCTCCTTGTTAAGCCACGCTGGTCTTTTGCCATATTTTCTATCTTTCCTACACAGCGGAATTGTTTGCTTTTGGGCCCTTAACAACGTCCCTTTGAAATACTTCCAACTGTCCTCAGTTGTTTTTCCCTTCAGTCTTGCTTCCCATGGGACCTTATCTACAAGTTCTCTGAGCTTATCAAAATCTGCCTTCCTGAAATCCATTACCTCAATTGTGCTGGTCTCCCTTCTACCTTACCTTAAGATCATGAACTCTATTATTTCATGATCACTGTCCCCCATACTGTCTTCCACTTTCAAGTTCTCAACTAGTTCCTCCCTATTTGTTAAAATCAAATCCAGAACAGCTTCTCCTCTGGTAGCTTTTTCAACCTTCTGAAACAGAAAGTTGTCTCCAATGCAGCTATGGATCATAGCTGTTGTGATTTAATTATTGAGAACTCTAACAGCAAAAGTTAGAGTTCACCAATAAGCAAGTGGCTACAGTTGCTTCTGGGTAGTGGGACAACACACCTGAGTGGGAAGGAGAACCAGAGGAGATTTAAAAAGGAATAAAAGTAAAAGAGCTAGAATTTAGCAATTAATGTAAGGTGGCTTAAACAGCATTCCACTGTACAAACAGAGGAAACAACACAGACTGTCAAGCACTGGAAAGCTGGTCTGCAGGCAGAGTAACAGGCTGCCCAGGCATATGATTTGCTTGAACAAGTGAAGCAGGAAAACGGGAAATTAAACAAGGAAACTGTTAAAAACCTGGAAAAGGAATGAAGCACCGTCCCCTGTTGTAAACAACAGACTGCAAGCACTTTTACAGTGTACCTGAAAAGTGGGAACAGAAATAGAAAAGGTGGCCCTAGCAAAGTTAAAAGATTAAATGGGGTCCACTGCATTGCAACCACAATCATATGAGGGGCAAGCCCAAAAGAAGTAATGTTAGTGTTTCTGTTCTTCCCTCATATAGAATCTTAAAAGTACGTGAAAAATAAGATTAAAATTGCTAGTGAAACAAACTGTGCACATTGGAGTAAAAATTCAGAAAAAAAACCCTTAGGAGGAGAAAAGGTATACTATATATTTGGAACAAATATTGCAAGAGTTTAAGCACAGCACAGCTCATGGTCTGACAATATCTTAGCTTACCATGCAGACCTTTTAAGCAAATTGGTGATATATTTATTGGTTTACAAACCCTTAATCTTAGTCAGAAGAAATACTGCTGTTGTCTGGCTGTTATGAAAAACCTGTACTGAGGAGTTTCAACATTATTATTAGCTGATTGTAAAAATGAACATTTAAACTTATCCAATGAAAGGAACCAGAAGGGTGGGGGCTAATTAAAAAGCTCACCTTTCTTATTAAATTAGTAATGGACAAATCTGTGCCCCTGGGAAGGAGCCATTTAGCAGGAAAAGTGGAATCAGGTACAGACAGATAAAAAAGAAAGAAGCATGTGAAAGTGGGTATGAGGTTTGGAGCCCTGTGTGGGCATAGTAAAAGGAATAAGGGAAAAGCAATAATACAGGCATTGGAAAGTTAAATTACTGGGAGTGAGGAAAGTTTTCATTTGGGGAACAAAGCAAATAATTAAGGGTATGAGAAGGTGAGAAGTTAACTCTGTGGAGTGTGGAAGGAATTAAGCAAGTGTTGTGATGTGTTAGAAGGAAACCTGCTTTAAAAAAAGACTCCTTGTGTCTTTGCAGCCTCTTTCCTAAGCAATGTGTAAAGAAACAATCTAATTTGAATACAGTAAAACTCCAGTTGTTCGGCATCCAGTGGTCCGGCACTCCTGATAGTCTGGCACCACCTGGAACCCGGAAGTGCTCCAGGCAGCTGGACAATTGGAGCTGCTCTGCCCTGGGCTTCCCCGAGTCAGCCGCTGGTCAGTTTCAGCAGCGGCTGACTTGGGGACGCCTGGGGCAGAGTAGCTGTGGTGCTGCCGGGTTGGTCCCGCAGCGCCGCCCCCCCATTCCCCCCACCCCACCCCACCCCAGACCCCTTATAGCCCCCCCTTCTGGTAGTCCGTCATATCTGATAATCCAGCACCCCTTGGGTTCTAGAGGTGCCAGATTATTGGAAGTTTACTGTAGTTGGCTATGGACACTTTTGTTAAATTTGCTAAATGGGAAGTAAGGGAATTTAACTGGTCAAATGCATAACAGGGAATGCATTGGAAATTTGTAAATCTGTTTTGTAGGTTTCAAATACATTAATTTAGTTTTGTTTTAAATAATGACCTTTCATTTAAAGTTACAAACTGACAAGACACTCTTTGCCAGACAGATGACTGTTGCTTGTCTTCTGGTGTTTAACCCTTAAGGGTTTAAGCATAACAACTCTCTCTGGAGCATCTGGCATTAGCCACTGTTGGCAGACAGGATACTGGGCTAGATGGATCTTTGCTCTGACACAGTATGGCCATTTTATGTTCTTATGGCTGTTGAACTCACTTGGATACAAATAATTTAATCAGGTGTCCCATATTCAGCATAGGGAGATAGGGTCATCCTACAAATATTGGTTGATAAAAGTCTAGTTTCAACAGTTTCAAATTTTTGAAGTAGTCTGATCAGGTACCTCTCCTGGTACAGGGTGCTACATCTTCTCCAGGCAATGTGTGTGTGTGTGTGTGTGTGTGTGTTGGGGGGGGGGGAGGTTCAGGGTCCAAAGCCTCCCCCTCCTCAGATTCTGTGATTTCCTTTAAAAACAGGCCATCTGGTCACCCTACATATTAATAAATATGAATAATTCAAACATACACCTTCAAAGTAGATATATTAAGAGGAAAAAAGTCTACCTTTGTCACCATTTAAGATTAACCCCCCCCCCCCCCCCAAAACCCTTGTTTGCTGGATTCACACAGCTGAGATCTTGTAACAGGAGAAAATATTTAGGGCAACCAGATGGCCTGTTTTTAAAGGAACAGCCTCATATTTAAGTCCTCCTGCAGGGGGCTTGACTTTTTCTTAAAAATGGGCAAATTGTCTCTCCTCTCCTATTAGTACTGATGGGTGTTACTATTGGCTGAATCATTGCTCACCAGCTGCCCTCTCCCCCCCAATGGTGTGTGGTGGGAGGTCCAGTGGTTTATGATACCTGACTGGTCCCATACAAGAGAATTTGGTGGACCAGGGGAAGTCCCTTACTATCAGCCCACCAGCCTGCCACTTCTACCCACTGCCAGCTCTGCTTCCGATGACCCTGACCTTGCTGCCTTTGGCTCCAGCTGGGCTGCCGGATCCTGGCCCTGGACCTGCTGCCACTGGCTCCAGCGCTAGTCAGGTAGCCAGACACTGGCTCTGGCCCCAGTCCTATTGCTGCTGAGTATGGCCTTGACTGGGGCCGCCAGACACCTGACACTGGCCCAGCCCCACTGCAGCTGGCCCTCCTGCCATTAGGCTCCCAGCTCTGGGACTCTCTGATCCGGGAACATCTCTGGTCCTGCCAAACCATGTTGCCAGACCAGAGAATCCCAGTTCTGGAAGGTGCAACCTTTATAATCACTCAGCACCCTCCACATCTGGTGTTCTATCTGGCTGTTGGAGAGATTTGCTACTAATAGTCACAGGCAGGGTTCCCGCTAAGATTTTCCAACCATGAGTGGAGTGAGTTTTGGCTTGTGCACCAATATTGAGGTCATGTGCACTGGTTTGGATGTGTGCTATCATGGCACCCAAGTTATTTTCACACACATGTTCCCAGCTGTGGGAGCAGAACACCCTCCTCCCGCCATGCAGCTTGTCCTGTTCCCAGCTACCAGAGCAGATCGCACCCCCCTTCCCCTGCCATGTGGTATGTCCTATTCCTGGCTGCCGGAGCGGACTCCCCCTACACACACACACACCATGCAACAAGTCTCATTCCTAGCCTCAGCCACCAGAACAGGCTCCGGTCCCCCTTACAATGTGGCAGCCCTGGCTACTGGAGCAGGCCTGGCCTCCCACCCCAGTGGCTCCCTCACCATGCCATCTCAACCAACCTCGCCCACTGGAGCAGTCGCCTGCCATGCGAGTGCTACTGCACAGCTCTCCAGAGGAAGAATTTTTTGTGCACAGCCATGCAGGTGTGCACCTTAGCAGGAATTATGGTCACAGGTGGCTCACATGCCATTGTAGGTGACCTTATGTCATCCTCTTCATAAACTTTTCAAGCTCAGTCTTGAAACTAGGTTTCTTTTTGTATTCCGTAATACAACAGTTTGTGAAACAACAATTTCAAAAGATCAACCGGAATTCCTAAGACAGATCCCCCAAATCATCACAGGGTATATCTACACTGTGGAGCTATTTCGGGATACTGCCAGTATCCCGAAATAGCTATTTCTCATCTATTGAAGCAGCCCACTATTTTGAAATAGATTTTGAAGTAACAGGTGGTTTATTCCGAAATCCCGATAACCCTCATTCCATGAGGGCTAAGGGGCATTTCGGAATAGCGAGTTATTTCAAAATTTAGCACTATGTAGACAGTGCCAAATTACAAAATAAGCTATTTTGAAATATACTTGAAATAGGCTACTCAATTGCGCAGTGCAAATTGCGTCACTTATTTCGAGCTAAGGGTGCTGTGTAGGTACACTTACACATTCTCAGTGTGTTATAGTCCCTGCCCCTAAGTGATTATAATCTAAACCCTATGACTGACTTCAAGCTCACCTGTAAGTGGCAGCCAAACTCAGATAAGAAGCATCTCTAGGTTCTTTTGGACACACAAACTAGTTGTCTGAAGACAAGATTTAAAAATGGCTGAAAATCTGCCATTATTAATATTTTGTTATTTTTCACATTCAATGCTTCATATACAGTTGTGAGGGTAAAAGAGAGAAGAACACTGTGAGTTCGAAGCAAACCCAGTACAATACAATGTTCTGTTTTAACTTTTTTTCTGTCTCTTGGTTTGGTTGGTTGCTTAGCTCAGAGCCTAGGAGATTCTGTTTGAAATCTCTGATTTAAAGAAAAAAAGTATCACAGAGCAGATGTTGGAACTATAAAATTCCCTGCAGGGTTTACAGTGCTCCATGTCTGAAATACTGTTGGGAAGCATAGAAATATGCAATACAATAGCTCATTGCCAACAGCTTCCTTGCATGGAGTGATGTTATGAACAGAACAGAGAACATTGCACTGTATAATTGTTCCCATTTTCCCTTTCATGTGAAAGGTTCTGTAATAGAAAGTGTACTCCATATCTTTGCAGAGAAGAATCTTCTGTTTGTTACCATTTTAATGACAATCACTTTAAGTTGACATTTGCCTTATCAAGCTGCATTTATCTCATGGCAACATGAAATTGTAGGTATAGGAAAATATTGCAGTTTGTCATGTTAAAGCCAACATCATGATCAGATAAATATTTAGCAAATACAAGAGTAGTCCATGATTATAATAGCTGATTTACCTTGTTTTTACTCTTTACTCAGGTCACTCCTTTCTGAAATACTTTAATATTTTGAAAAAAAAATGTATCTCAATAGACATACATTTGAGATTCTGAAGCTAGCTGTCAGTGGTGATGGTCTAAAGTAATGTACAGTAAAACCTGTGTTATCTGGCATGCTTGAGGATTAGGGCGTTCTGGTTATCTAAAAATTCTGGTTATCTGAGGGTCCCATCAACCTAGGAAAAACCAATGGACAATAATAGTAAAACTCAAGTTTTTAATATTGGTAGTTTTGTAGTGAGAGGCAGTTGGTCTCACATTTCTATTTTGAGTTAAAGATGATTAGCCATAGGCATGTGCAGGGGATATGCCGGGTATGCCCAGGCAGTCCCTAATGTCTCAAAAAAAAAAGTGGCTTTGCGTTTTAATTTAATTGCATGATACGCTCTTTTACTTTTAAAGTATGGATTGTTGTATTATGCAATAAGCGCCAAATTGTGTAATATAGATGTTGTAGAAATGTATAGAAAGCTCGCATTCTATACATTTCTACAACAGTATTCAATAAATGTTCCCCTTTAAAAATAAATAAAAAATAAAATTCCCTGGGTGCACACCCTAATGAAATGTGCTGCGCATGCATGCCTATGATGATTAGTACTTCTTAAATAAAAAATTGTTAAGCCAGTCATGGTAAATCAAGCCAGGCCTGTGCACCTGAAGATGTGACAGTATTGTGGCTGGGGGCAATGCCAGTTAACAAAGTTTTCTGGTTAACAGACTGCCGGATAACAAAGGTTTCAGTGTAATTTAATCCCTCACCACAAACCACATTCAGAGAACTCTGAACTAATATCCCATCTCCTTTTCATTTTATTAGGAGCCACACTGTCTTTATGTTACTGCCAAAAGTAAACAGTCTCGGGGGTAACTTTTGTGGCATTAAAAGATATCGCTTAGCTGACACAAAGCCATATTCTATGGAAATGGGGCATCCTAATATCAGGCTCCCAATGAATCACCAGATACCAAAATACTCAGATGCTTGTTGTACTCTCAACATTAATGTCTGCAAAGATGGCCTGGGTTATGTTTAGGCCATTTCCTGAACCTTTACTCACCTGAAGGAGGCCTCTATGGTGGAAACTTTCATTGTAGTTTAGTAGAAGCCTGCAGAGTACAGCTTTAGTTCATTGTGTTTAGAGGCATGTATTTTTAACCATGGTTGTCTTTTAAAATCATGAACCTATGCTCCTAATAAGTACAGAAATCTGATATTATGTTTTTCTCCCTGAAATAATTAATTTTGCTATTTGGGGTAAGACTTTATTTCTTCTTATATTTCTATTTCCTCTGGCTCCAGAAGATCTAAGTCTTGTTGAGTGTCATAGAAGGAGAATGAACTGACGCATTAATATTGCATGAGTTCTTTGACAATGCTTAGCATGCTGAAGATTTGCATTGGAGATGTATAATTCTTGCATGCTAGGGACTATTTTAATTATGGTGCTGCTTTCCCAATCATTTTGCTAAGCCATGAAGAGAGAGAAAAAATCATTAGGAGTGATCAATGACATTTGTAGCTCCCCTAAAAAAATTGTCGGCAAAGCACATTTATTTTAAATAAAAGGAAATGCCTGTAATTTCAGTCTTGTGATTAAACTGCCATGAAAGGCTGTAGTAAATATCAGCAGGATCACAGATATCTATTATTTAGTGATTACAGATTATTATATGGAGATTGTACTGATTGTTATTGGAACAAATTACATTTTCCCCTCCGTCTATTATGTACTGCACTCGTGTTGCTGAACAAAAAGGATGTATGTTAAAATAATAACAGGGGTCTAATTTAAATTGCACTGTTCAAGGGCCCTGCAGAGCTAAGGCAGCCTCCTGGCTCAGGAGGCAAATGCAGACCTATAATTGTATATCAGTGCAGCTCCTCTGCTGATAGTAAGGTTGGAAGCTGTAAGGTAGACAAACAACAGACATTTTAACTGTCCTGTCGCTTCATCCTTCTCAGATTAGGGTTAGTTGGCATGGAAGTAAAAAATCCTGTATCCTGGCAGTGCTTATATTACTACCAGAAGTAATATCCTTCAGGGTGACTATTGGTGCACCACCAGAAGTGAATGACGGTGCTGAATGTTCCCAGGGAAGATGTATCCAGCGTAACTGGGTACTGCAGCACCAGAGACAGAGGTGCAATCTGGACACAGTTCAGACAGTTGAAGTGCTTGGTAAATTCAAATGTGGCAAGGCAACCAGCCTTCACTGAAATTCCTTGATCTTGCCTTGACCAAGTCAGACAGTGTCTTTGAATTCTGGGGAATATAGGCAATTCTGGCCCATCTCTAATCTTTGGTCTTGCAACAGGGTCAACACCAAGCAGAGGAGTGGACAGTGTCTGTGGGCCCCAGGCAAGGTATACGGGTGGGCCAGCTCCGTGTCCTCAAAGGAGCGAGGCCTCAGGTAGAAGGGGCAGAGCCAAGCGTCCCCACCAGCCCTCAGAGCTGCATGGAGCACACAGTGTAGCACTCCAATAGCAATTTAAATAGCTTTGGGTGTCACTGCTGTCACTGTAACAGCTGGGAGCTGGGAGCCTTGGGGCCTCTTGAATCATTGGGCACTGGGGCAGTTGCCCCAGACCCTCTCCTTCCTCCTCTGCCATTGGAGGGCCTGACACCTTTCCTCTTTAATAGCCTCTTGCTGGTTTAACATTGCAATTTTCATGGGTATCCATAAAGCTTGTTTTGCTGTCAACTTCCTTTCCTCCTCATCTCTAATTCACTGGCATGTTCCTTCACCAACAATCATCTCTCTTTACCTCATGATATGACTCCCATTCCATAGCATCTGAGCACCTTTTTTTTAAAGAATCTATCAAAACTGTGGAGAGTCCAGTTTTACATCAAAAATATTCTCAAGCTTCCGTATTAAATGCAATGGGTTAAATTAATAAACTATTCATGTGGTTATTTACTTGTGCATGGGGAGATGTAAGTAAATAGAGCAGGGGGTACGTCTAGACTACATGGCTCCATCGACGGAGCCATGTAAAATAGTTTACTTGGCATAGTCAAAGAAGCGGGGATTTAAATAATCCCCGTTTCATTAAAATAAAAATGGCTGCTGCACTCTGCCGACGATCAGCTGATCCGGCACAGCGTGGCAGTCTAGACGAAGCGCATTTGACAAGGGAAGCCTTTGTCAACTGCTCCGGTATGCCTTGTGCAATAAGGTTTACCAGAGTGGTCGACAAAGGCTTCCCTTGTCGACCGCGCCACGTCTAGACTGCTGCGCTGTGCCAGATCAGCTGATCGTCAGCACAGTGTGGAAGCCATTTTATTTTAATGAAGCAGGGATTATTTAAATCCCCACTTCTTTGACTATGCCGAGTAAACTATTTTACATGGCTCCGTCGATGGAGCCATGTAGTCTAGACGTACCCAGGGTGATTAACCATCCAATGTATGGGTGTTGCATGTGTAAATGTAGATTTTTCACACACAATCAGTACACATAGACTTCAGGACTTGGAGACCTCTATTTGAAAATTTGGCACTGTGGTGGCTATCAACATATGTTTTTAAGCCTTCTCATCATGCTGGTAAACTAATTATGACCTTTTCTTGTGATTTTCAATAGGCAAAGTTCCAACTGTAATTCTGCTTAGAGACATCTTGTCTTCTCACTGGCTGAATCTCATCACAGCTTTTCTTATTGAGAAAGGAAAATATTGTTAACCTCCCCACTAGCTAAGGTTCCTCTTTATTCATTTCAGCATTCTCTCCAGATAACTAACATCTTGGGGGTGCTTTGGTCAAAAAGCATTGCCAACCAAACTGTTGAAAGTCTGGTCAGTGGTGCAGCTGTGGCACGGGTCTAGGGAAGGCTCCTTACCTGCCCTGGTTCTGCATGGCTCCCGAATGCAGCCACCAAGTCCTTATGGACCTTTGGCAGAGGGAGGTTCTATGTGCTGCCTTCACTTTGAGTGCCAGCTCTGCAGCTCCATTGGCTGGGAACCATGACTAATGAGAGCTGTGGTGAGTTGTCCTCAGGCGTGAGGGCAGTGCACTGAGCCTCCCTGGCTTTCCATGCACCTAGCAGCTGCAGGGATCTGACACTTTCTTGCTAGGAGCTGTGGTAAGCACCATCAGGACCCTGCACCCCAAACCATTTTGTCAGCCAGGAGTCCTTTCCAAACTCCCTCCTGGACTCCAACTTCCCCAACTCCCTTCCCCAACCCCCTCATCTCTGGTCCCTCCTAGAGCCCTTGAGCCCCTCCTGCACCCCAACCACTGTTCCCTCTAAGCTGTGGGGCACCACAGCTTCACGGGTGATTAATCAGCACTGCCCAGTCAGTCAGCTCCCTGAATGGAGTCTTTAACTGGGGCGGGCTGATTAATCACCTGTGAAGCTGTGCCGTCCTGCAGCTTACAGGGAACACTGACTCCAACCCCTCTCACCAGCCCATGGCCCACATCCCCAGATGGAGCCCTCGCCCCCTTCCACATCCCAATCCTGTGTCCCAGCCCAGTGAAAGTGAGTGATGGTGGAGGAAAGTGAGTGACAGGCTGGAGTGAGTGGAGAACTGGTCTGGGTGAAGGGGCAGAGCATTGGGGAAGGGAAGAGTGCAGATGGGAAAAGGGCAAGGCAGAGGTGTTTGGTTTTTCGAGATTAGGAAGTGGGCAGTCCTGACCTCAAGGTATTTTTCATAATCACTCTGTGATTTTTTTGTAATGCATGATGGTGAAAATGATAGCACCTCATACCACTGGTCACTGTGAGGGTATATAGGCTATGAGGACAGTATTAGGTTTGGGAATGTTTTCTTTGCATCCATGGGCTATAGTGCAATAAGCATTGCTCTGTAATAAGCATTTATGGCAGGAGGTGCTCACAAGAGGTGAGTGGCATCGTCACGTTCCTGAAACAATAACACTGACACCAGCCTTCAATGACTGAAGGAGTTGGAGGGCTGTAGCTGGGTTTTCTCTTGGCCAGATCCTCAAGCTGGTGCTGATCAGAGCCAGGTAGATTTAAACCAGATCAGGAACTGAGCCTCTCTCCTTTTGTGTTCTTGGTCTCTTGGGGATGATTCAGCTTGTTACTGATGTAGGTTTTACCCACTATACTATAAATTAGTGATTAAGAGCACCTCGTTAAAATACCAGCACCAGACTGATGGGAACACAGAGATAATTTCCCTGCCTCTAGTGGAATTCATTCTAGATGTTATTTAATCATCCCAGTTAGGGATGAGTCCCCTTGCACAGGGAGTCACATTTTTTAAAAGCAAATCATTGCAGGGATGTGTCCCCAAGAAGGTCTTCAACTGTCATTTCACGTTATGCAAGTGGAACGTTTCACTATACAACGAGCTCAGTGAATTTTTGGGGGCAATGCGGAAGCCTCTCTAGAGAAGTGCCATTAAGATCCATTTGTTTGCCAAATGGGGCAACCTCCTCCTCAGTGATAATTATCATGGCAAAGCAATTTTGCACCAAAATGAGAAAACAAATTATTCCTCAGTCCCGCTGGAAGGAAATTTTTATGAGAGCCCCTTGTTGAAATACCAGTAGCAACCCTGTAAGTGTAACAGAAAGTACTTCTCCTGCATGTATTTGGGCCCAGACCCCTGAGCATGTATTGAATAGTGCAGCAGCCTCAATCTTTTTACCACTGTTAGTGAGTGTTTCATCTGTGTTGCAGACATGCTCATCCATCTTGTGTATTTTGCCCGGAGCCTTGTGGTATTTTGCCATCTCAGTGGATCTAGTTTCCCTTCGTGAGGGACACTTGCTGATATTTGCCTGGCAGCATATTGAAGAGAGTGGCTGGGAACCTGAAATTCAACGATGGGCAACCTAAGCTAGTGAATCCTTCACCTCAGTGGCTGCAAGATTGTCATAACCAAGACTCTCTCTCAGGATAAGGTAATTTCTCTAACTGCTTGCATGCCTAGCATTTGCAGAGTGTGTCAGCTGCATCATAGCAGTGGTGTGACTTGATGCAGAGGGAGTGCACGGCTTTCAAAATCAATGTTTTGTGCAGTCAGCATGCACCTCACTTCAGGTGCCCTTGCTTTATGTGTGTGTGACTTCTAGTAATACTGGGGGGAAAAACCTACGCAGAAAGAAACCAGCGGAATCGGTCAAACCTCTGGGCAATGGTAAACAAAATGTTTCATGGGCCACACATAAAACTCCCAATGGGAGGCAGGCAGCCCGTGAGCCACAGGTTGCCTATCGCTGCTGTAGTTTATTATGTTTATGCTGCTAATAAAGAGACAAGTGGGATTAGGTTTCCCAGGGTATGTCTACACTACCCCGCTAGTTCGAACTAGCGGGGTAATGTATGCATACCGCACTTGCTAATGAAGCCCGGGATTTGAATTTCCCGGGCTTCATTAGCATAAGCGGGGAGCCGCCATTTTTAAATCCCCGCTGCTTCGAACCCCGTGTAGCGCGGCTACACGGGGCTCGAACTAGGTAGTTCGGACTAGGGTCCTATTCCGAACTACCGTTACTCCTCGTGAAACGAGGTGTACCGGTAGTTCGGAATAGGCACCCTAGTCCGAACTACCTAGTTCGAGCCCCGTGTAGCCACGCTACACGGGGTTCGAAGCAGCGGGGATTTAAAAATGGCGGCTCCCCGCTTATGCTAATGAAGCCCGGGAAATTCAAATCCCGGGCTTCATTAGCAAGTGCGGTATGCATACATTACCCTCCTAGTTCGAACTAGGAGGGTAGTGTAGACATACCCCCATAGAGTTCAGGGCCAGATTACAAATGGGCTAGTATTTCAAAAGAGCTCCACTCTCGTTTAGCCCAGACTTTCAAACCTGTTCAGCACCTGCTAACTGCCATTCTGTCACTGAGAGCCAGGCTTTTCCAATGAGCTCTGCACACAATGGGCTACATGGTTTTGGAAAGCTGGCCCTTAAGGCTTGTCTTCATTGCATCCTTTAGTTTGAGTTAGTACAGCTGAGCTACTCCACTGGCACTGGGCAGGAGTGACCACATGGCCAAACAAGTCTCCAGCTCCCCAGAATGACTGGATTAGCAGTTGTTGTAACTGGAGTTGCTGCATTCCTACTGAATTACTACGTCATGGGTCAGCAACACTCTAGCTTGAATTCCCCCTCTCCATCCTTAAAGTACTCCTTAAGTTGAGTAAGAGGGGTTGCGTGTGTCTGTGGATGGAAGTCAAGTTAGGAGCAATATTTGACTTATAGCTTCAGCTAACACTACATTGAAGACAAACCGTAATAAAAAGCTTAGAACCCCACATCTGAACTATTTTAAACAAGTATGGTGGGGAATATGTTTATGGTTCTAAATACAAGTCCAGTGGTCTGAATGAGCTCTCTCCTGCTATCTATTGAAGAGCTGAGGAGAAGACCTCATAAGGAGACACAGCTAATTGCATAGACACAGCTACTCTGCCAATGTGATCAGTTCGGTGAATTTTAACCCCAAATGCCCCAAAGTGTGGGTTGCTGGGGTAATGAAATGTTATCCTCATCTGACTAGAAGGTGGCAGCACAACTGTACTTAATGGCTATGTCTACACTCTTGTGCAATGCTGTTATTCCTGAAAATAATTGGCATAACGGCATTGCGCATGAGGGTTTTTCTTGTGCAAGAAGGGGCAGTGTAGATAGCTCCTTCTGGTGCAAGAGCCTCTTCTGCAAAAATGGCGGTTCATTAGGTATGCGAATGAGGCTCGGTGATATTCCATGCTTAGCCTCATTTGCATATTTCTCGCACAAGAGGCTGCGAGTGTAGACATAGCCAGTGTGTGTAATGATTCTCTTACTTGCAAAGCGTGAGGTAGTGAACCAAACCAAGAGGAAAGAGAAAATCTGAGTGGTTTGTACCTGCTGATGAAGTTTCTGCTTGATTGTTTTAGATATTTGATCCTCATCCTCCTGTGTTTCAAGGTAGAGTTGAATTGACTTGATTGAGGGTCTTTATGTCCTCTAGCAATGACTAGAGTTGAAACCACTAAAGGTAGGTTAGGGTAGGGGTTGAGTTTTACATCTGGTGTGGGGACAGTTGTGGTGAAAGGCAGCCCATTGAGAGCAGCGGTAGCAAAGCTTATCACTGCCCACTGAAATCACAAAATGAGCTATATGGTTAATCCTGAGGTCTCTGCCAGCTCTATGATTCTATGAACACAGAACTGTACCTGAAAGTAGCATGGTGAGAGAGATGGCTACAGCTTCACAGATGGTACTGTAGGACTAGATTGGATCAAACTGGACAAAGGACACAATGGAGCAGCAGCAGCAGCAGCAGCAGAAATATCACTTACTTCTCCTCAGAGGCTGGAGGTGAACCCAGCTGAACATACCACTGAACTCTAGGACTTCACTGACCTTCCACTACAAATCGTGAATGCGGTGCAGCAAGGAGAAGGAAGGAATAGAGTGTTAAAGGGACATTTGCCCATTGGACTTTCACAGCACAAGGTGAGAAACTAAGACAAAGGATGAGTACCCAAGTTCCTTTGTGGGGCGGTCTGTCTTATTGCATGTGCTTTCCAGTCATTGCTGGCTATTTTCCCAAATGCTGTATTCTCTTTCCCCTTAATAAAAGTTTCAAACTTTAGTTCTACACGGACTCTGTGAAGAGGGAAGTATTGCCCCTTAGAAGTGGTTTCGTTTCCCCAGTTTTCTGATGGGGTGGTCAAGTCAGTTTCCTAACCTGAAGAGGAACACCTAGCTATTGAGTCCTTTTGTAGCAGAGACTGCCTGGCAGAAGGGTTATAGAGGTATTTTTAATAGCCATTGTTTATGCAGGGCCTCTTCTCATTCTATTTCTTCAGAGACCATCATTCTGCCAGCAGAAGTGAACTATCCTAGTCCAATTTCTGTGCTGAAATAATTGGTGTTGTCAATGATGCTGATGACCAGGCAAGTTAAAATGCTTTATTTTGTGCTTCATGAGGAAAAAGGGGGGAAACAAATCAATATCTTGCAAGTGGAAAAGGAGTGGGACAAAACTGGGTATGGAAAGATCAATGTTTTCAAGTTTTTATGAAACTGCAACAAATTATAAATGGCTATATAACAAGACAACAAGTGTCCCTCTAATGACTGTTTCCAAAATTCTGGGCCATGTGTCTCTTTTCTGAGAGAATAACCTGTGAGAAGATAAAATTCAGCAGTATAAATGTGCACAATGTATACCTAATTTTCTTCTTTTGGAGGGAAGCTGGTTGTCAGGGCCTCTGTGGTTCCCTTTTCTGAGCAACTAGTCACCTGCATCTGGCCCAAGCCAGCTAATTGAGATGTGCAGGGTTTAGGCTGTGGGACTGTTTTACTGCTGTGTAGAATTCCATGCTCAGGCTGGAATCCAGATCTTGGATCCTCCTACTGTGCCTGCAAGTCCACAAAGCAATGAAACAGTCCCACAAGCCAGGTCTGCAGGCACAGGCCAGCCATGGGTATCTAGTTGCCAGCTCTTGCAATTTAATCAGAAGTCTTGCAATAGCGGGTGTCTTCTCTTAGGGTATGTCTACACTACAGCACTAATTCGAACTAACTTAATTCAAATTAGTTAATTCGAACTAGTGCATCTAGACCTAAAAACTAGTTCGAATTAGCATTTTGCTAATTCGAACTAGCATGTCCACATTGAGTGGACCCTGAACCGAGGTTAAGGATGGCCGGAAGCAGTGCCAGCAAGGCATCAGGTTAGGACTGAGAGCATGGAGCTGCTGTCTCAGGCTAGCCGAGGGCTGTGCTTAAAGGGACCCGACCCCTACCCTGGACAGACAGTTCTCAGGGGTTCCCCCCTTGCAAAGCAGTCCTGGCTTGGAGTGCCCTGAATGCCCACACTTGGCACATAATAGCACTCGGCCATCAGCCCGGCTGCACTTGCCGCAGGCTGCCATCCAGGGAGCGGGTCAATTGGGGGGCTGCAGGAGAGCTTCCACCCCGAGGAGCCCGCAGAGCCACCCCAGTCCTCCCGATAGGGGGCTCATACACCATTCCTCCCTCACCTCCTTCCACTTACCCCTTCCTAGCCCCCCTTCCTGATGTATAAAATAAAGGACACGTGTGTTCAAAAATAGAAACTCTATTTATTGAACAAAACTCGGGGAGACTGGGAAAAGGAGGTGGGAGAGGGGAAGAGAGAGCGTGGGAGAGGGGAGGGCAACTAAAATGATCAGGGGTTTGGAACAGGTCCCATATGAAGAGAGGCTAAAGAGACTGGGACTTCTCAGCTTAGAAAAGAGGAGACTGAGGGGGGATATGATAGAGGTCTATAAAAGTATGAGTGGTGTGGAGAGGGTGCATAAAGAAAAGTTCTTCATTAGTTCCCATAATAGAAGGACTATAGGACACCAGATGAAATGAATGGGTAGCAGGCTTCAAACTAATAACAGAAAGTTGTTCTTCACAAAGCAAATAGTCAACTTGTGGAACTCCTTGCTGCAGGAGGCTGTGAAGGCTAGAACTAGAACAGAGTTTAAAGAGAAGTGAGATAAATTCATGGAGGCTGGGTCCATGGAGTGGTATTAGCCAGGAGATAGAAATGGTGTCTCTGGCCTCTGTTTTGGAAGGCTGGAGATGGATGGCACAAGACAAATGGCTTGGTCATTGTCTTCGGTCCATCCCCTCCGGGGTAGCTGGTGTTGGCCACTGTCGGCAGACAGGCTACTGGGCTAGATGGACCTTTGGTCTGACCCAGTACGGCCATTCTAAGCTCAGGGCTCAGGGTTGGGGGGTCTCACTGGACCACCTTGATTTTCATGCAAACCTGCTCCTGGGTGGCCAGGCTGGCAGCTCTCCTGCCCTAGACGGCCACTTTCCTGTGCCTAGTGCGGAGGTAGTGGATGAGGTCCACGATGTCCGCACTAGACCAGGCGGGCGCCCGCCTCTTGCGGCCCCGGGCAGGCTCCTGGGAGCCGCCAGCCTGGTCCCGGGAAGAGGCGGAGGGCTGGGTGGCAGCAGGTGGCTGGTTCGTGCCATGCCAGGTGCAGGGTCTGCTGGCTGGGTGCTGGCAGGCTTGCACCTGGCACGGGCACCATAGCCAGCCTGTGCCCCTTTAAGGACTCCGGGGTCGGGAGGGGGGCAGAAGAGTTTCCCTGGTGCTGCCCAGAGTGGCCACCAGGGCAAGCTCGGGAGGGCTAGCCTCCCACTAGTTCGAATTAAGGGGCTACACAGCCCTTAATTTGAACTAGTTAATTCGAACTAGGCTTAGTCCTCGTAGAATGAGGTTTGCCTAGTTCGAATTAAGCGCTCCGCTAGTTCGAATTAAGTTCGAACTAGCGGTTTGTATGTGTAACGCCTATCAAAGTTAATTCGAACTAACGTCTGTTAGTTCGAATTAACTTTGTAGTGTAGATATACCCTGAATCTCCACCTCTGGGGCCCTATGGCTACATGGGATTCTCAGCTTTCATTGTCTGTTGAAGTTTTGTTTCTATCCCTCAGATTGTGGAGAAAATGTGCATCCACCAGGCTCAAAAACTGGAAGGCAGGCAAATGGCCCCAACTGTATATTTTAAAATCTCTAGGGGTATGTCTACACTACAAAGTTAGTTCGAACTAACTTTCATAGGCGCTACACTAGCGCTCCGTTAGTTCAAACTTAATTCGCACTAACGGAGCGCTTAGTTTGAACTAGGTATTCCTCATTACACGAGGATTAAGCCTAGTTCGAATTTACTAGTTCGAATTAAGGGCTGTGTAGACCCTTAATTAGAACTAGTGGGAGGCTAGCCCTCCCCAGGTTTCCCTGGTGGCCACTCTGGCCAACACCAGGGAAACTTGCCTGCCCCCCTCCCGGCCCCGGACCCCTTAAAGGGACACGGGCTGGCTACGGTGCCCGTGCCAGGTGCAATCCTGCCAGCACCCAGCCAGCAGACCCTGCACCTGGCACGGATCGAGCCACCCACCCGATGCCCCCCAGCCCTCCCCCTCTTCCTGGGACCAGGCTGGCGGCTCCCAGGAGCTTGCTCGGGACTGCAAGAGGCGGGCACCCGCCTGGGCTAGTGCGGACATCATGGACCTCGTCCACGACCTCCGCACTAGGCACAGGAAAGTGGCTGGCTAAGGCAGGAGAGCTGCCAGCCTGGCCACCCAGGAGCAGGTGTGCGTGAAAATCAAGGTGGTCCACTGAGACCCCCGACCCTGAGCCCTGAGCTTACAAGGGCCGTCCTGGGTCAGACCAAAGGTCCATCTAGCCCAGTAGCCTGTCTGCCGACAGCGGCCAACCCTAGGGACCTTGGAGGGGATGGACCGAAGACAGTGACCAAGCCATTTATCTTGTGCCATCCATCTCCAGCCTTCCACAAACCTTGGGCAGGGACACCACTCCTACCCCCTGGCTAATAGCACTCCATGGACCCAACCTCCATGACTTGATCTCACGTCCCTTTAAACTCTGTTCTAGTTGTAGCCTTCACAGCCTCCTGCAGCAAGGAGTTCTGCAGGTTAACTATTTGCTTTGTGAAGAACAACTTTCTGTTACTAGTTTGAAGCCTGCTACCCATTCCTTTCCTTTGGTGTCCTCTTGTCCTTCTTTATGGGAACTAATGAAGACCTTTTCTGTATGCACCCTCTCCACCCAACTCCTGCTTTTAGAGACCTCTATCCTGTCCCCCCTCCGTCTCCTCTTTTCTAAGCTGAAAAGTCCCAGTCTCTTTAGCCTCTCTTCATATGGGACCTGTTCCCAACCCCTGATCATTTTAGTTGCCCTCCCCTCTCCCAGCCTCTCTCTTCCCCACTCCCACCTCCTTTTCCCAGTCTCCCCCAGTTTTGTTCAATAAAGACAGATTCCATTTTGGAAGACACGTTATCTTTATTTTGTACATCAAGAAGAGGAGCTAGGGAAGGGTAAGTGGAAGGAGGTGAGGGAGGAATGGTGTACGCACCCCCGATGGGGAGGACTGGGCTGGCTCTGCGGGCTTCTGGGGGTGGAAGCTCTCCTGCAGCCCCCCAATTGCCTCCTCTCCCCAGATGGCAGCCTGCGGCAAGTGCAGCCGGGCTGATGGCCGAGTGCTGTGATGTGCTCAGTGTGGGTACTCCAGGCAATCCAAGCCAGGACTGCTTTGCAAGCGGGGCACCCCGAGGACTGTCTGTCCGGGGTGGGGGTCGGGTCCCTTTAAGCACAGCCCTCGGCTAGCCTGAGACAGCATCTCCACGCTCTAAGTCCTCCTCTGATGCCCTGCCGGCACTGCTTCCGGCCATCCTTAAGCCTGGTTCAGGGTCCACCTGATGTGGATGCGCTAGTTCGAATTAGCAAAACGCTAATTCGAACTAGTTTTTGGTTCTAGATGCGTTAGTTCGAATTAGCTTAGTTCGAATTAACTAATTCGAACTAAGTTCAAATTAACGTTGTAGTGTAGACATACCCTAGTTGTTTTTTCAGCCATCCATGATTGGAGGGGGAAGCTTGATTTGGATTTTTGAAGACATTGGTTGCAAGTACTGTGGTCTGTAAACCCAAAGGATCTGGAGAGAATTCAAAGTACCAAACTATGAATCTTAAGCTATTCCCACTGAGGATTCTGTGGCCAGCCAGCTAGTCTCCCTGGTACCAGGGGTTCTTTAGGAGGAGTCTTGCTCTCACTAGCAAGCAACAGCACCTGTTCTCCCTTCCAAGGGTGACTGAAGGGACAGAGTGGAGGCTGTTGCCGATTCCAGTAACAGTTGAGCATATTTCTAAATGCCTATCTACTGCTGGTTATCCAGATAAGCAGGCTTTTGGGAGTGGCTGCTTCCTATGTATATCCCTGTGATTTTAAGAAACTATGAAACACATATGTAAAATATTTCTTTTTCTACACTATTTCTGTAGCTCACAATGCTTACATCTTGGTATTTGTTCAGTATCACCCTACTGCAGTGGGGTGGTTCTAGCTCATTTAAAGGCAGTTTCTTGTCTCAAATGGAGGGAGCACTGTTTAGTGCCCCCCCCCCTTGTTTTTTTCTACCCAGAAGAGATTTATTCAAGCAGTAGGTGACCTTTTCTATACCCCCAATAGATTGTCTGGAATGTCTCAGCCTGCCCAGGTGAAAACAGCCACAGTATTTCACAAGTCACAGTACTTGTTTGTTTACCTGGTTATGTAATGCACTGATGGACAGACTGGCTGGCTGATTTATTGCTGCTTTGTGCTACTGCCCCCATCCCTTTAGTCAGGAGAACTGGGAAAGCACATCCCATAGCTGATAGCTTATGCTGCTGCCTGGGAGCTAACAAATCTCTGATAAGCAATTTAGCCAATGCTGTCCCCTTGGAATCAGTGTCTGTTCAGTTGCCCAAGGTTTGTCATTGCAAATGGAGGCTCCCAAGTGCTGTAGGGCTGCCATTTGGCGGCACATTGTGTTACCAGGGACATAGATTTGTGTCAGAGTGAATATAAATTAACATTGAATAATACGTTATAAGACAAAAATCATTGAGACTTTATGGAGGGAGGTAGTCTCTCACATAAGAGAGTATATTTAAAGACTGTTTTTCTGTTCATCAAGTTCCTTTAGCTGCTTACTTCAGCTGTATCCCTCATAAAATACATTGCATTGAACTGGATAACTCTCAGCTGCTCTGGCCTGAACAGAATGCAGTCCAAAAAATAAACATGCTCATTCAGTAGGCACAAATCACATTTCACCTTTTGTCTAATAAGAGTCTGGCTGAGCTGGCCAAAACTACTTATTTTGCAACACTGCTATACCCCTGTGACCAGAAAGGTAGGGTCACCATATTCTCCGAAAGGGAAAACAGGACACCCCTAGGCACGTCTGAGCATGTCCCTTTCCCCCCACATGTGGGGCTGGACTGAGCCCTCCCAGACTCCTGCTCATGCAGGCCCAGCCTGAGTTCCCCCTCCCACTGGCACTTGGGGCTGGGCCAAGTACTCCTAATGCCTGCTTGTAGCCCCTTCCCTACTGCCTGCCTTCAATACCCTGCTCTCCCTGTAGTCCTGCTCTGAGCCTCTCTGCTACCACCACTCATGGAGCTGATCCTCTAAGCCCTTCCCCTGCCCTCACTGTCTGCCCATGTGCAGTGAAAATGTTGCTCACAGCCTGCTTCCCCCACCAAGGCCCCTCTGCCTAGGGGAGCAGGGATTGTCCCAAAAGGGCTGAGCAAGGACCTCCTGCCCCAGGAGCTGTGCTGGACAGAGGCCACTGGAGGGATGGGGGGGAGCATGCCATGCCCTGGCTACTCGCCCATTCAAGGTGGGAGCATTGTGGGGGTGCTGCCTGGGGGGGTACCCTGGGGAAGGAGCAGGAGTGGAAGGGGAGAGCTCTTGCCCCTCAATAGCACTGCTGCTGGAGGAGGTGGCAAAGGGAGACTGTGGTGTGAGCACAGGCTGGGGGGAGCAAAGGGAACAGGCACAATTGCTTGCTCCTCCTTGCTGACAGCTCTGCCGTGAGCCCCGCCCCAGCTGTTCAGTGTCCAGTCAGGGTGTCCAGTCAGGGTTTCTGAGCGGACACTGTCAGGTGCCTTTTTCCACTGTCCTTTCTGGTTGAAAAGGCACCTGGCAACCCTGCAGCCCCCTGCTCCTTGCTCATACGTAGTGTCTGGGGCGTGACTGACTGATGAAACCCTCGCTGCCCATGCTCTCTACCCTCCTAGCTCTACTGGGCCCCTAGGACAGGCCTGCCTCCCCTAGTCCCGGGCAGTGTGTTTTCCTGGCCCAAGGCTGCCACTTGCTCACATTGAGTAGCTGTTTCTGTGCACAGGAAATAGGATAGACAGCAGGCTCCTGCTAGCCAAGAGCTGGCACATGGGCTGCGCTAACACAGCAGCAACCGGAGGAGCCCTCTGGGCCCATGTGCTGCAGCTTCCTACCTCTAGCCTTGTTTACCCACACACATCCTCTACCCCCCTCTCCGCTAGTGGGCAGGCAGCAGGTGAGCTGGCCAGTAGCAGGACCTGTTGGTAATAAAATTGAGGGGGAGGGGGCAGAAAATATGGGACAATTTCCCCATATTTAACAAAAAATCAGGACAGCTAGAAGAGAGCTTAAATACAGGACTGTCCCATTAAAAACAGGAGACCTGGTCACCTTACAGAAAGCAGCTAAATACCAATGGTCACTCTAAACCAGTGGTCACCAGTTAGTTGATCACAATCTACTGGATGATCCTGGGGAGAGTGATTGGCACTTGGCAGGCTCCCTGTGTGCCTCAGCCTATTCTGCTGGCCTGTTCCTGGGAGTGGCCAGTGTGGCTCTGAGCATGTGGCTGCATGTGGGCAGGGGGGCAGGAGTCTCAGCGCACTGCTCCTGCGTGAAGCACTCCTCCCCCCCTCCATCCCCGCAGCTCCCATTGGCCAGGAATGGGGAACTGTGGCTAACGGGAGCTGATGGGGTGGTGCTGGCAGCGAAGGGCTGCTCAGAGTCTGCCCTAGCCTTACTGCACTGCTGACTGGGAGCTGCCTACAGTAAGTGCCATCCAGTGGGAGGCTGCACACCAACACACAGCTCCCTTCTGGATGGAACCATCACCCCATACTCTTCCTGCCTCTCAGCCTCGCTGTCCCAATCCTGACACTCCCCTCCCCCCCCGAACCTGAACTCTGAACCCCCTTCTGTACCCAAGCCCCATCCCTGAACACCTTCGCCAAACCAGCACCCATACCCCCTCCTGCATCCCTTCCCCAGCCTGGTAAAAGTGAGAGAGGGTTAGGGAGGGCAAGCTAGGGAGAGAAGAGGGATGGAGTGAGTGGGATTGGGCTTTGGGAAAGAGGCAGGGCCTCAGGGCAGGGACAGGATAGATCTTAGATTGGCCTGAAATTCAGAAAGTGATCTTTGGCACACAAAGGTTGGGGACCACTGCTCTAAATAATCCAAAGCTGGTACCAGTTAGTTCAGTTTTGGAGTGTCTGATGGGATTGTGTTTTGTGCCCGTATTTCCTCCACCCCATCCTTCAACTGTGAGGCTGCAAGTGAGAGTCAACACCAGAGGCAGGAGCTGTATTTTCTGCCACTGCTGTTCTTTTCCTTTTTGTGTGTTTGTTTTGTCCAGCCCCATTTCCCAGAAGAGGAAACTTCAATAACCATCACTCCAGCCCATTCCAACTAACTTCTCCTCCCCCGCCAAAAAAAGAATAATTAGCAGCTAAAGAGAAAGAGGTGTTGTTAAAACGAAAGCCTTACTTACTACTTTATATTTCAAATGCTTTTACTTTTTGGTTTTTCCCTGCATCTTTAATAAAAGGTCTAAAAAAATTAATGGTGTGTTTGCCATGATACTAAGCACCCTAAGGCCTTTGTATACCAAACACCGAACCATCTTTAATGTTGTTTAATGTTGGACAGTTTCAGGGTTATAATAATACTTCTGGCTCTTAGAACCCATATATTCCATCAAAATTAATACACTCAACTCTAAGCAGACTAGATATAGACACCACTGAAATATGAGTGGTCCAGGACCTCGTAAATTGCAAGAAACTGCTTTTAAAGTGTCAGTTCTATCATTTCAACACTTGATGGCACCAATAAAATGAAGAAGCATTCACATCCTGAAAACTAGAATCAAACTGTGGTAACAGAGGAATGTGAAGGGAAGTCAGTTTATTTGTTTATAGGCTTGACTTATTGTAGGCAAGAGGAAAGTATTTCAGTAAGTAACAGCTCACATGGAATGGTGGAATGATGAGCAGATGAGTAAGCAAGGGTATGTCTACACTACAAAGTTAATTCGAACTAACGGACGTTAGTTCAAATTAACTTTCATAGGCGCTACACTAGCGCTCCGCTAGTTCGAACTTAATCCGAACTAGCGGAGCGCTTAGTTCGAACTAGGTAAACCTCATTTTACGAGGATTAAGCCTAGTTCGAACTAGCTAGTTCGAATTAAGGGGTGTGTAGCCCCTTAATTCGAACTATTGGGAGGCTAGCCCTCCCCAGGTTTCCCTGGTGGCCACTCTGGCCAACACCAGGGAAACTCTATACCCCCCTCCCGGCCCCGGACTCCTTAAAGGGGCACGGGCTGGCTACGGTGCCCGTGCCAGGTGCAAGCCTGCCAGCACCCAGCCAGCAGACCCTGCACCTGGCACGGATCGAGTCACCCACCCGATGCCCCCCAGCCCACCCCCTCTTCCCGGGACCAGGCTGGCGGCTCCCGGGAGCTTGCCCGGGACCGCAAGAGGCGGGCACACGCCTGGGCTAGTGCAGACATCGTGGACCTCATCCACGACCTCCGCACTAGGCACAGGAAAGTGGCCGGCTAGGGCAGGAGAGCTGCCAGCCTGGCCACCCAGAAGCAGGTGTGCAAGAGAATCAAGGGGGTCCACTGAGACCCCCGACCCTGAGCCCTGAGCTTAGAATGGCCGTACTGGGTCAGACCAAAGGTCCATCTAGCCCAGTAGCCTGTCTGCCGACAGCGGCCAACCCTAGGCACCCTGGAGGGGATGGACCGAAGACAGTGACCAAGCCATTTGTCTCGTGCCATCCCTCTCCAGCCTTCCACAAACTTTGGGCAGGGACACCACTCCTACCCCCTGGCTAATACCACTCCATGGACCCAACCTCCATGACTTGATCTCACTTCCCTTTAAACTCTGTTCTAGTTGTAGCCTTCACAGCCTCCTGCAGCAAAGAGTTCCACAGGTTGACTCTTTGCTTTGTGAAGAACAACTTTCTGTTACTAGTTTGAAGCCTGCTACCCATTCCTTTCCTTTGGTGTCCTCTTGTCCTTCTTTATGGGAACTAATGAAGACCTTTTCTGTATGCACCCTCTCCACCCAACTCCTGCTTTTAGAGACCTCTATCCTGTCCCCCCTCAGTCTCCTCTTTTCTAAGCTGAAAAGTCCCAGTCTCTTTAGCCTCTCTTCATATGGGTCCTGTTCCCAATCTCTGATCATTGTAGTTGCCCTCCCCTCTCCCAGCCTCTCTCTTCCCCTCTCCCACCTCCTTTTCCCAGTCTCCCCGAGTTTTGTTCAATAAAGAGAGATTCTATTTTTGACCACACGTTTTCTTTATTTTGTATATCAGGAAGGGGGGCTAGAGAAGGGTAAGTGGAAGGAGGTGAGGGAGGAATGGGGTACGAGCCCCCGATGGGGAGGACTGTGCTGGCTCTGCGGGCTTCTGGGGGTGGAAGCTCTCCTGCAGCCCCCCAATTACCCCCTCTCCCCAGATGGCAGCCTGTGGCAAGTGCAGCCGGGCTGATGGCCGAGTGCTGTGATGTGCCCAGTGTGGGTACTCCGGGCACTCCAAGCCAGGACTGCTTTGCAAGCGGGGCACCCCTGAGAACTGTCTGTCCGGGGTGGGGGTCGGGTCCCTTTAAGCACAGCCCTCGGCTAGCCTGAGACAGCATCTCCACGCTCTAAGTCCTCCTCTGATGTCCTGCCGGCACTGCTTCCGGCCATCCTTAAGCCCGGTTCAGGGTCCAATTAATGTGGACATGCTAGTTTGAATTAGCAAAATGCTAATTCAAACTAGTGTTTTAGTCTGGATCCGTTAGTTCGAATTAGCTTAGTTCGAATTAACGAATTCAAACTAAGTTAGTTCGAATTAACGTAGTGTAGACATACCCCAAGAGAGGAAATTTTGTAACATTTGACGTTCAGTATGAAACCATCACAGTAATAAACTCTGTTCTAAACCTCTCCTGTCATTTGTTTACTTGTAACCCTTTTTCTACTCACAGAAAAAAACAAATGAAGCAGAAAGGAGGCCTAGAGAAGGGGTCAAACCAATCCCCCCGTTCTCTTATGCCTTGAACAGGGGCATCTTTCTGCTTCCAGTGTGCTAGAGTGGGAGTCACAATCCCTCAGAGATGTGCAGGAGTGGGAGTCACAGTCCCATAGAGCTGCTGCTGATGCCCAGCTACTCCCACAGAGGGGGCGGCTGAAAGCCACATTCTGCCTTTATATGAAAAGTACTCATCCAGGGGTTTGTGTTTTCACATGCCTGTGTATAATGTTGAGGTTGTTTAATAGGGTTGCCATGTGTCTGGTTTTTTTTACCAGAATGTCTGGTCAAAACTTGGGACGCTGGTGCCTCCAATCAACAGTTCACTAGGTTGTGAAAAGACTAGTTAGCAGGACTTGTAGGCTCCTTACCTGGCTCCACACAGCTCCCAGAAGTGGTGAAATGAGGCACAGGGATACCTAGGGGAGCTCTGCATGTTGTCCCCACTCCATGTGCTAGGAACTGCAGCCAATGGGAGCTGTGGGGGATGGTGCCTGTGGGCAAAGGCATCATGTCCTGATCAGAGCTGCCTGGTCTTGTCTCCACTTCGAGGGAGCCCCCCACCCTGAGGTAAGCACTCTCTGGATTCTGCTTTCCACATCTCCATCCCAAAGCCCCCTCCCATGCTCCAAACTCCTCTGCCACTCCTGCACCCCAAACTCCTCATCCCTGGATCTACCTCAGATCCTGAACCGCAAGCCCTTGCTCCAGCATGGAGCCCCCCACCTCCCAAAACCTTAATTTCTGGCCCCCTATAAAGCACACATCTTCAGCCAGAATCATCATCTCCTTCTTCATCCCAACTCCTGCCCCAGCCTGGTGAAAATGAGGGAGGGAATGAGGATGGGAGGAAAGGGGTCTGGAGTAAGCATGGGATGGGGCCTGAAAAAAGTTGTAGGGTAGAGGTGGGACTTCCTAAGGGATGGGACAGCAGGCAAGGCAAGAGTGTTCAATTTGTGGGATTAAAAAGTTGGCAACCCTAGTGGCTAGGAATGGAAGTTCAGAGACCCCAAATCAGAAAAGAATGCCATATGTTCAACGTTGATTTCTCAGTGCCAGCTACAGTGAGGTTCAAGAGTAGGACAAGATGCAAAAAAACTCATCAAGGAGTTGCTGTCTCATGAAATATTTTGTGTGCATTCCTGAACAGCTGTCACTCATGACTGTTGCTTCAGAATATAGTTATCCAATGAGATGCCAAACTGTCAGTATTTCATTAAAAAGTGCTGCAGGGAGTAGTGCAGTAAACTACTTAGCATGCCAACAGCATAGTGAGTGCCAACATATTTACTGTATAATGTTCTTAAGAACCACAACTGTTCTGGAGTAATCAATTCCCTTTTATCAGCAACAGGTATTCATCCTCTGCTTGCACTCATGGTGCAATGATCTTATTTTTAGAGGGTGGGGGGAGAACAGGAATAAGGAGAGGGGATCCCTATATCATGAGCTTTGCCAGCAAGTGCTGTTGATGCACCAGCTAAAAGTGCCAGAAGGATCTTTGCCCACAGAGGAGAGGAGCAGGAAATAACAAAATTAATTATTATAGCCTGAAAGCAGGTGACATATACACTCTGGTTAGTATAAATAAGGTCTTGACAACAGAAAGGAGATGGAGGCAAATCAAGAAAGACAGTTCACCACCCTTATTAAATACAATACAGTTAAACTTAGTGAAGCTGCACAGATGTAATTGAGAGTAGAATTTATCCCAGGGACTATAAATTAACTGTTTAAGGAGCCCTAACTAACTGATTTTCTACCCACTTCTGGGGCTCTCAGGTTAGTTAGTCTCCTGGACAGGCAAATCCCATATGTTAAAATGAACTATTTTTAGTCTTTGGATCCATATGGTATCCCTCTCTCTCTCTGTCCAGGTTTAGATGCCCATAGATCCTGGGTTTTCTAAAGGCTACTTCATCTTGCTTACTTGCTTGACTAAAATATCCAGCCAGGGACAATCCATGTTAGTTAATAAAACAAAGAGTTGTGGAAGGGATAAAAAACCCACTCCTGCTTCAGGGCTTGAGCCAATTTCTGACTACTAGGAATCAGGATGAGACCTTCCTTGGGGACAGATTGTCTCAAACCTTCCCATTCTTGGAGTTCCTGCATATTTTTCTGAGCCTAACCACTACTGGAGACAAGGTATTAGACTAAATGGATGATAGATTTGATCCAGTCTGACAATTTCCGTGTTCTTTTATAATACTGCCTTTTATAGCATATGCTTAAATTGTCACAAAATGGTCCTATCACAGTATAAAAGTAGTAGACCTGTGGTTCTCAATCAAAGGTCTGAGGCCACCAGCAGATTTTGGGGGTGAGGGGAAGAGGGCACCAAGCTCTCCCTCAGTGTCTCCCAGATGTGCACAGCCTCCTCATGGGCCTGCCAGATGGCATCCGTGTGCGGCTGCTCGTAGGCCCTGCCTAAGTGGTCTGCCTTCGCCCCCCGCCCTGGCAGGAAGGCCTCCCCCTTCTTCTTGCACACATTGTGCAAAACATAGCATGTAGCCACCACATGTGGAATATTGTGCTGCCCGAGGTCCAGGCGGGTGAGGAGGCATCTAAAATGCGCCATTAGGCAGCCAAAGGCACCCTTGATCACCATGCAGGCCCTGCTCAGCCTGGCATTAAATGCCTGTCATGAGGGTTTGAGGTGGCTGGTATAGGGCTTCATGAGCCATGGCTGCAGGGGATAAGCCGCAACCCCCATCAGGCATACAGACAGGTATGTCCATGTCCTTGACCCTGATGTGGCAGTCAGGGAAGAAAGTCACGGCATGCAGCTTCTGGCAGACGCTAGAGTTCCTGAACACACGTGCGTCGTGTGCTTTCCCCAACATTTATGTCTGTAACCTGGCCCCGGTGGTCAGTAACAGCCAGCAGGGCCACCGAAAAAAGTATCCCTTCTGGTTAATGTACATTGATGCCCAGTGGTTTGGGGCACAGATAGGGATGTGTGTCCCATCGATAACCCCCCTGCAGTTGGGGAAGCCCAGAGTGACAAACCCCTCGATGAAGCAAAATGCAGGACAATGTAGCACTTTAAAGACTAACAAGATGGTTTATTAGATGATGAGCTTTCGTGGGCCAGACCCACTTCCTCAGATCAAATAGTGGAAGAAAATAGTCACAACCATATATACCAAAGGATACAATTAAATAGTCTTTAAAGTGCTACATTGTCCTGTTATGTGTTCATTTTTTTAATTGTATCCTTTGGTATATATGGTTGTGACTATTTTCTTCCACTATTTGATCTGAGGAAGTGGGTCTGGCCCACGAAAGCTCATCATCTAATAAACCATCTTGTTAGTCTTTAAAGTGCTACATTGTCCTGCATTTTGCTTCAGCTACCCCAGACTAACACGGCTACATTTCTATCACTAAACCCCTCGATGACAGCATCCACATCTGCCAGGCAGATGATTCTGCGCAGCAGGATGCTGTTGTTGGCCCTGCAGAAGGAGACAAACAACCCGAGAATCACAGGGGTCCCAGGGTGCCTGCCACTTCCCCTCCCTCCCCCCAATCTTGCTCTCCCTCACTCACCAGGAGCAACCTACTGCAATCACGGCCACCCCAGGCAGGGCTTTGTGAGGGCAGGACAGAACAAACCCTCCGGGGAGGGAGCTTGCACCACCCCCACCTCCAGTCCCACCCACACCCCCATCCTCTTTTCCCTAGGGAAGCCCATTCCATCCTTCCACCCCCCTCCTGGGACAATTGCCTGAGAATACCATACCTGCATGAGCAGGCTCTTGGCCATCAATCTCCCCATGCCAAACTGATTCCTCATGGATCGGTAGCTGTCCAGCATGGAGAGTTTCCAGAGAACAATGGCAACATGCTTCTGGAGGGGAACGGTGGACCTCATGTGCATGTCCCATCACCTCAGGGCAGGAGTGAACCACTAACACAGCTCAAGGAAGGTGTCCTTCTTCATCCTGAAGTTCTGGAGCCATTGTTGGTCTCCCCAGTGCTCCAGAAAGATGTGGTCCCACCAGTCTGCACTGTTGTCCAGACTCCAGATGCGGCAGGTCACAGTATCCAGACCATGGTGGGCGGTGTCCAGCTCCTGTAGCCACTCCCCCACATACCCAGAAGGCCTGCAGGTTGGTTCCTGCAGAGCCTGGGAGGCAGCCTGCAGAAAGTGCTGCATGACTTGCAGCAAAAGCTTCAAGAGCTAAAGACTGCCTGGAGGCAGCTTCGGAGAGTGCTGTGGTGTCCTGAGTCAGGGCTACCAGATCAAAGAGAGAAAATGCTTTGCTGTCCCTCAGAGAGGTAGACGAGCAAGCAGGGAAACCTGAGAAACAGCTGTCCAGGGGGGGTCCCTTTAAGCACGAGCCTCAGATAGCCTCAAGCAGCAGCCACACAAGGTAACTACTGACTTGATGCCCTGCCTGAACTGGCTTTGGGTGGCCCTAAATGCAATTCAGCATCCAATCAGTGTGGACGCTCTATTTTGAAATAGCTAAGCGCTACTTTGAAAGGCATTTTGTGTGTACACACACTATTTTGAAATAAACTATTCTGGAATAGCTTATTCTGAAATAATGCTGCTGTGTAGACATAGCCCCTATAGCCTGCCCTGGGCAACTGCCCTGCTTGCTACACCGTAACACTGGTCCTGGCTTTTAAGTGCAGAAAGCCAGTTGTGGCACAGGTAGGCCATGGAGTTTTTATAGTATGTTGGGGGTTGTGAGGCTCAGACAGGAAAATGCAAAGAACTCTTGTAACAGACAAATAGATTCTTTGCCTCCTGTGCATCTCCTAATTCATTTTCTGAGCTGTTCCAATTTTTCAGGGTTAATAGCAATAAAAGCTTGATTTAGTCGATACACAGGAAGCAGAACTGCTGATTAAGGAGGGGCTATTTTTACAGTTATTTTTCAGCATTACACTGTATTTTAATATTTTTCACTAATTTTACTTAACTATCCTGTAATTTTTGTTTCAGACCGTAAAAGCTGACAAAACAAAAAACCTGCACAGGCAGAAAGAAATGCTGCATTAGATAAAAAAATATGCTTAAAGATCCTAAATCATAGGTCTTTTTGACCTCAGTATGCTACAGAGTATTTTATTGAACTGAGATTTTTGTAAAGGGTTAATAAATGTTTACAAGATTAACCAGTAAATAAATCAATTTTTATAGATTGTTTATAGCCATGTATAATGTTTCCTACTGATGAGCTGATAACCATTCAAAATGCATCTCACTTATATCTGTAACATGCTTATTAATCCTTTATACACTGTTGGAAAAAAGTGTTGGTTGGAGGTTCTCAAATTGTGGCTGTGGACCTATGGTGGTCCGGAGTACACTTCCTGATGGTCCACAGAGGGCTGGCTGGTCTTTTGAATCTGGCTTCTCCAGATGTCCCACTACTAGATGGCATTAAAGGACAGTTCACAATATATTGAATACTCTTTTTATTTTGCTCCCTCCCACATTTGCAATTGCTGCATCGGTCATGGGGATATGCAGTCATGATTGGAGGAGAAGTTGTGCATGAGTTTATCTTGTGGAGCATCTCCCCAGGCTATTCACCAGCTTACTATGTGGTTCCCTCAGAGCCATGAAGAAGGTAGAGAATCCCTGCAGTGAGTTCCTGAATGAGATGATCAGGTCATCCCACTGTTAAGTCATTCATGAGTTTTGACACTAGCATCTTCGGATTAGGCTTGCTTGGAAATGTTGGGGTTTTGTTGAAATGTTGGGAGGGGGCAAGGCAGGGAGTTATTCCTCCCTCCTTTTTAGGTTTTTTGTTTTTTATTTAAGTTTTCCTTTTGTCAAGCCAGGAGGGAAATAAAACCCTTGTTATAGTCAGATTCTGCTGTTGGAAGCACTGGAACTCTGTGGATTGGGCCTCTCCACTAGATCATCTTTCCTACCATATGTCACTTATCCATTGGCTAGAGGCGGCTAAGTGTGTTGCACTGATTTTATTTACTGGCAATTATCCCAGTTAAACAAATGTGTCATTCATCAAATGCCAGCTAGAAAACTTCACTGAAGTTGCCAATAAAGTGCACAGACATTGTTGTTATAAAAAGATGTACATATATAATATAGTCCCAGTAGATAGTGAGGGGTGTCAGAGTGTGTGTGTGTGTGTCACACACACACACACACACACACACACACACACACACACACCCTTTGATCCAAAGCTAAATAGTTAGACCTGTGCATGAAATAAAACTTTGAAATATTGGTATGGCAACACTAACCATCAGCCAGAAAGCTGGCTTACAGCCATTTCTTAATGTAGGATAATTTTGCAAATATCCAAGAAGAGGCTCTGAGTTGCTGAAGTATTTTCTGAACATTTCCATCCATCTCTGCAGTCCCTGAAATTGCTGTCCTTGTCCAGAATGACAGCTGTTTCCTTTTTTCATTTGCTTTCCTTCAGTATCACATGCTGGATTAAATGGATGTGGGTATTCCATAGAGGACAGTTGTTTGCCCTTTCCCATTTTAAACTAAGGCACTAAAACTTTTTGTGCTTTTCTCTGACCTAATCCTCCTTTCTACCTGCTTGGTATTCCAGTTCAATATTAATGTCGCTAAATGCAGTCTAGGCTGTCCATCATAATGAAGACATTCAAGGGATCCATTATGATATTGTTCATTTAAGCTATGTACATTCATTATTATTCTTCCACTGCTTCAGACTAAAGTATCCCTGATTTGTAAGGTTTCTGTTCTTTCAAAGCTTGCTTTGCTATCATCAAGCCTTCTGCTGCATCTATTGTTTGCTTTATAATCCAGTTCAGGGTGCCAGCCCACTGCCCCTCTTCATCTTGTCTTAATGTACCATTCATCCTGGAAAACATTAAACGGGGATTAATCTGCAATCAATTGCTGTTCTGCTCTCAGCCCCTGGAAATCCCCTTTGGAATATAGATTGTCCCTTTGGCAAGCTGTTAAGTGTGAACCCATTAATCTTGGTCTTTTTCTAATTTCTTATTCTGCTTCCACCAAGGAAAGGATTTTGCATCTTTAGAAAAATGGGGGGTAGGCTGTGATTTTTCAGCATCGTGTTTTTGTTTAGTATAAAGCTAAACAAATTGCATCTACTGTCTGTTTTGATCCTCAAAATACTGCTGTATATACTTGCTATACATGAACACACGCCTTCATGCTTACCGGAGGGTTCACACTTAGGTATTTTTTCAGGGTGTAGAACAGGCATTTCCTCAGGCTCCGTGATGGCTGCTCTGAGACGTGCATTGCAAGGAGAGAAGATGCAGGAAGCTCTGTTCCTATCCCCATGCTGATTGCACTTGCACAGGAATCTATCATATTTGGCCGGTAGGATGCTAGGCACATGACAGTGGCGGCTAAATTGTGCTGACTGCAGTTCCACAGGGCTTGGAGGGGCCTCTTGAAGTGAGGGCATTGGTACCCTCCCACTCCTCCAGTGCACCAACCGACAGCTCTAAGCCATGATAAGATGAACAGAGGATGGACCTGTAGCAAAGAGAGAAATTGTCACTCTTAAGAAAGCTCACCCCCTTTAGCAAGCCTGAGGCCCCTCCCGCACAGCACCAGCATGATGATTCCCAGAGTCTCTGCTCAGGCAGTGCTCCTCTTTTGGCTAGCCAGGGTTCCTACTGCTGTCAGAGCATTTATAGTGCATGGATACATGGCCTGAAACCCTCGAGCACAGGCAGCTCCCTACAGAGGTCTGTCAGCCCTGGTCTACACAAGGGAGTTATTTGGAAATAACAAGCAGAGCGGCTACACTACCGGAGCTGGTTATTTTGAAATAATAACTCCTGCATTCCACGAGGAATAATGCTTATTTTGAAATAGTTATTTCAAAACAGCAGTAGTGTGGACACATCACTGCTGCTATTTGGAAATAACTACTCCTCACAGTCATTCAAAGTAATTACGCCCCCCCCCCCCCCAGTGCTTCCTGGGGCTTTAAGTTGAGGTAGTGTGTCCACAATAATGGAGCTTGCCTTGGATTAATTTCAAGGCTACCCTGTAGTGGGGACATGCTATTTTGAAATCGTTATTTCAGGAGTTATTATTCTGAAATAATAATTTCCTAGTGTAGACATGCCTTCAGCGATCAGAGCAGCACAGAGGTGTTTGAGATGGGCCCAAGGGAAGGGAGCTCTCTGCCGGTGAGTAAGGGGAATGGCTGGCTGGGCCAGGACTCATCTGCATATCAATTACGTGACAGTTTGGGGTATTTTGGTTATCATTCAGTTAAGTCTTGAGTTTGGGGCAATAAAATGCTATGTGCCCTGCTGGGAAAATGAAAGGACAAGAAAACTGCACCAACTATGCTTGGGGTGAGGGACCAGTGCTCTGGTTAAGGTGCTATAACGCCCCTGGTTCCTTTCCAAAGAATCAACAGAGGGGTAGCTTCAAGACTGTGAATGGTTTAGAGGCAGTAGATAGAACTGAGATGAGACAGCCGGTGGCTTGAGCTGAAGCCCTAGGAATGAAAGCTGATGACATTTCTGCAGGGACAGGTGATAGAGCCAAGGCTATCCTTCCCTCATGGGCAGGAGACTGAAGTGCCTGATTTTTTGGTCTCCATCAACCCTACCCAACAAACTGTGAGTGGGGAGCAGGGGAAGTTGTAAGTAGCAGAACATACTTGCCATTCACAGGTGTCAGGAGGACTGAGGTTAGTACTATTGCTAAGACACCTTGGGGTTGGATGAGAGTCTTCCCTACTAGCCATTGTTGATTTATTAATTGCTGGCTTTCTGAGTTTATTCTATTGTCCCCACTGTCCCCTTCATAAAGTTCTTTGTTTTAACCCCCTGGAGTCAGTGTTTGCAAGTGGTGAAGTATTGCCTGTCAAGAATGCCAGGGTGGTAAATACAGTTTCCCAGGTTTCTAGGTCCAAGCCAATGTTAAGTTTTCAGAAGGGAGGCCTATAAAATTGAACTGAGCCTTTTTGGTTGCTGACAGTGCCTGGCAGAAAGTAGATGAAGAATAAGCACTTGTAATTTGCAAAGAGTTATGGAAGACATTGTTGGAAAACTTTTGAATGATTTCTTGATTCAATAGTATGGAATGTGTGAAGGTCAATATCTTCTGCTGCACTGAGACTTCAATAGAATCACATGCTGATTTTGGACACGTGCACAATAATTGATTCTAACAATAAATAATTATTAATGTGCTTACATACTTGTTCCCCATGCAATAATTGCTAGGAAGGTGCGTTTGGAATCCACCTTAACATTGTTGAACCTGAAAAACCCCATATAACTCAGTGCTTATATGGATAGGTTTTTTTTCAAGCCTTTAACTTTATCCCTCTAACAAATAGCTGATCTGCTCATGGTATTTCTACCATCCAGGAATGGAAATACAGTGAGAACACCAGCTTTCTTTCTGTTTTCATTCCATACGTAGCTTCTTAAATCATACTGAAAATCACCAAAGTTTTATTTTAAAAAAAGAGATTGCAGTTTGCATGAAGAGAAAGGGAAAGAGCCATGGATGAAAAGAAGATAAGCTATGGAGAAAGTGGGAAAGGGAGAGGGGAAGAAAGTCTGGCCTTGTGACCTCCTTTAACCCAACAATAACCCCTCCAATCACTTCATACAATACACGTTTGATACTATTTCCCCATTTTCAGTTCCATTCATATGGGGAAATAAACAAAAATGGACAATGTTGTCCTGCGACTAGGGCTAAGCTGGGATGTGGATGACTTAAGTTCTATGCCTAACTGTGTAGGGAACCTGCTGTATCATCTTGGGTAATTTGCTTCTCCCTCTCTGTGCCTCTGTTTCCTTCCTACTTTTGTGTACCTCCTTTCTTTTGGGCAGAGACTGTCTCTTCCTCTGTGTGTCCACAGAGTCTAGCATAGTAGGATACCCATCTAGTTTAGGGCCTCTCGGAACTACCACAATCTAAGTAAATACTTTAAAAGGTCCCTATAACTTGCTAAAAGAAATCAATGGGCGCTTCAGAGGCTCAGCACTTCTCAGATCAGGTTGTGAATGTAGCTGCCTGACTTAGGCAACTCTATTTGAAGATCTTGGTCTGTATCTTTTATGCCCTTTGGGAAACAACAGGGAAGCGACATTTCATCCTTTTTCCTGTTGCTGCAACTTGAGTATCTCTCCCTTTTATAAACAAAGCATTAGCTTGAATATCACAATGTTCAACAGGGTTTTTCCTCCCCCATTGGAGTTGATTAAGTAGCCTTCTCTATTTAAACCCCCTTGATAATAGAAAGAGAGCCATTGGTGACTCATGAGAATCCATAGCTTATAAAGAGAAGTATAATTTGAGAACATGGTAGATATCATTGTGTAGATAAATCACACATCAGTAGAAGTAGGTTAAGCTAATGTGCTAGTTTAATGGGTGAGTCCCCAGAAGAAGGTCAGAGAATGCTGCCAACACCTGACTGAGTTCATCACTGTATAAATACAATAATGTATTCTCCTTTATGCAACATATAAATAAGTTATTGAGACCTGTCTCAGGCTACAGGTATTAGATACAGGATACAGATACTAGAGATATCAATGTGAGGTGCTTATTTCATGCACAGGAGAATTGGATCTACTTTGTCTAAATTAATTGTACTTTATCTATTTCTAGCTATTTTCTTCCATAAGCAACATTTTTAAAAAATACAGAACTCTGTTCCCATGAATATCAATGACAAACATCCCACTGGCTCTAACCAGAGGAGGATCAGGCTCAATATACAGGCAGTCCCCGACTTACGTCGGATCCGCACTTACGAATGGGGCTTTCTCGCCCTGGAGGTCGAGGTGGCGGATTGCTGCCTGCGAGCTCCGGGGCGATAAAGCCCCGTTCGTAAGCTGCTCCCGGTGCCCCTGGTCTGCTGGAGACCGTCTCCAGCAGACCAGGGGCACCGGGACTGAAGCTGCAGCAGCGGCGGGTTCCCGCGCTTCTGAGGCTTTGCCAGAGCAAAGCCTCAGAAGCGCGGGAACCCGCCGCTGCTGCGGCTTCGCTCCCGGTGCCTGTGGTCTGCTGGGGACCGTCTCCAGCAGACCAGGGGCACCGGGACTGAAGCCGCAGCAGTGGCACCCCGCTGCCGCTGTGGCTCTGCTCCCCGTTTCCCTGGTCTGCTGGGGGGGGGGGGGCGCAGCTAGTGTGCCCCCCCCCCAGCAGACCAGGCTTTTGTTGTGGACCCTGGGGCAGAGCAGCTGGGGCGCTGCCGATTGGTCCTGCAGCGCCGCTCTGGGCACTACTGGAGCAACCCAGCAGCACCCCAGCTGCTCTGCCCCAGGCGTCCCCAAGTCAGCCGCTGCTGAAACTGACCAGTGCTGACTACAGGAAGCCCGAGGCAGAGTTGCTCTGCCCCGGGTTTCCTGGAATCAGCCGCTGATCAGTTTCAGAAGCAGCTGACTTGGGGACGCTTGGGGTTCTTAAGTTGAATCTGTATGTAAGTCAGAACTGGCGGTCAGTTTCAGCAGCGGCTGAATCTGGACGCCAGTTCTGACTTACATACAGATTCAACTTAAGAACAAACCTACAGTCCCTATCTTGTACGTAACCCGGGGACTGCCTGTATATGAATTTAAAATAATTCATTTTCAGTCAGCTGCATGAGCCAGCACCTTTTGGCTTTGGCATTATCTAGGAGTTAAGATTATTTGTGACCCAAAATTTTCAGAAGAGACACTGTAAAAGGGCTGACTAATACTGCGTGTGCATAAATCAGAGGTGCCTGGTGCCATATCAGAAGACAGAGGGACAGATAATGGGCACTGCTAGCAGTTGCTAGGATTCTGTATCAAAGGCCCATCTGAGAACATGCCCCCAGCCTGACATACACAAGTCTATTTCTAGTTCATTGGGTGTGTTATGGCAAAGCATGCCAGGTGGATGACCAGACTGGCAGTGGGAACACAAGATTTCATGAGTAAGCAAAAACCCCAGGCATGCTAAAATACAATCAAACCCTGGAATTGCTCTTTAAAATACTATAGACACATTTTTACAACCTTTATTTAAACTGTGAATAATTTCATGGTAGCTTCTGAAAAATGCGGAATATTTAAATCCCTTTCCATCCATGCTGCAGCTTCCAGATGCCAAAAAAATACCAATCAAGCTCGAAAAAGTGCTAGAGACTCCAGTTCTCCAAAGAAGGGTGATCTAATGACCAGAAGGATGCAGAAAGCAAGCTACCCTGTCTCTAAACAGCTGAGCAGCATAATTCGCCTTTGTTTTATGATCTTCTGAGTTTATGTGGCTGACCTACATGCAGCAGGTGCATAATGATTCCTCCTTTTTCATTGCTACTGTGCCATTCTACTGATGGAGCACATCCTGCCATTAGAGCTACATACCCAATCATCTTGATGGTTTTTAAAGGAACACAAGCCATTATGGTAAAGCTTCTAAAGAGATCTGAGATGTGCAAGGACTTGAGCAGAGAAATATCACTCAGAAAGAATCTCGGGGCACTTTTTTGTGTTAAATTAATGCTGGTATGTCACCCAATTATTGATAACAATTGTTAAAGGGAAGATTTTAATCTAATTGTCATTATCATGTATGGTATGTACTTAGCTCCAATAATGCTACACTGTAATAAGGTGCACCTCTTGAAATAATTTTACAGTGTATCCTGCTATGGACTTGACTGAGAGGAATTTTGGAAATTATGAAGTCTGTTTTCCAACATTGGAAATTGTTTTTCCAATATCTATTATTCCAAAATATGGAGATTAGTGCATAATTAGTAAACTAATATGGTTCTGCTATATGGAGATGCTTCCTGAATATTTCTGTTATTTCCTGATAAATCTGCTTTCTTTTCATGAGTTTGATGTTCCCAGTCATTGATCCTGGTCTCTGACAGAAGGTTTGTCTATATGGAATGTAGCAGAGTTACCCCATAAATCTTGTGGACAAATGAGATGAGTCACACAGCTATGCAGTAAATAATATGATCATATCTAGGGCTGGAGCAAGATAGGAATGATTGACTGAGATTTAGGAAATATTGGCTCTGCATGAGCTATTCAAAGGGAAAATTAATTTAAATAATTGAAGTCCTTGGGGTAGGTTTCTGATGCTTTAGTGGAACAAATGATAAACATTTAACAAGTGAAACCCCCCTCTGGTCGGAACTGTCCTGCTATATTAAACTAAAGCACTTTACTTAATTAAGAGAATGTCATATAGACTCTCTTCTGTTTCACAGGAGACTGTGAATTTCCCCATGTAAGGCATAGAGTGGTGTTACCATTTCTGGGTGAGGGGAGACTAGGTTCTTTGGGGCTATTACTCCACACCCAGCATAGGTGACTGGGGAGTGGGCAGACAAAGGTGGAGAATGGGTGAAGCGTTAGGTCTGGTGCCCCTATGCTAGAGGTGGGCAATATTTTTAATGGGGGGCCCTCCAAGGTGATGGTAAATAGTCAAGGGCCATACTTCTGTGGATGGGGTACAGGGTCTGAGACAGCAGGTGGGTTTAGAAAGGAGTTTAGGATAGAGGACTGGGGTACAGGAGGGAGTGTGGGGTCTGAGAGGGCATTTAGGTGAAAGAGGGGGTTATGATCTGGGGCAGGGGCTTTGGGTGAAAGGTCCATGAGTGGTTATGGGTGCAGGAGAGGATTCTGGCCTGGGGAAAGAGAGTAGGAGGGGGTGCATGGTCTGGGATGGAGTTGTGACCTGGAGGAAGGAGTGCCGAGGGTTTGGGTGGTGACGTGGGGCAGAGGAATGGGGTGCAGGATCAGGGAGGGGTATGTGTACACAAAAGGATTCTGACCTGGGGGAGGGGTACAGAAGGGGCTGCAGGGTTTGGGAAAGAATTGTGACCTGGAGGAGGGGGGGAGAGGGGATACAGAGGGCTTGGGTGGTGGCCTGGGGCAGGTAGTTGTGGGGAGACTGGGGCTTGGGGTTCCAGAGACAGGCTCTTGCAGGGAGGCTCTTACCTAGGCACCCTCAGCAGCTCAGCAGACTTCCTGCCTGTTTGCTGGGCAGCTGCTCCAACACGGGGAGGAAGAGGAGAGGGAGAGAGTAAGGAAGCTTCATTTGCTGCCTTCAGCAAAATTTCTTAGCTCCTATTGGCTGGAAACTGGCCAATGGGAGCTAGAAGATTTTGCTAGGGGGCTTTCTCCTTCCTGCCCAGACTGCATAGCAATTAGCAACCTGCTGTTTAAAGTGGCTGTAGCTGCTGTGTGGTATGGGTGCCGGCGAGGTGACCATGGGCTGGATCCAGCAGCTTGGTGGGCCAGATCCAAACCGCTAGCCAACTCTTGCCCACCCCTATCCTATACACTAACTAGTGCAGCTAAGCCAGCACAGAGAAGGCAATCACTGTCTCAGCTTGGGCCAGGTTTAAGGTTACTTCTTCTCCAGTGTACATGTGACAAGGGGGGGAGTTGTGACCAGAGCTGCTCCTGGGAAGAAGCAGGTAGACACTGCCCATTGTGACAGCGAGCAAAATTTCAATATTGCCCTTGAGCGGGTTATACAACTGTGAAGCACAGCTTAGCGTCACAATAACAAAAGCAATGCCAGTATTTGCAATTGGTTTCTCCCAAAACAACAGTCATAAAAATATATGTCCTTGAAAGCCTGTCCAATCTCACAGTGACAATAAATTAAGTCCTACTTATGCTAGTTGGCCACAATATGAATACTGGAAAAATAATCTCACTAACCATGCACAGTTTTTGTTTCATTATTATTCAGCCTATATTACGTATTATTTGTATGGGGGTAGCATCTTGATGCTTCAGTCATGATTAGAGCCCACATGCTAAGAGAGATTCCTTGATCTAAAAAGCTTACAATTGAACATGAGATAATATACAATATGAGAGGGTGAAAGGAAACAAAAGGATGGAAATGGTGGTGGTAGTGGTGGGGGGTGTCAGAAAGGGAGACTGATGTTAATGAAAATAGAAGGACATAAGAGCTACATCCCAATAAGTTAGCTACTGCATAATTTCTTGGTTCCAAATAGGCTTTTTCTTTTTATAAAAGAAGGAAATCAGCTATTAGTGGTGCACTATCAAATCGTCACTGGCTGGTTGATTTCTTGTAGTTGTCACAGTAGGTGTAGATCTTGAGGAGGGATGTGATAGTACAACAGGTGGGTCAGGCAGACAAATGCGTAAGCAAAGGGAGAAGGAATGGAGGATGGTTTGACAATAATACAAGCACATTAAGCATGTGCACAACTTCTCATAAGCCAGTCGGTACCAGTAATCTCAGCTAACCCATTGTGTGGCCAGTCAGCCATGAATATTAATGGAAATCAGTAAAAGCATCCATTACAGCAACTATAATTCAGTGAATAGCAGTTGTTGTTAGAGATAAAGGATATTCAAGTCTCTTAAATAGAAGCCAAGCTAAGAGTTCAGATCTCAAAATAAAAGGCCAGTCCAGCTATTTTAGTTATCCACTCCATGAGATGGTGACCACACTTTCTTTTGACACACAGATCTTCATAAAAAAAAAAACCCTTCTGCGACCCATGCATATAAATCAAACCCCCTATGGCAATAGCCAGGTCTATCTCCTTGCACAGTTAATTAAGAGCCCATAACCACCATTCACTGGAAAACACTTCAAAAACTAAGCCACAGCTCTTGCGAGTACCACGCTGAGAACTATTAATATCTTCAGGTTACTGTTGCTAACTAACTCCATTTCACCCTTATAATTTGCTTCTGGGGATTTGCTTTGAAAAAGAGCGGAAGTGTTTTACAATTGAAAGTTAAAAAGGAAAGCTAAGGAAACAAAATAAAGAATGCTGCCTGCGGGAACTCAGAGAACATGTGTCCAGACAGTTCAAGAACTAGCAAGATCTAATTGGATGATACCTCCTTTGTTGGAGCACTGTGTCCAGTTTGTCACTCCAAAAAAGTCCTAGAAGAAAGAGAAAATAGACCACCACCACCCTGAATTCAGCTCTCTCTCAACAGTGAGATTAAAGGAAAAGAAAACATGGGAAAGAATGAGGGAGGAAGGGATTAGAGATGCACACAAAACTCCTGGCAGGCGGCAGGGAGAGAGGAACAATGGGGGGCCATAGAGCCTCTGGCATGCAGGGAAGAATGGGGGACAATGATATGGAGGGAGAGGTATGCACAGAGAGAGACTAGCATGTGTCAGAGTATGGAATGTGGGTCCACAAAGAGCCCTTAGCGTGAAGGGGAAGTGGGGAGTAGGAGACATGAGTGGAAGAGGGTATTAGGGGAACCCAGAGTCCCTGGCCTGGTGGGAGACTGTAGTATGGGAGGAGGAGAGATTCAGGGCTTGGGGAGCATACAGAGCTCCTGGCATGAGAGAGGGGATCACAGGGTGTCTCTGGAATAGAGAGGAATGGGAAGGCAGCACATAGGGAGCTGTGGGGGGAGAGAGTGCAGAGAACTCCTGATACAATGCTCTTGGCCTACAGCAGCAATTAAATATGCAATCCTCTAAGAGTATGTCTACACTGCCACCCTAGTTCAAACTAGGGTGGCTAATGTAGTCATTTGAACTTGAAAATGAAGCCTGGGATTTAAATATCTCAGGCTTCATTTGCATGTTCCCGGGTGCTGCCATTTTTAAATGCAGGGGCGGATATACGGCAGGGCGAACAGGGCGGCTGCCCCGGGCCCCACGCTTCAGAAAGCCCCGCGCATGCACCATGGTGCCGCTGCACATGCGCATGGTGTCGCTGCGCATGCGCCGTAGCGCCACTGCGCATGCGCATGCGCATGGCGTCACTGCGCATGCGCCGTGGCAAAGGGGGGGCCCTGCGGAAGTATGCTGCCCGGGGCCCCGCAAAACCGTCATCTGCCCCTGTTTAAATGCACGGTAGTTCGAACTACCTGCCCGCGGCTACACACGGCACGGGTTAGGTGGTTCGAATTAAAGCTCCTAATTCGAACTACCGTTACTCCTCCTGCAATGAGTCACTTTATACTTCATGTGCTTCTTGTGTAAATACTCTGATGCTCCCGCTCAGGGATAAGCCCCCTTGCGCATCTGTTCTTGTGCAAGAGGCCAGTGTAGACAGGCAATGTTAATTTCTTGCGCAAGAAAGCCCGATGGCTAAAATGGCCATCGGAGCTTTCTTGCACAAGAGAGTGTCTAAACTGGCACAGATGCTTTTGCGCAAAAGCACATCTCTTGCGCCAAGGCATATGCCAGTGTAGATGCTCTCTTGCGAAAATATTTTAACGCAAAAACTCTTGCATTAAAAGTATTTGCGCAAAATCATGCCAGTGTAGACGTAGCTAGGTTGTTTCTAGAGAGACATAGGACCAGGCCACCTGATGCTGGAACCCATTTTGGATTTGGTACTTTTCTACTCAAAGTGAGAAAAATTTGAACTGAATATAAAGAATTCCTGCCTTGGGCAAAAGGGACATAGAAGAATGTGGATGTTACAAGTTTGGCGTATTTGATTTAGCTGGCATGTTTTGTTTATTTTAATTTAGTAACTTACTGGGATCTGTCTGTTTTCACTTGCAGTCACTTAAATCCTTCTCTTTATACTTAATAAAACACCTTTGTTTATATCAGGCCCAGTGTAAATGATTAATGGTTACCTGGGGGGAACAACTACCGTTTAAATCTTTCTTTCATTGATAAAGAGAGTGAACTTAAAAGCTTTTTACACAGAGTAAGATGGATTTATTTGGTGTTTTGGTATTATTTGGGCCTGTGCTCCTGAGTGCTGTCAGCAACCTTAAAGTTAAGCCCTCCCAGAGCTGAGCTGGTTCAGTGTCTGTGATGCTCTGCTGAGGGGCTGTTACCCCAAATCTGTGCCTTGGCTGGGGGACACCAGAGCTTCTGGCCCAGCAGGACAGAGTGTTGGGGTGTCACAGAGGGCAGGTTGGTGGGCTCAGTGGCATGACCTCCCCAAGGAACTCCTGTGATTCAACCCATCATAAGTAGCATCACTGAAATTGCTAAGACTATTCATGTGCATACTGTAAATCATTTGCTTAAGCATCACAGTGAATCAGTGTCTGTAACACCACTTATAATATAATAAATGGAGATATACCATCTCATAGAGCCAAAAGGGAGCTTGAGAAGCCATCAAGTCCAGTCCCCTGCCTTCACAGCAGGACCAAATACCATCCCTGTCAGATTTGCCCCAGATCCCTAAATGCCCCACCAAATGATTGAACTCACATCTTTGGGTTTAGCAGACCAATGCTTAAACCACTGAGCTGTCCTTTCCACCCTTTTCTCTATTCGCTGCCTTCCTCACATCTGGAAGCAAGATATTCCAGCAAACAGAGCTCTGCAGTCAAGCAGGATATTAAGGTCAATAGCAGCAAATTCAGCATTGTGATAGAGAAGGAGAGAGCCAGGGACAGAATAAAGAATAACATTGGCCATATATGGAAGGACACAGTGAAAAGTCTGATGGGAGTCAAACTAAAAGCGTTCAAGGCAATTGTTTTGAGAAAGTCAATTACACAGAGGTGAATTATCAGAATGTTGCAAAAAATCAGAAGGTTAAATATACACCAGCATATTGGAAATAGGGTTTGGGAATAGATTGCACTCAAATGTCAACAACACAAAAATTGTCCTTTTATGAACCTTTTCCAGACGTGAGCTACTTTGGATAAGCAAGTCAGCTACCTATTACCTCAAAAAGGAAAAATGTAAGTAGGGAAGCATTAGGAATTTCATGAGCCTTATAGACTCATGTTTCTGTCAAACTAGAAAAAAATACAAGAGAAAAGAGGAAGTGTAAATCTATGCCTCTAGCTAAAATACTTTCCACCAGGACTTTGTAAAGGATCAAGATATTGACAAAATGGAGCAAAGGAAGGGAAAAGTAGCAGCATGTGACTACCCGTACTTGTTATTTCCATCCACAAAAGCTGCTTGCTGACATTTTGAAAAAGCTGCAGTCTTGATGAACAGATTTCTGTATGGAGTCATGATTACAAGATGCAGAATGTGCCTTGGCAGGTTCCATCTATCACCTTCCTTAGACAATTGGGGAAAAGCACACAGAACTTGCTTCCAGGCAACAAGGAGTTTTTCAACCAGTGCATCTCCACCTAGGGCATAACAGATGTGCTAAGTATGAGCAAGGGCCTAGTCACTATACTGCACACGCCAGACTGAGGCATTGACCAATAGTCTGCAGCGTGAATGATGTATCCTAACTAGAGCTCCCCATATTGCAGAATGAATGCCTGTGCCACAGCATCCCGCTCTGCTGGCCAGTGCTGAATAGAGATAATCAGGGCCCTGCCTTGTGCCTGCCCCCTTTGTGGTGCCTTCCACCCCATTGGGATGTAGGAGGGAGCAGTAGCAGCGCAGGGCTGATGCAGCAAATATCATTCTGCTTTGCATGACAGTAATGCTCTCAGGGGCTAGATGCTGTGAAATCATGCCAGCTCCAAAGATCTTTTTGTCAAATTGACAAGACAAAGCAAGCAGGGGTGAAGAATGGATTTGCCCGAGGTCACTGGCAGTGCAGGTGCTAGAATCTAAATCACTTGCTGGCAAAGCCAAGGCCCTAACCATTATGCCATGCTGTCTCCCTTTACAGTGAGCAAGGCTCCCTGAGCCTTCCCTAGTCCCTATGCAATTACATGGGATTAGATTCTGGCCCCAAACAGCTTCACAACTACAGTCATTTTAATGGCACCATCTCAATATATTTTCATATGGGATTTTTACAGCACAGCTGGTGACGGACCCCCTCTCCCCATGCCTTCTGAAATGGACTTATGGACACAAATATGCATAACTCGAAGATGCTTTGTACAAAATATCTCATGCAACCTATCAATCTTGATGTCATAATCTGCTGGATCTGTATGTGTTATTTTAGTGTATGTATCATTCTTGAGTGTACAATTAGATATATGGAGTATGGAATGCACTGTGGTTTTAGATATGCAAATAAAAGCCATCAAGGGTGTTACCCTCAATCTCTAGATGACCAACTGTAAACAATCTCCTTGTCCTTTATGTCTTAGCAGTGGTTGGCTCTAGGAAGTCATGTGACAGCTCTCCCAACTGGTAGGATCTGACCAGGTAATCTTCCATGTAAGGGTGGAATGTAGAAACAGAATTCCCAACCCAAAGTGGGAATCTATAAAACAATGGGAAGCTAGCAGTTTCTTAGTCTTTGGCTGGCATGACACTCCCAAGAAAATGAACCAGAGACCCCAGGAAGAGGGAACTTCCTTGGTTTGGAGGCTTAGCTGGAATGAGAACAGTTTCAGGGTGAGTTTGAAATAAATGTCTACTATGGTTTTAGTATTAGAATTAGCTAAGCATTTCTGTTATTTAAAATTCGTAATCTACTTTGCTCTTGTCTGTTTTCACTATAACCAATTAAATCCTATTGCTTGTACTTAATAAAAATCACTTTTATTTACTATCAAGTCCAGTGTAAATAATTGTTACCTGGGGAAGTGATCAGTGGGTACATCCTCCTTTCATTGTTAAAGGGGGCTTACCTAAATAATTCATTTGGGGTTCTGATCCCATTTGGGGAGTGGTATCCCAGGAAGCTAGGCCCCAAACTGCATTTTCCGTGGACCTGAAGAGTTTCAGTGTCTGAATTGCTCCTGTGTGTGTGTGTGATCTCAGCTCTGTGCCTTGGCTGGTAGACACTATGCGTATGTCTACATTGCATTCCTCCTTCAAGAAAGGAATGCAAATGCAGACAAATGAAATTGCAAATGAAGCACAGATTTAAATTTCCCACACTTCATTTGCATAATCACTTTATGGTGCTCTTTCGAAAAAGTACTATTTTGAAAGTGAAACCGCGGTCTAGACACGGTTATTTCGAAAATGACAGGCTTTTTCAAAAGATCCTGTACTCAAAAAATGAGGAATACAGATCTTTTGAAAAAGCCTGCCGTTTTCTAAATAACCGTGTCTAGACTGCGGTTTCACTTTTGAAATAGCGCTTTTTTGAAAGAGCACCATAACGTGATTAGGCAACTGAAGCACAGGAAATTCAAATCCACACTTCATTTGCAATTTCATTTGTCTGCATTTGCATTCCTCTCTTGAGGGAGGAATGCAATGTGGACATACCTGTGCTGTGCTGGCCCAGCAGAACAGGGTGGTGAAAAGTCCCAGAGAGCAAGGAGGTGAACATCAGTGGCTTTGTCAGCACTCTGGGAAGCACCCCGAAGGGGTCTTCTGTGACTGCACCCTGTGACGGACCGGGCCATGTCTGGGCACAGCTGAGGGCGTCCGCTCATGGCGAACTGCTCGAATCCGGGGCTACTTACAGCCCCCGACTGGTGACCTCTCCACAAAGGCCACAAACCAGTCCCACAGAGCGCTTCAGCAGCCTGCCTGAAGCCTCCCGAGCAAGACCCCTCCGACACCCCAGCAATATCCGTGCCCCAGATGGCCCCGGGCCTATACACAGGTGGGGGGTCCTAGCACCCAATCCCACCTACCCCGAACAAGTTCTGTCCGGTTCCAAGAAACCAGCCACAGATCCCTGGTCAATTTACCCTCTGGACCTTGCCCACAAATCACACTGGGCCAATCCTTTAGAATCTATATCTAAAGGTTTATTATTACAAGAAAGAAAAGCCTGAAAGTAAGGTTATTAAAGTACAGTATGTTACATGCACCGAATCTCCCAGTTCTCGATGCTGGCTCTAGCAGAGATGTACAGCTGCTGGTTTAAAAGTTCTTATTGCACATCCTACGATCAGGATGGGTTCACAGGTCTTCCAGGCTCTTCAATCCCTGCAGTGTTGCCTCTGGGATGAAGTGCTGAGCTGAGAACAAAATGGCATCGACCGCATGGCCTCTTTATACCTCCTTCCTGGCCTCTTCTTGTATGCAGCAAGTCACCTGGTCAGAGGCCAATCTCTATGTTCCCTGCTAGCTGCCCTCAGGTGACAAATCCCATTCTTTGGGTGTGTCCATAGCCTATTGAGAGCCATTGTTCCACAGGGCTTTGCTACTCAGCCTGTCCATAGCCATGCTTAACCACATTCAGAGAAATATTCAGCTTCCACACAGATTACAGATTCCTACCTACACACACAGACATTATATACTCACATAAATAGCGTACATAAGATTAACAAACAATAAGCTCCCATTCAATACCCACATGGCTCCCTTTCATACCAATTTCTGGGGCCAGCACCCCCACCTAGGGGTGCAGCAGCGATCTGACTGCTTCCCTCCAATTCGGTAATGTGACACACCCTGTCACAGTTACACTTATCTAGGATTAGATTCTGGCCCAAACAACTTCACAACTACACTCATTTTAATGGCACCATCTCAATATATTTTCATATGGGTTTTTTAGGGCACAGCCTTATTGCAGTTGGTGACCAAACTCCCATTGGTTTCAGCAGGAAATGGCTCAAGCCCTTAATTGTGTTAACTGCAAATATTCAGAAATTTAACTCTGAGTTCACTAAAATTGTATGTATAAGTCACATTTATTAAACAAAGTCAGAGCTTCCAGCGTGGACCCAGCAATTCTAAAAGAAGGCTACAACCCCCCTCCAATCGCACCCCATCCATATGGTCATAATTTCATTTAAAAATCCTAATGAAAACAGAGTAGCTGCGGAGAACCAGTGGGAAGTGGCAGTGCTCCATCCATCATTTGTGCACAGCAGGCAGAGATGTACAACTCTGCTTGTCTCTATAGAACAGAAGGTTAATTATTTAAAATAAATATTAATTACAAGCTGTTTGAAAATCTCTATTTTGATCACACACATACAAAAAAGTGGCACAGTGCAAACATTATGCTTTGCACACCAAAGTCCAACTGCTTGATTCATGCAAATTACTCTCAGGATCTCCCTGTTGGACAGCATTTGCAATTGTATCTATTCATCCTCCTTGGCAAGCATGTGAAAACCAGTGGAGAAGGTGGGAAGATATTTGATTAATTTATTCAATGCGTTTCATAACATTTGTGGATTAAAATAGTCTATGAATAATATTTTTCATTATTTCCGCAGCTCCCATGCCAGTGGGAGCAATAAATAAGTAACATAAGCAAACACTTGCAGTACGACAATAATATTGAATGTTGTAGGTATGCATTATTCCCAGCTAAGGGATTCTAGTGCTGCCTGTACTAATTTTGATCAATGGAAATAAAGAAATCATTAAAAATGTATGTCTGTCTTTGGCCTTTCCCTAAGTAAGAGCTGCACTCAAATTATTTGAACATAAGCAACAGGAAGTAAGTAACAGAACATTTCCATACTTGAACATTATAGAAAGCACCATCTTCCACCATTTCTGTAATTCCTTCCCAAAAGATGGCAGCACCCCTCTTTCTTAAGGCTACAGGATGGATTTATTCCTGTAGGAATAGCACCAACAGGGGAGCCGACAACGATGCTGCCTGAAGCAAGCCACAGCAACTTCCCCCCCAGCCCTTATAGCTTCCCAGAGTGCACCATGCAGTGTTCCAGTGGTGATTTAAAGAGCCCTGGACCCTTTAGAATCACTGGGGCTCAGGGCAGTTTCCCCTCTTTCCCCCCTGCCAGCATACCTGAGCACTGGGAAGGCACTATTCTTTCCTTACTTTTTTGGGGGACCTTGGATAATAATCATCTACTGGCCTTCATCAGCTGCAAATTAGCATCCTTCCTTCTCCAGGATGGCTCATTTGGGATTGGTGATGAGTGGGAGGATGGAGTCAAGGTTGCTGCTAATTGCTGCTCTACCAACAACTCCTTGTCCATCTGCTAAGCCACATCATGGATATAGCATCCACTTATCCCTACGCACCAAGCTTAGGAGGAGATCAGACAAGGATGTGAGAGAGTCTTCTTCCCCTTTAAACTCTGGTGGTCTTTGAAGACCAAAGTCACAAACAATCCCATGTTTACTTTGGCCTCTCGAAGGTGATCAGCCATTTATAATTTGAGACCTATCCGTTAGCCAGTTTTTAATAATTTAATGTGTGCTGTGTTCTTTTTTACTTTCTAAGTTTTCTAAGTTTTTTTAATCAAAATGGTATGCAGCACTTGACCAAATGCCTTACAAAAGCTATTATCTTTATCAATGAAATGTGTTATCTCATCAAAAGAGTTAGCTCGACAGGGGGGGGGGGTCTGTTTTTCTTAAATCCCAATGATCATTAGTTACATTACCCCCCTTAATTTTTCATGAATTCAGTTCCATATCAGCTACTCCATTGTCTTGCTTGGCACAAATGTCAGGCTGACAGGCTTTAATTACCCAGGTAATTTGCCCTATTTAAATATTGGCACAACATTAGCTTTTCTTTTGTCCTCTGGAACTTCCCCAGTGCTTCAAAACTTATTGAAAATCAACATTAATGGCCCAGCAAGCTCATCAGGCAGCAATTTTAAAATTCTTAGATGCAAATGACCCAGATCTGCTGATTTTTTTAAACTTCTAGATTTTAATAGCTGCTACTTAGTGTCCTCCTGAGATCTTAGTGGAATGAGCATTATCATGATCATATCATCTGCTTTGTCTAACATCCCAGGCTTGTCATAACTGTGCTGGACATTAAAAGCAATGCACTTACCAGAAAAGCTGGTTTTTATAGCTCGTTATTATAATTTGTAACACATCCTGCTGCCTGATAACCCTTAGCTGACCACTTCATTTTAAGTGGGCTTCTACAGTATGTGTAAAGCATTTATGCTTAACCAACTGTCCCTCTTCATATTTAGCTTGGACACTCTTGTTACCTTCCCCAGACCTGAGAAAGAGATCTGTGAAGCATGGAAGCTTGTCTGTTCCAGCAACAGAAGCTGCCCCAGTAAAAGATATTACCTCATCCACCCTGTCCCTCTCAGATTCTGCATCCAACATGGCTACAGCAAGACTGCACACATGTTTCCTTTGTTTTTAAACCAAAATATTGCATATTAGCATGTCAAATGCTTTACAGAGGTGTAAGTGCCTTATATCAGCACTATTCCTGTTATCAACCAGATTTGCAAGCGTATAAAAAAATCCCTCTGGCAATGACTAAAATAGTTTAATTACCTGTTGTGTGAAAAAAGTAATTTCCTTTTGTGATCTGTGGAAACTGCAAGAGATGACGAGCGCATATATAAAACTATACAGAGATATATCTGAAAAGTATGACAAAGTGGGAAGCAATAACCAAGAAATATGTTTGTCTGTTGGAAGCAAATCTGCATCACCAGAGAGATGACTTGGCTAGTTTTACTAAAATGTTTCCACCTTTAGCTTCTTAAGATGCAGCTAAATCAATGAAAGAATCCTTCTGCTGACCTTCTATCACTGTTTTAGATTGTCTACATTATGGCTCTACAGTGATGTAATTGCCGCAGTGTCTCTCTAGCATTTGTGGGATGTAGATATAGTCTTAAATTCTATCTCCTTATGGTTTTGTTACAAATTTTTAATCACAGACTAGGCCCATCAAAAGGTTTGTGACTAAAGTTCATGACCCTGTAGAATGAGCCTGTGCCTATAGAATCATAGAATTATAGGACTGGAAGGGACCTCGAGAGGTCATCAAGTCCAGTCCCCCGCCCTCAAGGCAGGACCAAGCTCCGTCTACACCATCCCTGACAGATGTCTATCTAACCTGTTCTTAAATATCTCCAGAGAGGGAGATTCCACCGCCTCCCTTGGCAATTTATTCCAATATTTGACCACCCTGACAGTTAGGAATTTTTTCCTAATGTCCAATCTAAACCTCCCTTGCTGCACTTTAAGCCCATTACTCCTTGTCCTGTCCTCAGAAACCAAGAGGAACAAATTTTCTCCTTCCTCCTTGTGACACCCTTTTAGATATTTGAAAACCGCTATCATGTCCCCCCTTAATCTTCTTTTTTCCAAACTAAACAAGCCCAGTTCATGAAGCCTGGCTTCATAGGTCATGTTCTCTAGACCTTTAATCATTCTTGTCGCTCTTCTCTGTACCCTTTCTAATTTCTCCACATCTTTCTTGAAATGTGGCGCCCAGAACTGGACACAGTACTCTAGCTGAGGCCTAACTAGTGCAGAGTAGAGTGGCAGAATGACTTCACGAGTTTTGCTTACAACACACCTGTTGATACAACCTAGAATCATATTTACTTTTTTTGCAACAGCATCACACTGTTGATTCATATTCAACTTGTGGTCCACTATGACCTCTAGATCCCTTTCCGCCATGCTCCTTCCTAGACAGTCGCTTCCCATCTTGTATGTATGGAACTGATTGTTCCTTCCTAAGTGGAGCACTTTGCATTTCTCTTTATTAAACTTCATCCTGTTTACCTCTGACCATTTCTCTAACTTGCTAAGGTCATTTTGAATTATGTCCCTATCCTCCAAAGAAGTTGCAACCCCACCCAGTTTGGTATCATCTGCAAACTTAATAAGCGTACTCTCTATCCCAATATCTACATCACTGATGAAGATATTGAACAGTATGGGTCCCAAAACAGACCCTTGCGGAACTCCACTTGTTATCCCTTTCCAGCAGGATTTAGCACCGTTAACAACAACTCTCTGACTACGGTTATCCAGCCAATTATGCACCCACCTTATCGTGGCCCTATCTAAGTTATATTTGCCTAGTTTATCAATAAGAATATCATGCGAGACCGTATCAAATGCCTTACTAAAGTCTAGGTATATGACATCCACCGCTTCTCCCTTATCCACAAGGCTCGTTATCCTATCAAAGAAAGCTATCAGATTAGTTTGGCATGACTTGTTCTTCACAAACCCATGCTGGCTATTCCCTATCACTTTATTACCTTCCAAGTGTTTGCATATGATTTCCTTAATTACCTGCTCCATTATCTTCCCTGGGACAGACGTTAAACTGACCGGTCTGTAGTTTCCTGGTCAGAATATTCCAAATATTTCTGGATCAGTTTACGGCTTCACTTTAAATACCAGAATACTGGATTAAAAATTCCCAGCTTTGCACAATTTTTACAAGAAACCATAAAAAGGGCCATTTAAAATGAAGTTTCCTTTGAGACTGTAAGTGTGTCTGAAGCTAGAACCCATTAAGGGCATTGGTATCAATGGTGTTTGTTAGCCTGTGTCTACACTGCAGACCTTACAGCAGCACAGCTTTACCACTGCAACTCTGCCAGTGTAAGGCCTTCTGTGTGGCCTTTCCATGCTGACAGGGGAGCTCTCTCAGCAGCATAGTTAAACCACCTCCAATGAGTGTTGATAGCTATGTCAGCAGGAAAGCTGTCCACACAAACACTTTTTTCAGTGAAACTTATGTCAATCTGGGGGTATGTTTTTTACAGTTCTGACTGACAAAAGTTTTATTGACAAAACCACTAGCGTAGACATTGCGTTCAGTGAAATAACATCCCTTTAGTGGTCCAGTCATCCACGGGATGGAACTCTGCTACCTCCTCTCGATGCCAATGGGAGAGGAAAGTATTGTAGTCATAATATCTTGCGTTCAGACCTTTAAAAAGTCAAAGCAGTGAACTGTACAGTAGTGAAATTTTTATTCAAGAGCCATTATTGGATGCAATATGTGTGTTACTAAACTGAGACCTGATCTGAGGGTGCATAAGAGTGAAATAAGGACAGCTGAACAGAAGTGTTAGTACTTGTGACATAAATGTTGCAATATTGGTTCATTTATTTAAAACCAAATTAATCTGCTCTCATAAATCTAAGGTAGTGGCTGATCATGAAATGTATTTCTGGTACTCGTTCCTTTATTAATTAGTTCCGGCCTGCCATTTGGTTGGAAAAAATTACTACGAACTTCTGTTTGCTCCCTTCCATTTGATCATGAGCTCAGTTGATTTTGCAGTCTGTTTTCATTATTTTAGGTGAATCTTGGTGATGCAGTAATGCTTCAACTAGAAAGCCTCTGTAGACTAGCTATTTATTTTATAACTTAAAGCCTATTTTAGTGTGATCTGTTTCAATTTATTTGAAAAACAACTTTTCTGAGATGCTGACTTTCTGTTTTTTTCTAATCCAGCAATGACACACGTCCACATTTACAGAGCCCTATGTGGATGCAAAATTTGTATCCACATCTGTATCTATAGCCACAAAAATGAGCCTCAGCTAGCCATATCAACATCCGTGGATGTGGATATCTGTGGATATAAAGCAGGTATCTGGATTTGCAGGGCTCTATGCATTTACTTATGTTCCTCTCTTGTCATTCTGAGTGTGTGTTGCTTTTCACAGCACATTATCAAGGTCAGATTGAGTTCAGTTCTTTTCAGGCAAATAAACCATTCTAGGTTAAAATAAAAAAAGAATCATGGCCCTGTCCTATTAATTCTCTGTATTACTGGGGGGAGAAAAATGAAGCTAATGTAAAATGGAATGAACTCACTGACGTTTGTCTTATTCTTAGTTCTTGAGATAACAATCTATGAGACCTGGCTTCCTTTTCAGGTTAAGAGATCGTCAAAAATTCAAGCATACTAGAAATTGTAACGTGTCCTTGTGAGGTTTAGATCATGAAAATTATGAAGTGTCATGAATAAAACAGCATAAATGAAAATTAATCTAGAACCCACTTCAGTCCAGATAGTGAGAGATTTGGGCAGAGTGAGAAACCCTTAGATTTAACCTATGGGACAAAATTAATATTATTAAAATGAATGTGCTTTCCACAATACTGTATATTATGATTACTGATCTCTGCATACTCTGAATGCTGTTTTCAAGCTGTCTGGAGCGACTCATGAGCATGAGTGACAACCTCAAAATGGACTAGTTGTGAGTTCTGTTCTTAGATTTCACCAATTAAGTGTTTGAATGCCCTAAGTGCTATAATAGCCTAATCATGGAAGCAGTCACCATGGGTACTCTGGTCTATTTTGCCATTCAGGAAAGCTTGCCTTTGAGTTGAATGGTCCTTTACATAAAAAAATCACAACATTCAGGTTATTCTTAGTTACCCCATGCCAATTGCACTTCAGACCAAAGCCACTGCGTGAAGCCAATCCTATAGAAAACTAAGGAAATCAGTTATTTCCTAATTATTAATTAGGAAAAAAGAGATGGGAAGTATTTACAAGATTAAAGCAGGTTAACATACACACTCAAATGCATTTCAGTCTTAGGTTCCAAAAGGTTCTCGAAACTACTGTGATATGCAAGCTCTATAAATCTTCTAAGGCTAACTCAGGCCAAACAGCTAGGGATCACTTGCTTATGCTTAGAAATCTTCACTCACTCCCAGAGTACAAGCAGCATAGAAATACAGGCCCTTCTTCTTAGAGATTTCTATTCCTTTCCCCTCTAGTGCAAGCTGATTGGACAGGTCTCTGTGCACATCTCCTATTTGCATGTATGTGGGAAAGGGGAGAGCAATCAGCAAAAGTCTTTGTTCTTTAGTGATTTACAACGGCTCGTTTGATTTCAGTAGGCCTTCTTGTAGAGCAGGACCTGAGTCCTTCTATAGGAAGCCAGCATTTTATGTTCATTAATGCTAAATTCCTGTTTAATGACTTATACGGAGGATAATAATGCAAACATTTAATATAACCATTTCACATTATGTACAGATGATTATAAGTAAGATTAATACATGCACCATACTACAAGCATTTCATAAAGTCTAAACACTGAAGACATTCTTATCTACCTAAGATCTATTTTAACAATACTAGCACATAGGAGAGCCAGACTAGTTTTTAACTATGCATTTGTCAGGATTCCAGGCCTTGAACAAAGATTTGTGTGTATCTTGAACCCAAGCCAATGAAGAGGTGTCCTGCTGCACATTAATGCTACAGTTAAAGCTGACTCTGCAGAAAACTGTATTTTGTTCACATTGGTCCTTGTATAGGTTACAGCGCATGGGCCTTTCCAAAACAAACTGCTGTGGAAGTATGTGTTTCCCCAGGCAACACTGACCCACATGCTTTGGGACTGACCCAGAACACAATCCTTTTGGCTAGAAGAAGGCAGGATGATTGATTTGATAATGGACACCTCCTTACAAATTACTTCCCAGAACTGTGATATATTCCATCATATTGTAAACTCTCCAACTCATGGAAACTGTGGCTCTGTAGAGCATTGTGTGTACCTTAATGATTCATTGTGCTTACATGGAGAAGCAGGCTGCCCCTAATGACAAAAACATGGCTCAGTAGCTCAGCAGCCCCGACAACCAACGAATAGCTAATTGTGAGGGTGTATCATGCTCTTTGAGGCCCTCTCTGAATGCCATATGATCCTACTACACCCCACCCCAAAAAAGGAGCATTGAAGGTAGGTCCTCCAGACCTGCCTACAAAGGCTGCTGGGAAGCAGCTGGTCAGAGTGTGGTAGGTTTAATTAAAAGAAACTTTAGAACCTGAGTAAATCCATCACTGGCTAGGACCAGAAGGTGGAAGAAGGACTGGAAGGCAATAAAATTCCACAGGTAAACAGGTCTAGGAGAGGTGCTGACCAAACAGGGAACAAATGGAAAATCCAAGAAGGTGAATGTGGAAACAGCCCAGGGAACACAGCAGTAGACATTAAAGGAAAACAGTCTGTGGCTGTTGTCTATAGGGTGCTTGGGTTGCACCCAGAATAGTGGGTGGGTCTAGGTCCCCTCCACTGGCCATGGGAAAAGTGGTGTAAGACCAAAGAAGGGGATAAGACTCTGCATTAAAAATCCAATAAAGAATCTGAGAGATTAAACAGGCCCAGGGACAGGGCTGAAGATGTGGAAGAGGACCACCTTTTCAATAAGAACATAAGAATGTCCATACTGGGTCAGACCAAAGATCCATCTAGCCCAGTATCCTGTCTCCCCACAGTGACCAATACCAGATGCCCCAGAGGGAGTGAACAGAAAAGGTAAGAATCATTTCCTGACAGAGGCTAGGGATACCATTCCTATCCATTCTGGCTAACAAGTGTTGATGGACCTAACATCCATGAATTTATCTAGCTCTTTTTTGAACCCTGTTAAAGTCCTGGTATTCACAATATCCTCTCATAAGGAATTCCACAGGTTGACTGTGTGCTTAGAGTTGCCAGATGGTTTAACCAAAAATACTGAACACCCCTCCACACAAATAAAAAAAACGCCAGGGAAAAAATTCTGTTGAGGAAAAAAAAAGGGGAGACCAAAGTTGTTGAGCAAAAAAGAAAAAAAAAAGACCTGGCGAGTTGTTAAGCAAAAAAAATAATTAAAAAAAAAGAAAAAAAAAAAGCATAGCCCCTTTAAGAACTGCTTTTCAGGCTTTTTGGCATTAACAAGCTGCCGATGTCAATGCACCATCTTGTCTCTTTTCTGCAGGCCAGACAGCTCTCCTGCAGAACCTGGTAAGCACCTGGGATTTTCACCTCCTGGCTGGGAAAAAAATCAGAAAATACCGGACATTTTAGGTGTCTGGTATTTTCTGAATTTTTTTACTGGACAGGAGGTGAAAATACCAGACTGTCTGGGTCAATACCGGACACCTGGCAACCCTATGTGTGTTGCATGAAGAAAAACATTCTTTAGTTTGTTTTAAACCTGCTACCATTAAACATTAAGCTCTTCAATGAACTTTGTTACCCCAAAAGGGAGCTGAACTTGAAAGAGTGACCTAGCTGGAAAGCTGAGGCAATAAGAACAGATAAAGGCAAAGAATCCAGATGGTGAAAGCCCTGGGGGCACGGCTTGATACCAGGAGAAGCCTAGACTTAAAGCTGGACTGGAAGGGGCTGAGCACTGAGCCCTTAGACTAGGCTACAGACATTAACAAGGGCAGGGCCTTTTACCTTGTTGTCACCCACTCCCCTGGTGGCCACCCCGAGTTTGGGTGGGCCTGCGTCCTGAACAGAGGACTTGCCTCATGACCTTCCGCCTAGCCGTGGTCTATAGCCTGTAGCGCAGTGTGCTTGAGCCCGCTTAGGCTCGAGGGGCCGGGAAGGGGGCTCGGGCCCTCCCACTCTCTGAGCCCCAACCCAGGGCCCTAAGACGGGGACGCTTGTCCCTAGTCAGTGGAGGGGGTCGAGTTCCCCAAACCCTCCACTCGTGGGGTCTGCGGCCCCGCCCTGGGTCGCTTCTTCCCGGCTTGGTCTCAGTCAGTTTCCCCAGCAAGGGGACAGACTCACCCGGAGTCCTCTCCTCTGGTGGGGATTCAGCCGCAAAGGTTCTCTCGCCCCCGGTATCTCTCCCTGCGGGGTGGTGGACTCCTCCCAGACCCAGGAGCTTCCCCCCTTGTTGGCTGTGGTCAGCCTCCTTTTGAACTCCCCGCCCTTCCGTCTCCGGGGCTGGCGTTGTCCCGTGGCTCAGGGCCCCGCCCCCTCTGGCGTCCTCCCCGTCGCCTCCCCTGACGTCATCCGCAGGCGCCGGGCGAACCTGCGGATTGCCGGCCGTCTCGGCCTCGGGCGCGGCTCCCGGACTCCCCGCGGTCCACCCCCCTTCGTCCGCCCCAGACCTGGGGCGTCTGTTCCTTGCCCTGGTGTCCGATTCAGTGCGGAGTGGCGCGGGCAACGCACCTGCCCCGTCACACCCCTGCCCCCTTAGACTCCTTTCTACCCCCACCTCTCCTCCAGTCCCCCCTTCCAGTATCTGCAACAAACAGTCGGCATTCCCGTTTGCAGTACCCGACCTGTGCTTTACTTCAAATTTGTATGGCTGTAAACTCAGGTACCATCGTAATATGCGGGGGTTCGTGTCCTTCATCCCCTGGATCCACCGGAGGGGTGCGTGGTCTGTCACCAGCGTGAACTCGGAACCTAAGAGAAAATATCGTAAAGAGTCAACGGCCCATTTAAGGGCCAAGGCTTCTTTTTCAATGGTGGCGTAACCTTTTTCCTGAGGAAACAGTTTACGGCTCAAGTACAACACGGGATGTTCGGCCCCTCCTCCTCTTGGGCCAGCACCGCCCCCAGCCCTAGGTCAGACGTGTCGGTCTGCAGGATAAACGACTTATTAAAATCGGGCTGAACCAATACTGGGGCGTGGGTGAGCTCGTATTTCAGTTTTTCGAAGGCGTTGTTGCATTGTTCTGTCCATCTCAAGTTTTGGGGCTGCCCTTTCCCGGTGAGGTCCGTTAGGGGTGCTGCTACCATCGCAAAGTTGGCTACAAACCGGCGGTAGTATCCGGCGAGCCCTAGGAACTGGCGGACCTGTTTCTTCGTGGTCGGGATTGGATAGTCCCGGACTGCCTGGATTTTACTCAGCAGGGGTTTGAGTTGACCTCGCCCTACCGTATATCCTAGGTACGAGACCTCCCTTTCCCCGAAATGGCACTTCTTCGGGTTAGCCATCAGATTCGCTCGTCTGAGTGCCTCTAGTACGGCCGTGACATGCTCGAGGTGTTGTTCCCACGACCTGCTAAAAAAGACGATATCGTCTATGTACGCGGCTGCATATTCATGGTGGTCCCGCAATATATGGTCCATTAGTCTCTGAAAGGTGGCGGCTGCCCCATGTAAGCCGAAAGGCATGTTTATAAATTGGTACAGTCCGAAAGGCGTAGCGAACGCCGTTTTCTTCTGTGCCTCGGGAGACAGGGGGATCTGCCAGTACCCCTTTGTTAAATCTATCGTTGACAAGTACTGGGCTTTCCCCACTCGGTTAAGTAGCTCATCTACACGAGGCATGGGGTATGCGTCAAATCGGGATATGGCGTTTATTTTTCGAAAATCTATACAGAACCTAGTGATTCCATCTGGCTTTGGGACCAATACTATTGGACTCCGCCATTCGCTGCGAGATTCCCGAATCACCCCCCATTCTAGCATTGCTTGAAGTTCCCTCTTTACGGTATCCCACATCTTTCAGGGTACGGGCCGCAAGTGGTCCCGCACTATCTTACCCGGCTCCGTCGCTATGTCATGGTAAACTTCCTGTGTCTGCCCCGGGCGGCTGGTCAAGGTTTCCTGGAATTGCTGTAGTACTGCCTTCACTTGGTCCTGTTGGATCGGTGACAGACCTCCCCTGACCTGGGCTTGGCCTACGGCTACCTGCGGTTCGCCCCAGGGCCCGAACTCAATATCTAGGGGTCGGGGGTCAATTAAAAATGCCTCCCGAAGGTTCCACCTTTTTAGTAAATTTATATGGTAGATTTGCGTCTCTTTCCGATTGCTATTAATTAATATCTCGTAGTCTACCGGCCTAACTTGCCGCACTACTTTGAAGGGCCCTTGCCACCAGGCCATTAGCTTGGAGTCCCCCTTCGGGAGCAGCAGTAGGACCGAATCGCCCGGTACGAACGTTCTTACCTGGGCCTTCTGGTTATAGTGGGCCTGCTGTCTCTCTTGGGCTTTTTTCAGGTTTTCCTAGGCCCATTCCGCTAGCCCGCGGAGGTTCCTTCTTAATTTGCTCACGTACTGGGCTACTCCCAAGGCCGGCATTCTCTGTTCCTCCCATCCTTCCTTCACTAGGTCTAGGATCCCTCTAGGTCGTCTCCCGTATAGCAACTCGAACGGCGAGATGCCTAGCGATGCCTGGGGGACTTCATGCACTGCAAACATCAGGGCCGGCAATAGTTGGTCCCAGTCCCGCGGGTCCTCCTTAACGAACTTACGTAACATCTCCTTCAGGGTGCGGTTAAATCTCTCCACGAGTCCGTCCATCTGGGGGTGATAAACCGATGTTCGTAGTTTCCATACCTGCAGGACTTTGCATAATTCCGTCATTATCTTTGATGTTAGATTCGTCCCCTGGTCTGTCAACAGTTCTTTGGGTAGGCCCACCCGTGAAAACAGCCTCATCAGTTCCTCGGCTATCGCCCCCGTGGTTGCTCGTCTCAAAGGGACAGCCTCGGGGAATCGGGTTGTGTAGTCTATAATGACCAGGATATATACATAACCTCTGCTTGACTTTTCCAGTGGTCCCACCAGGTCTAGCGCGATGCGTTCGAAGGGCGTCCCTACGATGGGGAGGGGTATGAGAGGGGCCGGTGGCACCTTTGTGGTCGATGTCTGTTGGCACTGGGGGCACGAGGCGCAGTAGTTCTTTATGTCCTGATACACCCCTGGCCAGTAGAACCTCTGGAGTACCCGGTGCTGTGTCTTTTCCATCCCGAGGTGCCCGGCCCAGGTGTGGTCATGGGCGAGCTCTAGCACTCTCCCCCGATAGGGCTTCGGCATGAGCAGGTGGTGCCGTTCCTCCGTCCCCCCCTCCTGGGGTGTGACCCGAAATAGGCAGTCCCGCCGTACCTCGAACCGAGGGCCCTGCCCTCCTCGTTCTGTGCCCCCGGCATCTCCTACCTGAGCCCAAGCGTGTTATAAGGTCGGGTCCTCTTTTTGGAGTGCGAGGAAATCACCCTCGTCCGGGTCTAGATGGAGCGTCGGTGGCCCAGTGCCGGTCAGGGCCTCTTCTCTTGCCGCCGGGTCTCCTACCTCCTCACCGTGAGCTGCAAACCTGGGGTTTCTACACCTTCCCCCTCCTATATTTCGTTGCTCTTGTCCCCAGTTACTTAGCAGGTGTCCCAGGCCGGGCCAATCCCGACCTAGTAGCGCGGGATACACTAGGTTAGGGGCCACCGCGACCGTACACGCGTCCCGTATTCTCCCGTCATCGATCTCCACCCTCTCTGTCACATAGGGGTGGATATCCCCATGGACGCATTTCATATATACTTTCGGCCCCCGGGGCACTCGTGACCCCAGGAGGCTGGCCCTTATTATCGTCTGTCCACACCCTGAGTCTAGCACCGCCCTCACCCAGTGTCCTTTAACCCTTATTTCATGCATCATCTGTTTCCGCCCCCGTTCGCCCCCTGTTACCTTTCGCGAGGGGCCTTGCCCAAAGGTACAATCCATGAGGGGGCAGTCCTTCTTAAAGTGCCCTTCCTGTCCGCATTGGTAGCAGGCTCCCTTCGTTCCCCCTTCGGGCCGCGGATTCTTCTCGGGGTCCTGGGTTTGTCCTTCGGCGTCTAGGCCTCGTCCCTCTGGGTGGTTCCATTGGGGTGCCAGCCCGCGCCCCATAGCTTGGCTCATTGGGGCCCTAGATCCGTGTCCCCCTGGTGGCTTAATCCCGCCTCTCGCCGGGGTGGGGCCCCCCACGTGGGGCTCTCGTAGCGCGCTGCGGGAGCGGGGTGCTTCGGTTCCTTCGGCGGCGAGGAAGCGTTCCATCAGGGTGATGGCTTCCTCGAGGGTCTCAGGAAGGTGTATCCTCACCCAGCGCTGTCCCTCGGCGGGGAGGATCTTCACGTATTGTTCCAGAATCACGGTTTCAGCTACTTGTGTCCCGGACTTATTTTCGGGCTCAAGCCAGCGCATCCCCGCTTCCCTAACTCTCTGGGCCACAGCCCTCGGGCGTTCCCCCGGGCTGTACTGGGCTTCCCGGAACCGTTGACGGTGGGATTCAGGAGAAACCCCGAGTTGGTCCAAGATTGCCTCCTTTACCTTGTAGTAGCATAATGCGTCCCTTGCCGACATTCCCCGGTAGGCCAGTTGTGCTGCTCCCGACAAGTAAGGGGCTAAAAGAGTTGCCCAATGGTCCTGTGGCCATTTTGCCACCATCGCCACCCGTTCGAAGGTCACTAGGAAGGCCTCCGGGTTGTCCTCGGGTCCCAACTTCATCAGCCTGATGGGGAGTTGGCGGCCCACCACCTCCTCATTGTTTCCCATTGGTGTAGCACCCCCACTGGCCACGCTGGCGTCGGCTTGCTGTTCCTGGAATTTGTCCAGGATCTGCTGCAATGCCTGCGACTGCTGCTGCTGCCATTGCTTCTGGTTATCTACCAACCAGTCCAGCACTTTGTTCAACTCTATTTTTCCTGGGGAAATTAGCATATTACTACCGAGGAAGGGGGGTCCCGAACTGCGAGGGACCTTTTTTTTTTTTTTTTTCTTCCGTGCCCCCTTAACCGGGGCTCAGGTCATGCCCACATTCTCCACCACGTGTCACCTACTCCCCTAGTGGCCACCCCAACTTCGGGTGGGCCTGCGTCCTGAACAGAGGACTTGCCTCGTGACCTTCCACCTAGCCACGGTCTATAGCCTGTAGCGCAATGTGCTTGAGCCCGCTTAGGCTCGAGGGGCCGGGAAGGGGCTCGGGCCCTCCCACTCTCCGAGCCCTGACCCAGGGCCCTAAGACGGGGACGCTTGTCCCTAGTCAGTGGAGGGGGTCGAGTTCCCCAAACCCTCCACTCGTGGGGTCTGCGGCCCCGCCCTGGGTCGCTTCTTCCCGGCTTGGTCTCAGTCAGTTTCCCCAGCGAGGGGACAGACTCACCCGAAGTCCTCTCCTCTGGTGGGGATTCAGCCGCAAAGGTTCTCTCGCCCCCGGTATCTCTCCCTGCGGGGTGGTGGACTCCTCCCAGATCCAGGAGCTTCCCCCCTTGTTGGCTGTGGCCGGCCTCCTTTTGAACTCCCCGCCCTTCCATCTCCGGGGCCGGCGTTGTCCCGTGGCTCAGGGCCCCGCCCCCTCTGGCGTCCTCCCCGTCGCCTCCCCTGACGTCATCCGCAGGTGTCGGGCGAACCTGTGGATTGCCGGCCGTCTCGGCCTCGGGCGCGGCTCCCGGACTCCCCGCGGTCCGCCCCCCTTCGTCCGCCCCAGACCTGGGGCGTCCGTTCCTTGCCCTGGTGTCCGATTCAGTGCGGGGTGGCGCGGGCAAAGCGCCTGCCCCGTCACACTTGTACATTCATCTATTAACTGAGGGTGCGTCTACACTGCACCATAACTCAATATAAGATATGCAATTTGAGCTACGCAAATTGTATATGCTATTTCAGTTCTATTTCATAATAGCTTATTTTGTCATTTGGCACTGTCTTCACAGTGCCAAATTTCGAAATAATGAACTATTCCAAAACGTCCCTTATGCCTCGCCAAATGAAGTTTACAGGGATGTCTGAATAGTGAGCCTGGAATAATGGGCTTGCTGTGAACACGTGGGATAGCTATTTCAGGATACTCTGGTATCCTGAAATAGCATTGCAGTATAAATGTATCCTGAGCAACTTAACCAGAGGGCTAAGATACAGAACACCTACCTGATGAGGGCAACAGTCAAGAAGCACTGGGACTAGAGAGAGGAGGAGTGAGGGATCATACCCAGCCAACAGGAGGCAATTACAAGAGGTGAGTCCGCACTGTCACGGTAATGTTTTGGAGAAGAGGCACCTCAGACAAATTTGAAAAGATTTAAAAAATCTGACTTAAAAGCCTTCAATTAATCGCCGGTGGGTAGTAAACCAAGACATCATTCTCCTTTCCCCTCCTTGGCTGCATTCCATTCCTATTCCATTATGGCAAAAATAGGCAGCCTAGGATAATGAGTAAGCTGCATGAGTGGCTCTCCTTCATGTCAAGGGGCCTCATGATTGATGAAACCAAGATGGCCTCTGGGATAGGGTAGTTTTAATAACTACGCTTGGTACCCTAGAATTTGTAGGGTGTGCGGATTGAACTATAGAAGTGCTTTGATTGGATGGATCACAGGTTGCCCACTATTGCTTTATGGTTTTGTTCTTTTGTTTTCTGTTTTCTCCCTTAGATTTGTATAAAATGCCACAGAAATAATTATATTTCTGGGCCCTAATTGGAACAAGAGTAACTTTATGGAAGTGAGCACCCCCATTGATTTCAGTAGAACTACCCATGAGCATTAAGTTACATGCATAAGTGTACACAGGATTGGAATGCCTATATGTGTGTACCTGATATTAAAAACCATTTCACTTTCTTTTTCTTTTCTCTGAAAACAAGTCTTTGATATGGAAAAATCAATACAGACAATGAACTCTGATTTTACTATACTAAGAATGGGCAGTTCACTTTGACAGGAAAAAACTGAACAGTGTACTTCATAGGGGAGGTGTGTGTTTGCATTAAGCTGCGTGAACAAGTACATGCCACCCTATGATTAACAGCTAAACACAATTTGGTGCTGAACAAATAACCACCGTAAACACAGCAATCTTCACTGCAGGGGGGAGCTATCACAGCAAACTAGCTGATAAGCAAAGAGATGACAGTACTTCATTTCTTTGACACACTTCTCGCTTGAACTGGTTGTGGTCTGCAGGAAGCTATTTCTAACATATTTGGTCGAACCCTGCAGTTAGGCTGTTGACTGTTTCTATATTTACCAGGTAGACTTTAATTGTCCATTCATTTTAATGGAATGTTAATGAACACAGCAGATCATAATTGGAACAGCCCCATTAGCAACAGAGAAGAGGAAAAATGCAGGTGGCGTTTCGTTTAGTTATTGATAGTGCTGGTTTTATCCAAACTATTGTTTCACGATCTTGCCACGGCTTTTGAGCATATTACAAACCTGAAAACAAAACATCTATCTATAACCACCCACAGTGGCAATAATTATCCCCCCTGCCTACGACACAACTAAAAGTTCCTCCACTGTTTTCAGCTGGTCAGGAAAATGCTTAGTTGAAAAAATAAAATGTGCCATGCACTGTAGTGAGGCAGAGTGGCCTCCCTCAGAGCCTGAAAGTGAAGGTCCGTTATCCCCCCCCTTGGTGGGCTGAGCCAATCAGGCCTACCTTCATGCCAGCAGTGCAGGGGCAGGACAGGAAGTATAAAGGGAGGGCCTTACAGCTCCATTGTGTCCAAACCAGGGGAATGGGCAGACACCTCTAGCCCTTTGCAGGATTCTGGACCAGACATGAACCCTGCACAGGACCCTGCTCCCAGAGGAGACTGAGAATGGAGGGGAGTTGTTTAAATTATTGTTGGCCATCTACATAGCAGTGACTAAGGATTTGCTCCCAATGGAGCCACACCTATGGAGTGCTGTAGGAAGCATCAGGGAGCCAGACTTCAGTCAGATTGTGCTGGTGTGAAATGAAGCAGCAGAATTCTTGGTTTCCCCACCAACCCAGTGGTGGGACTACCTTCCACTAACAGGACTCTAGATGGGACCTGGTGGAGTATGGTTGGCACCACTTGTCATCACCTACAACCCCCAACTTAAACCTGTCCAACACATTATCAAGAAACTACAGCCTATATTGGAACAGGATACCATACTCAAAGAGGCTCTGGGAGACAGACCCATAGTCTCCTATAGACAACCACCTAACCTCAAGATGATTCTTACCAACCACCACAGGACATACCACACTAATACCAACCCTGGTACCTTCCCTTGCAACAAACCCCGTTGCCAGCTTTGTCCACATATTCATTCTGCTGATACCATTATTGGACCTAACCAAGTGAGTTATAAGATCAAGAACACATATTCCTGCGCATCCAGAAATATAATCTACGCTATCATGTGCCGAAAGTGTCCGTCTGCTATGTACATTGGACAAACATCTCAGACACTTCGCCAAAGGATTAATGCCCACAAAACAGATATCAGACAAGATCACAAAGAGAAAACAGTTTCTTGCCACTTTAACCAGAAAGGACACTCTCTAAATGACTTAGCCACCTGCATTCTGCTACAAAGACCTTTTACATCTGCACTTGAAAGGGAATCCTCTGAACTGTCATTCATGTTAAAATTCGACACTTACCAACAAGGACTTAACAAGTCTTTGAACTTTCTCACCCATTATCAAGACAGTTTCCCCAATTATCACCTGTAATACCATTAACTCACAAACATCCCACTCTCCCTACCTTTAATATCAGCAATTCACAGACACTTACCTTCCTTCCTCCCCCTTCCCACCCCCCCGCATCCCCCTTCTGTTCTGCAATGTGATTTGTCCTTTTCATATTTGTTCATTTTTTTTAAATTGTATCCTTTGGTATATATGGTTGTGACTACTTTCTTCCACTATTTGATCTGAGGAAGTGGGTCTGGCCCACGAAAGCTCATCATCTAATAAACCATCTTGTTAGTCTTTAAAGTGCTACATTGTCCTGCATTTTGCTTCAACTACCCCAGACTAACACGGCTACATTTCTATCACTGATCTCAAGAGTGAGCATTTTCAAGAGGCTGAGAGCCTCTATCAAGAATGTCCTGTCTCTAGGCCCTAAGAATTTGAATCACTGGACTGTCATCAAATGCACCTGAAGCTAGTGTCAATTATTTTGATGGATAAAGGGAAAGAGGCAGGTAATCTTTAGGCCTTACCTACACACAGACTGTACAGCCATAGTTAAAAGCATTATTAGATCCTTAGGGCATATCTACACTAGGGAGAAGATCGACCCTCCAGAGGTTGATCTTCTAGCATTTGATTTAATGGGTCTAATGTAGATCTGTAAATCGAACGCTAAAGGCAGCCCACACTGGCATCTGGTACTCCTCGTTCTGCAAGGAGTAAGGGAAGCCAACGGGAGCATGTGCTCCCATCACCCTCCCACTGTGTGGACTCTGCCACGACTCGGTTTAAGGTAAGCTGACTCCAGGTACACATTCCTGTACAGGAAGAATAATAAGCTACACCAGTATATGACACTTTCCTACCAGTATAGCTGCTTCCACAATGTTGCAACATTATAATATTATTGGCAAAACACCACATTCCTAATAAAAATATACCCATACAAAATCTCTGCATAGACTGGGCCTTAAAAGTGTGGCTCTGATTTTATAGTATGACTTTGTTTTTTATGCATGTCTGCAACTCTCCCAAAAGGGGAGGTGGCCTCATAATTTAAAGAACAGAACGTAAAAATGAATCTTCTAGAAGATCTTGGGAATATGGGAGGAAACTGTGAAGTTCTTCTTTAATTAACTCCACATTTCTCTAGTGTCAAAATATGTTTAATCTTGGCACTAACTAATATTCAGTATAACATTCTATATTAATGTGAATGTTGCTGTACTGGAGATAACACCAAACATCTCTGTGATACAGTTGAATAAAAACCCCAATATGTGCAGATAATTTATTGGGAAGATAATGGGCAAACCCCTGAGAGGCTCAAAGTCTGGGTTTGCTGCCAATAATCTCAAAATTCTGTTACTCAAATTTTTAGAACTTCTGGGCTTTATGAAATTGGGCTGGAAATCTTGTGTGAACAAACTCTCTCATGAGATTTTTAGTACATGCTGCTCTTAGCTGGGATGAAAATACTGCAACAAAACACTTTTTAGCAGTACTTTGACATTTTATATTCTGACACTAGATAGTACACAAATACAGAGAAGCCCAAAAAGGAAAAACAAACCATGTGGAAAAAATTGCCCCCTATGCCTGAGAACTTTCAGAAAAGTTTTATTTTGGGTTCTTTGTAGAAATGGACACTGGTTCTAATTTGAGGGATGAGAGAATTCTTAATTTCTCCAAACTGCTTTGTCAGTTTCATGTGAATTTCAAAAAAGGACCGGAAGTGTGGATGAATAAACCTGAAAGTAGGATAAACCTGAAAGTAGGATAAAATGATAAAACTGCACTCTAGAATATAAGAACATAACATAAGAACACCCATAGTAGGTCAGACCAATGGTCCCTCTAGCCCAGTATCCTGTCTTCCAAATGTGGCCAATGCAAGGTGCCCCAGAGAGAGTGAACACAACAGGTAATCATCAAGTGATCCCTCTCCTGTCAGTCATTTCAAGCCTCTGACAAACAGAGGCCTAGGGCTATCTCTAGACTGCAGGCTTCTTTCGGAAGAAGCTTTTCTGGAAGAGATCTTCTGAAAAACTTCTTCCAAAAGAGAGTGCTCACTCTGGCCAACCGCATTGAAAAAGCCGTCTGCTTTTTCAAAAGACAGCATCCAGACTGATTTCTCATAAAAGGCCACCTGGAACCACTTCAACCAGGGCTTTAGGTCACCAGTTGCTTCCGAGTGCAGGTGCCGGAGCCTTGAAGAGACATGCACTTAAAGGGACCCCCTGGACAGCCATTTCTCTGCTTCTTCTGCGTGCTTGCTACCTCTTCGAGGGAAAGCAAAGCTCTCGCAGTGCCTGCTGTGGCTGTCCAGTTTTTTTGGATACCACAGCTTTTTTCCTTTGTGCCATGAAGCCAGAGCTGCCTCTGGGCATGTGATGGCCCCACACAGCCTCTGGGCATGTGATGGCCCCACTTTGTGCTGGATGCTTTCCTGGTCCTGACCGAGCTCGACCCCGAGCACGTTCTGGGAACTGGTGGGACTGGCTGGTCATGGAGTGGCGGGATGACCAGAGAGTTTCCAAAACTTCCACATGTGGAAGGCCACCTTTTTGGAGCTGTGTGCCTGGCTCGCCTCTGCCCTCTGATGATGCAACACCCACCTGTGGCATAAGAACATAACATAAGAACGGCCATACTGGGTCAGACCAAAGGTCCATCTAGCCCAGTAGCCTGTCTGCCAACGGTGGCCAGCACCAGCTGCTCCAGACAGGGTGGACCGAAAACAATGATCAAGCGATTTGTCTCCTGCCATCCTTCTCCAGCCTCTGACAGAGGCCAGGGACATCTTTTATGGACCTAACCTCCATGAAATTATCTAGCTTCTCTTTAAACTCTATTATAGTCCTAGCCTTCACAGCCTCCTCTGGCAAGGAGTTCCACAGGTTGACTACATTCTGTGTGAAGAAGAACTTTCTTTTATTAGTTTTAAACCTGCTACCCATTAACTTCATCTGGTATACTCTAGTCCTTCTATTATGGGAACTAATAAATAACTTTTCTTTATTCGCCCTCTCCACACTACTCAAGATTTTATATACCTCTATCATATCCCCGCTCAGTCTCCTCTTTTCTAAACTGAAAAGTCCCAGTCGTTTTAACCTCTCTTCATATAGGACCCATTCCAAACCCCTAACAATTTTAGTTGCCCATTTCTGAACCCTTTCCAAGGCCAAAATATCTTTTTTGAGGTGAGGAGACCACATCTGTACACAATATTCAAGATGTGGGTGTACCATAGTTTTACACAGGAGCAGTAAGATATTCTGTGTCTTATTTTCTATCCCTTTCTTAATTCCTAGCATCCTATTTGCCTTTTTGACCGCCGCTGCACACTGTATAGAAGTTTTCAGAGAACTATCCATGATAACTCCAAGATCTCTTTCCTGATTTGTCTTAGCCAAATTAGCCCCCATCATACTGTACGTATAGTTGGGGTTATTTTTCCCGATGTGCATTACTTCACACTTATCCACATTAAATTTCATTTGCCATTTTGTTGCCCAATCACTCAGTTTGGTGAGATCTTTTTGGAGTCCCTATGGGTATGTCTACACTACCCTCCTAATTCGAATTAGGAGGGTAATGTAGGCATACCGCAATTGCAAATGAAGCCCGGGATTTGAATTTCCCGGGCTTCATTTGCATAAGCGGGGCGCCGCCATTTTTAAATCCCCGCTCGTTCGAACCCCGTGCAGCGCGGCTCCACGGGGCACGAACTAGGTAGTTCGAACGAGGCTTCCTAGTTCGAACTACCGTTACTCCTCATGGGGAGTAACGGTAGTTCGAACTAGGAAGCCTCGTTCGAACTACCTAGTTCGTGCCCCGTGGAGCCGCGCTGCACGGGGTTCGAACGAGCGGGGATTTAAAAATGGCGGCGCCCCGCTTATGCAAATGAAGCCCGGGAAATTCAAATCCCGGGCTTCATTTGCAATTGCGGTATGCCTACATTACCCTGCTAGTTCGACCTAGCGGGGTAGTGTAGACATACCCTCAGTCTGCTTTTGTCTTGACTATCCTAAACAGTTTGGTATCATCCGCAAACTTTACCACCTCACTGCTTACCCCTTTCTCTAGATCATTTATGAATAAGTTGAACAGGATTGGTGCCAGGACTGACCCTTGGGAGACACCACTAGTTACCCCTCTCCATTCTGAAAATTCACCATTTATTCCTACCCTTTGTTTCCTGTCTTTTAACCAGTTCTCAGTCCATGAAAGGACTTTCCCTCTTATCCCATGGCAATGTAATTTACACAAGAGCCTTTGGTGATGGGACCTTGTCAAAGGCTTTCTGAAAATCTGCCACTATATCTACTGGATCCCCCTTGTCTGCATGTTTGTTAACCCCTTCAAAGAACTCTAATAGATTAGTAAGACATGATTTCCCTTTACAGGAACCATGTTGACTTTTGTCCAACCAATTATGTTCTTCTACGTGCCTCACAATTTTATTCTTTACTATTGTTTTGACTAATTTACCTGGTACTGAAGTTAGACTTACCGGTCTGTAATTGCCAGGAGAGCCTCTAGAGCCCTTTTAAAATATTGGTGTCACATTAGCTACCTTCCATTCATCAGGTACGGAAGCAGATTTAAAGGATAGGTTAGAAACCAGATAATAGTTATCAAATGGGAAATTGCAGTTCTTTTAGAACCTTTGGATAAATGCCATTTGGTCCTAGAGATTTGTTAACATTAAATTTTTCTATTTGTTCCAAAACCTCCTCTAATGACACTTCAATCCTGGATAGTTCCTCAGATTCATCACTCACAATGGACGGTACAGATCTGGGAATCTTCCTAACGTCCTCAGCCGTGAAGACTGAAGCAAAGAAATCATTTAGTTTATCCACAATGGCTTTATTGTTCTGGATTGCTCCTTTTATATCTCGATCGTCTAGAGGACCCACAGGTTTTTTAGCAGGCTTCCTGCTTCTAATGTACTTAAAAACATTTTGTTATTTCTTTTTGAGTTTTTGGCTAGCTGTTCCTCATAATCTTTTTTTGCTTTTCTTATTACATTTTTACACTTGATTTGACAGTGTTTATGTTCCTTTCTATTTATCCCAGTAGGATTGGACTTCCAATTCTTAAAAGATGCCTTTTTGTCCCTCACTGCTGTATCATCCACCTCCTCCTACTTCTGTCCCTGGTCCTCCTCCTCCTCCGCCACCGTGACCTCTGGCTGGGCAACGACAGGCATGTTGAGGCCGGAGCCCATGACAACGGTTGAGGAAAAGGTTTCCCCACCCCTCAGGATTTGGTGCAGCTCCTGGTAGTAGGGGCAGGTTTGGGGTCCTGCCCCAGAGCGCAAGCTGTGCTCTTTGGCCCTCATGATCCCTGGTGGAGCTCTTTGACCTTACTCTGGACCTGTTCCTAGATCTGGGATGGGTGTCCAAGGACTCGACTGCTTGGAGCGGAGACCCTGCAATGTCTCCTCCTCGCCCCACAGCTCGAGGAGGGGCAGGATCGCTGCTCTGGACCAGGAGGGTGCCCTCCTCTTGGTCCCCCTGGGTGGGTTCCGGGGCCCTGGGGCTGCTCCCTGTGAGGGCCAGGGGGGTCACAGGGGGCTTGTGGCTCGGCCATTGCTGAACGTGTGGATAGCAGGGAGAGCCACGTGCTCAGGTGCTGCTCCCAGGGCCAGCTTTCTGCCACAAGACTTGTCCAGGGTGCCTGCAGCTTTAAGAGGGTCCGGGACACAGGAACTATAGAGTTGTTATTACTTTGAATGGAGTGGCCACCAGGGCACCTGTGCTTTTTCCTGGAGCCCTCATCTTTAGAAAGAAAACCCTCTTTCCCGTACACACACGCCTTTTTCCAAAAGAGCTCTTTTGGAAAAAGGCTTCCTCCTCATAGAGGATTACCAATGTTGGGAAAAAACCCTCTGTTCTTTTGATTTTCTTTCGAAAGAACGCGATTGCAGTGTGGACATAATTAATTTTTTTTTGGAAAAACATCTGTTTTTCAAAAAAAAAACCTCTGTAGTGTAGACATACCCAGGGACACCATTCCTACCCATCCTGGCTAGTATTGATGGACCTAACTTCCATGAATTTATCTAGTTCTTTTTTGAACCCTGTTAGTTCTAGTCTTCACAACATCCTCTGGCAAGGAGTTCCACATGTTGACTGTGTGCTGCATGAAGAAAAATGTGCTTTTGTTTGTTTTAAACCTGCTAGCTATTAATTTCATTTGGTAATCCACTAAAAATAGAGTGGCAAATGTTTCCATTAAAGGGATAGCTTTTTAAGGGGGCACTTGGACCTTAGCAGAAGTTCAGAAATATTTGCTATGTTGGTCCCTATATTAATAATTACATTTCCTCACTGCACACTTCTGTATTATCTGGCCACTGGAAACAGGAAGTGCTTAAAATTTCTCAAGAACCTGATTTGACAGATAAATGGATTGTCCTGATAACCATCCAGTCCTCTGAGTGATCATCCCAACTACTGACCTTTTGGATGTTCTTGCATTACAGATTGAATGTATGTAAATGTCTAATACTTCCAAAAACATATGACAGATTAGGGCAGCTGCTTAACAAATGTAAGGGCTGTTAGAGCAGTGATATATGGTATGTCACCAGCTGCTACAGTATAGCACTCATTAAGCGGCAGCCATTTTTCTACAGAACACAAGTGGAAGTGGAAGTGACAGCTGATGATGGCCCCACAGGATAGCAATCACATTTCATCCCAAGTGCAGAGGAGATAAAGTATGTTGCCATTGAATGCGAGGGCTTCAGAAATGTTAAGGCACCAGAAGACTCATGTTTTTATGTATAAATTAGTAATGAAACTGGAGACCAAGAGTTTTCACTGGGAGTTTTGCATGTTGGGGGTATGCAGATGATTCGGGATGTAGACATGTGCCCATGTTTTACATCTGTTTGTACAATCCCTTACCACACTTTCGTACAAACCATAACTGATTTCAGACCAAATGTATTGCTTTAACTGATTCCCCCAGGATCCCTTAGACTAGAAGACTTACCCGGCATTGCCTGTGTTTGGCCCTGGGGGATGGGGTGCAGGAGTTCTTGAACGAAAGGATTGCAAACAGACTGGGAGGCAGATAGACCCACAGACATATGCACAAATCTCTAAAATAGATATATAGATTGTTATTTTCTCATAAATCAAAATGACCAAAAAAAATGTGTTTTCTTATTTAATCTCTCAACTTCTTGACAGATACAGCCAGTGTCATTGCATCTCTCCTTTTGTCTTGTCCTTATTCAGGCAAAACCCTCCTAGGCTTCAGTGGAATTTTTGCCACAGTAATGAGAGTAGGATCAGACCAAGAGCTAGAAATACAGGTTGCAGCAATGGAGGAAGCAGCAGGGGTCACCAGGGGTCCTCTCCCTCCCATGAATCTCTCTAGCACAGAGATCGGGAACCTTCTCTTGCACGTTGTAGGTGACCCCATCATCACTTGGCTCCACTAAGCACTGCTGGAGTGGAGCTTAAAAGCTTCCAACTCACCCGGAATCCCAGCCTACCTGGAGGCAGCTATAGCAGAGAGGGAGGCACCCAGTCTAGACTAAGATAAGTCTACACTACAAAGAAAAGTCAGAAAAAGATATGCAAATTGCAAACCTCAATTTCCATATCTTTTTCCGCTTTTCTTCCGAAAGAGGCTTTTCCTAAATTTGGCACGTCTACACGGCGCTAAATTTTGGAAAAACCTCCTCTTTCGGCACATCCCTTATTCCTCGTAAAATGAAGTTTACAGGGATGGTTAAAGAATGCATCCGCTTTTCTGAATTTTTTTGGAAAAGTGGACATATTCCTTGATTGTGGATACCTTTGGTACCCCAGAAAAGCACTGCAGTCTAGATGTAGCCTAAGAAAACGGGCCATGGTGTAGTAAATAGATTCACCACAACATATTAATCAACAAGTTTTAAACACCACTTGACACCTACTGTTGACCACTACCAATGCACATGTTGTTAAATACCACTGTCTGGCTTCACTGGATGCCATGTGATTTCTAAGGGCACGTTGATTAATATGATGGTGAATATCTTTGTTAAGTACATTTAATTTTCCTAGCCTTATCTACATGCAGGATGTACTGCTTTAACTATACAGGCATAGTTAAAAGCGTCACTGGGCCTTTGAGTGTGGACACAGTTGTACCAGTATACAGGTGCCAGTGTGGACCCTTCTAATAGCAGGGATTCTGTGTTTCTACAAATCAGCAACCCACATTTCCAGATGCAGTTTTAGGTCCGGGGCCTGTTCCAAAACTCACTGAACTCATGGCAAAGATGCTCATTGTTTTCAGTAGGCTTTAGATTAAGGCACACTTTCTGTGTTACCTTACTATGAGTCCTGCTCTCAGCCTCCTAACTCTTACATTCACTCTTCATTCCTCTGCTCTTCTCTATTGCACCTTCCTCATTTCTGTCCCAGGAGCCACACATTCCATAAAGACAAAATGCTAAAAAAACTCACCTGTATAATAGACTGGCGCTTAAAGAAGAGGGAATTCAAAATGGATAAAATAGGAACTACAGTAATATAAATAGTGAAAACTGATATCCATCTGCTAATAAATAGAGGATAATAGACCCAAATAATAGACTTAATACTGTAGTTCATAAGTCAATAAACACAAATAACAGACTGTACACTGTAGTGGATCATTCACTAAAACAAGTAGTAATAAGACAATTTTGAATGTAAAATCTAGTTTTGCTAAGGTATAAGGGAGAGATAAATATGAAACTTTCATTCAGGTATGTATTTATTCGGGAATATTTCTTCTTTAGTTCAAGTCTTCTTCAGTTTATAAATCTTAAAGAGATACCATCAATTTAAAATATGATGGCTATTTTATATTTTTGCTTACTAGTGTTGGCCTTAATTGTAGTCCACCCAAGGCATGAACTTCAGCAAATGCATACTATTAATCCTATGCATTGTCTTATTTACGTAAATGATTTTATTCATATGCTTAAAGTTATACATGTGTTTAATTATCAGTTTTCCTTATATTAGTTGTATATATAAAAGAGAAACATTTTAAATATAGAAATATGTGACTGTAAAATCACAACAATTGGCAAGGAAACTGAGGAGATGACTTTAAAGTACTTATAATTTATTTTTTAAAAAGAGACTAGATTTCAAGTTCACAGTGTCTCTTTAAACTAATGGAGACTAAAGGAAAGATTTAAAAAGCATTCAAATCCCCTGGAAGAAATTTAGAATGGCACTCATGACAAATAACTAACAATTATTAATCTGCTAGATTTTCACGGTAGTAATAACAATTAAGATGCATTTGTTTTGTTAGTATGAGTGCTGTAACATTTAATTCCTTGGGCTCTTCATTGTAATTTGAATGAATTAATATCCTCCTATATAGTTTTTCTATTGAAGGTTTAAGTTATGAACAGTATTCAGTGCAGTAACAAATACCATTCCAGTTGATGTGCATAACTTTATTCAGGCCAGGAGTTCCATTCAAGTCAACTTACCATAGACAATTTAACATGGGAGTTCCTATGCTAGGTTAGAAATGCTACGGGAGGGGTTTCCTACTAGAAAATGCAGGTAGAGCCTGAGAACGGTCCAATAACTCTGGTTTCAGAAGCTGGGGGTTTTGAGGAGTGTTGGATCCATTTCCAGATTTTTTTTTTTAAAAACACGATTTAGAAAACTAGTCCAAATTTCATTCTAAAAAATGAAAAAGATCTAATACCTTCTATTAGAAGGTTCATATTGGTGTCCCATTGGGACAATAATTTTCCTCAAGTCTAACCCATCTATTGAAAATATATTGACTGCAGTGGTTCTCAAAGAATGATTTGTAAATATTGGATTCAGTTCAGCTTCTTTATGAATCCTTTGAAGCATGTTTCATTTCACAAGTTCTTCAGTTTGCCATTTATTAGTACAACCAAACACTTTGGGGAAATTCTCTTTTTAATTCACAAAATGCGTTAGCATCCTTAACAATCTTCAGGTGTGTATGGATTGTAGGTGACAAAGTGGCAATGCCTATATTTCAGATTGTCTTATTCTTTCCATGGTTAAAACCTTGTTTTCTGTTGCATTTCAATAATAAGAATCTGTTTTCTGTTGCATAAATAATCAGGATCTGAATGTGCTCTTCCCTGACATTTAGTGATGAGATGATGGGGGGAAAAGACTTCAGGAACAGACCATATTTGCATGGACACACCTAGTCTGCCTCATGATGTCTCATGATGAAGCTGCTTTGCCAAAAAGAGCATTTTTCCCTGGTGTTGGGTTACAAATTACTGTTGTATTGAGTGCAAGGGTATTGAAATGTTCTTGTCTTTATCATCCAACACAGATATTGATGTAGAAATCCAACGTCGTCTGAGATGTGCCAGTACAGCCTTTACTCGTTTATAAAGGATTTTTGAAGATCACAACAGTTGAACAGATACCAAACTTCTTGTCTAGCAAGCCATCATTCCCCCAACATTATTGTATGGGTCTGAAACCTGGACATCCTACAGACATCACTTGCCTCCACAAGATCTTCAAGATCAAATGGGAAGACGGGGACAATAACATGAGTGTTCTGGAAGAGGCAAAGACCACCAGTATTGAGATAAAGATCATCTGTCAGTATCTTTGCTGGACTGGTCATGTTGTTCAGATGCCAGACCATCACCTTCCAAAACAGGTCCTGTTTTCTCAACTGAAAGAAGGATACCCTAACGTGGGAGGACAACAGAAGCGTTTTAAGGACTTGCTAAAGGATAACTTAAAGAAGTGAAATGTTGACATTGACACTTGCGAGACACTCACCCAGGATTGCTCTAAATGAAGAGAAGTCCTACACAATGGCTCCCTGCATTTTGAATTTGCAATCTGACAAGCTGAGGACGAGAAAAGGCACAGGAGATAGGGAAAATTGGCTTCTCGTCATGGTCAACAGCCTCCTGCTGTACCTGGAAACATCTGTCCTCACTAACAAAACTTGGGGTTCAAGGATCAGCCTTATCAGCCACCTGAGAGTCCACATCTCCCATGGAAGATGATCATACTCAGCAATGAGTGATTGCCCATCATCATGAGTAAAGGGCAGTGGAACTTCACGTAGCCTGCCCTGTTGAAGGGGATAGAGATGCAGCCGTGTTAGTCTGGTCTAGCATATTTACTCTGCTGACACCATTATTGGACCTAACCATGCCTATTACAAGATCAAGAACACATATTCCTGTTCATCCAGAAATATAATTTATGCCATCATGTGCCTAAAGTGTCCGTCTGCTATGTACATTGGACAAACTTCTCAGACACTTCGCCAAAGAATCAATGCCCACAAAACAGACATAAGACTCTCTCACCGAGAGAAAGCTGTTGCTTGCCATTTTAGCCAGACTGACCATTCCCTCAGGGTATGTCTAGACTACAGGGTTTTGTCGACAGATACTGTCAACAAAGCTTCTGTCGACAAAGAGCGTCTAGACTACATCCAGTTCTGTCGACAAAGCAAGCCGCTTTGTCGACATAACAGTATGGACGCAAAGGACAGTGTAGATGCAATAACACCTTCTATCGACAGAACTCTGCCGACAAAAGGCGTTATTCCTTGTAGAATGAGGTTTACAGCCGTCGACAAAACTGCTGAGTTCTGTCGACGTTATGTCGACGTAACTCAAAGGCAGTGTGGACGCAGGTACAGTTTTATCGACAAAAGTCCACTTTTGTCGACAAAACCCTGTAGTCTAGACACACCCATAGTTACAGGAACTGATCTTCCCATAACAGAGCTGGTCAATGGATGTATTAAGGTGGTCTCCTAGTCAAGCCAAGGTTATTGCTGAAAGACTGGGACCACTGAACAGTGACACGGCTATGGTATGGTTGGCTCACATTTGGGAAATATAACCCTCTGGACCTAGCCCAATTGGCTAAATTGTGCACTATCCTTGTGCTGCAGATGCTCTGGACATAGACATGGGTTCTCGGGAGCGGACTGCCCCTGGACTCTGGGAATGGATGATAAGTGTTCTCAAAATATTACTACCGGCTTCATCTCTCAGGAGAGGCCCCCAAATCTTACCTAATTTGAAAAAAAAAATCATTACCCCAGACAGAAAATGGGATTATCACTTTCCAGTATCAGAGATCTGTGTTAGTACAGAACACTTATGCAGAAATACATTTTCAGACAAAAATGACCGTGGGGACTGTGAATATAGAACATCAAACCTGGAATGAACTTGAGTTTCTTGAGGGAAACTGGCATCTTAAAGACAATCAGCAAAAAGACTACCTAAGAGGTAGTACAAGCTACTGCATTTACAAATAATGGTTCTCGCTCTGCCAGTCACCCTTCCAATTGTAATCTTCCTATTTCCCATAACCCTGGGCAGCGCTGACCCAAGGACACTCTTAGGAACATGATTTGAATGGAGCTGGTAAAGTTAGAGGAGGAATGAGAAAATATAATTGGCAGGCCTTTAGCATTTTGATTTATGATTTTTCTCTAGTCATGTGGAGAACAGAGTTAATGCAGGGAACCTCACCTCGCCCCACTGCTCTAGTAAAAAGTGAGTTCCCCACACCCACTCCCTGTCAAAAACAGATCCCTGCATCCATTTCTGAGTGGAGGCTCTTGGGGAGTAGGCCAGTAAGTAGGGGGTGTCCAGTTTCCCAGGGTCCTCCCCCACTGATCTCAAGACTTCACTGCAGAGTATGGGGAGACTCATTATAAAGGCTAAACAGTAGGGAACCCAGGGATATTATCTCAATTGCTAGTGGACACCAGAGCACCAACAAATGTTCTAAGTCCTCAGTGGATCTCCAGAGGGAGACCTACCAAAAAAGATAAACATGTTATCAAGGAAATAACAAAGGGTCACCAGAAAAATCACTCAGAGGAAGCACAGTGAAACAGAGCTGATGCCTTAGCCAAAGCTGCTGCTACTAATAACTATACTAGAGAGACAGACCAGGTGGCGCAAATAGAGGTAAGTAACCACTTAGGGAAAATCTTTAGGCAAGGAATAAATACGTAAGATGTAAGAATTCTTCAAAATGGGGACACAGATATTCAGTCCTTAGCTAAGACAGGGAAAAATCCCATAGGAATATATACAGGGTTGAGCAGGCTGGAGATATCTAGTGGATGTATGCAGATGGTCAAAGGCACTGGATAGTCCCTAGCCAGGTACTGGGTCCTCATTCAGTTTGTGTATGAGCAAGGATATGATTTTACTATGAAACTAAGACCCCCAACATACTGCATCCCATTCTTCTGTCAACCATTGCGGTCTTGAAAGGGACATTCATAGTCAAATGCCACCAGTGACAGCCTTCTGGGTGGTGAAAGGCGCAAGATAGACCTGGTTTCCTCCACTGATTTACGACCAATTATGCACTTATGTGTCATCATTGTTGCCAGCACTCAGATGCTTTCATTATCCGGAGAGAAACTGCAGCTGTCCAGCACCCACCATCAAGAATATTACATGGTTCCTCGCAAACTAGGAACCACTGAACTGGGTTTTAGCTGGACATGACCTGATTCAGAGAGTCCTCCGGAATGGGTAGTTCCATTAAAGGGTATGCATTGTGACAAACTCATGCCAACAATTTGGTTCAAATTCTATGGGCACATTTCTATTTCAGAAGAGCTTCATGAGCCCACCTTGTACACAATAGAATTGGGCCAACAACAAAAAACAGTTTTAAATTTCCACCCTCTGATAACAAATCTGGCTCTCTGCCATCATTTAAAACCTCCAATTTCAAGACCTTGTGTGTTAAAATTAGAACAACAAGAACATTGGGTTCTTCAATCTCAGATGTCTCTAAAGGAGGTACTGTATTTAAAAGCCTACCCTGAGCTCTCCAAGGAGATTGCCCCCATTTCAATGGTAATGGGTCTCACTGCTTATTAAGAGATTAACTCAACCCTGTTACCCGCACAAATTTCTCTATCCCTTCCACACTGTAGGGACACACACATCTTTATCCAGTTCCTAGGGCTCAAGGTGCAACCCTGTGAATTTACACACCCACCCTTACCCAATTCCTAGGGCTCAGGGGCTACATCTAGACTACATCCCTTTTTTGTAAAAGGTGTGATGGAGCGTGGCCGCCCCGCATGGGAGAGCGGAGTCAGGACGCGCTATCCAGCTGGCAGCAGGGAGCGATCCCGCGCTGTCCGGGCTGTTCGGAAGTTGCGCGGCCAAGGCCGCTGAGGAGCGAAACGCCCGGCGCTGCGGGAGAGCCACCAGGACGTCAGGCGCGCTGCCGTCGCCAACGTGAGGGGCCGGGCCTCTGAGGGCAGGGGAGGTCACGGCCCCGGCGGAGCTTTTAAAATGGATCCTGCACCGGAAAGGGAGGGAGGGGGGAGAGGAAGTGCATCCTCTTCACTGGCGGTTCAAGGAAGGGGACGGGGGAGCAGGAGCGCGGAGGCTGAACACCCAATAAGGGTGGGTGTATAATTCACAGGGTTGCACCTTGAGCCCTCAGTAGGGAAGCCGCTTGGGCTGCAGCCGACAAGTCAACCCAGGAAGGACGGGGAAGGAAGCAGCCTAGGGCAGAGCCAGGACAGGCTGGTGGGCTGATGAGTTAAGGGTGCGAACCCCTGTCAGCCGGGTCGGGTCACTCCTGAGCCGAACCCTTAGGGCCCTGGGCTGGGACCCTTGAGAGGGGGTGGGCGTAGGTCCCAGGGTGTGGAAAACGAAGACGGGTACACACACAAAAAAAGGAAGAAAAAATTGCAACTAATGGACTACGGGTGGGAGTGACACGTAGGGAACGTCACAAAGGGATGTAAATTAGACGTATCGCAATTGCTAATGAAGCGGGGATTTAAATCTCCCCCACTTCATTAGCATAAAAATGGCTGCCACTTTTTTTTGGCACGGAGCTTTGCCGGAAAAAAGCGCCAGTCTAGATGCTGATCTTGTGGAAAATAAAGCCTTTTCCGAAAGATCCCTTATCCCTTATTTCATACTACTAAGTGGTTTTACAGTATATAGAACATAGATAAAACCTCCGTGAAAAAGACAGTAAATAACCACAGAGCTTAATACACATTATACTAGAAAATGGTTACAGCTCTGCTGGGATGTACATATACAGTGCACACCAGAGTCACTCTAAATCTAAAGATTCATACTAAGGACATGCCATTGCCCTGGCTGGAATAATGGGAGACAAATAAAAATGGCAGTCCCATGGCTTTAAGAAGGACACAATGTAAACAGACCCATAGGAAGAGATGATAATAGAGAATGAGAGGATGTGGAAGGATGAAATATACAGAGATGACACTGTGAGGAATGCTGCTAGTACTTACATATGTAGCTTACTAGTTCTTTTTATGTTATTATACATAACACATATATTACAAATGGGGACAGTATCTTGGACAAAACCAGACAGAGGAAAACTGATAAAGATCTAGGCCAGAGGCCACAGTTCCTTGTTTGCATGCTAATAGTGAACCAATGAGTCCACTGTTCTGGTGAGGAGGAGGCAGAGAGAAATCACAGATGGCCTGTTGTCTGTTACTACAGTACTTTGGGTATGACAGCTGAGCAATGGATCTAATTATATTACCGAAAGGGGAGGACCATCTTTATTTCTGTGATCTACAGTACTCACTGTAGAGCTACAGAGTAGTACAGGGTGTGATCAAGCGTTCACTGCTCTGTAGAATAGAAATATATCAAATGTGTATCTGTTCAGCAGCTACTCTAGTATATGACATTCCCTTTACCTAACAGTACATCAGCTGAAAAAAGAGACAGCTAAGTGTAAAAGGTATCAGTCAGGTAACAGCATCTGTAGTAGATGCTTCACACAATCTATGCGTGAAGCAATGAACCATATCAAGAGCTTAAATTAATTTTCCCATGACCATACAGGTGCTATTCATAAAACAAAGCATAAAAGAACAATTCCAGCTGGCTGCACATTCTTGTTCTCATTCTGTTGCTTATACATTATAACAAGGTCATATGGTACAGCAATGTAAAGGGAAGGGAGAGTAGGAAAAAATCTGATGACCATATGAATAATTAATCATGCTATTATCTGTAAATGTGTGAATTTAAAAGGATATGGCAGGCAATAGCTGTGATCCCAACAGCCTGTGCAAATCAATGACCCAAAGTGTGTCAGGCACTGTACACGGTGGGGCAACTCTCAGAAATATACTACAATCCTTATCTACTAAGATGGAAATACACAGCTTTGTATCTCACAGAAGAATGAGATTTGCTGTATTATATCCCACACACTCAGTAAGTAGTGATAGAAATGTAGCCGTGTTAGTCTGGTGTAGCTGAGACAAAATACAGGACTACGTAGCACTTTAAAGACTAACAAGATGGTTTATTAGATGATGAGCTTTCGTGGGCCAGACCCACTTCCTCAGATCAAATAGTAGAAGAAAATAGTCACAACCATATATACCAAAGGATACAATTAAAAAAAAATGATGACATCTTTATGATCTGGACGTACGGCCAAGAAACACTGGAGACATTCCACAGAGATTTCAACAACCTACACCCCACCATTAACCTCAGCCTGGACCATTCCACACGAGAGATCCATTTTCTGGACACCACAGTACAAATCAACAATGGAAAATTAGACACCACCCTCTACAGAAAACCCACTGACTCATACAGTTACCTACATGCTTCCAGATCCCATCCAGAACACACCATACGATCCATCATCTATAGCCAAGCCCTTCGGTACAACCGCATCTGCTCTAATCCCACTGACAGAGACCAGAAACTTCAGGATCTCTACCAATCATTTATAAACCTCAACTACCCACCCGGAGAAATAAAAAAGCAAATTGAAAGAGCCAAACGAATACCTAGAAACCATCTACTACAAGACAGACCCAAGAAAACCAACAATAGAACACCACTTGTCATCACCTATAGCCCCCAATTTAAACCTGTCCAACACATTATCAATAAATTACAGTCTATACTGGAACAGGATACTAAACTCCAAGAAGCTCTGGGAGACAGACCCATAGTGTCCTATAGACAACCACCTAACCTCAAGATGATTCTTACCAACAACCACAGGACGTACCACACTAATACCAACCCTGGTACTTTCCCTTGCAACAAACCCTGTTGCCAGCTTTGTCCACATATTCACTCTGTTGATACCATTATTAGGCCTAACCAGGTGAGTTATAAGATCAAGAATACATATTCCTGCGCATCCAGAAATATAATTTATGCTATCATGTGCCGTAAGTGTCCGTCTGCTATGTACATTGGACAAACGTCTCAGACGCTTCGCCAAAGGATCAATGCCCACAAAACAGACATTAGACAGGATCACAAAGAAAAACCAGTTTCTTGCCATTTCAACCAGAAAGGACACTGTCTCAAAGACCTAATTACATGTATCCTACTCCAGAAGACTTTCAAATCTGCACTTGAAAGGGAATCCTCTGAACTGTCATTCATGCTAAAATTCGACACTCTCCGCGGAGGGCTGAACAAAGACCCCAACTACCTTACCCATTACAAAGATAGCTTCCCCAATTATCACCTCTAATACCTTTAGGTCACAGACATCTACCTTTCCCCACCTCTAATATCATTAACTCACAGACATTTACCTTCCTTCCCGCCCCCCCTGCATCCTCCTTCTGTTCTGAAATGTGATTTGTCCTTTTCATAGGTGTTCACTTTTTTTTTAATTGTATCCTTTGGTATATATGGTTGTGACTATTTTCTTCCACTATTTGATCTGAGGAAGTGGGTCTGGCCCACGAAAGCTCATCATCTAATAAACCATCTTGTTAGTCTTTAAAGTGCTACATAGTCCTGTATTTTGTTTCAACTCAGTAACTAGGCACCGTCACAGAACAATTCTATGCAAATAGTTTCCTCTTGGCAGCTTTGGTATCAGCTGTTGAGTGTCAGCAAGTCCCCCTGAAAGTTATAGGTATTCCACAATTGTTTAGCAATTAACAATGTTAATTATTTTGATTTATAGATGTTAAAAGGGGCCCAGACATAAATTTGAAGAATTAAACAAATAAATATTGGTGAATAATCAAGTGACCATACTTGACAACTCCCCCTCCCCTTGTGATTCCTCCCTACCTACTTTCCCACAGTTTCTCTATTCTCTCCCACGCCACATAACAGGGGGCGAGGGGAGAGCTCTGTTCTTCCACTGCACCAGATACAGATTTCTGAACCTCAGGTCTCTCTGGAACTGCAGTGGCAAAAGGAGCAGAACCTGGGGCTGCTTGGTGGCCCCAAGCTAATAGCTCTTCTGGTGTGTCTGTATCACTCCCAACCCTTCTGCACAACTGCATCTCCTAGGCTCCATCCTACCCCGCCATATGACAGGGCTGGGGGCGGGGTTGGGGCAGTACCCAATACAGCCACTGATCTCTTCTGGCGTTGAAATATATGAATTTATGAACTAGCAGCTAAGCCATCAGTAATCAACCCCCATAAAAACGTATTCCCCCTCCCACAGATTTCATCCCCAACCAGATCCCTTTGCCTGCAAAGGGCCAAAGTAATATAGCGAGATATTGCATCAGAACAGATATGACCAATATCAGCTGTAATCTGTGTTGCCATTAGGAGGTAACTTCACAGTTGTCTCCTAGACAGGTTTAGACTGTCTAGGAGATAAACTGGGCTTGAGTGTTTGGTTTTGCACCAAATGCTTATAGGTTAATCTGTAACTGTCAAGAGTTCTAACTTTGGACTTTTGGTCCGCATGGATGAAAGATTAGAGCAGCTGCAAGATAATTGAATATTTGTACTCATAAACCAACAGCTAGTCTGACTGTGGTGTAGTCAAACCTGTTTACATTCTGCCACAATAAATCTAATTCTGACATGCTATGCAATGGGCTTGTAATAGAGTAACACATGCAGAAATATGTGTTTTCAGATTTCCACTATGAATAAAAAGCCTGGGACTGAATTAGCAACGAGAAGCATTTAATTTATGCTTCACCTGAGGTTATTTTTTTTAATTGCCTGGGTACATCAGTATGTGCATCTCTCCCATCCTAATTCAAAACAGAAGTTTTGTGGTGATTCCTATGAAAATACTATATTTAGTGAATATTTAAAGGTGAAGTATAGAATCCTAGGTGAGACCCTTTTCCAGACCTATAAGAACTATTGACTTAAATAGCAGTTCTGAACACTCTCGGCTCAAAGCGCTGAGTCCTGAATCAAGATTTAATGGGACTTTGAACACTTTTGTTTTTCCAGTGGAATTCCCTTGGGGATGAATTGTGCTGAGTGATGCAAAGGGTGGCATGGACCATTTCACTCCAGAGGCATGTGGAGCAGCAGGTATTGTTTCGTAGGGATGTGGTTGTGGCTACAGAGGTGAACAATCACCCTCCATAGGAAGATGGGATTCTGAACTAGTTGCCACCAGGCTCAGACTGGTGGTGGGGCAGAGTTATGCAACGTTTACATAAAAGTAACTCAGCGAAGTCACAGAGAGCTTGTACTTAGTAACTAAGAAAACCACACATGAAGGAGCAATGCTGGCAGTCATAGCATTGCTCCTTAATAATCACAGACTTATTGAGGTTACTTACAGTTTCCCTCTGTGAGCATTTTATCATTTTACATTCCAGGTTTCCATATTCCAAATCACTGGCACATGAATAAAAATGCACTAACAAATTACCAGCAGAATGGATGTGTATTAAGGGACTGTTTCTTCTCTCACACCAGTCTTGAAGGGTATATCTACAGAGCCGCTGGGGTGGTGAGGAAGGGGGTAATTCTCAGGCCAGCTGGTCATACATGCTATAGCTCTGAGCTAGCACACTAACATTAGCAGTTCGATGTGCTGGAACATGAAGAGACTTGGGCTAGCTGCCTGAGTACAGGTTGTACCTCCCTTAACCAGGACTCTCTGGTCCAGCAACATCCCTGGTCCAGCGGGACCAGGGGTGTTCCTGGACCACAGGGCCCAAATATAGGGAGGTCAGGCTGTGGGGCAGGAGTTCTGTGGGGAGGGGGCTGGCAACTCATCTGGGAGTCCCTTGTGGGGGACACAGAGGGGCGAGTGGTGTACCAGAGAGTTCTGCCCCCTGTGGCCAAGAGGGAGCAGGGTATGGCAGTGGCTGCGGAGCTCTATCCCTGTGTCAAGTTACCGAATTTGAGGGAAGCAGCCAGATCACTGCTGCTCCCATAGGTGGGGGTGTTGGCCCCAGAAAATGGTAAAAAGGGGGCCATGTGAGGGTCGAATAGAAGCTCACTGTCTGCTAATCCTATGTATGCTGTTCATGTGTTTGTACAATGCCTGTGTGTGAAATTATAAGCATGTACTTTGTATGGATACTGAATATTTCCCTGCATGTGGTTGAGCATTGGGCAGGGCCCGACCTATGGACATGATAATTAGCGAGGCCCTGTGGGACAATGGCTCTCAATGGGCCAAGGACACACCTAAAGAATGAGGGCTGACACCTGAGGGCTGCCAGCAGGGAGCATAGGGATAGGCCGCTGGCCAGGTGGGCAAGAAGAGACCAGAGAGGAATGTATAAAGAGTCCATGTGGGTGACGCTATCTTGGTACTCAGCTCAGCACTTCATCCCAGAGGCAGCAGTGCAGGGATTGAAGAGCCAGGAAGAACTGTGGACCCATCCTGATCCTAGGATGCGCAACAAGGACTTTTGAGCCAGCAGCTGTAACATCTCTGCTAGAGCCTGCACCGAGAACTGGGAGATTCGATGCATGTAATGTACTATCCTTTAACAACCTTACTCTCATGCTTTTCTTTATTGTAATAATAAACCTTTAGATGTTAGATGCTAAAGGATTGGCTCAGCGTGATTTGTGGGTAAGATCCAGAGGGTAAATTGACCAGGGATCTGTGGCTGGTTTCTTGGAACCAGACAGAACTTGTTTGGGGTAGGTGGGATTGGGTTCTAAGACCCCTCACCGGTGTATGAGGCCCGGGGCCATCGGGGGCACAGATATTGCTGGGGTGCCGGAGGGGTTTTGCTCATGAGGCTTCAGGCAGGCTGCTGAAGTGCTCTGTGGGACTTGTTTGTGGCCTGTTTGGAGAGGTCACCAGTCTGGGGACTGTAAGGAGCCCCGAAGTTGAGCAATTCATCCTGAGCAGACGCCCTCAGCTGTGCCCAGACATGGCCCAGTCCGTCACAGTGACATAGTCGGCAGGATCCACAGATTTTGGTCAATTGAGCTTTGGGTCAGGACCCCACGCTGTCTAAATTTGATTTTTAGTACTGAGAGTTTGGTTGAGTAAAGGGCAGCTAAAATGAGTCAGCACCAGTATGAAAGCTTAAGCAGAGAGGCTCTGAAGGATTTGTGCTCACAGAGGGGTATTGGCTTCCTACAGAAGACTACTAAGCAGCAGCTGACAATTTTGCTGCTTCAGGACGACCTGCGGGCCAAGGAGCGGCCCCCACCAGATGTTACAGATGTGGTTGCAGAGGAAATCAAGAGGCAACAGGCAGCGAGGAAAATGGAGCTAGAACACGAGAGAGCCCTGGCAGAGATACAGGCGAAGGAGAGAGAGGAACGTGCAAAGGAGAGAGAGGATTCTGCAAAGGCAGAGAGAGCGGCCCATGCTCGGCACATGGAGGAGAGGGTGGCGGAGGAGAGTTCCCAGCGGTGCCAACTCCAGATACTGGAAGCACAACAAAGGGTACAGAAACCTGCGAGCCCAGCCCCACTTGCCAACAAAAGTTGGGAGAGGATCTGTCCCATCTACAGCGATAATGATGATATTGAGGAGTTTTTGGCCACCTTCGAGCGCATCTGCAACATGAACCAGATCCCAGACGAGCAGCGCATGCCTGTCCTGATGACCAAACTGGCAGGCAAGGCCAGGGAGGTATTCAATGACATGGGGGAGGAGGAAACGTTAGACTACTGGCGGTTTAAGGACTATGCACTGAAGCGGTTCAGGGTTACCCCTGAATCCCACCGGGTTAAGTTCAGGAGTTTTAGGATGTCCAATGATTGTTCTTATATGGAATGTGCTCACAAGTTGATGGGCTTTGTTAAAAGGTGGGTGATGGGGGCAAAAGTAAATGGGAATTATGAGAAACTGCTGGATTTGATCACCCTGGAGAAGTTTCTGAATGTGGTGCCTGACCAGGTCAGGGCGGCTGTGTGTGATTATGAGCCCGAATCGGTCCTATGGACTTCAGAGATTGTAGATGCCCAGACCCAGAACAGGGCACGGGATGGGAACAGTCCCTTGGGAAAGACTCAGCACCTTTCCCCCTAGTCTAAACGGAGGGAGGGGTTCAGGAGCAGACCCGGCCCAGAATCCATCGAGGGGACGCAGAGGAGCCCCGAGAACAGGGGTGCCCTCCCCAGGGATAGGCAGGCCAAGTGCTATCACTGTGGCCGATCTGGCCACATAAGTGGGATACTTCATGGCAGTGCCGCATGGAACCTGGGGACAGCTGCTCCATGTGGCGCTGCTGCTTTGAATGCCGTGGGAATACACGGAGCCCGGGTCAGTTGGAGAGTCTGCAGCTGATTCCGGGCTCCACGCGGTGCTGCCCCTTTGAAACTCCGTGGCAGGGTTTCAAAGTGGCAGTGCTGCACAGAGCCCAGGGTCAGTTGAGGATTCCCCAGCTGACCCCAGGCTTCAAGCGATGCTACCACTTTGAAATGCTGCGAGGAGCTCAATGCCAGGCTCCTTGCTGCATTTCAAAATGGCATTGCCACACGCTGACCCTGGACTCCATTCAGCTCTGCAACTTTGAAATGTCACAGCAGCATTTCAAAGGAACAGCACCACCCTATCGACTAATCAAATAGTCGATGCAAAAATGCCTCGACTATTCAATTAGTCAAATACACAATACTTAACACCCTTAGTTGGGAGGGACCTCCCCTGGTCTGGCAAATCCCCTCATCCAGGATTGGTCAGGTCCTGAGGGTGCCAGATGAGAGAGGTCCAACATGTACAACCCTACTAGAGATCATAAGTTCCTACTCAGGCAGCTAGCCTGAGCCATCCCCTATGCTGCTGAGGCCACAGTGACTGTTTTAGGGATAGTTTGGATAGTGAGGGCACATCTACCAAGCTGGGAATTATACTTCCCAGTTTCTCTGTAGACAAAGTCTAATGAAACTTGGTGAGATTCCAGCTGTAGGTAGAACCAAACTGACACCAGTGAGAAAAGATTTAAGTGCTTAGATTTCAGATATACTTAGAAAATATGACAGCTCTGCTAATGGTTTTAATTGTCCTGCTTGTTGTTGGAGATGAGTGATTTATCTTAAAATTTAGGCTGAGGGGAAGAGAACAGTAAATTTGTAAAAATGCATTTGTGGGGTTATTGAAACTATTAATAAATTCAGGTTGAATTCAGAAATCATTTCGATCAAAGGGGAAAACAGTATTTGGACATTTCATTTAGTAAAATCTGATTTCATTGGTTCATTTTTGGGTTTCTCTCATTTCTGTAAGAAAAAAACATTTTTTTTTCCAGTTTGGACACTGAATCAAAGAAAAAAATCAAATAATTGCTCCATTTTGGTTGCCACCCATAGCTTCCACTGAAGTCAGTTCAAATTGGGTGGGGTTGGATGCCTCGTACGTTCTGGTTTGATGGATACTAATAAGTTTTGGTAGAAGGCAAAGAAGGGACAAAATTATCTATCTATCTATCTATCTATCTATCTATCTATCTATCTATCTATCTATCTATCTATCTATCTATCTATCTATCTATCTATTTTTGCAAATAGCTGCAACTCCAATGTTTTGCTGTGTTTTTAGAAAGGTTCCTTTTTTTTATTATTTGTAATAATATGCTGCATTAGAGACCCCAATCATAATCAGGGCCAAACATTTAAAGAAGACAGACCTTTTTCTCCAAGCAGTTGGCAGTCTAAGAAGTTAGATTTACTGTTACTGTTTAACAGGGCTTTAAATAACCATAATTTTAAAACCCAATGAGTATGGCATGCCCCTTTTAAAACTTCTGTCATCTCTGAGATTGAGGAATGGCTAGGATAAGAAATACAAATTAATTAATAACTGCATACACATTAAGGGTGAGTGCCTCACCAGATGAGTAGCAGGATTAATTTCTAATGAAGATTCACTGATTTACACTGTAAGTACATTGACTCAGCATGGTTAATGGTCCATCTAGCCCAGTATTCTGACATAGCCAATGAGGGCCAGATGCTTCAGAGGGAATGAACAGGGCAGTTTTGAGTGATCCCCTGTTGTCCAGTCCCAGCTTCTGGCAGGTGGAGGTTTAGGAACATCCCCAGAATGAATTTGTGTCCCTGACCACCTTGGCTGAGGATTGTGGCTGTAGATCATTTGGTCCTCCCATGAAGGCAGGGGACTGGACTTGATCTCTCAAGGTCTCTTCCAGTTCTATGATTCTATGGTCTTGAAAGCTGCTTTGTGCATTGAGGCTAGAATTATTAAAGAAATCTACAATGTTAGTGTCTAAACACCCATTAATTTTTAAAAGGATTTACATGCCTAACTGGCTTAGACTTCTTTGCAAATCTCAACTCAAGTCTCCAATCTCTTCTCTATTACCACTGCATTATCATGTCCATTTCTTCCAGAATGTTTAGGGTTAGTGGGTGGTTTTTTTTAATCAGTTCTTCTCCTACATTTGCAGTAGCTTGGGGCTTTTTTCTTGCTTGAATTCTTTTTGTTCTTCATCTTTTATTTATTTATTATTCCTGAGAAGAGTATCTCAGAATATAGAATGACACATTGAGAACAGGAAAACCGATGAGTCGCTGGAGCCACAACTCCCCATCCTGTTTCAGAAATGGGAAAATATCCTCCTGAGAGTTCCTGTGTATGTTTCAGACAGCTTTTCCCTCACACCCCAAGGAAATGGATTCTTTATGTTGCACATTTGCATGTGCACTGAGATTAAACCTTTTGAAAATCCAAATGTAAAGTCAAAGCAGCCGGGAGTAAGGGGGGGGGCAGGAAGCACAGCTGGGGAAGATCGGGGGTTGCAAGGGTGGCCAGGAGGAAGGCAGGGGGCAGAAAGCAGAGCTGGCAGGGGGGAGGGAGGGAATGCAGCGGCGCTGGCCGGGGAGATCAGGAAGAGGAACAGGCCAGCGGGAAGCAGAGCTGGGGGGAAGGGGTCGGGGGCCGCGGGGCTGGCCAGGAGGGAGGGGGAGTGGGAAGCACAGCTGGCGGGGGGGAGGGAGTGCAGCGGCACTGGCCGGGAGGAAGGGGGGGCTGGGAGGAAGAGGGGGCGGGAAGCAGAGCTGGCAGGGGCGGGGAGAGGTGCAGCAGTGCCGGCTGCGGGAGATCAGGAAGAGGAACGGGCTGGCGGGAAGCAAAGCTGGGGGGAATAGAGGGGAGCTGGCTGGGAAAGATCAGGAGGGGAAGTAGGGGAGAACCGGCCGTCCAGAGGGGGGGGGGTGAGCAAATTGGCCAGCGGGGAGCGGGACTGACCTGGGCACTTGCTGCCTGTCCCGCACAGGCTCCCGGCGACACACAAGCAAGGAGGAGGCTTCCCCTTCTCCTCACACTCAACTGACTGAGGGCTCCCGGAGGCAATCGCGGCCCCGTCTCCCAGCTGGGACTCCCAGCCGCTGCCCCCGCCCACATCAGGATTCTGTCCGGTGCGCAGCTGGAAAAATCAGAAAATACCAGACATTGCACATGTCCGGTATTATCTGATTTTTTTTTACCGGACAGAGTGTGCACATACCAGACTGTCCAGTACAATAGTGGACACCTGGCAACCCTAGGTGCCCAGAATTGGACATAATACTCCAATTGAGGCCTAATCAGTGCAGAGTAGAGCAGAAAAATGACTTCTTGTGTCTTGCTCACAACACTCCTGTTAACTTAGCACTAACGAGGACACCACTAGTCTAGTGCTGATCAGGCAAAGATAGTGGAATGAGGATTGTGCTTCTACATCTGCTCATCCAAAGCCCAGTGAGTGTGACCTCTTGACTTCTCCGGGCTAACGGACGTTAGTTTGAATTAATTTTGATAGGCGCTACACTAGCGCTCCGCTCGTTTGAACTTAATTCGAACTAGCGGAGCGCTTAGTTCGAACTAGGTAAACCTCATTGTATGAGGACTAAGCCTAGTTCGAACTTACTAGTTCGAATTAAGGGGTGTGTAGCCCCTTAATTCGAACTAGTGGGAAGCTAGCCCTCCCCAGCTTTCCCTGGTGGCCACTCTGGCCAACACCAGGGAAACTCTATTGCCCCGCTCCCAGCCCCGGAGCCCTTAAAGGGCCACGGGCTGGCTACGGTGCCTGTGCCAGGTGCAAACCTGCCAGCACCCAGCCAGCAGACCCTGCACCTGGCACGGCTCAAGCCAGCCACCCGATGCCCCCCAGCCCTTCCCCTCTTCCCGGGACCAGGCTGGCGGCTCCCGGGAGCTTGCCCAGGACCGCAAGAGGTGGGCACCCGCCTGGTCCAGTGCAGACATCGTGGACCTCGTCCACGACCTCTGCATTAGGCACAGGAAAGCGGCCGTCTAGGGTAGGAGAGCTGCCAGCCTGGCCACCCAGGAGCAGGTTTGCATGAAAATCAAGTTGGTCCACTGAGACCCCCGACCCTGAGCCCTGAGCTTACAATGGCCGTCCTGGGTCAGACCAAAGGTCCATCTAGCCCAGTAGCCTGTCTGCCGACAGCAGCCAACCCTAGGAACTCTGGAGGGGATGGACCAAAGACAGTGACCAAGCCATTTGTCTCGTGCCATCCCTCTCCAGCTCTCCAGCATTCCACAGGGGGCAGGGACACCACTCCTACCCCCTGGCTAATACCACTCCATGGACTCAACCTCCATGAATTAATCTCACTTCTCTTTAAACTCTGTTCTAGTTCTAGCCTTCACAGCCTCCTGCAGCTAGGAGTTCCACAAGTTGACTATTTGCTTTGTGAAAAAGAACTTTCTGTTACTAGTTTGAAGCCTGCTATCCATTCCTTTCCTTTGGTGTCCCCTAGTTCTTCTATTATGGGAACTAATGAAGAGCTTTTCTGTATGCACCCTCTCCACCCCACTCCTGCTTTTAGAGACCTCTATCATATCCCCCCTCCATCTCCTCTTTTCTAAGCTGAAAAGTCCCAGTCTCTTTAGCCTCTCTTCATATGGGACCTGTTCCTAACCCCTCGTCATTGTAGTTGCCCTCTCCTCTCCCACCCTCTCTCTTCCCCTCTCCCACCTCCTTTTCCCAGTCTCCCCCCAGTTTTGTTCAATAAAGAGAGATTCTATTTTTGAACACAATTGTCCTTTATTTTGTACATCAGGAAGGGGGGCTAGGGAGGGGTAAGTGGAAGGAGGTGAGGGAGGAATGGGGTACGAGCCCCTGATCGGGAGGACTGGGCTGGCTCTGCGGGCTTCTGGGGGTGGAAGCTCTCCTGCAGCCCCCCAATTACCCCCTCTTCCGAGATGGCAGCCTGCGGCAAGTGCAGCCAGTCTGATGTCCGAGTGCTGTGATGTGCCCAGTGTGGGTACTCCGGGCAATCCAAACCAGGACTGCTTTGCAAGCGGGGCACCCCTGAGAACTGTCTGTCCGGGGTGGGTGTCGGGTCCCTTTAAGCACAGCCCTCGGCTAGCCTGAGACAGCAGCTCCACGCTCTAAGTCCTCATCTGATGCCCTGCCAGCACTGCTTCCAGCCATCCTTAACCCCGGTTCAGGGTCCACTCTGTGTGGACATGCTAGTTCGAATTAGCAAAACGCTAATTCGAACTAGTTTTTTAGTCTGGATGCGTTAGTTCGAATTAGCTTAGTTCGAATTAACTAATTTGAACTAAGTTAGTTCGAATTAGCGCTGTAGTGTAGACATACCCTGTTCTCTTTCCTGATGAGGATAAAAGAACAGTGATGTGAGGGGAAGGAAAGCCAGAGGAATTTGACAGTATCTCTGCATATGCACTGCTTTTGATGCTGTTTAATGGTGGGTTAGCTTTTTCACCATGACCAGACATTGAATTTATTTGAGTGCAGCAAGAAGATCCCTATATTTATAGCTTAGCAGGCTGAAGAGACTCTGGATTAAATCTTTTTCCTCAAAGCCATTTTCCATGTGTTTGATGGTAACTGCTAAAAATGTGAAGCATTACCACACAGTGCTACCTGAGATACCTGGAAGTACAACTACAGGTATCTTATTACAGGTATAACAGAAACCACTGTCATGACCATCAAGCAGAGGCCAGAGTGGTTGATATGTTCATGCAGTGAACCAAATTCTGTTCTATTACACTGGTGTTCACGTGCAGTTACGTTACTCTGAGTAAGCACAAGAATTTTTTCCTCATTCTGTCTCTTCAAGTGTTTGTCTACACTCTGCTGGGGCAATAAATGTAATTAATAAAGCAATCAGTGTGGGACAGTGCTGAGAGCTAATAGCTGTCTCAGCACTTGGGTCACTTGAGCTTTTATTAGTTCCCTCCCAGAGATGAAGACTTGATTGAGGAATGGATTGATCAACTATTTAGTCAGACTGGAAATGTTCAGGAGCTATTTGTCCAGTGGTCTGAGAGGGGCAGAAAGCACAGGCAGCAAGTGCAGAAGGGAGCAGACGAGCAGAGCGGAGGGAAAAGGTATGTGAGGAGGCTGAGATTTCCCTCAAGAAAGGGCTGGTGTCTGAACGGTGTTGGAGATGGAGATGCTACATGGGGTGCTGGTGGTGCTGGTAATATTAATAAATCCCACACAGGTATGGACAAAAAAGATGTAAAAGACTGTTTGTCAGAGATCATAGGACAGGAGTTGTGTGACACCTCTGAAATATGCCTGCATGTTTCACTGCAGAAATAAGTAGGTAAAGGAACAAATTCTTTTCTCAGTCACAACTAAGAATAACACATTCAGAACAAGCTGCTAAGAAAAAGGAAGGGAGGACACCCCAAAATTCATGGTTATTCCTCCAAAAGATGTATGAAACCAGCAACAGAAGTAAACTGCTTTTCACCACACTAGCTAACAAGAAGTTAGAAATGTAGCCTCCTTAAGAATTCCATTCCTGGATTCAACACCCAGACTCTAGACTTAATGAGTGGCTATTTAAAACCAATTTAATCAACCAAAGGGTTTGTCTGATCCCAAAGGACCAGTCACATACCCAAGTTAATATGTAACTCAGCTCTTATGCAATAATCTTGCTGTTGCCAATCCTTTAGCAATCTTCTAATGTCTAAACTCTTAGGCTGCGTCTAGACTGGTATGATTTTGCGGAAATACTTTTAACGGAAAAGTTTTTCCGTTAAAAGTATTTCTGCAAAAGCGAGTCTAGATTGGCACGGATGCTTTTCCGCAAGAAGTGCTTTTGCGCAAAAGCATCCATGGCCAGTCTAGAAGCGATTTTGCGCAAGAAAGCCCCGATCGCCATTTTAGCCATCGGGGCTTTTTTGTGCAAAACAGTTCTTCCCTGTCTACACTGGCCCTCTTGCGCAAGTATTCTTGCACAAGAGGGCTTTTTCCCAAGTGTGAGAGTGAAAGTATTTGCGCAAGAAGCACTGATTTTGTACATTACAAAGTCAGTGCTTTTGCGCAAATTCAAGCGGCCAGTGTAGACAGCTGGCAAGTTTTTGCACAAAAGCAGCCGTTTTGTGCAAAATCTTGCCAGTCTAGACGCACCCTTAGGGTGCGTCTAGACTACAGGGTTTTGCTGACAAAACTGGACTTTTGTTGACAAAACTATACCTGCATCTACATTACCGCTGAGTTCTGTCGACAGAACGCGGCAGTTATGTTGACGGCGGTAAACATCATTCTACGAGGAATAACGCCTTTTTTTGACAGTTATGTTGAAAAAGTTGCTATTGCAGCCACACTGTGCTTTTTCAAAAGAAAGCATCTAGACTCTCTGTTGAAAAAGCGGCTTGCTTTGTCGACAGAACTGGCTGTAGTCTCGATGCTCTTTTTCGACAGAGGCTTTGTCGACAGTATCTGTCGCCAAAGCCTCTGTCGGCAAAAGCCTGTAGTCTAGACGTACCCTTAGTTATCAAAAGAAGAAGGCAGCAAGAGTTAAAATTGGTAAAAGGAATCAAATACGTACAATAATTGCAAAGTTCTTGGATCAGGTCCTTGGTAAGAATGCTCCCATTAGTATAAGTCCAGAGGTCAAAGCAGGAAAGAGGCAAAATAGAGATGTTTCCAGGGCTCTTTATAGCTTGTGGCATGTGGAGGGAAAGCCATTGTTTGAAACAAAGCCCTCACCCGCCAATGGCATCTGCTGGGAAAGGGCACAAGGGGGGCAGTAGTTATATGCAGGGGTGGCCCATGACTATAGGTGGACTCGGCCGCCACCTAGGGTGCTGCTGCCCAGGGTGCCAGATGATGACATCATGGGGTGCCCGGGGCACCCGCTGATGACATCAGTCCATTGACTGGGGGCGCCGATCGCACGTTCTGCCTGGGGCGCCAGCTGCCACAGCCGGCCTCGGGCCACTTCTGGTCACACGAATGCCTCCCGCATGACTCTTCTTCATGCCATCCCTAGCATGGGGGAGGGCCCAAGTTGATGTGCATGGAGGGGACCTCTTCTGCCAGTTTCAGGCCTCTGTTAGTCCCTTGGACCACCCTTGGAGAATTGCTCAAAGTCAGGACAACTTACAGCCCTCGAGTGGAGACCTTTCCAAAATAGGCTGCAAACCAGTCACACTGAGTGCTTCAACTGCTAACCTGGGCAGCAGGAAGAGTCATGAGCAAAACCCCTCAGACATTCCAGCTTTCCCTGTGCCACAATCAGCCCCGGATCTTACACACGGGTGAAAGGTTATAAAACCTGATCTCACCAACTCTGAACAGATCCTCTTGGTCCCAAAGAACCAGCCACAGTTCCCGGTCAATTTACACTTTAGATCTTACCCACAAAAGCATGCTAGGCCATTCCTTTAGAATCTAAAATCTGAAAGTTTATAAAAGAAAGAAAAGGTTGAGAGTAATATTGTTAAGGAGAATACATTACATACATCAATCACCAAGTTCTTGATGCAGGCTCTCAGCAGAGATGTTACAAACTGCTAGCTTAGAAGTCTCTGGTGCACATCCTGTATTAGGACGGGTCAGCAATGCTTCCTGGCTTTCTGTCCCTAGCAAAGATGCATCTGGAATCAGTAGCAAGATTGAAGAAAAGATGGAGACCACCCTCATGGCAGTTTTATATTCCTGGTGCCTCCCAAACTTGGAGCTGGTCACATGATCAAGTGACCTATCTGTGTTTCCCATGCAAGCAGCCATGAGGCACTGGCTAGTCTGCAGGCTTCCAGACGCATTCCTCAGGTGTGTATTGGCCACTCTGAGAACCATTGTCCATGAAGCAATGCTCGTTAGCACAGCTATTCACTGAACAATCCTTCCTCACAATAAGTAGTCCAGGCCCATTGCTCCCTCCCAGACAGAGAACATTTACAGAGCCCATATTCATAACTTCACATACAAACATCATACAAGTACATGAGTAGCATGCATTGAATCAGTAGAGCATAAGCTTTCATTTGACACCTCACACGGCCCATTTTGTACAGAATTTGGGGCAAACACCACCTGTGGGTGCAACAGTGATATATCTGCTCACTTTTAAATCCAATAATGTGACACACGGTGCCTCAGCTCACCCCAGTTTGTGGAAAAATACAGGTAATAAGATGGAGTTTATGGTCATGTGATCTGGTGACATGATTTAGTCATATATCCCTGCATGCTTTGCTGAGTCACTGTAGGGACCATTACCCATATTCTAGGTAGAATGTCCATAGGAAAGTCCTCTAGGTAGGAATAAGCCTCTTCTATGGTCCTTTGTGAGTTAAGTGTTCTTTGGACTGTTTAACTAGAATAGTCCCATCACCATGAACCGTCTTTTTACTTGAACCTTGTGGGTGTTACTACAGGAGCAGCACATTTGAAATACAGCTACTTAGTCAATGTTTATAACTTCAGATACAGAAATAATGCATGCTTAGGAATAGAATAATCATATCAAGCAAATCTAACTTTTTCATAAGCACTTTGCATGACACACTTTCTACAAGATTTGTGATTATATAACAGCGATTATATATAGCAACAATGATCTACATGGTCATATTTTAATCATAATTTCACACCCACATTTTCTACCTCCAGTTCTGCTCAGCTGTAGTGGTATAGTAATAGTAACAGAACTATAATGGCTGCCAATGCCTTGTTTAGAGTTGTACTCCACCACTGTTATCACCAGTGGGTAACTGGTGGAGGCAAAATTAGGAAATCTTATGGAAGGTTTGTATGCCTCTAGGAATGCCAGAGCTGAGTGAATACTGAAACACAGAGTTTATGAAAACTCCATGAAATTATCAATAGTTGTTCAGGTCAGCAGCATTCATGCCCTTTGTTATTTGCTATCCAAAAACATTTCAGAAAATGAGTTTAAGTTGATTCAAGTACAGTGGGAAGAACTTGAAACATAAACCTTGTATCAGAGGCCTGGTATGAGGCAGGACCTGCTCATAGAATCTGACAAAAACAGGGCAGATAGTGAAGAAATACATATTCCTAACATAAAAAGCATAGCGGTCTCCTGCAAACACATCCCAATATCAAGTGGTACCAAAGCATCCCAATAACAAGGATGGCACAAAAATATTCCCCAAGGACAATAGGAACACACTGAGCCTCCTAAACAATAGCATCAGGATGACAGTAAGTAACTTGTTTATATCAGGGTATAAAGCTATATCCCAGAGGGAGAATCTTGGGTCAGTGGAAAGTTAATTGTCACAGGCACACATGTCTTAGTATCCTCGTAGAGTCTGCCAGGTACTATTGCTGTGCTTTATCAACAATAAACCTGACTGGATGCCTTTGTTCCTTAACGGATCTTATGGTCATTGTGTGGTTTACTTGAGGTCTGCTGTGCCAACTATCTGCACAGAGCTGGGGCAGCATACAGGAAAAACATTCATATTCAGCCAAAGATCTGACCACATAAGGAAGTAAATGTCCTTTTGCAGAAGCCCTTCATTTGCATGCAGACAAAAAGTATTCATATACAAAAAAAAGTCACTATTCTCTTATTTTAAAAGTGTTGGTCATCCAGCCAGGAGAAGGTAGCAATAGCATGGGACTTAGGTGACCAGTCACATACCAGGAATACAATCTAATCCAAAATCCACCAAAATGTATGAGAGGTGGGATCATATGTACTGTTCAGCAAATACTTGCAATGATAATCAATTAGTTCATAGAAATCTGGATGGGTTTGCAACAATTAGATAGAAAAATGGACTACATTCACTGATTGATTCATTGGCAATGGGCAATTTGACCAAGTGTGAGTTATACAAAGAAGGAGAACTAGTGTGTGCTTCAGTGAGGTTCCAGAGGAGACTGAGGTGGAGCTGGCCAGGGGGAGCTCAGGAGGAGGGGAGAACTGGCCTCCGGAAGCAGGGCTGGTGGGAGGTGCAGGGGGGCTGGCCAGGGAAGATCTGGAGCAGGAACTGGCCAGCGGGACGCAGAGCTGGCAGTGTGGGGGGGAGAGGGACTGGCCAGGGAAGATCCAGAGCAGAAACCGGCCAGCAGGATGCAGAGCTGTTGGAGGGAGCGAATCAACCAGTGGGGAGCAGGACTGACCCAGGCTGTGCAGATCTCAGGGCGCTCCCGTCTCACATAAGTCAGTCCGGTCAAGCGCTTGACCAGCGCGCAGGAGCATGGACCGGGCTGCCCCTCGTCCTCCTCACATGCAACCAGGGATCCCAGCACCGATAGCGCCCCACCTCTCAGTCACTTCTCCCACCCCCGCCAGGCTTCTGTCCTGCACCCGCCGGAAAACCAGGAAATACCAGACATTGCGCATGTCCTGTATTTTCTGGATTTTTTTACCAGACAGAGGGCCCAAAAGCCGAACTGTCCGGTAGAAAAATGGACACCTGGCAACCCTACAAACTGACCTTCCTGTTTGCAGACCTCAAAATGTTTCCTAGCCAGATAACCTGTCTGCCTGGCCATGTGCTTCAAGAGCAACTCAGCCAAAGAGAGGGGCCTGTTATTCTTGGCTGCCTGTTATTCCAACGAACAGCTCCTATTGGCTGGATCTCCCAGAAACCAGCCAATGAGAATGTGCTAGGGGTGTGATGGCTCCTGAAACGTCCCCCCTCCCCTCCAGTTTCAAAATCAATGGAGCCCTGCAGCCGCATGGTGGGTGGGCCTGTGGGGTGAGCTAGGGACCTACCTGGGGCTCCCCCCTGTTTCTGCGGGCCAGATCTGGTGGCTTGGTGGGCTGGATTCAGCCTTCGGGATGTATTTTTCCCACGTCTGCTCTATCAAGACTGGCTTCCCTTAGGGGGCCCTCTGGGGTCAAAGAAAAGGCCCTTGAGCACAGCCTGACAATGCCTGTAGGGTGGGCCACCGCCTGGTTCCCCTTTTCTTCCATGCAAAGCACTAGGAAAGGCTAAATGAGCTGGCATCTGCGTTGGATGGGCACAGCGGCCCTGTCTGTGTGTGCGTGGTGGCTGCCATTGTTGCACTAGCTGCTGTGTTTCAATTCTCCACACAAGGTGCTTAAGGTTCCAGGCTGGTATTTGGGACACCCGGCTATTCCACCACCTCCCTGTGTGACATTGGATGAGTCCCTCAGGGCCAAGCAGCCTCCCCAACATGTGCAGGAACCAAAACCCAAGTAGGGTCAACTCAGGCTGAGGTCGGGGCAGTGACATGGAGACATCTGGATCCCCTGGGAAGCTGGACCCAGGCCAACAAACCAGGTTTTCCCAGAGCCAAAGGCAAGGCCCTGCCCCATCCGAGAGCAGGAAGGCCCCACCCCCGGAGCGGAGCGCTGTCGCCGGCAGGCAGGGACTTTGAGAACAATTTTGGGGACATGCAGGACAAGACACTCAATGGGCACCCACAGAGCGCTGCTGTGGGGAATGCGGCTCTAGGAGTCACTAGGCACATTGGCAGAGGGGTGAGCAGGGCTGGGAGGTGACACAGCATCTGAGAGATGGAGATTGGAGGCCGCGGCTGCCTCCGGGGCCACATGGAAACAGATGTTGGGGTATGTCTACACTACAGCGCTAATTCGAACTAACTTATTTCGAATTAGTTAATTCGAAATAAGCTAATTCGAAATAACGCATCTAGACCCCAAAACTAATTCAAATTGGTGTTTTGCTAATTTGAAATAGCATGTCCACACTGAGTGGACCTTGAACCGAAGTTAAGGCTGGCCGGAAGCAGTGCCAGCAGGGCATCAGGTTAGGAGCTGCTGCCTGAGGCTAACTGAGCTCCGTGCTTAAAGGGACCCTGCCCTCACCCCGGACAAACAGTTCTCAGGGTTCCCCACCTGCTTGTCTACCTTGATGAGGGACAGCAAAGCAGTCCTGTCTCGGAGTGCCCTGAGTGCCCACACTCGGCACATCACAGCACTCGGCCATCAGCCCAGATGCACTTGCCGCAGGCTGTCATCCGGGGGGGTCCATTGGGAGGCTGTCAGGATCCAGGAGGCCCTGCAGGAGAGCTTCCACCCCGAAGAGCCCGCAGAGCCAACCCAGTCCTCCCTATCAGGGGCTTGTGCCCCATTCCTCCCTCACCTCCTTCCACTTACCCCTTCCTAGTCCCTCTTCCTGATGTAAAAAATAAAGGACACGTGTTCAAAAATAGAAACTCTCTTTATTTAACAAAACTAGGGGGAGGGGGATTAACCTCTGGGGAGACTGGGAAAAGGAGGTGGGAGAGGGGAAGAGAGAGGGTGGGAATGGGGAGAGGGAAACCTGGGAGGAGGGAGCTGGAAGGGGAAAGCCAGGGGAAGAAAGAGGAGGGGAAATATAAAATTATGGTACGCCTACATCTTGAATACTGTGTACAGATGTGGTCTCCTCACCTCAAAAAAGATATTTTGGCCTTGGAAAGGGTTCAGAAAAGGGCAATTAAAATGATTAGGGGTTTGGAATAGGTCCCATATGAAGAGAGGCTAAAGCAACTGGGACTTATCAGTTTGGAAAAGAGGTGACTGAGGGGGGATATGAGGGTATGTCTACACTACCCCACTAGTTCAAACTAGCGGGGTAATGTAGGCATACCGCACTTGCAAATGAAGCCCGGGATTTGAATTTCCCGGGCTTCATTTGCATAAGCGGGGAGCCGCCATTTTTAAAACCCCGCTGGTTCGAACCCCGTGTAGCGGCTACACGGGGCTCGAACTAGGTAGTTCGGACTAGGATTCCTATTCCAAACTACCGGTACACCTAGCCGCGCTGCACGGGGTTCGAACCAGCGGGGTTTTAAAAATGGCGGCTCCCCGCTTATGCAAATGAAGCCCGGGAAATTCAAATCCCGGGCTTCATTTGCAAGTTACATTACCCTCCTAGTTCGAACTAGGAGGGTAATGTAGACATACCCTGATAGAGGAATATAAAATCATGATTGGTGTGGAGAGGGTGAATAAAGAAAAGTTCTTCATTAGTTCCCATATTATAAGGACTAGAGGACACCAAATGAAAATAATGGGTAGCAGGTTTAAAACTAATAAAAGAAAGTTGTTCTTCACACAGCACATAGTCAACTTGTGGCACTCCTTGCCACAGGAGGCTGTGAAGGCTAGAACTATAACAGAGTTTAAAGAGAAGTTAGATACATTCATGGAGGTTGGGTCCATGGACTGCCATTAGCCAGGGGGTAGGAATGGTGTCCCTGGCCTCTGTTTGTGGAAGGCTGGAGATGGCTGGCACGAGACAAATGGCTTGGTCATTGTCTTCGGTCCACCCCCTCCAGGGTACCTGGTGTTGGCCGCTGTCGGCAGACAGGCTACTGGGCTAGATGGACCTTTGGTCTGACCCAGAACAGCCGTTCTTATGTTCTAAGCTCAGGGCTCAGGGTCGGGGGTCTCAGTGGACCAACTTGATTTACATGCAAACCTGCTCCTGGGTCCGTATGTGGCCTCTGGTGGCCGGGCTGGCAGCCATGTGGCTGTAGATGGCTGCATTTCTGTGCCTCGTATGGAGATCGTGGATGCTGGAGGCCTCTCCCCAAACCTCGATGAGGTCCATGATCTCCACACTAGACCAGGTGGGCGCCCACCTCTTGCAACCCTGTGCAGGCACCTATGAGCTGCCAGCCTTGTCCTGGGAAGAGGCAGAGGGCTGGGTGGCAGTGGGTGGCTGGCTCATCCTGTGCCAGGTGCAGGGTCTGCTGGATGGGTGCTGGCAGGCTTGCAACTGGCACGGGCACCGTGGGCACATCGTGCCCCTTTAACGGCTCCGGGGCCAGGAGGGGGGCAGAAGAGTTTCCCTGGTTTGGCCCAGAGTGTCCACCAGGGCAACCTGGGAAGGGCTAGCCCCCAACTAGTTCGAATTAAGTGGCTATACAGCCCTTAATTTGAACTACTTAATTCTAACTAGGTGTTACTCCTCGTAGAATTAGGTTTTCCTAGTTCGAATTAAGCGCTCCGCTAGTTCAAATTAAATTCGAAATAGCGGTTTGCATGTGTAGCCCCTATTAAAGTTAATTCGAACTAACGACTGTTCAGTGTAACACTGTAGCAAAAACAAGCAAACAGGATTCTGGGCTGCATTAACAGGAGTGTTGTGAGCAAGTCTCGAGAAGTGCTTCTTCCGCTCTACTCTGCACTGATTAGTCTTCAGTTGGAGTCTCACTGCTGATTAGGCCTCTGTTGGATTATTGTCTCCTGTTCTGGGCACCACATTTCAGGAGTGTGATCTATTTCCAGACAAAGTTATGGAAATAATGAACAGCTATTTGAGTCCCTTTTTTTTTTTTTTTTGTAAAGAGGCATTTCTGGAGTCAAATGTCAGTAAAAACCCTCTTTCAGAAGCTCCCTTCTTCCTAAAACTGGGTTCCAGGGAGGAGGAGGCAAATTGTTCTCCTTGGCCTCCGAGGAGAGGACAAGAAGCAATGGGTTTAAACTGCAGCAAGGGAGGTTTAGGCTGGACATTAGGAAAAAGTTCCTATGAGGGGGGTTAAACACGGGAGATATTTCCGAGCAGACACCTATCAGGGATGGTCTAACGGTGCTGGGTCCTGCCGGAAGGGCAGCGGGCTGGACCCAATGATCTCTGATGACTGGTGCCCATTAGTGGTGATTGGGCTGTGTCTGGGTAGAGGGCCCTGGGCTCTGACTGTCCGTGTGTCCTAAGGGGGTGGTTGGGGACAGGACATCAGCCTGACTGTGGGGGAAAGAGGCAATGACATCACAAGGGCCTGGGGGGGGGAGGGGGCTAGGGAAGGGCTGAGCTCATGGAGATCCCCTGACATCAGCTGCAAGGCAGGGCAGCCTCAAAGTCACCCCTCTCCCCCCTCCGCCCTTTCTGGCTGTGTGGGGGTTAGGTGGGGCTGGAATTGTTCTGAGTCTGACCCCTCTGGGGGTGACCTGGGCCAGCCCTTGGCACGTCCGCTGAGACCTCTTGCCCGCCCCCCCTCTCCCAATCTCGCTGCTGATTGGCTGAGCAGGGGGCCACGGACAGGGAGGAGGTTTCCCAGATTCCCAGGTGTGACCCCCCCCCCGCCCTTCCTTTGCAGGCTCTGCATGGATGGGGTTGGGCCTCCAGCTGGCCCTGCGGGGCACCCTCGGGCACAGCCCCACATGGGCGCCAGGAGAGCTGGTAGGTGAGCACGGGTGGGGCGGGAGGGCAGTTTTCCATTAGCGCTGGGGGCGGGGGCGGGGGCGGGGGAAGGGGAGACTAGGGATCGTTGGCAGGGCCAGCAGGGCAGGGCTGTGTTGGGCCTTTCCTCCATCAGGGACAGGGGAAAGAGATGGAAGTTGATGTCAGGTCCCCTGGCTGGCCTTGGGATAGGGACCCTCAAATCCCACACACCCAGGTGGGGAAGAGGGCTCATTGGCACAGCCTGGGCACTAGTCTATTGACCCTGCCCCACCTCTCTCCCCCACAGCGCGTCAGCTCCTGCATTGCCCAGGGTGTCCTAGGGGCGAGCCAAGGCCCCAGGAGCAGCAGAGCCCGGTTGTAACCCTCCCCCCCCCGCGTTGGAGGTGAGTGACCTCTGAGCCGGCCCCTGACCCCGGGGTGGCAGGCGGCTCCCACAGGCCACAGGGCCGGCAGCGGCAGGGCTGGGGGCTGGCAGCGACCCCTGGGGAGGGCAGAGTCAGAGCTGGGCCTGAGCAGGGTGGCCAGGTGTCCGGTTTGGAACTGGACAGGCCAGGATTTGAGCTCTCTGTGTGGGAAAGAAATGGAGACAATAGAAATGAGACAATGGAAACAGCCGGGATTTCCCGAGGATGATGGAATGTCGGTTGGGATGGAAGGTCCAGTGTGTCCCATATTTTTGTTGAAACCATCTGGCAACCCCAGACCTGAGCCAGACTGGGACCCAGTTCATCTTCTCCTGGCTCAGGGGAGACCCTGGGACGTGAAGGGCCCATGTTGCAGCCAGGCTCCTTCCCACCCTGGGTCCCTCCTTGTCCCCCTGGAGCATCTGGGGGCGCAAGTCCCCATGGAGGGCCCTGCCCACCGCCTTTTGCCCCAGTAGCTGGGGGTCTCGTTATCTCCTCTCCCCAGTGGCTTCAGCAGAGGGAGCTGGGGAGGGAGGCGCCTGGCCCAGGGGGATTGGGAGCTGGCTGCAGGACACCGATGGGGTCCGGTCTCCTCCCTTCCATCCTAGCTCAGCACAGCCCCCCACTAGGGAGCTTGGGGCCCAGCTGGGACTGTCCCTCAGGGGCCCAGCCGAGGACACCAGCCGGCCAGGGAGGGGCCTGACTCCTCTGCCCACTGCTGCTGTGCCAGAGGTAAGGGACCCCGCTGGGCACCGGGCCCCCGAGCACTAACACTGACAGATGCCAGGCCAGGGGCCCTGCTGAAATATCGCCCCCGCAGCCTGCCCTCTCCTCCCCCCCAGGGAATGGGAGCCCTGGCGCCTTGCACCAGAGCCTCTGAGACCGGCCCCACAGGAGGGTGAGTCTGTCTCTCTCCCCTCCCCTGTGCTCCATGTAGGACCAGCCCCTCCCCAGGCACCAAGGCGCCAGCTCTTTGTGGGGCCAGGGAGGCAGCCCGCTGGGAACCCGGCCCCAGCCAGGGCCCTTGGGCAGCCGGACACTGCAGGGGAATAGCTGGTGCGGGGGGAGGGATGGGAGCGGGTGGTGTCAGCAGCTCCTGCGCTGATAGGCCGGGAGGGGTCTGGCCCTGAGGGGCACTAGAGAGGCGCTGCGCCCATGCCAGGGCCCAGCTCCCACTGCCCCCCGGGTTCCCAGGCCCCGTGTCTGACAGGCCCTTGCTCTCTTGGGACAGGAGGAGCCTGGCCACGGGGACGTGCCAGCTCCCCCCATCTGACCCTGGCCCCAGGTGCCCCAGCTCGGCAGGGGCTGCCCCAGGCAGCTGGGGAGGGAGCTGTCAGCGGGATCAGCGGGATCAGCGCGTCGGTCGGAGCTTTTCCTGCTCACGCTGGGACTGCAGCCGCAGCCACGGTCGGGCACCAGAGGAGAGGGAGGGGCTGCCCCCCACGGGGGATGGAATTGCCCACCCATCCCCTGTCCCTGGACAGGGACCTGCACAGCATCGTAAGTCAAGGCCAGCTTACGGACTAGAGCCATTAGGCTGCACTGCCCTGACTAAAGGGGCAAAAAATTGTCACTGGCCTTTGGGGCGCACTGCCCTGAGAAAAGGGGCTAGGTACTGACTGGTCATTGGGCCACACTGCCCTGGGAGAAGGGGCTAGGTACTGACTGGCCATTGGGCCACACTGCCCTGAGAAAAGGGGCTAGGTACTGACTGGCCATTGGGCCACACTGCCTTGAGAGAAGGGGCTGGATATGGACTCCACCCTCTAGGCTGCCCTGCCCTACGCCAGGCTCTGCAAGAGGGAAGCTGGGAGCCCGCAGGATTTGTGGTGGGAGAAGCTGCCGCCCCCTTGGCACCAGCGGACCCAGCGGACCCTGCCGCCCCCGGTTGGACCCAGCGGCCCGACGGTGACGATTCCAGCCCTGGCACTGGGCGTGTCACAGCACAGACTGAAGGCTGAAGAACCGGCCCAGCAACCAGGGCCAGGCGAGGTCACACACGGGACCAGGGCAGCAGAGGAGGAAACTGGCCAGCCAGGGCAGAGAGGCCAGACGGGAGCTGCACCTCGGGGACCTGCTAAAGTCTGGAGCAGACCAAGGGGCCTCCCCATCGCGCCACTTCCCCCAGAAAGCTCAGGCTGCCGGTGCCTTCAACCAGGGTGCCTGGTGGAGAAGCCACAGAAAACATGGCGCCTCGCAGCCCTGCCCTGGGCGCTTGTGGCCTGGCCAGGCCATTCCCAGGGAGACTCCCATCCAGTGCAGATCCCTATGGCAGGGGTGGGGAATCTCAGGCACGGAGGCCAGATGCAGCCCCAGCTTGTGAGGATCCGGCCCCTGAAGCTTGGGGCTCCCCCCTGCATTGGGGGCCCATGCTAGGGAGGGGAGGAGGAGGGGGCTGTTTCTCTCTTGTGTGCAGCCCCCCATGGATTTCTCTGTGGGTCAGTAGCCCCGACCCAACAAAGGTTCCCCACCCCTGCTCTGTGGGGGCAAAGGTCCCTGGGAACCAGACTAGGGCCCCACCCATTTCACAGCCAGGAGACATGCAATGTGGGGCAGGGGAGGGGGGAATCTGAGCTCCCTATGTGGCGAGGGACCTGGGGTACCAGCTGCTCTCCTCACCTGGCCGGGATGAGACAGGAGTTGTCCTGCCCCAACACGGGCACTCTTGGAGAGGGCAGATCAGAGCCACTCTGAGGGGCAGAGAGTAATGAGGGTGAAACGGCTCTAGGCCTGCCCCACAGGCTGCTGGGAAGTGAAATTGGCACTCTTGAGACATCCCCCACCCCCACTGCACACAATCCTAGTTTGGGCCAGGACCCGCCTGGTCAGAGAGCTGGGAAATTTCCCACGGAAACACCCTGGAGTGTGCCAGGGAGCAGCGTGGAAACGCCCTGGCTGTGAAATGGGCGAGGTTGCAGGAGGACGCCATGGGGCCCTAGTTCCGGCATATTCCCTGGAAGTTGTGGGAAAGGGTCTGCCAGAAACTCCTGGCACTGTTGGTTCTCAGGGTCATTGAGGAATCCCCTAGTGCAGCCTTTCTCCAGTTGGGGCTCCCAACCTGAAAGGGGGTCACAGGGCCAGGGTAGGGGGCTCACGAGCAGGATCACTGGCCTCCTGGATTTTTCCAGCCAGGACCTCATCTTTGGGCTTCAAATCTTCCTCTGGGCAGATGTTTGGAAATATTAAAAACTGTCAGATTTCTCGTGGCTTTCCCCGCTGAGTGGCTGGAGAGCAGCAGCCACCGTCTGGGCCTCCTTTGCAGATGACAGTGCTACCGCCAGCAGCAGCAAAGGGGGAAGGAAGTCAGGGTACTGGCGGTGGGGCTACCTTTCGATCTGGTGGCAGCAGAGCGGTGGCCGCTGGCAGGTCACCCAGCTCAGAAGTCAGCGCCACACCCAGCCGCAGCCCAGAGGGAAGGGGGCATGATACGGTCTTGCCTCCTTCCCTTCTGCACTGCTGCAGGGTGTGGGGCTGCCTTCAGCACTGAGTGGCCGGAGAGCAGTGGCTGCTGGCCAGGGGCCCAGCTCAGATGACTGCATCCCTGCCAGCAGCAGCACAGAAGGAGGGTGGCTCCCTGTGGTGTTATCACTCCTACTTCTGCGCCACTGCTGGCAGTGGCCCTGTCTTCTGAGCTAGGTGCCCCAAGAGCAGCCACGACTCTCTGGCCACCCTGCTTGGCAGTCAGTGCTGCTCCCAACAGTGGTGCAGCAGGAAGTGCAGTAGGGGGCAGGATTGCAGCACTTCCTTCTGCACCACGGCGGGAGTCAGCCCTGCCTCCCACATTGGGGCTGTATCTAGACTGGCAAGTTTTTCCGCAAAATCATCTGCTTTTGCGGAAAAACTTGCCAGCTGTCTACACTTGAATTTCCACAAGAACACTCACAATCTCATGTAAGATCGTCAGTGTTCTTGCGGAAATACTGTGCTGCTCCCGTTCAGGCAAAAGCCAGAAATCCAGGAAATACTGGACAGTGCACTTGTCCGGTATTTTCTAGATGTTTTTACCAGACAGAGGGCCCAAAAACTGGATCATCCGGTAGAATACCGGACACCTAGCAACCCTACCTGCCACACCCCCAACCCCAGGCCAATTGTGAGCCGGGGGCAGGGAAGCATGCAAAGTCTCCCCCCCCCCCACAGGGAGTGCGCAGCACCAGAGGGAACTGCTAGCTTTTCAAAACGGTTGACTGTTCCCTCTAGGCATCATGCATCCCAGCAGGGTGGGGGTGGGAGACTTCATGCATTTCCCTACCCCCAGGCCAATTGGGATCTGGGGGCAGAGGAGTGCACAAAGTCTCCTCCCCCACCAGGAGTGCACGGCACCAGAGGGAACCACCAGCTGTTCAAAATGGCTGGCAGTTCCCTTGAGGTGTTGTGTCCCCTTGGCAAGGGTGGGGGGAGAGAGACCTCCCGTGCTCCCACGTCCCATGGGGGAGTGTGCAAAATCTCCTCCCTTGCACTTAAAGCTGAAAGGGAACCACACCTTCCGGCTGAGGCCCCACCCCTTCTGCCTAAGGCCCCATCCCTTCCAGGACCAGCCCATGAGCACTACCATCATTGATGAAGTGGCCCCCCTACAAAAATTATTACCCACCCTTGATATAGTGGGTAATATGACATAAAGGCGGGTGGCGAGGAGTCCTGTGGCACCTTATAGATGAACCGAAGTGTTGGAGCATAAGCTTTCGTAGGCAAAGACCCACTTCGTCAGATACATGTAGATGAAGTGGGTCTTTGCCCACGAAAGCTTATGCTCCAACACTTTGGTTAGTCTATAAGGTGCCACAGGACTCCTCATCGCTTTTGCAGATCCAGACTAACACGGCTACCTCTCTGATACTGAAAGGCGGGTGAAAGACCCTTCTTTTTATAACTTCCAGGTCCCTTTGCCAGGCTCTTATTGGCAGCCCATCCATTTTCTATAGACATAAAGTCTTAGAGGGGTAGCTGTGTTAGTCTGTAACTTTAAAAACAATTGGTAGTTCTGTGGCTCTTCAGAGACTAACAAAAAGGTATTTTTGTTAGTCTCTATGATACTATATATTTTTGTTAGTCTCTAAGGTGCCACAGGACTACTCATTGTTTCTATAGAAACAAGAATGCTATAAATACAAGACTGGTTGCAAACTGTTTTCCAGCATGATGGGTTTACAGCAAAATTGGGTATGATTCTAACTTTGTGATTAATGAAAATTTTAAATGAATGAAAAGATAATGTATTAGTATTTAAAGTATTATATTATAAATTGTTTTGCTATAATGTGACACTGTGGTTATTAATGCAAATAAAAATTTTGATCATGTGAATCTGTAAGATAATTTTATTATTAATACTTTTTGTTCAGTTTTGGAGACTGTAGAACCAATAAGTGCCTGATTAGCCTTTATGTAAACACTGACAGGAGTTAGTCCTATTGCTTAATGCAGTACAGGAAAGTGCTTAGATCAGTGGTTCCCATCACACCCCCTTTTTGATTTTTGAAAAACCCTCCCGCCCCGCCCCCCCATAACCGCAAAACTTGTTGAGCAAAAAAAAAAAAAGGAACTGACCGGAGCAGCAAAGTTTGATTTGCGGGGGGATTGGGTCTCCTTGCGCCCCCGCCCCCGGAATTTCTTCATGCTCCCCCAAGGGGGCATGCCCCCCCAGTTTGGGAACCCATGGTTTAGATTCTCCCGTGAGGGTTGTACAACATCCTATGCAAAAAGTATGAACTCCACTACCATCAATGTCCCATTGATGTAAAAGTACACTGACATCGGTGAAATTATTTCTGATTTAGTTCATGATACAGAGCTCACACCTGTAACAATCTAACACATTCACTTAATTCTTCAGGACTACATGCTATAGGTTCTATCTTAAATCACACAATCATGACATTATCAAGGCAGAAAGAAAGCTATATTATGTTTGCATTTGTAATTTTTCTTTTAACTTCTGCTATTGAGCTGTTTGCAGTGCAAAATAAAATGGAGGTGTAATTACAACTTTATCCCCTGCACTAGAAGTTTTCAATAGTGTTATAAAACCTTGGGCATTTAAAAGATCATTGTTTCCAATCTTGGTTTAAATGTCCTATGAAGATTTCTGATGGGATAGGGTGCAATTCTTCCACAGTACACAAGAAAGGGGGAGTCAGTCATTCCCACTTGACCCCAGGACTCAATCTGCTGATATCTCCACTGAAGAACTGAAATTCTATTTTCTTTTCCTTTCATAGCAGTGAGAGGTTAATTATCTCTAAGGAGACACATCTTCTAAGGAAGAAGACAAAAATAAAGTGCAATAATATGATATCCTGTGAGTCAAATGTTTCCAGATTAAACAAAACTATTTAAAGAGATATTGTACTGTTTTACAAGTTAGAATTGGATGTGATAATCAGGTCATCAGAAAAGAATACTCAGTGTATAAAATGTAGCATAAAGTCAGCACAGATCAGCTATCTTAAGAAACAGAGTCACAGAATTCTAATGGTATGTTACACTGCAATAAAAAGCCCATGGCAATGACTCTTAGAATCCAGGTGAGCTGATTCAGGCTTTGGCTTTGTGGCTAAAAACAGCGATGCAGAAGTTTGATCTTTTACTCTACCCCTCTCCCAAGCCTCATCCCACCTTGCTCCATCCCATCTTGCCCCCTTGCCTGCTCCCCAAGCAATGCAATCCAGGGGATTACAGGGCCCTGCACAGTGGTAGCAGCAGGGGTCACCTCCTCCGCACTCACCACATGGGCAGCGGCCTGCTGTTCCTTACTTCTCCATGGGCAAATCTAACTGCTCAATAAAATGTCGGCCTCCTTTTCTTCCTCAGCCCCTGGGAAATCCCTAGTCTATGTGTGAGACCATGTGGCCTAGAAGAGTAAACTTAGGCTGTGATGGGTTCGGTCACAGAGACCCCTTTGAGACTGTCACCTGATATGCCAATCAGACTACCGAGCCTGCCTACCTGCTTTCTGGGCTGCCCCACCACCCTGTCCTGCTGAGCCAGAAACTCTGACCTCGCCAGCAATGGTACAGGGTTGTGGTCACAGCCCACAGCAGAGCAACATAGATACTGAGATCCACTCCACTCTGGGAAGGATAGTCGAATAGACTTGACGCAGCACCACAGTGCTCAGCCCCAATGGGACCAAAGCCCCAGATAAATCCATCTCACTATAAATAAGAGTTATACTATAAATAAGATTTATACTGAGTGAGCTCACAATTTGTCCTCTCCTTTTATCAATGAAAGGGAGATGCACAGCTGTTGTTCCCACAGGTAACAATTATTTATTAATGTAAATATTAAGTATAAAAAGTAGGATTTAAATGGTCGCAAATAATAGCAGACTGATCAAAGTAAGTTACTAAGAAAATAAATTTTTAAAAAAGCCAAATACTTCAAGCTTAATACTTCAAGAAACTTGTTTCATGCAATTTCTTATCCTAGCAGTAGTTCTAATCCCTTTTCTCACAAGCTGGTTGCCTCTTAGCTGGTTGCCTCCTTCCCCCGTTCAGTTTTAGATGTTTCCGGAAGTCATTTTAGGTGCTAACCATAGGTGTCTTGGTGACTGGCAGCAGCCCCTATTGTTTGCTTTCATGCCTTTATATAGATTCTTTATGTTCCAACATATTTTTCTCACCTTAAGTGGAAAAGTACAGCATCCTAAATGGGTTCCAGCTTCAGGTGGTCTGGCCACATGTTTTGGTAGGACCATCCCTAGACCAGTTTTATAGGAGAAGCATGACTATTCACAGATCATTATCCCAAATGCTGGGCTATTACATTCCTTCAGTACCACTAATGGTCCTCACTTAGCAGGTCTAGCTTAGTAAGCTGATATATACTTCATATTTTTAACTTCAGCTACAGAAACTACACTTGATCTTAGCCTTGAACAGGCTATGCCCACAAATAAATTAGATACATTGAGTAGATTACAAACTTTCTAATGATAGGTTACATCCAATATTTTGCACAAAGCATATTCAAATTAAGCATATTCCTATTTATAAGCATAATTCCATAAAGAATATGGGGATGCAATGTCACATAGGAATTTATCCTTCTTTTTTTACAGCTGCTTTGAAATACCCAGGAGGCTCAAACGTTCAACAGTCAGGGTATATCTAAACTACAGGCTTTTGTTGACAAAGAGAGTTTAGACTACATCCAGTTCTGTCAACAAAGCAAGCCGCTTTGTCGACATGAGAGTGTAGACGCAAAGGACAGTGTAGATGCAATAACACCTTCTGTCAACAGAACTCTGTCGACAAAAGACATTATTCCTCATAGAATGATATTTACCGCCTTCGACAAAACTGCCGAGTTCTGTTGATGTTATGTCGACAGAACTCGGCGGTAGTGTAGACACAGGTATAGTTTTGTCAACAAAAGTCCACTTTTGTCAACAAAACCCTATAGTCTAGACACACCCTCAGATGAAGGTGTACGCTTTATCCCTCACAATAACTTTAGTGATTTTCTGGTATTAACTCCAGCATGACATCTTTTGCTTTCTAAGGCAAGTTTCATCTTGGGGGGGTCATACATCAATGACTCCCAATGCGCAAGCCATTGTTTGCCGTAACAATGTAGATCAATAGTTTACATTGTAAATTTGTGTTCCTGAATGTATCTAATGATTGGTTTTGTTGAGGTTGCACAGGTGTAAAAGAGAGCCAAATGTGACCTAGTATTTGTAAAAATATGTGCTGTCAGTCAGCTTCCTACTTGCAGTGCATCTCCAGTCTGTGGAAAGACAGTTCCTCCATCTAAAGTTACAATAAGGCTTTGTCTACATTGGCACCCTTTTCTGGAAAAGGGATGCTAATGAGACAAGTCGGAATTGCAAATGCTGTGGGGGATTTAAATATCCCCCGCGGCATTTGCATGAACATGGCTGCCACTTTTTTCCATCTCGGGGCTTTGCCGGAGAAAAGCGCCAGTCTAGATGGGATCTTTCAGAAAATAAAGCCTTTTCGAGAAGATCCCTTATTCCTGATTTTAAGAGGAATAAGGGATCTTCCAGAAAAGGCTTTATTTTCCGAAAGATCCCGTCTAGACTGGCGCTTTTCTCTGGCAAAGCCCCGAGCCAGAAAAAAGCGGCAGCCATGTTCATGCAAATGCCACGGGGGATATTTAAATCCCCCGCGGCATTTGCAATTCCGACTTGTCTCATTAGCATCCCTTTTCCGGAAAAGGGTGCCAATGTAGACACAGCCTAAATGTATCCTCTTTCAACTGGTTTTCACATGCTAAGCTGTGGCTATGTCTACACAGCTGTGGTATTTTGGAATAACTGACATTATTCCAAAATAACATGATCAGTGTCTATATTACACACAGTTATTTTGACATAATGTCAAAATAATGTTGAGCTGGAGGACTTCTTACTCCAACTCCTGTTGGAAGAGCAAGGGAAGTCAAAGGAAGAATGCTCTGTCTTGGACTTCCTGCTGTGTAGACAGTGCCAAAATCCAAATTAAGCTATTTCAACTTATGCTATGCAATTGACGTAGCTCAAGTTGCATAACTGATTTCGGCTTTAGCCCTGCTGTGTAGATGTGCCCTGTTAGGGCTTTGTGTTTCCTAACTAGGAAAAACCTTGTTTCTGCCATCTGCCCTTTTGGCATTCTTTATATGAAGGAGGCAGAAAAATGCAGATAGAATTTTACACTTGTTGAGAGGATGGCAGTTTATTAAGTTTACAACAAAGTGAATTCAAGTCATTTTTCAGACTACTCCTATTATTGCCTGAGGGCAGGACTGGGCCTAATGATCAAACTGCAAATGGTATGTATGTGTGAAAACTCAAGGGATGCAACACACAGCTTTCTTTTAATCTGATGTGCCAGCCACATGGCTTTCACCCTTTACGACCCAAATATATGTCACTGACCTTTTCAGTGTATGACAAATATCCAAAACAAGGTAAACAACAAATACTAATAGCTGGTGATATTGACATTGTTTCAAAGGTTACCTGCAAATGGGGAAAAAAATTATGTTTGTGCCCTTTTTTATGTCTATGTTGTATAGAAAAGGCCTGGAAAGGGTTTCGGCTTTGTGTAATTTTGTTCTTATCTTGCTTGTTATTAACCTAAAAATACTAGCACTTTCAAATGTGGTCTGCCCTAGGTCTGTTTGAGGTCTCAGATATCACTCTCACTGTAACTCAAGTCACCAAATGAAGCACTTGGATACTCTAAGAACCTTCTGCTGGTCACCAATAGTGCCTTCATTTTCTGGTTCATCAATCTCTTGTCCAGACTAGAATTTAGGCCTTGTTATCTACAATAGTTGTGCTAAGTATGGGTCAGTTTCTGCAGTGATAGCATTTTTTCAACAGTTTCTTAGAAGTTTGTTTTGAGGTTACTACAGTGAAGATGATGTGTGAGCAAAATTCCAGTCCTTACTGATCTTCCAGGACTCTCCTGAAGTAAATACCAGATATGTGATCTGGTATTCCATACTGTGTGTCGTGTACTTTCATCTTTCATCTTCTGCTCTAGATTCTGTGTCTAGTAAATAGTCTGTCTCCCAGAAATGGGGGAAAATAGTCTACAATAATCATGTATCCTTTGTTCCAAAGGCAAACAGATTCACTCCCAATTTTCCCCATAATCTTTCTGGAATTCTTTTTTGCCACAGAGTCTCTTTCAGTTGACAGTCTTCCCAAGGTCTGCCCAAATCAAACTTTTCCATGAAATCCGCAAGTTCTCATTCATTTCTGGCCAAGATACAGTCTCTCAGGCTTACTTAAAGCTATTTTCAATTCTGATGAATGAATTTTATGAATAATTCAGTTCCTAAGAGCGGCTGGAATAACTGCTCTTTCTCACTGAAATATAATGCCATTCTGGCGCACAACTTGTCTCTTATCTGAAAGAACAGTAATCTTTTTAGGTATGTGAATTTTTTGTTGATGGCCATCCTTGGAACATCATGTGTAGCAATGTCTGTAGCATTCTGTCTTGCTCTGTATTTCTTTAAGCCAGGGCTACTCAACTTTGGAAGCCCCCGGGGCCACAATGATACCCACAGCACATGCTGACGGCTGCAACTTAAGCACAGTTTCAAATATATACAAATAGCTTATTTCACACTGACGGGCATGAATGCAAAGATTAAGGCAAGACTACACAACACGCAGGCCCCATTTAAGTCAGATCTGCTGCTATTAATAAAATGCAGTATTTACCAGATTTCTACCCATATGACAGCACTTTTAATGAGCAATGACAGTTCAGCAATTTAACTACTAAAACACATATCAACAGAAGACCATTATATTGATTATTACCCAAACTCCAAGCCCAGCACAGACCTCTCTCACCCTGGCCTCACTGCCTGGCTCTGCCGCCGTCTCACTGCCCAGCTCTGCTACTGCCTTGCCACATGTCTCTTGCCACCCCCAGCAGCTCCTGCACAGGGCCGATACAGCCTGGCTCAGGGAGGCACCGCCACTGTGGCAGATGCAGCAGGTGTGCTTTGCTGCCGCCTTCTGCCACCCCCACCCGGCTGGCCGGCAGCTCCCATGCTCTGCCCCCGCCTCTTGCCGTCCCCCCGCCTGCTGGCAGCTCCTGAGCACGCGGCCAGGTTCAAAGCCACGCGGCTCAGCATGCAGCTCAGTGCTGCCGCGGGAGCCCCAGCAATGAGGCAGGCAAACAGCCTGGGAAGCGGCACAAGGTTTTGCGGGCCACATACAAAGGGGCCATGGGCTGCATGTGGCCCACGGGCTGCGTGTTGAGTAGCCCTGCTGTAAGCCTTTCCTTCCATACAATATTTATTGACTTCAGCTCAATCTTGGCAATCCCTCCTCGTGGTTTCTGGTAAGTATGCCTGGCTTAAAGTGTTTGCCAACACAAATTTCTCTTGATGGATGTCATGATCATGAGGGTTAGCCAGCAGCCTGGGGACTAAGGGGTTAACTACACCTAAGCCAGGTGGAGTTGGCCAATAGGAATGCAGGTAGGAATTTCAAACTGGGACAAAGGAATTTTTGGTTTCTCCCTCCTTTGTCTCTGGGGCAGTTTTCTCTCTAGCTACTGAGGGAGTCAGACAGACTGTCTCCCTCCAAGAATAGACTCTTCACTCTTCTGTAAGTAGGATAAAGTTTAGATAAATACGTAAGTTTTTATTGTTTTATGGTTTGGGAAATAGGATCTGATGTCTGTTCATTTAAAATGGGTTTTTCTCTCTTTTGCAACTAAGTTTGAGCCCATGGTGGAATTCCCCATGAGTATATTACTTTGTGACTCTACCATCTAGTCATTATGCTTGCAACAGGAATATTGTGGTGATAATAAAAGTTCTTTCTCTTTTCTTAACCTGGTATTGGTTAATTTTTGTGTCCTGGTTCGTATTTTAGGGGTGAGATTTCCCAAGTGATCTCTCCCCTGATTTTCTTATCATTACTTGGCAGAGGAGTTTTTATCCCCAAAATCTAGGTTGTTAAGATTTTGGGGGGAAGTTTTTTTACCAAAGCCTGGAAAGATAAGGTTTTGGGGTACTTTTGCGGGCCCCATTTCTGCATTTATCATGCCAGAGTGGGGAAGGAGCCTTGACAATGGGCAATACTAGATCTGTCTGTTATGCCTCTACGGTCACATTATCATCCACTGTAATTGCTTTGGTGTACTGAATAATGGCCTTCTCCTAATTCTTTTGAAAGTGTTCTGGCCAGTAAGTCCATGTGAGACCATGTTTCTATTCCAAAAAAGTATTGCTAATGACTCTTTTTCAATTGGCACAGAGCCCGTCTCTGTTACATACAGACCTGTTCTTGTGAACACAAACCCATCCCTCTTGCAGCATGGTGGCCCCTAAACTCAACTCAGATGTGTCACATGGTGACATCGGGGCTTGTTCTGTGTTGTAATATTTCAAAATGGGAGCCTTCTGTGATGCTGCCTATAAGAAAGGGGACTATTTAAATCACTGTTGTTACCACTGCTATTTGTACAAGATTCATGGTAATTGTTTACCATGTAAGGTGTTAATGGGAAAGTTACAAGTTACCAAATATGATTGTCCTTGTTAAAGCCATGTATCATCTTTGCATCTAAAGTTATGAATATTGGCTATCTATCTATATCTCAAACATGTTATATCCCTGGGTGATACCCCAGAGGGGTTTACAACAGGACTTGAAAGCTATCTGTTGATGCTCCATGAAGGACACACCACTCACAACAAATCATAGAAGAAACTCATCCCATCCAGCTAGCTTTTCCTGTGGATGCCTTAGATAGCAAGAAGCCAATGGCTACCCCCCTGTGATTCAGGAAATCATATGAGGACATGTGACCTAATAGTCCATTTTTTACCAGTAATTTTATATACACATATGACATTCCACTCCATCTTAGGCTTGTAAACCTTCATGAATGTGGCAGATATAAAAGACCACTGAGATATCTCCATTTTGCCTATTTCCTGCTCCAATTCTCTGAACTGAATTTACAAATAAAATATTTTGAATAATGTACTGAAGACTTTCTAATCTGTTGGAAGTAATCAGAGAGACTATTGCAAGCCAGCAATCTAAACCATCACTGCTACAAACCTGATATAAGGACTTTATCATCATTTGTGTGCATTTGCTCTATAACTGTTTATAACATTCTTAATTTTTTTTCTATTACTTAATCTTTAGTTATTTAGTAAAGATTGGGTAGCACTTTGATATTTGGATAAGATTTGATACATATTGACTTGGGGGTAAATTTTCCATCCTTTGGGATTAGTAAAAACCTCACATATGGTGATTCAGATTTTCAGTAACTTCTCACTATATCAGACCTGATTGAATGGGAGAGAAGGGCTGGATTGCTTCTGGTTAACCAGCGTGGTACTGCAGAAGCTCTTTTGTCACTGGCTTGATTAATCTAATTATAGAATTAAACCCCACTTTTGGGGATTTTCTACCCTGCTTCTTGTATTTTTCTCCAAGTGGGGCATTTTCAGTGTGGTCCACTGCAGGTTCCAGATCACATCTTCCCAGTCATCTGTCTTATTTTTTTGAATGCTTGATTGTGTTGGCACTTCCACACCCATCAGGTGTCTCAATGTGTCAGCTTTCTCTGGATCTTGCAGCTTCCAGACAGGTGGTTGCAAAACTTTGCTAAAAAGTGACCCTGCCTAGGAATCTTTGGATTCCTTTAACATCACTGAGCCTTGGCCTTTCTCTAACTGTCCTCACTTGCTGTAGATCTACTTTCAGTCCATCAGAAGTCAACAAATGTCCAATGTATGGAATCTTAGGTCTCAGCCTGAGCTTACCTAAGGTCAATTAAATAATCTTTTCTCTGCATCTGTGTAAAAATAATGTGTAATCATGAGCTCTTTGTGCTTGTAGTGAATCATCATCTCTCACTATGGCTATGTCTAGACTACAAGCCTCTTTCAAAAGGGGCTTTTTTGAAAGATACTTTCGAAAAAGCCTCTTTCAAAAGAGAGCGTCTGGACTACAACCAGTACTTTTGAAAAAGCAAGCCGCATTTTCAAAAGAGAGCATCCAGGCTGTCTGGATACTCTCTTTCGAAAAAGCACAGTTTGCATTACATAGTGCCTTTTTTCAAAAAAAGGCGTTCTTCTTCATAAAACGAGGTTTTCCGCGGTCGAAAAAACTGCTGTGTTCTTTCGATTTACTTTCAAAAGAACATGGCAGCAGTATAGATGCAGGGGAAGGTTTTTTGTTTTGTTTTTTTGAAAAAACCCTGTAGTCTCGATACACACTATGAGCACATCATCTGCCCTTATACCTGATTCACATCAGGGGCTCTGATGTTTGGGTCAACTTCTCTGGAATACCTTTGGTGCCTGACTGATTCTATTTAAAAGTAGCCATCCTGCAACAAAAAAACTTCAAAAACAGACTTCAAAGAAAAACTTCAGAGCTACAATTCATTTGTAAATGTGACACTATCAATTTAGGATTAAACAAAGACTGTGAATGGCTAGCCAACTACAAAAGCAGTTTCTTCTCTCTTGGTGTTCACACCTCCACATCCGCTGCTAGAAGTGGGCCACATCCTCCCTGACTGAATGGACCTTGTTATCTCTGGCCTTCCTTTTGATTGATACTCCTTTCTTTTCATGTGCCTATTGATACTCCTTTCTTTTCATGTGCCTATACCTGCCTCTTAAATTTCTACTACATGCATTTGACGAAGTGTGTCTTTGCCCACGAAACCTTATGCTCCAATACATCTGTTAGTCTATAAGGGTGTGTCTAAACTACATGGCTTCATCGATGGAGCCATGTAGATTAGGCTGATCGACAAAGGGAAATGAAGCCGCGATTTAAATAATCGTGGCTTCATTTGAATTTAAATGGCTGCCGCGCTGAGCCGACAAACAGCTGATCAGCTGTTTGTCAGCTCGGCGCACTAGTCTGGATGATCCTGCGCTGACATGAAAGCCCTTTATCGACCTCCCCATTACGCCTTTGTCGGCTCAGCACGGCAGCCATTTAAATTTAAATGAAGCCGCGATTATTTAAATCGTGGCTTCATTTCCCTTTGCCAAACAAACAAATCTACATGGCTCCGTAGACAGAGCCATGTAGTTTAGACATACCCTAAGGTGCCACAGGACTTCTCGTTTATACTGATTCTATTGGTATCCATCTTCTCCTTAGAGTATGCACATAACATGGCTGAGGTGACATATGACCAGGATTTAGAACATTTGGTCCACTGGTTGGATCAATACCTTCCCTGGCCTCAGCCATCTATGTCAGTGCAACATGAACCCTGATCCATGCCCTCTATTGGCATTCATAACCATCAGTGGCATTCATAACCATCATCTGAAATGGAGTTGCAAAGGTTATCTAGTAACTGGATTCTTCCTTCCATTCAATGTACCAAAATCCATTTTTAACACCCCATGCTGTAAAAAGTCTCACTTGTAAACAGAGCTGGTGACTTGCCCTCAGCTTTGTTTAGTGGGTCTATTAATTTCAGTTTTTTGGAAGGTGTTTTTACTGCCACAATACTGCTTATCCACTCTGTGCTGTTATCTGCAGCCTGTATGATTCCACAGTGATGTTGACTGTGCAGTTTGTCAGGGCACAAGATACTTTTTTTTTTGAGGGGGGGAGAGGGCAATTTAACTGGCTTCATGCCTATGTCAATCTCTATTTTATAAACACTGTCTAGCCATCCGTCCTCCTGAAGCACATCTCGGTACTCCTGTATCATCCATCGATCTGTAATATCATCCAGAGTCCCTTCCATCATCTCATTGTTTAGTTTTATGTGTTGGAACTGTATTTATATCAGGTTCCTGGCTTAGGTGGCCTTGCTGCCCAGACATGGTGGTACTGCTGTCTCATCTAGGACTACAAAGTTCACTCTTTCCCTTTGTTCCTTGGTTTTTTTAATTTAATTTCCATTTCCCCACAGGATTTCAAGTCATATAATTTTGTATTAACAGCTAGTCTCTTCCAAAAATATGTCTGGATTCTCCAGACTGATTGGGACAATGTTACAACTTGCACCACAGTCTAATTTAAAACATATAACTTTCTTCCCAAGTAACATGGCCACGTGCTACTGTTTCTGGTGCTTTCTAAGGTCTTCTTGCATTGTGTTTGCCACCTGTTCAGTCATTTAGGGTATGTCTAGACTACATTGTTTTTTTGAAAAAACTGCCCATTTTTCGAAAAAACTCCACTTCCGTCCACACTGCAATCGTGTTCTTTCGAAATTAAATTGAAAGAATGCAGGGGTTTTTTCGACATTGGTTAACCTCAAATTACGAGGAAGAATGCCCTTTTCAAAAAAGCTCTTTCAAAAAAAGGCATGTGTGGATGCAGAACAGGGACATTTTTTAAAAGAAGAGGCAATCAAAAAAAGCACAGGTGTCCTGGTGGTCATTCTGTGAATAGCAATCTGGGCTTTCTTTCATAGGAGCGCCCATGCAGTTTGGATGCTTTCTTTTGAAAAAGCAGATCACTTTTTCAATCCAGTTTTGAGGTGTGGATGCTCTTTCGAAAGAAGCTTGCAGTCTAGATGTACCCTTATAGAATGTCCTCACTTATATAATGGTTCTGTTTTCAGTTACAGCATATGCCTTGGGTTTGTATTTCTTCTATTCAGAAAAACACTTGGCTGCAAAATGACTATATTTGTCACAGATGTGGTGTTTTTTCCCCCATTATTCGCAAGCTTTCTATCTTACATTCTTGCATACTTTCCAATGTGCATGTTTGATTTCCCACAATACTTGCATGTGTGTGTACCATTTTCATCTACTGATGTTTTTATATCCAGTTTTGATTTATTTCATGTATTGCTAGTTGGTTTCTGCTGACTGTAGAACCCTTCCACGATTCTAATTCTCTTTGTATAGCTCCACAGCTAAGCTTTTCCCCAAAGTTAAATCAGCTCATGTACTTGCAAATGTTATACCCCACATGCTGCCTGGTCTCTTATGAATGAATTTTTTATTTCCAAAATTGCAACTGGCTGCTAGCACTTTTAAATCAGCACAGTCCTCATCTGTCCCCTCCCCAGATGCTTGATTTCAAGTAAAGAAATTGTATCTTTCCACCGCTTCCATTATTCCTGGGATTACAGTGAGTACCAAAAGAACCCATTATTGCTTCTCAGGACATTGAGCTTGGGGGAATTTCTGTGTAAAGAGTCTCATCTCTCTCTATCTCTCTCCCCTTTCCCCTATCAAATTAAGAAAACAGTTTTATTTTCACAGCATCTCTTTATTTGCCATAACAATATCTATGGTGAGACTAAATTCCCCTTTTCTTGCCTGAACTAAATTCTGAATTTGCAGGTTTAATGTCTCTGGAGGCTTTAGCCCCATCATTTTCTGTTGTCTGCCTTGTCTTGTAAAACAGTAAGCTCACAGAAGTGCTCTACTGTCTGCTGTACAGCTCTGAATAGTCTCTCCTGCTGTCAAGGACTAGATTATCACTGCTACCATGTTTCATGCTTCACTGTGTCTGAATCTTCTGCATGTATAAGGTTCAGATAAAGGGTTAAATAACAAACTCCAGTTTTATTGTGGCTGTTTACATAGCATGGCTTCTTCTGCCACCTGAATTCTCAGACAGTTCTCCAGGAGGTGTGTCTTCTAAACAGTCCTCCCAGGAAACAGTATGCTGCCTGGAAGTGTCCTCCAGCAGTTTCATGTTGTTACCCTGTGGAGCTCATTGAAGGACTAGGGCCCTTATATTGTCACCTCTGTGCTAAGCAATAACAGATTGTTAGGTCTTGCAGATCAGTTTCCAATATGAGGAAAAACCAATGTGAAATCTGAGTACATTCTTAGTGTAACATGATTTATTTACATCTTTTCACCAGTTCTGGAGCAACGGTGGTCACAAACAACAAGCAAATAATTACAACTTTCAGGGATGTCAGCCCAACACTAATTCCTGGGTTCCACGGAGCAACTCTGACTTGAGAACTGACTCCAGTTTGAGAGAGCAAGACAGCAAACTCTCCTGGAACTGGTCCACACTAGAAAATTAGATTGACCCAGCTATGTCGCTCAATGACATGAAAATTCCACACTCTTGAGAGCGAGAAAGATCTAAATCAAGCTAATTCCTAGTGGAGACAATGCTAGGTCAACAGAAGAATTCTTCTGTCAACCTAGCTATTACTTGTGAAGGAAGTTGATTACCTATGCTGATTGCACAACCTCTCCCATCAGCATAGGTTGTGTCTAAAATGAAACACTATAGTGGCACAGCTGTGGCGCTGCTCCTGTGTCACTATAACATTTGAAGTGTATATGAGACCTTGCTGTTAGCCACAGCCTGTCTAAAAAAATCCCCTGGAAAACCAACACTGTATTTCTTCCAAGACTACAAACTTGCTTGCATGCTAATGAAAAGGATTAAGACTGTGTCCCATTGCCATCAGATAATTCCTGCCATAATAATATGTATGCTAATATTTAGCAAGCAGATGTTTCCACAGTTTCAATGAAGAATATTTATGTATGCTACCAGATGAATATGGTGAAAATAGTAACAATTAACAGTTGACGAGCTTTTCCATCCCTTAATTAAAGAAGCAGTAGTAATGAATTTTCAACCAAGACATCTTCCATCACAAGTGTTACTCAGAAGTTCGAGTTACATGTTAAGAAAAACAAACTGCAAAAAACAAATCTTAGAGAGTCTGAATAAAAGTCTTTTCCTTTGTCAATCAAGTTTATTTCATGGGATTCTTCATGTTATAAATACTATTAGATCACTGGTTATCCAGGATGCCCTTCAGAAAAAACAGGGCAGATAAGACCTGGATTTGTAACTCAAAGAAACAAGAAGGATATAAGACATCTTTAATTAAAGATAACTTTCCAACCTTCCTTTAAATATCGCAAAGCAAAAAATTGGTACAACCCCATCTCTTTTCTTTTAAAGATCATTGTTAGCATAAAATATTCTATAAACTTGATTTCAAAATTTGCAGCCAGAATATGAACCACTTACTCTTTCTGGTAAACACTTAGGCTGCTTCTACACTTCTGGTTTTGCCAGCTGTGAGTACGCAAATGAGACGCAGATTAGCATATCACCGCACCTCTTTTGCATAATTTATGCAAGCTGTTTTTGCTGAGGAAAAAGTAATGTGGACATTTTCTTTTTGCGCAAAAACCTCTTTTCTTGCCAGATCCTTATGATTCAAAAAAGGCAGTTTACCAATCTGGCGAGAAAAGGGTTTTTTGCGCAAAAAGAAAATGTCCACACTACTTTTTTTCCACAAAAACCATTTGCGCAAAAATGGCTAGCATAAATTATGCAAATGAGGCATGGCAATATTCTAATCCACACCTCATTTGCATACTCACTACCGGCAAAACTGCCTGTCAGCAGAGGGATGTAAATTTGATGTTTCAAAAGTACAAATGAAGCAGGGACTTAAATAGCCTGCAATTCATTTGCATAATCGCATCATGGCGCTGTTTTGAACAAGCGCCATTTCGAAACTGAAACCGCGGTTTAGACGCATTTTTTTTGACAACAGGGTGCTTTTTCGAAAGATCCTGTACTCCCAAATGAGGAAGTAGTCTTGCCATACTGCGTCTACTGCTGCTTTTAGGTTGTCAATAATTTAGAGGACTAAAGAGAGAACAACAAATATACAGTGAAAGTTTTGTTATCCAGCACTCATGAGGGATGGAAGATCCTGGATAACTGAATGTGACAGAGAACAAAGTTTATTGTTCTGTCCCTGCCCTCTACCAGCAGATCTGGCTCCTGGCAGCTTGAAGCAGGCTGAGGCGAAAGGAGACGCCTGTTGAAGATGTCAACTGGCACTGTTGCTGTCAGAAATCCCACAGTTGCCAGCTGGACAGGAAGGAATCAGGCACACATACCTGAATACGTGCTGGTATTGTGGCTGGGAGCAATGCAGGTTAACAATGTTTTCTGGTTAACAGAGTACCAAATAACAAAGCTCTCACTGTACATGGAATAAAATCATGGTCACAGTTTATCAAAATACAGTACTTACGCTTAACTTTAAGGACAAGAGCAATCCATATTCATTTAGCAAAGCACAGGCATAATTTTGAACATGTGTGTATGTCCCCTGGACTTCAGTGGGACTTTAAGTGCTTTGCTGAATCATACTATTTTGTGCTGCACACAGAATACAAGCACCATATGCTCCAGAGTTCTTAGCGGTGGATAAGAACCACTGATCAACTTGTAGAAATGAGAATTCCACCCTCCCTGGGGAGAAAAGGCAACAGGTTATTGATGTAAGTGTGTATTTGAATCCGTTAAGGTTTATGAATAAAGACCTTCTGTTTCCACTGGGAGGTTTAAGTGACATTCTCCTCCAATATTTTGACAACTGTTTTATTTGAATTTCTGTCTTGTTCTTTTTTTATTTCTGTAGCCTGCTATGGTGAGCCAAACTAGCAGTAGAATTCCTTATGGCTTTTTTTGCAGCTAGTAACCCAGATAGCCTGGAGGGCACAATTACACATTATGTAAAGATCCAATATAGGCAGGGCATTGCACATGGGGGTATTTCAGATGATAACATTAAGTTGTTTACCAGAGCATGGGTAGTGTTTCTCCAGGCTGAAATCATCAACTGCAAAATTCTTGGACAGTTTAATCTGCATTCTTCAACCTTACAGTTATACTTACAGCACCTGCGTCTCTTTCAAGTACAGGCTGCTAACCAGATGGTCTCAGAAAGCAACTGGCTGAAATCTGAGCACACTTAATTTTTAATCCCTTTATGCAATGCACCTTCTTGAGTTTGCGTCAAGAAGAATCCCAATCTAGTAGTCAGAGCATGAGATGGGTAGTTGGCTCTATTCCCTAATCTGCTACTGATACATGTCATGGAGCTGCTCTGTGCGCCAGTTTCCTGACCTGTACAATCAGGATCATGCCCACCTTTCATAACACAATATTCTCTCTTGAAAGGATGAATATTGATGCTTTAAATGGGAACCAAGCTCTGTCAGGTTTGCTGCATAGCTCTGTGTACTATGATTTCCCTGATGAAGACTTTTTTAGCCCAGAAGAAACATGGGGTCATTTTTTAATAGCAGGGAATGAGATTATTGATGAAAAAGGTCAATGGTATGAACATGTTATCTGGCTCTTCTGTGTGTCCTTTGTGGAAGGAAGTAATGGCCATCCTTGTACTATCTTGTCACATAAGGGGAGAATATGCTGTAGCTGAGAGATGAAGCTATGAAAATACACAATACTTTTCCCCCTCAAATTTGTGTATTGCCTTCAAAGCACCACCATTTTTATTAAATGCTTGAAAAATGAATCAAATGGGAGGCTGGGGTATTACTGGATAAGCCTGTGCCTTGCATGACTGGCATCTCATAAACCTCCGCACTGTGTCATGGGGGAGTATTTGCTCAGTTGTTAATGGGACATGATATGTAGTTGCCTGTAATTGTTCTACACTCTTTGACACATTAATATGGAGTTAGAGCTGATGGCAAGCACTAATTACAAATTCAGTCCCACATCCTTGCATCAATGCATCTGAACTGCAGTAGCATCCAAAGTACAAGAGACAGCCCCTCGATGTTTTGCAGGTGCGAGTCACTTAGGTACATGCTGCTAATCAAGCCTAGGAAATACCAGTTTTTTCTAAGAACCTTTTGAGGAAAGAACAGTTTAATTGAAGTTGAAGCTTGACAGCTAGCACTGAGAAATGGGGCCTGATTCTCTGCAGCCTTGCAAATTATGTGGTCATTGGTACTTGTACAAAGTGAGGGTGAAGCATTCCTGCCTCAGAATATTTTATTCTTGCTTTGCACACACTTTGCACGTGTGATTGAACCTCACAATGTGCAAGGCAGTGGAGAATTAGTCCTATAGCTTTCTGTTTACCCAATCTTAACAGAATTGGATCTGGGCTTGATTCTGGTTTTCTCACACTGGTTTTGCTTCAGTGTAAATTCTCTTGCTTCCAGTGAAGTTACTCATAAGAACATAAGACAGGCCATGCTGGTTCAGACCAAAGGTCCATTCAGCCTAGTATCCTGTCTGCCGACAGTGGCCAATATCAGATGCCCCCGAGGGCAGGAACACAACTGGTAATCACTACGTCCCTGTCACCCACCTCCAGAGAAACAGAAGCTAGGGACACCATTCCTACCCATCCTGGCTAACAGCCATTGATGGACCTAACCTCCATGAATCTATCTAGCTCCTTTTTTGAACCCTGTTAAAGTCCTAGTCTTCACCACATCCTTTAACAGGGTTCAGAAAAGAGCTTGATAGATTCATGGGGGTTAGATCCATCAATGGCTATTAGCCAGGATGGGTAGGAACGGTGTCCCTAGCCTCTGTTTCTCTGGAGGTGGCTGACAGGGGAGGGATCATGTCAGGATTACTTGTTGTGTTCCCTCCCTCTGGGGCATCTGATATTGGCCACTGTCGGCAGACAGGATACCGGGCTGGATGGACCTTTGGTCTGACCCAGTATGGCCATTCTTATGAGTAACTTCACTGGGAGCAAGAGAAGTTATACTGAAGTGAAACCAGTGTGAGAGAACCAGAATCATGCGCAGATCCAATTTCTGTTAAGATTGGGAACTCCTGACTTACATCACTGTACATGAGTTTTGCTTAATTATTACTTAACCCTTTTATTCTTCTGGAGCAGCTGTCCTATCTGTACCATGTGATTTACTTCATACCTATTTGTACAGCCATTCGATCGCTGAAGCATCTTAGCATGTAGCTTCATCTAAACAGCTTGGGTGGAAATCCAAGCTTTCCCAGACAAGCTGTGCTTCAGTTTGATAAACCAACTCTGAACTCTGAAGTCAGCTAAGCAGATCTCTGCACAAGGTTGTTGTGATATGACCCCATTGTATGACCATTGGGAAACAGCTGTCCCAGAGGAGCCTATACTTCTGGAGTCTCTCCTCAGCATAATGGGGAGGGAGAATAATTCTGCACAAGCTATGCAGAAGGAACATTCCTTTCAATCTAGAATCTAGGCACTTCAGTCGTGGACCAGGATTTAGGACTTTCAGGATAGTCTCTGACATGACTTATGCTCAAGGATGACTCTTTGGGCTCAGACCTACATCCTAGGGAGCAATGATTTGCTCAGTTGGATAAATGAGTGACTTTGTGCACACTGCTATGTAGCACTTTAAAGACTAACAAGATGGTTTATTAGATGATGAGCTTTCGTGGGCCAGACCCACTTCCTCAGATCAAGTAGTGGAAGAAAATAGTCACAACCATATATACCAAAGGATACAATTAAAAAAAATGAACACATATGAAAAGGACAAATCACATTTCAGAACAGGAGGGGGATGCAGGGGGGAGGGAAGGAAGGAAGGTAAGTGTCTGTGAATTAATTATATTAGAGGTGGGGAGAGTTAGATGTCACAGACACTTACCTTCCTTCCTTCCTCTCCCCCCCCTCCCCCGCATCCCTGCATCCCCCTCCTGTTCTGAAATGTGATTTGTCCTTTTCATATGTGTTCATTTTTTTTAATTGTATCCTTTGGTATATATGGTTGTGACTATTTTCTTCCGCTACTTGATCTGAGGAAGTGGGTCTGGCCCACGAAAGCTCATCATCTAATAAACCATCTTGTTAGTCTTTAAAGTGCTACATAGTCCTGTATTTTGCTTCAGCTACACCAGACTAACACGGCTACATTTCTATTACTTTTGTGCACACTGTATCTTTTCAGCCCTGTCTAATCTATGTAGGAATTGTGGTATCAAATTGGTGCTGTCATAAGTGGGTTTTCTTCAGTAGGTGCCACTTAAGAATAAAAAGACCCTATTGTTTGTTTACAGGAGAAAGCAAACTCAGTGTGTGGCCTGAGGGACATGGCCATCTGTTTAAATTTGCACAGGAATAGCCAGAAATGTAAAAGATGCTCCCTAAACATACACTCCTTCCATACAGCTCCTGCTTGCTCTGTTTATGACTTGGATTTACTTGACTTACTCAGCCAAGCAGGGTTTCGTCTATAAGGAATTATGAATGATAGAAAATTAAGTCTGTGGATGATGCTTTGTTCTCCATTTCCAGCCCGTCAAATTACTGCGCCCATCTATTCAATGTAACTATATCTAGGGACAAGGCTTTTTAATACATATCCTTTCTATTGCATTGAAATTGCCCACAAACTGCAAAGACAAAGTACAGAAAGCAAAACAAACAAACAAAGTGCACTGAAGGCATAGCCCGTTGCACAGGGAGCTGGGCAGCTGCAGCACCTTAGGGAGGGCAGGTGTGGGCTTTCCACTCCAAAGGTGCAGAATGCTGGCTGGAGCTTCCATGCATGTGCTGGCAACAGGGCTGCTGCAATGGCCCCTTATGGGACATAGCTTACTAGCCTATGGAGCTGGCCAGCTCTGTGAGCTAATGTATAGAGGCTGGGGATGTGGTCCCATGCCTCTCTCCACACGCTTTGAAGAGCCATGCATTGTCAGGGGAAGAAAGTGGGAGCAGTGCCTGTGCTTGTACATAGACAGCAACTGCAAATCTGTCTGGTCCATCCACAGGACAATATCCTTTATCTATATCCTACTCCTACTTGTATCTCCTTAATAGCCAGGCAAGGTCTAAGCCTAAATTAGCCAAACTATAAAACAATAAAGATCCATGTATTCGAATGCTTGCAAGTGCAGTGATAATGGAAACAACTTATTTACCTCTGGTCTACTAATACATACTTTTTCAGATAACAAATAGTGTTCCCAAAAGAGAATTTCAAACAGGACAACTATTTGAGTCAAAGTAAATGGAAAACGATGCCAAATGTGCCCATAAGAATGCTGTTAACCTACATGTTAAAAGCCATCACAATTTCCCAAATAGGTAATGATGTAGAAATAGGGGACTTCACTGTGAGTCATTGATAGAGGCCTGTATCAACTGAGAATCAAAGAGCTAAACAAAGTAGTTAAAGACTTGGGAGAAGGAAGACAATAATAAGTAACATAGAACTGATTACTCAGGGTATGTCTACACTGAAGAGTTTTTTCGGAAAAACAGCCCTTATGACCACTCTGCAAGCGCATTCTGTTGGAAAAAAAATCAAAAGAACAGAGGGGTTTTTCCAACATTGGTAAACCTCTTTCTACGAGGAAGAAGCCCTTTTCTGAAAGACCTTTCTTGGAAAAAGGCGTGTGTGGACAGGGAAGAGAGAGTTCTTTCCATAGAAGAGGAAAGTGGAAGAAACACAGGTGCTCTGGTGGCCACTCTGTCCATACTAATCACAGCTTAGATGTGAGATAGCATCCATTCAGTGTGGAAGCTCTCTTTCAAAAAAGCAGATCCCTTTTTTGATGCTTTTTTGCTGTGTAGACATTCTCTTTTGGAAGAAGTTTTTTCAGAAGATCTCTTCCTGAAAAGCTTCTTCTGAAAGAAGCCAGCAGTCTAGAGGTAGCCTCTGAAACGGAGGAAACCACAGAGCTGAAGGACAGTGTCATGTCTAGATCTGAACAGGCTGCACAAATTATGTTAATGGAGTGATCATGTTCATCCCCTTGATTGGTTTTTTTTCTTTATGGGCATTGTGCTGAACAGTCATTTATTTGCACTAATGTTTTTAAGCTGCTCTTCATGACATCAACACCCAGATTTGCATTGGAACACACAACCTTAGGTTTAGCAAGCCAATGCTCAAACCACTGAGCTATCCCTCCACAGAACTCTCTTATTAAGATTGACTGCTCATTATATTATTGTTTTAAAAGTTTCAGTTACCCACCAGGGAGCAGAAAGAGCTTGATATGTATCAAGTGCCCGGTCACACAATAGGAACAGGGAACAGGGGATACCCGATGTGAACACTTGGGAAATAACCTATAGAATGAAAACACTTCTTCCAATCTATTCAGCTGGTGTATTGATTAATCAGTTCACAAACAAAACATAGCACTCAGTGATATTTATGTACATGATACTAAAGGAATAATTTGACCAGCTGTAGTTACTTCCACACTTCCGTATATCAGTGACCAAGGTGCAATTCCATTTGAACCCTTTAAATCTGTTTCCAAAACTGTTCTTGAAAACAAAGGCTCAGGAAGGGATCCAATGGGCAAAACTCCTGGATTATCTGATCATACTGTGAATAAGCAAAAGGAAACAAACTTTCTTTCTGTCTTGTCTCAGTTTCATCTAATTTTAACTTGGCATTCACTACCACATGGCCATCAGATGAGCCTGGAAGGGATTCCAAACTGTGTTAGGATCATGATGTAAATTACTGGTGTAAACAATAGTCGAAAAATCTGAAAGAAAAGCAAACTTCTTTCTTGCTTTCTTTCTCCATGTTTTCATTAGTGAAAGGAGGTCAAGGACGTGCACTTGGCATGTGATACAGAAGAGCATGGCGTTTGAGAGAGGTCTTAGCTCCTGTATTACAATTTTGGACCTTAGAATGTTGTCACCTGCACAAAACAGATTCACTCTTGCAATGGACAGTTATATTGTGACAGGGGAGTGAAATTATCTTCATCCCAGAGCTTTAGGTGGTGGAACTGACTTTACAATACTACCGAAGCCTGCCATGTAATCTTTCTTACGTATTAGCTGTCCTCTAGGATATGCCCACTTCTCTACTTACTATTTAGGCACCCCATTATCATTTAAATCACTGGGAGTGTTTAAATACCTTTGTGAATCCCACCCTGCCCTCTCTGCCTGATGGAGAGACTGGTGGGCTTTCAATATGCTTAGGAGGTTACCATTCCTGGCTATGATGGTCTTTAGCTGTCAGGACCAGTGAATTACAGCTGGGCCATCACAAACCTTGCTTTTCTTCAGCCTGTTTGTAGTCATGGGGCAATATGGCCCAGGTTCAGAGATCTGCTGCTCAATGTAATCATCACTGACTGTCCTCCTGTAGTTTTGCAGTTCTTTGGGATTGTATATTTCATTATATCGACTGCAAGGGAATATTTATAGTGTCTTGTTTTGCCTTGTTGCTCAGTCCTGATTAATATGTAGTGCTCATGAAACAAAATAGTCCTCCAGGGGCTGCTTCATCTGTTAATGATTGCAAAATGTCAAAGCACTGAAATGCTTGAGGGAGGCTACTGGAAACCCATTGTTAAATAATGGCCACCCAGCTCCAAGACAGGTTGGGATGGTTTCCAGTGGGGCTCATGCCCTTCCCTGCCAGAGAGGAATTATGCAAATACTTCTGAAGAGCAATTGTTTTGCTTTTCCAGTATATCAAATGGCACCAAATAAATAATAGATGCTATTGCAAAAATGTTCTGGGTTAAGTGATTGTACTTTCCCCACCTTGCAAGGCTTTCATGCCCATGTGAGAATAGAAAGCAGAGAGCTATCGACAAACACTATTGGCCAGATTCTCCACTGGTGTAATTCAGAACAGTTCCATTGATTCCAATAGAGTTAATAGAGCTATGCTGCTTTACACCCACTGGGCATCTGACATAATAAGAACATAAGAACGGCCATACTGGGTCAGACCAATGATCCATCTAGCCCAGTATCCTGTCTGCCGACAGTGGTCGATACCAGATGCCCCAGAGGGAGGGAGCACAACAGGTGATCCTCATATGGTCCCTCCCCTGTTACCCACCTCCAGACAAACAGGCCAGGGACCTAATACCTTTTCCAAGAATAAAGTCTAAAACATGTATAGCAATGTGCCACTTTACATAATTTTTTTACTTATTTCCCTGACGATGCTTCTGAGCCAGCATTTTTGTTTAAATGGGAAAACAGTAACTGTTTTTGTATGCAGCATAATGAGCAACCGATAAACTATCACAAGCATCTTGCTTAATTGATTCTACATGTAAATGGTTTTTTTTATATTAAAATGCTCCTCAGCCTGGAAATATTTAAAATTAGTTTTTGCTTTTTTTCTTCTTTTCCCTCTTGAATAATACTAGGGCATAGCACTTCTGTAGGATATTTTTATACAAAGCTATCAAAGCATGAATTAAATTTCACATTACCCCTGTGATCTAGAATTACAGATGTGTAAGCTGAAGCTGAGAACTAAGAAGCTCACCAAATGTCAACAGCAAATACGTTACAGAGCTGGGAATTGAACTCAGGAGTTCTAATTCCCAGTGCTACACTCCAACCACTATAAAATACAACATCATGCTCTTCATTTCTACCAAGCCCATTGCAAGTAGCATAGAATTAGACTCTCCAAAAACACAAGCTTATGCCCACTTAAATTAAAGGCAACGCTTTCAACCAAATAGGACCTCCTTCATTCACTGGGAAATGGCACATGTCTCTAAAGCCATGCTCAGTTGCCCAACAACCCTGAAAGATGCCACAGTGAAAATGTCATCCAGGTGGCTGTTCTTGGTGCACATTTGGGATGGTCTATTGTATTTTTCTGATAGTTCAGTTATGTTTGACAAAATTGGCATGACTCTATTTGAGATGTTACTAATAAATCTTAGAAGTCTGTCAGATACTTAGTACTAGAATCCGAAATCTGAAGTCTGAAAGCTAAGTCTCAGCACCCACAAGGTCATGAAGGCATACCAATAACCGTGATAATTGTAGGAGAAAGAAAGAGCCTGAAGCATGGGCCTGGTGTAAGGCCTGAGGCCTGAAGCAAAGTGAGCAAGAGTTACACTATGGCTATGTCTACACTGGCCCCTTTTCCGAAAGGGGCATGTTAATTTCACAGGTCGTAATAGGGAAATCCGCGGGGGATTTAAATATCCCCCGCGGCATTTAAATAAAAATGTCCGCCGCTTTTTTCCGACTTTTAGAAAAGCCGGAAAAGAGCGTCTACACTGGCCCCAATCCTCCGGAAAAAAGCCCTTTGAAGTAGGAATAAGAGATCCTCTGGAAAAGGGCTTTTTTCCGGAGGATCGGGGCCAGTGTAGACACTCTTTTCCGGCTTTTCTAAAAGCCGGAAAAAAGCGGCGGACATTTTTATTTAAATGCCGCGGGGGATATTTAAATCCCCCGCGGATTTCCCTATTACGACCTGTGAAATTAACATGCCCCTTTCGGAAAAGGGGCCAGTGTAGACGTAGCCTATGAGTAAAAAGCAGGTCCTTTCAAAAGCAGATGTTTGCCTTCAAGTCAGTGTCGGGGACACGAACAGTGTCTGGGACATGAACCAAGCCTGTTTTTCAATGCAATGCTTTGTCCACGCAATGCTTTCTCACCTTCCAGAGCCTATGCTTCTCTTACTTTCTCCAGGTCTTGGGCAACGACTTCTACTATTTCCATTGTATCTAAACAAAGGGTCATTTCATTGCTACCCCGGTTAGCACTCTGCCAATCACTTCATAACAGTTCATGATTACTCACAGATCAAAGATATGCTTGCTGACAGCTGCCAATACCTTCCAGCACAGCAACGAGAATTTTGGAATTGTGTCTTTTGGGGGGAACTATAATATTTAGCAGACAGGAAGAATACTCCAATGGTTAGATCTGGGACTTAGGATACTTGAATTCAATTTCCTACACGGCCATAGACTTTCTATATACCCTTGAACAAGTTACTTGGGCCTAGATTCCCAAAAGCATTTAAGTTCCCAACTTCCATTGAGGATCTGGACTTTAACTTTTCTGTGTCTCATCTGTAAAATTGAGATAATAGTACTGCCCTACCACCTCACAATCTTTAAACTATTTGATGTGCCCAAATGGCATGGTGATGGGGCAATATAATAGATGGATAACACTAGTATAAATTGTTCAGTATCACCAAAGCATTTCAGAAACATTAATTCACCATGACAACACTCTGAGGGTGGAAGCTGGCACATAAGGGAGCCTGGTATGGCTTACTGGTTTAGATGCTGGTGTTACTTTGGCCTGGACTCTAGCACAGATGAAGGCAGCCTTTGAGCTGCTCTAATCTATGCTCACTGGCTATGGACTGCAAAAAGGGACATCTACTTGTCAGAGATTGCTTGAGTACAACAAATTGCCCCCCCCATGCCTCTTCTGTTGCTGATGTGTCCAATGTGTTGTACTCACACCTCACTTCTCTCTGGCTGGCCATGCCTTTCGCTTTTTCTCACCATACTGATGTGGATGATTCAATGTCTGCAGTCCTGTTAAGCATATATTTTGTTTTCAATTCATTTTTGTTAACACACTAAGTGGTCTTTGTGAGCAGGTACTAATAAGGTACCCTTTATTAATGTTATCACTTTCATTGCATGTTTCAATTCCCAGGTTTATTTTAATTATGCATATTATGAGAGAGCCATGTTGGTGTAACAATGAAAAATATGCTGCTCCACATGACATTTCATTTATGGATTGACAAGAGACACCTATGATGACTAATTCCACGATAGAATCATGTCCCTTATTGCTGACCATAAATGAAATGTCATATGCGGCCACCCATTCTTCATTCCATAATTCATTCTAATTATCGCCCTTGGACAAATGCGGCAGACTTTGGATGTAGGCTTTAGAGCATGACGTGCCTTTGCAGAAGTGGATAATATTTCATTTTATATTCATGTAAATTTATGTTTTTATATCCCTACATGAAACCATATGTATTGATAAGTTTCTTGCACTTTATGTATTGTTTTCCATTGAGTTCATTTTAGAATGGCTTGTGCTCACAGAGTGTTCAATAATTTAATCCAGACATTTTCTTTTTGGCTGATTTACTAATGCTCCTATTCTATGCACAGAGTCTTGATTAAAGGAACATAAATCTCTCAATGATGAGAAAATGTGATCATTTATTACGTGGACAATCAGTCTATTTAAAAACATAATTAGTTTGTACATCAAGAAACCTTTCCTCAGGTGTGATAAACTACAAATAATTACTGAACCTCCTCCAGTGAAATTAAAAGTCTCACAAGGCTGTTACGAGGAATTTGTGATTTGACAGAGAAAAGGGCTTCAGTTCCAGGCTGTATTTATACAAAATTGATTTTTTTTCTTTTCACTACATTAAGACTGAGAGGGAAAAATAGATTAGCTGGTAGCAGCCAGAATGCCCCTATGCTTTTCAACATTAAGAATCAAGGACCCAGTCTTCTGCCCATTGAAATCAAAGGTAATCTTCCTGTTGAACTCAATGAGAGCTGGAGCCAATGTTCAGACACAATTTAATGGCTCTGTCTAGAGGAAATCTGCAGTAATAGAAATGGGATGAAATTCAATAGTGCAAAGTGCAAGGCCATGCACTTGGGGACTGGCAGCAAGAATTTTTGCTATAAGCTGGGAACATAGCTGTTCGAAGTGACAGAAGACAAGAAAGACCTGTGTGTACCGTTTGATCATAGGACAACTATGAATAAAAATACAATTCAGTTACAGATGTCACAGATTCTGTAAATTTAACAGATTTCTGAGACTTTTTCAGCTTCATACCACTGCAGTGGCAGGGCTGGATCAGCTGTCAGTCCCTCCCCAGTAGACTAGAGCAGCAACCAACTATCAGCCCTCTCTGCCGCAGCAGCCCCCACGGCTGGACAGAACAGCAGCTGGGTCTAGGACAACCTCCATTGCAGGAACAGCAGCAGGGCTGTCAGCCACTGTACCCTTTATGTTCTGTGCCTGCACAGCCATACAAGTGTCAATCAAGTGCCTTTCACTTCAGATGCTCCCCCCCAACTTCTGTGCTGCTCCTGCCCTCTGCTTTGAGACCCCTGGCCAGCTGAGCCTTCTGCTTGCTGTGCAGAAGTCGGAGGGGAGGGAGAAAAGGGGGATGCTGATGTCAGAGTGTCCCCTTGCTCCCAGGTACCCATCTCTGTGGAGAGTGGGGAGGGACAATAGGGCTCAGGAGTGGGATGGAGACATGGAAGGTTCTGGTGTGACTGAAGAAGCAGCCTCCAGAGTGGTGATTGCTGATCTATTGTTTCTCATACAGTCCCCAGTCTCTCTGTCTCTCTCTCTTTCTCGCTCTCTCGCTCTCTCTCTCTCTCACACACACACACACACACAAACTGTCTCTTTCTCTCTCATCTCACAACACATACTTGTATTGTTGTTGTTATTGTTATTTATTGCAATGCATATATATTCTCTGTAATGTTATTCTTTCCATGTGCTGTTATTTTAGGGTTTTTAACTAGCCTGTGCATTTCATAATTTTATTTCTCTTATATGCTTAAATTTAATTATTTGAGGTAATGAGTTCTAATATGTCTAACTTGTCCTGGCTGGAGTAATTATCCCAATGGGAACATTTTCTAAATATATATTATATCTAGGTTTTTGGTTTTCACTGATGGTGCACATCTGCAAATTCCAGCAATATTGGTACACGTAACAAAAGTAATTCCTCACATGGATGGAAAAATTAGAAGGAACATTGCTGTCATCCCTGGGTGAGGGTCCCAATGTTAGCTCTTACGCATACACAGACAGGTTGTGGGCTACCAAGAATGTGTTTACTAAAAATATCTGTGACAAAATTTTAACCTTAATTCTGAGTCACCAAAATGAACTCACCATTAGAGATAGGGAAATGTTAGTGCTATCACACAAGCCACTGGTGAGGCCTCATTGGAATACTATATGGAGTTCTGGTCTCCCATGTTGAAGAAAGATGAAATTCAGAACAGGTGCAGAGAAAGAGCTACCAAGAAGAACAGAGTTATTTAAGGAAGGGCCAATGTAGGCAGAAAAGCAAATGGATATAAACTAGCCATCAATAAGATTAGGTTTGAAATTAGATGAAGGTTTCTAACCAACAGAGGAGTGAAGTTCCGGAACTGTCTTCCAAGAGTAGTAGTGGAGGCAAAACCCTTGTTTCAAGACTAAGAATGATTAGTTTATGGGGTGGATGGGCTGATGGGGCTGCCTACAATGGCATATGGCCCATCCATGAGTACTAATAAAAAATATCTTCAATGGCCAGAGACAGAACACTAAGTTGGGAGGGTACTAAGTTACTACAATTAATTTTCCCAGGTGTCTGGCTGGTGGGTCTTGCTCACATGCTATTGGTCTAACTGATCCCATATTTGGGGTTGGGGCAGAACATTTCCTCCAGATCAGATTGGCAAAGAGTTGGGTATGGGACACTTGCTGGTTTGACCTAGAATAAATGGTGGATTCTCTTTAACTTGAAGTCTTTAAATGAAGATTTGAGGACTTCGGTAACTCAGGCATATATTATGGGTCTCTTCCAGGAGTGGGTGGGTGAGGTTCTGTGGCCTGCAATGTGCAGGAGATCAGACAAAATGTTCATGATTGTCACTTCTGGAATTAGTCTGAGTCTTGCAACCTAAACTGCTGTTTTGATTAAATATTATCTTTTTCTTCCAGCTTTGAGTTAGTAGAGAAGAATTAACCTTTGTTCAAGTTTGGATTTATATTTCCTAATCCCTGTTTAGATGAACCATGAGTCAAAAGACTGGAGTAAGAGACTAAACCAGTGATTCTCAATATTTTCCACACTGGAATTCCCCTCCCAATTAACAGGGATAGGGTGGCTATGACCCCCTAGCTGGGAAGTTCCTTCTTTAGAGTTCTGTTCTTAGTTCTATCACCAACAGACTGTGATGTTGGTCACTGTTGTTGGGTCACCCTACTGTAAAATGGGGGAAATATTTACCTACTTGAAAGGAGTATTGTGAGAATGTATTCCCTCCTGCATATTTGAAGTGCTCTAACATTCTTGCCAAATGGATAAGTATCATTATTCAAACCAATTGTTTTGCGTCAGATCTTAAATTCTTACATCTCTTGTAGCGCCGATGCTTAGCCTTGGTGCAATAAAGCAAAAATGAAATTCACTTTCTAGACATAATAAACATGTGGGTTCTCAGTTCACCAGCAAGGTTACCCGTACTCTATTGATAAGCTTACATTGCTGATCATTCACTTAATGGATGTTACTGGTAGAGCTAGACTGCACATCACAAATGTACAGCATATGTAGTATATCTACATTGACAAAGACATTATTTATTTGCAATTGTTTCAGACACCTCAATTCCCACACAGCTCTTAAATACTGTAGATTCAACTATGAACAGAGAAATGCTCTTATCAAGAATAATCAGTCATTTCAGCTCTCTGCTCTCACCCTTGGCATTTATTCTATTCTTAATTACCACTCTGTCAGCTTTGCCATTGTAGGATAAATTGTGTTGCCCATGATACGTTTATAAAACAGCTAAATATTAAAGCCCCAATACAGAGAAGTACAACAAAAGAAGTGGGAAGAAGGAGGAGGAGGAGCTACTGTTGGAAAGATCTTATGCCACTCAGCCTTTTTATTAACTAATATTCTGTGCTTCCGATTCACGCAAATGTTTCTTTGCATGATACAGCAACAAACGAGATTTGTTTCAGCTCACATGGGCAGGATTTGGGGCCTGATGCAAAGTCCACTGAAGTCAGTGGAAAGGCTTCCTTTGAATTCAGTTGGCTGTGGATCAGGTCCCTAGGTTCTAAGCAAAATCAGCTTTTTATCAGCTCTTACTGCTGGGTTGAGTGAGGAACAAAGAGGTCAAGTAGCCATAGATGACTTATGGTTGAGTGGTTCATTCCAGTTTAACTTAGGACCATTCTGATTGTCCTATCTAGGCATCTAGGTCAATGCCCACCTGCACACCAAGACCTGGTCTATACTAGGGAATTATTTTGAAATAACTCTCCTTATTTCAAAATAACAAGTGGAGTGTCCCAACTACCAAGCCCGTTATTTCAAAATATCTCCTGCTTTCCAGGAGGAATAATGCTTATTTTGAAATAATTATTCTGAAACTGCATTTGTGTGGATGTTCCACTGCTGCTATTTCAGAATAACTATTCTCCAGAGTCATTTAGAACAGGGGTAGCCCGTCCATATAGGTGAACTAGGCGGTCACCTAGGGTGCCAAGTTAAATGGGGCGCCAAATTCAAGCACAATAACATTGAGGGATTTGGAGGTGGCCGATTGCATGGTTTGCCTAGGGCGCCAGTTGCTGGCAGCTAGACTAGGGCAGCCACTGATTCAGAATAATTACTCCCCAATTCTTTCCGGGGCTCTAAGTTGAGGTAGTGCTTCTACATTAAAGAAGCCTGCATCTGACTAATTTCAAGGCTTCCTTGTAGTGTGGACATGCTATTTCAAAATAGTTATTTCAGGCGTTATTATTTTGAAACAAGTTATATCAAAACAATTTCCTAGTGTAGATGTGCCCCACCACAGCCACTTAAACAGACAATCCATGTGAACATGTGTTCTCTATTCCTTCCTTGTATATGTGGATTGGGGAAGGAGTTCTCTTTCTTTCTCCTTCTCTCAAGGGAAGGAAAAGCAACTTCTTTTGGGATTGCTGTAGAAGAGCAACTCATTCTGTACATGGTTATTATAACCACTAGCTCACTAACTGGATAATACAAAAAAGTCAGCAACAGAAATTTGCACTGGTCTTTAAAATACATTGCTTTGTTTGTTATAAATACAAGACAACAGCTGCAAACCTCTGCTCTCTCTTATGGATGTAGACTTGTATTTGCCATTTGTCTATGGCTTGACTGTTTATAATAACTGAACACAAAGTTATTCTTACCAAGTAGGTATTTTATTTGCAGCCATCTCAGAAAACATTTTAAATCTCTTCTTTTCTCAATGTTAGTTTCAAACATGTTCTGGTCAGCTCTGGCAAGGAGGAGACATCCTCTCTAGCCTTTGAAATCCCTAGTCTTAGAGCCTTTTCTCGAGGCTTTTCTCTGGGAAAGCAACATCTATCTCAAGAGAATTGATACAAATCAGCATGCAAAAAGGTTACTGAAAACACGATGAATAAGCTAGGGCTGACTTCAAGTGAGACTGAGCTCAGTACAGAATCAGCTGTAGAATATAAGAGAAAATTGTATGGTGGGGGAGGGATTTTGATTTTTCTTCTAAATTGTAACATCCCACCTATAATCAATTACCACCTTATTATTAAAAGGATAATAGAGATAATGCACAGAAGAAGTCATTCTATAGCAATTATCTCAAAATAGATTGTTAGCAGTTGGGTCTATTTTGAGCTCTCAGTAAACTACATGTGATGGCGATCTCTAACTGTTTTTTAAAAATTATTTTATTCACATACTGTAGTCTTCATCCATTACTTCTTGTATGTCTTGACTTTGCTTTAGATACACCTAGAGGGTATAATTTATGTAATCTACCCATTTATTTGCCAACTACTGTTTGCCTTGGTTGCAATTTGTAAATGAATCTAGCTGAAGGCATATAATTATGTGAATAATCAGAGGAAGACAATAAAAATAACCTTTTTGTCACATGTCTTCAGTGAGATTAAATATTGAATATCACACCAGAAAAAAAAAGTCTTCCACCCTTATTCATGCTGACTCAGAAGTACCTTGATTACTGGGGCAGAACCTTGCTCCTGAAGCTGTCCCCTGAAGAAAATCATGCCCAGCCATGCTCCAGAAGAAGGATCTCCATGCCACCAATTTGTGCATAATGCCCTATAACTTAAAAATGGAAAGAAGAGACTAGAAAGGCATTATGACTGGACAAAAATATGCATCTTCCTAGTATTGGAAAATTTGGTGTTGAAGACCTAGATAAATTCATGGAGGTTAAGTCCATTAATGGCTATTAGCCAGGATGGATAAGGAACAGTGTCCCTAGCCTCTGTTTGTCAGAGGATGGAGATGGATAGCAGGAGAGAGATCGCTTGATCACTACCTGTTCGGTTCACTGCCTCTGGGGTACCTGGTATTGGCCACTGTTGGCAAACAGGGTACTGGGCTGGATGGACCTTTGGTCTGACTCAGTTGGCCATTCTTAGGTCCTTATGTATGTTAAATGGTGCTGTCTCCGTAGACAGATGACTGACAAACTAGGTTTCCAGTGTACCCTGAAAGAGGGTATGATCCAGATGACTGACCATCTTGTTGATGCTTTGGTAAGGCTTCATCTGTCAGTCAGTGGAACCTAAATGAACAATTTCCAGGAAGGATTTGATAAGGGTAGAGGATTTGATAAGGAGGGGAGGGATAGCTCAGTGGTTTGAGCATTGGCCTGCTAAACCCAGGATTGTGAGTTCAATCCTTGCAGAGGCCATTTAGGGATTTGGGGCAAAAATTCATCAGGGATGGTATTTGGTCCTACTGTGAAGGCAGGGGACTGGACTCACTGACCTTTCAAGGTCCCTTCCAGTTCTAGGAGATAGGCAATCTCCATTATTAAGGGTAGTGTTGTGGAACATAGGAACTGCAATTCAGGATCAGACCCCAACCCCATCTAGTCCAGTATCTGGTTTCTGAGAGTAGTCAGTATCAGATGTTTAGTGGAAGGCACAAGCACTCTGCAATGGGTAGATATGGAGTAATCAGCCTCCCTTGACCCCATAATAGATCTTATAGTCTCTAATAGTTAGAGATTGGCCTTGAAGCATGAGGCTTAATCTCAGCTCTTTGTAATTCATCCTGATAACTCTCAGAGAAGTAGCCGTGTTAGTCTGAATCTGCAAAAGTGGGTAGGAGTCCTGTGGCACCTTATAGACTAACCGAAGTGTTGGAGCATAAGCTTTCATGGCCAAAGACCCACTTCGTCAGACGCATGTAGAGGAAATTTCCAGAGGCAGGTATAAATATGCAGGCCAGAATCAGACTGGAGATGACGAGGTGGATCCAATCAGGGAGGATGAGGCCCACTTCTAGAAGCTGATCTGGAGATGTGAATACCAAGAGAGGAGAAGCTGCTTTTGTAGTTAGCTAGCCATTCACAGTCTTTGTTTAATACAGAGTTGATTGTGTCAAACTTGAAGATGAACTGTAGCTCAGCAGTTTCTCTTTGAAGTCTGGTCCTGAAGTTTTTTTGCTGCGGGATGGCTACCTTTAGATCTGCAGGTAGCCATCCTTTAGATCTGCAGGTAGCCATCTCTAGCCTCATCATTTCTAGCCTGATTCTGGCCTGCATAGTTATACCTGCCTCTGGAAATTTCCACTACATGCATCTGACGAAGTGGGTCTTTGCCCACGAAAGCTTATGCTCCAACACTTCAGTTAGTCTATAAGGTGCCACAGGACTCCTTGCTGCTTTTCCTGATAACTCTGAATATTCTTAATGGACATATAAATGTCCACCCCTCTTGAAATCTTGTTAAGTTCTTGGTCTCAACCACTTCATGCGTTCCAGTAGTGATTAGTTTCACGGTCTAATTATAAAGCATGTGAGAAAAAATTCCTTTTATCAGATTTGGATTCCCTACTTTTTAATTTCATGAAGCTTTGCATGGCCTATTATTGTTTAGTATTGTAGTAGCATCTAAAGGCTGCATTCAGGGCTGGAGAACTCATTCTATTAGGTGCTGTACCTACACAATGAAAGGCAGTCCCTGCCTTAAAGAGCTTACAAACTAAGTTATGAGCAACAGCAGAGGAATGCAAGGAACAAATTGGGAAGCACAAGATAATGGTCAGAAAGTGATGATTAACACAGCAAGTTGTGGTCACAGCACACCAGCATGTATTCAGAAAGTCAGTGGGGGATCTTACAACTGTGTCTTTTGCCTTCATTCCTCTGCCTTATTTTCATCATCATAGTTTTTCCATGAAGATCCAGTGGTCTTGTGGATATCCCTTTCATAGTCATGTCATGCAGTACATAAGAGTCACTGCAAGATGACATAACACACTTCAATACAATACATACTAGTGGGTGCGTCTAGACTGTCAACTTGCCAGCTGTCTACACTGGCCACTTGAATTTGCTCAAGAGCACTGACGTTCTAATGTAAGAATTCAGTAGTTCTTGCGCAAATACTTTGACGCTTCTGCTCAGGGATAAGCCGTCTTGCGCAAGAACACTTGCGCAAGAGGGCCAGTATAGACTGGAACCTTAATTTTTTGCGCAAGAAAGCCCAATGGCTAAAATGGCCATTGGAGCTTTCTTGCGCAAAAGCGTGTCTATACTGGGCACAGAGGCTTTTGCGCAAAAGCGATTTTTGCGCAAAAGCATCTGTGCCAATCTAGACACTCTTTTGCGGAAATACTTTTAACGGAAAAACTTTTCAGTTAAAAGTATTTCTGCAAAATCATGCCAGTCTAGACGCAGCCACTGTGTTCTGGCGCGTCTGTTTGCCTGATTCCTCAGGTTTATTTTCTCTCTCACTCATGTTCAAGTATGGAACTTGAAGAGCCAGGAAAATAAGAAGCCTGTCACTGAATACATGCTTTGTTCAGCCTAGTCATTATCTGATTTCTGTCTAGCACAGTTCTCTGTCGTGGTAGTTAGGCTAAAGGAAGACCTACTGTACCTTGACAGTGGGACCATCTGGTATTCATTCTTGTAATTAGTCTCAAACCCAGACAGTTCTGCTGCTGCAAATATTTGTTTAAATATATCACAGGGCATGATCACTAGTTTATTGTGAAACAAGTGGTGAGTGCTATGTCAGGTGAAACTACATTCTGTGCATCAGAAATAATCAGTAAGGGTATGTCTACACTACCACCCTAGTTCGAACTAGGGTGGTTAATGTAGTCAATTGAAGTTGCAAATGAAGCCCGGGATTTAAATATCCCGGGCTTCATTTGCATCTTGCCGGGCGCCGCCATTTTTAAATGGCTACACGCGGCACGGAGTAGGTAGTTCAAATTAGGCTTTCTAATTCGAACTACCATTACACCTCATTCCACGCAAGCCCAGCAAGATGCAAATGAAGCCCGGGATATTTAAATCCCAGGCTTCATTTGCAACTTCGATTGACTACATTAACCACCCTAGTTCGAACTAGGGTGGTAGTGTAGACATACCCGTATCTATATCTCTACACACACACACACACACACAAGTATGTGGATAGATATATAATTACACAGATGTACTCCTGAAAAATGCGAATGACTTATGACCATCAGGGAAGGTCGATTTTTAATCCTAACTGCTACAGAGTGTCTTTTTATCTACAATTCTTTTTTCAGTTCTTTTCAGGAACTGCATCTGGGTAAAAAGGAATTAAAGACATTCAGACTGTGAAAAGGATTGCCATGAGAATGTATCAGTATCAAGACTGATTTGCATCCTGATGATTTCTGATTATATATTTTGTGGATGTTCATGAACACATGGTTGTGAGGACATATTGTGAACAGAAATTGCACATGTGTAATCTTGGAGATTGATGTACTAGGTTGTAATCAGGCTCCTTTCTGTCAGACACTTTGGAAATCTTGGCTTGCTGGTTAAAGTATTTCAGAAGTGCCTAATGCCCATTATCAAATGTGAGTCAGGACCAGATTTACAGAAGTATCAAGGTGCCTGGCAGAATTTACAAGAGTAAGTTAATAGATGAGGTGCCCAACCCCCATTAACTTGAATTAGGAGTTAAGGAGCTTTGATTTCATTGACTATGAATTAGTTGTAAGGCTAGATTTTCCAAGCTATTCAGGCATCTAGTGGGACTTTCAGAAGTGTCTAAGGATACATCTATATTGCAAAAAAACCCCACTTCAGTGAGTCTCAGAATCTGGGTCAGATGATTTTGGTTTGTGGGGCTCACATGCTGGGGCTTTAAGTAGCAGTGGAGATGTTCCCATGCAGGTTGGAGGCTTGGCAAGGAAAGCTGGCAATGGGGGTGGGTCTCAAGTCCCAGGCTCAAGCCCAGATGGGAATGTCTACGCAGCTGTTTTTAAGCCTGCAGCACAAGCGTGACTGGACTTTAAGGCTCACGGCTGCTGCATTATTTTACGGTGTGGATGTATTATAAGTAGCTGACCACCTAAGGGCCAAAGTCTCCTTTGAAAATGGTTCTTAGGCTCCTAAGTAATTTAAGTGCTTTTGAATCAGTTTTCTGGTTGTTTTATTGTTGTTTAGAAATTTGTCAACTATCCCCTATGGATTATCTAGAGAGACTCAGATGTACCCACTGATGGACAACTTTATGACTGTTGTTTGATAACAGTCATATGCTCTTCAGTTCGGTTCTCTTCAGTTTGATCCCCAAATCTGTATAGTTGTCATGGACAAATAGGTTATAATCATCCTGTATTAGCTACATCCTGGGTCAAAGGGATGTTGCACATACTGTATCTCGCAGACAAAATGTCTGTTCAGTTGTGTGATTTTTGCCAGAGATGGGGAAAGGTTTTCCAGGAATATAGATCCCCATATTCTAGTAGGAGCAAGAGATGTTTCTCTAGGGCTAGGTCTACACTACAGCTTTTTCCGATTTTGTTTCGGAAGAGGCTTTTCTGAAGTTTGGCCCTTCTACACTGGGCCAAATTTCAGAAAATCCCCTTCTTTCAGAAAATCCCATCTTCCTCATGGAATGAGGAACACAGGGCTTCCAAAAGAGTGCGTTTGTACTTCTGCAAAAAAAAACAAAAAACAAACAGAAGAGCAAATGCATTCCCTGTATGCGGCGGAATTTTTCCAGGATACCAGAGTGTAGATGTACTCCTATAGATGGTGCTTGCGAACAGGAGCAGCTAACAGGGAGTTTGGAGAGGGAGTTCTCCAGGTAAAAGGAGTAAATATGGGACCCTTGTGGTAAGTGGCTGTCTGTAGTGTGTGTTTGTGTGTGAGGGGGTTATTTGCTGTGTGCTGAGCTTGTGTTTGTTTGTTTGTTTGAAGGAGCTTCTAAAAGTTTTGAAATCTAGAAGCCTCTGTTAATTGGCTGAGCCTCAGTCATGGGGAGGGACTACCAGGGCTTTATAAGCCTGAGAGTCAGTGACCAGGAGCAGCTAACAGGGAGTTTGGAGAGGGAGTTTAGAAGGGGAAGTTAGAGGGCACTATTGACTTCTGACCTTCTTTAAACATAATTTTTATAATAATCTATATTCCAGACATTTAATACGCCCAGTTTATATTTAAACTTGTTCATAAGAAAAATGGAGACAGAAGCCCAGCAGCAGAGTGGGGGCTATCCTGTTTATTGCATCCAGTGTAACGTGTATGATGACCTGCCCTGTGGGCGGGTAGCATATGTGTGCACCCCTTGTAAGGAGCTTCTGACCCTCAGAGACCAAGTTCGGGCTTTGGAGGCCAGGATGGCTGAACTGGAGAGGCTAAGGGAGGTAGAGAGATATGTTGATGAGACTTTCCAGGACAATGTAGTACTGTCCCACCTCCAGTCTGAGAGTCCCAGTGCTCTTAAAGAGGATGAAAGTCTCAAGGGAACAGAGCATTCAATGGGAACAGAGGGAAACCATCCCGTAGTTGGGACCCTCCTTCCAGAGGATGTTGCGGTGTCCTCTCGCGCTGAGGATACCTCTGAGGGGGAGGGAACGCCAGTTGTTAGGAAGAGGCAGGTGTTAATAGAGGGTGATTCGATTGTTAGAAACATAGATAGTTGGGTTTGTGATGACTGGGAGAACCGTATGGTCACTTGTCTGCCTGGTGCAAAGGTTGTAGATCTCTCGAGGCATCTACATAGACTTATGCGTAGTGCTGGGGAGGAGCCGGTGGTCGTGGTACATGTAGGTACCAATGACATAGGGAAGGGTAGGAGAGATGTCTTGGAGGCCGAATTTAGGTTGCTAGGAAAGAGACTGAAATCCAGGACCTCTATGGTGGCATTCTCGGAAATGCTTCCAGTACCACGCGTAGAGCCAGGTAGGAAGACAGAGCTTCAGAGTCTCAATGTGTGGATGAGTCGATGGTGTAGGGAAGGGGGGGGTTGGATTTATTAGGATCTGGGGACACTTTTGGGAGAGGGGGAGCCTGTACAGGAAGGATGGGCTCCACCTAAACCAGGGTGGAACCAGACTGCTGGCATTAAACACTAAAAAGGCCGTAGAGCAGTTTTTAAACTAAGAGATAGGGGAAAGCCGATGGGTGCGGAGATGCATGTAAATTGGATGGAGACTTCTCTTAGAGGAGAATCCATTGATAGAGATTCTCTAAGCTTTCTACCTCACCGAGGGACAGCAAAGCTTTTTTCTCTCCGCCTGTCTGTGTTGGTGCTTCCCATTGGGGACGCCGCTGCAATTGGCACCATGGAGCCAGAGCTCACCCTGGGCATGCTGCTCCAGTTTTTGGACTTGCTGCTGCAAGCCTGCCAGCAATGGGTGGAGGCTGCCTTGCACCATCTGGTGCACGTCAGCCTCCTGCCTCTCCACCTCGCCTCCCCGGGGGTCGTGGAGGAATGGCAGCGGTGCCCGGATGCCAGCATGCCCCACCGCACCTGGCGTCTGGACGCAAGCAGTGACTGGTGGGACCGCATCATCTTGGAGAGCTGGGGAAACCAACAGTGGACCCAGAACTTCAGGATGAAGAATAACACGTTCCTGGAGCTTGGCGAGTTGCTCGCCCCTGCTCTGCGGCGACGGGACACTCTCATGAGGCCTGCCATCCCCCTCCAGAAGCTTGTGGCTATCGCCTGTGGAAGCTCTCCATGCCGGACAGCTACCGATCCATCGGGAACCAGTTCGGCGTAGGGAGATCCACCGTCGGAGCAGTGCTCATGCCGGTATGTCACACACCGGCCTCTGGGCCGGGGGGAGGAGGGCTGCAAGGAGAGGATGGGCCTCCCCAGGGAAAACAGGGGGGGGAGGAGGTGAATGTGCCCCACACCGGCGGGTTCGGTCTGTCCCGGCCGTACTACACGCCGCCCGCGGGGGTTGCTTCCAGGAGTGCGGCGCAGGGCAGTTCCAGGGAACGAACACTCCCAGCCTCCCGGGCGCCCCAGTGATTTGCAGTTTGCTGTGTCTCTCTGCAGGTGGTCAAGGCCATCAACCGGATGCTGGTCCGCAGGGTGGTCCGCCTCACCGACCCGGACGCAGTCATCCAGGGGTTCGGTGCCCTCGGCTTCCCCAACTGCGGGGGGGGGGGCATCAATGGGATGCACATCCCCATCCATTCCCCAGAACACCAGGCCTCCCAGTACATCAACCACAAGGGGTTCTTCTCCATACTCCTGCAGGCCATGTGTGACCACTGGGGCCAGTTCACGGACATTAATGTGGGCTGGTCCAGCAAGGCACACGACACCAGGGTGTTCCAGACCTCCTCCGTGTGCCAGAGGCTGCAGGCCGGGAACTTCTTCCCCGACTGCCACATCAGGGTCGGGGACGTGGACATGCCCATCTGCCTGGTGGGGGATGCGGCCTACCTCCTACAGCCCTGGCTTATGAAACCGTACATGGGGCACCTCAACCCCTCCCAGCAGGCCTTCAATGCCAGGCTCTCCAAGACCCACATCGTAGTTGAGGGGGCCTTTGAGTGCCTGAAAGCCCGATTTCGATGCCTTTTCACACGCCTCGACCTCGCCAAGCACAATATCCCTCCTGTGGTGGCAGCATGTTGTGTGCTGCACAATTTATGTGAGAGGAAGGGGGAGGCTTTCCTGCCAGCCTGGATGACTGAGGCTGAGCGCATGGCTGGCCAGTACATGCAGCCCCGCACTGCCGCCATCCGGGAGGCCCAGCGGGGTGCCGTCTGGATCCGGGAATCCCTGCTGGAGAGCTTCCAGGTGGAGGAGGAGGACTGAACTCTCCCTGCATGCCCCACTGGGGCTTTCTCCCACCCTCACCTCCATCCACTTTCCCCTCCCTAACCCCTCTTTCTAATGTAAAATAAAGGCACCTGTTTTGCCAACAAAAATCTCTCTTTATTGTACATAACTGGGGTGGGGGAGGGAGGAGTAAGGGTGGAAGAGGGGAGGAGGAAACCTGGGAGGAGGGAGCTGGAAGGGGGAGGAAGGGGAGGAAGGGAAGGGAAAGCTCAGGGTTGGGGGTCCTGCTGGCTCTCCCATCTTGCAGCACCGCAGGTGAGGGGCTGTGGGGGGGGGGGGGGGTCAGGAAGCTGTCCACCAGGGTCTGGAGGTGACCTCTGAGGGCACGGCTCTGCTCCTCTAGTACCTCCAAGCTTCGCTGTAGCAGCCGCAGGTCCTCCCAGACCCAGTGTTCCTGGATGCAGAGCTGCTGCTCCAGTAGCCGCAGGTGCCGCCGCTGGTAGTCCTCCAGGTTCCTAGTGCGCCTGTTGGCCCAGGTGCAGGTGGCTGTTGCAGGCGGGGTGCTGCGCCCTGCAGTTCCAGGTGCTGCGGCTGTGGTGAAACAAGAGCTGTGGTCAGTTCTCCCTGGGGACACGGTGGGTAAAACCCAGCCACACTAACAGTGTTTCCTGGACTCTCCTTTTCCTTTGTTTTGAAACCATTGGACAAACTTTAGAAATACATGATGGTGCTAAGATTTGTGTAAACAAACCCTAGCCTAGGATTTTGTCTCTGCTCCTTCTTGACATTTCTGCTGGGAGACTTCCACTTTATCATTTGGACTTTCAAATTTCATCCCACCCAGCAGACTAAAAGCAATTTCAACCCACCAGCATAGTACGATTTATGTGAAGAAGTTAAAGGGAGACTCCATGAGAAATTGCTATTAGATTTTCTCCTCCCCGATGATGATTGATATGAAAATCAGCTTCCTTTATCAAGTGAGCAAGATCCAGGAACAAAATGACTCAAGGCATTGGGAGATAAACATGAAGGGGTTGAGTTTGTAAGTTCCTTGTCACTGCATCATAGATCAATATACAACAATGATTAAATCTTTCTGTTCACTGCTTGGAGTATTTATACTAACCTTGGGTTTTTAAATTCAATAATTGAAACTGAAGGGAGGAAGACTGGACTGAAAGTGGCACTATAATGAAGACAAACAGCTAAAATGGAAGTTTATTCATCGCTTAAATAGTTCATTATCAATAATGAGGCCAGTTCTAGTGCTCAGGATTTAAAGTGATTCCAGCTCTGATGTTATGGTAATTTTGGCAGTACAGGCGTGCAAGATTGCCTGTCATAATATTTTAAAATGGGTATTTTGCGTAGGAGAGGCAGAAAGTATATGGTGGCATCTGCACCAAAGCCTTAGAAGGATGAGGTAGACAATGTAAAATCCTGGGAGTGGTTGGTGAAGGAGGAAATGGAAAAAAAGGTGCTAAAAAGAAAAGATGAATTTGCAGGGGTTTTAAACCCCACAGTGCTTGTTGCTATAGAGGTGGAGAAAATCATGCTCTGAAGCCGCTTTGCCCATTTCACAAACAGGTATATCAAGGCTTGAAATGCAGTGATGCTGGTTCCATCCCACTATGCAGCAACTGATCATGGGAGAGGCCGCAGGGGAATGCTGCATCATAGAGCAATAAAGGGCTTTGAGCACTGTGTATGAAGATTTGCAAAGTTATGTAATATGGGGATTGAATTTACTATTCAATTATTCTGAGAGACCAACCATTAGTAGAAATAAAATGGAAACAAGTTTCCAAAAGGCTTATTGCACCTAATCAAAAATATAAGAAAATACTCGCTTCCTGGTCTTTGTGATTCTATCCATCCTCTTTTGGTGACTAGATTAACAGCATCACAAAGCAGTTAATTTGTCAAAGTCCCTTTCTTCATTAATGCAAAAGGACTGGATCTCTGCCTTATAACACAAGAGTCACAATGATTACAAATGACAACTGCTAGTTGCAGTGTTAGGCTATGTCTACACAGCTAAGAAAAGTCGGAAAAATATATGCAAATTGCAAACCGCAATTTGCATATCTTTTTCCGCTTTTTTTTCCAAAAGAGTCTTTCCTGAAATTTGGCCCATCTACACAGGGCCAAATTTCACAAAAAACTTCATATTTTGGAACATCCCTTATTCCTCTCACCGAGAGGAATACAGGGATGCCGAAAGAACACGTCCGCTTTTTCAGAAACTGTTCCAAAAAAATGGACGTGTTCCTTGGACGCAGCAGAGCTTTTCCAGGATACTGGAGGTATCCCGGAAAAGCTCTGCAGTCTAGACATACCCTAAGTCAATTCTGTGCCACTTGTCTTTACAATTGTTACCTAAAATGAAACAGTGATGGCAAACTGTAAGAAAATATTTTGTTTATTAGCATTACAATTGCAACTGGAACCACAATTGGGATCAGTCCCCCATTGTACTAAGCATGGTACAAGCAAATAATAAGGCACAAAGATTCTAATTTAAATAAACAAGACACATATAGGGTACGACTACATGCCATGGCTATTTTGAAATAAACTATTCCAGAACAGTTATTCTGAAATAGCTGATTTCGAAATAGCACGTCTACACTGCCTCAAAATTAGACTGAGGCAAGCTTCCCTAAAGTAGACATGCTATCTCAGTTTAGAACCCCAGGAGACATTGGGGAGGAATAACTTGTAATGGCCCTGGTGAGGAGCTATTTTGAAATAGTAGCAATGGAGAGTCTACACATGCCTTATTTCAAAATAGTTATTTCAGAATAGGCATTATTCCTCATAGAATGAGTCTGACAGATTCTGGAATAAGTCATCTGTTATTTTGAAATTATTTCACATTGTTATGTAGAAATAATGCTAGTTATCTTGAAAAATGGTGCATTGTAGATGCACCCATAGCATGGGAGGGGAAACAACATGATTTGAAATTCTGGCCCTATTGCTATCAATGGGAATTTTGCTAATGATGTCTGTGGAGTCAGTAATTCCACCCACACGGTCTGCAAACCAAGTTCAGCCCTGTCCTAAAGGGGCATAGATCATTTGGAAACTTTGGAACTCAGTGCTGGACTTAGACCATAGTCTATATCAGCTATAAAAATGTAACATCTTGTAAAAGATCAACTAACTATGGTACACGTGGATTTTATCTTCCATGGAACAGCTACTAATATGCTGATTAATCCTTAAAAACAATTGTATCTTTATTTCGGTTAAAAAAAGAAAAAGAAAGAAACCCCACTATGCACATGAGTGTGTGTGTGAATGTGTATGACAGAGAGTTTGAGTATGTAGTTATATCTGCTAGATTCTTATATTTAGCAGCCTACCAGCTGGAAAAATCAATTTGTATTCAGTGACTGACTCACATCTCCTAAATTCGTGAAAGTTCTGGGGGACTGAGAATTCATATTGATTTTTATACTGTTTTAAGCTTTATTTCTAGGCATTGATTTCAACAGTCATTTCATATTATAAATCAGCAAAGCTAAGTAAAATCTACACTAGCAGCCCTTGATTAACATAAATTAGCTCTAATACTTTTCTTCATTAAGTATGATGGGTATGTAGTTTTACTGTTTGCCGTCCTGGGAGACAGGAAGAAATCTATCAGATGTTTTATGAATTACAAGAAATTGGAAAATGCCGTTAATTCCTGTATTTCTGGATGATTTATATAGAGGCCTTTAAACATTTCATTGTTGTATTTGATTCTGTGCATTTTATTATACCACTGTACTTTGTGCTTGTGAAGGGGCACAATTAACCCCCCCTCCCTTTTTGGGGTCTGTCCCCTTTCCTTTCTCTTTTACACAGAATGCCCGACAGCGATTCCGTAATCAACACTGTCATGACGCCGCTTTAAATTGTTACCCCGAGTGGAGTGTGAGGGGGCCTGGGCCCACCCTCTCTCCAGGCCCCAGCCCAGGGCCCTAAGGTGGGAGTGTCCTGTCTGTTCACCCCCCACCTGTCTGACGGGGCTAACTGCCGTAACACGTCAGCCCGCAAGCGGGGCTCCAGCCGCTTGCCCTGGGCTTCTTCCTCACCCCCGCTCATCCTGTCTTCCCTCCGGCAATGCCTCAAACCGGCTTCCAGCTCCCCTCCTCTCCGGCCTTCCTCTCCCTCTTCCTCCTTCTCCCTCTTGCACTTTCCTTCTTTCCTTTTGAATGTCCCGCCTTCCCACTTCTGCGCAGGCGCCAGCATCTTGCCTCCCCCCATCTTCCCCGCCCCTGCAGTCACTCACGGGGCCGCGCACTCCTGCTCATGCGCCGGCGTCTTCTTCTCCGGCGCCCAAGCTTCATGCGCGACCGACGGACGGGCCGCCGCTCCCTGGCTCAGTCTCCGCCGCCAGCTTTTCTCCTGGCACAAGGATGGGAGGGATTGCCCTTCTGCAACCCTCTTCCGGGTCCTGCCCCGGAGTCATGTGGGGTTCTAATACCCTGTCACAGTGCTACTGTAGATAAATGTGTGCTATAACACTCTATGGCCAAATACTATACATGTGGGCTACGTATACACTGGCATGACTTTGAGCAACTATTTTTAACGGAAAAGTTTTTCCGTTAAAAGTATTTGCTCAAGAGAGCATCTACACTGGCATGTGCTTTTGCGCAAAAGCATCCGTGCCAGTATAGACGCTCTCTTGAGCAAGAAAGCTCTGATGGCCATTTTAGCCATCGGGCTTTCTTGTGCAAGAAATTAACATTGCCTGTCTACACTGGCCTCTTGCGCAAGAATAATTGCGCAAGAGGGCTTATCCCTGAGTGAGAGCGTCAGAGTATTTGCACAAGAAGCACTGATTTCGTACATTAGAATGTCAGTGTTTTTGCGCAAATACTTACGGCCAATGTAGACAGGTGGCAAGATTTTGCGCAAAAGCAGCTGCTTTTGTGCAAAATCTTGCCAATATAGACACAGCCGTGGAGATCATAGTGGTTGGATGTATGTGGCTTTCTAAGTGACACAGCAAAAAGCGCTTCTGACTTTTTGCTCTACTACTGTGATATCCACATGGAAAGATTGAAACCAAAGAAACAGCAGTGGCGCTATTTGATACTGAAGAAAAACTTGAACAGAGCTGAGATTTATTAAATCCAGGAGAAGGCATGCAAGCCAGATTCTTATGGGGCTGCTATCTACAATATGTTGCCAATAGAATTCTGACTTGATCTCAGCATCCACAGACATTCTGTTCATTATGGGTGTGTCTAGACGATAGGCTTTTTTTCTTTCAAGAAAAGTGGCCTTTTTTTGAAAAAAACTGTACTTGCATCTACACTATTGCTGCATTCTGTCGACTTACTGTTGATGGCAGTAAACCTCGTTTTACAGCGAATAATGGTATTTTTGACAGAGTTCTGTTGAAAAAAGGTATGGGTGGACGCAAGGAAGAATTTATTTTGAAAATAAAGGCCTCCAGGAAGAAGCCTTGGTGGACACTCCTGCCAGGGCTTTCAACTCTATTGTTCCATGTAGCCATCTTTAAAAGGCACAGGCACCCAGGAGTAGCATTGTGGCAGCAAACCAGCTCCAACCAGGACCCTGACTGCTCAGCTTTTCCTGGTAGGGCCATTCACAGCCATATCCCAGGGACAAGCCCCCCAAGACTCTCCTGGCCTCTCCAGGGACACATCCCTGCAGCAAGCCAGGGGCACCAAATGCCTGGCACCCTCCTGGTCAGAGCCCGAGATCAAAGCCCTCTTGGAGCGCTGGTCTGAGGAGGAGTCTCTTCAGGCCCCACAGCCCAGGAAGAGGAACGTGAACATTTATGCCAGAATGGCTGATGCACATGAGACCAGGTCAGAGCCAAGGTGAAGGAGCTAAATCAGAGGTATGTTAGGGCCCATGTTAGCTCCCGCTCTGGGGAAACAGCACACTATTGTGCCTAATATGAGGACCTGGACCGGATCCTGGGGGCAGGGGAACACCTGCCTCCCGAGAGGGTTGTGGGTCTGGGTTGGAGACCCCTGTGCAGCAGCGGCTGGAACTCCAGGGTGACCCCAGACGACCAGCAGCTTCAAAAGGAGGAGGAGGAGGACACCAGCAGGAGCACAGTGACCTGACCCAGGAGCCAGACACTCAGACGCAGGCGGCCTCCCAGACAACATCAGACACTGGGGAGGGAACATCAGGTGAGTGCTGTGAGGGTCCAACACACACAGGGCAGGGGAGGTGGGAGCCAAGTGAATGGTGCAGTGCTGTGACATGTTATGCTGATCGCAGCCCGGGGGGGGCACACCCATGGCCGCCCTCAGGGAGGGCCATCCTACCCCTGCACCCGCATGGCTGCGAGGCACCACCTGCTCCTGCAGACAGTGATACCAGGTGCAGGCATGGGCTGGAGATGCTGGGATTGCCACACAGCTTCAAGCCTCTCAGCAACCTGTGGGAACCCCAACTGTGGCCTGACACTTGACTGTGCTGCTTGGCTATGAGGGGGGGGGGGAGCGGGGGCAGGATGGTGGCTTGCACACCTTCTCGGTTCCAGGGAGGCTGTGGCTGCTGGCCAGGCCATACCAGGCCATACCATGCCACATGAGCATCCCCAGACCCTAGGACAGGCACTGACTGCTGAGGAGGAGGGCATGCCCTCTCAGGGAAAGTGTGAGCGTGCATGACTGATGATTTTTCCCTTCTTGTCCTCCACAGCCAGACCAGCTGACCAGGAGGGGGCGCCACACCTGCCCCACCACCCAGACAGCTGCAGGGAACCCATCAGCACTGGTGCACAAATTTGGACCTGATGCGCCAGCACATCTTGGTCCTGCAAGTGATGCAGGAAACATTTAACCAAAGGATGCAGACAGAGGCAGAGTGGTGCAGGCGCTTGCCGGATGAGTTAGTCCAGCAACACACTGATATTTGCACTGCTATCCAGGAGGCCATGGCCTTCCCTGGTCCTGTACCTGGTCCTGCTCCTCCTGATCAGCCTACCCCCCTTACCCTCCGTCCCCCCCCCCCAGCCCCTGCTCCCCCTCACCCCCTACCACCTCTCTTGGGAGTCACAGGTCAAGGGTTCAAGTCCCACCCTGGCACCCTTGCCTCGCAGGACGGATAAGAGGGTCCTGGAAAGTAGGAAGGTTGCGGGGCTCCTCCAGTGACTCAGTGGAGTCAGTTACTGGCATTCAGTTACTGGCAATAAAGCAGAAGTTTACACAAGGTGTGCTTCATGTTGCCTATCAGTCTATCACTTGGAAAGAGATGCAGTAAGGAGGATGGAAGGAAAAAAGGAATTCTGCTGGACCTGAAGGCTATGGACAGTTAGGGTACATCTACCCAGCAACAGATGTTCAGGGGGCTGGGCAGGTACAGCCCCACCTCCTGCCCAGCCCCCGACAGTCCCAGCTCGCATGTGCAGCTGTCTCCGAGAAGGCCTCCACAGCCAAAGTGCCAGGGGCTCTTCATCCAGGCAGCACTCTCAGCCCTGAGCCTCCCTCTTCCCTTCCAAGTTGACATCCCCCTTCCCACCTGTGAGAGTTAGTAAGGGAAGCACTTTACTTTGTTAACAAACAATTTATTTTCTGAAAAAAGAGTTTTTTAGTTTTTGAAACAATCAACAGTGAAATAAACTGTAAACATTTTTTCAACAACACCTGTCTCTGTTCTCAGCGTGAAGGCGTACAATGTGTGAATGTGGGGCCGGGAGAGGGTTTGGGGAGGAAGGCACCGGGGGCGTGGGGCAATCCCACATTTGGAAGGCCCTGGGGAAACTCATCGACCTCCTTAGGAAAATTGCTCCCTCAGGGCTTCCCAAATGCACAATCCCAGCTGGTGAGCTTGCCGGATGGCAGCTGTATGGGGCTGCTCAAAATGCCTCCCCTCCACATCAGCCCGTGTCCCCCATGCTGGGAGGAAGGCCTCCCGTTTCCTCTCCACTATGTTGTGAAGCACACAGCATGCAGCAACCACATTGTGGATGTTGTGTTCCCCCATGTCCAGCCAAGTAAGCAGGCATCTAAATCTGCCCTTCAGACGGCCAAAGGCTCACTCCACCTGGAAGCGAGCCCGATTCAGGCGGGAGTTAAACAGTTCCTTGCTCGCATCCAGGTGGCCTGCGAATGGCTTCATGAGCCAAGGCATAAGGGGGTATGCTGCGTCGGCCACGAAGCACGTAGGCATCTGCACATTCCTGACTGCACAGTTTTGCTGTGGAAAGAATGTCCCTGCCTGTAGCCTGCGGTACAAGTAAGAATTCCGGAATATGCGGGCATCATGTGCCCGGCCTACCACACGACACAAATCATAGAATCATAGGACTGTAAAGGACCTCGAGAGGTCATCGAGTCCAGCCCCCTGCCCTCAAGGCAGGACCAAGCTCCGTCTACACCATCCCTGACAGATGTCTATCTAACCTGTTCTTTAATATCTCCAGATAGGGAGATTCCACCACCTCCCTTGGCAATTTATTCCAATATTTGATCACCCTGACAGGAATTTTTTCCTAATGTCCAATCTAAACCTTCCCTGCTGCACTTTAAGCCCATTACTCCTTGTCCTGTCCTCAGAAACCAAGAGGAACAAATTTTCTCCTTCCTCCTTGTGACACCCTTTTAGATATTTGAAAACCGCTATCATGTCCCCCCTTAATCTTCTTTTTTCCAAACTAAACAAGCCCAGTTCATGAAGCCTGGCTTCATAGGTCATGTTCTCTAAACCTTTAATCATTCTTGTCGCTCTTCTCTGTACCCTTTCCAATTTCTCCACATCTTTCTTGAAATGTGGCGCCCAGAACTGGAACAGTACTCCAGCTGAGGCCTAACTAGTGCAGAGTAGAGCGGCAGAATGACTTCACGAGTTTTGCTTACAACACACCTGTTGATACAACCTAGAATCATATTTGCTTTTTTTGCAACAGCATCACACTGTTGACTCATATTCAACTTGTGGTCCACTATGACCCCTAGATCCCTTTTCGCCATGCTCCTTCCTAGACAGTCGCTTCCCATCTTGTATGTATGGAACTGATTGTTCCTTCCTAAGTGGAGCACTTTGCATTTCTCTTTATTAAACTTCATCCTGTTTACCTCTGACCATTTCTCTAACTTGCTAAGGTCATTTTGAATTATGTCCCTATCCTCCAAAGAAGTTGCAACCCCACCCAGTTTGGTATCATCTGCAAACTTAATAAGCGTACTCTCGATCCCAATATCTACATCATTGATGAAGATATTGAACAGTACGGGTCCCAAAACAGACCCTTGCGGAACTCCACTTGTTATCCCTTTCCAGCAGGATTTAGCACCGTTAACAACAACTCTCTGACTACGGTTATCCAGCCAATTATGCACCCACCTTATCGTGGCCCTATCTAAGTTATATTTTCCTAGTTTATCAATAAGAATATCATGCGAGACCGTATCAAATGCCTTACTAAAGTCTAGGTATATGACATCCACCGCTTCTCCCTTATCCACAAGGCTCATTATCCTATCAAAGAAAGCTATCAGATTAGTTTGGCATGACTTGTTCTTCACAAACCCATGCTGGCTATTCCCTATCACTTTATTACCTTCCAAGTGTTTGCATATGATTTCCTTAATTACCTGCTCCATTATCTTCCCTGGGACAGACGTTAAACTTACCGGTCTGTACTTTCCTGGGTTGTTCTTATTCCCCTTTTTATAGATGGGCACAATATTTGCCCTTTTCCAGTCTTCTGGAATCTCCCCTGTCTTCCATGATTTTTCAAAGATCATAACTAAAGGCTCAGATACCTCCTCTATGAGTTCCTTGAGTATCCTGGGATGCATTTCATCAGGACCTGGTGACTTGCTGACATATAACTTTCCTAAGTGATTTTTAATTTGTTCTTTGTGTATCCTATCTTCTAAACTTACCCTCTCTCTGCTTGTATTCACTACGTTAGGCACACCTCCAGACTTCTCGGTGAAGACCGAAACAAAGAAGTCATTGAGCATCTCCGCCATTTCCAAGTTTTCTGTTACTGCTTCTCCCTCCTCACTAAGCAGTGGGCCTACCCTGTCCTTGGTCTTCCTCTTGCTTTTAATGTATTTATAAAAGGTCTTCTTGTTTCCCTTTATGCCTGTAGCTAGTTTGATCTCATTTTGTGCCTGTGCCTTTGTGCCTTTGTCTGTGAATTGTCCCCGGTGGTCGACCAGGGCCTGCAGCACCATCGAAAAGTAGCCCTTTCTGTTAATATACTGTGCTGCTTGATGGGGTGGTGTGCGGATCAGGATGTGAGTCCCATCGAGTGCTCCGCCACAGTTCGGAAAACCCAGCCCTGCAAATCCGGCCAAGATGGTATCCAGGTCTCCGAGGCGGACAGTCCTGTGAAGCAGCTCTGAGTTGATGGCCATCACCACCTGCAGAAAGGGACAAATACAAACACACATAACAGGACAATAGAGAAGTTGCGTGAGCTGATGAGAGGTGCTCCTCCATCCCTCCCCTCCCAGACCGCAAGAACTCCCCCCTTAGGCAATACCCCTGTGCCCTTCACACCACCACAGGGTGAGGCTAGGCAGGCTTCTACCACTCCTACCCCATCCCCCATTCCCTGTGCCCGGTCCTGACTGTCCCCCTTATTCGCCCACCTCCGCCTCCATGGACTGTCCCCTGAGAGTGACTTACCTCCATCAAGATGGCCCCGACAGTAGACCTCTCCATGCCAAACTGATGTCCCATGGAGCGGTAGCTGTTTGGGGTGGCCAGCTTCCACAGAGCAATAATGACGCGCTTCTCCAGGAGGATGGCGGGCTGCAAGTGGGTGTCCTGGCATTGCAGGGCAGGGGCAAGCCAGGCACAGAGATCCTGGAAGGTGGACTTCGCATCTGGAAGTTTCAGAGCCACTGGTCATCATCCCAATGCTCCATAACAAGCCGGTCCCACAAGTCAGAACTGGGGTCCAGCCTCCAAACTCACTTCTCCTGGAATAAGTTTGGTGGCAAGGGCAGTAGTAGGGCTGCATCCCAAGTGAGGGGCTAAAAGCTGGGCTCTGAATCCAGCTCTGACACAAACATTGTGATGGTCTCATGAAGATGCAGCAGAACTTCCAGCATCACGGTGTGAGGCCATCGCCTGCCCAGGGCAGCTCAGGCTCCATGGCCAAAAACACAGTGAAAAGCACAAAACCAAACCTGAAAACAAACTGCTGTGGTGTCTGAGGAAGCAGGGCAACCAGAGCAAGAACTGCAGCAGCTTTGCTTTCCCTCTAGGAGGTAGGCAAGTCAGAAGCAGGAGCAGAGCAACTGCTGGATTCCTTTATGCACGCTTCTCTGCAAAGAGCAAGCAGCAGCACCTGGAAATAAAGTCTGTCCTCATGCCCTGCCAGAAGCACTTCCAGGTGCCTTCTTTTTCTGAAAGGGCATCCGGAAGTCTGGACGCTCTTTTTCGACAAAGCAGATCAATTTTTCGATCCACGTAATGCAATCTAGACACTCTTTTTCAACAGAGGCTTTTTCAAAAGATACTTTCAAAAAAGCCTGTGTCGAAAAAGACGTATAGTCTAGATGTACCCTATGGCTACGTCTACACTGGCCCCAAATTCCGGAAAAGTGATGCAAAGCAGGTAAGTCAGAATAGGGAAATCCGCAGGGGATTTAAATATCCCCCGCAGATTTAAATAAACATGTCCTCCGCTTTTTTTTCCGGCTTGGGGAAAAGCCGGAAAAAAGCGTCTAGGCTGGCGCGATCCTCCGGAATAAAGCCCTTTTCTGGAGGATCTCTTATTCCTACTTTTTGATAACATTGGTGGGAAAGTCCCAGAGGGGTAGCCAAGTTAGCCTAACTGAAAAAACAACAAATGGTCCTGCAGCACCTGGTGGTGGGGAAATGAGACTATGTGTTTTACTCCTGATGAGAAGAGTGTTCACACAGCTCTGCTAAGATTAATAAGTAAAAGGCAGCTAGAGCAACCCTCACCATGCCATACATCTTAATTGCTGAAAATAAATCCGTTTTGTCACAGTTAGGAACCTGGGAACCCTGAAATCATCGGTCACCAAACAACTGTTTACTCAGTTATGGTATGAGATGTCATCTGCTGTTCAGCTCTCCTACTAACCTCAATAGGAAGGAAATCACTGTCTATTATAAGCATTCATTTGCCTCTAGTATCTTTTACTCTTTTGTCTTTGCTGAGAAAATAATATTTGGACCTGTGAATGCATTGAATGCAACAGACTCAGACACAGTAGTGCCACTAAAATGCCCAATGACTGTCCTTGTTAATTAATCAACAGAAAAATACCACAAATAAATAAATAAAATATTACCACAACCAATGTTCCCACTAATCTTTTTCATTTGAGTACAGCTTTTTTCCATGAGAGGAATAATGTTTATGTGCACGGAGGCATGTGTGGATGTGCACCACTAGTAGAAACAAAAACCTAGCTGTGGGTACTCTGCTAATCAGCTGGGAAGAATCTGAATATTTCCTGAGTGGCTTCACAAGTGCACAACTTACATGGAACATTGACCACCACCAAATATGTTATATTTATAGATCCCGGCTCCTCCAATTCATCCATTTTGAGTCACTCTGGTAGTTCAAAACAGGGAAAAAAATCTCAACAACAAAACCTGGTTTAACCATTCAGCTGAGTAATCCCTAGGGGTACGTCTAAACTACATGCCTCCGTCGACGGAGGCATGTAGATTTGTGTATTCGAAAAAGGGAAATGAAGCCGTGATTTAAATAATCGCGGCTTCATTTAAATTTACATGGCTGCCGAGCTGAGCCGACAAACAGCCAATCAGCTGTTTGTTGGCTCCGGGCGCTAGTCTGGATGCTCCCCTGTCGACATGAAATCCTTTTATCGACATCCCCTGTAAACCTACGAGGCATAAGGGGGATGTTGATAAAAGGCTTTCAGGTCAGTGCGGCGCGTCCAGACTAGCGCGCGGAGCCGACAAACAGCTGATCAGCTCTTTGTCAGCTCAGCGCGGCAGCCATGTAAATTTAAATGAAGCCACGATTATTTAAATCGCGGCTTCATTTCCCTTTGCCTATATGTCTAATCTACATGCCTCCATCGACGGAGGCATGTAGTCTAGACACACCCTATGTGTCCCAGCCCAATTTTACCTGACACAACACTACCATGCCCCTGTAGTGGCAGGTTTAGAGGGCTTGCTAAGGGTCTCATCAGGGGAAAAGGGCTGTGATTCTCCAGACTCCCCTGTTGCACTCCAACAATCTACTGCTGTGGGGTGCCCTACCTTACCGTTTGGGAGGAGGAATAAGGTGAGACCATTGCAACTAGGCATAATTTAAAACTGCCACAAAGCTGCTCTAAAATAGGCCAATGGCTGGACTGACTCCCAACAAGCTCCAGGATTAGCTTTGCCTCCTTCTCTCTCCAAGCTGTACCAGAGCTTGGATACAGACGGCAATCTGGCCTGTTGGTCTAACACTGTGCAATTTCATATGCCTCTCCAGTGAGGCGTCTCTTCTGCATTCAGCACAACTTCTTATCACATCCTCCTTGGCTGCCCAAATGTCCTTGCCTTATTTCAAATTAATTTTACCAATGGATTCTGACTTTTTGAGTATATTTTGTTGTATCATAATGTCTTTCTTCTTCTGGGCTCTTTTCCAGCCAGTGCAAGTAGAAACTGGCTCCTGAATTTTAATTAAAAGAACCTTTGTTTGGCTCTTCAATTAAAATGTTCAGAGTTCCATTCTCTCTGTCCTGTTCAAGGCATAGCTCCAAAGGTGAACTACTAAATGTCAATACAGCCTGTGTTTAGTGGATCACTGTATTTCCTCTTTTCCCCAAATTGCTCACATGAGACAGAACTATTGCCAGAAGAAATTTCAGTCACAGAAAAGAAAAAAAATCACCATGCTTAGTCCTTCTTTTGCAAAAGTTTTGTCTAAAATGATTTAATCTACAGTTTTGCTCCCATGGAATTGTAAATGATTATAACACATCAGTGGACTAAACCAGCAAAAACCAGGAGGTCAGTGTCCCACCGTTGAACTTTTGAGCACACATGCAGGGGTTTGTGTACCAAAAAATTGCAATACAAAATGTTGCTTGTATTAGCTGGGTTAAGGTCCTTTCAAACATTTAGCATATGGCCTACAAGAGGTTAGAAATGAAGATTAAACTAGCCTCCCGACCCCATTTAAAAATATGCGATAGTTTTGTGTATATTGGAGAAGCAGCAGATAGAAAGAGAATTAAATGTTCATTCTGCACTATATAAACCTAAAAACCAGAAGGTTCCCATATTACCGAGTAGCTAGCCCAAACTTCGACCTCATGAGTGGAACAAAAATTCATCTTGTAATTTTACAGACTGAAGCAGGGAGATTAGATGCAGTCATTGTCAGAGTCAGGATTTTCTGGCACCAGTCTTGGCACACTGAGCCTCCACCCTTACCTCTTTGAGCCAAATTTCAGTTGACTGCAGCGAACACAAGAACAGCCATACTGGGTCAGATCAAAGGTCCGTCTAGCACAGTATCCTGTCTGCTGACAGTGGCCAATGCCAGGGGCCCAGAGGGAATGAACAGAACAGGTAATAATCAAATGATCCATCCTCTGTTGTCCCTTTCCAACTTCTGACAGAGTCTAGAGGGGGTATACTATGAACCTGGCTTTCTTATTTATGCTAAATTAAACAAAGGGAGTCTTAGTGAAAGTGATCATGAAATCATTGAGTTCACGATTCTAAAGAATGGTTGAAGGGAGAACAAAATAGAGACAATGGATTTCAGGAAGGCAAATTTTGGTAAGCTCAGAGAGCTGGTAGGCAAAGTCCCATGTGAAGCAAAACTAAGGGGATCTTTTCCCTTTTTTTCTTTTTTTCTTTTTTTCTTTTTCTCCCCCCTCTCCTTACCCTCTCCTGGGGTATGTCTACACTACCACCCTAGTTCAAACTAGGGTGCTAATGTAGTCAACCGGAGTTGCAAATGAAGCCCGGGATTTGAATTTCCCAGGCTTCATTTGCATCTTGCTGGGAGCCGCCATTTTTAAATGTCCGCTAGTTCGGACTCCGTGCCGCGCGGCTACACGCGGCACGAACTAGGTAGTTCAGACTAGGCTTCCTATTCCAAACTACCATTACTCCTCGTTTCACTACAGACCAGTCACTTTAACTTTTGTGCCAGGAAAGATAATGGAGCAAGGAATTAAGGAATTCATCTGCAAACACCTGGAAAATAATAAGGTGGTAGGTAACAGCCAGCATGGATTTGTAAAGAACAAATCATGACAAACCAATCTGATAGCTTTCTTTGATAGGATAATGAGTCTTGTGGATAAGGGAGACGTGATGGACATGATAAACCTAGACTTTAGGAAGGCATTTGATATGGTCTCGCATGACATTCTTATCAATAAACTAGGGAAATACAACTTAGATGGGCTACTATAAGGTGGGTGCATGTCTGGTTGGATGACCGTACTCAGCAAGTAGTTATTAACTGTTCACAATCCTGCTGGAAGGGCATAATACGTCGGGTTCTGCAGTGGTCTGTTTTGGGACCAGTTCTGTTCAATATCTTCATCAGTGATTTAGATATTGCCATAGAGAATACGCTTATTAAGTTTGCTGATGATACGAAGCTGGGAAGGGTTGCAAATGCTTCAGAGGATAGGGTCACAATTCAAAATGATCTGGATAAACTGGAGAAATGGTCTGAGGTAAATAAGATAAAGTTTAATAAGGACAAATGCAAAGTACTCCACTTAGGAAGGAACAATCTGTGTCGCACATAAAGAATGACAAGCGACTGTCTAGGATGGAGTACTACAGAAAGGGATCTAGGAGTCACAGTGGACCACAAGCTAAATATGAGTCAACAGTGTGATGCTGTTGCAAAAAAAGCAAACATGATTCTGGGATGCATTAATAGAAGTATTGTGATCAAGACATGAGAAGTCATTCTTCCGCTCTACTCTGTGCTGGTTAGGCCTCAGTTGGAGTATTGTGTCCAGTTCTGGGCACCACATTTCAAGAAAGATGTGGAGAAATTGAAGAAGGTTCAGAGAAGAGCAACGGGAACTATTAAAGTTCTAGAGAACATAACCTATGAAGGAAGACTGAAATGGGCTTTTTTAGTTTGGCAAGGAGAAGACTGAGAGGGGATATGATAACAGATTTCAATTATCTAAAAGAGTGTCATGAGGAGGAGGGAGAAAAATTGTTCTCCTTGGCCTCTGAGGATAGGACAAGAAGCAAGGGGTTTAAACTGCAGCAAGAGAGGTTTAGGTTGGAGATTAGGAAAAACTTACTGTCAGGGGGTATGTCTACACTACAAAGTTAATTCGAACTAACGGACGTTAGTTCGAATTAACATTGATAGGCGCTACACTAGCGCTCCGCTAGTTCAAACTTAATTCGAACTAGCGGAGTGCTTAGTTCGAACTAGGTAAACCTCATTCTACGAGGACTAAGCCTAGTTCAAACTTACTAGTTCGAATTAAGGGGTGTATAGCCCCTTAATTCGAACTAGTGGGAGGCTAGCCCTCCCCAGCTTTCCCTGGTGGCCACTCTGGCCAACACCAGGGAAACTCTACTGCCCCCCTCCCGGCCCCGGCCCCCTTAAAGGGGCACGGGCTGGCTACGGTGCCCGTGCCAGGTGCAAGCCTGCCAGCACCCAGCTAGCAGACCCTACACCTGGCATGGCTCGAGCCAACCACCCGATGCCCCCCAGCCCTCCCCATCTTCCCGGGACCAGGCTGGCGGCTCCCGGGAGCTTGCCCGGGACCGCAAGAGGTGGGCACCCGCCTGGTCCAGTGCGGACATCGACCTCGTCCATGACCTCCGCACTAGGCACAGGAAAGTGGCTGTCTAGGGCAGGAGAGCTGCCAGCCTGGCCACCCAGGAGCAGGTGTGCATGAAAATCAAGGTGGTCCACTGAGACCCCCGACCCTGAGCCCTGAGCTTACAATGGCCGTACTGAGTCAGACCAAAGTTCCATCTAGCCCAGTAGCCTGCTGGCCAACCCTTTGCACCCTGGAGTGGATGGACTGAAGACAGTGACCAAGCCATTTGTCTCGTGCCATCCCTCTCCAGCCTTCTACAAACTTTGGGCAGGGACACCACTCCTACCCCCTGGCTAATACCACTCCATGGACCCAACCTCCATGAATTTATCTCACTTCTCTTTAAACTCTGTTCTAGTTGTAGCCTTCACAGCCTCCTGCAGCAAGGAGTTCCACAGGTTGACTCTTTGCTTTGTGAAGAACAACTTTCTGTTACTAGTTTGAAGCCTGCTACCCATTCCTTTCCTTTGGTGTCCTCTAGTCCTTCTATTATGGGAACTAATGAAGAACTTTTCTTGATACACCCTCTCCACCCCACTCATACTTTTATAGACCTCTATCCTATCCCCCCTCAGTCTCCTCTTTTCTAAGCTGAGAAGTTTCCCAGTCTCTTTAGCCTCTCTTCATATGGGACCTGTTCCAAACCTCTGATCATTGTAGTTGCCCTCCCCTCTCCCACCCTCTCTCTTCCCCTCTCCCACCTCCTTTTCCCAGTCTTCCCCAGTTTTGTTCAATTAAGAGAGATTCTATTTTTGACCACATGTTTTCTTTATTTTGTACATCAGGAAGGGGGGCTAGGGAAGGGTAAGTGGAAGGAGGTGAGGGAGGAATGGGGTACGAGCCCCTGATGGGGAGGACTGGGCTGGCTCTGTGGGCTTCTGGGGGTGGAAGCTCTCCTGCAGCCCCCCAATTGCCCCTTCTCCCCAGATGGCAGCCTGTGCCAAGTGCAGCCAGTCTGATGGCCGAGTGCTGTGATGTGCCCGGTGTGGGCACTCAGGGCACTCCAAGCCAGGACTGCTTTGCAAGTGGGGCACCCCTGAGAACTGTCTGTCCGGGGTGGGGGTCGGGTCCCTTTAAGCACAGCCCTCGGCTAGCCTGAGGCAGCAGCTCCACGCTCTAAGTCCTCATCTGATGCCCTGCCGGCACTGCTTCTGGCCATCCTTAACCCCGGTTCAGGGTCCACTTAATGTGGACATGCTAGTTCGAATTAGCAAAACGCTAATTCGAACTAGTTTTTTAGTCTGGATGCGTTAGTTCAAATTAGCTTAGTTCGAATTAACTAATTAGTTAATTAACTAATTAACTAAGTTAGTTCGAATTAGCGCTGTAGTGTAGACGTACCCTTACTTTTCATAAAATGAGGGCTACAGGAGTTGGAGTAAGAAGTCCTCCAGCTCAACATTATTTCAACATTATGATGAAATAACTGCTTGCTGTGTAGATGAGGCCTATGTTATTTCGGAATAACGTCATTTATTCCAAAATAACACTGCTGTGTAGACATAGTCACGGAAGTTATTAAGTTTTCAGTTTCCAAAAAAAGACAGACCACACACCACGCAGTTGGTTTAACTGAAACTTATGTTTGTAATAGATGGGACTAAGGTGGTTTTGTTATAAAACAAGAATAAGTTTATTCATAATAAGAAAGGTTTAAGTGATAATAAGAAAGAATAAAAGAGATGGGTGTGGTTACATGTAAAACTAAACATGCTTTCTAGTGATTAAAAACCATTTTCCTCAAGTTAATATCTTTATCTGAGCAGGTTTCTCACCTACAGTCAGTTTGTATCTATTCTTGACTTTCAGGCCAAGAAGATCCAACTTTCATAGGGTTCAGCACCCTCTGAGTCTAAGTCCCCTCAGTGATGGACACTAAAATGGCTTTTTATTATTCTTTATCTTCTGCAAATGTATTACCTCTGTTTCAAGAGCCAGGAAAGCTTCCTGGGGTACAGGCTCTGTCCTTTTTAGTGATCTGTTATCAGTCTTCTTCTCTGTTTGTTAGCTTGATGGCTTTGTTTACCTCATAAGTAAACTCGTGTGCATTGTCCTCTGCCTGTAATCAAGCTGGGCGGACAGATAGATATACATTCCCTTGTAAAGGGCAACCTGGGCTTATGTGCTGCCTGCCCAACCCTTTTAAGACCATATTCCCAACATAAATCACCAAGGGTATGTCTACACTGCATACCTAGTTCGGACTAGGAACGCAAATGGAGATGATCGAAGTAGTTAATGAAGCGGGGTTTAAATATCCCACGCTTCATTAACATGATCTCGCCGGCGTGCTAGTTCGAATCACAGCTGATTCGAACCAGGAAGTGTGCGCCAGGACGCATTAGTCCGGACTAAAGCCCTTAGTCCGAACTAACATTACTCCTAATTTTTGTAACGTTAGTTACTAAGGGTATGTCTACACTACCCTCCTAGTTCGAACTAGGAGGGTAATGTAGGCATACCGCACTTGCAAATGAAGCCCGGGATTTGAATTTCCCGGGCTTCATTTGCATAAGCGGGGAGCCGCCATTTTTAAAACCCTGCTGGTTTGAACCCCGTGCAGCGCGGCTACACGGAGCACGAACTACTGTTACTCCTCATTTCACGAGGAGTAACGGTAGTTCGAACTAGGAAGTCTAGTTTGAACTACCTAGTTCGTGCCCCGTGTAGCCGCACTGCACGGGGTTCAAACCAGCGGGGTTTTACAAATGGCGGCTCCCCGCTTATGCAAATGAAGCCCGGGAAATTCAAATCCCGGGCTTCATTTGCAAGTGCGGTATGCCTACATTACCCCGCTAGTTCGAACTAGCGAGGTAGTGTAGACATACCCAAAGTTAGTAAGGTTAGTTTTCACTAAGGGCTTTAGTCCGAGCTAACGCGTCCGGGTGCGCACTTCCTGGTTCGAATCAACTGTGATTCAAACTAGCAGGCCGGCAAGATCATGTTAATGAAGCGCGGGATATTTAAATCCCTGCTTGATTAACTACTTAGGTCCTCTCCATTTGCAGCCCTAGTCCAAACTAGGGATGCAGTGAAGACATACCCCAACTCTTTGTATATACCCCAGACATACACCACATGATGATTTCTGGGACCAGCATGTCACTTGTTTGCATATGATACCTGACGTGACACCTTTTAGACACAGATTATGAGAACAGTGTGAGTGTGTCAGGCCTGATGTGAGTGCCAATGTGACTTGCTGTTTGCCAGCAGCTATGCCTCATTTGAGAACTGCGGTTGGGGTATGGCTGGAGCTGGGGCTCCAGGGAGCTCTTGTGCTCTGGGCTGGCCTCAGGAGTTGGGTAGCTATGCACATTGCCCCACTGGAAGAAATTCAGTCATTTACCAGATTAGCCAGCATCTGAGTGGTGGTTTTGCAAATGACAGTAGTACCTGAATATTAGATGTAGGCACCTAAAGAGACTGGTACCTAAATACCCATGTTTATCTAGCCCTAATTGGCTTGTCTAAGGTTCCAGAAAGAAGTCTATGGCAGAGCCAAGAATGACACACAATCCTTGCTTCTACACCAAATCCTTTCCCATAGGATTATCCTTCCTCCCTAATTATGCATTGTAGATAGCTTTAGATAACTGGAGTGAATCAAGCATTTATCAACTGAACCTTTTTCCAAGACTGGGAAAGCTTTGGAGAATCCAGATATGCTGTGGGTAGCTAAACAATTTCAGCAAAACCATTAGACTATTAAAACAAAACCACAATTCTGCATGCTATGTGAATCCATATTCTGTTTATAAGGTGTTACAGAGGTGTTGCAATGTAACTGAGAAATGTAAGTTATATTGTGCTGTTAACTCAGGGTTTGATAGTAAATAAAGGGGGAAATGTTGTTATTTTATGTGGTGATTCCTTTTCACTCCAGTAACTCAATATAACTTTTCCTTTGAGCCAATCTAGGGCAGCTCTTCAGCAAATGCAACCAATCCACAGAAAGGAGGCGAGGGAAATAATAGAATATAAAGACATTACAATGCAGAGAGGAGTGGGAGTATTTTCCCCTATTAAGCATTTTGAGTACTGGGTGCAGGAGTTTGCATTTGTTTCTGACTCTTCCAGTCAATACCAGAATGATGTCAACAAACTGAAGGAAATACCAACAAAACTGATCAAGGGACTGGCGTTACTGATTCATTAAAAGTACCGATTTTGTGCTGCATGGGATTAATGGACACAAATCAGACATTAGAAATAGTAACACAGAAACCTGTAGGGGAACATTTTAACCTGCCTAGACACTCGTTAATGGATTTAAAAATAGCCATCATTCTACAAAGGAATTTCACAAGCCAACTACAGAGAGAGAGAGTGAGAAATTAACCTTCATATGCATATTTGACAGTCTCGCTTGGCCCGAAAAAAGATTTGAACTGGATGACATATTATAAAACCAGCTTTCCTTACATTCAACACCCTATTGACATCAAAAGCTAAGTATGGGACATTTCCAGCTGACTCAATTAGCCTCATTAGCACTGGGATGACAATTGACAGGTACTTTTTTTCCTCCCTCTCCCTTTTTATTCTGAGGGTTCCCCTTTGTTTCCCCATTCAAGCTCATCTCCTCTGACGAAGTGGGCTTGGCCTACGAAAGCTCATGATCCAATATATATATTTTTGTTAGTCTCTAAGGTGGCACAGGACTACTTGTTTTTAATGTCTTATGATATTCTTGACTCTGGGGCCCCTTACAATTCTATTGATTAGGCCCTGAAACTATTGCTGATTTCCCCAAGCCTCATCAGAAGCTTTTGCACATTCCTCAGGATCCTACCTAAAGCATGAGCCTTCTGGTTTACTATTTCCCGCTTCAAGGGCATGCAGTAGTAATAGCCAAGAGACACACAGACAGGCTTCGCACAGGATGCTGAATGCCATTGCTCAGGACAAGAGAGAAACAGATCTATACCAAATTATGAACACACCTGGAGGCATTCCCGAGGCTCACATTTTCCACCACTCTGTGACATTCCTTGGGTTTGGGCAGATCTCTCTGGAATGTCTACAATCCTTCCTCTGTAGCTCTTGCTTCTCTTCGGAATCATGGAGCCTTTCCAGCTCAGCTTGCTTCCTCTGACCTTGGCAGTTAAACCTTCCAAAAAGACACCCATCTCCTGCTCTAAAAGGACTCCCATTTCTTTCTCATTCTTCCCGAAAGCTTCTTGTTCCAAAAATCACCCTCTTCATTGTTCCTAGGAATCCTTTTTAAACCCCTGTTTTGTCACCTCCTTCCCATTTGGGAACTTTCCATTCTCTCCAGTTCCCCCTCCCTGAAGGGAAGCGGAAAGAGCCAGCTCCAGCCATCTTCTTTAAAATATCCATTGTTAGGTCAGAGCACAGTCACTGATGTTACTGATTTTTCCATTGTCTCTGGTCTGGTACATGCATGATGAAGCCCTTATCAGTAAATGGTGGATTCCACGTCCACACAGAGGGATTCCCTGATGCAACAATTTTATATAAATTTCATAACATCAACGAGAATTCATGCAGCCAGATCCACAGAATCATTACGTGGGCATGCTGTCATCTAGAGGGGCTCCTGAGCTCCTGAGCAGCTAGAGTAATTAAAGATGCCATGACAGATTGGCAAGAATATTGTTAGGGGAGCTGGTTTTCAGCTCTGCCAATCCCAAGGCTGTCACACTTAATAGTCCTTCACTGTTTTTCTAAGGGCTCAGGATTGAGCCCTTAATGTGCTTCTGGATCCAGCATAGTTAGAAAATCCCACTGTGAGAAAGTGCATGCCAGGTTCACCAACATGTGCTATTCATCATACGCTAATGTTCACCAACATTGCTGAGATCATGACCCTGTTGTGCTAGGCACTATACAAAATATATAGAGAGAGCCCCTGCCCTGAAGAGCTTGCAATCTACATAGGCAAGACCCACACTGAGTATAGAAGGGAAACAGAACCACAAAGAGATAAAGTAACATACCAAGCTCACAAAGCAGGACAGTGGGAGAGCTGAGAATAAAACAGTAATCTTGAGAATCCAGTTCTTGTGTCCTAGCCACTAAACCATGTTCTCTTAGTGCACATCTATACCACATGGCTATTTCGGGATACTAGAGGCATCTACTCCGCATGCTACCCCGCATCTACACAACCTGCACGTTATTTTGATTTTTTAAAAAAAAATAACGGGCATGCTATTTCACCATTCTGGTAAACGTTGTTGTACAAGGGTTAAGGGATGGCTCAAAATAGCCTGTTATTTTGAAATTTGGTGCTGTGTAGATGTGCCAAATTTCAAAATAAGCTATTTCAAAATAGATACAAGATAAAATATGCAATATGTAGCATGAATTGCATATCTTATTTTGAGTTTAAGGTAGATGTGCACCCTTAGGGTATGTCTATACAGTAGCATTATTTCATAATAACTGACTTTATTTCAAAATAACAAAATGTGCATCTACACAGCAAGTCATTATTTTGAAATAATGTTGAAATGAAGGACTTCTTACTCAACTTCTGTACCCTCATTTTATGAGGAGTAAGGGAAGTCAAAGGAAGAGTCTTCTTCCTTTCACCTTCTGCTGTATAGACAACACCAAAAGCCGAATTAAGCTATTTCAACTTCAGCTACGCAATTAACGTAGCTGAAGTTGCATTTCTTAATTCAACTTTTGCCTTGCTGTGTAGACATGCCCTGAGAGGTTTGTCCCTAAACCTGTAACCATGCAAGTTTTGTCTGCTTTTGGATTTTATCATGAAAGATTCCTGTAGCCTTGTGAGAAACCACATCACTCTAGTTACTTACAGCTAGACCAGACAAAGGACCTGCAAATGTACTCTAGAAAGCAATCCCAGAGCAACAGTGTGGAAAATGTGCCTGAAAACCCTTTTTAGATATCTGGTTTCTGTAATTCTGTGAAAATTAGCTGAGGGGGAAAATTGCATTTGATATCTTCTGAAAGGATATCACTAACACTGGAGAATACAAAGAAAAAATGAAATACTTTCAAGTATTTCATCACATCTGGGTTTTTTTGAATTTGGACATATATTCATTTTCTTAAAGAGCTTTGTAATTATATGATTGCTTTCAGATATGTAATACCAGACCCAAATCCCAGATTAATTACTAGTGTCCTATTGAAATTTAATTTTGTATCTATGAAATCTTCACAGCTCTTCTGAAATATGTTTAATATTTTCACACAAGTATGCTTTATGTTCACATGACACAATTCTATCTTACACATTCCTCCTGCAATTACAGTTCAGGCAAGGGAAATGAGTTTTCTCTTTTAATTTAAACTCAGTTCTATTTAATTAAAGTCTCAAGATTTGTTTTGCTTTTGAAAAAATTGTTAAATGGAAGCGTTTTAGTAAATCATTCAATATGAGTTTGAAATCTGGACAAGATTTTGTAGGTTATGAATAAATATGTAAATGCCAACTGGCCCAGAATGTTAAAGAAGCAGGCGACAAAGCAGACAAGTAACTTCCTTCTTTTCCCCAGGAAATCTTTTAAAGAAAAGATTTCTGAGATTTTTTTTCTAAACTTTTCTGCTGTTTACTTTATGTTCATGTGTTTTGAGAGGGAATATCTCTTAATTTTTTGCTGATTTAGTCTCTTTCCACCCTCACCTTTCTCCATTAATATCCTCTTCTAAAGTTAATGCCCTATTTGGGAAGATGACAGAGAGCAATTTGTTTTTAACAAGGTTACAAAAATGACCAATGATTTGGGAGACCCCCTCAGTTTTAGAGCATCCATTTTGACTGACCTTAAAGAGGTTAGATTTTAAGAGGGCATGTGCACCTTGAAAATCATGGTGCAAAGGATTGCAAAACACTACAAGGTCACTGAAAAGAGTAGATTAGAGAGACTATACTTTACAGTAATAGCTGTCACACTGTGGTTGCCAGCCGATCATGGAACTTTTCTAAGTCCTTTGCGGAATGAAATTTATTGATAACCATACAACTGGGACTATGAATTAGTAGTTGTCTTTCTTAAAAAGTGAGAGTGAGAGAGGAAATCTTTTTTTAAAAATATTTCACAGAATATGTAAGCAGGGTCTGAATGACTTGAATGAATTCTCCTCTGATAGCTATCTGAGTGGGGGAGATACTTCAGGAGCAAACTGTATTTACACAAACACAGCTGTTCTGTTTTGATATCCAGTAAACAGGAGTTGTATTGCTCATAGCAATCAACTTTGGCTGGTGTTGGGTTATAAATCACTTTATTACTGAATGCAGAGGTAGTGAAGTGCTCTTGCCCATGTTTTTTCATTATTATATGACCACAGTGGAACAGAACTCTGCAGATGTGCTTGATCTGTCCCAAATGAGGGGTTCACCCTCAGTTGAAAGGACGTAGTTAAACCAGGGGCTTAAATGCCACAGCCTTATGAAAGTAAGAGGGGCGAGGTCAGATGTCCCAGACAGGTGATATGGATTTTCCATAGAGGTCCCTGGGTTTAACCTGTTCTGTCCTGCTGTTTAAAGATGGCGCTAAATAGGCTTCATTAGGAGCGTCCTTGCTATTTAAAATGCTCAATCAGAGCTGAAATCAGTTGTGGTAGGACTGTGCTTCTGCCCAGCCTACTAAGAGCTAAAAATTACTAAGAGACTGACCAGCAGGTAGCAGCAGAATGTGACTGGTGAGCAACAGGCAGCCAGCCAAAGTCCTCAGAGGGTGGATCAGGCAAGGTACTTTCTTCCCCAGGTGAACTTACCCAAGTGTCCTCTGAACCCTGAGTTTTCACTGAGTGGGGCTGCTGAGAGAGCAGAAGGGGACACAGGAAAGGAACATTTGATTGTGGAACTCAGGAACATGAGGTAAAAGGCCCTTCCCCACACACTCTGGGATGGGTGCCCTGCTTGCAGTATTATGTTTATGAATTCTGCTCATGACATTTTCCTTAATTAATGTCAGATGGCTTCTCTCCTTTCATTAAAAGCTTCTTTTCTATATTGATTCTCTGTGCTTGCAAATGAGGAACTATTGCCTCCCAGAAGTGCCCTGGGGTTGTGTGTAGCTTTCCCAGGTTACTATATATGGACTGGAGCCAATTCTGCATTGTATCAATGGAAAGGAACCCCTAGATATTGAACATGACTCTGGTTGCTGCTGGATCCACCTGGAAGAAGGGTTACAAATGAAAATGGGAAACCACTGTGCATTTCTGATTCTTAATGGGAGGGATATTGACTCTCAGACAGGCAGGGAAAAATGTGCTCTGTGTTTGAACAAGGTATACTCCACTGCAGGCTCAATCTATGTTGGGGCCCTGTGATCAGGTGTGGAAACCCCTAGGCAACTGGGAAACTGGGCAACAAGAGGATAAGGGAATACTTTGGGCTCAACCAGCCCTGCCACAGTTTGAGCAAATGCTCCATATGCTGGAAGAATTAAAAGGCAGGGAATTAGCTTGTTTCAGTAGTAGAACTGGAAGTGAGCAGACTTGTAATCTACAGCTCCAGCAATGCAGTGGGAACTCTTAAGGCTTTGATATAGAACCAAAAGAGGCCCGTGGGGAGGACCCACCCCAGAGAAAATCTGAAAGGGAAGTATCTTCCCTCTCCCCACCTGTGAACCCTGGACATTGGTAGCCCCCTTCTTACTTATTTTGGTTTGTATTTTTCCCAAGGAGAAACCATTGGACTAAGCTCACCATAGAGGAAGAAGAGGCCTAAGCAAGACAGCCTTACGCATCCTTGATTGCCAGACAACAGGTAAACCAAAAGGCCCTGAGTAGGGGCCTGGTGGAAGGGGAGGGCTTGGGCTCGGGCTCATACTTGTCTCCTCACAAACCCTTTGGTAGTCAGGGTTTGTGACCCTGACCACTAGGCCATACTTTCCAATGAGACCCTGAATGGGGACCATTATAGGCCCTAGACACTACTGAAATATAAATAACACAGCTTGCTAAGGTTTTGTTCTATGTTGGTCACACACAAATGCAATTTATTTTCATTGGTGGCTTTGCCAACCTTTTAATAACTTATTTTGACATTAAGTGCTTTGTGGTATTAGCATGTTCCATGTACCTGCAATAGAAATGGAAGGTTCTGTGGATATTCTATACGGTAGATTCTCATAATATTGCACTGTATTGTATTTAAACAGCAGTCTTCATTTAAACATGAAGACTTCATTCTTCCACTCTACTCTGTGCTGGTTAGGCCTCAGTTGGAGTATTGCGCCCAGTTCTAGGCACTGCATTTCAAGAAAGATGTGGAGAAATTGGAGAGGGTCCAGAGAAGAGAAACAAGAATGATTAAAGGTCTAGAGAACATGACCTATGAGGGAAGACTGAAGGAATTGGGTTTGTTTAGTTTAGAAAAGAGAAGATTGAGAGGGGACATAATAGCAGTTTTCAGATATCTAAAAGGAGGAGATGTCATAAGGAGGAGGGACAAAACTTGTTCATCTTGGCCTCTGAGGATAGAACAAGAAGCAATGGGCTTAAACTGCAGCAAGGGAGGCTTAGGTGGGACATTAGGAAAAAGTTCCTAACTGTCAGCGTAATCAAACACTGGAATAAATTGTCCAGGGAGGTTGTGGAATCTCCATCTGTGGAGATATTTAAGAGTAGGTTAGATAAATGTCTATCAGGGATGGTCTAGACAGTATTTGGTCCTGCCATGAGGGCAGGGGACTGGACTTGATGACCTCTCGAGGTCCCTTCCAGTCCTAGTATTCTATGATTTTGTGGCTTCCATTATTATGCTTATTAGTTATCCCACATATAAACGTTGCCCTAAAGAGCTCCCATAATGCACAGCTCATTATATCCTACTGTGCAGCAATTGGGAATGTGTTGTGTATTTGTTTTATGTGAACCATCCAATACCTTGTTAGAGTGGTGGTAACTGCAGTCAGCATTTGAAAACCAACAGAATACAAAAATCTTTTTTTTAAATTTTAAAAGTGTTTGGGAAAAGGCCCCTAAGACCATGTCCTAAAGTTAGGATTAATTTTGTTTATTAATATTGTTTTCTAACTTCCTAGGAAGTTTAATTGCTTGCAGATATAGCCCTTTCAAATTCCCAGTTTGCTTTTCCAGTCATCATTAGCTAGTCATCTGGAAATAGTACATTTTGAAGTCTCCAGACATCATGCTTTGAGCTCATCCTTTGTGCCTCTTCAATATGTTGTAGAATCAGATACTGAATAACATAGCAAAGTGTGTCAACTATACAAATAGAACCACTTTCCATCCGTTCAGTCTCTCATGTTTTCTGCCTCTTTTTTTTCAAACTATGTTTATACAGATCCATCCTTTATAGTGTCATCCCTGCCATCATTTGCTTATTTATGACATTTGGTTTTTTACAGGCTCTGCAATATCTCTTAGCTCTATTTAATCTATTTTCTGCTAGTCATATGATTTTATTGAGCTACCAGCCTATATGCACCTATATTCCAGCAGTAAAAATGTTATGAACATTGACATAGAGCCTTGCAAAACTGTAAAAGTTAAAGTTGACTATACCATTTTAATTTTTTTTTTCAGTTTTCAGCCTGCATTTTTAGGATTGCATTAATTCACCAGAGCTGAACTTGATCATAAGCCTGCAGTATTTGTATGGTGGTTAGCATTTTTTCGGGTACTTTTATTGATTTACAGTGCTATCTGGTTCTGAAAGGGAGTCAGTACCAATGACTGACCATGCCATTCCCTTTTACCTGGGTTGGCTCTGTGGAGCTAACAGAAGTAAATGGCTGTGCAAACTTATTATTGGTATTACCATATTCTGAAATGACCCAGTACAGTCAAGAGGGGTCATTTGTACGCAGTCACTTTTCAGAGTCGATTCCTACTCTATAGAAATCCTGACAGCCCTTACACAGGCTACTCCAGAGAGAACAGAAGACTCTGTGCCAGATTCTGTTATGGTGTTTTGTGCCTATCTGGTGTTGTACAGGGCTGATAAAGGGGGCAAAAATGGCTCCTTCAGAATTGTCCTATGTCAGGAAAACTTCCCTCTCTGTTGCAGACCTGACAGGCTTACACAGGCATCCTCATGCTTCCCCATCCGAGGGCATGTCAAGAGCTGCAGTGCACTTTGGCTGAAATTCATCACCACAACGGTACAAAGAAGGCTGCTACAAGCCGGCTCATTTTAGAGCAGCCCTGGGGCTACAATAAGATGCATCTGAGACCATGAAACACCTTGGTTAGGCCAGAATTGTAGATGTGGATAAGTAGGCGACATATAGCCATATTTCCTGGACTCTAGACAGGTGAGGGGCAGGGAGAAAACTGTCCCTCTGTGCATTCATCAAGAGCTTGAGGCTTAACTCCTTTGAAGAAGCCGTATAGAGGTTGTCTCCTAGGACCAACTCTGATCAACTGGAATAGGAAACAGGAATGCCTCTCAGGCTGATAATATTGTTCAAAAAGGAACATGAAAAGATTTGAATTGCCCCCAAAGTATATTCAGTCAAGTGTATATTGTGCTTTGTAAATGGGAGAGAGACCCCTTCTCTCCTTTTAAATTATAAATGTATTTGTTCCACAGTGTGATCATAGGCACAGCAGCCTTACCCAGCAAACTGCAGCTCTCTCCCCATTCTCCTGACATCTGTGTGATTGTGATTTGATAGAGCCAGTGCTGCTACTCCAGCCGCTGTTGGAATCAGGCAAGCAAGTAAAAGCTTTTGTAGCTGACTTAAATAGAGCATGTTAGGTTGGCCAGCAGGAGAGTGCTCTAGCAAGGTGCATCTGGGTTGTCTCAGGAACAAAGTTACATAAATTGTGCATTATGGTTACGTTCTGCTGGTCTACATCTCAGGGAAGAAGCCTATTTTTAGTTCATGTCAACTGCTGCAGTGCGCTGTTCGCCTTCACCACAGCTATGGCAGCTTGAATTAGGACTAGATTAATAGGAGTGCACAGGCTCTGGTCACTGGAAAATTAATTCAGAGCTTTCTAAGGGTCTGGTTTGCCAACAGTCCAGAACAATTAGGCTACGTCTAGACTGGCATGATTTTTCGCAAATGCTTTTAACGGAAAAGTTTTCCGTTAAAAGCATTTGAAGAAAAGAGCATCTAGATTGGCATGGATGCTTTTCCACAAAAGCACTTTTTGTGGAAAAGCGTCCGTGCCAATCTAGATGCGGTTTTGTGCAAAAAAGCCCCGATTGCCATTTTCGCGATTGGGGCTTTTTGCGCAAAACAAATCTGAGCTTTTGCGCAAAAGGACTTTTGTCCAAACGGGAGCAGCATAGCATTTCCGCAAGAAGCACTGATTTCTTATATGAGATCGTCAGTGTTCTTGTGGAAATTCAAGCAGCCAGTGTAGACAGCTGGCAAGTTTTTCCACAAAAGCAGCTGCTTTTGCGGAAAAACTTGCCAGTCTAGACACAGCCTTTAAGTATTGGTGTTGTCACTTCATACCCCACCAATATATTTTAAATGTTGATGGATTAGCCATTACAACCCTCTTATTGGGGAAACGTAAAGAGAACAACATAAACTCCTTCCAATTCTATAGTTTAATATTGAATTTGGCATTTCTCACTTCCAGGTAGGAGACAAGAGCAAGGAGCACTGTTCTGATGACTTCGATATCAAGATCTCCTCCTCAGGGAATGCCTAGCCCAGCTGCTTGAGGGAGTGGTGCAAAGGCCCCCAGCTAGGTGTGTGGGCTCTAGAGTGGGGCTGGAGATGAGAGATTTGGGGTTGCAGGAGTGGGCTCTGGTCTGGGGCCGAGAGAGCTCCAGGAAGGAGATCCAACCAGGGACAGAGGGTTAGGGTGTGGGTAGAGGTATGAGGTTGGGGAGGGATGCAGGAGAGGGCTTTGGCAAAGTGCTTGGGGTAGCACTTATCTCAGGCAGCTCCTGGTTGGCGGCGTTGTGGAGCCAAGGCAGGTAGGAAGCTTGCCTTAGCCCTGCTGCACTGCTGGTTGAGAGCTGCCAGGGTCCTTTTTCAGCTTGTCATTCCAGTCAAAAACTGAATGTCTGGCAACCCTACAAGAGACTGTGGGTTGCAAGAGGTTGAGTGGGACTGTGGTACCAGGTGGCTATTACTGAAATGTTATCTGGGTAGCAGAGCTTGTGCTTTTCCTTAGTTCCTGATGGTTAGATTCTTCCTTCAAATGATGTTTCTAGCTCTCTCAGGTCAGACCCTGAGAGATTACCTGCTCCTTTTACCGCTGGCTTCAGGTGCTCTTAGCAGCTCCCTTCATCATCTTCCATGCATGCTCCTCCCTTGCAGGGGCTCTGGAGGCAGCAGCTGCACAAGAAAATGCCCTAAATGTGGATCACACTGAGCATGGTTTCCATGGCTCCCTATTACAACAGTATTTTTTGCTAAACTAAGCGTAGCTATTTTTAGCAGTATGTTAACTCCTAAGCAATGAAGAAACCAACAAGAACAGGTTTCTAGTTCCTGGTTGAAGCAAACAGAGACTTCTAGTTAGAACCATGGAAAAGAATGTCAGTCTAGTGTTGGATATATGAAATAATCCTACTGCTCTAAGGCAGTGGTTCCCAACCTGGGGGTCTGTGGACTCCTGGGTGTCTGCAAGGGCATTGCAGGAGATCCATTAAAAAAATAAAAGATAAATAAAAATGATCATAGAAAATAAGTTTTACATAAATTGCAAAGTTGTAATTAATTATTTTAAAATTAAATATCTTCCAATAATGTTATTAATTGTGGTGCGAAAATCTATATTGTGGCACCTTTGTGTGAAGAAATGATCGTGCCGGTTAGAAGCATACAAACATTAGCCATACATTCCACATGCATCTGTGACTGAAATCAGGCTCACTGAAGAGAAAGGAGACTGATGAGCAGAGTGAAGCATCCACAAGTGAAACGTCTAATCAAACAGACATAAGTAAATGAAAAGTGAGAAAATACGCCGCTGACTACTAGAATTGTGGCTAGAATTGGTTTTGACGGGGGTCCTCGAACAGTTTGGGGGGAGTGATTGGGGGTCCGCCCTAGTGAAAAGGTTGGGAACCACTGCTCTAAGGCACCTTTCAGCCAGGTGCTATGAAGACATTAAACAATCAGGCCTTCATTACACCTGCGTAGTATAATATGTTTTTAAAAGTGCTTTTGTTGTGCCTCCGACACTGCCGTTATGCAAATAGGAGATAATCTATTATATATTCAAGAGAGTTTGTGTGTCTACCTGTCTGTCTGTTCAAGAACTCTTCCTAAATGGTAAGAGCTAGGACCACCAAATCTGGTATGCAGCTTCCTCTTATCATAACTTAAAGTAATATAAGGGTTTGGTTGTGTCAGGAAAATGAGATGTGCCTGGAATGGGATTTTTTTCTCATAAAACCATTCAGAAAAGAGACTGAATCACCAGGCAGGTGAAAAGGGTTAGCTGGGGTGACTCCCCACACCCGGGACTGCCCTAGTTCCAAGCCTCCTACCCACCAGGCGCACTTTAGGGAGGGCAAGGGGGCTGAAGCTCTGCCCCACAAGTCATACGGGAACACTGCTGGCTGTTTCTCTTCATCAGGGAGTGAGGGGAAAGTGCACAGTTTGCTGCATTCCTCACTCTGGCTGAGGAGCAGATGAGTGTGGATCTGGCCCAGCCAGGGCACATGCACCCCTCACCCCAGCTTGCCTACTGGAGCTGCAGCAGCCATGGAGAGGTGCTTCTCACCTGCCCCACCTCCCCCAAGCTGCTGTAGTGAGAGAGGGTTGGGGTTGTCTTCGCTTCCCAGGGCAGCCTGCACACTGAACCCCTCATCCTCATCCCTACCCCAGAGCAATGATTTAAACAAAGTATGTACATTTTCAGTTATTTCCAAAAACCAAAAATTAATTGAGGTAAGGACCCAAATAACACGTGGTAAAACTTCTAGTATATTTATAATTCTAATGAATAGGAATAGTAGCAGATTTTGTGAACAGCCCCAACAAACTAACTTGTAACTAACCTGGCTGAAGAAAGTGACTCACCTAGATGATTTCTCAACCCCTCATTTCAGGATATGATACTTTATAAAGAAATTGCCTTGATTTCACTGCCAAATCCCTCAGGTGCTGCTGGACAGTGTTTCCAGCTGTTTGAACATACCTAATCATTTCTATCTTTTTTTATACATTGCCCAAGAATGGGAAAGGATAGGTTAGTTGTTGCTATATTCATTGTAATTCAAACTGTAGATCACTGTAATGATCTGTAGCAGTGCTCCATCATGGACTGCATACTCGCACCCTGTGATTTAGAGTTCAGGGACACCCTCATGAGTGTACTGCCTATCAGAACAAGGTATAATGGATGTTTCTGTCCCAAATTCCATTGCTTTTGCAGGGAACATGGCAACAACACTGAGTCTGTTTCCCATGAATGTTTAATCTATATGAAAAGTATAGGTTTATTTCTATGGTATCATGGAATACAAGCAGATTAAAATCAGGCCACCTATTTAGGTACACAAATATAATATTAGACCCCTAAATTTAGGCCTCCACCTTTGAACATATTCACCAAGGTGCATAAACTGTCACAAAATCAAATTGTGTAGTGGATTTGAACTTCAATATTATGGCACTGGGGGCAATAGAAACCCTGCCATACGTGTGAAATGTGGACAGACATCAAGGATGAGCTAAGAGAGATCCTGCAAGGTCATTTTTATTAGTTACAAAGGCCATGAGGAAAATGTGATTTCTGTTTTGTAAAAAAGGTAGCCATTTCAAAACTAGCAGATTTTCTTCCACAGCAGGGTAAAATGCTAAATTTTCCACAAAACAAAATTTTTGTAAAAATGTCATTTCAAGACATCAAGATTTTTTTTGATGAACTCAGAATGATTAATGTCAACTTTGAATTTTTTTAAATTTCATAGTGCAACATGAGTATAATTTGCAAATCAAGTACGTCATTTTAAAATGAAAAAATTGTAACAAAATATTTGTAGAGTTTCTGACACAAACCATCAAAACTGACACATTCCTAAAGATCACTTCAATTTTGTAGAATCAGCATTTTCTGATAGAAAATTGTTCCCTTTTTGTATTTTTGATCAACTCTTCTTTGTGACCCAGGCCAGATGTTGAACTACAGATCCACGAGCCTTAAAGATTAGGCCTTTGTGAGACAAGGTCAGACAGCTGCACACTTGTAGTTTGCTAATCACAATGGGAGAATGAATTAGAAAGTTATGGAAGAGAGTGAGTGAATACCGATCTTGGGTTTAAGTGCTCCTGATACATTGTTGTTCTGACTAGAAATGGTTGAGATAATGAGTTGCTAAAATTAGGAGAACTGATGACCCAGGAGAGGTGGTTAGTGACTCCAACTAGGTGAGCATATAGGATATGTGCTTTGTTAGTTACCTTATGAAAGATTAGGTAAACAGTAAAAACCATGGAGTAATCCAAGGGATCTTTTTTCAGACAAGAAGAGGACATTTAGAATTCCCATCAGTGGACAGAAAGAAAGCCCCTGGAAGCCTAGCTGGTGATCATTCAAAACCATTTCAGACTGTGCATAGCTATAACTGCGATGTCGAGACCAATTGCATACGTTTGCTTAAAATTTAATATCTCTAGATAAGAGTATGTTTGCTTGTATCACTCATTTATCAGGTGGAAGCAGTGTTCCCACTGATTTATTCCTGACACAACCTGGAGATAAACAGTTAAGTTACCCCTGTAGGTTTTCAGAATCCAAAAGGTAACAGTAGAACATTTATACTTTCCATATTTAAAACTAAGCATAAGGCTAAGTAGTAGGGTGCAACTCTAAATTACAAGTGACTATAGCTGTTTTCTATAGTTTTAAAATTAATTATTGCAAAACTTTAGCGAAATATAACTCAAAGTACACTTTAATTGGATTCTAATGTTTTCTTTTTTAAGATGGCAGCTGGAGTCCCATCTGGCTTCATATCTCACACACAGTCTTTTAGTATTATAATACTTACAAACTGCTTACTAGTATTGTCAGTTTTGGGGAGAAAGTGAAGCTTTCAGTCTTGACAATTTCTTCTGGTCATCAGACAAAGCTGATTTAACTTCTGCTACATTGGTTGGGAAGTTCATTGAAATTATGAGTTTGCAATGGAAAGCCAATAGAACATTAGACAAAAATCACTACATGCTCTTGAATTTTGCCTCTTGGATGCAACTGGGTCAAAAGAAGAAAAGAAACATTGAATGTGTGGAAAAACTTGCAATAAGAAGTCAATATTGGCCTCCACTATGTGAACATGTAGATTTACAAAACTGAGATAAAAGAACTAGATAAATTCATGGAGGTTAGGTCCATCGATGGCTATTAGCTAGGATGGGTAGGAATGGCATCCCGAGCCTCTGTAAGGATAGGTCTACACTACAAAGTTAATTCGAACTAACAGCCGTTCATTCGAATTAACTTTAATAGCGTCTATACATACAAATAGCTATTTTGAATTTAATTAATAGCGGAGCACTTAATTCGAACTTTGTAAACCTCATTCTACGAGGAATAATGCCTAATTCAAAATAGCTAATTCAAAATAAGTGCTGTGTAGACACTTATTTCGAATTAGGGGGCCTCCAGCCCTTCCCAGTTTCCCCTGGTGGCCACTCCTCTCCTCTCCCCCAGCCCCGGGGCCCTTAAATGGGTAGGCTCTGGCCAGACAGCACTTGCCAGAGCCAGGCCTGCCAGCAGGCCTGACTCAGTGGCCCCAGGATGAGCCAGGCAGTCAGTGACAGCCATCCATCCCCTGCCCGGTCTCCCAGCACCTAGGGGCCAGCCAGGGGCCGTAGATGGTGCGTGCCCTCCTGGACTAGTGCGGAGGTCATGGACCTCATTGAGGTTTGGGGGCAGGCCCCCAACATCCATGATCTCCGCACTAGGTAGAGGAACGCGGACGTCTACGGCCGCATAGCGGCCACCATAGCCCAAAAGGGACTCAGGCACACCCAGGAGTAGGTGCGCCTGAAAGTCAAAGAGCTGTGGCAGGCGTACGCCAGGGCCACCAGGGGTGGCGCCGCAGCAGGGGCTGTCACCTGCCCCTACTTCCCCGCCCTTGACCAACTCCTGCCCCACGCCAGCCCGGGAGGCAGCGAGCCTGACCGGAGGGCCTTGACCCGGGAAGACCTGAGGGGCCACCACCAGCTGTTCTGGCACCGGAGTCAGCAGGGTCATCCAGGGAGGCCATACCGGGTAAGTGCCAGCACTGTCCCCTGCCCGGGGGGGAGACAGGGAGGGAGACCAGGGACCGCGCACATGGGCCATGCCTCCCACAGATCATGCAGCCACCTATGCACGTGCGAGCACGTGCCATGCCACCCTTGGGCAGGTGGCTCCAGCTGCATGACACCCAGGGGCTGTGGCCCAATAGGCACATGCATGTGTGAAGAGACCTGACACGCTCCCGACCCAGGGGCGGGACCCAGCAGGATGCTCTCCCTTCGCATGTCCCCTCTACACAGAGGCAGGGGACATCTCCCCCCTACCCTGGCCACACTATACATGGCACAGGGGCATGGGTGCGGTCTTGAGGCAGCTCCCAGTCCCGGGGAGAGCCAGACATCCTGACTATGGCCTCTGTGCAAGCACAGAGGCTCTGGCAGATCAGGGCATGGTCGTCCTCACGTCGCCGGGGGTGGGGAGCTGGGCATTATCCACTGTGTCCCCAGGGAGAACTGACCACTTCTCTTCTTTCTCTACAGCTGCACCAGCTGCTTGTGCAGAGCGCACCACCCCACCTGGGACATGCTCCCACACCTGTGGCCTGCTCCGGACCACCATTACGTGGCAGGAGTACTGGGACCAGCACCTGGGGGTCCTGTGAGCCCTGCACCGCACCGTCCAGGCCTGGATGCTGGAGGACCTGCAGCTCCGCCGGGAGCAGCTTGCGGAGTACCAAGTGAGGACCTGTCACCTGCAGGCCCTGCTGCAGAGTATGGTGCCCTGTGCCGGTCCAGCACCTGCTACCCCCCCCAACTACTGTCTTTCCTCCCACTCATGCCCCCCTCCCACCTCTTCCTCCTCAACCTCCACACCCTCCCCCTCAATGTCCACACCCCCCACCTCAACCTCCGCACCCTCCTCCCCATCCCTCCGGGGACACCAAGGCCCCCTCCCTCGCTGTGCTGGGAGGTGGTTGGCCCGGCAAGACCCCACCCTTGATCCCTGAACTTCCGCTCCCCCTTCTTCCCCTTGCTTCCCCCTTCCATATCCCTCCTCCCAGTTTTCCCCCTCCCCTCTCCCACCCTCTCTCCTGCCTTCTCCCGCCTCCTTTTCCCCGTCTCCCCACAGTTTCATTCCCCCTCTCCAGTTGTGTTGAATAAAGAGAGTTGTTATTTTTGAAAATACGTGTATTTTATTTGACATCAGGAAGTAGGGGCTAGGAAAGGGTAAGTGGAAGGACGAGAGGGAGGAATGGGGCACAAGCCCCCGATGGGGCAGACTGGGGAGACTGTTAGCGCTCCTCAGGGTGGAAGCTCTCCCGCAGGGCCCCCTGGATCCTGACAGCCCCTCGTTGGTCCTCCCAAATGGCAGCCTGCAGACAGTGCAGCCAGGCTGCTGGCAACGTGTCCACGAGACGCAGCAGAGTCCCCAGGGGCAGGTCTGGTTCCATGTGGCTGAGTGCCGTGGTGCCCCGACTGAGGGCAAGCAGAGCATGCAGAGACACAAATGCTTTGCTGTCCCTCAGCGAGGTCGACCAGCAAGCAGAGAAACCTGAGAACTGTCTGTCCAAGATGGGAGGTCGGGTCCCTTTAAGCACAGACCTCGGCTAGTCTGAGGCAGCAGCCCCACACACGAAGTCCGACCCTGATGCCCTGCTGGCACTGGTTCCGGCCAGCCTTACCTTCGATTCAGGGTCCACTCAATGTGGACGTGCTATTTCGAATTAGAAAAATGCTGTTTCGAATTAGTTTTTGTATCTAGATGCGTTATTTCAAATGAGCTTAATTCGAATTAAGTTAATTCGAAATAACGCTGTAGTATAGACATACCCTAAGAGACTGGGAAAGGGTGCTTGATGATTCCCTGTTCTGTTCACTCCCTCTGGGGCATCTGGCGTTGGCCACTGTTAGCAGACAGGATGCTGGGCTGGATTGACCTTTGGTCTGACCCAGTATGGCCTTTCTTATATTCTTATGATTGGCAAGACAAATAATTAGCTCTTACTAGAGCTCCAATTCACCTCCTCCAGCAGGATCCACACAGCAGGAGCCACTAGCAAAATCTCCTAGGGATCAGACTTCAGGCAGAATTCAAAGTTCCTTGGGCCAGATGCAGAGGCATAGCAAGTGAGATGCGGGGGGGAGGGGAAGTTGCCCCCGGGCACCACGCTAGGAAGGCACTGAGCTGGGGTAGGAGCACACAGCCTATCACATCACGGTGAGCCTGGCGCTGGTGGGCCACGTGCTCCATGCAGTGAAGCTGCCAAGGCAGGGCTGGGTGGCAGGAGTGGTCATCTCAAAGGTAGGGTACTGTACATCTGGTGCCTGGCTCTAGAAGAGAGGCATTGGGTTGGAGCTGGAGGGGGCTGAGGGTGCCTGGGTCTGGGGGAGAGGCATTGGGTTGGAGCGGGGTTGGGAGCTTGGGGTGCCTGGCTCTGGGGGAGGGGTGGGTGCATTGGAGGAACTGATAATTTTTTTAAGGGAGTACTTTATTTTAAAAAAAGGTTAGGAAACACTGCTCTAAACCATTCCTTTTGGCCTGCCTGTTTCCTTTCTCCTTTGGTAAGTTGGGCAGGCAGGAGTTTTGGTAAAAATATATCAGACATGTGTACACAGTACCCGCTCCACCTCAGTTGGTGCTGGATAATCAGGGCCTCAATTCTAAAGGAGTTGGCATTACTGAGGTGATCGATTTCCCCCACGTTTGTTGCAGATTTTCCAAAGAAAATGCTGGTGTTTTCTATAGGTCACCCACATCTCCCAGTCCTAGCAGAGACTTGGGATTAACATGGCTTTCTCAACTAAAAGTCTTATACATGTTCAGACATTGCAGTTGTGAACATCTGGCAAGGCAGTCTGCCAAAGGCAAGGCTGGCCTTGAATCTTGATATCTATGGCTTCAGTTGAATGGCTTGTGTGAAATTGGGAAGAGCAGCTCAGAGGGACCGCTCTCCTTTACTTAAGGATAGAATCTCACTGCAGCCTAAAGGAAAAATTCCTCATGGCAGGCAGAAAGCCATGCTTGCAGTGGAACCTCAGCCTTAGGCTACTTATTGCTTCAAGTGCCTTCAAGAAAGTGAGGGTGATTCTCGTGTGTTAGTTTTATTTAAAAGTTTTTCTGAGTGTTATTTTAACAGGCAAGTTAATCTCTTAGGGTATGTCTACACTACCACCCTAGTTCGAACTAGGGTGGTTAATGTAGGCATACCGCACTTGCAAATGAAGCCTGGGATTTGAATTTCCCGGGCTTCATTTGCATAAGCCGGCCGGCGCCATTTTTAAATGCCGGCTTGTTCGAACCCCGTGCCGCGCGGCTACACGCGGCACGGGCTAGATAGTTCGGAATGGCTTGCTAGTTCGAACTATCTAGCCCATGCCGCGTGTAGCCGCGCGGCACGGGGTTCGAACAAGCCGGCATTTAAAAATGGCGCCGGCTGGCTTATGCAAATGAAGCCCGGGAAATTCAAATCCCGGGCTTCATTTGCAAGTGCGGTATGCCTACATTACCCCGCTAGTTCGAACTAGCGGGGTAGTGTAGACATACCCTTAGGTATTTGCATCTTACCGGGCTCCGCCATTTTTAAAGCCCCGGTAGTTCAGACTCCGTGCCCGTGGCTACACGCAGCATGGGGTAGGTAGTTCGGATTAGAGAGCCTAATCTGAACTACCTACTCTGTGCCGTGTGTAGCCGCGGGCATGGAGTCTGAACTACCGGGGCTTTAAAAATGGCGGAGCCCGGTAAGATGCAAATGAAGCCCGGGATATTTAAATCCCGGGCTTCATTTGCAACTTCGGTTGCCTACATTAACCACCCTAGTTCGAACTAGGGTGGTAGTGTAGACATACCCCCTACATTTGTAACTATGATGTAGTTGATCGCTATGTGATAGTATGAAAAACAACTAGGTTAACTAGGTAAGTAACTAGGAAGTTAGAAAGCATTACAGATTACTTTCAATAAATTTGATATGCTCAAAATGTTTTTACTTTTTATTCATTAAAGCAATGAGTTACTCATTTGCTGTAACATTGGTTTTAAATGTTTGATTGAAATATAGTGATGAAATTCATATTTAGGTTGTACAACATTTATTTCCCTTGTGTTTTATAAAACTTACATATTTTAAGCATTTGACATTTTTCAATGGGATATGAACAAATTAAAAAGAAAAAACTATTTAACAGAATGTAAACCACAAAAACTATCATTTATATTTGTCTGTAATTATGATCTACAAACTGATCCCAATATCACTGGATATTATTAGTATTTGTTCTTTTTTAATTTATGTTCCTATTTTTTGCTGACTTAGAAATAAATAACAGATATATAGTAACAAATGATTGGGGGGGGGCACAAATTTTGCCTTCGCCCCCAGGCACATAACGCCCTCACTACACCTCTGGCCAGATGGGTAGGGTAGGAGCAGATCACTGAAAAAAATTTTCTCCACATGTTCAAACTACAAAAAGTGTATGTTTATTTTTCTAGGATTGGGAATTTACATGGAGCTAAAGTGGCATTTTCTAACTTGGGTGATTAAAGCAATTCTCACTCCCTTATCAGAGTTTCAGGGGATACTGATAGCGTTACTGCCACCTGTTCTCCAGGAAGGAGTGAATGTCTCTGTGCAGCTATCTAGCAGGAAAGAGGTGTTTAACGGTAAGTAGCTCCCTCTTGCTCTGAAGTAAATTGGGGGTTGGGCTCAGTCCAGTTCATAGGAGACAAGGGCCAGATCTTGCCATCTATTAATTTGAGTCTCACCTATTCAAGTAGTTCCATGAATGTCAACAGGGACAGTCACATTGGTAAGGGCTACTCATATGAGGGTTTTGCAAAACATTGTCCTAGGTGTCTACATCACAAAGCCATCAGCACAATTTGCATTAATTGTCACCTCTGTTGGCAGCCTCAGCAGACTGAAGGGGCATGGAAGAAAAAATACTTTCTTATCCTTAGAAGTGGCACATGCCATCAGGGCTGAGGCAAAGCATCAGGTCAGTGTGAGGTATCTCATAGAGCCACAAGCCAGGCTGGACAATAGACGAACAGCAGACGTGAGCCATTATGTTGTGGTATAGGAAACATATTGACTCATCGTATGACTCACTTCAGCCAATAATGAATTGGTATCTTTTTTCATTCATGGCAAATGGTTTATTTACAGAATTTCTTTCATCAAGTGTTGTCCATACAAAGTTAAACTGGGAGGCATGAGAGCTGATTTTCATTATCCGATCTGCCATTGACTCAGTGTTAATCTTTCAGTGTTCAGACTTTGTGCCCTTATCTAATGGCCAGTCTGATAAAAACCTTTTAATTCTAGAAATCAACTCACTAATTGCCTTCTAGATAACTTTTCTCCTGCAAATCCTCTAAGCAAAAATGATTAGTGGATCATCAATACTCTCCTTATTTCTCATGAATAACTGAGCCAAGTTCCGTTTCCCATTGACATCTATTGAGTAGTACCCATGTAACTGATGCCACAGTTCAGCAAAAGCCTTAAGCAGGGGTCTAATTTTAAACATGTGACTACTATCAAAACAATCATATGTCTCATTTTTCATATGATAAGCTGTTGCTCAACAGCAGTGGAAATGTTGGTATTTAACACAGTCAAAATGTTTCTAAATTGGTAAAAAATTCAAAATTACATGTTAATAGAACTGGAAGGAACCTCAGAAGATCATCAAATCTAGTCCCCTGCACTCATGGCAGGACCAAGTACCATCCATGACAGGTGTCTGTCTAACCCAGTGTTTCTGAAAGTGTTCCATGGGAAACTTGTCACCGGTGTGTGAAATTTTTAGGAGCAGGTTAGACCAGTGTTTCTGAAACACTTTAATTGGCCTCCCCAGTGTGTTTAGTTACTGGTGCTATGGCCACGGAGCCTCGCGGCTCCCATTGGCTCTGTTTCATCCTTTGCAGCCAAGGGGAGCCTTGGGAAGCAGCGTGGGCCGGGCCACTGCTTCCCGCTGCTCCGCTTGGCTGCAAAGAGTGAAACGGAGCCAATGGGAGCCATGAGGCTCCGTGGCCGCAGCACCAGTAAGTAAACACACCAGGAAGGCCAGTTAAAGTGTTTCTCTAAGTGTTCCTGCAGAACACTTTCAGAAACACTGGTCTAACCTGCTCCTAAAAATTTCCAGTGAGGGAGATTCCATAGCCATCAAAGCCCTAGGCAATTTGTTCCAATAAAAACCTGTCCTTTACAAAACATGCTGATTATTATGTGGAATTTTCCATACATAACTGATTTTTTTTTATTTTAGAAAAATGAAAATACTTTTATTTTGAAATTAACATTTTTGTCTCTGATTTTTTTTTTAATCCACATAATGGACTATACCAACTAATCAAGATGGGAGAAGGAAAAAAGAAATAGGAATTTTTAAAACAAATTCCCATGAAAACATATAACATCCTGCTAATTTGATTCTCTGCTTATAGCAGTTTCACACCAGCAAACTATTTTAATTGAAATGAAAAGAGTTATCCTGTGAAAGAACATCAACTCCCAGAGGTCCTTTCTGTCCAATCAAGCTAAGCAACTCAGCTGACATTCCAGAAATCAACCGGTCACAATGAGTTGCTTGCAAATCAGCTACAGACTAAGAAATATTCACAACAAGCATTGGACAAGTTACAGTTTTCTCAGGTATATATGTAACTGTGTCTGGGTGACTCTTGCAAAGAATTAAGAGAACAAAAAGTAGGTTTTTTTAAGCTGGTGTAACAAATCTCTATTAAGTTCTGCTTTACATCAGCGTAGGGTCTTTTCCTAAATTCATTAAATAAATACATCACTATAAATTATTCCCTCAGCTGTCCTCTTGGTCATAAGTTATTGCCATGTAATTCAGTTTGGCTGAGTTCTTGTGAAGAGGAAAATGGTTCATCCACCTTTGATCGTGTCCTGCACATTAATATTGAAAACTAACTCCCATATAGCCTATACACTTGAGTTAGAAAGTGTGTTGTTATGTGAAAGGAACTATTTAACTGCAAGGGCTTTGGCAGTTTGGGCAATTACTTGTATTTAATACAGTAGATTCATTTGTGCAGCAACTGCAAGGCCCTGATCCTGCAAAGAAACTGCTTTGCATTGAAAGTGAAGCTCATGCAAGTGCTAGGAGTCTCAGAGCCTTAACTCCCACTTTTTGGGTGGCACTGGTGAAAGCAAACTGAAAGAGGAAGGGGCAGTTCTTATTATTCCAGCCAAAGAGAAAGACAAGCTGTTTATCCCAAAGTCAGAAAAAAGGCCAAGCAAATGGCATATGGCACAGTCCCTCCTGATAGCTCCTGCTGCATATTCACTTGCTTTAATAAATGTTTCATTCTGGCTGTTCAGACTGAAAAATGTATGGGCTGTAGGTGACTGATTTCCTTCCATTTTGTTTACCACCTGAGGGGGGAAAGGAAAATATCCTAGAGGTATCTTTTTGTAGTCGTCTAATTAAACTCTGGAGCATTGATTTTTTTCCCCCTGCTGTAATTGTTTTGTGTCATTTTTGCTACTGGCTTTGGAAACTCGAACACCCAACTGAAGAGTCTTTACAAGAGCAAAGGTTTATGCTCTCACACAATTTATTTTGAATTTAAATTAGACATGCAACTTTGTTTGGCTCTGATCAGAATTCAGATTGGTGCCTTTTAAGAAATAATCAGGTCCCTGGATACATGCTGTTAGATGTCTCAAAGGAGGACAGCCTGTGTGATTAGCTGAGTACCCCACTGAAAATCTTTGTTGCTGAGCATGAGGTTAAAGTGATGCTTTGACAGAAAAACAAGCTGAATGTAGGGAAAGCTATGTGGACTGAGATGCACCATGAATCAAAACTCCAAGAGAAACCTCCTATTGTGGTAATTAGAATACCCATATCAAACAGAGGAGTTCAGCCTCTAAAATGTTATTGAGGAGGATTATTTCTCATGTTACCAATGCAGCCAGCAGGCATCACAGCTAATTGGGCTTGTAATTGAAAGACAATCCTATAGAATCACTACCCTAAAAATTAGCATTTTACCTCATGATTTTCACTGGATCTCTTCTCTCGAGGATGGTTTGGTTCTAACCTGCTCCCTGGTTATATGTCTCTTTCTTATCCATGCTTTCTGATTATTATTTATTAGTAATGCAATAGTGCCCAGATATCTTAGTGAGGCCACAGGGCTCCATTGTGCTAGCCACTTGTATAATAGAGCTGGGTGATTTCTTTTTTTAAATTGTAAATTCACCCCAAAAAATGCATTTTTCAGAGCACCAACATTATTTGCAAATGTATGTTGAATTCAGTTATGATCAAAACATTTCACAAATTGAAACACTTCATTCGACCCAGTCGAAAACTTTTCAGTTTGGTGAGAAAAAACAAAACAAATACATTTTGGTTTGAAAATTCAGTTGTTCTCTCCGTTCTACTCAGCTATACGAGAAGATGATCCCTGATGTAATGAGCTGCCAGTGCAGGTGTTTGATGAGAGAGACCAAGATAACCATGACTGGATCGTAGGATGTGTATCACACAGCAATCACAGCATGCCTACAGCCTAGTCATTGTCAAGTGTTTTGTAGGCATTATGACAGAAGTGAATTTTAAGTAAGGTGAATTCTGACATTTTTGTCTTGGTGATAGTGAGTTTTCTCCCACTCCTTTCTGGGCCTGATCCTGAGGCCCCTGTGAGCACCTGCACTTGAATATATCTTCCTTAAACTCCCCGCTCCTCATTCATTTGGACAAGGTAACGGCAATATCAGCTACTCCTTCCATAGTGGTTCTTTCACCTTGGATGAACCAGGAAGTCAAGTGCTGGACTCTGTTCTAAACCCAGTGGGCTACCATTGGAAGCTTTGCGACATTAGAGAATTTTAGCGCCAAAAAAATAAACGTAACAGGGCATAGTGTCACTGGCTGATTCTGGCATTTTTAACAGTGTATCACTAGAAGAGGATGGCAGCCTGTGTACATGAGGGCTCACATTGCAGTCCAACTGGCAACAGCATTATGGGAGTCTTTTGCTAAAATTCCCTTGTGTAGACGGCACCAGGATTTCCAGTGTCTCTTTTCTCTGTAATCCCCTTGGAGTTCTGTTTCTCTCTGAATACCATCTCTGCTCACCCGCCACGCCATCAAGGATAATGCTACGCTTGCAATATAGGGCTGAAATTGATGGTAGTCTTATCATGAATTGCAGTGGGATTTGGAGTTGTCCTATAGTCTTCAGTAAAATGCAAATTAACCAACATATTTTAGAATCACTTAGTAGGAAAAGGATGCACCTTGAGCTGTGCTATTGCACAGAATACTTCAACCTGCAGAATTATTGCTCTCATGTCTGATGATTCAGTGTATTTAGGTAAAGTAGGAAAACTGCAGCCCATCATTAAAAAGAAAGGGGGAAACAAGGTAGTTAAGCTATTTCTCCTCGTTGGATCCAGAATGCTGCGTAAAGACTAATAAAAATGCTACATTTGTGTGGCTGGATGTTATAAAATACTTGGTTGCTTTACTAATGTGTGATGATTTTTCATCATCACTGCCATTATCCAATATATGCAAACTTCACAATATATTCAAATGATAAAACAGAAATAGGTATGTGCCTGACTTTTGAGAGCTATAAGAACCTCAGTAAATCACCCATCAGTGTTTTTTTCACATTCTTTTTCAGTAGATTGCTTTTTTTTAAACCCTTCATTATGGTGGTTTCTTGATGAGCTAACAAACACACAGCTCAACTAGATGTAAAACTTGGATGATAATATAGTTGCAATTTGTTACAATACACAGGCTATTTTGTTCAAGGACAATTTAAAAATACCATGCACAGATTATTAAAACTGCTGACATCTTCCAAACAGAACATCTGCAAAATTGTCATTAAGAACTGATTCATTTTGCTAAAACAAGAGAGGGCTGTTTCAAATACAATTGCTGATACTAATTTACTTACAGTTTTTTAAACAAGGCTGTTTCTAGTTGCCACAGGGATGAATGAATTAATCACATATGCAAAAAATTAAAATAAAATCAATTTAAAACCCCAAGCACTGTCATGGGTAGTGAGTGAAGGTAGGGCTGGGGGAGGTGAGTCGCCCCCACCCTGCCCCAGCCCCACCCCTTCCACCCAAGCCTCTTCCTCCAGAATCATGGGGAAGTGGGTGGCATGTGGCCCCTGCTCCCTCCCCCCAGCACCACGAGCACACTGGGTGGTGTGTTGCTTCAGCCTCCCTGACATAGCATTGGCATGGATGGGCAGCACGCGTCCCTAGCATCCCCAGCCCCGGAGCACTGGGAAGGCAGAAGGGTGCACAGCACCAACCTCCTCAGCCCTGGAAAGAGGGCGGGTGGCACATAGTCCCAGCATCCCAGCCCGGAGCACAAGGAGAGCAGGTGCTGGGGACAGCAACAGTCTACCCCAGAATGCCTATTGAGTGGTGCTGAAGCAGGAGGCATTCTGGGGGTGGAGTGTGGTTGGGACCGCGCCTGGTGGTTTGGGAAGGCAATGCCTTCCTACCTGCCTCCCCTGCAAGCACACCTAAATGACCAAATAAAAGTAGTCCTATAATTGAGCTATATGGAGTGAAAGAATTTAGCAGCATTAAAACAAGTCAACTATTTAAATTTTCTCTTTACTAAGAAGAGATAATAGTGTCTCTGCAGTTATGGTTGGTGTCAGTGCCCATTAAAAATCTGACTTTGATTCTCTTTCTAATGCTTGCCCAGATCCACCCTCACCCCTGAAAAAATGTCTCCTTCTTTCACAGTCAAAGAGGCATTGGGGATGCTGTGGCTTATAGCATGCATTGCTGGTAGCATTTTACCACAGCTGAAGGCCTCATGGTGTTTCTCACTTGGGTTGAAAATTTTTCTGCAAAGACTGAAAATAACATGTTGATGATTGTGTCAGAATGGTGGCACTGTGTGATTCCCCTTATACGCTTTGTTGCTTCCTGTAATGAAAAGTAGATGGCTTGAGGAGCGGTACAGACTGAACTGATATGTATTCTCACCAAGCTGTGTATGCAAAAGGGAAATAATAAGCAAGGGAAAAATTAGCACTCTCCTGAGCAATCATTTTAAGCAAAGGAGTGAAAAAGTCAAAAGGAAAAAGCAACTTCTCAAGAAACTTTTCTCTGTACAAGTCTGACCAAAAATTGACATATATCACCTGGGACTAGATTCTGAGATGTTTCAGATGTGGTTCTTCAGATATATTTGAAGAACAGAGATTAATATTTCCAGTGCAATATAGTTTCAGTTTGGCAGATGCTACAGGAGAAATCTGCTTCTGCGTTATCCAATATGTAGTACTCTGAGCAGATATTTCCCAATGACAACCAATGTGGTTGTGATTTGAGGGATGTATAAATACAACTATTCTTTTTAATGCTTTAATCTAGGGACCTTTCTAGTGGTCATCCAGGTAGAAGTTACAGGTTCTGGTAAATTTCCGATAGAAAAGGAAATAAGCCCAGACTCCTGGGAAAGGTTTTTTACCTCTCACTGAATCAGGTTCTAAGGCATGAACCAAATGCATGTGACTGCTGGCCAACAGTCACTGCAGTGTCAGTCTCTAGCTCTTATTGCTTTGTAAAACAGTTATACTAGACCAGGGGTAAGGACCCTTTCTGGGGTGGGGCCACTGATCCACAGAAAAATCAGTCAGCGCTGTACACAAGTGAGAAGCAAAAAGACTGATGTGGCCCCAACTGAGAAGGAGAAAGACACATTCCCACATTCCCCTCACGCATCAGAGCCTATAAGGGCCCAGCCTAGTAGATTTTCTGGGTTCCAGTCTCGCAGTAGGGTAGTGAAGGGTCTGGAGTGCCAGCACAGGTTCCCAAATACTGAGTGGGGCCCTGAGCCTCGGGATCTGAATCCTAGCTATGCAGCCTCCGGGTCTGAGGTTCCCCACCCCTGTGCTAGACATTATGGGACACTTTCTTTGCATGGACATGCTTACACACTTCAAGCCAATGACTCCTTCATTTACCTGCTAATAGATTTTTGCTGTGCTGCTGAGTCCTATAAACTAATTTTATGGGCCTGATTCACCACTATGTTACACCAGTTTTATGCCCTTGTATAATAGTTACAGGATAAATTGATCATTGAGGTTTGTGCTGGGAGATGTAACTCTCAGTTTAGGTAGATTAGCATGCACTAGCTTTTCTCAAACTAGAGCATGAAATAGCACATCAGTGTGAGGATGGCTCAGGCTACCAGTCCCTGTACATGCCCAGAGCTTAGGCAGGATTATACTTGCATGGCCAGCCCGTGCTGCTGTCTGTCCTCCTGTGGCCACACTGTTGTTTTAGGTGCTTGTTGGAGCCCAGCTAGTCCATACCCAAGCTGGGAATCACCCCTCATAGTCACTTTGTAGACAAACTTTTAAACCTCTTGGAAGTCCTTCCTGAGTGAGGGCCTCTCTCAGGGGACTGCTTTGCTTTCTCCATTTTTCTTGAAGTTGAACCTTGCTGTTCAACCACTCAGACAAGATCTCTGGGTTGCAGCCTCCCTGTGTCATCCAGTTGTGTTAACAAACACAGCAGGCCCAACTATATTTGGTACCTGCAAGGAACTTAACTCTGAGAACCTGTGGCCAGATACTGATTAAAGTGACCCAAACCAACGAGGAGTTCTGTGGCACCTTGAAGACTAACACATTTACTGACACCCTGAGGGTATGTCTACACTACAAAGTTAATTCGAACTAACAGACGTTAGTTCGAATTAAATTTAATAGGTGCTACACATACAAACTGCTAGTTTAAACTTAATTCGAACTAGCGGAGCGCTTAATTCGAACTAGGTAAACCTCATTCTACGAGGACTAACGCCTACTTCGAATTAAGTAGTTCGAATTAAGGGCTGTGTAGCCACTTAATTCGAACTAGTGGGAGGCTAGCCCTCCCCAGCTTTCCCTGGTGGCCACTCTGGGCACCACCAGGGAAACTTGTCTGCCCCTCTCCTGGCCCCGGAGCCCTTAAAGGGGCATGGGCTGGCTACGGTGCCCGTGCCAGGTGCAAACCTGCCAGCACCCAGCCAGCAGACCCTGAACCTGGCACGGCATGAGCCAGCCACACGCTGCCACCCAGCCCGCCGCCTCTTCCCGGGACCAGGCTGGTGGCTCCCAGGAGCCTGCCCAGAGCCGCAAGAGGCGGGCGCCCGCCTGGTCTAGTGCGGACATCGTGGACCTCATCCACGACCTCCGCACTAGGCACAGGAAAGTGGCCGTCTAGGGCAGGATAGCTGCCAGCCTGGCCACCCAGGAGCAGGTTTGCATGAAAATCAAGGTGGTCCAGTGAGGCCCCCGACCCTGAGCCCTGAGCTTAGAACATAAAAACATAAGAATGGCTGTACTGAGTCAGACCAAAAGTCCATCTAGACCAGTAGCTTGTCTGCCAACAACAGCCAACACTAGGTACCCTGGAGGGGATGGACCAAAGACAATGACCAAGCCATTTGTCTCGTGCCATCCATCTCCAGGCTTCCACAAACAGAGGCCAGGGACACCATTTCTACCCCCTCGCTAATAGCACTCCATGGACCCAACCTCCATGAATTTATCTAACTTCTCTTTAAACTCTGTTATAGTTCTAGCCTTCACAGCCTCCTGCGGCAAGGAGTTCTACAGGTTGACTATTTGCTTTGTGAAGAAGAACTTTCTGTTATTAGTTTGAAGCCTGCTACCCATTCATTTCATTTGGTGTCCTCTAGTCCTTCTATTATGGGAACTAATGAAGAACTTTTCTTTATGCACCCTCTCCACACCACTCATGCTTTTATAGACCTCTATCATATCCCCCCTCAGTCTCCTCTTTTCTAAGCTGAAAAGTCCCACTCTCTCTAACCTCTCTTCATATGGGACCTGTTCCAACCCACTGATCATTTTAGTTGCCCTTTTCTGAACCTTTTCCAAGGCCAAAATATCTTTTCTGGGTGAGGAGACCACATCTGTACACAGTACTGAAGATATGAAGTACCATAGTTTGATACTTCCCCTCCTACTTCTTCCCCTGGCTTTCCCCTTCCAGCTCCCTCCTCCCAGGTTTCCTCCTCCCCTCTTCCACCCTCTCTCTTCCCCTCTCCCACCTCCTTTTCCCAGTATCCTCGAGTTTTGTTCAATAAAGAGAGTTTCTATTTTTGAACACACGTGTCCTTTATTTTGTACATCAGGAAGGGGGGCTAGGGAGAGGTAAGTGGAAGAAGGTGAGAGAGGAATGGGGTACGAGCCCTGATGGGGAGGACTGGGGTGGCTCTGCGGGCTCCTTGGGGTGGAAGCTCTCCTGCAGCCCCACGATTGACCTCCCACCTCCAGATGGCAGCCTGCGGCAAGTGGAGCCGGGCTGATGGCCGAGTGCTGTGATGTGCCGAGTGAGGGCATTCAGGGCACTCCAAGCCAGGACTGCTTTGCTGTCCCTCATTGAGTTAGACAAGCGAGCGGGGAACCCCTGAGAACTGTCTGTCCGGAGTTGGGGTCAGATCCCTTTAAGCACAGCCCTCGGCTACCCTGAGACAGCAGCTCCACGCTCTAAGTCCTAATCTGATGCTCTGCCAGCACTGCTTCCGGCCATCCTTAACCTCGGTTCAGGGTCCACTCAATGTGGACATGCTAGTTCGAATTAGCAAAATTCTAATTCGAACTAGTTTGTAGGTCTAGATGCACTAGTTTGAATTAGCTTAGTTCTAATTAACTAATTCGAATTAAGTTAGTTCAAATTAGTGCTGTAGTGTAGACATACCCAAAGGTACATAGCAATCAGAGGTAATGGTTGAAACAAGTGGGGTATTATCTAAACCTTATCATTTCCTCAAGCCTTGGGACAGTGTAGCTGCTCAGACCCATTTCCTCAGTCCATCTATTCTTCATGAACAGCTTTGCTGAATGAAATGCCATCTCTCTCTAGGGCAAGAATTTTGAATTGTTTAGGGTCCTTCTGATTTTAGTCCCCCAGCCTTGGCAAACCATCCATGACAGCTAGAAATGGCTCAGTGATTGTTCTCTTAATCCCTTGAAATGTACCCACAAGGTGTCTTATCGTTGGCCATTGTTTCATTTACTATTTATTGTTCCTAAGAGACCCATTTGATTGAACTCCGTGTAGTCAGACTGAATAGCACCAATCAGTTAAACTGAGGTATACATACAATTCATACAAAATGTTACAGATGTCTCCCTTATTGTCCACATCATTTAAATCCACTGGTTTCAGGAGGGTTGCTCTAGATTTGCACCAATCTGTGTGCAAGGAGAATCAAGACCATTGCTGTCAGTGGAGTTAGAGTAATACTGATGTGTGATGATGGTGAAGAATCCGCCACCAGTAGATTTAAATGGTCACATTCAGTCCCATTGTTCTCAGCCCATCTCTGGTTCTGAGATTAGAGCATGTTCTCCCGCAAGAAAGTTTGCAGGGGCTCCACATTTTCTCTCGGACAGAACACATATTGCACCACATTGGTTGCTCTTGGGCCTGGCTCCTCCCATGACTTGTTGAGGAGATCTAGGATCCTGTGGGGCTTCCTCCCATATACCAGCTCCCTATAGCAGTGTGGAATTAACCAGGGATCTGAGGCACTGGCATTCTGGTTGGTTCACCAGCGGAGTTCCAGATTAACAGAGCAACAAAATGTATGGTCCAACATTCCCACAAAAGAAAGGGCCTACCTTTCTCCTCTGGTTCTGTGAACAGCTCGGGGCTTATCATGGCTCTACCCTCCTCTCCTTCCCAAGGGACCCCTCCATGAAATGGGTGGTGAGAGTGGGAGCCTGGACCTTTCCTCCCCACTGGGAATATGGCCACATGCCTCACCCAGGATCCTCTAGATGTTAGAGCAAAGAGGTATGTAGTCTTAGGCAAATGCTGGCAGGAGGGCAAGAAGGGACTCAAGGCCAGGCATGAACCTGGCTGGAGCAGGGGTTGGAACATGGTTCCCTTAAAGTCCCAGGATCTCCACTGAACCAGGAGAAGATGAACTTGACTCAAGTCTGTCTCATTCCCTGCTATGACTCTGCCTTCCCAAGGGGAACCCTCCCAACCCACAGCCCCTGCTGCTGCAGGTCATAGAGCTTATTGGAGCCAGCCTGCCTATGCTTTGCATCAGGAAGTCGGGATCAGAGGCACTAATCTTTTCCATTTATGTGCAGATTTTTCCATCCATGTGCAGAATGAATTTTATGTGCACCGAAGCATGAGTGAATATGCACCACCAGCAGAAACAAAAAAGAGCTGTGGGCATTCTGTAATCAGCTGGGTGCATAGCTTATTGGGAATACTGGTCAGAGGTCACATGTCAAATTCTGGAAGGGGGATGGTGAATCAGAATGGGGCTTCCTGCTCTTTACAGCCTTGGCAGTCAGTTTCATTCTTTGTTTCTGGTCAGCTTCATGTCTTGGTGTCTATGCAGCAGTGTTGAAGGCTGCCAGCGAGGCTCTGGTATTTGAAGCAGTCTCATGGAATTTATTCATCTAAAAATTTCATGGAAACATCTTGGGTGCCGGAAATGGCTTAGTGGTTGGGGCGCAAGACAGGCCCTCAGAGACCTGAGGTCTCTTCCTGAAGTGGCTTGGTCAAGTGGTTTTCCCTCCCCGGGCCTCATCTGGCCCAGTTGTAAAATGAGATCATTTACCATCACAAGCCCAGGCTGTGTGCAAACATGGGTACACACTAGGCACCAAGGAAGCCAACAGGAAAATGAGATTATGAAGTCATAGCATGTGATATCTTCCAGATATATTGTAGAATGTAAGGAGGACTGCAATACAGTAGCTATTAAAGTTAGAGGATTTTTAAATGAGCAAGTCCACATCATTTGCATCCAAGAGTTGTAAAAGTGATGGCTGGGGACATCTTTGGACAGTGAGTACTGATTTCAAAAACCTTAGAATGATGGGACTGTTCCAGAAGACTGAAAGAAAGCTCCTGTTGTGCTAATGTTTAAGAAAGGTAAACAGTATGACCTGGGTGGGTAACTAATAGGCCTGTCATTCTAACTAATATCAGTTGCCTGTCATTCTAACTAATATCAGTCGCTGCAAAAGAATGGAGTAGCTGTTATGGAGCACAAAGAAGCCTTTTTATTAAATATCTAGAAAGATAAACATTTAAAATAGAACACATTCAATAGATTAAAAGCTGGGTAACTTATAGGGTGTTCTGAGTTCCTCAGTGTACATAACTGTGAGCAGGATAGGGTTGCTATTTATTATAGATATTATCTCCAACACAGAGTACCCTTAAATCTGGCTACTTTTGTTGCCTGGCCCTTAATCTGTCCCAAGTGCTGAGCTCTGAGCACCAGGACAGGATGTCCATCATCAGTGAGTGTTTCCCTAAGTTCACTGAAACAGCTTTTGGCATCTGCTGCCCAGTAACATATGGGCTAATGTGCCACTGCCCTCTAAAGGATGCAATCAGAACTGCTTGACTGTATGTCACAGACCTCAGATTGTAACCAACAGCTGGAGATTCTCCTTTAATATATGCTGAAGATACCTCCACATGGTGCCTTGAAAAGATGTGGCAACAGGTATCAGGAGAGGTGCGACTGTCCCAGGGGCCCAGCCAGGCATGGATTTGGAGAGCACTGGGAAAGGGATATTTGGGTCAGGTCAGTCAGTCACCCCATCCCCGTGCGAGAGAGATGTTGGGAATTTATGTGTGTCACCTCTCCCCATGCAAACTTTAAAGATAAGAAAGTAAATAAAGAGTCCGTCTGTGCAGAATTTCTTTTTAACAGGGGCTTAGTCAACTTGAAGTTAATTTGAACATTTGTACTGCATAGTTCTGATTGGTTGCAACTGAATTCATTTGAATTTCAGTAATTTTACCAGGTGTCCCATATTCAATTTAGGGAAATATGGGCACCTTATTAGGTTATCACCTTATTTGTTATTAATAACACTAGTAAGGGATTGGATGGCTCAGAAAATGAATTTTGGAATATGCCTTTCTGGAGCCTTTACCTTCACTCAGAATTCTCAAGTAACTATATAATCAAATTGCCAGGAGATTGTGCTGATTGTACACACTGAAGCATCATAAGATAAGGATGGAATGACAGGATAATGGATGAGGATGTTTTGTTCAAGCACACAAGGCATCGGGTGGTAATTGACAACATCTGGAATGCTATACATACCTTATTTGTATCAATGTGTAAAAGTAGAAGTCACAGGAGAGGCATCTTTGGATTAGCTGAGGGGACAACATCAGGTTATGTTGTTTGAGCCTTTCCCTTGTCCTGGATGTGCATGTGGTAGTGTCCCTGTGACCTGTTGGACATGGCACTAGTACTGTGATTTGCTGACAGTAAACCTTGCTGGTACATTTGCCAACTAATCCAGCCTGTGGACTTTCTTTGTGAGTAACACTGAGGGCTACCGAATCAGCATGCAGCACTGCTTGCTCATGCAGCTACCCGCTCCAGGAACAGCAGCACTGGCAGCACTCACAGCTTAGCCTTCCTCATCAAAGGCATGGATGTGGTTCAGAACCAGGTGAATACAGGTTACAAGCAATAGTTAAACTCATCCTGATTGTTTTATGACCTATGTAAAAAGAGCTAGCGATCTCAGACCATTTCCTAATGACTAGCTGTTTGGCAAGCCCTGATCATAGAAATATATGGATGGAAGTTACTCCATGCAGTGACAGGAACAAATAAACCTAGACCAGGGCTACTCAACTTTGGAAGCCCTGGGGGCCACAATGATACTCACAGCACATGCCGCGGACCACAACTTAAGTGTGGTTGCAGATACATGCAAATATATATGCAAATAGCTTCTTTCACACTGACGGGCACTTCTCACAATGCCCCGGTGCTCCCGGCACCTCCTCCATGGGGGCTAGAAACGCCAACACCTTGTATCCATCTGTTCCAGCCAGCCCATCTGCTTGCGTCTTTCAGTGCTCACCCCACCTGGGAGATGCCTCACTGTTGTGGAGCATGTTCCCAGTAGAGGCCATATTCAAAGGATCCCACCCACAGAGCCTCATGTTGAGCCTCACGTAAACCCAAACTGCACCGCGGGCTGCAAACAAACGGGCTACGAGTTGAGTAGCCCTGACCTAGACCAGTCCTCACAGGTATTTGTCTAATCTGTTCCTAAAAACCTCCAATGGCAGGGATTCCAGAGCTTCCCTTGGAAGCCTGCTCCAGAGCTAAACTATCCTTATAGTTAGACAGTGTTTCCTAGTATCTAAACTAAAATATCCTCTGCTGCAGATTAAGCCAATTACTTCTTGTCCTACTTTCAATTGGTAAATGCGACAGGCTTTAATATATTTGAAGACTGGTATTATACTCTCACCCCATTTTCTTTTCTTCAAACATGCCCAGTTTTTTAACCTTTCCTCAAACATCAGGTTTTCTAAACATTTTATCATTTTTGCTGCTCTCCTCTAGATGTTCTTCAATTTATCCACATATTTTCTGATACGTGGAGCACTGAACTGGACACAATACTCCAGCTGAGGCCTCAGCAGGTGCTGAGTAATGCAGGACAATTACCTCTCAAAGCTCATACTCTTAGGCTACGTCTAGACTACATGCCTCTGGCAACAGAGGCATGTAGATGAGGCTACCAGGCATAGGAAAAAGAAGCTGCGAATCGCTGCTTCATTTAAATTTACATGGCTACCTCGCTAAGCTGATCAGCTGTTTGTCAGCTCAGCGTGGTAGTCTGGACGCGCGGGTGTCGACATCAAAGGCATTTGTCGACCACCCAGGTAAACCTCATCCCAGGAGGCATACCTGGGTGGTCGACAAATGCCTTTGATGTCGACACCCGCGCGTCCAGACTACCACGCTGAGCTGACAAACAGCTGATTGGCTCAGCGCGGCAGCCATGTAAATTTAAATGAAGCGGCGATTATTTAAATCACCGCTTCATTTTCCTATACCTGGTAGCCTCATCTACATGTAGTCTAGATGTAGCCTTACAGTACTCTTGCTAATACATCCCAGAATGATATTAGCCTTTTTTCACAATCCTATCACATTGTTGGCTCTTGTTCAATTTGTTTTCCACTATAACCCCCAGATCGTTTTCAGCAGTATTACTGCCTAGACAGTTTATTCACCCTTTTTACAGCTGTGCATTTGTCTTCATAAAATTTCATCTTGTTGACTTCAGACCAATCTTTCTGTTTATCCAGGACATTTTGAATTCTAATGTTCCCTGAAGTGCTATCAACCCCTCCCATCCTGGTGCCATTTGAAGTTGCATAAGCATATTATCCACTCCATTATTCAAATCATTAATAAAAATATTGAATAGTACCGGATCCAGGACAGAGCCCTGAGATATCTCACTTGATAAGTGTTTTCCCACTCCCCTCCTTCCAGTTTGACAGTGAATCAGGGTATACCTACACTGCAGAGTTTTTCCGGAAAAACTACACTTACATCCACACTGCTATTGCATTCTTTTGACAGAATGGAGGGGTTTTTCCGACAGTGGTAAACTTCTTTCTACAAGGAAGCCTTGTGTGGATGTGGAAGAGAGTGTTTTTTCAAAAGAAGAGGCCTCCAGGAAAAAGCGCAGGTGTCCTGGTGACCACTCCATCCATAGTAACCACAACTGAAATGTGAGATAGCATCCAATCAATGTCACTTTTTCATTGCGCTTTTGCTGTGTAGATGCTCTCTTTCGAAAAAAAGTTTTTCCGGAAGATCTCTTTTAACAGAAGCTAGCTTGCCATCTAGACATAGCCTCAGTGAATCTTTGATAACTACACTTTAAACAAAAGCAGCGAGGAGTCCTGTGGCACCTTATAGACTAACTGAAGTGTAGGAGCATAAACTTTCATGGGCAAAGACCCACTTCGTCAGATGCATGTCATGCATCTGACGAAGTGGGTCTTTGCCCACGAAAGCTTATGCTCCTACACTTCAGTTAGTCTATAAGGGTATGTCTACACTACAGCGCTAATTCGAACTAACTTAGTTCGAATTAGTTAATTCGAACTAAGCTAATTCGAACTAACGCATCCAGATTAAAAAACTAGTTCGAATTAGCGTTTTGCTAATTCGAACTAGCATGTCCACACAGAGTGGACTCTGAACCGGGGTTAAGGATGGCCGGAAGCAGTGCCGGCAGGGCATCAGATGAGGACTTAGAGCGTGGAGCTGCTGTCTTAGGCTAGCTGAGGGCTGTGCTTAAAGGGACCCGACCCGTACCCCGGACAGACAGTTCTCAGGGGTGCTCCGGTTGCAAAGCAGTCCTGGCTTGGATTGCCCGGAGTACCCACACTGGGCACATCACCGCACTCGGACATCAGACTGGCTGCACTTGCCGCAGGCTGCCATCTGGGGAGAGGGGGCAATTGGGGGGCTGCAGGAGAGCTTCCACCCCCAGAAGCCTGCAGAGCCAACCCAGTCCTCCCCATCGGGGGCTCGTACCCCATTCCTCCCTCACCTCCTTCCACTTACCTCTCCCTAGCCCCCCTTCCTGATGTACAAAATAAAGGACAATTGTGTTCAAAAATAGAATCTCTCTTTATTGAACAAAACTGGGGGGAGACTGGGAAAAGGAGGTGGGAGAGGGGAAGAGAGAGGCTGGGAGAGGGGAGGGCAACTACAATGATGAGGGGTTTGGAACAGGTCCCATATAAAGAGAGGCTAAAGAGACTGGGACTTTTCATCTTAGAAAAGAGGAGATGGAGGGGGGATATGATAGAGGTCTATAAAAGCACGAGTGGGGTGGAGAGGCTGCATACAGAAAAGTTCTTCATTAGTTCCCATAATAGAAGGACTAGAGGACACCAAAGGAAAGGAATGGGTAGCAGGCTTCAAACTAACAACAGAAAGTTCTTCTTCACAAAGCAAATAGTCAACCTGTGGAACTCCTTGCTGCAGGAGGCTGTGAAGTCTAGAACTAGAACAGAGTTTAAAGAGAAGTGAGATCAATTCATGGAGGTTGGGTCCATGGAGTGGTATTATCCAGGGGTAGGAGTGGTGTCCCTGCCCGAAGTTTGTGGAAGGCTGGAGAGGGATGGCACAAGACCAATGGCTTGGTCACTGTCTTTGGTCCATCCCCTCCAGGGTCCCTAGGGTTGGCCGCTGTTGGCAGACAGGCTACTGGGCTAGATGGACCTTTGGTCTGACACAGTACGGCCATTCTAAGCTCAGGGCTCAGGGTCAGGGGTCTTAGTGGACCATCTTGATTTTCATGCAAACCTGCTCCTGGGTGGCCAGGCTGGCAGCTCTCCTGCCCTAGACGGCCACTTTCCTGTGCCTAGTGCGGAGGTCGTGGACGAGGTCCACGATGTCTGCACTGGACCAGGCGGGTGCCTGCCTCTTGCGGTCCTGGGCAAGCTCCCGGGAGCCGCCAGCCTGGTCCCGGGAAGAGGGGGAGGACTGGGGGGCATCGGGTGGCTGGCTCGAGCCGTGCCAGGTGCAGGGTCTGCTGGCTGGGTGCTGGCAGGCTTGCACCTGGCATGGGCACCATAGCCAGCCTGTGCCCCTTTAAGAGGTCCGGGGCCAGGAGGGGGGCATAGAGTTTCCCTGGTGTTGGCCAGAGTGGCCACCAGGGAAAGCTGGGGAGGTAATATATTTGCCCTTCTCCAGTTATCTGTTTCTGAGATTTCCTCAGCTGGTTTCTTAAGTACCCTAAGGTGAATTTCATCAGCCCCTGCCAACCTAAATACATCAAAATTATCTAAAGAATGTTTAACCTTTTCTTTCGCCATTGTTCTTTCTCTCTTTCTCATTCTTTCCCTGTTGCTGATATTGTGTTAATGGAGTGACTATTTTATGAAGACTGTAGCAAAACAGGAATTAGACACCTCATCCTTCTAGATATCATCTCTCATTAGCTCTCTACCCTTGCTAAGTAGAGGACCTACACTTGTCTTCCTCCTCCTCTTGCTCTTAAAGTATTTACAGAACCACTTCTTATTGTCTTTCATGTCCCTTGAGGTGCCATTGAATAATCAGGGTCTTACTTTTACCTACATGTCATTTATCCAAGTACTTTCATATAGTCCATGTACACGTGCACTATGTATTTTCACCTCTGTGTACTTTATTACCCTCAGTAACAGATTGCTACACTATGACTTTGATTTGCTAGCAATTTCCCTCAGACTAAAAAGAAAAAGAAAGTGAGTGACAGTCACTTAATTTTCTATGGGCCTTATGGGCAAAAACACCTGCAGAGCCATCATGAACTGCTTGTTAGTGAATTCATTAAATGTGGAGCCTGTGCCTCAGTCTCTTTTCCACTTAGCAAATTGCTTATGATCGTTTTCTGCCTCGACTAATAGTCTCCTGCAAGCTGCTCTATTTCATCCAGATGCCTACTTCTGTTACTTTGAAGTGCATCAAAGCCTACAGATTTTCCATGTCTACCTCATAGTCTCTCATTTACTGGTGTAAATTGTTTCAGATGTCAACTCAAGAGAACTTTGGATACCAAGGCATAGTTTAAGATTCTATCATAAACAGTTTTAGCAGAATAATTACACTCAGTTTATCACCTTTTTGCATCATTTAATAGATTTCCCTGGTCTCATACTAGTCTACCAGAGTGAAGAGCTAGGTTGCTAGGAGAGAAAATTATTTTGTTGTAGTGTCCTGATTTGTAAGCAGTTACAAACATTTGGCACACCTGGTTGCTTAAAACACTAAATATCATAGTTTAATAAACAGAATGTTAGCAAACCTCTGATATATATTATAGACTGTAAAGTAATTGTTACAATTTTTAACAATTTAAAGATAATTATCAGTATTTGTAAAACAACAGCCTATCCTCAGAAAGTATTGTTTTCAATGGATTTGAATAAGCTGAATTTCAGTGGCAGTTCAAGGTATTCAATACTTTACCTTAGGAGTGTACTAACATAGGGCAAAATCATCTTCCTACTGTTGCAGTGGGACTTAGTCCATTGATTTCAATGGGATGACTTGGTTCAGAGTTACATGCAATGGGTTTATAGTTACTAAATCAAGAGTTTAACTGAATACATCCAGAAAACTGGCCTTTAATTTTTTTAAATCTTTCTTGACTGTCTTGAAGATGGAAGTATTGTTTGCATTCCAGCTGTGAACAAAAATGGAACATTTACTGAATAATTTCTCTTAAATCTTCAAGATTATGGGCTGCAAGGAATACTGGAATTTAAACAAAAATCAAACATTTTATGTGTGTACTACTGCAAAAAACTCAAACTTTGCTTTGTCTTCTTTCATTGATTTAACAGAACCTAGGAATAACAAGTGCACAATTATGTAAATTTATGCAAACATAGCTATTTAATATGAACCCTGATGTTTGTTTATAGGAAACATTTGCTTGGATATTATTATACTGTTTGTTAAAGGAAAGGCAATAAAAATCTAATTTTTCTATAACATCATAAAATCGTAGACTGAATGGGACCTCAAGATGTCATGTAGTCCAGGCCCCTGTACTCATGACAAGACTAAATATTATCCCTGACAGGTGTTTGTCTAAACTGCTCTTTAAAATCTCTAGCAATGGAGATTCCACGACTGCTCTAGGCAATTTATTCCAGTGCTTAACCACCATGACAGTTGGCAATTTTTTTCTAATGTTCAACCTAAACCTCCCATACTGCAAGTTAAGACCATTGCTTCTTGTCCTACCATCAGAGATTAAGAACAGTTTTTCTCCCTCCAACATATAACGATTAATGTATTTGAAAACTGTTATCATGTCCCTTCAGTCTTCTTTTCTCAAGACTAAACACACCAATATTTTCCATCTTCCCTCATGTTTTCTTGGTCTTTTATAATTTATGTTGCTCTTCTCTGTATTTGCTCCAATATGTCCATATCTTTGCTGAAATGTGGCTCCCATAACTCGATATAATATCCCAGTTGTAGCCTAATCAACAAAGTACAGAAGCAGAATTACTTTTTGTGTCTTGCTTAAAACACTCCTGCTAATACATACTAGAATTGTTTTTTTGCAACAATATTATACTGTTTACACATATTTAGATTTCCTATGCCTCCTAAATCTCTTTCTGTGGTCCCCTTTCCTAGTAAGCAGTCATTTCTCATTTTTGTATGCATACATGCAACTGATAGCTCCTTCCTAAGTGAAGTACTTTGATTTGTCCTTATTGAATTTTATCCTATTTACATCAGACCATTTCTCCACTTTGTCTAGATCATTTTGAATTTTAATCCTATCTTTCCAAAGCACTTGCAACTGTTCCTTGCTTGGTATTCGCAGCAAATTTTGTAAGTGTACTCTCCATGATAATATCTAAATAATTGATAAAGATGATGAACCAAATCAGATCCAGAACTGATTCCTGGGCCAATATGCCCTTCCAGATTGACTGTAAACCACCAATAACTAGTTTCTGGGAAAGATTTTTCAACTAGTTATGCATCCACCTTATGTAGCTCCATCTAAATTCTATTCCTCTACTTTACTTATGAGAAGGTCACACAAGACCATTTCAAAAGCCTTATTAAAATCAAGATATATCACATCTACTGCTTCCCCACATCCACAAAGCTTGTAGGTTAATTTGACACATTTGTTCTTGACAAATCAATGCTGGTTGTCACTTAGGCCCTTATCTTCTAGGTGTTTGCAAATTGATTGCTTAATTATTTTCTCAATTATCTTTCTGTATATTGAAGTATAACTGAATGAGCTGTAATTCCGCTTGTTATATTTGCTCTTTTCCAGTCCTCTGAAAACTTTCCCATCTTCTATGACTTTTCAAAGATAATTGCTCGGATATCTCCTCAATCAGCTCCTTAAGTACACTAAGATGTATTTCATCTTGTTCTGGTCACTTGAAGATATCTAACTTGTCTTAGTAATTTTAACTTGTCCTTTCCCTATTTAAGCCTCTCATCCTACTTCATTTTCACTCGCATTCACTATGTTAGATGTCCAATTGCTACTAACTTTTTTGGTGAAAACGGAAACAAAAGTAATTTAGCACTTCTGTAATTCCCACCTTTTGGTCTGATCCAGTACGGCCGTTCTTATGTTCTTATGTTCTATGTAAGTTGCCTTCCACTTTCAAATTCTCAACTAGTCTGAGAGGGTTAGCCTTGTTAGTCTGTAACTTTATATATACGAGGGGGCCCTGAGAATAAGAAGTGGGGGAGAATTACCTGCCAATTGTAGTCCCGGTGCTAATGAAGCTAACTGAGTGGCCTGGAAGTGTTCCATACTTAGATTTTGATGTCAATAGGGTGTTGGGTAACTCCATTTGAGGTAACAAGTGGTGTGAATATTATTCCCTTTGCAGGATTAACAGGTTCGATACATTTGTACTGTACAAGAGAAGGCTGGGCAGTACATGATATGTGTTTATCAGGGAAATCTGGGATTGGGAGTGTGTTGAAATCACCTTCTGTTAATGTTTCAGACTGGCTGGTTGCACCACAGAAAAAGATGAAAGTGACTTACATGCAGGAGGCTCTTTGTGAGCAATGCAGGCTGATGGCTACAGCAGCAAGGCATAGTAAAGGGCAACACCAGTTACAGGATAGGGGTGAAACAGCTACTCATTAGTCTGAGTTGCACCTGGTATGTCTCACAATATTCAGCTGTGGATGCTCACATGCATTTTTTATTTGATCCAATGTCTAGAGTAAATGGCATTTAAAATGTGTTCCTTGTATGTCATTTTGAGGCAGCAGAATAGGATTAATTGATGCAGATAAAATAAGAGTACTCTGGCCCCAGGTCCTCTTAAGTTTTGGTCCTTAACCTCCACCCCCACCCTTTCCCTCTGCACTGCACTGCTGGCAGTATGTATAGCAGAAGCTAAACAAGTCATAGTCCCATGATTGCCAATCAAAGTTCCCCCTCCCCCCTTTGCTTGGGTCATGTTGTGATGTGACCTGAGTTGTTGCAGCTGGGGATGCATCTTCTGTTCCCTCAGTCTTACATCAGAGCATTCAGACAAGAGTTATGAGTCATATGCAAATTACTACTGAGTCTGCTCATGGCACCCAAAATCAAGGCTTAGTCCTTCCCTAAGCCCAGGCAGACTTGTCTATCTGCAGTAATGTCCACTGGGTTGTTTGAGCACCAGCATCCAGGATGTAGAAATTATCTACCTCAAAGACTGATTATGCTGTTAATACCTCCATGCCTATCTTAAGGAAGGGCTTCTGATTTGCCAATTTAACTGACAAATACTGATAAAACATCCCCGATGGAAAGAAAAAGAAGTCAATGTTTATCCTATAAACACCAGAAGTGGTCACTTGTATCTAAGGGCTTGTCTACAGAGAGCCGTAATGTGTACTACAGGGGTGTGATTTCTAAACTGTGCTAACATGCTGCACATTAGCGTGCACCAGCAGGTTCTACAGAGCTCAATGAAAGGTTCCCTAGTGCATCTTAATTTAGTGTTGTCCTACTTTAAAGTTCACTGGGGAACATTGAAATGGTACTGCTCATTACAGTATAAACAAAAGAGAAAGCTAAACAACTGCCCTTCTTTGGACATCTCTGTTGGTAAAATAGCCCCTCCCCAATAAAAGTAATAACTTCCCAAAATCAAAAGCACTATTCAGCATAAGAATAAAATTGCAAGGGTTTTGCTAGCACTATTTCAGGAGACAAACTGGACCAGTGAGATTTGGATACACAGTACAAGGAAATGATAAAATCTCAGATGAAATATGCAGTTATTAACCAGAATTATATAATGAACTGTAGATACAAAGCTAAAATGGGAATAAAAGAGCTATTTATTCAATTTCAAGAGATATTCCAAAGGCAGCAGTTCTCAAGTGAAACACATTAAGACAAAAAATCCTTTTAAGTCCCACAGAGGTTAAATAAGACATTGGCCATATGAATATCAATTGAGTAATTTACACTTAGTTATCCCAGAAGTCACCAGTGTTACCATTAACATCCTGATGATTAACCCAACATTCTGAAGGATCATTAAGTGCTATTCTGTGCATTTGCATCTCTAATTTGTGTCTTTATTTTCCAATATACTTCATTATTTTTGTAACACCTCAGCAACTGAGTGCTCCGGAAGGTGGAAATTGGGAGTGCCAGAAAGTGACTTTCAGTATGATCTCTGACTCTCTGGCATAATATTAACATCGCCATAAGAGGAAGGACAATGTTAAAATGACATTGTGCATTTCACCAGTTGAAAAAGTTTATTAGGGAGTAACAGAAAACAGCTGCAGTTTTAAAATGAAAATGCGCTGTAGTGTATGGCCGGTGACACACATGGGCTTTTCATGTTTGGAACAGTTTACTGACAACTACACTATTGTCATATTTTTTCTCTATAATTCTAAAGTTTACTACAAGTTGAACCTCCTAAATCCGGGACTCTTGGGTCTGGCAACATCCATGGTCCAGCAGGATGGTCCCCAGAGTTTGCTGGACTATGTAAACAAGGGTATTCAAATCAGACCCAGAATGAGATGCCACTCAATGCAAGCACAGGTAGCTGAATCAAACTGTTTCAAAGAAAAGAAAAGAAAAGAAAAGAAAAGAAAAGAAAAGAAAAGAAAAGAAAAGAAAAGAAAAGAAAAGAAAAGAAAAGAAAAGAAAAGAAAAACTCTGCTTCCTGCTCCAAATAAAAAGTTTCTTTTGCTACTTGTGCTTTTTCACACTGACCCCCTGATATGCACCATGGGAGTAGAAAGCAGAGCTATTCTGTGCCAGCAGCATTGCATAACTGTTATATTAATGAATAAGTACAGCTGAACTAAAATGACTTGAAAAGTTACAATAGACTGACAAGTTCAGTCTATAGCAATAGCTGCAGTTCTCTACAACTCTTAATATTTGTACAGATGTAGCCCAGGGCTTATAAAGAACATCAAGAAAAATTCCCTGTTGTGATTAGTAACCACTATTTACCTTCACTGTAGTTCACTTGTGCCCTTGAAAGGAAAGAAACAAGATACAGGAAGTATTGCAGATTGACTTTGCCCTGAAGTACTATTTAAAAATTAAATTAAGACAAATTTCCCTAAAATATCTATTTCCCATAGAGAATCATCATTTACATCGGTTCATTTGTTACAGTTCTTAATGCAATGTCAGTGACACATACAGCATAGAAATTTTGATTACGTAATTCCTGCAAATCAAGTGTAACCTAAAGCTACCAGAGCTACCAGGCATGACCAGCTATTCGTCACTTCGAATCGGTAATTGGCATGGAGAATTTAGGGTGTGTTCAGTTAGTATTAGAGTGGCACTGTTAGCACCACGACAGATAAGGTTGAAGTGGTTATCTTGAAGTGGGCTTGTCTATAGCGAGATTCATCTCTGAGGCCAGGCCTACACTGGGCCTGGCAGCTCAGCTTAAGGTACGCAACTCTAACTACGTAGAATACGTAGTTGGAATCATCTTACCTTAAGTCAAGCTTGGTAGTCAAGCTTGGCACAGTGGGGCTGATGTGAACAAATGCTCCTGTTGGCTTCCCTTAATCCTAGCAAGAGTAAGAATACCAGATGCTGGCAGGGGGCCCTCTAAGTTTGATTAAGTGAGTCTTAACTAAATTAAACTCCAGAAGATTGATCACAGCAGCAGCACCACTGGGTACCACTGGAAATTAGATGCCTAAATACCTTTGAGGATATGATCCATAATCACTGACATTGCATGAGAGCTGCTTCAGCCATACTGTCTTCCTGCAACAGTTACACACCTCAGTACTGTACACAGTCTAAAACTTTAAAGGCACTTGTTCAGGTTATTTACGGTGCAACACCAATGGGGTTCTTATATTAAACTGGATTAAAGGCTCTTAAAACCAGGCAATGTGGTTATTGTTTCAATGAAGCAGGTAGCTTGTTCCAGCTGTCCCAGCCTCCTGAGGTTGGTTTTAGCTTCAGGCACTTTGAAGTTAATAGACTGGCTTGAGCAAAGGACATATTAGTTGTCCGCCTTGGAGAAAATTAAACACAGCAATTATGGTATCAAATTATGGGTATGTCTATATGCAATAGTAAATGATGTTCTGGCTCCACTCTGCAAGATGTTCTACTCATAATTAAATCAGTTTCAGGATCAGTTACACAGCTTATGCCAAAGAGTCATGACTTCCCTAGAAAATCTAAACTTGCAGCATTTATTATTTCACTTGCTAAAGTATTACTCCGGGTCTATTTTGATACATAGTCCTCATCATAATACAGATTAACTGAACTGACAATGCACTTGACTATACAATACAAAAAATACCATCCCTACTACAAAGAGTTTACAGCCTAAATGACTGACACATGAAATGTCATGATGCACTGGGAAATCTGAAGGTGGGAATAAGTGGGTTTTTTTCATCTTCACATTATCATACTTCTAAATTAGATCCCACATAACGTATTGTTAGACAGTACAGTGCATACAGTATGCTCTGCTATCAGAGTCCCATAAATCTGGATGTAATATGCCTTATGCCTCACAGGGTATATCTACACTGCCACCCTAGTTCGAACTAGGGTGGCTAATGTAGGCAATCGAAGTTGCAAATGAAGCCCGGGATTTAGATATCCTGGGCTTCATTTGCATCTTGCCGGGCGCCGCAATTTTTAAATCCCCGTTAGTGCGGACTCCGTGCCCGCGGCTACACGCGGCACGGAGTAGGTAGTTTGAATTAGGCTCTCTAATTTGAACTACCGGTACACCTTGTTCTATGAGGAGTAACGGCAGTTTGAATTAGAGAGCCTAATTTGAACTACGTACTCCGTGCTGCGTGTAGTCGCGAGCACGGAGTCCGCACTAACGGGGATTTAAAAATGGTGGCGCCCGGCAAGATGCAAATGAAGCCCAGGATATTTAAATCCCGGGCTTCATTTACAACTTCGAATGCCTACATTAGCCACCCTAGTTTGAACTAGGGTGGCAGTGTAGACATACCCTCAGAGATCAGAATACTAGAGTTGATATTGCAAGGTACACACTTATACATACAAGACTAAATTCCCTGACAGCTATACTGTAGGGCTATAATGTCTAGAAAAGCCTTGAGGTTACCATGGCCTAGAGTCTGACAGCATCCTCTCAAATCCTATGCTAGTCATGAGTGTCCTTGGATAATTTATCAATCTATGTCTTCCACAGGGATCTCCAGGTTGAATCTTTCTAATCCAGCACTCTCTGGATGGTCTGGCAACATCCGTGGTCCAGTGTGATTTTTCATTAGCCAGACATCCACTTATCATGGGTGTGGCCAAGTTTCCTGTAGCCCCATAAAGTTTTTTTACAGACACCAGTTCTGGCTCTCTGTGGTTTGTGCTATTATTTATCTTTACTTTATCCCTAAATATCTTCTAAGAGCTCAGTAAGCAGTAGAAGTGTTGGTAAGACTGCTAGACAATATTGACCTCCCAAGGTCTGGCAAATTCCCTGGTTTGGCATCAGTCAGGTTCTGAGAATGCCAGGTTAGAGAGTTTCAACCTGTACTAGTAATGATGGTGGCACTGTGCCAGGAAATACCACCCTGTTAAAGGACTGTCCTAATAGCTAATCCCATCTACAGTGTTGAAACCTTTAACTGTTAGTTTCAGAATGTAATTTCTGCTCATTTGTTAACTGAAAGCGAATAACTACACAAGGACTAGAGAATGTTAAACATGAATTGGAAGTAAGAATAATTAAGTGTGGATTCAAGCTAAACTATCTGTAAGCAATTTTGCTTGGACTGTGTCACTCTTTGTGGGAATATAATTAATTCCCTATGTTGTCACATATACTGTAGCACTGTACGAATTTTTTTATAGTATATAGGCATAAAACTAAAGTAAGATGGTGGTTAATCAGGCCCATATAAACTATACTAAAAATAAAAAATCCAAGCTTACTTAAAATGAATCAGTAATTCAGGCAAGTCCAGAAGGGAACCATCACAATTATGTCAATAAGCATGGATTCCATCAATCTCTCAATATCACTCAAGTTTGGTAAGACATTAATCTCGCTGGTCCACTAAGAGAAAAAATAGGTCATAAAATCCCACAGTTACGGTTGTCAGCAAATATGGGAACACAGGCTAGAGAAATTGCTGGAGGTTGGGTTCTAAAAAGAATCACATACAAGATTCAGTATGCATGGTGAGGAAAAAGGAATAGCGAGATATGGGCTCTCAAGAGACACCAAGTACAGCTGCCATATGGTTAAGGACATTCAAGTGCAGTAACTTTGTAAGAATGGCATTGTGAGGTACCATGTTTATAGCCCTTTAGTTATTTCTATGAGAACTTTACTCAGGTTACAAACCATTCTTTTTCTTAATTGCCTAGTCCTGCAAACAAAATCTGGGCCCTAGGGCCTAGCTATACTATGGGTCTTTTCTGACTGAAACCAATTAATCTAAACCAATTTGAAAACTGGTTAGAGTCATATAGCCTCAATCTCGTTATACTAAAGCCTTTCTATGCCACTCAGACAATGTAAAGAGCCATAACAATTATGTAAATAAGGGCAGCAGTGTAAATGAGAATTTGGGCTATGGTTTAAGCACAGATTGAAGTACTGGGAGTGCTAGCACATCGCTAGCTTCAAGAGGCTTCTATTATATACAGGATTTACAGTTTGGCTCTCAGCACCTCCACAATCAAAATTATTCCAGTACCTGTGTGTTTAAGGTGATCTAGGGTGACAATATTTCCCTATGCGAAATACAGGACACCAAGGGGGCTTCAGCTTCAGCCCTGTGGGGGGAGGGCAGCTGCCAATTTTCAGGGCTTCAGCTCCATGGAGGGGAAGGAAGGAGGGCCGCTGGCATTCTGAGCTTCAGTTCTGTAGCGGGGTGAAAGGCAGGGCCATCCTTAGGCATACACAGAATAAGCAGTTGCCTAGGGCACCAGTATTTCTGGGGCACCAATCTGCCGGAACGGATGGAAGCAGTGGCGCATGTGTAAGCAGGGGCTACACTACTGCTTGCTATCAGCCAGCTAAAAGGAGAGCTGCCCTGGGGGGTGGGTATGCTCACTCCAATTGTTTAGCTCTGCAAGATAATTAATTGTTAACTGTTGATATGTAAATACAGCTCATGCCAGGAGAGGGAAGGAATCCGAGGTGTGGTTATGTAAATCCAATTCAGCCAGGGCTGGTGGAGGATCAATGTTGGAATGTGGAGAATTGTAATTAATTTGGGGCTATTGTGGGGGTCACAAATCATACTACCCCTAAATGTGGGAACTGTAAAATATTACACCAGGAGAGACACCATCATTGTAAGAGGTCTCAGAGGAACAAGCCTCCTCCCTGACAGAGTTGAGTGAACTGAGTTGGGGTGAAAAGCGCTTGAGAGCTGAGTCAGCCTGCTTCATGCCTGCTGGGTGGGAGCTAAAAGACTGGCTCAACCTGCCCCTTTCCACCTGGTTTTAAGGACAGACCTAAAGCAGACTCCATGAGGAGTATTTTTTCTAGTCCAGTAGAAGCTGGAATCTTTTGCTAGCCTATGTGATGGCTAAGGAATTGAAATCACTAAAAGCTGAAATCACTGGTTTAGCCAGGAGCAAGACCCATTGCAGCCAGTAGAGTGGCTGATGGGAATGACTGGCTGGCAGGAGCGGCCAGCGGACTACAGGAGTAGCACAAATGTGGCCTAGCCTCAGGCTCAAGGAGGGGAGTCATCTGGATGATGTGTCAGGGTCTGCACTGTCTGGACAGAGCTGTAAGTGGGGCATCTGAAGTGGGGTACAGAGAAAGTTTGGGTAAGTGAACTCTGTTGTGGTATTTTCCCAAGATAATGCCATGTGACTTCTCTCTCTTTCATTAAAAGTTTCTTTCCTTCACTCAGACTCTGTGCTTGCGAGTGGGGAAGCCTTGCCTCTCAGAGGCACCTAGGGGTGTGTGAATTTCCCAGGCTACTAGGTGGAGGCTTGAGCTGGTTCTTTGTGAGATGGACCCCTAGGCTAAGTCTACACTGGTGGCTTCTTGCTCAAGAACATCTTGCGCAAGGGTTCGTGTGCAAGAACTCTTGCACGAGAAAACATCCACACTGCCATGTGCGAGCTGTGCTGTTGCGCAAGAGCATCCGTGGCTGTATGGACACTCACTTGCTCAAGAAAGCTCTGATGGCCATTTTAGCCATAGGGCTTTCTTGCACAAGAAATCCCTGCTGAGTATCCACACTGCCCTCTTGCGCAAGAGCTCCTGCACTAGAGGGCTTACACCTGTTAAAATAGAGCATAGCTCTTGCGCAAGAAGCCCTCTCTTACCACGCCGTGCTGTACATCGTCTTATGCAAGAGCGGGTGGGCAGTGTGGACACTTTCTGGAAGAACAGCATTCTTGCGCAGTAACCCGCGATTGTAGACATAGCCCTAGACATTGAACCCGGCCCTGGCTGCTGCCAGGCCTACCTGGCGGAAGGGTTATACATATAACAGCAGGGCTGGGTCCTAGACAGGGCCGAATGCGCTGCCTGCAGCACAGTCTGAGGGAGGGTATTGGCTGCTGGGGTCTCTGGGAAGGGAAGGGGAGGGGATGGGGTGGAAGAGCAAGTCAGGCATAGGGGCACCAGTTTAATAATCCCACCTAGGGCACCATAAATCCTAAGGACTGCCCTGGTAAAAGGGGAGAGCCACCGGCACTCGGGGCTTCAGCCCCACAGTCGGGGGGGGGGGGGGGGAGAGCCACCGACGCTCAAGACTTCAGCCCTGCAGGGGACGGGGGAGGAGCCACCAGCACTAGGGGCTCCAGAGGCTGAAACTCTGATTGCCCATGGCTTCAAACTCACCTTGCCCTACTGCAGGGATAAAGTTCAACCCCTCATTTTATAGAGTGGGGAGAGGTGAGGAGCCACCGGTGCTTGGAGTTTCAGTGGCTAAAGCCCTGAGCTCTGGCAGCTCCTCCCCTGCTCCTTCAAGGGAAATAAGGGACAATGTGCCTATTTTTTTTTAAAAAAAAAGTTGGGATGCTAGAGGAGGCCTTAAATATGAGACTGTCTTGGTTAAAAATGGGATGGATGGTCACCCAAGGTGATCCCTTTTTACTGAACTGATTTCAAATCCCCTTCGACATTACAACCTATCTGCAGTCACTGCAGAGTAACAACTGTTGTTCCTACTCTCTTCCTCTTATTCCCCTTTTTCTGGCTTTTCATTTCCATATTTGTGCTTCACCACAGTGAAACTATTGTGAGCAGCCCTCTTGAGAGTTAAGTGGAAAGATGTAAGCAAAATGAAATAAGTTGAGAAAAAGGTCAAATATATTCACTCTATGTCATAGATTTTCATCAATGGCTCCATGTAAAGAGTATATCGGAGCGGGTTCCTACAAAATACGGCTAAATGGGAAATAGCTGCTTTCACAGCCTCTAGACAATGACCTGTCTTTGGTCTAGATCTTGCAGTTAACAATCTGAAACCCCAAAAGTAATTGGCACAATCTGCATTTCTTATTTTTCTTTTTGAGGAAGAGTTAGCAAGTTTTCCCCACTCCGTTTCCAACAGATTTTCTGCTCTGCAGATAGCAAACAATCCTGGAGAGCTGGAGCAGATCAGATTATCTGCTTGTTATAGGTTTGATCTTATGGAAAACTTGCGGGCAGAAGTTTTTCACCTGAGAGCTCTTTAGATGAATGCATCACTGGCAATGTTAGAAAACACTGGCTTGAAAGCTTCACAAAGGCATCTCTTCTTGGTATTGCAAAATAGCGATCATTTTGCTTTTGAAAGGACCTTATTCCCCATGGTTGTGTCTACACTGGGCTACATATTCCAGAAAATCAGCCGCTTTTCCGGAATAAGCTGCGAGCTGTCTACAGTGGCCCTTGAATTTTCGGAAAAGCAATGACGCTCTACTGTACAAAATCAGCCGCTATTCCAGAAAAACTATTCTGCTCCCGCTCGGGCATAAGTCCTTATTCCAGAACACTGTTCTGGAAAAGGGCCAGTATAGATAGCCCAGTAGTCTTTTCCGGAAAAAAGCCCCGATCGCAAAAATGGCGATCGGGGCTCTTTTCTGGAAAAGCGCGTCTACATTGGCCACAGACGCTTTTCCGGAAAAAGGGCTTTTCTGGAAAAGCAGCCTGCCAATGTAGATGCTCCTTTTCCGGAAAAACTGAAAACGGAATAGTATTCCGTTTTAAGCCGTTCCAGAAATTCATGCCAGTGTAGACACAGCCCTCCTGTGTGTGATCTCCCCAACCAACTGACTGTCCTAGTACAATGAAGGCATCCTTTTGGGTGAAAGGTAGCTCAGTTGTGGAGCTAGATCATTGGGCTCAGGCAGAGATGGCTGACTGAAGTCTCTTTCAGGGAATGCCTATATGTACTTATACTTCTTGTGGAATATCAGCCCTCCACTGAGATGCACAATTGTCAGACAGAAAAAATGGCCAACCGGCTATCACGGATATCTCAGTATCTTTTCTAGACAGCATCCTGTAGTCAAGAGATTGAGGATTTCTTCAAAAAAGCATCACCCCCTCTCACTATCCTGAATGACAAAGTCCATCATCAAACCAGCATCTGCCACATATGTTAGACTGGATAACAAGATTGCCAATTCAATACTTCAAGTCCAGGACTGAGATAATAAATCACCACATCTATACATAATGCAAAATCAATATTCCAGAGGTCGATCTTCTAACATTTGATTTAGCAGATTTAGTATAGACCCATAAATCGAATGCTGGAGTGCAGCCCGCACCAGCGTCCAGCACTCTTCCTTCTGTGAGGAGTAAGAGAAGCCAATGGAAGCATGTGCTCCTATCAGCCTCCCACTGTGTGAACACGAGACCAGGCCCAAAGCTCTAATCCTGCAGGGAGTCATGTAACCTGCTTAATTTTATTCACTCTTAGTGGCCCCATGTCCTTAACATTAAGCATTGTGGATAGTTACATTGACTACAGTGGGATTATTCATTCACTTAATGTTATACATGTGCTGAAACACCTTCCTGAATTGGGCCCCCTATGTCAGAAGCAGAATCAAGGAGCCCTGGGTTTCCTCCAATAAGAGGTGTGCAGTCTGAGGATTGCCATGTAAAATGTGTGGAGACTGAGTCAAAATTTCTTGATTCTTCTCTGAATTTGGGTTCTAGTTTAAGAAGGTAATGAAGCAGCTCCCTAACATTAAGTCGTTCCATTGACTTCAATGGGACTATTTGCATAAAGTTAGGAAGTCTTGGGGTACATCTCGACTATGTTCATCTGTTGAAAGCAGATATGCAAAGTCGGAGATAATTTGCATATCTTCTTCTGATCGTGTTATCGGAAGAGGTCTTTTCGAAAGTGAAAGCCATTTAGATGGGGTCTTTCTTTAAAGAATCCCCCCTTTTTTAAATAACCCTGTACACTTCATTTTTTAAAGAAGAGCGGTTCTTTCAAAAAAGGGAGGTTCTTTTGAAATAAACCATCTAAACTGCTTTCACTTTCAAAAAAAAACTTCTTCTGATAACGCAATTGGAAGAAGATATACAAATTAGCTCTGAATTAGCTCAAAGGGGTAGTCACGTTAGTCTGTAACTTTAAAAATAACAAATAGTCCTGTCGCACCTTAGAGACCAAAAATATACAAAAATATTAGAGACCAAAAGTATACCAAAAATATACAAAAATATGAGCTTTCATGGGTAAAACCCACTGCGTCAGGTGAGTAAAGTTAGGGAAATGCTTAAGTAACTTCCTGAACTGAAGCCTTTAAGGCTGATTCATTGTGTGATTTCATCTCTCTTTGGCTTGGTTTTCCCATTTGTAAAATTAAGATAATAAAGCTACCCACTCTCACAGGTTTGTTGTGAGGCTTGATTAATTGCTATGTATAAAGCTCTCTGAGACTCTTAAATGAAAAGCATTATATAGTGTAGAATATTAGGGCTTGGGTTAGTATTGTAAGATCCCCTGAGGAAGCAGCTGTAAGCAATTTGCTAATACATCAGCTCAATCAAGTTGTTCCAACACCATTAAGAATATATTGGAGTTTTGTGACAGCATCTCCAGACTTGTTGCCAACTGGTCAAAAATATCAAATACAAGGGCTGGTATCACGATTCAATGTCTCATTCAGCTTGCTTATTTTGCAAGATTTACAGTAAAGAAGGTGCTGCAGCAAGCTGTGGTCCTGTACTCCATGCAGAGAGCCTGTAATCACATCAACACAAATAAACCTCTGGACACTTCAGGTATGTCTACACTACAGTGTTATTTCGAAATATCTTATTTCAAAATAGTTATTTCAAAATAGCTTATTACGAAATAACGCGTCTACACACAAAATGCATTTCGAAATAGCATTTTGCTATTTTGAAATAGCGCGTCCACACTGAGTTCCAACAGGGCTCCAGGTCAGGACTTACTGTGTGGGGCTGCTGCCTGAGGCTATCTGAGGTCTGTGCTTAAAGGGACCCCCTACCCCAGACAGCCAGTTCTCAGGTTTCCCTGATTTCTTGTCTTCCTCAATGAGGGACAGCAAAGCATTTTGTCTCTGCGTGCTCTGGTTGCCCTCACTTGGGAGACCACAGCACTCTGCAACATGGAGCCAGAGCTGCTCCTGGGCACTCTGGTGCTTCTCTTGGATGCGTTGCTGCGAGCCTGGCTGCACTTTCTGCAGGCTGCCATCCAGGAGGTCCATTGGGGGCTGTCAGTATCCAGGAGGCCTTGCAGGACAGCTTCCACCCTGAGGAGCACTAAGAGCCTCCCTGGTCTGCCCCACTGGGGGCTTGTGCCTCATTCCTCCCTCACGTCCTTCCACTTACCCCTCCCTAACCCCCCTTCCTGATATCAAATAAAATACACATGTTTTCATGAACACAAACTCTCTTTATTTAGGAAAACTGGGGAGGGGGATGAAACTCTGGTGAGACTGTGGAAAGGAGGTGAGAGAGGGGAGGGGGAAACCTGGGAGGAGGGAGCTGGAAGGGGGAAGCAAGGGGAAGAAGGGGGAGGGGAATCTCAGGGCTCAGGGTTGGGGGTCTTGCCGGACCAACTTGATTTTCATGCAAACCTGCTCCTGGGTTCGCATGTGGCCTTTGGTGGCCAGGCTGGCAGCTATCCTGCCATAGACGGCCGCGTTCCTCCATCTAGTGCAGAGATCATGGACGTTGGGGGCATCTCCCCCGAAACCTGAATAAGGGCCATGGTCTCCACCCTGGACTAGGAAGGTACCCACCTTCTCCAGGCCCTGGCAAGCTCCTGGAAGCTGGCAGACTGCTCCTGGGGAGCAGTGGAGGGCTGGCTGACAGTGGCTTGCTGGTTCATGTTTTGGGGCTACTGGGTCAGGGGCAGTGACTGCTGGCTCTGGGCTGGCAGGCTTGGAGCTGGCACAGGCACTGTGGCCAGAGTCTACCCCTGTAAAGGCTCCGGGGAGGCAGGGAAGGAGAGAAGTGTTCTTGGTTGAGGCCGGAGTGGCTACCAGGGCACCCTGGGAAGTCTGGAGGCCCCCTATTTCAAAGTAAGTGTCTACACAGCACTTATTTCAAAATAGCTATTTCGAATTTGGTGTTATTCCTCATAGGCCGTGTCCAGACTCAGGGGTTTTTTCGGGAAAAGTAGCCTTTTCCCGAAAAAACTTCCCCTGCGTCCAGACTCAAGCCGCGTTCTTTCAAAATTATTTCGAAAGAACGCGGCTTTTCTTTCGATGGCGGTAAACCTCAATTTACGAGGAAGAACGCCTTCTTTCGAAAGTCCCTCTTTCGAAAGAAGGCGTTCTTCAATGTAAAGAGGCCATCTTCGAAAGAGAGCATCCAGACTCGCTGGCTGCTCTCTTTCGAAAAAGCGGATTTCTCTTTCGAAAGATCCGCCTGCAGTCTAGACGCGATCTTTTGAAAGAGGCTCTTTCGAAAGATGCTTTCGAAAGAGCCTCTTTCGAAAGAAGCCTGCAGTCTAGACATAGCCATAGAATGAGGTTTACCAAATTCAAAATAAGCACTCCGCTATATCTAATTTATTTCGAAATAGCGGTTTGGCTGTGTAGATGCTAGGAAAGTTATTTCGAAATAAGGCCTGTTATTCTGAAATATCATTTTTTTGTGTAGATATACCCTTACTGTTAAGCAGAACCACATAAACAATTCACAGCCAAATGTCAAACTAAATGGAAATTTCTTAGATTCCACCTATTGTTATGAACTCAGTCCAGGTTCATTCCAAAGGTGTGTTCAAGTAAACCTTGGCTAATCTAAGTTTTTGCATCAAAGCCATGACCATTAACTCCTGGCTTCCTGCAGCTGAGTTTTGCTTTGTTTTTTACTTCAAAGTCAGCTCAAAACTCAGAGGATGCAGACACTGGTAAAAAACAATGCTCATGTCACCCCCTGCAGAAACTGCAAAGTTTCATGTATCCAATCAAGATTAGATTTCTGTGTTCCATATTATAAAATATGTTTGCTTCTTTATTACACAAACATTTCAAAATAATAACCTTACAAAACCACTATCTAGATATAATTGTTGTGTTTTAAGAAGTCAAGTATACGGCCAAAAGGTGAAGATGACCATTATAATCATGTTCTTTAATGCCCCAGTGTAAGTTGTTCTGATACTAGGGTATTGAATGCAAAATCTGAGTCTATATAGAATAGAAAGTACAGAACTGGGCTGAAGTTCAACTCTGCTTTGGATGTAAAATATAGCAGATGCCATGATGCCAAGTGGTGCCGTTGTCTTTAGTGCATCACCTGGCATCTATCAACTTCTTAGACTCAGTTACTAGGCAACAGCTGGAGCTGACATTTGACCATGAATAGCTCCTTAATTTATTTTTTGAACTGAGCTGAGGGCTCTGTATTACTGTTACTATTTTTTAAGGTATCAGGCATAGATAAAAAAGATCACAGACTATAACAGTTTGATGAGATAAGTACTTTTTGTGCTAGTGTTGGCTATTTAATACATACTGTTCTTTTATAGCAATAGTATCTAATTGCTCTTTCAAATCTTTCCCTTTCTAGATCCAGGATAGTCAAGCTTATAAGAAAGTATATGCAGGAAAATCTCACAAAAGCTCAATACTGTACAGTAAAAGTGTTGGCATGATAGTTATGATATTTATTTAGGTTTTCCTGCTTAGTCACTTCTGCTCTGAAGTCTTTCATTTTATAGAGTTAAAAATAAAACAACTCTTGTTTTCACTCCTTCTCAGCATTGCCATTAAACTATGAGTGATAGTTTAATGAAAAATAAAAAACTCAACTATATTACAATGTCTTCCCCCCCCATTTACACCCACCAAAAGAATGCTTACAGACTAGTAAAATACATAGATCTGTAGTATTGTTGTTTAGAACCCAATAAGCAGTCTGCCTCCTAACCAGCTCCTCAGTAAGGTTCCTGTCTCAAAGTCTGAGCTCCATGTCCAGAAAAAACAGGAGCGAGGTCGAATCTAAGGAGTTTTTCCTTGTTTTTAAGGCTAGCACTTGTTCTAAATAAAAGGAAATGTTACTTCATCTGATCTAATACATTCCTAATGTGCTGATCCTTGTGCTATAATTTATGCAGCACAGTTAAGCAATTACATGCACTGCACTATGGAAGATCTATCGAAGACCTTGTCTACACTAAATGAAAGATTGCTGCTGCTGTTCCCATTGACCTCCTGCTATGGAGCTGCTGCCAAGTTCGGCTTAAGGTAAGCCGACTCTAGCTATGTAGAACCGTAAGCCGAGCCTAGTGTAGATCAGCTACCCAGTACTTATGTCCCTCCATCACGGTAATATCTGAGCCCATTACCTTCTTTAAGATTGATCCTCACACACTGCTGCAAGGTAGGGCAGTACTATTATGCACACTTACAGAGGTACAGAGGGATTAAGTGAATAGCCTAGGGTTATGCAGAAAGACTAAGGTAAAGCAGGAACTGGAATACAGATCTCCCAGGTCTTATCTGAGTGCCCGAACTTCTGGACTATCCTGCCTTTCATAATAATGCATTAAATACACTGGCCTGATTTTGAAAAGAGCTGGATTATATTATATCCATGAAATATGGGTAAGGCTCTCAGTCAGACACAGCTCCCTGTGCCAAAGAATTTACAGGTTAAAACTAAGTGGATTTAAAGAAAGTTGGGCACTTTGTAACTTCCACAGGTTCCTTTGAAAGATTCAGCCATGTGGCTAATGCATGACAGCGTGTGTGTGTGTGTGTGTGTGTGTGTGTTTCAAAGCTAAGTTTAGACTGTCAGTATTACTTCGGATTCTTGCAGTGCCTGCCATTTTACAAGCAGCAATGAGCAAATCCTGACAATATCTTAGTTAAATGGGGCAGTATTATTATCCCCAGAGTACAAGTGAGGAAAAGAAGTCATAAGAGGTGCCACATCTCAATTCCCAAACCTGGCACTTCGAATGTAGATATGTGGGCCAGCTAGCAGAATAAACTCTGTAAGAACCTATCCCTGTAACTCCCAGAGACAAACTTGTCCAATCTCTGTTCCCCTGAGACCCAAAAAGACTGATTGCTGCCACCGCCAAGTGTATCTAAAAATATAAAATAAGCCTTTTTCCAGGGAAGAGATCACTTGGAATCCCCTCCCTGAGGCAAAGCTCTCCCTCTGCCCCAATCTCCATTTTGCTTGGAGTTGGAAAAACAAACAGAGGTAATCCACAGAGAATAACGAGGTTCTCTTTCTCCCAGGTTACTTAGGCATGTAGGTTTAAGGACACAAAAAATCAACCAATACCAAAACAAAAAGAAAACACTTTTATTTTTAAAACAAGACTACTGTAGCAAGTATGGTAAATGACTGGGTGTTAAAAACCATGGATTGAAATAGACTCGGGGAGAATCCCTGGGCTGTAATCCTTAGTTACAAAAGAGAAAAATAATTAATCAGCTCAGACATAATTTCCAAGCCCCCAAACAATGAAAACAATGAAAACAATAAAAGCCTGATGGACTAGCTAAACTTTTCCCTACTTACACATTTCCAGGAGTCTGTTCCTGGGAGAGCCCATCTCTCCTGCTATCTGGGGGGAAAACTGCTCTGATCTTTAAAAAACCCCAACCCTTTCTCGGTTTGAAATTCCTTATCTGCATTTCATTGGCTGAATACCCAAAGCCCCCTCCCTCAGATGTACCTCCAGAGTTGCTTAACTCTTTCCTTGCTCTCCAGGTAAGTCAGACTCTCCTTAGGAGCTCCTATTCATGACAGGGTGATTAAGCCTGTATTGTCAAATATGAATGCCTAAAGTTAGACACCTAAATAAGTGGTCTAATTTTTCAGGGTGAACTCAATGGAAGTGGTGTAGACTCAGCATTCCTCATACAATTCCTCTCCACCTCCGCATTCTCTAAAATATATAGTGTGAATGTGTTGGGGAGAACTGTGATGTGTTGGGGAGATTATGGAGGTGCTGAAATGCCCTTTTCAATGCAGGAAAAAACTATAGCTTGAGCCTCATCCATTTCAATTCAGGTCACTGATATTGTCCATTGCTTTGTGAAGGCTGAGCATGCACTGAGGACAGCTTCAGTTTCTAGTGGTGATTAAACTTTGCCCTATTAAAGTAGGTTTCAACCAGTTGAAAATACTTTAATGTTATTTAATTTAATTTTTGCAAAAATATGCCCCTTTGTCTACAGAAACAAAGCCATTTGAAAATTGAAAAAGAAAATGCTGCATCTGGTAGGCAGCCAAAACCCTGAAGGCTTGAGGATATTTTAATATTCATCTTAAATCAACTGGCAATGCTAAACAATTTAAGAAAAAAAAAGTAAGAACTGTGAAGGCATCTAACTGCTAGAGGATTGTTCCAAATGGTGCATAAAAATCTTTAGGGCCAAACAATTTAGAACCATTTGGCTGATTCTAGTTACTCTGATATTACTATGTAAAGGCAAAAATCACTAGAAACACTGCCATTAGCCAGCTCGATTGTTTTATTACATTTGCCAATTTGATAAAGTACTATAAAGCAAGGCATATTCATTGGTTAGGCTTTCTGTGGAGTGGGGGATGCAAGACAAGCACATGCTACTGAAAGTCAGAGGCCATGAAACCATTCTCACAGCTTTTATGTCCAGAGGGGATCATTTAGTCTGATCTCTTGTATAAAATAGATCATAGGCTTTTTCTTAGTTATCCCTCTACTGAACTCAATACATCCTACCAACTGGAACAGTACAGGTCCACAATGCCCTAACTGAGGGCTCTGCTTATAAGAAGTCATGGCTAGTGCTGGTTGAAAATTGAAAACAACATTTGGGGGAAAATATTTCAACATCATAGTTGGTTTTATTTTGAAATGTGGAAAATGGACCTTCTCCCCTTTGGAAATTTTTCACAACTTTAATGGCAAACATCTTGAAAACATTAATGAACTTGTTTTGTTTGTTTAAAAATCTGGTTTTAGGGGGTTTTGCAAGAAACAAAACATTTTAATTTTGAAAAAAAAGCCATTAATCAATCTAATTATTCCATCTGAAAACTTGAAATTAGGACCAGCCAGGCCCCCGTATCCTAATAGGGAGACACCTAGCTGTTAAGTCACTACAGTGGGAATCAGACAGTTTATATTCCCAGTTCTGCCACTGACATAAGAACATAAGAATGGCCATATGAGTCAGACCAAAGGTCCATCTAGCTTAGTATCCTGTCTACCGACAGTGGCCAATGCCAGGTTCCCCAGAGGGGGTGGACTGAAGACAATGACCAAGCAGTTTGTCTCCTGCCATCCTTCTGTAGCCTTTGACAAACAGAGCCCAGAGGCACCATTCCTTACCCCCTGGCTAATAGACTTTTATGGACCTAACCTCCATGAATTTATCTCTTTTTTAAACTCTGTTAGGGTACGTCTACACTAGCTCGTTAGTTCAAGCTAGGTAGGGTAATGAGGGCAAGCGGAGTTGCAAATGAAGCCCGGGATTTAAATATCCTGGGCTTCATTTGCACGTTCCCGGGCGCCACCCTTTTTAAATCCCCCTTAGTCCGAACTCCTTGCCCACGGCTACACACGGCACGGAGTAGGTAGTTCGAATTAAAGATCCTAATTCGAACTACCATTACTCCTCGTGGAATGAGGCATAACTGTAGTCTGAATTAGGATCTTTAATTCGAACTACCTACTCAGTGCCGCGTGTAGCCATGGGCATGGAGTTCAAACTAAGGGAGATTTAAAAATTGTGACGCCCAGGAACGTGCAAATGAAGCCCAGGATTTCATTTGCAACTCCACTTGCCCTCATTACCCTACCTAGCTCAAACTAACGAGCTAGTGTAGATGTACCCTTATAGTCCTAGCTTTCACAGCCTCCTCTGGCAAGGAATTGCACAGATTGACTGTGCGCTGTGTGAAGAACTTTCTTTTATTAGTTTTAAACCTGCTACCCATTAATTTCATTTGGAGTCCTCTAGTTCTTCTATTATGGGAACAAGTAAAGAACTTTTCTTTATTCATCCTCTCCATACCACTCATGATTTAATATACGTCTATCATATCCCCCCTCAGTCTCCTCTTTTCTAAACTGAAATGTCCCAGACTCTTTAGTCTCTCCTCATATGGGACCCGTTCTAAACCCCTAATCATTTTAGTTGCTCTTTTCTGAACCTTTTCTAATGCCAAAATATCTTTTTTGAGGTGAGGAGACCACATCTGTACGCAGCATTCAAGATGTGGGTATATTATAGTTTTATACAGGGACAGTAAGATATTCTTTATCTTATTTTCTATCCTTTTTTAAATAATTCCTAGCATCCTATTTGCTTTTTTGACTGCTGCTGCACACTGCGTGGATGTTTTCAGAGAACTATCCATGATAACTCCAAGATCTCTTTTCTGTTGGTTGTAGCTAAATTAGCCCCCATCATATTGTATGGGGTTATTTTTTCCAATGTGCATTACTTTACACTTATCCACATTAAATTTTCTTTTGCCATTTTGTTGCCCAATCACTTAGTTTGGTGAGATCTTTTTGAAGTTCTTCACAGTCTGCTTTGGTCTTGACTTTCTTGAACAGTTTAGTATCATCCGCAAACTTTGCCACCTCACTGCTAACCCCTTTTCTAGATCGTTTATGAATAAGTTGAATAGGATTGGTCTTAGGACTGACCATTGGGGAACACCACTAGTTACACCTCTCCATTCTGAAAATTTACCATTTATTCCTACCCTGGGCAAGTCACTTTCCCATTCTGTACCTCTGTTTTGCCTCCTGTCTTTGTCCATTCCCAGGACCAAGTAAACCTAGATCATCCCTGACAATGGTTTGTCTAACATTTTTAAAAAAACCTTCCATGACCTACCTTTGAAGCATATTACAGTCCAGGGGTGGGAAACCTTTCTTGGGTAAGGGGGCCACTGGTCCAAATACAAATCAGTCAGGGCCATGCACAAGTGAGAAGCAAAACACACACACACACACACACACACACACACACACACACACACAAAAACCCAAAAAACCACCACCTAACTGATGTGGCCCAGGCTAGTAGATTTTGTGTGCTCCAGACTCCTAGAGGGATATAGGGGAGGTGCGATAGCTGGAGCACCAACGCAGGCTCCCCAACATTCATAGCAGAGCCCTGAGCCTTGGGGACCAGATCCAGGCAAGCCAGGGGCCACATCTGACCCCTGGGATTTAGTTTCCTTATCCCTGCTCTAGTCCTTATAATTAGAAAAGTTTTCCTTCCAGAAATATCCCTTCCTGCAGATTAAGCTAATTTCTTATCCAGCTTTCATTAGACATGGAGAACCATTTATCTTCTTTATAACAACCCTCAATATATCGTAAGACTGATATCAAGTGTCCCCCTCAGTCTTTTTTCTCAAGACTAAAAATGCCCAGGTTTTTTAACCTTTCCTTGTAGGTTAGGTTTTATGAACATTTTTATCCTCTGTTTTGTTGTCCTCTGGACTCTCCAATTTGTCCATATCTTTCTTAAAATGTGGGGTCCAGTTATGCCCTAGTTTGTAGTTGTGCGTTTCCTTCCTCAGTATAGTACTTTTGAAGTTGTCTTTACTAAATTTCATATTGTTGATTTTAGACCAATTAAGTTATTTGTCAAAGTTGAATTCTAATCCTCTTTTCCAAAGTGCTAACTCCTCCTCCCAGCTTGTGTCATTCACAGATTTTCTAAATATATTTTCTCCTCCATTGTACAAGTCATTAATAGACATATTGAAAAGTACCAGATCCAGAATAGATCCCTGTGGGATTCCACTGAACATATCTCCCTAGGTTACCTGCACAATACTACAGTGAGTATTTACAATATACGTTTGATCAGTGACATATAACTCTTCAAGGAGCTTTCTGTCTAGATAAGAGAGGTACAGTATACAGTTGTATAAAATATAGAAAATCTGCATACACAAAAAGGATTGGTGTGCACGAAACATAATCCTGCACTACAACAGCCTGCAGTATCCTTTTTCCAAATGTTTTTAGAAACACCTGCCAAGGACTCTTTTGTTACTGTTTGGATTAAAAATTCAGCAAAAAAGCACCACGCCATCATAAATGTGTTAGTTGAGGAATCTGTGCGTGTCCTCATTAACATTGTATTGAAATTCAAAAAATGAATTGAATTCTTATCCTCTAACATTAGTTACCTTGTTAATTAGCAGCCCCACAATTCAAAATAAAGACAACACCAAATACCTGAATTTTAACCTGGCAGTTTAATTTAATAGAATTAATATTCTAACTACCTAAGTGCTCTAATAAGAAACTGGTAGTCCATCATGGGCTGTTAGGGAGAAAAAAATCTCAGTACATTGCGTTATTTGAAACAAGAAGGTTATTCTGGCATGTTCATGATTTTACATAATGCACTTAAGAGCTAATTTGAAAATAACCTTCTACATATACCAATCAGTGAAACACAATAATTAAAACTGAAATTATACTAAAATGGCAACATTCTGCAATTATGTAAGAGCCTATAACTATCCCATTTATCCCTAGTCTTTGTTATGGATAATATGCCTACAAATAATTGGACAACAGTTAGGCTGTTGGGAACTAAAAGTCTTCCATTAAACTGAACTACCCCATCTTTGTGTATTGATCATGGATTCTAAGGGTACGTCTACACTACAACGTTAATTAGAACTAACTTAGTTCGAATTAGTTAATTCGAACTAAGCTAATTCGAACTAACGCGTCTAGAACTAAAAACTAGTTCGAATTAGCGTTTTGCTAATTCGAACTAGCAAGTCCACATTGAGTGGACCCTGAACAGGGCTTAAGGATGGCCGGAAGCAGTGCCGGCAGGGCATCAGAGGAGGACTTAGAGCGTGGAGATGCTGTCTCAGCCTAGCCGAGGGCTGCGCTTAAAGGGTCTCGACCCCCACCCCGGACAGACAGTTCTAAGGGGTGTCCCGCTTGCAAAGCAGTCCTGGCTTGGAGTGCCCGGAGTACCCACACTGGGCACATCACACCACTCGGCAATCAGCCCAGCTGCATTTGCCGCAGGCTGCCATCTGGGGAGAGGGAGCAATCGGGGGGCTGCAGGAGAGCTTCCACCCCCAGAAGCCCGCAGAGCCAGCCCAGTCCTCCCCATCGGGGGCTCGTACCCCATTCCTCCCTCACCTCCTTCCACTTACCCTTCCCTAGCCCCCCTTCTTATTGATGTACAAAATAAAGATAACGTTTCTTCCAACATTGACTCTGTCTTTATTGAAGAAAACTGGGGGAGACTGGGAAAAGGAGGTGGGAGAGGGGAAGAGAAAGGCTGGGAGAGTGGAGGGAAACTAACATGATCAGGGGTTGGGAACAGGTCCCATATGAAGAGAGGCTAAAGAGACTGGGACTGTTCAGCTTAGAAAAGAGGAGATGGAGCGGGGACAGGATAGAGGTCTCTAAAACCAGGGGTTGGGTGGAGAGGGTGCATTCAGAAAAGTTCTTCATGAGTTCCCATAAAGAAGGACTAGAGGACACCAAAGGAAAGGAATGGGTAGCAGGCTTCAAACTAGTAACAGAAAGTTGTTCTTGACAAAGCAAAGAGTTAACCTGTGGAACTCCTTGCTGCAGGAGGCTGTGAAGGCTACAACTAGAACAGAGTTTAAAGGGAAGTGAGATCAAGTCATGGAGCTTGGGTCCATGGAGTAGTCTTAGCAAGGGGGTAGGAGTGGTGTCACTGCCCAAAGTTTGTGGAAGGCTGGAGAGGAATGGCACGAGACAAATGGCTTGGTCACTGTCTTCGGTCCATCCCCTCCAGGGTCCCTAGGGTTGGCCGCTGTCAGCAGACAGGCTACTGGGCTAGATGGACCCTTGGTCTGACCCAGGACGGCCATTGTAAGCTCAGGGCTAAGGGTCGGGGGTCTCAGTGGACCCTCTTGATTTTCATGCACACCTGCTCCTGGGTGGCCAGGCTGGCAGCTCTCCTGCCCTAGACGGCCACTTTCCTGTGCCTAGTGCGGAGATCATGGACGAGGTCCACGATGTCCGCACTAGCCCAGGAAGGTGCCCGCCTCTTGCGGTCCCGGGCAAGCTCCTGGGAGCCGCCAGCCTGGTCCCAGGAAGAGGGGGTGGACTGGGGGACATCGGGTGGGTGGCTCTGTGCCGTGCCAGGTGCAGGGTCTGCTGGCTGGGTGCTGGCAGGCTTGCACCTGGCACGGGCACCGTAGCCAGCCTGTGCCCTTTTAAGGGGTCCGGGGCCGGGAGGGGGGCATAGAGTTTCCCTGGTGTTGGCCAGAGTGGCCACCAGGGAACCCTGGGGAGGGCTAGCCTCCCACTAGTTCGAATTAAGGGGCTACACACCCCTTAATTCGAACTAGTAAGTTCGAACTAGGCTTAATCCTCGTAAAATGAGGTTTTCCTAGTTCGAACTAAGCGCTCCACTAGTTCGATTCAAATTCGAACTAGCGGAGCGCTAGTGTAGCAGCTATGAATGTTAGTTCGAACTAACGTCCGTTAGTTCGAACTAACATTGTAGTGTAGACATACCCTAATCTATTTGGGGAAGAGACCATCTTTTCATTCTGTGTTTGTACAGCACCTAATACAATGGGCTCTGGTCAAAACTAGCAATGTAAAATCCCAATTAATCAGTTAGCTGTTAAACACCCTCTCATAAACAATCTACAAAAGAAGACAACAGTGGCTGGAGCGTGTGCTGAGACTGGAAAAAGAATATTTACCCATTACCGCCCTTGAATGGAAGCCAGAAGACACAAGAAGAAAAGACAGGAATACCACAAATAACATGGAAACTAACAGTTCGGAATGACATCAAACACTTCAACATGAAATGGGAAAATTTAGAGAGAAGAGCAGTTGATAGGCAAGGATGACAAATGTGGATAACCCAATGTGCAGCAACACATGGGATGGACTAAGGTCTAATGTTTGTGAGAACATTCATTCTATCATCCAATAGCCTGACATTGGCTTTTAGGAATTTGAAATGCCCCTTAAAGGATGAGTCTAACCACTTTGAGAATGTTAGACTAAGAAGTGACATGTTCTGCAGCATCATAAATTGTCCGAAAGATCCCTTATTCCTTATTTTAAGAGGAATAAGGGATCTTTCGGAAAAGGCTTTATTTTCCGAAAGATCCCTGTCTAGACTGGTGCTTTTTTCCGGCAAAGCTCCGAGCCGGAAAAAAGCAGCAGCCGTGTTTATGCAAATGAAGCGGGGGGGATTTAAATCCCTGCTTCATTTGCAATTGCGATGTGTCTAATCTGCATCCCTTTTACGGAAAAGGGATGCAGTCTAGACACAGCCACAGTGTGTTAGTTGTTTAGAAATAGTCCCTGTTATTATGGGCACAACTGTGACTTAACTGCCTGCAGTGTATGAGTTGCATAACCCCTGGAAGTTCAATGACAGAAATCAAGGTTAATTACATCTCTGTGAAAAACCCTTAAAAGGAGTGTATCATGGTCCTGTAGAAAATGACATTTTAAAATGTTTTGTTATTTTCAATTAGCACACATGCGTTTAATATCAGATTAGTATAAGCTGTAGGAAAATACAGTCTGAGAAACAAAATCCAAGACAGTCTTTGAGTTTCATTCTAACATAAACCCACTGGAATTAAATGTGGCTGATTGAATTTCACCAAATGTTCTAATTTCCTTATAATCAAACACATTAACAACCCTATATATTCATATTCAGTGGCTCCAGCTCCTGAGTCCAACATATTGAAAAGATTTTAAACATCTGGGACTGAGTTAACATCACAAACAATTACAATTTCTTAATAGGATCTTCTGTCTTCGCATTATCTGCCATGCAATTATCCCCAAACCCAACCAGCTTTAAAACATCCTCACTTGTGAGTTAAATCAACCCTCTGAATCATTCCTGAACTGAGTATTAGTATTAATTACTGTATTATAATAGTATAAAACTTATATGGTTAGTATATAGTATTGTAATAGTATATACTTATAGGCTACGTCTAGACTGGCATGATTTTCCGCAAATGCTTATAATGGAAAAGTTTTTCCGTTAAAAAAGAGCGTTTAGATTGGCACGGACGCTTTTCCGCAAAAGCACTTTTTGCGGAAAAGTGTCCGTGCTAATCTAGACACAGTTTTGTACAAGAAAGCCCCGATCACCATTTTCGCGATCGGGGCTTTTTTGCGCAAAACAATGCCGCGTTGTCTACACTGGCCCTCTTGCGCAAAAGCATTTGCACAAGAGGGCTTTTGCCCGAACGGGAGCAGTATAGTATTTCCGCAAGAACACTGACAATCTTACATATGATCGTCAGTGTTCTTGTGGAAATTCAAGCGGCCAGTGTAGACAGCTGGCAAGTTTTTCCGCAAAAGTAACTGCTTTTGCGGAAAAACTTGCTAGTCTAGACACAGCCATAGAAAGAGAGCACAATAAGGGAGCATGGTATTTTACAGCTGTATATGTGGACAATGGTAAGGGAATATAACTGTTTTGCAAGGAAAGCAGATTGTATGAGATGATCATTTCATACATGGGTGCACTATAATAGTTTTGCTATATTTCAATGGCTCAACCAGAATGGAAATTAGGGGTGGCTCTCTAACCAAATGGAGATGAGTGAGAAGTAAAGGACAGGAAAGAGGAGAGTCATGGGGACCCATTGTGCACAGGCAGAAGGTGGCTGTTCTGAACATAGGGGTATTTTGGTGGAAAAAATGAGATGTTATGAGTTGGAGAAGAAGACAAAAGGAACAACAACAAGGGTCTGTCTCCTTCCCTGCAGAAATCACATAGACTCCACCAGGTATGCTCTCAGTAACATTTGATTTCAATTCCCCTTCACCAATATCACCACAGTCTCCCGTGCTCTCACATATTTACATTTTTTGCTGAGTTTTACACTTTCTCAGCGAGATCTGAGGGAATAGAGAATTCCCTATTCGAAGGATTTGTCTACATTACCACTCAGGTCAATGTAATTTAAGTTGCTCAGGGATGTGAAAAAACGTATTTCTGCATGACATAAGTTACATGGACATAAAGCACTGCCGACACCATGCTATGTTGGTGGGAGATGTTCTCCTGCCATCATCACCACCATTTTTCATTGGAGTGGGGTAATTATATCAATGGGAGAGCCCTGGTAACCCACACACCTAGGCTGTGTCTACATTGGCACCCTTTTCCGGAAAAGGGATGCTAATGAGACCAGTCGGAATTGCAAATGCCACGGGGGATTTAAAATATCCTCCGCGGCATTTGCATGAACATGGCTGCCGCTTTTTTCTGGCTCGGGGCTTTGCCGGAGAAAAGCGCCAGTCTAGATGGGATCTTTCGGAAAATAAAGCCTTTTCTGGAAGATCCCTTATTCCTGATTTTAGGAGGAGTGGTAGAGGCTCCTACACTAAGCTCCAGCCATCCCAAATTCAAATCCTCCTGGTCGTGATGACACTCTCCCATTGACATAACTTGTCTTCACACAATGTGGCACAGCCAGGGGCAGATGACCATTTTGCGGGGCCCCAGGCAGCATAATTCTGAGGGGCCCCCCCTTTTCCATGGCGCATGTGCAATGACGCCATGCGCATGCGCCGTGGCACCACGGCGCATGCGCGGGGCTTTCTGAAGCGCGGGGCCCGGGGCGGCCGCTCCGTTCGCCCTGCCCTATACCCGCCCCTGGGCACAGCAACAACAATGTAGCACAGTAGCGAGATATGCCCTAAAGTTGAATGGCTATAGCTAGCTAGCCCTGTTCCTCCCTTTCTCCCCTTGCACATTCTTCCTCTTTTATCAGCCCTGACCTGATTGGGCCCATTGAGTTCTTACCCCACCAGCCTGATTACAACATTACTCTCAATCAGATTAATCTGGGGAGCTCATTAGCCTCTGAGAGACTAGTGTTCATAATCACCTGCTCGCTCCCTGCATTCTCTCACAAAACAAAAGCTTGAAGGAAATCCAATAGAAAGATGAAAATCATGAGTTCCATGATAGCCATAATTCAAATCCAGACTTGATTACGATTAAAAGTACTGAATTAATCCAATGGAATTATTTTTCTTCAGTTTGCCCAGTGTATAGATTTTGTAAGCTTTGGCTTGATCATTTGCTAGTATTCTTCAAATAAGGAGAGGTGAGCATGGGGAGAACATGCCACTTCCCTGATACTCAGTCTAACCTAAGCCTCATGCAGTTTAGGGTTGCCATCAAGCATGATTACCATCCATTAGTTTAAAGTCCTGAAAGACTTACCTTAATGGAGGTGTGTTGTGATGGAGCAAAGCATGATGAAAATCTGTGCTGAATTAAAACTTTTTTAATGTTTACAAAACAAAACAAACAATAAAAATTCCCTAAAAATGTTTTTTAAAGTTGTTTTTTTCTTTAAAAAAAGATATCAAAGAAGGCCAGTTTTAGATATGAAAAATATTTTTCTAAGTTCACACTTTTAGATCAGAAGGGACCATTATGATCATTTATTGTGATTGCCTGCATAACACAGGCCATAAGATATCTCCCAGTAATTTCTGCATGAAGCTCATAATTTCTGTGTGATCTATAACATATTTTGTCTTAATTTAAAGACTTTGAGTGATGAAGAATCTACTACATGCTTAGATGAGTTATTCTAATGGATGATTACCCTCAATATTTAAAAATTACTTATTTTTAGTCTGCTTTTATGTAGCTGCAGCTTACAACCATTGGATCTTGTTATAATTTCCTTCCTTTCCCTTCTCCTCCTCCATGTTAAAATCACCTCTTAGGCTACATCTAGACTACAGGCTTCTTTTGGAAGAAGAGATCTTCTGAAAAAACTTTTTCCAGAAGAGAGTGTCCACACTGCATAAGTACGTCGAAAAAGTGATCTGCTTTTTCGAAAGAGCAGTCAGACTGAATGGATGCTTTCTCACATGTAAGCTGTGATTGCTATGGATGGAATAGCCACCGGGGCACCTGTGCTTTTTCCTCTTTCCTCTTCTTCCAAAAGAACTTCCTCTTCCCCATAAACACATGCCTTTTTGTGAAAGAGCTCTTTCGCAAAAAAGCTTCTTCCTCATAGAACGAGGATTACCAATGCCGGAAAACCCCCCTCTGTTCTTTCAATTTTCTTTCAGAAGGACATAATTGTAGTGTGGACATTCCTCAAGTTTTGTCAGAAAAATGGCTGTTTTTCCGACAAAACTCTGTAGTGTAGACATATCCTTAATCTTCTTTTGGTAAACATAATAGATTCAGCTTCTTAAGTTTCTCACAACAAGATATATTTTCCAGAACACTCTGGTAGCTACTTTCTGAATCCTTTCCAATTACTCACAAATTTCCAGCTCATTCTTGTCTGGATACGCTGGGAAATACTCATTAATGGGGGTTACATCTATCTCTTTCTCAGGATCTCCTAGACTAGAGGAAGTTTCTTAAGGAATTCCAGAAGCTATGCAACAGGGGAAATTGATTTTACTTCATTCCTGTCTGGTTCTCTTAAACCCCCATAATTTCTGAGTGATGGGCTATGCTTGAGTGGGAATAGTTTTGGTGGTAATAGATGAACAAACTCTTCTGAGAATCTTGAGAGTTTGCAAGTTAAACCCTCGATCATGAGAGAAGCCAAGTTAGGGACAACACTATGGCCACATTTAGAACATAGAGGAATGGACTCTCAGGGTACATCTACACTGCAAACTTCTTTTGGAATAAGCTTTTCTGGAAGATATCTTCCAAAAAAGCTTTTCAAAATAGAGCATCCGCACTACAGGGAAGCCTCAAAATTAGTCCAATGCAGGCTCTCCCAAGACGGACATGCTATCTCGACTTAGAGCCCCAGGAGGCACTGTGGAGGCATAACTTTAGAATGGCCTTGGTGAGGAGCTATTTCGACACAGCAGCAGTGGAGCACTTACTCGCAACCTCTTCCGAAAAAGCTTTTTCGGAAAAGGGCTTATTCCTCATGGAATGAGGTTTACTGCAGTCAGAAAAAGCCATCCATTATTTCATCTTTCTGTTGAAGTAAAGCAGTTGCAGTATAGAAACCAGTATTTTTTTTCCAGAATAATGACCGTTATTCCAGAAAAACGGTGCAGTGTAGAGGCAACCTCAGTGAGAGCTTCAACTCCAGAGGTCATGAGGCTACCACAACCTCCTAAGTAAAAGTCAATTAAAAATACTTGGTAGTTCATGATGATTTACAAAAGTCAGCACTAGCATTGTAACTTCTATATACTAAAATAGTAACTGTTATCTCTACACAATTTGTACTAAAATGGAGGATTACTATGTATATAAAACAATGGCTTCAACTTGTAGCTGATTATTTTATTTTCATTTTTTACACTGTAAATATGCTAAAAAATTCCCATAAAATGGCATTCTATTATTATTATTTATATACAAAAAGAAAATGAATAATTCTATATCCCTTAGGTATTCTTTAGCAAATATATTTTACCTTATGTAATGTGAAGACAAACTGATTATCACATATTTATCTTTAAATAGTAATGAACTATAAAAAATATGGAGGAATGGTTGCAAACTAGCCTTCATAAAGACTTTGTGATATGTGTGATAAACTGCTGTGACGTGATCCCAAACCTCCATTAATGTCAACAGGTTTTGGATCCGGCCTTGGTGCATGCCTACACCAGGTGAAAAGACCAGTGGTGCCATTTGTGAGAGACTAATGGATTCACTGTATTAAAAAAATTGCAAGTATTTTATAAAAATATACGCTACTTTGAGGAACAAATTTTCACAAGTAGCATAACCTCAGCATATGTTTCAGCTAACACCTCTGGACTATATGCATAAATACATATGTAACAATTTAATCTGACTTTCCCATAGGACATACTGTTTCATTACACTCACAACACTGTGAAATTATAACTAATTGAGACATTATCTGGGTTATTACATGCAATGGTTATTTTTACAGATGGTTTACCTGCTTTGCCAGATGTCTGTGTTTGACACTAGGCCATAATAACCAATGTAGATGGCAGTCTTGATATAACATGCTAGCTAATGTTGCCATAAAGAGACATTATTAGGTGCTATTCTGTAGTCTTTAATGATTTTCATGCTATTTTTATCACCTTGAAAAAAGCATAAATGATTGATTGTATAAATCATGCAAAAATATTAGCTTATTGGGAAACTGGATGGTTTAGAATCTTAGAAACAATATCTAGAGATATTCATCTCTAAGGCTTTGTCTACACTTCAGGGTTTTTGTGCCAGAAGCTTTTTGTGGAAGAGGTCTTCTGCAAAAACTTCTTGCACAAAAGCACATCCACACCTCAAAAGCACATCACAACAGCGATGCATTTTTGTGCAAGAGAGTGTCCACACTGCATGGACACTCTTTTGCAAGAAAAGTTCTGATTGCCATTCACAGAATGGCCATCACAGCACCTGTGCTTTTTCTGATAGGCTCTTTTTGCACAAGAAACCCCTGTTGAGTGTCCACACACACCTTTTTGCACAAGAACTCTTGCAAAAAAAGGAGTTATTCCTCATAGAAAGAGATATAACTAGACCGCAAAAAGCCCTCTGTTCTGCCATTCTACTGTACATTTTCTTGCGCAAAAACACACTTGAGGTGAGGACACTCCACGGGTTTTTGCACAAAAACAACTGTTTTTGCACAAAAACCCTGTAATGTAGACATAGCCTAAGGGTACATCTACACAGCACCTAAAACTCGAAATAAGATATGCAATTTGCTCAATCCAAAAATTGAGAAGCTCAGTCCAAGGAAAGACAAAATAGGCTAGTATTCAGGTGAAAAAATGCAGATTCTAAGTGCTCTGGGGAAGCGAGCAGCAACTCACATGGATCAAATAAAATGAAGGGTGTATAAGTCAGTCATACATAAACATCCCAAAAAGGGTGCTACCAAATCTGTGGAAATGAGGGTTCAGAGTGGTAGCCCAAGGTTGGAAGGAGTCCATGTTAAAGTGCGGTAGCTCAATTAATTAAAAAATATGCAATAGCCCAACCAAAACTACTAAAAGAATCAGAACAGACCAGAAAGAGGGAAAGGATTATTAGCCTAGAGTGAGACTCAGTCAATAAATACCCACTGGGTGAAATCCCACCCCAAAAAGTCAATGGAGTTTTGCCACTGGCTTATGATGTCCGATAAAAATTCTATTTTCCCCATCCTCTTTTCCTCCTCCAAACTTAGCCAGCTCTCCATATGAGTCTACAGAACAAACTGTTTCTTTTTGCATTGAAGGAAAGTGCATGAGTGATGAAATAGCAAAAGAAGAAAAATAGCCTTCTTGGCTTTCCTTTGTAATTCATATTTCACTTATACTTAAAAATTCGATCAAGAACCTCTCAGTATGATTGTTTGAGCATCTTGTCCAGCTATCCATCTTCCATCTGTACAGTTTTCTGCCTATACCTTACTGCGGAAGGTAGAAATAGAATAGCTGAAGCAGAGTGTTCAATATGGAAAATCCCTTAATTTATATTGTGGTGTCACTATAACACATTGTCTAGAGTATCTTAGTTAATTCATTCTAATTTATTTCACCTGCAATTTCTGGGAAATATTTAATAAATTCACTATATTGCAATTATTAAATTGTCTAGAAACTGAAGGACACACAATGAATAGCAGAGCCAATATTAGACTTTATAGTCATTAAACTCTATATTTGTTCCTCAAGATCACAATATGTCTCATAAAAGGGTAGCTGTGTCATTTTTACCTTTAATTTTCCTCATACGCCCTTATATTTACAATTCTTATAATCCATAAGATATTTCATGGCTATTGTATGTTGATTTTACAAAGTTTTATTTATGGTGGTATATTGTGCAAAGTTAATGGGACAAGCAAAAATAAAATCTATAGTTTATTTAATCATAGTTACTCGTTCTTTCAGAAGATTATGGGGGAGAAAAATCAGTTGATTTGGGACTTCACAAAGATTGAGAGCCAATGAATTATTATGCAACCACATTTGAGAACTCCAGAAGTCAAAACCTGTATAATTTCATACACCTAAGTGAATGGCAAATATTTTTCTGAGATGTCTTTTTATGTGCCAAAAAATTGCTTCTTTAAAATTGTAAAATAATTAATAAATTCGATGTTCCTCTGTACTAAAGAAACAACCATTAAAAGTGGACAGAAACTTCAGCTAGTGTAAATCAGGGTAATCTATACATTCGAGGAACTGTCTCAGAGATTTTTCTTAAATGGACACTTATCAAAAGTGTTGGCTTGTAGGAGCTGAAATATGAACCCCTCTAGTTATCCACAGAACAGCAATACAAGATCGGAGTTCCACCAATTTTCCTCAACTGTGACTTACGGACCAGCTGCTACTCTTCTAGCCCATTTGGCCTTAGGAATCAATTTTAACGCTGATAACAAGGCTGCTAAATCTCACCAGTTACAGCAATTTTTTTATGTGGTCACCTGGCTCCTGTAAAATGTTCTAGGGCCATTAACATTTTACATAGACCAAACCACCAACAAATCATAACACATTTTCATTACTACTAACATTGGCTGGATTTGAACTAGTGACCTACATGTGAAAGCCCAAAACCCAAAAATCCCTTTTGTCTATCAGATCTGGTGAGTTAAGCAAAGAATTTGGTTTAGGACAGCCTGGCCAACCCATGGCTCGTGAGCTGCATGCAGCTCTTTCCTTCTCCCCCTCCCCAGGGTGCAGCTCACCAAGCCCCCCCTTGTGGCTCATAAAGGCACCCCCAAGCTCCCAAAAATGGCCCTCTCCTTCAGGCTCCATGTGCTGAACTGGGCAGGGGAGCCGTCTGGCACAGCCATTGAAGATGGTGTCGGCCGGTGAGAGCCTGATGTGGCCAGAAAGCCTCTAACTGTGTTTTCTTAGAGAGGAAGAGCTTTGCTTTTTTGCTTGACAACTTTTCCCTGGCTCTTCACGCTGGACCCACTGATATCTTGGCTCTTTGCCCAGAATAGGTTGGCCACCCCGGTTTAGAAGATAGAATTAACCACCAGAGGGAGCTAACACAGTCCTGTAAAAAGTAATCCTAACATTTGAAATTAAGGAAAGAATCATGAAAATATGTATATAAAAATCAAATCAATTGAGGTGAAGATGTAAAATGTCCAGTAGACTCATACATTCTTCTTAAAAATAAAAGTAGCCAAGCCCTACAATTGCACTTCCAATAGTTCAGTCCTCTATCCAAGAGACAAAGTATCATTCTTTTTCTGCCTACATGAGAATTACCCTTATTTACAATTATATAACAAGTAAAACACAATGGCTTCAAAACACTGGGCACACGGTAACAGTGTTAACAACCACATAGTAATTCTCTAGAAGTACCATGCTATACAGCTATTGATTACTTTTTAAATAATTAAAGGTACCATTGTAATTGGCTCAGTAATATTTATTTTTTCCAGTGTACAGAGTAGTAGCTTTTAAAATTCTAATTAAAAGCAAAACTGTTTTTAGTTATAGGAGCAACCTTTTTACCTCGCACTTTCTAACACTGAAGTTTTCTTTAATCTTTCCCTGTTTCCATTTCTATAGCTGAGGGTTGTCTGCATTTTTTTTCAAATACGAGAAAAATTAAATTTCTAAATGGAGTTCCTGCTTGAAAGTTTCAACCTAGAGATTGTACTTATGGCAGTTAAAAGCCCCAGAAAAATCTTACAAATAACCTAACAAAGAGTGCATTTAGTTTAACTAAAGAAGTGACCAGTATTCAAACCTTGTTTCAGAGAAGCAGCCCTGACAACAGCACTGCAAGTTCTCAGTGCTGCCCTGCCAAGGTGCTCTAGCCCTGATGGGGGAAGGAGCCCAAGGGACCACTTCTATAGAGTATGTCAGAGTTGCTGGACACCCCTACTGAATGGAGAGTTGTGGTGCATATTAGAGCCAACTATGATGATGATGTGGACAGCTCTTTGCTAGAAAAATGATTAAGAGCACGTACACAAGTTTTTCCATTGACTTCAGTGGATGTCAAAATGAGCTCCCTGTGAAGAAATGGGTTCTGAAGAACTGAGCACATGACAAAAAAATCAGCAACTCCTGAATTCTGATCAGATTTGCCACCAGATTGCTGTGTAGCCTCTCAGTTTAACCTCTCAATTTATCTCTCTGTAAAATAGTGCAGCAATACTTGTCTACCTAGTTATTGTTAAGCTTTATAATATGTATTTACAGTTATTACATATGCCTCCCAACAGCTATGAGATGGTAATGGAGTATAGGCCAAACCCTGTATTGAGAAATATGTCTGCCTCAAAGATGGAGTCATAGGATCTGGCCCTTCCAAGTGAAAGCCACTATATCTGTTTCATTATCAGTCTTCACTTAACTATCTGTTTTCTTGCATAATTTACCAGAGTGGTGTTGGTTTTAAATAGAAAAAGGAATACACACAGACCTGCTATTAAACATTTGTTACCACAGATTGGAGCAATGTGACTTCCATGTTCTTCATATATTGTAGACACAAAAATGTCTATTATATATATTCAAACCCCTTAACAAATTCACAGTAAACTGAGGACCTTTGCCTTAGAAACCCAATAGAGTTAATGTAAGCCATTTCCTTCTAGGGTTTTTTTTTGGGGGTGGGGGAGGAGAGAAGGACCATCAACCTTATTAATACTGAATGCTAAGTGCAGAAGTTTAGCTGTAGCTGTAGGGTTTGAAGCAATTGCTTTGACAACCTCTATGCATAAAACCCTTTTTGAAAAATCCACATGTACTCCCCAGATTGCTTATTGTTTCAAAAAATGAAAACCTACATAGATTTAAATTCCTAAAACTGTTCAATTAAACCTTGTAAAACCAGTACTTTAAGCTAGGGGAATGTTCCTTATGTACATTATTAAATAATTCAAGATGAGAATGAGCATTTATACCTTATGCTATTCTGTATATTTTTTTTAATAAAACTTCAAGTTATACCACAAGAAGTTCATATTTCTGAGAACATTAACGTCAGTATGATGTTTTACTCTGAGACCACATAATTTACATAGATTTACATAATTACAAATCTTAAAAATTAAATAAAAACCAATTAAACAGAAGGTCGAGTTTTAAATGTGAGAGATTTTAAAATCTAACACATTTCTGCAACTACTTTTAATGGTGTCAAAATTTTTATACAAACACTCACACACCAAGCTTCTCTCTCTCTTTTTCCCTTTTCCCCCTCCATTTTCTTGCAAAATAGGGCAATTTTATAATCACAATAAGGTGTGATGGGCAGTGCATTTCTGGGGAATTATTGCATGCCTTGAGTCTATAAGGCAAAAAATAGAGTGACTGACTTCAGACACTAGAGGAGTGGAATCATCAACCAGAAATGCACTCACTGAAGTGATGTGAAACATCTTATTGCTTTTACGAAACTGAAAATTATACATTTTAAAACTCAAAGAATTAAGAAAAAAATCTCTGTTTACTGGAGATCACAAATAACTAGAAAGCTCCATTGCTGTTCACTGATTTCTCTTTACTATTCCATGATGATCTGTACAAGGGAGTTACACACAAAAGTTCACCTGTCCCAAAGTAGGAAAAATGGGATAGCCTACTTCCTTATCCCAAAAGAACAAAATAATCATTAGCAGCTGATCATACCTGTGATGAGAATCAGATGCTACTCTCAAACTGCAATGTAAAAATATTATGGACTCAACAAGTTTTACCCTACTGTGCTGAGAAAGATGGATCATCAACTTTATTAGGCTGGTAGAGCATCTATCCAAGGTGCTGAACTCATCAACTCTATCTCCATAGCCTTTTCCTATCTGATTAGCTAAAAGTGAAACAAAATATGGAACGGATATACTGTACCACAGCTCTGCATTTTGGTGCTGTAATGGGATTAAAGAGCATTTACTAGTATGTTCTGTCCCAGCTCAACACCACATTTCTCCATCTTTAATTTAGACAACTGTATTTGTCACCAGTTAGGTGTGCCAGTATCTCCTATTGTGTACATGTTTTTAAACATAGCATTCATCATTTCCAGCAGGATTTGGCAGGGAGACAGGATTCTGAAGAGAACATAAATTTAAGAGACAGCCAGTATTTACTTTTAATGTACATCTAGAAAAATAATTCAGGAGGATGTTTTCCATCTTTGTGCTTAACATGGACAGAAAAGCATCACCTCTGATTTAATGTGACCACCAGGAGAGGTGTTAAAGTTTAGATAGGGCCATTCTATTAAGGCACCAATTGCAAGTCATGATGTTTAAGTGTTTAGCCAAAAACTTTGTTTATTGTAATTAACATTGCCTTAGATTCCTCCAACAAATAAAGTAACAAGCAGCCACTCAGACACTTCCTACTATAGTCAAATAACTGTTGGTCCTTTCCTGAGAGACCTACACCAGCCACTTTTGAAATATTAATCATAATTTAAGAGATGGCATTTTCACACATCCATCAGGGTTTTGTTCAGGGCTGGGGGGGGGGGCAGGGATATTCATAATAGTCTAGTACAGGTTAGTAGGATACAAAAAATGCCTTAAAAAGTAGAAGCCAGATCTGTACTGCTGCTGAATTCATTATTCAATGGGTAAAGCTATAAACAAAGAATATACAGTGTACAGTGCATAGTACAGAACAGTATTTTGCTTCAGTACCAACAGGAGGTATAACAAGGGCTCACCTCTTTAAAATAAATCATCAGATATTCTGATGGGGGTAAACTACTGCACATCACTTAGTACTGTTACAAAAAAGGAGATTCCTTATTCCAGGTTTAATAGAACAAATGGAATATTACACTGGAAAGTGACTTGGGGAGGAATGGGTGGGGGAAAGGATGTAGCAGCCCGCTGCCTCCCATACAAGAAGCACCGCCAGGCTGCTTTCAAGCGTCGGGACACACAGGGAACCAGCTATTGCAGAGGGGGAATGGAGGGGAAAGCCTGTCGTTTTACTTGCGTTCAACCACGGGAGGACATTTCTAAAGAAAACAATATCCAGTCTTCGGAGAGGGGGAGAATTATTGACGCAAAAGAAGAGACCCTGCAGAAAGATCAGGCCCTTCTCCGCCCCTGGCAAAAGGTCCCTGCCTCTCACCATGAGCTGTATTCGTGTCCTTTGTTTGAGAGCTTAAGGATCCCGCCGCATAGCTCAGATCACTCTGTCTCGCACCCTGTGCCATGCTCCCTCCCCCATTCTAAATTGTTCGTTTATAACATACACTTAGGGATAAGCCCAGGAGAGGAATGAGGGGGAAACATCTCGCTCCTTATGATAATTCTGTCCATCACACTGGGATCTCCCACCCCCACGCCTCCGGCCAGATGACTGTATATTTGGTAGCACTGTGCAGCTTCTTTTCCGTTAAAAAGACGCTTCCTTTCCTTGTACAGTCAATGAGAAACGCAGCGTGATTTGTCATGCGCTTGAATTGTGGGTTTGTTCGTTCGTTTTAATTAATAACTTTTCTTTTCAGAGCCTACAATCATCACTGGAGTATTTACAAATACCAAACAGAGCCGAGGTTCCCCCCCCCCCAATAATCATGACAATACCACGGTTTGCAAGAGCCCCTCGCTAGCTGTGTCCAAATAAGATCTTGCTGGATGAGCGCTCTCGGGCTCCGGGAGAGACGGGTGCTGGATTCCCGAGTCCTGGGTGGAGCTTCCCAGCCGGGTGTTCCTTCCATGGGCTGTCTCTCCCGATATACCTGCCTCCGAGCTGGTGCCGCTGCTGCTGCAGTGGTCCCGTTCATATTCCTCCTGAGCCCTCTGCATTTTCCGCTTCTTCATCTTTCTCTTGTGGACGTGGAAGGTGGTGAGGGAGAGGAGGATCAGGCAAAAGATGAGGGTTACGAGGACGATTAAAACCAGAGTGGAAGAGAAGGACTGAAAGAGCTGCCCCACCTGCGTGATGCAGGCGCTGCTGGCATTGGGGGAGGCAGATGTCCTGTTCAAGAGGCAAGGTGGCAGAGACAGCCTCAACTCCTTGGAGAGCTGGGCACTCATTGAGGAGGCTTAAGAAGATGAGGATCTTCCTCTTCTTCCTGCAGGTGCCTGGATTTGAAGTGGTGTCGGGCTGGGGGGTCTGCACTCGCTGGAAATATCCTGGGCTGGGCTCGCTCTCGGGAGATGTTAGGTGAACGATCAAGCCTGCAAAGGGACCCGAAGGAATCAGTGCTCGGGACCGGGACCCAACACAAGAAACACAATTCACCGGGGGCCGCCAAAGCCTCCCTAGCCGCAACGTGGCACAAAGTCCTTACAACTCCAGCACACGGGGGGATGCCGTGACAAACCACGCGCGGTACAGGGAGCTACCGGCCCAGCCCCAGCCCACGGGTCGAGCTGTCTCGGGCGGCCCTGGCGGTGCCCCGGGAGCGATTCACCAGTCCGGCGCCGCACAAGCTCTGCTCGGGTGCCTCGGGCTCAGCGCCGGGGCCGCTCTGCCCGGCGTCTCCCAACAAGTTGCTCGTGGCACCGGCCGCCGCTGCGGGATCCCGGGTGTCCCAGCCCCGCCGCCCAGCGCGCCCCAAGCGCAGGCGGCGCCCGAAGTTCGGACTCCGCCAGGGGCTTCAGGCGCCTCGGGCTAGAGCGCCAGGGGCCCGGCGGGCTGCCCCGCGGCGCGCGCTTACCTGGCTGCCTGCGGCTGGAGGGAGCCCGGCCGCGCGCTCGCCCAGGCTGCAGAAGGCGCCGAATGAAGCGGGCAAAGCGGGAGCCGGCGCCGCTTCAGGGAGCTCAGCGCGCAGCCTATCGCCAGCCCGGCCGGTGACGTCAGGCAGCCAGCTCCGCTCCCCCGCGGCTTGCTTGGGTGGAGAGGGGCAGCCCCGAGCAGGCACCGCGTCCCCGCCGCTCGCCAGCAACGCCCCCCGCCCCAGCTACCTGCCCGCCACTGGCCAGCGCCCTCCCTCCCTCCCCCACGCTAGCTACCTGCCCCGCCCATCACCACTGGTCAGCACCCCCCCCCCCCCACAGGCTACCTGCCCACCGCACCCCTGCCATGTTCTAATGGCCCTCACCTGCCCACTCCCGCCTCCTGCCAGTGGCTAGCACCCCCCACATGCTGCCTGCACCCCCCCCCACACACACACGCTACCTGCCTGCCCTGCTCCCACCTCCTCTACCACAAACCCAAGGCTCCTGACCTACCTACTTACTTTCCCACCACAAGACAATGACCCCGCCCAGTTATCTACTCTCCCCTCCTCCACACTTCCTGCCTGCTTTGCCCCGTCCCTCACTTCAGTGCTACCAGGGGCCAACACCCCCCAGCTACCTACCCACTCTGCCCCATATCTCCATCCTCAGGCCTACACCCTGCCCCCATGCAGCCTTTCATTTACCAATAACTCCACCTACCTATCTGCCCCTCCCCTATTCTCCCCCCCCAGGCCAATACCCTGCCACTTCCTATCCACCCCACTCCAACCCTTCCCCACACGCACCAATCACACCTGTCTACCTACCTACCCAACTCACCCTACCCCCCCATATACCACCCGGTTCCCTCCCAGACTAATGCCTCCCATTTATGCATCCACCACACTCCTATTCCCTGATAGCTCTACCCTATCCCACCAAGACCAATATCCTCACCTACTTACTACTTAATGACCTCTATCATATTCTCCCTAACTCTCCTCTTTTCTAAGCTGAAAAGTCCAAGTCTTTTTAATCCCTCTTCATATGGGACCCATTCCAAACCCCTAATCATTTTTGTTGCCCTTTTCTGAACTCACACTTCCTTATTCCCTCCCCCACAACATCTCTATCCTGCACAAACCACTACCCCCACCTACCTACCTATCCCACCCCATTCCACACAAACCAATACTCCCACTGACCTACCCATCCTTCCCCACCCCAAACCACTCATCCTTCTTACAGACTTCCATCCCACACAAACGAATACTTCCATCCACTTACCCATCCTCTCCCAACAGACCAATGATCTCACCAATATATCCATCCTGCCTCTTCTATACCCACCCCTCCCACAGACCATCTCCAGACCAATAGCCCCCACCTACACCAACATTTTTTAGGTATCCATAAGTGGAACATGGTGAAAACCATGGCTCTAACCAGGCTATCACTCCATGCCAGATTTGGTGGTATTTTTATGAGGTGGACACTGGCCTACTAGGAAAATTGAGCCGTAACTACCAACTCAGATGCCAAATACTACTTCAAAGTCATCAGATGTTAAAAAGTGTTTTCAGGAAGAACATAAGAATGTACATTTATATAGGAATCAGTGTCTCCAATTATAATACTGGTGTATTGGTACCTTATGGTGCTTGTCCTATTTATGAAGTAGTAAGCATATCCTGAACTGAATAAATTCCAAGGCCCAATAATGTATTAGTTCAGAATGTGATTATTACAAAAATTAACATATACAACAGCTATTCTACTAAAACATTGTATTACATATTCACATTATCTGTGAAAGAAGAAAAAATACAAAGAAGAAATGGGCTATGAAATGACTAAAAGGTAAATTGTTTGTAAAAAAAATTAAAATCCCTTTTGGCCTTTTTTCTCCATTCGCCTTTAGCTACTTGTCCTTCTAATTGTAATCTGTTCCTTACACACACACTTGCACACAGCAGTTGGGCTCTTGTTTCCAGAATAACTACTATATTTTGTTTACATTGTGTCTGAAAATCACATTGTCCCAATTTTAACAAACAGTGAAAATGCAGATGTTTTATGTATCTATGACACTTATTCTGAGAAGAATGTTTTAGCTGACTTATAGGGAGGGAAAGATGAGCTCAGTGGCAAAAAAAGGGAAGAGCTGAGTTGATACATTTTGCTCTTTCAGCAGTTTCTCAATTCCCTCCCCCCCCCCTTTTTATTTTATTTTTTTTTTCCTTTCATGTATACTTTTGAGTTTTTCTCTGTTAGCTGAAAGGAGCAACAAGCTGAAGTGACTGGCAAACAGCTTTAACACTGTGGATATGTAAACTGGATGTGAAGGAATGTGTTCCTTATAGCTAGCTGGGACTGGGGAAGAGACCCTGGGTGTGTTTATGTAAATACAATTTGCTCCTACCTTGTTTAGATTTGTGGGAGTCAGCAGAAACAGGATTTAACCCAACTAGAACAGAAGCCACTGACAGCATGTTGAAGATTATGGAAAACCAAACCAAGATGCTGAAGTGGCTAATTAAGATTCAGAACCAAAAGCCTCCCTGGCAGCACAGTAGGAATTCTTTACCCAGAAACCCTCCCTCTTTGCTTACACACTCCTTTTCACTGTCTGGTAGGCTATGTCTACACTGCCCCCATTTTTCATAAAAAATATGCAAATGAGGCAAAACATGGACTATCCCCATGCCTCATTTGCATAATTAATGAGGCTCCATTTTTGTGCAAAACCCCCCTCCTGAGCAAGATCCGTGCTTGCTGAAAAAATGCGGAAGAACAGCTCTTGTGCAAGGGGGACAGGGTTGCGCAAAAGGGCTCCATTTTGCACAAAAGCTTCTTGCACAAAAACAGAGCCTCATTTCATTAATTATGTAAATGAGGCATGGTGATATTCCACACTTCACCTCATTTGCATATTTTTGCGCAAAATGGGGACAGTGTAGACATAGCCGTAATGGTTTTGGGGTTTTTTTTTACCAGCACACTCCAGTCCCCATCACAGCAGGCATGACTTTGATAGCTGGACTTAAACCTATTGTGAGGTTTTCCAATAACTCTTATCCTTCTTTACCAGCACGTATTCACCTATGTGTGATTGTGATGGAAAGGGATCAATAAAGACACAACTGATGCAGGGTTCAATGACTCATACCAATTGCTCTGGCCCCTGTGGAAGCTTGTAACAGCCCTTGGTTTCATGAGAATGCCTTGCTTAAGATGAGCAGTGGATTGAGGCAGGGAAGCAACCTCAAAACGGAAATGTCAGTGCCCCTCATTGTCAAAGTGGTTCCTCAGAGCCTCCTTGATGTTGACGGTTGCCTTATAGGTGCCTCTCACAGCCCGAGTGTCTGGCTGTTCAAACAGTGCACCTAGGAACTATCCCTCAGTGCTCCACCCACTGGCAAACACTTCACCTTTACTCTCACACAAATTATGTAAGCAACAACATGCAGCCACCACGATGGGGATATGATCTTTCATAAGTCAAGCCACCACAGAGACATTTCCATCTCCTTTTAAATCTGTCAAAGGCACATTTAACAACCATGTAGCATTGGGTTGGCCTGTTACTGAACCACTCCTTACTGCTGTCCAGGTGCTCCATGAGCCAAGGCTGTAAGGGGTAAGCTGGGTAACCGAGGTTCATTATGGGCATTTCCACACCCCCCACTGTGATTTTGTGGTCTGGAAAGAAAGTCCCTTTCTGCAGCTTTCTGTACAGGCCACTGTTCCTGAAAATGTGTGCATCATGCACCTTTCCAGAAGCATTTATGTCTGTGAAATGCACATGGTGAACCACAAGCACCTAAAGCACCATCAAGAAGTACGCCTTGCAATTGAGGTTCTCTGTGGCAATGTGGGGTGGCACTATAATGGGAATATGTGTGCCATTGATTGCCCACCACAGTTTGGGCATGTCTGCAAAACCAGACACCATGTCATCCACATTTCCCAGAGTCATAATTCTATATAGCAAAATGTGATTTATCGCCCTGAATACTTGCAGGAGTGCTGCCCCAATGGTAGACTTCCCCACTCCAATCTGATTTGCAAATGAATGGTAGCAATCTAGAGTTGCCAGCTTCCACAAAGCAATTGCAAAACACTTCTCTGTCTAGAGAGCAGCTCTCCTTCGTGTTCCCTTGCACTGCAGTTCAGGGACCAGCTCGACACACGACTCCAGGAAGATTGTTTTATGCATCTGAAAGTTTTGGAGACACTGATCTTCAGTCCACACCTGCATGACAATGTGATCCCTTCATTCAGTGCTGGTTTTCCTAGCCCAAAAGCAATGCTCTATTCTGTGACAGCCAAATGTAACGCCAAATCGCTGATGTCCATCTCTCTCACTCTGTCATCTGCATCCCGGTCTTCTTCCTCTAAGAATAGGTTCATAAGTTGCTCTGCTGCAATGTGTGATGTCCTAAGCACATTGAATACAGAATAGGAGAGAAGTCTGGAATCCATGATTTCTCAGAGCAGATGCTGGAGTGTGCAACAAGGACTGTCATTCAAATGGCATGAAAATAAGCCACAAATCTCAGGAGGGCTGTGAAGCAAACAGGCGACTGACAGGACATTTTTCACATTCCCAAAATGCCTTGCATTCCATTGCACATTCCCACAGTGCCTAACAACTGTGATGCCAGGCACTGTGGGATGCATATCCACATTGCTTTGCTCTTTCTGTCGACGGAATGTGGCAGAATGTGGCCATGACATGTTAACAGAGAATGGCAGTGCCAACATGATTTGGTGACTTTCTTTTTGGCAACTTTTGCATGTTGACAGTACTTTTATCACCAATGCTTTATAGTATAGACATTGTCTCAGACTGGTGGGCAGGATTCTCAATCATCAGGCTACATGCTCTCCAGGCATTGGCTGTAAGACTGGTTCAACCTATTTCTCCCACTGTCTTAAGAGTAGAGCTAAAATAGGGTTCATATGGAATCTCTTTTATTATTTTAAATTTATTCCAGTGGATGCTGAAATTTCTAGTAGCTGGACTGTGTTTTGAGCCAAGAGCTGAAATCACTCGTGTCAGACTGGGCTTTTGCCCAGAGCAAAATCCACCAAGAGCAATGAGTGGGTGGCCAGCAGGAGCAACAGCTAGCAGGGATGGGGGGGGAGGGGCAGCAGTGGCATGACAAGTGGCCAACAAGGTGGCAGCAGGGAGGTGTTATAATCAGCCAACAGGACAGTGACAGACGTCAGTATGTAGACTGATGGCAAGTGACCAGAAGAGTGCGTAAGATGCCTCTTTACCTCCCCCACCCAAGATGGTGGGTGAACTCTGTGGTTGCATCTCTGAATTCTGGGCCTATGCTGATCATAGACAGCAACTGTGAGTGGGATGCAGAGAAGGGTTGGGTATCTGAAGGGGACATTTAAATTGCTAGACTTAAGAACCTGAGAGGAAAAAAGACACTACCCAATCTACTTAGAGTGGGACTTTTCATCTTGGTTTATATTTATGAACCTTGTTTGTGGTGTTTTCAAATTAATGCCAAGTTACTTCCCTCCCTTTTGTTAAAAAAATATTTTCTACATCAGACCCTCTGCTTGCAAGTGGAGAAGTATTGCCTCTCAGAGGGTATGTCTACACTACAAAGTTAGTTTGAACTAACGGATGTTAGTTCGAACTAACTTTCATAGGCGCTACACTAGTGCTCCGTTAGTTTGAATTTAATTCAAACTAACGGAGCGCTTAATTCGAACTAGGTAATCCTCAGTCCACGAGGATTAAGCCTAGTTCGAATTTACTAGTTCAAATTAAGGGCTGTGTAGACCCTTAATTCGAACTAGTGGGAGGCTAGCCCTTCCCAGCTTGCCCTGGTGGCCACTCTGGCCAACACCAGGGAAACTCTACTGCCCCCCTCCCGGCCCCGGAGCCCTTAAAGGGCCACGGGCTGGCAACACAGTTTGTGTCAGTTGCAAGGCTTCTAGCACCCGTGCCAGCACACCCAGCAGCTGACACCCCATGAGCCAGCCACCCGATGACACCCAGCCCTCCCCCTCTTCCCGGGACCAGCCTGGCGGCTCCCAGGACCCTGCCCAGGGCCGCAAGAGGCGGGCGCCCGCGTGGTCTAGTGCGGAGATCGTGGACCTCATCGAGGTTTGGGGGGAAGCCTCCAATGTCCACGATCTCCGCACTAGCCACAGGAACACAGCAGTCTACAGCCGCATGGCTGCCAGCCTGGTCGCCAGGGGCCACTAGCGCAGCCGGGAGCAGGTGTGCTGGAAAATCAAGGACCTGCGGCAGTCCTACTCCTGGGCCTGCCTGCCAGGGGCCGACCCGGAGGCCTGCCCCCACTTCCAGGCTCTGGACCACCTCCTGGGGGCTCATGCCGTCCCTGCCCCCCGGGACGTGATAGACCCCGGGGCAGAGGGACCACTCCCAGAGACGGAGGAGGAGGAGGAGGGCTCCGAGAGCCAGGAGCCTGATGGCAGCCTGCCCAGGACCCGGGACCCCCGAGGCACCCCACAGAGCTGCTCGCCTGTGTCATCCGAGGCCGGGGAGGCGTCCACATGTGAGTACCATCGTGCTCCCCTTATGTGTACGGGGGGCTGGGGCGAGAGGGAGCCCAGGGACCGTGCGCCTGGGCCTTGCCCACCACAGAGCAGCAGCTGGGGATCCTGCAGGGACCCTGGCCTTGCAGAGGGGAGCTGGGTTTCACACACCTGGGCCCCTGGGGTAATTGACCGCTGTTCTTGTTTCACCACAGCCGCAGCACCTGGGACTGCAGGGCGCACCACCCCGCCTGCAGCAGCCGCCCGCGCCCAGGCCAGCAGGAGAGCCAGGAACCAGGAGGAGTACCAGAGGCGGCACCTCCGGTTCCTGGAGCAACAGATCCGTCCCAGGACCACTGGATCCATGAGGACCTGAGGCTGCGCCGGAGGAGCTTGGCGGCACTGGAGGAGCAGGGCTGTGCCCTGCGAGGCCACCTCCAGAGCCTGCTCGACCGCTTCCCAATTCCTCCTGCTCCCCCTGCTCCTGCTCCCCCTGCTTCCCCTGCTCCCCCTGCTCCCGCTCCTGCTCCCGCTCCTGCTTCCTCCAAACCCCCTGTCCCTCCTGCCCCACCCTCCACAACCATTCCCCATCGACGCCCCCGGACCCGCAGTGTTGCGAGACAGGAGAGGCAGCCGGACTCCCACCCCTGAGCTTTCCTTTCCCTTCCTCCCTTCCCTCCCCTTCCAGCTCCCTCGTACCAGGTTTCCCCCTCCCCTCTTCCACCCTCCTTCCTCCCTCCCCCCACCCCAGTTATGTTAAATAAAAAGACGTTTTTGTTTGAAAAACAGGTGTCTTTATTTGACAGTAGGTAGGGAGGGGAAAGCGGAAGGGGGTAGGGTGGAAGAAGGCCCCAGTGGGGCATGCAGGGAGAGGTCAGTCCTCCTCCTCCACCAGGAAGCTCTCCCGCAGGGCTTCCCAGATCTGGACGGCCCCCTGCTGGGCTTCCCGGATGGCAGCAGTGCGGGGCTGACCATAGTGGCCAGCCATGCGGTCAGCCTCAGCCATCCAGGCTGGCAGGAAATCCTCCCCCTTTCTCTCACATAAATTGTGGAGCACACAACATGCTGCCACCACGGGAGGGATGTTGTGCTTGGCCAGGTCCAGACGGGTGAGGAGGCATCGAAAGCGGGCTTTCAGTCGCCCGAAGGCCCCCTCCACCACGATGCGGGCCCTGGTCAGCCTGGCATTGAAGGCCTGGTGGGAGGGATTGAGGTGCCCCGTGTAGGGCTTCATCAGCCACGGCTGCAGTGGGTAGGTGGCATCCCCCACCAGGCAGACGGGCATGTCCACGTCCCCGACCCTGATGTGGCGGTCGGGGAAGAAGGTCCCGTCCTGCAGCCGCTGGCACACGGAGGAGTTGCGGTACACCCGGGCGTCGTGTGCTATGCCAGACCAGCCCACATTAATGTCCGTGAACTGTCCCCGGTGGTCACACACGGCCTGCAGGAGGATGGAGAAGTACCCCTTGCGGTTCACGTAACGGGACACCTGGTGTTCCGGGGCACGGATGGGGATGTGCGTCCCGTCACTGGCCCCCCTCCCCGCAGTTGGAGAAGCCGAAGGCGCCGAATCCTCGGATGACGGCGTCCGGGTCGGCGAGGCGGACCACCCTGCGGAGCAGCACCCGGTTGATGGCCTTGACCACCTGCGGAGAGAGACACAGCAAAGTGCCAATCAGTGGGGCGCCTGGGTGGCTGGGAGCATTCGTGCCCTGGCAGTGCCCGCGCCCCACTCCCGGAAGCAACCCCCCTGGTGGTGTGTAGTACGGCCGGGACAGACTGACCCCTCCGGTGCGGGACGCTTTCGCCTCCTCCCTCCCCCCCTTTGTCCCTGGGGCGGCCCATCCCCTCCTTGCAGCCCCCCTCCCTCCCGGCACAGTGGCCGACGAGTGCCTTACCTGCATGAGCACCGCTCCAACGGTGGATCTCCCCACGCCGCCCTGGTTCCCGACGGATCAGTAGCTGTCCGGCGTGGAGAGCTTCCAGAGGGCGATGGCCACCCGCTTCTGGAGGGGGATGGCGGGCCTCATGCGAGTGTCCCTTCTGCACAGAGCAGGGGCGAGCCACTCACAGAGCTCCAGGAAGGTGTCCCTCCTCATCCTGAAGTTCTGGGTTCACTGTCGGTCTTCCCAGTGCTCCAGGATGATGCGGTCCCACCAGTCGCTGCTGGTGTCCAGACACCAGACGCGACGGGGCCCGCCGGTGCCGGGGCGCCGCCGCGGCTCCTCCATGGCCCCCAGGGCGGCCAGGTGGAGAGGCAGGGGGCTGACGTGCACCAGAAGGTGCCAGGCAGCCTCGAGCCATTGCTGGCAGGCTTGCAGCAGCAAGTCCAGAAAGTGCACCAGAAGGTGCAGGGCGAGCTGTGGCTCCATGTTACCACCTGCGGCGGCCCCCCCGAAGGGAAGCACCGACACACACGGGCGCAGAGACCAATGCTTTGCTGTCCCTCGGCGAGGTTGGCAAGCAAGCAGGAAAAGCTGAGAACCGGCTGTCCGGGGGGGTCCCTTTAAGCACGAGCCTCAGATAGCCTCAGACAGCAGCCACACAAAGCAACTACTGACCTGATGCCCTGCCAGAACCGGTTTCAGCCGCCCTTAAATGCGCCCCTGCGTCCAATCAGTGTGGACGCGCTAGTTCGAATTAGCAAAACGCTAATTCGAACTAGTTTTTAGTTCTAGATGCGTTAGTTCGAATTAGCTTAGTTCGAATTAACTAATTCGAACTAAGTTAGTTCGAATTAGCGCTGTAGTGTAGACGTACCCAGAGTGTGTGAATTTCCCAGGTGACTGGGTGGGGAGCTGAAGCTGGTTCTGTGTTGGAAGGATGAGGAGGAAACCCTAGATATTGAATCCAGTCCTGGCTGCTGCTGGCTCCACCTAGCAGAAGGGTTCCAGATACAAAAGCCCATCCAAACTGAAGAATTATGGAGAAAAGGAGAAATAACTTACAGTAATCATGCAAGCCCTCCAGTCTAGCTAATAATGGCTGTCAGACAATCAAAGTACAGGGATTGTCGTACACACAACTAGAGTGAAGGGAACTTCACCCATAAGAGTGGGGGCATGAAGATTTTATACTTTTATATATATTCCTACACTCTGATTGGCTGATGCTGCAATATAGAATGGTATCACTATATAAATAGTAGTACATATGTGATATATGATGACAAAATATCCTTTGTTATCCAGTATTAGAAATGGTTCTCAAATATCCAAGGCTGAAATATTGCAAGTATAAAACTGATTAAAACTAAAATGAAGTTACCTCCTAGATATACAGTTTTGTTACTTAAGAGGTCATGCCTTCTGCTGAAGTATCCAGCATTGGCCATTCTCTGAGGTAGGATAGTACACTAGAGGGACAATTTGTATATTCTGATGCAAATCTTATGTTCTTTATAGCTCTTAGATCACTCCCAATTTTAGATTAATTCAAACTGGTGAGTCTCCATGCACCATTACAAATCCAAAGTGCCAGTCAGACTCCAGATTTGTTTTAATTCAGTGAATTAAGAATGTTGCTTATTTACATCCCAATTCCATAACTTCTCTGTCATATGGGCAATGCTTACTGCTAGAAGTAGTCTAGTGAATTACCTTCTCCTATGAATAACAATTTGCTTCAGCACTTAATTTGTAATAAAAAAGGCACCGGGACTCAAACAACTAGGTGCTGGGGCTTAAGCATTTTTTTTACACTCATGACTAATACAGCAAACACAGAGGAGCCAGGGTTACAAACTATCAAGTGTGCAGAATCTCTGGCACAAATTAAGCACTCAGTTGCTGGTTCAAGTTCTCAGCTATTAATGCCTCCTTTTGATCAAATCTCATTGTGGCGTTGCTGTTTTAGTCTAGCAGATGATTACATATGGAACAATGCATGATTTCCTCTGCAACAAGATGGATGTAAATATGTGCCAGACAGCCTAAGATATTTGATGAACTTCAGCAGTCCTAATAGTGATTTACAGTCTCCTTGTGGGACAAGGACAATCTGTACAGAAGTTCTTTAGGCTTCACCAGAGCCATCTGCTACCTTAGGTGAAGTCAAATGATTTAAGAGTAGCCCTCAAGCCTAGTACCACAAGCTTGCTAATTTTAGAAGCAAAAAGTAATAGATTTGTAATTATTCACCAGTAGATCAAGTAACATCATGGACACATAGCTAAACTTACATCTCACAAAAACACCACCAGTAATAATGTCTTTGAGACATTTCATTACAAGTGATTTAACTAAACAGAGGTACAGTTTCAGAGATTCCAAGGTCTGAAGTAACCATTGTGATCACCTAATCTAACCTTCTGTGACTATCAGGATCTAGATTCTCCAATGAGTGAACAGGGGGTTTTCAATGAAAAGTTGAATCAAATGATTACATAAGAATGTTACTGTGCACAAAAATACACCAGGTAAGGTATTTTATGAAAGCTTGTAACGTTCTAAACATAATGATCATATGAGATATGTACAGACTATGGTTCTGAATTTATATATTTGAGTATATAGAAAACTATACTCATAATTTGTGGTGCAATCTGGCAGAAAGGTCCTGCTTTGCCAACTAGAGATTAGCTCCAAGTATCTACCACTGTATAACTCCTGGAGAAGACAAATCGGGGGCCATTAGCATTAATGGGAAGACATTAGGTAAGTTTACTCAGCAAAGAAAAAAACAGGTCTGTGCCAGATGACTGAAGCACTCAGTGCTTGGGCTGCAGAGCTGTTTAACTGGTGTGAAAGACTTCTGGTCTCAGGCTGCAGCTCTAGTTTTGAGACACTCTCATTTTGCAAGGTCCTAGAGCAATGGTTCTCAAAGTGTGAACTACAGCTCTCGTTCAGCACCCCTCTTCCCTACTCCCATTCAGCAGAGAGCCCACGCTGCTGTTGAGCCTTGTGGTTGCCACACTGCTGCGAGGCTGCAACACCACTTCCACCTCCCTGCTCGGAGGGCATGCAAGGGGAGGGGTGAAGAAAGCCCCAACCTTCCCCACCAGATCCAGCTCATAGAGAGAGAAAGAGCAAGTGGCTTCAGGTGCTGCCGTTTCCCCCCACACCCTGCTGGGGGAGCAGCAGAACATGGAGTAGCTTGCTCTGTCTCTCTCTGTGAGCCGGGTCTAGTGGGTAAGATTGGGACTTTCTTCACCTCCCCTCTTTCCCCTGCCAAGTGCCCTCTGAGCCAGAAGCCGGAGCTGGAGCACAAACACGCAGCTCAAGCAGCAGTTCAGGATCCCCGCTGCATGCGGGAGGGGGGGGAGAGGGGGCTGAGCTCCCTCCCCTTTTCTACCCCGCTGGGAGAATGGCAGCACAGACACACACTGGAGGCTTTCCCTGCTGCAAGGGGACACAAATCCAGGTAAGCATCCCCCTCATACCCAGACCCCGGCATCCCAATCCCCCTCACTCACTCCCCTCTCCCCACCAAGACTCTGCCCCTCCCGGGCTTGCTTCGACACCCTCCCTTGCTCCTGCACTGTCCCTCCTGGCCAGACACCCTACCCCAGTCTGTTCCTGCACCTTCTCCCTCCCCCTAGACAGACACCCTACTCCCAGCCTATTTCTGCACCCTACATCCCACCCAAACTTCTCAACTTCTCCCCCTTCTGCATCCCACCTCCCTCACAGATACTATACCCCCATCCCTATCCCACTTGCTGGCAGCTCTGCCCTGCACACCAAACCTCTCATTTTTGTCCCCACTCCAGAGCCTAAGAGGGTCCATAAAATCCACTAACTCTGGAACACCAGAAAAGTAAATCTGGCCTATGAGAAGCCCTGAACTTCTGTCCTCTCTGTCCCAGAAGAGTGAGGTGTCTCAGGTGGATGCCACATCAGTAAGGGATGTGAATTTTTTTAGACTTTTTTTGCTTCTCATTTGTGTGGTCCCCAATTGATTTTTCTGTGGGTCAGTGTCACAGAATTAGGCTCTATAGTCCAGATCCTCAAAGGCATTTAGATACATAAGTCCAACTGAAATCCGTGGAAGTTAGGACCCTAAATACTTTTGAAGCTCTGGGCCTTGTAACTAACTCAAGTCCAACCTCAGTCAGTTTTACATTGAGCCAGGTGGTCCACAGGCCAAAAAGTTTGAGAACCACTGTCCTGGAGCTTAGGCTTGAGCCCAAACATGAAAGTTGACACAGCAATTAAACAATCCCACAAACTGAGCTCTTTGGGTGCATCTAGACTACAGGCTTTTGTCGACAGAGCTGCCTTGGAGCTGCCCGGCAGAAGCTTCCTACTTACTGTGTAGGGTGGGGGAGGCAGAAGAAGAGGGCACTGACATCAGGGTGTCCCCCTCCCTCAGCCCTGTATTCCATCTCCAGAGTGAGTAGGGCAAGGCCTCAGAGAAGGGATGAGACAGAGAAAAAGGTGGGGCACGGGGTACTTAGGTTTGAGATAGATTCTGGATTGATTTAACTTCAAAAAGTGATCTTGTGCTTATTGGGGACCCCTGAGTTAGATGAAACCTTTTGGTCTGACCCAGTATGGCCATTGTTACGTTCTCATGTTCTTTCTTGAAGAAGTGAAATTGAATGACATGGGCTCAGGCAGACTTAGCTCTTAAAAAGTTTCCCTAAGAAACTTAAGGACAGTTTTACATATACAATATTCATTCTTATTTTAGAAAAGTGCTAATTCCTTATGCTGCTGAAGGACAAGCCTACCACATTGGACTGTGGACAAAATTTAGAGCGTGATTCTACAAGCAAGGATTATAATAATGAGAGGGATCACTTCTTAGCATATGCATAATGTGCATCAGATGGCATGAAACCAGAATTCATCACCAAACTTGGTCCACAGGTTGGATCATTAGCTTCCCCAGCTTGGGCCAGGTTCTGACAGGGAAGTCAATGTGAATATTGTTCCATGCCCACCAATATTTCACTGACTTGATAAGGGTGCATAGTAGAACTGGAAGCAGACTTTATGCTCAGAATGTGCATGTATTAGTGCAAATTAGACTGCATACAGTATGTGCTGAAGAGGTATAAAGGATAACATTTTAATAACAGAGGATCCATACAACTACAAAATGTGTATTTAGCAAGGTATAGCTGATTTGATTAAAATTAATTCTGGAGGGGGAAAAAAGTAGGATTTTCTCAATAACAGCACATTTAAAATGCTATTTGTTTTTTCAATAGACAATACATTTAAGCAAGATAGTGTCCCTCTAATAACCTTTTAGAGTTAAGCCTTTTACTTTTCTACAGAGTTTACAGAGCAGGCCATTATTTTTTTTCAAAGTGGAGAATGAGGCTAAAACTAGCAGTGGATATTACAGCAACATGAAATTCTTGCTATTATTTAGTTCTCCTCTAGAAAGGCTGGACCATACTGACCCATACTTTGAATCAAATTGTATGTTAATAGCTCTCCCTGTTTCTAATAATATATTTTGAGTGCATTTCAGAGAGAATTACACATATCATTCTCTCCAGCTTTTGTAATTGGTGAAGTTACTCATTTGGGTCAAATTCTAAGCTTGGATGAATGTGTGGGATAGGCATACAATTGCCATTGAAGTTAATGTGTAAGTACAAAGGCAGAAATTAACCCAAAATTCTGTATTACCAGCCCTAAGGTGCAAGGTGACTCAGTGACAGGAGGGTTAACTTGTTCAGATAAAGCAGTGACAGACTTTAAGGTGCAGCAAACATCCACAGAAATATACATGTGTATAATCTTCAAGTGAGGGGCAGATAGAATGATAGCAGCATCCTCCACACTGTAATTTATTTTATGATTTAGTAAAACTATTTTGGCATAGCAGAAACCCCGTTCTCTATGACTTCCCATGGGATTTGGAAACTTAACTCTATTTGTGGCTCTGAAAATCTCCCGTGTAATCAGGGGAGCCAAAAGCCACGCTGGGCCCCTGGGCAATGTGTGTGTGTGGGCTCAGCACTCCTGGAAGGGGTGGGGCAGGGAGCAAGCACACCATGCTGAGCCTCCCACAGCCCCATGTGATGTTCTCCCCCAGACCTTAGAGCACTCCAGCAGTGATTTAAAGGACCCAAAGCTCCAGCTGCCATCACTGCTGCAATACCCTCAGTAACAGCTGGGAACCCCAGACTTTTTACAGTCTCTGGGCCTGTTACCCCCTAGCCTCCACACTCTATCAGCAGGCCTGCCCATAATTATTTGTCCTTCAAACATATGACCAGATTCCGTCCAGTTCCTGTGTGAGAGGATGGGAGAGGGGGAGAACGACTGTCTCTTACTCTTCCCCTATGTCATGGATGGCCAGAATCCCACTGGGAAGTAGAGTCATTGCTTCCTACTAGCAGTCTGGCATGGGGCATGCAGAGGCAGGGCCAGTGGACAATCCAGACCCCTCATCCAGTCACTTATATGCCATCAGTCAGCAGAACTAATCACGTGCAAAACATGCTACACCCTTTCCAAAGATGGTAAATCATGCTACTGCTTATACATTCCAGGAGATATTCTGGCTCAGTCAGCACCAGGCTTAATGCAGCCGTTCTCCAGTGGAGTACATAACACAAATTTTGCCTACAGTTGTTTTGCAATTACTTTTTTATGTTATTAATCTATTTTGTGAAGAACTAAATAGCATTATTCATGCCTATTCTGTTCAGCTCCTTATTCCATGTCCTCTCACAAACCACTGTAGCAAATGGTTTCATTCTTCCTTTTTGACTAGCAATACAGTAACAAACCCTGATGCCAAACTGTCAGAAATATTCTATCACCATATTCTTCCGTAACTGACAGGTATGGTGGAGAGCTTTATGTTTTTGAGTTGCCTTTGGCTCTGTCTTGTGGTTAGGTTGCTAATGAGCTACAATTTTCTCTTCAACTCGTCGTGGTTTGAATTTTAATTCATTTTAGAAAGTGTTATTGTTAGCGATTACAAAAAAACCCCGCTTGGTTTTACATTCCCATTTCAGTTTTCTAAATTACTAAATAAAACAAGCCTTTAGATATTTCTATCCCAGGATATATTTTCACTTATATGAGAAGGTTCTTTGGGGTTGTTGTTTTTTTTAATGACAGCTTCATCCGAAGTTTCCTGAGTATACTAAACTGTATATTCTGAATCTGGAAGCTACTAATCAGAAAAATAATAATTCTCCAAGGGCTTATTCTGCAAGGTGGCAGGCACTGTGGAACAATCCACAAAGCACTTGAGTCATTTCATGTAATCATCTGCTTGTGTGCTTGAAGTTAATGTGATTAAGTGTCTCCTTGGATTGGACCAGAGAAACTCTGCAGCTTGCAGAATTGAGCCAGTGTTCCTTCTGTCCTTCCTGACAAGCTCCTCGGGCAAATGGAACTGACCCTGCTTGCAAAAGGGACCTCCTCCATCTGGTCATCTTTTGCATCATGTATCAGATGATATAATCATAAGGATCATGGAGATAAAACTTGGATACAGGGGGAGGACAGCACAAGTGTTTCCATTAGAATTCCTGGTGCTTACCTGACGTCATCTTGGATATGTTGGTAAATAATTTATTAGTACAAAAATGGCACCATTATCTGAGGTATTAACTTTTATTATGGCACCTACAAGAAATGTCACTTAATTTTACAAAAAAATTAGTATGCTCCACTATCCTGTACAAAGTAGACCTTGCTGGAGAAGTGGGTAATCTTATTGCTGTAATCTGTCTTCCTCTCCTTGCCCTCTTCTACTGTTTTTTGTTCTCCTCATCATATTATATCTGACATTTTAGACTGGAAGCACTTCAAGGCAGGGACTGCATCATCTTATTTTTTACCACAAGTTGCCTAGAACACTCTTGGGAATTGTAACGTCATAAAAACAACAGCAACAAGGAGGGAAAATATAAATGCAATAACCATCAGGAAAGTGTGACTAATCTGTATAAATAGGTACTGGGTATACGTCTGCAACTCTCCTGTCTAAAACAAGTTGATTATAAAGTCATTTGGATCAATACTGAAGCTCCCTCATGCGATAGTGCCAGGAATAAGTAGGAATAAGAGCCTCCGGAAAAGGGTGCTTTTTCCGGAGGATCGGGGCCAGTGTAGACGCTCTTTTCCGGCTTTTTTAAAAGCCGGAAAAAAGCGGCGGACATTTTTATTTAAATGCCGCGGGGGATATTTAAATCCCCCGCGGATTTCCCTACTATGATAGGTGAAATTAACATGCCCCTTCCGGAAAAGGGGCCAGTGTAGACGTAGCCCTGGTGTTCCTGTTGATTTTCCAGGGTTCGGATTAGTGGGTCTAGTGAAGCTAATTAAAACTGAGAGGGACACTCTGGTGGATGCCGGTAGTCCTGTTTCCATGAGAAAAAAGGGAAGTCAAAGGGAGAGTGTTCTCCCTTCAACTTTTTGTAGTGTGGACAGCACCAAAAGCCAAGTTGAAGTACTTGGACTTCAATTAATGTAGCTGAAGTTGCAGATCTTAATTCAACCTTATCCCATAGTGTAGACATACCCTTAGAGACTAACCAAAATATATAGAATCATGAGCTTTCATAGGCAAAATCCACTTAATCACATGAATTGGAGTGGAAATAACAGAAACCAAGATATACCGATATATATAACAGCAGAAGATGTAGCTGTCAATTGTAGGATCCATGTTAATGAGGCTAATTACATGGGCTGGATGTGTCCCATACATAGATTTTCATGTGAAAATGCAGATGTTAATGTCCATTAATCCATTTATCTTAAAACTAGCTGAGATCTTCCATTAAAAAAAAACCTACCTGCCATCTTCCCCTTGGTGCCAATTCTGATACTGACTTTGACTCTGTTACTGCTTTCAGAGTGTAAGGATCTGAAAATTCAAATGACTAGGGATTAAATATTTCCCCATTCTGATCACAAAGTATTATGCTGAACCTTACACCTTGCTCCTGGATCTGTGCTTTCAGTTCGTAGATCAGCAATGCACAGTCTCTCATATAGGCAATCCTTTCCCAAAATTGTTCCAGTGGAGGAGTTGGTTAACAAGTATATAAAACAATTCATGATGGACCTCACCATCGCCATCTAGACTGTTGTTTGACTGTTAGTTTTTAAAATTCTTGCATATGGTGCTTTTCTACTGAAATCAGTGGGGTAAGGGAAGTATCCCAGAAGGGGCTTATTTGAATAGTAATTGTGAAACAACCTGAGATCCAAAGAAGGAGAACAAAATGGAAGATGAATGAATGAATGAATGAATGGGTGTGGGATAGGATTAGTCTACAAAACTAGTAAGAATAAAAATTCATTTCATAAGTACATTAAAGGGCATGAGGCAGCCAAGAGTCACAACTGAGAAGTGATAATTGTAGAGTTATTAATTAGAGAAGGGATTATAGTTAAACAGTGAGAAGAGAGATTAGAAGGCATTTGAATGACAGTATTAGGAATTATACAAGAGATTCCAGTGAAAGCATCATCTGTCATTTCAGCTAGAGAAGTGTCAGAATGTAGCACTAAAATGTGTTTCAGCTTCCCTTAAAAGAATTTTCACATCTCCACCATACAAGAGGGCACAGTTTAAAACATGCTGACATTTGTGAGAGATGAAGTAAAGTAGGAAACACTGCAGTAGTTTTATGGCAGCTGCCACTTTTTCCACTATGAAGTGATTTCAAAACTTGTCATACTTTAAGACACCTGTTGTCCTCAAGTTGCAATGATATTTGGGAACTATACTTAAAAACAGAAATGCTGTACACCACAAACTCTCAGGGACAACACTAGCAAGAGCCAAATGCATTCTCAATAAGAGGCTACACTTGTAGATGAGATTGGACAATAGCAGGCAATGTTGTATTTGGTTTCTTATTACAAATAATTGTAGCATTCCAGAAGAGAGATTTTGAAGCCTTGATGAGCTCATTTCTGAGTGAATAGATAGGTCTTACAGAAGTATAAATTGAAGAGCATTCTGTAAAGTACCAGTATGCTATAGAGCAAAAGTTTTGAATTACAATCTTGTTAGTATAGAGAGAGAACTAATTAGACAGGTTTTTTTATTCTAAGTTTTCCTCCAGTGTTGTCAGCGCTTCAGGGGTTGTCTATATAAGTCCTATATTCACCAAAATACAACCCAGAAATCCAGTTAAAGAGAAGCCATCTAAAAATCGATGACTTTTGTTGAAATCATCATCCATCACATATTTCATAATCCTGCAGAAGTCAAACAGAGCAAAGAGAAAAACAACTGTAAAGAAGTGTGGGTTTCTACTGTAAGTCACTAAGAACTGAAATGTGAAATTGCAAGAGAATATAGTGTAGGCAGAGATGGTAATTTTTACAATGTACTTAAAAGAAGACAGAGGACTATGGAATGGTATAGCTCTCTATAAACACATTATTAGAAAAGTGCCCTCCACTTTTTTACAAGCATTAAGAATTTCACCATTAACCAAAACACAGCAATAACCCTGAGACTCTTGTTTATGTGTTTATATATATATATTGGTGCCACTTTGCAGTCTTTAGTATCTTGTTTGTTACAATTTCACCACAAATAGTAAAATCATTGGTTATTAAAATGCTCCATAGTTTACACATTGATAACATCTAATAATTGGGGTGCTTCTGAGGGCAGGAAGAGTCATAAAATCTGAGAACTGGAAGGGACCTTGAGAGGTCATCGAGTCCAGTTCCCTGCCCTCATGGCAGGACCAGGCAACATCTAGATCATCCTGGCTAGATGTCTATCCAACCTGCTCTTAAATATCTCCAGTGATGGAGATTCCACAGCCCAAACCTCCCTTGCTTCAATTTAAGTCCATTGCTTCTTGTTCTATCATCTATCATGTCCCCGCTCAGTCTTTTCTTGTCTAAACTAAACAAGCCCAGTTCTTTCAGTTTTCCCTCATAGCTCATGTTTTCTAGTTCTTTAATCATTCTTGTTGCTCTTCTCTGGACCTTCTCCACATCTTTCTTGAAATGCGATGTCCAGAACTGGACACAATACTCCAACTGAGGCCTAATCAGTACAGAGTAGAGTAGAAGAATGACTTCTTGCAAATACAATAATAATTCAGAAGTGCAATCAGAGCAGTTTCCATGGGTGAGTGTGAAGCCAGATTACAAAGTGTCCAGTATATTAGCAGTAGTCAGGTAATAGTAAAGGCTAGTTGTCATATTTTTTCCAGTGATTTGCTGAGGAAAGGGAGGCTGGAGACCAAGTGGTTATTTGCAAAATCACTACTACTGAAAAGTGGTACAGTAAAACTCCATTGGTCGGGCATCCAATGCTCTGGCACTCCTGATGATCTGGCACCATCGGGAACCCAGAAGTTCTCCAGGCAGCCAGACAATTGGAGCTGCTCTGCACCCAGTTTCCCCGATTCAGTCGCTGCTGAAACTGACCAGCAGCTGAATTGGGGAAGCTGGGGGCAGAGCAGCTGGGGTGCTGCCGGGTTGGTCCCGTAGCGCTGCCCCTTGGTGCTGCGGGACCAACCCGGCAGCACCCCAGCTACTCTGTCCCAGGTGTCCCCAAGAGCAGCTGGGGTGCTGCCAGGTTGGTTTTTCAGCGCCAAGGGGCAGCGCTACCGGACCAATCCGGCAGCACCCCAGCTGCTCTGCCTCAGGAATCCCCGATTCAGCCGCTGCTGAAACTGACCAGCAGCGGCTGAATCAGGGATGCCTGGGACAGAGCCAGACTATCGGAAGGGGGGGGCTATAAGGGATCTGGGGTGGCATCCCCTCACCCCACCCCACCCCAGACCCCTCATAGCCCCCCCCTTCTGATAGTCCGGCATATCTGATAATCCGGCACCCCCTGGGTCCTAAGGTGCCGGATTATTGGAAGTTTACTGTATATTGAAAAATGGCTGAACTATAGCATTCTCCATGGAGATAAGATTAGTTGGGATTCTTTAAGGCTGTGTTAATAATTTTGGTCCATTTTGATCCTAATGTTTCTTTGCTTTCACTGGCAGTGACATAAAGGTGGCTCTGATGTCTCTGAGAGCATCTGCTATCTCAACAATTGTGATTTATGAGAGATGTGTGAAAAGATGAAGTGGTCAAAGTTCTCTGTTCTCAACTGGCATCATATGTTCCCCAAGGAACTGCCCCTTATCTCTGAAAGAAAATACAAGTTATTTACAGAATATGGTACTGAAGTTCCTGTCTTCTGACATTTCATTTGGATTTGAGTGGAGAATGAAGGTGATATGTGAGACTGGTGAGGGGAAGTTTTGAAGTTGTCTGTGTTTAAGACCACCAAGTGTTTGTATTGGATTGCCAGATCACTTTGATCCTGTCATTGGATGATCTTCAGGGAACACTTACGTTTTAAGTGTTGGTTCTGCACATCCAACACGCCAGTCATCTGAAGAAGTGGGCTGTGCCCACAAAAGCTCATGATACCATCTACATGTTTTGTTAGTCTTCAAAGTGCTACCAGACTTTCTGTTGTTTTTTTTAAGTTTATCCTGTACAGACTAACTCAGCAACCCCGCTGAAGCTTTTAAGTTTTAATGTTGGTTACAACTGATGGGTAGGGGAAAATTAGTATGGCCAATTATATATTAAATGAGGGTGAATATTTCAGTAACAATGTAAAATTTAAACACATTTGTTGATGTGTTGTGTCACTACAAATTGCTTAAATTGAAACAATGACTAAATCCTAATTTGGTCAAATCACTTCTTGTTTTTTGTGAAAATACTATTAACAACTGGAGATACCATAATTTGAAAAATAGCTGTTTCAAAAAAAGAAGTACATTTCTCCAAAGATTTTTCACGATGATTTTTTATTATGATTGGAGTAGGACAGAATGTAAATAAATATCTAATGACAAATAAGATAAGCTTCATTTGTGGTATTCCAGTCTGTTATGTAAACTGTATAGTTTTAAACAGAATTTATTGCTGCATATTTAATTGGCAGATGAGAATAGCTTGTGGGCTACCTAATGCAGTCACTGCCACCAAAAAGTAGCAGATATACCATAGGGTCACCCAATGAAAGTCTCACATGATCTTATTGTTTTATTTATTTGCTGAGAATTGCCACTGCACTTGCAATATATAAATTCAGCTACCATAACAGCACACTGCTTTGTAGGGGTGAACATTATATCAGTATGATGGGAAACCATGATTAAATCGGGGGCCAGGGAGCTAAGACTCCTGGGTTCTAGTACTAACACAACCACTGACTCATTTTACCATCTATAAAATGGGAAATAAAATTGTAAGTTGAACAAAGCACTTTCTTTTGACTTCGTCTACTCTAGCACAAAGATATAGCAACAGGTGTGTGTTAACCACAAAACTTTAACAACTGGCATAGCCCCTAGCCACAACACCACCACATCTTCAGGCATGCACGCCTAACTTCCATGTCTTCAGGCATGCACACCTAACTTCCAATTGTCCAGACAGCCATTGTGGGGCTTCTGACAACCGACACTGCCGGATGACATCAGCAGCAGACACCTCGTTCACCCTCAGTGTGCCTCCAGCTGCCAGGAGCTGGATCTGCTGGTAGGTGGTGGAGGCAGAGCAATATGCTTTGTTATTGCACACATTCAATTAATCAGTAATCCCCATTCCTCATGAATGCTGGATACAGACACACACGCACTAGAAAACTTATCTGGCATTGATAGAGTCCTTCAGGGCAAGGAGCTGGCAGTCTGTGGGGTACAGAAGTCAGGGCACAGCCTTGGGGATGTGGGGGGTGCATGGCAGGAGGCTGGCAGTGTGGGGGAGCCTTTTCTCCCCACCCCAGCCCCCGCAGCCAGCAGGAGCCACGTTTCCCTGGCCCCACGCAGCTGCAGTTCCCTGGCCCTGCGCTGCCATGGGTGACCAGATTTCCCCAGCTGCTTCTTCCTCTGGCCTGTGCTGCTGCAGGCTGCTGGAGTTCTCCGACCCATCCCAAGCATTTTTGTGGGGCTCCGGTCTCACTGATCCCAGCTCGGCTTCTGGCCCTCCTACTATTAGGCTACCAGGCTCTCTGGTCAAGGAGCATTTGTGGTCCTACCGGACCACAGATGTTGCCAGACCAGAGAGTACCAGTTTTTAGAGGTTCAACCTGTATCATTACAGTTTATCGGGCCAAAACTTATAAAGAGACCTAGGCACTTGCCAGTAATTGACCTCAGAATCTATAACGGTTTATTCAAAACTATCTTGTTAGCATGGCTGCTATTGCATAGGTCTAGTCTCCTCTCCACAAGTACATATAACAACTATAGCTAAAGTGAACAGTAATTGCATGCAAGCAACAATGAGAAAATGGAATTCTCAGTGCATTTGTGGGAGCCAATGTTCTAACATAAAGAAGCACTGGGAAAAGATTTTATTTTGTTGTTGTTCTCTTTTGCCACACAAAACTTGAAATGGCCAAAAATTGCCCTAAAACTTTGCCTTTCTGTTCAGTTAGTAAATCACATCTTAGCACAATATATATTTTCTCCTGATGAAGCTAGTGAAAATGATCATTTATTTTAGAATAGGAAAGCTGACATAAAGTGTGTGTGGGGAAAAGCATTCATTCTTGCTGGATGGAAAAAAGAACCAGTCACACAAAAAGAATGTAAGCAATAAAATTATAGCAATAGCAAAATGAAAAAACACTGCTTATAGAACTATGGAGACTACAGTATGTCATTACAGCACAAATTGAACCTGGAGAAAATAGACTAATAATATTATGATGCAAAAAGATCTCTTTATTTAATGTAATCAGCTGGATTTAATCAAATGAAGTAAATCATCTCCAAAACAAACAGTCAAGTAATTTTTGTGTACAAACAAACGATTAAGAGAGAGAGAGAGAGAGAGAAAGTGAGCAAAAACATCATCTATTAATAGTTTGTTTTGTAGTGAAAAAACTTAAGTCAGGATTCAATTTGTGTAAAACTGACAGACTATGAGAGCATGAATAGGGAAGTGATAATAAGATTGTTCATGTGAGACTATACTATTTTGAAAGTGTTTCCAGCACATGTCATTTCAAATCCTACTTCACTCAAAAGCATGTCACATTTCAGCCCCAGGGTATATAAGGGAAAGTGCTTTGTTTAAGGCCCGGAGAGAACTGATTAATTATAAAATACAACAACATTTTGTTACAATTATTTATTTTAATACAGTAGTTCATGAAGACGCCAATCAAGATGTGGGGCCTGTTGAGCTAATTGCTGTACAGACATCCAAGAGACAATCTCTTCCCAAGAGTGTGTCCAGTCTAAATAAACAAAACAGTCAGGGTATGTCTACACTACAGCGTTATTTCGAAATATCTTATTTTGAAATAGTTAATTCGAAATAAGATATTTCAAAATAACGCGTCTACACACAAAATGCATTTCAAAACAGTGTTTTGCTATTTCAAAATAGCGCATCTGCACTGAGTGGACTCTGAATCGCATTTAAGGCTGGCCAGAACCAGTTCCAGCAGGGCATCAGGTCAGGACTTACTGTGTGGGGCTGCTGCCTGAGGCTAACTGAGGTCTGTGCTTAAAGGCTCTCCCCACCCCCCAACAGCCAATTCTCAGGTTTCTCTGATTTCTTGTCTACCTTGATGAGGGACAGCAAAGCATTTTTCTCTCTGCGTGCTCTGGTTGCCCTCACTTGGGACATCACAGCACTCTGCAACATGGAGCCAGAGCTGTCCCTGGGCACTCTGGTGCTTCTCTTGGATGCATTGCTGTGAGCCTGGCTGCACTTGCTGCAGGCAGCCATCCGGGAGGTCCATCGGGGGGCTCTCAGTATCCAGGAGGCTCTGCGGGAGAGCTCCCACCCTGAGGAGCACTAAGAGCCTCCCTGGTCTGCCCCACTGGGGGCTTTTGCCTCATTCCTCCCTCATGTCCTTCCACTTACCTCTCCCTAACTCCCTTCCTGCTGTAAAATAAAATACACATTTTTATAAATACAAACTCTCTTTATTTAACAAAACGGGGTGGGGGGGAATGAAATTCTGGTGAGACTGGGGAAAGGAGGTGGGAGAAGGGAGAGAGAGGGTGAGAGTGGGGAGGGGGAAACCTGGGAGGAGGGAACTGGAAGGAGGAAGCAAGGGGAAGAAGGGGGAGGGGAAGCTCAGGGTTCACTGTTGGGGGTCTCGACGGACCAACTGTCTCCCTGCACCACGGGTGCGGAGGCCTTGATGTCCCCAAGGGGATGGGGAGAGTGTGGAGGATGTGAAGGGAGAAGTGGGAGGAGAAGGAGTGGGAGGAGGACTGGTAGTTGAGGAGGCAGCAGGCGCTGGAGCGGCAGGCGGCAGCACACTCTGCACTAGGGTCTGCAGGTGCTGGCAAATGGCAGGACCCTGGGCAAGCTGCTCCCACCAGAGCTACAAGTCTTCTTGCACCCAGTTCTGGAGGGTGCGGTGCAGGGCTCGCAGTGCCCCCAAGTGCTACTGTTGGTACCCCTGCATGCACAGCTGGTACAGCTGTGGAGAAACAAGAGAAGTGGTCATTTATCCCTGGGGACACAGTGGGTGAAGCCCAGCCCCCCTCTGCAAGGTGAGGATGACCATTCCCTGCACCATCAGAGCCGATGTGCTTGCACACAGGCCATGTTCGGAATGTCCTGCTATCCTTGGGAGTGGGAACTGTCTCGAGACCACACCCATGCCCCTGTGGTGTATATAGTGTGTGTGGGGGGGGGGGAGAAAGAGATGACCCCTGCCTCTGTGTAGAGTGGCCTTGTGGAAGGAGGGCATCCTACTGTGTCCCACCCTGGAGTCAGGAGAATGTCATACCTCCTCACACACATGTGGCTAACAGGGTAAGGCCCCTGTATGGAAGCCAGGTGGGGCCACATGCCCAAGGGTGGCATGGCACATGGTCGCACATGCATAGGTTGTTGAGTAATTTGTGGACAGCAAGGCCCACACACGCAGTCCCTGGTTTCCGTTCCCCACCACCACCACCACCACCCCACGCATAAGGGGACAGTGATGGAACTCATCTGTTGTTGCCTCCCTGGCCTGAGATGACACCAGCAACAGGTCTGCTGTGGCAGCTCGGGGGTCCTGGCTCATCTGGGTGGTGATGATGGCCTCCTCTGGCTCCTGGCTCTTCTCCTCCTTGATGTCCTAGTCAGGGCCCTCTGCCCCAGGGTTGACGACCACCTGAGGAGCACGGACCATCCTGCCTCCCAGGATGCGGTCCAGGGCATAAAAATAGGGGCAGGTTTGTGAATCTGCCCCTGGTTGGGAGCTGCCCCCCGTGGCCCTGGCATAGTCCTGCTGCAGCTTTTTGATTTTTATGTGCACCTGCTCCTGGGTGCATATGTGGTCTTTGGTGGCCAGGCTGTCAGCCATCCTTCTGTAGACAGCCACGTTCCTGTGTCTAGTGTGGAGATCATGGACAATGGAGGCTTCCCCCCAAACCTTTATCAGGTCCATGATCTCCGCACTAGACCAGGAAGGTGCCCGCCTTTTGTGGCCCATGGCAGGATCCTAGGAGCTGGGGGACTGGTCCTGGGGAGCAGTGGAGGGCTGGCTGCCAGTGGCTTGCTGGCTCATGTTTTGGGGCCACTGGGTCAGGGGCAGTGACTGCTGGCTCTGGGCTAGGGACAGTGACTGCTGGCTCTGGGCTAGGGACAGTGACTGCTGGCTCTGGGCTTATTCCTCGTGGAATGAGGTTTACCAAATTCGAAATAAGCCCTCCACTATTTCAAATTAATTTCAAAATAGCGGTTTGGCTGTGTAGATGCTAGGAAAGTTATTTCAAAATAACTTTGCTGTATAGACATACCCTCAGTGGATAAGAGAAGGAACAGAAAGATGAGGTGACTTCTCTAAGACCAGGCCAGTGGTTAAACCAGAATAGTTCCTAGTTTCCCTGAGTGTGCCTTCCACTGAACCATGGTGCCAGAATAGTGACTATTGTAGGTAAGGCACTAGTTTTGGGACACCTTCATTGGCCACATAAAGGATTCCATTTTGCAGAGTGTGCTGCCCCACCCCCACCACAGTGACCTCACATGCACAATGAATGCAAAGTCGCACTGAGGGGGGGCAGGAAGAGGCAGGCCCATGCTACCACAGTGACCCAGCCCAACTGGAATGCAGCTTGACAGATAATGCTGCAGAGCAGGTGACTGCTCTAATGATGAGTTATAATAGACTCAGGAGTCTCTTTGGGGCATTCGTTTTTGGTTTTGGGGGGGATTTATTATTGGGGAAGAGGGGGATTGGCAGGCCTGTCAGCTGCCTAGAGGAGCAGGGGCACAATGAGCCCACAGTGCTACACACAGCACAGAATCATATGGAGACTGGATAGAATCATCCAGGGGCCAGATTCAGCCCTTGAGCCTCCAATAAGATCACCCTAGATACAGAAGGTAGAATCTTTGCAGTAAGCATGGTCTGTAAAGACAAGACTTGCAGCAGAAATCTGGAGATCAGTCTAATTATATAAGGACCTATAAAGTCTATATAAACTGAGGCTAGCATACCAGAGGGATTACCTTTCTCCCCATGCCACACTGCCCCAGCTGCAGTCTGCAGGGGCACGCAAACTGCATACCCCTCACTACAGAAGAAAGGGTGGCTGGCAGAATATTCTATGTAAGGACTCCAGAAGTCTAGAACTTCCTCTTTCCCTTGGTTCAAAATAATTTACATTTGGTGATCAGCAAAAGAGATCTGTTTGATAGGTAATTGAAACTCTGACTCAAGCTATTCCAGAAGGTTTTTTTCTGCTCAACATAAAAATGTTATTTTCTTAAAATGTGCTATTGAAATCTCCTGGATTGCTTTCAATAGTAACCGGGAAATTGATGCTGATTCTGGGAGACGCCAGGCCTGTCCTGGAGGGTTGGCAACTCTAATGATGTGGTTCCTGGCAAAGGCCCATAATGATGAAAAGATTGGACAGGAAATTTTGTATGTGACTGGCTGGCTGAATTCCTGTTGAAAAGATCATTTCAGTGCTGCTGAGATTGTAGTGTTAAATGATGTGTGAGGGCACTTAGCACCTTGGACAGGAATGTCTAGGGAAAGCACAACTTCTTGATTTTATTTATAACTTATGAGAGAGAAAACAACCAACAGCTGAGAGAAAATAAGAACCATGGGCCTCAAACAGAGTTTGAGAGAAGGGAGGAAGGAATCTATGGAGGAATGAAGTCTAGGATTGTACTTTGAATTCTTTTAGCCCTTCTGTTTTATTTCCAGACCTCCCTTAATTGTGTGCAATTAATTACATCTTTCTTACTTTGTTCTTTTATATTTTTTCCTCTGGCTGTCTAAAACAATTACTCCCGCATTTCTCTTGTATTCGTACATGGTTAATATAATATACCTAAAGTGGTGCATCACCACACATGGCTAAGGAGAAATCTAGCCAGCTCTACTATCCAGGCTGAAATCAATCATTTCCACAGTCACTCTCTCCACTTCCTAAATCCTTAAATTTCCCTCCATCCTGGGGACCATCACCTAGTGACCCATGTGCTTTCCCCACTCTAGCATCTCATTGGAGTTACTGGAAGTGACTCCCCTACCTGACAGTAATGGTGGCAGGTGAGCTAGCCTGTGGAACTCATTGCTACAACATATCACCAAGGCTAAAAGCTTAGGAGGATTCACAAAAGAATAAGACATGTATATAGATGCGAGCATTCACAATTATATCAGAGCACTTTGAGCTGTTTAAAAGAAATCCGAATGGCTAGAGCTGGCTAAAAAATTTCTGATAAAACATTTTTTTGTCAGAAAATGCCAATTCATTGACATTGAAACTTTTTGTGGCAATGTATCAGATTCAATGAAAATTTTGTCAGTAAGGTTTTATCTGGTTTAGAACAGGAGAAAGTGCATAAGCTCCAATTTGCCAGTGGTTAGGACCTTCTCCTGGGCTCTGGGAGACAGATTCAAGTCCCTGTTCTTTAAGTGCTGTCACTGTGGGTGCTTTATATTACTCCTTCCCATTCTGTAGGTGTGCAAACTGATTGTTCCTTCCTAAGTGGAGTACTTTGCACTCGTCCTTATTGAATTTCACCCTATTTACTTCCGACCATTTCCCCAGTTTGTCCAGATCATTTTGAATTTTAATTCTATCCTCCAAAGCATTTATAACCACTCCAGCTCGATATCATCTGCAAATTTTATAAGTTTATTGTCTATGCCATTATCTAAATGGGGGTGGGGAACCTCAGGCCCAGGAGCCGGATGTAGTCCCTGGCTTGCCTGGATCTGGCCCTCAAGGCTCAGCATTGGGGACCCCACACTGGTGCTCCAGCCCCCCAGCCACCCACCCACAGGGCTGGAGCATACAAAATCTACTAGCCTGGATCACCCAAGGCTTTGGTATGCAAGAGAAAAGCGGGGAGTGTCTTTCTCCTTCTCATTCAGGGGGCTTCTCATTTTGCTTCTCACTTGTGTGCAGCTTCCGACTGATTTTCCTGTGGGTCAGCAACCCCAGATCCAAAACATTCAATAAGGACAAGTGCAAAGTACTCCACTTAGGAAGGAACAATCAGTTGTACACCTACAGAATGGGAAGGAGTACTATGAAAAGGGTCATAAGGATAATAGTGGACCACAAACTAAATATGAGTCAGCAGTGCAATTCTGCTACTGAAAATGCGAACATCATTCTGAGCTGGATTAGTGGGAGTGTTTTAAGCAGGACACAAAAAGTAATTCTTCTGCTCTACTCTACACTGTGTAGGTCAAGTACTGTGTCCAGTTTTGGGCACTACATTTCAGGAAAGATTGGGAGAAGGTCCAGAGAAGAGCAACAAAAATTACTAAAAGTCTAGAAAATATGACCTATCAGGGAAGACTGAAAAAACTGAGTTTAGTCTGAAAAAGAGAAGACTGAGAGGGGACATAATGACAGTTTTCAAGTACAAAAAAGGTTATTTCAAAGAGAAGGAAAAAATTGTTTTTAACCTCTGATGATTAAACACTGAAATAAATTGCTTATGGAGGTTGTGAAATCTTCATCATTGAAAATGTTTAAGAGCAGGTTAAACACCTTCCAAGGACAGTCTAGATAATACTTGCTCCTGCCCTGAGGGCAGGGGACTGGACCAGATGACCTCTCAAGTCCCTTCCAGTCCTATAATTCTAAAACCACATTCACCAAACAAGGTAACTTCACCAGAGAAGTAGATCACATCCGGGAATAGGCCACTGAAATACCTCAAGAGAAACTGCTTCAATATCGAAAAAGAAAAAGAAAACATAAAATCCACTGAGCACACACCCCTGGTTGTCACCTCCCATCCATCACTAAACAACCACAACACATACTCAGTGGGAACAAATCTTTCCCACCCACTCTGTTGCTAGCCTTCAGCCCACCTATCCCCTTCCCCCAGTTTCCCCAGTTTCCCCAAGCTCTTCATGAGAAGCAAGTACCCCACACACTAACCTAAAGGGGTAGGTGCTGGAACTAGGAATGGGGAAGGAGGGGAGGTGCTGCAGCACACCTCCTGGCTTGAAGTAGTTTCTATTAGAGGATTAACAGTTTGGTTCAATGGCTCTCAGCACCCCCGTTAAACAGATTGCTCAAACAAGCAGCAGATCCTGACAAAACTACCAATGCAAGCCCTTCAGACATAGCTCCATTGCTATGATGCACAATACCCCCTTGCACTATGCCTTTCAAGATACCTGGGTCCTGCCCATGCCTATCATAACATGTGGTGTACCTCATCTCGTGCACTAAATGCCCCAATAACAGTCATGAAATGAGAAAATCTTTATGCTCTTGAATGAACTCACACAAAAAATGATAAAAGCCAAAACCACCATCTCACCCAGAAGTGAACACTTTTCACAGAATGATCACATCTTATTTGAGACTGCTGTCCTGATCTGGTGTGTGGAACTATCTATGTTCCAGTGACTCTAGCTGTGGGCTGAGTGGTTGATGAAGATAGTAAAGAGGGTCCTTTCTTGGGTCTGGGCAGGGCAGTCAAGTGGGAAACGGGCAGGGATTCCCTGACGGCTGTGAAGCAAAAGTATTGTCCAGACACTTGGTGGAGTAAAGGGGCATCGTGTCTCATTGGTTGATGGGCCAGGGAACAATTCATCAGGCTTCCTCCCAGAACCTGCTCTTAGAGCCCAGGCTGGACAGAGTGTTGAGCTCCAGCATACCCACTCTGTGCAGTAAAACGTTAGTCCTGTCCCCTCTTGTCGCCCACAGCCAGAGTGGCTTTTGTGGGCACTCTATGGTCTTTTCTCCATGGGCACTCAGAAGGGACACAAGAAGGGAGAACCCTTCCAGCAGTTGCCAGAGCAGTGAGCACACCCAGAGAGGGCTGAACACTTTAACAAGTGGAGCTGGCCTTTGCGTTTTGGGGTAACTGTGAAGCAATTCCTGCTGCCAAACACAACCAACCCTGCTTCCTGAAGGGAGCATTCCGGGGAAGGTGTGTGAGATAATTCCTCAAAACAGACTGTGGCCAGACAGCCTGCCTCCATATTATCCATCTTATTTGCCTCTCTGAAGCACAGGGCAGAGAAGGAGCAATAATATCAGCATAGTCTATGCTGGCTCATCTGATCCTGAGAAGCTGAAACACAGATATGTGGATAGAGAGCAGTTAAGTCAATAAGCTGGCCTCGAGGCTGCGGCTGGCACCTATGTTGATTCGAACACACAGTCCCAGGAAGAGGAATTTCCCACTGAGAAAACAATGTCCAGTACTTCAAAATTTAATCATCTCAAATCTCTCTTACAAGTGTAAATTAAGTTCACAACTCCCTTGTAAGAACTGGTCTCACAGCAGACAGACCAGCATCAATTGGCATTACAGATAAGAAAGAGAAATACGTGACCCCATGATTATAAAAGTTGGGCCCAGCACACACTCACTTTGAGTGTCATTCTACCCTCTACCTGCTGGTCGGGTTAGGTGTTTGACCTCCCGAGGTTCTATGGGGATGCCCACCTCGTATTTTCGTCTTTCCTAGGAATTGAGGGACCGGCCCTGGCCTGACATGCTGGAGTCGAGAGGCACAGAAGGGGGTAAAAATGGTACCTGGATGTGGTCCTCTGTCTTAAGTGTACACATAGAAAGAGTAAGCTGTTACTTGGTACCATTATTTCTATTTTTCTATCTTTATCTTCTTTGTAACCATTTTTAAGACCTATATTTTGCTAATAGTTAAGAAATAGAACAATAGCCATTGCAACCATATGATTTATAAGCTTCTTTAATAAACCTGTAACTGTTTAAGCTTTAACCTGACTCCTTCAGTTGCTGTAACAGAACCAAGCACAATTTAAAAGAACTTCAGCCGGTCATAAAGGGACAGTTATAGGAAGAGCTTGGGCGTTTGGATCTGTGTCACTCCCAGGTGACAGGACCCACTGGGGCATCTTTCAGTCTTTCCTCAAGGCTGCCCGCTGCGAAGGAATTATGAAATTCTAGCAGCTGAAATCTAAGATGTAATAAGCTCTTCCTATATAACGGGGCGTCTGTTGGCCTGCTGGCCACCCTCTGCGATGGGACCCCGGTCCTAGCAGTAAAGGCACGGACGTTAAATCTTTTCTCGGAAACATACACACACACACTGCCCTGACCATCGGCTGACAGAGACCCCAGGGAACTGATTTGTTTGACATAAGAAGTATGTGTGTGAGGTGATCTTCGGGGTCCTTAAGCTTTGGCCCCATGCTGAAAAGAACAAACAGCCATTGTTACGATCTTAACAAGTGACTGGCACCACTACGCTTTTCTGAGGATCTCTGAGGCGAAAAGGGGCTAGAAAACTACTTTTCTTTTTAAACAAAAGCTGAGATTCCCCTTTACACACAGAAGCTGGCATTAACAAGGGGTTCCAGTGTCTTCTTGGCTAGTGGGGATCCTATCTCACATAGATTCCAGTAACAGAAATCTGATCTGTAGCATCCTCAGTGCCATAAAGATGCCTGCCTCTGCTCCAAGGTGTTTCAGCTCAATTTTTCATTCCTTTCCATTCTGTCCTCTTTTCTTTAAACACCCTGTGCATTCTAACATTTACAAGGCTGGTCCCTCATGTAATTGCCTTAGGCATAGACTGGGACAGTTTCAGGTTGGTGACAGGTGAAAGAATCTGAGTGTTAAGTATTAAATCAGCAAATGCCTCATTAGACATAACACCCGCCCCCATCCTGTCAAACTCACTGTTAGTGTCAGAGTTTCTGAGGAAGAGTATGTAACACAAAGGTTATGTCAGCTGAACTAAATAAGCTAAGTGTTTATCCAGATTGTTGAAGACAGCATTTCACAGGGTCAAAGTAAAAATTTCTACTACTGTAAAAGTTGCTCCCTTATGTCACCCAGCAATACATTTTTGTATGTTAATAATTATGTGTTAAAATGTCCTGACTGCATACATTGCCCTAACAGAATGGTATTAAGTGACTGCTGGTACATTGTTTTTTTTTGGGGGGGGGTTAACTTTCTGTATTCTGCATCTCAAATCACCTCAAACAGTACTTCTTGCAATAGCAAAGGATTCTTTCCTCTGTCTGCATGATGTAATCTAAGAACATGAAAGATCAAGCCATGGAAAAACTTTCTAATGAGAGATATAGTTCTATAAAAGAACTTTAGTACCTAACTGCCATACTAGGCACCTTAGGCCAATGTTTAGGCACCACTGAACTTTACAAATCCCCATCTCAGATTCCATTTAACTCTTCTGTGGGCGCCTAACATGCCCACTGTTAAAGTTCCCAAAGTACCAAAGTTTCTGTCAATTAGCATTCATACAGCAATCTCAGTATAGGTACCTAGCACCTCTGTCATACCTGACCCAAGGGGATCCACAAACTAGGCCTGCCTTTCTCCCTTGTATGTGGACTTTTACCCAACACAAAATAGGGGATGCCCTTCCTTTCATCTTCTGCCTCCCATAATGTTTGTTTTGGTGGTTGGCTTGCTCACTTAGGATGTTGGAGATTAAGTTCAAATCCTCTTGCACCAATGAATATTTAATTAGTTACACAATGGAACAGTTTTTCCTAGAGAGATTGGGAGAGCACCACCATAGAATATCCCATAGCCTTTGGTTAGGACTCTTCTTCACCCTACCACATGGGAAGAGGGGTCCCATTTTATAATCCTTTCTCTACCTGGGGGACTAGGCGGTGGGAACTGAACCCAAGTCTCCAAGGGTACGTATACACAGCACCATTATTTCAGAATAATTGACATTATTTTCAAATAAAGTGCGCATCTACACACAAGCAATTATTTCGACATAATGTCAAAAAAATGTCCAGCCAGAGGACTTCTTACTCTGACTCCTGTAACCCTCATTTTACGAGAATTAAGGGAAGTCAGGGGAAGAGTGCTCCATTACAAAATGAGTGCTGTGTAGACTCACCCAAATTTGAAATAAGCTATTTTGACTTAAACTACGAATTAATGTAGCTCATGTTGCATAGCTTATTTCAAGTTTAGCCCTGCTGTGCAGTCATACTCGGAGGATATGTCTACACTGCCACCCTAGTTTGAACTAGGGTGGCTAATGTAGGCATTCAAACTTGCAAATGAAGCCCGGGATTTAAATATCCCGGGCTTCATTTGCATGTTCCCGAGTGCCACCATTTTTAAATGCCCCATAGTTCGAACTACCTGCCCGCGGCTACACGCGGCACAGACTAGGTAGTTCGAATTAAAGCTCCTAATTTGAACTACTGTTAGACCTCCTTGCAGGAGGAATAACAGTAGTTTGAATTAGGAGCTTTAATTCGAACTACCTAGCCCATGCCGTGTGTAGCCATGGGCAGGTAGTTCAAACTATGGGCATTTAAAAATAGCGCCCGCCCGGGAACATGCAAATGAAGCCCGGGATATTTAAATCCCGGGCTTCATTTGCAAGTCTGAATACCTATATTAGCCACCCTAGTTTGAACAAGGGTGGCAGTGTAGACATACCCTAAGAACTTCCAGATGTGTTCTTATGCCTAAATTTAAAGTTACACATGGGGGAGCACTATTGTCTCTTCCTCTTACAAAAAATGACTTAGGACCTATCAGCAGGAGAGGATTTGTGGCTGGGAATCCCCAGGGGGAAAGGTGTCTAACGCCCTGAGAGGGGCAGAGATTAGGCCACAGCCCTCCCCTCAACATTTCCTACTGGCCAACAGTTCCCTTTTCAGCACAGGTTTTTGTGGGGTCCTATTCTTAGGGTGCTATCTCTTCCCCACACTGCATAGGAAGCTTGGGTGCCTAACTTGAAGTATTTCTACTGCTTCACCCTTTTCCTCCTTGATGTCTTTTCCTGGAAACAATTAATAAAGTTTATTAAGCATGAATTTCCTTTTATACATCTCGGCTGGGAAACTCAAACTAATCTAAGTGTTTTCCTTTTGTGCATGACCATGTCTCTTCTAGAGCCTGTTTCAGAAAGCAGGCCAGACAAATATCTGTGGATACCAGATACCAGATACTCATTAGAGATTATTTTAAATCTGGAAACCAAATTGGTTTTTCTCCTTTCTCTAAGTAATACAGGCTAGACCTTTACCTGTGTATCGGAGCATAGCACAAATCAAAGGGATCATACCAACTTGTATAAACTGAAGATCTGGCCCTATCTAGTTGTCTATTTTAGCTATCTGCAATATCCAAGAGCCAAGTTCTTTACCTGTCCTATTTCTTGTAAGAAGTTTAAAACCTATGGTAGGTCTTTTCAGGCTCTTGAAGTGACTCTTTTATAGTGCTGGGTTTCTAAATCTTTAATTCTTCTTCTTGAATCTTATAGCCAGGCTCAGCAGGTAGTGATCAACAGCTCGATGTAAGGCTGGTGGTCGGTTTCTAGTGGAGTGCCCCAAGGTTCGGTTCTAGGGCCGGTTTTGTTTAATATCTTTATTAATGACCTGGATGAGGGGATGGATTGCACCTCAGCACTAAGCTACGGAGAGAGGTAGATACTCTCGAGGGCAGAGATAGGGTCCAGAGTGACTTAGACAAATTGGAGGATTGGGCTACAAGAAATCTGATGAGGTTCAACAAGGACAAGTTCAGAGTCCTGCACTTGGTTGGAATGAAAGAATCCCAAGCATTGTTACAGGATGGGGACCAGCCTCCTAAGTGGTAGTTCTGCAGAAAAGGACGTGGGGGTTACAGTGGATGAGAAGCTGGATATGAGTCAACAGTGTGCCCTTGTAGCCAAGAAGGCTAATGGTGTATTAGGTTGCATTAAGAGGAGCATTGCCAACAGATCCAGAGATGTGATTATTCCCCTTTATTTGGCTCTGGTGAGGCCACACCTGGAGTATTGTGTCCAGTTCTGGGCCCCCTACTCAAAAAGGATGTGGACACATTGGAGAGGGTCCAGCAGAGGGCAACAGAAATTAGGGGGCTGGAACATATGACCTACAAGGAGAGGCTGAGGGAGTTGGGTCTGTTTAGTCTTCAGAAGAGAAGAGTGAGGGGGGATTTGATAGCAGCCTTCAACTTCCTGAAGGGAGGTACCAAAGAGGATGAAGAAAGGCTGTTCTCAGTAGTGACAGATGGCAGAACAAGGAGCAACGGTCTCAAGTTGAGGTGGGAGAAGTCCAGGTTGGATATTAGGAAAAACTATTTCACTAGGAGAGTGGTAAAGCACTGGAATGAGTTACCTAGGGAAGTAGTGGAGTCTCCATCCCAAGAGATTTTTAAGTCTCGGCTTGACAAAGCCCTGGTTGGGTTGATTTAGTTGGGATTGGTCCTGCCTAGAGCAGGGGGCTGGACTTGATGACCTTCTGAGGTCTCTCCCTGCTCTATGGTTCTATGAGTCTATGATTCTAGTTTTAGTTACTCAAGGCTTTCTGGGAAACGTGTCATTGGTCATTTGTTCTGATTTTCCTACATCACACTAGGAAGTGTGTTGGCAGCTCATGGACGCACACTTGAGCTAGTTTTATTCTAGCTAGCTCACTAAAATTAGCAAAGATATAGGCATTGGCTTCAAGGTGAGCTGGCAATGGAAATATTTAGCCTGAGTCCCTAGCAGGCTTACACAGCCCACTGACTGGCAGCTTCTTCACTGCTATTTTGATCCGTGCTAGGTAGATTAATGCTAGTGCAGGTATGCCAACCCATGCCTGATTGTCTCATTCCCTGATTGCAGTGTAACCCTTAGTTACATTCATTTAATGTGAAATATTCTGCCTCCCTATACGGGGCTCACAGTAGGACTTTTCTATGTGTGCATATTTGGCATCCATAAATTAACTTTATATCTTTTATGTGATGACTGGCATATTTTGGGGATGAAAGTAGCAGGAAAGGGAGATGTATTTTATCCATTGATAAAGGATGTTAATTACGTGCTCAAATAAAATATTAGGATGACACTTTTTGCAAGAGAAGAAATGTTAGCCCTAGGGTCATAGCTAAATTTGTATTGGAATAAATCCATTCTGCCTATGTAAATTCTACCAGCTGTTTGTGCATTACAAGTCGGCCATCACATCCTGTCTTCTGGTTGTGTGATTTTCCCATATGTGTTATTATTGCAGTGTTTCAACTCAGGGACAACAGCATGTCAGTGAGAAGAGAAATTATGTCTAAATATATCAGTCAGCTCCATAGGTGCTCTGCGGCTGGAGCAACCACAGATGACAACATAGTAAGTGTTCACCACCCACCAGCAGCTGTGATGATCAGCTACTCCCCTTTTCCTCCAGCACCTCCCACCTGCTGGGGATCAGCTGTTCAGTGGTGTGCAGGAGGTGCTGGATGGAGGGGGAGGAACAAGGGTGGGATGGAGCAGAAGGCAGAACAGAAGGAGGAGTGGTGGGTGGAAGGGTAGAGATGGAGCAGGAGTGGGAAGAGGCAGAGGGGGGAAGCTTGGGGAAGGGATTGAGTGGGAACAGGGCCTAGGGCAGAGTTGGAGACAAGCTCCCTTTGGCAAATTACGAAATTGGAGCTTCTGAGTTTAAGGTTGAAGGGCAAAGTCAGACAAAGGCAGTCCAACAGTTCTCCTGCTAGGGGGTTCTGAATTGGACTAACAACCCGCCCATGTTAAAAATGTATTCTATTATGGAAACCACCCAGAGACAAGCTGCCACAAACTTGCAAACAGTCATCAGTTGTGGAGAACTACAATCTTCTGGATATAAGACAAGATAGTACTGGCCAATCAGCAAAGCCAGCCAGTCCCATGATGATGGAGAATCCATAAGGAAGTTCTCCAACAGAAATCACAGAATACTAGGACTGGAAGGGACCTTGAGAGGTCACCAAGTCCAATCCCTTGCCCTCATGGCAGGACCCAGTACTATCTAGACCATCCCCGATAAACATTTATCTAACCTACCCTTAAATATCTCCAGAGATGGAGAGTCCACAACCTCCCTAGGCAATTTATTCCAGTGTTTAACCACCCTGACAGTTAGGAATTTTTTCCTAATGTCCAACTTAAACCTCCCTTACTGCAGTTTAAGCCCATTGCTTCTTGTTCTACCCTCAGAGGCCAGGAAGAACAAGTTTTCTCCCTCGTCCTTGTGACACCCTTTTAGATACCTGAAAACCGCTATCATGTTCCCTCTCAATCTTCTCTTTTCCAAACTAAACAAGCCCAATTCTTTCAGTCTTCCTTTATAGGTCATGTTCTCTAGACCTTTAATCATTCTTCTTGCTCTTCTCTGAACCTTCTCCAATTTCTCCACATCTTTCTTGAAATGTGGTGCCCAGAACTGGACACAATACTCTAACTGAGGCCTAATCAGTGCAGAGTAGAGTGAAATAATGACTTCTCGTTTCTTGCTCACAACACACCTGTTAATGCATCCTAGAATCATGTTGGCTTTTTTTGCAACAGTGTCACATTGCTGACTCATATTTAGATTGTGGTCCACTATAATTCCTAGATCCCTTTCTGTACTCCTTCCTAGACAGTCGCTTCCCATTCTGTATGTGTGAAACTGATTGTTCCTTCCTAAGTGGAGCACTTTTAATTTGTCTTTATTAAACTTCATCCTGTTTACCTCAGACCATTTCTCCAGTTTGTCCAGATCATTTTGAATTATGACCCTATCCTCCAAAACAGTTGCAACCCCTCCAATGAGATACCTTAACAGCTAAGATTAAGACAAGGATTTGAAGATGGAATGTGAGATTGCTTTGGACTACAGATAAACTGCCACAAGTCAGCAGATATATGAAAGTTTTTGGCCTTATATTCTTAGTATAATTGGACTGTGAGATGAGACGGACTGAATGAGGCAAATTATTATAGGAAAGTGTGGCTAGTTTATATTCTGAAAGACAGGATTATAAATATCAGGACATTGTGGGATTATTATTGAGCTTGGCAGCTACTAAAGTATTGAAGGAATAGAAACTCACAAATAGTGACTGTTTACTTTGTGGCAGTGCATGGAAAAGTCACAGTTCTTCTGTATTATGCATTAACAAACAATAGCAACAAGCAGGTGAAAGACAGTTTCTGTGAAAGCCTGCAAAGTGCCCTTGGCAAGCTCAATAAATATTACATTATCATCCTTATGGGAGCTCCAAGCATATAGGTTCTGGATGCTAATACTGGATATGAATACATGTAGACAGACAGGACTCCCAGCACAGAATGACAATGGGGAACACTTGGCTAAACTCTGCAGCTTACACAATCTTTGCACTGGTGCAACACTATTTCCACCCAAGGAAAGACAAACTGACATGATGATCAAATGGACCTTAGGAGACAGGCCAGTTCTCACCTAAAGAGAGCATCTCAACTTGAAGCAAATACTTACCGGCAGCCTCATGCCACACCTCAGATACATTTACCTAGGAACCTATCCCTGTAACAAACCCCAATACTAACTCTGTCCACATATCTATACAAGTGACATCATCACAGACCATAACCACATAAGCCACAACATCAGGAGTTCATGCACCTGCACGGCCACTAATGAAATATATACCAACAAGAGTCAACAATACTCTCTGCCATGTATCTTGGCCAAACCAGACAGTCTCTGCACCAAAGGATAACTGGACACAAATCAGACATCAGGAATGTAACACACAAACTTTTGGGGAAACATTTTAACCTCCCTTTTAAAAGTAGCCATTCTTCTACAAAGGAATTTTATCACCCAATTACAGAGGGAGACAGCTGAACTGAGAGTTCATTACAAGTTCAACACTACCCATTTAGGCTTGAATAAAGCCTGGTTAATGCACTACAAACACAATCCTCCCCACCTTAGATATTTGCATCTCCACATCAAATGGCCTAAATGGAACACTTAATGGAACCCAACTTAATTAGCTTCATTAACACAGATCCTTCAATTGACTGGTAACTTTTTTTGTAGTTATATATACCCTGGATTCTGTAATTTCCACTCCAACTAATCTGATGACCTAGTATATTTGTTAGTCTCTAAATTGCCACAAGACTGCTTGTTGTTTCTGGACTATGTTTCAGGCTCCTATGCTGCATCTAGACTGGCATGATTTTGTGCAAAAGCAGCTGCTTTTGCGCAAAATCTTGCCGCCTGTTTACACTGGCCGTGAGTATTTGCACAAGAACACTGACTTTGTAATGTACAAAATCAGTGGTTCTTGCACAAATACTCCGACGCTCCCACTCAGGGATAAGCCCTCTTGCACAAGTATTCTTGCGCAAGAGTGCCAGTGTAGACAGCCACGTTAATTTCTTGCGCAAGAAAGCCCAATGGCTAAAATGGCCATCGGAGCTTTCTTGCGCAAGAGAGTATCTACACTGGCATGGATGCTTTTGTGCAAAAGCAAATCTTTTGCGCAAAGGCACATGCCAATATAGACGCTCTCTTGTGCAAATACTTTTAACGGAAAAACTTTTCCATTAAAAGTATTTGTGCAAAATCATGCCAGTCTAGACGCAGCCCTAGAGAATAGATGAGAATGAAGTCACTACAGAATGTTAATCCTTCGTTCCTTGCACAGTCAAAACATTGAAAGACCTCAGTGTGAAAATTCAAAATCAGATCTTCTCTTCATAATAGAATCATACAGTTACTTTTGGGGTGGACAGCTGCTGTTGGGTGGAGTATGCATTGTGCAACTAAGGGAACAGAGGAAAAAGGCAGTGGGGCAAATCCTTATGCTTAAAGGATCTTTAATGTTCCCTCAGACAGGGCTTGGTTTGAGCCATATCTAAACCTCTCCCATGCTACCATGTTGTGTCCCAGAGTTACATTTAATTATTTTTACAAATCTCTTTGCTATATTTACAAAGAAAAATCTCAAAACAATTGAATAAAGGGTAAACAATGCCTGAGTCTGGAACAATTCACCACAGGGAGGAATTATTTTAGGTGCCCATTGATGCTACTGAATTCCCAGGCTGCTTTCCCACATGCTTTCTAGAACAATGAAATAGTTAACAATGGGCAGATGTTCCTGCATTGTTAATCCTATTGTAAAAAAGGCAAGTTAGGTAAGTGCTAAGATGCTTGAGTGAACACTATGGGAGAGCCTAAGATTTTCTCAGGCAATGAACATGTGTTAAAAGGGCATAGTGTCATGTCTACACTAGGACTCTAATACAAATTCACTAACACATGTTAAAATGCACCTTTCTTCCTAATGTAGATATGGCTTTGATCTCGTCCCCATTCAAGGAGGAGTCATGCCTAAATAGCATGGCAGAGCTCCGTAGGACATCTTTTTTCCATCAAAGGAGAGTCAAGTTCAGGAAGCTCAGAGATCATAATCATATTATGAAGATCTATGCAATTTGCAATGCACAGTATCTCATTACAGGGACTTGGTTGGAGCTTATTATGTAGCTGGAACATGAAGGAGTGCCTATACCTTTCTCCCCTCAAATATTATGCTGCCAGTGCAAAATCTGGTATTAAGCTCTAATTCAAAAGTCCCTCCCTGCCCCAGTAAACTCCACTTTTAGCTATGCTGGAATTAAATTATGCCTGCTACTATCCAAATAAGCATTTAATTTCTAGGATATTTAAGCTATGGATCATCCCATGAATGCTGGATTGTAGAGCTGTCTCTTTTTTAATTCTAATGGTAATTTTAAGTAATCTTTTACTGATGATCTAGTTCACTTTTTTATGGTTATTTTAGCTGGAATGTGTTTCTTCCTCTATTTTAAATAATAGTTCCCTCTTACTAGGTTTTGCAGGGCAGTTTTCCCTAAAGAGATTTTATTGTTCAGTCTTCTGTCACATAACACACTTCACTTAGCTCGTTGGTTGGTTTTGGAAGGGTATTAATACAGATTCCTTGAGATGCATTTTTAAATTGGTTAAATCATAGTGTCTATTTGCTGAGCTTAAATTATTTGTACTACTTTTGCTTCCAGTTTTGAAAATAATTTTGGAAGTTGTTTCCAATATACTCATTTTTAGAAGCTGCTATTTCAGTTTCACTTCAATCTATATTCTGTGTTCTGCACTGTTTGAAGCTCCTAGAAAGCTGAAAACATAAATCTGTTTACTTCCCAATATGTTTTTCTTCCACCTTGCTTTCTAAGGAAGATAAGGTGGTTCACAATGATAGGGATACTCACGGATTCTGGGCTGTGGGCAATTTAGCAAGATTCAAAGGACACATCTTGTAATGCACAGCAGGAATATCCAGAGTTAATGGTTAAACCAATCTTTAATTCTTAGAGACTAGGATGAGACCTAACAGAGTAGGGGAAGTTATCCCATATATCTGCCTACTGCAAGGTTCTTACATCTTCCTCCAAAGCATCTGGTGCCAGCTACTGTCAGTGGCAAGACAGTGGGCTAGATGCACTTTGGACCAGAACTAGTTTGGTAACTATGTTTCTAACTTTTCTTAGTACTTAAGTATTTCTTAGGGCAGTGGTTTCCAACTGTTGGTCTGCAGACCAGTCTGTGAACTGCTGGTTGCTGGGCTGTGGCACACTGTCAGGCCACACCCAGAGCAGCAGGGGAACACCACAGAGAGCTCTGACCCCGCCCCTCCCCTTCTGCTCTTTTTTCCTGCCACCAACTACTTTGTTCATCTTCCCCTCTGCTTCTTTTTCCCTGCCAACAGGCAGGCTTTTGTCCACCCCTCCCATTCAGTCCCTTCTTCCTCCTTGACCCTCCTCTCTGGCCAGCGGAGAGCTCCAGTTTCAGCATGCTCCGGCAGGCAGGAAGAGTGTGCTGACCCAGCCTCCCTCCCCCATCCTCTGGCACTGCTGGGCTCAGCCAGGCACCGCACAAGTACTGGGAGCTGCATGTTCTGAGCCTGAAGGGAGCTGCAGGCTTCAAACAGCAAATGCCATGACTCAGTTTACATCCCTTCCCCCTCAACATGGAACCCCAAGGGCTGGGATTGCATTTCTCTTTAAGCGTTCTGGTCCAGGGCTGTGGGAGGCACCATGATGTGGTGTGAGAACCAGGGAGAAGAGAAGCACGTTCACAACATTCTAGAGCTCGGGATTTATCCTGAGCAAAATGTAGAGCAGGAGTGCTGGATAGACAGCCTCAAGTGCTAAAATACCCAGCTCCCCCCTGCCAGTGCAGCCTCGTGCAAAGATGGGCAGGGAGCAGCATGGATGCCTTGCCTGGGATCCCTTCCACTGCTCTTCCCTTCTCCCCCACCCTGTATGCTTGTCTCGGGCTCCTTTCCCTGCCTCTCTCTTCTGCATAGGTGGCTTGGCTGGCTCCTCGCTGTTGAATCCCTACAGCTCCCTTGTTGATCCCTTTGCCTCTCTCCATGCTCCCGCTGTCTCCTCTCTCCCGACTCCAGACGCACACTGAGCATGTGTCTTGGGGAAGGAAGGATCCCCATTTTCCAAGCAGTGCTGTGCCCACTCCCATCCTGCCTGATCCTTTATGGCAGGGCAGGAGTAAGACTGGAGGGAGCTGGTTAGACAGCTTAGCAAAATCCCAGTGCAAAACCCATCAAGATAAAATCCCTGTGTATTGTCCTCTTCCTGCCCCAGACTAAGTGTTTGGCTCCCAGCTGGATTGGATGCTGGGTTTGAAAACTCTGGTTCATCCCTCCCCTTCTACCATCTCCCATTCCCTCCATGTGATGATCTCACAGTCCCTTGAATGTGGTTTGGGACGGCAGACAAAAACGTGTGTGTGGCATTTGTGTGTTGGATAGGGGCATGCACGGGGCTCCCCTGGAGGCTGGTCAGGGAGTGGAGAGTGGCTGTTTGCAGTAGCTCTGGCGGTTGGCACTTTGATTTTATGCAAATAAATTTGCAAAATGAATACGCAAATGTGCAAATAAAATGTTACCAGTCCACCAAAAGTTTGTGAATGGATTTGCCAGTCTGGGTTATAAAAACAGTTGGGAATCACTGTCTTAGGGAAGTAAACCCACAGTAAAAATACTTATTAAACAGAAGTATAGATGGTCAAATGTATCGGCAAGGGGTGCAAATGCCTTTGTTATTTTCAGTGCACATTTGACCCCATTCTTGCAAAGAGCCTTAATGAAGTATATAGAACTGCAAGTGGTTCCTCCAAAATAAATTATGAGGTTGGGGCCATTATTATTTCTGTGTGGTTTTGTATTTCAGTATGACCATTAGATCATTTTGCAGGGATATCTTCAGTGAACATATTGTGAAGTTGTAAGAAAATCATTGAGATCTACAGGGGGAGAAAACTTCTGCATTATGAATGGGCAGATCAAATGGCAAGGCATATTTTAATTGGTTCACTTTTGTCTCAATCACAGTGAAGTTTTATTTAAACTGAGGGAAATATTTGGGGATGTGGAACAAAAATGACAGCTGGAAGTGAGACTGCTTTGGTCTTCTCTGAGGACATGATGATCCACAAGAATGAAATCACATGGCTTGGGGGCCAAGCGAGAGCTTCACAAAGAAATAGGCCAGATGAGATGGAGGACCAGGATAAAGTACCACACTGACTCTAGTGAGTGAGGAAGGAATTTGATATAAGCATACAGAGATATAGGTATTTGTATATGTAAAAATACATATACCGTGATAATGGAAATTGGGTTTGGATTAATATTCTCCTGCATGAAATTAGGTCATATTATGGGCTAGATTCTGCTCCCATCGGGATTGCCATTGATGTCAAGAGAAGCAGGGCCCATTTCATTTACAAATTTAACCCTGCCTGCAATGTTAGCACTCTAATGCTACCTCTTTCACAGAAAGGAAAGTTTAGAGATTCAGCTTAATGCCTCTTTTATTGCCATAGATAAATGGTGAGAGGAACTATGGTGGTAATTGTTGTAGGTCTCATTAATTCTATCCCAGGTAAAACAACGCAAAAAATCTTGACGGGAAAAAAGTCACCATAATTCTAGAGAAAAGGGGAACGATGAGCAATAAGTCACATGGTTTTGTGAAGAATAGATCTGGCCTGACTAACTTAATTGTATTTTTAAAAAGCAATCACCAAATGAATGGACAAATGGAATAGAGTAGACATAATATATTTGGGGTTTAACAAGGTATTTCTTAACTTATAATTAATCTGATTCTCCACTCACTCCAAGCAAATGGAGTTATACTGATGTAAAACCGAAGTATGTGAGAGAACAATCAGGTTTATTGTAACACACAAAAGCATACTTAAAATTAATTCAAATAACCTTGGATGCAAATACTCATGTGGATTGATATCTGGCTTTATGGATCAAAAGCAAATGATAATTTTATGTCTTAAACTATCAGTTTAAGGGGAAGGAAAGTAAATACTGCCAAGCAGTGTTAGATCTCTTATTTAATATCTTTATCAATAAACTCGAAAGGGGAGTAAACAACAAGTTAATTAAATTTAGATAATATTAAATGAAGAGGAGATGAGAACAGCTGTGCAGACAGAGAAAATAGGACAAAGGGACCTAGAGAAATTAGAGACATGGGTCAAAAATAAAATCAGAATCACCTTGGAAAAATGCAAGGTAGGACATGGAGGTAAATTAATCCAAAAGTCTGATGCCATCAGAGGGAGGACCCTGGAAAGCAGTAATGCTGAGAGACTTGAGAGGATAAATAAGCAAAGTCATTTGTTCATGTCTGGATATCAGTGACATCATAGAAGAATTTGCTAAAGTTTTCATGATGCATTGCTAAATTAGAGCACTCAGCAGCTGACCTTCCAGTAATCTGCTGATCATCCATCTATCTCCTCACTTGTCATTCCTTACTATAATGACTCACCACCAATCCTTCCATAATAACCTTCACAAGGACATTTCTGTCTCAAGACCTAATGTGACCAAAGTGCATACATATCTGTTGATTTTCAACATCAGAGTCCACTTCTTTGTATTTCTAACACAAGTATTCCCCTGTATTTCCTTCCAGGAGAGACATAAGTGTCTTCACATTTTAAAAGTTACAGTTTTCTTTTTACCATTTATCCTCCCAAGCCAAGTTTGGTAAACACCTGGGCTCACTGTATGGTGTCCAACAAATGTCGAACTGTGAGAGGGAGTAAGAGTTTCTGATGGTTACCTGGTTGAGTGCCTGGCAATCCACACATAATTGCAGGTCCCATCTTTCCTTTCAATGAAAAGAACTAGGGGACTAGAAGGAGAGGTGGAGATATGGAGAAGTCCTTTGACCAGATGTTCCTGGAGATTGGACAGGAGAGTAGCTAGCTCTTGCTCCAACATGACAAAGATATGAGTGAAAGGAGTCTTGACCCTTAGCTATAGTTTGAATCCAGAAATCATAGTCACAGTGTTGTGGTGGAACATCTGCATTCTTCTTCTCAAAGACATGTGCGTCATCATGGTCCTTGGTAGGAAGAGCAGGAGTCAGTTCTGACAGGAGTCCTACAGGGGCCACAGCGTGGGCCCAAGGACTCCTCAGCAGTATACTGAAGTAAGGCTGTAAGGATGCATCTTGAAGGCAGGATTCATCCAGTGGTGCACGTATGCAAACTTGCTATCAGCAAAAACTGACTTTCTGTTAACACCAAAAGATGGTCACAAATGGCCCAGCCACAAGACATATGATGTTCTGTCCCTTTAAATGTTTGAGCCCTTTTCCCTCCCAGTTGTAAGACTTATTTTCATGTTAGTTTCAGCTTTGCAGCCTTAACAGTAAATGTGACCATAACAGATATCTGTGCTTCTACAGCTTCCTTTATGTCTATGTCTTATCTCCTTTTCTGCTGGCTCCAAGTATAATAGTTGGCAACACAGGAATATTATATCACAAGAGACCCGGGCTCTCAATGCCTGAACAACAAGAAGAAAAAATAAACAAGTAATACCATAAAACAAAGTTTATCTAGAGGTGCAAGTTGACAGATTGCTGCTTTTTGCTGGTGGGACAGTGTGAAACAGCCATCTAGAGAGGAAACTGGCAATTGACAACAGAACAAAGAAATTGGCTGCCTCTGGAGATGTTCAAAGAAAGAAGTAGTGAGAGAGAAGCAGCCATCTTTGTTGACCACATGCACACAGGCAAAACAGGTTACCCAGAACTGAAGCCTTGTACCTGCAGACAGAGCCCAAATACAGCCAAAGAAAGAATTCTACAGTTTGCAATGTAAGCGCACTGCCAGCAGACGGCAGAGCAAGCACAGATAGTATAGTAACAAAAAAAAGAATTTCCCTGTGGCAGAGAAGACATCCAGGAAGCATGAAGATCAACAAGAGAGCAACTTTTGTGAGTAATGTTGGTGTAATTACTGGCAATTGGGAATCATGAGTGGTGTACATAGAACGTTTTGAGGAACTTGTAACCTGCAACACTATTACAGGACCAAGAGTTTCAGCTTTGTCTATAGCAATAGGTATATGGCCTGCCACATGGCTTACTGTCTCCAGAACTGCTATATATGTTGTAATACTGCAGCAATGCAGAAACATCTTTCTCCTGTCCCATGATACCAGAACAATATCAGTTGTATCACTGACATCAGGGAAATGGAGTGTCCGTGGCACAGTTCATTGCTGCTCTAGGGAACTTATCAGAGCACTATCAAATATTGCCCTACATGACACATTAGTTTCCAGATTACACAATGACCAAGTCTGGAAAAAGTTATTGACCATTAGAGTTCACATTGGGTATGTCTAAATAACACACCTCTTTCAAAAAAAAAAAAAAAAAAAAAAAAAAAAGCATCTAGACTATAACCAGTACTTTCAAAAAAAAGCAAGTTGCTTTTTTTCAAAAGAGAGCATCCAGGCAGTCTGGATGCTCTCTTTTGAAAAAGCACAGTTTGCATTACATAGTGCCTTTTTTCAAAAGAGGCGTTATTCCTCATAAAACGAGGTTTTCAACAGTCGAAAAAACTGCCATGTTCTTTTGATTTACTTTTGAAAGTACACGGCAGCAGTCTAGACGCAGGGGAAGTTTTTTTTTAAAAAAGGCCACTTTTTTCGAAAAAACCCTGTAGTCTAGACACACCCATTTAAGAGGACTTTTAAAGCAGAAACTGCCATGGAGACTGCGGCAAATTTTCTGAAATGTAGTGTGTACTGAAAAGTTCACCTCCTGAATCAGTGAGACAGAGGACCACACTGACATAAGGAATTGTCATGCAGCAATTGTGCACAAGCTACTCACACTAAGAAGGATTGTTGGGCATGCCAGGTTATTTGTAGAAAGTGCAAAAAGAAAAGATGCATCACCATGACTTGTCTCAAAGTTCAGTGACCAGCAATGCAGAGTAACCATCCATACAAGAAGATGCCTATGAAGGCTAAATCTAGGAAAGGACAAAAAGTTGAGCATTCCTAATGTGGTATCACAAGCCAGATTCAGAAATGGCATCTGGGTCACACAGTCAATTGAAGGAGTATTTGCAAGAGTGGAGGTTGATACAGGAGCTGCTGTTTCTCTGATTTCTGCAACTACCTACACCAGAGTGTGTCGTAAGTTCCCCTGGAAGAAATCTCCATGGTTTGGAAGATTTATACCATAGAACAGTTAGCTACAAAAGGGATGTTACAGGTGAAAGTTCAACTATATGGGCAACCAGTTTTTTGCCCATATATGTGATGGAAAGATAGTATCCACCATTTTTTTGGTAGATCTTGGTTTGAGAACCAAGGCTGAATTGGACCGACATCAAGGTGATCATAAAAGCATTCCAAGGTCTTTAAGAAATACTGGGCAGATACTTCATAGTTTTTGAAAAAGAGCTTGGACAGATGAGCAACATGTCAGTGACGCTCACTGCTAAGTGTGACAGCCAGCCAAAATATTGCAAACACAGAGTTGTGCCTTCTATGCTCTGAAGCTGTTGGTAGAAGCTGTTTGGCCCCATCAGTGAACTTTGGAGTTCTGTCACCAGTTTCACATAGTGAGTGGACTATATCCATCATACTAGTGATTAAGAAAAGTAACTTGGTCCAAGTTTGTGGAGATTTCAAAGTGAGACGCTCTAGTTTCATGTGCAGACTAATACTACCTCATATTGAAGATTTCTTTAGTACTGTTAATGGAGAATAGTGTTTCAGTGAACTGGATTTATTCAATGCATACATACAAATGGAGAGTGATCTCGCATACAACACACAAAAAGGCTTATTTTGTTACAACAGGTTACCTTTCATTATTACATCAACACCTGCTGTGGTCCAGAAAGCAATATATTAGATCCTGAAGGGATTGAATGGATGATATTCTTATACAGAAAAAGATAAAGAAGATCATCTTCAAAATTTGGATGCTGTTTTACACTGTTTGGGAAACCATGAACTGAAAATACTTCAAGACAAATGTGAGTTTTTCAAACTTTCAGTTGAATACCTTGGACTTCTAATTAATGTTACTGGCTAAAGGAAATCACCAGAGGAAGTGAAAGTGATTTTTGAAGCGGCACCACTGAAGAACGACTAACGAGTGCAAGGGTACATTTATGAAAGAAAAGAAACTGTTTTCATCAGCCGAAGCTCTTATACATTTTGATGCTTTACTACAGTTGCAATTGGTTTGTGATTCAACACCTATGGACATGCCTTCACTTCACTAACACTAACCACACCTGAGAAGAATTACATACAAATAAAGTGAGACACTCTCAGTGTTGTGTTTGGAATTTGGAGGTTACATACCTATCTGTATGATAGATTATCACCTATTATTTTAAACTTTTGGAGCAAAATATACAATTCCATCTGTAGCTGCTGCTCATACGTAATGGGGCATTCATTGCTCCTCTCATTCCATTATCATTCAAAACAGCAGCATAAGAATGGCAGGCAACATTGGTTGAGAAAACCCCTAAATTTCTGTCAGTCTTCATTCAAAGGTTCCAGGAAGAGGACTGTCAGACCAGAGTCCAGATGCACAATCATACCATATGCCTAGATCACAGTGTTTCTCATGGTGCAATTGGGCATCCTGCTCTAATGGTGTCTGGTTCTTGGTCCTGTACTGCAGCACTTGGACCTGTAAAGCAGCATTTTCACTAAATAGCCGGACGATCTGCACTCACAAACCTGGTTCTCAGAAAAAAGCTGTTCCACTTGTGTCCAAAACATGGAAAGTTTCTCCTGGGCTGGGGGAGGGGGAAGGGAAGGGAGTGGCCTGGAAGCAGTCAACCCCTTCAGGCATGTTTAGTGCCCTTTGGGACATGCTAGATAAGAATGTCTCCAGATCCACAGAGATAGCCTTCTCGGTGAGGTAGGGTGGCCATAAAAACATTAAAAAAACCATATTGTGTCAGCCCAAAGGTCCATCTAGACCAGAATCCTGTCTTCTGACAATGGCCAATGCCAGGTGCTCCAGAGGGAATGAACAGAACAGGTATCATTAAGTGATCCATCCCCTGTCACCCATTCCCAGCTCCTGACAAAGGCCAGGGACACCATTCCTGCGTATCCTGGCTAAGCCAATTGATGCACCTATCTTCCATGATTTTTTTGAACCCTGTTATAGTCTTGGACTTCACAACATCCTCTGGCAAAGAGTTCCACAAGTTGACTGAGTTCTGTGAAGAAATACTTCCTTTTGTTTGTTTTAAACCTGCTACCTATTAATTTAATTTGGTGACCCTTAGTTCATGTGTTATGGGAAGGAATAAATAATTCTTTATTCTCTTTTTTTCAGACCAGTCATGATTTTATAGACTTCTATAATATCCCTCCTTAGTCATCTCTTTTCCAAGCTGAAAAGGTCCACTCTTATTAACCTCTTCTCACACTGCAGCTATTCCATACTCCTAATCATTTTCTGATTTTTTTTCTCAATGTCAATATGAGATGAAGCAACCACATCTCTATGCACTATTCAAGATGTGGGCATACCATAGATTTATATAGGGGCAATAAGATGTTCTCTGTCTTATTCTCTATCCCATTCTTAATGATTCCCAACATTCTGTTTGCTTTTTTGATGGCTGCTGCACATTGAATGGATGTTTCAGAGGGCTATCCACAATGACTCCAAGTTCTCTCTCCTAAGTGGTAACAGCTAATTTAGTCCCCATGATATTATGTGTCTAGTTGGTAGACCCACCAACAGGAGAGGATGGATAAAGGGGGAAGTTGCCCCACAGCCTGGTGATTCAAAGGAACCCAGGGCACAAGCCACTGCTATTGCAGCCACAGCACCCAAACCCCCAAGCCCTTTAAATTGCTGCTAGAGCACTGCTGCAGCACTCCATGCAGCTGTTAGGGCTGCCTGGGGAGAGAATAGGTGTTGTGGTCCAGGCAGTGCCGAGGGCTGGCTGCTTTCAGCCCTGTTCCTTCCATCCTTGGCCTAACCCCTTTTTAGGAGCAGAGCCAGCCTCTTCCCCCCTCCTCACTCCCAACCTTGCCCAGGGGCCCAGCATGGCTGTTGGCATCCCCTGATAGTTGGGATTATGTTTTCCAATATGCATTAATTTGCATTTATCAAGATTAAAATTCATCTACCATTTTGTTGCTCATCAACCTAATTTTGTGAGAGCCTTGTGAAGCGCTTCACAGTCTGCTTTGGACTTAGCTATCTTGAGCAGTTTAGTATCCTCTGCAAATGTTGCCACCTCACTGTTTACCCTTTCCTCCAGATTATGAATATATTGAAAAAGATTGATCACAGTATGGATCCTTAGGGATACTAGAGATGGTAGATAACGATGAATTGAATGGTCGTGTTACTGCACAAAATATTATCGCTTTAAAGACTATTTGATAGTTCCCAAGAGCAAGGTCAGCAACCAGTGCACTCCTGGCCCTACTTCCAGGGAGCCCCCAGTCACCCCATGCTGCTGCCTCTGATGCAGACGCAGCAGAGTGGGATGGCAGCAGCTTCTGTCCGTGGGGGGTCTGAGTTCCCAGTGGACAGAGACTGTGTTGGCATCCCACAGAATAGCTCCTGTCTGCAGGAGGTCTGAGCTCTCCATTAAAGGCAGCAGCACAAGGAGGCGGCAGGCGGGTCCATGAATCTGGTGCTTGTGGGGAGCCTTCTTAAAAACAGGCTCCTGACAACACCAGCTCCCACTTCCTCCTTTGCTGCCTCTGATACAAAGGCAGGGAGGAGGGGAGTGAGTGCATTCAATAAGTTTAACCAATAAGCCTAGGCTTATCAGTTAATCATGTACTCAATTTCATGTTGTCATCCTTAGGGGACACCATTCTGAAAATTGACCATTTATTTCTACCCTTTGTTTCCTATCTTTTAGCTAGTTATTAGTCCATGAAAGGGCTTATCCCATGACAACTTACTTAAGAGCCTTGGTGAGGGACCTTGTCAAAAGCTTTCTGGAAATGTAAATACACTATATCCACTGGGTCACCCTTGTCCACATGCTTGTGGACCCCCTCATATAAAATTCTAGTAGACTGGTGAGGCACGATTTCCTTTTACAGCAACCATGTTGAGTTTTCCCCAACAAATTATATTCATCTAACTGTCCCAGTCCTGGGCAAAGCAAAGCAGGCTTAGTGGCAGGAGTCTGGGAGCCAGGAACTGAAGCCAGCTTCAGGCTAAGTGTCAAGCCAAGGATCAGAGCTGTAGACAAAGTCAGGAATCAGGCCAACTGTCCATAGATATCAGGGTCTGTGCTGGCATTCTGGGGACAACTGGGAGTCAGAATCCAACTAAGAACAGAGGTCAGTATTAGGAGTTCAGAAACAGGATAGTTATGGTATCTAGCTGGGATCACTGAGATGTCAGTGAGAGCACCTGAGGCGGAACTTCCTGCAGTGTACAACCTCTGTGGATAGTGAATCACAGAAAGTAGCCAGGTTACAGCTGGTGATGCACCATGGCATTAGGATGTAGGTTATGTGCTAGTCCTCCAGGTCTCGGGTTCAAGTTCTGCTAATCCTTACACAGAATATCTGAATGAGTCCAAGAGAAACCAGTTAAAAAGAGATTGAAAAGGGTTTTTTTTTAAATAGCAGGAAGATACTAAAACAAACCTAAAACTGGCAGTATACTTTTGGAAGGCTAGATGTGTCTTATTCCCACAATGCTTCAAATTATTTTGAAAGAGCACCCATTTTCCTCACAATATAAATTGCACAGGCTGAAAAATGTTCCTTATTTCTCATCTGTTTCAGTGAATCCAGCAACGCCTTCAGCAGCCATTTTGTAACTGGAAATATTTCTGTGCTTTCCTACTTTTCCTTTTATAGATGAATTTTAATAAGTCTCTTTTTCCTTTGTTCAGTAATTCATACTGATTGCTCCCAGTTTTATTGAGGTTTTGCCTTTGTTTTCATTTTTTGTTCCCTCAACTATTCTTCTCTGTAGATCCTTATTTTATTTGCAGAAAGTTATAACTACTGCATGTATATTTAGAATAGATGGGGGTGTATGTAGATACAGATATTAATAGATATATGAGCACCACTCTTATCACTGTTTAATATTATCATGTTTATCTTCCCATATGTCATGCTACATTGTTCTACCATCATTAACTTCAAGTGACTGTCACAAATTTCATTTAAACCGGAAATATAAATCTCCATTATTTGCATGTTATTGGATGACATCTGTAGGCTAACAAATATGACACAAAAGAATGTGTGATGAAATAATCTCAAACTAATGTGACTGAAGTTTAGGCAAAAAGAGTAGAAGCAAATAAAATATCATACATCAGCTATTTTATCATGTTTTCACAATGGACAAAGGCTTTAGTAAAACAGCTGGGGGGGGAGCTAAAAGCATATACTGCTAAGCAGAGTAAATTCATGCTCATTTTCATTCTGCGTTATTTGTCTTGATCAGACCATTTTATTGCTAAGGTAAACCAACCTACTCATCCATACTGTATCTTTTTATAAAGCTATAGCCTCTTAAATCACAACGTTTTAATGCATTCTTCAGTGGAATTATTAGCTCCTATAAACAAGTCTTGGGTTTGTTTTTTTAAAACTTCATTTTGCTTTTAAAACATGACATGCACTGAAGATAAAGATGAATTGCCCTTTCATGTTAAAAATATTTTTTAAATAGCTGTATATATGTATATGAACCAGATATTAGTATAATTTAAATAAATCTCCCTTCCCATTTCATTATAAATCAAATTCTCTGTGCCAGAACCTGTGTTCCACACTGGCCCCTTCACTCTGCTTCAACGCAAAAGGGGGCTTTAGAGAAAGCAGAACCAGACCCTGGGGAACAAGCCCATTAGCAGGGGTTTCCTGAGTGATGCAGAGCTGACAAGAGGAGCTCTATTCCACTTACCACTTTTATGCTTTAAAATATTGCTGTGGCACAGTTGCTGTAGCAAAAGGGACACAATTACTCACAACACATTGGCTCTGCTGCAAGTACTACAGCAAAGCAAATTAGAGAACAGAGTGTGGCCAGAACAAAACCCCTTCCATCTATTCTTGACTGATAGAACAGCCCCAGAAGCCGAGCATAGATTAGAGCAGCCTTGAGACTGCTATCACTCTACCCCAAGGATCAGCTAGATCCCTAGATGGCCCCAGAACATGGGGCAACAGAAAAGCCACTTTTACCCCCAAGTTCCAAAGTTCAGGAAGCATGAATAATCAAACCTCTTTACATGAGAATCACATTTTGTCTGTGTATGATCTTGCATTTACCACAAGAAGCAAATTCCCATTTATTAATCTGATTTAAACAAGGGTCCCTCTTTATTCCTAAGGAGATAGTTGCTATATAAAATAGGTTGAGATTTCCCTCCAATTATGAGTCACATGTGAGTCATACTTAAAAACTGGGACCAGAAAAAAGATCAATTTTCCTCCTTAAAAGCCACAGCATAGTGTTATATTTGCACCACAAATCTCCCTTAAGACATAATTTTTTACACTTCATTTTTCATCCAACCAACAGTTTTGTTACCGTAAAGAAAAGGAAATGCTCTGACTTCCTCCACCTAGGCAGGCAGAAACACAGGAGTTTGGTTGTGCCAGAAAAAACGGGATGTGCTTGGACTGGGAGTGCTTCTCATAAAACCATACAGAAAAGAGACAGAATTACCAGGGAGGTGAAAGGGGTTGGCTGGGGGCTATCCCAACTATCCCAATCCTGAGCCTCCCACCTCCCCCGGCGCCCATTAGGGAGGGTGGATGGGCTGAACATATGGGAACATTGCTGGCTGTTCCTCTTCAGCAGGGAGAGAGGGGAAAGCACACAATTTGCTGCATTCCTCACTCTGGCTGGGGAGTGCAGGGGGCGGATGAACATGGGCCTGTTCCAGTTGAAGGACATGCACCCATTCCCTAGCTGTGCCTACTGGAGCTGCAGTGGCCATGCAGAGGTGCTTCTCACCTCGCCTCCCCACCCCAAGCTGCTGTAGTGAGAGAGGGCTGGGGTTGTCCTCTCTCCCCAGGGTAGCCTGCATCCTGAACCCCTCATCCCCAGCTGCACCCCAGAGCAGTGATTTAAATGAACCATGTACATTCTCATTTTTTTATTTTCTAAAAAAAAAGCAAAAATTAATTGAGTTAAGGACCTGAGCAATGCCAGGTAAATCAGGTCTAAAATAAATGTTATGTTAGAGTGAGAGGTATGTGTTGTTCTTCATCTACAGAAAATACAACTGCTAAAATACAAAGCCAGCCTGCAAATCCCAAACTGTAGTGCACCTTATGATGGCACCCAGATGAAATATTTATTCCTGAGTAATACACAATGCAATTTACAGCTCAGCACATGACCTCCTCATAAATAAATGTAGTTGACATCAGTGTTCCAAGAACAGTTCTAATAGATGAATGAGACAGGAAGAATCACTGATGACACTGAATGCACTGCATATGTCTAACTATAATACTGTGACTGTGCAGAGCCATTATCAGCACATAATCCCAACATGATTCATGAAATAATGAGCCTTCAGCTGTAGCCAGAATCTTATTAATAACACATCATTAGAAGACTGGTAGCATCTCACCAATTAAACAGCAGCTGGACATTGATAGCAAGCACAATCGCAAGGAAGACAACTTAAAATTGATCTTTGGGGTAAATCAAGAGGCTCAGTTCACAGCAATGTGAAAAAACAGGAAAACACTGAAGATTTTATGGGTTTTGTCTTGAATTTATCATTGGTTTCCAGGAAAAGCAGATAGATCTCACAGGCACGTTTTCATGCAAAGGAAAACTGCCTGTCTCCAAAATGACCATGACATTTTCTGCAAAAAAAGGCAATATTTTTCCCTGAGGCAAATCTCAAAAAATTTCAGCTTCATGAAAGAAGAGAGGGTTGCTTTGAGCAGATCTTCTGCAGGTGTTTACACTGCCTGGAGGTGCCCCTTACAGTGTGCATTGGGGAAGTCTACCATGTATTTATAGATTCATGCCTGACTCCCCAACAGAGAGGATACCGAAGAAGATGACAAAGAGAGGTATTAATCATCAGAAGAGAGGGGGGTGGAGAACACAGTTTTCAGAAATGTTTTCTTTTCAGTAAACATTTCTTCAATAAAAGCAATAATAATTCCATTCTTACCACTGGAGCTGTTTATTCTCCACTGTTATGTATTGAATATGCCATGAATATTACAGCAAGGTAAATTAATTTGAAATACCCCGATTTTTGTCTTCTAAGTCTATGTCTACACTATACCCCAGATCAATGCTCTGTGATCGATCCACTGGTGGTCGATTTAGCAGGTCTATTTAAGACTTGCCAAATCAACTGCAGATCCCACTGCAGTTGGCACCCTTACTCTACTCCAGACAAGAGGAGTAGTGGAAGTCGACAGTACAATTTCTCTTGTCAAATCCCCACATAGTGTAGACCCCACAGTAATTTGAGGTGAGATACATCAACTCCAGATATGTTATTTACATAGCTGGAGTTGTGTAGCCTAGATCAACTTTTTTTTCTGGTGTAGATGTAGCCTAAGTGTTGCTACTTCCCCAAGGTATGGATTAAGCCTTCTTCCTTCTCTGTCTAGAACTTGCTAACAGCTATACTTGGAGCTCCTTCTTCACTCTCTTCGTATGCATTGGGTCCAGGGCTCTTTTCTGACACCTGGTGCTTCCACCCAACATGATACTCAGTGTGGTGTATCTACAATGGTGCTGTCCCTTGACGAAATCTATACAACTGCACTACTGGCTGGCAAGGAACATGATGTTCAGCACACAGAAGCCAATAAATTAAACAACTCCAGCCAAGGAATAGCGCTCGAAAAATAATAGCAAATAATACAAAGGGAACATTACTAGGAACAAGAAAATAGGCTCTGGTGAAGGAAAATATTATGGTTAACCAATACTGAAATAAACATTAACGCATAAAGCAATCAGCCATCTCCCAATATTAACAACTCCCCAAACTCCAACTCCAACCCTGGTCCTTTCCTGAGGCAGATAATAGGCTGGGACTGTGTGGCAGTGCTGTGACACTGGCCAGCTTAAACAAATATCCCCTTACTTTATCCTCTCCCACTCCTCGTCCTCTAGGTTAGGGAGGGATTCTCTGCTGATTCCAACAAGAGTTGCTATTATCTGGTCTGGAACTCATTCAGGTCTCAGCTAGCTCTTGGTAGCTGGAGCCAGGTCAGATCTTTTTGTGTCATCTGGATGCTGGTCTCAACAGTGCTGGAACTCTTTGAGCCATGCAACTAGAGGTAACAGCAGGGCAAGGACTCCCTTTGAGAGAAGAGGGAGTTTAGCAAGGGCTCCATGAGCTCCAAACTGAATCTAAGCTGTCTGTCCTATTTGTAAAGTCAGGCTTTCCCCCTCGCTGGGAGCTGCAGAGCCCTGGTCCATCATGGGCCCGGTGGACATCTTGTTCAGATTATGCAAAAACTACAGCAGGGGTTTCTAGGTCCTTCTGTCCCCAGCCCTGACTCTCAGCATGCTGAGAAATGGTGTCAGAGCACTTAGGTAGCCATCTTAGTTGTAGTCCTTTTGGGGCCTCCTCTAGAGTCTTGTTCTGTGGCTTCAGGGGTTGGCAAACTCCATGTGTGGGTTACATCATTGAATTACAAACATTTACTATTAAGGACCTGCTCCTGCTCCTACTGAAGTGAATGGAAGTTTGGTAATGGTCTTTGGTGGGAGCAGGACTAAGCCCTTGTCATCAGATCACGCCTCTGAGGTAGGTTTCCATTTAACATCCTGGGAAGCTGAGGGAGGGCCAGATCTTCAGCTTGTATAAAACGATAAAGCTCTACTGAAGCCAGCGCTGGCTCCAAGCCTCTTGCCAAGGGCTACAGATGTCAAAATTGGATTAGAACCCAAAGACCCTCTCATTAAGAACACAACATTACCTCCTTCTCTTCGGGACACATTCAAACAAGCAATTCAAACTACTTCTGAAGCAGCGTGTGCTGGAATCCCTAACTTACTATCTTCATGGCTGGAACACTTCCAGCACTTCCATTTCTCTATTACAGGGGTGGGGAAATACCACCAGTTCCCTAGAGTTTGCCCTAGCGGGCCACTGCTGCTATATTTATCTGCACCTCCACAGTTATGGGCAACTGCAGCTCCCTTTGGCTGCAGATCACTGTCTCCAATCATGGGACCTACAAGAAGTAGTATCCCAGTCCATGGTGCTTCCTGTGGTTCCTATTGGCTGGGATCGACAATCCATGGCCAACGAGAGTTGCAGTCTCCTATACCTGCAGAGGCATAGGTAAATATAGCAGTGGCAGCCCACCAGGAGCTAACCCTGGCGAACTGCTGCTGTTTTATTGCCCACCCTTGCTCTACTATCATTGGGCTCATACTATTGAGTCTTGCTTTTGACTTCTCTGAATGATTTGAATTAGCAACTAGTTGGCAGGAGTTGTAGCGTCTTCACAGACCTCCCTACTTGCAACCTGCACATCAAATTCTTGAATGCAATTCTGATTTGCTTGCCAAAGTAATCTTCTAAGTTACAGTAGCTTTTTACATACACAGCCAGATTTCACCTCCATAGCCCTCCAAATATTTTAAGAACAAAGTGTATCATATGTCCTAAGTATACAAAGTCTGGGGGATTTTTTTCCCTAAAAATAGAAACTTTCAGGACCAAACATGCAGTATTTCTTTCAACTGTATGTATTGATATCAGCAGCATATGCTTGCTCACTATCAATTTTTTAATTCAACCAGTTGACTTTTAAAATGTAAGGGAGAAACCTTTAAACTGATGACAGCTGTAATATTCCAAACATTTCCCACATAAAACAAAACTGGCAAAGCTTTAGTTTCCACCAGCAAGATTCTGGATTTTTTTATTTGGCTTTGTTTTTTCGGCCATCAGAGAAAACCATCTGCATACTCTACAATCACAATATGCTAATATCATTATATAAACAGGTGGAAACCATTGCATTAAATAATGTATTCACCTCCAACTCAAAAATCACACTAAAACTGAAATGACCCAGACAAAGGCAAGAACTGGAGGCATGGAAAGACGTCAAGACTTCCATATGGGGAGAAATAAAAACATTAGGGTATCTGGTGAATACTTCTGCTGAATGCATCTACAGCAAGATGGCACCTTTAAAGACATAGGGTATGTCTACACTACAACGTTAATTCGAACTAACTTAGTTCGAATTAGTTAATTCGAACTAAGCTAATTCGAACTAACGGATCCAGACTAAAAAACTAGTTCGAATTAGCGTTTTCCTAATTCGAACTAGCATGTCCACATTAAGTGGACCCTGAACCGGGGTTAAGGATGGCCGGAAGCAGTGCCGGCAGGGCATCAGAGGAGGACTTAGAGCGTGGAGATGCTGTCTCAGGCTAGCCGAGGGCTGTGCTTAAAGGGACCCGACCCCCACCCCGGACAGACAGTTCTCAGGGGTGTCCCGCTTGCAAAGCAGTCCTGGCTTGGAGTTCCCTGAGTGCCCACACTGGGCACATCACAGCACTCGGCCATCAGCCCGGCTGCACTTGCCGCAGGCTGCCATCTGGGGAGAGAGGGCAATTGGGGGGCTGCAGTAGAGCTTCCACCCCCAGAAGCCCACAGAGCCAGCCCAGTCCTTCCCATCGGGGGCTCGTGCCCCATTCCTCCCTCACCTCCTTCCACTTACCCTTCCCTAGCCCCTCTTCTTGATGTACAAAATAAAGATAACGTGTCTTCCAAAATGGAATCTGTCTTTATTGACCAAAACTGGGGGAGACTGGGAAAAGGAGGTGGGAGAGGGGAAGAGAGAGGCTGGGAGAGGGGAGGGCAACTACAATGATGAGGGGTTTGGAACAGGTCCCATATGAAGAGAGGCTAAAGAGACTGGGACTTTTCAGCTTAGAAAAGAGGAGATGGAGGGGGGACAAGATAGAGGTCTCTAAAAGCAGGAGTTGGGTGGAGAGGGTGCATACAGAAAAGTTCTTCATTAGTTCCCATAAAGGAGGACTAGAGGACACCAAAGGAAAGGAATGGGTAGCAGGCTTCAAACTAGTAACAGAAAGTTCTTCTTCACAAAGCAAAGAGTCAACCTTTGGAACTCCTTGCTGCAGGAGGCTGTGAAGGCTAGAACTGGAACAGAGTTTAAAGGGAAGTGAGAGCAAGTCATGGAGCTTGGGTCCATGGAGTGGTATTAGCCAGGGGGTAGGAGTGGTGTCCCTGCCCAAGGTTTGTGGAAGGCTGGAGAGGGATGGCACAAGACAAATGGCTTGGTCACTGTCTTCGGTCCATCCCCTCCAGGGTCCCTAGGGTTGGCCGCTGTCGGCAGACAGGCTACTGGGCTAGATCGACCTTTGGTCTGACCCAGTACGGCCATTGTAAGCTCAGGGCTCAGGGTCGGGGGTCTCAGTGGACCCCCTTGATTCTCTTGCACACCTGCTCCTGGGTGGCCAGGCTGGCAGCTCTCCTGCCCTAGCCGGCCACTTTCCTGTGCCTAGTGTGGAGGTCGTGGATGAGGTCCACGATGTCCGCACTAGCCCAGGTGGGTGCCCGCCTCTTGCGGTCCCGTGCAAGCTCCCGGGAGCTGCCAGCCTGGTCCCAGGAAGAGGGGGAGGGCTGGGGGCATCGGGTGGGTGGCTCTGTGCCATGCCAGGTGCAGGGTCTTCCGGCTGGGTGCTGGCAGGCTTGTACCTGGCACGGGCACCGTAGCCAGCCCGTGCCCCTTTAAGGGGTCCAGGGCCGGGAGGGGCGCAGTAGAGTTTCCCTGGTGTTGGCCAGAGTGGCCACCAGGGAAACCTGGGGAGGGCTAGCCTCCCACTAGTTCGAATTAAGGGGCTACACACCCCTTAATTCGAACTAGCTAGTTCGAACTAGGCTTAATCCTCGTGGAATGAGGATTACCTAGTTCGAACTAAGCGCTCCGTTAGTTCGAATTATGTTCGAACTAACGGAGCACTAGTGTAGCGCCTATGAAAGTTAGTTCGAACTAACGTCCGTTAATTCGAACTAACTTTGTAGTGTAGACATACCCATTCATTTAAACTTTAATAACATAGATCAAAACTAACACCTTAAACACCTGTAAACTAAGAGGTGGCCACAACAGATCCTGAAACACTGGTGTCATGTTCCTGGTGAGATGCACTGCCTGCCAATTGGGCTGCTGCCTTCTGTGCCACTGTTAGTTTACAGGTGGATTTCTGGTGTACCTCACATAAGATGACAGAGACTTGTGTCTCTAAACATTACACTAAAAATGTTCACAGTCAAAAAAAAAAAGTAAACTCTATATGGGAGAAAAACCTTCCTGCACATGTTTCCTATTGGTCATCCAACAGCAGGGAGTGTCCGGTAGTATCCCTAGACTGTGAACTCTTGTTACTGATGACTGGCCCACATTCCTCCATGAAAGGTTCAAACATAATCCATGCCACAACTTCCTGCTGATTCTCCTAATGTAACAGTACCCTGCCTAGTCCTCACAATGTCCTAATATTTACCAAACACTGGGCAAAGCTCAGGGAGACAGAGAAAGAGAACTATTCTGTCATTAGCATACTCACGCTATTTCTACACTGCGTGGTTTTTGTGGAAGAGGAAATGCAAATGGTATGCTCATTTGCATATTTCGTGCTCTCATTTGCATATCTTCTTCCTATCCTTTTTGCAGAAGAGGTTTTTGCAATAAAAAGCCCTGTGTAGACGGGGCCATTTCGGAAAAAAAACCCTTTTGTGCAAGAGCCTGTAAACCTCATTTTTTGAGGAATAAGAGATCTTGCGCAAAAGAGTTTTTTTCCAACAAATGGTCCCATCTACACAGGGCTTTTTAATCGCAAAAAAGCCTCTTCCACCAAAAGAATCAGAAGAAGATATGCAAATGAGTGCTTCATTTACATTTCCTCTTTCGCAAAAAAAACCCCGCAGTGTAGACATAGCCTCAGAGTACTGTAACCTAGGCCTTCCGATAGACTGCTTGATGGAACCCATTAAGATGGAACCCAAAAAACCCCGTAAAAGATATTATTCAGTACAGAAGAGCAATTGTTCCAGTCTGCCTTCTGGTAACTCTCTGAAAGAAAAGAACAAAAGCACTGAAGGACAACTCCATCTACTTCTGCGAGCATTCACAGGTAAATTAACAGCATCTGATGATTAATGATATTGAAGACTGCAAATTGGAGAAAGGGCACCTCTCCTCAGCTGTTACCAGACAGAAACTAAAGTTACCATGTAGCCTTTGTCCTCTCCCCAGGTCTGTGTACAGATTGACAAATGTCAAGATGGTCTGAGGCAGCCAGATATTCAGAGTTGCCTCCACTCAGCCTTCATAATGAATTTATCCAAATATCAAAGACAAGACATTGGACAACAACAGTCCAGAGTATCAGCTGCAATGTTTGTCTGAGCCATAATCATACACCAATTTGCTTTGCAGAAGCTGGCAACTTGTCCTTCTTATTACTAATCTTGGTCAACAATAGACCCAATATTTCCCTGCTGTCCCTCATCGGCCAAAGAACACAAATCTGAAGCAGAGCTGTGGCACAAAGTACTGGCAACATTACTATGATCTCAGTGAGTAGCATCAATGTGCACTCAAGGAGAGAACTTAGTGTTCCTTCCCTTAAGATATGTCTCTGCATCCAGAGAAAGAAACAGTTCTGTCTGAATCTGCTCAATCTGATCCGTGAAGGACCATCAATATTCCTCACAATGGGAAGAACTTGTACCAGCCGCTGAGTAGACAGCTTGGATTGACCACATTAAAACCAATCAGCTGATTTGGAGGCAGAGAAACTTTTGAGCTACTGGAGTGGTGCTTAAGGTGACTTAACCAGGGCCAAGTATCTGGCTCAACATTTCATAATTTCTATATATTTTTATATGTGCTTTGCCTTCCTGCCTGTTTCATTTGTTTCATGCCAAGGTGGCCTATAATAGTGGTGCGCAACCTTTTTTCAACCACAACCCCCAGTGCGGCGTTTAGATCCGGATGGCAAGGGGCTGGGCCTGGCCGTTGGCAGCCCTGTAGTGTGGCACATAGATCCAGGCAGCCGGGAGCTGGGCCCAGCTATTGGCAGCCCCCCAGAAAGAAATCCGTGACCCTCTTGGGGGTCACGACCCACAGGTTGCTCACCACTGGCCTATAAGGACGAAGAAGAAAAAGAGGATACCTATTAAGATGCTTCATCATTAGCTGAAGACAAAGGACTATATAATGCTGTTCTACCAACCCATCAGTTGATTGGTCTCTTGAAGGAATGACGTTCCCCCATAGAACCCTCTGAATTTGCTCAAGCACCACCAACCAATAATGACAAATCATCAAAGCATTTTCTATTTCTCAAGATCATAGAAATGGACACCAATTACAGTGCTGTTGGAATAAATAAAATGGACCAAACTCCATTGAGCTAACTTCAGATAGAAAGGTTTGTCAAAGTACTATTTAAAAACTGAGTTATCATTATGTTATTTCTGACTGATCTGAACTGGCAATCTGATATGGCAGCTTTTGATTCCAAGTTAAAATCTCCAGCATGATTTTCTGTTGCTCTTATGCTGCCAAACATTTGCGGGGAGGCTGACTTTTGAGAGACGTTGGTAGCCCCTGGGGTTGCATTACCTTAAGTTTTGAAATACATTTTTGCACCAATATAAAAAGCATGCTTCATCATGAACACCTCCTGCTATTGAATTTCTATACCCATGTCTTACATATCTATTTTGAAATGAAGATATAAAAAGATGTGAAATCACAAGTTTCCTGGAAGTTTCCCAGCCCAATTGCTTCAGCGTGTCATCAAGTTACCAGATCAGTAGAGATGGCCAAACTGCAATTCACAGGCCAAAATCCAGTATGGCTATGGGATTCCTACAACTTCAGGAAAGTGGTGTTGTTTGTGGTGAACAGAGATTGCATGCAGTCAGCTAAAGCCTGCATTGCCTTATAAAACACAAAGGCTGCAATATGGTTCATACATTAGGTATAGTTCTCTGGTTCCTGACAGCCTACCAGTGCCACTGTTGGTGGGTGAAGCATTGGTGTGAATCTTGTGAACCCAGTGACAACCTGAGAGGCAGGTAGATCCTAGATCTAAGCCTAGCTAACGCATATTTAGACAAGCCACTGTACAGCCTACCATTTCATTGAACCTAGGAGAAAAGAAAAATAAACCAGATACCACAAATGAGCTGAATATAACACAAAGTTCTCACACAGTAGGGCTGTGTCTACATTGGCACCCTTTTCTGGAAAAGGGATGCTAATGAGACCAGTCGGAATTGCAAATGCCGCGGGGGATTTAAATATCCCCCGCGGCATTTGCATGAACATGGCTGCCGCTTTTTTCCAGCTCGGGGTTTTGCCGGAGAAAAGCGCCGGTCTAGACGGGATCTTTTGGAAAATAAAGCCTTTTCCGGAAGATCCCTTATTCCTGATTTTAAGAGGAATAAGGGATCTTCCGGAAAAGGCTTTATTTTCCAAAAGATCCTGTCTAGACTGGCGCTTTTCTCCAGCAAACCCTTGAGCCGGAAAAAAGCAGCAGCCATGTTCATGCAAATGCCGCCGGGGACATTTAAATCCCCCGCGGCATTTGCAATTCCGACTGGTCTCATTAGCATCCCTTTTCCGGAAAAGGGTGCCAGTGTAGACACAGCCTAGCTGTAAAGTTCAGTTATACTGTGAAGCTAAGACAGTTATAAAATATTTCAATAGGACTCTCATAGACTTTAAGGTCAGAAGGGACCATTATGATCATCTAGTCTGACCCCCTGCACAATGCAGGCCACAGAATCTCACCCACCCCTCCTAGAATAATCCTCTCACCTATAACTCAGATATTGAAGCCTTCAAATACTTTGAAGACCCCAAGATGCAGAGAATCCTCCAGCTACGATCTGTACCCCATGCTACAGAGGAAGGCGAAAAACCTTCAGGGCCTCTGCCAATCTACCCTGGAGGAAAATTCCTTCCCGACCCCAAATATGGCGATCAGCTAAACCCTGAGCATGTGGCCAAGACTCATCAGCCAGACACCCAGAAAGTTCTCTATAATAACTCCTATCATCCCCTCCATTGACCTATTTCCCACTAATAATGAATGGTTACCAAGATCATGTTATCTCATCAAACCATCCCCTTCATTAACCCATCTAGTTTAATCTTGAAGCCAAATAGATCTTTTGCCCCCACTACTTCCCTTGGGAGGCCGTTCCAGAACCTCACTCCTCTAATGGTTAGAACCCTTCGTCTAATCTCAAGTCTAAACTTCCTACTAGCCAGCTTATATCCATTTGTTCTTGTGTCCACATTGGTATTAAGCTTAAAGAATTCCTCTCCCTCCCTAGTATTTATCCCTCTAATATATTTAGAGAGTGCAGTCATGTCCCCCCTCAGCCTTCTTTTGGTTAAGGTAAACAAGCCAAGCTCCTTGAGTCTCCTTTCATAAGACAGGTTTTCCATTCCTCGAATCATCCTAGTGGCCCTTCTTTGTACCTGTTCCAGTTTGAATTCATCCTTCTTAAACATGGGAGACCAGAACTGCACACAGTATTCCAAATGGGGTCTCACCAATGCCTTGTATAATGTCACTAAAACCTCCTTATCCCTACTGGAAATACCTCGCCTAATACATCCCAAGACCGTATTAGCCTTTTTCATGGCCATGTCACAATGGCGGCTCATAGTCATCCTATAATCAACAAGAATTCCGAGGTCTTTCTCCTCCTCCGTTACTTCCAACTGATGTGTCCCCAGCTTATAACTAAAATTCTTGTTATTAATCCCTAAATGCATAACCTTACACTTCTCACTATTAAATTTCATCCTATTGCTATCACTCCAATTTACAAGATCATCCAGATCTTCCTGTATGATATCCCGATCCTTTTCTGAATTGGCAATAGCTCCCAACTTTGTGTCATCCGCAAATTTTATCAGGACACTTCCACTTTTGATGCCAAGATCAGCGATAAAAAGATTAAATAAAATTGGCCCCAAAACTGATCCTTGAGGAACTCCGCTAGTAACCTTCCTCCAACCTGACAGTTCACCTTTCAATATGACCCGCTGTAGTCTCCCCTTTAACCAGTTGCTTATCCACCTCTCAACTTTCATATTAATCCCTATCTTTTCCAATTTAACCAATAATTCCCCATGTGGTACTGTATCAAATGCCTTACTAAAGTCGAGGTAAATTAGATCCACTGCATTTCCTTTATCTAAAAAATCTGTTATTTTCTCAAAAAAGGAGATCAGGTTGGTTTGGCACGATCTACCTTTTGTAAAACCATGTTGTAATTTGTCCCAATTGCCATTAGCCTCAATATCTCTTAACTACTTTCTCCTTCAAAATTTTTTCCAAGATCTTACATACTACAGATGTCAAACTAACAGGCCTATAGTTACCCGGGTCGCTTTTTTTCCCTTTCTTAAAAATAGGAACTATATTAGCAATTCTCCAGTCAAATGGTACAACCCCTGAGTTTAGAGATTTATTAAAAAATTTTGCTAATGGACTTGCAAGTTCATGTGCCAGTTCCTTTAATATTCTTGGATGAAGGTTATCTGGGCCCCCCGATTTACTCCCATTAAGCTGTTCAAGTTTGGCTTTTACCTCAGATATGGTAATATCTACCTCCATATCCTTAGTCCCATTTGTCATGTTACCATTTGTCATGTTACCATTGTCATGAGCTCTTCATTAGCCTCATTAAAGACTGAAGCAAAGTATTTGTTTAGATATTGGGCCATTCCTAGATTATCCTTAACCTCCACTCCATCCTTAGTAATTAGTGGTCCTACTTCTTCTTTTTTTGTTTTTTTCCTATTTATATGGCTATAAAACCTTTTACTATTTGTTTTAATTCCCTTTGCAAGGTCCAACTCTACCTGACTTTTAGCCTTTCTCACTTTGTCCCTACGTACTCTAACCTCAATAAGGTAGCTTTCTTTACTGATCCCTCCCATTTTCCACTCCTTATATGCTTTCTGCTTTTTCTTAATCACCTCTCTGAGATGCTTGCTCATCCAGCTTGGTCTAACACACCTGCCTATAAATTTTTTCCCTTTTCTTGGGATACAGGCTTCTGACAGCTTCTGCAACTTTAATTTAAAATAATTCCAGGCCTCCTTCACCTCAAGATCCATAATTTCTTTAGTCCAATCAACTTCCCTAACTAATTTCCTTAATTTATTAAAGTTAGCCCTTTTGAGTTATTAAATTTATTAAAGTTAGCCCTAGTCTCAGATTTATTTTTGTTTATCCTTCCATTTAATTTGAACTGAATTAGTTCATGATCACTCGAGCCAAGGTTGTCCCCTACAATCATTTCATCTATGAGGTCCTCACTACTCACCAAAACCAAATCTAAAATAGCATCCCCCCTTGTTGGTTCAGCAACTACTTGATGAAGGAATTCATCAGCTATCACATCTAGGAAAATCTGAGCCCTATTATTATTACTAGAACTTGTTCTCCAGTCTATATCTGGAAAGTTGAAATCTCCCATGATTACGCAGTTTCCATGAGTATTTACTTCATTAAAAACATTAAAGAGGTCTCTATCCATATCCAAATTGGATCCTGGTGGTCTATAACACACTCCAAGCACTATCCCAGTGGAGGATCTGATAGTTTTCTTTCCCAATGTGATTTTTGCCCAAACAGACTCTGTGAAAGTGGCTCTCTGGTTTCTAAGGCCATGTACGCAGGTCAGGGATTCTACCAGCATAGCTATAGTAGAGTAGATGGCATAATTTTATAGAGTAGATGCAGCCTACACTGATAAAAAAAAGTTTTTTTCTGTCTGTGTTGGAACACCACCTCTCTGAGAGATGGTAACTACATTAATAGAAGCTACTTGGTGGAAGTGTGTGGGTTTTTACACTTCTAAGCAGTGTAGCTATGTTGACCTAAATTTTAAGTGTAGACCAGGTCTAGGATGGATGTAGGTCTCTTGTGCATCTCTATCTCTCTGGAAACAATCTCAGACCATTGCTACAAATGGTGATAGTCACTTCATTTATTTCAGTAATTGCTTCGAAGTTAGATTCCAACATGTGTAGCCATTTGCTGCTGTCCTTTGCTTCTAGCCTCATTAATGCTTTTCCCTGTTCTTTTTGCTCTCCACATCCAATTTGTCACCACAGCTATGGCATGATTTGTCTGCTCTGAAATCTACTTTTACTCCCATCTTGTTTGTTCTTATTTCACATGATTAAAAATCCTCTCAGCTTTTGCATCTTTCATGCAAGGAGGTTGTTATGGATAACAGATTCTACTTATGCAGACAGAGCTTCATGTAACTGCTTATTTCCCTATTCTACCAGACAGAGATGTAACTGTCTTTAAGCCTTTCTTTATTCCTCCATCTATAAATGGGATCCGTTTGATCCTTAGATTGCTATTGTGACTAATTTACAATTTGCCCTTCTGGGTGTAAGTTATCCCCATAATAACTGTTGGCATATATCAGTTGGTGCTAATGTTAATTGTTCTCTTCTTGTGCTGGTACATTGGAAAGCATGGTATCCACAAGAAATTGTGGGAAATACCATCATCTGTAGTAATAAAAATGCAGTTTGGGATATGGAAGATGTTCAAGCCTGTAACAGCATCATGGCTTAGCCATCAGAGCATGGAACTGGGAGTCAGTAGGTCTGAACTGTGTTGCTAGCTCTGATAATGACTGAATAGGCAAATTACTAAATTTTAATGCATCAATTATCCCAACTGTTAAGCCAGGATAATACTGCCTGTTCACCTTAATAAGACTTTGAGGTCTATGGTTGGCAAGCATTATATAAATGCTATGTATTGTTATCATTCTAACACATTCACTAGCCTTACAGCATTTAGCATCAAGTGATGTGACCGACCCTCCTACTTCCAGCCGAGCTCCACTGAGAATTTAACTAGCTGTTTCATATGACATTTATCAACAAAGCAGCATTTGATTTGGTGAAGGGGCAATATTTTGCTCACATTGCAAGTGCAGCTTAAGAATCATCCTGCAGATATTAATCTTTGTCAATTTCTCTCATGGTTTTTTTTTTTTTTTTTTTTTTTTGCCCTTTGAGGACATCTGTACTTCTGATGGTAAGACTTTTCAGAAGTGGGTTGAAAATAAACTGGAATCATTTAGAGATATTATGCTAACAAATCTTAACAAGATCTCGCCTTAAGGGTGCCTTTCAATATTTTTAAACATTCTTTAATCATTGAGATAACAGTATGGGAATTGATTCATTGTATAAAAATAATAGAAACCCAACTAAAGCAATGGAAATAGACCTAAAATGCTGGAAGCATAAAATGTTGTCCCCAGTTGAAAGAATGAATTTGATTAAAATGGCTAACTCGCCAAAGCTCTTGGCCTCTCTAGATAAAGAATTACATTTTTACTTTTTGGCAGCACAACCACAATTTTTAATGAAAGACATGATTGCAGTATAGAGCTAATTGGATGGAAATGTTGGGCCAGATACTTGGCCTTGGTTAAGTCACCTTTGTGTCCAGAAGACTGGAAAAGGACAAATATAGTGCCCACCTATAAAAAGAGAAATAAGAACAACCCAGAAAACTACAGACCAGTCAGTTTAACTCCTGTGCCAGGGAAGATAATGAAGCAAATAATTAAGGAATTGATCTGCAAACATCTGGAAGATAATAAGATAATAGGTAACAGCCACAACATTCTCCAAAAACTTCCTGGATTGTCTGTGTACTGCTGCATGGGTCTCCCAACAGACGTCAGGGTGATTAAAGTCCCGCATAAGAACCAGGGCCTGTGATCTGGAAGCTTCTCTCAGCTGTCTCAAGAAAGCCTTGTCCATCTTATCCACCGGTCTATAGTACATACCAACCAGAACATCACCCCTGTTTCTTCCATCTCTAAACTTAACCCATAGACTCTCAACAGGCTTTTCTCCCTCTATATACTGGAGCTCTGAGCAATCATATTGCTCTCTTAGGCCGTGTCCACACTCAGGGCTTCTTTCGAAAAAAGTAGCCTTTTTTCGAAAGAACTTCCCCTGCGTCCAGACTCAAGCCGCGTTCTTTCGAAAGTAAATCGAAAGAACGCGGCTTTTCTTTCGACGGCGGTAAACCTCGTTTCACGAGGAAGAACGCCTTTTTCGAGGGAGATCCGTCGAAAGAACGTGAGTGTGGACTGGGGGAGCCCTTTCTTTCGAAATTATTGGCCTCCAGGAAGAAGCCCTGGTGGACAATCTGGGGCATGGGTTGCACGTCTGTGGTTCCTGGCTGCAGCCATTCCTTAAAGGGACGGGCGCACCCTCACAGCCACTTGTTGCAGACAAGGAGCCAGAGCACACGGCGACCTTGCTGCAGCATGTCACAGCCCCAAGAGCGTCCTGGCCCTTCCACCGAGCCTTCTGGGGACCCAGCCAAGGGCTCCAAGCTCCGGGCACCATCCTGGTCCGGCGCAGAGATCAAGAGCCTGCTGGAGCTGTGGGGAGAGGAGGAGGCCTTACAGGCCCTCAAAAGCCGGCGGCGAAATGCCGAAATTTATGGCCGCATGGCTGAAGCCCTGGCCCAGAAGGGCCACTACCCCCGCACCCAGGACCAGGTGCGCTCCAAGGTAAAGGAGCTGCGGCAGGGCTATGCCAAAGCCAGGGAGGAGAGCTCCCGGTCTGGGGCAGCCCCCCACTACTGCCCCTACTACCCAGAGCTGGACCAGATCCTGGGTGGCAGTGCAGAAGCACGCACACCACGGAGGTTCGTGCAGTCCGGACTGGCAGACCCGGTGGTGGACACTCCAGAGCGGGAGCTACAGCAGTCTGGAGACGGGGACATGGGCCCAGAGGAGGAGGACGACAGCAAGGAGACGGCGACCCTCACCCTGGAGCCAGTCACCCAGACCTCTGAGGCCTCCCAGGCGTCATCTGGCGCGGGAGAGGAAGCAGCAGGTGAGTACAATGAGTTTGTGTCACACCCGGGGGGGGGGGGGGAGGTAGGTGGGTGCACTGTGGGTGATGCACAAGGGAAACCTGTCATGCTCAGGCTGATGCCCAGGTCACACACACACACACACACAGTGTGACCTTCAGAATGTCTGCTTCCCCTGTCTCAAGGGAGAGGGCATGCCCTTTTGGACAGCTGTTGCACACATGACTGATTGTGATAGAAATGTAGCCGTGTTACTCTGATCTGAGGAAGTGGGTCTGGCCCTGGAAAGCTCATCCCCTAATAAACCATCCTGTTAGTATTGTAAGTGCTACAGAGTCCAGTTTATAGGACTGATTATGTCTTCTTCTTTTCCTCCACAGCTGGACCAGCCGTGGAAGAGGGCCGCAGCACCCCAGCCCCACCTCCATCTCCATCTCGGAGACATGGGAGCCGCAGACACAGGCGTGTCTACGCCGACATCCTCCGGCAGCACGTCGAGGCTGTGCAGGAGCAGAACGCCATCCTGCTACAGAGGGCGGAGGCAGAGGAGCGGTGGCGTGATCGGCTCATGAATGAGCTGGTCCTGCAGCGCACGGTGCTGTACGCCACCCTGAGGGAGGTCAGCGGCTTGCCTGCTGCTGTGCCTGGTCCTGCTCCTCCAGCACCCCATGACCCCACCCCACCAAACCCCCCTTCCACAACAGCATCCCTTTCCCCCCTTGGACCTCCCTCTCCCCCAGCCCCCCCAGCTCCCCAGCCCCTCTCTCCCCCTGGCCCTCCTCTCCCCCAGGCTTCCACGTCCCAAGAGCCCCCCAGCAGCCAGCCAACCGACAGGTGCATCACCCGATCCCGTAGCCGGGGAGCACCCCAAACACGAGGCCCAGGCAGGAAAGGGAAATCTGCCAAGCCCCGTTCAACCTGATCCCCTTCCCCCCTCCAGGTTTCCAGTCCCCTTCCCCCCTCCAGGTTTCAATCACCCCCATCACCCCAGTTAAAGCACAAACAAAGGGTTAAACGAACTGTTTGTTTATTGTATATAGTTTGGCAACAACAAAAATGAAAAAAAATTTTGTTATGTTTGCAACATTGTTTGATAATATGTACAAAATTATAAATAAGTAAAGAGAACATTTTATTTTGAAACACACCCTGGTGTAAGTGATGTGTCCAAACTGGGTCAGGAGATGGGTCGTGGAGGGAAGCTTCTATTGGGGGCCAGGGCCCAGTCCCCAGGCAGAAGCCCCTCAGTGCACTCAGTCTCAGTGGCCTCCACTGGAGAATTGCTCCCGGAGGGCCTCCCGGATGCCAACTGCAGACCGGTGAGCCTGGCGGATGGCAGCTGTCCGGGGCTGGGCAAAGAGCCTCTCCTGGGCATCAGCAGCTCTCCCCCACCCTGGTAGGAAGGCCTCCCCTTTCCTCTCCACGAGGTTATGGAGGACGCAACACGCGGCCACCACCTCGGGGATGTTGGTCTCCCCCATGTCGAGGCGTGTGAGCAAGCACCGGAATCTGCCCTTTAAACGGCCAAACGCACATTCGACCTGGTTGCGAGCCCGGTTAAGGCGAGCATTAAACTGCTCCTTGCTCGCATCCAGCTGGCCGGTGTAGGGCTTCATCAGCCACGGCATCAGGGGATAGGCGGCATCAGCCACTATGCACACCGGCAAGTGCACATCCCCAACCGCAAACTGGCGATGGGGGAAAAATGTTCCTGCCTGAAGCCTCCGGTACAGGTACGAGTTCCTGAAGATGCGGGCATCGTGTGCCCGCCCTGACCACCCAACACAAATGTCCGAAAACTGTCCACGATGGTCGACCAGGGCCTGGAGGACCATAGAAAAGTAGCCCTTTCGATTGATGAATTGGGCTGCTCGATGGGGCGGTGCACGGATGGCAATGTGTGTCCCATCGAGCGCTCCTCCGTAATTGGGGAAGCCGAGGGCAGCAAAGCCGGCCATGACGCTGTCCAGATCCGGTAGACAGATGAGCCTGTTGAGCAGCTCGGAATTGATGGCCCTCACCACCTGCAGAACGAGACAGACAACAAAGTGTTAGAAGGGGTGCCTTATCTCTTAGGAGGAGAACCCACTGCCCACCTTCCCTCTCAACCACCCCGGGAATCCCCTCCTCAGAACCCCCCCCCCCACAATTCAGGGTGAGTGGAGGAGCTCCCTCCCACTCCCACTCCACTTGGCCCTTCCTGACAGTCTCCCTTCCCCCCACCCCAAACTGTGACTGTCCCCAGACAATGACTTACCTCCATCAAGACGGCCCCGACAGTAGATCTCCCCACGCCAAATTGGTGTCCCATGGAGCGGTAGCTGTCGGGGGTTGCCAGCTTCCAGAGGGCAATGGCGACCCTCTTTTCCAGGGGGATGGCGGGCCTCAGGTGGGTGTCTTGCCGTTGCAGAGCAGGGGCGAGCCAGGTACACAGCTCCTGGAAAGTGGTCTTTCTCATGCGGAAGTTCCGTAGCTAGTCTTGGTCATCCCAGATCTCCATCACGAGCCGGTCCCACCAGTCAGAGCTGGTGTCAAACCTCCAAACACGCCTGTCCACGAAAAAGTTTGGTGGCAAGGGCAGTGTGGCTGCCGGACGGAGGAACCCCTCGTCCCTCTGGTCTGGGTCCAGCTCGGGAAGGAGCCTCATGACTGTCTCCTGAAGATGCAGCAACAGCTGCAGTATGGTGGTATGGGGCCATCGCCTGCCCAGGGGCAGCTCTGGCTCCATGCCAAAAATAAGGGTCTGCAAGCAGAAAAACCTCACAAGAAAAAAGCTGCTGGGGTGTCCCAGGAAGCTGAGCACTCCAAACCAGCACTGCAATGCCTTGCAAAATTCCTCAAGGGACAGCAAAGGCAGCTGCAGGAGCAGAGCAACGGGTGTTCAGGAGTGTCCCTCTCACCACGCGTCTCTGCAAAGGGCAGGCAGGCAGCACCCGGAAGGAAATGCTGCCCCCATGCCCTGGCAGAAGCAGTTCCGGGTGGCTTTGATTTTCGAAAGAGCGTCCAGCAGTCTGGACGCTCTTTTTCGAAATAGCAGATCGATCTTTCGATCCGCGCAATGTAGTCTAGACGCGCTCTTTCGAAAGAGCCTCTTTCGAAAGATGCTTTCGAAAGAGCCTCTTTCGAAAGATGCTTTCGAAAGAGGCTCTTTCGAAAGAAGCCTGCAGTCTAGACACAGCCTTACATACAGTGCAACTCCTCCTCCTTTTCTCCCCCGCCTATTCATCCTGAACAGTTTATACCCTTTCATGACAGTGTTCCAGTCCTGCGAGTCATCCCACCAAGTCTCCAGTATTCCAATTAAATTATAGTTCTTTGACTGGGTCAGGGCTTCTAATTCTTCCTGTTTTGTTTCCCAGGCTTTTAGCATTCGTGTACAAACATCTTAGATAACCAGTTGATTGCCCTACCTTTTCCATTCAAATCAGGAGTCTTCCTTTGTTGCTCATTCCTCCTTGTGTTTCTTCCTGGTATCCGATTTCCCCACTTACCTCAGGGCTTTGGTCACCATCCCCCAACGAACTTAGTTTAAATCCCTCCTCACTAGGTTTGCAAGATATTTAAGTGCAGGTTGGATAGTCATCTATCACAGATGATATAGATCCGTGGTCCCCAACACAGTGCCCGCGGGCACCATGGCACCCGCGGGGGCATTTGTGTGCACCCGCCAAGTGCTCGGGGCTGGCCTGGCCCCGGGCACATGGCGCATGCGCGGTGCCGGAGCCAGCCCCGGGCACATGGCGCACGGTGAGCGCCGGCCCCGGAGAGCGCCGCGGATTGGCCACCCGCGCTCTGGGCGTGCGGCGCTTGGGGGGAGGAGCGCCAGCCCCGGGCACATGGCGCGCGGCGAGGAGAGAGCGCCAGCCCCGGGCGTGCGGTGCTTGGAGGGGGCACCAGCCCCGGGCGCATGGCTATGGGGGGGCCGCCCCGGGCGTGCAAGTGTCCCCGCCCCCTGGCACCCGGTGGGCGAACAGCCACGCCCCCTGGTGCCCGGCGGGTGAACGGCCACACCCCCTGGCGCCCAGCAACCTCTAATGGTTGGGGACCACTGATATAGACCATGCTTGGTCCTGCCATGAGTGCAGCGGACTGGACTTCATGATCTCTTGAGGTCCCTTCCAGTTCTAGAATTCTAGGAGTCTATGATTCTATGCACCACTCCAGTAGCTCAAAAGGGACACCAGGTAGCTGAGGATTCCCATCCCCGCTCCCAAACACTCAAAAAATGAGGTTTACAGGATCTTTTGAAAAAGCGCCCCATTTTCGAAAGAACCGCGTCTAGACTACGGTTTCAATTTTGAAACAGCCCTTTTTCGAAAGAGCGCCATTATGTGATTATGCAAATGAAGCACGGGATATTTAAATCCTGGCTTCATTTGCACTTTTGAGGTGCTTCATTTACATCCCTCTGCAGACAGAGGGATGTAGTGTAGACATAGCCACACAGGGCAATTTTCTGTAGACATGAGGTTGTATACCACCCATTTCCTTCCCTGGCACAAGGTGGTAAAGAGTGCATGTTCAAAATGGAGCTGGAATCCTCTTCCTTGCTAAGCCCCACCCCAGTAGCTGCAACCTGGCTCGTTAGCAGCAATAGCAAGGCTGTCCATGAGCTACAGTTCAATGCTTGGCAGAACTTGCTCACCAGACCTGAATCTGGGAGTGCAGATCCCTATAGGTCTGTGGAGCGCAATGTACTCCTACAAATGTGAGTTTGTGCAGCTGCTCTAACTTGTGTGGGGAACCTATTTGGCTTCTGACTAACCCCTAAATTGGGGGAGGTGTAAAGAGTGCTTCCTCCCTCACCCCTCAGCTGTGATCTCAGCACCGCCAAAGACATGGCCCAGAATCTCCAAGGAGGATTTATATTTGTAAACAACTAGTGAGAGCATGAAATCAAAATACTTAACTGCCATCTGGAACAAAAAGCTTCCCACCAGTCTGATGGTACTTGTGATGGCACCATCTTTTTGTAGCAGATGCCCAGCCTTTTGCCAAAGGTGTCTGATACCTTGGGGCAATTTCAGATCACAAAGTCCTCTGTGATTATTGCATAGCATCAGCAGTTCATTCTGTTTTTATTAACCGTGGGTTACACTCAGTCCTCAGTGTAGATCTTGGCACAGCTAATCATCTCTGAGTCACTTCCACATTGGAATCTTTTGTTATTCTCTTCCAGGTGACTACACCAGGGCTGAAGAAAACTCAAAAGCTTCGTTATTTCCATTGTTATTGAAATATTGCCTCAAAGACTGGATCTGGGTCCTGGGCTAACGTGCTAGGAGCTATACAAACACAAGGCATGGCCCCTGACCTGATGAACTTGCCGATGCAGAAAGTCTAAAGGTAGTGGATCTATAGGTACATAACAAAGACATTCTGTGAACTACACCAGCTTCCAGTCAGTTTCCAAGTGCAATTCAGGATCTTAATTTGGATCTGCAAAGACCTGTACATAAATTGGCCCTTCACTTGTTGTCCCAGCCATAATCTATAGAGGAAAGAGGAATGTCTAAAAAAGGAAAACTGAAAAACACTAGTCAAACTTTTCTGAATCTCAAAACAAGTTTTCATTGAATCCTGGGCACGGACTTGCAGTGGTAGATGGATGAGGGGTTGTTTTTGCTTTCAGCACACCTAGTGTGTACCCATAATACACAATGCTGGACAACACAGAGGGCAGTGTACTTTCCCTCAGAATCCGTGATGTTAATTTTTCACTAGATGGACATAGATCCTTTTTGCATCAGCGACCAATACAGATGTTTGGCTCAAAGCTGCATGCTTGTGCCAGAGTGAAAAGAGGATTAATACTTGATAAAACCCTTCACTTTGAACAGATAAAATATGAGAATGACCAAAGTGAAGTAGTGAAGAATTAAATGGAAAGAGGCCACAAAAATGTTAATTACACCATTGACTAACACTTCCAACTGCAATTTACATATTCATAATGCAAGACTCTAACATCTTAAAAGTAACCTCTATCACCTGGCCAAGGACCTACTGTCAATCATGCATCACAATCAAAGACATAAAAGGCAGTGATGTAACAATGAGCTTAGAAAAACTCTCCACTGAGTTCTATCCAGTATGCACTTTCAGTCATGTAAAGCACTGTTCATTGTCATGCATATTCTGTTATGGGTTTTTAAGGAGAGGAAAGACATGATTTAGGACATAACACCCGGCAAGTATACTAGGTAAGCATAAGCATTCTGCACAGGAGACAATTTAGCTTAGTCTTGTTTTACTGCTTGCTTCTCTCAGGGAAAACTGGCAGAAAATCCATCGGTGCAGTGGTGCAAGGCAGCCACAACTTGCATTACACTCAGATAAGCAAAGCAGGCTAGTGCAGCCTGAAGCTGGAGAAAAGGTGGCGCAAAGACATTTAACACATCCTTGCTGTAATCTCCATTGGTGAAGCTCTTCCGGAACCCCTGGCAGACACTAAAGCTGTTATCTCTCTCAGAGAACCCCAGGGGGAGCAGTAACGGCACTTCATACCCTCCCCACTTCATACCCTCCATGCACAGGAGTGAATCCAGCCTTGCTAGTGAAGGGAGGTGAAGCAATTTACATCACCCTGGGCCAGTCCCCCTAGTGCAGAAATCCAGTAGAATGTAATGGAGAACTGTAAGATTCCTACCGATTTGTTAAAGTAACCTCTAGAACAGTGGTCCCCAACCATTAGAGGTTGCTGGGCGCCAGGGGGCGTGGCCGTTCGCCTGCCGGGCACCAGGGGACGGGAACACTTGCATGCCCCCATAGCCACGTGCCCGGGGCCGGTGCCCCCTCCAAGCACCGCGCTCCCGGGGCCGGCGCTCTCCTCCCGCCAAGCGCCGCACGCCCGGGGCCGGCGCCCCCTGCAAATGCTGCGTGCCCAGGGCCAGAGCTCTCCCCCCCCAAGCGCCGCACGCTCAGAGCGCGGGCGGCCAATCCGCCGCGCTCCCGGGGCCGGCGCTCACCGTGCGCCATGTGCCCGGGACTGGCTCCGGCACCGTGCATGCACCATGTGCCCGGGGCCAGGCCAGCCCCGAGCACTTGGTGGGCGCACACAAATGCCTCCGCAAGCGCCATGGCTCTAGAATGTCATCCTAGGGTTCTGATTCTCAATTCACTTCTCTAGCGTGGTTTCAAAATGGTACAGAAGAGATCTAGTATAATCTGAACTTTTTTAGAATTATGTCCCTAAAGCCCAGTTACAGTTTATACAGCCCAACTGGTTTCACCCATTTTCTTCCATAAAGGTGAAGGGTGAGAATCTGGCCCAGTGACCTTGACTAAGGTAGAGAGGAGGTACAGAGCAAAGATCACCCATTGTTCAAAGCAGTTTTATAGAAGTTATACTTTGTATTCAAACAGTACTACTCGGATTGAACTGTCATTAAAACAAGTGATTAAGCAAGGAACCAGCCCCCCTTCCACTGTGCATGAAGCCATTGAAAAACTAAACTTTATTAGTTCATCTCAGACACCGTGCATAACTGTAAATTAGCACTACTCTAGACTCCTAGCTGATGGCAGAGTAAATTTGCATAGGCACACTGCCATATTCAAATATGCTATTGGATGGCAAGGATAATATCACAAATGTATTGTTAACTTGTGGGCTCACATTGCAGGCATTTGCTAACTTTGCGGAAGGGCATGCATGCGTTAATGTCAGTGCTCTCTATAAAATGTTCATCTTGTAGCATTGTAGTTTTGCCTCTAAAGCCTATTATAAAATATAGCCCCTTGGGCAGAGGTTGGAGCACTGCCACTTGACTGCCAGTGCTATAAATTAAAGGACCGCTTCAATCAGGTGTCATCCATTGGAGTTTACAAACCCAGCAGAATGGGTAGGAAATGCTGACATGTGAGAAGAAGTATCTGCCCAATGACTTTGCCTACATCCTGAGCCTAATTAATTCTGCTGAACTCTTAAGAGTATTTTCATTTGCATTAAATTTAAATTAAGCTGAGCTATGAATGCTGAGCTTGGCAAAGCCTGGAAAAGAAAAGCATGTGGGGAAGAGAGTAATTCTTTTATCTCTGCTAGAGCTTAGTACTTTAATGACAGAAATGTAACCCTACTAGTTTACAGGTACTATAATTCCCGCAAGTGTTAAGAATTTTGTTACAGCCCAAAGCAGAGAATCATTTCATTTGAAGCCACAATCACCCAACCCAGTACACAAAAGTCCAAATCCTAATTGGTAGAAGTAGTAAAATACGTTGCCTACAGAAGCCAGAACAAATTCTAGAATGGCAGCAGAAGAAATAATAGCTAGCTGAAGATATCTACTAGCACCCATCATTTCATCCACATCAGAGAAACCAATACACATTCCCAGTCAGTTGGAGACTGGGGGGGGGAAAAGTTGCCTACTGGTGTGCTTGTTTCTGCCTTTCAAAAACAAAACAATAGAACCTACACCTTTGCCCGAAGCTCAGGTCTTTTTGGAGACAAATGAAACATCACAATCTAGCCATTTTAACCTAGTTTGTATATTTATAGACCACCACAAATCAGTGTGACAGAGTTAATTGAAAATAGAGTTCCTACTGTAGGTGTCACCTTCAGTGTTCCCTGTAAGCTGAGCTCTTGGGCAGCCACCCAAGAAAGGGTCAAATGCTGCCCACCTGATTAGCAGCATGCTCACAGCCAATAGCATGTGTTTCTACTGGTAGTGCACATCTGAACATGCCTCAATGCACATAATAAAATGCATTCCACGCATGTATGGAAAAAACGTAGAGGGAACATTGGTCATCTTCACACACTTTCTTGGAATCTTTCCCTACAGATAGAAATCAAGGTTTGCCACTGGTCTATGCTGACGTTTGATTCAAGCACATGATTTCAAGGGCATTTATTTAATTACTACATCATGTGATATGACAGTACCTAATTATGTAACCACAATTGTCTAACATTCAGTTACTTTCATACTTTAATTATGCATTAATGTTGTTGACAGTCTAGTTCTCTTGGGAAGCAGTGTTCCAGGAGAACTGAAAGTTCCCTCAAAATAGGTTAGTTGGTAGTAGGAGTTCATGTCATCAGTGAGAGATGTTTGAGGTAATTTGCCATTTCTTTCCTGTAAATGTTAGTTGGTTTTGTACCTTTTAGTTGACAATTAGCTTCTTCGTTATGATTTTACCTTGTGTAGCCCAAGGTCCAGAGTGCTTCAGCAGCAGCCCTGGGAACTACAAGTTGTAGCCTACAAATTGTGGCATGTTGAGAGAACGTCCTGGTTCCTGCCAGGATGTACCCATGTAGGCTGCATGTCAAGGAGGGGCCGCTGAACTGTGATTCTGTTTTGTGTTTTTTACAGAATAAAGCCTGTTCCTGGTGGTTTATCTGAGTGGGTCTGGTCAGAGGTGCACACACACTAATACACAATGCAGAGCACAACAAGGAGCCTCAGGCCTAGTCTCCCACAGTTGTGTAAGAAATCATAAGACTTCCCCCATGCTGAATAACCTCACACTGGGCTAGTGAACAGGAGGGGTCACACTTGCTAAGGGTATATCTACACTACCCTCCTAGTTCGAACTAGGAGGGTAATGTAGGCATACCGCACTTGCAAATGAAGCCCGGGATTTGAATTTCCCGGGCTTCATTTGCATAAGCGGGGCTCCGCCATTTTTAAAACCCCGCTCGTTCGAACCCTGTGCCGCGCGGCAACACGGGGCACGAACTAGGTAGTTCGAACTAGGCTTCCTAGTTCGAACTACCTAGTTCGTGCCCCGTGTTGCCGCGCGGCACAGGGTTCGAACGAGCGGGGTAGTGTAGACATACCCTAAGAGAATAACTTCTGGAAGGGATTCAAATACAGGGTTTAAGCTTTTCCTTCCATTTAAGTTCATCCAATCTATTTTAATTGATGGGAAATAGCCAGATATCACTTTTTAAATACAATCGGTACTATTCCAGTGAACAGTGACAAGTGATGAGGAAAGACCTGACACTCAGCTTGTCTGGGAGAATGCTGAATATATTTTCTACGGGCTTCCTGGGGAATAAGATGCAAAAATTGAAGTTGAGCACACAGTGACACAGGTATAAAAGACAGAATACATTTCAAATAGACCACAATAACAAATAATTCATTAAACACAAGTAAGTGCAAGGTCCGCTGGGCATCACCAGGAACTACATGCAAGAGCGCTCCCCAGGGTGAAAATATGAGCCATGCTGGGATACTTTTCTTGCTCCTCCCAGGAAATAGGCTTTACCTTCACAAGGGGGAAGCTCAAACCCATAGCTTCAGTGAGCAGGAACATGAGGCGTGATTACATGAAAGCAAGTTTCTTTCTGACCATGCCTTGCAGAGTGGGTGCATTCTGTGAAAACACACAGGCAGGCAGGCAACACACAGTGAGTCTAAGGTTATGTCTAGACTGCAGAGCTTTTCCAGGAGACCAAAGGTATCCTGGAAAGCTCTGTGACATTCAAGGAACGTGTCAATTTTTTCAGAACAGGTTCCGAAAAAGCGGATGTGTTCTTTTGGCATCCCTGTATTCCTCATTGTATGAGAAATAAGAGATGTTCCAAAAAAGGAGGTTTTTTTCTGAAATGTGGCCCCATGTAGATGGGCCAAATTTTGGAAAAGCTTCTTTCGGAAAAAAAGTGGAAAAAGATATGCAAATTGTGATTCACAATTTACATATCTTTTTCCAACTTTTTTCAGCAGTAGAGACATAACCTCAGAGTTTCAGGGGAAGCTGCAACAGCCATTTTGCCAGGCTCTGGATGTCTTTCTCTGGGCTAGAGACAGAATAGGCAGCATTACAAAGACACTATCCAGGGAGTTTTAGATCATACAGATTGACAATTAGGGCCAGGTACTCAGCTGCATTCTCTGATGCTGGGCCCATTCCATGAGAAGAAGCAGGTGGTCCTAAGCCACCTCTTTACTTCCCTAAGCCTATGCCACCCAGGGCCAGAACAGACTGGATAATATAGTAGCCTATAAGTAAGGTCTGCATGAACTTTCCCCTGACATCTAGTGACGAACTAGGGGAAGACTTCAGGACTAGACTGTATTTGCATAGATAAACCTACTGGGCCTAAGTGTTCAGCAGTCAGAACTGCTTTGTCAAAGGGCTCAGTTTTGGCGGGTTTGGGATTACAATTTGCTTTAGTGCTTGAATGCAGGAGTACTGAAACGTTATCCTAAGTGCATGAGCAAAGGGCAGCAGAACTGTGCTTAGCCTGTCCTGACTGTCCTAAGACGAATCTCACCTGCTAAGCAAAGAGTAGTGATGCCAAATCCACTGAAACGGATAGATGTTCTTACCTCTGCTTAAAGCGTCCCATTTACCAGTATCTTCTCTGGTGTCTAAAAACAGGATTGATTGGACTCAATGGAGAGTCCTTGTTTCTATTCCATGATTAATAAAGCTAAAAATCACTGGTGAACAGGTCTAGGCACTAAACCTTAGACATTGTGGCTTATCTGAGTAATCACAGTCTGAATAACCAGTAGCTGAAGCTTACCTACAACTTGTAGGTTCTTCCAAACTGTCCTGTAACTACTCCAAAAGTAACTATTTGCAGAAATCAGAATAGACTCAAGAGTGATTTGCAAACAGAAATAAATAATTTGCAATAAATAATTCAACTGGTTCTAGTTTCTAACTAAACAATGGAAGATGCTACTAAGCAACTATAGTGGGAGGAAAAGAACTGGTAAAAGCTCTATTTTTCAGGAATAAATGGGATTAAGATGAAGTAATGAAAGAGATATGAGTAGCTGAAAGATACTGTTACTCGCTGAAAGCTGTTTCATTAACCGGTAACAATGATTTGCAATTCTATGGCACATTTCACAAAGTGACCATTCCAAAGAATGTTAATGAGTTGCTTCTCTACACTAACCAAAATATGAAAAATGATGAAGGGCTCAGTAGCATCGTATCAATCAGAAAGGAAAGGAATTCAGCTGGCTGAAACAAGCTTTATTTCTGATTGAGAGAAACAACTGAGTTGGAACCTGTATTGACATTTTTATGGTGTTTAGCTAGACTGTATAACAGAAACGACATGATTGAGTAAGCCGTGGGCCATCTGCCAGCTTTCCTTGCTTTTCCTCTGGCCCATAAAAAGCAGCCACCTTAACAAAGTTCAAAATATGGAGTAGAATTAGGAAGGTTTTTACAGCTAAGGACACAAACATATCACCACAATAGAGTACACTTTGGGGACTTTCTTTTTTCCCCTTAAGAAAAAGCTTCAAGAAACCCTGGTTAGCATCCTGAGTCCTTGCTATGCCACAGACTTATACCCAAGTATCCCGATTCATCTGAGATCTTAAGTGATTCATATGGTCTTTCTCTACCATAGCTCCCCATCTGTAAGGTGAGGGATAAATGGGGCATTGTGGGGTTACATTGTGAGATGCTCAAATTCACAGGAATGGGGGGCCATCTATGTATAAGAGATAGCTCTATAAATTTTTTAAAAAAATTGTGCTGCCCACTGTGACCACTTAGAACTTTCTGGAAACAGAAGAGATATCTTGCAGATCCTTCTGTTCCAAACACATAGGATCTATCAGTGATGCCTATAAGAGCCAGCTGTATAAACCTCAGTGATGCACAGTTCTTACTCTGTCCATTAGAAAGATTATGATATGTTCAGACTAAACTACTGGGCATAATATCGTCTGTACTGTGGATTCTCAGGGTAAGAATCATATACAGAATTGTAATCCTACCTGTCTCAAGAGTAACCTCATTTTGCAAGGTACCACTCATTTTAGCCCCAAGCTTTCCTACATTCCATCCAAATTAGGTGTTTCCTTCATTTTTATTGATGCAAAGTATTTACATCAGGAATAAAGATTTGTGAAATTCAGGTTATAGAAAGAATTAGTTATGCTAAAAGAATCATTTTCACAGGATTTTAAGTTAAATAATTTTGTGCATCATCTTGTTGAGTCTATGTAACACATTAATTTCCACATTTGGGTCTCTGCAGGCTGAGAGGTTATAAAATGATTGACAAGTTAGTACATAATTTGGCACATCAGCTTGTGTAATGTATATCAGTGGTTCTCAAACAGGAGTACACATACTCCTGGGGGTATATAGAGGTCTTCCAAGAGATACATTAGTTCATCTAGATATATCTAATTTTACAACAGGCTGTATAAAAAGCACTGGCAATATTAATACAAACCAAAATTTCACACAGACAATGATTTCTTTTCTACTGTTCTATATACTATACACTGAAATGTAAGTAGTGTTCAATATGTATATTTCAATTGACCTATTTTATAATTATATGGTAAAAATCAGAAAATAAGCAATATCTCACTGATAGCGTGCTGTGACACTTTTGTCTTTTTATGTCCAATTTTGTAAGCAAGTAGTTTTAAAGTGCAGGGCCGGCCACAACATTTTGGCACCTGAGGCGGGGAGCTCAAATGATGCCCCCATGCCTCCTTTTCTCCTGCCTGCCTGTTATGTCTCTTGTGTCCTCCTTCCTCCAGCACAGCACTCCACCATTTTTGTGCATTTAGAGCAGAGAGAATACATATGCAGCAGCAGCAGACACAATTTTCTAAACTCTGGATCCTAGGGGTGCCTCCCCACAGTCTGGCATCTGAGGCGGCTGCCTCAGTTCGCCTCATGGTAAGGCCAGCCCTGTTTAAGTGAGATGAAACTTGGGGGTATGCAAGACCAATTGGATTCCAAAAAAGGATATAGTAGTTTGAAAGATTGAGAACCACAGATGTATATTAATATCCGGGGTGGGGGCTCTGGAACAAGATGGGAGTGGGGCTGGTTCCATGCCCCCAGAAGGAGTGGGGCCTCAGGTGGAAAAGGTGGGGCAGCCAGCCCTCAGCGCTGCCCAGACCATGGTGCTGGACACACACCTCTAGCCTCCAGAGCCGCATGGAGGGCGCTTCAGCAAAAGTTTAAAGGGGCCCTGTACTCTGGCCATCCCGAGCCCCTTTGAATCACCAAGCCCCAGAGCAACATCCCCCTTTGCCTCCCCTACCCATTGGTGGACCTGTCAATTGGAGTATTGTGTCCAGTTCTGGGCATCGCATTTCAAGAAAGATGTGGAGAAATTGGAGAGGGTCCAGAGAAGAGCAACAAGAATGATTAAAGGTCTAAAGAACATGACCTATGAAAGAAGGCTGAAAGAATTGGATTTGTTTAGTTTAGAAAAGAGAAGACTGAGGAGGGACATGATAGCCGTTTTCAGGTATCTAAATGGGTGTCATAAGGAGGAGAGAGAAAACTTGTTCATCTTGGCCTCTGAGGATAGAACAAAAAGCAATGGGCTTAAACTGCAGCAAGGGAGGTTCAGGTTGGACATTAGGAAAAAGTTCCTAACTGTCAGGGTAGTCAAACACTGGAATAAATTGCCGAGGGAGGTTGTGGAATCCCCATCTCTGGAGATATTTAAGAGTAGGTTAGATAATTGTCTATCAGAAATGGTCTAGACAATATGTGGTCTTGCCATGAGGGCAGGGGACTGGACTCGATGACCTCTCAAGGTCCCTTCCAGTCCTAGTATTCTATGAATACCATGTGTAGTTGTGCACCTTTGTATGCACTTTCAGAGAAAGTGAAGTGTTGACGTTTTTCTTTTCTTTAGTATAAGAGCCAGCCTACAAGGATTTATAGGACCTGAAGATGAATAAAATTTGGGTTAAAATAAGCTTATTTCCTTATGCCTGGACCTTACTGTGATTCCATATTAAGGGTAGGTTAGCTGATTTTTCAGGAAGAGAACTAGGATGAAAGGCTGTATCGCAAAAAATCATGTGACTTTCCCCACGTGACTTTTCACAGCAAACACAATTGGAATTCTAAATGCACTGGCAAACAAAGCCTCAAAATATTAATGGTAATTAGAGAAAGAATGCATTTATATATATAAGGCATTGCCAAACAGTTTGCTAAATGAACCAAATTCATGTGACCACTGCCCCTTTGAGACTACAGATTGAAGTCAAACCAACATCAAATGTTCAGGTGTAAAGAATGGAAAAAATAACAATACTAAAAATAGTATATAGCGATTATATAAATAGAGAGTACATCTGGAATACAGCTTTGATCAGCCCATATGAAAAGAAATATGGAAGAAAAAGAAGGGGTATATAGATGGGTTATTAAAATTAGTAAGTAAAACAGTATTAATTTTTCCCCAAAAATAATGATTAAAAAAACTAGTAAATCACTAAGTGAGTATACATAATATATGCAGAGTGGTAAAACTTAATTTCAACCAGCTTATAAAATAAAAAAAGAAATATGACACCACTCTTACCATTTCCAATACTACTCTGCTGTACATTTTCACATAGTAACATTAGAAAAATATTTTCACATATTCACAGCAAACATTAATGAGAGGAATTTTCTACAGTGGTGCCATTATAGCCTGGAGAGTGAGCTGCCAATGTTTGGAAGTAGTGTTTGCTGTGGTAGTGCCAGGGCACGACAGGAATTATTTGCATCTCATTGTTTCAGAACATAGTGAGTGATGCACAGTAATAAGACATGACACTGAATAAATGGATGGAATGAGATACAATAGAAAGTGCAGCACCATTTCCTGCAGTGGAGACCTTTGAGTTGTTAATTTAAACCCTTGATTTGGTCTTAATTCAATGTGATGACAATAGGGCAAAAGCCTTAATCCATTGTCAGTCACTGAGCTACATTCTGGGACAGGCAAACCTCACAACATAAAGCACAACCACTTTAAAAGTCTTCTATTATGACATGCTGTCAGTTCTTACACTAACTTCCTTTTATTATTATTTGTATTACAGGAGTCCTAACCAAGCCAGTAGTCCTGTGGTAGACACAGTAAAAATACAATGGAAAAGAGAGTCCCTGCTCTGAAAAGCAGTCTAAATACTCAAGGGCAGGGAAAAAGGAAGTGCTATCGTCATGATTTTGCCTGTTACATACTTCACGACTACTATGTGCCTCCTAAGAGAGCTCAATTGTAAACCTGCAGCTTCACATCTTTGAGGTAGAGTTTTAGGAGAGAGGTGATTAAGTTCAGGGAAGTCTGAAGGGCCTTCCTTGTCCCTAGAGAGGCTGGGCAATTAGGCAGTGGGTTCCAGTCCTCAGGTGGGGGTGCTAAACTGCAGGTCTGCGTGCCAAAATGAGGCTACGGATCCCAAGATTTGCCTAGACTTCACTCAGACACAAGAGAGTTCAGACACATGGGGATCCAGGCACAGAAGCATTTGTACTCCCCTCCTCATAGCTATGTTTGGCGGAGGGGAAGGAAAGGGTGTCTGACGTTTTTACGCTTCAGTTATTGCATCATCTCAATAGCTAACATTCCAGCAGTGCCCCATCAATTAATATTTTGATCAACAAGATTTGGCAATTTAGCGAGTGTGGTGTCATGTTGCTAACCATGTCTTGTCGGTCAATCTGAGGAGGATGGTGGAGGATTTGTGCTGCAATTAATGTTGCAGACTCATAATTAAAACTGAACACTATCCAACCAAGATTTGGATCAAAATGCAGGAACTAACTTAACCTCTTTGGATACACTGGTTGGTTTGGCCCATTATGATATTAATGTCTAGCCACAATGTTCAGACCTGGATCCCAATTCTTCATAAGTTTCAAGATGTTTGGGTTGGAGGCTTTGCCTTAGCCCTCATTTATCTCAGTTTTCATCTTTTGTTGTGCTAGATGCAATTCAGTTCACTCTGATGAACTTGAACCTGCTTTAAACTCTGCCTGAATGTGATCCTTTCTGCTTACATCTTGTAAATATTTGCACACTAATGCCATAGCCCCCAACCCTTCACTGTCACATCACAATGTTAGTATATTGTCTTTTAAACTTTTCTTGTTAGTCAAACCCTAAGGTGCCCAAACCATTTTTGTTGCTTTTTTTCTGAATTCCCTCAAAGATGCCCATATCTTTCTGTTAAAGCAATACCTCTTTTCTGATCATTTCTCCTTAGGTCTATTAGCCTAGATTATTTTCAAGTTGTATCTCATTTTTTCTGCCAATATTTCTAAACTATCTCTAGAACCTATTGTATTACTCAGCTGTTCCCTATGTTCAGTAATTACCTGCAACTTTCACTAACATGTTGTTTCCTCTCTCTTCTAGATCACTAATGGAGATGTTCAATAAAACTGAACCTAATATAGACCCCTTCAAACCCACTGGAAGCTTCTCCACAATTGAATCCATTGCATTTTATGAAAGTTTATTTGTTTATGGTGCTTCAGCTAGTTTTCAATCCTTTTCATATCCATGATGATTTGAATCAATTTTGAGAACAAACATTTGCAAACAGTGTATCAAATGGTACAGTAAAATCCAAATATACAGCCTTGTTTTCCCTTCATCTGATTTTGATTTTTTTAAAGACAAAACAATCAAGTTTGTCTGGCATGATAAGTTTGTAAATCCCTACTAATTGTTTCGATATGTTGAATTTGGGTCCAAAGTGGGAGATGAATTAATTAACATAGCACAAGACTACACTAATTTAGAAAAATCATCAGGATAAACTCCTTGACAGTTCTGTCTTTTTCCATCTGGGTTGTTACACTGAGCCTATCACCTGAGCACCACAAATGTGAGATCTGGTAGCTGTGATTAAATCATGAGAGAAAAAGATCTCTAACCTCATTGATTCTGACACAAGGAGGTAATTTTTCATGTAAGAAGCAGAGTATGTGCAACATGGCGTATTCTGTTATTGCAAAGATGGGTTAAGAGAAAACTCAACTGCATAAAGCAGAAAATACACAAGATGATTAAGTAATAAGACAGAAGAAACAAAGAAAAAGCTAGAGACAGACAAACAGTGCATCAAATATAGCTGCTGCTATAGCATTCTGGAATGTGAGCAGACAGACACTGCATAATTAGGAAAGTTCAAGATCACTTGAAAGAATTTGAATACACTACATTATATAAATGCTACATATGTCTTTGTTTTCAAAGAGTGAATGTTGTGTCAGTTTTAGGATGTCTTCGGGTGTGTCAGACCCATGTACAGTTCCATGATTCACAGAAAAAGTTACAGGATTTTTTGCACAACTGCACAGTTAAAATTGCAACAGAGGTCTCTTAGAGGTGTCCAGAATCAGAATCTTTTCACTGACCCTCTTAATTGCAAGAGGATCTGGGGGTGCTGATTAAATGAAACCCCTTCAATGGACAAACCAGTATGCCATCTTTCACCTGCTGCCTGTGTTACTCAAGAAGCTTAATACACTTCAATTTCCTTAGTGTGCCAATCTGTGGTTCATGTCTATGAGACTACTTGCATCATACTATGAAACAGTAAAATAACTAAACATTGACATCTGCGAAGCACCAGAAGAATAGAAGTGAAACAACCTCACCTTGCTTCACCTGCAATTTGCTGAGATTGAGTATTGTAATATAGTAGTTACAGATTGCTAAATACTGCTCTGGTGCGTAGTTCACTCCATATCCTGACTAGCATGATGCCATTTTAATAAGGAAAATCCCGATTTGCAATACTTCACACATGCAGTAAACAGGCACACCTTCAATGTAATGATTCAGGGACAATTAGAGTCCAACAGAGAAACTCCAATTTGTTAGTTTTGCATAAGCAGCAATACAGGCTCAGTTTAAATACAGTCTGAGCACTTGTACATTGCATAAAAAGTGGGTGTACGACTGAACTCCCAGTTTGGTTTGGATGAGTACCCAGAAGTTCAGCTGGATCTCTGGACAAGAGCATATAAAACTGAAACAGGTTTGCCAGTTAGATTTTCAATATTTTCAGCTTTCAGGTGAGCCAGAAATAATAACATTTCCTCCAACCCCATCATTATTTCTACACTTCCACTTCTGCTTGCACACAGAAACATAAAAATGAAAACCACGGTGGGGGGGGGGGGGGGGGGGGAAGGAGAGAGAGAGTGAGTGAGTGAGTGTGTGTGTAGAAATAGCCAAATACCTTCTAACCTGTAAAAAGGTCCTTTTTGATTTTTGACACAGAGGTTTGGATAGGCTTCTATTTTATCATAACCATACCCTTGCTTTACTCTGCAAAACTACAGATAATTCTGAAAAGAAATATTGTATATAGACAGTTTATTTTTATTTTTCATTATTTTCATAAAAACAAGAGATTCCTGAATTCAAAAATACTATCCTCCCAAGAATTCGAGAACAAAGAAGCTAGAATTTGAGGGGAGGACTTGGATTTCAGTTTTCTACAATATTCATGGCCTTTTTTTTTTAAAAGGGATCTCCATTAGATAATAGTTGCTCATAACAGAGTCTGGTTTTGTTAACTGCAGGGATGCATGCGCTCCTTAGCCTCATTGTCATTTCAGCTGGTAAGCTCCACTGATATATTATGTCAATAGAATTTTTTTTTAGTCAACAGCATGCGCATATGCCTTTTGAGCCATTGGATATCAATTGCACAGGTTAGGCTTCTGTACTTTATAAATGTTTTATTCCCTCCCTTTCTCCATGTGGCATAAATTTTAGATTTGAGCAATAACGTGCAGATTTTTTTGTTTTGCATTTCAGTTGGGCTGGCAATAGGAGGATGGACGATCTGGCAATAGGAGGATAGTTAAAGCTGGGACTCTGTGTTCAATTTCCAGTTTCACCATGGATTATCCTGTGTGATTTTGGATAAGTCATTTAGATCCACTGGAAGTTAGAAGCCTAAATATCTTTGAGGATCAGGGCCATACTGTCTCTGTGTCTCAGTTTTTCATATATTAACTTGGAGCAGCAGAACTTTGCTATCTCAGAGGACTGGTGTCGGTAGAGGAAGAATACACTTAAAATTGTGAGGTGCTCAGTACCATGGGGCCATGTAAGCGCCTTCGACAGATTAACAGTTGCTAATAAGCTACCTGTTTTATTTGACATATTTGTTGGGAGAAAGCTTCTGATTTAAAGACATCCAAATGAATAGCCTGGGCAGCCCTTCTTACAGTTAATTCCTCCTCCTTTTGTTATTTTCACACCACTCAAAAGGCAAAGGCTTTGCCACAAACAAATACTACTGTGTTAATTAGCTCATTTTTGAACAGGGGTAAATTGCTCTACAAATGCCACATATTCTTATTATTCACGGTGTGATAGTCACATGCCTCTAAATTTTCAAAGCAATAAGCAGGGTTTGAGGTTTTAGCTAGTGTATCTGTCTGTAATGGAAATTGCATTGCTAAACCACACTGCACATTTAATGAGTCCATATTTTCAAATATAAAGAATAGACTTCAAGACAGTGCAATGAAGCTGGTCCATGCTGAAAGACTAGGAGAAGCTTTTGACTCTCAACTTGTTATTGGCGTTAGATAATCATATGGTATGTTTATGTACAGTGTGATCTCAGCTGCATCTTTTCTAGTTCACAGATTCTTCATAACATACTTTCAATAAGATGTTGCCAAAGGGTGCATGATTGGTATGATCATCATCTTGTTTTGTATTATTAGTGGGGTAAATGTATGTGCCAGTGGCAAGTAAATAGCACTTTACTCCATAAAGCCAGAGGGACTAATTGCAGAGTAAGGCACTGCAGTAAGTGCTGCAGAATATGGCCCAGAGCTAATTTAATCGGTTTCATATTTTGTTCAGCCAGTTAGAAAGAACCCAAAGGATGGATTGCTACCCTGCTGATAAATGATGCTCGGTGTCTATGAATTATGGGACTGAAAAAAACAGTCATAAGAAAGGCCATTTCTGGTATAAGTGAAGCTGCAGAACTGTGTGTCATTTGTAGAAAATCTTGAAATGAAATTATGAAGCTTACTGAGTAGGTGAATGCAAGAAAAATTATTTGCAAGCAAGACAAAGGTTAACTTACTATACTCTGTAAATTGCTGTCAGTTCAGTCTGAAAGGATCAAGGTTGAGTCCTCACTTCAAGAGACAACAAAACCACAGAGCTTGATTCCATTTTGTTAAAGAATTCTTCAACAATTCCCGCTTTAATCAAGCGGCACCACAAACAGCAAGCTTTGACCTCTAGCCACTCCAGTTTGAATACAAATCTCTACAAGCAAACCCCAAATGCCACATAAGCCTTCTTATCTAATTTTCTCTACATAAGATTTTATTGTACCTTTTTCTTAACAAAAGCATATGAAATACTAAGCAGGCACAAATATAGCACAAATTGGTCTGCTCTCTCACTTCACTCCCATTTGTAGAATTGGGAAAGGCAGTGTTAAACATGAACTTTGATAGATAACCATCTTGAGTATCCTGTGCAGACTTTACCCTTGGAGCAGAGAAGCTTTGAAATCAAGGTAAGTCTTACTGCTATACTGCCCCGGGCTAGATTCTTGTTGCATATGACAAGCTGAGCAGTTTGGGCATACTTTGGTTGGGAGACCTCTAATGAAAAACAGCAGCTACAAAAAAAAAAGTGTTGGTGGTTAAATAGGTAGCACTTTTCCCACTAAGGCATTTCTGACCTGGAACGAGCTGTTAACATGCTGCTAGTGGAGATGCCTTCTTTCAAATTAAATACAAAACTGTGGTCCTGAGCAGTTGTCATTATTAAGGATATGCTCATGCTTTCTGAAAGGTGTCCTGACCAGCTTCCAGTTGCAGCAATTACATTCTTCCTAAGTAAAAGTTTCCCTTTGCAATATCTAACAGGTTACACAGTATTGTTATGTTTGCTTCTGAACGGCAGTCATGCTGAGCTCAACAGGTAGCTGCATTTAAGTGATGGGAGATGGTATTCCTGTGTGCTCCATACAATGGAATTTGGCTTTGTCATCTTTCTGGATTAAAAGTGCTAAGCACTGTAAATGTGCATCAATATCACCTGATTCATAAGTCTAGTAAGTAAATCTGTATTGGAATGAGAGTTCTTTTAAGGATCGAATACATAACCACAAAAAGCTCTTCATGAATTTCTTTCTAGAGCAGGCATCTCTTACAGTCACCTCACCCAAAAGCAAATGCCAATCAGATTCAGCACATCCTAATCAGCAAACCCACCATGTGTACAACAGGAGCCAGGTTACACAAAACCAGATGTCATTGCTAGAGAAGTAAAAAAATCCATGCCTGCATCTGACTGTGAGCTAACAAGCCAACTACCAAATTGGATCCCAGAAGTTATCATTGTTATTATGTCAAATGCCAATATGCTTGGGAACTCCTGAAGCTGTGTGCAGAGAATCTTAATCTGTGTGTGTTATCTTGATACAATATTGAACAGTTGGAATATACAGGAGAAGATAGACAAGCCATGTAAATGTTCCCTAATGAGGTTAAGAAGATTAGCCTGACCCATATCTAGCAAAAGTGAGACTGTGTCCAATATATCTCTGAATGTGTAGAGGCTTGCAGAAATTTGTGTTTGGAAGCTCAGGGAAGCAGTGTTCAATGTCACAGGAACTCAGTATATTTTTGTATTAGAGGCAAAGCTCCATGTTATGGAATCTTAGGGAATACCCAAAATGTCCATAAAATCAGGCACCATAAAACAGGCCATCAGAAGGCTGGAGGGAATAAAAAGACACTTCACAATAAACCATTCTGGAAATTCTGGGTTAGTAAATATCACGATAAAGCTGTAGTAACAGATGTTTTTATTTTTTACTGCAGTGTGCCAGTAAAATGTGTTAGGTGCCAATCAAATCCATAGGGAGAGACATACACTGTCCTGAAGATTTTACAAACATCTACCTTTCATAGAAACTTATTGGACTATTACAATGTCAGAATCTAGAACTGCTACAGGAGGCAACTGCTCTCTTTATGACTGGAACATCTGGGATGGCTCTTGGGGTTCCCAGAACTGTGAGCCACCTTGTTACTCCCTTGTCTGCAGCATGAGGGAGTCTTTTTGATGCTTAACTGCATGTCAGCTCCCTGACACCACCAGCCTATTAGCCACTGAAGCACTCTCCTCTGGACAATGCCAGCCTTTCCTTCGCATCGCAAAACCAGAAGTACAGCCCAGTTCCCGAGTCCTCTTTAGAGACTCCACCTGCAGTGTTCAGCCCTTATCCACTGAACACCAGAAATACCAAAACTGCTGTGCCGAAATGAATAATGTACATGCCAGCTTAAATTATGCAACTTGGGATCAGCAGCTTGCTTAATATCACAGCACTGAGATATATTTATTGTGAAAACATCAATGCATTTTCCATCAAAACTTAAGATTCAGGAGACTGCGAATACAGATATTGGGGAAAATGATTACATATACACAACAAAATTATAACATGTTTTCTAGAGCTAAACTAGGAATAACCCTTGTTTAAAATAATGTATCCCACCCAAAGTTCTCTGCAGGGCCTTCAAACAAGGCTGGATGAGATCCAGTTGTCATGAAGGCAAACACTCCACCTGTTTACTTCCTAGATGCAGAATAAGGGGGTATTTTCTTTGCCTGCTCCTTATATTCCCAAAATTAATCATCTCAGAGACAATGCATTTGCCCATGGCTTGTTATTTTTCTATGGGCTGCTTCCCTGTTGACTTCCTTTCTCTTTTCACATAAACAGATATCCATTGGGTTAGCTCACAATGTTTAATTTACATCAGTCAGAAAGAAAGGTGAATAAACATCACAGGTGCGTCTAGACTGGCAAGATTTTGCACAAAAGCGCTTGCTTTTGTGCAAAAACTTGCCAGTTGTCTACACTGGCCACTTGAATTTGCGCAAGAGCACTGTCTTTGTAATGTACAAAATCAGTGCTTCTTGTGCAAATACTTTCATGCTCCTGCTCAGGGATAAGCCCTCTTGCGCAAGAATACTTGTGCAAGAGGGCCAGTATAGACAGGCACCTTAATTTTTAGTGCAAGAAAGCCTGATGGATAAAATGGCCATCGGCGCTTTCTTGCACAAAAGCATCCGTACCAATCTAGACACGCTTTTGCGCAAAAGCATCCTTGCCAATCTAGACGCTCTTTTGCGGAAATACTTTTTAACGGAAAAACTTTTCTGTTAAAAGTCTTTCCGCAAAATCATGCCAGTCTAGACGCAGCCCACTTGTTTGACATAAAACTGGTTTTTCCATCTCTGCTATGATATAGCATCTAAGAACATACTTTCAGTGTGGCTACGCAGCTTCTCAAACAATATCTGTAAATACATTTCACAGTTATATTATTGACCAGCATGACTTTGGCTTTCATTTAAGACCTCTCATAATATTCTTTGATGAACCAGAATGTACAAACCAGAATTAGGATATTCTTGTAACCCCCTAGCCTGCTGTGGGTTTATAAATCACAACATCTTATTGTGAACACCTGACACTGGTACACCATGAAATGCACTAGCTGCCTATTTGTTCCATAATAGAATTCAGTCTATAAAGCCTTTTATGGTCTGGAATTTGTACACTCAAAGATCTTTCTCCCCATATTATATGCCACAGCTCTATTCAGTTGAGATGATCCAGCTAGAGGATCCTTTGTGTGGTAGAGAGATGCTGGCAGGTAGAGCCAGGTTTCCTCAGTTTTGCAACTTTCCCCTCAATCTGAAAGAAGTGAGATCTGCCCAGACTGGTGCCACAAAAGAACCAATTATTTCTTATGTAAGGTGAGCAAAAACAGCTGATAGATGCCTGAATTAAACTGATAGCAAACATTTTAATTCTGACCTCCATTTTTGTGGTTGCTCTTTTGTGCCTGGCCTTTTGAACCAACAGGGCTAAATTCACACCTTTGGGAAGGGACTATACACCTTGTAAGCACACCCAGGCCCTCGGAATACTGCTAGAGTAGCACTAAAGGGATATGTAGATATTGTCCTGGCTCTCTGCACTTAAGTGACTTGCCCCCACAATAAATAGTTGTTAGACAAGAGGTCAGCCTGGCACTCAACAGCTGAGTGAGACATCAGTCATGCCCTTGTGCTGTCATCTAGAAGTGGTGTTTAAGCTCTTAAACTTAGCTCTCTCACCAACATAAGTTGCTCCAACAAAAGATGCGACCTCCCCCACCTTGTCTTTCTAATATTCTTTCTGGGACTAACACAGCTGCACTAATTTCAATGGACATTGGAGCTTGCCAAAAGACCAAACTTTCATGCATGTTATCCAAAGACTATTTAGCTAGTAAATGCTGTTCTGAGTAACATACCATAGCATCTTATGGGTTCCCTGGGTTGATTATTAGGATAGGGGAAGAGAAGTAGAATATGTCCTGAGACCTAACTAGTCCAGTGATAGGGACTTGAGTGAAAAAGGTCAATAACTACTGGCTGAATCAGTGTGTGGCCTTCTATCTATTGAAGTCCATACTGACATGATTTTTTCATGCTTCATGATCATCAGGATGAGTAAGTGGTCTGCATGTCACAAGAGGATAAACATGAGTTAATTTAACAAATCAGATCAGAGCCCTAAAGTAAGAATAACAAATAATGGATATTGTAAGGTAAGAGCAACTCTGTCTGCAATATTTTCATTTTCATTCATTCATGCTTTTTCTTAACCTACTCTGGTATAATTACTATGCATGGATACAATACATTTCAGTTCCTTTAATATCATGTTCTGTAATTAGCTGGATAATCATAATTAGTTGGATAATCATCTTCAATTAGCTGTTGAATGCCGACCTGTGTACAACATATTTCAGGTGTTAATCATATTCTTTCATTTTATAAGTTTTTGGCATTCCAAATCTATCAGTGCGTTTAAGATCCCCTTACAAGAATTTTGGACGTCTGTGTTCTGTGATATTTGACAGTTTTCATCTGCTATCCCTTTGATATTACTAGGTGACCTAGCATGTACAATTGAAGCAGCCATTTGTGAATGGCTTGTTGCCCAAACCATATTTTACTCAAAGTGCTGAGAGTTCTGTGAAGTAAGCTGATAATGTGAAGCAGGTTACTGGCATTGAGCTGTACACTTTTTTTTTTTTTTTTTTTTATAGAATAATAGGACTGGAAGGGACCTCGAGAGGTCATCGAGTCCAGCCCCCCGCCCTCAAGGCAGGATCAAGCTCCGTCTACACCATCCCTGACAGATGTCTATCTAACCTGTTCTTAAATATCTCCAGAGAGGGAGATTCCACCACCTCCCTTGGCAATTTATTCCAATATTTGACCACCCTGACAGTTAGGAATTTTTTCCTAATGTCCAATCTAAACCTCCCCTGCTGCACTTTAAGCCCATTACTCCTTGTCCTGTCCTCAGAAACCAAGAGGAACAAATTTTCGCCTTCCTCCTTGTGACACCCTTTTAGATATTTGAAAACCGCTATCATGTCCCCCCTTAATCTTCTTTTTTCCAAACTAAATAAGCCCAGTTCATGAAGCCTGGCTTCATAGGTCATGTTCTCTAAACCTTTAATCATTCTTGTCACTCTTCTCTGTACCCTTTCCAATTTCTCCACATCTTTCTTGAAATGTGGCGCCCAGAACTGGACACAGTACTCCAGCTGAGGCCTAACTAGTGCAGAGTAGAGCGGCAGAATGACTTCACGAGTTTTGCTTATGTTAGGTATTAAGAGTCAGCCATATGGAACTCAATGTGCATTTTGTTTATGAAATTCCCTGTGACGTATCTGCTATCTAGAGACTGCAACTCCTGTCAGCCCTTGCCCCACTGCACTTCCCTTCCTTCTGGACAGGCAAGGGTGGGGTCCCAAACCAGGAAGTGGCCAGGTTCTTTTGGGAGGCACTAACCACATGGGGAGATGCAGAGAAGCTGGATGCAGGATTAAACCCCCAGGAACTACACACAGAACCAGTTGTGGAACAGGCTGCAATGCTTCAACTGGGTTTAGATCTGTGTGGGACTTATAAGGGAGCAACAGTGGCTGGGCAGGGAGCCCGTGGAGAGGGACCCCCAATCAGAGTCACTCACTGAGCCTGGCCTGGACACCAGCAATCTATTTGCTTAAACAGAGACTAGAATGGAGCAAGCACCCCAGGCACTGGGCCTGAAAAGCCCTGACTCTCGAGTGGACTGCCCAGGGACCCAAAACACTTACTGCTGTAGCTCACTTTGAACTGTCATTGCTTAAGCCTCTGTGCATAGTGTAGATCTTTGCCTTTCCTGCCAGTCCGAGGATAACAACCATTCACTTAGCCATATGCCCGGGTGGTTATGGAGACCCACCAGGGCTAGAACCTACACGCACTAGGGTTCAGGTTAGTGTTAGATTTATAGGGCTCTGGGACCTGACTATCTTAGAGGCTGCCTTATATCTTGTTTGATTCCATAGTAGTGGAGACTAGTTGAGGTGCCTTAGCTAACAGCCTCTAAAGTTAAATTAGAAAGAGCTGGTGTTTGCAGTGATGGGTTCTTGACTGAAATTGCAACCTGTAACACATTTTGGGGACTTTTTAGTAGATACACTTAGACTTTCAGATAAGTGCAGGCGGATAAGGTTAGAGTTGCCAGTTTTGGTTGGATCTATTACTGGAAATTTCATCACCTGACATCATCTTTAATTAAGGATTAATCTTCAATTCCTTTTCCAAGCCTATTCCTGGAAGGTTGGCACTTCTAAACAGGGTGGTGGAGAGCTGTTGCTACGCTCTCAGGAGGAGCCTTTCGGAAAGATACTTGATAAATAGAAAGCCCTGGGCTGAAGATGGTAGGGCAAGATAACTGGAAGATGATTGTTCATCACACTGTTAATTTTTTAAATGTTATTTTCAAATACAATGTTAAATATAACAAGACAAATTATCTTTATTGCTAGCACATTATACTGAGCTGCCCGCATCACGCAAAATTGTACACATACTCGTAGTAGTTCCAATATTAGCATGAAAAAAAAGCCAGCCACCCAGCACCATAAACATAATCAGGATTCTTCGGTGCCTTGATCACAATTAAATAAACTACAAAATATCCTGTCTGCTTTAGGAAACAGATTGGAAACTCTGAACAAAGAAGTAAACTTGACTGATAAATCTCATTGTTAGAAGGGGCGAACACATGGATATAAGAACAGCCGTACCTGTGGTCAAACCACAAGTCCATCTAGCCCAGTATCCTGTTTTCTGACAATGGCCAATGCCAGGTTCCCCAGAGGGAATGAACAGAACAGGTAATCAGCATCTATTCTGCACCCTTAGCTCGAAATAAACTATGCAATTTGAGCTATGCAAGTTGCATAGTTTATTTCAAGTTAATTTCAAAATAGTTTATTTCATAATTTGGCACTGTGTAGACAGTGCCTAATTTCTAAATAAACTGCTATTCTGAAATGTCCCTTAATCCTTGTGGAACAAGGTTTACAGGGACATCAGAGTAGTGAGCCCATTATATTTCAAAATAGCAGGCTTGTTTAAAAAACATAGATAGTTATTTCAGGATATCAGAAGTATCCCGAAATAATGCCGTAGTGTAGGCATACCCCAGGTGATCCATCCTCTGTCACCCATTCGCAGTTTCTGACAGATAAAGTCTAGGGACACCATTTCTGTCCGTCATGACAAAATGAGGAGAGAGGTGGTAGAGATCAAAAACATTTTTGTCATGCAATAATTTAGAAGTGAACCTCATTTAGAAGCCTTAGAAAATGTTTCTAGAATGTACCTTGTGGAAATCCTGAAAATTTTAAATAATTTGATCTTGTTGTCTGGTTTAAAATTAAATTGCTTAACAGCTGCAGTTGGATCCAAAAGAAAATTCTATTTAGACAGAGAACTGTTTCTGGATCCTTAATCTGAGTGAAGCAGAGGCAACTGGATGATAACTCAACAGTAAAAGCAATCCTCTAAAATGCAAGAGATAAGGAACATCTGCTAGCAGAAGTCTGGGTGAAAAAAGACCTTTCCATGGATGGACATAAGATATTAATATTCCCATATCTGTGTCCCACTCCACAATGAATGAACAATGAGCTAACCAAGAGCAAACTAGACTTTGCAGATGAAAACATCTCTGCAGCAGCACTTAAGTCTGTGAAATTTAAAGTCATAGTTCAAGATAAGACTTGTATTGTGGAACACATCCCATTTGCTGAGAAAGATCAGAAACACACAAGCCCAGGAGACTGAAGCGGCACAAGTCTTTGAAGACAAAGGGGATTGATTTGTTTTTAATGTTCTGATTTTCCATTTGTTATTAGCAAACTCATTTTTCTAACCCACTATGTTAAACTGTTCAGCTCAATAAATAGATCTCAGAGAACCAGTACCAGGTTAATAATGATGCCAGTGGTGCTGGGCCTACGCTTGGGAAGGGGTCCACAGTTGGATATGTAGTGAGGGCAGCAAATGTCTGACCCTAAAAGCAGAGCATGCAGAGACAGTAAGCAAGTGGGAGGCCGTGCAGTGTATCCAGTCCCGCCTCCCCCCAGCAGCTCATACTATTTGGTGGAGCTGGGGGCAAGGCTTGTCAGGCCCATGTCATGGGTTTCCAGTTGCTGCACGGGCAACTGGACTCCCCTGCAGTAGTGGTGCACAGATCATGCAACCCCCATCCCCTCCCTGGGATTTGGACCCCCGCTGGGCCTGAGGCAGCAATGGCAGGAGGGTACTGCACGCACAGTGCCCCCACCTTGGACCTGGCATTATTTGAATGCACCAACCAGAGAGTGCAGTGGTCCCAGACCATGGAAGTGACAGTGGTGCCTGGCAGATGAGAACCCTGACCAGTGGGTACTCCTTGCCCTGGGTAACCCTCCTTGGCCCAAGCCCCATGGAGTAGCTGGAACCCTATCGCCCCATCATTTCACCATCACCTCTGGGGGACACTAGACTTCCTCCAGAACCCACTACCCTATTGCCCCACCAGTGCCACCAGGGGAGACTTGAGCCCTCTACCTCCAAACCCTGCTGGCCCACCTGTGCTCCAGGCCTGGTGAAGAGCTACACCTGGCCACCTGCAGCCAGATGTGGCCTGGCTCTATTTAATTTTGAAAACAGGGACAGATCGACACAGAGGGGTGGGTCTGGTGTGGGGTGGATTGAGTGTAGTCTGGCTGAGGTTTCAATTGCTGTTGCCACTGCAGCAGGAGCAGTCCCAGGCCTTTAAATTGCTGGTGGAATCCTGGAGCTGAAGGAAGGATACCGTAAAGTGTGAGGACAATGGAAGCGTTATAAGGACTTGCTAAAGGATAACTTAAAGAAGTGCAACATTGATGTTGACACTTGGGAGACACTCAGGATTACTCAAAATGGAGAAAAGTCATACGCAATGGCTCCCTGTATTTTGAATTTGCCTGCCGACAGGCTGAGGAAGAGAAGAGGCGCAGGAGATAGGGGAGACTGGCTTCTAGTCATGGTCAACAGCCTCCTGCTGTACCTGGAAACATCTGCCCTCGCTGTAACTCAACTTGTGGTTCAAGGATCGGCCTAATCAGCCACCTGAGGGTCCATAACACCCATGAAAGATGATCATACTCGGCAACAAGTGATCACCCATCATCATCATCTTCCACTTTCACTGATATCAAGATGGAAAACATCATCAGGTGCTTACTTTGTTTCCTCTGCTTCGCATAGTTTAACATCTGAGTCACTTTCTTTTGAGCTCCATGATTCATTAAACAGATTCTTCACCTAGCTGCCATGATGACACCTAAATCTTTTCCCTAACTAATTTGGAACTTAACAAGTGGGAGCAGCTGCAGCAGATTCACCAGGCTATGAAGTAACTGTGGTAGTGCATGGAATGGACTTCCATCTTGAACAGTACTTGAAAGTCCTCTTCATTGCACAAGAGTCATTCGGAAGCAAGTATGTCTTTTATCCTGAGAGGAATAACAAGTATCTACATGTAGAATAGTGATAGAAATGTAGTCGTGTTAGTCTAGGGTAGCTGAAACAAAATACAGGACTATGTAGCATTTTAAAGGCTAACAAGATGGTTTATTAGATGATGAGCTTTCGTGGGCCAGACCCACTTCCTCAGATCAAATAGTGGAAGAAATTGTGACTATTTTCTTCCACTATTTGATCTGAGGAAGTGGGTCTGGCCCACGAAAGCTCATCATCTAATAAACCATCTTGTTAGTCTTTAAAGTGCTACATAGTCATGTACAGGCAGTCCCCGTGTTACGCGGATCTGACGTCAGATCCGCAGTTACGAATGGGGCTTTCTTGCCCCGGAGGACTGGAGCGGCAGGACGCCCAGATGCGTTGCAGTCCCGCCGCCCCCATCCTCCGGAGCGAGAAAAGCTGCTCCCCGTCTCTCTGGTCTGCAGGGAGACCGGGAGCAAAGCCGCGGAGCACGCCAGCAGCGGGACAGCCCGGGCACGCCCAGGCTGTCCCGCTGCGGGCGTGCTCCAAGGCTTTGCTCCCCGTCTCCCTGCAGACCAGAGAGACGGGGAGCAAAGCCTTGGAGCACGCCCGCAGCGGGACAGCCCAGGCGCGCCCAGGCTGTCCCGCTGCGGGCGTGCTCCAAGGCTTTGCTCCCCGTCTCCCTGGTCAGCAGACTAGGGAGACGGAGCAAAGCCGTGGAGGACGCGGGCGGTCCTGCCACCCGCATTGCCCTGATCTGCTGGGGGGGGGGGGTGCAGCTAGTGCCCCCCCTCGTCCCCCCAGCAGACCAGGCTTTTCTTGCCTACGCCTGGGGTAGAGCAGCTGGGGCGCTGCCGGGTTGGTCCTGCAGCGCCGCTCCTCGGCGCTACTGTACCAACCCGGCAGCACCCCAGCTGCTCTGCCCCAGGCGTCCTGATTCAGCCGCTGCTGGTCAGTTTCAGCAGCGGCTGACATGGGGACGCCTGGGGCAGAGCAGCTGGGGTGCTTCTGGGTTGCTCCAGTAGCGCCGAGGAGCGGCGCTACTGGAGCAACCCAGCAGCCCCCCAGCTGCTCTGCCCCAGGCGTCCCCATGTCAGCCACTGCTGAAACTGACCAGTGGCTGACCACAGGAATCCCGAGGCAGAGTTGCTCTGCCCCGGGCTTCCTGGAATCAGCCGCTGATCAGTTTCAGCAGCAGCTGACTTGGGGACGCCTGGGTTTCTTAAGTTGAATCCGTATGTAAGTCAGAACTGGCGTCCAGATTCAGCCGCTGTTGAAAGTGATCAGTTTTAGCAGCGGCTGACGCCAGTTCTGACTTACATACAGATTCAACTTAAGAACAAACCTACAGTCCCTATCTTGTATGTAACCCGGGGACTGCCTGTATTTTGTTTCAAGTATCTACATGTAATTTGAATCGTTCTCTACAATGTGCATTATCTAACACACTGAATTCCATCAGCTACCTTGTTAGGCCTTTTAGGAGTTTTTCACATTCTCTCACACTTTGGCCCATACTATGTAATAGGAGTGCAAGTGAAAAAGAACAAAAAGAGAGAGTTTAACAAAGCTATGACACTGTGTTACATCACGAATTTCCAAAATGCACTGGAGGTCTTTCCAATTCAAAAGCTTCCAAAATATTAATTCATTATAAATAATTAAAAACCTAGTCTGCTGCACAGAACACCTTAAACATTAACAACATCAAGCCCTGAATATTTATATTATGGTAGCATACAGACATTCTGACCACGACTGGTGCCCAGTACAGATAGAGAGAATCTGGGGTAGGCTGTAGACAGTTTTAGGCACTTAAAAAGAGGCTGATGTGAGATAGCTTCTACTCCCAGTTGTTTGCAAGAAGCACCATGTGTACATAGCCCCACTTCAGCAGAGTTGCCTATCCTGGCTGCCTGCATGGAGCTCATTGCAGGATCACAGACTAGTGCTGGTGGGGAAATGATTTTCCATTTTTTCTTAGACTTTAGTTGAAAAACTGATCAAATGAAAATAATAAAAAGTATGTATTTCAGCAAGCAGAATCACCTCCCATCAGATTTTATGAAATCAGATTTTTTTTCCCACAAAATTCTTAGTTGAATTAAAATTCCAAAATGTTTCAGTAGGAAACTTTTGAACAGCTTTCTCGGGGCGTAAGAGGACTATATCTTCAAAGTGCTCACAGAAGTCAATGAGAGTTCTGGTTCTGAGCCCCACTTGGAAATCAGGCATTTAACATTTTGGGATACACTTTTCCCATTCAGATATTAATAAAGCAAAAACCAATGGTGCTTGGTTTTTTTCCCCCCAGAAGGCCCCATGAACAGTCCCTTGTCAATCAAGCAGTCTGTAAACTTTAAAAAGCCATCTATGCTTTCTAATTAATGAATGAGGTAGTGGGCCAGCTGATTGACAGTTGTCTATGTTCGAGAGACACTGTGTACGTGCCTGCAATATAAACAGGAACCAGGCCCACTGAACGGAAGTAGGCAGGCAAAGACAGCAGTTGCCCTGGGACCTGGTGATTCAAAGGGGTCCAAGGCTACCAGCTGCCACCGCTAGAGCCATGGACACTTTAAATTGCCACCAGCATGCCACATGCTCCATGTGGTGCAAAGAGCTGGCTGCTCTGGCCCTCCCCTTTTGCCCAAGGTCCCTCCCCTTCCGGGAGCAGGAAGCCAGCCCTTCTCTACCTTGCCCAGGGGCCTGTGCAGGCTATCAGTTCCCCCGACAGGAACAATCCACCAGAGAACTTCTATTAACTGTTAGTGAAAGGAATTACATATAAAAACCCCTAGTAAACAAGGAGTGAGTGAAAATGCTATCGAGGCAGCATGCTCAGCCAATAGCAGGGCAGCAGACTGTGCAGCCCAGAATGACCTAATGACCTCTCTGAGCAACAGAAGAGCATCCCTGACTATTTCTGCAGGGAGGGCAGTCCAGTTTCCTTTGTCAACAGAAAGAGAGGTATGTGTATAGGATATGGGACTTCATGGGTGAAGAATGTGCAGGTGCTGAGGGAGAGAAAGTGGGAAACAGATATTCTGAGCTTTGACAGATATGTGGAGAGCCTTCCCCAGAAAATAACAACTAAGATTTTGTTTTTAAATTCAATCTATAAAAAATTCATATATAGCTTTACTTTACTCCAAAATACTACCACCTTTGCAATTCCTTGCAAATAACAGGATTGTGGACAAAAACTGTAGGCATTCTTGTAATAACTTCAGCATTTACACAATTTTTTCAGTGGGAAAAGAATGGGAAAGAAGGAAAAGATACGCTCTTTGCCACACACAATATTTCTGTGTCCTTCACTGCTTTCATTATAAGTCAAGGTTTCAAATTATATTTTAATGATTACAAAGCAAAGGAAACCACGAGCTTACACAAGATCATCAACAGAACTGTGAATAGACCCTCTCCCCCCTCCCCCCCGGAGTATAATATGTCCACATCTCAGCCATTTTGCCACATGCACTTTCATAAGAAATGTGTCAGGTTAAGTACTTGTGTAACCCATGCTAACACACTGAGTTAGTGTCACTCTATAGCAGTTAGACCACACATAGAGATTTGTTACTGGGCATGCCACAAGATCTGGTTCTTTAGCACAAGTAACAGAGGCTCATGCTTTTCTCTCCAGATGCCCTGGGTTCAGTCTTAACAGGTGTCCCAAAAAGAGGCTGTCTGTAACCACAGCACATAAAATTGCCCTCTACCAGAAAACTGTGCAACCCCTTTGCATAGCATATGTTGTATTCCTTATGTGGACTGCTCCACATAGAGGATGACAGCAGCATAATTTCTTCACTGGTAACTGACAGTTATAGGGGAGAATGAAAAAAAATGTGTACAACTATCTATGCATGAACTGTACCAGGGCTTTTCAGGTGTTTTCCTAGGGCAAACTACATCTTGTTAGACATAATGACCATAAACAACTGCCTCCCCATTAACAGTTGCAGGAGATGACCTCACTTCTGAACACAAAAAAACCTTGCATCAGAAGAGCAATCACTTATATGGTCAAGTAACATTAGGAATGGGTATTTAGATGTCTTATTTTAAATTAAACTTAGCTGCTGAAACGAATAGACAAAACAGCACCATATGGCCTGCAAGCTCTCCACAGACCACCAGTAAGAGCTCCAAATGGGGAAGCTTTTGTTGACATTAGCAGCAGAGCAAAGAAAGATTGACAGAGTTACTGAAGAACAGATTCATTTTCATGTAAGTAAATTAATACTTTCAGGAATATTCATAATGTTGAGATTTCTACTAGCCCAACAGGGCTTTTTTATGATGAAAACAAAAAAATTCTCTACTCTGAACAAAAATCAGAGATATAAATTCTTTGCAAATGCAAAAACAGTTTCCCATGTGAAAAAAATATAATTTTATAATCAGTGCTAAGAATTTTGAGTACAATTCTAGCAACAGACATAAAGACGGTTTCCTGTAGTGCTTAGCAAGTGACTTCAGCAGGTGACTGTTCCCTATTTTTATACTGGGACTTCAGAAATAACAGAATACTCACTGCACTGCCTAAAAAGAAACATTAATGAAAGCAATAGAATAAGTGGAATAAGAAGACACCATTGCTAAATTCAGAGGATTATCTCCAGTATGGCGTGGATCAACACTGCAGCAATCAATCCACTGACAGTCTATTTGATAAGTCTAGTAATGACCCACTAGATAGACCACTGATCACTTTCCTGTTGACTCCCATACTTCAGCGGAATGAGATGAGTAAGGGGAGTCAACAGGAAAGTTTTCTCTGTCAACCCCCTGCAGTGTGGATCCCACAATAAGTAGATCTGAGGTACGTCGATGTGAATTGTGCTACTAATATAAGTCAAATTGTGTACCTTAGATTGACTTGTCCTTGTAGCATAGACTTGTGCAGAGAGCCCACAAGTAGTGTAAGCAGCATGGTAGCCATTGATAAAACTGGGCAAGTTGCACACTTGCATTGATCCAAGCAGCCTGAACAAAGCCCTGAAAAAAAGCTCACTGAAAAATATCTACAGCTGAAGAGATATTACTTGACTTGGCAAAAGTATTCTCAATATTTGGTTACAAAGATGGATATTGTCAAGTGCTACCTTACCATATTTTGGACACCAGCAGGTAAATCCTGGTGTCTGAGAATGCCATTTGCGATTAAATATGGAGCAGAAGCATATCAAAGCCATCAAGATATGCTAACAGGGGTCAATGTCATAACTAATGACATTCTGGTTTACAGTGACACAGGTGTCATGGCAGAAGCTCATGCCCACCACCTGATCTGTCTGCTAGAATGGAAATAAATCTAAAGCTGAATACAAATAAAATGAAATTGAGATTGACTGTAATACAGTACATGAGACATGCTTTGTCCCTGCTGCTCCTCATGCTTAGGAGGCACTCCCCATAAATATCTGCAAAAACATCATCTTAGTCCTTTTGCAAATCTCTCCCTAAAGTCCTCCCTTGCCAGGATGCCTTCAAATAGCACAACAGTTTGGATGCACTGAAATCACTGCTGAACATGCTGACTGATATTGTCTCATGTTTTCCTTGTACTTCCTCCCTCCATCTGCCTGTCTGTCTGTATCCATCTGTTGTCTCTCGATTTACACTCTCTGGGACAGAGATATTATTTTTATTCTATGCTTGTATATAATGGGCTCCTGGTCCATGAGTAGAACTCTTAAGCACTATAGCAATACCAATAAATATATACACAACAATGAGTCGTCAGTGTGTCAGGGTTTGGGGCATCAACTTACAAAAGGAATAGACAGCAACTTTCATATCAAGATCACTATCACCAGTGAACTAAAACTAGGCCAAAATTGAGGAACATCTCATATGTGTCCATGTATGTTTAAGGAGGGGAAATCATTTGAGTAGACCATAAACCATTAGACTGCATTTTAAAAAAAGTCTTCAGCAAAGAGGCCCCAAAATGCCTTCAGTGCATGCTACTGAAAATACAATGCTACCTCTCAGATATCTGCCCAGATCTGAAAGGGACTAAAATGTACATAGCTGTTATTCAGAACAGACTTGGAGCATGAAAATAAGACAGCTGAACAAGAATATGCGTTCCTTACCCAAACAGAAAACATTAACCAAATCAGTGCCACTTTCAAGGCAGGAATTGGAGAGAATACAAGAAGAGACAAAAACAAAGATTTACAAGTACTCACAATCATTAGTGTCCAGCTACCAGGACAGAAGTCCCAACTGTTCTTTAAGAATTCTGGAATTATCAAGAGAAGCTAGGGTAGATAGCATCACATATAAAGCACTTCGAATATAATAATCAGATGACTGAGAGCAGAAACAGTCTCATGATTAGATCAAGTATCAGAGGGGTAGCCGTGTTAGTCTGAATCTGCAAAAGCGACGAGGAGTCCTGTGGCACCTTATAGACTAACTGAAGTGTAGGAGCATAAGCTTTCGTGGGCAAAGACCCACTTCGTCAGATGCATGATTAGATCAGTGCATTATGGAATAGTAGCCTACATCTAGAAAGCTTTTACTGTCCAAACATGAGCAAGGATCTCATAGATCTAGTAAGCAATTGTGGTAACTAGGGCCCTACCAAATTCATGGCCATGAAAAATGCCTCATGGTCTTCCCCAATGAAATAAGGTCTTTTGTGTGCTTTTGTCCTATACTATATAGATTTCATTGGGGAGACTAATGTTGCCCAAGTTGAGAGTCCTGATCCAAAAGGGAGTTGCAAAGCAGTATTGCCACCCTTATTTCTGCATTGCCTTCAGAGCTGGGTGGCCAGAGAGCAGTGGCTATTGAAGGCAACAGCCCACCAGCAGCAGTGCAGAAGTAAGTATAACAGTACCACAACCCTCCCTCTATAATAACCTTAAAACCACACCACGACTAATTTTTGGGTCAGGATCCCTACCATTACAACACAGTAAAATTTCAGATTTAAATAGCTGAGACCAGTTCTGAGCGGTGGAATGGTTCGATAGGAAGAGGAGGAGTTCTCAATCTCAGGACAGATGTGAGGTTTGGAATGGTGGGAACTAGCTGGGCCTGGCGATTTCCAAGCTAGGAGAGGGATGGTTTGGGTTGGCAGGGCTGCAGGCTGGAAAGAATGAGCCAAATGGGAATGGGGATATGGGTGACTAGGTGGTGGTGGAGTGTTGGAATGAGGTCTGAGGAGGGAGGTTAGGCCTGGAAAACAACAGTAGAAGTGGCACAAAGGGATGAGTGCTCTTCCATATTGCCATGCTCTGAGAAGAGTCCCAGATTCCCATTCTGAAAGGGAGAGAGAAAAGACTCACTTCTTCCTTCCCATTTTCCCACCAATATTCTTTATACCCAACCACATCCCAGTTTCATTTCCGACTGCAGAGGAGACTGCAAGCTGCAGTTTCACCGCGTTAGGATAAATAGCTTCCCCACATGGGGCATTCTGATATTGTAATGTATAGAAACATAGAGAACTCTACTTTCAGGAAGTACTTGATGAAAGAAAAGCAAGTGTGATGGAAGGAATAAAACTTGAATGTTGCACTGTTAGATGAAACCCATGAACCTAATAGAGATATCTCTTTAAAAGACCCATTGGGGTTGGGGATAGGAGTGAGTCTCTGGGTCCTTGTTGCTAGGCAGGTTTAGTGCTCCACATCCAAATTTGGTAATAGCAGTTTTTGGTCTGCTCCAAATTCCAATAGGTTGCCCATTGCTGGGGTCAGATTCCATAAGGGGAAGTAGACAGGGACGTTCCTTCACTAAAGGCCATGTCCCCTGTGTGATTTGGGAGAAGCTGAGTCTAGGAACAGAAAACAAACTGTTTTCCCTAACTCTGAAACATATTGCAGTGGGTTAGTGATAGTCTTTATCCTTTAACAGGAAAATGGAGGCAATGTTACTTATTGCAAGGGGAAATTGGGAGAGAAAAATAATTTATTCTATCTTAATTGTATACTTTAAATCTTGTTTGATTTAGGCCAAACTATTTTAGTTAAACTGTCTCAATTAGTCTGAATCACCAACATTTCTTTAAAATGTAATAAAAGGGAAAGTGTTGTTTATCTTTTGCTGTTCTGTTTTGTATTTTCTTGTAAGAGGTTGTTGTGGTTTTTTTAAAATCTATACACTTAACTGAGTGGTTGGCAAATCAATTAGTAGACTGGTAGACAGTGATTTCAGCAGAGGAAGAGACTGCATGGATTCCAGTTGACAATTTTTACAAGGAAGTAGAGGGGAGATGTTTTTGACTCAGCAGACTGTATAGATTGAGTGATCAAAGATGTTGAGACTCAGGTAAACTCAACCTACGCTTAAGGGAACTTTGAGTTTTTTCTCACTGTGTTTCTGTGGGGACTGACCCATTCAGATTTTTTTAAATATATTTATGTATAACTGAAGATAATGTATGTGGTTCATAAAATAGCTATGTTATGTTGTAAAAGTTGCATTATTATATGTTTCTTTATCATAAGGTTTAACAAAGTTGTTACTTAAATTCATTTCTTTCATTACTTTTTAGACTAGAATGTGGGGACGTTGACCCTGTACAATCCTTGCTGAAAATTCTTAAAGGCTGAATTCTGGGCCTCCAGCTACTTTGCTATTGGTGTGAGGGGGTGTAAAGGCACTAGAGAAGGGCAAGGAAGAAAATTCTAGCAGACCTTCTATCTGTATACCTGAACACAAAATATGATGTTAGAAGTCAGTTGGTTCTTGCACATACGTGAAATCAGATCCAAAGAACATTGGATTAGAGCTGGGAACAAAAACCAAAGAGAAGCAATACTAGATTCCTGTCCCAAGGAGATTAGCATGAAAGGGGGTGTGGTTCAGCAATTGAAAATTCTCTAGATCACTATGGGAAAATTACAAAATTGCTACAGGGCTGGATAAAAAGGAAATAAAATAAGAGACCTTTAGTTGCATTGGACAAACGCTCCAAGAGCATCTGGATACGTCAACAGAAGACCAGGACGAGACTAGTAAAATCCTAGAAGAACTCCGAGAGCATTGTCAACCCTTAAAACAATGCCATTTATGAATGCCATGGTATCTTTTCAGCAATTGTAATCAAGAATCTGGAAAAACAATAGATCTGGCTATTACCAAACTGTGCAAAATGGTGACATGTAATTATTAAATTGTAAAAGATTAATTAATGTGTGTTAATTAGTAGAGGTGAAAGATTCAAGAACTCAAATGAGAATGCTAACAGTGCCTATGCTAACTCTACCAAGAGCTATGGGGTGCATCTATACTGCACTCTTAGCTGGAATAAGCTACGCAATTTGAGCTATGCAAATACTGTAGCTTATTTTGTGTGTATTTTGAAATAGTTTTTTTTTGTAATTTGGCACGGTCTGAAATATCCTTATTCTGAAATATCCTTTAATCCTCAGGGAAGGAGATTTACAGGGATGTCAGAATAGCGCCCCCATTATTTCGAAAGATATTTCAAAATAATAGGCATGCTGACAAGACGTGTGTGACGGAGCACCAGGGCGCTGCACTGAGACCCCGCCGGTCTCCGAGCAGCCAGGGAAGGGTGGGGACGCACCGCGCAGGCCTGGCCAGGGAACCAGGGAGAATGCTGCAGCTGTCGGCACGGCAGCACCCAGCATGCCCTGACGGATGCGAAGGGGCGGGGCAGGAGCACACAGAGGCAGGGCAGCACTGGACGGAGTTGTGCCGCCACCTTTAAAAGGTGAGAGGAGCAAGGGGGAAGGAGGAGGGCAACTGGAGGTGGAGAACAAGGGGGGTGAGTAGAGAGGTGCCAGAGAGAGGGGCCTCATGCCCCACGGCAGGAGGACCGGCGGAGGGTAGGAAGTGGCCCCGGGAAGGGCAATAGGAGCCTGTGGGTTGGCGTGTTGCGGGTGGTTGCCCCGCCAACTATAAGGAAGAGAACGCTTCTATACTCTCCCCTTTAGGGCCCTGGGTCGGGGCCCGGTCGTGAGGGTGGGCCCGGGTCCCCCTACCCTCCAGTCTAGAGGGCGACATCCAAAAAGAACGCTTTAGTGTTTGGACAACTCATGCTATGGGAACTCTTAGGGAGATGGGGTGCACTTATTAAAAGTGGTGTAACAAACTGTGGAATACATACTGCTGCTTATTGGGGCGGGGAGTCAGAGGTGCGCGTGGAGTACGCGTGCTAACAATGTGGATTAGCAATTTCAGGATACCAGAAGTATTTTGAAATAGCGCCACAGTATAGACATACCCACAGACATGATGAAAGTTAGGATATGTCTACACAGCAGCATTATTTTGAAATAAAAAAGTGAGCATCTACACAGCAAGCCCACTATTTCAAAATAATTTTGAAATAACGGGCTTCTTATTCCAACTTTTGTAACCCTCATTTTACCAGGAATAACGCCTATTTCAAAATAGTTATTTTGAAATAGGGAATGTGTAGACAGCACAGCTGAAGTTATTTCAAGATAAGTGGCCTCCGGGGCTTCTCACAGGTGCCCTAGTGGCCACTCCATCCACACTCATCAGAACTCTATCGTTCCCCTTCCCCTGCAGCCCTTAAAGCTGCAGCTATAGGAGAAAGGGCTTGTGGCACAAAGTAGGCCCTGCTCACACCATGCCACACAGCAGAGCCCTGACTGCTTTTGCTGCTGCCATGATAGATCCCCGTGTTCGCTCTGAGCCCCCCCCCCCATGGCTGCAAAGGAACAGGCAGTCCCCTCCCAAGTCCCTGCCCAGAGGCAAAAAAGGAGGGTGTCCTTGAGGACTGACATGGAGATCCTGGATCACATAGCAATCTGGGGGGAACAGTTCAACATCAAAGATCTCTGCACCAGATGGCAAATGCAGATGTCTATGGCTAGATGGCTGACAGCCTGGTCCAGAGGGGGCCCAGCTGCACTCTGGTCCAGGTATGAATGAAAATAAAAGAACTCTGGCAGGCCTATGCCAAGGCCATTGAAATAAGTTCCCAATTGGGAGCAGCACCCCAGACCTGCCACTTCTCCCAGCTGGATTGCATCCTGGGAATGGGGCAAGTCACCTCTCCTTCCCTCATCATCGACTCTGGCCTGGACATGCCTGTTGTCAGCCTCTCGGAGGGTATGGCTGTGGAGGATGACAGTGAGGATGACAAGAAGGAGGAGGTGGCCAGCACAGACACCATGCCCGCGGCCCAGGAGGTCTGCCTGTCCGTGGAGCTGATAGCCCCCTCCCAGGATGTCACCCAGGGCTCAGACAAGGCCGGAGAAGGCCCATCAGGTGAGTTGCATTACTTTCCCTGGACACGCACAGGGGCAGGCGGTGGGTGGCAAGGGGCTGTGCACTCCTGTAGCCAGACAGGAACCCCCCCCCCCTGCAACATCCATATTGCTTGCCCCTCTTAGGTGCCTGGAGCGCACAGGGCATAAAGAGCAATAAGATCAGCATAGTCTTTGATGCCTTGACAGAGGCCCGGATATGCTGGCTGCTATGACCCTGGATAACTGTAAGCACAGATACGAGAGAGTGATCAAGCCAATAAGCTGGCCTAGAGGCTGCGAGAACTTCCCTTGGCTGGCACCTATATTGATATGATCACACGGCCATCCCTGGAAGGGGAGTCTCTGCTGAGAAAAGAATGCCCAGTACTCCCAATTTAGTTCTCTCTCTTACAAGTGTAAATTACGTCGAAGCTCCCTTGTAAGAACTGGTGTCACAAAGACGAACCAGCACAATTTGGCACCACAGATAAGAAAGAGAATACATGACCCCATGGGTATAAAGATGAGTTCAGCAGCACACTCACTCTGAGTGTCAATCTACCATCTACCTGCTGGTCGGGTTAGGTGATTGCCTCCCGAGGTCCACGGGGACGCCCAGCCTCATATTCATCTTTCCCAGGAATTGGGGGACCGATCCTGGCCTGACACGCTGGAATCGAGGGACGCAGAAGGGGGTAAAAATTGTATCTGTATGTGTCCTTTTGTTTTAGTGCATGCATAGAATAGAGCTCTTTAAAGTTTAAGCTGTCACTTGGTACCATTATTTTCTATCTTCCTTTTTCCTTTGTAACCATTTTAAGATCTGTATTTGCTAGCAGTTAAGAAGTAGAGCAATAGCCACTGTAACCACATGCTTTAGAAACCTGTAACTGTTTAAGCTTTAACCTGAATCCTCCTGTTGCTGTAACAGAACCAGACACAATCAAAAGAACTCCAGCCGGTCATAGGGGCAGATGCAGGCAGGGCTGGGTGTTTGGATCGTGTCGCCTCCAGGGGACAGATCCATGGGGCACCTGTCAGCCTTCCCTAGGCTGCCCACTGTGAAGGGACCGTGTGTCCTAGCAGCCGAAGACTTGGGTGTATAACACACACACGCCACACACTATCCTGACCTTCAGCTGACAGAATTGGCGTAGTCGGCAGGATTGTGTTATTGGTTCACATACAGCAACATGAAGCCAGTCACACTGGACATGGATTTTAGCTGTATAGAGAAAGAGTTTGCCCAAGAGGGATGGAGCAACCCTAAATGGGATAAGGAGATGTTAGAGAAAGATTGGGGACAATCAAAAGAAATCTGGCAGCAGTTTTGTAATTGGAGAGCTGCCTGCAAAATAAGGAAAGGGAAAAGCGCTTGCATTTGGCTGTTAAAGGGCGTTTGGCAAGCAGCCTGCACTAGCTACTGGAACTTAAAAACAGAGCTGATTAGAGTTCAGAGAGAGAGAGACAAGCTGCAAAACAATGCCAGAACCTGGATACTCAGGTGCGAACGCTAACTAAGGACATAGAGAACCCACAGAGAATTTAACTCTACAGAGAATGGAGGGAATGGAGCGGTTGTGAAAATGCTAAAAGGGTGTAGCAAAATCATGGTTTCTTTGCAGACATTCTGAAGGAAAAATGGGCCCTTTTTTCAAAAGAATGTCTGTAAATAATCCAGGCAAATTTGACTCAAATCCATACATTTGATTATAGCTACTGCTAAAAGAACTTTAAGGGTGTTTCTATTGGAACTTAACTACCCCAATGAATAAAAGTAAATGTAATTATTGTACAGCTATGTAGAAATAGTGTAAGAAAGGTTCAGAAAGAATGTATGTGTGTCTAAATATATATATATAGTATAAATAAGTGAGGTTTTCAAGGTCCAGTAATTTTGTTTTGTAGGTTTAAAACAAATTGGTTTGGTTTATTTTCAGAAAGACCATTTCAGTCCAAGTTGTTCAATGAAAGTACAGGAAAACTCTGTGAGCATAAAGAAAGAGTTAAACCCTAATCAAAGTTTAATATGGCTAAGTAATGTTATAAACAAAGAATGCACATTTTCCTGTGACATGCCATGTATATTGTAAAAGGGGTAAAAACTGCAAACAAATTAAAATCCTGTGAGGGCTCCAGGAGCCACAACAGGTTGTAATTTCCTTTGTGGTGCAAATGCCCTAGCTGGTAGCACAAGAAAGCTTTGCAGGTAAATAGCTAAGTTAGATCAGCAAACTACCTGAAATCAGAAAGTTCAAATTGTAGCCCTTTAGAAAAAAGAGATGTTGGTAAATAAGAGTAAAAAGTATAAGCATTGGTATTTTAGTCCCAATAAAAGATTGGGTATAATAGAAAATGTTTAAATATAAGCAGTCTTTTAAAAAGGCTCCCCCCCCCCCCCAAAAAAAAAATTAAGAAATTGACATTTGTAAAAGATGTTACCCCCTTTTAACAAATCTTGTAAAATTTGGACATAGCCCTTGGTCTGATCAAGTGTTAGCTGATGTCCCTACAATTTCAGACCTAGAAGACAAATGGGCTAACTACTTATGAATATATAAACCCTCAACTCCAATGAAAAGGAAGCAGCTGCAGTTTGGCTTCTATGGAAAACCTGTAATGAGGTGTTCCTCAAATTGACTAAATATGAAACTGCAAAATGTAAAAGCCTCTGCTGCAGAAGTGGAGAGGTAGAAATGCATGTCCCTCAGTACCCAGGCACAGCTAAAATCCCTGAAGGATGGGTACTGAGAGTTAAAGCAACTCTTAGATTTTTCAGGAATATGCTTAAGAAAAGGACCAGGAGGTGTGGGGCTTAGTAAACAAGGCCACCCTCCTTGCTAAACTGGTAATGGGCACTCTATTTACACCACAGAGTAGGTGGGGCGGACACTGCACAAAACCCCACCATGATTAAAGAGTCCCTGTGGAAGGAGGGAATGCCTGAAGAGTACCGCCTGCCCCCACAGCAGTCTCCTATTAAGGATGCAGCTTCATTTAACCCATCACAACCCAAGGGAGTATGGTTCACAGACGGCAGCGCCAAGCTAGTTAAAGGAAAGTGGACAGGGAAGGCTGCTGCGGTCTCAGCAGACACCTCCGCTGCACCCCTGACTGCAAACATAGAGGTGTCAGCTCAGCTTGCAGATCTGGCAGCAATCAAACTAGCTTGTAAGGCAGGTGCCAGTACCATCTACACTGACTCCTATGCTGTATGGGCTGGAGCCACCCAGTGGATAACTAACTGGAAGAATAATAACTGGGAAATAGGAGGAAAGCTTGTTTGGGGATTGGAATAGTGGAAATGGATATACCAGCATGCAACCCAACATGCCTTAAGCATAGGTCATGAGTTAGCTTACCAAAAGAATGACACCCCGGCTGCACAGTTAAATAACCTAGCAGATGCAGCAGCACAGATTTCTACTTCCCAGGTGGATTAGGAATGCCTGTACATTTGGCTACATGAAACCTTGGGGCACACAGGAAGCGACGAGCTGGTGCAGCAGGCACGTGCCAGGGGGTGGCCCATTCCCCACCAACAAGCCAGAAATCTGGTACGAGCTTGCACCCTCTGACCAAGTCCAGATGCATGTGAGCCACTGATACCTTGGACATGTGGAATACTGCAGCTCCGAGCAGCTATAATCATTACACTAGTTGTTGGAATGCCTGTCAGGAAAGCGGGCTTAAGTTTGTTTGTTTACATTATCATGCTTCTTGTTGAGAATACATTCAATCATGCAATTAAAAACCAAGGGGGAAACTAGGCAAGATGTCTGCGCAGCTAACCAGTATTGCTGGGACCTTTGTGACAGCCCTTTGTGCGGCTGCAGCACAACACAGACAATGACACACATTGTTGATGAATGCCTGCTGACTAAGCAGTCCAGAAGAACTGCATCATGGCTGAAGATGCCATCACTTGGCAAGATGACTAGGCACATGCTAAATACATTGAGGCAGTAAGCAAACAAGACATTATTTCTTGATTCAGCTGTGACAGCCATTTCAATTAGAGGATTAATGCTGCATCATGCAGTTTGCAATCCTTGTGTTCATGTTCAAACCCACACCAAATTTCAAATCATTGTATGTATGGTTGCAAGGCATAAAAAGCAATTTTTTCTACTAAAATCCAAATAAGTTACAGCTACCCAGTTGATCAAGGCCCCAATCCTGCAGCCTCTTATGCACCTGCTTTGTTTTCCACATGAGTGGCTCCACTAACATCAGTAGGGCTGTTTACTCAGAATGAATAAAGTTAAACATGTGCAAGACTGCAACTTGACTTTGCAGGTCTCTCAAAAAAGCAATCACAAATTTGTCTGACAAAGAAATGCTCTATAATTGCTCCTGATTTCATCTCTGTTTATTTAAAGATTTTTCTCTCATTAATATCTGTTCCGTTCCATTCCTTTACTTGAAATAGAAATTTGACTATTGTACACTCAGTGCTAGGCAAATTTTCTTACTAGTGCATATCCCCAATCATCTGGAGACCTATTCCAAAGCCTGTTGAAGTCAGAGTCTTTTGATTGCCTTCAGGGAGCTTTGGATCAGGTCTTCTCAGAAATAATTGTCAGTGGCCTCAGAAGTTCATTAGCCTTGTAAGATGCACAAATAGGCAGCTGATTTATGTTGAGATTTTCCAAGTATTCCCCTATCTGCCCTTTCCCATTTGTTAATTTCACCAGCTTTCTATTACTTTCTAATTATGCACACATTATTATTTTTTTCAAAGACAGTTTTAGAAAAGACTTGGAATATCTCACCCACCTGTGACTCAACATTCATTTCATCCCCCTCTTCAGTTACTAATGAGCTTACTTTCTCTCTGGTAGTAATAAGCATTTAGAGAGACGATTGAAGTTTGTGGCATAGGACAGGAACAAAGATACTGTCTTAACATACTGTCAGGGCTGGATTAAGACATGCACAACACTGATAAAAAAATCTTTACTATTCTAACAGAAAGGACAATGAAAATAGAAATTATAAAGTTTTATATTTATATATATACCAGTTCATAGGCAAGGATGCCACTAAAAACCAGTAATTTGTTTTATGTAGAGGGCCCTCATAATCTGAGGCTCTAAAATGTGATTTACTTAGCTTGTGCATAAATCCAGCATTGCATATTAGGTAGGACCAGTTGTCCATCTAGCTCAGTATCCTGTGTCCCAACAGTGAGCAATGTCAGGTGCCCCAGAAGGAATGAACAGAACAGGCAATCAATTAATCATCACACCTATTGTCTACTCTCAGCTTCTGGCACTCAGAGGCTAGAGACACCCAAAGCAGGAGGTTGCCTTATTGACCACCTTGGCCAATAGCCATTGACATATCTTCCCAGAACTTATCTCGTTTTCTTAATAAAATGTTTGTATCCCATGATAGTGTTGGCCCTCACAACATCCCCTGGCAACATGTTCCATAGGAAGGATGACTGTGCATTGTGTAAAGAAGTGCTTCCTTCTGTTTGTTTTAAACCCACTGCCTATTCAGTTCATTGGTTGACTCCTGATACTTATGTTGTGTCTGAATAAGGAAGTGTTATTTATTCACTTTCACCACATCAATCACGATTTTATAGACCATTCTTCATCTCTTCTCTTAGTCATCTTTTTTCCAAGCTGAAAAGTCCCAGTCTTTTTAATTTCACCTCAGTCAGAAGCTGTTCCATACCCTTAACTGTTGTTGGTACTTCTCTGTACCTTATCCAATTCTAATATATCTTATGTGAAATGCGGCAACCAGAACTGCATGAAATATTGAAGGTGTGGGAGTACCATGGATTTATAAAGTGGCATTGTTATTTTCTGTGTTATGATCTATCCCTTTCCTAATGGCTCCTAACATTTGTTAGTTTTTAAACTATGGGGCTGCACATTGAATGGATGTTCTCAGAGAACTATCCACAGTGACTCCAAGATCTCTTTCTTGAGTGGTAATAGCTAATTTAATCCCCATCATTTTGTACGTGAAGTTGGGATTATGTTTTTCAATGTGCATTGCTTTGTGTTCTGGCTTTTGGAGAGAGGGGAATTTTTTTTTTAATTGTGTGATTAGACAAGGTCAAATGAAGCTGACTGGAGAGAAAAGAGTCCATAGATTCCATGCTCCAGTAAAACCAAATGAGAGAAGGGACTCAGAATGCTGAAAGCACACTGATCCAAATTCTGCAGACCACCCCAGCGTAGCGAGGCAGGGACTGGCATACAAGCTTTTCATTGTTTTGTCTAGATGTGTGTATTTGTTGTGCTTCCTCCCATAGTGACTGGGATTGGAACCCTTTTCCATTTCAACTATCATGTCTCCCTGGAGAGGTAATCTGCACACAAGAGTATTCACATAGTTGGAACTCTGGGAAGAGATGTGCTTAAACTACTGAGGAGTCTGAGGAAGACAGCACTAGTTCCAGGGCCTAAGAAGTTGGACTACAGTGTCTCGACTCTCAGGACGTGCTGCTAGACAAGAATATTCACCTTGACACTGAAATAGAAATTCTGAGGCAATGCTTGGATGTTGCTTAGACTCAGAAAGCTTAGTGCACACAGGCCCAGCACATTGGGATCCAAACTCAGAAGTCTGATGAGCATCCAGAAGTGGAAGCTTGATTAGGGCTGTAACAGCTCTTATAAGCTATCAGAGTGCTTCTGCAACATAACACAGAATTCCCCAGGTTTCCTCCAAATTGTTGGAGTTGAATATTTCTTCTTAGCACACCTCACTCACTAAGAGCAGGTTAGACAAACACCTGCAGGGATGATCTAGATGGTGCTTGGTCCTTCTGTGAATGCCGGGGACTGGACCTGATGACCTTTCAAGGTTCCTTCTAAGGATGTTAAGGAATGGGTATTTTGCTAAACATGCAGTCAATACAATTTGTATCAACTACACGATTAGTCAGTACCGGGAGGCTCACTCTGGGATTGCTGTGTCTCTGCATTTTGAATGTAGTAAGAGCCCAGCAGCTCTTACTGGGACTGCTCAGTCCCAGCTCGTGCTGGCTACAGCATCCCCTGTTTGTGGCAGCCCAGGCTGATCGCGGGCAGGGGCTGCTTTGCAGCAGCCTCCCCTAATCCCCTTCCCTTGCTCATACAGAGGCAGGAAGGGGGGGGGGAGCGGGAAGCTAGTAATTGAGTGTTCACTTACATCCCTAGTTCCTTCCAATTCTAGTATTCTATGAGTCTATGATTGTATTTTCTTTCTTGACTGAAACTTTTGCAGTTCTGTGTTCTGAGTGTCCATTTCTTGGCATGGCAAATCCAGGTAGTGTGTGGTTACTGGTCTCTGGTACTCTTTTTCTCTGCACTCTCCATAGATGACCCCAAGACACCTTTCCTTGTGTTCTCTGCAGCTTCATGAACTGTGGTGACTATGCATGGTCTGCAATATCATTCAAAAGACTTGAGAATGAGTTGGAGACTGAGGGTTTAATTGCACTCACCTGCTCCACAATGCAGCTGCGCTGCTGCATTACTAAGTGAAGATGCTACCTCCACTGACAGGGGAGCTTCTCCCATTGGTGCCACCTTGCCAGCAGTTGACATAGAGCTGCTTACACTGGGCAGTTATGTCCACTTAGCTGCATTGCTCAGGGGGTGGATCTTCCATCTCCGTGAGCAACATAGTTATACTGAGCTTATGTTGCTAGTGTAAGACCAAGCATGAGCCTGAGATGGAAGTTACTATAGCTTGTCAGCAGTGGCACTGTGCTAACTTAATTACTTTGTTCTTCATTTTCTTTCTGTTGTTCTAGCCAGTTAAAGTGACTATATGATTACAATGCAAGGGGTGGTAGCGGGGCTAAGCTGATTGGATAGTGAGAGAGAAGAAAATCACTAGCAGCAGACATACCAGTGGCCCAGGCATTTCTGATGTCTGCAGCTGGATCCTCCCTTGTATCTAATAGGGATGTTAAAAGTGGTTTAAAAATGTAACCATTACAAATTGTAGGGGTTACACATGCTGCGGGCTTTGCAGTATAAAGCCAGCCCCACTTCCAGGAACCCAATGTGTAACCTGTGGCCAGGGCAGCTGCGCTGGCCCCACCACAGACAGAGGCTGTGGTGGGCCCCGCAGGGCTGGAGCAGCATCCTGCTTGGGTTAACCATTTACATCCCTGCTGTCCAATCCCTTCTCATAGGCTGCACCAATAGCAGAGGCAGGGCTCCTTCCCCAGGCTTCTGAACAGAAACAAGCTCTCCCTCTGCAGCCTGAGCAGTGACCATGAATCTGCTGCCACTGTCCCAACAGCAGTGGTGGCAGCTGATTCCCCTCTCCCACTCCAGCCACCTAGAATGTGGCATTGGCCTTCCCCTCCTCATCTCCTGACACCTGAATTCAGCAAGTTAGAGCCAGCAAGTTGGTGAGTGTGCTACAGCCAATGACAAGTTAGGTTTTATGGGGGGAGGAATAGCTCAGTGGTTTGAGCATTTACCTGCTAAACCCAGGGTTGTGAGTTCAATCCTTGCAGAGGCCATTTGGGACAAAATTTGTCAGGGATGGTTCTTGGTCCTGCTGTGAAGGCAGGGGACTGGACTCAATGACCTTCCAGTCCTAGGAGATAGGCAATCTCCATTAATTTAAGGTCTTTTTTCACAATCTTTTTACATTAGCAAAATAGTTACTGCTGATAAAATAAACCTGTTTGTGTAATAGAGCCATCATTGTGCAGCCTTTAAATGCAATCTCAGATTATTCTTCAAACATTGGGATGGCTCTACACTCTTTTTTCATGTTTATGCAAAAGACAATAAATCCATTAATAGTTTTTTGCTACTCCGATGCCAGGGAAGTAAGTATCATAGAAAAGTCTATAAACTTATTAACAAACAGGAGCCTGATCAGCAGCAGGCCCAGCATTAGGGTAAGGTGAGCAAGGCAGCAAGAGCACCATTTTGGGAGGTTGATGCATTCTTGGATGAAGCTTGCCTTTCCATCCTGTTCCCTGGCCCATCAGGGAGTGAGGGGAAAGTACTTGCATTCCATGCATACCTCTCACACTTGGCTGGTGATCTCCTTTCACTACCCAGGTGCAAGAGGCATGCACAGAATGCAAGTACTTTCCCCTCACTCCCTGATGAGTCCAGGGAATGAGATGAAAAGTAAGCCACATCTGGGAGCACATGGCTGCTGCCCTCTTTACCTGACCAAAATTCTGTCCTTGCAAGCTGGTTGCCTTGGGCCCCGGTGCCTGCAGGGCCCCACACTGCCTAGAGCCCGCCTCCTCACTGCCCTGGCTGGAAGCTGCCCAGCTATGCGGTGCAGCCAACCACAGCATGCTGTGTTGGGCCCACAAACCTTTTGACCCGGCCTGATCAACAACCTCAGACACTCCCCTCCTCATCCAGAGCATCTGCTTTCTGAGTTGTCCTGTGCTGGTCCCTGAGGCCTTCTCAGGATGCAGAGCTTTAAGGCATCTTTGTATCATAAAATCCATGACAGAGCGCTTTCTTAGGGGCCAGACTGAGACTACAGATGAACTTCCAAAGGAACCAAGCACTATCTTCCACTTCAGGTGCATGTCTTTGACTTGCCTTCTCTAACATAAACCCAGAGCAGCAAGCACAATAAAATAAACAAGCCCCTAAGCAAAACCCTGCTACCACAAAAGACTATACTGTGCACACAATTTCCCCTCATGGTTGACCAAGACACAAATGGCAGAGGTTAGTCACGACACTTAATAACACAGCCCCTCAACTTTCCATTGGAATACAATGATCAGGGTTTTTTTATGAATGTCTTATTTCATTTCTGAGAAATTCTTACTAAGTGGCTGCTATCAGCAATAAAACATATTCCTGAAATTATTACTGGTGTTTCTGTCATCTTATTGAAATAAATAAAACTGCTACTTAGGAAGATAAAAGATCTCTCCATATTCAGGGTAGAGGCAGCCCAAGAGACTGTGCAAACAGTTTGATAATCATGGGCAAGTTAATCAGATTTTCCCATCCTAATTTATTAATTGAAATTGAGAGAACCTAATGGCTTCATCTGAAATATGTTAATTAGGCACTTAGAGTTTCCAGAATTGCTTCAGAAGAGTTTCCTAAATTCTAGCAGAGACAAAGTTTTCCTTATGTGGGTGGGGAATTCTGTGCAAGAGGGGCCCAATTCAACACCCGTTGAAGTTAGTGAGAGTTTTTCCTTAGATTTCAGTCAGCATTGGATCAGGCCATAGGGTCTTATTAGGTGTCAAATAGGTTAACGATGTTAAGAGGTGGTTAATTCACTAATCGTGTATTCAATATAATTTTTATTGACTATATGATTAGTCGATAAGGGGGAAAGTGCTCTGTAGGCAGCCTAGCTCCTACCACATTTAAGCTACTGAGCCATAGCAGGGGTAGGGAAAGTGGGAAGCCTGGGATCACTGTGGGCAGAGGCTGCTTTGCGGCAGCCTCCCCTTGCCTCCCTCTCCCTGAATGGAGGCAGCAGCACCGTGGGAAGGTGCAGACAGCACCCTGGAGATGGTGCTGGGGGGAACTGGCTTTTAAGCCAGTTTCAGAGGCAGCAAAGTGTGTGGAGTGGGGCGGGGAATGAAAGTAGTCAACTACTCACTTGCATCCCTAGTGCGATACTGCAGTTGGGCCTCTCTGTTGCTGCTCTCTTCTTGCAGGTAACTCACTGGAAGCTTCCAGATGGGAAAATGTAATTTCATTTCACTTCTCCCTTTTCTCTCATTGTTACATGTCCAGTGGTAAAATGTTCAATGCAGTAACCAGGCAGGAATTTAAGCACATGACTTCAATTGATGTTATTAAAGCTAGGAGCTACAGAAATCTGATAACGTAAAGCTTGTAAGTAATCAGAGCTACTTAGTGGGATACATTAAGAGTAGAGTATGATCTTGATAAATTGGAGAAAGGGACAGAAATGAATAATTTTATTAGGGCAAATATAAACTTATTCACTTTAGGAAATGTCCCCTGCTGAAAGACTAATAGTATTAAAGTATCTTTAGAAAGTTCCAAGCAAGCCAATCAAAAATGCTCTCTCACTAGGCTGATGTCGAGAGAGAAACAAACAGCTGAATAATCTGACCAGGGTTTTCATAAATTATCCTTTTTAAAAAAATCCCTAAAAGACTTCCCAGAACAACAGGACATTGGCAATTTGCCTCTCTGGTTTTCATTCTTCTTTATCTAGCTCCAAAGTGCTAGAAAATATAATTACTGTTGATTTTATATAAGTGTTACAATCAAACATCACAATGAGGGTTTACAGGAGATTATTAAAGGCAGCAGCATTAGTACCATTAATGTGTCAGTGACAGATATGAGCACCAGGGAAGAGCAAAAGAAAGCAGCTCTGGAACAAAGCAGAGGGGCAGAGCCCACCCAGGAGCAGCAGACAGAGTGGCTAATCAATGCATGGGGAGAGGAAAGAGCAAGGCTGCTGCCCTGTCTCACTTTGCACCTAAAAATTAACAAGATGTTTGGCTCCACGGATCTAAAAGCCCCACGCAGGTCTTGTGCTGCCCACATTTGCACCGCTCACCCACCAGACAGATACACATGCACACTTGGATGGATTCATTCAAATGGTCCCAATGAGATGGCTCCAGAGATCCAGCTTCTAATCTCACGATCCCTTATGACAGCTCACATAAAACAATTGTGTTTTCTTCTAACTTTAATCAAACTTGTGGCAACTTGTACCAGTCTGTGCTGCTCTACCTGTTCAGTACAAACAGACCAGGTGAAACATTTATTTCTAAGATGAGCAGGGAATAAGCTGGGGAAAGGAGCAGGTCAATTGGATTCCTTGTAAAGCTATGAAATCTAAGCACCAACTGTTATACTATTACAGTAATAGTGATCATATCATTAAAAACTATATTGTGATTCCTACAAACAAGAGGGGAGAGTTAAGATGGTGAATGCAATCTCATCAGTATCACTGTGAACACTCAAGCTGTGCTGCATTACCCTGCATAGCCTTATGAGACTGTTATAAGGTTGTCTTTTAAAGAAAATAATATCCTATAATCTGGAACAGTTTGCTAGATGCAACCAGAATGCCCAGTCCATTCTAGGTGCATATCCAAAAAGGCAAGGGCTTCTTTGGAGGAATTTGCTTTAATCACTGTTCACCAGGCTCACTGAGCCAAGAGCTAGTGCCCCCTGCCTAGCTAACATGTATTCAGAAATTCCAAGGCCAGAAGTGACAATTGTGATCATCTAGTCTGACCTTGTGTATAACCTGGGCCATAGAACTTCCCCAAAAATCATTCTTAGGCCATATCTTTTACAGCTTGGTTTTAAAAAAACGTGTCAGTGATGAAGAATCCACCATGACCCTTGCTAAATTGTTCCAATGATTAATTATTCTCACTGTTAAACATTTATAATATATTTCCAGTCACTGCAGCGCCTGGAAGAACCAAGAATCCTTGTTGCCTAGCACTGGTTAGTCTGTGATTAAGACATGGTTCCTCTCTACTATCACCTTATCTGTCCTATGCTCTCCCTCATTTGCCTGTTTCATTCTGCTCTCAGTATTATCCAAATGCTGGATTTTGAGTTCTTGGAGGCAGAGACAACTTTTGGGTTAGTTGTTTGTAAAGCATAATGGAGCCCTTGTCAAGGTACTTTATTGAAACCAAATTAGAAACAATACACTTTCACTAACTCTCCCTTCTGCCCAGTAAATTTAACATGCAGCAAAATTAGCCGTGCCTGGCCTGTCTTCTGTTCTCTAAACCTGACAATATTAAAACTACCTAAGTCCTTGTTTCAATCTGCCACATGTTACAGTATAAATGTCACACACTTGCAAATTACAGTTTTCACCAAAGCATTTCCCAGTGAGGAACAGTACCCTGCCAAATCACATTTTGTGACCATTTCAAGATAAGGTTTCAAGAATATTTTTTAAATAAAGAGGGAAATATTTTAATCTTCTCCATTCACCAAATAGCTAAACCATTTTTCCGTTGGCTTGCCCCCTGAAAAAAAAATCTTTGAGCACTGAATTAATCACACTTTAACACCAATGACCTTATTTCCTCGGGGGGTCTGACAGTTAAGGTCTTAAAGAGTTATTGAAAAGATCACAGAGATAAAAATTGGAAAAATTAAAACTGTGGAAGAACATTAATTTAAATTATGATAATATGACCTATTAAAGAAAAGAAGGAATATCTCCCCATTGGCCCCGTCAAAAGAAATTTTATTCCACAAGAGGTTGAAGTAGAAGTTACACACCAGTTAAGAGGTAGAAATAAATATGAACATTTAATTTTTTGTCTATTTAAAAAGAGATGCCGAAAGAATATTATTTGCTTTCATAGTGAATGGATGCTAGGGTAGATTACCCAGACTTACCATATCCTTGCAATGAGACTTCACATCAATTCCTACAATGCACATGGAAGGGCAGGTGTCTGGTGGACTGGGAATTGTGAGCAGAAGGTACTCAGCATAATATAAGTTTAAATAGGATTCTTCAATTATATTAATCCCTATAACAGAAGGTGAAGGAGGCAAATGGTTGTTAAAAGAGTTCTGCTACCATAATAAATACAACAAAGGGTGCAGGTAGATAGCAGAACTCTGATGGGATGCTGCAGTTAAGAGATAATTACATTTCACAGAGTTCAGCTGTGGTTTTATTGCGCAAAATTTTGGTCTATGTAATAACATTAGTCTTATGACCCATCCATTTATCTTGTTAATATCACTTCCCACTATGTGTCAAGTACTTTCCTAAAGTCCCAGGTGATTACTGCACTAATGTTGACAAACCTGCACATTTCACCAGCAAGACCTTTGTTCCAGGGCAGCCCCGTTGAAATGCTGGTGTATGTGTTTTGATGGACAGTACCAAGGAAATTTAACTATTACTCCCTGGTTCTAAAATTCGGTAACTACATTAACCACGATATTACCACGCTATTATCTTTTCCTCCTCTTACACATATTTCTCAGGTTTCACATAATTTTATTAGTGTACAAGTTCCCATGCATTGGCTTACAGCTTCCAGAACTTTCTTTGGTTTCCAGGTAATTAAGGAAATCATATGCAAACACTTGGAAGGTAATAAAGTGATAGGGAATAGCCAGCATGGGTTTGTGAAGAACAAGTCATGCCAAACTAATCTGATAGCTTTCTTTGATAGGATAACGAGCCTTGTGGATAAGGGAGAAGTGGTGGATGTCATATACCTAGACTTTAGTAAGGCATTTGATACGGTCTCGCATGATATTCTTATTGATAAACTAGGCAAATATAACTTAGATAGGGCCACGATAAGGTGGGTGCATAATTGGCTGGATAACCATAGTCAGAGAGTTGTTGTTAACGGTGCTAAATCCCGCTGGAAAGGGATAACAAGTGGAGTTCCGCAAGGGTCTGTTTTGGGACCCGTACTGTTCAATATCTTCATCAATGATGTAGATATTGGGATAGAGAGTACGCTTATTAAGTTTGCAGGTGATACCAAACTGGGTGGGGTTGCAACTTCTTTGGAGGATAGGGACATAATTCAAAATGACCTTAGCAAGTTAGAGAAATGGTCAGAGGTAAACAGGATGAAGTTTAATAAAGAGAAATGTAAAGTGCTCCACTTAGGAAGGAACAATCAGTTCCATACATACAAGATGGGAAGTGACTGTCTAGGAAGGATTATGGTGGAAAGGGATCTAGGGGTCATAGTGGACCACAAGTTGAATATGAGTCAACAGTGTGATGCTGTTGCAAAAAAAGCAAATATGATTCTAGGTTGTATCAACAGGTGTGTTGTAAGCAAAACTCGTGAAGTCATTCTGCCGCTCTACTCTGCACTAGTTAGGCCTCAGCTGGAGTACTGTGTCCAGTTCTGGGCGCCACATTTCAAGAAAGATGTGGAAAAATTGGAAAGGGTACAGAGAAGAGTGACAAGAATGATTAAATGTTTAGAGAACATGACCTATGAAGCCAGGCGTCATGAACTGGGCTTGTTTAGTTTGGAAAAAAGAAGATTAAGGGGGGACATGATAGCGGTTTTCAAATATCTAAAAGGGTGTCACAAGGAGGAAGGAGAAAATTTGTTCCTCTTGGTTTCTGAGGACAGGACAAGGAGTAATGGGCTTAAAGTGCAGCAGGGGAGGTTTAGATTGGACATTAGGAAAAAATTCCTAACTGTCAGGGTGGTCAAATATTGGAATAAATTGCCAAGGGAGGTGGTGGAATCTCCCTCTCTGGAGATATTTAAGAACAGGTTAGATAGACATCTGTCAGGGATGGTGTAGACGGAGCTTGATCCTGCCTTGAGGGCGGGGGGCTGGACTCGATGACCTCTCGAGGTCCCTTCCAGTCCTATGATTCTGATTCCTCCCCTCAGAGCATATAGGAATTTCACAAGTAAATCATTGATAAAAGGTATACCGTAATAAGATAGGACCAATATTACCCATCACATCACTCCATCAACTAGAACCATAAATATAGTCAAAGCTGCCAAAAGTGACTACTCCTGGGAATTAGCAAAAGTAGTTGCTTGTAAGAGATGGGCTCTCTTCAGAGGCATTGCATTGACACCTTTACTTCTATGCTACTGCTGGCCACAGCACTGCCTTCAGAACTGGGTAGCTTGGCCAGTAGCTACTGCTCTCACTCTAAAGGCAGAGATGGCAGTCAGAGTGTGGTGACTACCTGGGCAGCCAGTTCTGAAAGGAAAAAAGAAAATGTGGTCACTGGTCACAGATGAGAAGCCATCACTCTCCACAGTTAAATTCGGGGGGAAAGTTCTGTGGACTCTGCCTGTAGTCACTCATAATGGGTGGTCTTCCCTTACAGGTGGTCGCCAAGGCAGGTTTTACTGTACTAATTATCTGCCTTCACTCAAAAGTCTAGTTTGATGTGTTTAAGGATGTTTATTAAGGGCCAGCTTGGTTCTAAATATTTTACTTATATCTTTATATACATACATATAAAACAAAAGGAGTTACAGTCTCTGGACACTACAGACCCCTAGTTTCAGTTTCCTGCAAATTTCTGAATCTTACCATATATCATGTTAGTGAAGAAATGTCATGTGATTATGTAATGAAAAAGTACTGTAATATAAATATACAGGGATGATGAATGAAGCTTACATGTAAACTATATATTGAAAATATATTAAGATTATTAGAACTGGTGGAATTTTCCAAATCTGATTTTTCAGTAAAATTTTTTGTTGAAAATTTTAGACATTCCCCGATTATACTAAATACCACACAAACCAATACATAAATGAAGTGAAGCCATGCTCTATTGATTGACTGACCATGGGACAAATACATAAGAGCATTAAGTCAGAAAAGAAACAAGTTTATTTCCCCAGCATTAATGTTGCCCAACATGTACTGTAAGCCAGCTGGTGCTCACAAGACAATTAGAGGAATGTATTAATTGGTACATAAGAAACCATTAAATAGGTCGTGAGTCTGGGCTGAGGAACAGGAAGAGTACAGAATTAATTCTCTATGACTCTCGGTCAGTATTGGTTTTGAAGAATGTTAGCAGTATCATTGTGGTATCCATCTGGCTGCTGTAGTTAAGGCTGCATTCAGCATTTCCATTATAAATCCTATTTTCAAGGGTTTATAACTTGGCCAAAGTATAAATTCAATCTAGTCTGAAGTGCAACATACAAAGTCTCCTCTCAGAAAACAAAAGCACTTTGTAAAAGAAATCCTTTTGATTATTTCCAGCTAAAGGAATAAAATATAATAAAGTGATTAGTGGGGTTGACAATCTTATGCCCTCCTGTAAATTAAAAATGGTGACTATTTAAATGGAAGATTTCACAGGTCATTAGTCAAGAATGTGGACTATCTATGGCTTATTGGAATTAAGAACAGCTCAGCTATTTCATTTGAAAAAGTTATTACAAGGTACTTGCTGCAACTTTTGCAAAATTTCAGTATAAGTTTTAAAATGCATACGGAGGACCAATCAGCAGCCTTGGCACATTGACTTCAGTGGGAGCTATGCTGACTCACTACAAGGCTGCATTTAGCTCCAGTAAGGCTGTCCTCCAGGCAGGCCCGAGAGCCCCATGCATCCTATCAGGGTTCTATAAGTGGCCTGCGAGACATTTTGTTTACTGTTGCCCACATGCAGAGTTACCAGATTCCACTGGTTTCCATTCACGTAATTTTTTTTCCTATCAGTGTTAATAAAGTGACACTTATGGAAAAGCAAAGGCACCTGAAGCGAGGTACCTGCTGACTGCCCTCAACACTGATGGTTCCCTTTGTATCCAATCAAAGCGCTGCTACCCTTCAGTCGAGACACCCTGCAAATTCTAGGCACACAAGCACGGTTAGCAAAACCACCCTATCCTGGGAGATCATCTTGGTTATGACAAGCTTGCAGTCCACTGAGATGAAGGAAGGCTACTTATGTGGCCCACCCACTAGCCTAGGTTGCCCATTGCTGATATAAGACCTTATTGAATGAGCCATTACTACGCTAACCAGCAGTCTATGTTTCCAAGAGTCATTTGAGAGTGTTTGTTTACTAAACCACAAATACGCCAAAGAATTTTTTGATATTTTCTGTTTTTAAAAAGATGTATGACTAGGGTCTCTTGGAGGGAGCTATAAAGGATACTGGTTGGAGTTAATGCCAGCTAAGGGGTGGTCAGAATTACCAGGACCCTGGGCAATGTGGGATAAGGAGGGCAGCCAGCTCTCAACACTGCCTAGACACTGCCACACACACACACACCTCAGCCATCCTTTACTGCCACCCAGACAGTGCTGCCTGGGACTCTGGTGGTGATTTAAAGGGAGCAGGGCTCTGGCTGCTGCTGCTGATGCAGCATGAGCAGCCATGAGTGGACACAGCCATGAGTCCCGGGTCCTTTGAATCCCCAAGCCACACAGCAGTTGCCCCCTTCCTCCCTCTCCATGGGCAAGCCTGAGCCACCCACTTGAACTCAATAGATCTATACCGACAATAGCAGAAGGCCTCCAAGAGAACTGACAATCATCTAAGGAAAAGCTCTGTGTGAGCTCCAAAGCTTCACTCATTCTGACCAATACAAGTTGGACCAATAAAAGATGTTGCCTCCCCCATCTTCTCTCCCCACTGCCTGCTCGTTCTGTAAGCCAGCACCACAGGACTGGGTCACAGAGTCAGTCATCCACATTTCAACTCCTTCCAAAAAGCTGCTGTCTCCATTTCCTAACCTGAACTATCTAAATGCTCTGTGCTAGGAGGTGCCTCATCCCTTCAGTTCCTACGCCTCAGAGGAGAAGAACGCTTCAGGTACTCAGCAGATCTCTGGACTATGACCTAAGCATCTATACGTCTTCTGCATCAGGGGCACGGGAATGGCAAGCAGCCTTCTCCCGCCCCCCTCCACCCCTGTAATCATCATGGCACAGAATTCTGCCAGCCCCAGAGCTGCAAAACAAGGGAAGGAAAATCAAGCTCCTGCTGGGCCAGTGTGGCAGCGGGGGACGGGAGGAAGGAGAGTATGTTCCTGCCAGAAGGCAGGGGGAAGGAAGAGCAAGTTCCTCCCGGGGATGGAGGCAGGCACAGAATGTATCCCCCTTAAAGGGGTCATAGTTAAATTTGTGTGCACATCCCTGTTCTGCAGACAGACATATAGAATATACTCAGTTAAAAATACGTTTTTAATATTTGCTAAATGCTTTGAAGATGTAAAATGCTGCACAGAGAGGGAGCATTACTCAGCGGCTAAGCACCAAAGGAGGATTAGGGAAACATCTGCTACTGACTCGTTTGAATAAGTCACTTAGTTCTATCAGTCTTTATATCTGTAAAATGGAGTTAGGAGGAGGACTTGCTTCATTCATATTTATAACTAGAAGATTTATCCAGTGTTACTCCAGTGAATTTGTCCAGTGAATTTGAGGGAAGCAGCCAGATCACTGCTGCACCCATGGGTGGGGGTGTTGGCCCCAAAAATGGTATAGAAGGGGGCCATGTGAGATGTTGAATAAAAGCTCACTGTCTGCTAATCTATTTACGCTAGTCATGTGATTGTATAATGTCTGTGTGTGGATACTGAATATTTCTCTACATGTGGTTGAACTATGGGCAAAGCAGCTCAGCCTATGGACATGCTAACAAGCAAAGCTCTGAAACAATAGCCCTCTATTGGCCAAGGACACACCTCAAGAGTGATGACTCATACCTAGGGGCTACCAGCAAGGAACACAGGGATAGGCCATGGGCCAGGTGACCTGCTGTAGCCAAGAAGAGACCAGGAAGGAGGGATAAATAGGCCATGTGGTAGACTCCATCTTAGTACTCAGCTCAGCACTTCATCCCAGAGGCAGCAGTGCAGGGATCGAAGAGCCAGGAAGAACTGTGGACCCATCCTGATCCTAGGATGCGCAAAAAGGACTTTTAAGCCAGCAGCTGTAGCATCTCTGCTAGAGCCTGCATCGATAACTGGGAGATTTGATGCATGTAATGTACTATCCTTTAACAACCTTACTCTCATGCTTTTCTTTATTGTGATGATAAACCTTTAGATGTTAGATGCTAAAGGATTGGCTCAGCGTGATTTGTGGGTAAGATCCAGAGAGTAAATTGACCAGGGATCTGTGGCTGGTTTCTTAGAACTGGATAGAACTTGTTTGGGGTAGGTGGGATTGGGTTCTAAGACCCCCCCCCCCACCTGTGTATGAGGCCCGGGGCCATTTGGGGCACAGATATTGCTGGGGTGTCAAAGGGGTTTTGCTTGTGAGGCTTCAGACAGGCAGCTGAAGCGCTCTGTGGGACTGGTTTGTGGCCTGTTTGGAAAGGTCACCAGTCTGGGGGCTGTAAGGAGCCCCGGAGTTGAGCAATTTGCCCTGAGCGGACGCCCTCAGCTATGCCCAGACACGGCCCGGTCTGTCACACCTTAATTCAATTAATTTTTGTTCTTGGAAAATAAAATGGAAATGTACATGCTTTATTTATATCATTGCTCTGGAGTGGGGCTGGGGATGAGGGGTGCAGTATACAGGCTGCTCAAGGGAGAGAGGACAACTCCAGCCCTCTCTCAGCAGCAGCTTGGGGCTAGATAAGAAGCACCTCTCAATGGCCACAGCCGCTCCAGTGGGCACAGCTGAGAGAGAGGTAGATGTCCCCTGGCTGGGGCAGGTCCAGATTTGTCTGACCCCTGTGCTTCCCAGACAGACTGAGGAATGCAGCAAACTGTGCACTTTCCCCTCACTCCATGACACATGTTGCTGAACGAATCAGACAGGGAGCTTCAGCCCCCTCCCAACTTCCCTAAAGGGCACCTGGGGAGTGGGTGGCTCAGGGCTGAGGCAATCCCAGGGAAGGGGGGCCCAGCCCCTTTCACCTGCTTGATGATTCGGTCTCTTTTCTTAATGGAATGAGACTGTTTCTCATAAAACCAGGCACATCCCACTTTCCTGGCACAAGCAAACCCTTACATTGCTTTAAGTCATGATAAGAGGAAACTATGCAGTGAATTTGATGGCCTTAGCTCCTACCATTTAGGAGGAGTTCTTGGACACACACACACACACAAAATCTCAAATACATAGTAGAAGATCCGTGGGCAGAAGGTGCTATAGCAGCACTAAGTGTTATTTTACATTCTCAGTATTATCAGAGCTGCAGGGAAATGAGAAGTGTTGACAGAAATATCGTCAAGCCTGGAGGGAAAAAAAAGATTGTTTCAGCTAAGACTGTAGACCAGTTTGCCCATCCCTAGCCATAACTTTTGTGTTATTTGGAGTATTTTGGAGAGTTAATAATGTTTTAATGATGGAGGTTTAAACTTAATTGGAAACTTCTAACTGAATGTTTCTAAATAGAGGAAACTAATTGCATCTATGAAAATTTGATGGGACTGTCAGGCATCCATCTGGATCAGAGTATTTCCCTGAAGCTGGTGAGTTAATAAGCTTCCTCATTTCCTTGAAGGGGATTTTGTTTCATTAACTTTTCTTTGCCCTTTTCTATTTAGAGTCGTCAAAGGAATTTGATATGAACACCATAGTACTGACTTCACTTCACTGGGTCTGAATATACTGGAGTATAGAGATCTGGTGTGTAGGCTTCTGAGCCCAGAAATATGAAACCTTTATATAATTAATTTTATCCCCATATTTACAGAGCTCTCCCAAGGTATTTTTTCCTTTTAAATATAAAATATTCTGGCTAATGAGCAAGGCCATTCAAATCTGACTGGCTAAGTGCTGAATGCTGGAGCTAAGGGAAATTGTAGGGAATCTGCACTTTGAAGAAGGCATTTAGCATCTCACAGGAAAGGCAGGTTCGAGAACTGACCTCGCAGGATGTGACCATTGGAACCAGTTGCTGGTACCTGTTTCTCATTTGATAGAACCTAACACTTCTGTCAAAACACTCCAAAAATTGTCTTTTTTTTAAAAACTGACTTGTTCAGTACTATGTGCGGAATATGGCGCAATTCAGCATTCATCAGGGTAACAGAATCAAGCCCTGAGCTGTGTAAAAGAATGAGAGGTTGCATTTAATGTTAGCTTATTAAAAACAAAAAACCCATTCCCTTCAAAATACCACAAATGTGGTCTTCTTTAAACTCAAACATTTCAGCCACCATAGATGGCACACTGCACAATTCTTCTAATCTGATTTTTTTTTTAATTCAGCAAAGGAAATCGGTGTTTTCAAAAGGGCCTAAAATCTGTTTTGTGATAGTCTGCAAGGGTCAGTTAAAGCAAAACAAACACACTGTGTACCCACGGGTAGGTACACAACTAGACTAAAGGAACTCATCTCCTTGTCAGGACTGTTGACCTGAATTTATGGCCTAGGGATTTTGGCTTGCCACGGGCTGAATGTGACCAGAAGATATTTAGGTTCTGTCTCAATTCATGCTACTGAATGAGAGAACACAGATAGCTCTCTCAGAAGAGGACTCTTGGGATATCATAGAATCATAGAATAATAGGACTGGAAGGGACCTAGAGAGGTCATCGAGTCCAGCCCCCCGCCCTCAAGGCAGGACCAAACTCCGTCTACACCATCCCTGACAGATGTCTATCTAACCTGTTCTTAAATATCTCCAGAGAGGGAGATTCCACCACCTCCCTTGGCAATTTATTCCAATATTTGACCACCCTGACAGTTAGGAATTTTTTCCTAATGGCCAATCTAAATCTCCCCTGCTGCACTTTAAGCCCATTACTCCTTGTCCTGTCCTCAGAAACCAAGAGAAACAAATTTTCTCCTTCCTCCTTGTGACACCCTTTTAGATATTTGAAAACCGCTATCATGTCCCCCCTTAATCTTCTTTTTTCCAAACTAAACAAGCCCAGTTCATGAAGCCTGGCTTCATAGGTCATGTTCTCTAAACCTTTAATCATTCTTGTCACTCTTCTCTGTACCCTTTCCAATTTCTCCACATCTTTCTTGAAATGTGGCGCCCAGAACTGGACACAGTACTCCAGCTGAGGCCTAACTAGTGCAGAGTAGAGCGGCAGAATGACTTCATGAGTTTTGCTTACAACACACCTGTTGATACAACCTAGAATCATATTTGCTTTTTTTTGCAACAGCATCACACTGTTGACTCATATTCAACTTGTGGTCCACTATGACCCCTAGATCCCTTTCCGCCATGCTCCTTCCTAGACAGTCGCTTCCCATCTTGTATGTATGGAACTGATTGTTCCTTCCTAAGTGGAGCACTTTGCATTTCTCTTTATTAAACCTCATCCTGTTTACCTCTGACCATTTCTCTAACTTGCTAAGGTCATTTTGAATTATGTCCCTATCCTCCAAAGAAGTTGCAACCCCACCCAGTTTGGTATCATCTGCAAACTTAATATGTGATAAGAACACTTAAACCGAGGACAATATCAAATCGCTAAAACACTAATTAAAATAAATGAAAGAACAACAAAATGTTATGAAACACAAGGTTACAAGGCAATAAATAATACAATTCTCTCTCTCCTTGTTGTAATATTTCCACAATGAAGAACTACATAGCATAACATACTCATACCCTTCCCTGAAGACCAGGTGGCAAGAGACAGGGGAACAGCCTCATCCCGGGTATGCCCAATGAATTCAATGGTTCACACAATTAGGCCGCGTCTACACTGGCATGATTTTGCGGAAATACTTTTAACGGAAAAGTATTTCCGCAAAAGAGCATCTAGATTGGCATGGATGCTTTTGCGCAAGAAGTGCTCTTGCGTAAAAGCATCCGAGCCCATTATAAACACGCTTTTGCGCAAGAAAACTCCGATGACCATTTTAGCCATCGGGCTTTCTTGAGCAAAAAATTAAGGTGCCTGTCTACACTGGCCCTCTTGCGCAAGTATTCTTGCGCGAGATGGCTTATCCCTGAGCGGGAGCATGAAAGTATTTGTGCAAGAAGCACTGATTATGTACATTACAAGGTCAGTGCTCTTGCGCAAATTCAATCGGCCAGTGTAGACAGCTGGCAAGTTTTTGCGCAAAAGCAGTTGCTTTTGCGCAAAATCTTGCCAGTCTAGACACACCCATAGGGTATTGAGTGGCTAACCTATACTGCAAAGCTGAGCTTGACAGACGTTAGAAAAAACTAAAGAACGAATGATGACCACCCACACTACTATGGTTATTTTATATGATCCTGGTACTATTTAATTTTGGCCCAACCTACCATGCCCAAATCTTATTTCCTCACCCTAATAAATCCTTGGGTACACTTACTCTACAGGTTTAGATATTAGGACACCTAATCCTATGTATTAATAAGGATTATCTCACTTCCAAAACTGTTATCTTTGGCCTTACTTGTAACTTCCATGGTCTGTGGTGCACTTTGTGGTTACCAACCAGTTCTAGATACAGTTTGATGTTTCAGTACAGATTCAGTTTTATGTTTGTTTTCTCCTCTCAGTTCCCCCAAAGTCAAGGGACAACTGTTAAGCCATTTTTGTCTCTGCGAAAGATTACAAGTACAGGTTGGACCTCCCTTTTCTGGCACCCTCGAGACACAACCAGGGAGTTTGCCGGACCAGGAGAGGTCAACGCTCCCTGCTGGCTGCCTCACTCCCTGGTTATCCTCCTTGGGACTCCCCAGTCTGGGGCTCCAACCTTGCAGCCCTGCTCACTGCCATCAGAATTCCCCAGAGTTCACCTGCCGGGCTGCCCAGTTGCCGCTGAGGGTTCCCCAGGAGTCTCTAGTCGATGCTTCCCTGCCGCCACGTGGCGCTGCAGCTGCCAGCGGTTCCCCAGCCCAGCCTGGCCTCACTGCCATTGGGGATTCCTTGGCCCCACCTGGCCCCTTTCCCATGTGATGGGAGGTTCCTAGCTGGGGCACCCAGCCTGGCTCACTACTGCTGAGTGTTTCCAGGGGTTACTCAGCTAGGGCTTCCTGGCTGCTGCTGGCCTCACTGCTGGGGCCAGTCCTACTCCCACAGGGGGTTCCCTGGAGTTCCCGGGCCTGGGGCTGTGCAGCCGCTGCATGGCCTGGCTAACACCGGGGGTTCTCTGGCTGGGGTGGGGGCTCCCCATTTCCTACCTGGCAGGGTTCCTCAGCTGGGACCAGGGCTGCCCAGTCACCACCTGGCTCATCTGCTACTAACCCAGCCAGGGCTCCCCAGCCCTGCATTTTCCCAGCTAGCTCCCACTCCTGGCCTCCTTGGTCCAGCAACATCTGTGGACCTGCCAGACCAGAGTGTCATGAATTTGGGAGGTTCAACCTGTGCCCATACTGACTTGCTTTATCTAATCATACAAGATACAGACATGTAGGTTTCTTGCATTACAGCTGAATACTATGGATAACAATAAGTGACTATGATGAATAAACCACAGCCTCTGAAAATAAGGTTCAGTGACAGCACAATATAACAACAATTAGTATAAATAATCAGCCCAAGAAGCAGGTTATATGGTGTAGCAGGCCAGCAACTTAACCTCATGGTCTAAAAGGCTATCGTAAAATAAATCCAACAATAAATATCAAGTGAATGAAGGGTGCTGGTTCTGTTAGACTGGGGTGGGCAAATACCAACCCATGGGCCAGATCTGGTCTTCCAAGGTTTACCACTGGCAGGACCCCACACCACTGTATTTACCTGCACCTTCACAGGGCTTCATAACTCCCATTTACCACAGATCATCATTCCAGCCAATGGGAGCTGTGATCGCCCGTACCTGCGGAGATGCAGGTAAATACAGCCACAGTGGCCCACCAGGGGCTAATCCTGGTGAACCACCACTGTTTTATTACTTTGTGTTAGAAAGTATACACACATGGTAAATATATCTGTATTTGAAATGCAATGACAAAATAATCCTTCCCAAATGGAAAACAGACTATAAAGTTTTTTTCAGTTCCAATCCAGTTGCAGAATCTGCCAATGCTTAAGCATATGCATAACTATTTTCATGTGAGAAGTCACACTAATTTTAGTCACAGCTACTCATATGAGCATAGTTATGCAAAAGCTTAAGTGCCTTGCTGTATTGGTGATGTAGTACAAAAACACTTTGGACTAATTTTAGTTGTTGAGCTTAGTAGGCAAATGCTGGGTTTTTGCCACTGGCCTATGATTTACAAGAGATCACATTGGTGATCTGTTGGTTCCTTCTGACCTGAAATGCTGAAGAAACTTTGTGTACAAACTTGAAATTCTAAACACACAAACAAAATTAAGAAAACCATTATTAATTTTCAATCTACCAATATTAAAAACGAGAGATTAATTTGTCAAAGACTGTTTTTAAAATAGAAAACATCCTTTTAAGACAGGAAATGTAAGTCTATTAGTATTTATTAACCACCCCAAATGAGATTTAAAAAGTACAGAATTACCAGGCACTAAAGGGGTTTAATGAACTGCCGGGTGATTCATGATGTAAGTCTGTGATTGATTTTAATGATCAGGAAGTTTGGCTCTAAAGGACTCCACAGTAATAGACTAACAAGTGGATCTGCATGTGTATTACCCTACCTAGAGGTGCCATGTCACCACAGGAAACCAGTTATCCTATGTGAAAAAATACAAATTGAAAGGAACCATCTAACTAGGTATGTACCAATACGGAGTAACTGAAGATTTCTATTACTGCAGCTCTTGTCATTCCTGTTTATTGCTCTCATCCTTTGCATCACATCTAACTCTCAGGGCAGGGACCAGGTCAGACCTTCGTATTCACTTTGCAGAGCAAGTAGTGCATTTTTGGTGGGGTATAAATAATAGGCAGGGAGCCTGTACTGGCAACCCTTATACATGTAGAATTCCAATTAACTCTAGCGGGACTCTTGCCAAAGTAAGGGCTGCAGAATCAGGCTCATAATATATAATGAAATTCAGGGCTGGATTCACTAGAGATCACAAAGGGTGGTACAAATTACACCCAACTTGCAATGGGGGGGCACTCATTCAATTTACTTTGTACAGTCAAGAACAGCTGTGTTGGAAGAGCTCTCAATTATTTCAGTGTCTGCCCTATGTCTAGACCTTTAATAATTAAACAATATTTTGTAAAAATGATAGATTATTTCAAATCCTGTCTGAGTACCTTTGTTCTGAATGTGCACAGCTCGGATGGTTGCTGACATATTAACTCCAAGATTTTTCATATTACATAAAATTAAGTAATTCACTGCAAAGCTCTGGCAGTGCCCGTGGGCCCTGTGCTTCTGGTGGATAGCGCTTAGCCTTGGAGGCTCGCTGCATCCCACCACATGGCCTCTTTCTTTACACTTCTGAGCCGTACGGCAGGGAGGAGGGGTGACACACTCCTCTATAGTCCTGGTCTCCCTTTCCAGGGATGAACTCTGTAGTGGCATGGGGAGGGGGGGGGGAGAGAATCCCAGCATGCCCACTACTCCAGGTTCTGACCCAGGGACCTTAAGGCAGCAGCAACAGGTTTGTTCTGCTCCTTATCTGGCAGCTACTTCCCTGGGCCACTTCCCCCAAAGGATCCCTCCCAGTACCTTTCCTCTAGTACCTACTACTCCTACCTTGCAGCTGCCACCCAAAACTCCTCTTGCTCTCAGCACTTTGACTCTTTTCCTCCTCCTTATGTGCCACCTAACTAACAGAAGACGACCCCTTTTAAACCAGTCTCATCTGGTTCTTGATTGGCCCCAGGTGGTCTACTTACACTGACTCTCTTTGCTCTGGAAGGCTCCTAATTAACTTCAGGTGTTCTAACTGGCCTGATTGTCTAGACTGCTTCTGGAAAATTCGACCTGGTTCTAGGCCAGCACCTGCCAGTTTCCCCAGGGAACAGAGACCTACTTAATCCAGGCTCACATACTTCCCTTCTAGCACCCTTTTGTTATCCTCTGACCTGACACTGTCACATCATCTGCTACCCAGACTTCACCAGAAGTCTGATGCTACCCAATAAGCATATGTTTATTGGGTAGTTGAGTACTAACTTGACTAGTCACTCTTCCACCCCTTCCTGCCTCTATCAGAGAGAGGCAGCAAGTGGGGAGAGCCGGAGCCAGTGCTGGGCGGGAGCTGGTTTACAATCCAGTTCCCCCCAGCACAGTCTCCAAGGGGGAAGAGGAGGCAGAGGCATGGGAGGGTCCAGGTGCAAGCCAAGAATCAGCTGATTCCCAGCTTGCACCCAGGCCCCCACTACGCCTCTCCCACTAACCTCACTGTGGCTCTGCAGTTTTCCCCCATCTCAACTAAATTGAGTAATCAATGGAAATTCCATTGATTACTTGATTAACTGATAACCCGCAATTTACCATCCCTAGCTCTGATCATTCACTTCCCCTCTGGACATAGTTGCATCCACTTTCTTTCTCTTCATTGCCCGTGATCTGTTTTACACATTTTAGATGAAGTCTGTCAGTTTCTCACCTGTACATTTTATAAGTGTACTTTCCATTATCCAAATCATTGAAAATGTTGAATAGTACGGTACCCTGGGTAGCCTCCTGTTAGATCCCATTGATAACTACACTTTGAGTATGGTCTTTCAGCTAGTCATACACACACCTTACAGTATCAGAGGGGTAGCCGTGTTAGTCTGAATCTGCAAAAGCGACGAGGAGTCCTGTGGCACCTTAGAGACTAACTGAAGTGTAGGAGAATAAGCTTTCGTGGGCAAAGACCCACTTCGTCAGATGCATGTAGTGGAAATTTCCAGAGGCAGGTATAAATATGCAGGCCAGGATCAGGCTGGAGATGACGAGGTGAATCCAATCAAGGAGGATGAGGCCCACTTCAGCTGCTAGAAGTGGGCCTCATCCTCCTTGATTGGATCCACCTCCTCATCTCCAGCCTGATCCTGGCCTGCATATTTATACCTGCCTCTGGAAATTTCCACTACATGCATCTGACGAAGTGGGTCTTTGCCCACGAAAGCTTATGCTCCTACGCTTCAGTTAGTCTCTAAGGTGCCACAGGACTCCTCGTCGCTTTTACACCTTACAGTACTATCATCTAGGCCACAAACGGGTATATTGATGTTTATAGGATTTAGCTCCTCTTTTCTTTTATGGAATTATTTTGGTGTTGCTTGCTCAATTATGTGTTGCACAAAGATATGATAGCTTCAGCTACTATCTTTTCAGCGAACAGCTAGGAATAGTAAGCCTCTATTTTATTTGTGCTATTGTCTAATCTACTATATATTTGAGAGTTTGTCCATCTGTCTGTATGTATATTCATCCATCCAACTGTGAGTCCTTTTGTTCAAGAACTTGTAAGCAGTAAGAAGACCACCAAATTTGGAATGCAGATTCCTCATAATTTAAAGCATGGTCAGGGTTTGGTTGTGCCAGGACAATGGGTTGTGCCTTGAATTTGATTGTGTCTCATAAAATGGAAAGAGAAGGATCTGATAGGAGGGACAATTATTCTGTAGAATGATCACAGGGGCACAGCAAAGCACCAGAGATGGGGACCAGGTCAATTATAACTCCATTGGGGCAGCAGAGGCAAGGGTGGAGAAAGGGACAGCTATCTACTATATATTTCAGAGAGTTTGGCTGTTCCTCATCTGGAGAACATGCACTTCTTCCCCAGCTGTGCCCATTGCTGTGGCCATGGACAGGTGTTTCTCAGCTGGCCCCAAGCTGCTATGATTGTCCTCTCTCCCCAGGGCAGCCTGCATACTGAATCCCTCATCCCCATGATTTAAATTCTAGTGGTCTATATTTTTCAGTGAAATGTATTTATTCTGCTAGTTGTATCTTGAGGCTCCCTGGCAATGTCAGGACAATGCACACAGAGTAAATAAAAAGACAGTTCCTGTCTCAAAAAAAAGGTACATGGTCTAATTTGAAAAGACAGACAATATACTGACAATATACAATCATAACACTCTACAATTCTTGTTAATTACATTTTTTTTTAAAGTAAAATATCTAATTTTCCTTGTGTGGTTATCTGGACAGCCTCGTCCACAATTTCTGATCAAATTGCAGATATTGCTTGGACCCTGCAAACACTTATGCATATGCTAACTCAGGGCTACTCAACACATGGCTCGTGGGCCGCACGTGGCCCGTATGTTCGCGGCCTGCGGTGCAGTTTGGGTTTACACGGGGCTCAACACACAGCCCGCGGGTGAGATCCTTTGAACATGGCCTCCACTGGGGACATGTTCCACAATGGCAAGGCGTCTCCCAGGCAGGGTGAACATTGAAAGACGCAAGCGGACGGGCTGGCTGGAACTGACGGGTACAGGGCATTGGCATTGTGGGGAGTGCTGGCTGCTTAGCTTTGTGGGCAGAGCCTGAGGGTCTAGCGCCACAGCTTAAGACTTAAACTTTGTATTCATGCCCGTCAGTGTGAAATAAGCTATTTGTATATATATTTGTATGTATATGCAACCACACTTAGGGTGTGTCTAGACTACAGGGTTTTGTCGACAAAAGTGGACATTTGTCGACAAAACTATACCTGCGTCTACACTACCGCTGAGTTCTGTTGACATAACGTCGACAGAACTCAGCAGTTTTGTCGACGCTGGTAAACCTCATTTTACGAGGAATAACGCCTTTTGATGACAGAGTTCTGTCGACAGAAGGCAGTATTGCATGTAAACTGTCCTTTGTGTCCACACTGTTATGTCGACAAAGCGGCTTGCTTTGTCGACAGAACTGGCTGCAGTCTAGACGCTCTTTGTCGACAGAAGCTTTGTCGACAGTATCTGTTGACAAAACTTCTGTCGACAAAACCCTGTAGTCTAGACATACCCTTAAGTTGTGGCCCTTGGCATGTGCTGTGAGTATCATTGTGGCTGCTGGGGCTTCCAAAGTTGAGTAGTCCTGTGCTAACCTTTGCACACCAGAGCCAATAAAGCCTTCATCTATGAAGTCAATGGGATTACTCAAGTACACAAAGTTAAGTCTCTGTGTAAATGTTTGCAGGATCAGGTCCTTCAATCTAAAATCACTCCTTATCCTGGCAGAACATTGTCAGCCGACGGTCAGGGCAGTGAGTCCCTTATGACCGGCTGAAGTTCTTTTAAATTGTGCTTGGTTCTGTTACGGCAACTGAAGGAGTCAGGTTAAAGCTTAAACAGTTACTATTTTATTGTTACAGGGTAAACTTAGCTGTTAAATGCTACTGCTGTGTTACAGATAACACAGACACTACAAAGGACAGGACAGAAATTACACTAATAAGTCACTTACAGGTACCATGAAACCCTTTGGTTCTCTGAGCTCTTATTAAATGCATGCAAAATAGACACATAGCAGGTATATATTCTCACCCCTGCGTTCCAGACTTGGCGTGGCCAGCGTCTTTCTCTCAATCCCTCGGGAAGAAGTAGGGCGAGGTTGGGCGTCCCACAGACCTCGGGAGACAATCAATACCTGCCAGCAGGTATAGATGATTGGAGCTCAAATGGGGTGGGCTGCGGAACCTCTTTTTATACCTCTTGGGTCATGTAGGCTTCTTCCTGGGCTCAAGTGGCCAATTAGGAAAAATGGGTTTGAACACCAAGTTTCCCACGCAGGGTGCAAAGCATAATTTACACCTGGGAAAAATGCAGACAATGGGCACCTCTGGTATGTGATGGGCGAAGATTCCTCTCCTGGGACAGTGCAGGCGTGTCAATTACTGGTACTAGCCATCAGGGCGACGGGAGGTCCCGGGTCGTCAGCTAGCCCATTTACTGTCTGGTTTCTGTTTATGGTAGAGTCAGGGACAGGCAGCACACCTGCGTTCCCAGGGCATCAAAGGCTGACTGCCTTTCTCTTGCTCTCTGGGGGGGGAAAAACAAAATGGGGCTCGTGGAAAAACAAGATGGGGTTTGTGTCTGGCTACAAACATCTGAATCCTGCCTGAGAGAGGAGGATGTTAAGGACCAGAAGGTTCAGTCCAATTTCGGTGCAATTTAAAACTAGATAGTTTGTACAAAGTAGACATTTGCAAAAAAATAAACTGAACATAATTAGGTTAAGAAGAGAGTTTCTTAAAAGGTGGGATGATGGTAGCTTAAACACCATGGTAAGCATTTCTGTGGGGCTATGCTTTGTTCATTGCAACTGTATTTTCAAATTCCAATGTAAGAAAGACAGAAGCCATGGCAACGTACAGGTGACAATGTACAGTACCTGAGTCCCTGAGCTCTCCACATCAAACCCCATTCCCAGACATCCCTCCTCCATGGCTCTGTGCAGGAGTCCGCTCTACGGTCTCATTCTTAAATTCCACCCAGCAACCAGGCTCCCATGTATATCAGTGTGTTATCTGCTTCCTTGTGAGAGGACAGAGTGACCCTCCACCTCCCATTCATTAGTCTGGATTTCCCTGGACTGTTAACCAAAAGAGACTGCTGTCATTTTCTTCAACAAATCAAGATATCATCAAACTGGGCTGCATACAGAATATGTGCAATATGAGGTGAGGGAATTGTGGGGAGAAAGATTATGGGCCGAATCTGATCTTGCTTATTCCTGCCTGAAACTCATGTCACTTCTGTGAAATTAATCCTGATTTTTATGAGCATGAGAGAAATCTGAATGAGCACCTCATTTTAAATTTTAAAGAGCCATCTGTTGTTTCTTGTCTTCTATTTTGATTGTAAGCTCTTTGGGGAACGGACTATCTTTTTGTTCTGGGTTTGGATAGCACCTAGCACAGCAAAGTCCGGTCCGATCCCTTCTAATTCTAGTGTCTATGATTCTATGACAGGCTCTTGGGTGCTATCTGAACACAAATAACCAGGGAAATATTATCAGAAAAGTCAAAAAGACTGGGTAACTGACAAATGATAAGACTTAAGACTGCTAAGATACAAAGACTCAACAGAAGCTAAAATAAATAACAAATAAAAATATCAATAACAACAAGATATGAAAGAGGATATGACAATAAGTTAGATTTCCAGCCTGGGAATAACATCAGTAAAGTAAGTTTCCAAGGAACTACAACTGCAGATGCTCTGGGGAGTGCTGTGATGAATCAATAAATTTGTACCCTTCCTCTGAGATAATACTTAATCATGGATGGTTTGTGGCTGAAGCACCAGAGCAGGATTAAGGTGAGCTGAACACATTTCCTAGGTCTAGCACAGATTTCCTGTGCTACCTTTGGCTAGTCACGTAATCTTTCTGTGTCCCAGTCCCCTATCTGAAAAACAGGGATAATTCTCAGCTTTTCTCATTAGTAAATCTCATAGCACTGTACAAGGGTTCAATATCATTTTAGAAATTGGGAAACAGAAGCACAGTAAGAGAAAGTGACTTACCCAAGGTCACCGAGTAGGCCAGCAGCAGAGCTAGAACTAGAATCCAGTTCTCCTTTGCTCCAGTCCAGTGCTCTATCCCCTTAAACATTCTCCAGCCCTCTTCCTGCTCTCTGTCATATCTATGTAGACTGCGAACTCTTTGGGGAAGGGATTATATCTTCCTAGGTGTGGGTCCAGGGCTCAGTGGACCCCCAATTTTAGTTGAGGCCTCTAGTCAGTAAACTAATAATATTGTTAATGAAGGGAATAGGCCAGGTTTATGTCAAACACAGAACAACAATAGCATAATCTAAGAAGAGAGTATTTTAGAAGTCAATGGCTGGGAGGCTTAAGTGCCAGTCTTGGGTGATGACTCATCTCTCCCTTGCAGATGCATAGAGCTGCATTGACTGGAGGAAGCCCAGTACAGCTAGTTTGACCGATAGAGCTAAAGCTATTTCCTTTTTACATCTATTATTGTACATAGCGGATTGGCACAATTAAAAATGAGAACTAATTAAAGTTCTGGTGAGAAAAGGATTGCTTTAGTTCTATTTATTGTTTTACTATAAATTTTGCAATTACCTACTAGTTCAATATAGATAGAAACAGTTCTCTGTAAAATCTCTGGCAGTAAATCACAGTAATTTATGTTCAGTGTGAGCTGTCAATCAATCCTTAACATTTAAAATGTAGGACACTGGTTTGGTCAGTGACCATAGTACAAATTAAATGTATATTGCCTTATAAACAGCTACAATGAAGTGATTCTGGGTGTTACAAAGGATAATTTCTATGCTAACAGGCTGTGTCTAGACTGGCAAGTTTTTCCGCAAAAGCAACTGCTTTGGCAGAAAAACTTGCCAGCTGTCTACACTGGCCGTTTGAATTTCCGCAAGAACACTGACGATCTCATGTAAGAAATCAGTGCTTCTTGTGGAAATACTATGCTGCTCCCGTTCGGGCAAAAGTCCTTTTGCGCAAAAGCTTTTGTGCAAAAGAGCCACTGTAGACAGCTCAGATCTGTTTTGCGCAAAAAAGCCCCGATCGCGAAAATGGCGATCGGGGCTTTTTTGCGGAAAAGCGCGTCTAGATTGGCACAGACGCTTTTCCGCAAAAAGTGCTTTTGTGGAAAAGCGTCCGTGCCAATCTAGACGCTCTTTTCCACAAGTGCTTTTAACGGAAAACTTTTCCGTTAAAAGCATTTGCGGAAAATCATGCCAGTCTAGACGTAGCCACAGTATGTAGCATAAAGTATAGATCACCTCCATTAATACACTCTAACGGCATCTATGCTCCTAGTCAATTTGTAGTTTTAGTTTAGGCAAAAGCTTCTTCAGAAAAGAATGATGTGATAATTAATTTATTTGGCATGAAAATAGAATGTAATGGGGAATGCTGAGTATATATCTATTACTCTTTTTCAACATTAGATGCTGTCAATTTATTTTAAGATCCAAATTAAAATGAGAGTGCCCTAAAATAAACAATTGTCAGGCTGTTGAACACAAATTAATTCTAATTATCTCAGTGTTCCTGACATACCTTCATGTCTTAAATATCTACTTTTTTCTTGTTCCATCATTATTTATTGAGAAAATTCTAACACAACCACAACTACTAATGCTTAAGTAGAACCTATTAAAACCCTGTTTTCTGCTTCTTTGGCTGGCCCATCCACAGTAGCTAACTTTATTTTCCGCAGCATCCTTGTGAACTCTGCAAGTGAACCAAAAGGCCTTGTTCATTTCAAACTGAGAGAAATCAGAGAAATGGTAAATACACAGCAATGAAGGATATGTGCCAAAAGATGCAGGGTGAAAGATACACTGGTTGGCCTCAAGGTGCAAAAGTGCATGACCTATGTACCTAGAAGAGAGGTGGTTTTGAAGGTCGATTTAGACTGCGTAGTTTGTGAGAATTGCTATTAGCCAGGCCATATTGTAGTTTTGCATAACCGAAAGAGAAAGGAATAAAAGATACAATTAGGCCAGTCTAACAGGATGGCAGAGGAACCTCAGAAACCACTCAAGACTTTGCAGCATCATGTTCAGAACCTCTCAGTCCACATGGATGATATTATCTCTACCCATAGGAGACAGAGGAGACCACAACCACATTGAAGAGCCAGAGCTACTAAGTGTAGACCAAATGAATTCAACTCAGCAAGAGGGAAGTCTTGAGTTTTTCCTGTGTGAGGGTTTGACAGCTTCACTCTGGCCGTGTCCAGACTCAGGGGTTTTTTCGGGAAAAGTAGCCTTTTCCCGAAAAAACTTCCCCTGCGTCCAGACTCAAGCCGCGTTCTTTCGAAATTATTTCGAAAGAACGCGGCTTTTCTTTCGATGGCGGTAAACCTCATTTCACGAGGAAGAACGCCTTCTTTCGAAAGTTCCTCTTTCGAAAGAAGGCGTTCTTCAATGTAAAGAGGCCGTCTTCGAAAGAGAGCATCCAGACTCGCTGGGTGCTCTCTTTCGAAAAAGCGGATTTCTCTTTCGAAAGATCCGCCTGCAGTCTAGAAAGATGCTTTCGAAAGAGCCTCTTTCGAAAGAAGCCTGCAGTCTAGACATAGCCTCTCAGAACAACAGCTCAAGCTACCAGGCAAAACTGACTCAGAGGTCTTGCAATTGCAGATTATAGTGGACAGAGCAGCAGAGGCATGAACAATGCTAGGGAAAAAGCAAGCGCAAAAAATACACCAAAAGAAAGGAAGGATCATAAAATGAACAGAGCCCTAAAGAAACCCATGAGACACCTGCTGAGAATGTTTCAGGAAAGTGTTGCCAGCCACGTGGAAGCAGCTGTGGCAAAGGCAAAAAGCCAGCGGTTGCAGGAAATGACAAAACTTTGCAGAATACAAAGCTACTGTGAAGGCAGAGCACAAGAAATGGGAACAGAAATCAATTACAGAAAATCAGATAGAGCTGGTACCTTCCACAGATGAAAGAAAGTGGAAAAAAGGTCACAGCCTTCAATAGTAATAAAAAAGAGTTTCTTCAGTCTGTGGATGGGAAGTTAAAACCAGATGCTATACGAGCATGAAAGAGCAAGAGCTGCCTTTTTGTTTTGTTGTTTGTATGAGGATTACGTGGTGTGGATAAAACCCATGTGGGATTTTCAAAGAATCACTTTAACCTTATCAGTTCAAATGAATTTCTTCTACAAGACACTTATGCAGAGAGAAATAGATGCAGGCAGTTCTTTTCCAGAAGCACCAAAGAGCTTTGGAGAAACGGTATTTATTAACTTTTGATTTTAAAAAATGCATCCGTCACAACATCTCTCAGGGCAGAAGCATAAAGTACTGAACACAACATATGATGAGTTCAGTGATCAGTCTAAATCTAACAACTCAGTTCAATTTAATGCTGTTGGAATGACTCAGCAGAAAAAAAAACCCAGTATGGCAAGGTCTTCTTCTCGTGGAACTTTTTTGTGACAAGCAACATTATTTTTATTTGCATTACAGTGGCACCCAGAGGCCATACATTATACATCAAGACTGTAAGCTCTTCAGAGCAGAGACTGAACTGACAAGAGATCCAAAAGATGGAGGAGAGGGGAAAGTATTGCCTCCATTTTATAGATGAGGAACAGAGATTATGCAATTTGCCCAATGTCAGAAAGGTCATTTATGATTGAACTGGGAAATGAACCCAGCTTTCCTGACTCCCATTTCAGTTCCTTAACCCCACAAGTTCAAATAAATAAACTCCATGGGTTGTCTGGTAAATGCTGTAGCAATGCCATGTATTTAGTAGAGAGTAATTGAAAGATGTAATCTCTAGTGGAGAGATAGTGTGTGATCATGTAATTAAACACTTTTGTCACATGCTCAAGGGACCAGAATTAAGGATGCACATTAAGATTTCCTGACTTGTCTGTCTTTAACTGTGCAACTTTAATATTCTCTGCACAGACTTATATATCAAACACACATCTTACACACACACAGGCTATGTCTGTTGGTGGAGGATGATGCATGGGAGAGAAATCAGAATGTCACAATGGTTCTCCATATGCTTGCCTGTAGTAATTTTACAGTTTTAGGTTTTCTCTTTTTAATCAGGGAAGTCATGGGTGCTTGGCAGTCTCCTCAAGCTCGCTCTAGTTTTAGCTAACCTTGAATCACTGTTAAGCCACACCATACGATTTGCATTTTTGGAGCACTTGTGAAAAACCAAGAATAAATATTGTACACTGAAGGAACCCCACTGGCCTATAATTAGTGTATGGAATATATCAATTAGCATGTTAACATGTCACCCAATGATGGACGCCTCTATCCCATCAACTTGTGCACAGGATCAATTGGTCAGTATGGTGTGATGTACTGGTCAAATTATTTTATTTTTAGAAGGATCAATAAAGCAATTTTAATGGCACTAATCATTAAGTACATTTTATTAGTTATGGAAAAACACCCTGAACACATTTAGCTGATGTTTTTCATATTACAAGCTAACTTGGCACAGACTTTTGTCCCTGAAGAACAACAAAAATAAGGACAATTCACAGGAATGCTGCTAACAGAGAAGGAAGAGATGAAAGTCTTTAATTGGCTCTACCACAATGCTAGGAACCTGGGCAACAAACAAAAGGAATTGAAATTGCTCATTTATGAGCATAAATTTGGTCTAGTTGGTGTTATGGAAACCAGGTGAGTTGATTCCCACATTTGGAATCAATGGTTATAACCTATTTAGGAAGGATCAAGTGGACAAAAGGGGTGAGGAAGTGGCTCTCTATGTGAAAAGGGCATTACCTAGTTCTGAATCACTGATGACTTGGAAGATGATGATCTTGAATGCTTATGGATCAATGCCCAAACAGATAAAGCACAAGGTAGGGTATTAGTTGGTCGTAGCTACAAGCCAGCAAATCACATTAGGGAACAGGCTAGATGACTCCTTCCTGACCCATCTACAATGTATAGGAAGAGAATCTTTGTGATGATGTGGGACTTCAAAGTGAATGACATATATTGGGGGTCAGAGCCAGCCCGAGCCATTCGTGCACCCCGGGCCCCAGCGCCGCACCCAGGGGTGGGGTGCCCCCGGGCCCTGGGCACCCGGCGCATGTGCAGCCCCGCCCCGGGCACCCAGCACATGCGCAGCGCCCTGGGCAGTAGCCCAGTCAGCCCATAGCTAGAGTCGGCTCTGTTGGAGGTCTTATGCTCCTGGTACCAAAAGATCCTTGGCATCTGTAAATATTATAGGTGATAATTTCCTAACACGAAAAGTAGTATCTCCAATATAGGGGAAGTCTATTAAGAGACCTACTCTTCATGGCACAAGAGCAATGACCACAGAACAAAAAATGAATGGAGCTTAGGTGCAAGTGATTATGACTCGATCTCATTTATAATGTGCCAACAGAATATAATCCAGGCCAGCAATTTTATATACAGTTGGGGTTTTTAAAAGATCAACTGCACAAAGCTGAAAATAATTATTAGCCAAATCAGCTGGGAGTAATGATAACTGGAATCATTAATGAACAACTTTAGATGTCCAAAAGTCCACCATCTCACAATCAAGGGAGGCCATAGCAATTGAAAATAACCTGATTCAGTAAAAGCACTAATAATTTAAAAAAACACAAATGGAAGATGGGAAATTGATAGTAATGACATTGAATCAGAAGCTAGAAATTGTAGGAAACAGGTAAAGGATGTGAAGGGACACAAGAAAAAATCTGCCTCTAGCAGGCCTAAGGACAATAAAGAAGAGAAGTTTTTTTAAGTCTTTAAGAACCAAAAAATCCTAACAATGGTATTGGTCCACTACTTGAAGGAATGAATCAATAATAATGCAGAAGAGAGAGAAGTGTCTAATAAATATGTCTGTTCTGTAGTTAAAGAAAAACCAAATGATGTTATCATAACCTGTGATAACTCTTTTCATTTCACTAGCATGTCAGAAGGAATATCAAACTAAGGTTAAACATCTTTAAACCAAGCAGGTTAAGATAACTTGCATTCAAAAAGTTTAAAAGAGCATGCTGAAGAGCTCATTGGTCATTAATGTTGCTTTTCAGGAAGTCTTGTAATGCCAGGGAAGTTCCAGAATACTGCCAAGACTGTGTCGCTATTAAAGGGTGAACAGGATGATTTGGGTAACAATAGGGACTTCATTCTGACATTGATCTGGTACAAAATAATGGAGGAGCTGATATGGGACTTCATTAATAAAGAATTAAGGGAAGATAATATAATTAATGCCAATCAACATAGTTTATGGAAAATAGACCCTGTCAAACTAACTTGGTGTTTTATGAGATTACAAGTTTGGTTGATAAAAGGTAATAATGTTGATGTCACTTAGACTTCTGTTAGGCATTTGACAGGGTACAGCATGACATTTTGATGAAAGACATAAAATTAACATGGCACACATTCAAAGGATTAAAAGCTGGCAAACAGATAAGTGTCAAAATGTAATTATAAGCAGGGAATCATCATTGACGGGCTGTATTTCTAATGGGATCCCTCAAGGATTAGTTCTTGGGCCTACACTATTCAACATCTTTATTAATTCCCTGGGGGGGAAAAAAACACAAAATCATCACAGATAAAGTTTGCACATGGTACAAAAATTGGAGAAGTGGTAAATAATGCACAGTGACCTCAATTTCTTGGTAAACTGGATTCAAGAAAATCCTTTGAAGTAGGAATAAGATCCTCCGGAAAAGGGCTTTTTTTCCGGAGGATCGGGGCAGGTGTAGACGCTCTTTTCCGGCTTTTTTAAAAGCCGGAAAAAAGCGGCGGACATTTTTATTTAAATGCCGCGGGGGATATTTAAATCCCCCGCGGATTTCCCTGTTACGGCTTCTGAAATTAACATGCCCCTTCCGGAAAAGGGGCCAGTGTAGACGTAGCCATCATCTTTTAATGCAGCTAAATGTAAATGTATTCGTCTGTGAAAGGCCCTACTTACAGGATGTAGGGATCATGGAGGAGACTCAACTTACCATGAGATCTCAGTATAATGCTCTGGCTCAAATTGCTTATGCAATCCTTGGATGCCTAAACATGGGAATCCTGGGTAGACATAGGTTATTTTGCTCTGTATTTGGCATAGGTGCAACAGCCATGTCTAGTTCTGATATTCACAAAAGAGAGGTGTTGATAAATTACAGAGGGCTCAGAGAAGAGATTAATGGGTTAGAAAATATGCCTTGTAGTGACAGACTCAAGGCTTTCAATATATTTAGCTCCACAAAAGGAATATTATGGGGTGACTAGATTACAGTCTTTAAGTACCTACATGGGGAACAAATATCTAATAATGAGCTCTTCAGGGTAGTAAGGTAAGAGAGAACATGATCCAATGGCTAGAAATTGAAGCTAAAGAAATTCAGACGGGAAACAAGGCTTACATTTTTAGCAGTGAAATAATTAACCATTGGACCAACTTACCAAAGGTAAGGCCACCCCCACTGACAAGTTTTAAATCAAAATTGGGTGTTTTCCCAACAGTTCTGCTCTAAGAATTATTTTAGGGCAGTTCTATGGAGACAGGAGGTCAGCCTAGATGTTCTCAATCATTCTGTCTGGCCCTGGAATTTCTGAATAATCTATTAATCAGATAACTGTACTCGGGGCCTTACAGTAAGTATTGCAAGACACTTGTCTTTATTCCTTCTGGGGAGGGATTCTCTCTGTCAAAACATTAAACTTTAATACTGGGGGAGATTATTATTTGATGTCAGAATACAAGAAAAACCATGCACTCCCCCCATGTCCAACCCCACCAAGACCTCCTCCAGAAATACCTCTAATTATCTGCTTTCCATAACCTGGTATAACATCAGTTTTGTGGTGAAATTCCATTAGATGAATGTGCCAGATTATCATTTTCATTAATATTATTATATTTGTCTGTCCATTGTAAACAGCATCTGAGGTGTGGCAGACACATTATCAAAGTCAAAACCAATTAGACACCAGAATTACTGGTCAAACTGGCATAATTGCTTTGTGAAAACATCTCACAGAATACACCTCTACAGGGAAAATTCTGGAATAAGATTTCATCAGACCTAAAAAATTGATATTGCATCAGCGCTGCTGAACTGGCTCAACCCGCGGCCCACTCAGCACACAGTTGAGACCCATTTGATAGATTCAGGGCCATACCGTCAGCATATAAATTGCATGGATATGGCTTTTATAAGCAGTTCACCACGTGCTATGTCACAAAAGTGAATAGGTTGAGAACCACTGCTCCAGATAGTTGTGGCCACACATCACCAGGGAAAGCCTGTGGCTAGTTTCAAAAGAAAAACCCAACACTAAGTGAGCATGGGGACCAAATTTCTTTCCTATACCTGGGTTCCTGAACAGGGCTAGAACACTGGATCATCCCAGAAAGGCTTTCAATCTCTTGGGCCATACTTCACTAACTTGCTGGCAAGAATACAGTGCTATAGGAAACTGTATCAAAAGCTTTGTTGAAGTCAAGGTATATCTCATTCACCACCTTCTCCATATCTACAGAGCCAGTTATCTCATCATAGAAGACAGTGTGGTTGATCAGGATGACTTGCCCTGGGTGAATCCATTTGTACTGTACTTGAACACTTTCCTTTTCTCCACGTGTTTCAAAAGGGATTCCGTGAAGACCTGCTCCATGATTTTTCTAGGCGCTGAGGTGAGGCTGACCAGTCTGTAGTTTCTTGGATCCTCCTTCTCTTTTCTGAAGTTGGGTTCTATGGTTTTTTTTCCCCCCAATTGTCTGGGACCTCCCCCGATTGCCAAGAGTTTTCAAAGGTGATGGCTAATTAATCGGGAACTCCAGGAAATCAGTCACTGTGCATTGTAGTGTTTGTTTATTTCCCCCCTTTTTATACCAGTTTTGTGTTAGTACCCTTAATACAGTTCTCTTGATTATATCTTACCTGCTGTCTCCCTTCATTTCTCATCCACGGCCTATACCTCCACCAGTTTGGTTATTCCACAGGTGGTAGATCCTGAAAGTAAGTAGATCTGTGCCTTCTTAGAAAAGGGGATTTCCTATTTCTCTACCATCACATAGTTTGAAAAGGCATTATCTTCTTCCCCTTGATCTAACAATAAGGTCCAAAGTGACCTAGAGAAATTGGAAAATTGGGCCAAAAGAAATCTGATGAAGTTCAACAAGGATAAGTGCAGAACCTTATAGTTAGGGAAAAAAAGAATCCCATGCACTACTACAAGATGGGAACTGAATGGCTAGGTAGCAGTTGTACAGAAAAGGACCTGGGGATGAGATGAGAAGCTGGATATGAATCAACAGTGTGACCTCGTTGCCAAGAAGGCTAATGGCATATTGGGCTACATGAATAGGAGCTTTGCCAACAGAGGAAGGGAAGTGATTATTTCCCTCTATTTGGCCATATCTGGAGTATTGATCCAGTTTTGGGCCTCCCACTACAGAAAGAATGTTAACAAATTGGAAAGAGTCCAGCGGAGGGCAACTAAAATGATTAGGTAGCTGGGGCACATGACTTATGAGGATAGGTTGAGGGAACTGGGCTTATTTAGTCTGCTGAAGAGAAGAATGAAGGAGAGTGGTTTTGATAATAGCCTTCAATTACCTGAAAGGCAGTTCTAATGAGGATGGAGGGAGACTATACTCAGTGATGGCAGATGACAGAACAATGAGCAATGGTCTCAAGATGCCATGGGGGAGATCTAGGTTGGATATTAGGAGGGTGGTGAAGCATTGGAATGGGTTACCTAGGGAAGTGGTGGCCTTAGAAGTTTTTAAGGCCAGGCTTGACAAAGTCCTGTATGGAATTGGTCCTGCTTTGAGCAGGGGATTGAACTAGATGACCTCCTGAGGACTCTTCTAATCCTAATCTTTTTTTATTCTATTATGTATTTTCTGGCTGACTTTGTTCAAAAGATGTTAATTCTGGATTCAAATAGAGTTTAGTTGTTAGGTTTTTTTAGATGAACATAAGAATTGCCAAGTTGCACCAGATTATAGGTCCGTACAGCTCGGTATCCTGTTTTATCATAGTGGCCAATTCTAGGAGCTTCAGAGGAAATGAATAGAACAGACAATCACCGAGAAAGGTGCAAGTGCTTGTATGGGTCAGGGGTAGGGCACGGGGAGTGAGAAGCAGGTTTTTTTAAACTAGTAAAACTGGGGCAGATCTTAAGTTTATTGAATCAACAAAAATTGCTCATATAATAAATGTGTGCCCCTTCTCAGGGGAATAAAGCCAGAGGAGAGTACAATGCTGTTAGTTCAACATCAAGGAATTTTGCAGCAGGAACCACCATCAGCATCAGGTCTGAATTCTTTTCCATGCAGGTTACCTGTGGCACATGGGTATCTACCTCCCACTATAAGAATCAATTGCAATGAAGTGAACACTGAACTTTTCTCATGTCTTACATCCACAAGCTATTCAGTTTCATTGGGTATATAATCTTGACTTGGATGGTAACCAGCTCTCCCCCATGGTGATGTCTACATACAAAACAAATATTTGATAATAAGTCAAATGCAATGCTGTTGTAAAAAAAAAAAAGCAAATGAAATTTGTGGTTACATTAACAGAGGCATAGTCAGCAAGTCACTCAGCGCTGATTAGGCCTCAAGCTGGAGTATTACTGTGTCCAATTTTGGTATAGAAAGCATGTAGAGAAACTGGATGGGATCCAAAGGCAAGCAACAGACAATCAAAGGGCTGGCATGCACAAAGGCTGATGGAATAGGGTGTATATCATTCAGAAAAGAGGAGATGGAGAGGGGACATAATAGCAGTCCTCAAATACTTAAAAGTTTGCCATAAAAGATGGAGAAAAGTTGTTTTCTCTTAACAGAACAGGCAAGACAAGGGGCAATGGGTTCAAACTACAGTCTAGCTGATTTAGTTGAAATCTCAGGAAAAACTTCTTAACTGTAAGAACAGTGGGACAGTGGAGGAGAGTGTGTCATGAGGTTGTGTCAGATTCTTCACTGGAGGTTTTCAAGAAGAGGCTGGATAGACATCCACTTCCAATGGTTTAGACACAACAAATCCTGGGTATGTCTACACTACAGCGCTAATTCGAACTAACTTAGTTCGAATTAGTTAATTCGAACTAAGCTAATTGGAACTAACGCATCCAGACTAAAAAACTAGTTCGAATGAGCGTTTTGCTAATTCGAACTAGCATGTCCACATTAAGTGGACCCTGAACCGGGGTTAAGGATGGCCGGAAGCAGTGCCAGCAAGGCATCAGATGAGGACTTAAAGCGTGGAGCTGCTGCCTCAGGCTAGCCGAGGGTTGTGCTTAAAGGGACCCGACCCCCACCTGGGACAGACAGTTCTCAGGGGTGCCCCGCTTGCAAAGCAGTCCTGGCTTGGAGTGCCCGGAGTACCCACACTAGGCACATCACACCACTCGGCCATCAGCCTGGCTGCACTTGCCGCAGGCTGCCATCTGGGGAGAGGGGGCAAATGGGGGGCTGCAGGAGAGCTTCCACCCCCAGAAGCCCGCAGAGCCAGCCCAGTCCTCCCCATCGCGGGCTCGTACCCCATTCCTCCCTCACCTCCTTCCACTTACCCTTCCCTAGCCCCCCTTCCTGATATACAAAATAAAGAAAACGTGTGGTCAAAAATAGAATCTCTCTTTATTGAACAAAACTCGGGGAGACTGGGAAAAGGAGGTGGGAGAGGGGAAGAGAGAGGGTGGGAGAGGGGAGGGCAACTAAAATGATCAGAGGTTTGGAAGAGGCTAAAGAGACTGGGACTTTTCAGTTTAGAAAAGAGGAGACTGAGGGGGGATAGGATAGAGGTCTATAAAAGCATGAGTGGGTTGGAGAGGGTGCATCAAGAAAAGTTCTTCATTAGTTCCCATAATAATAGGACTAGAGGACACCAAAGGAAAGGAATGGGTAGCAGGCTTCAAACTAGTAACAGAAAGTTGTTCTTCACAAAGCAAAGAGTCAACCTGTGGAACTCCTTGCTGCAGGAGGCTGTGAAGGCTAGAACTAGAACAGAGTTTAAAGAGAAGTGAGATAAAGTGATGGAGGTTGGGTCCATGGAGTGGTATTAGCAAGGGGGTAGGAGTGGTGTCCCTGCCCAAAGTTTGTGGAAGGCTGGAGAGGGATGGCACGAGACAAATGGCTTGGTCACTGTCTTTGGTCCATCCCCTCCAGGGTCCCTAGACAGGGTCCCTAGACAGGCTACTGGGCTAGATGGACCTTTGGTCTGACCCAGTATGGCCATTGTAAGCTCAGGGCTCAGGGTCGGGGGTCTCAGTGGACCACCTTGATTTTCATGCACACCTGCTCCTGGGTGGCCAGGCTGGCAGCTCTCCTGCCCTAGATGGCCACTTTCCTGTGCCTAGTGCGAAGGTCGTGGACGAGGTCCAGGCAATATGCAAATAGACCAGGCGGGTGTCTGCCTCTTGCAGTCCTGGGCGGGTGCCCGGGAGCCGCCAGCCAGGTCCCAAGAAGAGGCGGAGGGCTGGGGGGCATCGGGTGGCTGGCTCGAGCCATGCCAAGTGCAGGGTCTGCTATCTGGGTGCTGGCAGGCTTGCACCTGGCACGGGCATTGTAGCCAACCCGTGGCCCTTTAAGGGGTCCAGGGCCAGGAGGGAGGCAGACGAGTTTCCCTGGTGTTGGCCAGAGTGGCCACCAGGGAAACCTGGGGAGGGCTAGCCTCCCACTAGTTCGCATTAAGGGGCTACACACCCCTTAATTCGAACTAGTAAGTTCGAACTAGGCTTAGTCCTCGTAGAATGAGGTTTACCTAGTTCGAACTAAGCGCTCCTATCAAAGTTAATTCGAACTAACGTCCGTTAGTTCGAATTAACTTTGTAGTGTAGACATACCCCCTGTGTCTTAGCAGAAAGTTAGACTAGATGATCCTCGAGGTCCCTTTCAACACGATGTTGCTATGATAATGGGCTCTTCAATTTAGCAGACAAGGATATACCATGATCCAATGGCTAGAAGTTGAAGCTTGACAACTTCAGACAGGGAAAATAGTGTAAATTTTTAATGGGGAAAATAATTAACCATTGGAACAATTTACCAAGCAGCATGGTGAATTCTCCATCATTGACAATTTTTTAATCCAGACTGGATGTCTTTCTAAGGGCATGTCTACACTGGGAAATTATTTCAAAATAATAACACCCCAAATAACTATGTCATATTAGCGTGTCCACCCAACACGGCACCATCAAAATAGTACACAATTATTTCGAAATAGCGCATGCACACTGATTGGAGCCCGCATCGGATTTAAAGCCTCCAGAAGCATTCCAGAGAGGGCACCAGGAGGGCAGACACTCCCTGTGGCTGCTTGCTGAAGCTAGCTGAGACACGTGCTTACAGGGGCTCCTCTCTATGGCCGTGTCTCACACACCACTCCTCCACTGCCATGTGCTCTTGTTGCCCTTGCGGACACCACAGCACTTCCAACATGGAGCTAGAGCTGCTGCAAAGCAGTGCCAGGCTCACGGGCCTCATGCTGCGCTTAATGAAGCAGTTCATCCACACTGCCCATGTGCTGCTTCAGGATGACGACAACCAACCTGGACCACAGGATCCTTTCAGCCAGGCCCTGGTGCTCCTGGATGCACCAAATGATCCTCCATCCCCTGCACACCACGGAACGCCACTTCTGGCAGAGGGAGACCAGTTCTGACTGGTAGGACGGTATCGTCCTGCAGCAATGGGATGACCAGCAGTGGCTCCAGAACTTCCTCATCGAGAAGGCCACCTTCCTGGAGCTCTGCAAGTGCCCCCCTCCCCCGCCCTCAGGTGACAGGACACCTGGCTGAAACCCACCATCCCCCTGCAGAAGCACATCACCATTGCTGTATGGAAGCTCGCCACGCTGGACAACTACTGCGCCATAGGGAACTAGTTTGGCATGGGGAAATCCATGGTTGGGGCCATGTTCCTGCAGGTAGTCAAGGCCATCAACACCGTCCTGCTGCAGAGGTTTGTCACTGTGGGCAACGTCAACTCATTGTGGATGGCTTTGCTGCCATGGGCTTCCCCGCCATGGGCTTCCCCAGCTACAGAGGGGCCATAGACAGCACCCACATCCCCATCCTAGCCCCTGACCACTGTGCCTCAGACTATATCAACAGGAAGGGGTATTTCGCTATGGTGCTGCAAGCCCTGGAGAACCACAAGGGATGGTTCACGGACATTAACATCTCCTCACCCGCCTGGACCACAGCGAGGAAAACATTCCCTATGTGGTGGCAGCCTGCTGTGTGCTCCACAACCTATGCAAGAGCAAGGGAGAGACTTTCCTGCCAGGGTGGGGGCCAGAGGCTAATTGACTGGCCAGGGCTTATGAGCAGCCGGACACTAGTGCCACCAGGAGAGCACATCAGGGGGCTGTGCTCATCTGGGAGGCCTTGAGGGAGAGTTTTAGCCAAGCTCAGCAATGAGACTCTCCCCTGGGCCTCTCCATAAGGGGTTCCTGCATTGCCCCTGTGTGCCTTTCCTCCACCACCTCTCCCTTCTCCTGTTTTGCCTACTCACATCTCTCCCCCGCAGACTAAATAAAAAGCCTTTTTGTTTAGAAAATACAACTCTGTTTTTTTATTTGGGGAATAATACACAAGAGGGGAGGGCCTGGGGAAAGAACCTGGAATGGGGGAGGGGCACTCAAGGATGGGACTGGGACTGGTACCTACCTCAGGTAGCTCAGGAAGCTTCAGCTGCTTGAGAGGTCCCACTGCCACATGTTCAGGGGCCCAGGAGACCCTGGGAGGGGGAGGGACTAGGAGGAGAAGTCAGGAGTACAGGTGTGGGGGCAGGTGCAAGGGTGACGAGGTGGCTGGTGGCCCGCTCCATGCACGCGGCCATGTGATCCATCACAGAGGTTATGGAGGAGCACATGGCTTCATGCTGGTGTGCCAGCTGGTCCCACACATGGTCTTCTAGTGCTCTCAGTTAGCCCGGTACTCCTCACGGTCGGCAGCCCTCTCCTGGCGCTCCTCATTGAACCCCCAGATGTGGGACTGGAAGCAAGCCATCTGGTCCTGCAGCAGGTCGTCCTGGGTGTAGTATTTGAGAGTTAGTAACATAAAATCAGCAGGCCTGAAATCTAGTGAGCAAGACTTTGGCTCAGTGAAGCTGCAGGCAGGAAAGAGGCTTGGCCAAAGAGAAATAGTATAAGCCAGCTCAAGCATAAAGAACAGCAAACGATACCAACCACAGGCAGTAAATACATTCCAGAGGAGCCTCGATAAGAAACGTCTTGGTACCAACCATCTCCCCATAAATGATGTACATACCAACCTAGATCCAGGACCGGGTTGAAGTTGGCAGCATGAAAGATAGTAATTGACAGCATGAAGAAGAGTTAGTAAGCCCCTTCTCCTAGGTAAAGGGTGGTAACCAGGTAACAGGGTGGCAAGCTGATACATCAGTGATGTGTGGCTTGTTTGTACATGTGTATAAAAGTGCACCTCGAAGGGTGATCGTCAGCTGACTGTGGGGGGCAGGGACGCTATGGCGCTTAATGGGTGTTGGCACATTGTCACTTACCTCAGTGTAGTGGTGCAGCAGCGAATCTGTCGACTGACAACTATTAGTGTGTGGCATTTGGCAATAAGTCTGCTAAAGTGATTTCAATCCTTATCTGATTTGTGGTCCCTGAGGGCCCTCTGGGAGTTTGTCATGTTAACTAATTGTGCGTGGTTAACGCGCTTAGACAGGGGAGCAAACACATGCATGCACTCAGCTGAAAGCTCATCATCATCGACGGAGTAGAGGACCTGTCAGGAACCCATCGGGATGAACCCCAAAACCTGACAGTACAACACTGGGTTCGCTTTCTCTGGTGGATCCTATGGAGTTGAGAAGATGGTACGGGAGGTGGTGGACGTGGCAAGCTCACAGCTGGCCCAACTGTGAAGAAAAGTGACAAGGGCAGTCATCCTAGGAGATGCTGTGCATGAAGCCTAGTCCTAATCTCTGAGCTGACACTGAAGATCTTGGTTTAGATGATGGCGATGTGCTTTGAGCAAGGCCATCTGTTGCCTAGACAATGGGCACTTTCCAGCAGAGGCACAGACATCCCAGGCGATCCTCATTACCCCCACAGCCCGGGGACAAGCAGGCACGGGAATGTGCTGGCCAGCCCAGGAGCCCTCGAGCGGGGGGGAGGGGGGGGATGAAGCATCTCAGCTTTCTTCCATGGCCCACACATGCTGGGTCCGACACTGGTGGCATCCTGCAGAGAGAGAACTTCTATCCCTGCCCACTGAAGGAGGGGTCATTGGGGGAGTTGTTTGTGAGCAGCAGAGAGAATGCTACTGGGATCCCCTCCTCCATCTCCCGCCAACAGGTTTCCATGCAGGAGATTGGTCTCCTCTGCATCGCCCTGCTTGACCAGGAGCGGATGCTGCCTGGGTGTGGGCATAAGTCTGTGCCATGTGCGGCACTGATGTGTGTTTCCATGACCCTGGCCTCCTTAGTGGTGCCTTGTCATAAGAACATATGAATGGCCATAATGGGTCAGACCAATGGTCCATCTATCCCAAGATCCTGTCTGCTGACATTGGCCAATGCCAGATGTCCCAGAGGGAGTGAGCAAAACAGGGAATCATCCCTTTCCTGTCATCCATTTCTAGCCTCTGACAAACAGAGGCTAGAGACACCGTTCCTACCCATCCTGGCTAGTAGCCATTGATGGATCTAACCTCCATGTATTTATCTAGTTCTATTTTAAACCCTGTTAAAGTCCAGGCATTGAAATTTCTCAGCTGTCATTAACTCAGTGACTTCAGTGAGTTTCCCTGTCTGTCAAATGGGCAAAATATTTCTTCTGAGGCACATAGCAAAACAAGCAATATGGGCTCCTCAGCTCTCTGTGTACATTCTTATTATCCACTGTTGAATCCCAGCATGGCAAGTGGCAGCTGGAGCACCTATTTTTTTAAATGAGTTGTACCAGACTTTCATTAGCATTCCTACGTAACACTAAAATGGTTCTTTACATCTTGATTGCCCATTAAACTAATAAAGATCATGGTTTTCCTAATGCTCTGGGAGTTCAATAGTTTTTCAGTAAAGTATATTTTTCCCCAACATCCAAATAGATCTGATAAATTTCCATTTCTATGCATTGCTGTTACTCATACAGGATACACATACCTAATCACTTAAAAATCCTTACCATTTTGTATGTGCTTGTCCAATCAGTACCGAATTAGCAATGTTTGCTCATCAGCGTGAATGCCATCTTCCTCTGTATTTGGAAAGTATCGGTCACATTATGCATAATGGAAATATACAGATAATTTGGTTAATTCTTTCCACAGAGGAGCAAAGAATACACCATAAACTGTAGCAATATCCTGGGATAACTTCTTGTAACCCAGAGATGTGTTAGTTGCTTCCCAGAAGTCTGTGTGCCAAATGAGCCCATGATCAGCATTTCAAGTGATATGATGGGTATTGATTTCAATAAGTAGAACAGAGGTGCCACCAGGAAGGACAAAAGTCACTGGACACATATCCCAGAGTTACTTGGATGAAGTGTGCACACATCAGGGTGGATCTGCATAGTTTTATTATTTCAAACATGTATGCAATAAAGAAGACAGAGGTGGAGGAGGTCTAGGTTGGATATTAGGCAAAACTATTTCACTAGGAAGGTGGTGAAGCACTGGAATGGGTTATGGAGGGAGGTGGTGGACTCTCCATCCCTAGAGGTTTTTAGGTCCCAGCTTGACAAAGCCCTGGCTGAGATGATTTAGTTGGGGTTGGTCCTGCTTTTAGCAGGGGGTCGGGACTCGATGACATCCTGAGGTCTCTTCCAACCCTACGATTCTATGATATAAAGTTGGAAATACTGCTGACTGATTTGTTTACTTCTGGAATGGTGACGAAAACTCTCGGGAGTGTTTCAAATGAAGAGAGGGGGATGGTTCACTTGACCAATCAAGGACAAGTATTAGTCACATGTTGGGCACTATGTAATAAGCATGATGGTGCTTGGGGGAGAAATGGATGGATGTGATGCTATTGAAACAGAGAGGAAGGGATGACAATGGAAATGAATAGGGTGAAAAAAAATAGGGAGGTGTGAAGTTGAGGACCATGATGGTAGGGGCAAGAATTTTAAATGGGTCTGACAGAGGAGGAGGGTGTCTTGTACTGAGCCATGTTTGTTTCCGTAGAAAGCTCAGAATTTGTGACTTCCAATTGTCATTCTCTCCTGTGGTGATCCTGCTGGCTCCCAGTTGCTATTAGCTGCAGGCAGGATGACATTAATATCGCTCTGCTGGGTGTGGTTGTGTGCCATTATGGTAGCAAGTAAGGTCTTCAACCATCTCCACTTCCCTTTGAAAAACTGCTTCCTGGAATGCTTTTCAACTTGACTGATGGGAAGAAAACTTTAGCCACTGAGCTGATGGTTAAGCATGAAGTAATGACTGCTGCCTGCTACCCACTGAAGCAGTTTCTTGTGGGGGGCATACTGTCATACAGTTTCCCTTAATATTCAATGCAAAAATAGAACCTGAGTGGGATTTTAAAGGCTATTTTAAATTTGTATAGCACTATACAGATAATTATATTATGATAATTTGTAATCCTTATCTGAGCAGCAAGCACTCACTGTAATGTGATGCAAAAGCCTATTGTTGAAACACACAATCTTACAATTCAGCTTGGATCAGCCAATCAATCATGTCAAATAAACAGAAAAGATTCCATCTAATGCCTAAAGCAGGGGTGTCCAAACTTTTTTCAAAGAGGGCCAGATTTGATGAAGTGAACATGTGTGAGGGCCGACCATTTTGCCTGACATTCTTTGAACCATTAAAATTAAATGCAAATTAACTATTTTATGCAAAGTTTATTGCAAATGGCATACTTTTCATTTCATCACATGGATGACAAATCTAAACAGGTGTTAAATCACTCTGCCTTTCATATCTGAAGGCCAGATAAAAAAAAAATCCAGGAAGCTGAAATATATGTCAGGAACATTGTAAAGTACATTACATATTATTGGTAATAAAGGTTGTCTGTCAACTTTTAAGTTCAAAAATATGAACAGGAACATAACACCAAGTATACATGTCGTGTCCAAATATATTTATAACTGATTTAGACCAACTGACATTAACTGAGATTTTACAATGTATTCATCTCAATACATATGGATTCGTTGGGGGCCATAAAAGATAGATATTGCCAAATTACCTGTGGGGCCGTATTAAACCGGAACACGGGCCGCAATTGGCCCACGGGCCGGACTTTGGACATGCCTGGCCTAAAGAAACCAAGTTATTTCCCTTGTGCTGACAATTACAGCAGCATGGGCTGTTGTCTTTGGACCCAAACATAAGGAATCTATGGATGTGCTTCCCACAAGTCCATCCCTTCCTCCACATATTGGGATGATGGGAACAGACTAGGTAGGGGGGATTGCTTTGTAGGGTCAAGTATGGCTGGCGAGCTAGTCTCTCCAGGCCATTATGGTAGCCAGGAAGGTCTACAGGGATCTACTCCCAAACATCTTGGCTAATGGAGCCTCTGGCTGGCCTGATGAGGTTCATTAGCCTGGTAATTGGGAAACTGGTCACTTGAGCAAATTACCTAATTGTCTGTCAATTGTCTCATGACTCCCTGGATAATATCTGCAAACACGGGTGGTAGGTGCAGCTAGATCTAGAGGAGACAGGCCCCCAAACCCACCTACAGCCCTGCCCCTTCTGCTGAAGCCTCGCCCCCACCATGGGGAGGGACAGAGAAGGGAAGAGACAATCGCCCACACTCCTCCCCGACCTGTGGAGGACTGGAGAGGGAGAAGGCCATGCAGCTCCAGCCTCCCTTGCCTCGGAGAACAGGGAGGGCAGGGCCTGGGGGCAGCAACACTCCACCCCCAGAACGCCCCCAGCAGGCATTGTGGGGGTAGAGTGTGGGTGGGGCCATGGCTGGTGGTTTGGGAAGACAAAGCCTTCTCCCACCTAGGCTACTGGAGGCCCATGTCTGCAAACTGCCTGTGCCGAATGCACTTGCCAAACCACCCATATCAGCTGAAGTGTTGGTGTCTGTACAAGCAATGAAATACAACAAACCGCTTAGTCTGATACTGTTCCAGCTCAAGTTTTCAAACACGGAGATAATCTTCTCATTGACAAGTGTTCTGAATTCTTCTCACATGTCTGGCTTCAAGCGATCATACTGCAACAACAGAAAGATGCCAACATCATTACGGTCTATAAATGCAAATGGGCTCAGAAAGTGACTAGTAATTACTGCTGCATCTCCTCCCTCTCCATGGCTGGGCAAGATTCTTGCAAGAATTCATTTGAACTGGCTCCTGGCCCAAATTATCAACAAAGGTTTGAATCACAGTGCAGCTTTTGCGGCGAGGAGTCCTGTGGCACCTTATAAACTTAACTGAAGTGTAGGAGCATAAGCTTTCGTGGGCAATCTGCATGCATCTGACAAAGTGAGTCTTTGCCCACGAAAGCTTATGCTCCTACACTTCAGTTAGTCTATAAGGTGCCACAGGACTCCTCGCCGCTTTTGCAGAATCAGACTAACACGGCTACCCCTCTGATACTTGACACAGTGCAGCTTTTCACACTCGGTAACTCATCAGAAGATGAGTGTGAATGAACCACTAGTGGCAGATATTGGTCACATCATGTAACACTATGGGAAGGTTTTGATGCTGTCAGGGAAGTAGAACAAATAGAAAAAAAGCGGTGGCTCTAAAGTGTAATTGTGCCACAATCGTTTACAACAACAAAAACTACTACATGGCCCTGGGTGAGGACCAGCGCCAGAATCCAAGCCCATTTCCCTTGGGAGGATGGGCGGGAAGGAGGGGAAGGGGATCAGTGCCAAAGCCCCCAGGCTGGAGCCCCCCTGTCTTCAGCTTCAGCAACAGGCTGCAGTGAGTTTCATGCTGGCCCTAGTGAGCTCATTAAACAAGGGTTGGGACCCACCCCGAGGTCCCAATCCAGAGCTTGAGAACAATGGGGTTCAACCTATAGAAAGCAGGGATAGAGAATAAGACAGAGAATATCTTATTGCCTCTACATAAAACCATGGTACACCCACATCTTGAATACTGTGTGCAGATGTAGTTGTCACATCTCAAAAAAGATATATTAGCATTGGAAAAGGTTCAGAAAAAGGCAACAAAAATGATTAGGCGTTTGGAACGGGTCCCATATGAAGACAGATTAAAAAGACTGGGGGCTTTTCAGCTTAGAAAAGAGAAGATGATGGGGAGATCTGATAGAGGTCTATAAAATTATGGCAGGTATGGAGAAAGTGACTAAGGAAAAGTTATTTACTAGTTCCCATAATCTAAAAACTAGAGTCACCCAATGAAATTAATAGGTATCTGGTTTAAAACAAACAAAAATAAGTATTTCTTCACACAGCTCTCAGTCAATCTGTGGAACTCCTTGCCAGAGGATGTTGTGAAAACCAGGATTTCAACAGGGTTCAAAAAAGAATCAGATAAATTCATGGAGGTTAGATCCATCAATACTTATTAGCCAGCATGGATAGGAATGGTGTCTCTCGCTGCTATTTGTCAGGGGCTGAAAATGGATGACAGGAGAAGGATCACTTGATGCTTTCCTGTTCTGTTCACTCCCTCCGGGGCATCTGGCATTGGCCACTGTCGGCAGACAGCATACTGGGCTAGATGGACCTTTGAGCTGACCCAGTACGGCCGCACTTACATTCTAAGCAGATTCCTTTTGTATGTACAGTGCTTGGAGTAGTGGTTGTTTCAATTATTCTTCATCACCTTATATAGTATCATCACTAGGCAACGCAGATTGAACTGCCTGAGCTAATTCAGCCTCCTATTCCTTTGCTATTTAAAATGTATCTCTGCATTCAAGAGCATAATACCAATTGGTGTTTTTATAAATCATGGACACATTTTAATAAACTGAGTGTCTCTCTCTTTCCTCCTGCCTCCAACTGCATGCTTGTTAGTCTTCCCCTTAGTTCCACGTGTGGGGGATGCGAGGCACATCTTGTCTCTTAAGTTAGAGAAAGGGCCATGTCAGAACTATGCATTTAAATCAATATTCCCTCTAATCTTTTCCATCCATGTGTAGAATAATTTGTATGTACCTCAAGGCATGTGCAAATGTGCAACACTAATAGAAACAAAAAACCTAGCTGTGGTCACTCTGCTAATCAGCTGGGCAGCATTTGAATCTCTTCTGAATGGCTGCACAAGCGCTCAGTGTACAGGGAACACTGATCTGAATAAACTCTGAGCTTTGGGGCAAGGACTTACCAGGGAGTTTGTTAGAGAAGAAACAGGTGACCCAGGAGTGGATAGGGTAAATGGACTACTTTATTGCTGATGCATGTTTATTTTGCAAGCCCGGGGCAAAGCTTGCAAGGGCCATAAAAGAGTGCCGCATTGGGGAATGAATATTTGCATTCATTAAAAGAAGCTCAATAAAAGAAGCTCAATAAAAGAAGCTAGAGCGCTAGCATTAGTGGGGGGTGGTAACTGGATAATTACTGCAGTTCAGTTAGAATTAATATTTTTTTCCCCCGGCTTAATGGTTACTTTCAGGAAGGTTACAGAAGTTTGAACTAGGTAAGTTTTTTTTTTAATTTAATTTTAGTTTTGCATTTTTAAGACCTTGAACAACTTGTTTTGGTAGCAGCAGCTACCCTTTTTCTTCTTTGCCTCCTGAGAAGGATATTATTGACATATTGAATGCATCACTGACTGACAGGACCCAGTGCGTTTAGGACTTGCTTAAGTTCCTGATGGAACACGGTGGGAGAATTATTGTAGCCTTGGAGCAAAACACACCACTGAAACTGTGATTCCTGCCAAGTAAAGGCATTTTTTTAATTGGCTTTTTGGAGCCAAAGGAATAGACCAAACACTGTTAGAAACATTCAGCACAGAGAACTAGGCTGGATTCAGGCAATTGTTTCAGGGAGGCAAGCTACCAAAGGAGCGAAGAGGGGAGTGACACAATTTAGTTTCCAGTAGACAATGGTTAACCTCCTGAACCCATCAGGTTTACATACAGGCCATACTGAGGCACTGGCACAGGAAGCTGCTGGTTCAGTGAGACCTCACTGCTCCAGGATTTCCATGGTAGTAGAAAGGTCCTGGACTGTAGCTCAAAGGACAGTATATTGTTTAACCACAGGAGGGGTCCCCCTCTCGATTTTCACTGTGGTTTGGAGCTGACCGTTGTTTAAGTTTGTCCAGGCCGATAGATTTTTTTCCATTTTTGGGGAATGAGTCCCAGTTTTGGACACTTTGTTACACTATATATGAAACCCATGGAGATTACTTGACCCAGTCCGTTGAGAACGAACCATAGCTGGGGGTTGCATAAATTAATTATTACATGTGTTAAAACTGGGGATCCCTATGATATTTAGCTGAATGTTAGGGTATAATGTAAGTTGCTTAATTTTCTAACTTTGCCTCCCTCCCCAGTAGCCCGTTCAAATTCTATTCAGTGTCCCTTTTTTGGGGCTGGGCCAGTTGCCAAGTACAGGCTTCATTTGGAATTTAAAAGGTATATTCCCTTAGGCCCATTATTCACCCGCTTTTGGATTACTGGGCAACCAAACTGATTCATGGAGAGGGGCCAACTCCGCGGACTGGTCCGTGGGCCTCTCTATTGAGTAGCAGCTACCTTGGGGGGTTGGGAGTGCTGGTACTTAAAGCACGCCCCTCGGTGAGCGTAGTTATAGGCAGGACAGCTTGGGCAGGACCAGGCTCCCTTTTTGGCTACAGAATTAGAATTAGAGCCTGGTTCACAGGATTGCGATTCCCATTTCTTGAGAAGTGCACCGAGGCGCTCCTCCAAACCATTGGATACAGTGTGTGCCAAACGGAAATTAGGGGCCACATCCTGCCTTGCATAGGTGGCAGCCTTTTTTACTAGAGCAGGCAATTGGTCAGAATGGAAAGGTCCTGCCTGTAATTCCAATCAGTTGTGCAGTAAGGCACTCAGGCATAAAAGCCAACTGTCTAGGAGGGATGTTCCTTGACCATCCCCCAGGGGCATTAGCAGCAGCCTGTAGATGTTCCCTGGGTGACGGAGTTAATTTAACCAAGCCTGCAGTTAGAGAATAGACACCAAAAGGGATACGGGCAGTGTCCCGCATAATGTCACTGAAGGTTTTATCATGGACAACCAGAGCTGTGGCCAAAGGGCCCAGGAGTGTCTCACTGGCCAGAGCTACATTGTTTTCAGTATATTGGTCCAGTCAGCAATGCATACATTCCAGCCACTGCACAAATGTGTTCCATTCCCGGGATAGGGGAAATAACTCCCTATACTAGCTCTTCCTATCTGAGTCAAAGATGTAATGGTGACCTCCTGCGAAGAGTAGGGCCCTCCCCCTCAGCAGGAGCCTGAGGCACTTCAATGCTGGGTCAGCGCAGATCTGCAGCCTGCCACAGAGCATTTTGATCCTTTTGTGGCAGTTTAACCATGGTCCCTGTCAAAACTGGATAGGCGGGCTTTACAGTGTGAATGGGGTCCTTATACTGAGGGGGAGCAGAGGCTTGGGGAGGTAAGGGTGGGTAAAGAGGGGCAGGAAAAGTAGGAAGAGGGCAAAAAGTTTGCTTTAAGGCATCTACTTGGCCCTTTACAGCTACGTTTTTAGCTTTGAAATGATTAAAATCGTCCATGTAGTTTTCAGCCATGTTGACTGCTAACACACTCTGATGATTAACAGCGTGCTGCTTTTTAGCAATTTGCTGCAGAGTTTTTCCTTTTTTTAAGAGTAGTAACTTTCCTTACAATCCAGGCAGACCCTTACATAGAGTCTGCAACACCACAGCCTTTTTTTTATTTTGGATGCGAGAGAGGATTTTGCCCATCCCTGAATGGCCTGACGCTCCCCCAAGTGACATACATAAGGTTTTTTCCATTTCCCCACCAACTTAATAAAATCCTTAACAATTGTTACAGTAAAGAGCCCATCAGACTTACCCAGGTGATCCATCAAGACATGTGGATTAGGTATGACTCTCCCCTGGAATCCTCTTCGTGACGCCAGATGTTACAGAAGAAACAGGCAACCCAGGACTGTTTAGACTCCTAACTAAAGCAACTGAATATCTCTGTTCATTAAAATGGGCTTGGTTTGTAGAGTAACTGAGTGCAGACACTAGGTAAGTGTTACTGAATGCCGCTCCCCCCCCCCCCCCAGTCCAGTCAGAGAGCAGAAACAATAAAACATTAATGTACATGATTGATTAATCAGAGTAATCAAAGCAAACAGTTAATATAACCTCTCTCAGGCTGAAGCTGGCCACGCCAATTATTCAATGAATACTTAACTGATGCATTAAAAGAAAAGGATTATTTTGATAATGACAAAGGAACTAATTAGCCATGTGCACTATTGGAATGAATAGTAATTCAAGCAGGTCTACGTGTAACTGTCTTCCCTTGCCTTACAAACTCTTCTGACGTGTATTTGTCTGGAGAGGAAGAACGGTCCAGTGGCTAGGATGTTTGCTAGGAACTTTGGAACTTCAGAATAACGTCCATGCTCTGCCCCAGACTACCCGTGTGACCTTGGGCAGGTTGCTTACCCTCTATGTGCGCCAGGTCTTCCTCTGTAAACTGGGAGGTTGTGGAATTGGGTCATTGGAGGTCTTTAGGAGGAGCTGAGATAAATGCCTGTCTAGGATGATCTATGTTGAGTTAGGCCTGTCACAGGGCACATGCTGGACATGACAACTTCTCAAGGTACTGTCTTCTGCATTTCTGATTCTATTTCAGAATGGGCAAGTGCAGTTGGCAAAGGGTAGGCGCTCCTTTCAAGGGATGTATATATAAATCTAAATACACAGCACTGTTAAACCATTAAGCTCCTTCCTTACATGGTAGGTTATAAGGTAGATTCTTCTACTCTAACTACATAAAATACAGTAGCCACAATGAGAGTTAGGGCTCCCGTTGCTATACAAATCTTCCATTTACGTAGCGGCAGCGGAGGACCTTGCTGACACAGCATTCACCTGATCAGCCAGCTTTGGTTTTGTTTTAATTATTTTAATTGACTTCAACTTTAAATAGCTGCGGAGAAGGCTTGTGTAATTGGACAGTAGGCATTGGCTCTTTCTGCCAGGAACTACTTGGCTGCACAGCTGTTGTCAAGGTAAGACACTCAGAGCAGCAGCACCTCCAGCACTGTTGCCCTTTCATTCGGTGCGCATGGGGGTGTGATTCAGAGAGACGGCAGATGTTTGTGTTCACCTTTGTGATCACCAAATCTAATAGCGCTCATTAGAGTGTGACAAGCTGGGATGAGCTCAATAGCACACTGACCAACATGATGGCCAAGCTTGCATCCGAAACATCATTTTTATAGTACCCCATTGCAAGATGTTGTTAGGACTTAGGCTTTGTGAATAGCTGCATTTGGAAATGTTACACAGAATGGAAGTTTAATTTTCCCCAGAGAGATGCAGACAGGATTTCTGGAAAAGTCAGTGTGGCATTCTCATGTTACACTTTTTTGTTTTCATAATTCTCATGTTTCACTTTTTTGTTTGCCAAATATAACTCAGCTATTTCTCTTTGATTTTGCCAGTCTGGTTTCTTTATGTTTTCTAAGCTCTGTATATAGGCTGAACATCTCTAGTTGGCTACTCTTTGGTTCAGCAACATCCATGGTCTGGCATGATTTTAGTTAGCTGGATGTTCACTTATCATGGGCGTGGCCGTGTTTCCCACAGTCCCATAAAGTTTGTTTACAGCCACTAATCTTGGTTCTCAGTGTTCTATGTTATTTATCTCGAATATCTTTTAAGAGCAGTGGAAGTGTTGGTAATGCTAGATAATATTGACCTCCTGTGGTCCAGCAAATTGTTTGGTTCAGCACCTGTCAGGCCCCGAGGGGTTCAATCCGTATTTTTTTCTTAAAGGAAGAGAGATGAATGTGTGTTTCAGACACAGAGTGGGGTCTCTGAACTCAAGATCTGTTCTCACTAGTATTCAGCATGCCTCTAGATTTCATGTCATGAGAGAATTTCATTAATATGCTCTTTATTTTTTCCATCACTAAGGAAGGTACTCAAAAGATTCCATTATTCCATCGCTAACTAGACACTTTGCTAGTGATTGTAACCTTTGCCTGTGACCAGTCAGCCAGATTTCCCTCCATGCAGCACTGGCCATTTCCAAGTAGACTTGCATTTTAATGTGCCATATTTTGTGGGATAGTTTAAAATAATTTACACTCTTGCCAATAATACTGATTTCCCTTCATCCCTTCTATTTGCAATACTATCCCAAAAAGCAATCAAGCTAGTCAAACAAAGTCTGCTCCTTATGCACCTGTGCAGCCTATTTCTCATGGCTCCCTTACTCATTAGAAGATTTAGGCATTTTTACTTCTCTCAATACATAATTAATTGGGAAAGAGGTTACTTCGAGATGTATTGTATTCCAAGCATTAACCTAAAAAAAGTTAGCCTGTTCAGCAGAGATTTGTAATATATTTATGCTGACTTTTAAGCTAATGTTGTAAATCTCTTGAACTATTCTCACTGCCATCCAAAGTTTTTCAGCCATATGCCAATCACACAATATAAATTGCTAAGACTCTGCATATTGTGGAATAAAAATCAAGTAGCATTTCAGTAAAAGCTTATAAAATTCCTGGCAAAGATGAAATGATTATGGCTATTTAAATATACCAGGTTGGCTGCATTCCTAGATTCTATAACTGTAATGCAACTGATATATAGCAGACTTATGAAAAATGAGCTGAGTAGCCATTTTATCTTAGATTTAAACACTGTTTTTATGTAAACAAAAAGCTCCAAATTGGTACCAGCTCTGGCTTTGCATACAGTTACTCACACATAGACTTTTAAACCAAGCTCAGAGGAATAAAGGGAGAAATTCCTGAATTCTCTTTGTAACATCTGAAGGCTATGCAGAGTACTATGTTTCTTACTTTAAACTCAGAATGATAAGGCAAATGCTGCTCATTTGGCTTCCTTCCGCTGAATTCTAGACTGAAATTGAGCCGAGACTATTTCTGAAATTGAAAGGATTTCAAAAGTTGTTCCACAAAATGAATTCACTTTAATTGAACGTAGCCGTATTTTATAGACAGAACACAGCTAAGATGCTGTGCAAAGCTTATGAGATGGCACCTATCCAAAATATTCCACTCCTGAATAAATGTCATATCAGTTAGCCTAGTGTAATTTAAGTGATCGTTTTAAAAGACTAAATCTGATGAATAGCCTCTTTGCCAAAAATAGATGACAGGCAATGCACTAGGTATGCATGGAATTCAGCAACTTTTCTTCAGCTTCATTCTAATTTAATCATGATATTATCTTCAGTCACTCACCCTGATAAGAATCGGTTTTCTGCATTAAGCTTCTTCAATTGAATGTTGTGAACATCCAGCATTTACCATTATAGTTTGGCAAGAGCCTTACTTTAAAAAAAAAAAAACACACCCATTTTGGCCCATCAAAGCTTTGTGTGAAAGCAAATTCTGAAATTTATTACTCTGAATATATTCAAACTGGCCTGACATGTTATTAGCATTTCTAAAAGGAAACTTTAAATACCTCTTTTGAGAGCAATTAATTCAGCTAGAGAAATGAAACCAAAATTGAGATGAGTTGCAAATGCCAGAGTACAAATAACACAAGGAGATCTAGAGAGCAGAAGTAATGTGGGCAGAAAGATGACAGTTTTCTATTAAAGTTTTATCAATTTGAATTGTAACTCCCTTGAAAGTGAGAAATCCTCAGGACCAACTAGATCAAGAAATATGCAGTCCAGTTAGCGTTAAAGGTTCAACTTAGCTCTGCCTAACACCCTTACTGTAGCAATCATGATAGGTAAACATCTATCCTGACAAACTATAGTAAAAGCATAAAGGTTCAGGGTTGGAAGAGACCTCAGGAGGTCATCTAGTTCAAACGCTGCTCAAAGCAGGGCTAACCCCAAATAAATAATCCCAGCCGGGGATTTGTCAAGCATCACCGTAAAAACCTCTTAGGATGGAGATTTCATCGCCTCCCTCAGGGTATGTCTACATTACCCTCCTAATTCGAACTAGGAGGGTAATGTAGGCATACCGCACTTGCAAATGAAGCCCGGGATTTGAATTTCCCGGGCTTCATTTGCACGAAGCCGGCCGGCGCCATTTTTAAATGCCGGCAGTTCGAACCCCGTGCCGCGCAGCTACACGCGGCACGGAGTAGCTAGTTCGGATTAGGCTTCCTAATCCGAACTAGCTGTACTCCTCATTCCACGAGGAGTACAGCTAGTTCGGATTAGGCTTCCTAGGTGTAGACATACCCTAAGGTGTAGACATACCCTAAGCAACCATTCCAGTGCTTTACCACCTTGACCTTCTCCACTGCAACTTGATATCATTTGTTTCTTGTTCTGTTATTTGCCACTACTGAAAATAGCCTAGCTTCACTCTGTTTGGAACCACCCTTCTGGTAGTTGAAGGCTGCTATCAAATCCCCCCCTCTCTCTTCTGCTAAATAAGCTCAGTTCCCTCAGCTTCTCCTCATAAGTCATATGCTCCAAACCCCTTCATAAGAACAGCCATATTGAGTCAGACCAAAGATCCATCTAGCCCAGTATCCGATCTGCTGACAGTGGCCAATACCAGATGCCCCATATTTCAACAGGTAATCATCACATGATCCCTCTCCTGTTATCCATTTCCAAACAGAGAGAGGCTAGGGATACCATCCCTACCCATCCTGGATAATAGCCATTGATGGATATAACCTCCATGAATCTACCTAGCTCTTTTTTGAACCCTGTTAAAATCCTCATCCTCACAACATCCTCTGTCAAGGAGTTCCACAGGTTGACTGTCAGCTGCATGATGAAAAATGTTCTTTTCTTTGTTTTGAATCTGCTGCCTATTAGTTTCATTTGGTGACCCTTAGTTCTTATATTGCGGGAATAAGTAAATAACTTTCCACTTTTTCCACACCAGTCATGATTTATAGACCTCTATCATATCCCCCCTTAAGGATTCCTCTTTTCTAAGCTGAAAAGTCAATTTTTTTAATCTCTCTTCATATGCGACCCATTCCAACCCCCTAATCATTTTTGTTGTGCTTTTCTGAATCTTTTTCAATGACAATACAGCTTTTTTGAGATGAGGTGACCACATCAGCATGCAGTATTCAAGATGTGGGTATACCATGGTGTTATAATCAGGAGTGCTGACCAGCACCTGGTGACTAAGGGGTTAACTCTACCTAGCAAGTTATAGAGTGGTCAACCAATAACAATGCAGGCAGGAATTTCAAACTGGAAGAGAGATTTTTCTCTCTCTCTGCTTTGTATGAGGCAGAGAAGTTTCCCCCAGCTATTGATAGAGATGGGAGACACTTCTCTCTCCAAGAATAGACTTCTTAAAATGTGTAAGTCGGGAAAAGTTTACATAGTCCGTCAGGATTTATTGTTTTCCTCTTTTGGGGAATCATCCTAGCATGTTTCAGTAATAGCAACTAAACCAAATTTATGCTCATAAATGAACAATTCCACTTCCTTTTGTTTGTAAACCAGGGTCCTAGAATTGGCGATGCTCGCCAACCCCCCTCTGTCTGGGGGTAGGTGTCTGGCCAGAAGTGAGGGGGCAGGATATGTGGCCGAGGAGAGGGGCAGGAACTGGCTGGGGAGTAGGTGTCTGGCCAGGGGAAGGGGGAAGGAATGGGCTGGGGTGTGGGGTCTCGGTGGAAGGTGTGAGGTGACTGGGCTCAAATGGCGGAGGGGACCGAGTGTGGCCCAGGGGCAGGGGTTTCAGGCTCAGATGGCAGAAGGAACCCAGCCCCACCAGCTCCTCCCTGGTGGTGCAGCCTCCCACAGCATGAAGTGGGAGCCAGACGCGGAGCAGCCCATACCCAGAGGGGATGGTGTCAAGGCTGGCCACAGCAAGTGGCAAAGGGCAGAGGACATGAAGTCACTGTCATCCCACAGGAAAAAAATCTGTATATAGTGCGAGCAGGGGTCAGCAACCTTTTCAAACCAAAGAGCCAAACTACATCAAAATTCAGGACAAGTGGTCAGAAGAGAGCCGTATATGAATGCTCATTTGCATGACTGAAAATATTTAACTTAATATTCTTGGTGATTGACAATGATTAATAACATAAATGAAACAGTGTACCCATAGACTTCATTTAATGGTACTTCTGCTGCAGCATCTTTTCGCACATCTTTGCAGTTTACATCATAATTGGTGAAATCCAGCTTCCTGCACACATTCAGGCTATCTGTCAAACTTATGGCAGGGGTGCAGGTCTCTGGGTTGGGATGTACGAGGGGCTCAGGACAGGAGATTGAGGTGTATGATGGACTCAGGGCACAAGACAGAGGTGTGTGGGGGTGCAAGAGTTATGACAGAGGACTGAGGATGTGGGGATATGATGGGCTCAGGATTGGTGTGGGGGCGGGGATGCAAGAGTATTATGCTGCTGTGGCCAGATGGGGATTGGGCCACAATTGGGGGCTTGTTGGCCAGGCTTCATTTTTAAATGAAATAAATTATGTCCAACACAAAAGGTTTCAACACAGCCTTTATTTATGGCAAGAGTGGAGACCCTTTTTTGAGTCGGGGGCCACTGACCCACAGAAAAATCAGTCAAGTTAGATGCAAAAAACAATACCCTCCAAAAAACCCCAACCCTCACTAATGTGGCCCCCAACTGAAACACCTCACTCACTCACTCCCCAGTGCTCCAGCCCTATGGTGGGGGGAGGGGCAGGGAGAACTGAGGTTCAAGGCCTCAGGGCACATTAACTCTTCTGGGGTTCCAGGGTTACTGAATTGTGCCCCCCCCCCCCCACACACTCAGGCTCTGGGACTGGGCCAAAAATGAGAGGTTAAATGTGTGGGACAGGCTGCCAGTGAATGGGATAGGGATGTGATTCAGGAAGTGGAGTATAGTAGGGGGTGACAGTGTGAGGTCTGGGTGGCAGGTAGGGTGCAGGAGCAGGCTGGGGGCAGGGTGTCTGGCAAGGAGGCAGGAGAGGGCTGGAGACAGGGTGTCTGGCCATGCAAAGTGAATGAGGGGGTAGGGGTCTGGGCATGAATCAGTGGGGGGGAGGGGCATGCACTTGTTTTCACACTGCATTGCAGGGATGAAAAAACACAGCCTTCTGCTGCTCCCATCTGCTGGAAGGAAGACTCCAAGAAGGATTCACAGCGGAAGCCTCCAGGAAGTGTGTCCTGGGAGAAGGAAAATGGCAGTGCACAGAGCCATTTTTGGTTCCACTTGTTCCCCACACACTGGGGGAAAGAAAAGGGCAATGCACATTTGTTCCCCATTTTGATCTGGTGGGGAGGCTCAGGGCTTTCTCCCCCTGCTCCCATACCCCCGCAAGAAGCTGGTGCTAGCGTTCCAATCTTGCAGGGGGTTGCGAGGCTTTAGCACCAGCACTGGCTCCCTGCTGTGGGGGCAGCTGAGTTGGGGCTTCAGAAAAGCCATATCTGGCTCCTTAGTAAGCCATACTTGGCTCACACTGATATAGAGAGATTACCAATGGATCCATGCCTGTTGACTTCAGAAGCCTACCCAATCTTAGGCTTTGTCTGCACTGGAAGTTGTGAAAGACGAAAGCTTTGTCTCAAGTGCTTAAACCTTCCCTTTCCTGAAGGACAAAAGCTTTGCCATGGCTAGTACTAGTATAAATAGTGCTTTGCCCGCAGGAGTGCTCTCCCACTGAGAGAGAAAACACTTCTCTTTGGGGGTGGAAGCTTTTTGTCCACAAAAGTGCTGACAAATAACATTTACACTACATGAATTTTAATGACAAGTTTGTGTCGAAACAGCCATGTAGTGTAGACATACCCTTATAATGGTGTCTCACGTCTTGGCTTTATGAAGGCAGCACACTGTCCTCATGTGTGCCTGTCTCTTGCAAAATATTTTATTTTCATTTGTTTCTTTTTCTGATTGGCTCAACTCAGTTGACAGAACTGGAAGTATAATGGAAATGCAAACTAGCTGGAGAGGTTAATTGCTTTCATGACGAAGCTAAAGAGATATAAACATACTTTATTTAAAAAACTTCAAAAGCTTTTAAACAAATGCATGTACCAATAGTAAAAACAATTCTATATTCCATTTCACAAACAACATCTACTGTTCATCATTTGAGCTTGGAAAAATATTTATTCTTTAATAGTTTTAGTCTTTTATATTATAAACCTGCCAAAAATCAAGAAAAATTGAGACTGCAGCACACTAAGCTTTTGTATTTGAAGCAACCTTACTTTTTATTAAAAAAAAATACATCAAATACTTCAAAGTTGAAGCTTTTCAATTATAAATGTGCTACTAACAAAATACTATCTGGGAATTTAGAGTGGATAATTGGATGGGAAATCTTTATAATCCAAACCTAACCACCCCACAGATACACCATGAAAAATAAAAATCTTGTACGTAACTGACTATCTGATCTCAGGCAAAACCATTGTACATGAAACTCATTTATCACTGTCCACAGATACCCATCTGCCCTGATGCCAGATTGATTTTATGCAGAATTCAGACATAAGGGCAAAAATGACTTAAAAAAAAACCTTGGGGAAAATAATTATCTATGACTGTTAAGCAGATGCAGTACGAGCTCTTCATCCTCTGCCAGAGAAAGCCCCGTATCTAACGGCACAAAAGAGTCTTCATCACTGAGTTTAGCCTTTTTCCTTCTCAGTGGCATTTCTTCTGCTGGATCTCTGCTGTTGCTTCTTTTCCTTGTTCCATTCTTCTCCTCCTCAAGCTCACTGCAAAAACAAATCAATTAATCTTTTTAACAACTGTGGTAATCAATAGCATCATGCAATCAAACAATTCATTTTAAACAAGGCAAATTTATAGCCAGATAAGAGGCAAACATAAAATTACTATTCAGAAGGGGATAGCAATGGAATTAGATGAACTCTGAATGTCTCAATGAGAATCCCTTTCACAAAGAAGTGAATGTTTTGTTGTGTATTTAGAACAGGGGGTGAGCAATAAACCGGCAGCAGTTTGCCAGAGTCAGCCCCAGTGGGCCTCTACTGTTTATTTACCTGTGCCTTTGCAGGTATAGGCAATTGCAGCTGCTGATGGCTGCAGATTGCTGATCCTGGCCATCCATAGCCAAAGGGAGCTGCAATTACTCATACCTGTGGATGTACAGTTAAATATAGTGGTAGTGGCCTGCCAGGAGCTAACTCTGGTGAACAGGATCTAGTCCATGGACCAGTATGTGTCACCTCTGATATAGAAGATAATTGATTAAAATAGAGAAATCAATACTAGATTTATACAAAACTTGCTTTTTTTGCAAAAAGGGTTGGGAAAGTTGATTTAATGATCTGTCAATTGACTCAGAACAGTCACAATGTTAGAACTCCCATCCAGAGAAAAATCCAAACGCTAGCAACATTCAGGAGTGTGGACACAGGATTTGATTTGGATCAACCTTACTGGAAGCCCATTTGATGTTTTAAAATCATTGCTCCTAGAAATAAATTCTAGGAAACTACTATATAGATCTGTGTGTGTGGAGGGAAACAAATATCCAGCAGTAGGATTTTTCAGCCACCCCAACTGTGAGTTATAATGGCATTTCCTGGGTAGGATTTTATACTAATGGGGCTCAGAAGCTGTGTTTGTTTACAACTGAGAACAATTATTTATACCATGTAGTCAGAGCAATCAGTAGAGTGTGCTATCATCTCCAGAGAATGGCCGGCGGGATAGGGTGGGGGGGAGGGGAAGAGGGGCAGACACAGTAGTGCCTTTAATATTAGGGTTGGAAATAATGATTAAAAAACACAGAAAGTATGGAAAAGACGAGCTTGACAATAAAATGGCTTTGTGCAGCTCCCATAGTTTTCCGTCTCTGGGCCATCTATGACTTTAAACAACCACATTCTATTTCAGAGATTTGCATGCTCCGAAATAGATACTTATTACGTTAAGTATCTCCAAAATGTAACCACATTTCATCTCAAGATAAGAAAGTCAACCATTGCTCTTGAGCTTCATGCTTTCACAACTGTATCTGACATTGCATATAATAATAGTTATTTTTACCCTAATTCTCTGAGCTCATAAAAGTTAGTACATGTGATTTCTATAGGATGTACTAAAAAAATGCATGATGCTAAAATAGTCTCAGGGAAGTTGAGCAAGTCAGTATGCCACATACCATTTCAAAATGTTTGTACATACAGATAGTACTATTGCTTTAAAACACCTACTATACCTGCCACCAACACATATATGTGCAAATGGATAGGTTTCTTAATTACTGTAAAAATTGGAGTTGATTGAAATGTCACTGACATTTTCATTTTGGTAGAGATGTTTCCAGTTTTTTAATGAAATACCAAAATCTAAAGTATGATAAAATGTTTATTTCAGGTTTTCATAAAATACATTTTATGGAGGGGATTAATTTGGAAAAGTCCCAATTACATTTCCTGAAAAGAGGTATTTTTTGGCCAGCTCAGTTAAAATACTCAATATTTAATGCCAACTGTACATTAATTTGGTGGTGATAAAGTGAAGACCACATGAGGAAACTCAAGGTAAGGATGACACATGCCTGACTTCTTTCCCCTTCGTCATACTACTGAGCATTGATATTGCAGCTCACCAAGTATGAATGCAGTGCGCTGTGTGATGCTCAGTCACACTGAGAAGTATTACAGTCAGAGTGCTGGCATTAACTGAGATTTCTTTCCTCTGCTGCTACTAATTAATGTACGACATAAATTCCAAACATTAAACACAAGATCAGAAAGGAAAGTTGTAAACATGTACGAAGCCTTTCCAATAAGATTTAAACCTGTAAAACTCAAACCTCGCTTAATTTTTCTACTTTTTATGTATCCACACTTCCTTCAAATGTTCCTCTTACAACTGTACTTTAGGAAAACTATTTCATGCAATGCATAATTTCCTTACTAAACCCCGAGTTTAGCTGATCACCCTACTCTCCCAACCTTTAAAAAGGCCCAGTTCCTTCTGCCTCATAAATCTTGTAGTGTAGACAAAGCCCAAGAGTTTCCTATCCAAGGTCCCTGCTGATGAACAGACAGTGCTAGCTGGAAACAGGAGAGCGCAAAATTAAGTGTTCCTGAGACATAGGTAACTGCTGTGGGATAGCAGAAGTTCTGCAGGCAGACCCAAGGAACAGACATGCTTATGGAAAAAGCTTAGGCAGAAGAGTTTTATGCTCAGTGATGCTATGTGAGCCCAAACCCAGGAAACGGGTCAATCTTGAGTACACACAGTGTTGACTGCTGTGTCCCCCTCCCCCAAGAGCTTTTATCTAAATTCATGTTCTCTAGACCTTTAATCATTCTTGTTGCTTTTCTCTGGACCAGCTCCAATTTCTCCACATCTTTCTTGAAATGCAGTGCCCAAAACTGGACACAATACTCTGAGGCCTAACCAGCGCAGAGTAGAGCGGAAGAATGACTTCTCGTGTCTTGCTCACAACACACCTGTTAATGCATCCCAGAATCATGTTTGCTTTTTTTGCAACAGCATCACACTGCTGACTCATATTCAGCTTGTGGTCCACTATAACCCCTAGATCCTTTTCTGCCGTACACCTTCCTAGACAGTCGCTTCCCATTCTGTATGTGTGAAACTTACTGTTCCTTCCTAAGTGGAGCACTTTGAATTTGTCTTTAATAAACTTCATCCTGTTTACCTCAGACCATTTCTCCAATTTGTCCAGATCATTTTGAATTATGACCCTATCCTCCAGAGCAGTCGCAACCCCTCCCAGCTTGGTATAATCTGCAAACATAATAAGCGTATACTTTCTATGCCAATATCTAAATCGTTGATGAAGATATTGAAGAGAGCCAGTCTCAAAACAGACCCCTGCGGAACGCCACTAGTTATACCTTTCCAGAAAGATTGTGAACCATTAATAACTACTCTCTGACTATGGTTATCCAGCCAGTTATGCACCCACCTTATAGTAGCCCCATCTAAGTTGTATTTACCTAGTTTATTGATAAGAATATCATGCGAGACCATATCAAATGCCTTACTAAAGTCTAGGTATACCACATCCACTGCTTCTCCATTATCCACAAGACTCGTTATCCTATCAAAGAAAGCTATCAGTTTGGTTTGACATGATTTATTCTTTACAAATCCATGCTGGCTGTTTCCTCTCACCATGCCACCTTCCAAGTGTTTACAGAGGATTTCCTTAATTACTTGCTCTATCACCTTCCCTGGCACAGAAGTTAAACTAACTGGTCTGTAGTTTCCTGGGTTGTTCTTATTTCCCATTTCATAAATGGGCACTATATTTGCCCTTTTCCAGTCTTCTGGAATCTCTCCTGTCTCCCATGATTTTCCAAAGATGATAGTTAGAGGGTCAGATACCTCCTCTATCAGCTCCTTGAGTACTCTAGGATGCATTTCATCAGGCCCTGGTGACTTGCAAGCATCTAATTTTTCTACGTGATTTTTAACTTGTTCTTTTTTTATTTTATCTTCTAAACCTCTCCCCTTCCCACTAGCATTCACTATGTTAGGCATTCCTTCAGGCTTCTCGGTGAAGACGGAAACAAAGAAGTCATTGAGCATCTCTGCCATTTCCAAGTTTCCTGTTACTGTTTCTCCCTCCTCACTGACTGGTGGGCCTACCTTGTCCTTGGTCTTCCTCTTGCTTCTAATGTATTTATAAAAAGTCTTCATGTTTCTCTTTATTCCCATAGCTAATTTGAGCTCATTTTGTGCCTTTGCCTTTCTAATCTTGCCCCTGCATTCCTGTGTTGTTTGCCTATATTCATTCTTTGTAATTTGTCCTTCTTTTTTATTTTTAGATCATGCAAGCTCTTGTGGTTAAGCCAAGGCGGTCTTTTGCCATATTTTCTATCTTTCCAATGCAGCGGAATAGCTTGCTTTTGGGCCCTTAACAATGTCCCTTTGAAAAACTGGATATATATGAATATATAAATATACAAATAAAATGATACTGGTCCACCAAAAGTTTGTGAACCACTGTTTTAGACTCTTCAGACAGGGCACTTCCAAATCAGACACATCTGGACTGGCAGTAACAAAATTTGGGCTCAAATTTTCAGCCCAACCTTGGCTAGGCATCTTATTTTTTTGGAAAGTGCTACAAATTGAAATAACACTAAAATGTCTACATTATAAACCTTCCAGAAATAGGGTTTATAATTACAATTACAGCTCAAAGTAAGATTACAGTAGCACATGAAAACATCAGTCCCTTTGGAAAACGATCAGCATTACAATATGTTCTTCCTTTTTCTAACTTAGGAAAAAGAAAATGACATTTCTATCTTGCTGCCTGTCTTGCCTTTGTTGTGTTGAGACTGCAGGTATGCGATCCATATGTCTGCCTACCTGTTCTGTTCTTGTAAAAAGGACAAGAATAGGCACTACAGATGTCAACCTCTCCCTACTCATTAAAATGAAGGGGGAAAAAAAGGAGACAGTGGGAGAAGAAACACATGACATAAACGTATGTATTCATAAACAATTCAGTACAAGAACCTTACATTTATTCTGCCTGGCCTATAGAATAGGAGGTGAGTTAAACAATAAGGCAGCGTTCACGTCTGACAATTTTTTTTCCAGAATTCCAACTTTAAAAAACCTTTGGCTCTATTGTGATTTTCATTCTGTTAACTTTGAAATTGTCCCTCTAAGATGTTTGCTATTGATACTTAGTTTATTTATTCTTGGGGGGCTATAATCTTAACTTGTCTCCCCTATTCAGTCCTTAGAATACTTCAGGTGCTATATAAATACTAAACATTTGTTCACAGTATATTTACTTATGTGAATATCAAATGTTTTCCAAGAACCTACTGTATGCTTAGCACGGTTTATGGGGGTTCTTTTAAGGCTAAAAGCCTAATTAAATAAAAACAATCTTCGCTGCTTTGCCAATTATTTTCAGTACTTGAATAGGCTTTGAAACCTTGGTTGCATTCACAACTAACTGATACCACATCTAGGATGCTAGTTCAAAACAATCTTAGTAATTAAAACAATGAAAAAATAGTACAATGTAAGAAAGCAGCTGGTTTATGATAAATATAAAAGTATGTCCCAAACTGGATGGAGACACTGTTAGGCTTAGATCTTTTCATCTAAAAAGCTTACCTATAACATTTTAAATGGAACTGTAAGTTTTGCAGTCTCTGTATAACCCAAAACATCAAGACAAGGGTTTTCACCAAAAGCTTTGTGGGCAGGCTATGCTTGTGCCAAACTGTTCTTTGTTGTTACTAAAGAGCAGCGCTCTAAATAGGTATTTTTGTGCCTGGGGCAAAATATCAATTATGTGCCCCCTTCTCAGGTTAGCATGCTTTTTACTTTTGTAGCTTATTACTTTTAATTACTGATTATGATGTGCCCAGAGCAAGCACCCTGCTTGCCCCACCCTTGTTACGGCCCTGCTAAAGAAGTATGTTGCTAGTGAATAGGGCATATTACAAAGTGTGTGCGTCTCACAGCCAATATGTTTTCCTATTAATTCCAGGCATGGCAAAGGTGTGGTGAAAGGCAGGTGGACAAGGAGGGACTCTACCTTGGGAAGAAACTATGAGTGGGGTCACGAAGAGGCAAAAAGACGCTTCAGAGATTAATGAATGAAGAGAACCTCATTGTCTTTTTTTTAGTATGGCCCGGTGTTCTCTTCAGGCCATCTAGAGCACAGCTGCAATAATCACTGTCCTAGCCTGGCAAACTAACCACATCTCCCCTTCTAAATCTCTCCACTGACTCCCCTCTCTTCACTACAAATTTAAATTTCTTCTCAGAATCAAAGGAACATCCCCCCAACATCTTCCTTTATCTAACATTGTGTTGCCTCCATTCTCTCTGCTGCCCTAAAAAAATACCCAAAACTGTTTTAGATAAAATAAGACTGGGATCCAAGAAGGTGGGGCTCTGATTCAGGCCCTAATGATAATTCGCTGTGCAGTGTTTGGCAAGCAATTTTCTACATCTCAGTTTAACCATCTATAAAATGGGGGAAACTACTACACGCTTCCCAAAGTTATTACAGGGTGATAGCCACAAGAAATGAATTAATTTTTTTTCTAATTGCTAGCAATTATCTCCTTCAGACTAAGTATGTCTGGTCAACTCAAAGTCTGTATTCTTTAGATTGTAAGGGCTTCGAGAGGGACTGTTTGAAATAAATGGCCATGTGAGGCTTCAAGCACATTGTCATTACTTAAATAATAGTTTATGTGTTTTTTGAGAACCTCAGGTAGAAGCCTCTATTATACATATTTACATTTGCTATAGTATTTGTTGCAGGCTGTGTTTTACCAATGCTACAGTGAAATGTTGCCTGTGTAACTACAATGCAGCTGACAAGTTGTGTAATTCCAGTATGCTTGGTTATTGAACTTTCCTAAAGAAACTTTAAGATTACAATGAATGAACTAGAGATGCAAGTGACTAGTTGACTACCTGATAAGCATAGGCTTATCAGGTAGCTGAGTCATTACGCGATTAGCCTTTCAACCCCTTGCTGCCTCTGTATCAGAGGAAACAAGGAGGGGGGGCAGGAGCCGGCATCGTCTCCATAGGAGGGGTGGTGGCAGAGAAGGCAGAGGCAGAGTGGGAAATGGCACAAGCAGAGACTGAACTCAGCAGGGCTCATGCTACATTTTAAAGGCAGAGGTGGTGCAGTGGGGAACCCAGGGTGGGCAGGGATTCAAGCAGTCCCCACTTGCCCTGGGTTCCCTGCTGCATCACCTCTGCCTTTTAAATGTAATAAGAGTTGCTAGCAGCTCTCACTACCTTTAAAAGGCAGAGGCACAGCTGGGATAACAGCACTCCACCCCTCCCTTATCAACTGAGTAACTAATCGATTAGCTGATTAATCGAAATTTAACATCCCTAGAATGAACCTGCTCAAAAACAATTCAGAATATTTAAGAATAAATTATCCTTTAACTGGCATTTTGCTAATCAAACATGTTGTTCCACAAACTTTCTTCCACATAATAAATTTTAATTTAGAAGGCCGTAGCAACAATCCTAATGAAGATTAATTACTGCAGTTCCTTTCATAAAGCCCAGTGCAGCTTCTTTCTAACTCATTGTAAAAATGCTACAGCATATAGCAATGATAATGAAAATATACTGTGTTGTGTTATTCTCTTTACTGGTCATTACACTGATGTAAATCAAAACTGTACTAAAACTAGATTTATAAAAAATAATTGAGGAAAAAGAGAAGATTAATTTACTTCTATTTCATTATAAGTGTAACAGCACTGAAACCAAAGGATGAGTGTGTCTCAAAGAATTACTACAGACTGGAACAAGAAAAAAAATAAAGTGAAGAACACAGAAACAAAACAAGCTGTTAAATACTTCTCTCCATTATACTGGAAGTATTACAGGTGATTTGATGGTACAGATAACCCAGGGCAGTACATTGTGTTCTAACTTCTACACTGACAATCTCTCCTAATACCTGAATCAAGTCACTTTTCATGCTGCTTAGGTTACTCCTTCTGTTTGATGCCTTAGGCACTGCTGTTCCTTAGTTTGAGTACTTTGTGTGCAATTAAATTCACACTAAGTTTCTGAAGAACCCAGCCTTTGTGTGTTTCTCCTCTTGTATTTGTATTTAGTAGTTCATTCAAATACCCTGGATAGGGTGGTTATATCTCCAAAGTACTTGCTTTAATTTAAAAAAGAAATCAATCCCCAAAGCCCCAGAGGCTTCCATACTTCGTACACAAATCTATACAAATAAAACCTGAAATTACAAATATCAACAACTCACCTTGTGGCATGTTTAAAATTTTTCCATGAAATGGTTCTACCTTATATCTGACATTTAAACACACTGCTTAGCCTGACACCAGGCTTCAAATCTTGTTCTACTCTATATTTTTAAAAAGGGCTGGATCATCTGTTTCAGATACTCTATCTCCCAATGAGACACCAACTCAGTATTTAATCTAACTATAAAACTGTATATCCCCCTTTCATTTGCAGCTGATTCAGATATTGTATGGCTCTGTTTAAGTTCACCTTCACAGTTTCACATGCCTAAGGTCAGAAGCAATCATTATGATCATCTAGTCTGACCCTTCTTAGTAACAAAGGCCACAGAATTTAACTGAGAGATTCCTTCACCAAACCCACATCTTTGGGTTGAGCTAGGGCTTATATTTTAGAAATTCAATCAATCTTGATTTAATGATTTCAACTAATGGAAAATCCACCTTGTCTCTAGCTAGGAAGAGATTGTTCAAATGATTAATTACCTCTCTGTTAAACAAAACAAACCCATACTTTGTTTCTCGTCTAAATTTATCTTGAGTCAGACCTACAACCATTGGATCTCTTTGGGCCTTTGTCTGCTAAATTAGATATCCTTCTACTAACAAATCTTCTCTCCAAGTAGCTATTTCTAAATCATAATTAAGTCACCTCTTAACCTTCACTTGGATAGACTTAATGAACTGAGAATTAGTCTCTCACAAGAAGACATGCTTTCCGGACCTTAAAACAGTTTCCCTCTTTTCTGAAACCTTCCAATTTTTCAACTTCTTTTTTTAAAGAGATGGAACTCTGTACTTCAATAACCGTCTCACCCATACAATAGTAACAGCTTCTTTACACAGAGATGTTCTTCAGTAAACTCACTTGGAACCATTCAAGTCTGTCACTTATTTGGGCCCTAAATCATTACTTCTTGTGACCCCTCAAAACTTTCTCTCCCCCTCAAGCTGGTTGGGAAGTTAAAAAAAAAGTTTTGTTCTAGAAAATCTTGATTTGTCAAAACCTTAACTTTTTGTGGATAACAGTTTCAAATGAATTTTCAACAGAAAGGTTTTTTTCAGGTCCAGGATGGAATTTCCAGTAATGACCAGAGAACGAAAGGAGATTCACCTGAGAATACCTTGGTAGTGAGAGCACCTAGAATGCGGGAAACCTAAGTTCACTTCCCCACTCTGCCTTATTTGGAGCAGGGATATGACTTGCATCCCATTATTATTTATACAAAGAACAGCTCTAACAGGAAAGACAACAGGTGACTTACTCTAGAACAGCTAATAACCAGATGGTTAGGGCACTCACTTGGGACATGGGAAACTGACTTCAAGTCCCTGTTCCAAATCAGGCAGAGGAGACACACAAACCTAGCTGTTAGGCTAGCACAGATCCGAAGGCAAAAACCTAGTATGGATGACATGTTCAATGAGCAAATGCATCCACCTGTTTGGCCAGGGCACAATTAAGTGAGTGGAGGAAAACGCTGCTGCTGCAGGAGATGTGAGCAGCGTGTGAGGACAGAAAAATGAGCAGGGAATGTGAAGAGACAGAAGAATATCTTGAGGATCATGCAGAGCTGATGACACTTGTGGTAGACTCACAGGTGAGCCAAATGCATAGGTACTGCGTTTCCAGCCCATGCTGAGCCAGTCTTTCCTCACCAAGTTCCATAGCCTCCTCTCCCAGGTGCCCTAATATGTGAAGGGTGGGGGATAGAGAGGGGAGTCAAAGGCAGGCCCACACTCAACCCCCCCAGAATGTGTCCAAGAACAAAAGGCTGTCATACGTACACGTGTGTGAGTGCTGAACAGGTGTATTGATATAGGCCGCTCCCCCTACCAGAAGCTTCCACCCTGAACTCCTTTTCTACTCCTGCTTGTGTTCCCTATATAAAAACACATGATTTCCCCAAAATACTATGTCAATTGCTTTTGTTGTATTTGGGGGGAGGAGCAAACACATGACTGTTATATTGCTGTCTAGCCAGTCACAAAGCTGTTTTTCAAAACTCTGCTTTGCAGTGTCCCTCCATGTGCTCTCCTTATTGCCCTGATGTCTGGCTACTCAGAATTCGTGGCTAGGCATTGTGCCTCAGCCTCACTACTCTGGCATAAAATTTTCCTCCTTTTCTTTCACAAATATTATGGAGACCCCAGCAAGTGGCTACAACTCTGGGAATATTGCTTTTACTGAGGTCTAACCTGGTCAAGAAACTGCAAAACCTTCCCTTTAAACGTCTAAAAGCACATTCTACCACCATTCTACACTTGCTCAGTCTGTAATCAAACTGCTCCTGACTGCAATCAAAGCTGCCTGTGTACAGCTTCATGAGCCATAGAAGCAAGTACGCTGGATCTCTAAGGATCACTATTGGGATTTCAACACCTCTGATGGTAACTTTCCAATCTGGGAAGAAAATTTCATCTTGCAGCTTTCTGAAGACAATGGAGGTCCTAAAGAAGTGTGCATCATGCACTTTTCTGTCTATTCCATGTTGATGTTGGTGAAATGGCTCTTGTGATCTCCCAGTACCTGCAATACCATTGAGAAGTATCCCTTGCAGTTTATGTACTGTTTGGCATGGGTGTACTGTTTGGCCAAGATAGGGATGTGCATTTGGTCTATCACCCAACCACAGTTAGGGAACCGCATCGTGGCAAAGCCATCCACTCTGTCCAGCACATTTCCCAGAATCACTATCCTTTGTAGCAGAAGTGTATTGATTGCCCTAGCTACTTGGATCACAGCAGCCCCTACTGTAGATTTTCCCACCCCAAACTGATTCCCAACTGACCAGCAGCTATCCGGCATTGCAAGCTTCTATGGGGTTATTGCCACTGGCTTCTCTACTGTCAGAGAGGGTCTCATTTTGATACTGATGCACTTCAGGGCAGGGGAAAGCAATTTGCAAACTTCCACGACACTGACCTTTAACTTGCAAAAAGTTTTGCAGCCACTGCTGGTCATCCCACAGCTGCATAACTTTGCAGTCTCACCAGCCTGTGCTTGTCTCATGGCACCAGAACCAGTGTGACACTGTGTCCAGAAGATAGAATGTCACCAGTATCTGCAAACTGCTCATCTCAAGTGCTTCATGCAAGAGTCTGTTCGTGGCCTCCTCAGATTCTTCCTCATTCCAGCGGGCCCTGGATAGGCTCTGAACTTACTGCAGCATAAGGTGCGAGATGGTTGCTATGATCGCTAGAGTACCTTGCTGCTGAATGGGTTCCATGATTACCCTGCTATGGCATCTACAAGGATAACCAGGGGGAAAAGGGCATGAAAAAATTGTTTGCTGTTCTTTCCAAGTGGAGAGTTGGGGGAGTAGGGAAGGAGAGGGGTGCATTATGGGATACAGATGACATCTACCCAGAATCACCTGCTGCACTGTTTTGATCCCAAAGGAGCAGCAGAAACTGTGGGATAGCTATCCAGTGCATCGCTGTCAAAGTTGATGGTAGCCACCCTACTGGGGATGCACTGTCAAACTCTTGCACACAGCGGGGACATGGCACCTTTGACTTTACAAAACTGGTGCTAAAATAATCAACCTTTATGTAAGGGGACTGTTACCCCTTACTAAAACTCTGTGGGAGTTTTTTGGTTTACCAGCTTCAGAAGGGGAAGGGTTCATGAGACTGACAGACCCCAGAGACAATGGAAAGCAGTCAACACTCCAGCTCAGCCTGACTGACAGGTTGTAAGTGGGGATTGTTCTGGCTCTGTCTCTGAACAAACAAGCTGTGTGCAGAAGAGGTCCTGCAAAGACAGAGAGCTGAAAGAGGAGTACAAGAAGAAGTCCTGCAGCAACAGAACCAGACACAGACTGGCCAAGCAGTGCAGACCCTGTGTTGAGCAGCAGACTGGCAGTGCTCAGAAAGCCAAAAGGAACAGAGAAACAACACAAGGAGCTGGAACTGGCCAAGCAGCACAGCCTGCAGCTGGATGTGGTGAGCTACTGGGACCTGCAAAGTGTGGGGAAAGGCTCTGGACTGGGAGAGGGGTCTGGCCACTTAGAGACTGAGGCTGTGTGGTCACTGCCAGTGCAAGTGTGTCCAGCCTGCAGCCCCTTGCAGCACTTCCAGGGCTTCTAAGGAAGAGACTGTGAACTGTCCTTACACTCTGCAGACTGCTGTGTTGATGTCCCTGTGCTACAGAGCAGGGCTGTGTGTTCTCATTTAACCATTCTCATTGTTTCTTATTCTATTCTCTTTAATCAGTTGATGTTTAATAAATTGTATTTGCTTTGAACCTTATGAAGTGATCACTGGGCCAAGAAGGCCTGCAGTGTAAAGAGAGCACCTCGGAGTGGGGACACCCTAACTCCTGCCCCTAGTGACTACAAGGTCAGGGATTAAGCCCCAGGAAACCTGGGCCCAGCCTTGTTGGGGTTTCAAGGGCTCTGCTACTCAGGAGAGTGGAGGGGGAGCCCTCAGGATCAGGGAGCCGTGGGGTAAAGGAAGTGGGAGCGGGGACTCAGATCCTTTCGCTGGTTCATTTCACCGGGGTGTATAGAAGCCAGGAAAGTTCCCCACAAGAGCGGGACCATTCCCCCACTTACATTTACAAATTCAACCTTATCTTATAGTATAGACAAGGCCTGGGTGCCCTAACAGACTATTGGCAATTTTGGGATCGGTGCCTCTCCCTCTTTCTCTGGGGGGAAAAAATCATTAAAGGGTCGCTGTTTTGTTGGGGGTAGAGGAGTGGAATTTTTTGAAATCTCAAAAAATCTTTGTGGGATAGGAAAACCATTTCCTATCCAGCTCTACTTCTCAGGCCTGACTCCACCTATAAGCCAATCACCAAGTCTAATCCCTCCCTCATTTTGTTTTCAGACTCAATTGCCATACTACCTAGTTCCTGCCCCTGACTCACCACCTATTCCAGAGTGCACTCCTTTTCTTCAGAAGCCTTAACATACCCTCTTTTTCTGTCCTGGCTCCCAACCTTGCACTTCCTTTTTCCTCGTGTTGCATTCTTCATCCCTTTCTTCACTGCCCACACATTTGATCTTTGTTACAGTACATATCAAACTCCAGCTGTAGAACACTACACTCAGAAGAAACCTAAAATAGATGTGTCTAAGCCCAGAAGGCAGAATTGTGATCTGACTTTATCTATAACACAGGCCATAGGGTTCCCCCCAAATAATTACTGCTTGAATTAGAAATTATATGTTTTAGAAAATTAGAATTAAAATATATAAATTAGAACTGGAGAAATGGTCTGAGATAAACAGGTTGAAGTTTAATAAGGACAAATGCAAAGGATTCCACTTAGGAAGGCGCAATCAGTTTCACACATACAGAATGGGAAGCAACTATCTAGGAAGGAGTATGGCAGAAAGGGATCTAGGGGTTATAGTAGACTTCAAGCTACATATGAGTCAACAGTGTGGATCTGTTGCAAAAAAAGCAAACATGATTCTAGGATATATTAACAGGTGTCTTGTGAGCAAGACATGAGAAGTCATTCTTCCATTCTACTCTGCGCTGATTAGGCCTCAGTTGGAGTATTGTGTCCAGTTCTGGACACGACATTTCAAGAAAGATGTGGAAAAACGAGAGAAGGTCCAGAGAAGAGCAACAAGAACGATTAAAGGTGTAGAGAATATGACCAATGAAGGAAGACTGAAAGAACTGGGCTTTTTTAGTTTGGAAAAGGGAAGATTGAGGGAACATGATACTGATTTTCAGGTATGTAAAAGGGTGTCACAAGGAGGAGGGAGAAAAATTGTTCTTTCTGGCCTCTGAGGATAGAAGCAGCAGCAATGGGCTTAAAATGCAGCAAAGGAGGTTTAAGTTGGACATTAGGAAAAAGTTCCTAACTATCAAGGTGGTTAAACGCTGGAATAAATTGCCTAGGGAAGTTGTGGAATCTCCATCTCTGGAGATATTTAATAGTAGGCTAGTGTGACGGCGCATTGGGGATCCCCCGTCTCCTGCACCCGAAAATGGCATGAACAGACTGCACCAGCCGGTGGAATAGAGGAAGTTTATTGCCTCTCCAGGATACAGCACAGCACAGTTGTAATCTGGCCACAGAGCTGGGCTTGAGATGGGGGAGACTGGGCCCCTAAACTCCAGTCCCTTTCCCTAGGCTGTCTCCTCCATGCTCCCAGACACCAACTAACTCACCCTCTTCCAGCCCTGCCCCCCAGCCAGGGCAGCATTCCACCTTCCTTTGTTCCTCTCCATGGGGGGTGGCTGGCCATACTCGTTTGCATAGTGACTCATCCTGTTTTGCTGGGTCGTGGTACCCACGACAGCCAGTGGGGGTTATCCCAGAGCCAGCAGCATAGAAACCAGCCAGGTACCCCCACTACGTCACAGTTAGATAAATGTCTATCAGGGATGGTCTAGACAGTACTGGGTCCTGCCATGAGGGCTGGGAACTAGACTTGATGACCTCTCGAGGTCCCTTCCAGTCCTAGTATTCTATGATTCTATGAATTATATCTTTTAGAAAAGTATCTGATCTTGAAATGCTAGGATTGTCTCTAATAGTCAATATGAAGTCACCCTATGTTATGAAAGGATGTTTACTTTACTTACTATGACTTTTGGTGACTGTATGTTATTTAAAACATATTTTAATACAATAAACAGTATTTAAACTTAGTCTCTCTGAGCCAATATAAACGTATGCAATCGCTCTACACATATAAACTTGTGTAGGCAATAGGAAAATGCCTACTCTGATGGGGTATATCTCATCCCATCTTAAAAAGATTGCTTTTTTTCTTTTTACAAAACTCACAATATTGTGTTATGTAATTAATCATTCAACTATTACAACAAAAATTATTATTCCAAAAATGAATTGTTCCACAATTAGGGCTTATGAGAAAGACCCCAGAGCTTGAATACATAAGTGTATCCCAACATGAAGAATGAACTAGGGTCAGAGCTGACAAATGCACATATGTTCTGTAGATATACAGATTTAAAATTCCTATTTTTTATTTAGAATTATGAACAAGATTTCAAAACATCTGAGTATTTTTGACTCGTCTCAAATAAAAGTGAAGGGAAAAAACTCCACATTTACAATTATTTGCACAAGTATTTTTTTCCTCCAGTGTTTTAGCACCATTAGTTAAGTGAAACAAACATAACACAAAATTATAAGTACAGACACGAGGACCATCCTAACCTCAAAAATAAATATAAATGAAACAATCATCCCAAAAGGAAGCAAGTAATATTTACAATTTTTACTTATGAGGAAAGAGACCAAGTTCATGTCCCGCACTCCTGAATACCCCAGACTGCCAAAAGCCCCTGCATGACTGCATTAAACACTACACCAGGATTCTTGTGTACTACCTTCCTCTGGGTCACAGGCCAGATGATGCTGACCTAAGTCAACTGCCCCAAAATGACCTTTAAAGAGCTTTTCTGACCACAGCCATACTTAAGTTATCATGTCACAGGAACACCTCTTAGAACAGCATGGCTGTGTCTACACTGGCATCCCTTCCGGAAAAGGGATGCTAATGTAGACTTTGGAATAGGCAAATCCGCGGGGGATTTAAATATCCCCCGCGGTATTTGCATTAACATGGCTGCCGCTTTTTTCCGGCTTGGAGATAAGCTGGAGAAAAGCGCCAGTCTAGACGTGATTCTCCGGAAAATAAAGCCTTTTCTGGAGGATCTCTTATTCCTACTTTCAAGGATGGAATAAGAGATCCTCCGGAAAAGGCTTTATTTTCTGGAGAATCACGTCTAGACTGGCGCTTTTCTCCGGCTTATCTCCAAGCCGGAAAAAAGCGGCAGCCATGTTAATGCAAATACCGCGGGGGATATTTAAATCCCCCGCGGATTTGCCTATTCCAAAGTGCTACATTAGCATCCCTTTTCCGGAAAGGGGTGCCAATGTAGACACAGCCCATGGTTTGAAGGTAAATTAGTACAAAGAGATATTCCAGACTGATCAAGAAGAGTACAAATCCCAGTGGGTCAACAGAATCACTCACACCATCCTGACTAAAAAAAAACAACAAATGGTCTGGTAGCATTTTATAGACCATTTGTTGTTTTTTCCCCTGTAACAGACTAATTCGGCTATCTCTTGAAGCACCATCCTGACTTACTGTGTTAAAGGAGTGGGAAGAAATGGCATCTTCACTTGCCATTGACCTAGCAAACAACTATACATAAAAGCAGCACTAAATGGTGACCTGGATGAACACAGCTGTCAGCTCATGAAAGACCATATGATGGACTACAATAAAAATTATACAGCTAATGATTTTATAGCAAGTATGATTTATTCATCCTCTTTCCCCTTCTCCCAATTCTGAGATCTATTCCACTTTGACCTACACCTAGGAGTGAAAATAAAGATGAATAGTCCTTCATATCAAAGATTAACAGAATTAATGACAAATCCAATCACAACTATGTTCTAACGTTTTTATTTTAAAGAGCTGAGGGATTAGGAATATTACAAATTGAATTGAATTGTGTAATGAATATTTAGGATATCCAGCTGCTTCTTTTCCACCCTATTCAACACACTGAAAATGTTTCACTTCATTAACAGTCACATTAAGATAGCCTTAAACCAAATATGATGAATGTTGTGAGATATACAAAAACTGATCATATATTACATGCTTGAAGTCATTAATTACTCATCTGGTAGAGGTGTAGTAAGAAGGATATTTTATTCAAAGGCAAATGTATCTAGTATATTGTACAACTACCCTTTCCCCTTCCCCATGAAAGAAATGTTGAGGGGGCAAAAAGATTAATACATTTTTTGACTTTTCAAAAACATGGAAAGATGATTAATTTTTGAAGACTATCGTAGGACAAAGGCGTATGCTTTCAATGTTAGCCCTTTTATAGCTGGATAGTTTCCTTTTAAAACTAGCAGGCATTGCTGTAGCCTAAAGCTTTTCTATTTTATTCCAGCACTATGGGCATAAATCTCAGAATTTCAAAAACGGTAACAGCAAAATGAAATCACATTTTCTAATTCCAAAGTTAGGTTCTCACCATAAGCAACTGACTCGTTAGATATAGTTTTAGATAAAATAATTAGACAAATGTTTCAAGCACCTTTCCCAGATTATGTTTTGAACATTTATGTTGCCATAATGGACCCTCCTTCTTTACCCTTCCCCTCTGTTAGTGATACCAAAGCTTGTCCCCTGCTCTCTTTCTCTAATTGCTTCACCTGCCTCAGGGAGCCTGGTTCCCCAAATTTCATGACTTCCTTTACTCCTTTCCTGGCCAGTTACTTCTCACAAGATAAGCATCATAGAATCACAGAACACTAGAACTGGAAGGGACGTTGAGAGATTATCAAGCCCAGTTCCCTGCCCTCATGGCAGGATCAAGCACTGTCTAGATCATCCCTTATAGTTGTCTGTCTAACCTGCTCTTATATATCTCCAGTAATGGATAGAGTTGCCAGGTGTCCGGTTTTGAACCGGACAGTCTAATATTTGAGCTTTCTGTTTGGGAAATAAATTGAGAAAATATAAATGTTCGATATTTTCTAAATAAGATGTTATGTAGATTGTGGTGTAATGTCAAGTGTGTCCGATATTTGTGTTGAAACCATCTGGCAACCCTAGTAATGGAGAGTCCACAAACTCCCTAGGCAATTTATTCCAGTGTTTAACCACCCTGACAATTAGGAATTTTTTCCTAATGTCCAACCTAAACCTCTCTTGCTGCAGTTTAAGCCCAATGCTTCTTGTCCTATCCTCAGAGACCGAAGAGAACAATTTTCCCCCCTCCTCCTTGTAATACCCTTTTAGATACCTGAAAACCGCTATCATGTCACCTCTGTCTTCTCTTTTCCACACTAAACAAGCCCAATTCCTTCAGCCTTGCCTCACAGTTCATGTTTTCTAGACCTTTAATCATTTTTATTGCTCTTCTCTGGACCTTCTCCAATTTCTCCACATCTTTCTTGAAATTTAGTGCCCAGCAGTGGATGCAATACTTTAACTGAGACCTTATCAGGGCAGAGTAGAGGGGAAGAATGATTTCTCATGTCTTGCTTACAACACTACTGTTATAACAACAAGAAGTTCTGTGGCACCTTACAGACTAACAGATTTATTGGAGCATAAGCTTTCGTAGGCACAGACCCACTTCGTCAGATGCATTAACAATCATGTTAATGCAACCCAGAATCACGGTGAGTTTTTGTTGTTGTTTTGGTTTTTTTTTAACTAGTGGCACCCTGGTGACTTATATTTAGCTTGTGGTCCACTATGACCTCAAGATCCCCTCTTGCAGTAGTTCTTCTTGGACAGACACTTCCCATTCTGCATGTGTAAAACTGATTGTTCCTTCCTAAGTGGAGTACTTTGTATTTGTCCTTATTAAACTTCATCCTGTTTACCTCAGACCAATTCTCCAGGTTGTCTAGATCATTTTGAATTATGACCCTATTCTCCAAAGCACTTGCAACCCTTCACAGCTTGGTATAATCTGAAAACTTAATAAGCGTACTCTCTATGCCAATATCTAAACCACTGATGAAGATATTGAACAGAACCTATCCCAAAACAGACCCTTGTGGAATCCCACTTGTTATGTCCTTCCAGCATGATTGTGAACCATTAATAACTACTCTCTGAGAACAGTTATCCAGGCAGTGATGCACCCACCTTATAGTAGCCCCATCTAAATTGTATTTGCCTAGATTATTGATAAGTAGGTTATGTGAGACTGTATCAAATGCCTTACTGAAGTCCAGGTATACCATGTCCACTGCTTCTCCCTTCTCCACAAGACTTGTTACTCTATCAAAGAAAGCTATCAGATTGGTTTGACGTGATTTGTTCTTTACAAATCCATGCTGTTACCTATCACCTTATGTTACCTTAGCATGAGATGTTTGCAGATGAATTACTTAATTACCTGCTCCATCATCTCTTCACAGCCTCAAAATCCTGATACTTCACAACCCCATCTGATACTTCAACTACTATTTGTGCCACCTCCCCCAAGCCTTTACCTCTAAGCTTATTATACAGTCAAACTACAGCAGTGGTCACCAACCAGTAGATCGAGATCTTGGAGCCTCTGACAGGTGATCCTAACTGGTTTGGTCAAGAGGCTATCAAGGGCTGGCACTTCAGCTTCTCCTCCCCCTACTGCTGCTCATCTCCTGCCCTTTGCCTTGGAACTGTCCCCTTAGGAGCCTCCTGCTTTCTGCGCAGGGCAGGAGAGTGAGGAGGGGTGCTCCTGTCAAGGTGCCCCCCTCCCACCCTGTATCCTATCTCCACAGAGCAGAGAGGGGGGACAACAGGACTTAGGATGGAGTTTGCTGGCTGCTTCAGGGAGTAGTGCAGGACCAGGACAAGGGTGAGCCTGCCTTAGCCCCACTACACCACCACCCAGGAACCACCTGAAGTAAGCAGTGCACAGCTGGAGCCCACATCCCAAAACCCTACCCCAGTCATGAATCCCCTCCTGCACTCCAAGCCCCTGCCCTAGCCCCCCTGCATCCAAGTGCCCTCCCAGAGCCTGCACCTAGAACACCCTCTGACATTCCAACTACCTGTCCCAAGATCATCTCAGAGCCCCCCTCACACTCCAAATCCCTTAAGCCAAGACCAGAGCCTGCACCCCAACCTGCTGCCCTGGCTGGTGAAAGTGAGGGAGGATGGGGGAGGGAGGACACAGGGGTAGAGCCTTGGAGAAGGGCACAAAGGAGGCCTGGCAAGGGTATTTGGTTTTGAGGTAGATCTTGGATTGCACTTAAATTCAAAAAGTGATCTCGTGCTTAAAAAGGTTGGAGATCACTGAACTACAGACACTTCCCTGAGTTCCTTTATTCAAACTTTACCCTTGATATAGCCCCTTAATCCAGCTTCTGCCTTCCCACTTGACTGAAACCGCCCTCACCAAGGCCTCTAAAAGACCTCTTCAATTGGTGTCTTAGGATCCCAGCTCCACCCTTGATGGGTTAGTCCCTTTGATACAGTCTATTCATACACTACTTGCAATTTCATTCTTTCTTGGATTTTATGGTGCTGCCTTCCCTAGGTTCTACTCCTACCTCTCAGCATCTCCTTAGTGAGTTATCCATGTCCTCCTCTTCCTTCTATTCTTTCTGGAATACCACAGGGCTCTGACCATGGCTCATTTTTCTCTTTTACACGCACACTGGGTGCCGCTCTCAGGGCTGGCTGAGGGAGTGGGAGGCCAGTGCAGAGTGTACTGGGAGGCCCTGAGGAATGGGTTCTCCCAGCCCCATTCCTTCTAATCAAGGCCCAGTCCCTTTCAAGAGCACAGAGCCGCCCCCTCCCGCCCATGTCCAGGTGTCCAGGGACTCAAGAAGTGTATCAGCTTCTCTTCTCATCACCCCCGCCTGGCTTGAATTCCCAACCTGCATCACTGGTTCTTCACTATCTGTTCACTCCTGACCTCTCTCATTCTAATAATGAATCTTGACTTCTCTCTCTCTCTTATCTCTATTTCTGGATGTTTCACCATAAGCTAAACTTAAACATGGCCAAAACTTAACTCTCTGTCTGTATCCAGTCCAGTATCTTATCTTCTAACAATGACCAATGCCAGGTGCTTCAGAAGGAATGAACAGAACAGGCTATCATTGAATGCTCCATCTTCTGTCATCCCAGCTTCTGGCAGTCAAACATTTAGGAACACCCACAGCATGAGATTTTGTCCCTGATCATTCTTCTTAACAGCCATTGAGGGACTTATTCTCTACAAACTTCTCTAATTCTTTTTTGAACTGTATACTTTTGATCTTCACAACATGCACTAGCAATGAGTGCCACAGGTTAACAGTGTGTTACATGGAGAATTCTTTCCTCCCAAGCCATTCTGACTCCCTTCTTTCTCTGTCATTGACAGCATGATTATTTCAGCATACATATCCATCATGTGTGCTGAGGGATATCTGACTTATTTCACATACTCTTACCCCCTCGCTTCATGGCAATGTCCAAATGCTGCTGCTTCTTCCTCTGAGGTATCCCTAAGGTTATATTTAGCTGTGCTATTTAAAGTGTTGATTTGTCTTTGTTAACTCTATTTAGCTCAAATGACTGGGGAAAACTTTGGAGAATTATTATTACATTCTTTATTTATATTTTGTAAAGACTCAGTACTCCTGCCTTTGCAGTTCAGTTGAAAAAGCTTGCACTCCACTATTCTAATCTTCTGGTAAACACAAAAACGAGATGACTTTCATGATATTTCTACAGTGAAAAGAAAAAAATCTGGTCTTATTCATAAAATTATAAAGAAGAAAAAATGGGTAGAAACTTGTTTAAACCCCTTCCCAAGTACAGGCAGTACCCGGGTTACGTACAAGATAGGGACTGTAGGTTTGTTCTTAAGTTGAATCTGTATGTAAGTCGGAACTGGTGTCCAGATTCAGCCGCTGCTGAAACTGATCAGTTTCAACAGCGGCTGAATCTGGACACCAGTTCTGACTTACACACAGATTCAACTTAAGAACCCCAGGTATCCCCAAGTCAGCTGCTGCTGAAACTGATCAGCAGCTGATTCCATGAAGCCCGGGGCAGGAGCTTCCTGTAGTCAGCCACTGGTCAGTTTCAGCAGCGGCTGACTTGGGGACGTCTGGGGCAGAGCAGCTGGGGTGCTGCTGGGTTGGTCCAGTAGCGCCGCCGCTCCTCGGCGCTACTGGACCAACCCAGCAGCACCCCAGCTGCTCTGCCCCAGGCGTCCTGATTCAGCCGCTGCTGAAACTGACCAGCAGTGGCTGAATCAGGACGCCTGGGGCAGAGCACTTGGGGTGCTGCCGGGTTGGTCCAGTAGCGCCCAGAGCAGCACTACGGGACCAACCGGCAGCGCCCCAGCTGCTGTACCACAGGCGTCCAGAGCAAAGCCGCGGAGCACGGGGGCAGCGGGACAGCCCAGATGCGCCGTGGCTGTCCTGCTGCCCTCGGGCTCCGCGGCTTTGCTCTGCTTTGCTCCCCATCTCCCTGGTCTGCAGGCCAAGGAGACGGGGAGCAAAGCAGAGCAAAACCGCGGAGCACGCGGGCAGCGGACAGCCCAGACGCGTCTGGGCTGTCCACTGCCTGCGTGCTCCCCCGCCGCTTTGCTCCCCGTCCCCCTGGTCTGCTGGAGACCAGGGAGATGGGCCCCATTCGTAACTGCGGATCCGACATAAGTCGGATCCGCGTAACTCGGGGACTGCCTGTACTTTTAGCACCAACTTTCTATAAAGTCCATGAAAAGTCTGGCTTACAAATGGACCTTACACTGTGCTCTGAAGCATGCCAGATTCTGACTCCAATGGAGTCCCATAAGAGCAGGTTCCTGAGGCATGATTGCTCCATGGAGAATGTCCTGCTGCTAGCCACAGAAAGTTTAAACCCAAGAACTGACAGGAAAAACAGTCTAGCAGATCATAATTCCCATGGCACATAACTGACAACATGAAATGTTCACACAGAAAATCTTTTACTCAAATTAGCAAAACTGAGCTAGTCAACTTTGCAAATAAAAATAAAGCTAAAAGTCCCCTAATTTTAATGGTTTCCGAGGTTTTCATGGCAAAAAGAAATGTGAATATAAGGAACTAGCAACTTTTTACAATTCATTATTTCTTTTTGCACACAAAAGCCAGAGTAACAAGTGAATGTATATTGTATCAATGCCTCCATAAGGGACACAGTTATAGGAATTGAATAACTGTAAGGATTTTAACTTGCTACTAAACTTTCAAATATATACAGGGAGTTCTCAGATTTGCAACACATTTAGTTCCCAAAAAATGCATTCTAAGTTGAAATATCGTAAGTTGGAATCACAATCCACTTCATTCTGGGACCAAGCATCATAAAGTTGAAATCAGAGTCATAAGTCAAATCAGGGTGTCAATTCAGAAATATTGTAAGATGAACATCGTAAAGTTGAAGACTGGCTGTAATTTGGACTAATCATATTTTTACTTTCGTGGTAAGAATTTCAAATATGTATTGCCTTTGAGAGAAAAATAATTTAAAAAGGCACATGATGCCCAGATACAAATCAAACTTACCTGAAACTTAAAATGTGACTTACAAACTAATCAACTTTCAAGCATTATTATCCCCCCAAATGGTTCAGGGGGTAGTCGAGTTAGTCTGTACAGGATAAACTTAAACAACAAATGGTCTGGTAACAGTTTATAGACTAACAAAACACCTAGATGATATCATAAGCTTTCGCAGGCACAGCCCATTCCTTCAGATGACTAGAGTTTTACATCATGATACCATCTACATGTTTTGTTAGTCTATAAAAGTGCTACCAGACCATTTGTTGGGTTTTTTTAGATTCCAAAAGTCAGATTAAATGCATTTTCCAGAATGACTGATTTTTTTGCAACAAAATTATAATAAAGCACAAAAAACAATTTAACTACTTTAAAAATGGAAATTGGTTGAGGGCTTGTTTATTCATAGATTGATTTAATGTATTTACGTATACTTCAGCTGGGTACACAACAAAGTTAGTTAACAAAATATTTGTCTTGCATGAAAAGTGCTTTTTATTGTGCTACATTATTTTGAAGTTCTTTGCAGCAGTGTAGATGTAATCATTTTGGTGCTAGGGTATGACAGAGTCAAGGTCAGTGAAGTTATCTCTTATTCAATGAATATTGCCTCGGCTATCTTGTTCCCTGTGTTATTTTAAAGTTGTAAGTCATAACTTCAGCAATATATTACATTTTGAGAATGAAAAATAACTGCTTGTGATAAATTTAGTGTACCATGTGGCATAGTGTTGGCTGTCAATCTCAATGCATAGCAATATGGACTTGTTAGCCCAGCCATCTACTGAGTCTATTCTCTATAGATCAGTTCCAGTGCTTGTCTCTTTAGCCCACCTTTGATTTATGATTCACTTCTTTATAGAATCTGTGGCACATCACAGGCATTAAACCTTTCAAGAAACACTCACTGACAAATTAATTCTGTTCATACTGGGTGAACAAAAAAATTAAATATCTGAAAATAATAAGGGCTAAATCATACCCATGTGGACAATTTCCCATCTATGATCCTATTGGTGCAAAGAACACTGCCATCATGAATGTGATTAATTTTTTTTTAAATTCTGACCCCATCTCAATTCTGTGTTCTTCAAAATTAAGTCCCTCTGTTTTAAGATTCTTTTCTATCTTGCTGTGGAAAAAGAATCACAATAGAGCAAATGACCAAAGCCTCAATGCAGCAAAGACTCATCCATGTGCTGAACTTGCAGTAGAAGTGTCATTCAAGCTTTGTGGGCCAGATCCTCACCTGTTGATTCCAAGGGAATTCTGTTGACTTACATCAATCAGATGAGGAACTGGACCACTGGATCTTCTTTATTTGTATGCACATGCATTTGCAGGACTGTGGACTGCCTGATTACATGGGGCGGGGAGAAGTGCTGTCAGGTGCCCAAAGTAAATGAAACATAAAACAGGAAAATGCTCTTTTTAATCTCTCTCAGTAATTTTAGTGCTCCAGAGTGAAGAGTTACTTTTAAATTGGCTGTGTCAAAATGCTCTAAAAATATACTTCTGCAACAGATCGGGATTCTGCCACATCAGCCTTTACAACCTAAAGGACCATGCAAAATTTTAACTAGTGAAATACAACTGAAAATTGTGAACATATACCAAATTTTGCTTAAACCAAAAAAAGCCATATGTAAGCTAAGCTGAAATGTGTCCTTAGTCTATAGCAGGGGTCGGCAACCTATGGCTCACTAGGAAGCCAGATAGGGACCTTCTGGAGTCCCCTTTCCCCCATTTCCCGCACAGCAGGGAGCCACTGCTGGTGCTACAGCCTTACGGCCCCCCATAAGATTGGAATGCCAACACCAGCTTTCTGCAGGGGGAGGAGAAACATGGGGGAGAAAACCCTGAGCCTCCCTATCAGATTGTGTGTGTGGGAAACAAGCGGAGAGAAAAATAAATCTGTGCACCATACTTTTTCTTCCCCTTGGTGTGAGGGAAACAAGCAGCCACAAATGGCTCTATGCACACTACCCTTTTTCTTCCTCCGGGACATACTTCCTGCAGGCTTCCCCTGGGAATCCTTCCTGGAGGCTTCCATTCAGGGAATGGGAGCAGCAGGAAGCCGTGTTACACGGTGCCTGCCATGCGGCACAAAAACAAAAAAGTGCCCCTCCCACTCCCTCATGACCATACCCTCACCTGCCACAGACAGACTCTCTGCCCCCAGCCCACTTCTGTCCCCTGCCTAGATACCATGCCCCCCACCCTCTGGTCAGAGAGCCTGCTCTCTAGCTAGACAGCCTACTTCCACATCTTACCTCCCACTCAGACCTGGCACCCTCACCCACCTCCTGCCCAGATCCTGCACTCCCATCCCCCTCTCATTCACTGGCAGCCCTGTCCCACACACTTTAACAGTTCATTTTTTGGCCCTACCCTGGAGCCTAAGGGAGCCCATAAAATCCACTAGCTTCTCAATTGTATGGTTCCCAACTCATTTTTCTATGGGTCAGTGGCCTCCAACCCAAAATTGGTTTCCTACTCCTGCTATAAATAAAGACAATGTTTAAACCTTTTGTGTTGGACATAATATTTTACTTTATTTAAAAATGAAGCCTGGCCAACAAGCCTCCAGTTTGGAGCCCAGCCCCCATCTAGCCCATAACACTCCTGCTCTGCCTCCCTCACCAACCCTGAGCCCATCATATACCTGAGCCCCCTGCCCTGAGCCCCTCATAACTCCACATCCCCAAATTCATGCGCCCCCCCCATTCCCATCCCTCTGCCATAAGACTTACAGAAGACAGCCTGAATGTGTGCATGAAGCTGGATTTGACCAGTCATGATGAAAATTTCAAAGAAATGTGCAAAAAGATGCAGCAGAAATCCCATTAAATAAACTCTGAGTACAAAGTTCCATTTATGCTATAATTAATCATTATGTCAATTATCAAGAATAGTAAGCTGTACATTTTCAGTCATGCAAATGGGCATTTTTATATGGCTCTTCATTGACCACTTGTTCTGAATTTTGATGTAGTTTGGCTCTTCGGTTTGACCAGGTATCTGCAACCTTTTCTATAGCCTTTTCCTTACAGTAAATATTCAAAAATATAAACAACAACTGACCAACCATTCATCAGTGGTCATCATGTAATTCCTGTAGTAACTAGACATTTAAGAGTAGTTTAAGAACAAGAATTTCGTCTCACTTCAGCTCTAAGCAATCAACCTCTGAAATATGTTCATTCATTACAGCTGGGAGTATGTGTCTCTAATAATACATTAAAGACAACCTGATAATCATCTTAACAAAAATCCTCTAATGTGTGCAAAATGCCACCATGATCAGATCTAGAAGAGGAGACAGGCCAAATCACTCTCCTATTCCTACCACAGGCTGAACCAAGGTATTGGGAAAGCTCAGCACATATTGGAAGAATTTATTTAAATGGTTAGTTATTTTTTGTGACTCTCCTTTAACATTTTCAGCTAAATCTCAGAAGGCTAGATTAAGTCTCACAGTCAGCCCTGTGTAGGAGGTTGCTACATCATGCCAAAGGATAAAATCAGGGAGAAACGGATTCAATCACAATTCCTTTCCTGATTCCTCTTTGCAATGGGAAGAAGGAATTTACTGCATCACAAAAAAGGAAGCAAGCTTTCTTTCCCTCCACTGATACCTGGCCAATTCTGCAGGCCAGCATGTTGGTGAGGAAAGGGGAAAGTCATGCTACCACAGCCTGTTCGTATTGATCCAATGACAAGATCTGGGTAGCTCTAACCACTACTGCTCTCTCTCCACCTTGAAGCCAAATTAAGAATTGAAACAATCTAGCCCGGGTAATTTCAGTATTTTAGACCTGAAGGGCAAATGACACTTAGAAAACTGACAACTACAAGTCTCCGTGGAGTCATAAGGGGCCAAATTAACATCTATCTTCCAGTCTACTGCACCAAATATCATTGTCATGATTTCAGGACTTATGAGAGCCAATAACAAAGGGCCTCCTCCGTTTACCACAGAAACAGAGGGGGTACGTCTAAACTACATGGCTCCGTCGACGGAGCCATGTAGATTTGTTTGTTTGGCAAAGGGAAATGAAGCCGCGATTTAAATAATCGCGGCTTCATTTAAATTTACATGGCTGCCGCGCTGAGCAGACAAACAGCTGATCAGCTGTTTGTCGGCTCAGCGCGCTAGTCTGGACACTCCCCTGTCGACATGAAAGCCTTTTATTGACCTCCCCGGTAAACCTCATCCTACGAGGCATAACGGGGAGGTCGATAAAGGGTTTCAGGTCGGTGCGGGAGCGTCCAGACTAGCGCGCTGAGCCGACAAACAGCTGATCAGCTGTTTGTCTGCTCAGCGTGGCAGCCATGTAAATTTAAATGAAGCCGCGATTATTTAAAACGTGGCTTCATTTCCCTTTGCCGATCAGCCTAATCTACATGGCTCCATCGATGGAGCCATGTAGTTTAGACACAGCCAGGAACTGAAATCCTGACCCCACTGAAGTCAATTGCAAACCCCTACAATTAATGAAATTGGGCTAGGATATAAGCCAAGATCTTCTAGCAAACCTACTATATGTGAAGAAATGCAAGCTAACACAACACATTGTAGGGCCTTGCTTTCCCCACGCATGTCCATCTTGTACCACTCTCTCTTAAAATAAAAAGTACATTTTAAAAAGCTTTCAGTGAACTACTTTGAATACAATATATATTTTAACTCTCAGTTAAATCCATAGCATGTTTCTATTCATATTCCATTTTGTACTGATAAATATTCAAATTACAGTGAATCTCTATGCTCATCACACACTTGGTCTTCAACCCATTTATTAAATATATTCCCATCTATTCTATTACTTTAATATTTTCTTTTCAAATAAAACCTGTAATGTGGCAGTGTAGAAACTGATTTCTGTACTTTATGATCACCAGCAGGGAACTAATCAACATTTTTTATTTGAATATTCTTACTGAGATCCCTTTGACAATGATTCATAATCCTAAATCTAACAGGACTAAATAAATGAGGCTGCTTAGACTAAATTCATAAGAGTTAAATTTGTGTACCTGTTCAGGCAAAAAAAAATAATAAAAAGAGAAGTAGTGGGAGTATTACAAAACCCTCATAAATATGTTCCTTTTGCAACATATAAACAAATTAGCATTTAAAAGTAGAAACTTCTTCAAATGCATGTAAGAGATGACCTGTGGCAATACAAGAAATGCGTATAGCACCCTTGCTGTATTTCTTTTGATGAATGTTGAGTTCAGACATCATATAGATACACTAATATAAAATGTGCATCAGTATTTCATGTTAGAAAACTTACCCATAGCCATCTTCCGCATCCAGATCATCCTCTTGGTCAGAGTCTCTGTATTTATCAGGATCTGGAAGGGTAGCTGGGTCAAATTCCTCTTCACTTCCACTGTAATCCAGAAAGGCCTCAGCTTCCTCTTCAACCTGAAGGAGAATGAAAATTTACAGACTCAAATAATTCTAGATTTTATGCTCTCCCTGTACAGCTTGGACCACTTTGGTCCAGCACCTTTGGGACCTGAGCAGTCCTGAACCAGAGAATTTGCCAGACTAGGGAAGGTCAATGTTCTCCTGCTGGGCTGCTCCACTCCCAGGCTCCTGCTTGCTGCTGACAGGGGTTCCCCAGGTTTCCCTGCCAGGGCCACCCAGATGCTCTCAACCCTGCCCCAATGACATAGCCTCGCTGCCACTGGGGATTCCCCAGCCAAACCTCATGTACTGCTGCCCGACCCCGCTGCCACTGGGGGTTCTCTGACTGGGGCCACCCAGTCCCTCCCAGACCTGCTGCCACCAGGGAATCCAGGGGTTCCCTGGCTGCCTGGCCCTGTTAACGTCAGGTAGTTCCTCAGCTCTGCCTGGCCCCAATAACGCTAGAGAGTTCCCTGGCCAGGGCCGCCCAGCTGCCACTGGCCTCACTGCCAGAGCCAGTCCTGCTCCTGCCAGGGCTTCCCAGGGTGCATGGCTGCCGTGTTGGCCTGCTGCTGCAAGGGGTTCCCCAGGTGTGGCAGGGATTTCCCATTTGCTGCCTGGCCCTGTGATGCCAGGGGTTCTCCAGCTAGGCCAGGGCTCCCCAGCTGCCACCTGGTCCAGCCACTGCTGCCCTAGCCAAGGCTCCCCAGCCCTGTGATCTCTCAGCTGACTCCTGCTCTCCTCCCTCGAGGGCTCTTTGGTCTGGTGACATTCGTGGCTCTACCGGACCATAGATGCCGCCAAACCAGAGAGTCCTAGGTTTGGGAGTCTCAACCTGGACTGAAAGTGCTCCAAGGGAACAGCTTCATGGATTTAGACTACAGCCCTTTCAGCCAGGGAAAACGGATTGCTTTCACCCCCACTCAGTCACGTTCTCTCTCGCTAGCAAGCATCAAGGTTGAACAAAGAACATATTTGAAAATAAAACCAGAGAATTTATGCTCCAATGTTGCATTTTGAAGTAATTCTGTTTAAATCTACCAAATCCAGACACGATTTTGGCAGCAACTTAAAACACTCTCAGAGCAGATGTGTGGCAAGAGTTTTTAAATGACTAAATGTACTTCTGAGAGAATGTAAAAAGACATGGGAATGTGCATTACTTAACCAGTTTGGTAGCATGTGTTTTACAAAACAGACTGATTTAAAACTCAGTCATGGTTGCTTGCAGCTATAAGCCACAACACACCAAAGAGTGAATGCAACCTAAGGATGCAGCCACCATGGATGGTAAGTGTTCCTCCAACTTACTCTCTCCTCTCCCTGCCCTGCTCCCCTTGCACATACTCAGTACCTTTCAGAGTCTGAGAGGCTGTGTATACACTGCGCCCGTTTTGTGCAAGAAATATGCAAATGAGGCTAAGCATGGAATATCATGGCCCCGTATTTGCATAGTTAATGAGGCTCCATTTTTGCTCAAGAGACATTTTCAAACTGAGTCTGGACCTCAAAAGTGAGTCAGGATCAATGTTTCCTCTAATTTTTTCCATCCATGTGTGGGATACTTTTTTTTGTACACTGAGATGCATGCAGAAGTGCACCGCCAGTAGAAACACACATGCTGTGTGGGCGCTCTGCTAAACAGCTGGGAGGCACCTGACTCTCCTTGGTGGCTGCCCAAGCACTCAGCTTACAGGGAATACTGCTTGCAAGCCCCTAAGAACAGGGTCACCAGGACTGGCTTAGACATGCTGGAGCCCCACGCTGAAGCCAGAGCCCCACTGCCCAGGGCTGAAGATAAAGCCTGAGGGCTTCATCCAGGGCGGCAGGGATCAGGCTGCAGGCCTCCTGCTGGTGCTGAAGCCCCTGAACTTCAGCTTTGGGGCGCCTGCTCAGTGATCGGTTGTGGGGCTGAGGCTCCCCTCTCCATCCCCAGGTCAGTGGAACTTGGACAGACTCAGGCTTTGGTCCCCTCTCTGAACTTAACAAAAACAATCTTTATAGATTCCAATGCCGAAGGACCAGTGTCCGCTAGTCTGATCTCCTTTATAACACAGGAGGACAGATGTGGCATGGAATTAAAGCAGGGGCCGGATCCTCATAAGAAAGGCCATTCTGGGTCAGACCAAAGGGCCACCTAGCCCAGTATCATGTTGGCCAAGAGTGGCCAATATAAGATGCCCCAGAGGGAAGGATCACAACAGGTAATCTGGCTTGCCTGGATCAGGACCCCAGGCTCAGAGCTCCCCACCCAGCATTAGGGAGCCTGTGCTGGCGCTCCAGCCCCCTGCCACTTCCCTGCAGCAAAGACCAATATTTGCTTCAATAAGGGCAACTTTCATCCTTTGTTATATACAAACTAAAGCATTTCTAACGAAGTGTAATAAAAAGGGAGGACAGAAATTTCAAGTTGAGAATTTGAAAGTGGAAGGAAGGTTGGATGCCTTTATGAAATCATAGAGTTCATGATTCTAAGGTATGGTAGAAGGGAGAACAGCAAATTAGAGACCATTGATTTCAGGAAGGCAGATTTTGGTAAGATCAGAGAAGTGGTAGCTAAGGTCCCATGGGAAATAAGACTTAAGGGAGAAACAACTGAAGAGAGTTCGCAGTTTTTCAAAGGGACATTATTAAGGGCCCAAAAGCAAGCTTTTCTGCTGCGTAGATAGCAAATATGGCAAAAGACTGACTTGGCTGACCCAGGAAATCTTCCATGATCTAAAAATAAAAAAGGAGTACTATAAAAGATGGAAACTAGGACAAATTACAAAGGATGACTATAGGCAAACAATACAGGAATGCAGGAGCAAGATTAGAAAGGCAAAGGCACAAAACAAGCTCAAACTAGCGACAGGCATAAAGGCAAACAAGAAGACATTCTATAAATATTTTAGAAGCAAGAGGACTTTGTTTCGGTCTTCACTGAGAAGTCTGATGAAAGAATGCCTAACATAGTGAATGCTAGTGGGAAGGGGATAGGTATAGAAGATAAAATAAAAAAAGAACAAGTTAAAAATCACTTAGAAAAGTTAGATGTCTGCAAGTCACCAGGGCCTGATGAAATGCATCCTAGAATACTAAAGGAACTGTTAGAGTAGGTATCTGAGCCTTTAGCTATCATCTTTGGAAAATCATGGAAGACAGGAGAGATTCCATAAGATTGGAAAAGGGAAAATATAGTGCCCATCTATAAAAAGGGAAATAAGAACAACCCAGGAAACTACAGACCAGTCAGTTTAACTTTGTGCCAGGAAAGATAACGGAGCAAAAATTAAGGAAATCATCTGCAAACACTTGGAAGATAATAAGGTGATAGGGAACAGCCAGCATGGATTTATAAAGAACAAATCATATCATAAGAACATAAGAACAGCCATACTGGGTCAGATCAAAGATCCATCTAGCCCACTATCCTGTCTTCCAAAAGTGGCCAGTACCAGGTGCCCCAGAATGAATGGACCGAAGACAATGATCAAGCAATTTATCTCCTTCCGTCCTTCTCCAGCCTTTGACAAACAGAGGCTAGGGGCACCATTCCTTACCCCCTGGCTAATATCCTTTTATGGACCTAACCTCCATTAATTTATCTAGCTCTTTTTAAAAATCTGTTATAGTCCTAGCCTTTACAGGCTCCTCTGGCAAGGAGTTCCACAGGTTGACTGTGCACTGTGTGAAGAAGAACTTTCTTTTATTAGTTTTAAACCTGCTACCCATTAATTTGATTTGGTGTTCTCTAGTTCTTATATTATGGGAACAAGAAAATAACTTTTCTTTATTCACCCTCTCCACACCACTCATGATTTTATATACCTCTATCATATCCCCCCTCAGTCTCCTCTTTTCTAAACTGAAAAGTCCCAGTCTCTTTAGCCTCTCCTAATATGGGACCCGTTCCAAACCCCTAATCATTTTAGTTGCTCTTTTCTGAACCCTTTTCTAATGCCAAAATGTCTTCTTTGCGGTGAGGAGACCACATCTGTACACAATATTCAAGTTGTAGGTGTACTATACTTTTATATAGGGACAGTTAGATATTCTTTGTCTTATTTTCTATCCCTTTTTAAATAATTCCTAGCATCCTACTTGCTTTGACTGCTGCTGCACACTGCGTGGCCGTTTTCAGAGAACTATCCACGATAATGCCAAGATATCTTTCCTAATTAGTTGTATATAAATTAGCCCCCATCATATTGTATGCATAGTTGGGGTTATGTTTTCCAATGTACATTACTTTGCACTTATCCACATTAAATTTCATTTGCCATTTTGTTGCCCAGTCACTCAGTTCGGTGAGATTTTTTGAAGTTCTTCACAGTCTGCTTTGGTCTTGACTATCTTGAACAGTTTAGTAACGTCCACAAACTTTGCCACCTCACTGCTCACCCCTTTCTCTAGATCATTTATGAATGAGTTGAATAGGATTGGTCCTAGGACTGACCTTTGGGGAACACCACTAGTTACACCTCTCCATTCTGAAAATGTACCATTTATTCCTACTCTTTGTTTCCTGTCTTTTAACCAGTTCTCAATCCATGAAAGGATCTTCCTTTTTATCCCATGACAACCTAATTTACACAAGAGCCTTTGGTGAGGAATCTTGTCAAAGGCTTTCTGGAAATCTCTGTATACTATTTCTACTGGATCCCTCTTGTCCACATGCTTGTTGACCCCTTCAAAGAACTCTAATAGCTTAATAAGACATGAATAAGACGTGTCTGAAAATTTTATTCTTTACTATTGTTATAGCTAATTTGGCCAGTACTGATGTTAGTCTTACTGGCCTATAACTGCCAGGGTCGCCTCTAGAGCCCTTTTTAAATATTGGTGTTACATTAGCTATCTTCCAGTCCTTGGTTACAGAAGCTGATTTAAAGGATAAGTTGCAAACCACAGATAATAGTCCAACAATTTCACATTTGAGTTCTTTCTGAACCCTTGGGTGAATGCCATCTGGTCCCGGAGATTTGTTAACATTAAGTTTTTCTGTTTGTTCCAAAACCTCCTCTAACGACACTTCAATCCGGGACTGTTCCTCAGATTCATCACCAACAAAGGACAGTGAAGATTTGGGAATCTCCCTAACATCCTCAGCCGTGAAGACTGAAGCAAAGAAATCATTTAGTCTCCCTGCAATGGCTTTATCATCCTTGATTGCTGCTTTTGTATCTCGATTGTCCAGGGGCCCCACTGGTTTTTTAGCAGGCTTCCTGCTTCTAATGTACTTAAACATTTTGCTATTATTTTTTGAGTTTTTGGCTAGCTGTTCCTCAAAATCTTTTGCTTTTCTTATTACATGTTTACACTTAATTTGGCAGTGTTTATGCTCCTTTCTATTTACCTCACTAGGATTGGACTTCCACTTTTTAAAAGATGCCTTTTTAATCTCTCACTGCTTCTTTTACATGATTGTTAAGCCACAGTGGCTCTTCTTTAGTTCTTCTACAACTTTTTTAAATTTGGGGTATACATTTAAGTTGGGCCTCTATTATGGTGTCTTTGAAAAGTGTCCATGCAGCTTGCAAGAATTTTACTCTAGTCACTGTGCCTTTTAATTTCTGTTTAACCTCCTCATTTTTGTGTAATTCCCCTTTTTGAAATTAAATGTCTGTCAAACCAATCTGATAGCTTTCTTTGACAGAATAACAAGTCTTGTGGCTAAGGGAAAAGCAGTGGATGTGGTATACCTAGACTTTAGTAAGGCATTTGATATGGTCTAGCATGATAGTCTTATCAATAAACTAGGCAAATACAACTTAGATGGGGCTACTATAAGGTGGGTGCATAAATGGCTGGATAACCATTCTCAGAGAATAGTTATTAATGGTTCACAATTCTGCTGGAAAGGTATAACAAGTACAGTTCTGCAGGGGTCTGTTTTGGGACCGGTTTCTTCAATATCTTCTTCAACAATTTAGGTATTGGCATAGAGAGTATGCTTATTGAGTTTGCAGATGATACCAAGCTGGGAGGGGTTGCAAGTGCTTTGGAGGATAGGGTCATAATTCAAAATGAGCAGGACAACTTGGAGAAATGGTCTAAGGTAAACAGGATGAAGTTTAATAAGGACAAATGCGAGGTGCTCCACTTAGGAAGGAGCAATCAGTTTCACACATACAGAATGGGAAGCTTCTGTCTAGGAAGGAGTACGGCAGAAAGAGATGTAGGGGTTATAGTGGACAAGCTAAATATGAGTCAATGGTATGGCGCTGTTGCAAAAAAAGTAAACATGATTCTAGTATGCATTAACAGGTGTGTTGTGAGCAAGACACAAGAAGTCATTCTTCCACTCCACTCTGCGCTGATTAGGCCTCAGTTGGAGTATTGTGTCCAGTTCTGGACACCACATTTCAAGAAAGATGTGGAAAAACGGGAGAAGGTCCAGAGAAGAGCAACAAGAATGATTAAAGGTCTAGAGAATATGACCAATGAAGGAAGACTGAAAGAACTGGGCTTTTTTAGTTTGGAAAAGAGAAGACTGAGGGGACATGATAGTGATTTTCAGGTATCTAAAAGGGTGTCACAAGGAGGAGGGGAAAAATTGTTCTTCCTGGCCTCTGAGGATAGAACAAGAAGCAATGGGCTTAAACTGCAGCAAGAGAGGTTTAAGTTGGACATTAGGAAAAAGTTCCTTACTGTCAGGGTGGTTAAACGCTGGAATAAATTGCCTAGGAGGTTGTGGAATCTCCATCTCTGGAGATATTTAAGAGTAGGTTAGATAAATGTCTATCAGGAACGGTCTAGACCAGTGTTTTTTAAACTTTTTAAGACCGAGGAACACCAAACAATTTTTTTTGTTGAGGGGGGAAAAAAAGCCCCCTGGGAAAATTTGAGGGGGAAAAAGAAGGAGGCTTATCTCTTTAAGGGTGGCCATTTTGAATTCTGTTCTCTTTGTGGCACACCTCCAACTGTCTCGCGGCGCACCGGTGTGCTGCAGTACACACTTTAAGAAACGCAGTTGTAGACAGTACTGGGTCCTGCCATGAGGGCAGGGGACTGGACTCAATGACCTCTCGAGGTCCCTTCCAGTTCTAGTATTCTATGATTTTAAAACATACCAGAAAAATGGAGTGTACATATATAAAATGTTTTATGAATTATCTTTAGTCTTTATCTGATTACATTAAATTATCTTGACTTGCAATTTATATATACAAACACTTAAGCCATTTACTGATTTCTACAGAGGGAATTATTTAAGTACTGTCAGTTCTGTCTATAGTAATTTATAATGCATAATGGGTCCGGTTTTCTGTCTAAATAAGGAAACTGAATACAAAAGTATTGTATTGTGTTTTATTCAAGAGTTCTTTGAGTTTTCTAATAGTTATTCCCACGAAACAGTCATGTAACTACATTAAAAATACTCAGGGCAGTCAACAGACTTGCCAGGCCCTGGGCAAGGTGTGTGTGAGGGAACTCTATGTACCTGGAGGGGGCGAGGCCTCAGCCAGAAGGGGCGGAGTTGGGGGCAGCCAGCCCTCAGCATCACCTGAAGCATGCCACACCATCCCCCCTTCCTAGCTACCCAGAGCACACCACATGGTGCAACAGCAGCAATTTAAACGTCCTGGGGCTCCGGCTGCTGCAGTAGCTATAGCAGTGGCAGTGAACTGTGGGTCCGTCTGAATCACCCAACCTCAACTGCCCTCATCCGGTCTCTCCCCCGTATCGCCATTCCTGGTGGCAGACCTAAAAATACTGAATACCCTCTTGAGATCTGACATCTTTAAGCATTCATTAATGGTGTACTTGGCCTTTGGTAGTAATTGATGAGAAATACTTGTGATTTTGGTACTAATTATCAGTTAAATATATATAAGTTATAAATATTGGTAGTATACTATTATTATTTCAATTATTTCAACATTCCCATATTTATGCAGCATTCTATACAGAATCTTTGTTAAGCCTGGTAATATTGTACTGTTGTACTACTACCTGTGATCCATATGCCTTTTACCATATACCAGTGACAAATGAATTTATGTTGACAATGATTACTGCCATGGGAATATACAGAAGTTTTAAGTACCACCGTACTTCAAGTTTCTAGTTTTCAGAATTACTAGTTTGCTCCCTCTCCAATCTATCTCAGTAGCAAATATTCCTTTATATCTATAGATTATACCTCCAGGAAACAATTTACCTTCTTAGTTCCATAATATTAGAGTCAATAAGGGAAAGAATAAATGTCAGCATAACGTGTGTGTATATAGATAGATTACGTATATATAAATTTTAATGGTGTAGGTCTCATTAGTTGCAGTATTTTGTGTGCAAACAACACGTCTCAGAAAAATCAATAGAAATACACAAGTGCTATCTACTTGCATTCTATAAAAATTTGAAAAGTCAGGGCAGCTTGGTTTGAAACAAGTACTTTAATACAGCCTACCACATTTCAAACATTTTAGTGTAAAAGTTTCTCTTCCCCAGAGAAGAATTTGAAAAAGGAGAAAATTACAAGGGTAATTTGGTCATAAGAGATAGAGGATGATATAAACTTTTAAGGTCTCTGGTGTTTTGGATAGTGGTGGCACAGAATGTGTGTTTAAGTTTTGTGAAGGGCACAGGGAGAATTGACAGGCCTCAGAAGAAAAAAATTGTGTGCACATTTAGGGAGGGACTGATTTCCAAAACAAAAGTGCTTACAGCACTGGCCTAAATCTGCTTCCATGAGGAAAATGCCTATTCTCTCATCGACTTCAGTGAAAAGCAGAGTTACAGACTATGAAGACAGCTTTTGAAAAATCTCACTTATAGATTTCTCGCAATTGTATTTGCATTTACATTTGTCATTAACTATATATGAATCAATCCTCAGCAATGAGATGGAGTCTAAATGATTTATAAACTGAAATCATTCTGATGCTAGGTTGTCTGGAGTTGCTCATAACAATGAACTAAGCCAGAAAGCAAAAGCTTTGATTTCTGTACTTCATAAGAAATGTAGGTAGGACAGCAAAGGATAGGTTAACACATGGACAAAGAAGGATCTGAATATCCAAAGGGCTAATATAAAAACAGGAATAAACCCAAACATTTTTAATGTATAGTCTCTATAAATATTATTTAAAATGTCTCTCTTTATTCCTCTGCTCCTCTCCCTTTTCACTTTCAGGTTCACAGCAGTCACAGCTGTCAGCTCATGTACAGAAAGTAATTCTCAAAAGTACTCTCTGTGTTTAAACATTTCAAAACACCAGTCTTCAGGGAATTCACCATATGCCCACTGGGACATTCTAGATACAAAGAGTTTTCTTTGAATAATTCTGTAGAACTCTTGAATGACTTTTTTACATTATGTGACATTCTTAGAAAAAGATGACAAGGCAGGACATTTAAATTTTTTCCTGTTATAATACTCAAGCACATAGATATGGCTATATGCTGCAGAATAAGGGTAAAGGTGAATAATCATAGTTTATTAACTAGGTGGATTTTCCAGAATCAAAATTTTGTCTATCCTAAAGCAATAGATTAAAGACTATAGAACACAGAAAAAGAAAATCTGACTCAAAACAACTTGAAAATTATGGGATTTTTGGCAACAGAGTAAGTTCTGCTCTTTCTTTGTTTTTGCTACAACTGGTAAGAGATCAAGACACTAAAAACAGAAGAGCATTTGGTATCTGTTGGATGCAGTGAAAAACCATGTTGCCCATAATGCTGAGATTTTTTCAGCACTGTTTAGGTCATAACACACATGCAGTCTAAATATTAGGCCTGGGTGTTACACAGAGAACTTATTTCGAATGGTATGTTTACAGGCAACAAGAATATGAATTCTATTAATTTCTCGCTGTGAAATTTAGTTGACATGCTGTAGGTGGAACACATTATTTGACTAAAACAGAAAAATGCCAAATTAAGGAAATGCTTCTTGTGCTTCTATACTTCTTGTGCTGGTGTCTACTGCAAGAATGAGAAAAGAGTCTGACTAATTTTACTCAGAGCCCACTCAGTTGTAAAATTCTCTGAAGTCTCAACCCTACAAACAAGTACACATGAGTAAGCTGGGCTACTGACCTTCCTTTGCCTGTCTACAGAATTGTTATTATTAGGAGTTTTACTGCAGCTCCACGGATCAGGATCCCAGGGTGGGAGACGCTGTACCGGCACAGAACAAAGATGATTCCTGTCCCTAAACACTTACAATTTAAGCATAAGAAAAAAGAGACAATGGATGGACACAGACCGATGGGGAAGTACAAAGAAACCATGGGACTACTGATCAGCCTGATACGCTGTTGGTGCACTCAGACCACAGCTTACTGATTGTCAAATTTTAAGCATCATAGCAAAAGAGTTTTAAGATGGATTATGAGGTAGCTTTGCTGATGCTTACAGGGAATTCCTCCAAAGGATGAGGGGCAGCACTGCAAAAAAGCACAGAGATGCTTGAAAATTTAACAGGTGGGAAAGGAGGTTGGCATCATAGCTGAAGTGAGGTGGAAGCTGACCCTTCTGAACAGCAAAATGAGAGATAAGTAAGACAGGAATAGGGCATAAAGCTCCTTGAAAGTGAAGACAAGTAGCTTATTTTTGATGCATTAGAGAAAAGGGAGGAAAAAGAATGGGGTGAGATGGCCAAACTGAGAGGCTAAGAAAATGATCTTTACCGCTGCATTCTAAGTGACAAGTGGGACAAGACTGCATTTAAGGCCAGAAAGGAGGATTTTGCAGTAATCAAGACATAAGATGATGAGAGGCTGGATACAAGTTTTAGATGCATGGAAAGACAGGGAAGGCCTACTTTAGAGACAATACACAGAATGACTCTGCAAGACTTCCACAGAGCAAGAATCTAGAAAGAGGTTCAAGTTGAAGATGATGCCCAAGCCATGGGTCAGAGTGACAGGCAGGACAGTGCTATCGTTCATTGAGATCAAGAAAGAAAGGGGGGAGGATGAGTGTATGTAGGGATAACATATTAACGTATTAAAAATGTGATTCCCCCAAATGGAAGTGACTCCCCATAATTTGTTCCCCACAACTTAAAGTGTTTAGATTTATTAAGATTCTTCTTCTTATTATTATTATTTGTTAAGATTGTTAAATGTTTAGATTTATGATTATTATTGTCCCTTTAGAATATAATGTATTAGGTAATGTAACTTAGAACTGTTAAAAATATAATCCTATGTAACCAGAAACAGCCCCCCCCTCTGTGCTCCAGGGCATGCTCAAGCTTGTGCAAGGGGCTGCTTGAAATTGACATTGCAGAGATACATTGTAACAATGCATTGTCAAGCCACTAACTCTGCTATGGGAGCCAAGCCCTGTAATTGACTAAGGCCATTGTTACTTAATTGAGGCCTGTTCTCTTTAAAACATTGTAACTTTATTCAGCACTCAGAGAATGTTTTAAGCAATACCACCCAGAAACTTTCTGTAACTACAACTCTGATATATGTAAAGTTATTATTATACAAAAACATTGTATGGGAAACATTGAGGAATGTATGTAAGAGAGAGAGAGTGCTTGGATGATGAGTGAATGGTTCTAAGAGGTGCCAGCCTGAGAATACAGCAACAAAGGGCTGAAGAAGGCGTCAGGTGCCAGTGCAACCAAAAGGTGTCAAGTGGAGAAACTGGAGGTCCACCCGATGAGATCACTGATGAGCACCTGGCAGCCACCCTGGAGACATCAGCATGATACAGCAATTTCCATAGACTGGCATAGGAAGAAATTCCTATAAGAACTGGACTAAAAAACTATGGAATCAGAGTCCAAGGTTCTGCTGCCAGCCCACCAGGAGCTTCAGATGCACATCTGATCAGGACTTCGCTCCCCACTACCATCACTTGTGTACAGAATACCTGGCCAGTATTCTGTCACAAGCAACTTCCAGGCTGGTAACTATACACAGAACTTGAATGAATGGATGTATGAATGAATGGTTATATATATATATATATAATATACATACAAGTGTATAAGGGTTAAGTAGTGTTAGGAATAAGTAGTTAAACAACGTTGTTTGCTTCTATCTTTTCTTTATTTTTTATTATTATCTTTACAATAAATGTGGCTTTTTGCCTTATCCCCCTCATAAGATCCTGCTTGCTTTTATTTGGTACAACATTTTGGTGGAGAATGCGAAAGGGGGAATATTGGTAAAAAAGCCTCAGGTATTGTGGACATTGGTGTGCACACAGCTGACTCTACAGAGAGCAGTTCTATTTTTTTTTTTCTTTTTCTCTCTTTTTTTTTTGGTTAACCAAAGCCTGCTGACCTCCAGAGGGTAGAGGCTTCATAAAAGAGCTCATAATAAAGAGAAGCTACGGTTATTTATTGAAATAATCTAGGCTGTGTAACTAGAAGCTACAATTATTGAAATAATTTAGGCTGTAAATAGAAGCTATGGTTATTCATTGAAATAATCTAGGCTGTGTAAGAAGCTACGATTATTCATTGGAATAATCTAGGCTGTGTAACTAGAAGCTACAATTATTGAAATAATTTAGGCTGTAAATAGAAGCTACGACTATTATTGGAATAATCTAGGCTGTGTAAGAAGCTACGATTATTCATTGGAATAATCTAGGCTGTGTAACTAGAAGCTACAATTATTAAAATAATTTAGGCTGTAAAAAGAAGCTACGATTATTAATTAATAGTCTAGGCTGTGTCACTCGCTGCAAGGGTTCAGGGGTGATAAAGGAAACTACACAAGTATTAAAGATGTTTAAGAAAAGTCCAGGAAAAGCAGTCTCAGAGGGAGGAATAGAGTTTGAAGGAGCTCTAACCTCACCTTTCATAAAGAAATAACACCCTTTAAACAAATCCTTCAGAGATATGGGTACAAGTCCTTGGACAAGCCCTTGAAGATGTTTGTAATATTTTGGACCTAGAGGATAGATTGGCACAGTATATCCTCATGTACAAACCTTCTAATGCTGCCAAAGGATATGCAGCAGCAATTTGGCTATTATGGGAGGCATGTAATAACAGTTACCTCCACTTAGCTACCTGCAAAGAAAAAAAAATCTCTCTCTGCAGAAAAAGCTAAACCCAAAAGAAAAAGGGGAAAAAAAACCCACAACTTCAATTTGGCTCCTATGAAACCTGTAATAAGGTGTTCCTCAAATTAACTAATTATAAAAATTCAAATAGGAAACTGCAAAATGTAAAAGCCTCTGCTGCAAAAGCAAAAAGTTGGAAATGTCTGTCCCTCAGTACCCAGACACAGTTAGAGTCCCTTAAGGATGGGTACTGAGAGTTAAAGTAGCACTCTCAAAGTTTTCAGGAATATGCTTTTAAAAAAAAAGGGACCAGGAGGTGTGGGGTTTAGTGAACAAGGCCACCCTCCTTGCTAAACTGGTAATGGGACAAAGCCTGTGTCCATGGAAAAGGGCCATTCATCAAGAAAAAACAGGATCAGGCCCAGACAAGCAGGCAGGCAAAAGATAGATTGAAGGCCTTGTGGTAGAACTAAGAAAAAGTAGTAAGTACAGGTACTGTAAATCTAAATCCTTAAAACAATACTTACAAAAAGTAATATCTGAAACAAGGCCAGTTCTCATTAAGAAATAAGAAAGTGTTTTAAGAAAGAAAAAAAAAACCACAGAAAAGTTAACTCTACAAAATCTGGAGAAAATTGAGCAGTTGTGAAAATGCTAAAATGTTATAGGAAAAGAGTTCTTGGTTTCTTTGCAGCCATTCTGAAGGAAAAAGGGGCCCTTTTCCAAAAGAGTGTCTGTAAATAATCCAGGCAAATTTAACTAAAGAACTTCAAGGGGGTTCTATTGGAAACTTAACTACCCCCAAATGAATAAAAGTGAATGTAATCTTTGTACAGGTATGTAAAAATAGTGTTAGAAATATTCAGAGAATATATGCATGTATCTGTGTGTAAATACAGTGTAAATAGTAGGTAAGGTTTTTAAGATCCAGAACTCCTGTTTTGTAGGTTAGTAAACTGTTTTGTATGCTTAAAACAAATTGGTTTGTTTTGTTTTTAGTAAAGCCATTTCATACCAAGTTGTTTAATAAAAGTATAGGAAAACTCAGTGAGCATAAAAAAAATAGTTATACCCAATGCAAAAATTAATATGGCTAAATAACATTATAAACAAAGAATGCACATTTTCCTGTAACATGCAATGTATATTGTAGAAGGAGGTAAAAACTGCAAACAAATCAAAATCCTGTGAAGGCTCCAGGAGCCACAACAGGTTGTAATTTCCTTTTCAGGTTGCTGTGTGAGAGAGCAGGACTTAAAGTAAAAACTCAAAACTGTAAATCTCTGGCAAAAGTTATTGTGTCCCTTTTTAAGACAAAGCTACAAACAGCTTTTAATCTAAAAGCAAGCCAGAAAGTGTCTGTGGTGCAAATGCCCTAGCTGGCAGCACGAAAAAAAAAAAAAAATGTTTGCAGGTAAATAAATAGTTTGATTAGCAAACTACCTGAGACCAGAACAAAAAGGGGTCTGCATATGAAAAAAAATTTCAAAATGGTTTTAAACACACTGGTCTCAAAGCTAAGTTGTCTAAATAAAAGGCATGCTATCCCAAAATACTTAAAACACCTATTGGTAAGATCCACAGGGCTACTTGTTATGTGATGCTAATGTTCATAAGTAACCCTGTAATATGTACATGATTTTCTTTTTTAAAAAAAAAGAAAAACCTTTAAAATGTTAAAATAATCATTGGAAACACATCTCACACTTAAAACCCTCCCAGAATTATAGTAACAATGCTTCTTGGCTACTCTCTATTCATAAACCTAACACAGCAGGAACTTACTAACTTAGTCTGCTGTATAAGAGAAAAACTAAAGTACACCTCCTAAATTTAATAATTACACAGTGGGGTAATTCACCCACAAGAAGGGGTAAAAACCATTAAAACCTGTTTTGCCTACAAAACAAAAATATTTAACTATAGGAGTATGTGTAAGCAGAGAGGAATGAAAACATATTTGTAAAAGAAAAAGTATGTAAATAATAATGCCACCCCCAAAGGGGTAGAAGTATGTTCTTGTTTTGTCTTTCAGAAAATCAGGACAAGCTGGTACCAGCTAAATACCCTACAACACCATGGATGTATTGTTGCAACAAAGATTGTTTTATGTTTTGTGTTTGTCTCATGTCTGTCTGTCTAACTAGCTAGTATACTGTGTTAAAGATAATCTGCAGTAGGCAGGAAAGGTTCAATAAGCATTAAACATTTTAACTGCATTTAGAGAAACCCAGTGTGGATGGCTGTGGAGAAATCTCAGAGGAACTGATAGTTGTTTCAGAAGAGGCAGAATCAGCCAGGGAATTGGAGCAGTCTGGCAACCAAGTAACTGAGTATGACCAGCTTGCTGGGAAGTCAGTGTATTTGGGACAGGAGTGTTCCCAGGGGAGGCACACCCAGTCAGGCCTTTTGTCTTTGGAAGAGGGAGCTTTGCATTTAAAACCACAGGGCAATGGGGCAAGACCTATGTGGCCAAGGAAGGCTGCAGATTTTTCAACCTAAAAACCCAAAATTGTCAGCGTACACTTGGGATGGATTTGTTCCTGCTACTTATGCTAACTTTCATAACCACTGTACTGCAGTTACTAAGAATGTAACAATGTTCAATGTGCAGGATTTTGTACCAAAACCCTGGAAATGGTTAAAAAAAAAATGTTCCCAAGAGCACATTGTATGTTCAAAAGCCTTGTAACACTGGTATTATACTGTTAGTACTTGTAATTAGTATTGAAGCTTCTCACCTGAGAAAGGGGAATTCCAAAATTGGTGTGTGATGTAAAAAGGGAAACTGAGGCACACCACCAATTTTGTTTTCAGGGCTAAATGCAAAGATGCCTACACTATGTGGGATAAGAGCACATACATTCATGCACTGTTAATTGGGTTTCAAACTGTTGCCCAAGCTGCCCTGGATAAAATCACTATTTTCTCTCGCTCTGGGCAAAGTCACCTAACCTGGATAAAGAAAATATTTGTTACATTACAATCACAAACACATGTTGCCTCACAATACCTTCTCTTAAACAGATTAAATACAAAGTGACACTACGAGTATACCAGATATCGTAGTGTCAAAAGGGGGAGTATGTAGGGATAACATATTAACGTATTAAAAATGTGATTCCCCCAAATGGAAGTGACTCCCCATAATTTGTTCCCCACAACTTAAAGTGTTTAGATTTATTAAGATTCTTCTTCTTATTATTATTATTTGTTAAGATTGTTAAATGTTTAGATTTATGATTATTATTGTCCCTTTAGAATATAATGTATTAGGTAATGTAACTTAGAACTGTTAAAAATATAATCCTATGTAACCAGAAACAGCCCCCCCCTCTGTGCTCCAGGGCATGCTCAAGCTTGTGCAAGGGGCTGCTTGAAATTGACATTGCAGAGATACATTGTAACAATGCATTGTCAAGCCACTAACTCTGCTATGGGAGCCAAGCCCTGTAATTGACTAAGGCCATTGTTACTTAATTGAGGCCTGTTCTCTTTAAAACATTGTAACTTTATTCAGCACTCAGAGAATGTTTTAAGCAATACCACCCAGAAACTTTCTGTAACTACAACTCTGATATATGTAAAGTTATTATTATACAAAAACATTGTATGGGAAACATTGAGGAATGTATGTAAGAGAGAGAGAGTGCTTGGATGATGAGTGAATGGTTCTAAGAGGTGCCAGCCTGAGAATACAGCAACAAAGGGCTGAAGAAGGCGTCAGGTGCCAGTGCAACCAAAAGGTGTCAAGTGGAGAAACTGGAGGTCCACCCGATGAGATCACTGATGAGCACCTGGCAGCCACCCTGGAGACATCAGCATGATACAGCAATTTCCATAGACTGGCATAGGAAGAAATTCCTATAAGAACTGGACTAAAAAACTATGGAATCAGAGTCCAAGGTTCTGCTGCCAGCCCACCAGGAGCTTCAGATGCACATCTGATCAGGACTTCGCTCCCCACTACCATCACTTGTGTACAGAATACCTGGCCAGTATTCTGTCACAAGCAACTTCCAGGCTGGTAACTATACACAGAACTTGAATGAATGGATGTATGAATGAATGGTTATATATATATATATATATAATATACATACAAGTGTATAAGGGTTAAGTAGTGTTAGGAATAAGTAGTTAAACAACGTTGTTTGCTTCTATCTTTTCTTTATTTTTTATTATTATCTTTACAATAAATGTGGCTTTTTGCCTTATCCCCCTCATAAGATCCTGCTTGCTTTTATTTGGTACAACATGTGCACGTTAAAAACCTCCATTTTAACCCTGTTGAATTTAAGCTAATGGCCTCAAGGAGATGTCATGAACCAGGCTGAGACTTTAGTGTGGACAGAAGGTGGCAGGTATGGAGCAGAGCCGTAGATCTCTAATGTCTCAGTATAAAAATGGTATTTGAATTTGTGTTGGCAGGCGAGACCACCCAGAGATAAGGTGCAGAGGGAGAATAGAAGGGGACCGAAGACTGAGCCCTATGAAAGCTTCACAGAAAGCTGGAAGGGAACAGGAAGGATCCACAAAATGACACCTTGAAGGAGCAATTAAAGAAGCATAAAGGGAGCCAGCAGAGGACAGAGTCATGGAAGACAATATTAAAAAAAAGAACATAGTTGACTGTGCTGAAGGCAGGTCAAGGAGAAGGAGTATGGGTTATGAGCTTTTGGCTAGCAAGGGGTCACTAGAGATTCTGATGATGACAACAGTTTTGTTGAGTACAAGGGTGGAAGCCAGACTGAAGAGGTTCTAGGATGGAATTAGAGGAAAGGAATTCCAGGCAATGATTGCATACAGTGCATTCAATGAACTTAAGAGGGAGGAAAAGGGGAGAAGGGAGGTGAGGTGGTAGATAGGAAAAAGGCAGGTTATTTAAAGATGGGAGCTACTAACAGATACTTGCTTCATGAGGGGGAAGAGCCATTGCAGAGTGAGCAGTTAAGGAGAAGAGTAAGGGAGAGAATGAAATGGGGGCAAAGGAGGGTCTCTAATCAGGTCACTGGGATAAGTGTGGGGGAGGGTTACAAGAGGAGAGCATTGGTGAAGTGGGAGGAAGATCAAGTTGTAGCGGAGAAAGAGAGGAGGGAAGGCAAGCCAAAGAGAGGGGGAGATCACATTTTATCAATTTTGTCTTGGAAGAAACTGGAAAGGTCTTGTGCCAAAAAGTGGAGACAGAAAGAAGGGAGGGTTTGAAGAGAGAATCAAAAGTGGTAAAAATGTGCCTGTGATTGCAGAGATGAGATGCTTTTAAGCTGGAGAAATATGGTTGTTTAGACAGGAAGATGGCAAAAGTGAAAGAAGATAGAATGATTCTGTGGTGAAGAACATTAGCCTGGTCGTGGATTTCTGCCAGAGACGTTCCACCATGCAAAAGCAAGAGCTGAGGAAATGGATATTGGGGAAATGAGACAGGGATGGAGGTTGTTGTTGGAGAGAGGAACAAGAGAGTCGAGAATGGAGGAGACTGAGACATGGACATAACCATATCAGTGGGAGAGAGGGCAAAGAGAAGCCTGAGAGCAGACAGAAAGCTATGAACATTGATGGACTAGAAGCCAAGGAAAGGCTGAGACATGGGGCACTGGGAGCAGAAGTGGAGAGGAGGATATGTTCTACAAACATGATACTTTCTTAACTGAACCTAGACAAGCTCTTATCAGCTCTTTAGATATAAGAGAAAAGTGAAATCGATCTTTTCTGTTCACATCAGGATGACCGATTAAGGATGCCAAATCCTAGCCTTCCATACTTCACTATTTCCATGATTGCTCAAATCATTCCAAATACATTTCCAATTATGGAATAAGGAATCCATTTTCATTATTTCAAATACAAATGGTATATAAACACAGCAGAGATCCTGGACCTGGTCTAAATGCGTAATTAAGGCAATTTCTGTATTTTCTCCTGTAAAATTTGCAGCAAATCAGACAAAAACCATACTACTGTATGTATACTGATATATACAATGTATATATACTGGTATATATCTGCATATATAGATACATCTCTACAAATCATAGCATCATCTATTAAATCTTAATTTTTATCTAATGATGATGTTTCCTAGTTGCTCACTTGCTTGTTTATGACAGCAACACCTGAAAAACTCTTACACAACAGAAATAATGTATCATACCCTATAGCAAAGAATAGGATGCAATGCATTGTGAGATTGACTACCTTTGTACTTATTCTTCATGAAAGTAGGGAAACAAGACTTTTCAGAACACATAAAAAATTACATTTTGTCACAGCCAACAAAGAGAAAGCAAGATACTTTTAACACTGCCTATTTAATTACTATACCTTTACCTTTCAGTCGCTGCACAATGCAATGTTGTCCTGAATGAACTGCATGGAAAAAAGTCTTGGTAATACACGTTCCAATAAGGCGACGTGGTTTCTCTCACACACACACACACACACACACACACACACACACACACACACACACACACACACACACACACACACACACACACACACACACACACCCCCACCCCTTCCATGGAAGCATGGAGGGAGATGGGTATATATTTATCGCAATTATTTAGAAAAAAAATCACCAAACTGGATTTAAAAGTTCTCAGATTCCAACTTTTTGAAACAAGGGTGCCAATGTGGATTATGATTTTTTGTAACATACCACTGTCCATTTGGAACAACAAGATCATCAGTTCATTTCACATGGACTTGTAATGACTTTTCATCATTATTGATCTGGACCAAATTTGATTCAGTGACCAAAAGGCTTGGTAATCTACAATAGATTTCCTGAATTATGTGGTCCCCTAGAAATCATGTTTGGTTGGTACATTAATAAATATTGGAAAAGGGATTGCCAAGTTTACATGAGCATACAATAGTGTGAATGAAGACAGTATTGTGCTCCCTAAGTGCCTCTATTATCTCAGTGAATTGCTGAAGCCACCACATATAAACACAAGGCATATTGTGGATCTATCACAGACCAGGAACAAATAAAGTGTTCAAAATATTTTTGATTTATGAATAATCTAACAGCTGGGACAGCAGAGCATTCCATATCATGTATTATATCCAGGGCTGCACTGACTCAGTCATTCCACAGAGTCAAACCCATACCCAACTCCTCACAACAGAATTACATTCCAGATTCTCAATTTTAAAAAAAAGCTTTTCAGTCCTCCTGTGTACAAACAGAGCTTTAAAAATATGAATGGAGTTTAAAAGGACATAGTGTTGGCTTCCTGAAGCTGACAACTCAGTGTGGGCTGCACCATTATCTCAATAAACAGCTCATTCTAAATCCTGCAGATGACAATATACGTGTCAACTACTCACTAATTTTTGATCATTTGAGAAGAAATGTGCAGTTAACGTGTTTACTTTACAATCCCAAACTGCTTCCCATGCACCAAAATCTCTATCATCACTTGTACTAAAACTTCTGTTTCTCCTGACAACTACCACAATGCAGTGATGTGTTATTAAAACAAAAATATAAGGCTTACAGAAAGCTGTAAGTGTGGAGACAGCACACTATATGTAGAACGTCCACATAAATAATACAGAGGACTATATTTTATCAATTTTCTCACAGTGTGTTTAACCTCCCCCTCCCCCCGTAATTTTTAATAAATCTTTCACAAACGTTTGTATCTACTGCTCCAATGTAACAGTATCTAGGGCAGGTTCAGGCTCTGGCCATGGCAGCCTGTCCAAAAAGGCCCCAATTGGGGCCCAGCCCCCATCTGGCCCCAGCATCCTGTTCCCAGCCCCCATCCTGGGGCAGGCCCTGCAGTCCGGCCCCCATCTGGCAGCAGGGAGGGCTGGCGGCAGCCCTGCTCCTGCTGTGGCACAGGTAGAAGGGGAGGCAACAATCAACAATCAAACTGTGACAATCATGGTCCGGCCCCTTGTCCACCCACTACTGCCCAGGTGCAGCTGCCCAGCCCCGGCCAGGTCACGTAATCTGGCCCTAGGGCCACCCTCCCATTCTCTACTTCCCACCCCCAGCGCACTGCCCTGCCTCCTGAACCTCCCACACCCTCCAACCCTCTGCCCTGAGCCCCTCATACACCCCAACCCTGACTCCTGTACCCACACATCCACAAACTGCACCCCCAGCAGCAGAAGTCCCATTGCATAAAGTCTGTGAGTACATTTCATTAATATTATTATTAATCATGTCAATTATAAATAATATTAAGTTGTATATTTTCAGTCAAGCAAATAGGCATTCTTATATTGCTCTTTGTTTACCACTTGTTCTCAATTTTGATGTAGCTTGGCTCTTTGGTTTGAAAAGGCTGCCGACCCCTGACCTAGGGATTCCGAAAGAGAATTTAGATCCAGCTTGTCACAGAATACTCAGGGTCTTGATTATATTCCACCAGTAGAACACTTGAGTAATAGACACACAACGCATTCCTGCAGCAGTCAAATTGGCCTTTTACTATTCTTTCCTTCACATTGGGTTAGTTTAGGGTTGCCAACTTTCCCAACTGGATGCCATTTGAGGCAATGGTGTCTGGTCCATCTGGTCGGGGAACATTGACAACCCTATGAAAGTTGGTAGTTGCGCCTTTAATACTGTCTTCTTTAAAAGCTGAAACGTGTCCTGAACTCCTTTACCCATAAGATTCTCTTCCCTTTGGACCTTACACATCAGTTCTCAGAGTCTGTAAAGTCAGCAGTTTTGAAGTCCATTGTCCTTACTCTACAGCTCTCACTGCTTCCTTTCTTTGGAATCATAAACACCTATCATTTTGATGATCACTTTCACCCAACTGCCTCCCTTCCTTAGATAGGCAAATTTGTTAGACAGAATCCAGTAAAAAATGGCTGCCACTCTGAAGCAAAAAGTTGCCCCAATACATTCCAAGAATTCACTGGAAGCCATGTGCTTTGCCATATTACTAGCCCTCTGCTAAAGTTACTTTTTAAATGTTTACCTGAAGAATTTTTCAAAGATGATGCATGGGAGGGATGAAAAGAGTAGAACCTGGGGCTGTTGATCCCAGGAGCCAGTATCCAACACTGGCAGCTCATCTGGTGCAGCTGTTTCAGGACCACCCCCTGCCTTGTCCTCTGGCAGCACTGTACAGACTAAGGATGTTAACAAACATTTATTTTTGCAATTGTGTAACTACTGAATTTTTTAGCGGCTATACATTTACAAGTGGGGGTGGGGGGTGTGAGGAGAGCAAGCAGGAGCCAGTGCTGCGGTTCAGCCTTCCCAGCCCAGCCAGTTCCCTGTGAGCACTCTCTCCCACCTGACCCTGCCCTATGCTGCTGCCAGTGTGAGACACAGCAAGGAGGGTGGAGAGCCACGCAGCTCTGCAGGAGTTGGCACATGTGGGGAGCCAGTTTAAAAGCCTGCTTCTGTCTCCCTCCCCCCATCTATGATACAAAGGTTGGGGGGAGAGGGGTTACATGTAACCATTAGGATTAAATGATGAGCCCAGGCTTATCAGTTAATCAAGTAAATGGCTACATGCTAACATCCCTAGTACAGATCCCAGGAGACACAACTGCATAGAAAGGCTAGGGGCAATACAGATGAGTCTGAGGAGCTGCTGGCTGTCAGCTCCTTTCACCACTGTGGTTCCAGAGAGCCCTGTGGCTCAAAAATCTGTAGGGTTTCAAGCAAGGAAAGAGCACTTGGATAATTAACATGCTGAGTTACAGGTAGCCAACAGAACCTGTTAAACTGCAATGGCAGCCTGCTTAGCAACCCAAAATTTTGAGTGCTGGGAGTTCTATGAGGATTATACACTTGGACCTTTGGAGAGAATGGCTATTCCCTTTCATCAAAGAAAAAAAATGTTTAAGTACATGCCTCCTAACCTGTCAAAAGTAAGATTCCTTTAAATTTCTCTCACCATATAAGCTACAAGTTCTAAATCATTTCCTTTCAGATCCAGGTCAGACATGGCACATGAATGTGGCTTTACTAGTTAGCAACTATTTTGCTCTAAAGTGGAAGCTAGATATAATTCTCTCTTTCAGAACAAGGGGCTTGTTAAAAGACCAAGAAGCTATTATCCCTGCTGAAAAGAAAATCACTTAGTATTCAGGCCAGCAAACAGACACTTTTGGTTCATTTGGAAACATTTATTCATATGTGAAAGCCAGACAACTGAAGTATAGCATTGCTAAAATTTCACACTCTAAACATCTTTAAATTGTATGTTGTTCTACCTTTTTCTAATATCAGTCTTAGTCTGAACTACCAGAACATGTTGACAATTCTGATCTCGCATGTCACTTCCCTATTGTTGGTGCAAATTGCTAGGCAGACAAAGGCTGAGCGCTGCAATATCATCATTACATAGAAAATTCAAAACAAAAACTTCAAGTTTGCATTATGAAAACAAACATCGGAATCTTTTACATTCTGTTTCAGAGATGGAAGAAATACAGCATTTCTTATAAGCATAAGAGAACCTTAGATTTCCAGCAGAAAGTAGCTGGAGAATTGACTCACTTTTCAAAATGCTTCTTGGCCATGTCTCATTTATGATCTATTTGCAACCTGCATGCATGTTGACATGGTACTCTGTGTCATAAACCAGGACAAAACAAATGGAAGTCAAGTGCTCTAAAAATGTGTGCTGACAAGCTGCAAATTACTTTCAAAACATTGCTGGGAGAAGAAATGTAAACATTAAAAAGGCTATTTTGTGCCTAAGGAACCCATGTTGTTCAAGCAAAATTATTGTTTTAATTAAGCCTGTTCTGAATGCATTTACCAAGAGACCCTATAATCCAAAATATCCAGGTATTCACACCCTCTATAGTACAGGCTGAACCTCTCTGACTTGTCCTGAACCAGAGAATTTGCCAAACCATGGAAGATCAATATTGTCTATCAGCATTACCAACAATTCCATTGTTAAACAGATCTATCCTAAGCAAAGCAAAGTTGGTGTATTCCTATATACAGTAGGGAGAGGAGATGGCAGGACACAACCATTTGTATTTTAGCAAGCATCAGTGGGGGGGAAAAGCACAGTTACCTTCTTCACCAGACTCCATGTCACCTCTCTGACAGCTTGAATAAACTTTACTTTGAAGAGAAACTATCAGAAGAATGGATAGAAAGCTGGCTAGACTGTCAGGCCCAACAGGTAGTGATCAACGGTTCGATGTCAGGTTGGCGGTCAGTTCTAGTGGAGTACCCCAAAGGGGCAGTTCAAGGGGCAGTTTTGTTCAACATTTTTATTAATGACCTGGATTGCACCCTCAGCAAGTTTGCAGATGACACTAAGTTAGGGGGAGAGGTAGATACGTTGGACGGCAGGGATAGGGTCCAGAGTGACCTGGACAGATTAGAAGATTGGGCCAAAAGATATCTGATGAGGTTCAACAAGGACAAGTGTAGAGTCCTGCACTTGGTAAAGAAGAATCCCAAGCATTCTTACAGGCTGGGGACCGAAGGGCTAAGTAGCAGTTCTGCAGTGGATGAGAAGCTGGATGAGAGTCAACAGTGTGCCCTTGTAGCCAAGAAAGCTAATGGCATATTATGTTGCATTAGGAGAAGTATTGCCAGCAGATCTAGAAAAGTGATTATGCCCCTTTATTTGGCTCTGGTGAGATCACACCTGAAATATTGTGTCCAGTTCTGGGCCTCCCACTATAGAAAGGATGTGGATGGATTGAAGAGGGTCCAGCAGAGGGCAACCAAAATGATTAGGGGGCTGGAATGCATGACCTATGAGGAGAGACTGAAGGATTTGGGTTTGTTTAGTCTCTAGAAGAGAAGAGTGAGGGGGGATTTGATAGCAGTTTTCAATTTCCTGAAGGGAGGTTCCAAATAGGATGGAGAGAGGCTGTTCACAGTAGTGACGGATGGCAGAACAAGGAACAATGGTCTCAAGTTACAGTGGAAGAGGTCTAGGTTGGACATGATCCACAATGGCGAAGTGTCTCCCAAGCGATGTGAGCACTGAAAGACGCAAGTGGATAGGCTGGCTGGAACAGATGGGTACAGAGTGTCGGCATTTCTAGTCCCCAGGGAGCAAGTGCTGGGAGTGCCGGGGCATGCCAGGGCATTGTGAGAAATGCTTTGTATTCATGCCTATCAGTGTAAAAGAAGCTGTTTGCATATATTTGTATGTATATGCAACCACACTTAAGTTGCAGCCCTTGGCATGAGCTGTGAGTATCATTGTGGCCCCCGAGGCTTCCAAAGTTGAGTAGCCCTGCTCTAAGGTGCCACATGACTATTTGGTTAATTAAAAGGTTAGTTAACTTCAGTGGTAGTAAGAACATAAGAACAGCTGTATGGGGTCAGAGCAAAGGTACATCAAGTCTAGACAGTATTCTGTCTTCAGACAGCGGCAAATGCCAGATGCCCCAGAGGAAGTGAACAGAACAGGTAATCATCAAGTGATCCCTCTTCTGTCATCCATTTCCAGCTTCTGACAAACGAAGGCTAGGGACACCATTCCTACTCATGCTGGTTAATAAGTATTGATGGACCTAAACTCCATACATTTATCTGGCTCTTTTTTGAACCCTGTTACAGTCCTGGTCTTCAGAACATCCTCTGGCAAGCAGTTTCACAAGTTGATTGTGCACTGTGTGAAGAGAAACTTCCTTTTGTTTGTTTTAATTCTGCTACCTATTAATTTCATTTGGTGACCCCTAATTCTTACATTATGAAAGTGGTAAAGCTATACACTGTGAGTCCTTATAGGAACAAACAGACCTTCCAAGAGGGCTGGAAACTTCAGTTCACATGGGCTGAGGAAATTTGCAACTGGGAGTATGCTGGGGACACCTTGCTGTTATAACTAAGGCTGGTGGAAGCCAGAGTGGAGCTGCAGACAGAGAGCTGGGGTCAGAATTGCTGAACCAGGCTGGCTGAACAGAACACAAACACTAAGGAAACAGCTAAAGTAGCAAAGCATTTAGAGAGATACAGGCTAATAGGGGAAAGACAACCCCTCACTAGCCTAGATTGCACTTCAAAGTGTGACACCCACAAATGCAAAGTAACTCCATTCTGCAAATGTAAATTATACCATTTTCAAATCTTGATATTTTTGGCAATAAGGGGAAACATTAGCTTATACTAGGAAATGGCAATTTTATTCTTTGGCAAATAATCAGTTTATCAAACTTCTTCTTCCTTACTTCTTTATTTTTTCCGACCTTTCTAATTCATTCCAATCCACTGAGTGCCTTGCATCATTTGCATAAGTCATTTTGCAGTCTCTCATTTTGCTGAAGTATGTTTATTTGTAAACATAGCTACCAAATGACACACAATTGTTTTTGGAAATAATGAGAAGAGAATTGAAATTAATCTCTTGCATGCTAAACAAGGCCTCTGAATATGAGAGAGACCACAGGCACTTGGCCAACCTCATCCCTGGCATAACTTCATAGACATCAATGAATAAGACTCATTGAGTTTAGATAGAACAAAGACAAACTGGAATGAATGAGATTTTCCAAATTAAGTGCTCCCATTTGAGGGCGGCTTATTTAATTTACGTGTTTTATTTTTTTCCTGTTCAATGGTGTCTAGGTGGCATGAGAAAACACTTTGAGCTATATATGCTATTGTAAATCACAAGAGGTTTCATCTGAACAATCTCTAAAAAAAGACGACAAAAACCCAAAAGCATCACAAATATTGCAATATAAACAGAAAAATTTTATAGCTGGGCTAGATGAATTTTACAGAGGAAAAATTACAGGGTCAGCATGTCACTCCAATACAAAATATAGTTGAGATAAATAAAGTTTGGAACCTCTCCAAGAATGACAGAAAGCTGATATTTACTAATTCTTTGGCAAGTCTACACTACCGGGCAATGTCGAGCTAAGATATTCAACATTCCAGCTATGTGAATGGTGTAGATTGAGTCGACATAATTTAGGTCAAGTTGCTGCAGGGTCTCCACTGCAAATGTTACCTACCAACTGTATTTTTTGGGAGTCAGAGCAGAGTCACCTATTAGCTCTCTTTCTCCAACAGTCATCCAACAGCTCTGTGTTCTTGAGGAGCCACGGCGTAATACTCATGGAGAACATTCCTGCCCACCTCCACTTCTATCCCCCTACTGAGCCTTTGTTTGAACTAAAGACAAAGCAATGAAGAGGCAGGGGAAGACGCACCTAAACCCGTCTGGACAAGGATGATAGAATTAAGGCAGTACCCCTATCCTCATCTGTATCAAAGATAGAACAGACATCTCCATTATCATACAGAATGGGGAACAGCACTGTCAAAGGAAGAGCAACACTGAACTATGGAACACAGAAAGCAGGAAAGCACTGTCTAGTGGGAAATCTCTGCTCTGCACGGCAATGAACCCATGGCTGCTCACACTCAAATCAGTAATTATCAGACCAATTGTAGTAATAGATCCTCTACTGATATTCAAAATACTGAAACTGCCTAGTTGCATTATGAGCTCTCTGAAGGACCACTACCCTTAGCTAGGAATGAACAGTTTCTATGGTCTAGCCCAGGGGTCTCCAAACTTTTCTGCCCGAGGGCCGCATTAACTATCAAACAGCAGTTCGGGGGCCGACTACACACTTGAGGTCCAAATAAAAAACAATCAAAACATGGATGTTGTTTTTAATTATTTATTTAATATTATTTTATTCAGTTATTATTTAATAACACACTGATACACTACACATGAACACCTGTATTAGTGTGAATGGTGAAATTGTTTCCTGGATGCCAAAATAGAGCCCAGCCCACTAGTGACCTCATGAGAGAGCTAGCCAATAGGATAAGAACGCACTGGCCAATAGGGAGCAATTGTCCACGCCAAGTCCCAACCCCTCTTGCTGTGAGGGACGCGCAGAGCCCGGGCTCGGCCGTCGGTCCGCAGGGCGTGTGGCTGTCCGTTGGCGGCTCCGATCCCCCGCACAGGGCAAGGGCTGCGCGGGTCCAGAGTCCCTCCTCCGTCCCGCTGGCTCCTCCAGCTTCCCTCTCCTGGCTGCCTGCCCAAAAGAAAGTGAGTGCCGGCCGCCCCTGTCCTTCCGGCCCCTCCCCCTTTTGAGCCGGCACGCACGGGGCGTGCCGCTCACCCTGGCGTCCCTGCCCCTTCTCCTCCTGGGTCCTGCCGCCTTCCTCGCCTGCCGCGCCTGCGGCTGTGCGCCCTCGCTCCCCTCCCCGTGGGCTTTCCCCTGGGCTCCGCTGCGCTGTGCCGCTCGGCGCTTCTCCGGGGGAGGGGCTGTCAGTGTGGGGAGTTTCTTCCCCGCCCCAGCTCCGCGGCGCTGCGCCGCTCGGCGCTTCTCCAGGGGAGGGGCTGTTAGTGCGGGGAGTTTCTTCCCTGTCACAGTCTCCACGGGCCAGATGAGAGGGCCTCGCGGGCCGTAGTTTGGAGACCCCTGGTCTAGCCTAAACAAAACTTTTGAATACTCCCTTGAACTATCTGTATACTCAGTGCTGTGTGTCAGTACTGCCCGGTACACAGTACCGGCACCTCCAGTCAGAACTCAACCCTGTAGTACCGGCACCTTTAAAAAAAAACCCAAAATTAAAAAGCACTCTGTATACCCATAAACAAATCCAGTGTTCCCCTTGAACTAGTTGTGGCAAAGTTCTGGCCGTGCCCCATGGATCTTGTGCTACTCATCATCAACAACCATGGGCTCGATGTCCGTTGGTGTCCAAATGCCTCCCACACTATTTCCTTCCATATTTCCCTGTCCAGTGTGGAGTGGCTTAGTTTCTGTAGACTAGCTCCGCACAAATCTACTATATCATCTATCCATTCTCTGTGGGGTCTGCCTTTCCTATTTGGACCATCCATTATGCCAAACACCGGGGTCTTAACTTTTCAATCGTTGTCCATTCTGCAGATATGCCTAAATAGCTGTAACTTCCGTTGTATAACCTGCAATAAGTTCTCTTTCAGCTGTATCTTCCTATATAATTCCTCGTTGGTGACCTTTGGCATCCTTCCTATTCTCAGGATCTTTCTGTAACAACTCCTCTCGAATACCAGTATCCTTCTCTTCGAATCTTTCGTTATCACCCATGTCTCACATCCGTACAACATGCTGCTAAATATACACGTTTTCAAGACACTCAGCTTTGCTCCTAAGCTACTTGCTTTACTTTTCCAGATCTTATCCATCGCCTTCAAACTCACTCTTGCTTTCGCTATTCTAGTCACTATTTCCTTCTTACAGTCTAGATCATACATCATGTTGCTCCCCAAATACATGAACTTCTCTATATTCTCTAGTTTGATCCCATCTACAATGATCTTCCTTCCTATTTCCTTATCCCTTCCTCATTTAGCACTTTCTCATCTCGTGCTACTGGCGGATATTAGCCTCAGAGACTCACTGTGGTCCTATACACAATCCCTTTCTCTTTACAGGAGACAGGGTCCATAGCTTAGTGAGCCACACTCATCATAGGCTAGTCCATGGTTTTGGGGTGAAAAACCGTTTGATAGTCCTGGTCTCCCATCTTGGCACAGGCTCCGTGTTGGCATGGGGGAAGGTGTGGGAGGAACCCAGGCCTGCCCAGTACTCCAGGTTCTGGCCCAGGGCCCCTAAAGTAGCAGCAGCAATCAAGGTTGTTTTTCCATCCAACTTGGCAGCTTTACCCCTGGACCACTTCCCCAAACAACCCCTCCAAAATGTCTCCCTCAGGTACCTGTTAACCAGCTCTCAGCTCACACAGAGCTGCTTCTTGTTTCTCCCTTTTCTCCTTCCCATCCCTCACTCTTTGTCTCCCCCCTCTTGTTACCTAGGGAAGGATTTTTAAAGCATCTCCACTGGCTGTAATGGGCTGCAGATGTTGAGTGACTTGCCTGAGGGCACAATCTAGTTAATTAGCTCCAGGTGTTTTCCTACCTTCACTTTATTGCATCAGACTCTAGTAGTTTACTCTGGAAAGAGAAACCCACTTATCCAGTGCCCTGTATACCTGCCTTCCACTGGAGCGTGGCAGGCTGCCAGCTTAGGTCTTTCACACAGTGTATGTCCCTGCAAAAACTCCTACCTTTGCTCAAGAAAAATGATCTAAAGCCTGCATCAGTTCCACTGAGACTTCATCTCCTGACTGATCGTGCTGGGGGCTCTGCTCTGCCTGTCTCTACTCTGGGCCCCCAGCTACCATTACCATCTGAGAACCCGAATCAGTACAAGCTTCACGGAGTGGTGAGCTGCCTGTGTCTCAACCCATCCCCGCCTCTCTCTAGGTATAGAGCCCTCTGACCTTGCCTTATATGATCAGTTATGGGGTTTGCTAGCCCTAACATTTAATATTGTTCTGTTTGTCTCGCCTTGTATGGTTACTACCTAGAAATAAATAACTTTCTTGTTAAGCTGGCTGCTTTTCTCTCTCTTTCTTCCCCTCAGAGGTGTTGTTTTGGCTTCCCCATTCACTCTAACAATGCTTCTCGTACCTATATGCTAAAGATCCAGAAATCCTGTGGTGTATGCTCAGCAAGTAGATTACTAGCAGAACTGTGGTGTAAAAGTGGGGATAGGAAGGTGCTGAACTTGGGGCTATATGAGAGTTGCAGCTTAAACCCAGCCCACTGAGGTGAAGGGCACATGAGGGTTACAGCTCTGCATTGCTGTGCAACCCAGCCTACTGAGTCCAGGGACATATAATGGGTCAGCTTTTGAGTGCTTATTTACCAGTCCTCTCACAAGTGCTTTGTTAGTGGATGTGACTGTCTGTGTGTTTCTAGGGTGGGAGGAACCAGTCCTGGGAACATAGTTCCTGCAGAAAAGCTCCACTGGGAAGGAATTGGCAGTAGGTTCATAAGAGAGCAGAAGTAGCACCAGCAGCACACTAACAGAATTATTAACCTCCCCCTATAAAAGTACCCTGATAAATGAGCATACCCCCAGAGTAATGGTCAAATCTGATAACAGGGAGGTTAATGGGAACGACTCTCCCATTGACTTTCCTTATGCTTCTCATTCTGGTGGTGTAGCAGAGTCGAGGAGAGAATGATTGGGACTCCATTTAGTAGGTCTTTACTAGTAGTGCCAATCTCCCAATAAATATGGACCTTCCCTTAATAGCTGGATTATAAAACTCTTCAGGGATTTTGAATATCACATAGGAAACTCTGAATATTTGTGTGTTACCACAAAATAAAAAACGGCATTCTAATCTATAAAGAACTATATATTTCAAGTATCAGAGGGGTAGCCGTGTTAGTCTGACGAAGGTAGGACATGCATCTGACGAAGTGGGTCTTTGCCCACGAAAGCTTATGCTCCTACACTTCAGTTAGTCTATAAGGTGCCACAGGACTCTTCGTCGCTTTTATATATTTCAGTTTATGAACAGTGACAAATTTTTCTTCTAAAAATTTGACTCTTCTGAAGAACAAGTGACAATATCAAGAAATATTCCTTTATGATTAAATGTGGATGGATATCAGAAAAATGAGAAACAATTTATTTCAACGATACCAACTGAAACCTCAAGTATCATAGCCCGCAGCAACGCCCCCAGGAGCGGGGCCACCAGCCCCAGGTGGCTCTGCTCCCAGGGAGGTGGCTTTCATGTTGCAAGGAAGCCTCCTCCCTGGGAGCAGAGCTGGCAGGGGCTGTCGACAGGGCTCCTGGGGAGGCAGCTCCTCTGCAGCAGCAAAGCCACCTCCCTGGGAGTGACACCGGCTTCGCTGCGGATTCTGCAGCCAGCTGCCCCACTCCTAGGGAGCCCGTGTGTAACCTGTGGGCAGGGAGAGGGGGAAAGTCTGAATCTACCTGTTTAGGGGGATGCTTCCTGGTTAGCTGGTTAACCTTTCATATCCCTAGTGGAGAGCAATAAACTCTCTCACATACTCTACAGCGTTTAAACTGCTTGAATATGGCATTTCTTATTCTCTCAAACCTTGAAGTTTAATGTTCATCTCCTAGAACTTGTGTGTTTTAGGAGCATTGAAGGAGATGCTATTACCGATCAAGAGTAAGAAATAAATTGCAGCTAGTGGCAGAAAGAGTTATCGTGAGGAAACAGATGTCTGATGTTCCTTCCTCCTGAACAGACTGACTGGTTGAATTTTCAAGCTCAATATTACTGGAAAAAAAGTGAACATCCAAACAGAAACATTCAGAAAAAATAAGATTTGCTTAAATATTAACAACTGCATATTGCAATAGTTTAATGAATACGCTGACTGGCCCGTGCATAATTAAATTACTACTAGTAATTCACTTGTCTAATTATATCAATTAATTGCCCTATATGGTTTCATGTTTGCCTCTTTCCCGTTTTTACTTATTCTGTGTGACAGGGTGTGCATACTCCACACTAGAGCAGGAGGAGTAAAAACCCTGTGGGTGGAGGAAGTCCCGTCCCTTCAACCAGAATGGGCACGTTCCAAGTGCTGGAGCAGCATAAAAGGCAAGAGAGCAGCTCAGTCTGGAGTGGCCAGCGAAGGAGAAGGACCTCCAGCAACCCAGGCAGTGAGAACTAAAGGACCAGGAGACTGCCACTACATAGCTCCGGGGAGAAGCCACTGTTAGGGAATTGGGAGACCCAGCTGCTACGTGGGACTCTGCCCCACCAGGACCAGTAGGAAGTGACTCACGGAGGGTGAAAGAGCAGCCTCTCCTGCCCAGATACACTCTGAGTGTTTCGGCTGGATTCGCTACCGAGGAAGCAGTAGACTAATCTGCTGCTCCCAGGGCCTTGGGCCGGGTCGTGGTGGAGTAGGGTGAGTTGGTCCCCCAACCGGGGTGCTCGCTCCCAAGCCTACTGACTCTGGCCACTAGGCCATACTGCTTTGAGACATGGACTGCCTACCATCTTTGGTCCTTATATCCACACTGCCCTGAGACTAGGGCTGCTTACAAACTCTGGCCACTAAGGCCATACTGCCCCGGAATAAGAGCTACTCATGGACTCTGACTGGTAGACTGTACTGCCCTGAAAGAAGGGACAGCATTATTGACTTGAGCCATTAAGCTCAACTACCCTAGACCACAGGTGGGTGTTTACGGACTATAGTGACTGCCGATGACCCTGCAGCCAGCCAGGCGCCATACACACCCCTGAACACACACACCCCTATGATGGGGTGTGCATATGCTGCCACACTCTATTAGTCCTTTTACTTAACTCATTTCTATTAAGTCTTTATTAAACAACAGTGAAGTAATGTATTTTGTCATGTACAATCCACTCTGAAATCATTTAACTTGGTATATTTGTCTTGATTTATAGTTAGTATAACTGAGTTCAAAAGAATTAGATGAGTTCATGGATGACCAGCCCGTCAATGTCTAATAAGACATTGAAGAATACAGCCCCATGCTATGGGTGTGTCTATACCTTCAGCTGCCAGAAGCTGGGATTGGACAATAGGGAATGGATCTCTCAAAGTTTCCCTGTTCTGTACATTCCCTCTGAAGCAGCTTGTACTGGCCATCATCAGTACAAGATATTAGGCTAGGGAAGGGAACAATGGTCTAGCCCACTATGGTCATTCTTATGGTTCTTAAGTTCTTATACCTTTTTATGCAAACATGATGCCAAAAAAAATTGAATATTCTTTTCTTCATTTCCAACATTCTGATACAGAAGTCTGTAATACAGGTGCAGTCAAAGCCCTACATGTATTCAGAAGCAAGAGGCACTATATATTAACTTTATCATCCATAGTACTTAAATCATGTATCTTTCTTTGAGTGATGCTTTTTCGTGCTTAACTACATTTATACATGCAGTCCACCAAATTAGTTTCCTGCAAAATTTAGGCTACCCAGAATGAAACAAAGAGAGCTCCATCTTATCCAGTACAGAAAAATCTGCACCAACATCATTTAAATTCACTCATTAGATGAGACTTCATTGTTACCTACCAGCCCTGTGCTTTTGGGAGCCAGGGAGTGACATTCATGGAAAACCATCCCTCCACTCACCCTTCCCCATAGCCTCTGCTGGAATCAGACAAAGCAATGAAAAGGACAGGGAAGACATACCTAAACTAATTAAGGAAACACCCCAGCCTCATCTGCATTGAAGATGGAACTCATTAGCATACAGAATGGAGACCAGCTCTTCCAAGGCAGGAACCACAGTGAACTATGCGATACCGAAAGCAGAGAAGCACTGCCTGATAGGAAATCTCTACTCCAGATGCTAATGAACCCAGGCCTGCTCACACCCAAATTATCAGTCATTATCAGACCAATTCTAGAAACAATCCTATTGACATCTAAAATACTGAAACTGCCTAGCTGCATTCTGAGCTCATTTAAGGAACATCACCCATAACCAGGGGTGATCAGTCTCTATTGTCTCTCCTCTTTCTCTTTGAGCTATCCCTATAAAAACTCCTATCGTTGCCCCAAGAAAAACTGTTCTGATACCTGGATTTAAACTGCATCAGTTCCATTGAGACTTCTTCATCTCCTGTCTGATCGTGCTGGGGGCTCTGTTCTGCTTGTCTCCTGCCCTCTGGACCCCTGGCTACCATCATCATCTGGGAACCCCAATCAGTGCAAGCTCCATGGAGTGGTGAGCTCTCTCTCTCTCTCTGTCTTCCCCCCCTCCCTCCAACTACCTCTCTAAGCATAGCCCCCTGACCCTGCCCTGTGTAAACTGTTATATGGTGACCTAACATTTGTAATCAGTTTCAATTTAGATTTAATATTGTAACTTTTTTATATCTATTCACTACTCAGAAATAAATAACTTTCATTGTTAAGCTTGTTGCTTCTCTCTCTTTCGCTCTCTCTTCCTTAAGGGATGTTGTTTTGGCTTCCCCATTAGCTCTGCAGCAACGCTTCTTGTACCCAAGCTAAAGCCCCCAGTAGTGCCCAAAATCCTGTGGGGTTTGCTCATCGTGTGGTTTACCAGTGAATGATGGTGGCGTGAAAGTAGGGATAGGGGGTGCGGAACCTGGGGGCTTATGAGAATGGCAGCTTAAAGTGCTGTTTAATCCAGTCCACTGAGTCCAAAGGCACATGAGGGTGCAGTGTGGCATTGCTGAGTCCAGGGACATATGAGGGGGTGAGCTTATGAGTGCTGATTACCCAGTCCTCTCAGATGTGCTCTGTTAGTGGGTATGAGTGTCTGTGTGTATTGCTAAGGTTATAAGAACCCCATCCTGAGGAACCTAGTTCCTGCAGGAGAGCTCCAATGGGAGGGGGAATTGGCAGCAGGGAGAATTCAGCTCCCTGTGAGAGCACAAGTAAGCACAAACAGCACACTGATAGAATTGTTAACCTTTCCCCAGTCCCATAAGAGTAACCTTGATAAATGAGCATACCCCAGAGTACTGGGCAAATCTGGTAACATCATTAACTGTGTTCAGTTTAGCATATAAGATTCTGCTTTAATAACCAAATGAACTGACAGCTTTCCATCAGCCATCAAAATTCACAAGATTAAAAACTAACATTTTGTACGCATCCCTAGGCTCTCGCAAACAACGATGTTTTCTTCAATTGGCTCACAGGTGAAATATACAGCACATTCTATGATCCAAATTGAATAGCAACCTTCAATATTCATTTTTTGAGGTGAAGCTAATCCTAATTCTCAGCATGTTAATGTTATTAGTTTGTTAGAAGAGCAATACCTTATTGTAATGTCCCAGGACAATGTAGCCATTTCTTCATTTTCAAATAGATAAAATTAACAGCTGGATATTAGCTATGAAGGATCAAAATTATCCTTGGAGTGAATTCTTTTACCTCAAGTGAACTACATCGTGGGTCATTTTGTCCCAGGGCAAAACTACTGAAGAACTTAATATGACAGCTATTGTGTTTCTGAATAAAAATAAAATTAATAGCTTACTCTGTACAGCTACATAAACTTTACAAGAGCAAAAAGTCTTGAGGTCTCTCTCATTTGAGCGTAAACTTCATTGATTTCAGAGCTATCATTCCATTCTCTCACTAGAAAGGAAAACCTATAATGGCAACAGGATGTAAAAGAGACCCAGTTTGGAAATATTTTAATGAAGTTCCTCTACCTGTGGATAAGACAGGCATGCATGCAAAATGCAAATAGTGCAGCAAAGAAATGCAAGGCCTGTTTGTCCGAATGAAACAACATCATGAGAAGTGTTCCTTCTCAGGAGGAAGCTGCACTGAAGATGATGAAAAGAACATGACAAGAAGATGACAAAAAGAACAAGAAAAGGATCTTCAACCTTTTTTATTTCCTCCTTCTGTCTTAAGGACTGCCTGTCTTCCTTCTGGGCTGTTCTTCAATTCTCATGTTTGAGCAAAGAATATAGTTGTTATTCTATGTAGGGATGTAAGCGACTAGTTGACTATTGGATAAACATATTGGAAAAGCAGAAGTGTCATGGAAGCAGAGAGCAAGCAGGAGACTCAAGCAGTCCCCCGCTTGCCCCATGCTCCCTGCTTTTGAAATGTAGAAATGCTGGAGGGAACTGGCTTTTAAGCAAAGCATGCACAGGGAGCACGGAGGGGGGGAGGGGGGAAGGAGAGGGCGGGGTGTTCTTGCACATTTCCAAAGCAGGGAGTTCAGGAGGAACTGCTTGAGTCTTGCTTGCCCTATGCTCCCCACAGTGCTTCCACCTTTGAAATGTAGCAAGAGCCACAAGGGTAATGATGTTAAAATTGCTAAATACTTCCATAACAATCAGCTGCTCTGAAAAAACCCAGAGGAACCAAGCTAACTCTCGCACAAGACTTGTGGTGGAACTCAGCAGTGGACTGTTCTGACCACTGTATCGATAACTGGCCTAATCTAATAGTTTGTGAACAAAATTGAAAAAAATACTTAGTATTGTGACAACCAAAGTTGTCAACATTAGGCTTAAGAGAAGTTTTGAACACATGCTGAGTATCCTGAAGCCTATTTCTGTAGCTTTCAACAAAATTCAGGGAAATTTTGTTTTATTGCTGATGCTGTTGAAATTTGGAAGGAACTAAGTGAGATCTTAAGAAGAGAAATATGTAATGACAGAGTTACATTACAAGCATTAAATAAATGAATGGGACAATCACTATTTCTAGCTCATTTTCTTGCAAATATTTTCAATACTCATAATCAGCATCAAACCTTAACTGGTTAAGTGCTTTCTCTGCCTTTATTACCTTCAGGAGTGAGATCAGCTAAAATCACCACTGCCAGTGGAAAATACTGTCCATATTCCGTGCTAGTACCCGATACTCATTGTTTCATGCAACTTGATGAATTCCCTCCTCATTTCTCTCACTTCTAGCAAGCCATACTCACCGTGGCTGGTGCTGTGCACAAACACTCTAAAGCAGGCATGTCCATAAACATGGCATGTTTAAAACTTTAGGGGAGCAAAGACAGAGCTCTGAATTGTGGATCTACATGTTCAATAACCCTGGGCTCGCCTCCCTTTGCAGTCCAGGGAGTGCTCCATTACAGCACCTCCTTAGATTCCACCTTCCACATGGTATCAAGAGGCACAGTCTTGCCCCTGCCACTCTACTCCATGCTGGGAGCCACTAAGGACAACCAAAGCTTCTCATTCACTGACCTGTGAAAGCCACAGTAGCTGTATATGTATCTAAAATCAACACATGTCCTTTCCTGTTAATAAGTTTTGTCCTATTAATTTATTTACTAAGTTGTAATGTATTTGCTTTTAACTTGTATGGATTTTTCTTGTATACTGATTTTATTACTGAATACCATTGTCTTATTTGGAATACAATTCATTTTGATAACTCACAATATTTGCTCCAACAGTACCTAGCAGTTCTGAAATCACTCACTTGCTACTGTACAGTGTGACAACTCAAAAACAGTGACACACACACACACACACACACACACTAATCATCAAATGTACAAACATGGCCAAATTAATAGATATATTTACAGTGTTTATTCAGACACGTACACCAAATACCACACAGTTACTAACAGGTCCCAATATAGCAGCACAAGCTACAGCACAGTACCCAATGTGTTACTGCGGCTCACTATTAAAAAGTTCCTTTAAAGTCACCCCAAGCCATATAGCTCTCCATCGAGCTGTTCTAATAGCCCTTACGTCTGGCTGCTCAAACACAGCAGGCAGTCTCTCCACTTCTACCCTGGACCCCAGTAGCAAGTTCTACCCTTTTGCTTTACAGATATTATGTACAATACAGCAAGCAGCTATAACCATGGGAATACTTGTCCCACTGAAATCCAATCTTGTGGGTAAACAATTCCAATGTACCTGCAATCTACCAGAAGCACATTCAACTATCATTCTACACCTGCTGAGCTACCAGTTGAACCCTTCCTTGCCACTGTTGGGCTTCATGAGCCAGAAGAATGAGGGGTAGACTGTCACTCAGACTTACTATTAGTATTTCAACATAATCAATGGTAATTGTCTAGTCAAAGAAAAAAAATCTGTGCTTGAGCTTTCTGAAAAGTCCCATTTTCTTACATATGAGAGCAGGATGCACCATCCTTGACCAGCCCAAACTGACCTTGATGAAGAGTTCCAGGTGATTCACCAATGCTTGTTTAACTATAGAAAAAGTAACCCTGTAGATACATCTTTGTGGCAAAATAGTCTGTGGCCAAAATATGAATATGCTTGCTGTTTATTATTCCATCGCAGTTCAGGAACCCCGTTTGTTGGGTGTTTTTTCCCCCCTAAAACTATTGTGTCCCTGCATAATGCTTGGACACAGTCCTATACAACAGGAGGCAATTAATGGGATTGCACATTTGCACGACAACAGGTCCCACAGTGAATTTTTCAACTTCAAGCTGATTTTCCACTGACCCATAGCATTCCAGCATTACAAGTTTCCATAAAACAACTGTTCCTCACTTCTCCACTGGCAGTGCTCCTCTCATTCTGGTGTACTTGCACTGAAGGTCAGGGGAGAACTTAGTACACAGATCCAGTAATGTGACCATGTGCAACTGAAAGTTCTGCAGCCACTGCTTGTCGCCCGAAGTGGTCATTTCTCAGGCCCAGAAGTGTGTTCCACCATCTGCAGCTTTCACAAACTACCTTTATTTGGTTCTTGCTATGTCCCATTACCATCTGTCACCCAAGAAATCACCATGTTTCCTGCTGAGTTGATTATTCTTACAGCTCTGCAAATATCAGAAGATCATGCATCCTCTTCTGGCAACACTTATGACAACAGTGCAAAGCTATGCAGACCCATGCTTCAGTGAAAGATAATGGACAGCAAGGAAGGCCATGAAGGTTTGTGGGATTTTGAAAAAAGTGAGAGAAAATTATGGGATATAGATGAAATTATAGAATGGAGACAACTGTATACTGGGAAGCTGTTCTCTTGTTCCCAGTCACCACTGGGCAATTCATTTTGGCCCCAGCATGCCCTGCCAAAACTTCCCATCTAGGAAGACTGTGATGCATTGTACACTGGATTTACTCAGTACACTGCATTCTGCTTCTAGGGTTCGAACTAGAGTGGTAATGTAGGCAACCGAAGTTGCAAATGAAGCCCGGGATTTGAATTTCCCGGGCTTCATTTGCATCTCGCAGGGCGCCGCCATTTTTAAATGTCCGCTCGCGCGGCACGGACTAGGTAGTTCGGACTAGGCTTCCTAGTCCGAACTACCATTACTCCTCATTAAACGAGGAGTAGGAAGCCTAGTCCGAACTACCTAGTCCGTGCCGCGCGTAGCCGTGAGGCACGGAGTCCGCACTAGCGGACATTTAAAAATGGCGGCACCCGGCGAGATGCAAATGAAGCCCGGGAAATTCAAATCCCGGGCTTCATTTGCAACTCTGGTTGCCTACATTACCACCCTAGTTTGAACTAGGGTGGTAGTGTAGACATACCCTCAGTGATAATGTGCAGCACCATCGCGAGGAGTCACATGTGCACGCACACAAGCAATATATTAACTGGGGAGGCTTAATAGTGACATAACTCACAATGACCAAAATTTAAAGCATAGACGCAGCCATAGTTAGGCAACTCCAGAACCCACATTCTTTACCTAGTGACAACAGCATCCCTGTAGTGCCCAGGAATGATCCTTTGAGATTTCTTAATGTCATGCCAAAAGTAGAGCCTTCTCTACACTTAAAACACTACTGCAGTACAGAATTTAAATGTGTAACAGATCAAATCACCTTGCTTCATCTAATTAACACCTTCTAAAACTAGTTGTGGCAAAGCAAATATGCTTTAGCATGTATTAAACTGAGCCAATTAAAGCTTACGGGAAAGCCTAAAGTACAATTGCTTTGTTTTGACTGGTTTTCAAAGGTGCTTATCTAACTTTATACCTTTAAAACCTAGGCTACAGCAGGCCTAAAAACTGACCAGACTCAAGCCCACTTAGCTTTTTATATTAAATAAATCCTAAACAGGTGTTTAAATTAGTAGAATAATCTGCAAGTTATTCATGGTCCGTACTAAAACAAAATCCTCATAGTCCACCTCTCAGTTGCTTCACCATGTTTGTGAGCTCTTCAAAGTTTTACCTTCCTGTACATGCAAGTTTTGTTAATATCACAATAATACACGCAACAACGGTAATCATCTTGATTGGTAAGCAAAAGTTATCAACAGTTTTTAAAAAACAATGCATTACCTTTAAGATAAATTATGATTTTTTTCTAATGGACAGGCCTCAAGTTCACAATACTAAACTGTTTTGTAATTTAAGCTTTCCTTCATCCTGATCAGTAGCCTTGGTTGAGCTACTGAAATAACCAGAGAAAATGCGCTGAGGCTGCAGTTTTTTCACTGACAGCTATTTTAAATAGCATGATTCTGAAAGTCTGAAATGAAAAAATAGAGTGACAATTTCAGCTTTTATTTTTTCCTGCACACGTCATACCTTTTGCTGCTAGACTGAAGAACCCATTATTATGTGTGTTCCTCATGAAAACACTTACAGATTGTGATCAAGTCATCCCTTAATCTTCTCTCTGTGTAATTAAATAGCTTGAACTACCTGAGTCCATCACTATAAGGCATGCATTCTAATCCTTTAACCATTCTTGTAGCTCTTCTTGGAACGCCTTGCAATTTATTAACCTCCATTTTGTATTGTGAGCACCAGGACTGGACACAGGAATCCACAAAGGATGCACCCAGTGCCAAACACAAAGTTAGAGCAATTTCTCAACTCTAATTCCAAATCCCCATTTTGCATCCCAAAAATCACATGAGTTCTTATGGCCACAGTGTCACAGCTCATGTTCAGTTGATTACCCATCATGACCTCCCAAATCTTCTTGGTTACGTCTAGACTGCTTTCTTCTGCTGAAAGAAGATATGCAAATTCAGCGCTAATTTGCATATCTTCCAATAGTGTTATTGGAAGAGATTTTGTTGAAAAAAGAAAGCAGTTTAGACATGGTTCTTTCAGGGGGGAGGGGAAGAATCCCTTTTTCAAAAGAACCCTGCACGTCTAATTTTTTTAGGAAGAAGGGCTCTTTCAAAAAAGGTTCCCCCCCCCCCCCCGAAAGAACTGGATCTAAACTGCTTTCTTCTTCGACAAAACCTCTTCCGATAACGTGATTGGAAGAATAGATGCAAATTAGCACCAAATTTGCATATCTTCTTTCAGCAGGAAAAAGCAGTCTAGACATAGCCATTGAGTCATTGCCTCTCAGAACAGTGGCCCTGTTCCTGTAGCTATGGCTTTCACTCTTTTTTCTTATACTAAAACACATATTGTTTGCTTACACTTAAGTGCAGTTTACATCACATTTATGAAGTATTTTGGGATCCTTCAAGGAGAAGCAGTTTATACCATACAAATAAGTTCATAAATGACGACATTTACAGGGTTGTTAAAATACAGTTCACTGGCAAACAATTCTTCAATGCAGTTATGATTAATACAATTGCAATATACAAAAAAATTATTCAGAAATGTTCAAGATGACAAATACCTGGAGACTATATCAATACAGTCAACCACACAGATTCAATTTTTTTCTCTATTTAAATAAATGCTATTTCTTGTAAAGTAGATCCTTCTATATTGTTTTTGACTGATGCCAGTTGGCTAATATTTCATGAAGATTGACAAAGCCATTCTTTTTGTATCTTTCAGGTTTATGATATCAAAAAGAAGTCACCTAACTATATATAAAAACCTTACAGATTTATAAAGTCTTTTCCTATCCAATAATCCCCAGATTTGGGATATGAAAAGTAGAACGGCTCTTGTGATTTGATTGAAAATGTGTGTTAAATAAATACTATTAAAAAAGGAGTGACAAACTACTTTGAGTATGTTTTCAGACACTTGAGATTACAGAGACAAGAAAAAGTGACTGAATCAACTCATTGTGATTTTAATATAAACTTGGTCGCACCCAGTCAATATTAGAAGTACAGCAACAGCAGCACTCAGGCCAAAACTGCAACATTATAGCTCAGGTGTTTCAACTCAGAATGTATTACAGGTTGGGCCTCCCTCGTCCGGCAATCTAGAGACCTGACCAGTCCCAAAAAAGGGGATTTGCTGGACCAGTTGATGTCCCCTGCCATTGGCCTCCCAGACCATTGATCCTCGTGGCCCATGCCTGGCCCCTTCTGTCCCTGGGCTCAGACTCCAACCAGCCCCATTGTTGCTGGGCTCCGGCTCCAGCCCCCCTGCTGTCTCATTTGGACTGCCTTTGGGAACAGAAAGCAAAAAATCTGCTATTTAAACAGATGGAACATTTTGTAATATAAATAAACCTTACACAGAAATTGGTCTATTTCCAAGCAACCTGACTAATTACTTGTGGCTATATTTTAATATTCAATAATGGCACAAACACATTTTAACACTAACAAACATAATTTATAATTTTATTAATACCATTATTGTCTCTCCACTACACTATCAAAAATCTCATGGTGATGAACTGATGAACCCACTTAGTAGTGTGTTAATGAGGAAGGAAAACAAAACTTCACAGAGCTTTTCTTCAGCTCTGGAGAAGGAAATCAAAGTGTTCATGATAAATATAAGATGGGACAAACATTGTAGGAAACCACTTAAAATGAGATGGGCAATTTACTATCTTTGCGGCTGTAGGTAAATGGGAGGTTTAGTAGGTAGCAGTGTGCTATGTTGTGGTAACGGGCCATAAAACCAGCCAAAATTCATGGCTTTTAGTGTCAACAGAATCACAGTTTAAGTTCCCAGGCTTGTTTCTTGAAGATGTGCAGGCTTCCTTAGAGGATGAGGATCTGAACAGTCCAGTCGAATATGGAGCGATCGCTTTGTGAAAAGCTTTTGCTCAAGTGTCCATATGCTCTATGAAGCTCAAAAGCTTGTCCCCTTCCCCGACAAACATTAGTCCAATACAAGGTATTACCTCACCATCTTGTTTCTTTAAAAATTATTCAGGCAGACATCATTTTTGGTTATAATTTTTTATCTTGAATGACCAGACTTGGTAAGATTATGACTGAACCCATTACCATTCTTTTTTATGAAGCTTGCTGGGAAAGCAATCAAGGCTACATCAGTCACAGAAATAAGGAAGCTTCTGTCACTACTATGCATTAGTTTACTTAATTACATTGTAAGAATGCATTTACTAAACAGATCATTTTAATTCAATTCCGAGACAATTATTATTACCAAGCTCATCTGTGACATTTGCACAGCCAAGAAGAATTTATGATAATAACCAAAGAGCTTGGGTATAAGGATGTAAAAACCCTTCGGAACAGTTAACCGGTTAAATGATTTTTTTAACTGGTTCACCACCGGCTGCAGTGCTTGAATGAAGAAACTTATGCCTGTGGGCGCAAAGGACACTTTAGGAAGGAGTGCCCCTATTGGGAGGAAGCACAGAGATCTCACCTGGACAATAAGAAGGTCCGGGGAGTGCCTGCCATCAGGGTAATAGGGAGGCCTCAAATATGTTGGGCCTGTGGGAAACCCAGACACATAAGGGTCCATCTGGTCGGAAGGCTACAATAGTCTCTTTACCCCTTCTACTCCCACTCTTTGCTGGATAACTGGCAGTGGATCCACCCAATAAAAGATAACATTAGCCCCAACCAGTGCCCCATCCTGCAAAGTGATGTGCCACTATGGAGCTAGACATAACTTTTCAAATACTCATATGTCTTTTCTTTGTCTTCCAAGCTATAAGCTCTTTGGAGGCAGTGCCTATCATATATTGACAATATCTTAATATGAAATAGACAGACAGACAGACAGATTCCATCACAGAGCAACTTATGCTTTACAGAGAGAGCAGCAGCCTGAGAAAGAGTTTTCCTTTGGATAGGAAAAATCACTTTCCAGTGAATACACTGAATAGTCCGAGTACTTCTGTATCAAATATAACATTAATAGAGTAACAATGATTTAACAGGTCAGACTAGAAAACAAGCTTGGTTTAGGTTATTTGCTATTTGATTTTCTCTTACGGCTGTGCATGCAGGTGGTTGTGTAGCAGAATTGTTAGTGTTGCATATTTTTGTTTTTTTAACTTACTATTTACTTGGAATAGCACATTGGAACGGAATATCTAAATTGGAGGCAGTTTTTTCAAATTATTGTTAGTGTATTTAAATATTCATGTGTTGTAAGCAAAACTCGTGAAGTCATTCTGCCGCTCTACTCTGCACTAGTTAGGCCTCAGCTGGAGTACTGTGTCCAGTTCTGGGCGCCACATTTCAAGAAAGATGTGGAGAAATTGGAAAGGGTACAGAGAAGAGCGACAAGAATGATTAAAGGTTTAGAGAACATGACCTATGAAGCCAGGCTTCATGAACTGGGCTTGTTTAGTTTGGAAAAAAGAAGATTAAGGGGGGACATGATAGCGGTTTTCAAATATCTAAAAGGGTGTCACAAGGAGGAAGGAGAAAATTTGTTCCTCTTGGTTTCTGAGGACAGGACAAGGAGTAATGGGCTTAAAGTGCAGCAGGGGAGGTTTAGATTGGACATTAGGAAAAAATTCCTGTCAGGGTGGTCAAATATTGGAATAAATTGCCAAGGGAGGTGGTGGAATCTCCCTCTCTGGAGATATTTAAGAACAGGTTAGATAGACCTCTGTCAGGGATGGTGTAGACGGAGCTTGGTCCTGCCTTGAGGGCGGGGGGCTGGACTCGATGACCTCTCGAGGTCCCTTCCAGTCCTATTATTCTATGATTCTATGAAATTCCTATACAGTGTTAAAAATAAACTGTGGCCTTTTTAATGCCAGTTGATGATTTATTGTGTGCATAAGGAAGTAGGTGGTTGCTGAAGACCATCTTCAGTAAATGTGTATCATCCATCCTCATACCATAACTAATACAGTAAAACTGTTTGTTCATAAGCACTGCTTCCATGTCCATGACACCACACAGCTTAAGGACCTCTGTGTTTGGAATTTTTTCACACCAATTCACATGGGCAATCTTCTTGAGGCAGCGCATATAGAACTGACCAAGTTTTGAAATGTGGTGGCAATATATAGTCCATGACTCCAGACCATACACGAGGATATTCAGCAGAACTGCCTGATAAAATGCTACCTTTGTATGAAGGTTAACACCATGGTCATTCCAAAAGCGTATGGTCAATCTTCTGAAGGCAATGCTCGCGTTAGCTGGTTGCTGTCGTCATATCCTGTCCTTTATCATCAATTCTTACATCATCATCATCGTTTATACTCAAGGACAGTGAGCTTCCAACATAGCAAAACTTGTTCACAGCATTAAGGACAGCATCAGCAACAGTGATCAATGGAGTGTTGGGCTGTTTCCAAACAGACAGAAAATCTCTGTCTTCTTAAGGCTCACAATGAGTCCAAAATGGTGAGGAGAAATAGTAAAGCAATGCATCATCATCAACAAACAGGTGGCCACAGAGAGCTGTAGTAAACATTTTGGAGTGAGCCCAAAATCTTCAGATGTTGAAAATGCTGCTGTGAGTTCTAAACTGAATGGGCAAGCTCAACTCACAATCCTTGAAAGTAACTAACAGCATAATCAAAAAGCACATCCCTTGCTTTGTACTATTTGATACTTCACAAGGTACTGATGTCTTTCCATTGTCCAAGATGTGATCCAGCATACTGTCATGAAAGGACCAAATTATATCAATACATTTTTCAGGGCAGCTGATTTGCCCAAGTAAACTTCTGGTTGTGTTGAACTCCTTTTTCAGGTCAATGAATATCATGTAGAGATTCTGATGTTCTTCACATTTTTGTTGGATTTGCCTGGCTGTGAATATCATGTCAGCAATTCTTGACCAGCACAAAACCCATACTGACTTTCAAGAATGATGCTATTTGTGAACGCTTATTGACAGACGATCGTAGAGGATGCAAGCCAGGATCTTACCAGCTACAGATAGTAGGGAGATGTCCTGTCGGTCATCACAGCATGAACAGTCACCTTTTCTTTTGTATATGTGCACAATCAGGGCATCTTTCAAGTCCTGTGGGATTTGCTCTTTCTAAATCTCTGATGGGGTCATTTCCAGGTGACTTTTCATTTGCTTGACAACTTTTTGTACCTCATCAAGAGTTGGCAGTATGACCAGCAGTGAATCATTGGCCCACTAAGGAATCTCTTCAAGAACGCTGTTGTCAAAAGTTAAGAACAACTTGGGCATCTTTGTCCTGGTCATCAAACCAGTCCTTGTGTTTCTATGATCAGAAACCCAGTTTTTCCAATGGTAGTTTTATAGGTTGCTTCCTTGATGTTAATTCAGTCCTCCTCAATAGCGTCTGGCTGCTCTCAACTGTCATTTGTTGATGGCTAAGGAAGCATCAAGACTGAGATGAAACAATGCTCACATCTCAGGCATTTCAAGTTTACCTACATCCATCTTTTTGTGGCACACACTAGGGATGTAAGCAACTAATCGACTAGTCAACTATCCAATAAGCAAAAGCTTATCTGATAGTCGAATAGTCACTCCCCCGCCCTGCTTGCTGCCTCTCGGAAAGAGGGCTGGAATGAAAAGGCACTTAAGAGATCACTCTATTAAGACCCTTGTAGAAAGCCTCCTTTAAATCACCTGAAGCCACACTGGGCTATGTCTACATAGCAGCATTATTTCGGAATAACCGGTATTAATCTGAAATAACAAAGAGGGTATGTCTACACTACAAAGTTAATTCGATAGGCGCTACACTAGCGCTTCGCTAGTTCGAACTTAATTCGAACTAGCGGCGCGCTTAGTTTGAACTAGGTAAACCTCATTCCACGAGGACTAAGCCTAGTTCGAACTTACTAGTTCAAATTAAGGGCTGTGTAGCCCCTTAATTCGAACTAGTGGGAGGCTAGCCCTCCCCAGGTTTCCCTGGTGGCCACTCTGGCCAACACCAGGGAAACTCTATTGCCCCCCTCCCGGCCCCGGACCCCTTAAAGGGGCACGGGCTGGCTACGGTGCCCGTGCCAGGTGTAAGCCTGCCAGCACCCAGCCAGCAGACCCTGCACCTGGCACGGCTCGAGCCAGCCACCCGATGCCCCCAGCCCTCCCCCTCTTCCCGGGACCAGGCTGGCGGCTCCCGGGAGCTTGCCCAGGACCGCAAGAGGCGGGCACCCGCCTGGTCAGGGGCAGACATCATGGACCTCGTCCACGACCTCCGCACTAGGCACAGGAAAGCGGCCATCTAGGGCAGGAGAGCTGCCAGCCTGGCCACCCAGGAGCAGGTCTGCATGAAAATCAAGGTGGTCCACTGAGACCCCCGACCCTGAGCTTAGAATGGCCGTACTGGGTCAGACCAAAGGTCCATCTAGCCCAGTAGCCTGTCTGCCATCAGCGGCCAACCCTAGAGACCCTGGAGGTGATGGACCAAAGACAGTGACCAAGCCATTTGTCTCGTGCCATCCCTCTCCAGCTTTCTACAAACTTTGGGCAGGGACACCACTCCTACCCCCTGGCTAATACCACTCCATGGACCCAACCTCCATGAATTGATCTCACTTCTCTTTAAACTCTGTTCTAGTTCTAGCCTTCACAGCCTCCTGCAGAAAGGAGTTCCACAGGTTGACTATTTGCTTTGTGAAGAAGAACTTTCTGTTATTAGTTTGAAGCCTGCTACCCATTCCTTTCCTTTGGTGTCCTCTAATCCTTCAATTACGGGAACTAATGAAGAACTTTTCTGTATGCACCCTCTCCACCCCAGTCGTGCTTTTATAGACCTCTATCATATCCCCCCTCCATCTCCTCTTTTCTAAGCTGAAAAGTCCCAGTCTCTTTAGCCTCTCTTCATATGGGACCTGTTCTAAACCCCTCATCATTGTAGTTGCCCTCCCCTCTCCCACCCTCTCTCTTCCCCTCTCCCACCTCCTTTTCCCAGTATCCCCCAGTTTTGTTCAATATAGAGAGATTCTTTCCTCCCTGGGCGGGGGGAAAGAAGAAGGGAGGGAGGGAGCAATTCAAGTGAAAGCCAAAAAAAGAGGCAGAGGGAGACCGACTAGGAAAGAAGATGGCAAAGGTGTAAGGAGAAGGTCTGGAGGAAGCAGGCATTATAGCTAGGGCTAATATCACCAGATGGGGACAGCAAGCCACTTAGGATATGTCTATACCACAGACAACAGTGGCTGGCCTATGCCCGCTGACTTGGGATAGCAAAGCTCGGGCTGTGAGGATGTTTAATTGCTGTGTAGATGTCCAGGCTCAGGCTGAAGCCAGGGCTCTAGCATCCTGTGAAGTGGGAAGGTCTCCAAGCTCAGGCTTCAGCCTGGAACGTCTCCATCGCAATGATACAGCCCCACAGCCAGAGCGCCACAAGCCTGAGTCAGCTGGCTCGGGCTAGCTGCCAGTGTCTCACTGCAGTGTAGAGAAACCCTAATGTTCCCCCACTGGATATATGATAGGTAAAATGTATGTGGTTGTTTTGGGAAAGGCCAGGAGGCCAAAATAAGCACATCTTTTGTATATACTAGTCACTTAACTTTTGGAGTTCAGTTATTACTAGTTTTGTTCTGCTGCTTTAATACAAGGTCTTATGGAATGATGCACCAACTCAGCTTCATATATTGAGTAAAGGAGGAAGGAGTTCATGGATATTTGGGCTGGTAGGAGAACACATTTAAAAACAGCTCTGAACTCTAACAGTTTTGAGGGACTAATTAACTTTTTTTAAAAAAGGCACTTAAAATGCAACCGAATGTGCACACATCTCTGTGGCACCTGGGATTTTGAGGACTACAAGACCCTGGATTATTTTCAAAACTGCCACTGGAAAAATTTCCACATGTTGGTAGCTATGGCATCATCAACCAGCATGGAGATAAAAGTATTCTGATTGCTGATTGTAAAGGCTCAGCTTTCGTAGCTAGTAATAAGTGTGATTGCAGAAGATCTTGACAGCAGACTACAGAGGAATGAAAGCTACATATTCCAAAAACATTAACACAAGATGAAGTTGAGCAGCTAGACGAATCTGATTTAACATTTGTACTGTAGTTCCTTAGTGGATGAAGAATTGCATAGTAAAAACATCAAAAATATGACCACATCTCATCTGGGAATTATTTGTTCTTGCACAGCACCTTTGAGATGTATTCATGAATTTGTACACAGACAAGACGGGGGACCTGACGAAAGATCTTAGGATTTAAATAACGTAAATGCAGATGTGAGAAATCAGGTGGTGGGGTTGCTGAATGCAATACCAAAGGTGAGTTCCAGCTGCAAAATGAAGAGCCTGATGGGAGTTTTGGTTGAGCCCCTCTTTGAAGAACAACAATATATATAATATTGTATTATCTTAAATACAATAGAGCGTATAGAGAGAAATCAGGATTTAAGATAATTGTTTTGGGTGCTATACAAATGCATATGCACATCATATCACCCATAACAACAGAATGTACAGCTATTTCCATTATACTGAGACAGTATCTCAAATTCTGGTCACACAGGAAGAGTTGAACCTCCATATAGAAAAGTTTTGTATACAAGCTACTGTGGACACTAGCTAATCAGATCTCAATCTAGTTTCAGATTTCAAACCTATTCAGCATTTGAGGTGCTCACATCTGAGGTTTTCAGTTCAGGCTCTAATTTATGACACTGGAGAAGAATTATGAAAAGTTTGGTGCATTTAGCACAAAAATCAGTCAGAGCAATGTTCTGACATGTTGCTAGAAATGTATGTGGAATGTGCTTCCTGAATGCAACAGATGGGGAAAGTGTTAACAGTTTTAAAAACCTGTGCTCTTTAGGTAAAGGAATTTCAAATGCAGGTGGCAGAACAATATTAGTGACCCAGTTAACCACGTAACACTGAGCCTCTCAAATAGTAAATTACTATGAATAATTTCCTAAGGAACCACACATTTTACACCGTCGCATGCTAAGCCAACACACGGATATTCTAATTTTCAAAAGGTGATAAAACAAATTAAAACACATAACTGACTTAAAACCATTAGATATCTTTTTTCTCTAGTATTTAAAATAGTAATAGAGATGTAGCCGTGTTAGTCCTGTCTTTTGTTTCAGCAAGACCAGACTATGCAGCCTTTTAAAGACTAACAAGATGGTTTATTAGGTGCTGAACTTTCGTGGTCCAGACCCACTTCCTCAGATCAAATTGTGGAAGAAAATTGCGTGATTTATGGTGATTTTAACCATATAATCCAAATAAATCTTAACAAAACTCATAATATTCCAAAGGAACACAGAATATGTGCATATGCTGACATATTTATTTTGATTCACAGTCTCATAATTTTTGATAACCCAAAGTTTTCATTTAAAAATATTGAGGCTTTGCTTAATGCCAAAATATTATCTTTCTGGAATGAATGCAAACATCTCAGTTTGTTCTGTAATGTGTTGAAAGCTCCACAGCTGAGCAGTGAAGTCACATCTAGAATGGCTCCAACATTCTAATCAATCCACCAAATCTGAAGAAATAATTTAAAAACAAAACAAAAGAAGGCTGATCATGAAACCAACAGCAGAGTTTTATGTAACGGGGTTGTGCATTCAACACCACTCATTTTATACATAATTTTATACAACATTAAATAAACAAGTCAAAGGTATTGGGATTAAAATGGTAATAGACCTGTTATGAGATTTCTGTTGCAAAGTGAGGTTTTAAAGTGAGTTTTTACTTTTTGATCCACAGAAACACCAATGTCTGTTTCATGAATGCCAGAAAATCCAGAGGTTCACTGAGAGGTTTTTAACTGTGCCTCATACTGCAATTATAGGAAAGGGGAATGCAGGCATAAGCCTGTCCGTGGGAATTATTCACTCTCCCTTACCCATTAACAAATAGAAGAAGAACACATGCTGTTTCTTCTCTATTTACCAATAGAAACAAAAGGAGAGCAGCTACTAGAGGACAAAACAGATATTTTCTATCCTGGATTTGAAAGTAAAAAGTATTAAGACATTACATACTTGTGGCCTGCAGATTTTTAATTAATGTGAAACGTTACAATCTATATGCAGAGAAGAACTATCATGAAGATAAGTATGTTAAATCAACTTTTACTTGTGATGTTAACACTGCCACCTGAAATAATCCACACTAAAAATCTTCCTTCACTAAATAACATGGGAAGGCTCATTGCACTTCAAATCAGCATGGTGAGTGAAACAAGTTAGTTTATATTGATTTTTACTTTTTCTGGTTCTTCAGCATGCACTAGCACAATGCTTCAAGCTTTGAGTAGAAAACAATATGTGATTGCAGATAAGGTGGGATGAGATTTAAAATGATGAAGTTAGCCATACTGTACATGCTGAATGAAGCACAAAAAGAAAATTGCATAAAAACCTATATACTACAGTACTGGCACTTCTTCAATGAGCGAAGTAAATACTTAAACAATAACAGATGTTATTGCATCTGACAAAGTAATATATTGTTATTGCATCTGATGAAGTGGGTCTTTGCCCACAAAAGCTCCAACACTTCGGTTAGTCTATAAGGTGCCACAGGACTCCTTGCCACTTTTGCAGATTCAGACTAACACAGCTACCCCTCTGATACTTGAATAGTAATATATTGGCAAACAGCGAGAAGAGCTAGATTAGTAAGTTCTTACCAAAGTGGAGTAATAAAGTTTTTACTTTGATTGTAAGCTTGACGGGGTAAGGACAGCTTTTTTAGTTCCGTAATTGTAGAGCACCAAGTATACTGCAGTTGGTCCATCAGGAGGTTTCATAGGCATTATATATAAATAAAGTACTACTTTAGCTTGATAGTGCTTCACTTATTAAAAAACTGATATCACAGAAGATGGCAAAGCAGGTAACTAGAAAACCAACACAAAAATGTGCACTGCCTATAAAAGAAAACAACATTTGGATGGTTAAGCCTCATTTTCAGGCTGTGTGTATATTAAGAAAATGCGTATCAGATAAATATCAATTTAGATACCATTGTTGAAGTCCTTGACAGACTCATTGCACACACAAAGAATTAAGCTACACCAGTGTAAACCCCATTTTGCACTAAGCATGTTATAGACTGGTCAACTAGTTGACTATCTGATAAGCAAATGCTTATCAGATAGTCAAGTCAACTAGTCGCTTCCCCCTGCATTGCTACCTCCATCAGACAGAGGTTGCAAAGGGAGGGAGACAAGGGGTACAGGCTGCATGTGGTGCTGCTGCTTTGAAACGCCGCAAGGGCAGTGCTGTAGAGTTGATCCTGGGCTCCATGCAGTGCTGCCCCTTTGAAACGCCGCCATGACGTTTTGAAGGGGTAGCGCCACGTGGAGCCGAGGGCTCCTTGCAGCATTTCCATGGAACCCAGCTGATGCTGAGATACATGCAGCACTACCACTTTGAAATGACACATGAAGCTCAGGGTCAGCTGGAGATTTCCCAGCTGATCCTGGGCTCCGCATGGCATTTCCACAGAACCCAGGATCAGCTGAGTACTCCCTAGCTGATCCCGGGCTTCGTGCAGCATTTCAAAGTGTACTGAGCACAGGTCAGCTGGGGAGTCCCCAGCTAACCCTGGGTTCTGCGGAAATGCCACACGGAGCCCAGGTTCAGCCAGGGACTCTCCCCAGCTGACCAGTGGGAAGTCCCTCTGACTCTGGGCTCCATGAGGGCGCTTCCGCTTTGAAAATGCTGCGCGGAGCAGGGGTTAGCTGGGGACTCTTGTACATTTCGAAGCTTGCACATTGCGTGCAGCCTAGGGCCAGTGGGAAGTCCCTCTGACTCCAGGCTCCATGAGGGTGCTTCCGCTTTGAAAAGCAGAAGTGTCCACGTGCAGCCAGAATCAGCGGGACTTCCTGCTGACCCTGAGCTGAATGTACAGTTCCAACTCTTGTCCATTTCAAAGGAGACATGCGGAAGAGCCTAGCAACTTCTCCGTCGATTATTCCACTAGTAAATTAATCATTATTTAACATCCTTATTTTGCACCATATGCAACACAACTACATTTGCATTTTATGAATCTCTTTTAAAAGCCTGAAGGTAGCACAAATTACCTTTTGTCTACACATAAACAATGTGTACAAAATTGCTTAAGTTTCTCAAGTGAATAAGGCCATATCTACACTACAAAGCCTATGCAAGCATAGCCAAGTAAGTCTCAATGAAAAAGTGGCTTAGGTTTAGAAAAGCCTAAATCACTTTTTGAAAATTTTAGTCCCAGACTAATAAGCAACCATTATTTTTCTTTCACTACCTGATCATTAATAGATATTTATAAGTATTTCCTATACCTAATTAGGTAATTCCAGTTTAGCAATGTTTCTCTCTCACTTTATTAACTCCACAGTTATATATTACAAAAATGCCACAATACCAGCTGCAGCTGAGATTAGAAGAGCTATATGAATGTGTGCAAAGCAAAGCAACAAAGCAATTTTGAGGACAGCGTGTTCTGAATCTAAAACCTTATCCTCGTAACACTTCTAGCAAGCATATCACAGTCTGGTTAGCCTGAGAAATACTAACAAAATAAAGCTGACATTTGAGAGAGTTAAGTACTTTAACCATTTTTTCACAAGAGGAAAAAAAAATCAGGGTATTGATTCTTATGAGTAAACTGTGGGAGCTAAAGTTCATGGGATAATTTAAGAGTTAATTTTGTCATTGACTAACAAAAAGCAATGAAAAAATATTATATAATCAGATTCTAAACCCAAGATATTTAAAAAAATCAGAACTATAAAATAAGACGCATCAGTCAATAGTGGAGCACCTAGCTAAATTATTTATCATTCAAAAGATTTTAATCTAATTCAGTGGGAGCTACTCTGTGCCTTGAAAATCAGGTAATTTATTTAGCAACCCAAATAAGGGTTTAGAAGTCTGATGTGAGATGCTCATTTTTGAGAGGCTAGATTTAAATTTCTTTGGCAATCAATCTTGTGTAATGTGTATCTTGATATCTGCAAAACCAGCATGCACAGGCTAGATTCCAAAGTGATTTACCAAGGTTTCTAACTCTATAGTAGTTTTTTAAATACATTGCAACTTTAATACCTGTCAGTTTTTAGGTCCCTGAACTGCTACAAAAATTATGGAAGACACCTGTTCCCTTAAGGAAAATGTGGATTTTCCTTAAATAAGGTACTGTGCCATGAAAATTTCATTTATGTTCTGACTTTTAGGGGAGACACTTTTCAACCTTTTGAAAACACAAGACTTCTGAAAACAAGGAAACAAAAATATATTTGAAATATGAAGGAGAAGACTCTAAAGTTCCTATAAAATGTCTTTAGAAAAACCTTGACCAAATATTGAAATAAAAGATATTGGATTGACTTAATTCACAGAACAGGCACAACATATTCAACAGTGAAAGTTTACTTTTGCTGATCAATTGTGCATTCTCCTTGTTCTAGACCAGGGTTTCCCAACCTATGGGTCGCCATTACATTTCAAAAGGGTCACCAAGTGTCTCCCCAGGTGGCTCTGCCCCTCCTCCTTTCCCCATTTTTGATTTGCCTCCAGTCACCAAGTCTTCTTGAATTGTCAAAATGGGCCCCCATCTGGAAAAGATTGGGAACTGCTGTTCTACACTTTTAGTGAGCTTCAGGATGGGTCAATCTCTATGTTTCTACCTACTTAGTGCTGAGCCTGTGAAGGGAGCCATTTGGGTGGGCTGATCAACACATTTCACACAGAAAAATGCTCTTACTTTCGATTGTTAATTAACGGGTGTTAATTTTGAACTAGCAGTTGGAAATTTATAGCCAATACCCTACACCATTTAGGTGATAGGATTGGAAAAGTGTGTCTACCTCTGATTAAAAAAAACAATCTGCATGACTCCTGTGAGGCAAGATCATACCATTTTATTATGTGCTCAGATGTAGATACAATTGCATTAACTTGATCATACACATTTGTAGTATCAAAGAAGTTGTGGTCCATTAGAAGCAATTTTAGTGCCATATTAACTGAAACCATCAACATTTTATTTCCGATGTATTTAAAATTCAGGGAAGATCAATATACATTCATAACCACCCATTATCAGATCGTCAGTACTATACACAGCATTTTAGATTTTAAAATATTTCAAGATAGAGAATTACTCATTCATAAAGAAGGTTTAAAATTTTCACATTAGAAAGCAGTGTGTTAAAAATGGGGAACTGCATTTGAAACTAACATACTGTGACTTACATTTATTAAGTTTCCTCTTTTAGAGCATAAATGATCTGGGATTGAATGTGCATCTGCAATTCTCAATTTGCACTGTGTAAGCCTGTCTGAAATCACTCTGAATCAGAAGATTAAAAAAAATGTTGATATACCTTCCCACTAACACTTAAATTATTGAATTAAAGCATTATCCCATTTTAATCAGTCCTGAGGTAATTCTGCAATTTTACTATGGCTCCACATGCAATAATTGCAGAATTCCCTCAGGACTATTAAAGGGCTTATTAAAAATGGTATTAATGATATACAAGCACAGAACAGTAGGAAAATCACTTAAAAGTATATAGATCGTCATCTTTACATACCTTTAAATTGTGCGGGTACTCTGTGACAGTCAAGTGCATTTATAAATTAATGTTTTCAATGGAACTACCTTCGGCTTGACTTTGGCCAGAAAGGGATGCTCCTTAAAAGAAATGTGTCTGACTCCTGTGTATAATTCCATTGGAATCTTTCCACATAAGAGACCAGGGAAGAGTTTACTTATAAGTGAATGGAATAAACACTGCTTCTTTGCTTGCTCTTATTTTTCATTGTATACTCAATAATGGTTAGTAAATGAAGGTCAGATTGCAGTTTTCCCCTGCATGCATGCATGCATGCATTATATATATATATATATAACACCTAGCAATCAAGTATACTTTATCGAGTCTATCTTTTGTTTTGTCTTGTCAATTAAAAAAAAAAAAAACACACACAAAACACTTTAAGGGGATTTGATTCTTGTGTCCTGGAAAGTAACAGAGACTGAGCAGTCAGCTACCAGAGACTGCAATTTGCTATCTCTGTTTTTCAAGCTCTCTTGTGGTAAAGGAGCTTAGGGTTACCCGTCAGGAAGACATCCAAGTGCTTCTTCCTGGGTTCAAGAAGAAAGGGGTTATCTTTTGTTTCTCTTGGTGGTGGCAGCTACCCCTCAAAGGCAGTATATCTGTGACTATAGGGAGTGTTTGTAAGCAGAGCTTGTAGAGGCAAGATATTTCAGGTCTTTGTGGGCCCCCACCTTCTGCACTCGGAGGGCATGTCTAGACTACATTTTACTTTTGAAAGAAGACAATGCAAATTCCCACTGAATTTGCAATCTTCTTCTGCTCACTTTTTCAAAAGAATTTATTTCAAAAAATCAAGAAATTTAGACACGGTTCTTTCAAAAAAACAATTTTTTCGAAAGAACCTGTAAACCTCAATTTTTGAGGAAGGCTCTTTCGAAAAAAAAAGGGTGGTTTTTTTTTTCCAAAAAAACCGCGTCTAGACTGCTTTTTTTTTTTCCAAAATTTTTTTTTGAAAAAACGATCGGAAGAAGATATGAAAATTCCAGCCAAATTTGCATATCTTCTTTCAAAAGTGAAAGCAAGTCTAGATGTGCCCAGAGTGACAGAGGGGGGAACAGACCTGACAGGGTTATATGGTAAGACCAGCAGAATTTAGAGCCTTAGATTTTGCTTCATATATATTAATGGTAATTAACAGAAGTATATTTATGTTTATAATACACTTACTATCTTCTCAGTACTTTCCACTTTTTGTCATCTTTGATTATACAACGTACTGTTAGCCTGTCAAAAGACAAAGCAACTGGCCATTTATTTCTCTGGTAGTGAATAAACGTTTGACAGGATACTGTGATGTTGTCAGTACTAAGTGCTGCTAAAACACTTACTTCAAATTAAAACATAACATTTATCAATTGATCTACTAAATTTATCTACATTCATTTAAGAGTGAATTTCACAACTGAATTACATCTATGCTGGTGAGAAAAAAAGGGGGGGGGGCAGACATACCAATTACTCTTCCACATAATCAACTCATAGCTAGGAAGTGGTTATAAAAGCCTAATTCAGCCTTCCATTTGGTCCTGGCAGCAGTTGCACTTCAAGCAGATAAAGGTCACATGCTTTGAATTTTTCTAAAATAGCTTTAAGAAATGAGAAAACTTCCTGATGAGGTAGTTATTTCATATGCGTGTGTGCACGCATCTATGGAGGTGGAGATGGTAGCACGTCCTATGGCAAGGTTGCACAATAATTCCTTTTACAGGACTCTGTTTTCAGTTGCATGTCTGTAACTTTTAAGAGAGGGATGATATAGGATTTCATTGCACTGCGATCCCCTTCTGACAGCAAACATTTTTACATAATCCTTGGGGGGGGGAAGGAGGGGAACCAAAGCCTGAGCTGTGCCACCCAGACGGTGCAGGGGTGTGTGGAGCAAAGTCAAAGCTAGGGGACCGGTAACCTGAGCCTCATCATCCAGGGCTGAAGCCCTCAGGCTTTGGCTTTGGCCCCAGGTAGCGGGGCTCAGGCTTCACCTTCCACCTGAGTCCCAGCAAGCCTAAGCCAGCCCTGGCGACATGGGGTCATGACACACTCTGGGGTCCTGCTACACAGTCTGAGAACAGCTGCTCTATTTAAACTGCCTACAACTGTAGGATCTGCAGCTGAAACTTGAAATCTGGTGGGGTGTCAGGCAGCGTTCCCTAGAAGCTGTGCACTTATGCAACTGCTCAGAAGAAAATCAAATGCAGCCCAGCTGATGAGCAGAGCGCCCACAGCTAGATTGTGTGTTTTTACTGGTAGTGCACATTTGCACATGCCTTGATGCACATAAAAAAAAAACTATTCTGCACATGGATGGAAAAGATTAAAGGGAACATTGCTGTCAACGATTATTTAGTCTGCAGAAGAGGCGAATTAAGGGAAATTTGATAGCAGCCTTCATCTACCTGAAGGGTGGTTCCAAAGAGGATGGAAGTATGCTATTCTTAGTATTGGTAGATGACAAACAAGAAGCAATGGTCTCAAGCTACAGTGGGAGAAGTTTAGTTTGGATATTAGGAAAAGTTGTGGTGTTAAAGCATTGGAATGCGATGCCGGGGGAAGTGGCGGAACTGCCATCCTTAAAGCTTTTTAAGGTCAGGCTTAACAAAAACCCTGGCTAGAATCATTTATTTAAGGTTGATCCTGTTTTGAACAGGGTGTTGGACTAGATGACATCCTAAGGATCCAATCCTAATCTTCTATAACTCTATTAATGTTTTTTAAAAGAATCACAAATCTGTTCCAGTTATAAGCCTTTGCAGAAAAATCTCAATTGGCAGACACTTAATAAAGACTTGTTCGAGTTTAGCTGCTAATTTTTCTGAAGATTTCAATGTTCCATTCAGGCCTTCAGGAGGCTCAGCAGACCTTTCCCTGCAATTGCTGCAGGTTGCTCTGGTGCTGAGCACTGGAAGTGAGAGTATGACGGCCATCTCCTATGATCTTAATTATCCCCCCTTCCCTGGTGCCTAACTTTGTGGAGATGGAAGCCTTTAGTTGTGCTTTGCCAAGACATTGGAGAATGATACACCGTAATTCAATCAACAAAAGAACTATCCTAAGCACAAATCCTAAAATTACAAATAAAAAAAACTAAAGGCTGATGAAGGAGAAAATTTAGAGGAAGGCTGATACTAAAAGTGTTTTAAAAGTGAAAAGTGCCTGAACTGAGATGTTAAAAGGAGAATTCTCATGACAGAGCAAAAGGAGAATTCTCATGCATGATCACCTAAAATGCAGAGAGGGCCCTAGAAGGCGATTGCTTTCTGAGCACAGAAACTGGAACCAGCTATTGCAGCCCTGTTCCTTCTTTTTCACTCCCCCTCCCCCCAAACAGAGTTGTACCTCAGAATCATGAACACCTCCATTTCTGGGGTATTTGTAATTGTGAAATGTTCATAATTCTGAACAAAAAAAATATGATCTTTCAAAAGTTCACAACTGAACATTGAAAGCTTTGAAATTACTTGTCAGAAGAAAAATGCTGCTTTTCTCTTTTAAATAGTAACTTACAGTTGACAGGGGACTCTATTTGCTTTATTTTTGAGGTAGTGCTGGGAAGGGATCTGTTTCTGCCTGCTCGTGTACTTCCAGTTCCAAATGAGGCATATGTTTGACCAGTCACTTTGTTACTCTGATATTCATAACTATGAGGTTCTACTCTATACAAATACAATATCATCAAGTAAAATCAGTACAGGCAGTCCCCGAGTTTTCTCGCCCCAGAGCGCAGCGGTCCCACCACCTCGACCTCCAGGGCGAGAAAAGCTGCTCCGGGTGCCCCTGGTCTGCTGGGGACTGTCTCCAGCAGACCAGGGACACCTGGAGAAAGCTGGGTAGGCGGAGGTGTCCTGCGCCTCTGAGGCTTTGCTCTGGCAAAGCTGGGGAGGCGCGGGACTCCGCCGCCGCTGCGGCTTTGCTCCCGGTGTCCCTGGTCTGCTGGAGACGGTCCCCAGCAGACCAGAGGCACCGGGAGCAAAGCCGCAGCGGCGGCGGGGTCCCGCGCCTCTGAGGCTTTGCCAGAGCAAAGCCTCAGAGGCGTGGCACCCCGCCACTGCTGCGGCTTTGCTCCCCGTGTCCCTGGTCTGCTGGGGGGGGGGGGGGCGGGTGCAGCTAGTGCGCCCCCCCCCCCCCAGCAGACCAGGCTTTTGTTGTGGACCCTGGGGTAGAGCAGCTGGGGTGCTGCCGGGTTGGTCCTGCAGGGACCTACCTGGCAGGCCTGCTGTTCTGTCCCATGCTTGAGATTCAGCCGCTGTTGAAACTGATCAGTGGCTGATTCCAGGAAGCTGGGGGCAGAGCAATTCTGCCTCCAGCTTCCTGTAGTCAGCCCCTGGTCAGTTTCAGCAGCAGCGGCTGAATCTGGAGCCAGTTTCGACTTACATACAAATTCAACTTAAGAACAAACCTATAGTCCCTATCTTGTACATAACCCAGGGACTGCCTGTATATCCAAGTTGGTAATGGCCAATCTGTAACAGTTTGGGATGTGACAAAAACTGTGTTAGATGTTGTAGAAACATAATAAATAACAATCCATATCCCAAAGAATATATAGGCTAAAAGAAAAATAGCAGCAGCTGGCTGAGACATAGGTGAGGCCATGATGGGTGGAGGACAGCCAGGAGAGAGTCTGCAAGCTTCTTTTGTTCACCGTTTGTCAGAGTTGGCTGGTTAGATGGTCTGGGGTCTCGCCCTTCTCTCCAACTACTAAACTGCATTAAAATACATTTGTACATTATTCATGTTGCTTTTCCATGTAAGCAATTGCTGTAGTTGCCACAGGAATTCTACATGATTACCACTGACAGGGTAAGTGGTACACAATAATATTTCTCACCCTGGGCGGGTTGCTAAAAATACCAAAATGCAGATGGTGTATTGCCTTAGTAAAAAATTTGGGAATCACTGGTCTGCAAGACACGTCGTAGAAGGTGGTATCCACAGTACGTAAGTGCAAGAATGCCTGATCCAAGCAGCACATATGGTTTTAAACAGAAGTTCCTTTTCCAACAGTGTATGTTTTTTCCCCTAGTATTTTAAATCTGAGAGTCCACAAGCAGCTGCTTGTGCCCAACCTCATGTGAGCGGTGAAAAGCTTCAGACGCTGTTGCTTCATTTGTGACATTTTCTGGACTGGGGGATATTCTAAATTAATTCCTCAGGACCCTGACAGCCTGGACATGCCATCTTTAATTATTATCTGCAAATCCCTTGCACTTCCTTGACTGAAAATCCCAGCTCCAAGATGTCAGCCTATCCCACTAGAAGCATTTTCCCTTCAAAAGATGAATGCCAAGATATTCAGTGAGAGCCACTGAAAGTGACATAACTCCACTGCACAGAGCACTAACAAAAACATCCCTTGTGTATTTAAAGCCAAAACTTATGCTTATGCAACAGAGCTATGTCAGCTTTAGAAGCTACTGCACAGATGGGTAGTTGCCCCAGACTTATGAAGAAGAAGAAACACTGATGACAGGAAGAAAGAAAAAAAAATCAGCAGCTCATTCATACAGTCACACTTCAGAAGCAGTGGTGGGCTTTCCAAAAGAAGGAGATTCCAGCTAACAGTTTCAACAGAGGCTTCCCTCTATTTAAAGCCTCCTAAAAGTACTGGCAGTATCAGGACCTTCCATAGCAAACACAAGTTTGGATTCAAATACAAAATGCAGCAGGAAGGATGTCTTAGTAAAAAGTTTGGGAATCACTGGTCCACAAGACACATAATCTAAGGAACTTCTGGGCATTGCACTTTACTATGGTCACTAAAATGGAGAAATCCAAAAATCAGAACAGCTTTTAAGACTCTCTATGCATATACGTGCGCGCGCGCGCACACACACACACACACACACACACACACACACACACACACACACAGAGCAAACAATATCAGAAACAAGACTAGTGAAAATGCTGCAGCAGATTCAAGATATAAACACAATACATATTTGAGAGAAGAATGGCATAACCCTACATTTTTATTGTATAAGGTCTTCAGAGCAGGGACTGATTTTTAATTGATATTATACAGTGCCATAAATATCCATTGCACTACATAAATAAATCAAAATGGGTGGAAACTCTCTTTAATTAGATATAAATTTTCATTGAATTGATATTAATAACATAAGGAGAGAACAATTTGACGACCCAGGGAAAAGGAATCCCCATAAATGGAGTCTTTTGTACATCTAGACACAATTTTTTCATCTTTTGAAATATAACGGATTTGTTTTTATATGCTAAAATGGTGCAGAGGTTTAAAAAAAAGCAACACAGTATTCATAAATGTCAAATACCTTGATTAGAATCAATACTTTATTCCTATATTTATATTTTGCTAATCATTGAGTCTGTAATTTCCCTACCAGCCCTGCAGATTTACATATAAATATACATATTTACATTTTAAATTGTATGCAAAAAGTCTTCAGTCTGATTGAGAAATCCACGATGCCGAGAGCTCTCTTTTCAAGCTGACTTTGAAGATGGAGTGATACTTAATACCCAGCATAACCAGGCTTTTCATCTTACACTGTAGAGTAATTACTCCCCACTTCAGAACTACAACATGAGTTATTATCTCTGACTTGTACTCCAAGTGCCATAGCCAGCATGGAAAAATCTGACTGAGAACATTATGGGTTTACTCAAGGGAGTTTGATATATGCTAACTGCCAAGAACAAATCATGACTATTCAGGCATAGTATAATGAGATACAGTATCAGAAATTACACACGTTATTTGGCCTGTATTTTGGAAAGTCATTGCAACTGAATTTCTTCAGGTCAGTCCAAGCCAGCTCATACACGATACTAAACATGTCAATACAAAATTGTAACTGCAGGTATACTATATGCTCATAAAGTACTGTAGAGAGTTTGCATGCAATAAATCTCAATTTTAACACAGAATATCTTCCTGAATTTTGTAATATGAAAACTAAATGAAACTTCACTGTAAATCTTACAGATTGCCATACTGCATGCAGAGCCACAGGCATTAACAAGTATATAGTAATTAGGGGACATCAGTCACAATAAGTCTTAAAAACTGCTACTAGCTTGATACACAGAATAAAGTGAATGGCTCTCTCAGAATGCTTTCAGCATAGAATAAAACAGCAGAGAAAGAAAACCAGAAAAGGAGAAAATAAAAAGAAAATTGTGCATCAATGGGCAACAAATGTATTTGCTTCCTCCAGTTAACACTGCCACCCCAAAACAAAGCAAGAATATGGGGATGAAAATGACTGTACTAGGTAAATCCTGTAAAACAGTCAAGTAAAACAACAGTTTAATGTGGAAAAAGAAGAGCAGCATTTAAATTCCAGTTACAAAATTAAAATCATTGGTCTATCAAAACAATAAAAAGCCTTACCTTCTTACTTTTCCTCCGAGCTTCTCTTCTTGCTTCCTTTTCTCTCAGCCTTTTCTCCTGTGAGATACAACAAGATCTATTATAATTTTAAAGTCATACTCCCATTTTATCTCCAAAGAGTAAAATAAATTCAAAAAGTAGAACTATCCTATTTAACCCACTCTTACTGCGTGCGCGAGTAGAATAAAAACATGTATGACTGAGGCACTATTCTTCCATCTTTGTCCTACCACAAAAGATTAAACAGAGTGCAGATTAAAGTCAATACAAATTAAAATTTCTTATGACTTGTTATACTGCTCTATACACTTACATTTCAGTGTACAATATTTACATTTAATGGTAAAAATGAGAAAGTAAGCATTTTTTCAGTAATAAAGTAGACTTCCGATAATCCGGAATCTTTGGGACCTAGGTGGTGCCGGATTATCAGATATGCCAGACTATCAGGAGGTACTATAAACTGGTGTTTTTATATATATATATATGTACACCCACACACACACACACACACACACACACACACTGTATCCAGTATATACTGTATATAAAGTGTTTTAACCCTTTTTATTGTACCTACTGGATACAGTATACCAGTGGTCCCCAACACGGTGCCCGCGGGCACCATGGCGCCCATGGGGGCATTTCTGTGCGCCCGCCAAGTGCTCGGGGCTCAGCTGGCCCCGGGCACGTGGTGCATGGCGCATGGGGGGAGCGCCAGCCCCAGGCGCGCAGTGCTTGGGGGGGCTGCCCCCAGGCACGCAGCTATGGGGGGGCACCGCCCCCGCCCTCTGGCGCCCCATGGGTGAATGACCACGCGCCCTGGCTCCCGGCAACCTCAAATGGTTGGGGACCACTGCAGTATACTGTAATGTTTTATTTTTTCAACCCTTTTTGCTAGGTTCAGCAGCTGCTGCTGCTACATTGTTGACTTGTTTTTGCCGAAGCTCACTCACTAGGTTCTTGCCATTTTGATGCCGGACTATCGGGAGAGCCATACAATTGGATGCTGGACTACTGGAGTTTTACTGTACTATGCTGTGATCAGTGTTCCCTCAGATTTTCCATCCATGAGCAAAGCGAGTTTTGTCTTGTACACCAATATTGAGGTCAGGAGTGCTTGTTCGGATGTATGCCACTGTTTCACCCAAGTTATAAACCTCTCCCTTTCCCCCCTCTGCTACCATGTCTGCCATCCTCCTCTAGCCCCATCTGTTCCACTAGTGCCTGCTGGTGCCCTCCCCTCCACCTCTCTCTCCCCTTTGCTGTCTTGGCTCCTGCCCTTCTCACTTCCCTCAGCCCCCTGGGACTTGCCCCACCTCCCCATCCTCTCTGATCCCTACCTGCCCATCCCTTCCCCTTTGTGCCCACCCATCCTCTAGCTCCTTACCCCTAATACCTCCCTCTACCCAGCTGTACTGCCTCTCTCCTCTGCCCTCTGGTGTCCATCCCTCATCTCCAATCCCCTCCCCACGTCTGCCTTTCTCCTTCACTCCCACAGTCCTCGTGGCATCTGAACCTTCCCTTACCACTTGCACCCTCCTGGTGCCCTCCCTGTCCCTCACTGCCCCCACCTTCCCAACGCCTGCCCCCCTGCCCTCTTTCTCTCTGGTGCCCACCCCCTCACCACTCTGCCCCAGTTTTCCTCAAGCCCCTTTGCACCCTCACACATGATGTACTCCAACCCCCACCTTCTTCATGCCCAGCCCTCCTTTTAACCCCACTCCTCCCTTCTCTTCCTTCCTCTTGCCCCCATTGCTCCTCCTCTTTCCTCTCCCAGCATCACCATGTCCCCTCCCCGTCTCAATCCTACTGACACCTGCCCATTTACCCCTCTCCCACTCCTCCTGCCCTTTCCCCCCATGGTCTCCTCTTGGCCACCTGGTATTTTTCTCTCCTGTACCCTGCCCCTTGGTGCCTTCCCCTTTCTTCTCCTGCCCTACCCCCCTCCTTTCCTCTCAGCACAAGCCCCTTCCTCTCCTCACCCCCATCTTCCCCTTAGTTATCCACTTACCCCTTCCTTAGCTTCTGCCATCCTGACACCTGCACCTGGTGCCATAGTGCTATTTTTAGTACAGCAGTCCCAGCCCCAGCAGCCGTGGCCTCAGCTGCCTTTGGAACTGAATACAATTCCTGGCTTTTTTATACAAAAACTATTAATAAACTTAATAAAATATTGTCTCCAAAGATGTTGCATGCCATTTTACCATCTGTCACTCCACTGACCGGCTCTACTCCAAGACACACATCCATTTTTGGACTTAAGCAATAGCATAGGTGACAGCTAGGCCATGTGACCTCTAGGTGCGCTAGGATATCGCAAGGGAAATTTGCGCCAAACAATGAGAAGCCAAAAGCAAGTTTTACAGAAGTAATTTAGAGGAGGAGAAAGGAATCCACGTGCTGACATGTTAAATATATACAACCACCAAGATGATCAAGGTGGTGTGGCATGAATCAAGATGGATATTTTATATGGGTGACAAAGGGCCACGGGCAGCATAGCTAGAGAACCCTACTTTTAATTTGTTTCTACAGGCCCATATAATTAATCAGAATATCACAGAACTCACAGAAAGGTAGGTTTGGGAGAGACCTCTATGGGTCATGTAGTCCAGGCCCCATGCTGAAGCTGGGCATCCCTGGCAGTTGGTGATCTAATCTGTTCTTCTAAACCTCCAATGACAGAGATTCTACAATCTCCCCAATAAAATGTTCCAGGCCTTAACTAACCCATCCAGACATTTTCCATAATGTCTAAACAGCCAAGCCATTATTAGAAACATAAATAAGATAGGACCAAGAACCAGTCCCTGACGGATCTTTCTGTTAATGCACTTTAATGTGGGTTTATGGAAAATAGATCCTATCAAACTAATGTGATTGTTTTCAATGAGATTACAAGTTTGGTTGGTAAAGGTAATAATGTTAATGTAATTTACTTAGACATTTGTAAAGGGGTTAATTTTGTATCACATGATGTTTTGAGCACAAAACTAGAAAGATGTACAATTAAGCTGATTAAGCCCAAATGTCCAATTTTTAGTGGACAGAGAAAACAAATGATTGTCGTCCTCTTTATATATACTTATTATCAGCCCTGCTCCCCGATCTTCTTTTCTCAAGACTACACATCCCTTTTTTAAAACCTTTTCTCATAGGTCAGATTATCTAAATCATTTTTTTGTTATTCTTCTCTGGGGTCTCCTGAGTTTGTCTACTTCCTTCTGAAATTTTGGTGCCCAGAAATGGACATACCACTTCAGCCAAGCCCCCACCAGTGCTGATTAGCACACAACAATTCTCCTAACAATGGTGGAACCAGACTGCTGGCACTAAACATTATAAGGCCGTAGAGCAGTTTTTAAACTAAGAGATGGGGGAAAGCCGATTGGTGCGGAGATGCACGTAAATTGGAGAGAGACTTCTCTTAGAGGAGAATCCGTTGATAGAAATTCTCTAAGCTGTAGTCGGAAAGAGAGGAGGGGAGAGAGCAAACCATGGGCCAGAGCTGACAAACAACCGCATACAAAGGAATCCAATGCATCAGGGAAGGGCAGACAAATAAGCAGTGGCAAATTTTTAAAGTGCTTGTACACAAATGCTAGGACTCTGACTAATAAGATGGGTAAACTAGAGTACCTCGTATTAAATGAGGAGATAGACATAACAGGCATCACTGAAACCTGGTGGAATGAAGAAAATCTGTGGGACACAATCATACCGGGATATAAAATATATAGAAAGGATAGAGCAGGCCGGGTGGGTGGCGGAGTGGCACTGTATGTGAAAGATAATGTAGTATCAAATGAAATAAAAATATTAAGTGAATCAACATGTTCCATAGAATCGCTATGGATAGAAATTCCATGCTCCAATAATAAGAAATTAGCAGTAGGGATATATTACCGACCACCTGACCAGGACAGCGATACTGACATAGAAATGCTGAGGGAGATTAGAGAGGCTACCAAAATAAAGAACTCTATAATAATGGGGGATTTTAATTACCCCCATATTGACTGGATACATGTCACCTCAGGAAGAGAAGCGGAGATAAAATTTCTCAATGGCTTAAATGACTGCTTCTTGGAGCAGCTAGTGCAGGAACCCAGACGGGGAGAGGCAATTCTCGATTTACTCCTGAGTGGAGTGCAGGATCAGGTCCAGGATATAACCGTTACCGGACCGCTTGGGAATAGTGACCATAATATAATAACATTCAACATTCCTGTGGTGGGAAGAACACCTCAGCAGTCCAGCACCCTGGCATTTAATTTCAAAAAGGGGAATTACGCAAAAATGAGGAGGTTAGTTAAACAGAAATTAAAAGGCACAGTGACTAGAGCCAAATCCCTGAAAGCTGCATGGAAACTTTTTAAAGACACCATAATAGAGGCCCAACTTAAATGTATACCCAAAATTAAAAAACATAGCAAGAGACCTAAAAAAGAGTCATTGTGGCTTAACCACCATGTAAAAGAAGCAGTGAGGGACAAAAAGGTATCTTTTAAGACGGGGAAGTCCAATCCTAGTGAGATAAATAGAAAGGAACATAAACACTGTCAAATCAAGTGTAAACATGTAATAAGAAAAGCAAAAAAAGATTTTGAGGAACAGCTAGCCAAAAACTCAAAAAGAAATAACGAAATGTTTTTTAAGTACATTAGAAGCAGGAAGCCTGCTAAAAAACCTGTGGGTCCCCTAGATGATCGAGCTATAAACGGAGCAATCAAGGACGATAAAGCCATTGCGGAGAAACTAAATGATTTCTTTGCTTCAGTCTTCACAGCTGAGGACGTTGGGGAGATTCCTGAATCTGCACCGTCCTTTGTTGGTGATGAATCTGAGGAACTGTCCTGGATTGAAGTGTCATTAGAGGAGGTTTTGGAACAAATAGAAAAACTTAATGTTAACAAATCTCCGGGACCGGATGGCATTCATCCAAGGGTTCTAAAAGAACTCAAATGGGAAATTGCTGAGCTATTACCTGTGGTTTGTAAACTATCCTTTAAATCAGCTTCCGTACCTAATGACTGGAAGGTAGCCAACGTGACACCAATATTTAAAAAGGGCTCTAGAGGCAATCCTGGCAATTACAGACCGGTAAGTCTAACTTCAGTACCGGGCAAATTAGTCGAAACAATAGTAAAGAATAAAATTGTGAAGCATGTAGAAGAACATAATTTGTTGGACAAAAGTCAACATGGTTTCTGTAAAGGAAAATCCTGTCTTACTAATCTGTTAGAGTTCTTTGAAGGGGTTAACAAATATGCGGACAAGAGGGATCCAGTATATATAGTATACAGGCAGTCCCCGGGTTACATACAAGATAGGGACTGTAGGTTTGTTCTTAAGTTGAATCTGTATGTAAGTCGGAACTGGCATCAGCCGCTGCTGAAACTGATCAGTTTCAACAGTGGCTGAATCTGGACACCAGTTCCACTTACATACAGATTCAACTTAAGAACCCCAGGCGTCCTCAAGTCAGCTGCTGCTGAAACTGATCAGCAGCTGATTCCAGGAAGCCCAGGGCAGAGCAACTCTGCCTCGGGCTTCCTGTAGTCAGCCACTGGTCAGTTTCAGCAGTGGCTGACTTTGGGACGCCTGGGGCAGAGCAGCTCGGGTGCTGCTGGCTTGGTCCAGTAGCGCGGCCACTCCTCGGCGCTACTGGACCAACCCAGCAGCACCCCAGCTGCTCTGCCCCAGGCATCCTGATTCAGCCACTGCTGAAACTGATCAGCAGCTGAATCAGGATGCCTGGGGCAGAGCAGCTGGGGTGCTGCCGGGTTGGTCCAGTAGTGCCAAGGAGCGGTGCTGCGGGACCAACAGGCAGTGCCCTACCTGCTCTACCACAGGCCCCCGGCTTTGCTCCACGTCTCCCTGGTCTGCTGGGGGGGCACTAGCTGTGTCCCCCCCCCCGCTCTCAGAAGACCGGGGAGATGCGGAGCAAAGCGGCGGAGGACCCGGGCGGACCCGCGGCCGCTTCCAGATCAGCTGATCTGGAAGCGGCCGCGGGTCCGGCCCCTGGTGCTCCCCCGCTTTGCTCCCGTCTCCCTGGTCTGCTGGCTCCGCCAGCAGACCAGGGAGACGGGGAGCAGCTTTTCTCGCCCCGGAGAAGGCGGGCGTCGGGACCAGGCGTCCCGCTGCTCCAGTTCTCCGGGGCGAGAAATCCCCGTTCGTAACTGCGGAGTCGGATCCGCGTAACTCGGGGACTGCCTGTACTTGGATTTTCAGAAAGCCTTTGACAAGGTCCCTCACCAAACGCTCTTGTGTAAATTACATGGCCATGGGATAAGAGGGAAGGTCCTTTCTTGGATTGAGAACTGGTTAAAAGACAGGAAACAAAGGGTAGGAATAAATGGTAAATTTTCAGATTGGAGAGGGGTAACTAGTGGTGTACCCCAAGGGTCAGTCCTGGGACCAATCCTTTTCAACTTATTCATAAATGATCTGGAGAAAGGGGTAAGCAGTGAGGTAGTGAAGTTTGCAGATGATACCAAACTGTTTAGGATAGTCAAGACGGAAGCAGACTGTGAGGAACTCCAAGAAGAGCTCACCAAACTGAGTGACTGGGCAACAAAATGGCAAATGAAATTTAATGTGGATAAGTGTAAAGTAATGCACATCGGGAAAAACAACCCCAACTATACGTACAGTATGATGGGGGCTAATTTGGCTACGACAAATCAGGAAAGAGATCTTGGAGTTATCGTGGACAGTTCTCTGAAAACTTCCACGCAGTGTGCAGCGGCGGTCAAAAAGGCAAATAGGATGCTAGGCATTATTAGGAAAGGGATAGAGAATAAGACCCAGAATATCTTACTGCCCCTGTATAAAACTATGGTACGCCCACATCTTGAATACTGTGTACAGATGAGGTCTCCTCAATTCAAAAAAGATATTTTGGCCTTGGAAAGGGTTCAGAAAAGGGCAACTAAAATGATTAGGGGTTTGGAACGGGTCCCATATGAGGAGAGGTTAAAGCGACTGAGACTTTTCAGTTTAGAAAAGAGGAGACTGAGGGGGAATATGATAGAGGTCTATAAAATCATGAGTGGTGTGGAGAGGGCTGATAAAGAAAAGTTATTTATTAGTTCCCATAATAGAAGAACTAGAGGACACCAAATGAAATTAATGGGTAGCAGGTTTAAAACTAATAAAAGAAAGTTCTTCTTCACACAGCGTGTAGTCAACCTGTGGAACTCCTTGCCAGAGGAGGCTGTAAAGGCTAGAACTATAATAGCGTTTAAAGAGAAGCTGGATAAATTCATGGAGGTTAGGTCCATAAAAGGCTATTAGCCAGGGGATAAAATGGTGTCCTTGGCCTCTGTTTGTCAGAGGCTGGAGAGGGATGGCAGGAGACAAATCGCTTGATCATTGTCTTCGGTCCACCCTCTCTGGGGTACCTGGTGCTGGCCACTGTCGGTAGACAGGCTACTGGGCTAGATGGACCTTTGGTCTGACGCAGTACGGATGTTCTTATGTTGCTTCCCCCACCCCAACTGTAGAACACCGTGACTCATATTCAATTTGAGATCCACTATAAACAGCAGGTGTATTTCAGAAGTATTACCTCTGAGTCACTTATTCCCCACTTGGTCATTGTGCATTTGATTTTTCTTTCCTAAACATATCTCAAGCAATCTCAGAACATTAACAATTATATTTGAGAATTCACGGACAGGCACTGTTTCTTGGGATCAGAGTCATAAATGATGTAAGCACAGCCTACTTTCTTCATTCCCAAATGCACACTTTAGGCGTGTCTACACTGCACTCTTAGTTCGGAATAAGATTCTCAATTTGACCTATGCAAATTGTATAGATTATTTCAAGTTAATTTTGAAATAGTTTACACAGCGCCAAATTTCAAAATTAACTGCTATTCCAAAATGTCCCTTAATCCTTGTGCAACGAGATTTACAGGGACATTGGAATAGCAAGCCCATTATATTTTGAAATAACTGGCTTGTTTCAAAGATGTGGAATAGCTATTTCAGGATACCGGACATATCCTAAAATAGTACTGCAATGTAAACGCACCCTTTTAAATTTAGCCACTTCAAAACACACAGGGTATGGCTAGACTGCATCCCTCTGCCTTGCAGGAGGCATAAGGAATCTGTCGAAAAAGGCTTTCTCTCTCGATAGATTCCCCTCTAGACTGCAACTTTTTGCCAACAAAGTGCTGAGTCGGCAAAATGCGGCAGTCATTTTTAGGCAAATTAGGCACGGGATATTTAAATCCCTGCCTCATTTGCAACATTGACCTGCCTAGTCTGCATCCCTCTGCGGACAGAGGGATGCAGTCTAGACATGCCCACATTGTTTGCTTGCAGATAGCTTACCAAGTGACCCAGATACTTCTGTATCAGTGACCTTTCCTCTTCATTATTTAATACACATTTTTTTTTTATCAGCTACGAACTTGATGAGTGATTTTCCTTCCAAGTCATTATTAGAAACATTAAATAGGATAGGATCAAGAATCAATACCTGAAGGCTCTTTCTGGAACACATCTATTTGATGGAAACTGCCCATTAACAAAGTTGAGACCTATCAATTATTCAGTTTTAATCCACTTAATCTGTGCTATGTTAATTTTAGATCTTTCTAGTTTTGTACTCAAAACATGTGGTACCAAATTAACCCCTTTACAAACATCTAAGTAAATTATATCAACATTAGTATCTTTACCTACCAAACTTGTAATTTCATCGAAAACAACCAGAGTTTGACAGCATCTATCTTCCATAAACTCAAGTTAAACTGCATTAATTATATCACACTCCTTCAGTTCTTTATTAATTAGGTTGCATCACAGATGCACTACTACCTTGCCCAGGATTCATATCAGACCAGAAGGCCTATAATTATCTGGGTCATCCTGTTTTACACTTAATCACAGAAATCCATCATGTATTTTATAGATGTCATACATGTAATAGAAAGAAAAAACGAGGCAGAGTTTTAAAAAGTGAGGATCTTTCCTGAACTCTTAAAAATGTAGAATGATTTTTAATTTTTTAACTTTCTTTCTATGGATCCTAGTATCCAAGTCTCCATAGAACTGAGGAACTGATTTACCCCTGGGGGGATACAGAAGTAAAGGCAATTGCTCAGGAGCCTCCCTACCTTCACAGATGAGCAAGAGGATCAGGAGAAGGAGCTTTATGCAAGGCGTGTGTGTGTGTGAGGAGGAGAGTCCTTGTGCAAACAGCTAATTCAAAGAGCAGTTTTCAAACAGGACACCAAGGTCAGCACTGAGTTATATCATCATGGTAGGGACCATGATTCAATGGTATAGATTGGGGTGGGGAACCTACCGCCTGCAGGTGCCTTGATTGGGTCTTCAAGGCTTGGAACTTACCCCTCCAAGCTATGTGGAGGAGCCATGGCTGGAATACTACTGTCGGCTACCCCACGCCTTGTGGGCCTGATCAAGGCAAGCCAAGTTCTGGTCTGGTGGGGGGAGCACACAGCTCTGCTTGCTGCAGGGAAGTGCTCCCTGCACTGCACAGACCTGCACAAATCCCCTGCGCTCCCCTGGGTGCTGTGCCAGGCAGGCACTGCATGGAGTCACTCCACCCCTCTCCTCCAAAGTATTCTGTTATGGATTCCTGGCTCCGGCATGTCACCTGGATCAGTTTCACTTTCTCAGTTCTATGATAAAACTACCTGCACCCTTTAAAATGTTACCTTGAAAAGAAGGTGGAAGAGACTAAAGTAATATTAACACTGAGCATGGAAAATGGGAGGGCTGACAGTCCACAGCAGAACAGAAATTTTTAAAATAAACATTTCAGAATGAGAAAATTCTACTGTATTTGGAAGAGACAGTGGCTAAACATTGGCCACAGGATCAGGCTGAGATGAAAACTGGAGAAGTTCATATTCTAGGGAACTAGAGGTATAGAATGCAGAGAAAGGACTTAGAAGGCACACGATTTAGACAATGCATTAGAGAGGAGGAGAGATGGTAGTTTATTAAAAACAGTGTAGAGGCAAAGAGATAGCAGCAATAATAGCTGGGGCAAACTTAGAGCTCAGAAGGAGCGTAAGATAAAAGCAATAGCATACAAAAGTAGAGGGGAAGTTTAATGCCAGAATTGCTGCCCTCAGGACCTTAACAAATATTGGAAATGTAACTTAACTAGGGAAAAAAGTAAGGAATTAGCTCTTGGACAAGCTTATTAATTTAGGCCCCAATTTAGGCAAGCAACCTAATTCAGGACAGCACTTAAGCACATGCTTAATTTTAGACATCACTATAAATCCCATGGAAGTCAACTATGCTGTCCGAAATAGCAACGTAGTACTTTTCTGAATCAGGATCTTACTGGAGATGGAGGGTACGCTCTTCTGGGCATAGAGCAAGAAAGTCCCTTCTGCAAAGTGTTACTCTAACAAGACAACTGGGTGGGAAAGTAAACAATACCTCTATTATACAACAGAGAAGACTGACAGACAAATTAAATGACTCCACTAAGATAACAAAGGAACTCTACGGCAGGAATGAGGAAATGGAATCCAGATCTTCTAAATCCCAGTGTGGTGTTTTAACTTACAAGACCTCACTTCCTTGCATTTAAATTACATTCTGTTAGAAAGGAAGAATGAGGGGGAATAGATATGGACAATATATTTGAGATAGTTGCTTTTGTCAGCTGAGCAAATGTGGATTTAGCCAGTGATAATCAAATTTAGTCCATGCCAGTTAATTCTCATTTTGGAGATAAGCCTGTATCTGTAGAGATTCGTGAATCACTAACATCTCTGATGCTTTAATTTTTACAATTCTCTACAACCAGCAGAAGAGACAGGCCTTTTCTTGGAGTATGCATTTTCATAATACATAATAAGAATGCAAGCTTCTATCATGCTATAAATCATTACTTGGAAGAATAGCGTATAATTCAGTAATGAAAATCAAATTTACTAGTAGCAGAGAAACAGAAGAATATGTTTTAAGGTATGAATACCTCATTACATATGCTTCTGGCCTACTAGCTTGCTTATCTGATACAGTTCCACATTTCCCAAATATTGCAAATTTCCAGCTGAAAAGGCATAAAGGCAAATCCTGTTATTGAGTACGGCATTCATTTTTTATTGCCAATATCTGTATATCATAACTTCATAAGACAGTAGCATGAGACTGTCAGAGCTGCAGAGCATCACAATTTGATTCTACAGTGGTTGTAGATGATGGGCCTTGCTGGCTTCTCCATTTGTACCCAACTGTTCGCTCCATAAAGGGTAAATCTTTCTTCCAGATGAGGGGCTTCAACAAGCACTAAGTGCCCAGCAGGCAGGGGTGCAAGTCTGCCCTAAACTAGCTCGCTTCGCACATGATGTGTTTGTCCTGTTGACGAATACTAAAAGTTCCCTAGTGCATTTCCTATTTCACAGCAGCATAGATAAAGTGTACTGCAGAACTTTTAGCGTGTGGCAGCAGAGTCCACATGGCAGGTTAGTGTATGGCAGACTCACACCCGAGCAGGCTGTGAACCACCTTTTTAAAGAAAAGCCCGAGATGTGTGGGTTTCTTTTTCAGACTGACAGCACACAATTAATCATAGGTTTAAATAGAAATAGGGTTCCCAGGTGTCCGGTATTCTACCGGACAGTCCAGTATTTGAGCATTATCCAGTAAAAAAAAAAAAAATCAGAAAATACCAGACACATGCAATGTCCGGTATCTTCTGATTTTTCTGGCTGTACACCAGATGGAAGCCTGGCGTAGGCGGGAAGAGCAGCTGGAAAGCGGGGCCACAAACGGCGCTAGGAGCCTGTGATTGCACAGAAGGCTGGTGGGGGTGGTGCACAATCACAGGCTCCCAGCACTGATTGCGGCTCCGCCTCCCAGCTGGGACTCCCAGCCACTCCCCCTGCCCCCGCTAGGCTCCCAGCACTGATCGCAACCCTGCCTCCCAGCCTGGGAGCCCCAGCTGGAAGGCAGGGACGCAATCACTGCTCTGGATGAGTCAGAAGCCCAGTGGGGGCGGGAGGAGTGGCTGGGAGGCAGGGCGCATTCAGTGCCTTAAGTTCTCTACAATCATTTCAGCTTCAGGATAAAAAGGAGTTCTTCTAAATTCTTCTATTCCCTTAGCTTTAGAGGAATAGAAAACAACAAAAATACCATGCACATTTGCACAATTACTTCTAAGCCTCTTTACATAGAGATGGTATACGATGAAGACTGTTTATAATAAAGTTAAATATTAAACACAGCATATGTGTCCATGGCAGGTTTTTTTTGTTTGTTTGTTTGTTTTTTTACAAATTTTTAGCCCGCGTGATAGGAATTTTTTGGGAGACCATCTGGCAACCCTAAATAGAAAGCAAAGTAAGACCCTGCTTTTTTTTTTCCAGGCAGAGATTCCAGTCCCTGAATCCCTGGTATAAGAAATTAAGCCCTAACCTAAAGGTGACCAACATGTGGCCTATTTAGTGGAGCAGCCTTCATGGTACCTGGTGGGTAGAGTGCAAGTTGCAGAGGAGAAAAATCATAGAATACTAGGACTGGAAGGGACCTTGAGGGGTCATCGAATCCAGTTCCCTGCCCTCATGGCAGGACCCAGTACTGTCTAGACCATCCCTGATCTAACCTACTCTTAAATATCTCCAGAGATGAAGATTCCACAACTTCCCTAGGTAATTTATTCCAGCATTCAACCACCCTGACAGTTAGGAACTTTTTCCTAATGTGCAACTTAAACCTCCCTTGCTGCAGTTTAAGCCCATTGCTTCTTGTTCTATCCCCAGAGGCCAGGAAGAACAAGTTTTCTCCCTCCTCCTTCTGACACCCTTTTAAATACCTGAAAACCGTTATGTCCCCCCTCAATCTTCTCTTTTCCAAACTAAACAAGCCCAATTCTTTCAGTCTTCCTTTACAGGTCAAGTTCTCAAGACCTTTAATCATTCTTGCTGCTCTTTTTTGGACCTTCTCCAATTTCTCCAGCTCTTTCTTGGAATGTGGTGCCCAGAACTGGAAACAATATTTCAACTGAGGCCTAATCAGTGAAGAGTAGAGCGGAAGAATGACTTCTCATGTCTTCCTCACAAGACACCTGTTAATGTATCCAAGAATCATGTTAGCTTTTTTTGCCACACCATCACCCTGTTGACTCATATTTAGCTTGTGGTCCAATAGAACACCTAGATCCCTTCCTGCTGTACTCCCTCCTAGAGAGTTGCTTCCTATTCTGTATGTGTGAAACTGATTGTTCCTTCCTAAGTGGAGCACTTTGCATTTGTCCTTATTAAACTTTATCTTGTTTACCTTAGACCATTTCTCCAAGTTGTCCAGATAATTTTGAAATATGACCCTACCTTCCAAAGCAGTTGCAACCCCTCCCAGCTTAGTATCATCTGCAAACTTAATGAGCATACTCTCTATGCCGATACAAATTGTGGATGAAGATATTGACCAGAACCAGTACCAAAACAGACTATTGCGGAACTCCACTTGTTATACCTTTCCAGCAGGATTGTGAACAGTTAATAACTACTCTCTGAGAAGGTTATCCAGCCAGTTATGCATCCACCTTATAGTAGCCCCATCTAGGTTGTATTTGCCTAATTTATTGATAAGAAGATCATGCGACACCGTATCAAATGCCTTATGAAAATCCAGGTATACCACGTCCACCACTTCTTCCTTATCCACCAGACTAGTTATCCAATCAAAGAAAGCTAACAGATTGGTTTGATATGATTTGTTCTTTACAAATCCATGCTGGCTGTTCCCTATCACCTTATTAACTTCCAAGTGTTTGCAGATGATTTCCTTAATTACTTGATCCATTATCTTCCCTGGCCCAGAAGTTAAACCAACTGGTCTGTAGTTTCCTGGGTTGTTCTTATTTCCCCTTTATAGATGGGCACTATATTTGCCCTGTTCCAATCTTATGGAATCTCTCCTGTCTTCCATAATTTTCCAAAGATGATAGCTAAAGGCTCAGATACCTTCTCTATCAGCTTTTTTAGTATTCTAGGATGCATTTAATCAGGCTCTGGTGACTTGCAGACATCTAACTTTTTAAAGTGATTTTTAACTTTTTTTTTTATTTTATCTTCTAAACCTACGCCCTTCCCACTAGCATTCACTATGTTAGGCATTCCTTCATCAGACTTCTTCATGAAGACTGAAACAAAGAAGTCATTAAGCATCTCTGCCATTTCCAAGTTTCCTCTTACTGTTTCTCCCTCCTCACTGAGCAATGGGTCTACCCTATCCTTGGTCTTCCTCTTACTGCTAATATATTTATAGAATGACTTCTTGTTTCCTTTTATGCCTGTAGTTAGATGGGCTCGTTGTGTGACTTTACCTTTCTAATTTTGCCCCTCCGTTCCTGTATTGTTTGCCTATATTCATCCTTTGTAATTTGTCCTGGTTTCCATTTTTTATATGACTCCTTTTTTATTTTTAGATCATGCAAGATCTCTGGTTAAGACAAGGTGGTCTTTTGCCATATTTTCTAGCTTTCCAATGCAGCAGAATAGCTTGCTTTTGGGCCCTTAATAATGTCCTTTTGAAAAACTGCCAACTCTCTTCAGTTGTTTGGAGAAGACAACAGGAATTCAGTGTCACAATCAGGTCCCAAACATGCCCAAGAGAGAAAGGGGAGGGGGGTCCCCTCAACTATGAAGAATAAACAACTGAATCAATCGGCTGTATACATTGTGTATAAATATATATCAAATAAGGTTTTTTACAAAAACCTGTAATGTTCTGAACTTGATGGGTCATTAGATTATATATGTTTTTACTATGAAAAATGCACGTATATATGCCTAGAACACGAATATCAATTAAGGCAATTGATATTAGTGCTACACTTAAAATGTGCTTCAGTGTAGACACTTCTTATGACGAGGGGTGGAGTTCTCCTAGTACTGTTGGTTATCCACTTCCCAGAAGTCCAGGAGGCAGCTGGGCTATTGTTGTAGAGCTGTGCAGAGCTGAGCACTGTAGCTCTCAGCCCCTCCACATCGCCCCTTCTCAGTCAGTCGAAGTGCTCCTGGTGAGGATGCACATCACCAACAGAAGGGTGGTGTGGACATCAGCCATTGCTGTCAATTACTGCAGTTGCTGCAAATGATCTCACCTAAGTTGACTTCAGCGCTGTGCTAATGGAGTTTGATTAAGAAGATTTACAATCACTAGTTTGTTATCCACAAAGTTAAAAAAAAGGCTCAAGTGTTCAAAGATCTCAAGTCCTCTGAGATCTGTCAGAAATGCCATGTGCAAGAGCAAAGTTTTAAACTTTTAATAGATATTCTTTTAACAGATTTTAAAGTGTAACTGTATTCTGAAAAGTGACTTTATAAATGGCGCTGTAAGTTCCATGCTTATTGTCTTGTAACATCTTCCACAAGAAGACTGTACAGCTTACAAGTAAAATGTCAGATTTGCTATAAGGCATGCAGAAATCTTGGGAAATGGAAGTCCAGCTGAACTCAGAGTCCTTTCCTGCTCATACATTACCAAACAATAAATCAAGATTGAGTTCCAGTTATATTTTAGGTGATTGAACCCAGCTTCTGACACACCTCCCCCCCCCCCCCCTCCCCAATGATGCTCTTGCTCTACAGAAGTAACAGGAATGAACATTTATTTTCTGGACATAAACCATTTATGTTTTTAGTTTTCAGTAGTAGCTTTACCATAGGTCATGGAAAATCATCTGCACTTAAAAGTTTACCCAAACACCAAAACAAATTGTGTGTGTCTAACCAAAAGATAACATTGAATTGGTTGACTCAGGCATATTCAAAAAACATTTGAAGCCTATGAGAAAGAGGAGTAAAGTACATATATGGCTTCAATGATAATCAGTCCTCATTTTTTAAAGAAAAATTTTCCTTCATATGTGTGCAAGGGCCTCATTCTGAAAAATGTATCACTTTTTGCAGGTGTAATGTTGTGCCCACCAATTAATTTGGGGTATTAATGTTTATAAACTGACTTGGTGATGTTTGTAAATCAAGTAGTTAGAGATCTAATGCAACCTCTAGTAGCTGGATCTATAATTAATCCCAAATGCAAAGGTGAACCAAAAAAAGTAGATGCCAGGGAGGCCCTATTAAAAAATAGGCCCCGAGGGAAGCTAGACAAAGAGCATTACACCTCTAGTTGTTAAAAAAAAGAAAAAGTTTACTTTGACAAAAAGAGCAGCAAACAGCTTCTTCCAAACAAAAGTCCTATGATCACTGTAGACTTCTCCAGTTCAAAATTATAGAATTTATTTACAGAAAGACTGGAACAGGCTGTGACATTTATCATAATGTCAAAACTATAGTGGCTATTGGGATTTAGGCAGCCCTCTGGGCTTCTGACACAGTCATTACTTTGAAGACATACTGTACTTCAGACATATAGCTTAATATCACAGCCAACATATCGCATCTGGGGCTCTGTCAAAAAATTCTGAATAGGAAATAAACAGCAGTATAAGTGAGAGAAAGGATTACAGAAAAAATATTAAGCGCGTCCTATGCAGAAAAATGGATCACTCTCTATTTCAATTGAGTCAATACATTTTGGGAGTGCTAAACAGTTGTTTAATTACTGTATTATTTGTTTAGATTCTAAATACTGTTTCCTGTTGCTCTTTACTTCCACACACAAAATATAGTCTATGAGCTTTAGCACTGGAGAGAAGACATGGAACAATCACACTTCAAAAACTGGACAAACTTCAAAGACACAGAGGACAGATAATATCAGAATATTTAAGTGATCTCAAAAATCCTAAAGAAAGCAATACTCTATGGTCCTGATCTAGTTATATAGGCAAACAATGCTAATTGGACTAGTAAAATCATCATACACAACTACAATAATCACTATTGGGAAAACTGATGCAACATGTAACAGCTGTTCCATTGAAGTCAAGACCCTATATCTCCACACACAGAATCATAGAACACTAGAACTGGAAGGGACCTTGAGAGGTTATCAAATCCAGTCCCCTGCCTCCATGGCAGGACCAAGTACTGTCTAGACCATCCCTGATAGACATTTATCTAACCTACTCTTAAATATCTCCAGAGATGGAGAGTCCACAACCTCCCTAGGCAATTTATTCCAGTGTTTAACCACCCTGACAGTTAGGAACTTCTTCCTAATGTCCAACTTAAACTTCCCTTGCTGCAGTTTAAGCCCATTGCTTCTTGTTCTATTCTCAGAAGCGAGGAAGAACAAGTTTTCTCCCTCCTCCTTGTGACATCCTTTTAGATACCTGAAAACCACTATCATGTCCTCTCTCAATCTTCTCTTTTCCAAACTAAACAAGCCCAGTTCTTTCAGTCTTCCTTTATAGGTCATGTTCTCTAGACCTTTAATCATTCTTGTTGCTCTTTTTTGGACCTTCTCCAAATCCTTCTTGAAACGTGGTGCCCAGAACTGGACACAATATTCCAATTGAGGTCTAATCAGCGCAGAGTAGAGTGGAAGAATGACTTCTCGTGTCTTGCTCACAACACACCTGTTAATGCATCCGAGAATCATGTTTGCTTTTTGCATCCCACAACAATGGTACACTTGGTAAACTAATACTTTATTAGTTTACTAGCCAATTAGCCCGTCATAAGATGGGATTTTCAGGTCTCTCCTCCATCTTGGTCTTCTCTCCTGAGCCTCGGGTCTCTCGCTCCCTCTCTCTCTTGCTCTCTCTTCTCCTACTGACTCCCCCCCTCTCTCTCAGCTCTCCTCCACCTCCTGCCTCTTTCTCATCTCCCCCTCCTGCCTCTCACTCTCCCTTTCTCTTCTCTTCCTCCTCTTGCCTCTCTCCCCCCTCCATCTATCCCTGCCCCCCTTCCCCTTCCGCCGTGGCGCTCGGCTGAGTGCTGCCTGCTCAGCTGGGCTGCCGCAAGGAAGTGGGGCGGGGCGGTGACGTACATGGCCAGGGGGCGGTGCCGTGTATGTCACCGACCCCCGCTTTCCCTTCCACTGCGGGGGAGCCCAAATGGCCCCTTGTACTGCTGGCTCCCCCGGCGGTGACTGAGGGGCGCAGCACTCACCTGAGCGCCAGAGTGGGAGGGAAAGGGGGGGCAGTGATGTACACGGCCCCGCCCCCTGGCCGTGTACGTCACCGCCCTGTCCCTTTCCCCTCCCTCCATGGCGGCTCGGCTGAGTGTTGCGTGCTCTTTTTCTGAACTTAAGGCCAGATCTACAATCAAAAGTTAAGTCAGCCTAGCTGAAGGGCACAAAAAAAATCACCCTGAGAGAAGTAGTTAAGCTGATCTAACCTGCAGATTAGCTGCTGCTAGGCAACAGAAGAATTATATTGAACTAAGAGTCTCCTCTCAGAGAAGCAGATAACTATGTCAGAGGTTCTCAAACTGTGGCCTGCAATCTCTATTGAGGTAGTTCATGGCTAGTTCCCTCTAAGGTAGGGGTCGGCAATCTTTGGCTCGTGAGCCATACATGGCTCACTTAGGAGCCAAATATGGCTGATGGCTCGACCTCAGCCCCCTGTCGCTCCCCACTGCAACGCGTAGCCCGTGCTGGCAATCCAGCATTGCACACTGCACAAAACTAGAGACAGCACTGACTTCCGGCATGAGGGGGAGGGGGATAGCCTCAAGACATTGCGCCAGATCCGGCTTGTGAGAAGTGGGCACACATGTACGCTGCTCCTCTCCCTCCCCTCCTCACAGCAATGTGCCCACTTCCTTATGCACCTTACCTTCCCCTGTTTTCCAGAGAGCGGGGACATGGGAGCTGTGCAGCCTCCCTCTGCCTGGTAATCACCAGAGAGCATATCCAGCGGTGCCAGATGTCATGGTGCCGTATATTGAGTGTGCAGGTTTTGGAGGTGAGCACTAAGATGGTGGTGGAGCATCTGAACTTTGGGGATGAAGAGCAGCTGGATTTCCTAAAGGAGCAGCAAATGCAACTCTTCCAGCACTGCCTGCAGATCCTGCCTGAGAGACACTCATCCTTGGAGACCCGCAGGTACTAGCCGAGCTGCTCCTGCCCCCTCCCCCTGGACAGACGCCCACCCACACCCAGCTCCTGCCCCTTAGCCAGACATTCACCTGCCCCCTGCTCCCTCCCCCTTGGCCAGAAACCTACCTCCCACCCAGATTCTGCACTCCCAGCCCTATCTGACTCACAGGAAGTTCTGTCCTGAACACTGGACCCTTCATTTTTGGCAACACCCCAGAATCTGCGTGGGGGCACAAAATCCACTCACTCTGGAACCCCAGAAGAGTTAATCTGGCCTGAGGCCTTGAAACTCAGTCCTCCCTGCCCATCCCCCCACCATGGGTCTGGAGTACCAGGGGAGTGAGGTGCCACAGTTGGGGGCCACATCAGTGAGGGTTGGAGGTTTTTGTAGGGGCCTTTTTTTTGCTTCTCACTTGTGTGGTCCCTGACTGACTTTTCTGTGGGACAGTGCCCCCTGGCCCCAAAAAAGGTTCCAGATCCCTGCCAATAATAAAGACAATGTTGAAACCTTTTGTGTTGGACATAATATTTTACTTGATTTTAAAATGAAGCCTGGCCAACAAGCACCCAATTGGGGCCCGGCCCCCATCTGGCTGCAGCATCGTAACACTACTGCACTCCCCACAAATGCCCCCTATCCAGAGCCCCCACATCTACAGTCCCCTATCATACACACAACCACCCTGCCCAGAGCCTCTCATACATCCCAGCCCAAACTCCTGAACCTCCATGCCCTAGCTCCCTGCCATAAGATTGACAGAAGACAGCCTGAATGTGTTCATGAAGCTGGATTTGACCAGTTATAATGTAAACTACAAAGAAATGTGCAAGAAGATGCTGCAGCAGAAGTCCCATTAAACAAAATCTGCGAGTAAAAGTTTTCATCTATGCTATTAATCATTATGTCAATTATCAATAATATGAAGTTGTAGATTTTCAGTCATGCAAATGGCCATTCTTATATGGGCTCTTCACTGACCACTTGTTCTGAATTTTGATGTAGTTTGGCTCTTTTGTTTGAAAAAGGTTGCTAAGCCTCTGCTTTAAGGAGCACATCTGGGTAGCCAAACACAAGAGAATGAAGAGTTGATTAACCTCATGAATTTTTATCCATTAGCCTACTGTTCTATAGTCCCTAGGGGCGGGGGCAGCAGCCAATGCACTTCACTCCCTAGGAGCTCCCTGCCGCTCTGTGCTGCTGCCTCTTTATCAGAGGCAGTAGTGTGGGGTGCCAGGCAGGAGCTGGTTTGTAAGGGGAGCCAGTTTAAAAACCAGTCCGTCCCTCCTCATGGACTGGCTGCCTGTCACTCTGTGCTGTTGCCTCTGATAAAGAGGCAGCAGCGCGGGGTGGCAGCAGCCCTTGTCTGAAGGGTGGGGTCTGAGCTCTCAGACCCAGAACAAGCTGGAACTGAGCTGGGCAATCACCTGCCTGGCTCCTAATACACTTTAAGGCTATGTCTACATTGAGCAAGGGGCTTTTGCTCAAAAGAGAACACCAGGATTTGTGACTGAGTACCGTTTGATGCGTAGAACCTTGCGAGCAGTGTTAGGGGATTTCACTTTTATGTCTGAATATTACTTCATCTCTAGTTTTAATTTCCAAATAAAAGAAAGGGGCGTGTCTACACTGCTCCTTCTTGCACAAAACCTCCCTCTTGCACAAGAGCCATTCTGCCTGAAAATTTGTACAAAAATGGTGGCTCATTACGTATGCAAATGAGGCGTGGCAATATCCATCGCTGTGCCTCATTTGCATAGGTTCTTGCGCAAGACTGGGCAGTGTAGAAGTAGCCTAAATATAGAGCCACAACAGGGGCAGGTCCCAGACCCATCGCAAGCCAGGACCGAGCCAGGCTGCTGGTCAGCCTGCCAAAAAATTTACTGGTGGGGGGCAGGGGCAGAATTGGTATTAGTGTGTGTCAAGGGTGTGGATTTTCCACACGCCGAATGACATAGTTACACTGACATAAATGAGTAGCGATAGACCAAATCTAAGATTAGCCTACAATGTATCACTTAGGATCAAAATCTGAACCTAGGACTCTAAAGACAAAATGTCAAGGCTGTTCTTCATTCACTTTGAGCGCAGATGGTACGGGGCCCACAAGAGACTTTAAAATGCCATGACACTAAAGGATTCTCCTTTAAAACTTCCCAACATCACAGATTCCCTAACCACTGATGGTATGCTGCCAACACACAACTGCAAAAAACCCTCTGAAAATGCAGGAAGACACATTTGGGAATGTCTTATTATGGGTACACCCAAAATCTTTAACCTTCCCTCAGGAGAGAGCTAAAACAACCCCCAACAACCTCTAATCATATATATAGTAGCCCAATGTCTGTGACTCTAACGCAGTAGCCTTTTTTCACGGTTGTAACATATTGGTAGCTTAGTCATTCCGTGATCACCCCACACACCCATATCTCTCATTTCCAATTGATGAGCACCCAGCTTGTAGTATGGATGTGAACGATTACTCGACTAGTTAACTATCTGATAAGAAAATGCTTATCGGATAATCAACATTCTAGTCAACTAGTCACTTTGCCGCCCCTTTCCTATCTCTATCAGAAAGCGGAAGTAAGGAGGGGAGAGGTAGAAGAAGGGATGGCTTCAAAGTGGCACTGCTGGTTTGAGCCCGGAGTTTACCACTTTGAAATGCTGTGTGGAGCCCAACTCCCAGTTGGCCCCAAGCTGCACACGGCATTTCAAAGCGGCAGCACTGCATGGAACCCATGGTCAGCTGGGGACTCCCCCGCTGACCCTGGGCTCCATGCAGTGCTGCCACTTTGAAACAACATGTGGAGCCTTATGCCGGGCTCCTCCACAGCACTTCAAAGCAGCAGCGCTATAGGGAGCCCAGGGTCAGCTGGGGACTCAGAGAGCCCAGTGCTGACCCTGGGCTCCCTGTAGCACTGCCACTTTGAAGCACCGTGAGAAGCATAGGGCCAGTGAGGGACTGCTTCAGTCTCCTGCTGGCCACATGCTCCCGCCGTGCTTTCACCTTCAAAGACGGGGCACCCCTGTCGACTAATCGAATAGTCAATGCAAAATGCATCAACTATTCAATCAGCCAATTAATTGAAATTTTACATCCCTAGCTTATAGCAAAAATTCTTATCAGACCTTTAGTGCATGACTTTGCACTATCGAATTTCATCCCATTTCTGTCACTCCGTGTTCAAGGTCATCCAGCTCTTCCTGTATAATGTTCCAATACTCCTCTGTATTGATGATGCTTCCTAACTGTGTACCATCAGCAAACTTCATTAGCATACTCTTACTTTTTGTGCCAAGATCATTAATAAAATGGTCTAAGTGAAATTAGACAGGTAAATGAACTGTTCTTGTTTTCTGCTCCCATACAAATTTATACAAGTTCCAAAAATACCCATGAATTTAATAAATTATGCTATGGTGTTTCGAATACATACACACAAACTGGCATTATACTGCCAAGGATACCTTATTTGAAAAATTTCCTACAAGGAAATAAATAGGATAAATTATGCCCAAACTTTGACCAATATTGCTTGCTCATTTCACTATTATTTGTGAATTTGCTTTCTGAACAGAAAAGCCAATTTGCTTTCTGAACAGAAAAGTCACCATAGTCCTGTTCCAAGCAAGGTATTATCTAGTTTTGAATCCCAACAAACAGTTCAGATGCACACAATACACAGTGTACCAGTATAAATGGAAAGTGGCATATGAATTTTGCAGTGGCTATTTTATAAAAGCTTGAAATGCAAGTAATGCATTTTGAAGAGAGATCTGAAGGAGTTAATAAAAACTGTAAGGTGCATTAAAAAAAGGAAAACTGTGCCAAGTGTGATGGGCAGTATGGAAGAAGACACACAGGTGAAAACGTGAGAAGGAAACACATGGAGCAAAGGAAGCAAGAGGAGGTGCAGAAGGAAATAGGAACCAAGATGTGGGCAGGGAAGATCTGTGAAAGCCATGAGGACGACGAAGTTAAACTTGATGCAGATGGTGAGGGGGAAGGCAATGAACAGATTTAAAGAGGGTTATTTTAGCTACAGCATTTTGAGTAAACTAAGTTGAAAGGTCAAGAAATGCTAATCAAGGCAGGAGGAGACCAAGGCAAAGGGAAGGATTACAACTGTTAGGTCATCTTCTTATAAAGAGATGTCAAGAGGAAGTATTGATAGCATGTAGTAATACCTTGTATTAGAGGGCAAGAAATCAACAACACTAACATTGGGTGAGGAGAAAGAAAGTGGAATCATTAACGCCAATGGAGAAGGAAGAACACTCTGCAATGTTGAGTTGTAATTGGTGGTGACACACAATGACAGGTGTCAAGAGTGCAATACAGTCAGGGAGAAGAAATGACAGAGCCATACATGATGTGTTGTAAGATCTCTGAGTGGTGAGCAACTGAATACTTCTTCCTTGGAGGAAAAAAATTGGTGAGGTCCTGTGTAGAGTAAGAAGAGGTAGGAGGCCACATATTCAAAGACAGAGAAAAGCCATTGGGAATCAAAGATATAAAGTCAGGAAAGAATTACAGCATTAACAAGGAAGAAGGCTGAACTGAAGGAAAAGAAGAAAAATTTGGTTTTTGCATGAATCTGAATTTTCCACCAACGTGCTGTTACACAGGAGAAAATAAAACCATTGCCATGGTTGGAGACAGGCAGAAAAACTGACTGGTGTGAGAGGAAACAAAAACCAACAAAAAAGACTGTAAGAGAGCAGAGGGACTCTGAAATCAACAGAAGGGAAGGACGTCAGTGAGGGAAGAAAAGTACTGACAAGTGCAAAGATACAGATAATTCATTGTAGTGAGAAAACTAAGTATTAAAAAAGAACTGTGCAATTTTGGCACGTTACACTGCATATATGAGCCAATGAATGCTTAAAAAATGCAGTTTTATCTGATTAAAGACTGCACAGTCAAGCACTCCAATAATCCAAAAGGAATCAGCGTCAATACACATTATTTGTAAACTACATTTGCATCTGACAACAAAGACATTTTGAAGTGTTCTGGTTTGTTCACATTTTTACATTTTCTTTACTTTGGAACCAACAGCATTAAAAAAAGTAAATTCTTCCATATTTTCCCAATATTACAGGGCATTTTTATGCATATGATTACTATACAAGTAATTCTTCCAAAACAGTCCCCAAACATTGGTCTCCTGTTAATCATCCCATATTTTTTCATATTGTACCCAAGCTGCCGAGAAAGAAACAAACTGCATATTATTCTAAGTCTTCCAAAACACAGCATAATCCATTCTTACACTGTTAACATCAGTACAGTACTTAGAATGAATCATGTTTTCCAAGAGAGTTACTGCTTGCAACTCTGCTCTGTATTGTTTCGTAACATGATTGTTTCTTTTATGGCTTGACCCACACTAACAAGTCATGTAGTGGAGGCTATTTTAGCCGATTTCAGTTACCATTATGCATATGGAAATTTTAAATAACATACACAATGTTATTTTATCCTCTAAAGCCTTTACTGTCTAACTTCATCTTCATGCCACAATATTTATTTCTGCACCTCTCCCCCATGATTAAATCTCACACTTCTGCAATATCAGGAAAATATGCTGCATCATTCAGTTCAATTTTTGAAGAGCAGCTTTGAAATTGTAATACTGTACTCCCCCTAGTCAGTGTTATGTTTCCCTTGTGATCATTCTCTATATTTTCTACTTGGCATCATATAGCAACTTTTCATTTTTACAGAGGTAATAAACACTTCCAATAAATCAAACACAAACTACCAACAGCACCATTTGTTTAGATTTTGCCTTTTGTATAAGTTTTCTGCCAAATATTGCACAGAGCAGAAAGACCAACAGAGTACATATTTATCACATATTAAAGGCAAATTTATTTATCACATTACTAAAGGCAAACTGTGGTCTTGTGCATAAGGATAAATAAATGCAGTTATGCACTCTAAATTATTAGTGAAAATTAACCTACCACAACTATTACTGTTAGAAAACTAATAGTAAAGTGGTTCACTGTCCTCATCACTTCAGTGGTAATATGTATGTGTGCTCAAATATGCATACATTCTCTATAGACATATGTTTTGCAAACAGTGTCTAGAAAAATACATTTTTCAACACAAAATAACCAATCTTTTCTTTTTATTACCTTTGCAATAGAAAGTGGGGAGAAACTGAAAACTGTCTTAACCATACACTAGTTATATAGGATTTTAACATTAGTTGATAGGTGACCTGTGATAAAATCATGCTTCATGTTCAAAATTATAATACAAAGACCTTTTCTTAAAATATACATTTTATTTTTCACTTCTGTCCCAATAACTAAAGCTCTGCATTATACATGTTCTGCTAGATACATTTTTATAACCTTCAACCGAGGTACTTCTGATAAATTTCATTTAATTTTATTAGCTGGCTTTTAGTACTCTTCCCTTATGAATTATCCTTCTGACAACATGTATCACATAGAGCTAAATAATTTAGGAACTAAGGCACACACCTAAACCGACAGGAAGTCTGAGAGTATCCAATATATTTTAGAAACACTGGGATACCTACAAACAGGCTTGTAGATTTTGCAGCCAGTTGGTTAATATGGATGTTTGGTTAAGGCTGATCCTGCATGAGTGAAGTCAAGAAGAGATTTTTAAATTGACTTCAATCAGCATGTGACTAAACCCTTAGTATTAAGGCTCAGATTCAGAAATGGTTTTGCACCTACCTAATTTAAGCACTAATCCCACAGAAATCCATGCTTGAAGATTAGGAACATGCTGAAGTACCTTTCTGAATTGGGGACTAGATTTAATATCTACTTTCTCCTCACTCCAATCAATGAAACAGTAAATACTTAGCATTTATAAAAAACCCTTTATATGTTTAATGTTTCTATATTGCTTTGAACAATTTGGACATCATCCCTGCTAATTGCAAATGAAGAAATCTGGACAGGGAAGTTAAGTAAGTAACTTGCCTAGCATGTCCATGTCAGAGTCAATAATTGTATTAGTATTCAGAAATTCCTGACTTCCAGAATGGCTCTATAGCTACTAGACAATGCTGCCTCTAGTAATTAGATCATGGTCCTCTTTTTATATTAGACAAGTTCAAAACAATGCATAAACATGTAGATGTGGAAAGGTCATCATTTGGATTTCATATTTAATGTTCCCTATGTTTTTTCCTACTGCTCCTTAGGTAACAAAGCCCCCAAAAGCCCAGCTTTGGACTTTGGTCAAAAACAGAGCAGAGTCAGTTGATGTGGGAGAAGAGGAGAATTCTCTAGATTACAGTAAATATCACTACACAAAAACTTCATTCAGAGATAGTTTAAGTCGCATCTGAATACAGTCACCAGCTCAAAACTTGAAAATCGTGGAAGTCAGTCACGGCAAAAGTCTCCTATATTCCTGGCCACTTTCATATCACAACACTGCCAATAAGATATGCCAACACTCCATAATGCTTTTAGCTCCCAAAACAACTGAAACCAAAGAGCAATACATAGCCCAACACCATCAAACTTGAACTCTTGCACAAAATCTTAACAGCAACAGACATTCTTGCATTTACAAACCAGCTCCTCTATCATTGTCAGACTGCACTGTTATTCTGCTTTACTTTGCTGAGGTCATCAGTGAGGTTTTCTCCCGGACAGAGTTTGATGAAAATGGGGAGCATGCTGCTCTTCAGTAGCTTTTGAAGAGGAACGTGAAAGCTTTATAAAGATGCTGGAATGTGTGATGAATAGTGCTGAAGGCAATGTTAGGTCCATGTTTTTTATGTTTGGAATTGGGTGGTAGGGGAGGAGAAAAGGGGAAGAAGAGTCCTGGGGCAAACTAAGCTGTCACTAATCACTTTTTTGGTGCTTATTTCAAAATTTTACACAGTAAAAAGCACCCTGGAATAGGACCCTGGTGTAGGATCAGAGAAAAGGGAAAATAACAAATTGCTACAATGTGAAATTCCTGTTTTTCAGTGTATAGTGCTATAATTTATCTTTCGTAAATTACAAATGTGAGCTACAGAGTATTTGCCCAAAGTGTGAATTAAATACAAAATTAGGGGGGTTTTGTTGGTTTTTAAGTTACAAAATAACATCACGTCATGAGAATCACCACAAGAGTCTAAACTAGGGGGCTACGTCTACACTGGCATGATCTTGCGCAAGAACTCTTGTGCAAAAACTCTTCCAGAAGAGAGCGTCTACACTGGCATGTGTGTTTGCGCAAGAGATGTGCTTTTGCGCAAGAGCATCCATGCTAGAGTAGAGCCTGTCTTGCACAAGAAAGCTCTGATGGCCATTTTAACCATAGCGCTTTCTTGCGCAAGAAATTCATGTTGCCTGTCTACACTGGCCTCTTGCGCAAGAACAGTTGCACAAGAGGGCTTATTCCTGAACAGAAGCATCAGAGTTCTTGTGCAAGAAGCACTGATTTCATACATTAGAACGTCAGTGTACTTGCACAAGAACTCGTGGCCAGTGTAGACATGCAGCAAGTTTTTGCGCAAGAGCGGCCGCTTTTGCACGAGATCGCGCCAATGTAGATACAGCTGGGATGTTAAGGGCTAGTTGACTATCTGATAAGCAAATGCTTCTCAGATAGTCAACAGGATAGTCAACTACTTGCTTCCCTTCCCCTTGCTGCCTTTATCAGATAGAGGCAGCAAGGGGGGAGGGGATGGAGAGGGATACTTCAAACGGTAGAGCTGCAGGAATTGCTAGACTCTACTGCTGAAGTCCCTAAACTGTGCGATGTGTCTCCCTAGGATTGTGTGGGGGAATATTCGGGTAGAGGCGGATGAGAGTTTTGCAGGGCCCAGGGCACGGGCCTATTGAAGCATGGGGCCCAAGGCAGCACAATTTCACGCATGTGCCACGGCCACAGCTGACAGGTAGTAGCACATGCGCGGGGCCTATTGAAGTGCAGTGTCCGGGGCAGCTGCCCCCCTCACCCTGCCTTATATCCGCCGCTGCATTCGGGGAGCAGGGCATGGGTCAGCCACCACAGGAGGATGTGGAGAGAGCAGCCAGCCAGACTCTCTCTGACCTCAACTCTGCTCTCGTTGTACTCCCAGCTCTTATGCTGGGCCCTGTCCTGGATCTTAGCACAGCTTTGCTCCCACCCCCAAGCCTCAGCCACGTCTCTATTCCCAGTCTGGTGTGGAGTCAAGGCCACATCTGGCTGGGGGCCTGGCTGCTGGCTCCCATTGCAGTCCAGGTATGACTCTGCTCTTGTCACCAGCTGCAGCCCCAGGCCCATCCCCTGCTGTAGCTCCAATCTTAGCCCTCTTATCCCCTGTCCATGCCCTCTCCACTTCATGGGGGGGGCTCTGCTTCCAGCCCCTAGGGGGCAGGGGCCACAGACAGGGTAAGGGGGTGACCCTCAAAAGTTTGGGGAATGCTGCTTTACTTAATTCGGTCACTAGAGAAGAAGTAAGTGGCATGCCCTTTCCCAGTTGGTGTCGTTGCTGAACAGCAGTAGCCTACTGTAAATCAGGTATCTTGGATTCTAGCCCTGGCTCTAGAAAAAGAATAAAGATGACAACTAATATTCAGTCTGAAAGGCAGTATAACTTTAAGTAGCCTCTCTGCTAACTTATTCATAAAATGAGTTGGCAACTCATACTTGATGGCCTCCTGGAATTGGGGTACATGGCCTTGTTCAATAATGAAAATGGTAAGGTTCCTGAGAATACAAATCATCGCCAACAAAAGTAAGTCTTGAACACAGGGCCTGCTTAACATTTTGCTGAGGTTTCCACTTACATTTCATCTCATTTGATTTGGAGGGATAAAAAAAATAAGGATACTAAAAGATCATTTAACTAGTTACAAATCACAACCAAGAAATTGAATAGTTCCAATATATACATAGGGAGTTGCATGCTATATTTGACAGAGACTCCCCCTGACCCTTCAAAGACCACTGTGGATACCACAGTGGAGACAAAGAAAGAGATCCTTGCCATGAACAGCAAGGAGAAGGAAAGATTAGACTAGCGGGGGATTCCAGCCAGGCTGCAAGCCAGGAGCTATTTATGCCCCTAGTGTAGGCAGACTCATCAGAAGAGTGCAGAGCCCAAAGAAAGAGGAAGGGAACTCTGGGTAGTCATCAATGGACTTTTACTCTTAAAAATCATCAAAAAGTTAGAACCAACCTCTAGCACAGTGTTTCTTAAACTTTTTAAGACTGAGGAACACCAAATAATTTTTTTATGGGGAACATCAAGGAATTTTTTTGAGCAGAAAAATCCCCCCAAAACAAAAAAAGCCAGCCCCCAGGGAAAATTTGTCAAGCAAAACAAAAAAAATCCACCAGACCAGGAGGGAGGGTAGAAGAGGGTCTTGGGGCAGGATGTCTGGCCAGGAGAGAGGGTAGAGGAGGGGACTTGGAGCAGGGAGGGGGCAGGAGAGGACTTGGAGCAGGGTGTCAGAGCAAGCTGGGAACGCAGGGTCTTGGCAGGGGGAGAGGAGTGAGGGGGGTTTCAGTGAAGGGTCTGGGCATGAGGGGGGACACTTACCTGGCTTGGCACCCTGATGCAGCAGGGAAAGTCTCCAGGGAGCATGCTCTTGCTCGTGTTCATTCGTGCATGTAGAGCTCAGTTCCCACCCATGCAGCAGGGAACCCAGCGTAGCTGCAGCACCAGGCCAGGCTTCCCGCTGGCAGGACACCGGGGGGGGAGGTGCTGGTGAAGAGTAGAAACCCTGACTGTCCCCACCAGATTAAACTCTGGGGAGGGGCACAGGGGAGAGGGCAGCAGCAGCGCACGGGGAGAAGCAGAGCTCATGCGCACCCCGGGGGGGGGGGGGGGGAGGGAGAAGAGAGGGCAGCAGAGCCCAAGCACACCCCAAGGGGGGCGGGCAGAGCCTGAGCCGGGTTCTCCGCAGGTGGCAGTTTTAAAACGCTGAGGTCCGGGAGCAGCTCCTGTCATCCCCCCTCCCAACAGCAGCAGCCGCTGTAAAAGCTGTCACCTGTACACTTGTAGGAGGCGGCGGCTGTGCAGCAGCAAAGGCCCCATGGGACAGAGGCCATCCTGCAGGCTGCGGGGAGGAGGGAGCAGCCACAGCTGCAGCTGTCTACAGGCTCTGCAGGGGACGGGGGAGCAGAATTTTTTCTGTTTTCTCCACAGCACACCTCTGCCTGTGCCACGAAACAGTTTAAGAAATGCTGCTCTAGCATCTTCCAGTGCTTTTAAATGCCAATCTATTTAGACCAGGGCAGGGCAATAATTTTTGACAGGCACTACTCCAAGATTTTGGAAAGTGATGAAGGGCTGCACTCTTTCATTATATTTATGAAGGAGGTGTGGTGGCCTGGAATGGAGGTTGGGTGCAGAAGGGAGCTTTAGGGTAAAGGGATTGCAGTATAGGAGGGTGTGGGGTATCTGGGAGAGGGCTAGGGTGAAGATGGAAGGTGTGACCTGGAGTAGGGGACAAAGGCACAGGAGGGGGTGCAGAGTCAGGGGGTATAGATACAGGAGACGAGGTACAGAGGGTTTGGGTTACATGGGAGAGGGGTGCAGGAGTGGGGCAGAGGGTTAGGGGGAGGGAGGGGCTGGGGTGCTAGAGGTAGGTTCTGGCCAGGAGGCACTTACTTGGACAGCTCCCAGGCAGCAGCCCAGAATGTTCCTCAGCCAGATTTCCTGCATGTCCCACACCTGCATGTGCTCAGAACAGCTGGCTATGGGGGCCATGTGTACTACTCTAAATGCTGTAAGCTCAGGGGGAGGGATTATTCGCACACTACCTATCCTGCAAATAGGCAGCTACCATTGGCCAGAAACTGGCCAATGGGAACTGAGAGTTTGTGCTGGAGCAGGGGCAATGCCCAAAGCCTCTCTCCCCGGGCTCACAGTGTTCAGAGCAGCACACATGAACCCTGCAAGCTGGCTGCTCTGAGTGCCTGCTTGGCCACGGGCCAGATGTGGCAGCTTGGTGGGACAAACACAAATGCAGGCATTGTCTTGTTTTTCATTCTGCCTTACACAGTGCTGAGAACACTTCTGGAATTTAATAATTACATTACATTTCAGTATACTGAACAACATTTAAATATTCTTATAAGCATTTAACAGCATTTGTTTCTATCTATTTCAATGACTGGTGAAGATCTTTACTTACCCTATGTCTTTCTTTAATTTTCTTCCTGTATGCCTCTTTGTCAAATTTGTCCTCTTCTTGCAATCTTTCCTTTGCTCTATCTAGGTTGATGCCACCAGAATCATCTTCCTTTTCTACTTGGTCCACAGTGGATTTTTGTGCTGGAGGCCACTGCTGAACAAACTGGATTATACAAGACAATAAAATGGTTAGTCCTTTTCCTGCGCCCAATGCTAAAATGCTTTCTATGACTAACTGATAAGTAGCCACACAATTATTTTTTCTAGACTAAAAAAAAAAAAGATGTTTTCAAAGGATTATATATTAAGAAGATAAGAATGGTAATACTGGGTGAGACCATTGGTCCATGGAGCCCAGTATTCTGTCTTTCAGCAGAAGTCAGTGCCAGGTGCTTTGGAGGGAATAAACATAGCAGGGCAATTACTGAGTGATCCTTCCCATCATCCACCCGACCTTCTGGAAGTCTGAGGCTTAGGTTGCATCCCTAACCATCTTGGTTAATAGCCACTGATGAGCCACCAATTTAACTACCTCTGGGTATGTCTACACTACCCCGGTAGTTCGAACTAGCGGGGGTAATGTAGTCATCCGCACTTGCAAATGAAGCCCGGGATTTGAATTTCCCGGGCTTCATTTGCATGAAGCCAGCTGGCGCCATTTTTAAATGCCAGCTAGTTCGAATCCCGTGCCATGCAGCTACACGCAGCACGGAGTAGCTAGTTCGGATTAGGCTTCTAATCCGAACTAGCTGTACGCCTCGTGGAACAAGGCCTAATCCGAACTAGCTACTCTGTGCCGCGAGTAGCCGCGCGGCACGGGGTTTGAACTAGCCGGCATTTAAAAATGGCGCCGGCCAGCTTCATGCAAATGAAGCCCGGGAAATTCAAATCCCGGGCTTCATTTGCAAGTGCGGATGACTACATTACCCCCACTAGTTCGAACTAGCGGGGTAGTGTAGACATACCCTCTCTTTTTAATCCAGTTAACTTTGGAGCTTCACAATATTCCCTGGCAATGAGTTGCACAGATTGACAGCGCATTGTTTGATGCAATACTTAAATATATTTGTTTTAAATATATTATCTATTAATTTCTTATTTTTGGGATCTCTTGTTCTTGTGTTACATGATGAAGTAAATAACACTATATTTATACACGACAAACAAGAACAGGTATTTTAAAATTTTATAGTATTTACACATTAATTAAAAATGAATCGTTCTTGAAAATAAATTGTCCATTCAACCATATTTTTAATGTTTTCCCTTGAAATCTATTTGGACATCTGCTTTTCACTCTTTGCCTAGTAAGACAAATATGTAGACATTTTTAGTCATTTTGTTAGAATTTTTTTTCAAGAAAATAGTTCAGATGGCTAATATAACAAATGGAAATTACATCTACAACAATTTTAAGAAATGATATTTTTCATGTTTCCCAGGCTTCTCTTCAAAAAGGACCTCAAACTCTTTACTCTGCAAGTTCTCAATCCCTCATTTATCTGCTTTTCCCCAGAGCATCCTCATGTATGGGTATTAAACTGACATTCAAATTTACTATTAGGGCTGAATACACAGTAATGGCTTGAATGCAGCTCTCTCCTCTTTGGAACAATTTGCATGGGATCTGAAAACTAAATCTAATTCTCCACATGCAGCGTCTTCCATTGGTCTCCCTCTGTGAAAGATGCAGGGAGGCTCAACCCAGTGGCATCTCCTCATTGTGAGAAAAGACGTTAAAGTTCTTTGGCCAAGAGAAATGTCCTGCAACTTCCTTCACTTTAATGTGAAACCATCAGGTGTTCCAATATTAATTGGGACAAAGGTAAGGAACAGATCCAGGTGAAGTAAAAAAACAGTTACCTACCTTTCATAACTATTGCCCTTCAAGATTTGTTGCTCATTGCCATTCCATTCTAGGTGCACACATGCCTATATGCATAGTTGTTGGAGATTTTTGCGCCTTAGAGATATCTGCAGGGTCAGCTGTGGCACCCTCTGGGGGGCCGCTATCAAGCATTGGTATATTATATGCCATTACCTGCACGCCCTCTCAGTTCCTTCTTGATGGCAACTTAAGAGGGGCAGGAGGATGTATAATGGAATGGACAGGAAAAGCAGTTATGAAAGGGGTGTGATCTTTTCCCTTCTTCTAGTGTTTGCTCTCGTCAATGTCATTCTAGTGGCTCACAAGCAATATCCCTGGGTGTGGGGCTTGGAGTTCACGGTCATCAGGCTTGCAACACAACTCTACCAAAGTCAGCATCATCTCGGGCTCACTAGGTAAGCGTGTTGTGAGATGTGAACATATGAATGGATGATCTGGTAGTTACTCTGCAAATATCATGAATAGGCACTTGGGCCAGAAAGGCCAATGAAGCAGCTTGCACCCTAGTAAAGTGGCTGATTACAAGTGCCAGAGGAGGCAGGTTTGTCTCACCATAGCAAACCCAGATGCAGGTGGTGATCCACAATAAAATTCTCTGGGTGGACACCAGATGACTTTTCATGTCTACCATGGCGATAAACCAATGCTTCAATTTACAGAATGTCTTGGTCCTTTTGGTGTAAAAGGCTAGCACTCTCCCGATGTCCAGCGTGTGTGATCTATGATCCTCCTCAGACTTATGAGACTTTGGGAGGAAGACCGGCAAGAATATGTCCTGGAATCTCGGCAATATTCTGCACCCAAACCTGGTAGCGTGCTGGGCCTTGAAGAAGGGTATTAGGCCTAAACAGGCCTTGCTGCAGTTGATCCTAGACTACTTACTACATCTTAGGCTCCAGATCTTGTCCCTTTCATCAGTTAATGTCCACTTGGCTGCAATATCAGCTTTCCCCACTCCACGCAAGGGCAGGCCAGTCTGTGTTCACAACATAACAGTCCAGTTGTGAAGGGTCCGAAGTGACTGTTCCCAAGTCTGGGACCCCTAGCACAGCTCACAGGTGCCCTATTCAAGCCATTATTAACTGACTTACTAAAAAACTAACATCCAGATTTTAAGACAGCTGCATGTAACTGCATCTTCAAAAATGCATACCCAATTAGGTGTATATATGAATTGACCAGTTGGATGCACAACTGACCACTTATATACGTAATTGCAGCCAATTTACACATGAAATGATGGCAACTGCATGCACAAATGTCTGGAAATTAACACTTGTATCTTTAAAGACATGTTTTTCCAGTAGTTTTCCCCTGTGAGACTTCCTTAAGAGTTATAAGACCAGTATTTCTATTTCATATTCTGAACACAATGCAGCTGCAGTCATGATCATCCTTCACATAAATTCATGAACAAGTCTTAATTCATTGTCCTAATTATACAAACTGACAAGCCAGCATCTATGACTCAGAATGCAAGAAGATATATTTTAAAGCACTTGCTAAAAAAAATTAAAGCAAAGAATTTCTATCAGCTACTACTACACAGTATCTTCCACCCCCTTAATATTCACTTTTTGTTGGAAAACAGCATGAAAAAATAGCAGTATGTTACATTATTAAAAAAGGCATTTAGATGTCAGCTTAATTAGAACAATTTTCCCTTTGAAGAACCAATACAAATACACACAGTTTATCTTTAGAAAAATGTATATGTGGATGGAATCACATGCTCTTTTGGTTCACTACAGTATCATGGAAATCCAAGTGAATGCACTAAGCGGAAGTAACTACTGGTGTAACTCTAGTAATCAGGGTTTTTGTCCATTACAAACTATATCCATCTAAAGGGCCTAGTTTAAATGTATTCTTGAAGTATATACTTCAAAAATTGCTGGAGGCAATTTTTCCATTTCTGAAATTAGTTATAGTTTTGAACAGACCGCTTCTATTAGTGAGGCCATCCTTAAAAGCTTCCAAATTTTGATAACTAAGTAACATTACCACAGCATTCCCAGTGTTCAGTAAATATTAGAAATGTTAGTCACTCACAAAGGCAACTGAAAAGTTTTAAAAGTGATCACTGTAGTCTCATTTGCATTCCCATTAACTGATGCTCTAATGCAAAAGCTACTTTTTATATCAACACTGAAAACAGAAAAACAAAGCGAAAATCTGATGCTTGTTAAATCACATATTAGAGAGATTTAATAGTTCAGCAGCATGGAGGTTTGCTGTTTGGGGTTACACGCAAACAGTACCGGAGAGGCTAGCAATACAGGCAGTCCCCGAGTTACGCGGATCCGACTTATGTCGGATCCGCACTTACGAACGGGGCTCTCTCGCCCCGGAGCTCGCAGGTAGCGAGACCGCCCAGAGCGCAGCGGTCCCGCCACCTCGACCTCCGGGGCAAGAAAAGCTGCTCCGGGTGCCCCTGGTCTGCTGGGGACCATCTCCAGCAGACCAGGGACACCTGGAGCAAAGCCGGGAAGAGCTCCTTTGCTCAGCTGACACATGAAAACTACAAATACTAGACATTTGAGAGAAAAATAGGGATACAACTTTTAATTCCATTGTCATACAAGGGATTGGTGGAGCTTTTTTCAAGCAACTATAATGGAATTTGACAGATCTTCCTTAAATAACAAAGATTTTCCCTTCTGCAGTTGGGAGGGCCAGAATTCAAAGAGAGACTGCCTTTAAACAATGAAATATAAGAAAAACATTCAGTATAATCAAATTTAAATTGGAGCTGAGCTGTTTTGCAAATTGTGGACCAAACTGAAGAACTGAGGGTGGGGGTGGTTTGAGTTTATTCATTTAATTTTCAGGGATTTTTTCCTCTCTTTTTTTTAGCAATTTGAGTTTTATGTAAAATTCCAAAAAATCTGGGGTTTTCAGGCCTCTCTTTTTATTATATTTATATATTATGCACATTACTGACAACAGTAGTATATACTGTAAAAAGGATAATCTCTTTTAAATGTACCCTACTGTGCTTTACCACAGTTCTGTTTCAAACAGCGCTATGTTAAAACATACTAGAGAACTTTTATTGTACACCAGTAGTGTCTCAATACCCAATTACAAAATGTTAGCATACTTCAGAATTCACACTGTGTAGTATGCATTACTGCTCAATCTAGACAAGTTCTTTGAAACAATCTTGGGCAGGAAAGCCCAAATAACTATTTCCAGTGTATTTTCCAGTAGTTTAATGGATAAACACATTTTTTTAATTGAAAATATTTTACTGGCATTTCTCAGTTAAAACCCTAAATGAGAAGTCCTGTGTATAACTCATTTTGAAGTATATTTGTTTTCACACAAAATACAAATTCAGCTATCACCAGTGAATGCGGTGTATTTTCAACTGATCTTACCTCTCCATCTTCAGTGAAGACAATTTTTGTGTTGACTTTAAATTTCCTCTTCAATACTTTTTTTGCTTCTTTAATTTTAGTTGTTTTCTTGTTCAACTTTGAATTGGAGGTATCCTGTATTTTTAAAAAAGCAAATGGGAAAACACATGCTTACTTTTTGTCAGAAAAAATACCCTTGGATTTTAAACTTTAACTTCTGTTTATGGTATTAAGTAAAAAGCTATTTGCCAAAATATATACACAAGAGGTGAGTTTTAGAGTAGGATGCCTAATAACACCCAGGCTAAGATACTTTGCTTAGATGCAACTTGCTAGAATAAGGTCATATAATAAAACAAGTATTGTTATTGAGTGTTCTAAATAACTTGCATCCTACTGGCACCAGACAACCTTGACCTTCCAAGTTGTACTCACTTAAGGGTGTTGAGAGACAGACTCCCTTCCATTGTCCAAATATGGCAACAGCCTATGCACACTCAAGCTACAGATTTAGATATCACTGGCTAAAGTCACTGGCTTCCCTTGTCAGTCTGACATTGGCTGGGGTGCCATGCAGCGCCTGAGTAACTTTTTTGCCCCTTTTCTGGAAGGAAAGCTGTCAACAACTGCTGCTTCTACAGCTAAGGCCTTATATAGGCTGGTACTATGAAGACCTTGGTCTTAGTCTCAACTCCCTCTACTTCTGCAGCATTCACCACAGATCTGCTTAAGCCCACTTTGCAGCAATTCAGCTTTCTGAGGGAAAAAGCAGATGAAATGATGCTGGATGGCATCCCCAGTCATATGTGGCAAGTAGCTATCAAGGAACTTTCTAACTCCACAACACACCTCTTCTGCATTCCAACTAGCTTAAGTACATGATAATGCATGGGAGTGTTCAGATGAGAGAAAGGGTGTGGAGATTTAGTGTTAAACAGCATTTAAGTCTGTAGTTCCTACGTTCCATGTTAGATTCACCCCATTTAACAGAAAGTTTGCTCAGTGCAACAGAAAATTCCAAGGAGACCGGTACAATGAAAACCAGGGCAGAAACAGTAAAATCCATACATACATCACTACAGGTTTTCCCCATAACTACCACAGAATGAGCCAAATTATCAAAAAAAAACCACAATACAATCAGCCAACTGCTGACATGCTATGTCCATGTTTTCTGCTTGTTATGTTTGAGATTTATAAACTGATAAAACAACTACTGAAAAAGTTGTTGGAAGAAAGGGAAGCCATAGGTTTTGGTCAACACGTAGAGAACAGATGGCACTTTTAGAATCTGAAGTAGTTTGGCCCATGAAATAAGCACATTATCAGAGATTTCTGATAAAATGATCAGTGAAGCGGTTAATGTTGACTATAAAGAAAATATTACGGTTTCAATTTCACAGGTAAACTGTTCCTATCCATTGGCAAGAACTACATGGTCATAGAATCACAGAGGACGTGGGGTCCAGATCTCAACAATTCAATGGTGTTTTTAAATACAAAACATACAGTATACTATTCAGTATCCACACAGCAGAGTCTTCCAGAAGGTATTGTCTGCAACTGCCAGCGGAATAGGCATCTTATGGCAAAATGGATCACAAAAACTTAAGAAGTATACATATATCATCCCTGAAAACCTAGTATCCTGAAAGACACCACTATCATTCCAACAAGAACTGTCTTTGAATGAGAATCAAACACTTGACAAAAGAAAAGGGGTTTCATAAATCTGAAGGAAACCATTAGGATAACCTGAAAATTTTAGTTATTATTGCACATACTGTACAACATTAACTATAAAGGGAAACACAAAAATTCACTGGAAGAAGCACATCTTCATGGTTGTTACTCTAATGCACCAAAAATTGCCAACCTTAGAAAAAGTGGAGGGAAAATGGTTTATGACAGGCTAACGTACTGTATTATCAAACGGCAACCACCTGTATTATGACAACCACAGATGCACTTCCCTAAAGAGAAATGTGTGGAAAAGCTGTGCTGTCACCTATTTTTGTTACGTTATATAGTGATTACTAACCAGCTGTCTACACTTTTCCCTAAAAACTTAGCGATGTGTGTTCTTTCCTCAAACTCATCACTTGTTCTGAAAGTGCAATGTGTTTGAGGCTCTGCACAAGCATAATTCTATGTAGGTGCTGGAACTAGTGGTGAAGCAGCATCTCCTGGCTTGCAGTGGTTTGCATCATACATAGGATTTACAGTTTTGTTCAACAGTGATCAGCATCTCCATGTTAATTCTGTTTATTCTTATCTTAAAGGGCAAGCCACAGGCTGGAACTCAAGTATCGGCCTATTTATATTCCATCACAAGACTGTTTGGAGAGTTAAGAAGATTTGGCCTCACAGAGTGTCAAATGTAGCTGTTACACAGGACATTTCTGGGCTCTTTCCTAGTTATCCCTCAAGAGTTCTTTGCTGTTTGGTTTTCTGTCAGTGGGCAGAAGTTGCCACCCTTTTTTCTTCTGGTTTGTGACACTTAAAAGCAAATGACTTCTGAACTTATAATTCATACTATCAAAGCCACAAAGTGAGCCATTTTTGTTAAACTGATCTGAAGAATGTTAATTAGTTTGCTGCAGATTTCCTACTTCAGCTATACTTTTTCTTTCCTCTCCCTCAACTCCTCCATTACCCTGACTACTCCAAGGCTTTGCATTGCTTCTGAGGGGTGTAGGAAATACATTTCTGCATTGTAGTTCAAATGAACCACTCAACGTTCTATATTAATATGTCTGGCAAGGAACCTACTTGTTAAAAAAATCCTGAATTTTTGAAGGGTCTGTATTGTTACAAACAATTTTTTTTCAAAATACCAGTCAGCAATATCAAAATAATTCAAAATACAGTGATTACAGTGTTTTATAAGTTTGGTAAATAAAATATGCAGAATTTTGCAAAATTTTAAAATACTGTACACAGAACTTCTAATTTTTTGGCACAGAATTCCTCCAGGAGTAATTATTGTATTTTCTCTAGCTTCAAACAGATTGCAAACAAGCAAGAGGCTTAACCATTACCTATAAGCTGAGCTATTAAGTTCTTCCCCCTCTTAATAGGTTTACTTTTAAGTACAAGTACATATTTATATATGTCAAAATAGCATATTAAAAGCTATATTTGCTATAATAAAATTGATTCAAATGTTCTTTAAACACATTAAAAAGCAAGAAAGGCAATAAACTTAAACAACAAATAGTCTTGCAGCACCTTAGAGACTAACAAAAATATAGATAGTATCATGAGCTTTTGTGGGCACGACCTACTTCCTCAAATGAATGGAGTTAAGGGGTCCAAGGGACAAATAAATAGCAGAGAAAAAGAGGTGATGGGGAGGGAAAGAGAAGGTGGGAAATGTCAATTAGAGAGTCCATGGTAAATGAGGCCAATAGAGAGGGTTCTAAGTACCTCATGCTTGGTTTTTTTTAATGTCATTAGGGCGTGGAATGTAGCAGGCTATCCAGTTAAGGTCTTTGTTTAAACCTCTATTGCAGGTGTCAAACTTACAAATGCAATCAAGTTCTGCAGCTTCTCTCTCCAGCTGGCTTTTGAAATTGCCTTGTAATAATATTGATACCTTTAGATCCATTAGTGAGCACCCAGCCAAATTAAAATGTTCCCCAACAGGTCTTCTGTGGGTTACCATTTCAAATATCTGATTTGTGTCTACTGATCCTTTGTCTGATTTGTGTCTACTGATCCTTTGTCCAGTTTGGCCAAAATACATGGCAAAGGGGCATTGCTGGCACTTGATGGCATAGATCACATTGGTGAATATGCACTTGTATGAGCCTCTGATGTGGTGGCTTATGTAGTTAGATCCTCTGATTATTGATTGTATAGATATGTGGACAGAGTTGGCAATGGAGTTGATTGCAGTGGTGGGTTCCTGGGTGAGTATGATGGAGCTGTGCTGTGCGGTTGACAAATAATTTGTTTGAGCTTAGGGGGTTGTCTGTAGGTGAGTACTGGCCTGTTTCCCAAGGCCTGTGAGAGCAAGGGGTCATTTTCCAGGATAGGCTGTAGATTGTTAATAATGTGCTGGAGGGTTTAAGTTGTATAGGTGATGATCAGTGGTGTTCTGTTGTTCTCTTTGTTGGGCCTATCTTGAAGAAGCTGATGCCTGGGTACTCATCTGACTCTGTCAATCTGATTTTTTCACTTTTCCAGGTGGGACATTTCAGTTTTAAGAATGCTTGATAGAGACCCTGTAGGTGTTTGTCTCTGTCTGTGGGATTAGAGCAAATCTGGTTGTATCTTAGGGCCTGACTGTAAACAATTGATTGGGAAATGTGTCTTGGATGGAAGCTAGAGGTATGTAGGTAAGTGTAATGGTTGGTATGTTTCCAGTATAAGGTGAGGGAAATGTGGCTGTCATGTAACTGTACTGTAGTGCCAAGGAAGTGGATCTCTTGTGTGGACTGGTCTAGGCTGAGGTTGATGGTGGAGTGGAAGTTGTTGAAATCCCTGTGGAATTCGTTAAGGGTCTCCTTCCCATGGGTCCATATAATGAAAATGTCATTGTAGCGTAAGTAGAGTAAAGGTGCCAGGGAGTGAGAGCTGAGGAAACATTGTTCGAGGTCAGCCATAAAGATGTTGGCATATTGTGGGGCCATGCAGGTGCCTATAAGATGTGCTGCTGACCTTAAGATATAAATTTTCCCAAATTGGAAATAGTTGTGGGTGAGGACAAAGTCACAGAGCACAGGTGTGCAGTGGCATCATCAGAAATAGTGTTCCTGACAGCCCGTAATCCATTGTGTGGAACATTGGTGTAAAGAGCTTCTACGTCCATGGTGGTCAGGATGCTGTTTTCAGGAAGATTACCTATATTCTACAGTTTCCTCAGGAAGTCCATGTCTCAAAGATAGCTAGGAGTGATGGTAGCATAGGGTCCAAGGAGTCAATATAACCAGATAATCCTTTTGTAAGTGTGCCAATGCCAGAGATGATGGGTCGTCCAGGATTTCCAGGTTTGTGAATCTTGGGTAGCAGATAGAAAACTCCTGGTTGGGGATTTGGGGATGTAGATTTGGTCCTGTGTTGTAGCAGGAAATGTCATGATCAGATGGTTTAGCTTTTTTTGGTATTCTTTAATGGAATCAGAGGAGAGAAGCCTGTATCTGGTGTTGGTGAGTTGTCTGGCAGCCTCCTGTTCATAATCTGTTCTGTTCATGATGGCTAAGCACTCCCTTTGTCAGCCTCTTTGATTATAATGTTCAAATTGTTTGAGGCTGTGTATAGCATAGTGTTCTGCATAACGGAAGTTATGTGTTACACACTGTTTGCTGACAATGTCAGCTTGTGGACATTTGCAGAAGCAATCAAAGGACAAGTCAAGACTCTCGTTACAACCGTCAGGAGAGGTACACATAGAGGCCTTCCTCCTGTGAGGTTGGCGGGGGAAATGGAGAGTCAGTGTGTTGTTCATTGGTGTGTTGGTAATATTTCTTTAGATGGAGGTGCCAAAAATAGGCTTTCAGATATTCACAGAACTGAATCATACTTGAGGAAGTGGTGGGGCAGAGTCTCCTCGAGATAGGGACAGATTCTTCCACCAGGCTGAAAGTGTGACTGGATAGGCTGACAACATAGCTAGATGAGTTGAGGGTCCTGGAATTGAAATATCATGAGGCATGTAGGAGTTTAGATAGTTTATAGTCCTTTTTCTTCTGAAGGGAGGTGAAGAGAACATTGTAGGTGGCTTGCTGGGTTTTAGTAAAGTTAAGCCAAGAAGAAGTGTGTGTGGAAGCTTGTTTCTTTTATGAGAGTCTCTAGTGTTGAGAGCTCCTCCCTGATTTTCTTCTGTTTGTTGTACAGTAAGATGATCAGGTGGTTCCTCAGAGAGTGTGTGGCATAATTTCTTGCTGTAATCTGTGGGCTATGTAGCTCTTAAAAGAAACTAATACTAGAGCATCTCTACTATTATTATAAATAAGCTTTTGTAATTTCTGTATTACTAACAAAAGCTTCCTGCAATTCTACAGGACCCAACCTCAGGTATGGCGTTTGGGTCAGAAAACAAAGCAATCTTCTTGGGCTCAGCTCAGGTAAGCTCTGATGACCCTCTCCTACCTACAGGGTTGTCGCAGTGGCCACATGCCCTGCCCATTTTGGCTGTTGCCACCTCTCTGCCCCATGTGCCCTGGACAGCAAGGATTTGCAGTGCCTCTTACTCTGCAGCTCATATAACACAGCAATGGGTGGTAGCCAGTGAGAAGGACACACAGCGAACTCCTCTTTGGCTCAGGTCAGTGGGGGGCTGGGTCAGTCTTAAAAATTAGGCCTGAGAAAACTCTCTACTAAAAATTCTGAAAAGATTGTGTATCAGAATGTAGCCAAGTAACGTCAGCCAATAACACAAAGTCAAGAGAAGAAAATTAAATGAAGTAGTAAAGGGATCCCATGGGTGAACTAGACTAGTAAGCCTTCCAGCAAGTACAGACTATGCCTGCTGTGGTTATAAGCACACACTCGCAAACTGTTATTACCTCATGAGAATAAGGATAAACAGAAAAGGAAAAAAAAACAAGCAAAAACTTTATCTGACTGGAACACTGAATAGTTAATAATATCAAGAAAAATCTAGTTCTTAACTTTCAGAGATTGTTGGAAATATGTATTAGAATTGGAAAAGGTTCAAAAAAGGGCCACAAAAATGAGGGAGGGTAGAGAGCAACTTCCATACGAGGAGAACATAAGAACATAAAAACGGCCACACAGGCTACTGGGCTAGATGGACCTTTGGTCTGACTGTCTGCCGACAGTGACCAGCACCAGGAGCCCAAGAAAGGATGGACGGAAGACAATGATCAAGTGATTTGTCTCCTGCCATATTTCTCCAGCCTCTGACAAACAAAGGCCAGGGACACCATTTCTATCCCCTGGCTAATAGCCTTTTATGGACCTAATCTCCATGAAATTATCTAGCTTCTCTTTAAACTCTGTTATAGTTCTAGCCTTCACAGCCTCCTCTGGCAAGGAGTTCCACAGGTTGACTACACGCTGTGTGAAGAACTTTCTTTTATTAGTTTTAAGCCTGCTACCCATTAATTTCATTTGGTGTCCTCTAGTTCTTCTATTAAGGGAACTAATAAATAACTTTTCTTTCTCTGCCGTCTCCACACCACTCATGATTTTATAGACCTCTATCATATCCCCCCTCAGTCTCCTCTTTTCCAAACTGAAAAGTCCCAGTCGCTTTAACCTCTCCTCATATGGGACCCATTCCAAACCCCTAATCATTTTAGTTGCCCTTTTCTGAACCCTGTCCAAGGCCAAAATATCTTTTTTGAGGTGAGGAGACCACATCTGTACACAGTATTCAAGATGTGGGCGTACCATAGTTTTATACAGGGGCAGTAAGATATTCTGGGTCTTATTTTCTATTCTTTTCTTAATAATTCCTAGCATCCTATTTGCCATTTTGACCGCCACTGCACACTGTGTGGAAGTTTTCGGAGAACTATCCATGATAACTCCAAGATCTCTTTCCTGATTTCTCATAGCAAAATCAGCCCCCATCATATTGTATGTATAGTTGGGGTTATTTGTCCCGATGTGCATTACTTTACACTTATCCACATTAAATTTGAGTTGCCATTTTGTTGCCCAATCACTCAGTTTGGTGAGATCTTTTTGGAGTCCCTCACAGTCTGCTTCTGTCTTGACTATCCTAAACAGTTTGGTATCATCTGCAAACTTAACCACCTCACTGCTTACCCCTTTCTCCAGATCATTTATGAATAAGTTGAAAAGGACTGGTCCCAGGACTGACCCTTGGGGGACACCACTAGTTACACCTCTCCATTCTGAAAATTTACCATTTATTCCTACCCTTTGTTTCCTGTCTTTTAACCAGTTCTCAATCCAAGAAAAGACCTTCCCTCTTATCCCATGGCAATGTAATTTACACAAGAGCCTTTGGTGAGGGACCTTGTCAAAGGCTTTCTGAAAATCTAAGTATACTATATCTACTGGATCCCCCTTGTCTGCATGTTTGTTAACCCCTTCAAAGAACTCTAATAGATTAGTAAGACATGATTTCCCTTTACAGAAACCATGCTGACTTTTGTACAACAAATTATGTTCTTCTACATGCCTCACAATTTTATTCTTTACTATTGTTTCTACTAATTTGCCCGGTACTGAAGTTAGACTTACCGGTCTGCAATTGCCAGGATCGCTTCTAGAGCCCTTTTTAAATATTGGTGTCACGTTGGCTACCTTCTAGTCATTAGGTACGGAAGCCGATTTTAAGGATAGGTTACAAACTACAGATAATAGCTCAGCAATTTCCAAATTTAAGTTCTTTCAGAACCCTTGGATGAATGCCATCTGGTCCTGGAGATTTGTTCCAAAACCTCCTCTAATGACACTTCAATCCAGGACGGTTCCTCAGATTCATCACCCACAAAGGACGGTGCAGATTTGGGAATCTCCCTAACATCCTTAGCTCTGAAGACTGAAGCAAAGAAATCATTTAGTTTATCTGCAATGGCTTTAACATCCTTGATTGCTCCTTTTATATCTCAATTGTCATGGGGACCCACAGGTGTTTTAGCAGGCTTCCTGCTTCTAATGTACTTAAAAAACATTTTGTTATTTCTTTTTGAGTTTTTGGCTAGCTGTTCCTCAAATACTTTTTTGCTCTTCTTATTAGATTTTTACACTTGATTTGACAGTGTTTATGTTCCTTTCTATTTATCTCACTAGGACTGGACTTCCACTTCTTAAAAGATGCCTTTTTGTCCCTTGCTGAAATTAATAAGACTAGGCCTTTTAAACATGGAAAAGAGACTAAGGGGCAGCTATAACAGAGGTCTATAAAAATCACAATTTCTGTGAAATAAATGTTATTTATTCCACATAACATAAGAACTGGGGTGACCAAATGAAATTAACAGGCATCAGCTTTAAAACCACAGTCCATTTGTAGAACTCCCTGCCAGAGGAAGGTGGGAAGGCCAAGACTATAACAGGTTTCAAAACAAAACTAGATACATTCATGGAGGATAGGTCCATCAAAGTCTATTGGGAAGAATGGGCAGGGATGGTGTCCTTAGCCTCTGTTTGATAGATGCTGAGAATGGGCAACAAGGGAGGGATCACTTGATGATGACGACCTTTTCCATTCATTCCCTCTGGAGTGCCTGGCATTGACCATTGTCAAAAGATTGGGTACTAGGCAAAATGGATCTTTGGTCTAACCCAATATGGCTGCTTTTGTGTTTTTCCTATACCAAATCCCAGGCCAGGGAAGAGGTTTCTGAACAAAGATATCCCCAAGATTTTAGATACCAAATTTAATCACACTTAAAATGAATGTTTTTTGCAATAAAAATTGTATATGCAAAATGTCTCAATGTCCACTTGTTTTAAACCATGTATTGTTACATCCAAGAGACATTCATTTAAAATACAACATCACAATGACTACTGATTTTGTAAAACATCCCGAGCTATAATATTGCCGGTGCCATCACAGAACCACAGAAGATTAGGGTTGGAAGAGACCTCAGGAGGTCAACTATTTCTACCCTCTGCTGAAAGCAGGACCAACCCCTACTAAATCATTCCAGACTGGGCTTTGACAAGCTTGGCCTTAAAACCTCTAAGAATAGAGCTTCCACCACCGCCCAAGATAACCCATTCCAGTGCTTCACCACCCTTCCAGTAAAATAGGGTTTTTTTCTAATATCCAATATAGACTTCCACCACTGCAACTTGACCATTGCTCCATTCCACCAGTGCTCCTTTTTTGTCATCTGTCACCACTGAGAATAGCCTGACTCCACCCTCTTTGGGCCTTCCTTGCCCCTCCCCTCACCTTCTGGCAGTTGAAGGCTGCAATCAATCCTCCTTCTCTTGTGCAGATTAAACAATCCCAGTTTCCTTAGCCTCTCCTCATAAGTCACATGCTCCAAGCCCTCTAATCATTTTTGTTTCCCTCTGCTGCACTCTCTCTACTTTATCCACATCCTTTCTGTAGTGGGCATCACCCATGCAGAATAGAAGTCCATGACAACATGATTATCAAAGAAGGATACCGCAGAAGCGAGAGCACCAGTTTTGTTCTTTGTTTTTTTAAAACTGTTTAATAGTATGAACACAAATTCCAGTTGTTTGTTCCCATTTCAATAAAATCTTAAAGAGTGCCAACACCAGACTCAGTGAACACTTCCCAATTTATCTGCTTAGGTATGTGCATATCTGGCCTTCATCAGCTTAGTGTCAGACCACCTACAATCCCTTGCTATAGCTACCCTTCATATCTGGCATTCTGATTGCTAAAGTTGCCACCTATGGGTGCGGAAAAATCCATTTTCATCTTTCATTCCAACTTGCTTAGTAACAAGTCATCAGGTAAGGCGAGGTTTACAGCCTATGAATCTGTAAAAAATGAGCATATCTTCACCACAACCGCTGTCCAAAATCAGGGCTAAACTATCATGATGGAGCAATCACTTCCATCTCATGTTAAATATAAAATATGTAATTGCTTTCCTACAATCTTTGGATTTTTCTTCCATATGCCTGGGAAGGAAGGTCATGAACTCTCATTTTTCAGAAGCCGCATAGCATTATTATTTCATATTATTTTTATTCAACACTAAACAACAACTGCTGCTGAAGAACTTAAAATGGTATGGTAATCAATTTTGCACACTTGTTTTTCTATTTCTCCAAGATGCTACCCAATGCAAAATAAGATATCTCCATCCTAAATATCACACAGCAGTTTAACTCTTCAAAGTGGTATATAGTTCTCAACTCTTTCCCAGTTAGAAACTGCAAAAGAAAGCCTCCAAATCATAGGAAGACACACAGGGTTCTTCATCTTTGTCTCTTTTATAGTGCCTGCATTGTTGGCACTAAACTAATGAACATTAGTGTCTTGCCTTCCAGGAGAGACTTCCAGCAGAGGTACTTCATAGTTCATATCCTTCAGCCCTATGGCTGTACCTTCCCAAATTGTACAACAACTATACAACATGACACAAACCATTTACTGGTCACTTTCCCTCCAACAGAGAATACGGCAACAGAAGGAAGAATGTGGCTGAGTTCCCAACCTTTTCTACAGATTAACAGACAAAAGCAGCAGACACGCCATTTGGCTCCCTGTGTAGAGTTTACAGTGAGAAGCAACACAACCAAACTTCAAAATCCAATTCCCTAGGTCTCTCCGTCAGTAAAGCAAAAAGAGCTTGGGTAGCTAATACACTCTGTGCTTCTCTCGTGATGACTCTAAAAAGCAGACCAGATTCCTGGTGGTGAGCCGCTTGCAGCAGCCACCATGTCTCATTTGTTTTGCCTGCATTTCTCAACTTTTTTGTAACTCTCTGCCCCATTTGGTAATGGAAGTCTGGCCCCAACATCAACCTGGATCCACAGTTGCAAAATCCTCTCCTGGCTGTTCTACCCTGTCTGACAAACATGGGCTGAAGTTGTTCTGAAGAGGAAGTAAAAGCAGGGTTTGGAAAATGCTCCAAACTTTTGTCCCCAAACTTGGAAAAAAACATGTTTATTTTGTTTTTTAAATGGTGCACACCTCATTTAAGACACACCCTTCATTTCCAGTTTCAGGTTAAGTGCTTTTTAAAACAACTTAAAAATAAGTTGGGAGGAAAAATAACCCCAACTATACATATAGTATGATGGGGGCTAATTTGGCTACGACCAGTCAGGAAAGAGACCTTGGAGTTATCGTGGATAGTTCTCTGAAAACTTCCACACAGTGTGCAGCGGCGGTCAAAAAGGCAAATAGAATGTTAGGAATTATTAAGAAAGGGATAGAAAATAAGACACAGAATATCTTACTGCCCCTGTATAAAACTGTGGTACGCCCACATCTTGAGTACTGAGTACAGATGTGGTCTCCTCACCTCAAAAAAGATATTTTGGCCTTGGACAGGGTTCAGAAAAGGGCAACTAAAATGATTAAGGGTTTGGAACAGGTCCCATATGAGGAGAGGCTAAAGCAACTGGGACTTTTCAGTTTGGAAAAGAGGAGACTAAGGGGGATATGAGAGAGGTATATAAAATCATGAGTGGTGTGGAGAGGGTGAAGAAAGAAAAGTTATTCATTAGTTCCCATAATATAAGGACCAGAAGACACCAAATGAAATTAATGGGTAGCAGGTTTAAAACTAATAAAAGGAAGTTCTTCTTCACACAGCGTGCAGTCAACCTGTGGAACTCCTTGCCAGAGGAGGCTGTGAAGGCTAGATCTATAATAGTTTAAAGAGAAGCTAGATAAATTCATGGAGGTTAGGTCCATAAAAGGCTATTAGCCAAGGGGTAGGAATGGTGTCCCTGGCCTCTGTTTGTCAGAGGCTGGAGAAGGATGGCACGAGACAAATCGCTTGATCATTGTCTTCGGTCCACCCCTTCCGGGGCACCTGGTGCTGTCCACTGTCGGCAGACAGGCTACTGGGCTAGATGGACCTTTGGTTTGACTCAGTACGGTCATTCTTATGTTCTTATGTTCTAACTTAAAAAAACCAAGAATCTGAAATCTGAAGGTGCTAACCTACAAGGTAGGTATCTTAACTCTGTAAGGTATGCAATACCGATTAGCTTTTATGTGAATATTTGTGAAGATGAGGATCCAGCCAGATTTGTATTCAAAAGACTAATAGTAAGTTTATTGTACTGCTCTATTTGCTACAGTACAAACTTCTAAAGTACAAGTCACATATTAAGGTTGACATGATCCTGAATTTTGTAAATGTTTGCTCAGTTTGAAAACATTGCCTTTCTAAGCTAGTATCATAGAAAACTCCAGCAGGGAGGCCAATACAGCACAGATAAGAGTATTTCAATAACTCAATACCAAGCGCATATAAATCCTAATTAAGGAACTTATCTACCACCAAATTAGTCAATATGTGCATTGCTTATTTAGTTTTCAAATTTGTTATAAAAAAGGCTAGATCTGAGAGAAACCAATGTTTTACTGTAAAGAAACTTATTCTTATAACAATGATATACAGGTCATACCTCCAAAAACCAGCATAGTCTGGTCCACAACATCCCTCATCCAGTAGGACCATAGATGCTCCCAGACCAGATAGCCTGGGAGCCTAAGGGCAGGAGGGACAGTTGGGCCAGAGCAACAGGACCAGGGGTGGAGCCCTGCGGCAGCCTTCAGCAGGCTGGTGTCCCCTGGCAGCAAGGGTCATCACAGGGCCAGAGTTTCTTGACACTCCCCCAAGAGGGCACTGCAACAGGGGCTGGAGTTGGGCCCTGCAGCAACCCAGGGCCAGAGGCCCACAGCAGCCTGCTAGAGTGCAGGGTTGGAGCTTAGCAGAAGCCCAGTGGAGTGCAGAACCGGGGCCCCACAGTTGCCCCCAGATGCACGGGGAGGAAAGTGCGAGGCAGGGTGTTTACTGGGGCAGCCTGCCAGAGGCAGGAAAGGGGGCTTGGAGCTGGTGGCAGGAGACCTTCACTGATCCAGCAAATTCTCTAGTGCCGGACCAGGGAGGTCCAACCTCTACTTCATATACCTTTCTAAAAGATTACAGAAATCACCATCCCCTAATACATGAAACCACTAAGGCGGTAAAAGCTTTTCATTACTTCTGTGCCTATACTAAATACTGCAAATCACTTGGTTTGCAAAGAGCTAGGGATCAGCAGTTGACCAGATTATTCCCTTGATTTAGATTACCACTTTGAAAACAGAAATCCATGGAAACATCAGTATGAGAGAGAATCCTAGACTGGGAAACAACTGTAAACTATACACTTTGACTGGGTTTTTATTTATTTGAGGGAAGGGTGTTCTCTTCAATAAGTGATGAGCCAGATAGCAATTTGAAACCAAATTTCTTTAAAGTTTAAGAATGTGTGGATATAGAAATATGGTTAGGACTCATCACTTACTTAATACACATGGTACTAACATCAGTAAAACAGATGGAATTAAATAAGGCAGGATTAATTATAAAAACCCAACTCAAACAATGAAGATCTCAGCTTTTTAACTCATAATGCATTTGGTGTCTTTTCTGTTTAACAGTAAGGCCTGTTAGCTGCAAGTCCTAGTTAGGTAAAAGGAATGTTCTATAACAGATTTATTCTATGAACTTGACTCCTTTGTTTTATGAAATATTGGGGCTGAATGCAGGTGTGTTGAATTCATTTCATTTAAAAAAGATTAATGCTTTTCATTATACTTAGTACATATTAGAGAGGCAGAAAGAGGAGTCACCAGATGGATCAGTAAAGAGAAATATGATCTCTCAAAAAACATTGGTTCAAATCCAGCTGAAGTTAGTATGGCTACAAGTTTATCTGACAGCTGTTCAGCAATCAATGAAAAAATATTTAGTAATTTCATTTCCTTTTTTCACAAGCACCACAAAATATTTGTTATGGTTTACAACATTTTAATTTTGAATATAATTTTCTATAGTAAATACCATTAGCCTTTGGCTATATCGTGAATCTATATATTTTATACGAGGGGCATGTATTGCACTCAGCTGTTTTATACATTTAGAAATACATTCCACGAGAGATGGGGTTTTTTACCATTGGACCTGGCACTTTTCCTTAACAATCTGAGCAAAGATGACAAGAGCTGAATGGACATGACAGCTGAACAAACTTATCTCTAGGGGTGGATAATTCTTCAAAAATATCAAGGAAAATGCATGACACATAGGAATGTAGGATGAGGGCTGAGAAAGACAGCTTGATCCCAAAACTCATCCTACTGCTCACTAAAAAAAAAAAAATTGCTTGAAAGACATTCATCTGGTCTCTCTCCACTTGCACTTACTTGAACCCCCTCATGGGAGGAGCAGGTCCAGGCAGCATTCGAAGCTTTCCTCTGCTCCCATAGTATTTAAATAAGATTCAAAAGTACCCCTATTCTACCCACCTGGCCAGAATACTACCTTCCAGAAAGCAGGGCCAGGGGAATTAAAGCACAAAAATCTGAGTAGAAGATAACCAGAACCCTGTCAGAAAAGATATTGGGGGGAGGGGAAGGAATCTGAACAGGAAAAAAAAGATGTTGGGAATTGTGGCAATGCCTCTCATAAAGAGCAGGAAAGGAAGGTGCTGATCTGCTCACCTATTAATTATGTGAAGAAAAAAGTTCTGAAGTGGGTTGAAAAGACCTTCAATGCAACCATTTTTCATCCATTTCATTTTGGAGAAAACCCACAAATAAATTTCAACAATTTTAAGACACCGCATTTTAAAATATGTTAAAAGAGAAGATTTTATTTTGTTTTTAAAATGATTTTTGTTTTGAATTGTATTATCTATTATACATTTAACTGAAAATAAATAAGGAAATACTTTAACTTAAAACAAAAAAAATATTTCAAAGCCTGTTGAAATGGATGGAGTTTAACTAGCTAGAATAAAAACAAATGTTGACATCTCAAAATCCTTCACTAACCAGAATTTCTGCCCTCAACACTGCTCCAGCTATGAAACACTAATTTAAACTAACTTCCAGAGGTGAAGAGTCCCTCCCCCACCCCCACCCCCCCGGCCCCGGCCAATTCACTTAAGATGTGCCTACACTGCAATTAGACAACCAAAGCTAGCCCATACCAGCTGACTCGGGCTCACAGTTTGGGCTAGGAGACTTTCATTGCAGGATAGAAATTCAGGCTCAGACACTGAGATCCTCCCACCTTGTGGGATTCTTGAGCCCAGGCTCCAGCCCCAACCCAAACATTTACACAGCAATTAAACTGGAGTCAGCTGGCACAGGCCAACCTTGGGTGTCTATTTTCAGTTCAGACATACCCTTTATGGCTTCTGAATGACTTCACATTGCTTTAAAAAAATATATATTAATGTTGCTACCTAAATTAAAAGCTAAATTAAATTAAAATTAAATTAAATTAAATTTAAATTAAAAGCTCCAGCTGTCTCAAAAGAAAGAAATGTGCAATGCAGTTCCCATTTAAAAAACATTTCCATTAATCCTCCTTGATATAGGAATAATTTTAAATTTTCAGTGGACATTGCAATCCACAGTGTCTGGAAGCAACTAAATGTTTAACTTGGAATGACCACAAATCAGTGTAGCCACAATAAAATATTATTATAGCAGGTCACATTTCCACATATACAAATGAACAATTCTTATGTAGCAGAAAAATTCCATGTTTTTCTTACCAGAAACTATTTAAGAAAACTAGCATGCCTGAAATATCTGTAAAAGGATAAAATCTACAAGGGCTAAGCAAACAAACATGTTTTAAAATTTATAATTAAAAAAATGTGGATGAAATCACCATCTGAATTTTGCAGACTGACTTACAGTCCTTATTACATATGTACACTTTGAGAGATCTGTCCCCGCTGGGCACTGAAGTGAAGAACCGTAAGTTTCAACTGCAGTCAGTCTACCATTTAAGCTAAAAAGGAAGCTCCATTAGCTGTCAGTAGCAACGCTGACATCCCTTTTGATGTCTCAAGACATTAAAATAAGAATTTTCTTATGCTCAGAGAGAGGTAGATATACTGGATGGTAGGGTCCAGAGTGACACAAACAAATTGGAGATGTCAGAGAAGTTTCAACAAGAACAAGTACCCTTAGAATGGAAGAATCCCATGAACAGCTTCAGACTGGGGAACAACCGATTAAAGAGCAGGCCAGCAGAAAAGGACCTGGGGATTAAAGTAGACAAAGTTTGCAGATGATACCAAACTGGGTGGGGTTGCAACTTCTTTGGAGGATAGGGACATAATTCAAAATGACCTTAGCAAGTTAGAGAAATGGTCAGAGGTAAACAGGATGAAGTTTAATAAAGAGAAATGCAAAGTGCTCCACTTAGGAAGGAACAATCAGTTCCATACATACAAGATGGGAAGCGACTGTCTAGGAAGGAGCATGGTGGAAAGGGATCTAGGGGTCATAGTGGACCACAAGTTGAATATGAGTCAACAGTGTGATGCTGTTGCAAAAAAAGCAAATATGATTCTAGGTTGTATCAACAGGTGTGTTGTAAGCAAAACTTGTGAAGTCATTCTGCCGCTCTACTCTGCACTAGTTAGGCCTCAGCTGGAGTACTGTGTCCAGTTCTGGGCGCCACATTTCAAGAAAGATGTGGAGAAATTGGAAAGGGTACAGAGAAGAGTGACAAGAATGACTAAAGGTCTAGAGAACATGACCTATGAAGCCAGGCTTCATGAACTGGGCTTGTTTAGTTTGGAAAAAAGAAGATTAAGGGGAGACATGATAGCGGTTTTCAAATATCTAAAAGGGTGTCACAAGGAGGAAGGAGAAAATTTGTTCCTCTTGGTTACTGAGGACAGAACAAGGAGTAATGGGCTTAAAGTGCAGCAGGGGAGGTTTAGCTTGGACATTAGGAAAAAATTCCTAACTGTCAGGGTGGTCAAATATTGGAATAAATTGCCAAGGGAGGTGGTGGAATCTCCCTCTCTGGAGATATTTAAGAACAGGTTAGATAGACCTCTGTCAGGGATGGTGTAGACGGAGCTTGGTCCTGCCTTGAGGGCAGGGGGCTGGACTCGATGACCTCTCGAGGTCCCTTCCAGTCCTATTATTCTATGATTCTATGAGTCTATGAAACTGGATAGGAGTCAACAGTGTGCCTACATTGCTAAGAAAGGTAAGGTGCATTAGTAGAAGCTTTGCTAGCCGACCGAGAGAAGTGCTCATTCTCGATTTTGGCAATGGTGAGGCACATCTGGAGTATTGCATCCAGTTTATGGCACTCCACTACAGAAGGGATGTGGACCAAATGGAGGGAGTCCAGTGGAAAGCATCAAAAATTAATAGGGGAATGCGGCACACAACTTATGAGGAGGGCCTGAGGGATTTGGATTTATTTAATCTGCAGAAGAGAAGACTCCAGGGGGATCTGACAGCAGCATTCAACTACCTGAAGGGGGTTTCAAAGAGGATGGAGGTAGGCTGCTCTAATGGTAGCAGATGACAGAACAAAGACTAATAGTCTTATATTTTAATGGGAGAGGTCTAGGTTGTATATTAGGAAAAAATATTTCACAAGGAGAGTGATGAAGTATTAGAATGGATTACCTAGGGAAATGGTGGAATCTCCATTCTTAGAGGTTTTCATGGCCAGATTTGAAAACGCTCTGTCTGGAATGGTTTAGTTGGGGTTGGTCCTGCTTTGACCAGGGGGTTGGACTAGACTTCCTAAAGTCTCTTCCAAACCTAAATCTTCTATGATTCTGAATAGCAGACTATTTTATAAATTTCCATTCAAAATGAAGTCAAATGTGATGTCGTCAGAGAGTGAATAACTTAAAATAACATATTACAGGGATGTTGCAATTATTTCAAAATCAAGTATTATAAATCCAGAAAATAAAACCTAAACATAGGTTACAATAGGAAGTTTATACTTGAAATTCATACATGAAAAAGGTATGGAAATTCACAGTTCAGAGCATTTAAACAAACTTAGTTCTACCCCAAACTCCTCTCAGACAATAACCATGCAATTGTGACTGATACTACTGATTGCAGCCCCAGATTAGATTAAACTCATTTTAAAGACATGAATCCCCCATTCATAATACTGTATCACCACAGGGTAATGTACCATTAAAACATGTAATCCCTTTAAGACAGTGGTCACCAACCAATAGATTAGGAGCTATCGGTAGATCTTGGAGCCTCTGACAGGTGATCCTGACTAGTTTGGCCAGGAAGCTATCAAGCACTGGCACTTGAATTGCTCCTCTCCCCACTGCCATACTGCTCCTGCCCTCTGCCTTGGAGCAGCCCCCCGGGAGCCTCTTGCTTGTTGTGCAGGGTGTGGGAAGGAGAAGAGATGGAGGCGCTGATGTCTAGGTGTCCCTCCTCCCCCCACTCCTGTACCCTATCTCCACACAGAGGGAAGGTGATGGAGGGAGCTTGCAATGCAAATCTGTCACTCTCACACAGTGTGTGTCTGAAACAAAAGACAGGACTATGCAGCACTTTAAAGACTAACAAGATGGTTTATTAGAGGATGAGCTTTCGTGGGCCAGACCCACTTCCTCAGATCAATTTGTGGAAGAAAATTGGCAGTGTGTGTCTGTCACTCTCACAAAAACGCACTGTCTTCACTCTCCTCTCCCAACCCAACACATATGTGGAGGAGCGGTTGCGTTTTACTGCTTGCAAAGTGCGCTATTTTGTGTTTTTTCTTGGCCTGTGTATTTCATAATTTTCATTTCTCTCTTATGCTTAAATTTAATCCTTGAGTAGTGAGTTCTAAAATGCTTAACTTGTCATGGCTGGAGTAATTATCCCTGGGGTAATTGCTGCTCCTGGAATGGCTGGCATGTTCCTGCCTGAAGACACCATTCCTGCACTCCCATTGATCAGTAATGGAGAACCATAGTCAGTAGAAGCTGTGGGCTCAGTGCCTGTAGATGAGGGGCAGCACATAGTGCTATGGAGCCATTGCTGTACATGCTAGCCGCTTTCAGAAGTGGTTCAGGGCCAGGGCAGGAGTAAGCTGCCTTAATCCCACTGCTCTGCCACCCAGAAGCCATCTCAGTTAAATAGTGCCCAGCCAGAGCCTTCTTCCTGAACCCTTGTCCCAGACCTGAATCTCCTCCTACCCCCAACCTCCTGCCCCGAACGTGAGTCCCCCTGCATCCTAACTCCTTCCCAGTGTTTGTACCCTGAAGCCACTCCCACACTCCAAACTCCTTGGCCCAACACCAGAGCCTGCACCCCAATCCCCTTATCCCAGCCTGCTGAAAGTGAAGGAGGATGCAGGAGGAAGGGGGATGGAGTGAGCAGGGTGAGGCCTTGGAGAAGGGGTGGGGAGAAAGTGGGGCAAGGGAATCTGGGTTTGAGGTAGATCTTACATTGCACTTAAATTGAAAAAGTGATCTTGTGGTTAAAAAGGTTGGAGAAGACAGCTTTAAGATGAAGTCAAACAGCCATATACTTTCCAAGCATAAGACTATTTCAATTATACATCAGGCAAAAATGCTTTAGCCCAAGATTGTTCCATTGTCCCTATTCCACAGCTTCCATTTTATTAAGCAGGAGAAGAGTATCATTAAGGTTCTACTCTCAATAATTTCCACCAAAAGCAAGACTAAACAGAAGTGAAGGCACAAATATTTCCTATGTACTTTAATGAAATTACACAGCCAATCACATCTTGCCTTTGGAATCCAATTCTTCATCTGTCACTTTCAATAAAAATGTCTTACATCAGGAATCATGCAGCTGGAACAAAACTAAATAGAGATTCTGATTTGTTCCTTTTTGCAAGGGGGGGAGAATCATGTTACAAATCCTAAACAATGACAATGTTGATTCCATTTCTTAATATTTTACAAATGGACCAAGATCTCCCATCCCTGATCTTCCATTATCTTCTAAAATATATCAGGAGCTCAAGAAATCATAGGATGAAAAGGCAGGGAAAGCTTATAGTTTTTTAAAAAAAAGTCTTTAAAAGTGCCATAACATTCTGCAATTTGTTACAGTTTTTAAATTTTCTAGTCTCCAGAAGCACCAGAAATATATTCTCTTTCTCTCAGGCCATGCTGAATATTTTAAAGTAACAGGGTAAGGTAAATGAAAACATTGAGAGTGATGAAATCATTAGACTCCACGGCAGGATAGCAGAGCTTATTTATCATTTGGTGAACCGAACAGAAAGACTTTTTACAAAAAGGAAAAAAAGACCTCTTAACAGGTTTTATTTTACTGTATCGTCTCGACATTCTTTCTTCTTGTGCACCAGTTATATAATTAATTTTAAAGTAGCAGCCTACAACAGAGCATATGGGATATATTCTAAATATATGCTATATAGAAATCTTAAATCTGATGGTTGGGATTGCGGGGTGGATCACAAAAGGCAATTTATTATAGAGCTGCAAATATTTTGCCCTCTCCTTCTGTAAAAAGCAAGCAGAAATGACAGAGGGTGCTAAGAGAAAGGGTTTTAAATCTTATATTCACTAAATGTGATCCGGTTACAATCTAGAAGAAAAGACTGCAGCTAAGAAACCTTCCCCAAATTCTCTTCTATGAATAGCAGGAAAGCAAATGTGTACCTGGGTACACAATTAACCTTCATGGTTACAAGGAGTTCCCCCCTGCTCCCGACCCTCCCTTCATTCTGCTGCCTGTATCAGAGGCTGCAGCATGGGGGAGATGAGAGGGGAAAGTGGGAGCCAGCTTTTAAGATGGCTCCCCACGTGTACCCCTCCCCCCACTGCTGCATCTCTGAGGCAGCAGCATGGGAGGGCAGGGGAGCCGGTGTGCATGCGAAGTTGACTTTCAAGCCAGCTCCCCGTGCATACCAGCTCCCGCCAAGACAACTCCACCACCCACCACACTGTTGCCTCTGTATCAACAAAAGTAATGTCCATAATATTGTCAAGTCACAACAATACTCCTAGGAAACCAGGTATGCACTTGGATTTGTTTGTTTTTTAACATGTATCCTTTGCAAAATCCCTGTAGTAATAATTATTTATTATTAGCATGTCAAGCCCATCCTGTCATGGACCGGGCAAAATCACTTTGCATAGGAAAGTTCAAGAAATTAAATATATACAATGGATTTTTTTATTAATGTACTTGCAAAAGGTAAGTAAAAGAACAGTTTAAATTTGTACGATTTCAACTGAAAACATTCATTTTATTGACTAATTATCATGCATAGTAAATTTGAATCAGGACTCTTAAAGCTTCCATTACTCTTTCTGTACTTACTGTAATTTTTATTTTCTGATTTGTAACAGTAAAAATTTTCTTTGCACTAAAATGACAGTTGAAAAGGTGATTCAATTTTAATTGTTAGCTAATATTGGTTATGAACTCTAATCATAATAGTCATGACTTTTTTCCCCGTGGAAAACAAAAATAATTATTTAAGCCTTTCACCCTGCATATTCTAGTGTAAAAAGTAGTGCATTTAGTTCATTTAAGTGGCAGAATTGTTTAGGCAAAATTTAGTATCTATCGGTAATTGAAGTATGACTTCATTTTGCACAAACAAATCAACTCTTCAAAATAGATAATAGATTGGAGCACTCAATCTCTCAGCAGAAAAATGGTGGGATTTTCTGTTGGCTAGATGGGTGCTTTGGGTGGGAAGGAGAAGCATTCATAATTTCAAGATAAATAGACAAACCGCCATGCATTACAGGCAGTCCCCGACTTACACGGATCCGACTTATGTCGGATCCGCACTTACGAACGGGGCTTTTCTCGCACCGGAACTCACGGGCGGTGAGTCGCCACCCGTGTCCTCCGGGGCGAGAAAAGCTTCTCCCGGTCTCCCTGGTCTGCTGGGGGAGGGGCCCAGCAAAGCCGCTGGACCCCCCCCAGCAGACCAGGGAGACAGGAGCAAAGCCGCCCAGGCAGCAGCTTTGCTCGGGTGTCCCTGGTCTGCTGGGGGGGTCCAGCGACTTTGCTGGACCCCCCCCCCCAGCAGACCAGGGAGACAGGAGCAAAGGAGTAAAGCCACACGGGCGGCAGGGTCCCTCCGCCTGTGCGGCTTTGCTCGGGGGCAAAGGAGCAAAGCCACATGGGCGGCAGGGTCCCTCCGCCTGTGCGGCTTAGCTCGGGTCTCCCTGGTGTTCTGGGGGGACTCCCCCCAGCACCGCAGGGAGACAGGAGCAAAGCCGCACGGGCAGCGGGGTCCCTCCGCCTGTGCGGCTTTGCTCGGGTCTCCCTGGTCTGCTGGGGGGGGAGGGGGCGCAGCTAGTGCTCCCCCGCCCCCCAGCAAACCAGGCTTTTGTTGCTGGACGCCTCGGGTAGAGCAGCTGGGGTGCTGCCAGGTTGGTCCTGAGGGAACCTACCGGGCAGCGCCCCAGCTGTTCTGTCCAAGGCTCCAGATTCAGCAGCTGTTGAAACTGATCAGGCTGATTCCAGGAAGCTGGGGGCAGAGCAACTATGCCTCCGGCTTCCTGTAGTCAGCCCCTGGTCAGTTTCAGTGGCAGCAGCTGAATCTGGAGCCAGTTCCGACTTACATACAAATTCAACTTAAGAACGAACCTATAGTCCCTATCTTATACGTAACCCGGGGACTGCCTGTATTTACCTTGTAGGACACTACCACTCAAATATACACCATATTCCAGAATAAACTAGAGAGGTAGAATCTCTCTCCAATTAGAAGTGGACAGAGTAGCCTTCAGAGAGCAAAGGTGATTATAGTACAGCTGGGAGTTGTTTGCTTTAACATGACAATGTATATTAACTCCTCTCAATGTTTCTGAGAAGGACCTCACACGATATTTGAGAACATGACTCAGTCCATAATCTTACTGAAACATCAACAAAAAGCAATAAAAAATATCAAGAGATCCTCAGCCAAAGCTCTCTGGCATTAACAAGCGTCTGACAGAATTTGTATGTAATCTTTTGATTTCAACCCAGGCACAAAGTGCACACTGTTGTACTGCCAGGAGGCCCCGCCATCTGAAATATGTGCAACGTGTGTGTATACAGAGAGAGAGAGAGAGAGAGAGAGAGAGAGAGAGAGAGCGAGCGAGCGAGCGAGCGACTGTGTATTTATCAATCCCAGTATATTATAATTAGATTAAGCACTAGTGGGTTTGGCATCCATTTGAACTGACAAAAGTCAGCATGACTGAATCAGTCTGTTATGATTTTGCTCATGTCGCATCCAATAGATACCCTAAAAGATAAGCTGTTTTTAGAGAAGGGCTGATGGCAGTTGCTACAACTTTCTTCCTGTGGTGATATGATAGGCTACTCTATGGAAAAATAGTAATGATTTCTTGTGAATGGCTCCAATGTCAACTACAGACAAATTTTTACTGAGAACATTCTTCTGGCTCTAGCTTACAAGAGAGGGCATTTCTGGGTGATAAATATTCTTTGTTTTCTATGTGTCTTACTAGCCAAGACATGCAGATTTTGTTTGGTCTTAAAAGTTGGAAACTGAGTAAATCCACATGTACAAATAGTTATTAAGTTTGGGTGGCAACCATTTCAGTTAGGGATCTAAAATCCCATTTAAAATGCTAACCAGTTAAATTATATGTTTACCAGTTAACTGGCAACCCCACTCCAGCCAGGGCTCACCTCACTGCACTGCAGGTGGTGGGTGCTTTGGCCCAGTCAGGCTGTGTTCACCAAACCATGTCACAGGCAAGGGAAGAGATAACTGCTCAGGCTTGGGGCCTGTTAACCAGTTACACCAGTAAGCATGCCAGTTAATCAGTTACTTTTGCATCCCTAATTTCAGTTACCATTGCAATGTAGTTTTCTATTTTAACACTGTTTTCACATGCTTACTGAACTATTTAGCTTTGGGGCTGGAATTTTCCCAACACAATCCCTTTCCAAAAGTGACTTTCTATAATGTTTAAGCAACATCCAGTCGGAAATTTGAGTAATCTGTACATTTTAGAACAACAACAAAATCATTTTGCTATATCAAGTTCTCCACAGCGTCCCCTCCTCCAACACAAAACAAAAAACAATTCAAAGTTTTCAAATCACAAGCACCATATTCTAGGTCCAGCCAATTTGCTTACCAAGATGGTAACTAGGTAGTGAATACTTTTCCTCCTCCCACCCCAAAGATGAAGAAGAAATCAAGACCATAAAAGGCATTTAATCTCTGATTTAGAATTTGACTTCAGATGAAGAGGTCACTTGCTTATAACTGGAGGTTCTTCTAGATGTGTGGTCCTTTCTGTATTCCATGTGGGTGTGCGAGTTGTGCACTTGAGTATGGAAGTGTGTGTTAGTGTCTGTTGACCAACAGCATGTCTCCTTATGTTTCCAACAGAGGAGATATGTAGTACTATGGATCAACATCACTCCAGTTTCCCTCTTAGCACTGCATAATCCACTCCAAAGCATGAGGGAAGAAGGGTGAGTAGTGGAATATTGACAGGGACTGCACATCCCAAAAGAACCTCCAATTATAGGTAAGTTTTTCATGTGACTTGCAAGCAGTGATGAGCATGGAGGTGTTTCAAGGATAGTAACAGAACTGTAGTCTGCCAGGCTGTGTGGCCCTTAGCCATGTCAGTCTCTGCTACTTGTGTAATGGCATAGTGTTCCATGAACATGTGGAGACAACACCACACAGCTGCTCAACAGATGTCTTGTCAAGATACATCAATCAATGAGGCCAAGGAGGAGATGCTCCTCTTCTACCACAGCAAAGGAAAAACAGAGTTATCACTCAAGCAAGGGAATAACAGTTATTGCAACAAATGCAGTGAGTTTCCCAAATGCATGCTAAAATCTTACAGACAAACATATGAACTTTTATTCCATCTAGTCTGTGATATATGGAAATGTCCTATATGTCTGAATCAAAACAGTCTTTTGTTTTAACTTTTTACATTTTCATAAACCCCTCAAAGTGTAACCAATACATTTCTAATTTCTGCTTGTCAAGTTAACAATCGAAGATGAATCCTCACACTATGATCTACACTTTTCCTTTATGCGTTGTAAATTACCATAGCATACAGAACACAATCAAAATATAAAACACCCTGTATAAATTCTAGCTGTTACAATTACCTGCAGCACCGAAAAAGTCACAATTTGACAAAATCTTCAATTTCTGCAGCACACAAAGCATCTTCCACTTCTTATTAATGTTACATCCATCTCTGCTTTTTTGCTAAAACTGTCAGATGGGGCACATGGTAATATCTGAACTCTGCAATTAAGGATTTTAAATATAAAATGTGACTAGTTACATTTTTATTAATGCAAAACTATAGCAGCCCTGGACAACAGTCATTCACAATATGAATTATAACATTACTTCAGAATAGCAATTAACATTAGGAATCACAAATAGGTTTAAACTTCAAGAGGGCAATTAAATGTATTTCAGTGGTTAATACAAATCTCACTATAAATTGTAATCTCAGTCTGCCTCTGTCATTCTATAACTGGGAAAGTTAGCTTATTCCTAGTATCTCAGTTTGCCCATCTGTAAAATGTGATTATTATATTTTCTTACAACTGTAAAAGCACTTTGAGACCCTTGGCTGAAAGATAATATTAAAAGACACTACATTTACAGAACATGGGATTTCATTACCAAAAGAAATAATTGTAGAAAATACAGGAAGGAGGACAACCCTGACAGATGATGTGAAGAGGCAAAGTTACTGGTGAAGTAAAGAATATTCCATGGGAGAGGTGGACTATCTTGTTTTATACAGTTTAAACAAACTGCATTTTCTCCTGAGTTAAATTATTGTATTCTTGTTGTGAGTTATGATCCTAAAGAACAGAAATTAAGAAGTGTTCAGAAAACATTTGTTCTTCCTTTTATAATTGTATAAGAAATTACTATAAAATTCTATCAATGATGGAATCTCGAGATGGCAAGACTAATTTAAATCCTTCTACTCCCAGGTCAACGTGCTATATTTGTGATAATAGTCAAATAAGAAGTTGTAACAAAATTGTAACAGCAAATCTGACATCTCACTCACAAATGAAGGCATTTCAAGTCATAAGAATATTACTATGAGGATTTATTTCAGACTTCACACGCCTCTTGAGAATTTCAGATTCTCTAGTACTACTATTTGCTAGGCTTTGTTTTGCTTGTTTTTTTAAGGGAGCTGAGATGACTCCAACCTCTATGCTTATTCAAGTAAAACGTGTTTTTAAATCCATTTATAAATGTTTATGGTTTAATACATTTTAAAATGCTGTTGCAACTTCCTAACCATGCAGTCAACAGCTCTCAGTCCTGGTGCTGTGCAGGTAAATGCAAGTAAAGTTCCATGGCCTTATTTTTCAACAGTTTTGGGGAAAAAACATCTACAGCAACAATACCATTCTACCTAAAGCAGACAGAATTTTAAAAATCATTGTTGGTAAAAGGCCATCTTAATTTCAGACTGCTGAGCAACACTCTTACGTACCTATTCTAATTTAGACAAGAAATTCAGCTTACACGGCAACAAAAAAAATTAGCTAGCTAATTTTTTCTTTGAATGAAAAAAACTGCACAAGATATAAGTGGTCAATATTCAAGGCACCATGGAGACATTCACTCCACATTACATAAGTAAGCTCCTTTTTCAAGGGCATAGTTATACAAGACATTTTCTATCAATGTAATAGCCGCAGGGAATAAATGGAATAATTACTTTATGTATCCACTTTGCTGTTTAGAACATCAATGCGCTTCACTATTTAGAATAGCCTGTCATAAGCTATGGGAAAATTAATCAGGCAGCATACACCATTAATGCAAAGTGATCAATATTTTAGCTAGAGAAAAATTGGAATGTATAGGATCAGATCTGCTTAAATCACAGAGCTAAAGAAACAAAGTAAGTAAATACCTTTCTCTTAAGATGTTCTATATAGCCACTGAGATTTAATAAAAACCAAGTCCTTAAGTTTACAAGCAAAATAAATGGCAAAATTTAGAGTAAATTTCATCAGTTACAATGGTATCAAATGTAACATTTCAGTGGCTCCAACTATATTTCAATATATGGCTTGGTGATTTTACTTCCTGATCTGATTAAACTCATAGAAGAGTCATTAGCTCCTTACACAAGAAAATGGACTCAAGGAATAAAAGACTGTTACTTTTTTGTAACTGGTGTTCTTTGTGATGTGTTACTCATCTCCATCCCACATTAGGTGTGTGCTCACTGTGTGCACTGGGGTCGAAGCTTTTCCCTTAGCAGCGTCGGTGCCCAGAGAGGCAGGTAGGTGTTCATGTTCTTCTAGATTGCAGTATGGCCCTGCTGAATCCAAAATCCTCTCTAGCTTGTTCCGTGAGGGCATAATGGGCCATGTCATAGCCTTAAAAAAAGCACATGTGCCAGGAAGGCTGCTGCTGACACTTGGGTCCTGGACAAATGGGCCCGCCTCATCTGTGGTAGGGAGGACAAGGGGAAGTTGTAGCAGGTCCTGATTCACAAGATGATCCAGTTAGTAAGCTGTTGGGTGGACACTGGCGTGCCCTTCATCCTATCAGTCGTAGCCACAAAAAGCTGAGATGACTTTTAAAACAGCTTAAGTCCATAAGTAGTTTGGGGGGGGGGGGGGGGGAGAGAGGCTGCTAGGTCTAGTAACTTCCCGAACAGGTACTGGTGAGGACAGTCCTGGGCTATCAGTATGACCCAGGCCTTGTCCCATTTGATTTGGATGAGAACCCTGCTATTAAGAGGGATTTGCAGGAAAGCATACAGCAGATCTTCCACCCAAGACAGGAGGAAGGCAGTCGAGAAGGAGCTCCGCCCAGACCCCGCCTAGAGAAGAAACAGTGGCACCTCCTGGTCTGCTTAATGACAAATAGATTTATTTAGGGAGTTCTCCACCTGTGGAAGATTGCAGAGGCCACTTCCTGTGAAGCAACCATCTGGTGAGAGGACTATCCACAATGACTCCAAGATCACTCTCGAATGACGACAGCTAATTTAGTCCCCATCACCTTATATGTATACAGCCGGTCCCCGAGTTGCGAACGGTCGAGTTGTGACCATTCACATTTACTAACAAAGCTCCCATGGAGCGGTCGTAAAGGCGGTCCCCAAGTTACGAATGCAACCCGTGCTTACGAACAGCATAGTCGCTATGTAACTCAATGGGGCCTGAGTTACGAACAAATCAAGTTACGGCCAAGTGTTTGGTCCGTAACTTGTTCATAACTTGGGGAGAGGCTGTAGTTGGGATTATGTTTTCCAATGTGCATTACTTAGCTTTTACCAACACTGAATGTCATCTGCCATTTTGTTGCCATTACCAAGTTTTGGGAGATCCCTTTGAAGCTCTTCACAGTCTGCTTTGGATTTAGCTATCTTGAGCAGTTTTATGTCATCTGCAAATTTTGCCACCTCGTTGTTTACTCTTTCTTCCAATAATTTAGGAATATTTTAATAGGATTGGTCCCAGTACAGACCCCGCAGGGGACGCTACTAGTTACCTTTCTTTATTCTGAAGCCTGACCATTTATTCTTACGCTTTGTTTCCTATCTTTTAACTAGTTATTAGTCCATAAGGGGAACTCTCCTCTTATCCCATGACAGCTTATTTTGCTTAATGGCCTTTGGTGAGGGACCTTGTCAAAGGCTTTCTGGAAATCTAAGTACACTGTATTCACTGGGTCCCCACTTTTCCACATGCTTGTTGCCCCACTCAATGAATTCTAATAAGTTGGTGAGGTATCATTTTCCATCCATCACAGTTAGGAACAGGTATTCTCATATTACTACTTCATATCAACATGACTAGGAAAAAACCCAAAAAGCTAGCCATGAATTCAGCACCAGGGAATCTTACAGTAGTCTTGTATTACTAGGATTGATGCTTCAGGAAAGTCTGTGGTCCAAAGAATAAAACATTAAAATTTTCTAGTTTTTCAAAATTGGAAAATGGGATACTTTTCAAAGTGGAACTCTGTGTTTATTGTTTGAAGATTTGTAACTAGCAACTCTTCAATTTGCAATGGCTGGAATTTTGGTAGCCAGGATTGGATTTTCAAGGCACCTAATGTAATTTAGGAACACTACTCCGAGTTGAAGAAGATCAGTGGGATTCATGCTCCTAAAATTACTTAGGACAGCTGTGGCCAACTTGAGGCTCGCGAGCTGCATGCAGCTCTTCTTCCTCCCCCCATCCCCGGGAGTGGCTTGCAAAGACACACCCCCCGTGGCTCATAAGCCACCCCATGCCCCAAAAAATGACTCTCTCCTCCCAGCTCCCTGTTCTGATCTGGGCAGGGGAGCCATCCGGCGCAGCCATCAAAGATGAAAATTAAAGATGGCATCTGGAGCCTGCTGTGGCCTTAAAAGGGGCAGATTCCCTCCTTCCCCCCCACCCCGGTGGTGGTGTGGGGGGTTGTTGGGTTTTTTTTGCTTGCCAATTTTGCCCTGTCTGGATCCACTGCTATCCTGGCTCTTTGCCCAGAATTGGTTGGCCACCCCGACCTAGGATTTTATTTTCAAAAGAAAATAATCATACTGAATTTCAAAGGGATTTGGGCATGTAAGTCCTTTATCCCCTTTTGATAATTCCTATCTAAAATAATGTGCTTGCTCAAGGGACTAAGGAGGGAACAGAGGGAACAAAAATCAATCTAAGCAACTAATGACTCACTTCTGTTTAGTTTATGCTACACAGGTAAATTTAGAAAAAATTGCCTATCCTCCAATTACAGATTATCTGACCCAACAGAATTTATCGTCATCATTAAAGTAGGTCTTTAGGGCATACTGTGACTCCATGAAAGTTATAAACAATAGTCTTACTCCAAAAATTACAGGCCGAAACTCACTGGTATGAACTTTATTGACATGTAGTTGACAACCCAGTAAACACGCAGTTATTCATGAGGTATTGAGGTAAAGCGACCAATGAAGCCATTTTATTCCAGGGCATTATCAAGAGATTCCAGAACAGATTGTACACAATAACTATGCAATTACTGTGTCACCACTACATTTAAAGGACTTTGATTTAGCAGCTTAAGCTATAAGCATCTTCTTAACAAGTTTTAACACCCATCCAATAATTTGCTTTTTAAGCAGTCTAGAAATTCCATGCTAAGACGCAACTGGCAGGTACCCTTAAACATGTTCATACTGGTGCTCTGCAGCATTCTATGCAAAATTAATTATTATTTGCGAGTTACAGGAGCGATTTACAATTGCAATATATGAATGTTAAACACATGTATGGTGGGGGTCATGTTGTAGTGCAGTGGTTTTTCCAATAGAGCGAGAATATAAGTGGGGGGGGGGGGGGGAGAGAGAGAGAGAGAGAAAATCACGTGGTGCCAGTTGAATCTGGTTATACAAACATTTTCTTCAAAAAGAAGAACCTGGAAGACACTAAAATCAGTTGGACACAAGGATCCAAACTACCTGTCTCTACTAGAGGGTCACCGTTGAATACAAAATTGACAGATCTCTTTTTAAATTTGAATTTTTCTCTACAGCTCGTCTCAGTGATGTAGCTGTGCTGGTCCCAAGACTAGAGTGGCAAGCTGGGCAAGACAAACCTATAGACAGAGCTCCTCCTGAAAAGCAGTTCAGTAATACAGCAGTTTGTCTCTTTTACCAACATAACTTGGTTCAATAAAACAAATTACCTCTCCCGTCCTGTCCTCCCTCCTAAAGGCATTTTGTTCTTTTATATAGAATCTGCTCTTCTAACCTGAGCAAATGCCCATTTTGCTGGGCTAGAACAACATTTGCCACAATTAAACAGAATTACCCATTGAAGCTTGCTCTTTTTTTGACTCGTTACTATTTTTTTTTCCAGAAAAAGAAAAAGCTCTTACTAATCCAGCTATGGCCTATCTTCATAATCCAATAAGTATTTGTTTTTATTCTTTTTATTGACAAATTGTATTAGAAATTTATTTTTTAATTTCCTCTTGTGACAACAATAAGTACCATATCATACAAATTAGACTACACTGCACATGTACAAAAACAGTATTTTACTAAAGATGCATGAATGTTTCCACGTACTTAATTATAGAGTGGACAGATATCCAGTTTTCTACCAGAACATCCAGACAAAAAGGAACCCTGGCAAGCTCTGGTCAGCAACACTGAATGGGCCATTGAAAGTCCAGTTGGCAAATCTGACAGGCTCCCTACCTGGCTGCAGGTAACTCCCAGAAGTAACAACATCTCTGTCTCCTAAGCAGAGGGACAGCTAAGGGACTCAGGCACACTGTCTCTGCCTTGTGCGCCAGCTCCATAGCTCCCATTGACTAGGAACCGCAGCCAACTAAAACTGCATGAGTACTGCCTATGTGCAGAGGCAATGCGCCCAGGGCAGAACCACCCCTGAGCCTAGGAGCCAAAGGACATGTCACTGCTTCCAGGAAGCTACTAAGACAAGTGTCACCCACACCCCTTTCTGCACCTATGCCCCACCTTGGAACCCTCTCCCATATTTACACTCTGTTCTGGAGCCTACACCCCACTTCCCTGCCCCAATCCTTAGCCTCCTTCTGCACATAAAATCCCTCAGAGCCTGCATCATGCACTGCTACCCCAACCTGGAGCCTCCTCCCCCACAACCTGAACTTCTCCTTTCTTTCCCCATCCCAGAGCCCTCACCAGTGTGCCCTGTAAGCTGAGCACTTGAGCAGCCTTCCAGAGACATTCAAATTAAGTTGATTAACAGACCATCCACATAGCAGCATGTGCTTCTACTGGTGGTGCATAACACAACTTATTTCTGCACATGGACAGAAACCAGAGGGAACTCTGGCACTCACCTCCTCCTGCCCCAGTCCTATGAAAATGACTGAATGAGGAGTTTGCGGGAGAGCCAGCCATAGAGAGAGTGGGGGATTTAGTGAGCAGGGACAGGGTCTCAGAGACCACAGGACCTTGAAGAAGGCATGGGAAAGGGATAGGGCACAGGTGTTCTGTTTTGTGCAATTATGTTAAACATGATGTATGACCAAGATAACATGCGGTGGAGTACAAGTTCCATGTTAGGAGTTTTGAGGTACTGAGTTTCTAACATGAGAAACTTAAAAAAAAAAAACCCCACTTATCAAGACACTTAATAAAATGATCATTTTAAAAATGTTAGTTTAGTACTGGACCAAAAAAGGTAGAAAATTCAGCTAATCCATGAAAAGTTAGCTTCTTACTTCATCTCTCTAAAGACAATCTTTTATCCTGCTTTAAATTCAAATTCAATAGAAACCTAACAGAATTGAAGGTACTGACTTAAAATACATAATCTATTGAAAGGAAAAGACAGGATAGATTCCGGATGATGAGTACAATTGATCATAGAATACTAAGACTGGAAGGGACCTTGAGAGGCCATCAACTCCAGTCCCCTGCCCTCATGGCAGGACCCAGTACTATCTAGACCATGGGTTCCCAAACTGGGGGGGCATGTGAAAAATTCCAGAGGGGGTGCGAGACGGCCCAGGTCTCCCACCCACCACCCCCAGTCAATGCCCCCCCCCCCCCAAGTTTTGCTGCTATTTTTGTTTTTCAGTCGGTCCCCTCCCTCCCTCCCTATTTTTGTGGAGGGGGCATAAGGGTTTCTCAAAAATCAAAAAGGGATGCCAAAATGTTTGGGAACCACTGGTCTAGACCATCCTTGATAAACATTTATCTAACTTACTCTTAAATATCTCCAGTAATGGAGATTCCACAACCTCCCTAGGCAATGCATTCCAGTGTTTAACCACCCTGACAGTTAGGAAGTTTTTCCTAATGTCCAACCTAAACCTCCCTTTAAGCCCATTGCTTCTTGTTCTATCCTCAAAGGCCAGGAAGAACAATTTTTCTCTCTCCTCTTTGAGATACCCTTTTAGATACCGGAAAACCGCTATCACGTCCGCTCTTAATCTTCTCTTTTCCAGACTAAACAAGCCCAGTTCTGTCAGTCTTCCTTCATTGGTCATATTCTCTAGACCTTTAATAATTCTTATTGCTCTTCTTGGACCCTCTCCAATTTCTCCACATCTTTCTTGAAATGTGGTGCCCAGAACTGGACACAATACTCCAACTGAGGCCTAATCAGCACAGAGTAGAGTGGAAGAATGACTTCTCATGTCTTGATCACAACACACCAGTTAAGCATCCTAGAATCATGTTTGCTTTTTTTGCAACAGCATCACATTGTTGACTCATATCTAGCTTGTAGTTCAATATAACTCCCAGATCTCTTCCTGCCGTACTCCTTCCTAGAGAGTTGCTTCTCATTCTGTATGTGTGAAACTGATTGTTCCTTCCTAAATGGAGCACTTTGCATTTGTGCTTATTAAACTTCATCCTGTTTACCTCAGACCATTTCTCCAATTTGTCCAGATCATTTTGAATTATGACCCTACCCTCCCAAAGCTGCTGCAACCCCTCCCAGCTTGGTATCATCTGCAAACTTAATGATGCATACAGTAGATCTAGATGGAGACTACAAATAAAGGCATGTGAATGTGAAGCATTAAACTGATACAGGCTATGCTTATCCTATCTGTATGCTTATCCTAACTTAGCTATGAGAGTTAAGCACCTCCAATAAAATTTGCCCTGCAACAAAAGGCATAGTTTCATCATCCTGGACACCAAACCTGTACTTCTGTTGTATAGTAAGAAGTCTTTTTGTTTTAAGCCATGTGCTCTTGGGACACGATGAGTAATTGAACAGAAAAACAAATATTACACTAACATACATAGAGAACTATTACTTTGAGTCAGCAAAACAATGATATGGCTATAAGAATGAACATTAGAAATCAGAAGTTCTCAGTCATGACAAACATGTTGCCATTCTTACACTTTCAGTATTCTAGCCAAACACTAAACTGTGTTTGAATAGCAAATATAGTCCTATAAGCTGATTAAATGTGATAAATTATTGAACAATATACTGTATTCCAATACCAACACTACTTCAAAGTTGCTCTGACCTGAATACAGATCATTTAAATGCACATCCTACAAGTTTCTTATTGAATAAAAACTTTACTATTGCAGTTAATCTGCCAAAATGCAACCAAATTGCCACAGACAATATTCTGTTCAATGTTAATTTAATTTTTATTTTAAGATTTGAAGTCTAATTACAACTTTTTTCAGCACTTATTCAAATTACTGACAGCCGTTTTCCTGAGAGAGCACAAAACTTTGACTTCCAATAGTAACACGTATATAAGATGATCTACATCTATTCTTTACTATCTAAGTTTTAAACAGGTTTCCCTATCAAATGTGAAGAACTATTCACATTTAATCAAAAACCATTAAGTTAATCAACTGCCCCCCTCCTGCTTTTTCTCTTTAAGACAGAGTTTCAAGAAACCTTTTGGATATCTAATTTCAATTCTGACAATCTGACCTTAAAATTATATTAATTATCTCCACAACAGGAAACTAGAAGATGACATTAAGGCTAATACCAATTCAGCTTTCAAAAGCATCTGGAAAATTCTTATTGAGAGAACAATGTGATATAAAACACAGTGGTCAATTAATATTTAATGATATTAGAATGCTCAAAAGTGTATGTGATATCTAAAGACACACCCAAGACTCTGAATTGTATTGAACTATCCTATCAGAACCTAAAAAAATATATACAGGGGAAGAAAAACAGTAAGATAACTATTAGAAACTTAATGTGAATTTTATTAATTTAACCTAATAACCTGGAATTTTACACAACAGACAGAAATGATCTAATCTAGGACAATAGTATATTTACTTTATATTCTCCGAAAATACCTTTGTTACTTGTCACTAAGTCAATTAACCCAGCACCTCTGTAATACCAATCCATTTTTGCCATCGGAAAGACAATAATGCAGTATTAGAAAGAAACCGTCTCAAGTCTAGCATTTATACCCTCATCAGTTCACCAACACCTTCTTCCTAAATGTATTGCCTTTAGTTAAACCTTTTCACACATGTATAATCTTATAGCCACATATCCACAAACCAGATACATCTGACAATTCAGGACTAATTCCTAGCACTTGACCAACTATTTACCAGCTGTCCTTTTAAATATTCATGTATATAGCTATGGCCTAAGACAACATGAGAAAAATCACTCACTGTAATATAAACCAATCTGTATTATACCATCCTAGTTGATAGTATCAAGGAAGCTGCCGTGCTGTAAAAGTAAGTTACTTATTTTCATAACTAGAGGTCCTTTGAGATGTGTGGTGCCTATTTGCATACCATTGTGGATACTTCTGTGTTCCATGCCATGGAGTGGCACAGTCTTGAAAGCAGGGTCTGTTAGCCTGTACATGCATCCTCTCTCTGCTCATGCCTCCAACCAAGGAGATAACAGGTGGGGTGAACTGACCACCTACCCAGCACCTTCTTTACCATACATTTAAAGACGGTCTGAGCAGAGGAGAAGGAGAACTGATAATGGAACAGACATAGGGACCACACACACACCTCAAACCGTGATAGCGGTTTTCCGGTATCTAAAAGGGTATCTCAAAGAGGAGAGAGAAAAATTGTTCTTCCTGGCCTTTGAGGATAGAACAAGAAGCAATGGGCTTAAAGGGAGGTTTAGGTTGGATATTAGGAAAAGACTTCCTAACTGTCAGGGTGGTTAAACACTGGAATGCATTGCCTAGGGAGGTTGTGGAATCTCCATTAGTGGAGATATTTAAGAGTAAGTTAGATAAATGTTTATCAAGGATGGTCTAGACCAGTGGTTCCCAAACATTTTGGCATCCCTTTTTGATTTTTGAGAAACCCTTATGCCCCCTCCACAAAAATAGGGAGGGAGGGAGGGGCCCGACTGAAAAACAAAAATAGCAGCAAAACTTGGGGGGGGGGGGGCATTGACTGGGGGTGGTGGGTGGGAGACCTGGGCCGTCTCGCACCCCCTCTGGAATTTTTCACATGCCCCCCCAGTTTGGGAACCCATGGTCTAGATAGTACTGGGTCCTGCCATGAGGGCAGGGGACTGGAGTTGATGGCCTCTCAAGGTCCCTTCCAGTCTTAGTATTCTATGATCAATTGTACTCATCATCCGGAATCTATCCTGTCTTTTCCTTTCAATAGATTATGTATTTTAAGTCAGTACCTTCAATTCTGTTAGGTTTCTATTGAATTTGAATTTAAAGCAGGATAAAAGATTGTCTTTAGAGAGATGAAGTAAGAAGCTAACTTTTCATGGATTAGCTGAATTTTCTACCTTTTTTGGTCCAGTACTAAACTAACATTTTTAAAATGATCATTTTATTAAGTGTCTTGATAAGTGGGGTTTTTTTTTTTTAAGTTTCTCATGTTAGAAACTCAGTACCTCAAAACTGGTAGAAGGGAGAACAGCAAAATAGAGACAATGCATTTCAGGAAGGCAGATTTTGGTAAGCTCAAAGAGCTGGCAGGTAAGATCCCATGGGAAGCAAGACTAAGGGGAAAAACAACTCAAGAGAGTTGGCAGTTTTTCCAAGGCACATTAAGGGCCCAAATGCAAGCTATTCCTCTGCTTAGGAAAGATAGAAACTATGGCAAAAGATTGCCTTGGCTTAACTAGGAGATCTTGCATGATCTCAAAATAAAAAGGAGTCATATAAAAAGTGGAAACTAGGACAAATTACAAAGGATGAATATAAGCAAACTATACGGTTATACGGGGGCAAGATTAGAAAGGCAAAGGCACAAAACAAGCTCATACTAGCAACAGACAAAGGGAAATAAGACGACATTCTATAACTACATTAGAAGCAAGAGAAAGACCAAAGACAAGGGAGGCCCATTGCTCAGTGAGGAAGGAGAAACAGTAACCAGAAATTTGGAAACAGCAGGTGCTTAATGACTTCTTTGTTTCGTTCTTCATCAAGAAGTCTGATGATGAAGGAATGACTAACAGTGAATGCTAGTGGGAAGGGGGTAGGTTTAGAAGATAAAATAAAAAAAGAACAAGTTAAAAATTACTTAAAAAAGTTAGATATCTGCAAGTCACCAGGGCCTGATTAAATGCATCCTAGAATACTAAAAAAGCTGATAGAGAAGGTATCTGAGCCTTTAGCTATCATCTTTGAAAAATCATGGAAGAGGGGAGAGATTCCTGAAGACTGGAAAAGGGCAAATATAGCGCCCATCTATAAAAAGGGAAATAAGAACAACCCAGGAAACTACAGACCAGTCAGTTTAACTTCTGTGCCAGGAAAGATAATGGAGCAAGTAATTAAGGAATTCATCTGCAAACATCAGGAAGGTAATAGTGTGATAGGGAACAGCCAGCATAGATTTGAAAAAGAACAAATCATGTCAAACCAATCTGATAGCTTTCTTTGATAGGATAACGAGTCTTGTAGATGAGAGATGCGGTGGATGTGGTATACCTTGACTTAGTAAAGCATTTGGTACAGTCTCTCATGATCTTATCAATAAATTAGGCAAATACAACTTAGATGGGTCTACTATAAGGTGGGTGCATAACCGGCTGGATAACTGTTCTCAGAGAGTAGTCATTAATGGTTCACAATCCTGCTGGAAGGGCATAACTAGTGGTGTTCCGTAGGGGTCTGTTTTGAGACAGGTTCTGTTCAATATCTTCCTTGATGTCACTATTTCCTTGCAGTCAATCAGTGGAGTTCACCAAGTGCTTCCTCCTAACCCCTACTTTAATGTTTATTAGAACATGTAGTTTTAAAAATATACTGTGCCACTGCACGAGTTTTCTAGTTTGAAATCGAGTAACTCTTCCCAAAAACTCAGCATAGCAGCGTATCTCTTTTGTAAACTTACCGTCTTTACAGTTAACTTCTTAAGTTTTTCCCTGGATGTTGTTACTTAAGGAACATGATTTCAAATTCTGAACTTTTTACCTGCAGATCAATTACAACTGAGCCATGACCAAATGTACCACTACATGTGAAGAGCAGTGGATTATGTGGCTAAAATGCAAGTAAACAACAAAACTGAATTTATTCAATTGTTTTAATAAGCAATGAAACCAGAAAACAACGGTATTTGTTAAGTCTCACTAATGGTTTCTGGTTTACATATAATATGCTGCCCTCTGACTTAATCAATATTTTACCTCAAAAATCCATTAACTGTATTATTTAATGAAAGTGGCAAAAGGGAAGGTTATTTACTGTCATTTCCTTTATTTCTTTCAAGCCATGTACTCCAAGCAATGGATTTTTTTTATTCTAATTGCAGATCTGAATCCCACTGCACTCTACCTTTTAACTAAATGATTTTAGCAGCCCCAGTCAAGGGAAAGGAAACAGGCTTCTGGAGAGATGAGACGCTGCTGCTCCTTATGTCTAGCACCGAATGCTCAAAAATGATTCCTATTAACATGGCAACTATTAATAAAATTTTGGAATGTTCACTAGATTTTTTTAAAAGCCACCTCACAGACATCACATATAAGCAGCTTCCCAGCTCTGTCCATAAGGCTGTGTGCTCCCTTCTCAAAGCATGTATGCCAGAAAGAGAAGGAGGGCTCTTTAGTTTGACAACTTTCTCTATCATGCTATTGTAATTTCCATTTTTTTCTAATGGAATCTATTTTGGAAAAATAGAGTGCATTTAATTATGGAAAGTTTTAAAGCCAATGAGTGTGACTGATAACTCTTTAATCTAACTGAAAACTTCAAATGGAGCAGGGATGGGGAACCATTTTTGGGTCAGGGGCCACTGACCCACAGAAAAATGAATCAGGGCCCCCACACCTCAGTGACGTGGCCCCTGACTGAGAAGGAAAAATACACATCCCACATTTCCCCTTGCACAGCACAGCCTAGGTGGGCCCAAGCTAGTAGATTGTGTCTGCTCCAGCCCTGCGGTGGGGCGGAGAGGGGTTGTCAGCCGACGGTCAGGGCAGTGAGTCCCTTATGACCGGCTGAAGTTCTTTTAAATTGTGCTTGGTTCTGTTACAGCAACTGAAGGAGTCAGGTTAAAGCTTAAACAGTTACTATTTATTGTTACAGGGTAAACTTAGTTGTTAAATGCTACTACTGTGTTACAGATAACACAGACACTACAAAGGACAGGACAGAAATTACACTAATAAGTCACTTACAGGTACCATGAAACCCTTTGGTTCTCTGAGCTCTTATTAAATGCATGCAAAATAGACACATAGCAGGTATATATTCTCACCCCTGCGTTCCAGACTTGGCATGGCCAGCGTCTTTCTCTCAATCCCTCGGGAAGAAGTAGGGCGAGGTTGGGCGTCCCACAGACCTCGGGAGACAATCAATACCTGCCAGCAGGTATAGATGATTGGAGCTCAAATGGGGTGGGCAGCAGAACCTCTTTTTATACCCCTTGGGTCATGTAGGTTTCTTCCTGGTTTTAAGTGGCCAATTAGGAAAAATGGCTTTGAATGCCAAGTTTCCCACGAAGGGTGCAAAGCATAATTCACACCTGGGAAAATGCAGACAATGGGCACCTCTGGTATGTGATGGGCGAAGATTCCTCTCCTGGGACAGTGCAGGCGTGTCAATTACTGGTACTAGCCATCAGGGCGACGGGAGGCCCCGGGTCGTCAGCTAGCCCATTTACTGTCTGGTTTCTGTTTATGGTAGAGTCAGGGACAGGCAGCAAACCTGTGTTCCCAGGGCATCAAAGGCTGACTGCCTTTCTCTTGCTCTCTGGGGGGGGGGGGAAACAAGATGGGGCTCGTGGAAAAACAAGATGGGGTTTTGTGTCTGGCTACAGGGGTGGGGGTTGGAGCACCAGTGCAGGCTCCCCAATGCTGGGAGGACTATGAGCCCTGTGGGCTGCATCCAGCACCCAGGCCTTAGGTTCCCGACCCCTGCAATAGAGAACTTAAATGACCACAGAAATAGGATGCAAACAGACACAGCATTGTTACGAGTTTTGGATCTGTGGTTTGTTTGTTTGTTTTTTTTAAAAAAAGGAGAGGCATGAAGAAGGCAAAAAGAGAGGAAAGAAAATACATAGCTAGGGATGCTAAACCCAAACATAAAATATTTTTTTAATCCATCAGAAGCCTGAAGTTCAAAGCAGTAAAATAAGAAATTATTGCTTACGAAATGAATGGTTTGATTTTGTTACTGAATACAGAATTTTAATAACAGCCTGAAATTTTTGTGTGGATGTTTAATAATAAACCATAGCAGCTAGATATCACTGAATCCCCAGGAGGTATCATGTGACTCAAGTTTGAAAACAGCTTTATACGTTTGTAGAGTATCAAAGGCCTAGCTCATCTTCACAGGCAGCCCCACTGAAGTGATTATTGAACTATTTCAACAGGATTATTCAAAATGATTAAATCTGCAGATATTAAAAGACGATATGGTGAAGACAGAGAGCTATAGCTGCTCTACAAGACAGACAAAAGACCAATGGGACTTGATAGAAAATTAAATGTGATATGCCTGACTGTAAGGAGATGCACTTGAATAGAAATAATGTTCATGGTATGGTAAATAAACTATAAAGGGTCTGACATACAATACTGTAAAAAGAAAAGATCTTTTGATAAATCTGGCTTTTAAATTCTTATTTCAAAGTGCAGAAGTAGTTATGTTTAAAAAGATGTTGGCATTTTAAAAAGTTCATAGAAACCGTATTATTCTGTTACATCTTGTTATTATCAGTCTTGAAATAGCATCCAGTTTTGGAGATCTTATCAAGTGGAAGTGATACCAAAAATCTCATGAAACTGGAATTATTTGATTGGACAGAAAATATCAAAATGTCATCAGATTTTAGTTACTTTATGTATTACAAATTACATGGGTTGAACTATACTTTTTTAGGACCGGTTACTATGTAGACTAGCATTCAGGGACATAGTATCAGCTGATCTTACAAGAACTTAAGGAACCATGGACAAGTGGAAGAAAACCACAGTTCAGTATGCGATCAAGTAGCATCTATACTTTTATTAAATTTCATAATTTTTTTAGATTATAGGGATAATGTCAATTGTTCTGAAGGAGTTTTTCATTTATCCCTTTACTCCAGACTAGATATGGAATTTTTGTCATTTTCCTCAGCCAAAAGGCAAATTTACAAAATGGCCTAGTGACATACAATTATTCTATATTAGGGATGTTAACTATTGGGTATTTGTGTAAACGTGTAACCACTTGAAACTTTAGCGGTTATACATTTACATGGGGGTCCCCCCCCAAGAGAGGAGGTGGGAACCGATGATTACAGGGAGCTGGCTTAAAAGCAAACAGTGGCTCCCACCTCCCCCTGCCCAGCTCTCCGCACCTCTGATACAGAGGAAACAGTGCAGGTGGCTCCACAGGAGCTCATAGGCGTGGAGAACTGGCTCAAAGCTGCTTTCCACATCTATCGGCTCCCACCTCACTCCCCCACCCCCACTGGCGTTGAGGGAGGGCCTGGAGGGGGGGGGGGAGACACACTGCAAAACCTAGCATGTACAAAGGGACAGCTTAAAAACTCCCCTGTGCCTCTCTCCTGCTGCCTCTCTGGGAAGTGGGTGAGGGGCTGGCAGCTCCATAGGAGCCAGCTTCCCATGCAGATCGGCCCCTATCTCCCCCATTTGAGGCTTATTAGTTAATCACGTAGTCAACTACATGACGACATCCCTATTCCATACTAATATAATTTTAGAAGAAATAAAGGAACAATGTCACATTAATCAGATTTAAAGAAGCCTCACTACTTGCGCTACAACTATAATTTCAGACTATTAAACCTAATTAAATATTTAATTTACTTTTTAACATTGTGCTGTTAAAGTCTGTTTCCCTCTATCTATATGGGAACACAAACCTGTCAATCTATAGTTGCAATCTTTTGCAACTCTTGTAATGGTAAAGAAAGGGAAATGTTTGACTTTGGAAGGATTACAATAAAAATATAATGTCGTATCAGCTGTTAAACTTTAGAGGTTTTCAAAACTCCTAACAATAAATTTTGGATAAGGCAAAGACCTGACAGCATCATTTTAAAATACAGTCTTAAGAGAAAAAAAATTGAAAAAATTAGACCTGATCATATAATTAACTTCCACACCTGGCTAAAGCTAAGTAAAAAACAAAAATAAAAATCTCCATTCAAGGTTGTAAAGCTAGATTTTACATTTCAATAATCCATAATAAATAGCATGGAAGGATTAGTATTTTATCAGTAAATATCAGTAAACATTGACTTCATCATACAAATACTGACAAAAAAGAATTTCCATCAATAACATCACAAATGTAATGATATGAATAGCCCTGGGACAGCCTATACTTTATGAAAATATGCTTTTATATATTTATGATTAATTGGAGTATGCATTATGCAAAATGCTTCACGTGAAGTATCATTGGAAAGCTTGTAATCTACTAAATATTTCAGAGAGTTTGTTTATCTGTCTGTTTAAGAACTCCTCCTAAATAGTAAGAGATAGGACCACCAAAATTCAGTATGCAGTTCCCTCTTATCACAATTTAAAAGCAACACAACGGTTTGGGTGCCAGGAAAATGGGATGTGCCTGGAATGAGATTGCTTCTCATAAAACCATACAGAAAAAGACAAAATCACTAGGCAGGTGAAAGGGGTTGGCTGGCAGCACACCCTCCGTTTCATCCAGGACTGCCTCAGTCCCAAGCCTTCCATTCCCCTTCCCATCATCTTTTAGGAAAAGTTTGGGGGGAGGCGGGGACTAAAGTCCCCTCATCAGGAAGCAAGGGAAAACCATGCAGTTTGCTACATTCCTCATTCTGACTGAGGAGCACAGGGGACAAATGAACCTGGACCTGCCCCAGCTGGAGTTAGGATGGGGAAGTGAGGGGGACCCTGAAGCTGCCTCTCCTTCTCCCTCCCTGCTGCATTCTGAAAGGGACAGGGCAGCAGCAGATGGTCCCATGGGTGTCTCAGCAGAAATCCCTCCGCTCCTCCACCACAACCCTCTTCTTTGCCACTGAATTCTTATAGAGACAGAGAAGCAGCAGCCCATTCTTATTGATAAACTAGGCAAATAGAACTTAGATAGGGCCACGATAAGGTGGGTGCATAATTGGCTGGATAACCGTAGTCAGAGAGTTGTTGTTAACGGTTCTAAATCCTGCTGGAAAGGGATAGCAAGTGGAGTTCCTCAAGGGTCTGTTTTGGGACCCGTACTGTTCAATATCTTCATCAATGATGTAGATATTGGGATAGAGAGTACGCTTATTAAGTTTGCAGATGATACCAAACTGGGTGGGGTTGCAACTTCTTTGGAGGATAGGGACATAATTCAAAATGACCTTAGCAAGTTAGAGAAATGGTCAGAGGTAAACAGGATGAGGTTTAATAAAGAGAAATGCAAAGTGCTCCACTTAGGAAGGAACAATCAGTTCCATACATACAAGATGGGAAGCGACTGTCTAGGAAGGAGCATGGCAGAAAGGATCTAGGGGTCATAGTGGACCACAAGTTGAATATGAGTCAACAGTGTGATGCTGTTGCAAAAAAAGCAAATATGATTCTAGGTTGTATCAACAGGTGTGTTGTAAGCAAAACTCGTGAAGTCATTCTGCCGCTCTACTCTGTGCTAGTTAGGCCTCAGCTGGAGTACTGTGTCCAGTTCTGGGCACCACATTTCAAGAAAGATGTGGAGAAATTGGAAAGGGTGCAGAGAAGAGCGACAAGAATGATTAAAGGTTTAGAGAACATGACCTATGAAGCCAGGCTTCATGAACTGGGCTTGTTTAGTTTGGAAAAAAGAAGTTTAAGGGGGGACATGATAGCGGTTTTCAAATATCTAAAAGGGTGTCACAAGGAGGAAGGAGAAAATTTGTTCCTCTTGGTTTCTGAGGACAGGACAAGGAGTAATGGGCTTAAAGTGCAGCAGGGGAGGTTTAGATTGGACATTAGGAAAAAATTCCTAACTGTCAGGGTGGTCAAATATTGGAATAAATTGCCAAGGGAGGTGGTGGAATCTCCCTCTCTGGAGATATTTAAGAACAGGTTAGACAGACATCTGTCAGGGATGGTGTAGACGGAGCTTGGTCCTGCCTTGAGGGCGGGGGTCTGGACTCGATGACCTCTTGAGGTCCCTTCCAGTCCTATTATTCTATGATTCTATGATTCTATCCCATGGGTCTCTCCCTTTAAGAGAGCAGAGTGACAATGGAGAGGGTGGAGATCGAGTAGTCAATAGTGCTACCTGATAAGCTGGTGCTTATCGGGTAGTTGACTACTCGTTCACACCCCTATCCCAGAGCAATGATTTAAATGAAGCATGCACATTTTAATTTTATTTTCCAAAAAACAAAAATGAATTGAGATAAGGACCCGAGCAACACCCAATAAATTATCTTGTCTACTGAATATAACTATCCATTAGCATGCATGTATTATTCCTGTATTTGAAGTTGGAAATATGGAGTATAAACCTGTGTTATTGAAGTAGTTCTGCTAAGTGAGGGCCATTAAAGGTACAACAAGATAGCAGAGACACATTGGCAAGAAAACAATGAATTGTAAATGGATTTTTTTTTCCTGTAAGCCTGGCAGAGGAAGGCTATGATTGGACCTACCAAGGCATGGGGCCATGTTACTCGATGCTGGGACCCATTTTGGATGCTGTAGTTTTCCACTGAAAGTAACAAAAATATAGTGAAGATAAAGGATTCCCACTTTGGCAGAATCTATATAAAAGTTGGGAGCCTAACAATAGAGGCAGCTGCCAGTATTCAGGATACCCCCATTTATCATCTCTGATGTCTGCTGCAAACAACTGAAACTGAACATTAAGGAAGATTGGATCCAGACTAGAGATTTTCCAATCTGTGAAAGAAGATGATTACCATAAGGTATTACATATAACAATTTTCTTAATGTATTAAACTTAGCTGGCATGTTTTGTTTTATTTTCCTTCATAACTTACTTTGTTCTGTGTGCTATTACTTATAACCAGGGCTCGACAATTAGGGCAATCTACTCGCCCATAGTGAGTAGATTTTAGCGTGATGAGCGCATGCACAGAGCAGTCTGCGCATGCGCAGCGTGCCAAACCTCGCAGCTGGAGAAAAGGGCTCACCGCAACTTGCCAAGCCCTGCTTATAACCACTTAAATCCCACTTTTTAGGCTCAATGAAACCACTTTTATATGTTAATAAATCCAGTTTAATGTGGGGGGGGGGGGAGACTTGTGCATCTCTATGTACGAAAGAAGGCGAACAACATGAACTTACCCTGGATAACATTTTATTCAGAGTAAGACAGATTTATCTGGGATGCAGGTCACATTGGGGCTGAGTACCAGGGTGCTGAGGAGAATCCCTTTGGCTGAGCCTCCCCAGAGCTTATCCCAACTCAGTGTCTGTATTACACTGCTGAGGACTGTGACCCCATCTCCATGTCAGTTCTGGAGGAGGCCACAGGGGCTGGCTCAGTAGGACAAAACTGGGAGGTGGCCCAGCAGGGCAGGAATGTAGACTCAGTGGTATTTCAGGACATGAAATGACAGTCACAAGGGAGTCTCTGTGACCCAACCCATCACATAGTCAAAGTAAGAAAAATTATGCTTGAGAATTTAGACCTTGATTTATGGATATTTACATGGGTTGTCTACAATTTATGTTTTAACATTATACAACTTCAATTTCCTGAATCTAAATTGCCATTGTATGTGTCTGATACACACACACCTCATAAATTTCCTACCACTGAAAATTTAAATCAATAACAATGGAAAAAATGCTTAAAAATAAACATGGCTGTGATCTATCCAAATAAAAAAAAAAATCAAATTCTGCCACCCTAACAATAAAGCAGTTGCTAAGAATTCCTAAATCCCAACTGGACCCTAGAAAAGAGCAAAAAGAGTAAGACAAAATATGGGGTTGTTCCTCCCCCGTTCTCCCCCTCCCCCCCCCCAAAGGAATGCATTAGTGATGATGAATATCCTGTTCCACAAGATTCAGGATAGCCCTGGAAAGTGGAAATAGTGTTTACATCCATCTTCACTTGCAGAAGAGATAGGGATACAAGAGACTTAATAAATTCAGTGAAACAGGAGTGTAGATATAGACTAAACTAGAATCTTCTTTGTTTTCAACCAGTATTGTGGTAAAATGCTTTTTCCCCCATATAACATATCACATTTGTAGAAATCTTAACTCCAGAATGTACTATTTCATAGTATGAGTCTGATAATACTGCTTAAGATTTTGTCTGCCTGCCAAAAAGCAGAGATTGATTTAATCTTTATTACCCTTTAAAATGATTTACGCAAGTTATCTGTAATCAAACATACAAGCATGAGAACAGTTGAGTGAAATATTCTGCTTGTCTTCACTGTAGGGTGGATTGATTTAAATCAAAGCAATTTAAATCACACACAAAAAATCATTGATTTAAAATCAAGTTTCCAGCTGATACTGCTCATATTTCTTCAAGGAATGGTGAAAGTCTGATCACTAAAATATGTTAATTTATACAGCAATACAGCATTTTACAACATCTAAGCAGATACACTTTGTGTAATTTTTTTAGCTAACTTGATTTTATTACTTTAGGAAATAGTACATAATATTCCTTACCTGTGTCAAGCTGCATATGAAGCAGCAGTACATTCGAAATGCTAAGAACTAAGTTACACACACACACAAGCACAATAGCACTTATATTTTATTAAAACTAAATCTTAAATGATAAATGTTTCACATGTTACCGCAGCTGATGGCTGTCTTTAAACTTTTTTTAAATTTTCAAATGTTATTAACTTTAACAGACAAGTCCTCAGAACAGTATATGTCCAGTGTCCTTAAAACTTCTATCACTAGCTTTCATCCTTCTCACTCCCACTGTTATTTTATGCAGTTCTGATTCCAAATTACCAAAAAAATCTAAGATTAAAATTAAAGCACTAAACAGTCAGAGTAAGCCCCACTGAAAATAAGTATAGCATGGAGTTCTTTTGGAAAAGCTGAGTTATACTGAAGTAAAACAGGGAATAGGCTTACAGCATCACCATTATAGTTTGTGACAATGATGTTCCAAAGTAAGAGGCATGCAATACAAAAGAAAATGATACTCATTGGTAACTCTAGATTTCTCTTAGTGCAGCTTTCCATACTGTACTTTTGGGTGATAGATTCTAAACCAAGTTAACTAATTAAACAATACATAAGGATTAGCTATACATATACTGAGAGTTCTTGAAGAATGAGGCTTTTGAAAAGTTGATCAACATTCTTCTTCATACATATCCACATTTCCATCCACATCATTTTCTCCCCATAAGCCATTTTCCTTATGATGTTTCATTCTTGCAGCTAGGCCCTGAATCATCTTCTTGCACTGCTTACACTTGCCAAGTTTTCCCTTTTTACCCAGGGAACAAATTTCTTCAAAAGAGTCCCAAATATGGTCTCTTTTATACCCAGAAGCCATGACGGTTTTTGTATGAGCTGAATATCTTCCCTTTTTCTTTCCCATTCACTCCACTGTTCCTTTCTATGCTGCCTCTGTCCTTTCCTATATATTGTGTCTCCGTCTTTCGACAATGTCTTAACTAACTTTGCTGTACTTGGCCTCGGTCTGCCACCACATAAGCACAGAACACAAGCAGTCCTATCTAGCCTGTGTCTGCCTTTGCACATGTTAGTCTGCTGGGAAACAGAATTTGAAGACCCAGAATGTTCAAGAAACAAGAGCTAGTAGTTAGGCTGGACAGACTAGAGCCATTAATTCATTTTTAGGAAACTCTAAGTGTAGGTGCAGTATGTTTATAGTAAGATTTAATTGTCACTTATTTTTAAATGAGAAATTTAGTATTTTATTGATTTAAATTAAAAATCCAATTTAAATTAAATCCGATTTTTTACATTTAAAAAAAAAATACCATTGATTTTTATCCACTCTGCTTCCCTATACAATTTACAATAGATTCACTTGCTTTACAACACTGAATAAGATTAATTATAAGTATGGCTCCATGTGTGTCATGGAGGTCATAGATTCTGTGACTTCCTCAGCAGCCAGTGTGGCTGGCCCTGGGGACCACTCAAGTAGTGATTTCGGGGCACCAGGAGGGGCTCAGCAGCTCCTGGCAGCAATCCCAGGGTGGTTGGAACAACACGTAGTCTCGGAGTTCCCCTGTGATAGCAGTCGGAGAAGCCCCTAGGGCTCCTCCCCAGGAGGCAGACCAAACACCTGATGGCCCCACGGGATTCTCTCTCTAGAGCTGGTGCCACACACCTCCTCCCACCCACCCACCCACTAAAGAGTCAATCAGTGTTCTTTACAAAATAAGTCATTGACAGGTTGTGGGTCGTGATTTTTTGTCTCTTGCTCGTGACTTGTCCATGACTTTTACTAGAAATATACATGATTCAATCATAGCCTTAATTAAAACTTTAAAAAGTTATGTATACATCTGGGTAGGGACCATTCTCAAGATCACACTGTTGGCCCAAACTGTGTTCATCATGAGATACTTGACTTATAAAGGCCCCAGACCAAGCATTGATCAGGATGCTAGCGAGATCCCCCCACAAAGAGGCACGGTTAGGACTTAGTGATGTTCTGAAGCTTTCTGGAATCTTCTCTCTATACTGATCTCATCAAATGTTTTATAAAATGTTGGAGTACCCTGTGATTCTGCATAGAATCTATGGAAGTAGATTTTTAATTGGCTACCTGGTAGAAGCTAAGATCATTCAAGAAAGATGTGGAGAAATTGGAAAGGGTACAGAGAAGAGCGACAAGAATGATTAAAGGTTTAGAGAACATGACCTATGAAGCCAGGCTTCATGAACTGGGCTTGTTTAGTTTGGAAAAAAGAAGTTTAAGGGGGGACATGATAGCGGTTTTCAAATATCTAAAAGGGTGTCACAAGGAGGAAGGAGAAAATTTGTTCCTCTTGGTTTCTGAGGACAGGACAAGGAGTAATGGGCTTAAAGTGCAGCAGGGGAGGTTTAGATTGGACATTAGGAAAAAATTCCTAACTGTCAGGGTGGTCAAATATTGGAATAAATTGCCAAGGGAGGTGGTGGAATCTCCCTCTCTGGAGATATTTAAGAACAGGTTGGATAGACATCTGTCAGGGATGGTGTAGACGGAGCTTGGTCCTGCCTTGAGGGCGGGGGGCTGGACTCGATGACCTCTTGAGGTCCCTTCCAGTCCTATTATTCTATGATTCTATGATTCTAAGATTTACATCTGAAACTTTCTATTAACATGCAAATTAGGGATCTAATGATAGAACTCTTATCACTGTTGACACCAGCTCAACTCCCCCTGAAAAGAGGGTGGGAAAAGAACTCTACTAGCCTTAAAAGATTTTCATGAGAGGAATGCCTAAAGAGGGATGAGTGGAAGTAGGATTGAGCAGTAGAATGCAAGTGGAAAGAGTAACCTACTTAACAACTTTCAGTATCCACTGTTTGGAGGTAAGGAGTTCCCAGGCAGGTAAGCAGTGGGAAAGTCCATCTCCAAAAGGAGGAAACTTGCGCAATGTGGAATCCAGTGGCTGATGCCTTCAGCCCAAGTGTCAAAACTGACTTTTAGAAGGAGACACTGATTGAGAAGAAAGGGTGGGCATGGTCCTGGCTTCTGCTGCCTCTCCCTTCTACTGAACGCCTCCTGAGGATTAGGGAAAATAGGTTTTTTGATGGTTCTGGAATGGCTCAAATTTTTAGGGCACACAGTCTACAAAAATCATCTTTTTTTGGAAAGAAAATGCATTCCAAACCCAAATAGTTAACACACAAAGTAGGGCTGTCAATTGACCTGCATTAACGCCTGTGATTAACATGTTAATTTTTTTCACACTTTAAGCCCAGGAATCAATGCCGCCACCGCGTTTCAAAGGGGAGGCACACTTGATTAATTGCGATTTAATTTTTTAATTGTGCGATTAAATTTTGTAATCGCTTGACAGCCCTAACAAAGACTCCCACAAGGTGAAAGAAAGGCAAGAAACAAACAGCTAGCAGGAAAGAATCCATCCATGGGGGGGAGGGGGAAGGGGGCCTCAATTCCCCACTGGGATTTTCCGGTGACAGGGGCTTCTGCCAGAACAGTCTGCCCAGCCCCTGTACACTGCTGCCTCTGATAGTAGTAAAAACATCCCCACGGACTGGGGACGCTGCCGGCGGGGCAGGCAGCTCAGCTCAGTCCTAGCTCGTGCTAAGTCAGGGACCAAACCCTGCTGCAGCTCTGCAATTTAAAAAGCAGTAGGAGCTGGGGGCAGCCTGCCCAGCTCCTACTGCCTTTTAAATTGCAGAGCTGCAGTGGGGCTTGGTCCCGGTGCAAATTGGGACTGAACCAACGGCCCTTCCCCTACTGACTAATTGAATAGTCAAAAATTCGATTGACTACTCAATTAGTAAAATAATCTCATTTTAACATCCCTAGTCTCAGTCTGCTCACAAAGACACTTTACTTCCTGCTATGACAACAAATCCTGCTAAACTTATCCATAATTACTTGGATCATTGTGAAATCCACTGCTATGCACAAGAATTAGATCCACTGAGCCCACTAATAGCTATAGCTAGAACCCTGCAAATTTGTGGATATCTGCTTCATATTTGCGATTTTCTGCATCCACAGATGTGGATGTAGATATCTGTGGCTGATTTTTTTGGATATGGATGTGGATACAGATACAATTTAGTACCTGTGCAAGCCTCTAGCAATAACATTGGATGAGAAGATTTTGCAGAAACAATGACAACACACAAGAGATGCCACTCATGCATAAAAGTCATTTGTGTTATCAATACAGTTTTCCAGGAAGATTCCTAACACTGGAGTTGGAACTAAACATACCACATTGAACATGTTCTTACTAGATCTCAAGGGCTAAGCAGGTTCAAACATGGTTAGTACTTACTAAGGAAAACTTAAATGATATAGGAAGTGGCACTGGTGAATTAAATGATTCACTAGAATAAGTGTTCTAAAATGGTGCTAGGATCATTGCAGATAAGAGAGTTGCCTCTCTCTCACACAACTGTCGTCATGACTGAAAAATTTCATGGCCTGTTTTGAACAGTTTAGGGTTTCGCCTATAGTGTCTTGATCAAATTCAAATTTGCATATTTATATATTTTGTCTATATAAAACGCTTCCATATTTTCAGCTAGACAAGGTATTTTGGCCTTTATTTTAAAATATTTTTAATGGTCAGTCTCTTAGCAAAAAGACATGCTATAGCGCAGAAGGGAAATTTAGTAATAATCTCTTCAATTTCTCCATCAGCATAATCAGTAACTCACTAATATATGCACTAAAATGCACTCTTGTTAACATTTCTAAAGCTATCTATATGAAGGAACCACATATCCATGCATAGATTTACACAATAGCATGATTCAGTCAGTAAAAATGGTTGGCTTCCTTTAAAATTGAAGGCACTAAGCTTTGCTGGTAGAGATAATGAATCCAATTTCAGTCTTCTTTTATCTGTGAGCAGTCACTGAATTCTCTACAAAAGTTTTTGGAATAGAAATCTTTAAAAAAACAAATTTGACTAAAATACATTGTGTGTGCGCATGCGCGCGCACACACACACACGCACGCACTTAAACCCTAATCCCTGGAGGAGGGCTGAGCCAAGCCAGGAGACAGTGGGAATGGAGGAAGGGGCTCCTCGCTGCACTCTGGGACCCAGCGAGGAACCACAGCCTCTGCCCAGCCCACACTCAGTCTGCTGCCTGTCTGGTGCTCCAGCCTCAAAAACTACCCTCCCACACAAGAAACCCCCCCTCACAAGATTACATCACCAGTGTCAGCTTCCTGTGGGGGAAGGGGAAGAGGATGAAACCATGAGGCTCTGAACTGGATATGGCTTGCGGGGAACGGCTCATCCTACTGTAGGGAGGGGAAGGCAGCCAGGGACCAGAATTCCATTGCCCAAAGCCCACCACCCTCCTTCCATACCTACGCCCACCCCCTTGCCTTCATTCCTACATCCACCCATCCTTCCTAACCCCTCCCCACACTGCATATCCCAATTCCATCTCCTTCCTCCATCCCCATCCTTCCCCAACTCCGCCCCATCCGCAGCCCCACACCACGCGTACCCTGCCTCTAATTCCTGTATCCCTCTCACCCCACCGTCCTCTTTTACCACACTGCCCCATCCACACACACACACACACACACACACACACCCCTCTTCCTCCCTCCCTATGCACACCTTGTCCCCTCCCACAAACAGGCAACCTAACCAGCAAGGAAATAATAGCAGCATGTTGGCAGACACTCTGAACACTGCTGGGCCACCCCTTTGTGACACCTCAGGAGGCAGTCTGTGGGGGGTGAAGAGGTGGAATTAGCCCCTGACAAGCTGTGCATAGTCTGGTGGGGGGACGGGGGACGGAGTGTGGAGAAGGGGGTGAATCGCTGGCCCATGTGTCGTGGAGTCTAGGGGGGAAGTCTGAGGGGGCAGTGTGGTGCGGGGAGGGGACCAACTCCCCGACTCACGGTACATGAACACATGAATCTGGCGGGGGAGCCAAGGCCTGAGTGCAGGGGGGTTTAAATCCTGGCCCTTGGGGCATGGAGTCGCGAGAGAGTCAGTGGGGAGAGGTTCTCCCTTCCCTTCCCCCCCCCCCACCAGGACCCAGCAGGGACATTTCCATGCAGCGGAGCTGAGGGAGCCCTGCACCCCCGGTGTATTGTGGGACTGGGCTGGGAGTCCCATTTGCAGGAGGCGGTGGAGGGCCAACCCACCTCCTCTTCTGCCACCAGCAACCTGCAGCTGAGGGCACACGTAGGGACACAGGCACCTCTCTGGGCTCAGAGGATCCAGGCTGAAGCATGTCTCTTCCCGGGGCCTGATCCTGAAATACCACCCTGGCTCACAGAGAGAAGCAAAGGCCTCGCCTCCCTCTGTTCTTCTAAAGCGGCTCCCAACTATGACCCGAGGTGCCCAGGACTGAGTGGACAGAGGGATGATGCAACGCTGCTGCCACACGCAGTCAGGCCACCCGTTCTCCAACCCAACCCCACCACTGCCTGCATGGAAACAGTCCACGGAACAGACACCCTACCCCACCCACCAATTCTTCACTGTGCCCAGGGCTCCAGTGCAGCACAGGGGAAGGCAGAGGGAGGGGCAGCAGAGTGATGAAGGAAGTCACTCTGTCGTCCCACAGGAAAAGTGTGTGGGTGTGGGTGGATTGAAGATTGCTGGAAGCTAACCCCGATAAATATTGAATTCTTTGCATTTCCACTCATCAGGTATTGTTTTTCTCTGTTCACATGAGAAGGACAAAAGAAGTGGGAGAGTGAAGGAATAAGCCCTCTAATTATCTACTATTGTTCATTCATTTATACCCTTAACTAAAAGTTTTCTTCTATTATGCCCTGCTATCAACCTTAAAATCCAAAATGGCACATCTCAAGAATACAAAGAAGATGTGAAGATGAAAAGTGCAGTTTTTTTTTTTAATAGTCTGCAAAACACATCTCTTTTTGGTAGTATTTGGAAGGATACAACAACTATAGGTAATCAATTTTCTGCTTTTAAGAGGGGTGGAAAAGCACAATCTTTCTGAGTTATGAAAAATGTGAACACTACTGAAAAAAGACACCTTATAGAGAAATACATTAAATTCTCAAAACATAATATAAAACTGAAGATGGCCTTTATCTTCAGAAACCCTCTTAATACCAAGTCTTGTGGGAAAATGGAAAGAAATGACAAATGAAATTCTGGTTTCATAGACTCTACTTCTCCACTCATGCATGCACCAAGAATTAAAATGTACTGTATTTCCATCAGTTTTCATTTCCACAAGTGAAGTCTAAAGTCATCTACCTCTCTCAGTGGAAACTGAACAGTCAGGAGATTTTTTTAAAAAGTAAACAATCATACTCTTGCAACCAGCGAAGTGTCTATATAGACACCGCCTTACTTTCATGGCTTGTTGACCTATACAATTGACAAATATGACAATTTCACTGCTGGTAGGGTCCCTGTTTTGAAACTGAACTCCTGAGGCAGGGGTTTGTTCCAGCTGCAAATTCTGCAGTGCTGACAGTTGGGAGCCTCATTGCCCAGCACTGAGAACCCAGGCTGTGGGCCAGTGATGGGCAATTTGCAGCCCATGGGCTGCATGCGGCCCACTGAGGCTCCACCTATGGCCCACAGACCCTCTGGCTGCATCCCTCCCCCAGGGACCTCTTGCACACTGGCATGAGAACCCCACACTTCCTGTTCCTCCCCACTTCCTCCCAGCACTTTCAAACCGCAAATCACCTATTCACACTCCATCCCACTCCTCCCCCTTCCCCTAGAGCTAGAATGCCACTAACAGCTGATTCACAGCATTCCAGCTCTGGGAGGGAGGAAAGGGGTAGGGAGGGTGAGCAGGTCAATGTGAGGCTAGGGTGCCAAGGTGTGCAAGAGGTGCATGGTGGAGAGCCGCCAACTGGGGACAACGGGGCCACACGGTGGAGCCCCAGGGGGCCACAGACTCCTGCCACTCACTCAGGTAAAGGAGGGCTACTCTTGCAGCCCACCCACCATTTCCGATTGCCCATCACTGCATGAGCTCTGTGCAGAGCTCCCAGTTGGAATCGTATAACCCAGTAGGGCTCCTCCCTCTCTGGGTCAGTGAGCGGTCACTCCGACCCACTATATGCCCACTCAATTTCTTTGGGGGGAAATCAGCCAGGCTGGCCATTGGCCATAAGTCAGTCCACAATCAGACAGCCATTCCAGGCCCTGGTTCTGGGCGGCAAATACAGTCACAAGTCCAACTGGAAACACACACAGTTGGATCCCCTTGCTCAAGCAGGGGTCCAGCAAATGCAGGCTGCTGTTCTGGAACAGCCAAGGGGGTAGACTGCCACCCAGGAAAGCAGCAGAGCAGATCTCACCACAACACACTGACCCTTGCTCAGGCCAACTACTGGCGGCTATCCCTGGGCTGCTGTAATTTTTCGCCCTCAGCACATACCTGGCTCCCATGCCGGCCTGTTGTACTCTCCAAGGCTGGAACCTCTGGCCAGGCACGCAGTTTCTCCAGGTTGTAGTTCAACTGGGGGCCTGGCAATCAGGGTCAGTCCTCAGCTTCCCTCGGGCCTAGCTCTCCACTTGGGAGTGTAGGGGAGGCCTCTGGTTCTCTGGAGGCTGACTGGCCTGTCAGGCTGGCCTTTTATAGTCCTAGCTCCACCTCCTGACTTCCAGTCAGGTGGTGCACTGGAGCCAGGGGCTGCCCACCAAGGCTCTGGGAGGGGCTCCTCCCCCTTTGGATCAGAGGGCCACCACTCGGACCCATTGCAGAGCTCAACTGGTCAACACTGAGAATCTAGTCTCTCAGCTGAGAATTAGCCACCTGGATGACAAACATAACTTTTGTCTACTTAAAAGTCAGCGTGGACAGTTTATGTTAGTAACAGACTCCATGAACAGAAGAGACAAGGCCAAGGTGGACCCCAGATGTCCTGGCTTGGCATTAAACTACACCAACAAATGGTATGGCTATATTAAAGCCCTTACAGTGGTGCAGCTGCACCAGGGGCTGGAATAATCAAGCCAACAGGAGAGCTGTAAGCTCTGTAGCATAGCTATGTCTTTGTAGATAGAATCTGATATTCAGCCAGGACATCTGGAGTTTTCAACTGACACCCACCACCTTGAGCCAGTCTCTTCTGATTATTACTAACCTATAACACAAGTGTCCTATGCGCTTCACTGATCAGTGCAAAATTATTTTTATTTGTATTGTGGTAATATTTAGAAACTTCAGCTGTGCATCAGAACCAGCAAGGTGCTGTACAGTGACATACAACATAAAAAGACAGTCCCTGTCTGAAACAGCTGCAAATCTACATATGACAAAGGTGGGCAGACAGATAAAGATGGGAACTGTTTTCAAATTCTTTGGTGAAAGCTGTGAATGCAGATTGGCTTATAAAGCTATCAAAAGGATACATATTTTCATACTGAAACCAAAGAAGTCTCATTTAATAAGTTGCAGTTCTGTTGACTGCACTGAACAAGAAGAGAGTCACTTCAATCAAAGCAGCTTATTTATAGAAAAGGAACTGAAAACTGCATCACTGTCAAATAAGCTTGATTTTTATTGTTTATTACTTGTTAATTCTGGGTACAATTACACTGGAAATTTTCAAACCAATAAGCACTAACAAATGTGATACATGTTTGTTATTGTAGCTATGGAAATAGTTCATAAAATTAGAGCTACAGCTAGTAGCTGAAGGGGGGGAGGGAGGGTCATTTACATACAAAGTCTGCAGCACATTTAACAGGCCACTACCTTGAATGGTACCTTACAATATGTGCTTGTTACTTATGATAATCAACTCCTTGCTTTTAAGCTAGGATGTTCCAAGTATGTTTCTCAGACCTCAAAGAGCTCAGTGTAGCTTCAAAGCTTGTCTTTCTCACCAACAAAAGTTGGTCCAATAAAAGATATTATGAAGCTTCAGAGGGGTAGCTAAGTTAGTCTGTAATAGGAAAAACTTAAACGACAAATAGTCTAGTAGCACCTTAAAGACTAACAAAGCATGCAGGTGGTATCATGAGCTTTTGTGGGCAAAACCCACTTCTTCAGATGACCGGTTCTGCCCACGAAAGTTCATGATACCATCTACACATTTTGTTAGTCTTTAAGGTGCTACTAGACCAAAAGATGTGTCATGCACCTTTTCTCACTAGTCTAAACCAGTGGTCCCCAATGCGGTGCCCGCGGGCACCATGGTGCCCGCCGGGGCATTTATATGCGCCCACCGAAACATCTGGGCTGGCCCCGCCCCCGGCACGTGGCACATGCGTGGTGCGGGCCCCGGGCGTGTGGCGCATGGGCAGCCCTTGCCCCGGGCATGCGGCACATGCGTGGCCCCACCCCCAGAAGCACGGCACATGAGCGGCTCTGCCCTTGGGCGCCCGGCAGCCACGAAAGGTTGGGGACCACTGGTCTAAACAGTTATGTGCAGACATGGAATAACTTTCACTTCTGAACTATTCTGATGGCTGTGCTCTAATTTGCATTTACCATTCTTTCTAACTGCATACAATGTTTTAAAGAATTATGCCATAATTTTAATTGATCACATGTAGCCTGATATTGCTCTTAGCCAAAATATTAATGATTTTGCAAATTAAGTTCTGTATTTTTAAACATCTAATTAAAATTTACTATAAAATGTTAAAAATACTTTATAGTGTTTGCTTCTAGAAATTCATTTTGCTCCATTCTTTAACGAAATGGACACTTCCAACTTTCTGTATACATGCATGTTTAACTGATCATGGATGTACTACTTTGATTCTGATAACTAGTAGATGTGAACATTAAAAATCTATTTTGTAATATATTGATATGAGAATATTCAGATAGATATTAAAATGACATGTATTTAAAAAGCCTTCAACTTCTTGAAAATGAAAGGGATGACTTTATCCATGCTGGTTTTAACACATACTCTGCACTTTTTAAAAATAGATTTCTACTGAATGCTAAAGGAAGACTAGATTAGAAGATACTAGAATATGTACCACAATGCATAGTCATAACAGACATCAATTTTGCAAAGCATCTAAGGCCAAAGAAAATATTTAACACAGATCACAAGCAAACACTTAGCACTGTCAAAAAGCCCTCCTCTTTTCCTCCCGACTAGAAGTTACGTTTACCTCATTAAGACCTAAGCTTTCAATATTCAGGTGGAGGGAGAATGGATTTGCTCTTTTTCAAACAGCAGGACATTTTGGAACTTATTTGTATACTGGTCAAACTGCTACATCCCTAAAATGTCTGGTATTTTCTGATTTTTTTCCCCTGCTAGGAGGCAACAACAACAGACTATCCCGGTCAATACCAGACACCTGGAAACCCTACACACACTCAGCAACCAGGCCCAGCCCTCCCCCCACACACCTCTCTGCCTACCTTGTTCCGCAGGGGAGCTGTCTGGCCTGGAGCAGGAAAACAAGATGCCTGTAGCCTCAAACAGAATTTTTCCCTTGGGGGGGGGGGGGGGGGGTTCCCGGTATTTTTGGTTAAACCATCTGTCAACCCTAAAGCCATGCTATCCCTCCATTCCAACCCTCTCAATCTAATTTGTACAGTATATGGATCAGCTATCAACACTGGAAACATCATTTGAAATTATTTGTATATCCCTCTTGAGAACATCCTTTAATAAGCTTACGTAAATTAAGCACCTTTTATTTACTGCCCTAACCAAATCAAAACACAAGTTGTCGATAACAGCAATACTCTGCAACAATACATTCAGCCTTCTCATTAAAGCAGCTGACTGGAATATTCAGATTACGTTCTTTGAACAAATAAATAAAATGTCTCTCGGGGCACACAGCAAAAACAAGCACACTCATGTAAGTCACAGTAAATTCAAAGAACTACAAATTCAGTAAGCTGATAAAGACCTGCCCAGGCAAAGCTTTTTAAAATTTTCTGAAATATTTCAAGTACATCTTAAAGATGTACAGAAACGAAATAAATGTTTACTCAGTAAATAATGGCTGGCAATATCAAGAGATAAAAAATCATGAGTCTCCCCCCTCACCCTCCCAAGTTGTAAGATTGGTCCAAAATCACTTTAGAGGTCTCAAATATCAGGATATTTGAGTCATCTGTGGCAAGATCTTGAGGGAGACTTAATTTTACACCAAAAAACAGTAGCAACTCTCGGAGTCACTGCACAAGATTGGGCATATCTGCTACTGCAAACTGGCTGCCACTAAACTAGAGAGGATTATTTCCATTGACGATATGAAAATAGTATGCACCAAATTACATTCTCCATGTAGCAATTTCCTATTCCTTTTCTTGTCCTCATTGTAAAGCATGAAAAGTGCTATGCAAGAGTTGGGATATTTCTAACACTAAAAACAGAAGTTTTGTAAATCTCAACCATTATCATGAGCTCCTTCCAGTAATAACTAACATCTGTAATGTGTGTTCTCATCGAAGGCCAGGTTGAACGGCAACTTGTAGTCTCAACAGCATTTCAAGATCTGATATAGTTCTTGTGCTTCCTGTGAGATTTTTTCCAGAGTTTTGGACTGGCCTAGAGAAAGCTATGGTCTCCATAAACAAGCTTCAACTTTACAATACCTAGTTCCATTGTACCCAAAGAACAGAACTGTCAATCACAAGTTAGCACAGTAACATATTCATGGTAACCCACAATGCAGGGCTATATTTCCTTATTTTGTTCTAACTGGAGTTTCCTATGAACCAAATGCAGCTTACTGCAGTGTTATTATCCAGCTGCAGTGTTATTATCCAGCTGGGGGGAGGTGATTGCAGTTTTCTAGCCAAAGATTACTCCACTATTTGTGGATGCTGCTCTGAGAGTTTAGTGCACACACAAAAAGGAATTACAGAAGCAACCCAGGTGCGTGGACTGACCTGAATCATATTTGAGTGTGTAGTTTCACAGGGGACCATGCGGCAATTGCAACCCCCTCCAAGTTCTGTTAAACAGCATAAATTCCATCTTGTTTGCCTTCAGTTTTAACAAGCTACTCTTACCGTCTGTTTCTTGTACCACTAAAAAAACTAATTTAAGGATTGACCATTGATTTTTAACCATCCTGATATTTCTCAAGATTTTTATATAAACTATCAATTGTTTGAAGTCTATTGCTGCTTTTGGCAAATGAAGTGATGTTATTCTTCACATTTTCTACATTTTTTTTTCCATTTTCACTTAGCCATCAGAGAGGTTTGATTTTTTTAGCCATAATTATGTCCAATTAAATGTGTGCCTTTTCTTACTTTCATTAACTGAAACTAATCCACAACATTATAATAGTTACAAGTGTGTGTTAATAACAATATTGTTTATTCATAAGAATAAAATTAAAAGGTGGCTGAATTCTTTAAACTACAGTATACATATCCATGCACTACTTTATAATGCTAATTCCCCCACAAAATTGATATTAACATAAAGCTTAAATTATCTTTTCGCCATAGAATAAGCAAATTATTAAAATTCTCATACCAACCTGCTGTCTATTCAGTATATTACAGTTAGAACGCCCAGGCAACTAACCTTAAAACATGCATATTGCTTCAAAAAGACTAACTCCAAACTTCAACGAGAACCTTCAGAATTGTCATTCATGCTTAAATTTGACACTTTATGTATGGGTTTAAACAAAGACTCTAATTATCTCACCCATTACAAAGATAGCATCCCCAATTATCACCCCTAATGTCATTACCTCACAGAAACTTCCCCTATTATCACCCCTATGTCATTACCTCACAGAAACTTACCTTCCCCCCTCACCACCACTCGGTTCTAAAATTTGATTTGTCAATTTCACATGCGTTCTTTTTTTTTTTTAATTGTATCACTTTGGTATATATGGTTGTGCCAATTTTCTTCCACATATTGATCTGAGGAAGTGGGTCTGGCCCACAAAAGCTCATCACCTAATAAACCATCTTGTTAGTCTTTAAAGTGCTACATAGTTCTGTCTTTTGTTTCAGGCAATTAACAGGCACTAATATAAAATGTAACTCTGTACAGAGTAGAATACATCTGATATAGAAATGTGAGATCCATTCAAAAAAACTGGCCTCTTGGAGCATGTCTACACTGCAACAGAAACCCCACGGCTGACCCATGCCAGCTTACTTGGGCTAAGATGTTGTTTAATTCCAGTGTAGATGTCTGGTCTCAGGTTGAAGTCTGGATTCTAGGACCCTATAAGATGGGAGGGTCCCAAAGCTTGGGCTATAGCCTGAACTCTAAAATCTACACCACAGCTAAAGAGCCCGTTAACTCCAAGACCGCTGGAATACACAGGCCAGTCGCAAGCACCTTAACTGCATGTTGGCATACTCTTGATTTCAGTTATTTCAGAGTTTGACTACAATTCTTCCGAGATTACAATTTTCCTGAAGAAACACAGTTTACTGAACAGAGGTGAGAAATTCCACACCTTAAATTATTCATTGCTTTCATGAGAAAGTGACAAAGGATATTTTTAATGGAATTCCTTAATATTTGCTGAAAACTATAATTTAATTCACTACAATTATACATTGAACAAACCAGAAGACACCAATCACTACTAAACACACTGGAAATTACCAACAAATTGGCTTCCATTTGATCAACTAAGTAGGCAAATCCCAAACTTATGGTCACAGGGCAATATCTGAGTGAAAATATAAGTTATGCCATTGAGGGGATTTTAGCAAATACCTGATCTGAGTTCTCATGTAACATTGTGACATTCAGTGATTGGTCATTTTTAAAAACTTTTGACAAGAGGTTTAGGTACATTAAGTCAATGTAAATTAAGTAAAATACACTTCTGGATGAATTAAATCTGTATTTCTATTCTATTTCCAAAAGCATAATGCCTCACAAGAATCTAAGCAGAAAAAATGCTTTATGAGTGTAAGGCACTCAGTATATATTAACTAAAGCAAATCCGATTGTTTATTAAAGGAAAATTATGGTACTTTTGCAGTTTAACTAAGACTAAATGCTAGAATATTTGTAGCGGATACAAAAAAAGCAAAATTATTACAAATGGTATATATAAAAAGCAACTGTAGACAATCACCTAATTTCATTATATTTGAATAACAATATATTGAAGTGTCACATGCAATGATTATTATTTAGTATGCATATGACCATAATACGTAGAACCCCAGTGATAGCTCAGTATCGCATTGTGCTATGTAGGGTACAAATAGAACATTATCTATCCAGGTAAGAGTGAAGGGGAAATCAACCACATCTGTATCTCTCAATTTCTGAATCTATCCCATCATGTATTCCAATTAAATTTGCTATTTTTAAGTATATGATTCAATTCTTTCTAAAGTTTTCTTAGAACATATAAAATAGAATTGCAAATGTAATCTACCACTGGTTACACATATTTAGTACAAAAGTAAGTTTATATCTTCTAAACTCAGCAATTCATCAATTTAATGAAAAACTGTCAAATTTCACAAGTTTGAAAATGAAGTATGCCCATTTGCATGTCAAAATTGTTATTAAAATATTTCATTTCTTTCCGTGTTTTGAGTGAAAGTACACATATGCTCTTGTGGGGCAATACAGAGACATGACAATTCATTGTCTAAAATTAATGTCACCTTGTCATCCACTTAAAAGCAACAATGTTAACATGAAAATGCAAATTACAATAATTCCTCAAACTCCCTGGCACTTAAACTCTTTCATACAAGTACTTTTTCCATTCCAAAGTCACGTTCAAGCACTACTACTTAAAAGCACTCGTGTAAATGAAAGAAAATCTCAGAAATAGTTCAATCTCGCTGAATGATAAATAGTTAGAAAACTTAAGCTGGCATGTTTCATAGCTAAGAAAAATAACATTTCTAGAAGATTCAAAACAGTAGTAATTGTCAGCTTCTTTTAGACTACATTTAAAGGAGTGTTAGTAAGACGGTCATAGTGAGCGAGGTAACATCTTATGTTTAAGGATACGATTCAGTCACAGATTCTGTCACTTTAATAAACTTTAACTTCTTCAGTTGGAGCTGACAAGCCCCTGCAGCAGTGGCCATGGCTGCAATTGTCAGCTGCTGCTGGACACCATCAACCTCCATGTGGTTGGGCTCTGGCTATCAGTTCCCACTGCCAATCAGCCCCACCCCGTTTTTGTGAGTAAGTCATAAACAGATCATGGGCTTTTGTAAATTTTTGTTTATTGCCTAAAATCTATTTGTGACTTCTAAAAATAACTAACAAAAAAATTAAGCTAACTTGTACCGGCCCAACTTCTGCTGATGAAACACAAGCTTTCAAGCTTATACAGAGCTCTGCTTCAGTTGTGGGAAATGTACTCAAGAGTGCCACAGCTAAATACAAGCTGGAACAGACTGTTTACTATGAGTAACACATCTCATGGGACTATTAAAGGTGAGGTAGCCCATTTACACCTCTCCAGCCATAGGAAGGAAAGTAATGGATGACAAAAGGTAGCTTGAGAGTATAGAGCAGGTTAGGCCAGGTCTACTGGAAGAGAAAGTCGATGCAAGATATGCAACTCCAGCTATGTGAATTGTGTAGTTGGAATCGACGTACCTTGCACCAGTTTTCTGGGGCTGCCTCACAGTAGGAGGTTGATGGGAAAAATGCTCCCATCAACTTGCCTTACTCAGTACCAGCACCAATGGGGGGGAGGGGGGGGAAGGGGGGGAGGCCAGAGTGCCATCAGCATTCAATTTAGTGGATCTTTACTAGACCCTCTATAGCAAATGCCAGAGGATCGATTGCCAGATGGCCTATCCTGCAACAAATGGTGATGTGGCCTTAGTAGGTGAGACTGGGGGCGGGATAGCTCAGTGGTTTGAGCATTAGCTTATTAAACCTAGGGTTGTGAGCTCAATCCTTGAGGGGGCCATTTAGGGATTTGGGGCAGAGCTGTCAGGGATGGTACTTGGTCCTGCTATGAGGGCAAGGGCCTGGACTCAATGACCTCGCAAAGTCCCTTCCAGTTCCATGAGATAGGTATATCTCCATTTAAAAAAAAAAAAAAGTAAGACTCCCAGTCTGTCACAGAGGTGCACCGATTCTGTGACTTTCCTCAACCTCTGTGACTTCTGCAATGGGGGAGCAGCCCAGCCCTGAATACCCCTGAGCAGCAGTCACAACTCAGAAGCCCCAGCAGCCTTCGTGGGGGCAGCCAGAGTAGGAACCTAATTGGAACACCTTGTTTTAACATAATGAAATAAAGTACGTGTGCCAGAGTAGGTATCTCTCTCTCTCTCTAGTACCAGCAGAGAGTTTGCGTTTAGAAGATGGTCCTATGTTCTGAGTCTCTTTACACGTAGTATGCTGGATAACAGAAAAAAAAGATTTTTGGGAAGATTTTGATGCAAACTCAATAGAATGGGCCAATTGGGCATTTCCACTGACTTCTGGTGCCAGGAGAATCTTCTTCCTAGCTGCATAGAAGCTTCAGCATGGGTTAGCATTTCTTCATGTACTAATTCTTCCATGTACTTATTGCACTCAATTCACTTATAGCCATCACCCCATACTGTAAGTCAACTGTGAAGATTCTCCACTTCATTTTATTTGTTTGACTGCCTCTGGGTCATACAATATATATACAGAATAAAATCATCATTAAGGCTCATAGCTTTCAGGTTTATGCAGTTAAAACCTTCAATCTATGGGCTGAGATATTTGATTTTGTTATTAAAATGAAAGGATCATAGATGCTTGTCGTAATGTATGACTAAGCTTGGAAGTCGTACAAGGATCATATCAAGAATATGCATTATTTTGGTAAAATCTTCTATAAGTTGGACCTCCCTGATCCAGCTCCCTCAGGACCTGACTGGTCCCAGACAAGAGTTTTCTGGACCAGGAAAGGTCTGGGGCAGGCAGCCTCTCCGTTGGGCTCCTCTCCACAGCTGCCTGGTACCACTGCCCTCGGCCGCCCTGTGGACTCCACGGCCCCATGAGCTCTGGCAGCCCTGCAAGCTCTAGTGGCCCTGGAAGCCCCAGTGGCGGCCCTGCCAGCACTCACAACTCAGCATCCCCTGCCCCCCAACTTCCTCTCCTTAACAATTGTGGGCTCAGTGCCCGCACCGCTGTGGACTCCAGTGGCCCTGTCAGCTTCCCAGCCCACTGCAAGCTCAGCTTCCCCTACTCCCCCAGTACACAATACAGCACTCCCACCAGCTTCCCAGCTGCGGCCGCTAGTGCCCCATTGGCTGGCTCTGCCCCACCGCCAGGTGACTTGCCCATGGTCACATAGGAAAATCTGTGCCACTGATCCCTCTCTCCTGTCTATTACATTAACCAGAAGACTATAGTTCCTCTCTGTCAGGGTTTATCTAGTAGTTATGTAGTCACCATAGCAACTCCAAGGTATTTTAAAATGGAAGAACAATGTAACACTTTCAACAACTTTGAAACTTTTTTTTAAAAAAATATATCAGACTTTTTCCCAACACTTAGTAATGGTATTCCTTATCATGGCTATACATATTATCTTTATTATTTTCAATAATTCTGTGCAGCACATGAAAAAAGAAAAAGACATTTCCAAGGAATTCTTTTTTCTGCAGTGTCTCTTCTGTTGCCTAGGTCTCTTCAAACACACAAAGTAGACAGTGGTTAAAGCTGCACCAAGGAGAGCTGTTATGTTACACTTTAATACAAAGCTGGGACATCTTATTCTTTTCAATCAGAATCTCAAAAGTGAATTTATTTTACAAAAGGAGTTTGCATAAAATGTTTAAGATCTTTCATTCTTAAACCACAGATCAAAACTGTGCATTTCTAATCGTTGGTCCAGAACCAGTTCTTAGAAAGTTTACTAGCCCTATCAGCATTCATACTCGTCCATCCTAGTATTTATTGATGTGATATTATGAGTTTTCAGAAAACTGCATCACTTGTGACCAACTTGCTTTTTGAAAGCTAATATTTTAAATGGCAAATGTCGGAGGCTTTATGCTAGTTGAAGTTTGCAAACACTGATGGTATAAAGTTTAGGTTTCTAGCTCTGATAGTTCAAAAACAACATGATTATTTGGAACCTATTGATTTCAAAACCTGTGGTCTAGCAGTATTTTCTTTGGAATATGTCAAACTTTAAAAAGCCTCTTACCCATTTGTCTTCTGAACCTTAGACTCATAGAATCCTAGGGCTGGAAGAGACCTCAGGAGGTCGAGTGCAGCCTCCTGCCCAAAGCAGGATCAATCCCAACTAAATCATCCCAGCCAGGGCTTTGTCAAGCTGAAACTTAAAAACCTCTAGGGACCGAGATTCCACCACCTCCCTAGGTAACCCATTCCAGTGCTTCACCACCCACCCAGTGATATAGTTTTTCCTAATATCCAACCTAGATCTCCCCCACTGTAACTTGAGACCATTGCTTCTTGTTCTGCCATCCGTCACTACTGAGAACAGCCTCTCGCCATTCTCTTTGGAACCTCCCTTCAGGAAGCTGAAGGCTGCTATCAAATCTCCCCTCATTCTTCTCTTCTGCAGACTAAATAAGCCCAAATCCCTCAGCCTGTCCTCATAGGTCATGCCCTACAGCCCCCTAAATCATTTTGCTTGCCCTCTGCTGGACCCTCTCCAATGAGTCCACATCCCTTCTGTAGTGGGGGGCTCAGAACTGTACACAATACTCCAGATGCAGAATAAAGAGGAATAATCATTTCTCTAGATCTGCTGGCAATGCTCCTCCTAATGCAACCTAATGTTCCATTCGCCTTCTTGGCTACAAGGGCACACTGTTGACTCATGTCCAGCTTCCCATCCACTGTAATCCCCAGGTCTTTTTCTGCCAAACTGCTACTTAGCCAGTCCAGCCCCAGCCTATAACAATGCCTGGGATTTTTCCATCCCAAGTGCAGGACTCTGCACTTGTCCTTGTTGAACCTCTTCAGATTTCTGTTGGCCCAATACTCTAATTGGTCTAGGTCACTCTGGACCGTATCCCTGCCCTCTAATGTATCTACCTCTTCCCCTAGCTTAGTGCAAACTTGCTGAGGGTGCAATCCATCCCCTCATCCAGGTCATTAATAAAAGATGTTGAACGAAACCTTCTACATGGGGTTAAGTTTTCTTTCTTGAAAACTCTAATGGTTAAATGATTTCCCCTTTCCGCCCCCTTTCCCCCCGCTACTGCCTTCTCAGAAGCAGATCTTTAAAAAGGTAAAATTACTAGCATAGATATTAATAATCATAATTGACATTAAGTTATGTACAAAGTCAGCCCTACATAGAGATTTGGGTCATTTAGACTTTTGAAAAATTTAACTGACATCCTTAAAATAAATGTTTATCTCTGAGGGCAGAAAAAAACTGACCGTCTGAGAGCCCTCACTCCTGGGACACACTCAGCAAAAACCAAATAAAAAAATCCAAGTGGGAGAAGTTAAGAGCAGGATAAGGCAATAGAGAACTTTTAACATAGACGTATGCACTTGATGGTGTAACCATCATCAAAGAGCAGGGAGAGACAATAAGTAGGCCATGGGCCAGACTCAGTTAGCCCTGGTGGGCTGCTGGCACTTTATTCACTTGCCAGTTTGCAGGTATGGCCACTTCCAGCTCCTGTTGGCCCCAAATCACCATTCCCAGGCCAATGGGCGTTGTTGGCAGCCATGTCCCAGCCCGTGCTCCTTCCCCAGTTCCTACTGAACAACGGAGCCTGCAAGCAGCCGCACCGGTGAACACAGATAAAGTACTCACAGCCCACTAGGCGATAACCCTGGAAAACTGCCTCTGGCTTATTGCCCACCCCGACCTAGAGTATCTTCCTGTCAAACATGCACCAGAAAAGCACTGTTTTCTTGAGGCCTTTCCTATTGTTGGATCTTAGCCTTCTTTAAAGCCATGTTACCTCCTCCCAACAGGACACACACACAAAATCTAGTAAGACTACACTGGCATCAATGCTTCCAGTCTGGGTGGCAAGAATCATCACAACAGTAGCAGATACAGGGCCCTCCTATCATTCCCATTCCTATATAGAAGATTCCCAGCAGAGGTAAGCTTGCTAGTTGTAAGAGTATAAAGACTGTGCTACTCAGGAAAACTGATGCTGAAAACAAAATGATCAGGATCAACATGGTTTCAAATATCTTGATTGAGAAAGAGATTTTAGAATGGTTTAGGCTAAGAGAATCTCACCATACACTGCAATACAAAAGGCTAAGTAGCCGAGTAAGTCACTAAATTAACGTGAATGAAGAAAAAAACAGGGTCAATTCCAATTCCTCTCTGATCTACTTGCTGACCTTCTCCTTATGGCAACTATAAATTTAAACTATTACTCCACAATCTTATTAAAGTGGAAGGAGAAGAATGCAATTTTGTAAGATGGAGTTTGACATTCAGGTGCCTCAGGTCTCATGTCACAAGCGCTGAGGTTCTATTTTGTATTGGAGTAATTTTAGTCTGAACATGCAAGTAGAGTAGCTACATATTTCAGTAGAATTTCATCAAGTACAACTGGAAAGGAAGATTGATGAGCAGCCATAAACTGCTCACATTAATAGAATTCAGCTCCAGGGTTAGGATTTCAGAATGACTTCTCTCAAAGACCAATGACTAAGGACCACATCTGACGACACTATATTTTTTCCTTGCCTCAAGAATACAGATTTTGGCTCTCCCTTAATGACTGAACACAGCATAAGGGTATTTCATTGAGATATCAGGAATGAAAGTTGTTCTCTTTCTAGCAATGCAAATTCTTGCAACCTGACACGAGTAATCTGTGCAACATTAATGGAGTTGGAATTTGTGATTAGCCACCATCATTAGAGCTCAAAATGCATATGGAAATAGACAAGACTCCTCCCACTCAACTACTGACCTTGGTACACTATTCCCATAGTTCCCAATAGCTGGGAACAGCGATCCATGGCCAATAGGAGCCGCAAGCAGCTGTACATGTGGATGCACAGGTAAATAAAGCACCAACAGCCCCACCAGGACTAAACCTGACAAACCACCTCTGGCTTATTGCCCACCCCGGACTAGGGCAAAGGTCAGGATGCTCACCTCTGACCTTCAGCAAGGCAACGAAAAGATTGTTTACATGAGGCTGTCTAACATTTTCCATAATAAAAATCAGAAATGACAAATATGAAAGTAAAAGTATGAAAAGCAGACAGACACTTAAAATAGAATTAAGATAATTTAAACATTCCAAGAAGAAATAACTCTTGGCATAATATAGCTAAACTTAGATTTTTTTCATGAATAAAAGAAGTATATGGTGAATTCCAAATAGTTGTCCTACATATCTCACATGACAGAACTTCTGAGGTTGTCCAATCCACAATCGTAATTCTGGTGGTAACAGATGTGGCCATTACATTATTCCTTTTAAGCCACACCAATGGAAGACAACTACTACAGAATATTTTCTAGGAAAAGAACCTTGAAATACCAGTGTCAAATACAATTAAGAATGTGAAGGTTAGGGATTTTTAAATTAAAACTCATTTAATGCATTACAAAAAGGAGGTTAGTATAGGAAGAAAGGAAGTCTACCAATACTCTAAAAAGCAGGAGTTAACAATAAAAACCAAACATCTTGTGTAATATATAGGTCACCATAATCCAAGAAAGGCAAATTCCATAAATTATTAAAATAAAGCATTATACTTGCTTTGCAAAACAAGAAAGACTGACTTCAAGTGACATATTCCACTGAATTTCAAGTGACTTGCAAATGTGAGTAGGTTCAGCCTTCAAATGTTGTTTCAGAACAATGTTTCCCATGTAATTAAAAATAATTTTTGAATTCATTAATTTTTATACTCTCAGCATAATCTCTGTGCAAAATATCTGAGATGCTCATTTTGAAATATAAAGAGAATATGACATGAGAAGACTAAAGGTTTGACATAAGAGTGTGATAGTGTATTCTTCAGTGTAACATGAAGTAGAGTTTTTAGGCTTGTGCCAGCAATAACAGTTACAGCCTTTATTTGTAGTTCTTCATAGGGTTCAATTTAACAAACATTAGGAAAACAAGAGAAGCTAGACTAAGAAGCTTGAGAATACAGTTTGGGCAGCATAATAGGCTTTCAATCACAAGATAAATATGCTTTGAACTTTCATTGTTGTTTTTCATTACGTTGCAGTTGCAGCCAAGCTGTGGTACTCAGCAACTCTTGAAAACAGGCCAACAGTATTTACAAAAGAATGGAAGGTGCTACTAAAGTTCAACCAACCTGCCTGTGACACACCTAAGAATCTCCATTTTACAAACATGGACACTGAGGCACAAAGAAGTTCAGCACAGGGATGTTAGATATTGTGTAGTTGAATAGTTGTGTAACCGCATGAAATCTTAGCAGTTACACAGCTATTCGATAAACCCTAGGCAGCAGCGTGGGGTAGCAGTCAGGAGCTGGTCCACGAGGGGAGCCAGTTTAAAACCAGCTCCTCACGTAGACCAGAGCTGCCTGCCATCCCGCACTGCTGCCTCTGTATCCGTGGACAGAGGCTGGGCCCATGGGATGCCAGAACAACCTCTGTCTGCGGGGTACTTGGACCACCCGCAAACTGGGGCTGCTGCTGAGGACCAGCTTCAGTCTGCAGCGAGCCCAGGCCACCGCGGACAGAGGCAGCAGCACGGGAGAGCGGGGGCCAGGTGGCACTGTGAAGCTGGTGCTGGGGGTGAGGGAGGATAGGCTTTTAAGTTGACCCCCAGCACTGGCCCCTGCCTCACCCCGCACCTCTCTAGGAGGCAGCGGGGGTAGGGGGGGCAGATAGGTCCAAGCAGCTGATATGCAAGGGGAGCCTACTTGAAAGCCAGCTTCAGCCTCCCCCTCCTCCGCCCCTCCCCCACACCCCCCCTCAATGCTGCTGTCTCTCTATCAATCATGATGGTTTAAATCAACAAGCCAAAAACCTTACTTTCAATCCTATTTTGCATTGTTTATGTTTCAGTTCTTTTCCTAAAGAATGGTTTATTCTCATTGGTTGGTAGCCATTAAAACTAGACCAACTAACTTTTCCACTAAAGTCTGTGCTTCTTTTTTCCTAAACTGGAGAACATACTATCTATACATACGTATTTAAGCAATTATACAGCTCAATTTGCAGTTACACAGAGTCTTAATTCCTACATTTTTTTATGCTGGAAAACGGTAAATAATGAATTTCTTTTTATTAAACTATTTGGGTTGAAATTCACATTTAATTAAAATGCACAATAATAGCATATTTTATTAAAACCATCTTAAATGTACTGCATACATAATGTTGGAAACCAAAAATGTAGACACCGCGTAGGTTCAAGCAGGAGGATTTATTATACACAGCGCTGGCGGAGTGCCACCTTGCCACTTGGGCTCAGCGAACACTGCCAAGTAAATGACTACAATAGACTATATAGGGAGCTGATGGGCTGAAAGAAATGACAGGGTGGTGAGTTCCTGAGCCCCTGGATAGGTTCTAGCTGCAAGGTATTATGAGACAATGAGCCAAAAGTCTTAAAGATTACATAGAAACTCCGCCCACGGCTCAGAGGTTAACACTTCTACAGTGAGTTAAAAAAAACAGTTCCCGAGTAAGCTCAAAACGTTAAAATTGTTGTATTTAACCTGGTGGGTTAGAGAGCCCTAGGTTAGGAGGAGGGACTGTAGGAACAACTTTTTAACTCTCTGTAGAAGCAGCCCATTGATATGTAGTAAAACCCCAAACTATGGCCTCTGGTTAAGCTTTGCAGAGGCCTTGCTGTGTAGTCAAAACAAACGATATAAGGCCTAGCTGAGGCCAAAGCAGATAACAGGAAGCTTGGAGACAACAGGACAGACACAGGAAAAACAACCCTGTCTGTTTATAAGCTAGGCAGCACAACATCAAATAGAAAGCAATAATTGGGTACCACTATCATGAATTTCATATACACACCCAAGGTTACAGCTCTGCAGAAGGCTGCCCAGTCTGTGCCTGGCATGGGAAAGCACACCCAGCTGCCTTCTCGAGGCCAACCACAAATTGTTGCTAAGGAACTAGAGATAGCACCCCCCTGTAACGAGCCCAACTTGCAACAGTATACTCTAAATAACTGCTTGCTGATATTTTACACTATTTTTTGCTTTTTCTTTATACCCCTAGGCAAGTACCTCTGAGCCACACCGACCAGAATGTAGCTATGCCTCACACTTCTTGGGGGGAGGGGTGGGGACATACTTGTGTTTAGCAATAGTGTTAACCTGAGCTGTGGGCAGAGTTACTATGTAATCTTTTAGACTTTTGGCTTATTGCCTCATCATAACCTTGCAGCTAGAACCTATCCAGGGGCTAGGGAACTCCCCGCCCCGTCATTTCTTTCAGTCCATCAGCTCCCTATATAGTCTATTGCAGTGTTTCCCAACCAGGGTTCCGCAGAATCCTTGGGTTCCACAGATGATGGAATATCATCTGTGTTTCAAAATAAAAATTTTGAAACACCGCAAACAATTCCAAGTATCCCTCGAAATATTGTAGGAATTTGTGTCTGGCAAATGGCAATCCTGGAGTAATCTTCATACGCTACCAACTGCCTCTGTTTTTGTCAGTTCGTATCCAAGGTTATATTTAGTTGTATTGTGCCTGCCCTTCTGCTTCCCAGAATTCTCTGTGGTTCTAGTCTTTTCTAGTGCACGTTACAGTCATTCGCTATTTTGTAGATTTGTAGTCTTAGCGCAGTTTTGTAATTAACATTTTTACCAAAACTGTGGTTGTTTTCATGTATCTAAAAATCTTACCTACATAACAGTATTTTCATACGGCGGTCTAAAATTTAAAAAAATGTGGAATTATTTAAAAAAGGTGCATCAGTGAAGGAGAAGACAGTACAAATGAATCAAAATTATCAGAGCCAAGTACGAGTGAAACAGGAAGAGAAGTGACTGATATTAAAAAAAAATTCACCTTTACAATGACAGTTACTTGGCCATGGGTTTTACATGGACTGGAGACGAAAACTTCCTCATTCCATTGTGCATTGTTTGGGGGGGGGGGGGGGGGAAACTAACACACACAGTTATGGCCCTGGCCAAGTTAAATTGACACTTCACTACTAATCACGGCCACTTGTCAAATAAAAGAGTTGATTACTTTCAACGACTTTTGGATTCACGAGGAAAACCACCTAAAGTTTTTGAGAAGACTGTAACTATCAGTGAAAAGCCTCAAGAAGCAAGCTATTTAGTAGCTGAGCTAGTTGCACAAAAAATGATAAGTCACACTATTGCTGAAAGCCTAATAATGCCTGCTTGTAAAATAATAGTGAGTACAATGACAGGCAAAGAGGCTGAAAGTAAAATTGACAAGGTTCCTGTTTCTAATAATACTATTAGTAGGCGTGTGGATGACATGTCACACGACATTGAAGATGTCTTGTCTGAAATACTAAAAAATACTAACTTTGCTCTAAGTCAACAGACATAACATATGATTTGAAAACGAAGGCGAAATAATGGAAAATTTTTGTTGTTGTAAAGAGCTGCCAGAAACGACCAAAGGTCAAGAAATTTTCAACATCTTGTCTTCTTATTTGGAATCCTGTGGTTTGTCATGGAGCCAGTGTATTGGAATTTGCACTGACGGTGCCCCCACAATGATCAGCTCAATAAAAGGCTGTGTTACACTTGTCAAAGAAAAAAACCCTGATGTCATAATGACCCACTGCTTCCTCCACCGGGAAGTTCTTGTTTTCAAATACTATTAGGGAGGATTTAAAACAAGTCCTTGATGTAGCTGTGAACATGGTCAATTTTATAAAGCAGCGCCCTCTTAAGTCACACATGTTTGCAAAGTTGTGCGAAAATGTGCAAAAAGACCATGTGACACTCCTACACACTGATGTTAGATGACTTTCAAGAGGAAAAGTTTTAACAAGGGTATTTGAGTTATGAGAGGAACTACTGCTACTCTTCAAAGATAATAAAGCCAATTGTTCTGACTTTCTTGAAGATACAAAATGGCTGCTGAAACAAGCCTACTTAGCAGATATTTATCAGCACTTAAACACCTTGAACACCACCATGCAGGGCCCAAAAGAAAACATTCTAACTTCCACAGACAAATATCTTGCATTCAAGAATAAACTCAAGGTTTGGAAAAGACACCTTTCAAGTAGAAATATTGAAATGCTCCTACTTCAGTTTCAGGGTCAGACAGACTATAAAGAAATCATCCCATTAATTACCAGTCATTTGGAATCACTGACAGAAAAGCTTGACCAATACTTTCCTTCTTTGTCCTCAGAAATGTATGACTGCGTTAGGAACCCTTTTGTTGAGTTCTCACAAAATGTACTCAGTCTGCAAGGAGAACAACTGACTGAACTATACTGCGATCAAACTTTGAAGATAAAATTCAATGAAGGTGCCACTTGATGTGTTTTGGATTTCAATAAGAAGAGAGTATCCTGTAATTTCAGCAAAAGCAATAAACATCTTACTCCAGTTTCAACTTCTTACCTCTGTGAACAAGCTCTCTCATGTCTTACAAACATTAAAAGCAAAGAAAGAAATCTTATGCTGTTTGTCGAGGAAGAACTGCGAGTGTGTGTGTCAAATTCGGCCAAGAATTCAACAATTGTGCAAAAAGAAACAAGCCCAAGTGTCACACTGAAAGTAAACTTTATATTGACTTTGGATGTAAACTTTATTTTGATGCTTAAGTAAACTTTACTTCGATTTGACATTTTGATATTTGAAAAAAAAGATTAGTTAATACAAAAAAAAGACAGGAAAAATGCTCCAATTCTTTTCTTACAATGTAAGCTGACATATATATATATATATATATATATATATATATATATATTGTAGGGTAAACTGAGGCAGCCCTAAATGTGCTAGTAGGCCTCTAAACAGCATAACTCCATTCTAGGATTAAGGCCTGGGAACACCACAGTCAGGATAAGAACTGCAGACAGTAAAAGACCCTAGGCACCATAGCAACCACGTTCTAAAACACTCGGACAGGGTCTCAGTTGGTAACGTAACACATTTTGCTTAAGATAACATTCATAAAATTTGCTTAAACTGTCTTGCTTCACTCCTAGATAATAAGCCTGAGAACCAAGTGCTGCACCAACTCAAGGCCATACCCGCCTGCTATAGCAACATCATCATCTATGCAGACTAAAATGTTATTACTGTTTTGCTGACATGTTTTGGCATTTGAACAATAACCACTTGTATATTAATGAGCTGTTACTTTGCAATGGGCAGAGATATTATGTAATCTTTAGTAGTTCTATTGGCTTATGTGCTCATTTCGTCTTGCTGCTAGACCTATCAAATCATTTTTCCTCCGTCCACCTGCTGACTATATAACCTACTGTATTGTGTTAACCAGTGTTCACCAGGGTAACCCCTGCGTGTCACTCCATCAGCTGGTGTATAATAAATCCTCCGCTTGTTTTCACCTGCATCCAGAGTGTCCTGGCTTATTTCCAACACACACACACACACACACACACACACACCTCGCCGAACTATGGCGAGCCCTGCTCGCCAGCCGCGCTGTCCGGCGATCTGCGCATGCGCAGATTGCCCGAACCCGGCCCTTCCGGGTTGTAATCTACTCGCCACAGGCGAGCAGATTGCATTATTTGTTGAGCCCTGTATATATTATTGGTTTTTTTTTAATATATATATATATATATATATATATATAAAACAACAGCTCTTTACAAATAAATTTTCTTTACATTAATTTAGCAGTAATTGAATTGCGCTCCCCGCTATCAACTTTTTCTGGACAAGCAAACGTTTTCATAGGTAAGGGTTCCTCAGGATATGAAAAATTATTTTAGGGGTTCCTCCATGGGAAAAAGGTTGGGAATCACTGGTCTATTGTAATCATTTACTTGGCAGTGTTCGCTGAGTCCAAGTGGCAAGGTGGCACGTCACCAGTGCTCTGTGTAATAAACCCTCCTGCTTGAACCTACACAGTGTCTAAATTTTTTGTTTCCAACACATAAGAAACAATATTTATAACAAGTTTATCCAAACATCCTCTATATGTAAGTATAAGACCTTTTTCTGTAGCCTAAAGCCTACCGTCTTCATCTTCAGCCAAACTGCAAAAGCAGCAGCCATTAGCTGGAAAGCAAGAGGTCACATCCTCATTCAATATAAATTACATTAAAGACTGTAAGGAGACCCCATTTTAATGGCATCCAATATCACCACATAAAGAAGCAGATCTTAAGATGGTTAAAGAAAACTTAGTTTGATAGCATTCTGCCTGACATGGAACTACTTAGCAATAGTTGGTGTTGTGAAATCATCCATCCTTTATTATTCTGTCATTATGGTCCCCGCTTCATTATGGTCCCCCGCTTCCCTACATCTACAGGATAGATATACCAGAGAACATTTCAAGTCCTAGCCTTAGAGAAATTTGTGCATATCATCAGAACAGCAGTGAAGTTGCAACATTTTAAAAGGCAAGACTGGTTAGTCTTCTTTCCAGAAAATGCACAAAGAGCCCTTGTTTTACTATTTCCTAACAGGGGATCAAAAGCTTTTTTTAACGTGCATGAGAATTTTAAACCACTAATTTCACTACCTGCACTATATCCTACAGGTTTGTTTTCAAATTAGCATATAAACAAACGTAGCTGTAATACAGAGCTAAAAATATAGTCAAGCTGACGCAAGGACACAGAATTCTGTAAGATTTATCAAGTCAATTAAACAGAGATTAGGCCTAGCGGGATAAATTTACTTAACTTGCATATATTAAAAATTCTAAAAGCATATTGTCTCAGTAGTTAGCATTTTACAGTAACAAGAAGTTGCGTATTTTGCAGCCACCTGCAGAGTGCCACTTAATACTACAAAAGTTTAACAAAATAAAAGAGATATCCTGGTTTTTGCATCTACATTCTTGAGCAAAAATCAATCAGATCCAGAAGAGGTTTGCCAAGTACTACCGATGCCTTGTCAAAGCAGTAGTCTCAAGACAAGACAGAAATTGTGCTGATAGTCCAGGGGAAGTAGAAAGAGGGGAAACATGTCAAATAGACCAAGATTGTCACTGGCCATCTGTTGGAAGCATGCAGTATATCTGACCTATAGATTCATCAAGTCACCAACTTAAACTAAAATCAACATAAGCAAAGCTTAAATCAGTTTTAAATGTATTTAAAACTGATTTGCACTGCTGTTTGATGCATTTTTCAAAGCATTAAATTGGTCATCTTTCCTAGTAATGACTGAATCTTCCAAATCAGGGACTCTGGTCCAGCAACATCTGTGGTCCAGCAAGGCCACAGATGTCACTAGACCAAAGAGCCCCAGGAATGGGAGCCAGCAGGGAGAGCATAGTGTCTGAGGAGTCCCAGCTGGGCCAACAGCGGCTGGGCAAGGGAACCCCAGCATCAGCAGGGCCAGGAGTAATCAAGGAGCTTCCACAGATGTGGAACTCGCAGTGTCAATGGCATCAGATGGCCGGAGAGCCCCTGGCAAAGGGGCTGGTGGCAGCGGAAGAATCCTGGCCCCAGCAGGGAACTCCCTGGTGACAGCAGGGCCAGCCTGTTGGCCCTGGCCAACTAATCCTGGGAACCCCAGGAAACCACTGGCCGCAACAGGGCCACCGACAGCCAGGCCACAGAACTCCAAGGAACACCCGGAAGTAGTGGGGTTGGCAGTAGAGAAGTTAGAGAAGATAATCAAGTAGATAAAATTTCCATCAACTACTCGATTAGTTGATAAGGGGGTTCTCTGCAGCTCTGCTTTTTAAATGTAGTAAGAGCCTGGTGGCTCTTAATACATTTCAAAAGCTGAAGTACAGCATCTGGGACCCAGCACAAGCCAGGACTGCTCAGCCTTGGCTTGTGATAGGTCCCCCACTGCGCCTCTGCCTCCCCTGTCCCTCCCCGCAGAGACAGGGCTTTTAAGCCAGCTCCCTCCCAGCACTGGTGACTGTTCCACCCTCTTGCTGCCTCTGAAACAGAGGCAGCAGAAGGATTTGGGGGGGGGGGGGGAAGACTACCTGATTAGTGTCTCAACTATCCGATAAGTCTAGGCTTATTGGGTAGTCAACTACTCAACTAGTCACTTATAACCCTATTTGGTGGAAGCTGGGCAGTCGCAGACAGATACACCTGGTAAGCCTCAGAGGCAGCGAGGCTGGCAGCAGTCAGGTGGCCCTGGCTGAGAAACCCCAGGGAACCCCCAGTGCAGCAGCAAGCAGCAGGGCAGGGATCCTCAGCCAGACCAGTGGCAGGGTGGGGAGCCCCAGCGTTGGGAGCCCTATGGAGAGGAACCAGCAGCAGGGCAGCCAGCAGGGGAGCATTAACCTCCCTTGGTCTGGGATGGCTCAGGTTCTGAGGGTGCCAAACCATGAAGGTCCAAACTGTACAATAGAACCTCAGAGTTATCAATTGACTAGTCAACCACACATCTTATTTGGTACTGGATGTATGCAATCAGGTATCAGAGAGCTTCCCCCCAAAAAGCAACTATTGTACAGCATAGTACATTGTTAAACTACTAAAAATTAAAGGGAAAATTAAAAAAAATATCTTGACAGGATAAGATACTGGTTTCTGGACTAGTTTCACTTAAATTAAGATTGCTAAAAACAGCATTTTTCTTCCGCATCCTAAAGTTTGGAAGCAGTTTTAAGTCATTGTTCAATTGTAAACTTTTGAAAGAACAATGTTAATATTTTGTTCAGACTTCTGAACAATCTTAATTTCCAAGGTGTTCAGAAATTTGAGGTTTTATCCACTGTATGAACAAGCCCACAGTAATCTAAAAACGAGGAAAAAATACTTGGTGACATGTCTAGAAAGTCATAGGATTTTAATGGACGCAAATGTTTATTTCATTAAAAGATAAATACTTCATACAAAAGATAGTGTCTGCCAGGCACAGATATTCAACAAGGATTTTTTTTTAATAAATATCATTCCGATAAACCTAGATCAGTCACTGGTGCCGTGAGGCAGTCAGAGGTGTGCTGCAGAGAACAGAGTTCACAATGGTCACCCTTAAAGGGGTAGGTGACTTTTTTACTTGCCGACCCTATTTTTCTTTTTTTTTTTTTGCTCAATAACCTTTCCTTGACCTCTTCCCCTCCCCCCCACTCCCACTTCCCAATCAAAAAATCTTTGGTGTTCCTCATCAAAAAAAAATTGTTTGGTGTTCCTCCATCTTAAAAAGTTTAAGAAACACTGTCCCAGGTCAAGACTTGCAAAAGCCTAAATTTTAGTCTAGGTTCCTTAAATCCACATTTAGGCAATGAGTAAGCGGCTAGTTTTCAAAAACACGGGGTACTTGATGGATCCTTAGCTTCACTGAAAGCAGTTAAATACTCAGTACTTTTGAAAGCCAGCTGACTTTAAGTTACTTAATTTGGATTTAGAAACTTACTATTTTTATAACTTGTAGCCCTTAACTATCTTCCTTGTATTATGCAACTAAATTACCAAACACTATGGGCCTGGTGCAAGCTAAAAGATCTATATCATTTCACTTTTATGGAAAAATCTAGATCCATATCCTGAGAAAGCATTTTAAGTTACACTCTTACACATCAAAGAAAATAATATTTTCACAGTCTAGTTAACTAAATGAACAGAATGTACTGGATTTGCCTACTTTTACTACTCCAGAATATCACCTCAATTGAAATATTACAGCTGAGAGAATGCCTTTACATTACTGGAACCAGGGATGTTAAATTTAGATTAATCGGCTAATCAAGTAGTCGATGCAATTTGCATCAATTATTTGATTACTCAATAAGGGCACCTCTACCTTTGAAGCTGCTACAGGGTTGTTACTTGACTTCAAAGGTGAAAGCACTGTGGGGAGCACGGAGCCAGAGGGGAACTCAAGTAGTCCTCCGCTGGCCCTATGCTCCCCGCAGCATTTCAAAGCAGCAACGCCACATGGAGCCTGGGGTCAGCGTGGGAATCTCCAGTTGACATCAGGCTCCACGTGACATTGTTGCTTTGAAACGCTGCGTGCAGCCCGGAGCCCAAGGCTGCATGCAGCATTTCAAAGGAGCAGACCCTGGGCTCCACGCACCCCCTTTTCCTTCCCTCCCCCCCCCCCATCTCTTTATGATAGAGGCAGTGGGGGAGGAGGGGGAGAAGCAACTAGTGTGTCAACTATTTGATAAGGAAATACTTATCGGATAATCAGCTAGCCTTTCACATCCCTAACTGGAATCCAAAACTTGTACAATACCATTTACAAATTTTCACACTATAGCAATAGTTCTCAAACTGTGGGATCTGGGCCTTGTTATAATAGGGTCTCCAGAACTGGCATTAGACTTGATGAGATGCGGCACCTCACCAGCCAGGGCCAAAGCCCTTGAGTTTGAATCCTGTGTAGCAGGGCTCATGTTACAGCCCCTCCACCCCACAAGGCTCAAGCCCAAGAGCTCTGGCTTTGAAGCTTTGGCTTCTGAAGCATTGGGCTTCAGTTTTGGCCACACCAGGCTTTGCAGTTGCCCCCCTACCCTGGGCTGCAGGACTTCAGTGGGCTCAGGCTTCAATCTCACCTTCTGGAGTCATGTAGTAATTTATGTTGCCAAAAGATATTATGGTACAATATATTGTCCATATATTCACTCTGCTGATACCATTATTGGACCTAACCAAGTGAGATATAAGATCAAGAACACATTCCTGCACATCCAGAAATATAATTTATGCAATCATGTGCCGAAAGTGTCCGTCTGCTATGTATGTTGGACAAAAGTCTCAGACACTTCGCCAAAGGATCAATGCCCACAAAACAGATATCAGACAGGATCACAAAGAAAAAACAGTTTCTTGCCATTTCAACCAGAAAGGACATTGTCTCAACGACTTGATTACCTGCATCCTGTTTCAAAGGCCTTTTAAGACTTCACTTGAAAGAGAATCCTCTGAACTGTCATTCATGCTTAAATTTGACACTTTACACTCAAGTTTGAATAAAGATGCTAATTATCTTACCCATTACAAAGATAGCTTCCCCAATTTTCACCTCTAATATCATTAGCTCACAGACATTTACCTCCCCGCCCCACCATCACCCTTCTGTTCTGAAATTTGATTTGTCCTTTTCATATCTGTTCATTTTTTTAATTGTATCCTTTGGTATATATGGTTGTGACAGTTTTCTTCCACTATTTGATCTGAGGAAGTGGGTCTGGCCCACGAAAGCTCATCACCTATTAAACCATTTTGTTAGTCTTTAAAGTGCTACATAGTCCTGTTTTTTGTTTCAGCTACACCAGACTAACACGGCTACATTTCTATCACTATGGTACAATGAAGTTTGAGAGTCCCTGCTCTGTATTTTCCCTGGGGGCATTCTGCACCAAAAATTAAAATTCTGCAAAATTTAGCTATCAAAACTAACACTATTTAATCACACTAGTTTTAATTATTTTGGTAATTTATTTCAAAATACTTGTCAGTAAGCACATCTGTAACAATACAAAGACACAAAATTTCTACAGGAATAGTTACAAAAACCCTATAAGCACCCAATTCCTGTTTCTCTGCCCCCTATATCTCATCCCTGAGCCTAGTAGGGGAACCAGACACCCACAACCCTCCTTCCCCCGAGCCCAAGTGGACCCTTCTCCCCCAATACACCCTAAACCCCCCTCATTCCCAGAATACATCCACGGGTCCATCTCCCATACAGATACTGATATTCCCTCCCCACCAGAACCTGGCCACAGGGCCCCACCCCTTATCCAGCTGCCATACCCCTTCACTCCAGAGGCCAGCTAGAGCCCCTCTCAGCCCAGACACTCACCCACCTCCTCCCCCAAAGCCCAAGGATCGAAAGGGAGAAACAGCCTGATGATTGGCGTGCATAGAATTTCCTGAATACTGCTCTCTCCTTCCTTGAGAGCATGTTGGGACCTGCAGCTTCCAGGAACCCTCTAACTCCCTCCCCCTCTCCCCAGCAGTGTCTAGGTGTAAGCTGGGCTCTGCCCAGTCCAGTGACCCGTACTATCACTGTAGCCTCTCTGTGAGGGGGAAATTCTATGTGCATGTTAATTTCTGCAAAATTCAGCATTATAGAGAGGTGCAGAATTCCCCCAGGAGTATACATTCTGCTCTGTCTGAGGACGACAAAGTCTGTCCCACTCCTACCACCTCAAATACCCCGAAGTTCTGCCTTCCACAAACCAACATGCTGAAAGTGAGCACAGACTGTATGTTTCAAATACTGAATTAATCCAGTACTATATTTTATCTAGCTAAATGTTAAGTAAAAAACATTAGGATTATAAAAAAGTAGAAGCGCAGCAAAAACATTTACTTGCTAAGTATTTCAAAAGGTCAGGAGGAAACTGTGCTTTTGCTGTTTATGCATTAGAAAAGCAATTTAGCAGTATTCATAATTATAGACAAATGTATGGATAATTACTCAATTTTAATAAATAGATAAGCACCTTAATGGAAGGTATTAGTTACATCTTTATTCTTGCCTTTTACAGGTTTCTATGGCAACCCTAACAAATGTGAACAAACACTCTCAGCCCTCTAAACGCAGTCCTAGCAAGAGAACTTGACATATTCCATAGACTTGTCTCAGGAAAGATAAATCTTTCAAAATTTTGGTAGAACCAATAATGATGTAGTCAGAATCCACCTACCATGCTACCTGAATGAATTATTTGTAGCACCCTAAAAATCTTCCCCTATTATAGGACAAACTGCTTTAATTAAAATAATTTCTCACAATATTAATATTCTTACTCTATTACTTGCATTTTTATCTGAATGTCTAACAAGAACAAGAAAGTGTACTTACTTGCTTTTTAATATTCTATATGAGTCACTAATGTGATTTATCAATTTTCTACGGTCACTCTTTTGATGCACTTAACTGAAGACAGTTTGGGGAACATTCAATTCTTGATTACCACCAGGAAACCATATCACTAAGTCTCATTTTAGATTACAAGATCAAACACAGAAGTTAAGAAATGTCAGAATAGAGCTTGCCTGTGCAACCTTAATTCAGTGCCCTTGTACATATGCATTATGAGACAGTCTCTAATTATATAATCACATACATTTTTCCCCTCACAGGACACCTACCTTATTCCCACTCGGACCCTTAAAGATTCCCAATTCCAGTCTCCCCCCCAACAAGTCCCTTTTGTCCGGACATTCTAGTTTATACACATGCACACCACATACACCCTTCTTTTGAGAATATTTGGATCACCATCTGGGTTACATAAGATTTTTTCCTTCCTTCATGCTGGTTGTTACATTCTGGGTAGCTTCTCCTTGACGGAGTCTCCTTTCCTTGCCCGCACGTGCCCCCCTCCATCTCACTCATACGTTCCCTGATCTTACCTGGCCAATGCTTCCTATTCCTTTATAGAAAATCCCCTAGTTTATATGTCCACCTCCTGTACCCAGCTTTTCTTTATTCTGTTTTTTGGTAAATGCACTGCTTTAAAAAAATATATACCACTCCTCAGAGCACAGGGGAAATTGCTTTCCCTTAAGGAGACAGTCATTCTTTAACCTAACTTGTATGCGGTAAAAGCACCATCATTAACCTGAAGTATTCTATCCTCTGCCTGACTGTACATGTTACCTATGCTGTCCTCAATGGATACACATACACAGGCCACAATTTCAGGATAACTTTAGAATAACTTTGAAGTATCAGTCAAATCGTAAATTACACACACATGGCCCAACCAGTTAGATTCATGAGAATGGTGAGTATCGCAAACTCAACAAGCCTCAATCATTTTGCAGGAAGTAGTTGTTTTTAAATAAAAATACTGAAATAAACACTTCTTGCCTACATCAATAGCTTCCTTCATGACCAAAAGACCAAGCATTCCTCATATAGCACATGCCTTCTTATCCATTTGTAGCCAGACAGATTCCCCCTTGTCACATCAATCTTGCTTGCCCTCTAAGATGTCTGTATACAGGGCAGAGAAGGAACAATAAGGAAAATCAGCATAGCCATTAAGCTTTGATCTGCTTTGATGCGAGATCAGGATATGCAAGTTTTTCTCTGACTGAGTAACGATTAAGGCAATAAGCTGAGCTCGAGGCTGCAAGAAGTGCCCGGCTGGCACCCATGTTGATACGAACACACACAGCCGTCCCTGGGAGAGGAATCCCCCACTCAGAAAAGAATGCCCAGTACTTCCAATTTAATCCTCTCAACTCTCTCTTACAAGTGTAAATTAAGTTCACAACTCCCTTGTAAGAACTGGTGTCACAAAAGACAGACCAGCACCATTTGGCATCACAGATAAGAAAGGGAAATACGCGACCCAATGGGTATAAAGGTGGGTACAGCAGCGCACTCACTTTTGAGTGTCAATCTACCCTCTACCTGCTGGTCGGGTTAGGTGTTTTGACCTCCCGAGGTTCCACAGGGACGCCCACCTCGTATTTTCCTCTTTCCAAGGAATTGAGGGACCGATCCTGGCCTGACACGCTAGAACCGAGCGATGCAGAAGGGGGTAAAAATTGTACCCGTATGTGTCCTTTTGTTTTAGTGCATGCATAGAATATAGCTCTTTAAAGATTACGCTGTCATTTGGTACCATTATTCTCTATTTTCTATCTTTATTTTCTTCGTAACCATTTTTTTAAGATTTTATATATATTTATACACACACACACACACACACACACACACACATATATTTGCCAGCAGTTAAGAAATAGAACAATAGCCATTGCAACCATATGATTTATAAGCTTCCTCAATAAACCTGTAACTGTTTAAGCTTTAACCTGACTCTTTCAGTTGCTGTAACAGAACCAGGCACAATTTAAAAGAACTTCAGCCGGTCTTAAGGGACAGATATAGGGAGAGGTTGGGCGTTTGGATTTGTGTCACTCCCAGGTGGCAGATCCACTGGGGCACCTTTCAGTCTTTCCCTAAGGCTGCCCGCTGCGAAGGAATTACAAATTCTAGCAGCTGAAATCTAAGGTGTTATAAGCTCTCCCTGTAAACTTATTGGGCGCCCGTCAACCTCCTCCAGGTTGCCCGCTGCAAGGGACCCCGGTCCCAGCAGTTGAAGTCTCGGGTGTATAGCACATACACACTGCCCTGACCATCAGCTGACACCATTCTCCCAATTTGACACCATTCTCCCAATACTATCAATTTGATAGTAATTTGAAACTATCAAGACTGGTTTCATTTTTCAAATCAAACTTCTTACCAGCATTCTCAAGCTACAAATTTCAATTGTTTCTTCACCATCTAAGTTAAACACTTCTCTCTCACCTCTGATTTATTTCTTAATCTCCTCTCTCCATATCTTGTAAATAACTCACTAGTGGCTTTGCTTTCTTTCAACTCCTAATCACTGTTCTGCAATCAAAAAAGGTACTTGTGGCATAAAAGCTCTTTAACAAGTATTAAAATGATAGAATTAAGTATGAAGATGCTTCTCATAAAATAAGACTAGCTATAATATAAAAAATGTCCAAGTTGTTTACAAGATTGATTCATTTTGGTGACCAACAATTTACTTGTCTGCAAAAGAACAAGTACCCAAAATATTAAGTATGAAGATGCTACTTTGTACATCATAAAAGGAGCCTAGCTCTAATGCAGAATTGACAAGCTTTTATCATCTGTTTCCATGATTCCCCTAAATAATTTACTCATATGCAAAAATGTCTTTCTTGAAAAAAGTTACAGAAATTAGTCATTTATGCTTTCTACATTTTTAACGCTGACAGTCTTTTTTAATAGCTCTGCAATAACAATGCTGGAAAGTTTAAATATAACATTTCACTTGAATTTGCGTAAACCCAAGAGAAAAAATTACCAGCTGATGTGGTATGTAACTTTTTAAAAAGGCTTCCATTGTTGAGTCAAATTGCAGATGCCTGTTGGTGTATGTATTGTAATTAACTTAAGTTCCATCAGTCAAAATATTCAACCATCAACTCCCACACCCTTTCCCCCATACTTAAAGAGCTGCGGAACATCTGCCAAAGAATAACTTCATACATTTGATCTTAACATATAGTAATGAATTGAAGTCTTTAATAATCCAAATACTGTTTCTTCTCTTGAATGTTTACTTTATCCTGAGTATTTAATAACACCTCTCTTAACAGTTCTTATTTTGTGTTCCTGTCCTTTTCCTCCACCCCTGCTACCCACTCTTAATTTTCCTGTCTTCCCGCCCTTTCATTAGTTCCCTCGTCTTCCCCCCATCTAGTGCAGGACTACGGTGATTGGAACAAAATACCAAGGGAAGTTGTGAATTCTCTATTTCTTAATATCTTCATATCAAGACTGGATGCATCTCTGAAACATATGCTTTACTTAAATAGTTACTGTGTCCAATAAAGGTTAACTGTGTGAAATGCTTTAGCTTATGTTGTTCAAAAAATCCAAACCAGATGATCTTATGGTCCCATCTCATCTAAAATTTATGACTAATCAATCTACTTTGGTATGAGAGGACCATAAAACAAACTTAAAATAGTAGAATCATTTCAGTTAATCCTGTGACCAGGAGGTGCACAGCAACACAACTATGGGAGAAAAGAGAATTATTAGCCTGGCCAATCAAGCAATTATTCTTCATCAAGCTGGCTAGTAACTAATTATTTCAGCATTCAGACTTGGATACTGAACAAGGAACTGTAACAAATTTTCAATTGGCACAAAAGATCTTGCGAGAGTCGCTATCAATTGGTGTGACATAGGATATAACATTAAAGGAGATAGAAATCTTCTGACATCAGTACCTGGGCTCACCAACTGTCAGGAGGAGAACATGTCTCATTAACTGGATATTCTTTTCTATACACAGTTAACTCAACTGCCTTGGTCTCACTTGGTTTCACCTTGTTCTGCCACTCTCTCCACACCACCAAGGTGATGAGTTTCAGTATCTCATTCATCCACTTCTCTAAATTCTCTCTACGGCAGGCTTTCTTCCAAGATACCCTATTCTTGAAGCTCCCTTCCTGACCTGGTCTGCTAGCCCACTCACCTATCCTTAATCAAGCATCCCCTTAAAATGTATTTCCTGAAGCTAGTTAAGACATTTATTCCATTAATAGAAATGTTTTGAATTGACCCTCGCTGAGTTACCACAATAAATTATTGGTTTCACTCAGGAGTTTTCATTTCAGCCCCTTCTCTGCTTCTTTATGTCATGTGTAAGTAATAGCTTTCAAGTCCCTCAGGGCAGAGACTTGGTCCTCTGTATAAGGAGAAAATCTAGCAAACTTGCTTGCATGATAAATAAATTGGAACAATATCCATTTATCAGACAATCTTCATAAGACACTTTCTGGCATAACCCTACATAAGAGTCACTTGCTGTGTATGAAATTATAAAAAAGAGAAGTTACTCACTCTGTGCAGTGACAATGGTGGACAAATATGGAGAACCCATCTATTGGGGGTGAAAGGTCATGATTGCAGCCAGGTGAACTCAGAGTGACGAAAGAGATCAACTTTGTTATTTCAGGTGCATGATGTATTCCAGTATAAAATGGAGTGGAGCCATAGATGGCTGGACTCGAATCTGGGTGCACCACTGTGTAAACCGTTGCCATTTGTACACGTAAGTATTACATGTCGTTTATCTCCTGCTATACAGTAGCACTGTTCTCTCTTGTTGCTAGCACTGTTGCTCCGCTTCCGAGAACCAGATAGATACACCATGCTGTCAGGTACAGTGTTTGTGGCTGGGGATGAAGTATCCCTCCCTTGTTCTGGGTGAGGAGGTCCGGGAGGGATGCAAATGGGCAGAGACGACATAGAGACAGTTGATAAAGACACGAAAACCCTTTATGTTGAGGTCAAGATGGGGCTATTAGAATTACACGGGCCACCTCTGACTGTATCTTCCAGAGAACTCTGGGGATGAGAGGGATAGGAGAGAAGGCTTATAACAGGTGAGGATTCCATGGGAAGAACATTGAGTCTCCCAAAGAGTTGTATCCTATGCCCACTCTCAAACAGTATTGGGGACATTTGGAATTTTGGCTTGTTGCAAAGAGGTCTATCTGCGGTCGACCCCAGCATTGGAATAGATAGTTGGTGATCTAACTGTGCAGTTCCCATTCCTGCTCTGTGAGAAAGTGGCAGCTGAGGATATCAGCCATGGTATTCTTGTCTCCCGGTAGGTATGCCACCATGATGGTTATGTTGTGGCGAATACACCAATTCTGGAGACAAATCGCCTCTACACATAGCAAAGGGGATCCAGCACCCATTTGGTGGTTGATGTAAAACATGGTGGTCGTATTGTCAGTGAGGATATGCACCAAAGATCCCTGAATATGTGGAAGGAAGTACTTGCATGTCTTGTGAACCACTCAAAGCTCAAGCAAGTTGATGTGGAGCCTGGACTTATCTTTGGACCACTTCCCTTGTGCATATTATTGTTGGAAGTATGCACCACAACCTAGAAGTGAAGCGCCTGTAGAGATTTGTTTGGATGGTTGATCTCAGTGGAAGGGCACCCCCTGCAGAGTTTCTGTGCCTGGGTCCACCACTGTAAGGAGGTAAGGACTTTCAGAGAAGGACACAGCTCTTGCTGCAGTGTCTGCCGTGTAAAGGGCCATCTGTAGAGATGTACGGGATATAACATACCCCTCTTTAATGATGGCTTTGAGGATGGGTCTCCTATTATCTGGGAGATGTTGCATGAATTCTGTTAGTTTTCATTGTTGTTGAAATAGTGATAAGCGAGTAGGGTTGTGTAGTTAGCGATGCAAAATTGAAGGTTGGAGGAGTATATTTTTCTCCCAAACACATCCAGGCATTTGTGGTCTTTGTCTTGTGTATATGTTTTGTACTGAGAATTTTTAGACCTTGGTTTGCAGCATCAACCACTAAAGAATTGGGTTGAAGGTGTAAGTATAAAAAGTCCACGCCTTTTGATGGGACGAAGCATTTTCTATCAGCCCTTTAGTTGGGCGGGGGAGTCATGGCTGGTGTTTGCCATACTTCATCGGCTGCTTCAAGTATTGCCTCATCTAGAAGCAGCACAATATTGGATTTTGTAGAGGGCTGAAAGTTCTTTAAAAGCTTGTGGCGTTTTTCCTGCACCTCTGATAATACAACCTCCTGACTGATGGTCACCCTTTTGAATAACTCATAAAATTGTTTTAGGTCATCACTAGGTGATGGACCATCTGGGATAACTACTTCATCAGGTGCAGAACACGAGTTATCATTTGATGGCGTGTCAAATTGTTGGAAGGGAAGATCAAGGATGATTCGCCCATCCTCAAGATCTATGCCCTCCAATGGAAAGTGCAATGGATCAAAGTGTATAGACAGTAATAATCTATGTGCTGGTGTAGAAGGGGCAGTGGAGCTGCGTTGTAGTGCCCAATAGCAATAGGGGGATCATCAGCTATTATGCTGAGAATAGTACTGCCACTCGGGGTGCCACGGGGGAGTATTGATAATGCCTGTATGCCTCGTATGATGCATGTGCTGTCTGGGGTCAAGTGTTGTGAGGAGAACACACTCCTTGTATCCCCCTGGTAGGCACTGAGCTGTGAGAGTAGGTGAGAGTGTGGTGAGGGCGGAGAGCCTCTTATTGATAATGGGGAGTGAGAATAGTGCTATGCCGAGGACTTGGCCAGGGATCTGGTTCTCGTTCTCCTGTCATTTATTGGTGGAGCATGTGCTTTGCATGTTGGGGAATGACAGCAGCTTGATTATTTATGCCTTGGTGCCGAGTCTGCTGGTGCCGGCAGTGGAGGTATCAGTTTTGTTGAGACCCGGGAAGATATGGGGTTAGTCTGAAGCATGGAAGGGCAGTTGGAGCTAGCCATGTCATTTCTGGGTGGCAGAGGTGAAACCTGCATCAGCAGCTCACACTGCGCTGGGAATTTCACCAGTGCTGGAAGTGACACAGGTACCAATAGTGCCTCTGTTGATTTGGGGCCCTTGGTAGGTAACCTTTTTGATGGCAGGGGAGCTGGTTTCACAGCCTGTTTACAGCATGTTTTTGAACCTATTGGTGAGGAGGCTCGAGATTTTCCAATGCCCAAGGTGCCAGGCTCATCTCCCTTACGCATTCGTGAGGGGAGGGACTGGGCTGGTGAGGGCTTCATTTTTTACTGCACTTTCTGCAGTGAAGGACTTGAGAGGTTATTCTGACCTCTCTATCTCTGCGAGCTCTCACTGTCAGACTGCGACAATGGACGCATTTTTGTGAAACACGCACCTCTCCCGAACAGCGTATGCATTCGCTGTGACCATCAAAGGCTGGCATAGAGTCCCAGCATTTTTCACATCTTTTGAAGTTAGGAGAGCCCGGCATCTCTACCGGTGGTGGACTATGTGGCTTGCAATTGGGACTGTTAGTTATTTTGACTAAACTATAAACAAGCTGAAGGAAAGAAACTGGTAGCTTTTTTTTTTTTTAATTTTAACTGTTTTATCCTTTTCCCCCCCCCCCCCCCCCCTGATGTGCGCTGAGGAGGAGAGGGTTAGAACTCTGTCCTTAGCCGAGGGCAGCAAAGAAAGAACTGGGGGGAGTCAGGCTGTGCGTACTAACTTCAAAGGCAGGCATATCGCATACTGCTCACACATGCGCAGCCCAACTGGATACTGCTCTAAAAGTCTCCCATCTGTGATGCCGGGAAAAGCCTAATACCAACAGTGGAGCACCCATGGAGACATCACTCAGAAAACTTGGGTTATTATTTTAGCAGCACCTGAAGGGCAAAAAAACTGCATGCAACGAAGTGAAAGGAAGTGTGATGAAGAGGAAGTAATAAATTATAACCGCTTTCTGGGAACACTCCTTCACACACTATTCAATTAGAAGATCAATTAACATCCAAACTTAAAAACATAAAAGCAGGACATTCAGGATATACTAATTCTATACCAGTCTTGCAAAATAATATTTATTCTCTTACTTGGGCTAGTAAACTTCCATGACACTATTACAAGGTTGCACTCTATCTTTACCTAGTACCATATTAAGCAAGTGTTGTCAGGTCTCAGAAGAAGGCCAAAGCAATTCATCCTAAACAGAGGTCCATAATTCCAAGATGAGATCAAATTAGCACAGAACTTCCTGAAAATAATACACTTGCACGGGCATATCGAGCACTTATGCAAGTATTCTGAAAGTGCAAGCCAACAAACTCCAAACTCTGGGGATATAATGGAAACCAGTTAAATAACTAGCCACTAAATTTGCAGGTATTTCAGCAAGTTACTATATTTTAGTTTTAATTTTACCTCTACACAAACCATGACTAAATCCATCAGGTTTAAGAAAGCCATAAAGAGCCGTTTAGGATTAACAGCTTTCTCCTATCACCTTTTGCGTCAAAGAAAGGTGCTAATGATGTTAGCATTTGTAACTGCACACAAAAAATGTTCCCCTGCATTGCTGATTCATAAACAGAATATTTCCTGATAGTACAGACTAATAATAAAGTCATAATACTGGCTCTATTGTTAAAAGATTGATTACTAAAATAATACTTGTCTCAAAATTTGTGAAACGAACACATTTTTTCTCCACCAATAGAAAATTTTGTTACAATGGGGCAAAAATATGCCTACCCTCATTCTATGCCATATTCAACTCTCCTGCCATAGACCTGATGGAAAGCTTGCACTGCAAAATCGGTGTTTTGACTTGGACCAGTTACAATTCTTTTTTCACAGCTAAAAAATGCTAGTGAAAACAAAATTTTAACAAGCATCCACTTTATTCAGTACTGTACATGAGATAATTATGGGAATGAGAAAAGCTGTTATATTCTTCCATCAACAGCTTCCTAAAAGAAGCCAAGTATTGCTTCAATCATGTGTATCCATGTTAAGTGTCTCTGCTCTTTTCTATCTGTCCTTGAAATAGAGTTTAGTTATTTCCTACTGAAGCGTTCAGGTACTTCTGCTACTTACAAATCACTAGTTGTAAATCAACTAAACTAACAGTCTAAGTCAGATGCAGAGTGGATTTGATTTAGATCAGGAGAGGATTCAAACCTGGAGGAGGGATATAGGAGCGGTTATAGGCATGCACTCAATGTAATCTCTAAATGTGCATATGAAACATTGTAAGCTTAACAATTAAACCATACCATTTCTTAACTGTAAGATTTTAATTGTTTGATTGAAACTGTTTTCCACTGAAATACTTCCAAGTACAGTAAAACTCCATTAGTCCGGCATCCAATGCTCCGGGACTCCTGATGGTCCGGCACCATCAGGAACCCGGAAGTGCTGGGGCAGCCGGACAGGCTTCCCTCATTCAGCTGCTGCTGAAACTGACCAGCAGCTGAATCGGGGAAGCCGGGAGCAGAGCAGCTGGGGTGCTGCCGGGTTGGTCTCGTAGCGCTGCCCCTCGGGGCTGCGGGACCAACCCGGCAGCACCCCAGCTGCTCTTGGGGACGCCTGGGGCAGAGCAGCTGGAGTGCTGCCGGGTTGGTCCCGCAGCGCCAAAGGACGGCGCTGCGGGACCAACCCGGCAGCACCCCAGCTGCTCTGCCACAGGGGTCCCCAAGTCAGCCGCTGATCTGTTTCAGCAGCGGCTGACTTGGGGACCCCTGGGGCAGAGCATCTGGGGTGCTGCCGGGTTGGTCCCGCAGTGCCTAGGGGCGGGCGGCGCTGCGGGACCAACCTGGCAGCACCCCAGCTGCTTTGCCCCAGGCGTCAGGATTCAGCCGCTGCTGAAACTGACCAGCAGCGTCAGTTTCACCAGCAGGCTGAATCCGGACGCCTGGGGCAGAGCAGCTAGGGTGCTGCGGGGTTGGTCTCGTAGCGCCGCCCCTCAGTGCTGCGGGACCAACCCGGCAGCACCCCAGCTGCTCTATTGCAGGCATCCCCGATTCAGCTGCTGCTGAAACTGACCAGCAGCAGCTGAATCAGGGACGCCTGGGGCAGAGCCGGACTATCATAAAGGGGGGGGGGCTATGAGGGGTCTGGGGTGGCATCCCCTCCCAACTCACTCCAGACCCCTCATAGCCCCCCCTTCTGATAGTCCGGCATATCTGATAATCCGGCACCTCCTGGGTCCTAAAGGTGCCGGATTATCGGAAGTTTACTGTATGTATATCTGTTAAAGCAGAGGCATCAAGTACATTATCTAACTGCACACTTAGTACTGAATGGGAGTATATAGCAGTATGCTCTTTAAAGTAGATCATCATTGAAAATTGTCAGTCTAAGGCTCAACATTTTAATTTAATTATTCCCTATATTTTTCAGTCGAAGAAAGTCTCTTACTGATGGCTTACTTTGTTCTTTAATCTAGAAATGTGTACCATAGAAATTGTATGGAAGGATTCAAACATAATGCATCTTTGGTTTGCTGTTTTATTTATCCATTTCATAGATATTAAAATTATATATTAAGTGATGATTACAACAATGTATCACATGCTTTGCTTTGTTTGCTTTCTGGATAAATATGAAGTTACTTTAACAGCAGAACTCAAGGGATTTTGGAAGCATGTATATTATTTTTAATGAACTGATTTGAAAAATCTTAGTTTGTATTTGTATTTAAACTAAAGAAAAAATCTAGAACTTTGACAAGTTACATTTGAGTTACAAGTATTGTTGAAACACAGACTATAAAATTTCTCATATTGCATGATAGGAATTTTAGTTTGATGAACTGTCAGAATTGCACAGGAATTGGAGCACTAAGACTTTTGATTGCATCAACTTGTTTTCACAAAGTTTTCTCAAATATCCAATGTGGGATTCTAAGATTCTATACTTGGTCCATACGTATAGGAAAATTCTGAGCTTTAGATGATTCTAACAGTGAAAGGCTAAAGTGGCATAATCTCTAGTCAGCAGCAACCTATTTTAAACTAGCTATGTTAAAATGTGTTTAAGTAACTGGTTAACTGCTGAAAATTTCAGCCATACACACAGAGGCTGGAGGGAGGATTAATCATATACATGGTTACACTTTGTTAATATGATTGATTAATCATATACATGGTTACACTTTCAAATCCCAATTTTAAACAATGACAATGAACAACCTTATAATAAAGTGAAAGCTTTGTTATCCAGCACTCTGTCAACTGGCATTGTCCTTAGCCATAATACCGCCATGTGTTCAGGCCCTCTCACCTCACTCCCGCCCATCCAATTGGCCATTATGGTGCTTCTGACAGCCAACGCTGCCGGATGACATCATCATCAGGCATCTCCTTCCCCCTCAGCCTGCCTCAAGCAACCGGGAGCTTGAGCTGTCAGTAAGGGGAGGAGGGGAAGAGGGGCGCAGAGCAATAAGCTTTGTTTATCAGACTCATTCAGTTAACTGTCAACCCCCATTCCTCATGAGTGCCGGAAAACAAAGCTTTTACTGTATTTAAAAATATGTTTGTAGTTGCTGTGTAATTTATACCAAGAAATTTGCTTATATTAAAATAAACATTATCAATGAAACCACTGAAGCAAAGCTCATTTGTGAATTCCAGAGACCCTTCATACAAATATTGTATTCCTTTCAAAACAGTTGTATATGGGGAAAGGGGAATAAAGCACATAAGGAGCAAGAAAAGGCTATCAGGATGTACCCAGTTAAACTCGGATGGCTGAAAGCGGAGACTGGACAAGAGAAAATGGATCACTCTATAAACAGCCCTGTTTTGTTCACTCCCTCTGAAGCATCTGGCACCATCCATTATTGGGAGCCAGGATACTGGACTACATGTACCATTAGTCTGTCCCAGTATAGCCATTACATTCAATTTTTTGCATATCTTATAGTAAAATAAGTTTTGAAGAGATTTAACAAAATGAAGCAAACATCACTTTTTTTTTTTTAACTCAACTTCATAATCTACCAGCTATGGTCATGCTCAAGTATATCATTTTCACCAGCACTTGACTATGAGATGAGCTACTTGGAGTAGGGATGTAAGGGACTAGTCAGCTATCCGATAAGCATAAGCTTATCTGATCGTTGAGTAGAGACTCAACTAGTCACTTTCCCCCTCCTTTGCTGCCACTATCAGAGGCAGCAAAGGGGGGGAGCAGGAGCCAGTGCTGTGGGGAGCTGGCTTAAAAGGAACAGAAGTTCCAGCATCGATGGAGCACCCTGAAATTCAAACTCCAGAAGACTGACTGTCACCAGGAAGTGAATACATGGCCTAACACAACTACTTCAGATTTCCCCCACCCCCCAAACTGTGGAGGTAAAATACCGTGAAAAACATTCCTTTTGCAAATTTTTTAGCAGGCTGGCCAGCAGCGTGGCTCAGTCTTGGCTCACGCTGGGTCTGGGACCTACCCCCACTGTGGCTCTGCATTTGAAGTGCATTAGGAGTCACGTGGGCAGGCAGCCCGGCTCAGTTTTGTCTTGCGTCAGGCCTGGGCACTCAGATCACACCCCCCGACACACACATACAGGGGCTGCTGCCACCCTGTGCTGCTGCCTCTATATATGATCCATAGGGGAAGCTGGTTTTTAAACTGGCCTCCCTCACAGACCTCTCAAACAGAGACAGCAGCGTGGAGTGTCCGGGGCTCCTTGGGAGTGTGGCTGGATTGCACAGGATGCCAGCCCCACCCTTGGGACAATAGGATAGTTGAGTAACTGATAAGAATTAATGAGGTTAATTGACTATTCAATTAACACATATTTACTATCCCTACTTTGCATATCATCTTTTAAGAAGCAAACCTGTTAAAAAAATAAAATTCTAAACATAGCAAGATTAAATAGGTTCCCTATCTGTATGGAATAGGGAACTGGTATTCCTATAGAAAAGGTAAAAAAAAGTCCTCTACAACCTAAATTAAACTTGGCTTTCATTTTACACACACTTTAGCAATTCTTCCCCCATCAATACATTACCTTTTATCAACAACCAGGTAGTACTCCCTTCACAGCCCATATGCAAAATCTGAGTTACCAAAGGCAGGATGTGTTATAAATGAATTGCTATCTTAGGATCCAACAATCATTCCTTAAGAGGCATTTTCTGCCCATTTTTCCCCTCTCTCACCTTCCAGTTATTTATGTTACCTACGTACAACACTCATGGGCCAATCAAGGAAAGATTTTTACACGAGTTCTCTTCATAGAAGACAAAATTTTAAACTATAAACTTCAATCTAAATTAATTAAAAAGAGCTATTCAACAAACATAAAACTCAGAATTTAACAACAAATGCTAGAAGAGCAAGCCATAAGGCATATTCTCAGGTATCATATAACACTGCCTGTAATAAGGATGTTAAGAACTAGTTGACTAGTCCAGTGTTTCTCAGCCAGTGGTACGAGTACCCTTAGGGGTACTCCGAAAAGTCTGGGGGGTACGTCAACACAACTGAATTTGGAGAAAACTGAATTTAAGTTTTAGAGCGTTTTACTATTTTTGTACTTTTTATACCCAAAAATGTCATTGCCCGCCCAGCTACGATTAAGTTGTTTAAACAAATGTGTGCGTGTCTGAAAACTGTAGGTACTGGGGGTACTTTTTTTCAGGGGGGGGGAGAAGGGGTACTTTATAAAAAAGGTTGAGAAACCACCTCAAAAAGTTAAAGGCAAAAGCTTATTGGACAGACAGTCACTAGTTGATTTCTCCTCTCCCCCTGCTGCCTCTATCAGATAGAAGCCGGGGGGGGGGGGGGGGGGGGGGGTACTTTAAAGGGGCAGCGCCACACTTTTCATAAATATCACAACTGTATTTAATAGAAGAATATTTGAAAAATGCTATACGTGTCAGAATATCAAGCAAAGAGGGATACTGAGGTGTAAAGCCACATACTCTTGCCACAGGAATGAAAGATCTATATGAATACTGGTCATAAACCTTTGTAACTGATTTACAAGAAGCATTCTCTTAGCTACTGGCTTAACTCCCAACAGCAAAGGTCTCATTAAAAGTAAAATTCATGGTGTGAAAGATACATTATTGTAAAGAACATCTGTAGTGATTTGTATTAGGAAGTGGTGCATAATGAATTACAATGAGGTTCCCAGCTTCATGAATTGTAAAACCTTATCCATTTAGTTAAGGTTATGGCTGTCTGCAGCTACATTCCAAGAGAACTGGTAAGTGTAAAGACTTACTGTCAAATTTCTCAGGTATCTCGGTTATGAATAATATAATGTAGGCCACCCATCAGGTGGAATACTGTTTGTTCTTTTACATACATACAAACACACACGCACTTAATATAAATATATAGAAACAGTAATATAGGTCATGTAACTTCAATTAGGGCCAATTCCGTCCTGACACACAGCGGCAACTCATTTGATAACACATTAGCATTGTGCAGGGTCAGAGTTTTTCCCCTTCCTCTATACTCTTATGCATGTTGCATTACCTTAGAATGGCATTCATGAGGTTCACACAAACACACTTACCGATACTGCATGATCTTTAGCTTCCAAACCAAAAACGTCCTGTCGTTTCACAGTCAGCAAATCAAGCTCTCTAAAGTCGTCGTCGTCGTCCTCCTCCTCCTCAAAGAAATTAATGGAGTCTGCCTTTGGAATCTTATTTATTGAAGAAACTTCTTCCTCTTCATAGAGTTCCTCTGACTTAATGCCCTCTTTGCCAATCACTTTACTGAGGAGATCTTCCTCTGTTTCTTTTTTTGCCTCTCCTTTGATTCTTTGAAGAGTAGACAACTTTTCATTAAAATCAGTTCTGCTTTCCTCCACCTCTTCATCACTTACTAAGGAACTTTTATCTTCACACTGCTCTGTCCCACTTAAGTGGCTTTTTCCATCCAATGACTCATTCACAGACAATTGTTTCTGGGCTTTTTGAAGAAATCTTACCCGAGGTGCAACTGCAAGGCCAAGGGAGCTAAAGCATGGGATTAAAAATAATAAAAAATTAATCTGAAACTGAAAACTATTCTGCTAAATTAGAAGCAGGGGGTCTGTATTTAAATATTGATCATGTATAATGTATTTAGAAGAATCTCCTGCTTATTTTTTTTAATGTACACACAGAACTGGAGAGTCAAACTGCTGGAAAAATGCAATCCAACAGATACACAGAAAACAACTGGAAACATGAGGAGCTAATTAGAACAGCAATGCTCAGGAAAAAAAAGTTCTCCCAAAAGAAATCTGAAGTGGCAAATTAAATTACATTTACAATAAAACATGATGGTACAAATGACAATGCAATTTAGTACCGCAGAGGCAGAAAATTCATGTCACACACACACAAAGGAAGCAATGGCATTCATTATTGCTAAGACTAACTAAAATACTGTTCTCGGGTCTATGTACCTTAGTCCCAAAAAGACCGGGAAGAATTGAGCAAAGTCTAAGAAAAATTATTAAGGCCACAACTACACTCGAGACCATACACATGTCCACACATGAGCTTGTACTTTACCCCACCTATTGTGTGCCTCTAAACCAGGGGCAGGCAAAATGCAGCCCACAGGCTAGATCCGGCTCACCGACATCCCAGAGCCTAGCAGGAACCTAAATCAGGCTCTTTTCCTGTTGCACCTTCACATGCCCACTCAAAGTGACCGGCTGCAGGGGCCACATGCTCTCAGTGTGCAGCATGCTGGGGGTATTGCTCCCACCCCTAGTACAATCTCACAGCTCCCATATGCCAGAATGGGAGCTGCCTAGGCTGTGCTTGCACCACAGGCAGTGTGCAAAGAGCACATGACCCCTGTAGCAGTCACTTTGAGCACAAGCAGCAGGCAAGAAGCCTGCCCAAGAGTCCCACTAGGCTGCTGGCCAGATCCTGCACCTGGCACCCCATCCCTCCCTTCCCCCAACCCTCTGTCCCTCTCCAACACCTCTGCACCCTCACTCCTACACCCATAACTCCTTCCAGAGTTGCACCCCAAACCCGTTCCAGGTCACAGACCCTGCCCTAGGTCACAATCCAAACCACTGCACCTCCTCCTGTATCCCTACCCAGGTCACAACCCAAACCCTTTGCACCCTGCTCTTGCAGTCATACCCCCTCCCAGAAACTGCACCCTAATCTTCTGCCTAAGGCAATAACCCCCCCTGGGTTACAATCCAAACCTGTGCACCCTCTCCTGCTCCCCTTCCCCAGGACAGATTCTGCACCCCCTCCTCTAGGCTCTCTTCTGCCCAACCTCCATCCCAGACCACTTTCCAAATTCTTGGAGTGCCTACCCCTGATTTAAAGCCATAGAAGCACATGTCCAAAGACAAGTAGAAGGCAATTAAGCTAGCACATCAAAGAGGTGTGGGAAAGTACATGCTTCAGACCTGACCCTTACCCAATCTATACAGGTCCCAGTCCCCCCCACTCTCATTCACAGCAGCCAACAGTACTGATCACTACACAGTTGTATTCCACCACACTCCTTTGATCAGCACAGTTGACTACTGATGCTGCACCAAGAGCAGCTGCCAGGCTCACTAACCACTCCCGGTGCTGATCAACATGTGGGTAGAGTACATCCTCCTCCACAACTTCATCCAAAGCAGCAGGAACGTTATCTATACTGGGAAGTTTCAGAGGGGCCAAAGGGCGCAGGTATTCACTGCATTCCATCCAATTGCAGGAAACATGAGGCATCTGAGCTACCAAAAGGTCCCCTGTCCCTTTCTGGATCTAGCCATCTTCAATAAGGCTTCTGTTTGTAAGGGGGTCATATGATTACAGTGGGTAGATGAGCAGAATATAGACACCGTGGAGTCTTCCATAAGGAAAGTAGGGGTGTTAGATAACATATATTTTACTAACTGTGTAGCCACAAAAATTTTATCAGTTACACAGTTACTAAAATACTACTGGGGGGGCAAGGCTGGAACCAGTGCACACTCAGCCCCACTCCTGCGTAGTCCCCCGCCAACCCACACTGCTGTCTCTTATACAGAGGCAGAAGCACGGGGGGGAGGGGCGCTTCACAGAGCTGGCACACATGGAGAACCAGCTTGAAAGCCAGCTTCTCACATATATCAGCTCCCACTTGCCCCCACCCTCTGTGCTGCTGCCTCTCTAACAGAGGCATCAGCACTGGAGTCAGGGAGCAGGCAGCTCTGTGGGATCTGGTGCTCATGGGAAGCCAGCTTTTAAGCTGGCTCCCTGCAGCACCAACTCCTGCCCCTGCCACCCATACTGCTGCCTCTGTGAAGGGGGCGGGGGGCAGCTCTATCAGCATGTGCAGGGACCTGGTTTAATAGATGGCTCACACCTCCCCGCCCCTTGCTACCTCTGATAACTTATCATCCCTACCTTATCCTCCCTACCTTCAGCTAATGCCAGCTCCAGCCCTGGGGAAGCTTGGCGTGGCTGCTCGGCTGCCCCTGAGGAACACCAAGGAGCATAGCAACAGAACAAGCTACCTTTACTTCTGCTCTGTTTCTGGCAGTGGTGCTGCCTGCAGAGCTGAGCAGCTGGAGTATAGCAGCTGCTGGCTGGGAGTACGGCTCGTAAGGTAGAGCCACCACCACCACCAGTACAGAAATAAGGATGACATGGTATGGTATTGCTACCCTTACTTCTCCACTACCACCTGCAGAGCTGGAAACTCAGTCAGCAACCAATGCTTCTTTGGCCACCCAGCTCTGATGGCAGCAGCGCAGAAGCAAGGATAACATGGTACGGTATTGCCGCCCTTACTTCTGTACTGCTGCGGACGTAGTACCATCATCAGAGCTGGGCTCCTGGACAAGAGTCACCACTCTCTGGTCACCCAGCTGTGAAGACAATGCAGAAGTACAGGTGGCAATACTGCAGCCCTCCCTAAAATAACCTGGTGGCACCTCTGCAACTTCCTTTTGGGCCAGAAACCCCCAATTTGAGAAACACTGGTCTCCCCTCTGAAATCTGTAAAGTACAGGGTAAAAGCACATAAAAGACCATATTTGAAAGTGGGAGACTAGATTTCATGTCGCATGTTGGTTTTTCATGGCCGTGAATTTGGAAGGGACCCACCCACAGTAGAATACACATAGGGACTAGCTCTTGAGAAAAACTGCTGTTTCACTGTCTTTCCTTATCCAACACTCTCTCCACTTTTCCGTTTGAATCACTTTTAATGTCTCCTTAAAGCTTTCCTGAGCTCCTTACCAAAAGTGTGTTATCACTTCAGACACTTCAGTACATGAAGTATGTGATAATGATTCACCATTATGAACTCTTCACAACAGTATTGCCTAGCTTTGGGACTCAGGAACTCAACCAATCAACAAGTATGTTCATTCTCATAGACTTTAAGCACACAATGAAAACAATCTAGCCAAAAACACAAGTATTACAAAATGTTGAGAAGCGAGAGTTTAATTTTCCCAATGTATACACGGTATCTACTATCTTTCCCCCTACCAAAAACAAAAAACAGCCCAACCAAAACTTCCCTTTTGTCAAAAAATGAAATTTACCAAAATCCCCTTGTCTTGTGATCACTGGGGTATTCAATACTTATTGGTGAAGTAATTTAAATTTAACACTTTTTTCTTTGCAGGTCATAATTAATGCCTGAATTAGCCACTCACTCTGAAAATGCCTTGTAGGACCATTTAATATTTTATATTGCCTGTTCTCAACCACAGCACGTTCAGGGTTATATATATTACATACATGAACATTCTCCCTGGAGCAATTTGCAGCAATGGGGTTTTGAGCAGGGCTTTTCAAAGCAGAAAAGGAATGGGAAGTTTCTATTCAGTACTTTGCACACATTCATCAAAGATCCACTGATAAAAAGATTTATATTAAAACATTTATATTAAAGGAAACAATTGTCTATCTTACATTATTTTAGCATTTGACTATTAACTGCCTTGGAAACAAAACTAAACTCTACAAATTAATTTATTTGATTAACTGAAGCAGGAATGGTGAAATGAAGCAGATGTAACCCAGTGGCAGAAGTCACTCATGGCCCAAATCAGAATTAAGGCCCCATATACTCAGCAGTTACCCCTTTACACGTGGGGGGATGGAAGGGAAGGTAGCAGTGGGGTGAGGAGTGAGGGGAAGGCAGAAGCCAGCTCCCTGTACATACTGGCTCCAACCTGCCACCATGCGCTGCTGCTTGCTCTCCCCACCCCACCCCGGCCTCTGATTCAGAGGCAGCGGGGGAGGAGGGAGCAACCTTGTGCATAACCATTTAAACTTGTACATTGACATATCCCTAACCTAACCCCCTCCCCTTTTTTTGAGAGAGAGATTGATTGATTGATTGATTGATTGATTAAAATGAGGATTGCATCCTGCTCAGAAAAGCAGAAGGCAAATTACATTAAAACTATTTTGGGGGCACAAGGCATAGTTTTTGAGGTTGGCAATGCCATTTTTGTTTTTCAAAAAGATATAATATGCAGATGGCTTATGTTCTGGGATCACACCTTACTGACACAGTCACCTGCAAGTGATAAAATTGGTTACCAGTTCAAATATTTTGTGGGGGACTTAACTAGCATTTAAGTTTGGTACATTTGCTATCTGGATCCACATGACCTTTAAATTATTACAGCTAAAACCCAAAACAGAATGTCTTTGATCTTCAGTCCCTTCTTCCCCACTGTATCCTAACTTCACAAGTTAGAATTGCTGAAATGACTATTTACAAGCAGCTTATTTTTTAACCAAAATGAGGCTACAATACCTTGCAGCAATTAAATTGTGTATATTATTCCTAAGTACAAACACTTACACGTATGCTTAGCGTTAACTATGTGAATAGTGCCATTCAAATTAGTATTTGCAGAGTTTGGGCCAGTGATGGAAAGTAACTAAATAGAAATACTTTGTTTCACTACTCAAGAACTTTTTTTTTAATATATTTGTACTTTACTCAACTTATTTTTGTGATACTTTGACTACTGAATTCCTTTTTTAAAGAAAATATTGCGCTTTTTACTCCACTGCCATTTCCATAAGCACTTAGTTACTCACTACTTTCAGCATCCAACTGACAGTTGCACAAACCAGCATTCTGTTTTGCTAAAGCACAGCTGCATGAGCAGAGCATCCAATCATCATGCAGTGATGACTTAAAAAAACCCACCACCGACAACAAAAAACGAACAAGCACAGTGACCCCGCCAATTAAGAAGCCTTTTAACAGATGCATCAACACCTTTGCATTCAAAAACAGTATCTGTGCAGGGGTGGGGAGCCCAGAGCCTCGCAGCCCAGATCCGGCATATTGGAGAAAAGAAGCATGCCATGCACACGGCTGCTCCCCCTCCCCCTGGCTGTGGCAATGCGGTGCTGGAAACCGCTCATGGCAGAGTTTCCCTGCCCCCACCTCCCATATCTCCCCCCCCCCCCCGCCCAGGTCTCCCAGCCCCAGTCCTCTCTTGCACCCTCAGACACCCCACCCTCAGCCTGCTCCCGCACCTCCCTCCCAGACCCCCACCCCCAGCCCGCTCTAGCATCCTACCTCCCGCCCAGACCCCCACCCTCATCCCCCTCCCTATCCCACTCCCTGGCAACCCCCTCCCACACACTGGACCCCTCATTTTGGCTTCACTCCAGATCCTCGGGGGACTCACAAAATCTGCTAACCCTGGGACCCCAAAAGAGTTAATTTGGCCTGTGGGAAGCCCTGAAGCTTAGTCCTCCCTGCCTCCTCCCGCCTTCCCCTCCCCCACCATGGGGCTGGTGCACCAGGGAAGTGAGGCATCTCAGTTGGGAGCCACATCAGTGAGGGTTTGGGGGTTTTGGGGGGGGGGGGTTGCCTCTCACTTGTGTGGCCCCCAACTGATTTTTCAGAAGATCATCAGCACCCAACCCAAATAATGGTGCCCTAATATAATTCAGGTGGTTAACGAAAGATTTCCATAGGACAGCTACTTTTTATTTCTGGATACTTGAGTACAATTAAGATGTGATACTTTTGTACTTTTACTCAAGTATCAGAGGGATAGCCATGTTAATCTGAATCTGCAAAAGTGACAAAGAGTCCTGTGGCACCTTATAGATTAACAGACGTATTGAAGCATAAGCTTTCGTGGGCAAAGACCCACTTCGTCAGATGCATGTCAAGTAATTTTCCAGAAGGATATTTTGACTTTTAATTACATTTTTTTTCCAAATTAGCAGTACTTTTACTTAAGTAATTGTTTGGGGTACTTTTTCCTACCACTGGTTTGGGCCTAGTTCTTATTCCAGGACTCAGCTATATAGACAAAACATGAAATTACCATGCAACTATTTGCTGGTGCTTTTAATTAGTGAAACAAAGGAAGATTCTTACTCCTTTAGATTCACACTGGACCAATACAATCAGTACAGCAATTCTAAAGTTAATCCAGAAACTGAACTATCAACTGTCTGTTTATGCATTTTGTTTAACCAACTCTTGATTACACATTTTAATTGTCTACATTACTAAAGTTCAGATCACATAATATTCTAATTTAAAAATGAGCGCCATACTAAATCAATGTAGCACATATACAATGGATTAAATATTGGCCAGCAGATCTAAAAAAAGTAATTGTAAATGAAGAATAACAACACAAACAATGGATTTTAATGGGATTCCCCCAAAGGGCCTGTTTGGGACCCAATCACATTTAGTGTCTACCAATGATCAGGAAGAAAATATAAACTCATTGCTGATAACATCTACAAATAACAAAAATTGGTTGAGTGGGAAAAAATGACAGCCAGTTATTCGGAATTATCTGGGTTGCTTCATAATTAGGCTCATCGGCACACTAGGATTTTTTAATACAGTCAAATTCAAGGTAACACAGCTAGGGACAAGTGCAGGTCATACTTAAAAGATGGGAAATTGTATTCTAGAAAAAAGTAACTGACAAGGCTTTATGGTTCTTGGCAGACAAAAAGGTGAACATGTGCTGTCAGTGAAGTCATGTGGCTAAGAGAGCTAATGCAAATCTTGGACATCAGCAGAATAGTATCAAGAAGGAATATTAATTCTGTATATATTGATGAGACCATTACTGGAATAATGTGTCTAGCTGTAGAGGGCCACATGTCAAGAAGGATGTTGAACTACTGGAAAAGGTTTTAAAAATAGCTGGAAAGTCTGCTTTACAGTGAATGACCTAAAACAGTGGTCACCAATAGATCTTGGAGCCTCTGACAGGTGATCCTGAGTGGTTAGGCTGGGAGGCTATCAAGTGCTTGTACTTCCGGTGCTTCCCCCCCGCCACTGCCCTGCTGCTCCCATCCAGAGCCTCAGAGCTGCCCCCTGGGAGCCTCCTGCTTGTTGTGCAGGGTGGGGAGACAGGCAGTGGGACGCTGATGTCACTCTGTCCTTCCCCCCTCCTTCCATGCCCCATCTTCACAGAGTGAGGAGGGATGGGGCCTCGGCAAAGGAATGGGGCAGGGGTATTTTGGTTTGAGGTAAATCCTGGACTGACAAATTTAAAAAAGTGATCTTGTATTTAAAAAGGTTGGCGACCCCTGACTTAGAAAGTCTATTTAGTTCACCAAAGACAAGAGTAAGACATGACCTAATCAGAGTCTGTAAGTACATAAAACAAAACAGATTCCTGACAGAATTTAATTTAATCTAAGACACAACAGGTGGAACTGAAGCTACATACATTCAGACAATTTTTTTAATTAGGGTAATTATGCACTGGAACAACTTAACACCTAAGTCTGTGGTAGATTCTTCATCACTTGACATCTTTAAACCAAGATTGGAAATCTGTCTAAAATAGCTTCTCTCTCTTGTACAAGTTATGAGCTTGATTCAGAAATTAGTAAGTGAAATTCCATAGCCTCCACTATGCAGATGGTCATTATGCTTGAGGATTACGGTCCCTTCCCATTTTCAAACCTGTGACTCACACTTCTTCACATCTAATCAGACACCCTGGCTTGCATTATTGTTAATCCTAGCAACCGCAGTGTCCAAAACACTTCCTATCATGCTGTCACTCCTCAAAAAGTTCTGTCTGCCCTTTACATCACAATTTCTCCCACACTGGGAACAATCTGGAACACTATCACCCTGGATGCAAAATGCCTCTCTCCCAGGTTTTCTTCATTTTTTGCTTTTAATCTCAGAAGACAGGTAAATTCACAAAGGCTGGAGACTTTTTTAAAAAACAGTTTCTAAAGACAATGCTAAAACTGAAATTGAATTTCTTTGGCATTATGTACATAAAATCATATTTGACACAGTCAAAGCTTTCTGAACATTTGAAGATAACTGGCATAACCAGTTTGCCCAAAGAACTGAACCGAGGAATGTCAACTACAATTCTGAGATGGCTATTAAATGAATTAGTTAAGTGAATTATTTTGACAATTATTTTTAAGCAAAATTGGGGGGGAGGGGAGCTAGTCAGAACTGATATTTTGGGGACTGAAATATGATGCAAGTTTTGTTTTCTGTCCAAGTAAGCAGAAAATCTGAATACTGGGGAACATTTCAAATAAAACCTAACAGACATGAATAATCAAGCTGCCTTCAGTTCTAGTATTTTGTGCTTAGTGGAGATTTTAAATTCATCCTAATGTGAAGATCCTAGGCTGTGTGTGCTTCCACTGAATCAGCAAGTTTAACAAACAACTAGGATTGAGTCAAAAGCTGGGCACAATTCTCCCACTTCTCTCAAAAGAAAAATGATCTTCCTCATTGGCAGTAGTCTGCAGGCAGACGAATCTTCGTATTAGAAACTGTTCTTGTACCTGGTCATTTTGTTGTAAACCCACCAAGCCAGGAAGAATCAGAGGGGTGGCCATGTTAGTCAGAACCTGCATAAACAATGGAGGAGTCCTGTCGCACCTTATAGACTAAACAGATTTATTGGAGCATAAGCTTTCATGGGCAAAGACCCATTTCGTCAGATGCATGCATCTGTTAGTCTATAAGGTGCCACAGGACTTCTCATTGTTTAAGCCAGGAAGGTTTACTTCTGTATTCACTTTTAGTTTATGTGAAGTTAAGTGACATTGCTTCTTCATCTGTATCTGAGGGTATGTCTACACTAGCCCCCTAGTTCGAACTAGGGAGGCTAATGTAGGTATTCGAAGTTGCAAATCAAGCCCGGGATTTAAATATCCTGGGCTTGATTTGCATCTTCCCGGCCGCAATTTTTTTTTTCCTTTTTTAAATTTACAAGTCCGGACTAACTGCCCGCATCTACACGCGGCAGGGACCTGGTAGTTTGAAATAAAGCCCTAGTTTGAACTACTTATTAAACCTCATTCCAGGAGAAACAACAGGTAGTTCGAACTAGGGCTTTATTTCAAACTACCGGGTTCCTGCCACATGTAGATGCGGGCAGTTAGTCCGGACTTGTAAATTTCAAAAAATTGCGGCCAGGAAGATGCAAATCAAGCAACTTCGAATGCCTACATTAGCCTCCCTAGTTCGAACTGGTGGCTAGTATAAACATACCCTAACAGATTTGTCTCCCCCTGCTCTGACTAGTGGGCTATTGGTAAGTAACTGGTGGCTCTGGCTACAGGAGAGCTATGTAACAATATTTCTGGACACTAGTTACCTTTATTCCAATGTTAAGGTACTATATATGGACAGTTTACAAGTCCCAGATAAAACCCTTCAACGCATCTAATTAGCTGACCTACAAAAAGAAAAAGGCGAGCTCTTTGGTACATTACAATGCAATCTGAAATTGCGGAACAGAGGCAGAGGACCATTTAAAAACCACACAAAATGAAATTTCCAGAAGAGAAAATACTATTTCCTGATCCTGCATAAAACTTTCCACAGATATTATGGAAAAACCTATCTTCCACCTTATAAATTATTTGGCCTGTGCAAACAGCTACACAAAATATTTTGAAAGGCAAGAGGAGCAAACAATTTGAAACTGGAAGAAATCAAACCATCAGCACTGTGACATGAATCTGAACACACGCACTATCCAGATGGCTCTGATTAATAACAAAACTGTACTGCGAAACTGCTGTAGCGGCATTATCTATTTGATTAGATATTATCAAAATAGCATCTTATTCACAATGAGCAATTGTGAATAGGTGTAAAAATGTTTTAGCATCCTTAGGAAAATTATTTGCCTTGTCTACATTCCAGGTAAGAACCTGTTGATCTTAAATAGCTTTTAACACTTTACTACTAGCGGCAGACTAAGGCTTGTAATTACTATAACATAACTGAGTTTTCCTGAATCTAAAATCTGACATGTCTGTTTTGGCAATATTAATTCCTATATGGTGTGAGAGGGATTTGAGCATTTCTCTTTTTGCAATAAACACCTGCACAATGAGATCCACTGGGACACTCATGTTTGCAGTCTGTATTTTCTCTCCTCACTGGTCCAAAAAGACCTGAGCAATCTGATAGGCAGGGCATGTTGCAAGGCCTGTTCAGCTAACATTTTACCTAAAAGGTAGAGATGAGAACAAGTGAGGGGGCTTTCTGCTTAGGAAATTTCCCAAGTAACAATTGTGTGTGACTCCTTCCAGCTAATGACTATGGAGCCAATACCACAACAGAGAATAGTAATATACAGGTCTCAAGATGACAAATCTCTAGAATTTTTTTTTTAAATCATCGCTGCAAAGGAACCATTAGAGAAGATAGAGAGTGTGCCAGTTCACTATGATTACACAGCAGTGCGCAAAGCAGCAATGGGCAATAACCTCACTCTCAAACTGCTTAACTCCCACACAAGTTTGGCATTTAATCTGTGTAGTGCTTGCAGAATTTCCAGTGAAGTAACATCTGTCAAGCAGGCAACAGGTCCTTTCAGAAAGAGAGAATTCTTTTTATAAAAATACTAGACAACTTACCCAGCATTGCTCAGGTCCTTCAGGGCAGGGGGGTAGGGATTTGTGGAGTGCAAGAGTTGAAGCAGGAATCCAGGAGTCAGAACAGGGAGTTGGGAGATGTGAAAATGCTCAGAGAGGGGCTTGGGAGAGGGCTGTGCTGGCCATATGGTGGCTGCTCCCTGGGGGTGCGCTGGCAGACTGAAAAACAGGAGACACCCTGGGGCAGTGAGGGACATGCTGGCCTGCCAGCAAGGGTGACTGGGGCCAGTGAGGATAACCCACAGCTGCTCCCCAGGACAGGGGCTGTGCTGCTGGCCAACGGCTGCTCCTCAAGGCTGCAGCACTTGCTGTCCCCTCCCCCGCACCCCGTAGTCATTCTGGCGTATAACTCTCTCTGCTATCACATCCCTCCCTTTCCTTTTGATGAGAAACGGATCACATTCCACACATATCCAATTGTCCAGGCACAACCAACATCTGACCTTCCTTTATATTATGCTAAGAGGAAGCTGCGTATCAAATTTGGTAGTCCTAGCAAGTTCTTACCATTTAGGACAATTTTTTGAACAAACCAATTCTCAGATGGACAGACGCACAAACTCTCTCAAATATAATAGATTTGGAGAAGTTGAAGTAGAGTTCATATTCCAATTTTGCTTTGAATTTGTACTTATGCACTCTCACACAACATAAAAGTATCAGTGAAACCTATGTAGCACTCTTCTGAACACTGAATTTTGCAGGATTCCATGCATTTCAGACAAATACATTTGACTAGTCTATTACATTATCCAATTAGGTGCTCTGAGTTGGTAACCAGAATACTTTGATTTTAAGTCTCGCACCTCTTAATTTCTGTTGTACTGTCATACTTCACGGCCCTTATTAAACAAGACTTTCAGCATACCTTAATAAACAGGCAAATATATTTCCCTGATTTCACAAAGAAATTAAAGAGATTGCACAAGGTCAAAACCAGCAGCATTAGGAACCGAAATTTATATTCCAGTACAGCAGATCCAAGTCCTATCTACACAGCCACACTGCCTTTTATAATGCCAAACCTATGAATTTGGTTATCCTGATCTGAAGATACTCTAATCCCCAAGACTGCACTCCTCTCTTAAGATTCACAACACACACACCAACACTCCAGTCAGTATTCCTGAATTCTAGCTTTATACTTCTGTCCAGTAATCAGTTGCATGATCCTTAGGAAGAGTTTGTCAAGTCCCTTTCTAATGGCTGATCTACCCAGCAGGTAACTGATACTCCTTGAGCTACAGTTTTGAATTTCCTGCTGTGGATGTGAAGATCTAAGTTTCAAACCCTGCAGACAAACCCAAAAAGGAAGACATGATCCATTTTTTTCCATTTTTCTTTTTTAAACAAAAGTTTCAATTCACACCATGAGAAAACTCTTAGAAACAGGTCTCATCCTTTAAAGCCCATAATCTGTCAATTATACCACAAACAGACACAAGTGCTCTACATTTTGGTGACTTGTTTCCCTTTTCAGTTCATCATACCACACATTCACAGGTTTGTCAGTTCAGAGGTATATTTGTGAGAAACCACAGAACCTTGAGAAGTTAAGTTTACCATGCATCTTTGACTACCACCTCCAGCCCCACGCTGCAGAATCCATCTCTCATAAGATTGTTTTAACATTGCAAAGCTCAGAATAAATTGAAACGGTGGCCTTGTTTTTCAAAGTCAGGCTGTCAGAATATGGTTTTCCTCTTCCCCCACAAAATATCGAACACCTTCTATACACACAATTACAAATGGCCAAAACAGGCAAAATTCAGTCCCATGGCAGTAAGGGATTGTTATATATAGAAAAGGTGACCACTGTAAATGCAGTTTCTCATGATTGTCAGACTAGAAATAGGGGCCTTATATTATTAAAAAAAGGGTAGACTCCAGTTACTCAATGAAGCCTACCCTTCTTGCCCTAGAAAAGCCAAACGTAAACTTCAAAGTTGTAACATTTCTGTAACAGGAAAAGCGCTACAGGTCATTTTTAGAAGATTTTATGATTGAATCCTTCGCAGATGAAACCATGATAAGCAGGGCACCTGACATGATTTTACAGGCAGAAGAATAAAAAATTACTAATAATTTCCAAAACACTTACAATTTTTAGGTTACTTTTTTTTGTAATGTATGAGATATGTAGAACACATGACATTCTAAAAATATTTAGTGTTCATTGGGGACGTTCTACATAACTCAATTATGGCTAAAACCTTTATATATCACACAACTTTGCATTTCAAGTATTTATATTCTATGCAAACACAACAGTATAAATTAGAATGAAATGTTACAAACTGACCAATAAATATTAATGAGTTAATCAGTTTAAAAGCCATGTTAATTTAATATGTACTAATTCTAATACTGTATACAACGAACAATGATCTTGTCATTTTACTATCTGCCAAAGGCACAATTTATATCACTTCACAAGAGTGAAAAAGCAGGTTTGCTTCTAATATAAAAAGTAGTTGTGAAAGAAGCAAATGTAATTTGTTTCTGGCTGATGAAGATTTACATGAATATACTTATTCCACCACTCGATACCAGGTGTATTTCAAGAGAAAGCAGCACACACTGAAGGCAGTTCTCTTGTTATTTCTTAAGCCTACAAGGGCAGTCATAGTCCAAGAGAGGAGCAAGTATTTACATCATCCAGAAGATGATTTGAGGATGACGAGGGAGAAAGAGAAAAGTTCTTACTTCAGGTGAGAAACTGGGTTATGTTTCCTTTTGCTAAACAGAAGCCCATCACATGCCCCAGTGAAAGTAAAGAGCAGGAAATAAATTATACTACTTTTGTAACATGCTAACATTTTCATATGCACTCATCTTAAACCAGCTTCTCTCTTCCAGACAGAATCCCCATGTTGGAGGTTACTAAAAACTGGGTGGACAAACACTTGTGAGAGACAATCTAGGTCCTAAAGAAAGGAAACTACAATTTAAGACAGGGGATCCAGTGATCAGATGGGAAAATAAAGTGGTGGTAAATGCTCCCAAAAGTCAGCCACTCATTGTAAAAAAGGGGGGGAGGGCTCAACATTCATAGCAGATTACATAAATCTTTCTATAGTTCCTTACCCTTCTTGCATGCTTTGATCAGCAGTAAACTACTATGCTGACATTTAAATCATCCAGTTCTGAGCTTCATGCCATAAGACAGATTAGTCCTAGGAGAATTCTGCACCACTGAGCCCCATTATCTTATGTCTGGACCCTACCTCTGCACTCAGACCACCCTCTGCACTCAAACCCATTGAGCCCATCCAACCTTCACCTGGACCACCCTCCCTCCCTCCCCCCGACTCCTACCTCATTTAACCTTACCAAGCCAGCACCCAGATCTGCACTCCTCCAGCCAATCCGGGTACCCTCCCTGCTGAAGCCTCCACATCCAGATTCTCCCCTGCAGAGCTCTAACCATCAACACCTGGACCCCCATCCACCCATGGTTCATCCAGATCCCTCACCTAGCCTCCCACTCTCAGATTACCCCACACAAAATCCTATCATCCCACACCCGGATATCCCTAAACTAAGTCCCTCCACATTTGGATCCTGCTGGGCTGAGCTTATCTGCCTACATCTAATGTGATTGGAATGGAGGGACAGGCCCCCAAGGTGTTTCTAGAACAGTCCTGGTCCTGGCACTGTGCCAGGGTTGGGTGCCATTTTACCAAGTCCATACATTGGGGAGGAGAGGGGGAGAAGTGCAAGGTTATCTCCTACAGTAGCCTGTGCTCCTGACTGCCATTATAAAGCCTCCAAGTTTATTTATTAACATTTAGAAAATGTGACCCATGAGGAAAGATTAAAAATAGAGTATATTTATTTTTGAGAAAAGATGACTGGTAACAGCCTTCAAAGATGGTAAGAATGATTAACCCTTATAAAGAGTACAATGGTCACCCATGCTGCATGTCTACTAGAGGTAGGATAAGAAGCAATTGGCTCAATGTGCAGTTAGAGAGATTTAGGTTAGATATTATAAAAAAAAAATCTAACTATAAGGGTAATTAAGCACTAGAATAGGCTTCCAAGAGACACTGTGGAATCCCCATCACTGGAAGTTTTTAAGAACAGGCTGGACAAGCACCTGTCAGAAATGGTCAAAGTGTATTGTGTCCTATTTCTGTGCATGTGACTAGACTGGATAGCTTCTCAGGATCCCTTCTAGCACTGCTTTTCTAAGATCATTGGGCAGATAACTACCCATGAAACAAAACAGGAGAGCTGACCCTCCCTAAATCTGTTTCAGCATATCTGCAAACACAAGCATGAAACAGTTAACTTTGAATGTATGAGACAAGCACATCTACACAACCATTATGGCTACAGAAATACTCTCCCTTTTAAATCAGAAACGATTCTGGAGAACCAAAGGGCAACATCCCAAGGAAGTACTGCAACTCAGAGACATGGCTCAACATGGCCCAATGAGGGCCTTCGTTTTCATGTAAATACAATGAGGTCTTGACCTGTTTTAAACTCTGATAGTAATGACACCAATAACTACATGCTAAAATGAATAATATTTCAAAAAACCTATTTTAGAGTGTCATAGTCCTGTTTATCACACACATGGGCACTATGGCTCACCAACTATAGTGCACCTCATTTAAAAGACATTTTCCTTCAAGGAACAATGCTTCCATTATACTAAAAAAAAAAAAAAAAGCTACAAAATATAATTTTCCACACTTTATGCATTACACCCTCTTTCAAGCAATAAGCTTATAAAAAAGACAGTCACAAAAGGAGCTCAGATTCCAGGGCCAGAAGGAACCACTGAGATTATCTAGCCACCTGTATAACAAGGACATAGAACTTCCCCAAGAACTGAGGACAGCCCTCCAGGGGAGCTTCACTATAGGCTCAGCAATATAAAGCTTATATATAAGCCTGCACTACATGTAACTGTTTAACTGGTAGGATTTTTAGTAGTTACACTGTTAACATTGTGAAAAAAAATGTAACCCTACCCCAGAGCATCCATTTGTTACAACTTGAGATTTTTATTTCAGAAGTTGGAGAAAGCTACTGGGGTGAAACTGTTCTAGATTTAATTTTTTAAAAAAGAGGGAGGAACTGATTGAGAATTAGAAGTGGAAGGCAGATTGGGTCAAAGTGATCATAAGTAGATTACATCAACACTATTTCCTTTATCAACCAAACATAACACTTAAATAAAGCTATCCGGTTACTTTTACAGGATTTATTTCCAATAAACCCATGTTGATTGATATGAAATTAAATATTACTGTTTTAATTCTCAAGAATTGAGTGCTGTTCCAGTAATTCATTACCTTCTCCAGGACTGATGTCAAACTGGCCTACAATTACCCAGGTCATCCAGTTTATCATTTTTAAATATTGGCACAACATTAACTTTCTTCTAGTCTTGTGGAACTTCTCAGTCTCAAGACTTACTGAAAAATTCTTTTAAAACTCTTATATGGAAATTATCTGTACACCCTGATGATCTGAAAATGTCTAACATTAATAGCCTCTGTTATTAAGAGGCTCTGTTGAGATATTCTAGGCTCAAGGATGTCATTTATAGAAGGGAAAAAAATCACAAATAGGAACATCATGATGTAAAACCATTTTTATCGCATTACTTTGAGCTTTTGTATTGGACATTACAATGTTTGTGTTCACTGCAATGAGTCACTACTCTTTGTGGAACAATGTAAAATTTTCATAACTTTTTCTCTAAAAGGTGTGCCTACAAAAATTTTGATAAACTACATTAGTAGGAAAATGTTACCAGACACATTAAAATTCTAATTGTAAGTATGTTTTACATACTTTAACATGCCATTTAAGATGCAGTTGAAGTTACCAGAAAAATAAGTTTGCTATTTATAAGCATTTATTATTATTACTATAGACAATACTTACTGTGCATATTCTGCTAAAGGTAACTTAAACACATCAAACACTTCTTTATTCTTCATTAGGTAGACTGAACGCAAGTAGGATACAAAACACTGAAAGGAAAAGAAAAGTGTTTTAAAACAGAAAAGAAAAATGCTCACATTTAATTAATTGGACATTATTACATCACATGTCTAACCAAAAAAGGTTAACAATTCTAATAAGGTTTTTGTCTAAGAACTTATTTATCCAGTTTCAAGAAAAGAGCCACCCCATTATTATAAGCTAGTTCAGTACTCCATTCAGAGCAGCCTAATGGGCTCATTTTGCCAGTGTTGTATGGTTTTAGATTTGCTACTCACAAATTAGTCTTGTGAGGGCAGCTAGAAAAAAAGAAAATATTTCATATTACTCAAGAGCTGGGAGGAAAAATATTAATTTATTAGGCTAGAATATCTTAGTTAAACCAATGTAAAGATTTCCAGCTGTGACACAGTATGCAGCCGAGTAACTTGGTTTTTCTCCTCATCTTTCCTACCATCTCACACTGTTACTCTTTCCACTTATTTCATATTGCTTACCTTATTACCCTACCTTATTAAGTACACTTCTCTCACTTCCCAAAATTACCTCTCCTTTAACAGTTAAGCTCCTTGCTCCATATCCTTAGAAACCATTTTTAACAACTAATGAAATTTGTTTTATGGGAGGTTTTTTCTTCCCTGCAACTCCTCTGTTGAGTAAACCCTGGTTGCAAATTCTGCTTACAGCTTTGTTCTATAAAGATTGTAATACAAAAATTAGAAAAAAATCACTGCTATAACACTGAGTAGTCTGCATTGGCAAAACAATAGAACATTGTTAACTCATGTGCATCATTCAGTAAATCACTATTTCAGTGTAACTACTCTGTAATTTGTGTTTTGGGCATCACTTTAAAAATTACATGACTGTATTCTCTTTTGATTTATTCATGGAATTTCGAGGTGGCCTTCTGTTGTCTGGCATACAGTAAACAGACTTGACTTTTTTCCCCCCAATTTAAAAAAAGTCTTTAAATCTATTAACTACTAACTCAAAATTCAGTGTACACACTTGCTGATGAAGGGACTTAATTTCATCTCCATAGAATCGTTCAAGGAAATATGGTAATTTCTTTCATGTTTTTCAGTATTGTAATTTAATTTTTTGGGTTTGACTCCTAGTACCTGTAGAAGCAATGTAACAAAGGAAAGGCTAAGCAGATCTTCTTTAAATGGTAATTTGTAGCAGTCACACACAGCCCTCCAAAAAAGCACCTCAGTATCATTCTAGATCTTCCTATTCAAGTGTAGTGCTCTAACAATCTTGTAATCTATTCTTTGATTTGGATTCTGTTCAATACACATTTTCTTGAGCCTCATGTCTTGTTCATTCACTATGTGGACACAGTACAAGTCATCTATTAGGAACATAAATTTCAAACTTATCATCATCATATACTGGTGGCAGAGCAGTGGCTAAATAATTACCAAGCGGAGTGCCTATGTATGAAAATGCTTGGTGCAGTTACCACTTTGTATTTAACTATTAGAAAGACTAAAATTTTGCCACAAGTATTTTTAGTAAAAAAGAAATTGACAGGTCCTGGGTAATAAACAAAAAAAATCACGGAAGACCCTAACCAGTTCAGGTCTTTCACTAAAAGTATCCTTGACAAAATAGGGTTTGAGGGTCAAACCTGAGCCTCATGGGGGCTTTGCAGCTGCTTAGGGTGTTCCTGTCCCACCACCCACAAAGGCTAGGAAGCTGCAGGGTACTCCACGGACCTCCCACCCACTGCAGCAGGTGGGAGCTCTGATGTCACCCTGGAGCACAGCAATTGGGAAAGAGAAAATGTCATGGCTATCTCTGGAAAACTAATTTCCATGACATTCAAGAACAACTGTAGCCCTAAGTATTGGTGTGTAAACCAAGTGCAGTTCTAGTAGCATTATTTCTTAACTTTTTATTGAAGATTATGAGGGGGGAAACAGATTCACCAGCTTGGTCACCCTTAACAATAGAACATGTCTCCACTTTGGTGAGTGTGATATGTATGTTTTCATCTGCTTAATAAAAGTCAACTGTAAAGGGTAAATAAGGGACTTGTGTCCATTTTTTCATGACTCTGACTTTAAGGAAGGTCCATCATGATCTCCTGCACATCATAGGCAATAGAAGCTCACCTATCCAATCCTATAATAGGCCTATAACCTATGGCTGAACCTTCATTTCAAAACTTAAAGTTGGAGAAAATCCATTATTTACTTTAGTTCAAACCAGCAAGTGACCTCATGCTGCCAAAGATGAAAATTATCAGGATCTCTGCCAATCTGACCGGGGGTTAGGGGATTCTTAACCTCAGATATGGTGATCAATCAGATCCTGAGCATGTGAGCAAGAGCCACCAGATACACACCTGGGAAAGAATTCTCTGCAGTAACTCACAGCCCTCACCATCCAGTGTCCCATTTCTAGCTGCTGAAGATGTTGCTAAGAGCAGTTGCAGATGAACCACATGCCATTGTAATCAATCATGTAATACTGTCCCCTCCATAAACTTATCAAGCTCAGTCTTGAAGCCAATTAGATTTTTTGACCAGGTTGCTCCCCTTGGAAGGCAGGTCTAGAGCTTCATTCCTCTGATGTCTAGAAACCTCTAATTTCATGTTTAAACTTATTGATGGCCAGTTTATATCCATTTGTTTTTTGAATCAATGTTGTCCCTTAACTTCTCTCCCTCACTGGTATTTATCCCTCTAATGTATTTATAGAGAAAAATCATCTCTCCCCCCTCCCCCAATCTTTGCTTGGTTAGGCTAAAAAAAGCCAAGCTCTTCGAGTCTCCTCTTGTAAGGCAGGTTCTCCATTACTCTGATCATCTCAGGAGCCCCTCACTGTAGCTGTCCTGGTCTGAAATTATGTTTCTTAATACACGGGAGACCAGAATTACACTTACTATTCCACGTGGTCTCACCAATGCCTTGTATAATGGTAATAATACTCCTGCATCGCTCCTGGAAATACCTCACCTGATGCATCCTATGATTGTATTAGCCTTTTTCATTGGCCATATCACACTGGCAACTGATCCTGTGATCACTCAAAACACCTGTGTCTTTCTCCTCTGTCACTTCCAACTGAAGCCACTTTCCCAGCATGTAGCAAAAATTCTTGTTAGCCCCTAAGATAAATGACTTTATACTATTAAATTTCATCTTGTTTCTATTTTTCTATATCTTCCTGTACAATACTTAGGTTTTCCCAGTTTTAGCAATACCTCCCAATTTTGTGTCATCCACAAATATTATTAGCTTACTCCCACCTTGTGTAACAAGGTAATTAATGAAAATGTTAAATAAGATTGCTCCACAATTGATTTTTTCAGCAGTCCACCAGTGACCACCCTCCAAGCCTAAGTTCATCCTTCAGCATGAACTTTTGTAGCCTCCCCTTAAACCAGTTCCTTATGCACCTCTTAAATCTCGTATTAATTCTGGTGTTCTCCAATTTAACTAATAATTTCCTCATGTGAAATTGTAGCTAATACTTTACTAAAATCCAGGCAGATAAGATCTATTGCACTTCCTTTGTCTACAAAATTAGTTATCTTCTCAAAGAGACCAAGTTGCTCTGGCACAATGTAATTTTTGCAAAACCATGTTTACTTCACCCCAATTACTATTTACTGCTATGCTTTTAACAACTCTCTTTCAAAATTTGTTCTAAGAACTTGCACATAACTGAGGTCAAACTAAGGGGTACCTAGTTTCCCAGATTTCTTCCCCCCCCCCCCCCTACGTTCGTTAAATATATAAATACGACATTTGCAATTCTCCAGAGCACAGACACAGTATTTATGAAGTCATTATAAATTCTTCCTATTGAACTTGTAATTTATATCCCAGTTCCTTCAATATTCTTGGATGATGTAATGGGATTCCAGCTCCATACTGGGCTCTAAGGAGTTAACAGAGCTCTAAAGAAGGCTGCACAGGAGGCAGCCAATCAGAGAAGGACCTAGAGGAGCAGCTTATTAGGGTCCAGCAGACCCATATAAAAAGAGCTGCAAGGGAAAAGTAGGCTCCTAGCAGAAAGGAGGTACACAAGGACCTGGGACAGAGCAGTGCTGCAAGCAGGGACTTGGGGAACTAAAGAGAGTTCCTGGCTGGCTACATAAGTTCAACTTAATGGCATTTCTCTCTTTGGATGCACTGTAATAACCTCTGAACGCCACATCCAGTCAATGAACATAGGATAGAATAAGGGGGAAGATAGAGAACCTGGTGTGGTCTGTGGCATGCCAAGGTATAGGAAAAAACAGGCATGCTGCTCTAGGGGACAGAGAATGGGGGACAGTGCTCTTACTAAATGTGTGGGGTTGAGCAGTCTGCAGCAAAGGCCTGAAATAAAGTGGGTGGGGGTGAGAGGGTGGCACACAGGGAGCTGCTGAAGGAAAAGAGAGCGATGCAAGCAGCCCCTGGAGCAGATAATATGCTAGAGAAGCAACAAAGTCTGGTTGAAGCTGCTAGCTGTACTAACCAAATGCCAAAGGCCCAATTTGTCCCTCTTTCTCCTTACAGTTTTCAGATAAGAACATTTTCTGAAATTATCGAACTGACTGAATTAAGCAGTCAAAGGTTATTGCATTATAGCCAAACATGGAGATGCCAACTGAGTTGAGTGTAAGGCTAGACGAGCTTGGCCAATTAAAGTCACAGTAATTCCTAGAGGACCCAACAGAGATAAATCACTCTGGAAACAGGCATTGGAGACACAGACAATAAAAGATAATACCTGCCCCAAGGATACACAGACAAGTGACAAAAGGGTGGGAGAGAAGTGTCATCCCTGTTTTACGAAAGGAGGCACAGAAAGATTAAATGACTTCCCCAAGCTATTACATGAAATATGTTGCAACGCCATAAACTGAACTCTGATCTCATTTTGGTGCCTTAAGCACAAACCTACCATCCCTCTGAAGGATGTGCTTTCAACACACAGACTGCTGTCACCATTTTAAAATTAAAAGTGATTCCTCTTGGGTTTCAAAGCCCAACTGCATCCACACTAGACAGCCAAAATATGTGAGCCCAAACCTTTAATTAGCTGCTCCCACCATTTTAACAGGAATGAGTGGACAATTCCTGCTGACATTTCCACATTTTTGATATTGCTTTCACTCACAAAACTATGACTGGCTGAACTGAAAGTTTGCACCATTATGAAGAATTAGCATTGTGCATTGATGCTGGATTATAGTGATATTTCAATTATAGTAGCACCTGACATCCCCAAATGAGATTTGGAATTCTATTGCACCGATATAAAATTAGTCACAGTTTTGGTTTAATTATATATTTCTCACATTGTAGTTTTCAATATACAAAATACATATATACAATTTTGTGCTTTTTTATTTGTCTGCTGGGCAAAAATTGGCGAAATAAAGCTTGATTGAATTTGAGGTTCAAATGGACGATACTATTATAACTTCTTGCTAGTCCTTCCAAAGACTGATGAGGAAGTGACTGATATATACCAATATCTAAACCTCTTCTATCAAACTATAGCAGCGTTTCCTAAAATGTGATCCATGGCCTGGTACCAGTCCTTAAATTTTTTTTTAAAAAACACACAAACAGTCCTCAGAAAAATTCTTGGCAGAGAGCCCGACGCTGCCGAGTCTCTGCTGAGCATGCTCCCACGTGGTGGGGCTAGATCTGGTGGGCACTAGGACGCAGGGAGAAGGCCAAGCACCAACACAGAAACCCGACACCGGCCAATAAAGTGGCTAGGATTGGAACCAAGAGGCAGAGAAGGGGACGGAACAACCCGCTGTACAGGTAGGGCCAGCACGGGCTTCCTGCGGGGTCGGGGAGCAGTTCTGCAGCTGCACACCAGGTCCCAAAAGTTCGCGGGCTGCTCTTCCCCTCCTCCCCCCGCCCCAACAGCTGGCGCAGAACCTAAAACACCCGTCCATCACATGCTGGGGACTTTGTTCCCCTGATGCCTTCCTACGTGCAGGGGAGGAGGTGGGAGTTCGGGACTGTACCAGCTCTGGCTGCTCAGGCAGCACATGCCTCCGTGGGGAGCGGAGGAGCAAGGCACACACTGCCCGAGCATTTGTTGCTGGTCCCGACCAGGAGTCACCGCCCCCCCCCCAATGCACGAAGGCATCAGGCATGCGACAGACCAGCATTTCAGGTACCGTGCCACTGTTTGGGGGACAGGGGAGTAGCCCATGCAATTCCTGGTCCTTGGCATACAGCTACAGGATCCCCAGGCATAGGTCCCTGTCTCCTCCCCCCCAACCCAGACCCTCAACAACATCTCTTGGGGCTAACATCGAGCTTAAATGAATATTTTCCTCCAGTTGATGCCAGTAAAACGTGGATTAAGATCCCGTTTACTGTTGACTCCGAAAATGAAGAAATATTACAATTGAATGCATCAGAAGTGGATTCATTAATTGAACTTTTCTGTGACTCTAGCTTAAAGGAGAACTTTGATATACTCTCCTTGATTGTCAAGTATCAGAGGGGTAACCATGTTAGTCAAAAGCGGTGAGGAATCCTGTGGCACCTTATAGACGAACCGAAGTGTTGGAGCATAAGCTTCCGTGGGCAAAGACCCACTTCGTCAGATGCATCTGACGAAGTGGGTCTTTGCCCACGAAAGCTTATGCTCCAACACTTCGGTTCGTCTATAAGGTGCCACAGGATTCCTCACTGCTTCTCCTTGATTGATTTTTGGTTGAGCTGTAGAAATGAATATTCACATTTTTCTGAGAAAGCAGTCAAATTCTTAATGCCTTTCATCACAACAGAAGTGTGAAACTAGTTTCTCGTCTTTGGTTTTCTTCTAAAATAAATATAGAAATAGACTGAATGTGGAACCACATTTGAGGATAAAACTTTCTTCTTTTGCTCCTGACAAAGCTGTTATGTGATGCAAAACATCACTCTTCCCATTAGTTCTCTTTTTAGTTATTTAAAAGCTATAAAGTGCACACATAATAAATGACTTATATTCAACTCATTAAAATATAAACAAACACACTTTACAACTGCTAAAATTCTACTGGTTAAATTGTAATTAAGGTAATAAGAAGTTAGGCAGTATTTTAGATCAAGATTTATATTATGTACTATTATTATTGTGAATAAATAATAAACAGTGAAAATTTATTCTTTTTTTAATATGTGTTTATATTTTTGGGCTGCAAAAAAAGGTCCTGAAAAAAACCAAAGTTCCAATGAAAGTAAAAAGTTTAGGAAACCCTGTTCTAGCCAGCTTTCTACCCATCTTACAGTCCATTTATCCAATCCATATTCCCTTAACTTGCTGGCAAGAATATTGTGAAAGACCATACCAAATGTGTTGCTAAAGTTGGCACTGGGGGCTTTGGGAGGACCAGAAACAATTTACAGGCAGTCCCCGAGTTACGCGGATCCGACTTATGTCGGATCCGCAGTTACGAACGGGGTTCCTCTCCCTGGTCTCCAGCAGACCAGGGAGAGGAAGCAAAGCGGCGGAACACGTGGGCAGCGGACAGGGCTGTCCGCTGCCCACGCGCTCCGAGGCTTGGCTCTGCTTTGCCCCCCCCCCCCCCCCGGTCTGCAGACCAGGGGGACGGGGCGGGGCGGGGGGGGCAAAGCAGAGCCAAACCGCGGAGTGCGCGATCAGCTGACAGCCCAGACGCGTCTGGGCTGTCAGCTGGCCAGGCGCTCCGCTGCTTGGCTCTGCTTTGCCCCCCCCTCCATCCCCCTGGTCTGCAGAGCAGGAGGGGGGGGGGGGGAGCAAAGCAGAGCAAAGCCGCGGAGCACGCGGGCAGCGGACAGCCACGGCGCGTCTGGGCTGTCCCGCTGCCCCCGTGCTCCGTGGCTTTGCTCCAGACACCTGTGGTACAGCAGCTGGGGCGCTGCCAGTTGGTCCCGTAGCGCCGCTCTGGGCGCTACTGGACCAACCGGGCAGCACCCCAGCTGTTCTGCCCCAGGCTCCTGATTCAGCCACTGCTGGTCAGATTCAGCAGCGGCTGAATCAGGACGCCTGGGGCAGAGCAGCTTGGGTGCTGCTGGGTTGGTCCAGTAGCGCCGAGGAGCTACTGGACCAACCCAGCAGCACCCCAGCTGCTCTGCCCCAGGCATCCCCAAGTCAGCCACTGCTGAAACTGACCAGTGGCTGACTACAGGAAGCCCCTGCCCCAGGCTTCCTGGAATCAGCCGCTGATCAGGTTCAGCAGCAGCTGACTTGAGGATGCCTGGGGTTCTTAAGTTGAATCTGTATGTAAGTCAGAACTGGCGTCCAGATTCAGCCGCTGTTGAAACTGATCAGCTTAAGAACAAACCTACAGTCCCTATCTTGTACGTAACCCGGGGACTGCCTGTATATGCATATTCATCATTTACTTAATGAATATGCAAATAAATATTACTGATCCTCCAAAAGCTCGCGAATGGATTTACTGGTCCCCAATATCAAAAAGTTTGGGAACCCATAAACTACAGCATTCAGTGAACGTATCTGCATTGTCTTTTCCTTCAAGAATCATTAATTCACCCGTCAGGAGGGGCCCATATGTTCCCCTCTCTAAAATTAATCTATTTGCATAGGAAGCTACAGAGCTTGAGTAATATTTGAAGATTCCCTTCCTGGTCCTTCACACCCATCCATCTCCTTCCAAATGAACTATCAACTCTTTAAAATATCCAGCTACCAACATGTTACTTTCATTCTAATATCAATGTTAATATTCTAGGTTGCCTGAGGGGATGCAGTGATCTGTATCTCAATAGCTGTCATCTAATATATATTACACACCTATATATATATATTATAACTTTTTTCCAACCTTTTAAAAATGTCTTCCTGATAGGATTTTTGAAGTCAGCTCTCCATGATGAAGAGTTCAACACAAACTTACAAGCTGGAAGGCCACGATCACTGTTAACACCTTGAATTCACCTGAGTATGCACAGCACACTGTACTACCAGGCACATGGCCTGCATGATTCACTCTGGCACATAGGGAGGTAACTGGTTAGCATTACCAGCACACTTATCCGTTAACTGGTTAACAAGAGAGCTGGGTGCAGCCAGGCCAGCCCCCACCTGCAGCACGGCAGGCCCAGCCAGAGTAACCCCTCACCTGTGGCAGACTAAAGAATCCTCTGCCCCTAGCCAGCTGGCCAGCAAGATCCTCTGACCAAGAAGGCCCCTGCTTACAGCAGCACCCATCAATGAATCCCATCTGCTCTGCATCAGCCCACCACGGTCAACTAATAAACATTACATAGTTCAACCAGTTAACTTTAATGGCTAGAGACATCTCTAGAATTAAAGTTTAATTCAGTCTCTTTGTGTGCATTCATTTATGATATCATTGTTGAGTATATGATCACAAGGACCCTGCCTCATTCAAGATGAAGTAAAACCTGTGCTATCCAGACCTTAAGTATCCAGAAAACTATAGAAACCGACACATTTTTGACACCGAGAAAAGCACACAAAAAAGGAAACTGGCCCTTTAAGTGCTCCTCAGATGAGTATACAGCACCTACCTGGGGGATGGGCGAATGGCACTTGGAAGAAAGCATCTCCGTTTATACAGCATTTTATATATTCCAGCAGAGCCTCTAGAGATTTCAAGTTGCAGCTGAGAATGCTCAGCATATGTGTGAATCAGACCAAGAATCTCAACTCAGGTGTAGTAAGTTGAGAATTGGTAACATGGACTCAGCAGGCCTGAATAAAGGCCTGTAACATAAAAACAGCAACAGGCCTGGAATCTAGTGAGCAAGACTTTGGTTCAGTAAGTCGGCAGCCAAGAAAGAGGCCCTATTGATAATTGTATGCTTGCGTAAGTTAGGTTGAGCATGGAACAACATATGGAGGCACCGGATACAAATTGTAAGCCAGAGGGGAGTAGCAAAACATCTCAATAAGAAATGTCTTGGTATCAACCGACTCCCCAAAAACTAATGTACATACTGACCTAGGTTCAGGACCAGGTCAAAGTAGACAGCATGAAGGATAGGAAGTAAGCCCCCACTTCTGTAAGGTGAAGGATGGTAACTAGGTAACAGAGGGTGGCAACCTGGTATTAAAGAAGTGATGTAACTTGTCTGTACATGTTTCTAAAAGGGCACCGCAAAGGATGAGTGCCGACCAACCCTGGATGGGGGAGGGAGGCGCTATATGTGCTTTTATGTGGGGGCCATTATTAATGCTTACAGAATGCACAGTGGCTTAGCGTTGAGACAGTCTGCTAACAACTGTTAATGTATGTCATTTGGTAACAACCTGCTCAACTGATTTCATCCTTGACTGAATCTGGCATTTACAGGGGCTCTCAGAGGTCTACCGTGTTGACCCAAGAGAAAATGTTTAATGCTTTAGAGGGAGCACACCCACACACCCGAAAGTTTATCACCACGGATGGAGTACAGGACTTGTCAGGAACCCACCGGGACAACGCCAGAAACCCTGACTGATAACATGAGGTGCACAGAAAATGAGGAACCCAGTTAGGAAGCACCTGTACAGTGACTTGCCCAGCATCACAAAGAAAGTCTGTAATAAGGGTAGTAATAGAATCCAACTCCTGAGGACAGCATTTAACTGCCTCAGCCATGAAACCACACTGTCTCTTTCCTGTACTTCCCTGCCTCATCCACCACACACCTTCCAACTTGCGCAACAACTGCTCGCCTGTTGTGGTAAGACAGACCCCCACGTAGGGACCTTTTTTTTTTATTTTATTGTTTGTGCTGTGTGTTTTGTACCACTGAAGAATACATAAATGGCAGTGGCAAGTCTGCCACCTCAGAGAGACGCAAGGATGAATACATAAAAACTGCAAGGTGCTCAGTTCTCTCTCAGCAATCCCTATCATGATAGCTGAGATACCTAAAACAGATGGACTAAAGGAGTAAAAAGCACAGTGTGCCTTGAAGCCATGACACAGGGATTTTTCTATCACTAAGAGATGGATTAAAAACCAAGGACATTTGAGGCATAAAATTACTTTTATATTTTTTTAAATTATATTGATTTGAAGACTACATTTTCTGGGCAAATTATTTAAGATCAGCAGTCATATTTGCCAGTTTTCAACAAGAACTTTTTTTTCCTTTTACAACTTTGAGAAGCAATTTGTATTTTTAACATGCTCTATATTAGCTCCCAGAAGAAAAGTCATGGCACAAAGAACTAGCAGTATGTCTATGGTCCTTCAATCAAAGGAACTGTCAGTTAATTAAAGAAGAATGTATGTAATCCCATCTCCACTGTGGAAAACAGGATGACAAAGAGATACTTGTCTCAACTCCTAAAACAAGATCATTATTTCCCAGTGGTATATAATTTTTACATTTAAAAAATGATCATATTTAGCAGTTCCAAGTACATCTGCCTTAGCAACAGTTGGCAAGGCAGTTATTGTAACAGACGTTCTATTAAACAAACATGCCTTTGCAGGGCTATGTTATAGACAACTTACCCGTTGAGCTCTTTCCTTTAATTCTTGTTCTTGAGCTAAAAATGCCTGCATCTTCTTTTGGACATCTATAAGCTTTTCAGGGTTGATTCTGATTAAAAAAAAGTAATAACTTTACCTTTAAAAATATATATTAAGAAGCCCATAGAAAGTTCCCAGGAGTACTTTTTCATTCCATCCATATTATTTTAAAATGCATAAAATTATTTGTTATTGTGAGCAATGTTTGACTGAAATCATGAAGACCAATCTCCTTAAATGAATAACATAGGCACAACAAACAAACTCAGACCCTTTATATTTTTATTAAAATACTTCTTTAGTGTATAAAATTTAGAGAATGAAGTCAAAACAGAGAAGGGGAAGATTTCACAGCATTTTTCAAAGCTTAAATAAGACTCAATACACCTGAGAGGTACCTGCAAAGTATTTCACTATTATATCCATTGGACAGATGGGTAAAACTAAAGAGAATTTAGATTACATGACTTAAAAGTATCCCAAGATCTGGACTTAATGAGGTAAAGTCAAAACTGCTTTGTTATAGAAGTCTCCATTACAGACAGTGAAGAGTATCAGCCACCTAACAAATTGCTTTGCTTTTCTGTTCTTATTCAAACTATTTATGTTTGATCATTTAGTCTCTGCATTGCACTCCTTTTCCATCTAGCTCTGTTCCTAGATATCTATACCTCCCAGACTTTTGAATAGCACAGTCAGATATGCTTCAACAAGTAAGGGAAAATTGTCTTTTGACAAACTTCACTATTTAATTCAAGAGGTTCTAAATTCAAATTACATTACTATGTGCCATCTGTTTATGCAGCACTGTACAATAAATTATAAGCCCTGCTGTGACAACCTTGCTACCAAGAATCAGACACTCAGTATAGTGGTTCAATCTGTCTGAGCAACAAAGCTTTGAAAAAATCCTGTGCAAGAAATAATATACACTAATTTCTTCTCCAGTAAGGTATTGTTGCAATTAGTAATTGTGCATTTCTTTTGAAATTAAAGATACTAATTTACAATGACATCTGACCTTTGAGTCACCATCTTAATTTCCACTCTTTGGCAGAACTGAGGAGTAGAAAGCTGCAATGTAGCCAAAAGCTATTTCCAGATTATACATACACCAACTCACTGTAATTTTAAACAAAGGCTGCATATAGCAGGGTGGCGTAAGCTCCAAGCAGGCATAAATACTAATTTGGTTTGCATATGTAAAGGTATAAAATAAGGACATGAAAGTGAAATCTTTTACACAGTCTGGGCTTATCAGTTAATATGTGAGGTTACACACAGGTCCCCTTCCGCCTCTGCATCATGCCTGTCTCCCACACACACTGCTGCCTCTGTATCAGAGGCAGCGCGGGGAGAGGGAGGTGGGAGTCCGTGCTTGCAGGAAGATGGCATAAAAGCTGCCCATGCACACTGGCTCAAAAAGAGCTGACTCCCCTGCCATTCTCCTCTACATGTAACTGCAGAAATTTTCAGCGGTTGTACGTTTACTTGAATAAACATATTTTAACATCCCTAGCACAAAACAGATGTCATTATAAAGAAGTTGATTCACTGAATCATTCATAGAAATCAAATTAAAGACATGAAAACACTCTTTTATCCAACTGCAAGTAAATCATGCTACAGTAAAACTCCATTACTCCGGCATCCAATGCTCCGGGACTCCTGATGGTCAGGCACCATCAGGAACCCGGAAGTGCTGGGGCAGCCGGACAGGCTTCCCCCATTCAGCTGCTGCTGAAACTGACCAGCCTGGGGCAGAGCAGCTGGAGTGCTGCCGGGTTGGTCCCGCAGCGCCAAAGGACGGCGATGCGGGACCAACCCGGCAGGACCCCAGCTGCTCTACCCCAGATGTCCCCGATTCAGCCGCTGCTGAAACAGATCAGCGGCTGATTCCAGGAAGCCCGGGGCAGAGCTCCTCTGCCCCGGGCTTCCTGGAATCAGCCGCTGATCTGTTTCAGCAGCGGCTGACTTGGGGATCCCTGGGGCAGAGCAGCTGGGGTGCTGCCGGGTTGGTCCCGCAGCGCCGAGGGGCGGCGCTACAAGACCAACCCGGCAGCACCCCAGCTGCTTTGCCCCAGGCGTAGGGATTCAGCCGCTGCTGAAACTGACCAGCAGCGTCAGTTTCACCAGCAGGCTGAATCCGGACACCTGGGGCAAAGCAGCTGGGGTACTGCCGGGTTGGTCTTCTGGTCACCCCCTCATCCCCCCAAGCAAGATCCCTCATAGCCCCCCTTCTGATAGTCCGGCATATCTGATAATCTGGCACCCCCTGGGTCCTAAAGGTGCTGGATTATCGGAAGTTTACTGTATTTAGTGGTTTCTTAATAAAGCAAGATTGTCACAGGATCATCATACCTCTGTAAAAGAGGACTGAAATTACTGACTAAAGCTTTGGTAACTTACTTTATTTCCTTGACAGGTACTTTTCTCTGAGACAGCTGGTGAACCATGCCTTTTTCTTCAGAGGGAAGTAGTATTAACAAAGCTTCACCACCTTCTTTGTACCTGATCAAAAGAAGAAAAAGAAAAGCAAGGGTCTTTGATTAAATGTCTTTTTAAAACTATACAAAAGGAATAGTATATACACATCATGTTACCAAACCTTGAGCCTCACAACAGCTCCAAGTAGCAAGCCACTATCTCATTTTACAAGGGGAAGACGGGGCAGATAGCAGACATGATTTGCCATCACCACAGACGGAGTTAGTGGCAAAACTAGGGACAGAATCCACAAGAGCCTGGCTTCCCAAGGTAGATTTCTGTCACTAGGCCATACTTCTCTGCATATGAGAGATTTTTGTAACTACAAAAGCTAACCCATTTAATCAAAGGTACAGTATTACTGATCTGTTGTTTTTTTCCAGCTTTTAGCCACTAGTTAATTAATTCATAACTGTTGCGGAGACCTGAAGCACTGGAAACCCACTAATGTCTCCATGTGGAAAATGGATCACATCTGGTAAGGTCAGCACACATGTAAATTGTTCTAGCATGTGTTTTTTCTGTACTACTACTGTCTTATAAAAGTACTGTGCTTTGTGAACAATGACTGGCCACTGGTAAATGGTGGTGTCCTAGCCCCAGCAGACAGCAGAACAGCAAGACCTGGACTAAAGTCAGACCTGCTAGAATTAGCACAGTGAGTTGCAAGGGAAATTCAAGAAACCATGTCTGGTCTGAAAAGAAAAGGACGCAAGTCTTCAGCCATCACCTCTTGTGCACTGAGGCTTGAGACAGTCAGTGGCATCACTGAGGATACCATGGAGGGGGCAGGGATGCACTTAACTCCATTGTGAAATATGATCAGAAGAGCAACCATACTGGGCCTGACCAACGGTCTATTTAACCCAGTTTCCTGTCTTCTGACAGTGGCCAATGTTAGGTGCCTAATCTCACTTGCGTGCATGTTCCAAATGTCTTTCATTGTTACTGAAAGAGAATGGTAGAGAAGGAAACATTAAGACCAGTGTTCCCTCTAAGCTGCACAGTAGCACAACTTCAAGGAGATTAATCAGCCTTGCCCACTCAGAGGCTAGCTCCCACCCAGTCAGGGGAGCTCCATGCACTGAGCTGACTGACAGGGTCTCACAACTTAGAGACCACTGATTAAGATCCTTGCTCTAATTTGTTTCGAAATAGGAATTTAACTTTGCTCCCTCAAAAAGACTATTTAGCCTCCCCCCACCACATGCGTAAATGTGTACTAAGTTGAAAATTTCAGCAGGTACACAAATAAACATTTTAACATCCCTAATTTAGACAACTCACCCAGGCCTCATTGAAAGAAAAGCTTAAAAACAATAATGAATTAGAAGATATTGGATGCTAAGGAATAAAAGCAGAGTGACCAATTGTCAGTATGAAAACTGGGTCTAGGATTCTCTGTTCAGTATATTTAAATAGGTGTTTGGGATGTAGTCAATTTGGTAATTACCCAGATTTAAGTTTGGCAGAAAGCTTAGAACTCCTACACTTTATTCTTCATGTCTCCTATTTGTTGGCAATCTCCATGTAGTAAGCCTATGCTGCTTCCTATCTAATTGGAAAAATGGGGTAAGTGGAAAAAGAAATAACTATCGCAGCCGTAAATAAATATGACTGTTTACAAATCACACTAAGAGAGATTCAGTGAGTAACAATCCTCTGTATTTTTCAAATCTACCTTAATTGAAACAAATATTAAACATATTTAATTCAATTAAAACAATTTTAGTAACTGAACACAGTATCTATAGTACAACATGAGTGTAGATTACCAGTAAGGTCTCATTAAATACACATATCAATCCAATTATACTGTCACAGACTGGCTGGTATTTTAAGGCAAGCTAGGGTCACTGGTGTCTGCCATGTGGTAGTTAGCTGAATATTGGGGTTGCACATAAGAAATTTCCAACCCAAAAGAAAATTCAACTCGCCCAAGGACAGAAAATGTTAGAGGGAACACTGGTCACCAACGGTCAGTGGGGTACAACTTTTTTCAACCACGACCCGCACAGCTGGGCCCGGCTGTTGATGGCTGCACGACATAGCGCTTAGATCCAGGTGGCCAGGGACTGGGCCCAGCTATTGGTGGCCGTGCAGCGCTTAGATTCAGGCGGTCAGGGGCTGGACCTGGCTGTTGGCAGCCGCACGGTGCGGCAACCCCCCAGGTAGAAATCCGCGACCCCTTTGGGAGTCACGTATCACTGCCATAGGTTATGATTATTTCAATGTTTAAATTACATCTTTTACATCCTTTACGTAGAAAATGATAATATAGTTAAGGAAAGAAACAATCACTAGGTTAGGCAAAAAATATAAAGAAAGGGTCTTCAAGTGTATTCTCTTTTTCATTAATTTGCTATTACTAAGCAATAAGAAAAGCAATATTGATTATAATTCTCATTAAGGATGTAAAATTTCAATTAATTGGCTCATCAAGTAGTGGATGCAATTTGAATCGATTATTCGATTAGGGTGCTTCCACCTCTGAAGTGTAGCAACAGCCCTAGAGCTACTGCAATACTTCAAAGGCGAAAGCACTGCGGGGAGTGGTGGGCGGGGTCAGTGGGGGACTCAAGCAGTCCCCTGATTAGCCCCGTGCTCCCCGCAGAGTTTCAAAGCGGCAGTGCTGCATGGATCCTAGGGTCTGGCTCAGTGTTCTACAAAGCAGCAGCACTGTGAAGTTCCCCTCTCCTTTTCCCCTCCCCCACTGCCTCCATCTGATAGAGGCAGCAAGGAGGAGGGAGTGACTAGTCTACTAGTATTCGCTTATCAGATAGTCGACTCGTCCTTTACATCCCTACTTCTCATTGTGGGAGACTTGAGACATTCAAAAGGATTGAGAGAAATCTGGTGACTATTGCTAGGTTCTAATAATTCATTTCAGCAATTCCCCTGCTTCTTTACACCTAACTAAGTTTAGGTACGCAAAATATTTCTGTTGGCTTTTGAAAAGCCTGAATGGAGAGTCTTTCATTGCAGGTTAGATTTAAACTAGCAGTGTACCCAAAACTGCAAAGTAACTGAAAAACGAACACTGCTGCTGTGCCTCATCACTGAAAAACATGAAAACAAAAGAGTCAAAGGTTTGGGTAAACTGAAAAGTAAATGATTTGAAACACCATCTGGAAGATTTCGCATCTGTTCAGATTTTTCATGGTGATTTAGCTGCTGAGAAAACAAGCCAATGGTAAAGGAGCTTTATTTAGATAAATATAGAATTGCTTTTCAAGAAGAGATGAGCTACAGGCAGTCCCCGGGTTACGTACAAGATAGGGACTAACTGAAACAAGATAGGGACTGCTGAAACTAACCAGGGGCTGACTACAGGAAGCTGGAGGCAGAATTGCTCTGTCCCCAGCAGACCAGGGGCACCTGGAGCAGCTTTTCTCGCCCCGGAGGTTGAGGTGGTGGGACCACTGCGCTCTGGGCGGTCCCGCTGCCTGCGAGCTCCAGGGCGAGAAAGCCCCATTTGTAAGTGCGGATCCGACATAAGTGCGGATCCGACATAAGTCGGATCCGCGTAACTCGGGGACTGCCTGTATTTTCTCCTCTAACAACAAAAAACATGTTAATAGAAGACTATTGGTCTGCACCATCACTAGGCTTAAATTTTCCTGCAAAAAATGGAACTTTTTTTAAAAATATATAAAGTCAGCCTGAAATGTTCTCTTAAGTTTTTTTTCCTGCTTGTGTTTTACACTATAAAGGTGTATCATAGACCTCTGAAGACAATAGGAAAATAGCTAGCTCCTGAAATGACCTCATTAAGAGTTTAAAAACTGGCCCAGTTGAAACAAGAGTGGGAAATCCATCTGTAGATCTTCAGTTACTAGTACAAGCGAACATAATACCTAGGCCTTACGAAGTCCTCCAGCAAAGCTGGGAAAAGCATTCCTGACATTAAGATAGATGAACAAGGAAATAAAAACTTTCAAGCCTTTAATACATCATGAAACAAAGAAAAAGTCTATCTCAATTTTTAAAGAGCCTCCTCCAGGTCACCAGTGTAACTTCTTTACAGAAAAGAAATAGCATCCTCTTCTGATTCATTTAGCCTGCTGCTTCCAACCTATACACCCTTACCAAAACCTAACAGCTGTTTTGGGTCACCAGAGCAAATATCTGTGTTTTACCAATGGAGATATTTGTTAATCACTTCTGTAACATAACTGCTTTGTACATGAAATTTTCAACTAAAAACTAGGGCACTGTTAATAAGTAAAAATCAATTTACTTGATCTGCGCACCAACTAGTAAGTGATGCTGATGTTTACATAATTTTGACATTATCTGAAGAGTTCAGAGTAGGTGTCACTTTAGTACGGCGATACAGATCCACCACATACAGGCCACTCCAACTTTTGAGTCTCTGCACTTCAAGGTGGCCCACTAGAAAGAAGCACTGTGCCAGCAGACCACTGTGGCTCCTTGAGACTCTGAGATCCCAATTTGGTATTTAGAAAAAAAAATCTGTTTAATATTATCCAAACAAAGAGTTTACCGCTTCAGAGATCTTGCCCATTTGGAACTGAGGGATGGGTAAACTACAACTTTTATAGCTAGGGCTGCCAGGTGTCCGGTATTAAAACAGTTTGGTATTTTCGCCTCCTGTCCGGTAAAAAAAATATTCAGAAAATACTGGACACCTAAAATGTCTGGTACTTTGATTTTTTCCCCAGCCAGGAGGCAAGAATCCCAGGATGTCTGGCTCAATACAGAGGCAGCCTGGCAACCCTAATGCTTACTGGGTTCCGCAGGGGAGATATTCACCCTGCGCAGGGAGGCAAGATGGTGGGCGGCTGCTAGCAGTTTGTTAGGGCCAAAAAGCCTCACCACTTATTTTTTAAAGGGGCCACGCTGTTTTGTTTGTTTTTTCGGTATTTTTTCTGAATCCATCTGGTAACCCTATTTATAGCTACAAAGTTGGTAGCAGTGTTTGCTCAGAGCAAGAAAAACCCATGGAGAAAAGAACTGCTTGTGCCTCTGTATCGCCATCAAAAAGGACAAGTAGTGGGGCCAACACCCTACACGGGAGGATAGTTTTGAAGAGCATGTCAAAACTGTATACTGGCAAACCCATTTGGATGTCTGCACATAGTTAATCCACATCTCAGCACTGTAACATGGATGGAAAAATGTGAAGAAGAATACAGGAAGTAGTTAATCAAAGGGTCCAATGGTACCTGACTTTCCACAATTTCTTATCTGTGTTTCTATCAATAGGGTTCAGTGCACAATGAACTGTCTGTATTCAGAACAATCTTCCCAGCACAGAACAGCCATACAATGAAGGCTGTGATAACCCACACACCCAGAGATCATGTGGGACAAGATGATGATTATGATGTTGATCGGAAGTGTCAGAGTTGCTACACATCTCAATACTCTTCATACAAATTTATCATTAGATTTTGTTTTACCCTTTACATTAACACAGCGATGCTTTCAGGTCATAAAGAAATCTAATTTTATGTTTTGAAATAATACTGACCCATTAATCTAAGATGGCATTTTAACTAGTTCTGGTGTCTTTGTTTACCTAGTTTCTATAATAATGACACCACTTGACAGCTTGGCACCATACCTCATCTTCACATAGGCATAATAAACTTTCAAATTATGCAAAATGTGTTTCTTTAGAGAGGGTATATTAAGTCGACCGAATTGGTGGTGTCTGCTATACACCTAACCTACATAGGTAATTGTTAAGTCTGTCCTGAAACTGCCTGCATTCACAGAGGAAAGTTTCTTCCTCACTAGCTGAGACAGAGAAGAAAAGTGGGCTTTTCTCTGCACCTGCATTTTAAAGTACATCAAGATATGGGCCACACATTTTTTTGGCCCAACTATAGTCCAGACCTGATGATCTCCATGTGATGCCCCCAGTTCTCGTTATCATTAACCAAAGAATATTATTGGCAAACAGTCGTAAAGTTGTAGCTTGCTGGTAGAGGGCATGTATTTTTCTTAAGATCATATCACATCCTCTTCCCTCTCTTGTAGAGACAAAGATATCCTTTTACAATCAATAGCCATATTACAAGAATCATCGAACCAAGCTTTATTTCTGCCATTAGATTATAATCCCCCTTCACCTAATTATAGAGTAGTCTTCTTTCATATGAACAGATACACTTTAGCTAAGTTTACATTTACCTCTATTAGAACATTGTTCAAACCACACCATTAGAAAAATATTCTAATAGAAAATATAGTCCAAGTTGTTGCAACATCAGAATTGTAGCTAGGGTACAGTATGCCATTGTAAAGTGGTTTAAATAATATGAATTCAGAGTTAAATATGCAGTGATGAAGGGCATTTCTCGTGACTTCCACTGGCAGCTATGGGTTTTTTTAAGTGAAGACGATGAATTGAACATTGCATTGTACTATGAAATATGGATTAAATACTACAGTAGATCAATAAAAGCACTTAAAACGGGCTTTTACCAAAATAAATAGTTAGCTATGCAAGGAGCTGCCAGCTTGGCACTTTGGGTTATTCAGTATCTCATGAAATTTCTCATTTCTAGACTAAAAGGTAAAATCAGAGTTTCACACTGGGGAAAAAGTAAAACTTTGAGTTATCCACAACATTAAGAATTTAGAGACACTTACTCAGCAAGATGTTAGAATGGGGAGGGGCTTAATTACACATACTTTTTAGTTTTAAGCAGCTTCCCACTTATAACGATCCACAATTATCCAACTATTTCCCCCCAAAAAAGATTATGCTGTGGAATACATCCACATCAACCATATGGCACCAGCAGCTCCAATTTTTTTAATTAATGGGACTAAACTGATGACCCTCAGCATATTGTTTTGTCTAACAGAGAATAGACAGTGGTGATTTTTAATGAAAGACACATTTTCAGGACACAAATAAGAGTGAACAAAAGTGAAACAAACTATATAAAAATTAAATTAGTTTAATATACAATACACACACAAATAATTTATCCACCAAAGAGCATGTTGGCTTTTTCCAGGGCCATGGAGAGCAACACCAGATCCCCATCTTAGACTTTCCGGAATCCATGGATTAAATAGAAAAAACTCCCAATGACTTTAACAGACACTAGATCAGATCCCGTACAAATATTTTGTGTTACGTACACATGCAACACAAGGCTCCAGATTTACCCCTGCAACTGTCTGAATCCCTACAGAATGGGCAATTCTACTCTGTCCTCCATTTCAGATTGAATGCCTTAAAAACAAGGCAGACAAGCCAGACTTAAGCAAGGGTTTTACAGGGCTTTTTGGTGAAGGGAATAGGGGAGAAGTGGATTTAAAGCGAGATAGTAACAACAGTGTGCTAAGCACTAAATACAGAAACATATCCATGAACTGAATAAACAGAAAAACATAAAGCAGCCTTTTTCCCCCCTGCTATTTTTGAAAATGAATTCAAAAGTTCCTGTAACAGTCTTTCCTGCTTAACAGTTAAGTAACTTTTGTATGGGATTTCTTTCATTTACATAGCCTCATCATGCCGCACAACATGTAAAATTACTTTTTTGAAAGAAAAATGCAAGCAGTGAAATTTCAGAAGTCAAAATTAGCTTCTGCTGTCCCCTAGTGGCATTGCATTTTTTTCCACAAATGCGATCAAAAGACATTTTCAAATCAAATGTATGTTCCATGGACTACAGCAGGGCACAAAACTAAAGAAATTAACTGCCAGAGGGATTGATTTCCCAAAGAATGCCTACACAAGTTTTTCATATTTCCTTAGACTGTTTGAATTAAAACTCATAAGAAACAAAAGGACTTTGTAGGATCTTAAAATCCATACATTTTGAATGCCTCGTGAAAAGCCTTTTGTCACATTATAAAAGATATTACCACAGTATTTTTCAATATTTTAAAAATCACTTATGGATTTGTCCAGACTTTAAAGGCATATCCACAAAATGCAGGTAGGCAAAACATTTTCTAGTAACATTAGATACAAAACAGCACTTGCCATTCACTGAAACAAACTGTCTTTATCATACTGGGGAAAAAAATACCAGCCTGGCAAAGTAAAAGCATTCTTGCGTATTTCCTAATTTTTTTTCAGTTATGGGAAGTGAGTGCTATTTTACCAAAGATCAAAGATGAAGAAAGCTTTTCCTTCTAGACTTAAATATATTTATTTTTCCATATAATATAATTTCATTTCAAAAGTAAATAGTATCCTAAAAGCCAGTTTTAATCATAGTTGACACACAGGCTCCTAATTAACTAAGATATTTAATTTAGCTTTCAATCCTTGCAATTATGCACTCTCATGGCCCATGAAACTTTCTAATTATCTCTAACCTTATTAATGATGACTATTAAACTGCAGTTTAATTTTTATTAAGTTTCTAGAGACAATATAGGCATCACACATATGAACACTATCCTCTGAATACAGCTCCCACACAGAGTTGGTTAAAAAAAAATTTTTTTATTATCCATTTTTATTTAAAATTCAAAGTGCACAGACTAGATCTGAAATTAAAGCAGAGTCACAATTTTCTACATTTTTCCCCCAATATATGTTCCTCTAAGATGTTATTTCTGCCTCAGTAAACATATCTTTTACAGGCGTTACAAGAATTTGGCAGATTCCCTCACAATGAAAACCTCATACACAGCAGCCTTACAATTGATCTGTGCATTAGATTAGGAGTCAGTAAACACCTGAAAATAGGGATGTACCAAGGGTGGGCCACAGCACAACCACTTAGTATCCAGGTCCACTCTAATTGGGGCTGGAGCCCCCCAAATCCACTTGCTGGGACTACTAACTCTAGCTTGGTGTCCATCAGAGTTCTCTAATTTTTTCCACCCATGAATGGAATGAATTTTATGTACACTAATGTGGAGGTGATGTGTAGCCTGGAGCCCCTGTGTGGGGCTATATAGTTCCTGGGTGGAGCTTAATGAGAATCTGTACAAGCACATGGCTATGAAACTTCGGGGGAACTATAGTGTTCATCCATGCCGCTCTCTTGCTGACACCTCACACTGCTGCCCCAGTTTCCAACCCCCATGAGGCACAACTCCCATATGGGAGGGTGAGAGTCATCCCAGATCAGGGGATCCTCACAGGAGCAGGTCTGGGTGGAGCTAGCACTTTGCCTGGAGACTGATGTGGACAGACACCAATGCAGAGTGGGGAGAGGTGGGTGGAGCTCTAGTCCTGGCTGTGACCCTCTGCCCCATGGGCATCCTCCGCAGCCTGTGTGCTCTAGGCAGCAGCATCTTCAGGTTCCTGATGAGCATTAAGGGCCATCTGAAGGGGGATAGGGAAGGCAGGCTCTCTCTCATCATTGCCCACCCACCCCATTTTCCTGTCCTAGCTATGCCACTGCCTGTAAAGCTTTCGCTAGAGAAGGACACGGCTCTTTCTAAATCTCAGCTCTGCCAGCAAAAATATCTGAAGGCTATTTATCACCCTTCCCTTGAAACTTCAGTAAAGCCTTAAATACAGGCTATGGAAAAATTCATCTAAAAGGAGATCCCAACAAAGATAAGGTGAAGTCAAGAGGTAGTCAGTCTATATGGCAGATAGAGCCTTTCAGCAAAGAAACAAGCCTTTTGTCACGAACATTCATCTAAGCTCTATCCACACTACCACTGCCTGGTCACAGAAAAAGTCCTATTTTAAAAAGGCTCTAGGAAACAGCACCCTTCATATACTACAAAGTGTTCTCAGCAGTATTAGAATTAAATCACATTTCTTTTCCCCCTTTTTAATAGTCATGTTAATAACATTTACACGTGTACAGGTGTTTTAGCCTCCAAAGTGCTGTAGAAGCATTCCCCATAGCATCTGAGTCAGTCAAGTCATCCCATCTTAAAGGTGTGGAAAATCAGGCACGTAGAGGCTGACATACAACAGATAAGTACCTTAATGCTGACAAAACTCTCAGGAATATTGCTAGAAGCTGCAGGTATGCAATAATTGACTACATTTTCCTTTCCTGGACAATACTGTGATGCCACAAAATGCAGGACAATGACACCATAACAGACTTAAGTTCAAGGAGAGAAGGACTGGGTTATCACCATGCATATATTTTACTTCCATGCAGAGACCCAGTAACAATGAGGTCAAACATAGAAGTATCTACAAATGCAAGCTCTTGCAGCACTGAATTCAAGTGTACCAGGAGATAAGAGCGAAAGTGGTATATCAAAAGGTAAGTAACATTTAATAGGTTTTTAAAGAATGCAAAGGTTCATTTCATAACCAGTTACAAACTCATCACCCCCTTTTAGAAGGGGGGGGGGGAGGCAAACTTACAAAACAGTCTGCAGCTTTTTCACAGTGGTAAAAATATCACTACAGTGATTTTTTCCATTTCTTTGCAATATATCTGTATCTGCTATTCTAACAAACTCATCTTTCAGTAGCACCTCCTGTCCTGCTGAGCTAGATCTAGCTCCCCACTCCACATCATAATTGAAGGGTGTAGCCAGACAGAAACCCCGCTGTAACATCCATTTTTGCTTGCCTGGAGCATACAGGGCACACAGAGCAGAAGGCCCAGGCTGTGTGACCGTGAATGGTAAACAGAGATATGCCAATTGCTGACCAAGAGGCTGCCAAGGAGTGCCCTTGACTTAACCCATATTGATACGAACACACAGCCGTCCGCGGGGGGGAGGAATCTCTCGCCCAGTAAAAAAATGTCTAGTACTCACAATTTAGTTCTCTCTCTTGCAAGTGTAAATTAAGTTGAAACTTGCTTGTAAGAACTGACGTCACAAAAACGGACAAGTACAATTCGGCATCTTAGATAAAGAAGATACGGGTCCCCAGGAGTATAAAGATGGGTCCAGCAGCACATTTACTCTGAGTGTCAATCTACCATCTATCTGCTGGTCGGGTTAGGTGTTTGATCTCCCGAGGTTCCAAGGGGACGCCCACCTTGTATTCGTCTTTCCTAGGAATTGAGAGACCGGCCCTGGCCTGACATGCTGGAGTCGAGAGGCACAGAAAGGGGTAAAAATTGTATCTGGATGTGGTCCTTTGTCTTAAGTGTACACATAGACTTGGAGCTCTTTAAAGATTAAGCTGTCACTTGGTACCATTATTTCTATTTTCTATCTTTATTTTCTTTGTAACTATTTTTAAAATCTGTATTTGCTAACAGTTAAAAAAGAGCAATAGCCATTGTAACCATATGCTTTTATAAGTTTTTTTTAATAAACCTGTAACTGTTTAAGTTTTTAACCTGACTCCTTCAGTTGCTGTAACAGAACCAAGCACAGTTTAAAAGAACTTCAGCCGGTCATAAGAGATGGACATAGAAAGAGCTTGGGAGTTTGGATCTGTGTCACTCCCAGGTGACAGGTCCATTGAGGCACCTCTCAGTCTTTCCCAGACTGCCCGCTGCGAAGGAATTCTGTGTTCTAGCAGCTAAAATCTGAGGTGTAATAAGCTCTTCCTATAAAGGGGTGTCTGTTGGCCTGCTGGCTACCCTCTGCGACGGGACCCCGGTCCTAGCAGTAAAGACACAGACGTTAAACCTTTTCTCGGAAACACACACACATACACACACACACACACACTGCCCTGACCGTCGGCTGACAAAGTGCTGCTATGACAACCCCATGCACCACATGGCAGCAACCAAAGTGGGAATCCAGTCAAGGCCAGAACTGCCATTGCTGGGTAAGTGTGGAACTGACTTGTTGTTCATCCCTACCACCTCCTTACTCAAGGCTCTCACTCAACTCCTTATTTGACATGGATTTTTTTTTAAATATCAAAAATCAAACCCATGAGACTATTGAATTTAGCACAGCTGGCTCAATGATTACTGATAAAATATGCTACGACAAATCTTCAACACTTCATCTGAGCTGGAATGCCCCCTCAAGTCTGTATCATTTTGAAGTTTTTATCTACTGAGCTTCCAAACAAGTAGTCATTTCTTATGTTTCTTTCAAGAAATTACTTTAGTTAGTAAAGAGTTAAATTTAAGTTGTTCCTATTCCTCAAAGTATGATTGTATTAAAAGCTGGAAAATGATTGTTTAATGACATCAGAATTTTCCCCAAACAAAATCACTGCATCATTCTTTTCAGAAAAATGTAATGCCACTGGAAGTAAATGGACTGCCACCCTAAGATTAAAGTCTTAATTTATCTATAGAACAAGTACAGTACAAGCGTCTCAACATCGTAAGTGAGCTTCCATTCTACCTGGCAGGACCACCTCTGAAGAGGAGAGGACAGTTCAGTCTCTTAATTATTCAACTATGTATACTTATGCTATCATTTATAAAGATATTTATTATATGTAACAAGAATTGATAGACAAACTCACTTCACACAAACTGCCGAACAGCCTTCAGGTGTAATGGCTTTTAGTCCCTTCTGACTTGTATCTAACTGTTCAGGTGATTTGGTTTCTTCCTATTATCAGCACGCACAGCAGGCTAATTGCACAACACTGAAATGCAAATCATAATTTAAAAAAGTGTACCTGGCTGTTCTTCCCACTCTATGAATGTATGTACTTGCATCCTCCGGACAATCAAACTGAATGACCCAGTTCACCGCAGGAAAATCTGTTGAGAAAGAGTCAAGTTTTAAGACATTGGAATATTTTACTTTGCGTACTATTTCCTGAGAGCGCCATCACTCAGATCAATTTATAGACACTGCTATGAGCTATCTCTCTGAATTGAAAATTAATTTCATGTATCAGCATATCATAAACAGCTATCCTCTTTCTCAAAGTGAACTAAAATTAATGGTGTCTTCATTTTCTAAGTAATGACAGAACACTGAATGGAACATAATTTCACACTTGACAAGGACAGACAAATGCTCTGTGTCTTACAGATAATAAAATGCCCTTGCATTTAATGATTAAATAGGTAGATTCAACCCATTCTGTGTAGAATATCAATTTACTACACAATCAGAGCTTGAAATTATCTGTGGTCAGATGCTACCACATCTACCCAGGCATTAAAACATCATTGTCTAATTCAATAATAGCAAGGAGGAGGTTACTAGGTAAGACTGAACAGGCCATGCTGAAAGACAGCCATAGTTGAAAGGAAGAAAGCATAGAATGCCCATTGATTTTGAGGTTAACAGCAACATTCTGTTGTAATGTGTAGAATCAGTATTTACTATTGGATTATGAGACTGGTCACAGGATATGCAACAATTATGCGCACAACTATTTCTAAGCAGATACATCCAAATAAATTCCTTAGCAGTGAGAACCAAACAGTAAAGAAAGTAAAGATATTAGGCCTATGTTTTGTCTCCTGCAAATTATTTCCCTCTTCTAATTTGTAAGAGGCAACATGGTATTTTGGGCCAATGAATTTTGCTACTGAATGTTAGAACCCAACTTCCAATGCCAGACAAGTCCAAGTGAGTTTTTGAAAGCACTCTGAATTACATTTAAATGTGAGCAAATAATATTTTAAGATACAAAATCACCACAAGAAAACAACAGCTAATACACTTGCTTTCTAATAAAAACCAGTCCAGAGAAAGCAAGACCTACACAAAACTACTGTCATCAAAAGGAATCTTCTTGTTCTTGCCTCAGTTTTCCTTTTGCCTTTTTAGAAGCAACAAAGGAGAGTTGATTTCTCACACAGACACATTTTAATTCAGAAGCAAGTATTACCAACCTCTCCTTTCATTAGTTACTGGTTGGTTGCTCATTTTATCTACTCTTTACTAACCCAAGAGACATCAGAATATTGAAAATCTTTACAAACTCTCCTTCTAGCATATAGAATACAGGACTATGTAGCACTTTAAAGACTAACAAGATGGTTTATTAGATGATCAGCTTTCGTGAGCCAGACCCACTTCCTCAGATCAAATAGTGGAAGAAAATAGTCACAGCCATATATACCAAAGGATACAATTTTAAAAAAATGAACACATATGAAAAGGACAAATCACATTTCAGAACAGAAGGGGGATGCGGGGGAGAGGTAGGAAGGTGAATGCCAGTGAGTTAATGATATTAGAGGTGGGGAAGGGGAGATGTCTGTGAGTTAATAGTTTTAGAGGTGATAATTGGGGAAGCTATCTTTGTAATGGGTAAGATAGCTGGAGTCTTTGTTAAGTCCCCTGCGGAGAGTGTCGAATTTTAGCATGAATGCCAGTTCAGAAGATTCCCTTTCAAGTGCAGATTTGAATGTCTTCTGAAGTAGGATGCAGGTTAGCAGGTCATTGAGACAGTGTCCTTTCTGGTTGAAATGACAAGTAACTGTTTTTTCTTTGTGATCCTGTCTAATGTCTGTTTTGTGGGCATTGATTCTTTGGCGAAGTGTCTGAGACGTTTGTCCAATGTACATAGCAGACGGACACTTCCGGCACATGATAGCATAGATTATATTTCTGGAGGCGCAGGAATATGTATTCTTGATCTTATAACTCACTTGGTTAGGTCCAATAATGGTGTCAGCAGAGTGAATATGTGGACAAAGCTGGCAGCGGGGTTTGTTGCAAGGGAAAGTACCAGGGTTGGTATTAGTGTGGTATGTCCTGTGGTTGTTGGTAAGAATCATCTTGAGGTTAGGTGGTTGTCTATAGGAGACTATGGGTCTGTCTCCCAGAGCTTCTTGGAGTTTAGTGTCCTGTTCCAGTATCTTTTAAATCTGCTCTTGAAAGGGAATCCTCTGAACTGTCATTCATGCTAAAATTTGACACTTTACATCTGAGTCTAAACAAAGGATCTAGTTATCTTACCCATTAGAAAGATAGCTTCCCTAATTATCACCTAAAATATCATTAGCCCACACACATTCACCTCCCCCCCCAACTCCCTTCTGTACTGAAATTTGATTTGTCCTTTTCATATGTGTTCATTTTTTTTAATTGTATCCTTTGGTATATATGGTTGTGACTATTTTCTTTCACTATTTTTGCTTTAGAAAAGGTTAGTACCTCTCCCATCCATCACACTTGTAATGCTGTTTACCACTGATATGTTGAACAGAGAACCACACAGCTTCAAACCCGTAGACCGTCCAGCTATTCCAGCAATTGGGAACTTGTGCAAAGGAAATAGATAACAGGAAGGGGATGTCCTATATGCTAGAATATAGCATATAGGACATCATTCAGATCAAAGAGTGAAAGAAAATAGTCACAACCATATATACCAAAGGATACAATTAAAAAAATGAACACATGAAAAGGACAAATCACATTTCAGAACAGGAGGGGGATGCGGGGGGGAGGAAGGAAGGTAAGTGTCTGTGAATTGATATTAGAGGTAGGGAGAGTGGGATGTTTGTGAGTTAATGGTATTAGAGGTGATAATTGGGGAAGCTATCTTGATATGGGTAAGATAGTTCAAGTGTTTGTTCATTCCTTTTTGGAGAGTGTCGAATTTTAACATGAATGACAGTTCAGAGGATTCCCTTTCAAGTGCAGATGTAAAAGGTCTTTGTAGCAGAATGCAGGTGGTTAAGTCATTGAGAGAGTGTCCTTTCTGGTTAAAATGGCAAGAAACTGTTTTCTCTTTGTGATCTTGTCTGATATCTGTTTTGTGGGCATTAATCCTTTGCCGAAGTGTCTGAGATGTTTGTCCAATGTACATAGCAGACGGACACTTTCGGCACATGATAGCATAGATTATCCCCAATTATCACCTCTAATACCATTAACTCACAAACATCCCACTCTCCCCACCTCTAATATCATCAATTCACAGACACTTACCTTCCTTCCTCCCCCCCCCCCCCCCCCACATCCCCCTCCTGTTCTGAAATGTGATTTGTCCTTTTCATGTGTGTTCATTTTTTTTAAAGTGTATCCTTTGGTATATATGGTTGTGACTATTTTCTTCCACTATTTGATCTGAGGAAGTGGGTCTGGCCCACGAAAGCTCATCATCTAATAAACCATCTTGTTAGTCTTTAAAGTGCTACATTGTCCTGCATTTTGCTTCAGCTACCCCAGACTAACACAGCTACATTTCTATCACTAACCTTTTCTAGGCATCCTAGCATTCAGTAACTAAAGGGTTAAACCCAGAACACTGGGTATCCAGGAAATGAGAGCCAAAGAGGCTGGTGAGAGATTTGAATTGAAAGCAGCCATGTGCCTGCTGCAATTCTTTGTGTGGTTTTAGAGAGGAAAAAGCTGGGGAAAGATTAAATGAACCCTGAGAGTCAGAGACAGAATGTCCAGCAATATTCATGTCTACAGAGGATGGAGTTGAGATCAAGAAATGTGAGCAGACAGGGAATGTGTAATTAGACACAACCAGGTTTTTTTTTTTTATTTCTGGATTGTGAACTCTTTGCTGAGTCCATGTGTCCCATTCCCCCCACCACTTTGTACACTGTAACTGAAGGTGAATCCCAGGGAAGCAATTCTCTGTGTTTTAATCTGTTCCCCCCCCTCCCCCCCTCGGTTGCTCTGTAACACCTGGCAACCAAGTATGCTTTACCAAATACAGTAAACTTCCGATAATCCGGCACCTTTAGGACCCAAGGGGTACCGGATTATCAAATATGCCCGACTATCAGAAGGGGGGGCTATGAGGGGTCTTGGGTGGGGGGATGAGGGTGCGGCACTGTGGGACCAATCCGGCAGCACCCCAGTTGCTCTGCCCCAGGCGTCCCCAAGTCAGCTGCTGCTGAAACTGACTAGTAGCTGACTCCGGGAAGCCCAGGGCAGAGCAGCTCCAATTATCCGGCTGCCCGAAGCACTTCCGGGTTCCAGGTGGTGCCGGACTATCAGGAGTGCCAGACCACTGGATGCCGGACAACTGGAGTTTTACTGTAGTTCTTTTTTTGTTTTGTTAATTAAAAAACACACACACCTTTTTAATGCAATTCCTGTGTCCTACAAGGCAGGAGGATCTATATCCACGTGCTTAAGACTGAGGGGTCATCTATTAGAAACTACAGCTATTAGAAATTTTCAAGCTCTCTCCTGAAAGAGGGTAAAGAGCTTGGGGTCCCCCACAGGAAGAAATTGCCAAGTGAGTCTTCCTGGGTTTGGGAAAAGGGTGCAACAGTATACCACATACGGTCAGAGAATCTGTGATTTGGGGGAATTTTTAAGCAGAAGCCTATAAAGGCAAAGTATTTTTAAAGTCTCTTGTGGGCCCCCACCTTCTGCACTCAAAGTGCAAGTGTGTGAAACAGCCTTGACAACAAGAATGCTCAATACATAGATTTTACAAAAACAAACAGGAATAAACTAAATACTAAAGAGAAAGATTGTGTTGAGGAGAAAGTATTTTAATTATTTTGCTTTTTGGGACATCATGATTAACTTTAGATGAAGAGACAAACTAAATGTAGGCTTATTTTTTAAATCCTTTTTAAAGCCCAGTTTCTTACAGGCTGCATGGCTTCTTTCAATGCTAAGAAGTGACCAGGTTTGGAACACCGCTCTATAGATACATTATTGCATTGAAGGTTACTTACCCAGCCCTCGAGCTGCAATATCTGTAGCAAAGAGCACTGCCGATTTCTTGCGAACAAAGTCATTATAGACCTCCATTCTTTTCATCTGTTTTTGTTTGCCATAGAGGGCCAGTACAGATATGCCAGGGCGGAGCCTACAGAACACTCTGAACAAATACTGAACCTGTTGATCAACAAACAAGTCAAAGAGAAGACATGAACGTGATATCTCACTGTGATAGTGGTAATTATCTAAGTGGAGAGAGATTATCATTCTGCTGCCTAACACTGAGACAAGAAGTTCATTTTATTAGGAAGACGCTTCCTGCTATGTGGAGTATGGCAATACCTGGTTAAGAGCGTGCCAGGTCTTGCAAAGAGCTGGGGGGTGCGGGTTGTGGAGATACACTTCTGACTCGCCAAGACAAAATGCTGTATGCACTGGAGCAGATCTCACTAGAGTAACTGCTCTCACAAGCACTTCGTTGCACAGACAGACACCAAGACTGAAAATCAAGGTAAATCCACAACCACCTAATTTTAATACTTCCACCAAGACATTTGCTGACTGCTTATTATAGTGCACAACAATGCATGATTTTTTGTAACTGCCAAGAGTATTATTAAAGAATATATTTCCTTACTCAATAATGGAAATAATTTCTATAAAAAAATTGTTTCTTCTCTCCATACTGAAGTCAGCAATGTGGCAACATGGATATTCACACGTGCCTGCATCAGTGAAAGAGCAGGAATGGATTTTTACAACCCATCTAAAGACTTGAAAAACAAATATATCAATAAACATTTTCAACTAAGATAATCTGCAAGGCTGCTATATAAGCAATAGTCAAATTATTAAATATCTCTGGCATCCTTGTGCAAGATACTTACACACCAGTAACTTCAATGAACTGTGTGTGGGAATAAATTTACTTCCATACGTGTTTTCAGGATCAAGTCATATGACCATAAAGAAAGTCTTCCATAATCTCAACTTCTTACTCTTATTTCATATTTTCAGCCTATCCACACCAGTTAAAAAAAAAAAAAAACAACCTATTCTTACTGAAACAACTTTTACCATCTATTTTTAAACACATGTTAATGGCAAAATGTGAGTGCAAAAATTAAGTCTTTTTTGTAGATTTCAAAGTCATTAATTTCACTCCACCATACTTGATTACATCAAAAAAAAAAGTCACTATTAGGAGACAAATAGGAGTTGTACCTCTTTACAACTTGAAAAAAACACAATGCTCTTCTTCTTTAAATGACTTCTCAGGAAGGAATACAACATGTTTATCTTTTGCTGCAGCTCACAAACAGTATAATTCTGGTCCAAAGTTGCCGGGGTACTGAAAAATAAAGGTCAAATATGACACTGCTCATATCAGTTAAATAAGAAAACCAGAAGAGCCACACCCACAGATTATCTACAGATTTATCACTGTTTGCATCCATCAGAAATTTAAAGTTAATGTTTTACTGCCTTCGTGTTCATTATGCTGAGAATGCTTTCTTCCCTATTTTCAGATGCATGCCTGGAATTAAAACTCGTGCATTTTGAAGATATGATTTTCCTATTACAGCTTGTACCTCCAAAAACAGGCACTCTCTGGTCCGGCAACATCCATCATACAGCAGGACCACAGATGCTCCTGGACTAAGGTTGTTAAGGAGCAGGTATCTGGCTAATTGTGTAGTCAATACAATTTGTACAATCAACTGTACAATTAGACGACAAGGAGAGGTACTCTGCAGAGCTGCAGCAGGGGTAGCTCCTGGAGCTGGCACGAGCCAGGACTGAGCATTCTTGGCTTGCACTGGGTCCCAGACTGCTGCGCCTCTGCCTTTTAAATGTAGCAAGAGCAGCCCAACTCTTACTACATTTAGTAAAGGCAGAACCGCAGCAGGGATAGGTCCAGGAACTGGAGAAAGCCAGGACTGAGCAGTCCCAGCTTGAGTAGAGTCTTGGACCGCTATGCCTCTGCCTCCCCTGCATCCCCACCATGCAGAGACAGTACTGGATGGGAAGAAAACAGCTTTTAAGCCAACTTTCCCCAGCATAGGCTCCTGCTTTCCCACTCCTTTTGCTGCCTCTGTATCCAAGGCAGCAAGGGGTGGGGTGAAGAGCGAGTAATTAAATAGTAACTCGACTACCTGATAAACCTAGGCTTATTGGGTAGTCAACTACTCAAGTAGTTGCTTACATCCCTATCCTAGACCATAGAGCCCGGGAGCATAAGGGCAGGAAGGCCAGTTGGCTGGGGCAAGAAGGTCAGCAGCTCAGCTGGAGGCAGCAAGAGACAGGCTGAGGATGGAGCCCCGCAGCAGCATGGGGCCAGTATCTGTCACACACGCCCCTGGACACATGGGGCCGGGGCATTGTGGCCCCAGACATGCAGGGCCGGAGTCAGCCCCGCAGCATCCCAAGACCAGAGCTTCTCAGCATCCTACTGGAACTTGGAGCCAGGGCATCATGGCAGCCCCCTGGAGGACAGGGCAAGGGTCCCATAGCTGCCCCACGGTGCACAGAGCCTGTGCTGCCCAGGGAGCCGGAAGCAGGTGGGCCAGTAGCCCACCCAAGCTGGGGGTGAGGCAGGGTTGCCTGCTGAGGCAGCCTACCAGTAGCAGGTGATGGGCTTGGAGGCCAGTGGCAAGAGACCTCCTCTGGTCTAGCAAATTCTCTCATTCTGGACTGGGCAGGTCCTGACAGTGTCAGACCAGGAAAGTCCAACCCATAATAGCATCACAATTTAAGCTACTTTTTAAATCCAGATGACTATTAAGTCAAAATCTATCAAAAAATGCCTGTGTCTAAATAGTGGCATTCAAACTGCCATGACCTAAAATACAAACTTTTCTTTCTAGTCCTATTAAAGCATCATTTATGCTTAGGGCAATGTCAAAGCAGAGTCTAAATGTATAAGATGATACATTTTCAACTGACTGCACTGTGGCATGTAGAGCATCTCTGCAAGGGTCTAAATTGTCATCTTGAATTACTTCTCAGGTCTTTAAACGACAAAAGAGAATAGCCTATGAAAGATTAGTTCTTAGCACACTTTAAAATGCTGCTTTGATGATTTCTACCTCCCACTCCAGATCAACCAAACTGAAATTAAATGCAACTTGAAGAAGCCATTTGTGAGGATGAAACCGCAATGCTCTGTTGTGATTTTTATTCAGCTTGTAGAGCTCTAAGAAATGCTACAGTAGCTGCCATTTTGTAAATCTCTTGCAGAAAATTGTTTTTCACTAACTGATGTAATGTTGCCTGCTAAGATTATAATTTTAAAACCAAACTAATGCTTTCCATTTATTTTTGCTTCAGGTTGTAGTCTAACTGCAGCTACTGAAATATTTCAAAAACTCGAAGCAGCATTATAATATAGACATTCCATTTCAACAGGAAAATGAACTGAGCATACAAATAGCCATACCAACTTACAAACTAACATAGCTTTATATTTAGTTATGTCTTTTTCTTCTTTTCCACCATACAAAAAGGGGATAGAAACACAATTTACATTGTCAACCATTTCCAATTATTCAAGATCCTTTAGGTAATACTGTCACAAGTGTATGTGAAATAAGGAATTAAGAAGCTGGTTGAAGTATTAAGAGTAGTGGACTCGGAGTCAGAACTTGAGTTCTATTCTCCACTCTGACAATGTGTAATCTTAGGCAAGTCATTACTTCAGTGTGCTTTGTAAAGTAGATAGGTATTTTTATACATCACAGGGAACCCAATAGATGTAAGCATTCAAACTGGTCACAAAATGTTTGCTGGAACAGTTCCCCATGGGAATATGCCATTACAATTAAATTAGATTTAGTTACATCTTTGTATCAATTTTGAATAAAAATGCTGTGAAAGAACATTTTTTCCTAAGGGAAAAGGTTTTCTTATTGGAAATTGTCAAAGCTTCATTTCAGAACACAGCTTTAAAATTGAATGCATTTTGTTTTGTATTTCTACATTATTTTAGGTCATCAGTGGTAATACTACATATGCCATTTCAAGTCCGGTCATTAGTGGAATTATCAACACATCATGACACAGCAGTCAAAAAAGTCTATTCATTTCTTTTTTATTTTATTTTTCAAGTATTAAAAATGGCAGCTGCTACTTAATATAGACAAACACTTTTTCTTATTTTCTAGATCAAAGAATCTCCCATTTTTGTTCTAACGACCATCTGGCACTGACATTAAAATAAAAATAAGCAATAGAGTACTAATTCTAAGAGCAGCTATTGTCAATATCCTTCCATTAGTCTGGAATCATTTTTCTAGTACATTGAAAAAACAGTTGGTCCTCTACTTTGTATAATGATTATTGATTTTCTAGATCAAGATGTCAAACTGTTTCATAATAGAGAGACTAATCTAGAAAGTAAGATGCTCCCATCTGTAGTTAGTAGCACCCATCCTTAATGATGTTGGAAACAAAACACAAATATAAAAATGAAAAAAATTTCAAAAAGAAAATTAGATTTTTGGGTCAGGGAAATCAATTTTTTTAGAATTTCCTTATCACTGAAAATTTGAAAATATCCATTTTCATTCCAATTCAGAACAAAACCAAAATCTGAAACACTGTAATTTCCCATGAAACAGGAATTTTTAATTTCTAGTAGTTCCATTAAACATTCATGTTTGTAAAGTAATTTCAGATCCTCAGAGAAAATAGCCTAAAGAAGTTCAAAGTTTTATTAAACACCATTTTCTCCACTGGGTTTGCTCTGCTTTTTTCCCCTCTTCCAGAACATAAGTGACAGTACATACATGCACCCTTTTACATCTAGTTATATTTACAAAGTTAAGCTAAGACACGTTCATTAAACTATAAGTGAACCATAACTACTAATACAATATACTTCAGCTGCTTGCTTTCAAAATAAAGCATCATGAACCAGTGTTTGAATGGGGGGGAATTAACATTATGACATCATCCCACTTCCCAGATGCGCTGGGAAAGAAGTTAAGAAAAGTGCAGTTATCACTTTCTTTCTCTAGTATAAGCACTTTCGGATTTGTATAGTTAACCGGTAGGGACTGCAGCAGCTCCCCACCCATGACAGGCAAGAGGCTGCTCCAGCCCTGGGGCTCACCACAGTCACAGTCCAGATGGCCAGAGCAGGCCTTGTCCATAGCAGGGGGCCCCTGCACCTACCCTCTTCTTTACTTGGTTAACCAATTAAATGGAATTTTACATCTCTAAACAAACACCCAAACTAACCACTACTTACCTGAATTTTGCTTTTTCATGAACCCAAACATATTCTGGATCTTTTAAACTCAGTCGTGCAAGATCCTTCACTGATTTGGTTTGAGTCGCTGAAAAAAGCAACGTCTGGCGTTTCTTAGGAAGATTTTCTATAATTGCATTCATAGTATCTGCAAAGCCCATATCCAAGATTCTGTCAGCTTCATCAAGAACTAGAATGAGAAAACAGGTTTAGGAGAACAGGATTTTTAAATTCTTTTCAATTCTAATCCTGAAATTAAAAAGTCTCAATTTGAAGTTTTTGTACCTGTAAAACTATGTTACAAGTAACAAACTTTTAGACCAGGACTTTTATAAACCACATCTTTAACTGATTTTTCTTCAGAATTAATATTCCATTCAATGTAGGAATGTTACTATAAAAGCCCTCAGCTACATCTCTCAATTTCATATGCAGAAGATCAGGATTTCAAGTAAGCAATCCACCAGTTTGCATACATATTGTTTCCTAACCCCCCCCCCCCCAAAAAAAAAAAAAAAAAAAAAAAAAAAAAAAAAGGGGGCTGCTTATTGAAATGAAGAAAGCTGGACATAAGGTGAAACTGCAGTCTGAGTAGTCAGGTCAACCAATTTACCCCTGCATCTAGTTGCCATATACACATACGGAAGGGGGGTGCAAAGGCTAAGGCAAGGGCCAATGCTAAATACAGTTCTGTGGATAGTCAATCTCTAACTTGTCCAGTATGAAATGTATTTAGTATAATGTGTTTAGTATTGGGTAATTTGTCAGTTATATTGCAGGTCTGCAAGTCAGCTACGTAACTGATTACAGAAAGGAACTCTTGCTAACAGCAGGATAATGAACTCTGCCCTGCCACCAACAGCTTCCAAAAGCAATCAAGAAAATAACGAAAACTATAAGTTCCCCAAGCCAGTGCTACCAATCACGTGTAAGCAGCTAACCTTGTAGTAAGCTGAAATTGGTATACAGGACACCACAGGATGCCAGGCTCGCTAACTCTCTGCTAGCCCTGCTATCTGTGACCACTACTGAAATCGAGCATCTGTGCTAGAGGGAGCTGTGTTCAACAGTTGCTTAGCATGTGAAAGAGAAAAAGCTTTATCTGTACAGAGCCAAAAATCACTTGTATTTCACCTGTTCTCCATTGACTAAGTAGCAGCCAAGGAGCAGCAGCAGTACTGGAACTAGAGCAGACAAAAGAACTGTCAAACAGGAGAACTGAGTTTGTAAGAGGGGTTTAGAGGGTGAGTGGTAGTGTTCTGGTTTTGTTTTGCTGTTTGCAGTTTATTTGTTTTGTCTTTCTTGACAGGACAGTAGGCAGGAAGGCTATGAAAGATACAGAGGCAGCAGTGGTAGTGACCAAGGAACAGAAGAGACAATGAAGATGACAGGGTGTGGATGCTTGTAGCCACACATGAACCCCATCTTGGTTTCCGCCCCCCGTTTCCCCAGAGAGCAAGAGAAAGGCAGTCAGCCTTTGATGCCCTGGAAACGCATGTGTGCTGCCTGTCCCTGACTCTACCATAAACAGAAACCAGACAGTAAATGGGCTAGCTGACGACTCAGGGCCTCCCGCCACCCTGATGGCTAGTACCAGTAATTGACACGCCTGCACTGTCCCAGGAGAGGGATCTTCGCCCATCACATACCAGAGGTGCCCATTGTCTGCATTTTCCCAGGTGTGAATTATGCTTTGCACGCTGCGTGGGAAACTTGGCGTTCAAAGCCATTTTTCCTAATTGGCCACTTGAGACCAGGAAGAAGCCTACGTGACCCAAGGGGTATAAAGAGGGGTTTAGTAACCCACCCCATTTGAGCTCCAATCATCTACACCTGCTGGCAGGTACTGATTGTCTCCCGAGATCTGTGGGATGCCCAACCTCGCCCTACTTCTTCCCGAGATATTGAGAGAAAGACCCTGGCCACGCCAAGTCTGGAATGCAGGGGTGAGAATATATACCTGCTAGGTGTCTATTTTGCATGCATTTAATAAGAGCTCAGAGAACCAAAAGGGTTTCATGGTACCTATAAGTGACTTATTAGTGTAATTTCTGTCCTGTTCTTTGTAGTGGCTGTGTTATCTGTAAAAGTGTTATCTGTAACTCAGTAGTAGCATTTAGCAGCTAAGTTTATCCTGTAACAATAAAATAGTAACTGTTTAAGCTTTAACCTGACTCCTTCAGTTGCTGTAACAGAACCAAGCACAATTTAAAAGAACTTCAGCCGGTCATAAGGGACAGGTATAGGAAGAGCTTGGGCGTTTTGGATCATGTCACTCCCAGGTGACAGATCCGTTGGGGCATCTCTCAGTCTTCCCTAGACTGCCCGCTGCGAAGGGATTCTGTATCCTAGCAGCTAAAATCTGAGATGTAATAAGCTCTTCCTATAAATTCGGGGCGTCTGTCAGCCTGTTGGCTGCCCTCTGCAACGGGACCGCGGTCCTAGCAGTAAAGTTACGGATGTTAAATAAATCAATCAATCTCTCCATCCCTTCCCTCCTCCTCCACCCTCCACACACACACTGCCCTGACCGTTGACAGGACAGTAGGCAGGAAGGCTATGAAAGATACAGAGGCAGCAATGGTAGTGACCAAGGAACAGAAAAGACAATGAAGATGACTGGGTGTGGATACTCCGACATGTATGCGACCCTGGAACAAGTACCTGCAAAGAGCTTTGTCTGTATGAAGTGCCATCTGACAGAGTTGATAGAAAGGAAGATCCAAGATTTGGAGATGCAGGTGAAAACTCAGTCTGAGCTCTGAAGGGAATTCAAGCAGATGGAGGAAAGGGAGAGGAGGCTGAAGGAAAGAGTCAAGATTGGTGGAAATAAGCTGGATTGAAGAACTGAGAGGCACTGCTTGGTGAGGAAAGTGACTAGTGGAAGCAGGTGGCTACAAGAACAAGATGAAGGAAAAGAAAAGCTGGTAAAGGAGCTCAAGAACAAGTTTGCCAAGTTGGAAAACGAAGAAGGTGAAAAGCAAGCTACAAGTGAAGGAGGGAAAGCAAGAGAGATTAGAAGAGCAGCAACCTCTGTAAGAAGAGGGGAAGAGCCCAAGGAAATATACCAAGTTCACAGCCCCAGGAAGATAGAGTTGAACTCTCAGAAGATTACAAGGAAGAATAAGAGACAAGAGAACTTACAGACAGAAAGAACAGGAGGAAGACTGGAGAAATACCATCAATTGTGAAGAAACACAGGTCTACATGATAGGTAACTCCTTACTAACAGACAGACAGACAAACAGGCATGTCACCAGAGCTAATCTGTTGAGAGGCAAGACAAAAAAGTGGATCAAAGACTGAAGAGGATCGGGTGAGGAATCTGAGTGAAGCCAAGCATCAAAAACTAAGAAGTTAGTACACCAATGCAAGGAGTCTGGGTAACAAAATGAAGGCACCAGAACTACTAGTGTAGGAAATGAAACCAACCCATTACAAAAGAAAAACAAACATGGTGGAATAATCGTCCTGACTGGAGAACAGATATTCAATGTAGGGATGCAAGCGACTAGTCGAGTAGTCGACTACCCAATAAGCCTAGGCTTTTCAGGTAGTTGAGTCCACTACTCACATTCCCCGCCCAGCTTGCTGCCCCTGTATCAGAGGCAGCAAGGAAGGGGGAAAGCAGGCACCAGTACTGTGGGGAGCCAGCTAGATCAGAGGCAGGAGTCTGGGTCAGGCAGCTGGTCTGCATGAGGAGCTGGTTTTTAAACTGGTTCCCCTCATGGACCAGCTCCTGCCTGCCACCCAGCGCTGCTGCCTCTGATACAGAAGCAGCAGCGGGGGGTGGCAGGGAGCATCCCAGGAGTGGGTCCAGCATGCACTGGCTGCCAGCCCCGCATCCAGGAACTATCAAATAGTCATGTAACCACAAAGATTTCGTGTGGTTTACACAACTATTCAGTTACCTGATATCTAGCATTCCTAGTTAATAGCATTATACAAAGCACTGGTGAGGCCTCACTGGCAATACTGCAGGCAATTTTGGCCTCCCATATTTAATAAAGATGAATTCAAAATGGAACAGATAAAGAGAAAGGCTGCTAAGATAATCCACGTGTGACATAATATTCTAAATCCTTTATGAAAATATTATGATGTGAATAGGACATGAGACATAAGACAGCTCATGTAAAGTCATAGGAAAGGTTATAATTTACTGAATATTATTATCCCATTCATATACATGTATCATTTTTGTAGATGAAATTACAAATATTGACCTGTGTATCCATGTTTCATGTTTGCTACTTTGGGTCACTCCCACTGCTGATGCTTCAGAGTCTATAATGGAAAAGCCAGGGTTTGATGGCCCATCAACTAGTACAATAAACTGTGAAAAAGCTTGACCTTTCTGAGGACTATTCCATAATGCTACTGACTCATGGACAACCTAGTCACCTGATACTAACCAACCCCTTGATCTGATGAACTGTTCCACAGGGCATGGAGGGAAATCAAACAAAGACTTCCTGCATTTTGGAAATTCTAAAATAAGGAAGGAAAACAATTGACTTCAGCTTCATTTACTTCTGCCTTCCCATCCCAAAGTGATACTTGAGAACCCTTGGAAACAAAAGGACAGTAACTAAAAGGGTGTGGGAAGAACTGCTGGACCAAGCCAAAAAGATTCTCTAGAGCCTATGAAAGATTCTACCAAAAACAATGTGTAGGGTAAGAAATTATTAGTTGTAACCAGTTTTTTTTTTAAGTAATCTACCTTAGACTGCATGCTTTGTATCATTTTCTTAGTAATGTACTTAGCTGTTTGCTACTTCTTTAATTACTTAAAATACACCTTTTTATTGTTAATACATTTATTTCTGGTTTATATTATTACTTAGTTTATGTGATTTTTAACTCGGGGGGGAGAGGCTGTGCATATTTTCTATCACTTCCAAGGCAATGGGGACAAAAACCTAACTGGCTTCAAGACTGAGCTTGATAAACTTATGGAGGTGAAGGTACAATAAGGTTGCCTACAATGGCATATGACCAATTTGCCACTACAAGCAAAATTCCCCAACATATGGTGATGTAACACTAGCTGGAGACAGATCTGAGTTACTACAAATAATTCTTTCCTAGATGTCTAGCTGATGGGTCTTTCCCACAAGCTCAGGATCTGACCACCAACCAATCATATCAAAGGCTTGGAAGCAATTTCCCCCCTCCAAAATTAGATTAGCAGAGATCTAGGGTGTTTTTCAACTTGTGCTACAGCATAGGACAGGGATCACTTCCAAGGTTCAACTAGTATAAATGGCGGTTTCTCTGTAACTTGAAGTCTTTAAAAAAATTTAAATCATGATCAGATGACTCCCATAACTCATCCAGAGCTTACGGATCCATTAGACGTGTGGATAGATGAAGTTCTGCGGCCTGCAATATGCAGGTGGTCAGACAAGATAATCATGATAATCTCTTCTTAAAATCTAAGGACATCATAACAGTGGAACACTTAAGTAAAAAGGTTGGTTTGTTTTTTAAATAGCTTTCAAACATTTGTAACTTACTCAACATTTGGAGATCAGATGCATGGAAATACGAAGTTTCATCCATATGCTGTAGAAGCCGACCTGGTGTGCAAATAAGTATATTTAAATGATGGATTTTGTTGGCCTCTTGTTTCAGATCCTGAAAATTAGTTAAAAGACAGGTTAGTTCTGATTACACACCTCTAAGGTAACCAAATCCAGGGGTGGGCAAAATATGGCCCACAGACTGAATCCAGTCTGCCACCTAGTGGGATCCTCATCCAGGCTTCCTGCCTGCCCCACCCCCACATATCCTCAGAGCAGCTAGCTCAGTGGGCCATGTGTGCTGCTCTAAATTCTGTGAGTCTGTGGAGAATGGGGAGAAGATTTGCATGCTGCTCCCACCCCAACACAATCTCACAGCTCCCATTGGCCGGCTTCCTGCCAATGGGAGCTGCCTGTTTACAAGACAGGCAGCATACAAATTACCCCTTCCCCTGGGCTCACAATGTTCAGAGGATCACACATGGCCCCCACTCCATGCTTGTCCCGCTTCAGCTCGGCATTCAAAAAACCAAGTGCAGGCCTCCATGAATGCTGAGAGCCCATGGGAGGAGAAAGAGGCTTCTTACACTGACCTTGCCCCCCAGCAAAATCTTTAGCTCCCATTAGCTGGTTTCTGGCCAATAGGAGCTCCTTCTTTGCAAGACAGGCCCCATGTGAAGTACCCCTCCCATTCCTCTCTCAGGGCTTGCAGTATTCAGTTCACAGTAGAATGTACATGCAGAGTCATAGAAGGCAGTAACCCTCGCTTAGGAACCTGCTGGGCCACACAGATAAGCGCTTCCTGGCCAGAGCCTGCATCAGGCACCCCTGCCGTCCCTCCCCAAAACCTCTGCTGCCCCTCCTGCAACCCTGCCACACATAACCCAAACCCTCTGCATCCCTGTTCCTGCACCCATACTCCTCCCAGAACCTACACCTCCTCCTTCATGCCTGCCCAAGGTCACAACCCCTTCCCAGACCCTTCCAGGTCAGAGTCTTCTCCTGCACCCATATTCCCTCCCAGACTCTTCACCCCGGTCACATTCCAAACCACTGCAGCCCATCCTGCACCAGGTCACAACCTCCTCACCGACGCTGCACCCTCTCCTGTACCCCAGTCCCTTATCTCAGGTCACAACCCCCTCCATAATCCAAACTCTCTCCCAAATCCCACACTCCCTCCTGCACCCCAATCCGCAGGGCTTGACAAACAGCAGAAAAACCTTATCGCCAGCCCCGCACTGCGCATGCACAAGACCTGCATTGCACATGTGTGTGCTGCTGGTGAACAGGGTGACCGGCTGAAATCTACTCGCCACGGGCAAGTAGATTCAGTGATTTGTCAAGCCCTGCCAATCCGTTATCCTAAGATCCCTTCTGTGGCCAACCTCCATCCCAGACCTATATCTCCTCCATTAATATAATAGAAAAGTGTATCCCTTGGCCACTTAAATTCTTGGAGTGGCCCCCATTATAAATTATTGCCCACGACAAAGCAAATTCAAGCCATCTTAAACCAGTAATTTTTAGCAGAGGTAAGAGTGCCATCTCTGCAGCACACTCAGAATTCTGAGCAGCACACTTAGAATAACTTTTAAGTTAATGGATAGTGCTGAAAGTTTTGGCGTGGGAATCCTATTCAGTCACCTTGCCTAAAAAGGCACAATAATGAAGTTACAGAAGACATAAGCAATAGAACAGAGAAAAACACTGGGAAATAGTCATGTAGTCATTCCCAGTAGGAATGTAAAAGGTTAACCAGTAAGCATGCCCTTTATTGGCATGCTTACCTGGGTAACCAGTGGGGGATGCTCTGGCTGAGTCAGTTTGGCTAGAGCAACCCCCTGCCCACACCACGGTGTGCTCAGCCCAACCTGGCCAGACCCCCACCCACACCGTAAGCAGGTGGAGGACTGCTCCAGGTCAACTGGGCCAACTGCACCACACCGCAGGCAGAGGTCTGCTCTAACCTGGATGGGCCCACCACATTGTAGGCTGTCAGGGTGGGGAGGGGGAGTACCTCTCCACCACGGTTAACAAGTTAAACTGCCTACCCGGGATTTACATCCCTAAGCTCCCAGTAATTCCTCTTCTGCCGTGGTGAAGGGGTTCCCAACTGTTCATATACCTGTTATCCCCATGCTTGATCATTTGTATTTCCCATACAAAAACAAATAAATGAAAATTTACCTTTCCACCAATGATAAGGCCAGCTGAAAAGTCATGATTCTTCCCCACTTTACGCAGAACCTCAAAGGTCTGGTATGCCAGTTCCCTCGTAGGAGATATTATCAGAACTCCCAAGCCATCCATTGATGTCCATTGTCGGCAATATAGCTTTTCCAAAGCCTAAAAATTTACAAGTTTCATTTCAAAACCCATCCGTCCCTAGAGATGTAAAATCCTGTTTAATTGGTTAAACATATTGTTTAACCAGTTAACTGATTAAGGGGGTGGGAGCCCACCCAACTCCTGCCATAGGCAGGGGCATGAGCAGCCAGGCCAGAGCAGGCAGAGAGCTGCTCCAGCCCCCACAGGTTAATCAGTTATCCATTGATACCCCTACTGTCTACTGTGTAATAAGTGACCAAGGTAAGAAATAATTAAAGGCAGATAATATAAACTCAGCACTTATTTACATCAATACACATATTGCACTTGGGAGGGCTATAGTTTAATTATAATTCAAACCTAAATGATACTACTATGACTATTTGCTAAAGCAAAGCTCCCAAATAATGGAATATGAGAAAAGACTGAGCAGGAATGCATTGGGAGACAATCTGTAGACTAAAATGTTTGATTTGTTACATTTTAAAATTGTTTAACACCATCCTGTCAAGACTGTACAGTTTATATGACAATGGGATTCAAGTACAAAGTAGGGATGTTAAAATGCATTTATTTTTGTAAATGTGTAACCACAGTGGTTACACATTTATATGTGATGGGGCAGGCAGGAGCCAGTGCTTGTAGAGAACCAGTTTTTTAACCGGCTACCTGCAAGCACTGGCTCCTGTCTACACCCAGCCCCAACTGCCTCTGTATCAGAGGCAGTGATGGTGAGGGCCGGAGGACCCTGCATGTAACCGTTAGGATTAACCAATGAGCACAGGCTCACAGGTTAATCATGTACATGGCTACATGCCCATATCCTTAATACAGAACTATACAATAGTAACCCTCCTTCCCCTAAAATTGTGGGTACTGGAAATAAGAGCAAAAAAAATGAAATAATTCAACTATAATACTTCTGGGTTCACATCTACAAGGCAGTATCACTGTTGAAACAGAGCACTCCAACAAAAGGTACTGTTGCCACAATGCAAGTCCATTTCTATTATTAACGAATTCTCACACTGTCAAATTGTTACATTCAGCTGCACAACAAAAAGATTCCACCAGAGCTGATGTGATATCCCTATGATAGCACTGTCCACAGACACACCGAAGATCAAAATTTGTTTTTCAGATTTTTCCTCTGTGACACTTAGTCCTAGTTATAACTAGGGCCCTCCTCTACAACCTCTTTTAATGCATGGACATAAAAGCATACAATTGGTGGTGGAGTCTGACTGGTTAGGTAATTCTGTAGGTTACAATTGGTTATTAAAATGATACTAAAATATTTGGTTAAGGTAGAGCTAATCAGGACTCAAGCTTCATTATATAATCTGGGGCCCAAAAGAAAACTCTTTGGGAACCAACTCCAGGACACAGCTCCAAGACCAGAGCTGCTAGACCATAATCCTGTGCCAATGACACTGCACAGAGACTGGAGTCCCCCAGATGGACTTGACTGGCTATCAAGACAAGTTCTTCTGTCTTATTGGGAGTGGTGAGCACTGTTTACCTGATGTGTGCATCTGTTTTGATTATTGTTAATAGGGCTGTCAAGCAATTACAAGAATTAATCGTGATTAACTGCGCGGTTAATCCTGCTGTTAATAATAAGAATACTACCTATTCAAATATTTTTGGATGTTTTATACATCTTCAAGTATATTGATTTCAATTACAACACAGAATACAAAGTATATAGTGCTCACTTTATATTTTTTTTATTACAAACATTTACACTGTAAAAAAACCCAAAAACACACAAAAAAAAAAAACCACTTCAGTTTACCTCACTGAAGTATTGTAGGTAAAGAACCTGGGATCAGCCCCTTTGAAATGCCACAGCAGCGTTACAAAGGTGCAGCGTGGCGGGGAGCCCGGGATCAGCTGGAATCCCCAGCTGACCCTGGGCTCCATGCAGCATTGCCCCAGCGGCGTTTCAAAGGGACAGCACCACACAGCTGATCCTAGGGCTGCCCCTTTAAAACACTGCCGCGGTGCGTTTCAAAGGCGTAGCGCTGCACAAAGCCAGGGGTCAGTTGGGGACTGCAGCTGACCCTTTGAAATGCTGCAGCAGTGTTTCAAAGGGACAGCACCGCACAACTAATCCTGGGCTCCATGCAAACGCCTGCGATTAACGCATTCGTTTTAACACATTAATTCTGCCCTGTGTTAATCGCAGGTGTTAACGTGTGTTAATTAACAGCCCTAATTGTTAATAGAGATTAAGCAGGATAATACCGTGTAAGGCTCTTTCGCTGTAAAAGACCCCTCAAAGTCTAAGGTTATGTCTAAGCCAGCAGAAGGGTAAGGATGGGTACCTATATTGGAAAGGTTACAACCTAGAAACAGGCAAGGGTGGGTGCCTCTAGACAGAGTATTTTGTGCAAGTAACAACAGCTAGGTTTTTTGTTTCTAATGGTGGTGCGCATTCGCACATGCTGAGGCACACATTAAAAATTCGTTCCACACATGGATGGAAAAGATTAGAGGGAACATTGTATGGAATAATGATAAAATTGATCAAGGACAAACATTCAGTTTTAAATTATTTTAGTGGACAATTCTGTCTGCAAAGGATTAATAAGCAAAAAACTTTAAAAAAAGATCCTCACCCTAAATAAAAATGTCAGAATAAGATTTCCAAGTGTCAAAACGTTTCTAGAGACAAAAATATACTCAGACCATCTTACAAAATCTCGAACAACAATGCACAAGTTACTGTGTCATAACTTTAAGTGAATATTACAGTCAAGTTATAAGTCTCCTACTAGCCTCCATAAACAAAGGAGACTGTTCAATGTCTAACACCTCCACTTTTACTTAGCTCAAACTTCTAATGAGAAGGTAAATTACTTACTGGGATAATAAAAGCCAAGGTTTTTCCTGATCCAGTCTTTGCGGCTCCAAGAACATCTTTACCTTGCAAAGACAAGCCTATCGTCTGCCTCTGTATTTCAGTTACCATGCGATACTGGGCTTCTTGCAAACCTAGTATTTGGGAAAGAAAAAAAAAAAGATTCTTACTTTTTGCCTTAGAATCTGATGCATTTTTCCATTAGGAAAAATACTGCAGGTAGAAACATTATCTTAGCACTTTGATATTTAAAAATAAAAACTCTTTAACCTGCCAATGAATAAAACTGATTTAAAAAAATTGCCTTTTTTATTCAAATACTTTTCTAAGAACTATACTATACTTACCTTTCAGTGTTTTCTTTGACAATGGGAAATCTGAAAATCTTTCAATTTCATTTGGGTTTATCTGAAACAAAAGGATTTAATCAGTACTAATATTTAAGAACACCATGGGATTTAAATCAAATCATTTTAATATGCTGATAATATAGTTGAACTGTTAAGTGGGTTAATTCTAGGGGTACGTGGTCATCAATATGTACCAGATAACTGGCAGTAAAAGATCTTCCACCTACACATAGGCATAGTGTGACTTCCATATTTGGGGACAAGCTCTAGTCAGGCCACTGAGGCCCCACATAAGGCATGCAAATTTCACACCTTCTTGATGCGTGCAGTTTGTAAGAGGGATCAATGCTAGGGATGTAAGCAAATAGTCGAGCAGTCAACTACCCGATAGCTGCCCAATAAGCTTAGGCTTGAGTTACATGGTTCCCCTCCCCCACTTGCTGCCTCTAATACTGAGGCAGCAAGGGGAAGCAGGAGCTGGTGCTGGAAGGAGCCGGCTTAAAAGCTGGTTCCCCCCCAGCACCATCTCTGCAATGCCACCTGCCCACTCACTCCCGGCCATGCTGCTGCCTATATAAGAGGCAGGCAGCCCAGCTCTTACTACATTTAAACTGCAGAGTGGTAGCGAAGTTGGTATGGGATGCAGAGTAAGCCAGAACTCAGTAGCCCTGGCTTGAGCCAGGTTCCTGACCACTATGCCTCTGCCTTACCCGCCCCTACCCCACCATGCTGTAGAAACAGTGCTGGGGGGAACTGGCATTTAAGACGGCTCCCGCCAGCACCAGCTCTTGCTTCCCCTCAGTCCCTTTGCTGCCTCTGATATAGATGCAGCTAAGGATGTTAAGGACTCGTCGACTAGTCGATTCCGCCCCACTTGCTACCTCTATCAAATAGAGGCAGCAAGGGGGAGGGGGGGAGAAGAAAGGGTACTTCAAAGCAGGAGCACCGCACGGAGTTGACCCCAGGCTACATGCGGCACTGCACCTTTGAAACGCTGCTGCAGCATTTCAAAGCGGTAGTGCCACATGGAGCTTGGGGTCAGTTGGGGACTCCCTAGCCGACCCCAGGCTCTTGGCAGCATTTCTGTGAAACCCAGAGTCAGCTCAAGAGTCCCCAGCTGACCCCAGGCTCCGTGTAGTACTGCCACTTTGAAATGCCAAGTGGAGCATGAAATCCTCAGCTGATCCCAGGTTCTGGGGAAATGCCACGTCGAGCCCAGGTTCAGCTGGGGAGTCCCCAGCTTATCTTGGGAAATTCCATCAACTACAGTAAACTTCCGATAATCTGGCACCTTTAGGTCCCAGGGGGTGCCAGATTATCAAATATGTCGGACTATCGGAAAGGGGGGCTATGAGGGGTCTGGAGTGGGTTGGGAGAGGATGCCACCCCAAACTCCTCATAGCCCCCCTTTCCGATAGTCCAGCTCTGCCCCAGGCATCCCCGATTCAGCCGCTGCTGGTCAGTTTCAGCAGCAGCTGAATCGGGACACCTGCGGCAGAGCAGCTGGGGTACTGTTGGGTTGGTCCGGTAGCGCCGCCCCTTGGCAGCACCCCAGTTGCTCTTGGGGACGCCTGGGGCAGAGCAGCTGGGGTGCTGCCGGGTTGGTCCCGCAGCGCCAAGGGCCGGCGCTACTGAACCAATCTGGTAGCACCCCAGCTGCTCTGTCCCAGGCATCCCCAAATCAGCCGCTGAAACTTACCAGAGGCTGACTCCAGGAAGCCCGAGGCAGAGCTGCTCTGCCCCGGGCTTTCCGGAGTCGGCCGCTGGTCAGTTTCAGCAGCAGCTGACTTGGGGACGCCGGGGGCAGAGCAGCTGGGGTGCTGCCGGGTTGGTCCGGTAGCGTTGCTCCTCAGTGCTACTGGGCCAACCTGGCAGCACCCCAGCTGCTCTGCTCCAGGCATTCCCAAGTCAGCTGCTGCTGAAACTGACCAGCGGCTGACTCCAGGAAGCTTGCATTCCAGATCCAGTTCACCAGGGTTAGCCACTGGCAAGCCCACACACCACCACATTTACCTGTGCGTCCACAAGTACGGGGGATCATAGCACTTGTTGGCCATGAATCGCCATTCCTGGCCAATGGGAGCTGCAATCACCCACACTTGTAAAGGTGAAGGTAAACACAGAAGCAGCAGCCCACCAGGGGCTAACCCTGGTGAACCACGGCCATTTAATTGCCCTCACCCCCTTTAGTATGTACCGTAGCAGTTCAATTGAGATCTTAAACAACATCATCTAAGCTCTTCAGAAACATCCATTTGTAATGAAAAGCTAAGATATACAATCAAGGTTTAGGCATTCCAGATACTACTTGTCAAAAAATCCAAGGCATGACATGCAATTAACTGTTCATACTAAATAGCTAATAAAACAATATCAAACCTTAAGCTGAATTTCTCTAGATTTTTCTTAAACTGTCCTACTAATAGGGACCCTCTGTTTCTTACCCCTTCTACCAGGGCCCCCATACTTTTTCCCCATACCCCAACCTGGGGTATCCTATGTTTCACTCCTGTCACCCTGATAGACCCCTTCCTTGTCTGCTCTACACCAAGGAGCCTCAATGCAATGGAGGAAACTGACCACAAAAGCTGCAGTCAGAAAACCCTGGCTTCTGGAGAAGTGGCAGTGTTCCCTTTAAGCTAGGTGCTTGGGTGGGCACCCAGAAGAGTCAAATTCCACCCAGCTAATGAACCAAGTGCCCACAGTCAGCAGCATGCGTGTCCCATGGTGCTGCACATCCACACATGCTTTGGTGCGTATAACAAAACGTATTCTGCACATGGATGGAAAAATTAGAGAGGATACTGAGGAGCGGACTTGCCTGAGTGGTGCAGCAGGTAAGAGCAATGCCCCACTGCGGGCAGCCTGGCTCCCGCCCCCGCTGTACCGCTCAGCCCCGGACACAGCGCGGTGGGGCCCCTCACCTCCGAGTAGCGCTGCTCCAGCCGGTCGATCCCCTCTCGCTCCACCTGCCACTCCGGCCGCTTCCGCTGCTTCCGCTCCAGCCGCAGCCGGCTCTTGCGCTTGCTGTATTTCTTCTTCCAGCGCTCGAAGCTGCGCACCGGGTCCCGGTCCCGCCCGCCCGCGCGCCGCCCCGAGCCGCCCATGCCGCCGCCGCCTGGGCCCGCACGCGCCGCCGCGCTTACCCCTACAGCTACTGCTGCTGCCGCCGGGCCGGGCGCACGGAGAGCACGTCACCTCGCCCCGCCCCCTCCCACGAGCTGGCCCCGCCCTGGCGGATGGGGGCCGTGACGCAGCCTCCTGTGAGCCCGGTGCCGGCTCTCGGCGGCGCGAGGCCTCAAGGGCGTCGCGTTCGTTGCCGGGCAACCGGCCTGCGCTCCGGCCCGCGTGGGTCACTGCCCCCGGCACGCCGGTGGGGCGCAGGGAGCCGCGCGAGCGCAAGGCCGCCCCGGGAATGGGCTGCCCACACTGGAGGGGCCGTTGGGGCTGGATTAACGTTTTTGTGGGCCCCGGCTGGTCGTTATTGGTCCCTTCCAAGTGCGAGCCTGGTGCGGCGCTGTGGGGGCCCGCGGCCATGCTGATCACACGCCTCCTGCAGAAGGGGGGATCCTTCACTGAGGTGAAAGACGCTCCCCGCGTTCCCCTCTCACACCGGAGCCTTGGGGCGCCCAGCCTAGCAGGTTTTGTGTCCGCAGCCCCGCGGGGGTGGGGGAGGTAGTGAGGGGGGCTTGCAGCATCAGTACAGGCTCGCCAATGCTGGGGGGAGACCAGGCATGCCAGCGGGCACATCCAGCCCCCAGGCGGTAGGTTCCCCACCCCTGGGTACTGCCATACACAACTGCCTCTGCCCCCAGTTAGGGTTGCCAGGTGGTTTCACCAAAAATACTGGACATACTTGACATTACATCACAATCGACATTACATCTTATTTGGAAAATACCGGACATTTATATTTTCTCAGGTTTTTTTACTGAACAGAAAGCTCAAACATTGGACTGTCTGGTTCAAAACCGGACACCTGGCAACTTTACGCAGGTTCTGAGCCATAGCCATGCGGGGTTATCGCTGTCCACAGTGAGCACACTGTCACATGCATCTGACGAAGTGGGTCTTTGCCCACGAAAGCTTATGCTCCTACACTTCAGTTAGTCTATAAGGTGCCACAGGACTCCTCGTCGCTTTTGCAGATTCAGACTAACACGGCTACCCCTCTGATACAGTGAGCAGAAATTTCATTCAAATCACCACTGATTTATCTCCTCATTTGGACATTTTAAAAAGCAGGGGTGAGTAAAATCTGGCCCACGGGCGAATCCAGCCAGTCCAGCATGCTGACACACACACACACACACACACACACACACACACACACACACAAAATATCTGTGTCACAAAGTCTCTGTCTCTCTCACACACTGTCGCACGCCCTGTTCATCAAACAAAACCCCAGTGTCCAGTAGGACTAAAGTGGGGACAGAGCACAGCAGAAAAAGTACCCACCTGCAAACTGGATTCTCAAAGATGGAAGTAGATGCCTCTTACCTGCCTGTTGTCATAGCTCTTTCATCACCACCTCCCGACCTCTTTTGACCAATAACCTGTGGTGCTGCAAAAGACCTTTGTGCGATTGCTGCCACATGCACCCCTAATGTCCTGCCCCTGGCTCAGCACAACAGCTATTCCTCTCTCTTACTGCCATGGCTCTGATCAAAGGCCAGCAGGACTCAGTTGCAAGGAAGGACTCTTGGGAATGGGAGCTCTCTGATGCTGAAGGGGAAGAAGACACACAGCCGGTTAAACTCGCTACAGAGTCAGATAAACTGATGAGCTGCGTCTAGACTGGCATGATTTTGCAAAAATACTTTTAACGGAAAAGTTTTTCCGTTAAAAGTATTTCCACTAAAGCGCTTCTAGATTGGCAAGGATGCTTTTGCACAAAAAGTGCTTTTGCGCAAAAGCGTCCGTGGCCAGTCTAGACGTGATTTTGCACAAGAAAGCCCCGATCGCCATTTTAGCCGTCAGGGCTTTTTTGCGCAAAACGATTCTTCCCTGTCTACACTGGCCCTCTTGAGCAAGTATTCTTGCACAAGAGGGCTTTTTCCCGAGTGGGAGCGTGAAAGTATTTGCGCAAGAAGCACTGATTTTGTACATTTCAAAGTCAGTGCTCTTGCGCAAATTCAAGCAGCCAGTGTAGACAGCTGGCAAGTTTTTGCGCAAAAGCAGCTGCTTTTGTGCAAAATCTTGCCAGTCTAGATGCACCCATGAAGTAGAAAGAGGAGGATGTAAGCCTCTAGTGCAGCTAATCAGTGTTGAGCCTCTGCAGGCAGGGAAGCTGAAGGTTTGATCAGGAACACATGCTTGCTAGACAATCTACCGCATTACATGGGTTTTTTGCTTTCAAATTAGCTCCCATACATAGCCTGGGTCCAGACTCCCCCAAAAGGGACCAGCAACCTCATGACACCCCTGTGCTGACATTCAGTCATCCATGTGGATGACAGGAGCATAGAGCCAAATATCTAAGTGTAATTTACCATATGGGAAGGCAATCTCTTTTCCCTCTTAACAAGAGCCTAACCTTTTTATTTTAATTCAGTCTTAAGCAACATGAGTGTTGAGGAACAGGGGCTTGCTTGCACTGGGAACTTGTACAGCTGGAGCTCTACTAGAATAGTTCAAACAGTACAATCCCCCTACTATGGACATAGTTATTTCAGTATAAAGGTGCTTGCTACCTGTATGGAGAGGAGAATGAGCTACAATGCTATAAGGCACTTTTATGACCATATAACTGCAAATACACTAGAAGTTGTGCTGGGACAACTATTTAGGTAGAAATAAAGAAATGCATATCTGCCTAAAATAGTTCTAGAAAAACAAAGATCTATATGGAGATCAAGCCTTTAAATGTTCAACACCAGAAGTAAGGTTACTTGTACAACCTTAGCACAGTGCCCCTGTACATGTGTCTTATGATGCAGACTCACAAGTGTGGTAAATTCTCTTCCACTCACTGCATCAGTTTCCTTCAAACTACCAAGGGAAGTGATGTTTTCTCCAACTCTTGGGCTACGTCTACACTGGCGGCTTCTTGTGCAAGAACAGTTGTTCTTGCGCAAAAACTTGCCGGGTGTCTATACCGCACGCGTGTTCTTGTGCAAGTAAATTTACAGTCTAGCCTCGGAAAACAGGGCTTCTTCCGGAAGAGTTATTCTTCTCCCCACGAGGAATAAGCCCTCTTGTGCAAGAGGGCAGTGTAGACAGGCAACATGAATATCTTGCACAAGAAATCCCTATGGCTAAAATGGCCATCAGAGCTTTCTTGCGCAAGAGAGCATCCATGCTGCCAGAGACGCTTTTGCGCAAAAGCACATGCCAGTGTAGACACGCTCTTGTGGAAGACTTTTTACGCAAGAACTCTTCCGCAAAACAGTTCTTGCGCAAGAAGCTCCCAGTGTAAACGTAGCCTTGATGTTTTCCAGTGAAAACAAGATGCCTTTTTGGAATGTGCTTTGGTACAAAACTTGCTACTGTGCCAAATAGAAAGCTTGTGATCTTCAGGGGCATCAGAATAATGATCTAATGGTCCCTTCTGGTCTTAATGTCTATAAATCTCTGAAAAATTGAGTGAAGTAAATTGAACAGCCTCTGATGTTTTAATGTGTAGCCTGTTTGATCCCCAGCAGTAACAGTGAATAAGGGATAACACAGGGGGAGCAGCTCAAATACCCAAAGGGACTGGTCAGAGGCAGGGCATTAGCCCTGGAGGGAAGGGCTGGGTATGTCAACCACATCCAAGGGCCTTTTGTAGCATTTCAACTTATTGGTCAAAGGAAGTTGGGAGGCAGTGACCTCACAGAGAATCCATGACAACAGACAGGTAAGAGAGTTTGCAGGGTAGGAGCAATCTTAGAGATCCCTTTGGCTTTGCTGCAGGTACTCTCCTTCCTGAGGTGTCTCCTTGAAATACCAAGAGAGCATTCGGGTTCATCTATGTGAGCATGGGAAGCAGCCTTTATAGCTTTCCCACTGTAATGTTATTTTGATTGAAATATGAACATACAGATTATTATGGTAACCACTGTTCTATGCAACAAATCTCAGACAAAGGGTGTCAAATGGGTGTCTATGGAATGTTTATCATTCGTTGATTATGATTATGCTATTCGTATGCATGTATCAGTTTTGTATGTGAAGATAAGAGTAGTGGTTATGTACTTGCATTTCAAATGTTTGCTTCTGCGATCCATCAACAGAAGGTTTGGCCAGCATATTGGGAAGGGACTATTCAAGTTGAATAGAAGTACTTGACTGACAACGAGTCTGGGGAGGTGAATATTCCAGTGAATATTTGGGCTAGCATGGCAGCAATAATTTCAACCTGTAAAGAACTGAGTCATGCATGGACATGCGACATGCCCATGTCAGGCCCGTACGCAGGAATGTCTGTGGAGGAGTCCTTTTTTGTAAATTTGGACCACAAGGGTGTGACTGCATTGTCCCGTCTCCCCCCCCCCCCCCCCCCGCCTTTCTTCCCCAAGTAAACAGGAAAATCAGCCCCAGCCTTCCTCCCCAGCCAGCAAGAGCATGAGGGAGGGAGGCTTGGGCAGCACACCGCTCCTGCCTTCCCCTGGCCAGACAGAACATGCTTACTTGGGGACCATAGTGAATGCTTTCGCACCCTTCACACTCCCCCTGCATATGACTTCAAATGCCATCTTGTTTCTGTGCTTTTCCACAACAATAACAATGGAACTTCCTTCACTTGGCAGAAGATGCACAAGGCTCTGGAAACCCCTCCATTTTCTCTTCAATACTGCTTCTTACCTCTAGAAGGTCTTTGATAAAGAGAATGACCTGTCCAAACTGCGGATGTACTCCAGAGACTTGACTTAAACCAGCAATTTATCCCATTACTGCTACGAGCCTGAACCAAGGACTTAATTGTTATATGTATTTGATTTCTATAACAATTTTAACTTTTTTTTTTTCTCCCTTTCTCTCTTTCTATAAACCTTTAGGCTACGTCTAGACTGGCATGATAATGGTTTTCCGTTAAAAGCATTTTTGGAAAAGAGCATCTAGATTGGCACGCATGCTTTTCCGCAAAAGCACTTTTTGCGGAAAAGCATCCCTGGCCAATCTAGACGCGCTTTTGCGCAAAAAAGCCCCAATCGCCATTTTCACGATCAGGGATTTTTTGCAGAAAACAAATCTCAGCTGTCTACACTGGCCCTTTTGCGCAAAAGTTTTGCGCAAAAGGGACTTTTGCCAGAATGGGAGCAGCATAGTATTTCCGCAAAAAGCACTGATTTCTTACAATAGGAAGTCAGTGCTTTTGCGGAAATTCAAGCGGCCAGTGTAGACAGCTGGCAAGTTTTTCTGGAAAAGCGGCTGATTTTCCGGAAAAACTGGCCAGTCTAGACACAGCCTTAGATTTTAGATTCTAAAGAATTGGCAAGGGTGTGATTTTTAGGTAATATCTGACTTATAAATTGACATCTTATATGACATCTAAACTTGTCTTTGCAAATATTTTGGTATGCCTTATTGTGAAGGAAAACCAGTCTTGCACTGCAAGCAGCCCAGTTTCTACACAATTTTCCATGAATTGATACTCTCAGTAGTGCCTCATCAAAACCATTATTTCTCCCAATACTAATTTTACTAGAGGACTGGTGTCCCTGAAGAGCAAAATTGGTTACTCACCAGCCCTCATTTAAAGAGGCCATCACTTAAAGGTAGAGCTGGGGTGTGGTTGGACAATGATCCCCCTCGTTACTTGAGCCATTGTAGCCAGACATGAACCCCATCTTGTTCCCTCCCGCCCCAGAGAGCAAGAGAAAGGCAGTCAGCCTTTGATGCCCTGGGAACGCAGGTGTGCTGCCTGTCCCTGACTCTACCATAAACAGAAACCAGACAGTAAATGGGCTAGCTGACAACCCGGGGCCTCCCGTCGCCCTGATGGCTAGTACCAATTGACACGCCTGCACTGTCCCAGGAGAGGAATCTTCGCCCATCACATACCAGAGGTACCCATTGTCTGCATTTTCCCAGGTGTGAATTATGCTTTGCACCTTTCCTGGGAAACTTGGCATTCAAAGCCATTTTTCCTAATTGGCCACTTGAGACCAGGAAGAAGCCTACGTGACCCAAGGGGTATAAAGAGGGGTTTAGTAGCCCACCCCATTTGAGCTCCAATCATCTATACCTGCTGGCAGGTATTGATTGTCTCCCAAGGTCTGTGGGACGCCCTACCTCGCCCTACTTCTTCTCAAGGGATTGAGAGAAAGACACTGGCCACACCAAGTCTGGAACGCAGGGGTGAGAATTATACCTGCTAGGTGTCTATTTTGCATGCATTTAATAAGAGCTCAGAGAACCAAAAGAGTTTCATGGTACCTATAAGTGACTGTGACGGGGCAAACAGGCCCCGCACTGCAGGGCTGGGAGTAGCCCAGGCCCAGCTGGCTGAGAGGGCCCCGCCCTTCCGGCCCTGCTGGGCATGCTCCCAGCAGAGGCCAGGTATAAAGGCAGAGAGAGCCCAGCAGGCAGGAGGACAGCTGTGGGAGGGAGGGAGGAGACCAAGCCAGGCCAGTGTTTTTGCAGCCGCTGGACCCTGACACCAAGGGAAGTGGACCCCGACTCCAGGAGACCAGAACGTACCCACAACCCCAGCAGGTGCTGCCTCAGAGGACAAGGGGCCCCCGGGGAACCGGGGCGTGGTAGGAAGCAGCCCAGGGCAGGGGATACAAAGTTTGGCTCGGCGTGTATTGGCCGGATTCCCCGCCGAGCCGGCAGGAGCCACAGACCCTGCCTAAAGGGCCCTGGGCTGGGACCTGGGTGGAGAGGGAGGGCCCGGGTCCCCCTACCACGCAGACTCCCCCCCCTTGGATAACCAGGCCTGGGGCCGGGAGAGACTCCTCAGAGGGACTAGGCCTTGGATACCGTAGATCCCCTGATAGAGGGGCTTGGACTTTGTGCTGAGACATTGGATACCGTAGATCCCCTGATAGAGGGGCCTGGACTTTTGGGGACTTTGGGGTGCGGTATGGGCCTGGACTGAGACGCGGGTCAGTATAAGGGGGTCAGCAGCCCCCGTCAGGGGCGTACCCCCTGACAGTGACTTATTAGTGTAATTTCTGTCCTGTCCTTTGTAGTGACTGTGTTATCTGTAACACAGTAGTAGCATTTAACAACTAAGTTTACCCTGTAACAATAAAATAGTAACCGTTTAAGCTTTAACCTGACTCCTTCAGTTGCTGTAACAGAACCAAGCACAATTTTAAAAGAACTTCAGCCAGTCATAAGGGACATATATAGGGAGAGCTTGGGCGTTTTGGATCGTGTCGCTTCCAGGGGACAGATCCGTTGGGGCACCTCTCAGCCTCCCCAGGCTGCCCACTGCAAAGGGATTTCTGTATCCTAGCAGCTAAAATCTGAGGTGTTATAAGCTCTCCCTGTAAACTTATTGGGGTGCCCGTCAACCTCCTCCAGGTTGCCCGCTGCAAGGGACCCCGGTCTCAGTAGTTGAAGTCTCGGGTGTATAACACACACACACACACACACTGCCCTGACGTCGGCTGACAGCCATCCTTTGGGCCATCTAGGGAGGAACCCTCAAACTCTCTGCCTTCAGAGTCTCAATGCTGATTAGCTGCGCTTGAGGCTAAAGCTCTCCCCTTTCTACTCCATCAGTATACTTGACTTTTTAGGGAGTTTAAGAGGCTGTGGGACTTCTCTTTCGGCAACAGAGTGCTCTTGTCCCTAAGAGCCCTTCTTGCCACTGAGTCCTGATGGCCTTTGATCAGGACCAGGTGCTTGATAAACAATCAGCTGTTGTACATGAGCTCTTTGCTTTCAAATTAGTGCCCTGACAGCCTGACCTCCCTGAAAGGGACAAGCAAACCCACAACATCCCACACTCACTTTCAGTTGTCCACATGGATTATGACATGGACTATGTTCCCTGTGAATTGTGCACTTGGGTGGCCACTCAGATTCAGGTGCCACCCAGGTAATTATCAGAGTCCACAGCTGACAGCATGTGTTTCTACTGGTGATACACATATTCTCCTGCCTCAGTGCACATAAAATTCATTCTGCACAGGATGGAAAATTAGAGGGAACGTTGATTACAGGAGCTCTTTAGCTAGGTTTTTAACTTGGTGCCTTTCACCATAGCATCAGAGAGCCAAGTATCTGACTATCATTTGTCATTGCAGAAGGCAATTTCTTTTTTTGCTTTAATTCAATCTCAACGGCTGCATCTAGACTGGCATGATTTTGCGGAAATACTTTTAACTGAAAAGTTTTTCCGTTAAAAGTATTTCCACAAAAGAGCATCTAGATTGGCACGGATGCTTTTGCGCAAAAGTGCTTTTGCTCAAAAGCATCCGTGCCCAGTATAGCATCCGTGCCCATTTTAGCCATCGGGCTTTCTTGCGCAAGTATTCTTGCGCAAGAGGGCTTATCCCTGAGCGGGAGCGTCAAAGTATTTGCGCAAGAAGCACTGAATTCTTACATTAGAATGTCAGTGCTCTTGTGCAAATTCAAGCAGCCAGTGTAGACAGCTGGCAAGTTTTTGTGCAAAAGCAGCTGCTTTTGCGCAAAATCTTGCCAGTCTAGATGCACCCAAGCAGTATAAGTGTTGATGGACAGGGGCTTGTTTACTCTAGAACAGCAGTTCTCAAACTTTTTGGGCTCCAGAGCCCTTTACATGCATAAAAATTTATGCGGAGCCCCAGTGGTCCACTGATTATGTGTTGTACCTATCAATGTTTCTAGTTTGTCAACCTTGCGGAGCCCCTGGAGATGTCAGGGGCTCCACGGAGCACAGTTTGAGAAACACTGCTCTAGAAAGTCATACTGCTTGAGCCCTGCTAGTAGAGTAGACAGTACAATCCCCTTACTATGGAAACAGTCATATCAGTCTAAAAGTGCTTCTACCAGTATAGTGAGGGGAATAAGCTACAATCAATGTAAAGCACTTTTATGAAGATATAACTGTACATACACTAGAAGTTGTGCAGGGACACTATTTAGATAGAAATAAATTAAGACATGCATATCTGCCCCCAGAGTTCTATAAGTGCAAAGATCTATATGGAGACCAGACCTTTAAATGTTAGGAAACAACAGTATTAAAGTTAGTTGGAAAGCCTTAGTACAGTGCCCTTGTACATGTGCCTTATGATACAGACTAACAAGTGTGGTCAATTCCCTAAGTTTCCTTGAAACTACCAAGGAAAGTGCTCTCTGTGAGATGGAGAAAGTTATCAGTGGGTTGGTCACAGTCATGCTGAAAGGGCATAATGAGTGGGGTCCAAAAGGATCAGTTCTGGGTCTGGTTTTGTGCTTTGGTTCAAACCTTGCTTCTGTGTCAGAGAGCAGGCACTCAAAATCCCCTATTGACTGAAACAAAATACAGGACTATGTAGCACTTTAAAGACTAACAAGATGGTTTATTAGATGATGAGCTTTCGTGGGCCAGACCCACTTCCTCAGATCAAATAATGGAAAATTTGATCTGAGGAAGTGGGTCTGGCCCACGAAAGCTCATCATCTAATAAACCATCTTGTTAGTCTTTAAAGTGCTACATAGTCCTGTATTTTGTTTCAGCTACACCAGACTAACACGGCTGCATCTCTATCCCTATTGACTGTTTTTGAAAACTTCATTTAAAAGTAGCAAGCAAAATAAGATTTGACAATTATATACCACTTTTCATGCAAAGCTTTCAGAGGCCTCCGTCATGCATGGTGCTTTAATATGTGTGTAATTTTAAGCATGTGTATAATCTGCAGGTTTCAATAGGATTATTCATGTGCTTAAGTTTACATATTGACTTAAGTACTTTACAAGGTGAAGAAGAATTTTACAGCTAGTGAAACTAAGAAGTTAAGTGCCCATGATCAGATACCAATCATATAGCAGAATCTGTTTCTCTGGAAACCCAGTTGCCAGTGCTGTAAGCCGAATATCACAGGTTGCATTGTTGCACTCATTATTTTGTCTAACTACAAAATAATATAAACTTCTATCACTACACATTTAGTTTGGTGTTTTATGTATTTATAAATCTGAACCACTAGAGGACGTAATAAACCAGGATAAATTAGGATCATAGTAGTTAAAGGTAGAAAAAAGCCTCTAGACCAGCAAGTCAAACTCACGTATTCAAGTCAAAGTCACCAAGCAGAGGATATAGTGCCAATTCAGGCAAGGCATTAAGCATGGGTTTAACGTTAAACAGGTGTGTCAGTGCTCTTCTGAATCAGGTCCTAAATCAGATATGAAACTGTTTAACAATTTGAACTAAGGGGGCTCGTCTACATTGGCCCCTTTTCCGGAAGGGGCATGTTAATTTCAGCCATCGTAATAGGGAAATCCGCGGGGGATTTAAATATCCCCCGCGGCATTTAAATAAAAATGTCCGCCGTTTTTTTCCGGCTTTTAGAAAAGCCGGAAAAGAGCGTCTACACTGGCCCCGATCCTCCGGAAAAAGCGCCCTTTTCCAGAGGATCTTATTCCTACTTCAAAGTAACATGTAACATGTAACACTGGACTGTTATTGGTCAATGAGAAATCAGTAAGTTAGAAAATCCTCTGTGGAAGCTGTTGCCATGCAAGTGTGATGGGCCATTTATCACCTGCTATGCCAGAATCTGACTCTCAGAAGTGTGCAAAACACAGAATTGTTCAGAAAGCTACAAGCAAGGACATTGTTCCCCCAATGAGCAGATAACCATTGGAGATATGGAAATTCCAACTGTGATCCTGTGACACCCAGCCTACTTCTTGGTCCATCCATCATCTCAACCACACCAAGAAAAGATTCAACTATCAGGTCAGCAGATGCAGTGTAACAGTTGAATGTGCTTTTGGTAGACTGAAAGGGCATTGGTGTTGTATCCCACAACAGTGGGGTTTATGGGGTTGCATGGTAGTACGTCTAATGGGGTAGTACCTCGAAAGTAGGGCTTGTTGCACTTCTTTGGGAGTCACCCATCCTTTATTGATTTTTACTGGCACCCACCTCGCACCTGTGGCTCCACGTAGTTGCTTTGCATGTGGCAATAGCCACACCCCGGGCAACAGCTTTGACAGGCCGGCTAACCCAGGTGAGGTGGGTCTGAAACCCTCAGTGAGTTAGGGACTTGCTCATCCCAGCATGCGAAGACTGCTTCGATGGATCAGGTGGAGGAAATCCTTATGATTCAACAGCTGAGAAGACGTTGCAGCAGTGCACTATCGAGTGTGCGGGGCATGTCAGCTCATTTAAGGTGACATGGCCATCCAATGCAGCCGAGGTAGTCTCCAGAAGTAACTATTTTTTCTTCTTCGAGTGGCCCCGTGGGTGCTCCACTCTAGGTGTCGGGTCCCGTCCCGGCGCCGCAGCTCGGAGACTTTTCATAGCCGTGCTCCTGCCGGCTCGCGCATGCGTGATTCACCAGGATAGCGTTCGCGCCTTTGATCAGCCGCGCGCGAGCCGGCAACCGTCAGTTCCTCTCAACCGCCTCAGGTCGCGGTCGGAGCTCCCTGATCTCTTATCTAGTCATGTTTAGATAGTTGTCTACCTGTAAATAGTTAGAGTTCTTAGGGTTAGCTGTGTTCCTGTTTACTTTACCTGTTCTCTTGTAAAAAAAAAAAAAAGTAGTTCTTAAAACTGTTTTTTACTCTGAAGCGCTGCGGCTAAGCGCGAAGCTGTGAAATTGACTAACTGCAGCGGGTTAAACAAGTTTCAATCTTTCTATAACTCTGACTCAAAATGCCAGGATCAACTGGTTTCAAGAAATGTTCGATCTGCCGAGAAGCCATGCCAACGGCTGACGGCCATGATAGTTGTATTAGGTGCCTGGGAGACACTCATGTCCCCGACAAGTGCACCCATTGCCGCAAACTAACTTCGAGAGCCCGGAGGGAGCGGGAGATGAAACTGCGTATGTTCATGTTCGGCAAGGCATTGCAGCCTGACCCTACCCCTCCAGCAGCCACAAAAATCTCCCAGCACAAGCGGAGAGTGGCTTCTCCGGGACCGACTGACTCCCAAGCGGCAAAGCCGCCCCGGGCGCGATCCCTCCCTGTGGCAGCTTCAACCCCGGCAGCGGCATCTAAAGTGACCTCCGGGGGGTCCACACGACTCCCGGGGAACGGCACAAAGGAGCCCTCATCATCTAGAGCCAGAGCGACTTCAGCACCAACACCGGGAGCGGAGCCGCAATTGAAGAGCAAGCCGGCAGCGGCTTCAGTTTCCCGCGCCTTGAAACTGACAAGCGCGCCGGCACCGCAACTGACCAGCGTCCCGGCACCGGCTTCAGCGGCTTCAACGGCGCCCGGGGGATCGGCGCCTGTCTCCCCTGCCCCGGCGCTGACGTCGGCACCGTCTTCCCCAGCACCGAGACCTGAGGCAGAACACGCTAATGTCTCAGGCTCGGCACCTTTGTCAACTCCGGCACCGGGCATCCTGCTGGCACCGGCGTTAGATCAGCAGCAGCTGGCCTCCCCGGCACCGTCCCATCCTCAATCAGTGACTGGTTCCCCTATACCTCGGGGTAGGGATCAGACTCCAACACATAGGAAGTCATTATCAAAGACCCATCACAGACACAGGTCTTTTTCCCCACCTGCTTCACCAAGAGGGCGGAGTCGCTATCACGACTATTTTTCCCCCGCTCGCATGATGTACAGTGGGCATGGTTATAGGGATGCGGTGTATTTAGATGCACATCGATCCCGTTCACGATCCCGATCGCCCTCCCGTCTCTCGAGATACGGATCGGTGAGGCGCTCCCCCTGCCGCGTTTATTATATCCAGCATGATAGCGCACGTTCTTCCCGATACCCCTCTCCGTCACGCTCTGAACGTTGCTGTGACCGATATCATAGATCGTATGACGAACGCCTCTACCGTCATCGTTCACCTTTATCGCACAGAGGGTCTTCTCACATCTGCCAATCACCGTTAACGGACTACTCACACCACAAATCACAATCACTACATTCACCTTCTCCAGCCAAAAGCTCAACAATTCAATTAGACCAATCCGAACCAGAGGAGGGTCAACTATCAGAAACGGAAGACCCTAAACCGGAAACTTCCCCGGCGGACTGCCCATCGTCTTCCCCGGATGAAGCAATTTGCCCAGCTGAAATCTCCCCACCGGACGATCTGAAACACTTTCAGGATCTCTTCAAACGAGTGGCAGACACACAAGACATCCAATTAGCAGATGTGCCTGTTAAGAGGCATCGCCTTCTGAAGAATATACGCCCTCAACAACGTGCGAAAGTAGCGCTACCAATCGATGAAGCGATTATGGAAGTAGCGGACGACATATGGCAAACCCCAACATCAATTGCACCTACAAGTAAAAAGGCTGATAGAAAATATTTTGTTCCAGCGAAGGGGTTGGACTTTTTATTTAATCACCCCCAACCCAATTCACTAGTAGTGGACGCAGCGCAACGTAGGAGTAAGGCGCCACAGTACAGAAATCCCCTTTCAGACAAGGACAATAAAAAATTGGATATATTTGGGAGGAAAGTGTACTCGTCAGCTACACTCTTACTTCGCATTGCGAATTATTCAGCCCACCTATCAAACCATAATTTTGATAATTACTCCAAATTAGCGGATTTATTGCACCATCTCCCAGACACCAAGAAGCCACTCCTGAAAGCGATAGTGCAGGAAGGGTACACATCGTGTAGCGCTGCGCTCCAGATCGCTATGGATGTGGCTGACACAGCAGCTCGGGCCGCTGCTACTGGTATAGCCATGAGGAGATCATCTTGGCTTTCGTCTGCAGGGGCACCGAAGGAGTGGCAGAGCAAGGTTGAGGATTTGCCCTTTGACAAACTTAAAACTTTTTGCGGCAAACACCGATGAGGTCCTCCATTCGGGAAAAGACTCACGCACCACTTTACGTACACTGGGGATGTATACACCTTCCTTCAAACGGAGGCGTTATTTCCCATACCAACGGAGGTATGACTTCAATTTCCCCAGACAACAATCACGGCCCTTCGACAACCAGCGTCCTAGACAGCGCCCCCAGCGCAAGCGTCCACAACAGAACCGTTCGGGCAATCAACAGTCTACTAAGCAACAGATGTGACTTGCTTGTCGAGGATACAAACCAATCTTCCATAGTCAATGCGGAATCTCACCATCTTTTTCACCATCGTTTACGCTCTTTTTACCACCATTGGTCTACGATCACCACAGACAGATGGGTGCTAGAGGTAGTTCAATCCGGCCTCTCCATCCCTTTTCTCTCTATTCCCCCTACCACTCCCCCCTCCCCGTCCCTCTTCAGGGACCCCTCTCACGAGAATCTATTGGAGCAAGAAGTTCAACGTTTGCTCAACATCGGGGCGATAGAGAGAGTTCCCAAGCAGTTTTGGGGGAAAGGTTTTTACTCCCGTTATTTCCTCACACCAAAGAAGTCGGGAGGATGGAGGCCCATCCTGGACCTTCGAAGACTAAACCGGCACCTTCGAAAGCAGCGTTTCAAGATGGTAGCTTTATCGACCATTCTGCCGTCGTTGAACGAAAAAGATTGGTTTGCAGTCCTCGACTTGCAAGACGCTTATTTCCACGTAGAGATTCACGTGGCACACAGACGCTTCCTTCGGTTCCAACTGGGGAGCGAACATTACCAGTACAGGGTTCTTCCATTCGGCCTGGCATGTGCCCCCAGGGTCTTCACCAAGATGCTAGCAGTGGTCGCGGCCCACCTACGCAGGTTAGGGGTAACGATATTTCCCTACTTGGACGATTGCCTTCTAAAAGGCACGACCTACACGGAAACATGTCATATGGTTCGGACAGTGTCCGACGAGTTTGCTACCCTGGGTCTTCTCATAAATTTGAAGAAGTCAACACTAGTTCCATCCCAAAATCTCATGTTCATAGGTGCACGCCTCGATTCAACCACGGCTCGCGCGTATTTACCGATGGAACGTTTTACGATGATCAAGGAATTGGTGCACACGGTGGTCCACGCTCCAACGATTCCCACACGTGTCTGTTTACAACTGTTGGGGCATATGGCGGCTGCCACCATCGTCGTGCCCAACGCAAGGTTACGTTTTCGTTGCCTCCAACACTGGTTAGCCACGGTCTACATTCCGTTGAAGCACGGTATCCACAGACCTCTAGTGGTGCCGCAGTATGTCCGGGAATCCCTCCAGTGGTGGATCAACCCGACCAATCTCCTCATGGGCGTTCCATTTCATCGCCCCCAACCTACTATACAAATAACGACAGATGCCTCCCTCATAGGCTGGGGAGCCCACATGGGCAATCTCACGGTCCAGGGACGGTGGTCGACAAGAGAAATGCTTTTGCACATCAATGTGCTAGAATTGAGAGCGGTGCGACACGCGTGCAGGCATTTTCAGTCACGCATTCGAAATACAACGACAAGGATTTTAACAGACAACATGGCGACTATGTTTTATATAAACAAGCAAGGAGGGGCGCGATCCCGTTCTCTTTGCACGGAGAGCATCTGTTTATGGAATTGGTGTATTACCAACAACACTGTTCTAACAGCTTCCTACCTGCCGGGTACCGACAATGTAGTAGCGGATTCTCTCAGCAGGCGCTTTCCACACGACCACGAGTGGGAGATTCGCTCGGACATACTGAATCGCATCTTCGGTCGGTGGGGATTTCCAGCGATAGACCTGTTTGCGACAGAACTCAATTCGAAATGTCCCAATTATTGTTCAAGAGCCGGAATAGGACGTCATTCGCTGGGGGACGCCTTCCTGCTCCATTGGGGGACGTCATTACTGTATGCTTTCCCACCAGTAGTGTTAATTCCCAGAGTTCTCGAAAAGATCAACGTAGACAAAGCTCGGGTAATTCTTCTCGCGCCAGCATGGGCTCGCCAGCCTTGGTTCTCAACGCTTCACCAGATGTCAGTGGAAGTGCCATATCCTCTACCTTCCCTTCCGAATCTGTTGACCCAGGACAACGGATTCCTCAGTCACCCGCGACCGGAGGTCCTACACCTCACTGCGTGGATGCTGACTGGTTTACCGATTCCGAGCAATCCTGCTCCCAACGAGTCAAACAAGTGTTGATGCATAGCCGGAAACAATCTACTCGTATTGCTTACACATCTAAGTGGGCAAAGTTCCAAACCTGGTGTGCAGACAATAAAGTGGACTCGCGTTCTGCACCTTTACCTTGTGTACTGGACTATCTCTTGCAACTTCATGACAACGGTTTGACAATTGCATCGCTTCGGGTGCATCTGGCAGCAATTAATGCATTCCATCATAGGGTTGGCGATAGTTCGTTGTTTGCTCACCCCACTACGAAGAGATTTCTGAAGGGGCTCTTGAATCTCCATCCCCTGCGGAGACCTCCCCCCCCCCGCATGGAATCTGGACCTGGTCCTACAAACTTTGACTCGTCCCCCTTTCGAGCCCTTAGCAACAGTAACACTACACTTACTTACGCTCAAACTGGTTTTTCTCCTAGCCCTCACCTCAGCTCGCAGAGTGAGTGAGATAGCAGCCTTCATGGCTTCTGCGCCATACAGTTTTCTCGAAAGAATCAGTAACCTTGAGGACCCACCCAGCCTTTATTCCGAAGGTGTCTTCTGAATTCCACATAAATGAACCGGTGGTCTTACCGTGCTTCTTTCCAAAACCTCATACCTCAACTCAAGCAGCGCACTTACATACTCTGGACGTGAGAAGGGCATTGGCGTTCTACATCGACAGAACACGGGGCTTTAGGAAAACAGACCGTCTGTTGGTTGCCATAGCGGGCCACTCAAAAGGACAGCCTTTAACTTCTCAGCGCATTTCTAAGCTCATAGTCTTATGTATATCGATGTGTCATTCGCTGCGAGGGAAGCCTCTCCCCTCTCGCCCTAAAGCTCATTCAACTAGGGCAGTGGCTGCCACTACGGCCTTCCTCAGTGGAGTGTCATTTCGCGACATTTGTAGAGCAGCAACATGGTCTTCATATGAAACTTTTATAAAACATTACGCTATAGTAGAACACTTTGCTTCAGATTTCTCCGTGGCTACAGCAGTACTAAACCGTGCTGATAGACTTGGTTCCGGAGCGCTGTGATTCTGCTCTGTGTACTGCTCCGAAGTCACCTAGAGAGGAGCACCCACGGGGCCACTCGAAGAAGAAAGAGAAGTTACTCACTCTGTGAAGTAACGATTGTTCTTCGAGATGTGCCCCGTGGGTGCTCCACGACCCGCCCTTCCTCCCCGCTCCGGGGAAAAATTTCTCTTCTTAATGTCTCTTTCAGATGAGCGGATGAGAGGAACGGACGGTTGCCGGCTCGCGCGCGGCTGATCAAAGGCGCGAACGCTATCCTGGTGAATCACGCATGCGCGAGCCGGCGGGAGCACAGCTATGAAAAGTCTCCGAGCTGCGGCGCCGGGACGGGACCCGACACCTAGAGTGGAGCACCCACGGGGCACATCTCGAAGAACAATCGTTACTTCACAGGGTGAGTAACTTCTCTTTCATGCCACTGTATTCTGACTTCTGAGGCTGAGAGAGTAGGATCGTCTCTGTGCAAAGACTTTCCCACTATAATATTCTTCACGCACAGGTTATGTTGTGCAAAAAAAAAGTTAGTAATGGGAGCATGGAACATCTGTACTCTCATGGACAGTGAGGACACAGTAAGGCCTCATCAGAGAACAGCCCTAGTTGTTAAAGAGCTTTCACGCTATGGTATTGATATTGCTGCCTTGAATGAAACCAGGCTTGCTGAAGAAGGATTTCTCACTGAACTAGCTAGTGGTTATATTTTCTTCTGGAAAGGGAAAGTGCAGAATGAGGCTAGGATCCATTGAGTCAGCCTGGCCATCAAGACTAGTCTGATGAAACAACTTTCGGACCTGCCTGTCGGTATTAACGAGAGGCTCATGAAGCTATGCTTACCCCTTAGTCACAAACGGTATGCAATAGTCATCAGTGCATATGCTCCCACCATGAACAGCACAGAGAAGACAACTGAGCAGTTTTACATTGACCTCAGTTCCGTTCTGTGCTCAGTGCCGGCCAACGACAAGTTGATCTTGTTGGGAGACTTCAACGCCCGAGTTGGCTGCGACCACAGTCGATGGGAGGGAGTGTTAGGCAAACATGGCGTTGGCAAGATGAACGGCAACAGCTTATTTCTGCTGAGCAAATGTCATAAGGAGGAGGGAGAAAACTTGTTTATCTTGGCCTCTGAGGATAGAACAAGAAGCAATGGGCTTAAACTGCAGCAAGGGAGGTTTAGGTTGGACATTAGGAAAAAGTTCCTAACTGTCAGGATAGTCAAACACTGGAATAAATTGCACAGGAAGGTTGTGGAATCCCCATCTCTAGAGATACTTAAGAGTAGGTTAGATAAATGTCTATCAGGGATGATCTAGACAGTATTTGGTCCTACCATGAGGGCAGGAGACTGGACTTGATGACCTCTCGGTCTCTTCCAGTCCTAGTATTCTCTGATTCTATGTTAGTATAGAAGGCTTGTCATGAGGGATGGGCAGCAACCTGGGGATTAAGGGGTTAATTGTACCTAGCCAGGTAGCAGTCAGCCAATAGAAATGCAGATAGGGATTTCAAACTGACACAAAGGAATTTTTGGGTTTTTCCCTCCTTGTCTCTGGGCAGTTGACTCTCCAAATACTGACGGGGACAGACAACATGTCTTTCTCCAAGAAAAGACTCTTCACCATCTGTAAGTAGGGCAAAGTCTAGATAAATCCATTAGGTTTTATTGTTTTATGGTTTGGGCATGGGAATCTGATGTCTGTGCATTTCGAAATGGGTTTTCCTCTCTTTTGTAACAAGTTTTGTTCCCATGGAAAAATTCCCCATGAGTTTATTAAATTGTGGCTCTTACCATCTAGCCAATCCAACTATGCTTGTAACAGGAGTATTGTGGTGATAACAAGTTCTTTCTTTTTTATTAACCTGGTATTGGTTATTTTTTGCATCCTGGTTTTACTTTAGGGCTGAGATTTCCCAAGTGATCTCTTCCATGGTTTTCTTACAATTATTTGGGTGGTGGCAGTGGATTTTTTATCCCCAAAATCTAGGTTTAGGATTTTGGGGGGGAAATTTTATATCAAAGCATGGAGAGATAAGGTTTTGGGGTACATGTGCAGACCCCCACTTCTGCATTCATTGTTGCAGAATAGGGAATCAGTCTTGACAACGCCACAGATCCAAGAGCACTCCATGAGAGCATATTCACATTTTAAACAGTTGGAGGACTACTGTTACGTTTTTAAACAGCAATAGAGCTTGACTCTCCCCTTCTTCCCAGTGCTTAATTTGTGTCAGGGCTTGCCACAGCTGCTCCAGACTTGGTAGTTTATAGCCCTGGGCCTCTGGGCTTGCTACATCAGTTATGACTGTAATAAAAATTGCTTCTCTTTCATTACAAATTAAGTGCTGTTCCCCCTTAGATATCCACAAGTCTCCCTTTGACCTCAAGTCCATCCAGCAGTCTTTCGAGAACTGACATATCTAAGAGGGGGAAATGCAAAGAGAATGAATGCGAATATATTTTTTCTCATCTGGAATAGCTGACAGCTGGATGTGCCACTACTCTTCAGTCTGCATTACTTGCTTCAGAATGCCACTACACACCCTGGTAAGGGAGTATCTCCCAAACCATCCTTTCTGCCAGAGGCATGTATTTTAGGAGAATGTCAGATTGTTTTACTAACAATCAAATCTCTCAGTAACTCTGTAAAGCCAGGTGGTATTAATGTCCTCATTTCACAAATAAATTAAATGAAGCATAAAGAACACTGAGCCAGCCACGAATAGGAAAAATCCTTCCTCCCAGTACATTTTTCTGAAAATAAATGCAAGTAAATTCCCCTTGTTTTGACAGGACATTGATCCCATTAAAGTCAATGTGTTTCATCCTCTGTGTGTTTCCTGCTACAGCTATTCATATCATAAACACTTAAATCCCTGGAAAGAATGCCACTCCATGTAACAAATGCAATTACTGTGAGCACCACAGCAGCAGAGGAATGCAGTACTGTAAGGAATGCAGCATCATGTAAGGTGGTGCTCTGGGTTTTAGCAACATGAAGCAAAAGAAGCCAGAAATATGAACTCAAGTCTTGTTAGATTAAAAAAAAAATGCTTATAAATTATTTTTGTTTGTTGCCATATTTGTTGTGTTTCTAAGTTTGCTGCCTTGATGTTATACAAGACAGAGTGAAGGACATTTTTTTCTTTGAAAGAGCTTAGAATCTGAAAGACAGAAGTGGAGAAGAGAGGACATACTGTAAGAGATTCATTTCAGTTTACATTTAAGCAGGGGAAATAGGCTCTTCATGGGCATTCCAACTCAGGTAGAAGAAAAGGAAAAGATACATGTGTTCTAGTTAACAAGCATTCATAGATAATAAACTGTCAAAGGCTCACACCTCTCTGCCACGGATCTAAGCAGATAGCACTAATGGTAACCTGTAAAGCACCATGTACACCTAAGGCACAAGATAGATAACAATGAAGAATTTGTGCCAAAGGTGACAGGCAAAAGAACACCTGCTTCTTAAACCTATCTCAGTTTTAACTTCAGAGGGATAGCTGAGTTAGTCTGTAACTGGAAAAACTTTTTAAAACAACAGATAGTTTAGCACCACCTTAAAGACTAACAAACCATGTAGATGGTATCATGAGCTTTCGTGGGCACAGCCCACTTCTTCAGATGAATGGAGTATTAAAGCTCCAGTTCCAAAATAAATAGGGATGGGGGAAAAAAGTCAATTAGAGTGTTCTTGGTAAATGAAACTTATAGAGAAAGTGCAAATTGTTCTTAAGTACCCATTTTTTTAAGTCATTAGGATGTGGAAAGTAATATACTATCCAGGTAATGTCTCTATTCATATCTTTGTGATGGGTATGCCCACAACTTAAACCCATCCAACCCATTATCAACCATCTACAACCTATCCTGGAAAATGACCCCTCTCTCTTACAAGTCTTGGGAGAAAGGCCAATCCTCGCCTACAGACAGGACCTCAAACAAATTCTTTCCAGTAACCATGCACCACAACTCCATCATAATCATCCAGGAACCCACCTCTGCAATCAACCCTAGTGCCAACTCTGTCCAGACATCTACACAAGCAATTTCATCACCAGACCCAATCACATCAGCCACCAAATCAGAGGCTCATTTAACTGCACATCCACTAATGTGATCTATGCCCTCAAATGCCAGGGATGCCCCTCTGCCATGTATATTGGCCAAACTAGACAGTCTCTACGGGAAAGAATTAACAGACACAAATGAGATATCCAAAAAGGCAATACATAGAAACCTGTTGGAGAACACTTTAACCTGCCCGGGCACTCATTAATGGATCTCAGTCACTGGCTGTGTCTAGACTGGCAAGTTTTTCTGCAAAAGCAGCTGTTTTTGTGGAAAAACTTGCCAGCTGTCTACACTGGCCACTTGAATTTGTGCAAGAACACTGACAATCTAATGTATGACTGTCAGTGTTCTTGAGCAAATACTATGCTGCTCCCATCTGGGAAAAAGTCCTCTTGCGCAAATGCTTTTGCGCAAGAGGGCCAGTGTAGACAGCTAAAAACTGTTTTGCGCAAAAAAGCCCCGATGGCAAAAATGGCGATCAGGGCTTTCTTGCGCAAAACCGCGTCTAGATTGGCATGGACGCTTTTCCGCAAAAAGTGCTTTTGCGCAAAAGCATCCGTGCCAATCTAGATGCTCTTTTCCGCAAATGTTTTTAACAGAAAAACTTTTCCATTAAAAGCATTTGCGGAAAATCTTGCCAGTCTAGATGCAGCCACTGTGTTGTTTCAGGCCAATTCCACAAGCCAAATACACTGGGAAGCTTTGGAACTTAACTTCATTTACAGGTTTAGAACCCATCCTTCTCCACCCCACCCATCCGCTATCTATTTTGGAACTTGATCTTTAATACTCCATTCATCTGAAAAAGTGGATTGTGCCCACAAAAGCTCATGATACCAGCTACATGTTTTGTTAGTCTTTAAGGTGCTGCTAGACTATTTGTTGTTTTTTAAAAGTTTTAACTGTCTGTTGAAAAGAAGTCACAGGCTTGAACTGCCACTGCCCCTAAGCAGAATTAACGCCCACTGAGAGTAGAGATTGAGGCGCAGCCAATCCCAGCTCCCTGATTCTCAGCTGCCTGGCTCTGGCTTAATTTAAAATGGCAAGGGAATTTATTTTTTAAATTAAAACAAAATATTTCCTCCCTACAACCCATTTCCCAGACACACCCATCCTTTGCTTCCCTTTGCACCAGTACAAGGTGGTCCATCAGAGGAAGAAGTGGATTTGGGAAGCACTATTGACACAGAAGGTGGCTCTGTCAATTTTGTGCTGGCAGAGATTACTCTCACAGAGGGAGATTTCCAGCGCAAATCCCCTGCCATTTTCAGATCACTTTGCTCCACATAAGGAAGGCAAAATGAACTTGATAGACTGGAGAATCCAGCCCAATGATGTTAATCTGACAGGAAAGAAAAATGAAACCAGTTAAGTCTCCTTTCAAAAGCAAAACAGACCACACCCACTGATTCATCTGCCTAATTCTCATCTCGGATAGCTCTTATTTTGTATTTAAATTCTAGCTACTCCACCCTCTCCCTGAAGTAAAATTACCAAGAAATTTCCTGTTTGTGGATGCCTTTCATGATTAATCCAGTGACTGCAGTTTTTGAAATTAGGCAGGAAAGGGCTAAATGGGAACCTAATACAACAAAGAAGATTGACTGGTATTGGGGACAGGCAGTTTGCTCAGAAGTTGAGCTGTACTTAGGAGATCAACTGGGCCATGTCTACAACCAAGAATAGATATAAGATCTTTGGCCTTAGTCACTGTACTTTGTAGGCCCACAAAAAGTCCTTGTATAGAAGAAAGATTCCAGGTGGTATTTCTTGGGCCAGCATTAGTGGGAACAGCCTACTAGGCTATATAAGAATTCGAACACCCTCTTCATCCATTTTAAAAACTAGGAACGTTAATTGTGTAATCGGGTAACCGTGTAACTGCTGAAAATCTCAGCAGTTACACAGTTACCCGCACTGCAAAACCTCCTCCCCGTTGGTCAGCCCTTGTCTGCCCAGCTCTCAGGGAGGTGGCTTCACTGCCCTGCCTCAGCAAAGCCACCTTCCCGGGAGCCAGTTGAGTATAACCAAGATCATTAGCAACAGTTTATTGATTAATCGGTTATACTCTGACATCCCTATTTAAAACCTTAGTACTGTCAAAACTTGACCAGAGTCTAGATCACATTAATGAGGACTTTGTTTAAAAACAGTTCTTGATACAAAGGCACTGATAGTATTCTAAACCATAGACAAAGCCAAACTATAGTTCTAAAGATATAGCATATGCGATATCTGCAGTTATCACACCTAACCGTACAGGCAATGGAGCTGCTGGCAGGAAGTCAAGAAACAGAATAAATACAGCATAATTGGAGGAAGAAGGGAAACAGTAGCCTCTTATGTTTTGTGCAAGGTAAGTGGACTCCAATTACAAGTTCATTTGCCTCCTCATCTCCTGCAAATTACTCTATCCCTAAACTTTGTTGGTTATTTTACAGTTGACACCATCTTTTATTGTACTTATGCTTCTCCTTGGCAGGCACTGACAATCATTTAATATATGGAGTGCATAGATTAAGTTCTAGAGCAAAATTAAACCAGAGGTAGTAGCCAGCACTCACAAGGGAAAGAATATTATTTTTCAGAAAACATTTCCATGCTCTCGAGTGCAGACGAAGCAGAGTGTGTAGTCATGACACTGATCACTTGGGCACTACATCCAGGTCACACTTGCAAGGAGAAAGAGTACTGACTTTAATGGGATTTTGGAGGGGCTCAGCGCTTCTGCTCATCAGGCTTCCTGGAGATAAATTTAGGAGCCCAGATTAAGATACCCAGGTTGGAAAATTGTGGCCATTGTCATTTATGTATTTATAGGCATTCCCCAGTGCTCCAAGCAGCTCCACAATTCTCTCCTGAACAAAAGGTGAAGATGCAGCTTCTTTCCTACCTTTGTACATTGCCAGGCAAGCCTTCCCCAATGCACAGACTTCTGATATGACCTTCTCTTTCTTAAATACCCTAGAAGACTGCATGCCCCAGTTCAGGAGTGGAGCCTATGTGAATAAGAGGAGACATGAAATTAGTTTTTATTTGTCACCCAATTAATTATTTGAACCTAAGTTCTCAATGTTATGTTACCAAACCAAATGGAAAGTATCTCTGGAGCCACATAAAAAAAGGCAGTAGAAATGTGCACCCAAACTATGCATGTGTAGTTACCACAATTGTACATGCAAATTAGATATTTATGTACATGAATAGCTAGTTAGATAGTATAGTGGTAACTGTGTATTCAAATTGGGTGCTCACATCATCATGACTTATCCTAGGCTTCAGAGAGTTTTTTTTAAGTCTTTCCCATAAAGTTAAAACTCAGGTGTACAGAAATATGTACAAAATACTGTGTAACTATTTTAATCCAATGTTCTTAAAACCCCCTGTGAAACTGAAGAATAGCAAAGCAACTTTCCTGACTGTTATTTAAATAGATTTACACCAGTTTATAGGATTTCATTCATCCATACTGAGTTTTAATTAAGTTGTTTTTTAAATCAATCTTTAGTTTAATTAGAGGCCCAGTACTCCAGTGAAAGTGACCAACATTCCAGTAGTCTCTTGTGTGATTAAAATTACTGCATGACATATTGGAATGAGTGTTTATATAACCAGTCAGTGCACATTTAATTCAACTAATAAACAAAAGAAAACCAAAATGATTTACATCCATCAAGTTCAAAGTATAAGTTACATTTATAGAAAATCCAGTTATATTTCAGTGGCAATTAAGGGTGACACTTTCATCTTACTTAAGTATTCTTAATAAAATAATAAACAGAATGATAAATGACCAGGATCTGATGCAAGTTCCAGGAAGTCAAAAGACAAATTGTCATTGACTTCAGTGGGAGTTGGAGCCAGCCCAGGTAAATAGCTGGGCACTGAATTGTTCTCAAAGACAGAATAAAATTGTATTTTAAGGCATGAGGACAGTTGGGTCTGATAACTTATCTGAATTTTAAATATGTCTGAGTCAGATCAAGGTAAGGACAAATCTTTTTCTTAAAAACAAAAAACATTGACTTCAGCTCCACAGTTGGCTACAGAGCTTTTACTACATTTAAAATGCAGAGGTGTAGCGATCAGCACGAGCTGGCCCTGTCCGTAGCCAGCTCTGGCCACCGTGAACTGAGACTGCTCCAGCACCAGTCCTTGTTCATAGTAGTTAAGGCTGGCTGCAGACTGGGGCTGCTGCTTGAGCAGCCTTTGGCCGCCGCGAAAAGGGGTTGCTTGGCAGCAGCAGTCCATGTCTGCAGAGTGGGTGGGGGGAAGCTCTCTGTTGGGATCCCTGTGGACAGGGGCTGCTTTTCAGCAGCATCCCACTATCCCCCCCCGTACCTCTGATTTGTCAATTTTATATGTGTTCACTTTTTTTTATTGTATCCCTTTGGTATATATGGTCATGCCAATTTTCTTCCACAATTTGATCTGAGGAAGTGGGTCTGGCCCACAAAAGCTCATCACCTAATAAACCATCTTGTTAGTCTTTAAAGTGCTGCACAGTCCTGTCTTTGTTTGCACTACTGTAATACATACTCATCATTTGGCTCTCATTTTTTATTTTTATTTATCTTAAAGCGCAGGGGTATGTGTGATTAATTTATCTTTTTATGGGTAGGATGATCAAATTGTTAGTGACCTGAGTCAGCACTGGAAAGATTTATTTCAAACGTAATGAGCAGTTTTAAAAAATTCAAAGTAGACTGAAAGATGCATCATATTTATACTTTACACTGCCATGTGACCTTTTTCACTGTGATTTAATGTAAGGGGTTAATTAAAGTTGCCTGTACTTAATAAGCATGGTAACTCACTGTAAATAGTTCAGCAGGAACAGACAAGATTATATCGTTTTTCAGAAACTGGGGCCAATTACTACAAGCATCAACTGATTCTGCTGAACATTTCCCTACAGTTTCTACCAGTATTTCAGCATCTGTAAACAGCCCCTCAGGCTTTTTGTGTTTCTAGCACCTGAAATCCTCTATTGAGGCTAACTGCTCTCACAGCACAGCTGCATTTGTAAATTGTGGCTAAGTTTTCTGGAGAACTTGTTGTATAATTACGAAGATAGGTATCAATCAGCATCCTGTGCCGCGGTACGCAAAAATACCATCACGAACTGTCATGACAGGTGTCATCCAGTCATCACAGGCTATTCTTTTAGCCCTCCAGGTCACTGTGCTGAACACAAGGGACTAGTTATAAACGGAAACATTATTGTGATTTTACAGAACATATGCTAGCTCAAAGCTATGGGAAAAGCTTTTAGAGTGGGTACTCTGGCTTGAGACTGTGCCATTCAAACTAAAGAGAGCAACAGTCTAAAAACAGGAAACTTCCTGGAATACTCCCAGTATTGTTAGTAAACAATATGTAATTGGCTGTAAGTGCAATTGTGGTTTGTATATTAAAATACATACTTAAGATTGTATAGACTAGATTAAGTTAGACAGAAACAGTCCTACCACCAAACAAGAATAATTTCCTTTGTTTTTACAGTAACCCCTCAACAGAATACATAGTTATAGGTATTTTTAAATAAAAAATGCAGCTGCAGATAAAACTTTTCACACTGCAGGCCTGTTTGGAGGCTACCACAAGGTTCAGGAGAAAAGAAAGCTTTCTTAAATATCAGATGAACTCAATAGAAAGAGTCCCACTGTCTTCAAGGAGCTTTGGATCAACCCTACAATGAGTATATATTAAGGATGTTAAGTATTGGGTATTTCATTAATCGAATAATCAATGTATTTTTGCATCAACTATTCAATTAGTTCATAGGGCGGCACTGCCCCCTTTGAAATGCCGCCCAGTATTTCAAAGGGGCAGCGCCGTGCGGAGCCCAGGATCAGCTCCACACGGTGCTGCAGCTTTTCAAAGGGGCAGCACCGCACATCTGATCCCTGGCTTAGCTCTGCACAGGAATCCCCCGCAGGCCCCGATCTCTGCAGCGCTGCCCCTTTGAAATGACATGCCGACATTTCAAAGGGGCAGCGCTGCACTGAGCATAGGATCATCTGTGCGGCGCTGCCCCTTTGAAAGGCCACTGCAGCGTTTCAAAGTGGCAGCACTGCATGAAGCCCAGGCTCTCTGTGGTGCTGCTGCTTTGAAGTACCACCCTCTTCTCTTCCCATGCTGCTTCTATCAGATAGAGGCAGAGGGGAGGGAAAGGGGGAGGGACTAGTCAACTTATCCTGTCAACTATCCGATAAGCATTTGCTTATCGGATAGTTGACTAGTCCTTAACATTCCTAGTATATATGGCCCATCTCCCCAGTTCTAAAGCAGCTAACTTTCATGCCATCATGCCCAGCCTATGAAATCAGGACCAGCTGTAGTCCCTGAGGCTCTAAACTGTGGTCGTAGGGATGATTGCTTTCAAAACAAAGGGTTACTTGGATTAGGAATTGAAAGTGTGCTCCTACTGTGGTTTATTAACTGAAGTGTTCAAATCAGCCCCATTGCTATGGAAGAGCACTGCCACCTTTTTTTCCCTGTTACCACAGGACCAGGCTGTGTTGTGAGCAAGGAGTAAAATGAGCAGCTGTTGTCCTGCCTGATAACATGTTACTGTCTTTCTGGGAGGGGAAGGAGGAAAGAGCATCTCTATCTGATTCACCATCAGTTTCCATGCCAGGCTGTGGAAACACAAGGGAGAGCAGGATAGGATCTCAACTGGCTTTGAAAGTACGTGAAGTACTCATTGTGGCTTTGTCCCTTTTGAAATAACTTGTTAGGCCTCTAAACTGAGAAGGCTGGCCAGGAACAGATGTAGAAAAGTTAGCCAGGGAGTTTAATGCCAGGACATTCCAGGATCAAATCCTGTACCAAATTCATACAGTGAGCTAGTGTGCAGCAAGACTGCTGTGGACCTACAGTGCTTTACCTTGCCCCATATCAACTTGCTCTGTAGACAAACCCTTAGACTGAAAGGTCCTTCAAGAGTTGCTGTCTCTGGGGAAGATTCCCTCTTCCTTCTGTTTCCCCCCACCTCTTCTGCTGACATATCTAGCTGATCTTTGATGACATTTTCATCAGTTCAGTCATATCACAACCTCAGCATTGTCTCTACTAGTATCAGGAAACAGGGTTGTTCTTCAGACCAGACAAGGGATGGTAGGAACTACACCAAAGCAAAGAGCCTCCTGACAGCCATCATAACAACTTTCTCTGAAGCCTTTATTTCCACCAGCACCACAGTGTCTCCCATTGGAGATGCATTTTTCACACAGCACCCACTTCAATATACCGTGAAAGGCAAGCCCAGCAGCACCAAGCTCATTGCAGTTTCCATTGCACTCACAATGCTTCCCACATTTTGCCATCTTCAGCATTTCTATGAATGCATTTTTTCTGTTTGAAAACTAATGACTGGAAACTGCATCCACATCCTGCCCATGGCTGCCGTGACCGCACCTGCAATAAAAAGCCTTGGTATTTTTATTCTTTTATGATAATATTAAGGGCAATATATTCTTCCCTTGATACATATAATGCTAGAGCATCAGAATTGTTTCTAACATGTTGAGCCACAATAAGAGTAATCAGAAATTAAATCAGGACAACACAATTATTTCTATGTTGTTATACTAATAATTAGCAATTAACAAGCCTGATTCTCTACTGCTTCACAATGTATGAAATCACTCAGTTCTGTGTTGACCATCAAATACTCCTACCTATTATCCCTGAAAAATTCAAACTTGAGTTGCACTGCATCCCCTCTTTGTGCTAGTATCAATAATTATTTGCATTACTGTAGCACCTACAACCCCACACCAAAATGGGGGGAGGGGTCCCCACTGCACCAAGCACTGTACAAACACATTTGGTGAGAGCCAGTGCTTAATTTGTGATGAAAGAAGAGCTGGGGCTCAAACAGTGTTTTAAAAAACGTCCAGCAAGGACATAAGTGCCAAGGCTCCCTGCCACACAGCTAGCACTAGCCACTGCCTTTGAAGATTTTTCAATCTAAACAGACAAAAAGCAGTGGGGGACGTAAGAGGCCCAAATACTGGGAATAACTTTCCCAAGGTTACACAGCAATTTAGATGTCAGTTATTGTTGCCAGTCAAAGCTGCAGTTAAGCACTGAACAGAAATAGTTGGTGATCCTTAGAGGTAGGTTGTTTCCAGGACAGATTTGAGGTGCTGGGGACATAGCGTAGGGGAGGCTGCTGTGAGTGCTGCACCTGTTTTCCAGGTTTCACCCTTTGGCATCTTTCATAAGTACTTATACTTTAAAAGGAGTCTCCTGACTCCCATTGTCGAGCCCCATTGTCTCCCCTTGGCCCTTTGTACGCCATTACACAAAGTCTGTATCTTTGGTTGTGACTACTTTCTTCCACTATTTGATCTGAGGAAGTGGGTCTGGCCCACGAAAGCTCATCATCTAATAAACCACCTTGTTAGTCTTTAAAGTGCTACATTGTCCTGCATTTTGCTGTATCTTCCCAGACCTTAACGGGCAGGCTGCAGCCACAATGGGATTTGAAACGGGCTGACCACAGTTTGCGTCCCTAGAGCCCAAGACTTCTCAGTGCAGTCCTGGCATCTCTCCAACAGCCTAGTCCCTGCAGCCCCACTGCCTTGTGTGTCCCGTTATAGGGCTCCTTCGCCGGGGCTCTCTGCCTTTGCTACGAAACAAAGCCCCTCCAGCCAGGCACTTCCTTGCCTGGCCAAGGGCTGAACGCGTGACAACAGCCACAGCCTCTGAGCAAATATTTGTCTCTGGCTGCTCCAGGCACAGCTATGTCACTTGCTCTCGGCCCGCCCCCGCGCCCCCGGGATTGGCCCCGGCGCCCCGTCCCGCCTCTGGCGCCCCGCTGGAGTTAGCTCCGCGGCCCGTCACTCTCGCGCGCAGGTGCGGGCCCCGCAGGTGTGGGCTGGCCCCGGCGCTCGTGCACTTCCCGCAGGCGGGGCGGGGCGGCCGGGCGAGCAGGGGGCCGAGCGCTCACGCCTGCTCCCCCAGCCCGCGCGCGGCCATGGCCGGAGCCCCTCGGGGGCTGGATCTCACCTTCCTCAGCGCGGAGGAAGCGCAGCAGATTTTCCAGGTGCTGGAGCGAGACTCGGCGCTGAAACGGGCCGAGAAGGACCGGATCAGGTAGGAGGCATCGATGCGGAGCTCGACGGGGGCACGAGCGGGCGCCTGGGGCTTGGGAGCGCCGCCTGCCGCGCCCCCACATTGGGGAGTTGGGAGAGTGTCGGGCCCTCACGGGAGCCCCAGGGCGCGCCTGGCCCCCGCGCTGGTCGACGTTAGGCCGTGTCTGACCGCTGTGAGGTGGCTGCGGCACCTTACCCTGCTGCCCCCCCCCCCCCCCAGCGGCCTGTGGGCAGGAGCTAGATGTTGCTGCCCCACGCGGGAGGATTTGGGCGAAGCTCCTGGGACCCAGCAGTGCCTGGGTGAGCAGCACGTGTGTATTCGGGGGGGGTCTGGGTGCTTTGAGGGCTTTGCTGCCGGGCCTCTCTCCCCCCGTGGAGCGCGAAGCAGATCTGTCACGTCCCCTGTCAGAGCAGAAGGGTGTTGGCTGAAAGTGGATTTTTGTCGAGGGGAGGATGGCATGCATGCTTGATACGGGCTGTAAGGAAACGATCCACACCCCTGACAGCTTTGATAATCTCGGGCACATTCCAGACTGACTTTGGGCAGCTTTCCAAAACCAAAGTAGAGGCCTTCACTGAGAGAAATATCTGTTTTGAATTCCTCCCAGGTCAGTTATGTGTAGAACTAACCTAGATGAAATAGCTGGGTGGCCTCAGCCCACTTCCTAGTAGACAGGTGTATGTATCCCATAACCAACAACACCAGTTATTGTTGCCAGTCAAAGCTGCAGCTGAGCACTGAACAGAAATAGCTGGTGATCCTTAGACATAGGTTGTTTCCAGGACAGGTTTGAGATGCTGGGGACACAGTGTAGGGGAGGCTGCCTTGAGTGCTGCACCTGTTTTCCAGGTTTTGCCCTTTGGCATCTTATATAAGTACTTATACTTTAAAAGGAAGACAAAGGTCATTTAAAATGAAACACCTGAGTTAAGTGGACTTGTATGCCATATTGTAGGGCAGTTGGTTAAACACATTGGGGTAAATTCAGAATTGATTTATACTCTCTGTCACCCTGATGAAATCCAAGGCTTTTCTCTGAATAGGAGATTTTACCCATTGTTTTCAGTTAGTGTTGCCTTTTTTCAATCGCTAGCTAGTTTCTATGTGGTGTGCCTTATTATGATAAGATAAGAAGGGTAAGATTAGCCAGGGTTGACTGTTTGCAAGGCTGAAAACATTGTGAGGTAGAAATGTAGACCAAGATTTTTTTTAAATGGGCTCCTGAAGTTAAGCTCCTAACTCCACAATTAGGCATATAAATAAGCTTTTCAAAAGGGTGAGTATGCATCTTGAATTCCATAGATTTAGCACCTACCACTAAATCTGAATTTGGTCCTACATCTCTATATTTATGATCTGTTTTTTCTCTTTGTATAAAGGCTGTCAAAGTTAGCTTAATTGAATAATGGGAGGTTTCAAATGATAGACTGGTGAGCTGGACTTTTACTTTAGATTTCAATTAACTTAGCCTGAGAATGTAAGTTGAGCAGAAATAATCAAAAGAAGCTAAAGCACTGGACTGGGATCTGGGTTAAATTCCTGGCTCAGCCAGAGTCCTATTATATCTGTCTGTACCCCACTTTCCTGTCTCCAAAATAATAATTCTTCCTTTCTTACACCATTTTTTTTAAACCTATTTAGATTAAGTGTTTCTGTAGAGGCGGCTTGTTATGGGCCCCAATTTCTACTGGGGTGTCTCCATGTGCTTCTCTAACACTACTATTACTATTAGTATTCCTAATGTGTCTTCAGAGCTAAATCAGCTACCTCTGCATAGCTATGGTGGTCTTCAGATGCTTTCATATTAGTTCAGTTTCATTCGTTGGACTGGAGGGAGTAGAGATGGGCAGTTAATATAGGGTGGCTATAGAGCCCATCTAGATTGTTTCCTGTAATGGGGTTTGTGAATTGGAGCTATAGGGGGCTGAGGTACCCACCCAAATAAACAGATCCATGGATGCTTTTGCAGGAGCCTGTTGAATGCAAGCTTTTCAAGAAGGGACTTCTTTGTGACTGATTATATAGTGCCACACACACTGAACATGCTATAGAAATAATAAATAGCAATGTGTTCCCTTGTCTATAGTACTAACTGCCCATGAAGAGCTGCATCTGATTTGAATCACTCTGAATATGTACACGTAATGTTATTCCTTGTTGAGCTATGTACTGAACACTGGTAAAAATTTTGTGCTGTACCTTCCTGGCTGATTTTGATTCTTTTCTGTAACTGTCCAACATTAGTGCAGACACATCTACCTGTGATTGCAGAGCAGCATACTTTATTACAGCTTCCTTGTGACAGGAGGATTTTTTGTGTGATGTAAAATCACATAATGGTTATCTACAATTTTGAAATCCAGATGAAATTAATGTTGGTTTAGCCTTCTGGAAAACAAACTTAATATTTTCTATGAACAGTTTTCGCTGACAGAGCAGAAAGTTCTAATTTGCTATTATACTCCAACCAAGTAAATCTTGATAGCTAAGACTGTGGAAAACTTCTTTTATCTAGAAAATTTGGTGCATCTTTCTTTTGTATAACTTCATGTTGATTATTACTGGTCCTACAAATCAAGAATTCATTGCTGGGATAAAATGAAGCTACAGAGCATTGATGCCACCAGATTACAAAGGCCAATTAAAAGTAGACAGTTAGGGTACGTCTAGACTACATGCCTCTGGTGACAGGGGCATGTAGGTTAGGCTACCCGGCATAGGAAAATGAAGCTACCGCGCTGAGCCGATCAGCTGTTTGTCGGCTCAGCGCGGTAGTCTGGATGCTCCGCGGTAAACATCAAAGGCATTTGTCGACCTCCTGGGATGAGGTTTACCGCAGCAGCCATTTACATTTAAATGAAGCTGTGATTATTTAAATCACCACTTCATTTTCCTATGCCGGGTAGCCTAATTTACATGCCTCTGTCGCCAGAGGCATGTAGTCTAGATGTACCCTTAGAAGCAGCACTTGCCTGCTTGAATGTGTTATGTTTTGTGGTGGCCATATATAACCACTTAAAAGGGTATAAAATGATCAAGTATTGTGTTAAACATGATCATCCCCAAAACTGACCACTGTATTTAAGTTGTGGATTCCGCCCCTTTCCCCCATGAGGGTTCTGAGGTGGGGCTGGGGATGAGAGATTATGGTGCAAGGGAGGGTTCCAGGCTAGGTCTGAGATCTAGCATGCAGTGGAGTGAGGGCTCTGGCTGGCAGTACGTGCTCTGGGGTGGGGTAGGGCTGGGGATGAAGATCTAGGGATGCAGACAGGCTGCCCGGGCCAAGGGTCAGAGTACTCTTACCATTCTCTCCTTGCTGACAACGAGGTTTGGGGGCTGGTGCATTTTTCTCCCTCTCCCTCCATTTTAGCAGCACACATACCCTGCACCACAGTTACTGCACATGCTCTTAGCGCCCAGCTCAGGTCCAGGAAGCATCCATATAGTCACCTGAGGGCTGCAGAAACCTGGTGGTTGCTTCTGGGAGTGTCTCAGACACAAGCTTGTTAGGGAGCCTGCTTTCGCCCCATGTCCCTGCCGTGCCATCAAAAGGACTTTTGACTGCCTAGTGTCGGTGGTGCTCATTTGAGTTGCCTGCCAGGGTCCCTTTTAGACCAGGCATTCCAGTTGAAAACCACACATCTGGCAACATTGTATGGTAATAAAGCCAGTGACCTTATAACTAGCCCTTGCAAAACTGGGCTTTTTTTTTTTCATTTTTAAAAATAGTTTTACATTTTCACACTTGTGGGAAATCATTGAGCGGAGTAAGACAATTATTTAATGAGAGCTGTTGAGATAAAGCTATAACTTTTTGAATAACTGCTAAAACACAATTGTCAGCATCCCATGTCAAAATATACTAAGTGAAGATCTTTAAATTAATATACCTGCTTCTGCTATTTAGTTGCAAGCCTAATTCAAAAGTCTAAATCACTGTGTTTTGATTCTAATACATTTTCAGATTGGCATAGACTTTTTTTTTTTTGCCTTGCAAGTTTAGTGTAAATGGTGGATTTTCTATAACTTGAAATTCTGTAAATCGTGATTTGAGGCCTTTGGTAACTCAGCCAGAGTTTACGGGTCTATTTATAGATGTGGGTGTGTGAGATTCTGTGGCCTGTAATGTTCAAGAGGTCAGCTTAGGTGATCAGGGTAGACTCACAAACAAAGCCAGGGACCATCTGCTCAGGCAATCTTTTTTTTCTTCTCATTTGAACATTTTGATTGATGGAAATATTTTTTTTAATCATGTGTGGTGAAATCAACTTTACCAACATACATAAAATAAAAGTCTAATCCATGCAAGCCTGTTTATAACTTTTACTCCTGTCATTAGAGCACAGACCTGGGTAGGAGGAGACCCTGATTTAATTCCTTCCATCTCTCAGGTAGGAGAGGGGTCTCTCATCACTTAGGAGGTGCTGTAACCACTGAAGTACTTGCAGTTTTTATTGGGGAGGGAGGAGGTGCTGTAACCACTGAAGTACTTGCAGTTTTTATTGGGGAGGGGGGTATTTCCTCTCTCTCTTCTGATGAAATTGTTCCACTGTGGCTAAGTAATGAAAATCTTTGGAGCAGAGGAACGAAACCCAGGGTCTGCTGTCATACAGGTGAGTGTTCTAACCAGTGGGCTATAGAGTCATTTCTGCTCTCTTTCTTACACTTGTGTCCATGCTCTCTTGCTCAAATGACTATTCCACAGTAGATCAATACAGTCCAGTTCCCCTTCTCCTACCACTATTCCATTACTGAGCTGCAGTTTAACAGCTTCAGCAGGAGAGACTGAGGAAGCTCCATAACAGAATTTTCCAAACCTCCATAGTTAAGAACCTTCTGAGAGGTGGAAATTGAATCTGTCTCTAGTCACTGGGGCTGAAAGTTTATACAGTGCAGACGACCATTACCAACTTCTCTGGCCATGTGTGGAGTAGGGGTGTAAGTACCTAGTTGACTATCCGATAAGCATAAGCTTATGAGTTAGTCGACTAGTGATGCAATTAGTTGCTCCCCCCACCTTGCTGCCTCTATCAGAGAGAGGCAGCAAATGGGGGGAGCAGGAGCCGCTGCTGGGAGGAGCCCTCTTAAAAGCTGCAGGGGAGGTAGAGGCACAGTGGGAAATGGAGCGAGCGGGGACTGAAGCAGTCTCCGGTCGTACATTTCAAAGGCTGAGGCGCAACAGAGAGTGCGTGTCCAATAGGGCTCTTGCTACAGTTCAAACGTGAAGGCATCCTTATAGATTAACAAATGGAATAGTCAATAGGATTTCCATTAATCTAAATTTAACTTCCCTAGTGTGGAGCAAGGCAAGCACTTAACTCATTCATACCAGAAAAGCACTGTGTGCATAAGCTGCCTGACTCTCTGCAGGTGACTGCAAATCTCTATGCAGAGCTGTGCTTTTCTCTAAGTTCTTCCTATCTCCCAGAGAAGGTTGGGGCTTATCAGACAGCATTCTGGGCTAGCCTCACCTGGCTTGCTGGCTTTTGAGAGTCTCACACTTTTTTGGGGGAGGGGAATGAGTGTGTAATTACTAGCTCCAGCAGTTATGGACACCAGGTGCAGCTGTGGGGCGGGAAGTGGAGGGGGACAATAAAGGGAAGGCAACAGGGGAATCAGACATTCTTGTTTTTAAATTGTCTATGTTCAGGCACGGAAACAAGGGCAACTGGCACGAGAGACAAATTGTGATTACATTGGTGATGAAGAGCCAAACCTAGTAATGAATTCTTAGTAGTTTTCAGCAACATCTTCTGCAATTTTGCAGTAAATGTTCCCTTGGGTTATGAATATAGAAAGCATGCAGGAAAGATGAATCCTCTTCCACTGTTCTGTAAACACTTGCTGCAATTGGACTGTTGGGAGCAATTATTTGTTAAAGAAACATAACTGAACTTGCACCTTACATGTGGCAGGCCATTCACTGAACCCTCCCCTCGTTCCCTCTCCCACTGCCCCAACACGTGGTGCTACTAGATTTGGATTCTGTGGTGCGCCTTTGAGATGTTTGATCCGTCCCTTGGTTTTACTGTAGTAGCTTGGAATAAAAAAGGGAATGTACCTTTTTCACTCATGTTATACCTCCAGAGCCTTGGGTTATGGAGCAGACTTGCACCATGCACCTTGGGATTTAATTTCTTCTGGCTTGTTTACATTTTTAAGGGCCCGATCTTCTAGCCTTGACATGTAGATGTGATTCTTACTCACGTACACAAAATGCCTCATTGATAACCATGACACTGCTTGCATGACTGAAGATGACTCTGGGAAGTTAGGGGCAGAGCCCTAACCTTTTTATTATTAAAAAGATTTCCAAAATCTAGCCTCAGGAGCACTGAAATACAAAGACCGTAAACCATAGTAATTACCCTTGTTTCACTAGTGCTCTCTCTTACCTCTCATACAGCCACAGATGTACAGGAAACCCTCACCATTCCTGGTGGATGGGCGCCCGCATCCGTGGCGAATGGTGCAATTAACAAATGCTGGCAGTCATGGCTCCAGAACTCACCATGGGGGTCGGAAGCCCCGGAGTTCCCTGCGCCCAACCCCCAGGTCAGGACAGGAGACCTGTGAATATACGGAAATAGGGATTACAGAAATTGCAAGGGTCTCCTGTACTTCTATTTTTAGCACTAGCTTGATCAGAGCTATCATGGGTATATCTGCTCAAGATGGGAATTACTGCTCCACTAAATACCTACCCTTAGGGCAGGTCTACACTATGGGGCAAAGTCGACCTAATTTATGTAACTCCAGCTATGCAAATACCATAGCTGGAGTTGCTGTACCATAGGATGACATTCTGCAGCTCTCCACTGCTGGGGATGGATGGGAGAAACTCTCCCATCAACTGCTTGTTCCAGTGGAGTACCTGGAGTTGACTACAAAAAACAGGACTACATATCACTTTAAAGACTAACAAGATGGTTTATTAGGCGATGCACTTTCGTGGGCCAGACCCACTTCTTCAGATCAAATAGTGAAGAAAATTGGCATGACAATATATACCAAAGGATACAATAAAAACAATGAACACACATGAAAAAGGACAAATCAAATTTCAGAATAGAAGAGGGATGGGGGGGGGGGTAAATGTCTGTGCGCTAATGATATTAGAGGTGATAATTGGGGAAGCTATCTTTGTAATGGGTAAGGTAATTAGTGTCTTTGTTAAGACCTAGGTGTAAAGTGTCAAATTTAAGCATGAATGACAGTTCAGAGGATTCTCTTTCAAGTGAATGGTGGTCAATTTATCAGGTCTTCACCAAGCCCACTAAATTGACCTCTGGGACATCAATCAGTGACAAACCTTTAGGGAATCTTGATTTAGAGCCTCATGCAGAGCACACTGATAGATCTCTGTCAAGATCTCCATTGACATTGGCAGCCTTTGAATCAAGCTCTTGTGGGTTTTGACAGTGCTTGAAAAATATTGATGTCTATCTCCTGCCTTCTGAGGTTGGGCCCCGTGCATTTAAAAAATAAGAGTTGTAAACTGTACTGAATTTAATCACTCTCTTTTAAAGTTCCTGCTACTCCATGATAAATGAGCAAATAAAGTTTTCAAGCCCTGGAGCTGGAGAGACGCTTCTTTTTTTCCCTCACTGATGAAGGTAGTCTTTCCAGGTCAAAGATGAGGCATGTTGTTGAAGAACAGCATGGAGACATTTGTTCTACCATTCCTGAATTTGTTCTAAATAAAGGACTTCAGCTCTCAGAGCTGAAAATCTGAATTTTTAAAATCCTAGGTTTTCACTAAAGGGGGAAAAAATCAAAGTAGAAAAAAGATTTTGAAGGAGTTTTCTTGACCATTTGTGCAACTAAAAACATTGTGGGATTTACTCTAAGCCCTTTTAATAGTTAAATGTGTTAAGCATAATTGTTCAAGTACAGTAACATTTAAATGCTTGGGCTTGGCAACCATTACTCATTTTTCCCCCAGTTCTTACACTGTAAACAATTACATATATTGTGGTACCATAACAACTGAGCCCTAACAAGTTAATGCAAAAGAAGGCTAAGTGAAGTAAATAATAGTAAAATCCAATTAGTTTTAGAGCTTACTAATTATGTGCCTTTTACTTTGTGGTGAGTGTAGCTAAGAAATCATGATGCCTTTGTGTTCTGTGTGCTACGCCTTTAGATGTTTAAGTAGACTAGCCTGAGAGCAGAGACAGTATCCATAGGAGGAAGGTTTAAGCCTGTGACTTTGGAGACCTGTGTTCAATTCCCTGCCACATCACTGACTTGCATGGCTCTGGATAAATTACTTAGTTTTTATGCCTTAGTTTCCCACAGCTTTAAAGTATAGCTGAATTTCTCTGACGTATAGAGATGTTAGGAGGGTGAGGTCCTCCAGTCTTATGGTAACAGGAGCCATACAAGTAAGAATAGTGAACTTTGTTTTCAGAGTTTCTGCCTGTTATAGAAGAGATACTGATACAGTGTGCTTCCTCCCAGAGTAGTCATATGACTACTTTCCTCAAAGGACACAAGTATTTTACACTGACAATATATAACTTTTTATGAGAGAAACAAATTGCAAGAGTAACTGAATTGTAAACAAAGAAATCATTGCATTATAACTAGATATTTACACACACGCAATAATGATTTATAATACACACGAAATGTAAGCAGTACGGTAAGCCAAATAGACCCAGATTTTTGTGCACAACTTGGAAGAATCTGGCCCTTAAGTTCCACTCCTGTAATGAGAACTCTGCCAGTAGACTTCTGACCCCTTGTACGTTCCCTAAACTTTGGTACTCTGCATGGGATCAGAACTCTACCCACAAAAATCTGCTTGCAGAACTAGCATCTTAGTTTTTAATTGGAGCTTATTTCCCAATTCATGTAACTTCAGAATTCATACATACTCAGCCACTCTTTCCTTATTTCCCCCTTTTATTTTTCAATGTGACTTTTTTTGTATAAAAATGTAATATGTCTACACAAGAAATGTGTCTTTCACCTTCTTAAAGTAGTTCACGATAACAGTTATGGTTGCACAAAAGTTCATAGATGCCAAAGCCAGATTGGAATAAATGTGATCTGGTCTGATCACCTCTATAGTACAGGCCATAGAACTTCCCCAAAATAATTCCTTGAGCAGAGCTTTTAGAAAAACCATACAGTCTTGATTTTAAAAATTGCCAGTGATGCAGAATTCACCACTACCCTTGGCAAGTGATTTTAATGATTAAGTATGCTGATTGTTACAGTTTTACTACTTATTTCCTGACTGAATTTGTCTTGCTTCAATTTCTATCTGTTGGCTTGGGTCATGCCTTCTTTGCTTACTCTGCTAGATTAAAGAACTCCTATTATGTTTCTGTTCCCCATGTAGATTCTTATATTTTATAATCAAGTCACTCTTAATTTTCTCTTTATTTTAGTTTAAACTAGGAGTGCAGTTGCTCTTTTCTAATCCCAACCATTGCTGCTGCCCCATGCCAGGCACAGTCTCCTCTCCCTGGTGATCTCTGAGGTCATATCCCTTAGGGGACAGGGTGCGGTGGGGGGGGGGGGAGTGGGAGGTGATGGTGGCAGGAAGAGGTGCGGTTTGTGGGACAGGAATGGACAGCTGCTCCCCTTTCCCTCTAGTCTACTGGAACTACTGGGCTGGATTGCACAACCCGTCCAGCCAGGGATGGCCCGTAGGCCATGAATTTGAGATCCCTGCTTTAGGCATTCTCCTGGCTCTCTTCATCCTTCTTGAATTCTGGGCATCAGAAGTGGACCTGGTTTTCCAGCAGTAGTTGCAACAATGCCAGATTCAGAGAGTGTGGGGAAAACCTCTCTGCAGGATTCCTGTTTTATGCATCCAGGGATAGGATTAGCCCTTTTGACCACTACATCCCACTAGTATCTCTGGGAAGTATCTGGCAGTTGAGTGAGATTCTCCATTTGGGGAACAAACAAAAAACAAAATCATTGGAATGCTTTTGTTCTGTCCTGTACAAAGAATGCAGCAGCAGGCAGACAGCTGCTGCAGGAGAAGGCTGAAGAGACTGCTGTGCTACTTTGACATTTCTTAGCACAGAGAGCTCACAGAGCTATGAGGGAATCCCAAGAAGTGCAGGGATCAGCTCTGCCTTTGCAGAACACTGCACTGTGGGCTGCTTACCCACCTTGCTTTGCTCTGTTGACTGGGTGCTAACAATGTGGCCGTGAAATGTTGGCAATGGGAGGCAGAAACTGTTTTAACTGCTTTTCACTTTTGGTTACTTTTGCATGTCGACAGCACTTCTGTTGCCAAACCTTCCCAGTGTAGATATAGCCTAGATGTATACATATAGTATGTAAACAGACATTCTTTGCCCCCATCTTGCCAAACAATCTGGATTGCTCTGTATCGGGAACCTGTCCTTTTATTTAACACTCCTACACTCATGGTCAGGGCTCGATAAATAATACAATCTACACGCCATAGGCAAGTAGATTGTAACCCGGAAGAGCTGGGTTCGGGTGATCTGCGCATGCGCAGATTGCCGGACAGCGCGGCTGGCGAGTGGGGCTCACCGCGGTTCAGCGAGCCCTGCTTATGATATCTTTATCAGCAAATATTATCAGCAAGCTTCAGGGGGTAGCCGAGTTAGTCTGTTACAGAAAAAAAACCAGTAAGCAAATGGTCTGGTAGCACTTAATAGACTAACAAAACATGTAGATGGTATCATGAGCTTTCGTGAGCACAGCCCATTTCTTCAGATGACTGAAGTTATGACTAGGGGTTAAGAAAACTAAAAATAAATGGGGCAGGGGAAGGGGATAAAGAGAAAGATGCTCTGTTACCCGCCCCCTTACTTTATGTATAGAGGTATCAGGAGAAAGGGTGCTAAACCTGAGTAGATAATGATCAAAGTCAATGGATAGATTGGTAAGGCAGGAGGGATATCATTCAGAAAGCTGTTAGCACCTTCAGTGATAAAGGATCCACCACCCCATATTTTGAACCAATATCAGATTCTACAGGCCTCTCTCCTGTGACCCTACTAAGGAATACCAAAAAAACCCATGAAAAAACTGCTCATGCAACTCCCTGATGCTACTCAGGACCAAATCGATACTAACACCCCTCCTAATCCCCAACCAAGAACCCTCTATCTATTACCCAAAATACACAAACCTGGTAATCCCGGACGACCCATCGTCTCCAGCATTGGCACACTCACCGCAGGATTATCTGGATATAGACTCCCTCCTCAGACCTTATGCTATCAACACTCCCAGCTACCTCCGCAATACCACTGACGTCCTGAGGAAACTCCAAAACATCAATAATCTCCCTGAAAATACCATTCTGGCTACTGTGGATGTAGAAGCCCTCTACACCAACATTCCACACAAAGATAGATTACAGGCCATCAGGAACACCATCCCCGGTAACAACACTGCACACCTGATTACGGAGCTCTGCGATTTTGTCCTCACCTACAACTTCTTCCAATTCAGAAACAATTTCTATCTCCAAATCAGCAGCACACGCATGGCACCACAATATGCCAATATTTTTATGGCTGACCTTGAACAACGTTTCCTCAGGTCTCACCCCCTAACGCTCCTACTTTACTTACGCTACATCGATGACATCTTCATCATATGGACACATGGTAAGGAGACTCTTGAAGAATTCCACCAGGATTTCAACAACTTCCACCCCACCGTCAACCTCAGCCTGGACCAATCCACAAGGGAAATCCACTTCCTGGACGCTACAGTAAAGGTAAATAATTGACAACTTTCAACCGCCCTATATCGTAAACCCACAGACGGCTACACTTACCTTCATGCTTCCAGCTTCCATCCCAGACACATTTTTCAGTTGATTGGATACAGCCAAGCCCTACGAAACATAGGGCCGCATTAGGATTTTCCTGGGCCCTAGGTACTTTTGCTTTCGTGGGCCGCTTCCTCCATTTAAAAAAAAAATTAAAAATTGATATAACTTTAAATACTTCAATATTTTTTTTCCTGTTTTAGGCAAAATTTAATAGATTTTCATGGGCCCTAAAATTTCATTTTTTTCTGATGTGAGAAAAAAATTAAAACATTTTCGAGGGCCCCTAAAAGTATTGTGGGCCCTATGCACTGTGCCTAATGGATAAGTTGGCCCTGACGGAACAACCGGATTTGCTCCGACCCCACAGACAGAGACAATTACCTATAGGATCTTTACAGAGCATTCATAAAACTGAGATACCCACCTGGGGAAGTGAAAAAACAAATTGACAGCGCCAAAAAAGTACCCAGACATGAACTACTTCAAGACAGACCCAAAAGAGAAAATAACAGAACTCCTCTTGTTGTTACTTACAGTCTACAACTCAGACCCCTCTAATGCATCATATATAATCTACAACCCATCCTGGAAAATGATCCCTCGCTCTCAGAGGCCTTGGGAGAAAAACCTATTCTTGCTTAAGGACAACCCCCTAACCTGAAACGTATTGTGATAACTATGCCACACAACCACATCATAAGCCTACAGGAAATCGGCCCTGCAACCAGAAAAAATGCCAACTCTGCCCACATATCTACACTGACAAATTGACCATTGGAGCAAACACCACAAGCTACAAAATCAAAGGATCATTTGACTGCTCCTCTAGTAATTTGATCTACGCCATCAAATGCTAACAGTGCCCCTCTACTATATATATTGGTCAAACTGGACGTTCTCTACGGGAAAGAATCAATGGACACAAATCGGATATACGTAAAGAAAATACTCAGCAGCCAGTGGCAGAACATTTCTGTTTACCTAACCATAATCTCACAGATCTGAAGGTGGTGGTCTTGTCACAGGCCAGCTCCTCAAGCCAAATACACAGGAAAAGCTTGGAATTACAATACATATGCAAATTCAGTGCAGTTACTAATGGACTTAATCAAGATATGGGGTGGTGGACCCTTTATCACTGAAGGTGCTAACAGCTTTCTGAATGGCATCCTTCCTGCCTTACCAATCTATCCACTGACTTTGATCTTTATCTATTCTGGTTTAGCACCCTTTCTCCTGATACTTTGTGTAGAGGTAGGGGGGTGGGTGACAGAGCATCTGTCTCCCTCCTCCACCCCTCTTCCCCTCTCCTATTTATTTCGAGTTTTCTTATCCACTAGTCATAACTCCGGTCATCTGAAGAAGTGGGCGGTGCCCATGAAAGTTCATGATACCATCTACATGTTTTGTTAGTCTATAAAGTGCTACCAGACCATTTGCTTGTTATCAGCAATGCTTCTGTTTTCTTCCACTTTTAATATTGATAAAAATGTTAAATAGCATATGACCAAGAACTAATGCCTGCAGCACCCCACTGGGAACACCTGCTTGATGATAATTATTCCCAACTTACAGTTGCATTTTGAGATCAGGTTTTTAATTTAATGTCATGTTAATTTTACATAATTCCAGTTTGTTAATCAAAATATTGTGCTGTACCAAATCAAATATCTGAGAACTATATTATGTCAATATTATTACTTTTATCAACCAAACTTTAATTTCATTAAAAAAAATCGAGTAAGTTTGACAGGATCTATTTTCTGTAAACCCTCATGTTGATTTGCATTAATGATGTCCAACTGCTTCAGGAGAGCCTGCTGTTAATGCTGGTTTTTAATATGTCTTGCAACACTGAGGAAGGTCAAAAAGACTGGAAGAAGGCTAATGTTGTGCCAATATTTCAAAAATAAATAGGTCATTGTAAGACCTGCTAGACTAATCCTGATCCTGGGCAAAACAGAGCACTGATGGGACTCTCTCCATCAAGAATCAGCTCTTCTAAAATTCTTGCATACAAGTTATCTAGAACTGTTAACTTTTAAATGTTAGAACAGCAGCTACTGAAGTTAGACATCTTCTGGAGATACTAATGGAAAGGAAACGGTGTTATATGATTAGACTCTTTCCTCAGATACATACCAGAAATGTATATTGAACCCTTTTATGTTTTTTCCATTATTATTTGTGATTTCACCATTTCCGTTTAATGGGTCAGAATGACTAGGATTTTTTTGTTTCTAATACACTTAAATTCTGTATTATTCTTAATTAACTCTACTGGCTGCAGATTTCCTCTCATTTCCCTTTACTTCCATTATAAATGTTCTGCAGTTTCTAGCCTTTGGTTCATATTCATCATTATCAATTCCCCTTTCTTCCATTTTTTTAAATATATGTTACATCTGCCTTTACTTAACCTCTAAACCAGGTTGTTGTTTTTTAACCAGTATTGCCGCCTTCCTTGATTGTGGATTTTAAGACATCTTGCAAAGTATTTTTAAACAATTTGTTTAGATTTTTCTGATTTCATTTTTTCCTTCCCAGATTTAGTTTAATTGTTCTCAGATTTTATAAAATAAAAAGTACAAAGTGTATATATTACTGCATATGCTAAGTCAGTGGTCTCCAACCTTTTTACACCAAAGATCACTTTTTAAATGACAGACCAAGCCAAGATCTACTGCCCCGCCCCTTCCTTGAAGCCCCGCCCTTTCTATTCTCCTCCTCCTCCATCACTTGCTATCCTCAATCCTTATACTGCTGCTTTTTTTTCTTTTTTTTTAATTCTTCTGTAGGAAGAGGTTTTTCCAACATTTGGCCTGTCTAGACTGGACCAAATGTCAGAAAAAAAAACCCCTTCTTTTGGAAACCACCTTATTCCTTGTGGAAAGAGAAATATAGGGGTGACTGAAAGAGCCTGTTTGCTCTTCCACTAAAAAAAGCGGAAGAACAAACGCAACCCTGGATGCAGAAGAGTTTTTCTGGGATATCTCCAGAATCCTGAATAACTCCTGCAGTCTAGCTGGACCCTTGCTGTGTTGAGACAGGATATGTAGTCTCTGGGGTGGGAATGAGGGATTTGGGTGTGGGAAGAGGTGAGAGGTGCAAGCTCTGGGAGGAAATCTGGATGCAGGAGGAGGTGGAGAAGGGGACACTGGCTCGGGGAGGGGGCTCTAGGCTGGGCAGTGTTGGGATACTAAGCAAGCCACAGGCTTGCGGATGTGAGGGTGCAGGAATTTGGGTTGGGGTATGTGAGGGGCTCAGGGCAGGGGGTTCTAGAACAAGATTGGGGGCAGGGAGTTCCCTACATCAGCCACAGAGGGAAGCCTCCGACCCGCGCTCCCTCCAGACTGACCGCAGGGCAGCCAGGCTGGAGCGAAGAGAAGCGGCTGCCTGGCCAGCTGGCAAGGGCGCTCAGCCAGGGTGCACCAAGCTCCACATGAGCAGGCGCAGAGGGGAAGCTGCCCAATCAGCTGGAGCGCAGTTCAGCCTCCTCTGGGCTGAACACCACAGCCAGCTGGCCAGGCAGCTTCTCCTCTGCGCCAGCCCACGTGGAGTGTGGTGCATCCTGGCTGAGTGCCATGGCCAGCTGGCCAGGCAGCCGCTTCTCTTCCCTCCAGCCCAGCTGCCCTGCGCTCAGACCAGGGAGTCTGCACCTAGCTCCAAGCTTCCCTGGCTGAGCACAGGGCAGCCGGCTGGGAGCGAAGAGAAGCGGCTTCCCGGCCAGCTGGCCATGGCGCTCAGCCAGGGTGCACCAAGCTCCACGTGGGCAGGCACAGAGGAGAAGCCGCCGATCAGCTGGAGCGTGGGACAGCCTCGTTCAGCTGAAAGCCACAGTCAGCTGGCTGGGGTGCTTCAGCCCTCCAGACCTCCCAGCTCCCACCATTCCTCACAGCTCTTCACCTGTGTTGTTGCTCGGAAATCTAATGTAAATGTACTGCGCAGGTGCGCAGTTCAGAGAGGGCTCGAGCTACTCTTAGAGCCTCTGAGATCTACCGGTAGATCGTGATCTACTGGTTGGTGACCATGGTGCTAAGTGTATATAAGCTACCTGCATGGTAGAACAGGGATTTGTTATGATTTCCAAAAGTATATTATCTACCAAGATGGTATTTTGCTTATGCAAAACCTTTTCTCATGACCCAGTAACAATTCATTAGACTGAAAGAACAGACATGTCTTTTTACATACAAATCAAAAACATTACAAGGAATATTATCTGAGAGAGTCACTTCTAATCAGTCAGATTATGTTAATAGCTGCATCACCTTGACTACCATTCAAAATCTACACACCCACGCAACATATTTTGAGATTATAAATATCCTTCCCCTCAACTGTATCATGAACCTGTAGTAGTTTTATTACTATCTGCTATGTAGCTTGTGAACATTTTTAGTCATAGGCAGTATCATAACAAGTATGATACGTGAGCCATGCTACACAGCCTGATTTTTCCCATCCTGTAGCTCCTATAATACCTATGCACAGACAAATGAGAATCCAGCCCATCTTCTGGAAAGCAGCTGATAGCTGTGGCATTAGCCCTTAATGACCTATCACTCAAGAGCTTGTGTTTTTGTTTAATCTATACATAGGTCCAGTAAAAACATACTCTGACATCAACATGGCACAAAATAACTTCTTCACTGCAACCTGTAACTGACCACACAATATAAAATGTGAAGAAGAGTTGTGTGGCTCAAAGTCTAGTCTCTCTCCAACCAAAGTTAGTCCAATAATATCTTTTAGATATTACTTCATTCACCTTGTCTTGCACGAGGTAGTAAGATTCAGATGTCAAGATTCAGTGATAAACAGTTCCTCTCTGTTCTTTCAGCCTCTAGTACTGAAGTGTTTTTGTGTGCCGGAAGATTTCGGAGACAGCTGCAGCTTGAGTTGGGTGATGAATACACTTCGAGCTTCTTATTTTGTAGTGTTCTGTGCTTAAAGACTGGCATTATTTGTCAAAGAATCTGAGCTCCGGATTCCTTAGCCTCCTCTGTGAACTCTTGCTCCTGGAGCAGTCATTCAAAGGTAATTTGTGTGCTCTCCCTGGGAATGAATCTAATTTCTTTCTCCTGTAGCTGCCCACTGGCAGCTTGTTATGAAGTCCCAATAGTCCCCACTTCAAATCAATCTCTCTGCCTGTGTTCTTGCCCAAGGGAATAGACAGCAGTTCAGGAAGATGGAGTTTTGGGCTTACATACAGGAAAAATAACTGCTAGAATCAAATGCCTGCCGTGAAGAAACTGATAAATATGATTGAATATTCTGAGTTGCCACTTTGAAGTAGGTTGGGGGAAAATGCAGCTAGCCTATTCTCACTCTCACTACAATGGGCTCATGGTAAAATATGAGCCAAAGGTTGCTACAAATTGCAAGGTGTAAACATGCTCCTGTGGTTAAAACTTAGAGGGACTCCAGAGATAATATTTCATTTACATCAGTGCTGTAATAGTGTAGTTTTCTGGAGTCAGTTCCTTTAGGTTGATTAAAATTTAACCTGTACTTTTACCGAGTTAGGTTTTATCAGAATACAGTCAGCATTAAATGTATAAATTTGTGATTGGAGAAAGCATGCCTATTGTTCACGCACACACTGCTCTGTCCCCCAAATGTTCTGGCATCTGCCTGGTATGAGGTATCTCTGAATATTCCTTCGCTCTAAGGATTCTGAACCTTTTGTAATGTGCAGTAGCAGCTTTTATGGTCTTAGATAAGAGGTCTTCAACCTTTTTAAGCATGAGATAACTTTTTGAATTTAAGTGCAATCCACGATCTACCTCAAATATAAATACCCTTTGCCCCACCTCCTTGGTGTCCCTTCTCCAAGGCTCTGCCCCTGCTCACTCCATCCTCCCTGCCTCCCCCAGCCTTCCTCCCTTTCATCAGGCAGGGGCTGCGGGATGGGGTGCAGGCTCTGGTCTTGAATTAAGGGATCTGGAGTGTGAGGAGCTGTGAGCTGAGCTTAGGGTAGGCAGTTGGGGTGTCAGAGGGGGTTCTAGGTGGAGTCTCTGGGAGGGTATTTGGATGCAGGGGTACTCGGGGCTAGGAGTCTGGGGTGCGGGGGGGTTCATGACTGGGGTAGGGTTTCAGGAAGTGCGCTCCAAATGGGCACTGCTTACCTTGGGTGGTGGGGCTAAGGCAGGCTCACCCTGCCCTAGCCCTGCACTGCTCTCAAAAGCAGCCAGCAAACTCCATCCCAAGTCCTGTTGTGCCCTCTCTCTGCTCTGTGGAGATAGGATACAGGGTGGGAGAAGGGAGTGCCTTGACTTCAGCACTCTCCTCTCCCTCCCCTGCCTTGCACAGCAAGCAGGAGGCTCTTGGGGATGGGGGGAGGCGGCTCCAAGGCAAAAGTCAGGAGATGAGCAGCAGTAGGGGGAGGAGCATCTGAAGTGCCAACACTTGATAGCCTCTTGGCCGAACCAGTCAGGATCGCCTGTCAGAGGCTCCAAGATCTACCAGTAGATCCCGATCTATTGGTTGGTGACCACTGTCCTAGATCATTAAGGAAAATATCTTGTCAGATACTTTGTGATAATTTTTTTTTTTAACAAGGGACCTGGGGTGGAGGAGAGAATATAGAGGAGGTCTAAGGGGCAGGGAAGGTAGTGCTTCTTTCACTAAAATATTCTCCACCCCAATCCATGAGACTTGCTACAGATGCTTAATGTGAGCAGGGCTCTGCAGTTTTAGTGCTAGGATGGGAGGCGGGGGTGGAGAAAACCCTTACCTGTAGCATTCTCTCTCTGAGGAAGCAATTATTTGTTCAAATAGCCACACCAAAGCCCTGGTCCAAACTACAGAGTTAGGTTGATGTAAGCAGAGTTGTATCTTGACCCAACTCTGAGGTCTGGTCTACATTATGGGGGTATGTCAAAGTTAGCTACATCGAGTCGACATGTTCATCCTAAAAATCTAAACCAGTGGTTCCCAACCTTTTTTATATTGTGGACCGGTGAACCCATTCACAAACTTTTGGTGGATTGGCAAATTTTGCGTATTCATTATGCAAATAATGAATATTTAAATATGCAAAATGTTACTGGTCCACCAAAAGCCCCATCTGTCAGAGCCATTGCAAACAGCCGGCTTCAGCTCCAGCAATTACCGTGTGGCAGGTGGCTAGTGTGGCTGAAGCCAGCTGTTTGCAGCAGCTCTGGGGGCCAGGACTGCAGTACACCCTGGCTCTCTGAGGTCCCCAGTGCCAGCCCTAATCCCTGGAGCTCCCCACCCCTCCACTATCCTCCAGTGCCAGCCACTAACCCCAGTGTCCCCTGCATCCAACTCCCTCCCCCCCCATACCAACCCCCCATCCCAAACACTTCAGTGCCAGCTCCCTGGCCTTTACAGCCTCCCACAAGACCCCCCCCCCAGTGCCACCCTCCTGTTTCTAGAGCCCCACTGCACCCAACCCCTTCTGACTCCCCCCAATCCCTATAGCCCCCCAGTACTAGCCCTGTCCCCATAGCCCCCTAGTGCCAGCTCCACAGCCCAGATTCTCCAGTGCCTCTGTGTCAGTCCCTGCCTCTTAGACCCCCTCACCCCCAGAGTCCTCTAGCACTAGCCCTGCCCCCGGAGCCTCCAGTGCCCCCTCACTTAGCCCTGTGCTGCCTCCCAGCCGCCAGCTGAGCACTGCTGCCTGGGTCATGACTGCTTTAAGGCTGATGTGCCACGCTCTGTGTGGCCCTCACTGCACAGCAAACAGCTCTTCCGCATCTGGGAGGAGACTCCTCCTTTCCCCCCACCCAAGACTGGTTGGCTGAGAGGTGGGGCAGGACACGCCTCTCCAACAGCTGCGGCAGGAAGAGAGGCGCTGGGCAGCGTACCCTAGCCCCAGCCTCCAGAGCCACTATAGCCTGGCAGCCAGTGGCTTGCGGCCCAGTGCCGGTCCGTGGTCTGGCGGTGGGAACTGCTAGTCTACTACACCATCAAGCCCCTTCCACTGACCTCAAGTGGAATTTGACTGCTGTACTCCAGCTTGAGGAAAGACGTAGTGCTAAGTTCAACCTACCAAGGTCAAATTTGGGTTAGTGTAGACACCACAACTGTTCAATTCAATGTTCTTGGATTCTGGGAGGTGTCCCAGAGTACCCCAATATGACACACTGGGAAGAAAGTTATGTCTCATGGTTTTCTGAAGAGACCAGAGTCCTTAAAGATACAGGTGTCCTGCACCTTTCCCAGCCATCCCATGTTGATGTTGGGGAAATGGCTCTTGTATCCCATGTTGATGAAATGGCTCTTGTCATCCACTAGTGCTTGCAACACCATCGAGAAATACCCTTGCAGTTTATGTACTCTTTGGCAAGGTGGTCTGCTGCCAAGATAGGGATGTGCATTCTGTCTGTTGCCCCACCACAGTTGGGGAGCCCTATTCTGGCATTTCCCTGCTCATTTCCAAGAGTCACTATCAGAAGGGTATATTGATTGCCCTGGCTACTTCGATCACAACGTTCCCCATTGTAGGTTTACCCACTCTGAATTGATTTGACTAAGGATATTAAAAATTGTGTATTTGTGTAAACGTGTAACCGCTGAAATTTTTAGCCAATACATGTTTAAATGCAGGGAGCAGGCAGGATCTGGTACTTGTGGGGAGCTAATTTTTAAGCCAGTTGCCCCCAGCGCACCTGTCCTGCCTGTACCCCCCATGTTGCCTCTGTGGGAGGCAGCAAGTGGGGGGGGGGGAGAGAGAGCCGGTTTAAAAGGCAGCTCCCCATGGGCACCACATCCTGAAACAGAGGCAGCAAGGCAGGGGTGTGTGTAACCTTTAAGATTAACTGATAAGCTTGGATTTATTGGTTAATCATTTAAGTGGCTACACCCTAACATCCCTATCCTGACTGACTGGTAGCTGACTGCCATTGTAAGCTTCCACAGAGCCATTACCACTTGCTTCTCCACTCTCAGAGCAGGTCTCATTTTGGTATTGCTATGCTTTGTGGTGGAGGAAAGCTATTTTCCAAGTTCCATGAAAGTGAGTCTTATACATGCTAAAGTTTTTGCAGCCACTGGCCCTTGTGCTTTAGCCGCATTACTATCCAGTCCCACTAATCTGTGCTGGTTTCCCAGGACCAGAATTGGTGTCCACCATGTCAGCACGTCAAACTGCTGCCACCATATGCCAGTTGCTCCATTCTGAGTGAGTGAGTGAGAGTGTGTGTGTGTGTGTGTGTGTGTGTGTGTGTGTGTGTGTGGTGCTTTCTCATGCTCTACCTCACACAGGAGGCTCTTGGCTTCACTCTGAACAAGCTCCAGGATAATGTACGAGGTGTATTGCAATGCTTGCCGCAGCACTGTGCAACTGAGTGGGGTCCATGCTTGCCGTGCTATGGTGTCTGCACATATTACCGTGGGAAAGGGGGCAAAATTATTGTTTACCATTGCTTTGAGGGAGGGAGGAGATAAATGCATCCTGGGAGGCTGACATACCCAAAACCACTTGTGACAATGTTTTTGTCCTATCGGGCATTGAGGACCTAATCCAGAATTCACATGGGCATCAGGAACTGTGGGATAGCTACTGTAGCAGGGTACATAAGAATGGCCATTCTGGGTTAGACCAAAGGTCTATCTAACCCAGTATCCTATCAGCTGACAGTGGCCAATACCAGATGCCCCAGAGGGAGGGATCACAACAGGTAACCCTCACGTGATCCCTCCCCGGCTAATAGCCATTGATGGACCTAACCTCCATGAATCTATAGCTCTTTTTTAAACCCTGTTGAAGTTCTAGGCTTCATGCATCCTCTGGCAAGGAGTTCCACAGGTTGACTGTGTGCTGAGTGAAGAAAAACTTCCTTTTGTTTGTTTTAAACCGGCTGCCTATTAATTTCATTGGTGACTCCTAGTTCTTTTATAATGGGAATAAGTAAACAACTTTTCCTTATTCACTTTTTTCATACCAGTCATGATTTTATAGACCTCTATCATATCCCCCCCTTAGTCTCCTCTTTTCTAAGTTGAAAAGTTGAAGTCTTTTAAAATCTCTCTTCATATGGGACCCGTTCCAAACCCCTAATCATTTTTGTTGCCCTTCTCCGAACCTTCTCCAGTGCCAAAATATCTTTTTTGAGATGAGGCGACCACATCTGTACGCAGTATTCAAGATGTGGGCATACCATGGTTTTATATAGAGGCAATAAGATATTCTCTATCCCTTTTTTAATGACTCCTACTTTTTTGACTGCCACTTCACTGAGTGCATGTTTTCAGAGAAATATCTACAATGACTCCAAGATCACTCTCTTGAACAGTTGTAGCCAAATTAGTCCCCATCATACTGTGTATATATAGTTGGGATTATATTTTCCAATGTGCATTACTTTACATTTATAAGATTAAATTTCATTTGTCATTTTGTTGCCTAATCACCTAGTTTGGTGAGATCTTTTTGAAGCACTTCACAATCTGCTTTGGTCTTAACTATGTTGAGCAGTTTGGTATCATTTGCAAATTTTGCCACCTCACTGTTTACCTCTTTCTCTAGATCATTTATAATTCAGTTTAATAGGAGGGTCAGGGCACACCGTTGGGGGATATCACTAGTTACTTCTCTCCACTTGGAAAACTTACCATTTATTCCTACCCTTTGTTTCCTGTCTCTTAACCAGTTATCAATCCACGAAAAGACCTTCCCTCTTATCCCATGACAACTTACTTGACTTAAGAGCCTTTGGTGAGGGACCTTGTCAAAGGCTTTCTGGAAATCTAAGTATACTACATCCACTGGATCCCCCTTGTCCACATGTTTGACCCCCTCAGAGAACTCTAGCAGATTAGTAAGGCGTGACTTCCCTTTTCAGAAACCATGTTGACTTTCCCCCAACAAATTATATTCCTCCATGTATCTGACAATTTTATTCTTTACTATAGTTAAAACTAATTTGCCTGGTACTGATGTTAGACTTGTCTGTCTGTAATTGCCAGGATCACTTCTAGAGCCCTTTTTAAATATTGCTGTTACGTTAGCTATCTTCCAATCATTAGGTATGAAAACCAATTGAAAGGATAGGTTACAAACCACAGTTAATAAGTTCCCACTCCCCCCCCCTCAGTCCTCAAGCTGGTAGTCTGAGTACTGCAGCACTGGTCCCGCTTGCCCTTGCTAGAGTTTGAACTTTCATCCCTTGGCTACCAAGGACATAGGGGCAGGTTCCCCCCAGGTCAGCCTAGGCTGGATAAACAGTCTTTTCCAGTTACTGGCAGGATTCTTAGGCTACCAGGGAAAAGGGAGCCCAAAACCCTCGGCTGGAGAGCCTCATCTCCCTCTTGCCGTTTCTGGCAATGCTGCTGCCATTTCTATTCTCAGTTTTTCTGGGTTTTTTTCCCCTCTTACCTTTTCTGGTTCTCTCGTCATCTGTTCTGGTCCTGCCTCACTCCAACTTTCTCTCCTCTTCTCAGCAGGGAAGACTTTGTTTTAAAAGGCTCTGTGGAAGCCTCAAGTCAGTTCAGCTGGCCCTGATTGATATGCCTCTCTCTGATATGCGACTGTTCTCATCACTAGTCAACTATCCAATAAGCTTATGCTTAATGGATAGTCTACTAGTTGCTTACATCCCTTGTGGGCAGCATATGTGGCACATACTATGTTATGTGGGTCTCATCTAGTACCACCTGTATGGCCTTCAGGATGTCACGTGGGCTATAGCCAAAGGCCTGCAAGCTGAAAACCACAGGCTTGAATGATTACATTTCTCATAAGAATCAAAGCCCTACAAGTAATTGATGCAGATCATCCAAAATAAATACCAATACAAACTTTACACTGTGTTAGTGTGAATGGTACGGTGCATAGTGTTGCCAACTGTCTAATCACACAAACCCAAACACACTTACCCTACTCCTACCCAAGACCTGGCCCCATTCCTTCCATCCCCTCCTTCACTCCATCACTCACTGTCCCCACTCTGTCACTCACTTTCACCAGGCTGGGGTAGGGGGTTGGAGTGTGGGGGAAGTTGTGGGCTCTGGGCTGCGGTCGTGGAATTTGGAGTGTGGAAGGACTGGAGGCTGTACCTCTCACCCCCGAACCTGAGGCAGAGGGGTGTAAGCCTTGGAAGGGAGTTTGGGTGTTGGGGGGGGGATGCAGAAGGGGGTGAGACGTATGGGCTCCAGTTGGGCGATTGTTTATTATCTTGAAGTTCCCAGTTGCCAGTGTAATAGGGCTAAGGCAAGATCCCTGCCCCAAGCTCTGTGTCGCTCCAGGAAGCAGCTGGTAATTTCTCACCAGAGTCACTGCAGAAATTTTTGAAGTGGCCCTGGGCTGTTCCAGGAGGGGCGAGGCCTCTGGTGGAAGGGGTGGGGCCAGGGCACTTCACGTGCTCTCCCCCACCCACAGACCAATCAGGGTCTGCGGGTGGAGAGCACGGAAGTCTTTGCCCCTGCCATCCCGCTGAGAGAACTGCTAGCTGTTCTGAACAGCTGGCAGTTCCCTCTAGGCACCCACACTCCTTGCAGGGCGGGAGAAGTCGTGGCACACTCCCCCCTGCCCCAGGACAATCCGGGCTCGGGTGGGAGGGGAGCATACAGTCTCCTTCCACCCCAGGCCCTGATTGGCCTGGCGGTAGGGGAATGGCAGTACCTCCTCGGGGCCAGATCAGCTACTTGACAGGCTGGATCTGGCTCATGGAGGCCCTTTTGTCCACCTCTGATCTAGACAGTGCTTGGTCCTGCCGTGAGGGCAGGAGACTGGACTTGATGACCTCTCGAGGTCCCTTCCAGTTCTAGTATTTTATGACTCTCAGCAATACAAAAAAAAATTGTAACCCTAACAGTGTATGATTTTAAAATATTATTTGCAATATTGTGTAGTTGGAATGAAACATCAAGATCTATTCATCCAACACACAATAAGCAGAGGGAAGTGCTAGGTGGATTTTTTTTTATATATTATCTTGACGTAGCAGGAGAGCAAATCTTAAATAGACTTAAAAATGGACCCAAAACTTCCAATGATGAGCCCACTGATTCCATGAAAAATTGTCCCACTAAAAAAATTTTTTTTAAACGTATAAATTGATATAAGGAATTCAGATGTCTTTCAGCAACTTTTCTAAATGCTTTTTCTTTTTACCACTAGATGGCAATGTATTGGATAGGATTTGTCTGCCTTTCTTGAACTGTTTTCCTCTTAAAATTAGTCCAAAAATTAAACTGATATATGTAACTTCTGATAAGTAATATTGTTACGTCTTATACAGTAAAACTCCGATGGTCCAGCATCTGATGGTCTGGCACTCCTGATGGTCTGGCACCATCAGGAACCCGGAGGTGCTCCAGGCAGCCGGACCATTGGAGCTGCTCTGCCCCCAGCTTCCCAGATTCAGCCACTGCTAAAACTGACCAGCGGCTGAATTGGGAAAGCCGGGGGCAGAGCAGCTGGGGGCTGCCGGGTTGGTCCCGTAGCGCTGCCCCTCAGGTCTGCGGGACCCAACCCGGCAGCACCCCAACTATCCCAGATTCAGCCACTGCTGAAACTGACCAGCGGCTGACTCTGGGAAGCCCGAGGCAGAGCTGCTTTGCCCCAGGCTTCCTGGAATTAGCCCCTGATGAGTTTCAGCAGCGGATGACTTGGGGACACCTGGGACAGAGCAGCTGGGGTGCTGTCGGGTTGGTCCAGTAGCGCCAACGGTTGGCGCTACCACACCAACCCGGCAACGCCCAAGCTGCTCTGCCCCAGGCTTCCTGGAATCAGCCCCTGATCAGTTTCAGCAGCGGCTGACTTGGGGACCCCTGGGGTAGAGCAGCTGGGGTGCTGCCGGGTTGATCCAGTAGTGCCGCTCCTCGGCGCTGTGGGACCAACCTGGCAGCACCCCAGCTGCTCTGCCCCAGGAGTCCCCGATTCAGCCGCTGCTGAAACTGACCAGCAGCGGCTGAATCAGAGACGCCTGGGGCAGAGCCGGACTATCGGAAGGGGGGTCTATGAGGGGTCTGGGGTGGCATCCCCCCCCACCCCAGGCCCCTCATAGCCCCCCCTTCTGATAGTCTGGCAAATCTGATAATCTGGCACCTCCTGGGTCCTAAAGGTGCCGAATTATTGGAAGTTTACTGTACAAATCAAACTACTTTATACTTTTTCAGATACAATAGAAACGCCTTATAAATGTTCTCATCTTTTAGAACTCCAGCAAAGCAGGTCTATGCTTGTTTCTGAGGCAATTTGTGCTCCTTGTGACTGCAGAATCTCCCCGTATACTGCAGCTAGAGTTCCATGTCTTTATTTCTACTATTTCTCAGATATATTGAATCGTTTGTGTTAAGGTTATATTAGTGAGGTAGTGGAAGTGGCTCATGGGAGCATCTTGTTGAGATTCTTTCAGCAGTTTGACAAGGAAGCAGGGGTGATTTTTCCTTCTTCTGATGGAATTTACCATTTCCCTTAATATTCTTAGTCATGCCCAGGGTTTTCCAAAAAGTAGAGGGCTTTTTGCCTTTGCATCAAATATCCAGTTTTAAAAAACTGAAAGAATTCCTCAAAGGAAATCTCCACAAGCCTCCTTAAAAAGGACTACCCAAATCCTACCTTCCATCAAATGGCATTGGCTGAACAGTGCATGACTCAGTACTGTTTTTGGGAAGCAGTGTGAGTGTTCCCAGCATGTGCACTTTGCCAGTGGTGGTGTTTCCAACAGACAAATGGATAAATAAGTGAATAGATTCCTCATCTCGGAGCACAGGCACACCTGAGTAATAGGATTTGCCACAAGGAGGGAAGATTTTTATGAGCCATTGTTAAAACACTGCCATTCTATCACAAGGCTGCACAGACAAGCTTTTGTCCTATCTGAAATAACATGTGGGTGTGGCATTAACATGCCTCCATCTGTAGCTTAGGCACGTCTTACTTTCAAATTATGTGACCGTAGTTTTGCAATCCAAACACATGATAACAGTTTTGGCCACCTGCTGAGCTGCCTATGGTACCTAGGGTTAGCTATGCAGCACCCTGTTTTTGTTTGTCCTCTTGGGGTAACTTGGCTAGAGGCTTCCTCCTAGCCAACAATACCCTTCCTGGGGATCTGGATTTATTAACAAAAATCATTCAAATCATCCTCAAAATCCCATCAAAACAGCACCTCTTCCATTCTGCCAGTCTGAGGGCTCTTCTTCAGTCCCAGCCTGCTTTTCAGTCACACAGCTATTCCAGTCTCTTCTACCTGAAGTCCTTCCCTGCTCTTCCTAGCACATTGTCACCTGTCTTGCTTCCTGGAGTTTTCATCTTCAAGAATGGGCCCATCTTCCCAATGATGCCTACACTCCATTTTTGAGATGTCAGCAGTCAAACCCTTCTACTCTTCCAGTCCACAATCTTTTTCAGTTCATTGACTTTGGTTTTCAGGACCCAAGCACTTTTCCTGGTCAGGGTCTCCCACAGGAACCTCCTGCTTACAACTTTTCTCTCTAGTTTCCTGCGGCTCATGTAGATGACACCTGTCATCCTTTATGCCCCATAAGAGCTGTTAACGTCGTACAGGTGGGCTGGAGCAGTACCCTCTAAAAGGGCCCAGTCTACTCAGAAACTTGCATCATTCAGGCTTTTTTGTATTTGCACACACTGTTCTGTTAGGTGTCAATAAATATTCTATTCATATGGCCAGTTATTTTGAGTAAAAATTACAGCTGCTATTCAGTTTCCCTTTCAGTTGGGTACCTTTGTCCAGGCCACACTTATAGTTCTAATCCATGCCTAAATCTGCTGTGGAGAAATTAGTAAGTTGTAAATTGGTTATAGACAACATTAAACACCGGCGAGGCAGTAATGAAAGTTAAAAGAATAATAATCTTGTTTAACAGACATTGTGTGGCTGCACAATCTGCATTTAGTATGTATTGCTTTGTTTGTATTACACACCCATAGTTCTAGACAAGGATCCCACGCTGTTAAGTTCTGACACCAAATACTGTACAATATGGCCAAGAACAATTTTTTACTTTTTGTCCCCTACAGAAATGAGGTTGAAAAAAATCACAAAAATGGTTTACTTAAATTATATATTAAAGTGACTGATGTGACAAACCTTTAATGAGTTGTAAGATGTATATGTTTATATATTATGGCTCCAGTTCAAGGCAGATGGCAAACTTAAGCATATGGGTTGTTTCCTGAAGTCACATTTAGACATGTGCTTAAATATCTTGCTGAACTGAGCTTTCAGCTCACTGAAATCAAAGGGAATCATTCCATTGACTTTGATGGATCATGTCCTAATTTTATTTGGTTAGCTTTTTACAAATTGTTTTAAGATACTTTATTTCTACAAATCAAATTGAAGTGTTTCCCCAAAGGAAAGCAGAGTTCTTAGTGGTGAACAGTAATAGAAAGTAAATTTCTAAATCAACAGAAAAAATTGACTGGCATTTGTTTTCTTTTAGCAAACTTCAGAAGAAAAAACAAAATGTAACTGGACTACAGGGGGTGACAGGAGAATGGTTTGAAGAAATACAGAGAAAAAAATTTCGGAATGACATTGACGTCAACAGACTGTTAAAACGGCCACTAGCACATTGGCTACGAAAGACATCAAGAAACGGTGAGTCATAGCAAGTTTTTCAAAACCCTTTCTTCTGTGGTGATCACCAAAACCATGCAGCAAGGCATCTCAAAGTTCATTAACAGAAAAGTTTCTGAAATTGTTTGACCTCTTCTCCCATCAGAGCTCTGCAGGTTACACAGACGTCTGTCATGGATGGTCTAGCTAATACTTAACCCTGCCATGAGTGCAGGGGACTAAACTAGATGAACTCTCAAGGTCCCTTCCAGTCCTATGACTTTGTGCAAATAACACATTTTTGAAGAGAATTGTATTCCTTTGTTGCAAGTTGTGTTAAAAGTACAACTGTGCAACAGATTATGAAGTTCTTGATATTTCCTACCCTAAAGCAGGGGTCGGGAACCTCCGGCCCGGGGTCTGCATCTGGTCCCCAGCTTGCCAGGATCCGGCCCCTGAGGCTCAGGGCTTCTCCCCTCCCCCCCAGCATGGGGAAGCCTGTGCTGGCACTTCAGCCCCCCTGCCACCTCATCCCGGGGCTGGAGCACATAAAATCTACTAGCCTGGGATTCCCTAGTCTCTGGTGTGTGAGGGGAAAGCGGGGACTGTCTTTTTCCTTCTCAGTCAGGGGTCATGTCAGTAAATGTTTGGTTTTTTTTGCTTTCACTTGTATGTGGTCCCTGACCCATTTTTCTGTGGGTCAGTGGCCCCCAACCCAAAAAAGGTTCCCCACTCCTGCACTAAAGTTATAATAATTGAAAAGCTTATAAACAAATAGCTATTATATCTATTACCTGATAAAGAATGAGTATTAGCTTCATATAGACTGCATTAGTTCCACAGAAATAAATATCAACAGTAAACATAGTGATCACAGTCAACCTTACTTTTTCTGAAACAGATGAGGGAAATGGATGTAACATTAGATAAGTGAGGGTCAGAGAAGGAGCATTGATGTCGGGGGACAATTTTGGATAATCAAGATTTGGATGAAAGAGTTTTGAATGTATTTGAATAAAAGCTTGACTGATTTACACAGGATTAAGATGAGTGCACATGTCAGATTACCACGGTGGCAGAGAGACTTCCCAGAGGCATCTTCCGTGCATGCTGTTGCCCATCAGATTTCAACACGCTCAATGTGCCTATCAAATTTGCCGTTCTGTAGTGTCTCTCCCATTCTCCCTCCATGTGGTTCTCATGAATATATCTTTATTTTCCATTCACATTTCTATCTGGTATAATTTTTTTTTCATGTGCCATCCCTTGCCACAAATATACATCATCACACTCTGCTCACAACAGCTGGAGCCAGCATTTTGGGAAATAGAAGTACATTTCCACAGAGAGGCCATTTACCAAAAATGTCACCAAAAGGCCACAAAGAGGCGTATGTAACACTTCAGATATCATGGTTATGGTCATCAAAAGGAGTCAACTTTCTGTACCATTAAGTCTGCCTGTCAGTGAGGTACAAGTTATATACATTACAGCCAAAAATGAAACCCTATGACAGGCACTTTTCATTTAATTGAGAGACCAGCTCCAGAATTAGGGGTGCCCGCCACAGACAGGAAGCTGCTCCAGCCTGGCAGGGCCCACAATGGGCAGAGGTTGCCGCAGCTAGCTGGATCTGTCTTTGTCCACAGAGTGGGGTGGCTTCATATAGACTGCAACGGGCAAGGGAGAGACCACTCCAACCCACTGGGAATGGAGCAGCTCCCCTCCTTATACGATCTTTAATCAGCTAAACATAATGTTTAACCATTTTACCAATTAAACAGGATTTTACATCTCTACCCAGAATATTGCTATTGCCTTGCACAGTTTTGTATCAGCTGATTGTATTTAGCTATGTATCCATTTCTAGAATGCATTTTCCTGACACCAGTACACACACACTCATTTCAGTGCTGCTGTTTTCTCTCACATGTGATGATCTAAGATTGAGGAGAGAGTATTTTCAATTTTTCAATGGTATCTTGTTATCTAACTGTTGGTTTGCTTCCCTGGTTCCATTTGGCACCTCTTACCAGCATGGTGTTTATAGTATGCATTACTATGGAATCTGAGTGCCTCACACATTTGAAAATTCAACCTGTTATGGATCTCTGGTGAAAATGTTCAGAAATGACTAGTAATTTCAGGTGTTCACCTGAAGACACCTTCACCTGGTCTTGACTTTCACAGAGTGGGTGCTCAACAATGTCTGACAGTCAGGCTCATTTACTTATGTTGGGCACCCAAGCATGGATGCATCCAAAATCATTGGTTCCTTTTGAAAATGTGTCCGTATTTCCTCCACCTGCCATTCTCCAGTTAGAAACCAAAAGCCAACATGTCACTTTGCTCTGTCAAAAGAAATCAGTGGTAGTCTGAAAACGTAAATTGGAAACTGGAAATTTATATTGCATAAACATTATGTGGGAAATACAACTTTATGTGGGAAAAATTTGCTGTGTCAATAAAGAATCACACAAAAAAAATGTTTGCTTAATTTAAAGGACATCTTTAATTACAGCTTATTGCCTGCCTTTATCAGACAAGCAAAGATGTAGCTTTTTTTTTGTATATTTTAGAAATTTAGATTTAATAAGAACTGGAAACTAATCAAATAATCGCAACATTTTAATATTTTTAGATCCTAACGAGTTTAAAATGTCATCTCTCCCAAATCCACAAGCACAAAAGAATGTCTCATCTTCCATTCTTGGATTCAGAAGTCCTTTTGCTTCACTCTTCTCCTTCAAAAAATCAAGGAAGCACAATTTAAAGCATCAAACTCAGCAGCAGCCCCGGTGAGCTATACATACTATGTGTTCATTTTACTTCTTAGTGTAGTTAAAAAGAATTGTTTCCTGCCTCACTTGTAACTGTGTGTCCATTTAAATTAGATGATTCTCTAGCCTACTGGGACATATAAAAAGCATTAGGAACATGATTTTATATGGTTATGTAATGCACAGTTGTCAGTTAAATGTCAGAAAGAATAAAGATTAAGCAGAAAGTAAGGGTCAAAGTCCCATCCTTTTATAAGTGATAGAAATGTAGCCGTGTTAGTCTGGTGTAGCTGAAACAAAATATAGGACTATGTAGCACTTTAAAGACTAACAAGATGGTTTATTAGAGGATGAGCTTTCGTGGGCCAGAGCCACTTCCTCAGATCAAATAGTGGAAGAAAATAGTCACAATATGGTTGTGACTATTTTCTTCTACTATTTGATCTAAGGAAGTGGGTCTGGCCCACGAAAGCTCATCCTCTAATAAACCATCTTGTTAGTCTTTAAAGTGCTACATAGTCCTATATTTTGTTTCATCCTTTGATAACATTTCATTTGCTCAGGCTTTGTATGAAAGCTACATGGTTATTACAGTCTTTGGCATGTTGCAGTGGCTATAGCCGCTTATGACCCATCTCCAAGGGCCCTGAATAATAGATACACAGGCAACATCTCACTATCCAGCCCCAATTTGTGGTGCAATGCTTGTTTCTTTACATTGATCAATGGTTGGTATCCACAATTGTGGATCGTTGACCCAGCGTGTGAGATGCTTTTCATATCAGGGTTCACCTTTCTGTTGTGTTTGACTAGTGTATGAACTTTGCTTGTAAGCTGTTTGGGGGCAAGGACTGTTGTTTTGCCCTGTGTTTGTATAGAGTTTAACAAAGCAGGGCCTGACTGGGGACTCTAGATGCTATAATAATACAAATAACATGAGAAAACAGATACAACAGACTGGTAGAAGGGGAAGCACAAGGTGGTAATGAGGCAGTACTGGTCAGCCTGTTTAAGCAGTCATTTCAGCACACCAGCTGACTAACGGTGAGTTTTTGTATGCCAAACAGAGGAGAGTGTGGGGTTTAAAGAGGGACAATGAAGTAGCCTTGCAACTGTTTCTAGAGAGCTCCTGTCATGTTATCAGGGCAGCATGACACAGAGCAACAAGGTAAAAATAATTGAAAATTACTGGCTCTCTTTGAGTGCAGGAGGCCGCTTGGGACATTCTTCCCCTGCTGCATCTGGTTGGGATGGGGGAGGCGCGAGGATTTAAAGTCGCAGTAACTTTTTTTTTTTTTGGTGCGGTGTGTGTTTGTTTTGCTCAACAACTTTGGTTTTCCCCCGTTTTTATTTTGTTGTTTTTTTTTCTTGACCAATTTTTTTTCCCACCATGTCTGGTATTTTTTGTGAAACTATCTGGCAACCCTAAAAAGAGTATTTATATAACTGAGAAGCAGTAGGGCTTCAGGAGGGGTATATGTTGGTGTGAGATTAGTCTTAAGGGGGTGAGCTCAATTGAAAGCAAAGCCTAGGGGGCTTCAGATTATGGCCTCTTCAGTTTGGCAGACTTTACCAGTATTAATGTGATTTTTTTTTTAAACAGTAGAATATGCATATGTAGATTTTTTTTTTCAACGTAAAATGTATAAATTAGGTCTTGGATTCAGATCTTGACTCATTACGAGGCAGAATTTGAAAAATAAACAGCAAGGTTGTGATGTGAAGCTGAGCCAATAGCTAAATAGCCTAGTCATGTCTCCCTATTGAAAATTGCTCCACCCTCTCTAGGTGTTGTCTTGGCATGTGACTTGTTTTATGTGTAGACAAAGCATTAAAAATACTTTGCTTGTCACCAGTTAAAAGCTCTTTGGAGAGTAAATGACATACAATAGGCACCAACAGCAAAGTAAGTCATGTAAGTAATTTTGACTGGTAGAAGCCTGTAAACAACTAGGCAGTAGTGATTGTTTAGATGGTACTTTCTTTTTTGCACAGAAGGGACAGTCTCACCTGCTGTTGTGGTGTTTTGCTGTGGGAAAAGTTATGGAAGGCTACAAAAAAAGTCTATGTACATGGTGCTATTTAAGAGACTAACTTTGGTTTGTAACACCTAAGTTTTCAGTAAGTAAAACCTGTGATTGTTTTTGATTCCAAGTATTTGATGTTTAAAGTTATTCTTACCTTATTCTTACAGAATGTTTAAATAGTGTTACATTTAAAAAGCACTTAGTTTTACTTAACCATGTGTTTTGAACATGCTCACGTAATTTGATTGTTTTGTAGCTTGGTAGTGTTTAATGCTTAGAATACTAGAAGGAAATAGATTGCACGCTGACCAAGAACCTGGTCACTGGCCTTTGTAGACTAGTGCTTGACTGAAACTAACAACTTGCTGCAGAATCGCTGATGGAGTCATTGTGTATTATTAAATGCAATCTCACTTTTAATGTTGCACTCTTTAATAGTCTGTCTAGCTGCAGCGTACCTAATTTCATGTTGGTGGGGGGGACACAAAGAGAGAGAGGGAGTGTGTGTATAGACTGTTTAGTAATCAAAAGAAGTCAAATGATTTCTGGTTTCTATGGTAATGAGTTTAAGAAATACTTGCCTGTAGCAAAACAAACCTTGAATTTCAAAATGCTGACAAACTGGATGGAGTTCTGAGTAGAGCAATGAGGATGGTTTAGGGGGCTGCAGGGGTTGATGTAGGAGAGAAGATTATAATAATCTTATTATAATTTTACAAGGAGACAACTAAGGAGGAACACTGTCCTCTATTACTTAAAATGTGTTAAGAACAAGGATAGGGAAGAATTATTTAGGATGGTGCAAGGAGGTATAAACAGGAAAAATGGGATGAAAATTTGATCAGAATATATTTTTTTAAAGCCCCAAATCTTTCTGGTGGCTAGATGTGCTGGAAAAGGAATTGTGGATGTCCCACTGCTTTGAATAATTAAAATTGGTCTGGAACAGCACTTGCAAATATGTTGTATAGAACAATTCTCCATGTATAAAATTGAAGTGGCCAATAGATTATTTTTCCCTCATTTATTCCATCCCCTAATGGAATAAGACTTGAGATTGGTGTTGTGTTTTATAAACAAACAAGCTCATTACAGTTGGTTTGAAATAAATTATTGTAAAGTCTCTAAAATACCACAAGCTCAACTCGGTACATTGTGTTAAGTGATGATACATGCTTAGCATCATTGTAGCTTAAAGCATAAGTTAAATATGTTTTTGAGATCTGATTCTGAAAACCTTACACACTCCGAGTAATAACTCCATTGACTTCAATGGGAATAGTAACAGGATTAACTGCTATCAAGCAAAGTTAAGGAGTGGAGCAGGCAAAACCCATGGAAATCAAAAGGGAATTTTTCCATAGAATTCAGAGGTTTTGGATGATGCCCTATATGAGGGAGGGATCCTGATGTTAATGTTCCCTATTGCAAAACCACAAATACTGTTCTTGACTGTTCTTCCCTGCCTGCAAGCGCATTACAAACACATGACACAGCACATTGGGAAGACAGACTTGGATACACTGAACATGTTGACAAGCCAGTTTATACCTGCTGCTGAAGCACAATAAAATAATTTAGTTCAGTCAGTGAAAGCCTTAAGAACCAAAAGGAAATAACTGTAAAAAATAACTTTGAGACAGGATTGACTACAAAATAATGAAAAGAATAAGTAAAACAAAGCCCTCCAGAAGGAGGGCTGAAGAGTTAAGAGCAACCACAAGCAAGGCAAACTTATTTTCAGTGCCCTTTTGGGCAGGGGAATAGGCATGTTAATCTTTAAACAAAGGTATGCAAGTGGGAGAAGGAACCATATCTTACTGTGATATAGGGTTCATTTCCTTACTGAATTGGGAGCATTTTTTTTACCTGTATGGAAACAAATCAGTCTTGTTTCACTCATGCGAGTAACCCCATTTAAATCAGTTGCACTTCTCTTTTGCTTTGATTATTTATTTAGATGTATACACTCATTCCATTCACAGGAATGCCCAACCTTTGCTCTCTGCACCCCTGGATACACACACAAAAATTACAATTCTAAAAAGACACAATCCTTTCTCATGGCCAATAAATAACATTAATGCAGTAGCTGAAAAATGACTGAAGAACCTTACAAGGACTCCCACCAGAGTCCTGGCAATCCTTCACAACCTGGAGAAATTGTTAGGCCTTGCAGTCTGTACTGAAAGTTGAAAAATTAGGATTATTTTAGACTGGTGAGAGCAAATTCCCCAGGACTTTACAGAGAACAGTCTGCCGGCTTCCCCTCTTTCTTATACAGGTGGGATGCCCCAGTCATCTCCACTATGGCAATATGGGACAATAAAAGAGGCAGTCTTTCCAATAATAGGTCTCAGGCCATTTTGAACGTTATAGGTCATAGTACCAAAACCTTCGGTTCTTCACAGTACTTAAGTTCTTGTCATTTGGGAAATGAACTAAGATTGCAAAATTACCTTTTCTATTAGAATGACAGACCTGGAGTTACCTGAAAGTATGCTATTACCACAGTGTAAATGCCACTAATCTGAGGTCTCTTCTTGGCTGTTCACTTGGAACATTCACAAGCTGCAGATTTGAGCAACCTGACAGGTGGAAAAAAATGGTATCCTAAGATATATTTGAAAAACAGCATGTGACAGTCTCTGTGGACTCTTCATAAAAAGTATTTTCAGAAGCTTCTAGCTGGGTATTAAAAGGAAGTAAGCTGGCTATTTATTCCCTTGTAAAATTTTATTGCGTTCATCTTCTCAAAGCAGCAATTTAAATTCTTTTCACAGATATGACAGCTTTGCTTTGGGCGCCCAGACTTCCAAAGTTGAGGATATGGCACACGTAAGTAGCTCGGCAACTTTATTGTCAAGAATGTTTAAAGCAAAGGAACATTCTGAATGTTAGTTCACTGTCTTTTTAGAGTAGACATTATGCCCATCTAGCTACTTATTTAAGCATGAATTGTGCAATTCTGTATTTAAACACTAGGGAAAAATAATAAGTAGTGGGAGCCTGTTGAGTTCAGTGATGTTATACCAGGGATGAATTTGTCCCTGTCGCTTCAACAGAGTCTGAAGTCTAGCTTCTGCAGTGTGATTTTGAGTCTCTTTACCAAGGAGATGATTTAATAAATTATTGCTACTGGGCAAACACAAGAGAGATTTTGGCAGTAGTAGCCAAAGTATAAATAAATGTAAACTTACTTCGAACCAATACTTGCAGCTTGAATTTATTTAGTTTAGTTTTATTTGCATCTGAACAGCTTGAGCACACTTCTAAATTACTTCTAGCTTTGATGCAAGTTCAAATTCAGATGCAGATTATTCAGATTTCAGTAGGTGCAGATTCTGCCACCTTCACTGGTTCTACTGATGTCCGTGCGACTGTCTGGTGATGGACTTCTCAATGGGTGAAATTCATCTCCATGCAGGCAGGTCTGCAAGAAACACATGAACCACTTAAATCCTATTTTGAGACCTTAAGTGGGATTTAAGCAATGCATACGCCTTGTGCAGGTCCTATGCATAGAGGTGAATTTCTCTCCATGGGAGTAAGATTTAGTCCAACAGTAGTTTGTCTGATTCTGCAAGCCCTCAATGCACAGTGATACCGAGACACTGAGAGTGTCATGTGCTGAGCAATTGCGGGGATGAGGCTGTTTGTCACGATGAACTACTTTAGCTAAATAGAACCTGGGCACTAGGAAAGCTACTTTGTGTTCTAGCTTCAGGTGATTTGTTGTGGCTGGATGCTCCAGATAGGTGGCAGAGACATTTCAAGTATGAGGCACCAAATACCTCACTGGTGTAACTTCACTGTACTACGTGAAGATCAGCAGAATTATACCTGGGATAAAATTCGCTCAGAGTCTCAGTTTAAACCAGGGGTTCCCAAACTTTTTGACACGGGGACCAGTAAATCCATTCACGAACTTTTGGAGGACCAGTAATGTTCATTTGCGTATTTGCATATTCCTTAATCAAATGATGAATATTCAAATAAGTTGTTTCTGGTCCTCCAAATCTCCCAGTGCCAGCTTTAGCAAAGCTTTTGATATGGTCACCCACAATATTCTTGCCAGCAAGTTAAGGAATATAGATTGGATATATGGGCTGTAAGACAGACATCTGGTTAGACCAGGGTTTCCCAAACTTTTTACTTTAATTGGAACCCTTTTTTTTTTTCAGTTCTGCTTTTTGCAGCCCAAAAATATAAACACACGAAAAACAAACTGAGAAAATACCAGACATATAATATGTCTGGTATTTTCTCAATTTAAGTTGTATTATTACTAGATGTATCAGTTTGTAGTTTCGAACTGCCTGGCTGGTAAATGTGCTCAGGCTGCATGAGTGTGTCTACCAGCCAGATAGTTCACAACTACTCGAGGGGTGTGTGTGTGGGAGGGGGAACAGTAGAATCCCTGTGCCGGACTAACTCGTGCTTTGTGGGTGGGGGGGGAGGGGGGAACTGGATCCGGTCAGTCCCACTCCCTGCAGGCCGATTCATTCCTCCCCCCTGCTCCCCTTGCTGTGCCTCTGGCCAGCCTCACTTCCCCAACCCCCTCCTGGGCAGCCAGTTCTCCCCTGCTTCTCCTCCCAATGTCCCTTGGCCAGCCCTGCTGCCTGTGTCCAGCCCTCCTTCCAGTGGCCACTTCTCCCACCCCGCCCACATCTTCCCCTGCCAGCTCCCTGCCCCCAACCTCACACCTCCTGGCAACCCTGCTTCCACCAGCCCCCCAACCTCCCCAGCCTGCCCTGATTCCCCCATCCAGTTCTGCTTCCGATGGCCAGCTCTCCCCTCCTCCTCACCCCAGAATCCCCTGGCACCTGCACCTTCCCTTAGCCCTGCACCCTCCTGGTGCCTCCCTTTGCCCACTTTTTCCCTAATTTCCACCCCCTCACCAGTCTCTACCCAATTGCCCTCCTGCCCCTCTGTGCCCTCGCACACGATTTGCTCTGTCCTGATCTTCCTCATGCCCACCCCTTCTTTCAAGCCTTCTCCCACTGACACCTCCCCTCCTGCCCTTTCCCTCATGGTCTGCACTTGGCCCCCTGGCATTTGTCTCTCTCTCCTGCACCCTGTTCCTTGGTGCCTTCCCCTCCCCCGCCCAAGCCTCTTCTCCTTCCACCCCCCCTACGCCTCTCCTCTCCCTCTCCTCACCTCTGTCGCCGCATGAACCGGTTCCCTACCTTCTCCTTCTACATTGTGGGGTCAGAGTCCGCACTCAGGCCCCGGAGGCCGAACCCGGAGCCAGCCAGGCCCCGCCACGTGCCTCCCGCGGGTTTCAAAACCCCGGGCCGTGATGTCACATCACGTCACGCCCAGGCGTCCTCCCCGCCCATGTGCAACGCCGTGCATGGATGGCAGGCGGCGAGGAGGAGCTGCGCGCGGCAGGGACATGCGGGGCTGAGGCGAACGCTCTGGGGGCGGGGTGGGAGGACGCACGGGGAGGTCAGTGGGGGAGGGGGGGGGAATCCAGGGACCACACCAGGCAGAGCTGGGGAGAGACCCTGCTCCACATAGTGCTGGAGCAGGGCCCCCGGCTCTTAACTTGCCGGCACTTCCGGGTGCAGGGGCATGGGGCCCGATTCGACCGAATGGGTCGAATCGGCCTAAGGACCGGCAGCCACCAGGCACACTGAGGCCCGGCATTTTTTTTTTTCCACGCACGTACCATAGTTTGGGAAACGCTGGTTTAAACCATTTCTCTGCTCTGCATTACTAACATGCACTCTGTTATATGGTATAACCACAGAGGAGATAACTAAGGGCTTGTCTACACTTACAGTGCTGCATCACTGCACCTGTGCTTCTGGAGCACTTATTGAAGACACTGCCTACATGAACAGAAAAGATTTTTCCCATTAGCATAGGTATTGCATCTCTCAGCAAGGCTGTAGCTCCCATTGACATTGTGCTGTCTATGCAGACTTAACCCTGTTGTAAGTACATTGCCCAGGGGTGTGGATAGGTTATCCCCTTGAGTGATGCAGCCAAACCAACACAGGGTGGTAGTGTTGACCAAGTCTAAGAGGGAACATAGGGTATTATATATATGAAAAGTGGTATCAAGAAGATAAGTTGGGTACTGCTACTCTTCCATCCCACTCTCACACTTCCAGAACAAGGGGCTAGTCCATGGAATCTAATGGCAGGATTTAAAATTGATAAAAGGAGATGCAATGCCCAGCTAGCCTGAGGAGCTCATTGTCATAGTACAGGTTGAATCTCTAAAATCCAGGACGCTGTGATCCAGCAACATCCGTGCTCCTGATATTGCTGGACCAGTTAGTCCACAGATATTGCTGGACCAGAGAGTCCTAGCTGGCCAGAGTCAAGAGTGGAGCCCTGGCCAGGCTGGCAGCAGGGAACACCAGCCAGGGTGGTTGCAGCAGGGAGCCTTGACTTCTCCTGGTCTGGCAAACTCTGGTTCAGGTCCACTCAGGTCCCAAGGTGCTGGACCAGGCACATGCAACCTGTATATCATTGAAACAAAGATCTGACTAGATATAAAGCATCCAGAGTTACAGTAGAAAATATTTTTAAAAAATGAATAGGACCAGATGCTTAGCTAGTGTAAACTGACCGAAATCCATTTAAATCAATGCAGCTGTATTAATTTATGCCAGCAGAGAATCTGGCTCAAGAATTATGAGAACCTGCATATATCAAAGCATAAACCAGTCTCTTAATTGCTGGAGAGGTAGTCTGTTGACTGCCTAATGTAAGGTTTCTTGCAACTTCTAATGATGCACCATTTGCTGGCCTTTGTCTGATCCAGTCTGCAATTGCTGAATTTGTATGATATTTTGGTCCCATATTACACAGAAATAAAGGGTTCATTCAATCGTTCCATGTACATTTGCCAGTTCTGCACCAGTCTGATCAATCCTGAGACCACTCAGAGCAGGAAGGATCATGAAGGGACCTCATCCGCATGCTATGGTGGGACACACTGAACTGCTGAGTAGGACGGTAGCTCATACAGTCAGCATTTCTGGTCCTCCCTTTACAGGCCTTCCTAAAGGGCAGCCCCCTTCCTATGCTGTGACCTAAAGACTTCTTGATGCTAACTAGCAGAGAGAATTGAGTTATGTAGTAGGAATGTAAAATCTTGTTTTAACATGTTAACCGGTTAAACTGTATGTTTAATCAGTTAATCAGCCCACCACATTGCACCGTGGGTGGGAGGCTGCTTTGGCCAGGTGCCAGTTAACTGGTTACCCTGGTAAGAGTGCCAGTAAGGCAATGCTTACTGTGTAACCGGTTACCCCTTTACATCCTTAGTACATAGGGGTATGGTGATTTCCCCTAGGTTTACCAAAAGAATGTCACGTAATATCTCTAATGAAAGCCTGTGTAACACAGATGGTAATAATCATTGAGGGGTGTATGTGGGTGTCTGTGAGTTGAGAAAATGTGTTCTCTAAACCTTCTAGTTAAAGACATGTTTCTCAAAGGTAGCATGCCTTGAGGTAAATTTCTCAGACAAGAGGAGGGAATTACTTTTCTCCTTAGTTAACCATTGTGTGTTGTGTATCTTGCAATGAAAATCTGTTAGCATATTGAATCTCATGCCAGAGACTTTTTGGAAGGAAATTAGCTGGAAGAAGTAAACAGTGAGAGGGGAGGAGGAACCCTATTTTCAGAAGAAGATCAAGAGTCTGGGATTTTATAATCGGTGGTGCAGAAAGATGCTCTGGCATCCTTTAAGCTAGGAAGATATGCTAAGAACAAGCCACTTCGGTTGACAAATGTTGGGGGAAGGTTTTAGTGTGAGCAATCCTGTAGAGGAAGGGAATGTCATGTGTGTTAAGTATAGGTTGTAGCAAGCATGATATGATTTTGTTTTATGTTGATCTGTTCGGGCTGTCACATGATTAAAAAAATATTTCAGGGGGTAGCTGTATTAGTCTGTAACTGGAAAAATTAAACTAATAGTTTTGCAGCATCTTAGAGACTAACAAAAATGTAGATGGTATTGTGAGCTTTTGTGGGCACAACCCAGTTCTTTAGATGAATGAAGTTTAAGGGGTCCAGTTTTCAAATAAATAGCACAGAGATGGGACGAGAGCATCATCAGGGATGGTGTTCCTGACAGCCAGGAATCCATCTTCATATGGAATGTTGGTGTAAAGAACTTCTGTTTCCAGGGTGGCTAGGATGGTGTTTTCAGGAAGATTACTTATGTTCTGTAGTTTTCTCAGGAAGTCGGTGGTGTCTCAAAAATAGTTAGGTATGCTGGCAGCATAGGGTCTGAGGAGACAGTTAATATAACTCTGTGATTAATTGCACTGTTTAAAGTAAATGGTATTCTATTTTCATTTAAATATTTTGGACGTTTTCTACATTTTCAAATATATTGATTGCCTTGTAATCGGAAAAACAAAGTGTTCAGCACTTTACATTTATTACATATATTTTCACTGTAAAGAACAAAAATGTATTTTTATTTCACCTCATACAAGTACAGTAGTGCAATCTCTTTATCATGAAAGTTGAACTTGTAAATATTGAATTATGTTCAAAAAAAGCCTGAATTGAAAAATAAAACAATGTAAAGCTTTAACTCTTATGGGTCCACTCAGTCCTACTTCTTGCTCAGCCAATCACTCAAATAAGTTTGGTTACAATTTGCAGGAGAGGATGCTGCCTGCTTCTTGTTTGTAATGTCATCTCAAAGTGAAAACAGACTTTCACATGGCACGGTTGTAGCTGGCGTTGCAAGATATTTCCATGCCAGATGGATTAAAATGTCCATGTTGATGATGGGTTCTGCTCGAAAAACAATCAGAAGCAGAACAACACATGCTCATTTTCATCATCTGAGTCAGATATCATCAGCAGAAGGACAGTTTTTCTTTTTTAGTGGTTCAGGATCGACAATTTCTGCATCAAAGGTTGCTCTCAATTTCTGAAAGCATGTTTTACATCTTGTCCTCTTAGATTTTGGATGGCACTTCAGATTCTTAAAGCTCGGTGGAGTGCTGTAGCTATCTTTAGAAAGCTCACATTTTTTCGTGTTTTGTCAAATCTGCTGTGAACGCATTCTTAAAATGAGCATGTGTTGGGCAATCATCTGAGACTCCTATAATAACATTAAATATACAGGCAGTCCCCGACTTACGCGGATCCAACTTACGTCGGATCCACAGTTACGAACGCGGCTTTTCTCGCCCCGGAGGACACGGACTGCGGGACCTGGCGGTCCCGCCGCCCGTGTACTCCGGGGCGAGAAAAGCTGCTCCGCGTCTCCCTGGTCTTCCCCCACGGCTTTGCAAAGACGTGGAGGGGCTGGGGCTGTGGGGCCGGCTGCGGGGCTGCTTCCGCTGGCTTTCTCCCTGCAGACCAGGGAGACGGGGAGCAAAGCTGCGGAGCACGCCCGCAGGGGGACAGCTCAAGCGCGCCCGGGCTGTCCCGCTGCGGGCGTGCTCCAAGGCTTTGCTCCCCGTCTCCCTGGTCTGACCAGCAGACCAGGGAGATGGGGAGCAAAGCCTCGGAGCACGCCAGCAGTGGGACAGCGCGGCGCACCTGGACTCTCCCACTGCCCGCATGCTCTGCGGCTTTGCTCCGTGTCTCCCAGGTCAGCAGACCAGGGAGACGGAGCAAAGACGTGGAGGACTTGGGCATCCCCACCCCTGTCTCCCTTGTCTGCTGGTGGGGGGGGTGCAGCTAGTGCCCCCCCCCCCAGCAGACCAGGCTTTTCTTGCCTACCCCTGGGGTAGAGCAGCTGGGGGCTGCTGGGTTGCTCCCGCAGTGCTGCTCCGGACCAACCCGGCAGCACCCCAGCTGCTCTGCCCCAGGAGTCCTGATTCAGCCGCTGCTGGTCAGTTTCAGCAGCGGCTGAATCAGGATGCCTGAGGCAGAGCAGCTGGGGTGCTGCTGGGTTGCTCCAGTAGCGCCGAGGAGCCGCGCTACTGGAGCAACCCAGCAGCACCCCAGCTGCTCTGTCCCAGGCATCCCCAAGTCAGCCGCTGCTGAAACTGACCAGTGGCTGACTACAGGAAGCCTGAGGCAGAGTTGCTCTGCCCCAGGCTTCCTGGAATCAGCCGCTGATCAGTTTCAGCAGCAGCTGACTTGGGGACGCCTGGGTTTCTTAAGTTGAATCTGGCATCCAGATTCAGCCGCGGTTGAAACTGATCAGTTTCAGCAGCGGCTGACGCCAGTTCCGACTTACATACAGATTCAACTTAAGAACAAACCTACAGTCCCTATCTTGTACGTAACCCGGGGACTGCCTGTATGGCCGAATGCAGGTAAAATGGAGCAGGAGACATAGTTCTCCCTCAAGGAGTTCAGTCACAAGTTTAATTAATGCATTATTTTTGTAAAGAGCATCATTAGCAAGAAAGTACGTCCTCTGGACTTTAGCTGAAGCACAAAGGGACATATGAATATTTAATATACATAGTAGCTATGGGAACACCTGTTCTCACTTTCTGGTGACATTGTAAATAAGAAGCAGGCAGCAGTATCTTCTGTCAATGTGAACAAACTTGTTTGTCTTAACTGCCAGGGGGGAAAAAAGGATGAATAGACTTGTAGGCTCTAAAGTTTCACATAGTTTTGTTTTTCAGTGTAGTTATGTAACAACAACAAAAATCTACATTTGTAAGTTACACTTTCATGATAAAGAAATTGCACTTCACTACTTGCATGGTGTCAATTGAAAAATACTTTTTCTTTTGTTTATCATTTTTACAGTGCATATATTTAGTAATCAAAATAATATAAGGTGAGCACTGTACACTTTGTATTTTGTTGTAATTGAAATAAATATTGAAAATGTAGAAAAAATCCACAAAAAATAATTTTCAGTTGGTCTTACTGTTTAGCAATTAATTTTGAAAAACTTAAAATAACAAATAGTCTAGTAGCACCTTAAAGACTAACGAAACATGTAGATGGTGTCATGAGCTTTCATGGGCATAAACCACTTTTTCAGATGACTGGAGTATTAAAAGTACATATCCAAGAATAAATTAATGTTGAGTTAGCTGCAATTAATCAGCAGCCCTAGAATCTGTTTCTAACAATCTTGCTATCATTTGAATCTCAATTCTTGGATAATATACTTGTTTTTGTTTTCACTGTAAATGTGTCTAAGTGCTGTATGTTAAACGAAGCAATGATCCTAAGTTGAATCTAATAAGCTGATGTGTGCTATTCCTTTGGGTGCAGAGCATCTGAGAGTTAAGTGTTCAGGGGATCAGGATCTTCTGGGAGCTATGGGGTTGGTGTCTGCCTATAGCTAATCTGCTCAGAGAGAGCAAGGCCTGGAAGGTTGTGTTTGTATTGCCAGAGGCTGGTGGAATTAGGTAGCAGATTCATGACAGTCACAGATAAAACTTCCATGTGCTAACAGCAGATGGTATAGCAAAGGTACCCGCTTACAGCCATGGGAATACTCACCCATGACCAAACTGCTTCCCACTGGAATAGATTGGGGAAATGAGAATTGTGAGACTGATTACTAATTACTGAATGTTTTTTGAATTCATGTGTATGTGAAAACACTGTTTGAAATCTCAAGAGTAAAGTATCACAAGTGGAATTTTGTTTCATTAAACCATTACTAATCAATCTTATTAAATACTAGTAAAGTATCTGGTAGTACAGTGTAAAGATGAAAGCTTGGTGTAGGAGCGTTCACAGTGGTGCTTAGTAATTTTTTGCTGGGGGGTAAAATATTACCTGTTGGTGTAGGTTGTAAATGTGCCCATGAAAGAAGCATGGCTTAGGAAAACTGAAATTACAGAGGCAATAGCCTTCTAGAACAGGGGTGGCTAAACCACAGCTCGCAAGCCACATGCGGCTCTCCAAAGAAAAAGTTTCAGCTTTGTCTGAAAGAGACAAAGAGACAGAGCCGGAGTCACGGTGTCCTGTGCAGAGTTCAAAATGGTCACCTTAAAAGGGAAATGCCTGTTCTGCCCTTCTCTTTTTTTTTTTTTCCCCCTCCTCAACTTTTTTCCCTCTGCTCTTTGCGTGTATCCACAACTGTTTTGGCTCTTCGTCTGTAATGGGTTGGCCTCCCCTGTTCTAGAAGGATATGTGGAGATGTAATGAGTAAAAGGCCAACAACTATAAGGATGGCTTTGTGATTAACTGATATTTAGTGTGCTCTGAAGTGTGCTACAGCCTCAAGACAAGATGCACTAAAATCCCCCCTCCACAATCAAGAACTGTAGATGATTGTTCCAAATCCCTTGTTCCTACTATATGAAGTTTATTTCTCCACATGTGCAGCACAGTGATTTCAAGCATATGTTAAAAAGAATACTGGCACCCATGAGGCTTTTCTCTCCTCTTGTCCATATTAAGATGATTTGTTTTGCTATGAAATAAGTTGTACAGACCTTTAAACTTTTCAACAGGCTGAAACATGCAACTCATCTTTACCAGCTGAACTGCCTGGTAATGTATTTGATGCAAGCCAAGCTGAAATGGAGAATTGTGCACCTGTATGGAATGAACAGCTAGAAAAAGAACTCTTCCATGGTAAGTGTGTGACCTCATGCTATTTGTCAATTAATCACAGTTAATGCATGCAATTAATGCAAAACAAATTAAGTAGATTTTTAAAAAATAGGTGTGGTTAATCACAATTCTAAACAATAATAGAATACCAATTTAAATGTATTATAAGTATTTTGGATATTTTTCTTTTTCAGAATGTTATATTCTATGCTGCAGTTGAAATCAAAGTGTATTATATATTACTCATTCTGTATTTTATTACAAATATTTGGACAGTAAAAATGGTATTTCCATTCACCGTGTACAATCTTTTATCATGAAAGTGCAACTTACAAACATAGAATTGTTTCATTTATTTATTTTAATAATTACAAAAACACGTTTGTTTATATATGCAGCAGATAATGCTGCTCACTTCTTATTTACATTGTCAACTGAGAGTGAGACTAGGCATTCACATGACAGTGTTACAGACAGTGCTGCCAGATATTTACTTTCCAGATACGCTGAACATTTGTATGCCCTTTTATGCCTTGTCCATCATTCTAGGGGGCACACTTTAATGCCGATGATGGGTTCCGTTGGATAATGATCCAAAGCAGTGCAACCTGACGTGCCTTCATTTTATCGTCTGAGTCTGATGTCCCCAACTAGTTTGTCTTAGTACTAGCTGAACAAGAAGTAGGTACTAGCTGTACAAGAATGGACTTTTAAGCTCTACGGTTTTGATTTTGAGTGTAGCTATGTAAAATAAAATAATTCTACATCTGTATTTAAGTTGCACTTTCACAATAAAAGAATTGTTCTGGAGTACTTGTATGAGGTGAATGCAAAAATACCATTTTCTACAGTGCAGATATTTGTAATAAAAATAATTAAAAGTAATTGAAATCAATATATTAGAAAATATTGGAAAACATCTAAACAAATTGTAGTAGATTTTCATTGGTATTCTGTAGGGATGTAATAGTGTAGTCGATTAACTGACAAGCAAAAGCTTATAGGTAAATGCTATAGACTACATGCATCCTTTCCCTCTCCCCCGCCCCCCAGTAAATTTTTTAGCAGGCTGGCCAATAGGCTCAGTCCTGGCTCGCACTGGATCTGAGACCTACCCCTGCTGTGGCTCTGCATTTAAAGTGCATTAGGAGCCAGGTGGGCAGGCAGCCCAGCTCAGTTCCAACTTGTGCTGGGTTCATGAGCTCAGACCCACCCATGAACAGGGGCTGCTTTCACCCCATGTTGCTGCCTCTGTGACAGGCAGCTGGTCTGTGCGGGGAGCTGGTTTTTAAACTGGCTTCCCTCATAGACCAGCTCCTGCGTGGCACCCCATGCTGCTGCCTCTGTAACAGAGGCAGCAGTGCAGAGTGGCAGGAGGCTCCTCAGGAGTGGGACCAGAGCACACTGGCTGCCAGCCCCACCCTCGAGCTCTATAGTATACTTGGCTAACCGATAAGAATTCATGAGGTTAATCAACTATTCAGTTAACCGATATTTAACATCCCTAGTATTCTGTTATTGTTTAGTATTATAATTCAAAAGTAGTCATGATTAGTCGGTTTTAATCTCATGATTAATTGCAATTATTTAATTGGTTGACAGCCCAAAATGTTCATTGTTTCATTTAGAACATATTCTAAACTAAAGAAGCTTAGGACATGCAGGGGTGCGCTCCTTTGAATGTTAATGCCCTAGAATTCCCTTCCAGCTCATTGCAACATCAAATCATTGCCTATGCTCTAGAAACTTACACAAAGGTCTGCCCATGCTCATCAGTACCTATGCCAGATTAAGGATTTGGGGCCCTGAACAAAGTGCTTCCACACCATGAAATATCCCACCTACAGACCCCAACATGCTCCTTCCATCGCCATCCCACACATACCTTTCTCTATGCACAAACCCCTGAATGCCCCTCACAACAGTTGCCCCTCCCAACAGTGCTTCAGCAGCCCCTACTTATCCTGACCACCATCTACACATCCCAACAGCTGACCTATATTCTGCTCACTGTAGCCTCCATCGTCTCCAGTATTCCCCCTTTCCTCTTACAGCTGTGGTTCTCAAACTGCGGTCCGTGAACAACTAGTGCTCCATGGCTGCCTTCCTGATTGTCCACGGCTCAAGCTCAGCCTTCCCCTTCCTCCCACAGCAGGACACCCAGGCTGGCACTCCAGCCTCGCCCTCCCTCCATCCCCTGGGTGGTTGGAGAACTAGTGCTGGCTTCCTGCTCTGGGGGCGTGTATGGGGAGAAAGCGCCAAGCCTCACTGCATGATCCAGCTCATGGGGAAGGAATTGCTCTCCTTCTCTCTCCTGGGGAACAGCAGCCTGCGGGCACACTGCCTGGAAGCTTTCCCTGCTGCTCCCATTGGCAGGAATCCAGCCAGAATTCCCATTGGAATCCAGCCAATGGGAGCAGTGGGAGGCCTTGCCTGGGAATTGCACGGGGAATGAGAACAAGTGCCCCCCCTACACTCCCAGCCCCCTCTCATATCCCCCTGTTGAAATCCCACAACCTCAGCCTGCTTCTGCACCCTCCTCCCCTGCTCCTACCCCTCTCCTAGCCAGACACCCTGACTCCAGCCCACTCCTGCATAAGGATGTTAAGGACTAGTCAACTATCTGATAAGCAAAAACTTATCAGATAGTCAGTCAGTCAGTCAACTAGTTGATTTCCCCCCCCCCCCTTCCTTGCTGTCTCTATCAGATAGAGGCAAAAAAGCTGGGGACTCTTGTACATTTCAAAGCTAGCACGCCCTCGTCTACACGAGTTCTGCATTCCTCCTTTGAAATGTACATGACTAGTCAAGTAGTCGATGGAAAGTCCGTCGACTACTCAGCTAGACAATTACTTAACATCCTTACTCTTGCACCCTCCCTTGCTCCTGCCTCCTCCACCAGCCAGACATGCTACCCCAGCCTGCTCCTGCACCCCACTTCCCACCCAGACCTTACACCCTCACTCACCTCCTGCACCCCCATTCCTCTCGATAGCAGCCCTGTCCTGCACACTGAAACCCCTCCCCCCCAATTCCAGAACCGGGGTGGTTCTACAAAATCCACTAACCCTGCAACCCCAGAAGAGTAAATCTGGCCTAAGGGAAGCCCTGAACCTCAGTCCTCCCTCAGTCCTTCCTCCCAGTGGGGTTGGAGTGCCAAAGGAATGATGTGTGTCAGCTCTAGGTCACATCAGCGAAGGTTGGGGGTTTTGAAAGGTGGTAGTTTTTTTTTTCTCTTTGCTCACTTGTGTGGTCCCTGATCTAGTGTGGTGTGTTTTTTTTGTTTGGTTGGTTGGTTGGTTTTTTGGTTTTTTTTGAGTCAGTGGCCGCTGACCCAAAAAAGGTTCCCTACCCCTGCCATAATTAAAGAAAACATGGGAACCTTTTGTGTTGAACATAAAATATTTTACTTTATCAAACTTGATTTTAAATAAACATGAGAAAGTTAAAGTGCTTAATCTGCTTAATAAGTTAAATTGATATTTCCTTTCTTACTGGTTAAATTAAACCGTTATCCCGAGCACAACGGCTCAGGCGTAATTATGTAATTAATAATGAGTTTCTATTAGAAACTGATGGTCCACACAAAGGTTTGCATTGAGCCAGGTGAGCCATAGTCCAAAAAGTTTGAGAACCACTGACTTCCTGCCTCCACAATTCCCCCCATTTCCTCCATCCCCATTCTTTGCAACGTAGGGCATGGGGTTGCAGCACCCCTCAGTTTTCTAGGGGTCCTGTCAGCCGACGGTCAGGGCAGTGTGTGCGTGTGTGTTACACCCAAGTCTTCAACTGCTGAGACACAAAGTCTCGTTGCAGCGGGCAGCCTAGGAGGCTGGAGGGCGCCCCGAAAAAATAGTTTAATGTCCGTGACTTTACTGCTAGGACCGAGGTCCCGTCGCAGAGGGTAGCCAAACAGGCTCACAGACGCCCCAGTGTGTACAGGAAGAGCTTATTACACTTCAGATTTTAGCTGCTAGAATTCATAATTCCTTCGCAGCGGGCAGCCCAGGAGAGGCTGAGAAGTGCCCCAGTGGACCCTGTCACCTGGGAGTGACACAGATCCAAACGCCCAAGCTCTTCCTATAACTGTCCCTTTATGACCGGCTGAAGTTCTTTTAAATTGTGCTTGGTTCTATTACAGCAACTGAAGGAGTCAGGTTAAAGCTTAAACAGTTACAGGTTTATTGAGGAAGCTTATAAATCATATGGTTACAATGGCTATTGCTCTATTTCTTAACTACAAGCAAAATATAGATCTTAAAAATGGTTACAAAGAAGATAAAGATAGAAAAATAGAAATAATGGTACCAAGTAACAGCTTACTCTTTCTATGTGTACACTTAAGACAGAGGACCACATCCAGGTACAATTTTTACCCCCTTCTGTGCCTCTCGACTCCAGCATGTCAGGCCAGGGCCGGTCCCTCAATTCCTAGGAAAGACGAAAATACGAGGTGGGCGTCCCCATAGAACCTCGGGAGGTCAAACACCTAACCCGACCAGCAGGTAGAGGGTAGAATGACACTCAAAGTGAGTGTGTTGCTGGACCTATTTTTATACTCATGGGGTCACGTATTTCTCTTTCTTGTCTGTCATGCCAAATGGGGCTGGTCTGTCTTTTGTGAGACCAGTTCTTACAAGGGAGTTGTGAACTTAATTTACACTTGTAAGAGAGATAACTAAATTGGAATTACTGGGGATTCTTTTCTCAGTGGGAAATTCCTCTCCCAGGGACTGTGTGTGTGTTCGAATCAACATGGGTGCCAGACGGGGCAGACTCGCATATTCTGATCTTGCATCAAAGCAGATCAAAGCTTAATGGCTATGCTGATTGCCTTAATCGCTCTCTCTCCACATATCTGTTTTTTCAGCTTCTCAGGATCAGATGAGCCAGCATAGACTATGCTGATTTTACTGCTCCTTCTCTGCCCTATATGCTTCAGAGAGGCAAATAAGATGGATGAGATGGGGGGGGGGGGGCTGTCTGGCTCAGGTCCTCAGAGGCCCTCTTGAGATGAGGGCTTTGTGCAAGTGCACTGAGTGTACAGTACATTGGTTAAGCCAGGTTTGGTGAGTACAAGTAAGTCTTTTCTGCTGGCTTCACAAGATAGAATTGTGGAAGGTTCTTCCTATACTTGGCTGATGAGTGTAAATTAAGAGAGGGGAAAAAGGTGTCTGGTTTTGGGGTGGGTGTGTTTGTTTTAATGTTAAATTGCAAAAGTTTCTAACGCTGGCTACGTTAAAGAGCCTTTTAAAAACCAGTCTCAAATGACTGCAGACTTCTTTCTTCACAGTCAATGATGGCTCATCATTGAAAGGCAGTGTGGAAGAAGTAAGTATATTTGGGGACAGGATTATAGAGAATGTGGCTTCTTACAAAATCCCACCTGGTCACTGCTATAGTACATGATGCATTCCAGCATAATTAGTTTGAGAATGCTCATAAAATTGCTCTCTGTTTCTGTGTAGCTCTCGGTGATCTGGATGACCAGCTGGCACAGGAACAACAAGCCCAAGATTCAGTGACCAAAAGGCATCTAGATGAGAGCGAACTGAGAGCACAGTATCTGGCTCCCAGCGCAAGCAGACAGACAACTACTAGAGGACGACCCAGAAATTACTGCAGTGGAACAGCCAACTCGTTTTACTCTGATACGAGAACAATAAGAGCCAAAGAGGACCATAACATTTTTTTCATACCAAGGAAATTTTATGATACGTATAAGAACAGGAAACAATCAGGCTCTAAAGAAGATCACATATACAGGGATACATTAGACCATAGTTGCCCTGTTCTGAGCAGAAAACTGTCTTCTGTATCTTTTGGGGAGCCCTCAGAAGGGAGCTTGCATCTTCCTTCCATAAGACAGAGCAGTGGATTTGGACACAACAGTTATGTGGGTAAGGGTACAGTTGGGAAAAGTTACTCTGTGTGTTCTCTTCAGAGATACCCATCTTCAGCATCCTTTGAGCCATTTTCAACAACAAGTTTACAACATCTATTAGCAACAGAGAGCAACAGTGGATTTGTACGAAGGAACAATCGACAAACCCCAAAGCGAATTCCCCTCTCTTCTATTGTATGGAATAAACCACATACTTCTGGACATGCATCAAATCAAGACTGTCTTTTTAGGACCCAATCATTAACCGAATTTAATGTCACAAAACAGGATACATATCCTTGCCATCTGCATAAAAACATGGAATATGAATTTTATCGGTCAAAACACCATTACAGAAGAGCTGTATCAAGTACTAATTGCTCTAGTAGCACCAGTTGCACAGACAAAGCTGCTACTCCACTATCCTTTGAAAATTGGGAGAATTATCCGTTATGCTGTTTGGAAAACAACTTCTCTAGGTCTCACAGTAGAGATACAGCTTGTCCTGGTAAGTTCCAAATGCACCAAAAGAGTTCTCCTTTTGCAAGAAAAGAGGAGCACCCTCCCTGGTCTGATATTTATCAGTACTACAGTGATGAAGTGTTTCTTTCCCCTGATGCTCATCATGAAATGATTACATCTAATTTAAATGATCAGCAAAGTGCACATGCCAAGAGTACTGACCTTGTTTTGCAGTGTTATCAGGGTGACTTTCAAACATGTGTGTCAGAGAACAAAAGCAGAGTGGAGATATCAAGAGGGGCAAGTAGTAAACTGGTTTCCAAGAATTTAAAAGACCTTCAGAGCTGCCTTGCTTATAAGTCTGCAGTTACTTCATCCAGTATCAAAGCAGATGTGTCTGAGTCTGTCTTAGTGGGTTCAAGCATCAAAACGAAATTGATAGCAGAGAACAGCAGTTCGATTGCTAAGGTTTCCCAAAGACAGCCCCCGTGTTTGGTTACCCAAACAAATATTAAGAAAGATTTTAAAAAATCTTCAGAAAAGGTCAGAGACTTTGAACTACCAGGAAGGGTAGACCAGAAAAGTATTAAAGACACAATATTACAGCCACTTTCTCAGAAGATGGATACAGACAATACCATTGATCCCCAGATTTCTCCTTCTAATAATGCTGCAGCTGCTGCCTTGCAAAATGACACCTCTCTCTTTAGTTTACCTCTTTCATTGAGTTCGACACAAGCCCAGCTCAGCGCTAAAAAGGATATTATAAAAAATAACATAGCGACGAGTTGTACAAGAAACATACAAAGAAAGGAAAGTCTTCTTCCTGCTCACAATGAACATAATCAGGCCCCTCCTCTTCTGTCAGCTGATGAGAGCAGAAGGGGGTCCATTCTTTCAAGTCTGAAGCAATGGGAACATAATCTGCTTAATTCAGCAAAAAGAAAAGGCATTACATTAGGAAGCCGGAAAGCAGAAACTACTGATCATACTACTCTTAAAGGACAGTCTTTCCTAGTAGATGTTCTACAAAGTAGCACATCAATTCATGCTGCTCCAATTACTGAAACATTGGCAAACCATCAAAGCAGATCGCCTAGTCCTCGAGAACTCTTGTCTCCTGCTTCACAATGCTCTCTAAAAGCCTTTTCTCATAAGAGCTATTCTAAATCTTTAGAGACTCCAACTAACTCTTCAGTGAATTGCAGAGTTACTGAAGCTCCAGCAGAAGCTGGGAAAGCAGTTGAGTTGGCAAGATTTGTTGCAGAAGATATTCCCCAGGAAAAACTCCAAGATCAAAACATTTTAGCCAGTAAATACCACAATAGCCAATTCACTCCTGGTGGTTCACAAAACAGGAATGGTGAGAATAATTTTGCACTTCATTTTGACAGAGGCTCAGAGATTGCTGAACCCGGTTTAAATTATTTTTGTTTGCAAAGAGAAAATAGAAAAACAAGGCAAAGTGCACCTTGTATTGAAAGGTTCCGTAGGCAAGGAAGTGTACTGAGTCACACAAGTAGTAGAAGCATTTCTGGCTCTCCTGGTAACAGCAACCCTGAGTCTCCTGAGCCTTTTGTCATGTATTACACCATACCTAGAAAATCAGCAAGCATTGCTGGCAGTGAAGTGTCGGATATGTCCATCTCTTTCCCTAAAAATAAAACAGCTGCGTGGGATCATATAGAGAACCAGACCTCAGACAGAACTGCTGCCTTTTCTTTTAATCAAGGTGACATAATATCTTCAGAATCAGCATATTCCTCCATGAAATCAGTATCTTTAGATGGTATTACAGATATCAAAGAAAAAGAATCCCCTGTATTTTCAGACTCTTTGGAAAAGGAAATGGGGGCTTCTTTGCAGAAATATAAAACTACTAGCACATTTACAGTTTCTGGTGATGAGGATCATGTTGAATATCACGAGTTGGTTTCAATTTATTACACCTTACCACGGAGGCGTATCAGAACATTGTGTAATCTCTTTCTAGATGCTCCAGAGATCACAGCGTTACCTCTTTTTACAGAAAAATCCCCATCACCAAAAATGCCAGACAAGAACCATGAAGTTCGCATTGGATTAGCAAATGTAACTTTCCCCAGTATCTTAGAAAAAGGGAAACCACCACAATCTTCTGCTCAAACATCTGCAGCACCCCAGAATACAAAGACTAGAGCAGTCAGTGCTGATCAGGAAAGCTCACATTCTTCCCCCAGTGTTGAGAAAGTACGTACTTCACAATCAACAAGCATTGTACCTAAGACAGATATTTCTCTGGGGCTTCCATTAAAAGAAAGCGCACTTGTACTTCCTGATGTGGTGACATCAGATATTTCCCTTCATGATCCAGCATCTACTGCTGAACTGGATACTTCTGTGAAGGCAATTTCTACTCCTTTGCACAACCAAAATATTGATATATGTTTTTCTTTGGATAAAGAAAAAGAAATTTTGCATATTAGCACACCATTAACCTCCACTTTGTCAACTCTCCCAAAAACCAAAGACCCTCCAGAGAATGTTTTTCATTTTACTTCTGGAGTTAATAATAATAATAATAATAGTGTGCAAAATAGAGACTCAAAAAATTGCCAGCAATATATTAAAGAAAGAGGGAGTAATAATCAGAATGTTTTACCATCCCAGTTAGATAAAAATAGTTCCCATAAAGAAAAAAGTCATATGGAGTCTGCAGTCAATATTACTCCAATACCCTCTGCTGACAATAAATCTAGGCATGATGCAGGAAATAAAGAGAGATCAGATTTTCAACACCAAAGCATTTCACTATATAATGATAAATATATTGGATTTCAATTAGGAGCTGAAAGTTCCAGAAATAGCATAGATGAAGAATTAATTTCTGATAGTAAAATGCTTTCAAATTCACCTAACAAACCATTTCAGCTAGGCACAATTTCTGCAACTAAACCCATACTTCAGCCAGCCATAACAGATATCCCAGACACAAATGAGTTAGTGAGCCCCAAAACTAAACAAGAGCAAATACCCCTGAACACTCAGATGGGAAAAGATCACACTAGTTTACAGAAAGCTGTGATGAGCAGTGAAGATAAACTCTCTGGTGTCGCACAGGATCTGCAACTGCTGCAGAGTGCAGTGAGCGAAAATAAGCTTATGTCTAATGGTGGAGATAAAGCAGGTGATATAGGAAAAAAGAAAAACAGGCTCTTAGTTAAAAATGAAGTGGCAGCAATTTATAAAACAAACAGAAAATTTTCTAGTAAAAATGTAAGCCCCAAACCACACATAAGTAATATGTTTTCACAGAATGAGGGAGGTACCACTTCATTAGAGATTAACATGACCCACAACACATTACATTCTCCTGCTATCCAGCCATTTCTGCAAATGGGGGATGAAGACCAGAATCAAAATCTGACCCTTGGTGTTTGTGGCAGCCCTGCTCACAAAATATTTAAGAAGCATAAGATATCACAAGTTAATAATGACTCTCCCTTGCTAATTAAAAACAAGAATCACAGGCTTTCTGCAAATTCATGCAGCCAGAAAAGAGAAGTCAGCAATCACAAACACAATGAGAATGAAGGGGAAAATAGGCTGAGTCCCACAACCGTTTTGCCAAAGGAAATAGCTGCAAGAAGTAAGATTTCCCGAACATTTGGCATGGGGTTGGAAAACCAATATCAATCTATCTTTTCCAGAGCTGCTGAAGCAGATTCATCAGGCACTCAAAAAAGAATGAGTTCTAGTAGTTCCCATGATCTGCCACTGTTACCGTTCTTAAGTGACAAAAACTCAAACACATTTATAAAAAATGTGCAGATTTGTTCACAGAAACAGGCCCTTTCCCCAGATAAGTGTGATCGTGGGCAAAGCATCCATCGGTCAAAGAGTTTAAAAAATGCAAACCCGCACGGAAATCAGTCACGCATGAGTCGGGCAAAGAATCAACGTGAACGTCACTTTTCTGAAAGCGCATATATGCCTGATTCTTGTGACAACCATGGCTCTGGAAGTAACTGTCTACCTAAAGAGAGCAGGAATAGTAGAAAGTTTAAATCTTATTCTGAGCTGTGCTCTTGTGATGAAAATGAAAATTGGACTTCATATGATGAGAGGAACACCACCTATGGCTCTAGACGTGTGATGTATCCTTCTATTGAGTTTGGTATATTTGGAAAAGAACAACAACTAGCGTTCCTGGAAAATATCAAAAGATCGCTCACAGAAGGGAGATTATGGAGACCATGTCTTCTTAAAAACCCTGGCTTTCTGAGAAATGAAGAGAGTGATTGTGTAAAGAGGGCTGAACTTTTGCACTCAAGTTCCACTGGCAGCAAAATGTCAGTAGATGTTTCTTCCCCAGGAGATCCAATTGACATCTATAGAGAAGAAACAATGGTTTATTCAGACTTGGACACCGATACCACTACGGATGACGAATATTATCTTAATGAGACTGATAAAGAATCAGAACTGTGAGATCCTGCAGTATAAGATGAAGAATGAGATTTCATCTGAAAGATGTTTTTGGTGGTTCTAGGGTGGGCCTAAACATATAAGATGCTTTGGACCAGATTCTGTGTTGGTGTAGATCAGTGTTGGTCTATTGATTTATGCAAGCTCAGATTTGGCCATTTTATATTTAAAATGTATTTAAAACTGTCACTTTCTTGTGCAAGCAAAAGATAAATTCTCCCCAAAATCTTTTTAAAATATGTATTTTATTACAAAAAGGAAGATGAATGTGAAACTTATTGTGTAGTGATATAGTGTCTCCTTTGTCTTCAGTAAAAGTTGAATTGAGCTCTTATATGCTCAGTGGCACAGTGTTGTAATATATAAAGTTCTAGATTTTAAAACCCATGAGCTGTATTCCTCCCAGGGATTTTTTTCTCTCAATTTTGCAGATAGGGATTAACTTTTTACTACACACAGTGGTGCAAACTCCTATTCCTTTGGGCAGAACTAAGGGGAAACGCACCCTACTGAGGAAAGGCAAAAACTCCAAAGAATATGAGAGATGTATTCAGCACACTTTCTCTACAGGTTGAACCTGACCGTTGCCGGTGCTGAACCAGAGAATTTGCCTAACCATGGGAGGACAATATTGTCTAGCAGCATTACCAGCACTTCCACTGCTTACTAGACTCTTAGATGACACTTATGGGTAAATTAGAGGCAAATAAGAGCACAGTCCACTGAGACCCAGGACTGGTGGCTGTTAACCAACTCTATGGAACCACTGGAAACATAGTTTACACCCATGATAAGTGGACATTCAGCTAACTAAAGTCATGCCAGACCATGGATGTTGCCGGACCAGAGCATGCCGGATGAGAGATGTTCAAACTGTACTGAAAAATTGGGTTAAAATCCTCAATATAAGATATGTATGATGACCTGTTTTAAAGTGTCATATGGAAGATAGTGTTGAAATAAGAAAGGCCATTGCTGGCTGGGGCTGAGGTACATTGCCAGTGTGGCTTCCTCTGTTCTGGGGATGATTGTAGTTTCGTCACTTCATACTAGGGATGTTAAATTTTGATTAATTGGCTAATCAAAGGGATAAGGGTGCCTAAGCTTTTGAAGTGTAGCAACAGCTGCAGGGCTGTTACTACACTTCAGAGGTGAAAGCGCTATGGAGAGCACGGGGTCAAGGGGAGACTCAAGCAGTCTCCCTCGGGTCTTGTGCTTCTTGTGGCATTTCAAAGTGGCAGTGCTGCATGGAGTCCGGGGTCAGTGGGGGAGCCCAGGATTTGGCCCCGGGCTCCACATGCAGCTTTGAAGGACCTCCTCCTCTCCCCACCACTGCCTCTTTCTTACAGAGGCAGCTGGGCGGGGGGGAGGGAGGGAAGGAGAGAAGTGATTAATCAACTAGTGTGTGGACTATCCGATAAGCATTTGTTTATTGAATAGTCAACTTGTCATACACATCCCTACTTCACACAGCACTAAATTGAAGCAAAATTTTTTAAAATTCCAAAACTTGTTTCTCTTCTGTTTATTTCCTATGTGTTTTTATTTCCTTCACTGCATGGATTCAGTCGTAGCTATCTGTAGCTGTTGCTGGGCACAATACTGTTGGTGGGAAAGCAAAAGTGACTTTCAATCACTTTCATCTCTTCTAACCCTCAGTGCATCAGGGGCTAAAACAATCCTTAGCATAATTTACAGCAGATTTTTGGGCTGCTCTGCTTCATTAGTGCAAATTAGTCCTAGGGATTATTGTGCTGGCTGAAGATTGGGCAGAGTGCTGTACTCTTTGGCCCCATCTTTCCTCATTTCCCCTTCTACGCCACACCCTTTACATAGAGGCAAGGAGAGCATTGAAAGAATCCTCAATTGCCCGCATAAGGTGATTTAAAGAGCCTCTTGCATCGCTTCATTAGGCACTTATGAGGTCAGGTCTTTCAGCTTCAATAAGTCAATTATTTTTCGTTTTAAATGTAATTTTTTCTGTATGTTGTGAACTGTCAGAGTTTGAGTAACATTTTTTGACATGTTGTCTTGCATCTTCGTCTAAACTACACCCCTCCTTCAGCAGAAGGATGTAAATTAGAGGTTTCGAAAGTGCAAATGAAGCGGGGATTTAAATATCCTGAGCTTCATTTGCATAATTGCATCATGGCACTGTTTCGAACAAGCGCCATTTTGAAACTGAAACCATGGTTTAGATGCATTTTTTTCGACAATGGGGTGCTTTTTCGGAAAGTACAGGATCTTTCAAAAAAGTGCCCCGTTGTTGAAAAAACTGCATCTAAACCGTGGTTTGTTTTGAAATGGTGCTTGTTCGAAACAGTACCATGTCGCGATTATGCAAATGCAGTGCAAGATATTTAAATCCCCACTTCATTTGCACTTTCGAAACCTCTAATTTACATCCTTCTGCCGACAGAGGGGTGTAGTTTAGACACAGCCTAAATTAGCATCTCTTTGGTATTTTTCTAACCATGCTCGCTGTCATTGCACTACCTTTTAATCCTTTGACTAGAAAGGCTGTGACTGCTTTCCCTGAAGCTTTTCCTATACCACTTTACTAAATGTTGTATTGGTATTACACAGGAGCCAAAATCCATGCTGGGCCTTGAAATCTTGAACTGAGCTAGATGCATTATATTTTTATAATGGGGAAAGACAATGGTCTGATATTTTAAAGGAATATATTTTATGCAAAGCAAACAAAATGTATATCACTGAATGCTTTACATGAAAAATACTGTATTAGACAATCAGTACCTTATTTTTTTATATTGTATACTTTGTTAAAGAAGGGGAGCTGTAATCTGAAAGTGTTTTGATGTATATTGTTGCTATATACTTTGTACATAAAAAGACTAATATAAACATATTTATATTCAGAATTGTTCTTTGAATGGTATCTATTTTGGAATGATTTGCACTTATAGACTGATACCTACAGTATTAGAAGGAAATAATAGCCATGCAAATGTACAGTGGTAAAATATCATTTTCTGATGAGACATGCCAGGACTATTTTTATTTATTTAGTTTATACCATAAGATTAATAAACCACTAGCTATTAAGTAAGGGTTTTCTGTTTTGATACACTACTACGGTCCCAAAAAAGGGACTGGCAGCATACATGTGTTAAACAGAAACAAAATAAATGGTCATATGATTTGCTCCAGCAGAAGTGGATTATTTGAATGCTCATACTTTGTAAATATTTTCTACCCATATGGTAGATTTTGGACTAAGATCTCTCACTGGATGCATATAGGAGACTTTCATTAAACATAGTAGTAGGTACTTGAAAACTGGAGCCATACAAAGAAATCAAAATCGTTTAGAATTTGGTCCTAAATTAATTGTGCAAGACTGTGGCAGGTCAGATTAGCTGGTTACTAATTTTTACATAAGGGTGATTGTAATTTTGTTAAAAGATGCTCATACAAAATATGAGGTCACATTCATCCCTTTCAATAAGATGCAGCTCTCCTACATTGAATAGAACTGTGCCATCTTTTACACAGTGGTGAATGTGGCCTGTTATGTCATCTTAACCTTCTCTTTAGTTATAACATAGTTCTATAAATGCTTATATTTTATAGGATATTAGTAGAGAAATGATTGGTTGGAAATAAATGGTACCTACTGCTTAATATATGTTTGTACTAAGGATATTAAATAATGAGTAATTTACTAGTCAAGCAGTCGATGGAATGGAATTTCCATCTACTACTCAACAGGCACTTCTGCATTCCTCCTTTGAAATGTACAAGGAGGAATGAGGAACTCTGCATGCAGCCCAGGGCCAATGGGAAGTCCTGATGACTCCAGGCTGCTTATGGGTGCCAGCTTTGAAATTTACAAGAGTGCCCAGCAGGGGCTCTTGTGCATTTCAAAGCAGAAGTGCCCTCATGGAGCCTGGGGTAGGCAAGGGAAGTGGGGGAATCAACTAGTCGACTCGACTATTCGATAAGCATTTGCTTGAAATAAGATGCAATTTGAGCTATGCAAATTGCATATCTTATTTTGATCTTATTTTAAAATAGCTTATTGCGTAAATTTGTGCTATCTACAAATTTCAAAATAACCCGCTATTCTGAAACATCCTTTACTCCTTGTGGAATGAGGTTTACAGAGAAGTCGGAATAGCAAGCCCAAAATAATGGGCTTGCTATGAAGATGTGGGATAGCTATTTCGGGATACTCCAGAATCCCAAAATAGCATTGCAGTGTAGACGTAGCCTCAGTGGGCAAAGTAGGTGGGAAGCTATGCAGATTGTGGGTGTTATGTTCTTTGCAGAAACATGGCCTAAATTCTCTTGAAGTCAGTGTAAAGCTGAATGAGTGTGAAACAACATATTGTATATTTTAGATACCATTTTGTATGGAGTGTCATATATGGCTCCAACAACATACTTGGATATTTATATTGAATTGACATGGAGAACTCTTCAATTATTATTCTAACTGAAATATTCAGAAATAAAATTTGAGACAGCTGAGATAAAAATAGTGTATTTTTACAAAAATATGAGAATTCGCATTGTACAGTAGTTTATATATTCTCATTGTTGTGACTAGTCAAAACTGAGCCCTGCATCTAGCACTGTGTAGGACAACCAAGCTAAACATCATTGCAAATATTTCAACTATTCTATTTGAATGAGCTCTGCGGCCTTCGCATGCAATGAGAGGACAAGAGAGGGGCACCTTCCTCTTGCTATACCTATTAAAGGGTCAGTCAAACATGAGGCTGCTTACGAAGTTACAGCTCTCTCAAGACATTCAAAAAATGTCACAGCTCTAAGACTATTACTGCCCACACTGATAGATGTAAAGTGTGGAAAAGAAGAATAAGGCTAAGCAATTCTGAATGGTTCCAGCTTCTTAACTTCCTGGATTATAACATTAGGTAGCCAGATAGGCCCAAGGAAGCTGTCTCATCTGCTTTTGTAAGATATATTTACGGTAGGGATGTTAAAAATTGTGTAAGTTACAGTATCCTTGTAACTGCTAAAATTCTTAGTGGTTACAAGTGCTATAGATGCGGAGCTGGCAGCCCTTGCCTGCCCAGCTCCCTGGGAGGAGGCTTTGCTGCCCTGATGCAGTGACGCTGCCTCCCCAGGAGCCAGATGAGTTGAACAGATACCATAACCAATAAGCTGATGCTTATCAGTTAAAAAGTGAATTAAATGCAAGCATCCCTAATTTACATTGTGCTACAGATTGTGTATATATGCTTGAAATGCTTTTGTAATGCAGGTACAGATTTTATTACTGCATACCAGTTAAGTATAATTATTTAACTATGCAAAGTATTGCATCTCTGACCTTTAGTACTGCATATTATTGCTATTAATCATTTTGCAGTGTAAAAACATTGGTGCTGGAACTAGAGTGGTAGAGTGCTGCTGCATGTGGGCACCAGTGTAATAGGCCAGGGAAGCTGGAGCTGGCTGGTGTAGACTGCTTAGGTAGGTTGGCCTCGGATAGCAGGGGTGGTACTCAGCTTAGGCCCAGGGGCTTCTGCAGCCAGAGGAGGGGGTGGGAGAGGGATCAAGACTATTGCTTTGGAGGGGGGGACCAATGTGGAAGGGACAGGGCCATGGACCTGACCTCCCTAAAGTGTGGTTCACTGCCTAGCTCCTGCTCATATTGCTGCACTCTGGCTTGAAGTGGTTTCCATGATATACAGGATATACTGTTTGGTTGAGTGGTTCTCAATGTAGTGGTTCCCAACCTGTGGTCTGTGGAATCCTGGTTGTCAGCAATAGTACTGCAGGGGGTCCGTGGAAAGTTTAAAGATAAGGATCAAGCCCACTTTTCCTTTCCTTTTCTTCACCTTATTTTTTTTTCTTCTTGGGGGAGAGGTCTATGAAATTTTACTAGATTGAAAAGGGGTCCATATGCTCGGATTGGTTGGGAACCATTGCTCTCATGCCCTTTGTGCTTTAACACCTACCAACTTCAAGAATGTTGGGGCCCGACTATATGGAGTAAATGAATGTCCCTGCCCCAAAGAGCTTATTCATAGCATCTGATTAATAGCATCTAATAGCTGCAGAACTATTAACTGTGGTTTGTAACCTATCCTTTAAATCAGCTTCTGTACCTAATACCTGGAAGATCGTTATCGTGATGCCAATATTTAAAAAGGGCTCTAGAGGTGATCCTGGCAATTAAAGAGCGGTAAGTCCAACATTGGTACCGGGCAAAATAGTAAAGAATAAAATTCAGACACCTAGATGAACATAATTTGTTGGGGGGAAAGTCAACATGGATTCTGTAAAGGGAAATCACGCCTTACTAACCTGCTAGAATTCTTTGATAGGGTTAACAAACATGTGGACAAGGGGGATCCAGTGGATGTAGTATACTTAGATTTCCAGAAAGTCTTTGACAAGGTCCCTCACCAAAGGCTCTTAAGTAAAGCAAGTTGTCATGGGATAAGAGGGTAGGTCCTTTATGGACTGATAACTGGTTAAAAGACAGGAAACTAAGGATGTTAAATTGTGGTTAATTTACTAGTCTATGGAATTTGACTAGGCACTTCTGCATTCCTCCTTTGAAATATACAAGAAGCCCAGCGGGGGCTCTTGTACATTTCCAAGGAGGAATGTGGAACAGGGCCTGCAGCCTGGGGCCAGTGGGTAGACCTGCTGACTCTGTGCTGCACGTGGGCATGCTAGTTTTGAAATGCACAAGACTCCACAGCGGGGGCTCTTGTGCATTTTAAAGCAGCAGCACAGCTCAAAGTCCCCCACTGATCCTGGGTTCCATGCTGTGCTGCTGATTTGAAATGCCACACAGAGCTGGGGCCAACTGGGGACTCCCCAGCTGATCCTGGGCTCTATGCAGCATTTCAGCGGAATCCAGGATCAGCTGGGGACTTTCTGCTGACTGTGAGTTCTGCGTGGCATTTCTCTAGAACCTGGGGTCCGCTGGGGACTTTCCAGCGGATCCCGGGTTCTGTGGAAATGCTGTGCTGGAGCCTGGGATCAGCTGTGCAGTGCTGCCCTTTGAAGTATTCCCTCTTTCTCTCTCCCCCGCACCCCTGCCTTTCTTTGGTAAGAGGCAGCGGGGGAAGAGAGGGAGAATCGACTGACTATCCAATAAGCAAGTGCTTATCAGATAGTCAACTAGTCTTTAACATCATTACAGGAAACACAGGGTAGGAATAAAGGGTAAGTTCTCAGGGGAGAGAGGTAATTAGTGGGGTTCCCCAAGGGTCTGTCCTAGGACCAATCCTCTTCAACTTATTTATAAATGATCTAGAAAAAGGAGTAAACAGCGCGATGGCAAATTTGTAGATGATACCGACATGCTCAAGATAGTTAAGACCAACACTGTGTGAAGAGCATTTCAAAAAGATCTCACCAAAGTAAGTGACTGGGCAACAAAATGGCAAATGAAATTTAATGTTGATAAGTGTAAAATAATGCATATGGGGGGTGGGGGGGAAATCTCAACTATATATACACAATATGATAGGGACAAATTTGGTTTCAACTACTCGAGAGATCTTGGAGTCATTGGGAAGAGTGAAAACATCACTGTAGGAAGCAGCATTCAAATATCAAATGGAAGGCTAGGAGTGATCTACCATGGGACAGAGAAGAAGACAGAGAGGCTACGTCTACACTGGCCCCTTTTCCGAAAGGGGCATGTTAATTTCACAGGTCGTAACAGGGAAATCCGCGGGGGATTTAAATATCCCCCGCGGCATTTAAATAAAAATGTCTGCCGCTTTTTTCCGGCTTTAAGAAAAGCTGAAAAAGAGCGTCTACACTGGCCCTGATCCTCCGGAAAAAGCGCCCTTTTCCAGAGGATCTTATTCCTACTTCAAAGTAGGAATAAGATCCTCCGGAAAAGGGTGCTTTTTCCAGAGGTTCGGGGCCAGTGTAGACGCTCTTTCTGGCTTTTCTAAAAGCCGGAAAAAAGCGGTGGACATTTTTATTTAAATGCCGCGGGGGATATTTAAATCCCCTGCGGATTTCCCTGTTACGACCTCTGAAATTAACATGCCCCTTTCGGAAAAGGGGCCAGTGTAGATAGGCCCCCCATGTGTCCACGCTGCTCTGTAAGACCATGACACGACCCCCTCTTGAATACTGGGTGCAGAGGGGGTCGCCTCATCTCAGGGTAATTAGCATTGGGAAAGGATCAGAAACGGGCGCCCCAGGCTCTGCCCGCCCGCGGCCGCGCTCCAGCGGGGAGGGTGGGTTTCCACTCAGGTAGGTGGGGGAGGCCCCGCGGCCAGTGGGGCTGGTACCGGGCCGGGCGGCTCCGTGTAGGGCGCAGGAGCGAGAATGGGCCTGTCCCGGGCTCCGGGCCTGCCAAGGGCGAGGGGCCGCCCCCCGCAGTGTCCCGGCGGCGCGGAGCACTGAGGTGAAAACCTTCCGCCCGGCGTCGTAGGCCCCGCCCCCTCTGGCTCCCCCCCCCCGCGGGCAACCTCCGCAGCCGGCCGGGCAGGGAAGCAGCTAGGTCGTTGCCCGATTGGTCAAAGCAGCCGCCAATCACAAGTAGCCAGCTCGCCTCTCCTTCAGCGCCCCGGCCCGGGATCTCTGCGCCGGGCAGGAAGATGGGGGGCAGCGGCGCCTCGCTGCTCCCGCGGCTGCTGCTGCTGCTCTGCCAAGCGGCGGGGCCACCCCCAGACCCTGTCAGTGCGGAGAGGAGCCTGGTTTGGGGGCCCGGCCTGGAAGCGGCGCTCACGATGCCCGTCAGGTATTTCTACATGCAGGCGGTCAGCGCAGCTGGGCAGAACTTCACCCGCTCCCCGCCAGGTACCGTGCACGCCTTTGCCCCGCCCCTGTTCCCCGGCCCGGCGCTCGCAGCCGCACCCCTGGCTCCGGAGCCGAGGAACTTGTCGCCCGAAGGAGTTGACTGAGGACGAGAAGCGGATCCAATGAAGCTACGATTTTCTCCCATCTCCTTTCCGCTTCCCAGGCCGGGAACCCAGACTCAGGCCACTGCAACGTCAGATGCATTTCCCAGTAATGCACCTTTAGATACGTACAGTCCCAGTGTGACACCCTCAGGGAGAACATTAGAACCCGCACTACTCTTCCAGTGTGCAGTGTGTCTTCCCATGCAACCCTGCCCTTTCACTGTTTTAACTAAAAAAAGACTGTAGTCAATTTGGTTTCCAATAACGTTTTCTCCTGATTTCAAATCTTAAGCATTGATTTAGCTATGCCAGAACAGAACTCCAAATCTCTCCATTTTTTCTCTTTTCTATATAGTTTTTTGAGAAGTAATCCTAGTCCAGCTTCATTCTATTTTTCTGGCTCATCTTGGTTCAGTCTCTTTCACCTTTCACTCAGTTATATCAGTTCTGAGGACTGTACTTGCTTTGGTGATTGTGTCTTGTTTCTGTTTGGTTTTATGAGAAGCAATTCCTTTCCTGGCACAATCAAACTTTGCTTGAAGCTCTTACCATTTAGGAAGAGTTCTTGATCAAACAGACAAATTCTCTAAACTATGTAGTACATATTAGCGATGTTCGAGTGTAAATGACTAACTGCTTAACCGATAAACAAATGTTTATCAGTTAATGTGGGATACACTCAGCCAAGCCACTTCCCTGGGAGTAGGGAGGCCAAGGGCTATCCGGCTTCACTCAGGGAGGACATTGGCTGCTGGCTCTTCTCCCAGGGAGGAGAGCCAGGCAGGCAAGGGAGGCTTCACTGCAGTCTCTGCAGTATAAAGCCAAGCTATGCAAATTATAAGCTTTATACTGAAGAGCCCACAGTGTGGGTAACTGTGTCACCCAGGAGTGGGCAATAATTTTTAATGGGGGGGGGGGGAAGGGCAAGCCACGATTTTGACAAGTGGTCAAGGGCTGCATTTCTACTGAGGGGTTTGGGACAGTGGTTGGGTGCAGAAGGGAGCTTGGGGTAGGAGACTGGGTGCAGGGGTGTGTGGAGTCTGCCAGGGAGCTTGGGTGAAGGAGGTGGTTGTGATTTGGGGGAGTGAATTGGGGTGCAGAGTCCAGGAGGCATTATGGGTGCAGGAGAGGGAGGAGCTCTAGCGGGGTGCAGAGTCTGGGAGGCAGTTGTGACCTGGGTGAAGGGGGTACAGAGGGTTTGGGTGATGACTTGGGGCTGGGAATTGGGTGCAGGGGCAGGTAGGGTTATGGGGGCCAGAGAGGATTCTGGCCTGCGGGAAGAGTGTAGGAGGGGATGCAAGGTCTGGGAGGGAGTTGTGACCTGGGGGAAAGGAGTACACAGGGTTTGGGTGGCTGCCTGGGGTAGGTAGGTGGGGGAGAAGGTGGGTGCCAGAGGCAGGCTCTGGCTGGGAGGCCCTTACCTAGGCAGCTGCCACTCAGCAGCCCAGTAAGGAACCTGAAGGCTGCAGTTTCAAGCTATTCCACGTGGATCTGCTCCTGGCAAAGTGTGGAGGGGGTAGAGGAAGAGAGAGGCTTCATTGGCTGCCCCTGCTGCCAGCAAAATCTCAGAGCTGCTATTGGTCAGAAACTGGCCAATGGAAGCTAAGATTTTGCTATGGAGCGGGACAGAGCACAAAACCTCCCTCCCCCTCCCAGAATGAAGCAGCCTCCTTGAAAGCGGCTGCTGCCACGGTGTGTTGAAGGGTCCCAGTGAGGCAGCCCGGGCTGGATCCGGTGCATCCGGCCCGGGGGCAGCCTCTTGCTCACCCTTGGTGTAACGGCTGAGATTTCCCCTGTTACATGATTTTCAACATCTCTAGTAGAGATATACAATTATTTATTTTTTCTCTCTCCATATATTTTGTAAAATAAATAATATTGTATATAAAATAATTGCTGGTAAAGTTTTATATACATAGAAGTATGTGTGTGTAGACACGCACACATAGACACACAGACCTTCAAATCTCTTCACTGATCTTCCCTTACATTTACTTCAGAAATGCCTGTTTCTTAATTTTTCTCTGCCAGTGCTTTGCTGTTTTGCTCTGTTAGTATGCCTAAGGAATACAAGAAATAAAAAAAAATTATTTTAATTATCTATGACTTTCCCACTGCATCTCACCATCTGGGGGACCTACTTGTCCTTTGATGAGCACTGAGTCAGGTTGTTGTCTTCTCCCACAAGTCTTGTTGGTTTATAGCAGGTGCTGAATTGAATTGCCACTAGCTAGAAGATGTGATTTTTTTCTGCATTAAAAATATATAATTCTTTGAGTAGGTGTCAGTGTAGATTCCACTGTAATAAACATGTGATTCACATGCATGAGCCTGGAGTCTTTGAAGTAGCAGTATCTTTTGAGACTGCATATGCACCCACTGCCTCCTCATGCTCTTTTGTGGGAGTTTAAAGGTCAGAGTGGCCATTACTCTTCTTCAGCTCCCACAATCAAGCCGCACAATGGAACCCAGGGATGGCTAATTCATTACTTCTCAGCGTTCATTAATTCTTCTACTTATTCATCTGAAAATCAAATAATCTAAGATCCTTTTAGTAGGAAAATTTCCCAACTGCCTAAATTATCAATTTTAAAAAATTAAAAAGGAAGAAGACCCCCTATAATATGTGGTTCTGGGGGCTACTACTGAGGGTGTCAGTTCAGGGCAAATTACTTAGTAAGGGCTACTTCTAGCCTAAAACTGGGGTTCCTCCACCATAAGGTACACCAGGGCTACTCAACACATGGCCTGTGGGCTGCATGCGACCCTTGGCCCATTTGTTTGTGGCCTATGGTGCAGTTTGGGTTTACGCAGGGCTCAACACGTGGCCCACAGATGGGATCCTTTGAACATAGCCTCCATTGGGACACACTTCACAATGGTGAGGCGTCTCCCAGGCATTGAAAGATGCAAGTGGATGGGCTGGCTGAACAGACAGGTACAGGGTGTTGGCATTTCTAGTCCCGCAGGGAAGAAGTGCAGGGAGTGTTGGGGCATTATGGGAAGTGGTTTGTATTCATGCCTCTCAGTGTGAAATAAGCTATTTGCATATATATTTGCATGCACATGCAACCACACTTCAGTTGCAGCCCTCGGCATGTCCTGTGAGTATCGTTGTGTCCCCCAGGGCTTCCAAAGTTGAGTAGCCCTGAGGTACACCAAGCCAGACACAAAGAGCACTTCTGCTTCTCCACATTGGCTAACTGGAAGCCATACAAGCCATCACCTTAGACCCGTGGTCACCAACCCATCAATAGCGAGGGCTCGACCAGTTGATCGCAAGGTGTTCTGGCCCCCCCATTCTCCCCCACACCCAAGAAGCCCCACTGCCTACCTCCAGCGACAATGGAAGTAGTGCCAGCTTCCTGCAGGGTGGACGGAAGTCCTGCAACTGCGTGCCGGGAACTTGCGGGGGGGGGGGGGTCCCAGGAGGAGGCGCGCGCTGGGGCTTCCCTACTCTGCGGGACAGGAGAGTCGGCCCCGGAGGAGGCGCACGCTGGGGCTTCCCTGCTCTGTGGGAGGGGGAAGTTGGCCCCTGAGGAGGCGTGTGCTGGGGCTTCCCTGATCTGCGGGGGGTAGGGCAGAAGGAGTCCTGGGAGGAGGTGGGTGCGGGGGACTCCCTGCCCCCAGCAACACCCTGTCCCCTGCTGCAGAACCCTGTCCCCTACCCCCCTGACACCCTGTCCCCTCTCCCTCACTGGCACCCTGCCCCCACCCCAGCATCCTGTCCCCTGCCCCCACTGGCACCCTATCCCCTGCCCCAGCACCCACTGGCACCCTTCCCCAGTACATGTCCCCTGCTCCCACCAGCGCAGTTGGGGCCATATTAGTGAGGCTTGGGGTGGGGGGGGGGGGTGGAGGTTTTTTTGCATCTCATTTGTATGGCCCCAACTGACTTTTCTGTGGGTCACTGACCCCTGACTCAAAACAGGTTCCCTGCCCTTCTAAGAAATAAAGACAATGCAGAAACTTTTTGTGTTTGACATAATATTTTATTTAAAAATGAAGCCTGGCCAACAAACCCCCAATTGGGGCCAAGCCCCCATCTGGCCGCAGGATCGTAACACTCCTGCACACACACACCCAGACCCTAGATCTGAGCCTATCATACACTGGACCCCCCCTGCCCTGAGCTCCTCACGTACCCCAACCCAAATTCCTTCACCCTCACATCCACAAGCCTGGGGCTTGCTTAGTACTCTAACCCTCCATATGACCCCAACACTCCCCAGCCTGGAGCCCCCTCCCTGAGCTAGCATCCCCTTCTCCACTTCCTCTTGCACCCAAATTTCCACCCAGAGCTTGCACCTCTCACCCCTTCCCACACCCAAATCCCTCATTCCCACCCCAGAGCTCACACATCCTGTCTCAACCCAGTGAGGGTACAGCTAGACTGCAGGAGATTTTCCAGGATTCCAGAGATATCCCGGAAAACCTGTTCCGCATCCAGGGACGCATTTGTTCTTCTGCTTTTTTTAGTGGAAGAGCAAACATGCTCTTTCGATAACCCCTGTATTCCTCATTCCACGAGGAATAAGGGGGCTTCCAAAAGAAGGGGTTTTTCTGACATTTGGTCCAGTCTAGACAGGCCAAATGTTGGAAAAACCTCTTTCTACAGAAGAATTGAAAAAAAAGCGGCAGTGTAGAGTACATAAGGACTGGGTATAGCAAGTGATGGAGAGGAGGAGAATAGAGAGGGTGGGGCTTCAAGGCAGGGGTGGGGTCTTGGGAGAAGGATGGGGCGGTAGATCTTGGCTTGTTCTGACATTTAAAAAGTGATCTTGGTTGTTAAAAGGTTGGAGACCACTGCCTTAGACAATCCAGTTTTCTTTTACTACCACTTGTACCACCCCTCATACAGATGAGAGGTTATGAAAACCAGTCTCACCAAATAAAAATACTTTTTTTCTGACCCCAAAGGACCAGCCACAGTCCAGATCAATATATAACTCAGATATTACTCAAAAAAGCATTTTGCCTATCCTTTAGAATCTAAAGGTTTATTTCTAGAAAGGAAGAATCATTCATAGCATTGGAAGACGCCTTCACAGAAGAATCCACACAAATTCCAAAGATGACTCCACACTGAAACCACTGTCAGCACTGCAACAGGCCCTAGGGTTGCCAGATGGTTTAACAAAAAAATACCAACCCACCCCCGGCAAAAGAAAAACACCAGGAAAAAATTCTGTTGAGGGAAAAAAAAGGGGGAAACCACAGTTGTTGAGCAAAAAAAAAGGGGGGGGGGAGACCAAAGTTGTTAAGAAAAGAAAAAGGGGGTGCTGCATGCCTCACTTCCCTGCCAGACATGGCAGGGGAAAATTGTCCCCGCCAGGCTTCCCATGCACCTCACTTCCCCACCCCCACCAAATGCAGCAGGGAAAAATTGTCCCTGCCAGGCTTCCATCCAAGGGAAACAAGAAATACTGGACATTTTACATGTCTAGTATTTTCTGGTGTTTTTTTACCGGACGGGGGACTCGAATAATGGACAGTCCGGGCAAAAACTGGACACCTGGCAACCCTAGCAGGACCTGGAACCAAGACTTCTGATCACCTCAGCACTGTCCTTAGAGGTCTCTTCCTCTACAACAATGGGGGACATCTTTTCACCATCATGCAGAGAACTCTCCCCTCTGAGGTCAGCAGGTGGCCTGATGGAAAGATCTAAAGGATCATTGTTTAGAGCAACATCACAGTTTTATCGTGACTGTTAATGGACTAGCTGACACCATGTGAAACAGCTATGCCTTATTGGGCATGCTGGATCCATGCACTGAAACCTCCAGGAAATGGGAGCTTTAGTTGTCCCTTCCTGAACAACTGGATGCAGAGGAATACAACGTCCCTTATGAAGAACTTTCACTTGAAGGAATAATTCTCTCTCAAGTCCTGTATCTTGGTAGGGGATTAGATTAGATGACCCTTGTGATCCAATTAAACCATATGTTTCTATGATTTTGTATCTGATTTCTGCATGCTGCAAGTGCCTTCCCACCAGCTAGTAAGAATTCTTCACTCCTATTGTGTTTTATTTTGGTTTTCCTTTTCTCTGATTCCTGAGGAACTAATATATCTTCACAGTATTAACTTGAACGCTGAATAACGAAGTTGGTATCTTTGCTTCAATACAGTTAAGGCATTCTTACTGTGTTGTAATTGTCACACATCAAGGTTACTTACATCTTGTTTATTTTCATCTGTCGATTTATATTAGACATATAATTAGGAAAACGTGACACGGTGATCTCTTTCTCTTACACACATTCTTGGAAAATAATGTTAGTGTATCTTATAAAACATGACCACTAATCTGTACACTCAGAATAATGTACAGGGTAAATTCAGAGAAATGTCACTGAGTTATGTCAGGTTTACACTGGCATAATTCAGAGTAGAATTTGATCCATCAGTGGCATCTTTTGTTTGCTTGTTTGTTTATTTTTATATTCTTCTTTTCAGGAAGAACACAGTTCAAAGTGGAAATTAAAGCACTTTCCTCCAGTGAAATCATCAGGATCCACATCCCTAGCCTTTTGGATAGGAATGATGGGTCATTTCTTATACTGTATCGGATGTATGGGAGTGTCAACGAAGGGTTAAAGATTGAGGTACTTTATGGTAATGAACATGTAGCTCAATCTCCTTATATTTTGAAAGGTAAGTTTTCAGTTTCACATTTTATGGTAACAACTACAGAAATGCTATGGACTAAACTTTGGCTACTCTGGTAACAAACTGGAGCTTTTTCTGGGATAAGCATCCCCTAAGGAACCTTCCTCTTACACGGAATAAAAGAGTAGAAATAAATTACATGCAGATCATTGCCAGGTTATGGGACATAAAAATTTAAGCATGGAAATCCCTGGACTTTTTAGGTCCTGTGTTAGAACATGTTTCCCTAGCTCTTGTTGTAGGGTGACCTTCAGTGTTTGTGATGTGCCACAGCACAGACAGAACATCTTTATTTGTGGTGAGGCTGTGAGTTTTCTGGCATGTGTCCACTTAAGCACAGCATCTGCAAGAGTGTAGTGCTATAGCTGTCTAAAGGAATCTTCACCTCGCAAAGCAAGAAAATCTATGTTATACCTAGCAGTTCATAATGTGTTCAGTCAATCTTACCTTTGTGATTTCCAAAACATGGTCCTTTCTAGACTTTGAAATCTTATAATCAGCCCCATGTTCTCTTCTTCTGATAGGCAGAGCTTAGATCAACGCTGGTTCCTACACTGTAAGTTCCATTTAAAAGGGAAAATGAAAGGAAATTGTTTTCACATTTCTAGTCTGCTTCTCTGGTCTTTTCTCTTCTCACAATTAGTTTGTTACCAAGGGGGAAAGGATGAACCGTGAAAAAAATTACTTCTTTAGCATTATTTTCCACTCTTTCCTTCTCCAGATCAGAGTTTTGTTTTTGTATGCCATTCTATACACACTTTCTTATAAAACACTTCAAAACAATAAAAAATGGTTTTAAGATGAGATTTAAAAGCAGTACATTGAAGGATTAGTTCAAAATGATTTGGAGCAGCAAAAATGAAAGCAAACTTAATGCTTCTTCTACTGTTCACCAGCATAAGACAGAACCGTAGCAAAGGACAGCAGGGATGGGATAATAGATTGATACCATAGTAGAAACTGTTGATGCAAGATTGAAAAGTTTTGAAAAATTATGGATGTTAAGTGAAGTTGACTGGTAGGGATGATATGGCAACTTCAGCAAGACAGTAGTCAGGGTGTTGATGCTGGAGCATACTTACATAACTATGACAGAATATGGTACTAGTTTTTGCTAGAAGTTCATAGGATAAAGTTTACTTAAATGCTTAAGTCTTATTGCAGTATATTAATCCACTCTGATCAAAAAGGACAGACAGATTACATGTAATTACATGATTAATTACACACAAGAAAGCACCTCATACTAAATGTAAATATTGTGACACTATAAAGTTCTAAATAAAGGTTATAATGCTGATAAATGAAACTGTACAGCTGACTAATATTATTGATGTTTGTTTCAAATAGTTGTAGGAATTCTGGCTCAGTGAAAGATAGCATGATATTGATACACAACTTTGTCTTTTTTAGTAGAGATGATTGAAAAATGGTAAATATTTTCCATGAAAATAAAAAAAAAAAATTGAGGGGCTTTTTTTGGCTTTTGGACAAAATAAAATGTTTTGGTGATTAGTTGTTTTAGGTTTCTAAAAAGAAAAAAGAGTCACTTTTATTTTTTCATCAAAAAATTCAGAGAGAGAAAATTTTCCAAGAAAATATTTGTTTACAAAAATGGTCCTTTTAATAAATAAATAAATTAAATAAATACAATTAAATAAAAACCCCCAAAGACTTCAGCAGCTCTAGTTTTAAATTTTAGTATGCATCAGGAATCTAGGGCATTGTGAGCTGACGTTATCACAGATGTCAGATGTTCATTGCTTTGTTTACCACAGGGCCTGTTTATCATGAGTATTGTGAGTGTCCAGAAGAAGATTCTCAGACCTGGCAGAATATTCTCTCTTGTCCATCCCAGGAGCCTCAAGTTACTAAGGACTTCACTTCTTTTCCCACCATCAACCTTCAGCGGATGCTTCATGAAGTCCCAACAAGGTTTGGGCAAACAAGAGGTGCTATTGTTCATTACACTGTTCTCAATAATCACATCTACCGCCGTTCTATAGGGAAGTACACAGACTTCAAAATGTTCTCAGATGAAATGTTGCTTTCATTGGCAAGAAAGGTACTAGCTCTATAAGACTTTAATTAAAGACTTTTGGATCACACGGATATGTTTCCATTTGGATGTTATATTCATACGCTTACTTTCCTACAAATCTTAAACTATCGTTGCATATTTAATTATTAAACAAAGATTTTATTATTATTTCTGCATCTGCATGATACCATATGTTTGGGAAGCCTGTTGTTACTGGTAACTAATTACCTGATCCAAAGCCTATTGAAGTCAGTAGGAAAACTACAGACACAGTGATTCTACAGGCTTTCCTGAATTGGAATTCCAATTACACAGATAGCTTGCGGAACTGAGCCTGTAAAATGTGTCTTTACTCAGATAATACTGATCTTTGTTTGGTGGCTTGACTGACTGACTGACTGATTGATTGATTCTGAGAGAGAAGATAAGTGACATAAAATCTTTTATTAGACCAACTTCTGTTGGTGGAAGGGACAACCTTTTGAGTGTCTCAGAGCGGTTCTTCATGTCTGGAGAAGGTAACTAGAGTGTGAGCACTAAATATAAATTGGAACAGATTGTTAAGCATAAGGAGTCACACATGCTGTAGAAGACCACTTAAAATGAAGTGGGCATTTAAGGGTTTTCAGGCAGTGGGGCAAATAATGAGCTCATTATAATAAACTGTAACATACTTTACTGCCTATACCCTTAATTGCCCACTTCCTTTAAAGTAGTCTCCTACAGCATGGTCCTTTCCACCATCAGAAATTGCTGGGGGGAAAAAAGGTACTACCTCTCGTATACAGGGAACAACACGGCTACAGCAACACTGAAAATGAATGATTCTTTGTCACACAGGAAAACTGATGACCATAATTTACTTTTAAATCATGAACAGTTGAGGTGTAAGTCTTTGTCCTGCATTGAATATACTTTTAGGTTCGTCTCCCTGATGTAGAGTTCTATCTTAATGTTGGAGACTGGCCAATGGAACATCGAACAGCTAACGATACACCTGGCCCTATACCTATCATTTCATGGTGTGGTTCTGTGGATTCAAGAGACCTAGTCCTTCCAACTTATGATATAACCCGTTCAACACTTGAAACCCTGCGTGGTGTTACAAATGACCTCCTTTCTATTCAAGGAAACACAGGTATATTAGAATTTGTAGCCTTTAAAAATCAATGGGATAGAATTCATAAGCTTGCCAAAAGTGAAGTAAAGAGGATAGATGTTAACATAATGAGGGGTCCTGTAGCATTTTAAAGACTAACAAATTTATTTGGGCATAAGCGTACATGGGCTAGAGCCCACTTTGTCAGATGCATGAAATGGAAACTTCAGTTTGGCAGATATATGTACACGTGAAAAGATGGATGTGCACATTACTGTGCAGAGGATCTATGCTAACAAGGTCAATTCAGTCAGGATGGACGTGGCCCATTCCCAGCAGTTGATGAGAAGGTGAGAATACCAAAAGAGGGAAAATTATTTTTTGTAATGAGCTATCCACTCCCACTTTCTGTTCAGACCCAGTCAAGTTTGCATATGAATTCCAGCTCTGTAGTTCCATGCTGACCTTCAGGGAGAAAAAAACCTTTCAAAAACAAGAGAATATATGTAAAGAGAGACATTGGCCAACATTTAAAAAACCAGATACCTTATGTAAGTATCTGTGAGTGACCTGATTTTCAAAAGTAGTGAACATTCACAACATCCACTGACATCAGTTGAAAATGCTCTTCTTTAGTGCCTAAATGTGGATTTCAGAGCCTAATATTAGGCACTCAGGTTTGAAAATTTGGCCTTCAATTCAGACTGTAGTTACACTCATGCAACACCATTGACTTTTAAATTAACAGTCTCTCATTTGGGTTCTGAGAAAAATAATTTGTATTCATAATAATCTCTTCCTTCTACTTATATAAGAGTTCACAAAACAGACCATAAACATCCTTTTGAAGTAATTTATGCTCTGTCATGTTGGTATGCAAAGTACAAGTATTTCATTTTGCATTGAAACATTTTTAGAAAATAGGCACTTAGGAAAGTGTAGTTATGGTGTATTCATGCTGATGTACATATCATGATTATAATTCCCTTCATCCTAAAAAAGTGCTTTGGAGCACTAATTATAAACAAATATTTGTTCAATTCCTAAAATGGGATTTGAGCTATTGTAATTGTTTAAACTGTGAAAAAAGAATGCATAACTTCATACAGGGCAGCCTCCACTACACTGAAAAAAAATTTAATTTGGCCTGCAAATGGAAAATTTGTGTCTATGTATAAAGAAAACCTTAAGGAGTGGGCTTTGTTCCTCCATTTGTGTTTTTCAACTTTAGAAAATTTTTCTTTTTCCTAGGAGAGCCTACGGCAGCTCATGGAATTAGGAATTTGACATGATGAACACACAAAAAATGAAACCTAACTGGGAAAGTGATGTTTATTTAGACAGTTTAAAGCTCCCTCTCACTCTCCAAATATTTATTTAATTCAAATACCTGATAAACAGTTTGGAGACAAGGACTCTTGTTAATGACTCAGTATACCTGTTCCTTCAATTAAGGGTGGAATAAGCTCCCATTCCACTTCTCTGGATCCTCCATGAACACTAACAGGAAAGGCAAGATTTGATATTTTGGAAATTTCTAAAAGTATAACAATAAGCAAAGTGAAAATCTTACAGATTTTCACTGTACATTGTAATGATACAAAAAAAAGAATACACCATCTTTTTTTTTCCCTCTGCAGGTCACCTTTTAGTGACCCTTCAACACTGTCTGGGAAAATTGGCTGCTTACCAGAGGTTCCTAATGGGGACTGGAATTATGTCTTGGGGTATTTGGGTGGACTTTTAAGATTGAAGGTCTCTTGTTCAGAAAACTTCAGAACAGGACAAATATTTACCAGTGAGGCTTAAAGGCTTCTTTAATTAATGAGTAAGTTCATAATGGAAATTATGCTGTTACCTGTTTTACCATACATGGGAGCATTAGTCTGATATTATAATAAAATCATATTGAATGTATGAGCATGTGTAGTTTGAAGACTTTAAGGCTGTTTTCTCTCCCTTATGTCATTCAATCTCTGTAGGCCCTTTCTGGCACAACAAAACGGAGCTAGCTTTCTTCAGAGGTCGAGACAGCCGAGAAGAACGTCTTCAATTGGTGCAGCTATCTAAAGAGAATCCAGAGCTACTAGATGCTGGAATAACAGGATATTTCTTCTTCCGAGACAAGGAGAAAGAGCTGGGAAAGGCTCAGTTGATGGGATTCTTTGACTTCTTTAAGGTGTGCCACATTATATTGCAGACCTTGCTTTAGTTTACAGTTAAATGGTTATTAACAGGCCACTTTCCTTTTTAACTTTACTGATTGCATTTCAGTGTTTGAAACAGTTATGCTTCCCTGGGCAAATTTGTCCATACAAAATAGATATTTTACCCATAAATAAAAACATAGTATAAGCATTTTTTTTAAAAAAGCCATGCTGTGCTGTCCACTGTGATCTCGTTGACTTAGTAGGCTTTGCAACAGGGCCTGTATTCAGATTTCTGCCCCACAACAACTGTGTACATTTCTTACATAACATGAAAACAGTGGGCATATTTTTTATAGATGTAGGTACACCATCTATTTCAAAAATAGTTCTTGTAGCAGTGGGTCAGAAAAGCATATTGAATGCTGCTGATTTATTTGAACTTGCAACTCCATTGTTATGTCAGTACCACCAAGATCTGAACAGCAAGGATGGGGTGGATTTGTAATATCCTCCTTTACTTTGTGTATTTGCATACATCTGCAGTCAGAGTTTCCTGCCAGCTGGACTTAGCCTTAATGTTATTTTTTCTTCATCTCTCTCTCTATATATTTTAAAAATGTTTCCTGCAGGAAAACAGAGTGACAACATCACATCACTCTACGTCCAGTAACCTCTCCCTCCCTCCTCTCTTTTCCTTTCCTGGTGCTTGGTAGCCAGGTGGAAAAGTGTGAGGCCCCCTGCCCCTGGCAGATGGGGGGAAGACTGTGGAGCCTTGGCCTGAACCCTCCCAGCAGCCAGGGAGAGAGCTGGGCCAGCAACAGCCTCAATCCAGCCCAACCCCTTGGCAGCCATGGGGAAAGCTAGGCCCAGCTCAGCTTGGGCGTGGCTGGGGAGGTAGGGATGTACATAGTGGGGAGAGGATGAGGGGACGGGCAGGGTCCGGCTGGGGAGGGAGAGCCAGGGGGTTCTTGGGGCCAGACCCTTCCTCGCAGCCGGAGGAAAAGCCAGGCCTAGCATGGCTTAGGCCCAGCCCTTCCTCTGCCCAGCCCAACCCACCCCCAGCAGTTTGAGGGAGAGAGCTGAGCCAGCAGCAGCCTTGGCTTGGCCCACCCCCCAGTGGACTGAGGGAGAGAGTAAGGCCAGCTGTGGCCTTGGCCAGGCCCAACTCCTTGGGAGCCAGAGGGGGGAAGGGAGAGCTGGGGCTGGCCTGGCCGGAGGGCGGGGCCCAGAAGCCAGGGGGAGAGAGCCAGGGCTGCCAAACTTCAGCTTGGCCCTCCCCAATGGCCAGAGGAGAGCTAGGGCTGCCTATCCTGGGGGGAGGGAGGGGGAGGTTGGAAGGGTTGTCAGCAGGGGGCACTGTCCCCAGGTTTACTCTTAAATGTAATTCAGAAAATAGGCAGGCATGGTTGGCATCAGTGTTCTGTTTCCGTTCTCTGAAACTGCTTGGATTATTATTGTGCCATTCATGAGGGATGGTATGAAGTCACACCACATCAAGGTGAGTGAGGAGATGGAAAGGAGAGCATTGGGGGACCAGTTCAACAGAGTCTCTAAAAGGTTAAAAACATTTTCATTTGCAATTATGGTAAACTTTATTTGCCTTACAAAATTTTAATTTGGAATTAGTGGTGTCAATAGAATGTAATGAATCTGCTGATCCCTAGGGGGAAATGAGTAGTGATCCTGTAAACAAAGTGGCAGCAGAGTTATAAATTTCTGAAGTAAAGGCAGCATAGCCTCAGTTGGTATAAATTGTTATAGCTGCATTGACTTCAGCAGCTATTATATTTTATACCATCTGAGGTATAAGATCGATTATATCAGAAATGCTAAAAACAGACATCTCCAAAGTGGACACATTGTATTACTTTTAGTGTAAATGTTAACTATTACTCTGCTTACTTTTAATTGAAAGTAAAAACTATCATGAGCTATAGACTAGAATTAGATGGTAGCTTTCCTTACCCAAACCTTTGTCCTTTCCAGATTTATTTGGGTATGTCAGCATAATCTGAAAAAGTAGGTCTTTGCCCATGAAAGCTCATGCCCAAGTAAATCTGTTAGGATTTACAGTGCCACAGGCATCCTCATTGTTTTTGTATAAGGTTTTGAATTCATGCATGTAAAACATGGAGCAGATATGGATGACTGGAAAGGCTTTGGTGGTCTTCTAGATAAAAGCATTTGATTTTCTTACCCCTCCTTTCAGTTTTGGGGATTTTTTTAATGGGCTTACACTTCACAAAATCACTGGGCCATGTCCCTCTTGCTTTATTTATTGACTTCTGTGGGACTGTTGTGGTGAGCAGTATTTGGCATGATTTTTAATTGACCCTGAGGTCAGCACTGTGGGGTAGGTAATAATTAAAAAAAAAAATTCTCCTTTTTTGCATCTTTGTTTTCCCCTTACAGTACAAATATCAAGTGAATGTAGATGGGACAGTAGCAGCATACAGATTTCCGTACCTCATGTTGGGTGACTGTCTAGTACTGAAACAAGCCTCTCAATTCTATGAGCACTTCTACAGTGAATTAAAACCATGGAAACATTATATTCCAATTAAAAGAAGCCTTGATGATTTGCTAGAAAAAATTAAATGGGCTAAGGTGAGTGTTATTACCAACAAAGTTAAAGGGGATAAATTGACATAAGCAAACACATTCTTAGTAGTTCTCTTCCTTTAGTATTGCTACATCTGCGTTGTGCAACTCTACACTGAGATACTCAGGGAAAAGATGAGTATGTTGCTATTATTATTAATTTAACTACATGCAAGTAAGGTCCCAATTCAGGTAAACATCCCCATTCAGGAAGGAACTTATGTAAGCACATGCCTAAAGCACATGCCTATGCTTGTTTTGCTGTAGAATAACTTTAAACAGTTTTTCAGATCTTTAAAAATTGCTTTCAAACTTCAGATTACTTTTTTAAATGCTGTGATCACAGAGAAGAAATTAATACAGATAACCTACTCAGATATACCAAAATAACACCTTCATATAACATAAAATGAGAGAGAAGGGGTATTTATAAATAGGCTAAACATCATTTGATGATGTAGAATAAAGATTGGGCTTCAAAACCAATACTAACACTGTGAGAAACACAATAAATATTTCAGTTCTGAGTACTGTAGTTGTACACAAAGGACCAGATGAAGGTTATTACAAGCTTTGAAATGAAGCTCTAAAACTCTTGAATACAATTACATGAATAAAAATGCTTAATACACTATCCATATCACCAAAACACATTCTACTTGTGTTATCCAGGATGGCTCAGTCAAAAAGCTTCACAGAGAACAAAGCTGGAAACAGAAACACTTAATTACATGTAGTAAGAAAAGACAACAACTACAGCTCTCTGTTCTGTGTAACCAAATCTGTGTGAGACACCTAAAACCTCCTTGTGAACTGGCCTGTGGCTTGAACAATGCAGTAAAGCGATAGCTGATGTATTTTTCCAAATATATACAATTGACTATCAATACTTTTACCAGCAGTCCTAAAGATATAAATGTTTTTGTGACCATGCAAGCATATTGATAAATTCTTTAAATCTGGAACTAAATGTATTCTTGCACGCTATCACTAATTGTACATTGGATAGCATTGCAGCTATTACTGCAGAGCCAAACAGTCCTCTTTATGAGAGTTATCTTGCTAGAAAAGAATAGAGTGATTCACTGACTGCACTGTTGTTCACTGCTGTTTCTTTCCAATTTCTCAGGAAAATGATGATGAAGCTAGGAAGATTGCTAAAGAAGGACAATTAGTTGCAAGAGAATTACTACAGCCTCACAGGCTTTACTGCTATTATTACAAAGTGTTCCAGGTTTGTACTGTGTGTCATTTGGTTACGTTTTCACTTGCTACTACTGGTACTAGTCCCACAGATTTCTATTTAGTCCACATATCTTAAGACATCAATCATGATAGGTTGCAAGGGCTCAGTCAAGAACTCTGGTAGAACATACTTAATTGCAAGGGATTAGTCAAGAACTCTGGCAGGACATACTTCATTACTATTGGGAAGTGATCTGAGCTACCTGGAGTCCTACCGTAAAAGAGGTCTCATGACTTCCCACACCCACCCCATCTGATTTGTACTGAGGGTTTTGTGATGCTTAATTTCTGATCTCGACAGATTGTTTTCCATTAGTCTCTGACCCTTTGACTATGTTCCTCCTTTTTCCTATCTCCAAACTCATCCTCCAAACCAGTGTCTCAGGGTACGGCTACACTGTCTTTTTTTTCCCTCCGGAAGAGGTATGAGAATAGCACTCACATTTGCATACCTTCTTCTGGTTTGTTTCCCCTTGAAGAGGCTTTTCCACCATTTGGCCCCATCTACATGAGGCCAAATGTCAGAGAAAGCCCCCTTCTTCCTCTGCGAGCCCTTTCTACTGTTTCTATTTAAAGGCTTTCTCCATCCTCTTTGGAAGCTCCCTTCAGGAAGTTGAAGGCTGCTATCAAATCCCTGCTCACTCTTTGCTCTGCAGACTAAACAGACCCAACTCCCTCAGCCTCTCCTCATAGGTCATATGCTCCAGCCCCCTAATAATTTTGGTTGCCCTCCTCTGGACCCTCTCCAATGTGTCCACATCCTTTTTGTAGTGGGGGGCCCAGAACTGGACACAATACTCCAGATGTGGCCTCACCAGAGCCTAATAAAGGGGAATAATGACATCTCTGGATCTGCTGGCAATGCTCCTCTTAATGCAACCTAATATGCCATTAGCCTTCTTGGCTACAAGGGCACACTGTTGACTCATATCCAGCTTCTCATCCACTGTAATCCACAGGTCCTTGTCTGCAGAACTACTACTTAGCTGGTTGGTCCCCAGCCTGTAACAATGCTTGGGATTCTTCCGTCCCAAATGCAGGACTCTGCACTTGGCCTTGTGGCCCAATCCTCCAATTTGTCTAAGTTACTCTGGACTCTATCTCTGCCCTCAAACATATCTACCTCTCCCCCTAGCTTAGTGTCATCTGCAGACTTGCTGAGGGTGCAATCCATCCCCTCATCCAGGTCATTAATAAAGATATTGAACAAAACCTGTCCTAGAACTGACCCTTGGGGCACTCCGCTAGAAACCGACCGCCATCCTGACATCGAGCCGTTGTTCACTACCCGCAGGGCCCGGCCTTCTAGCCATCTTTCTATCCATCTTACTGTCCATTTATCCAATCCACATTCCTTTAACTTGCTGGCAAGAATAATGTGGGAGACTGTATCAAAAGCCTTGCTAAAATCAAGGTTTATCACATCCACTGACTTTCCCATGTCTACAGAGCCAGTTACATCATAGAAGCGAATCAGATTGGTCAGGCATGACTTGCCCTTTGTGAATCCATGCTGACTATTCCTGATCACTTTCTTCTTGTTAACATGCCTGTAGAAACCTCTCTTGTTATCCTTCACATCCTTTACCAGTCGCAATTCCAATTGCGCTTTCGCCTTCCTGATAACCCCCCGGCATTCTCGAGCTATACATTTATACCCCTCGCTGGTCATTTGTCCAAGTTTCCACTTTTTGTAAGCTTCCTTTCTGTGCTTAAGTTTACCAAGGATTTCCCCTGTAAGTCAATTCAGTCTCCTACCATGTTTGCCTCTCTTGCTATGCATTGGAATGGTTTCTTTCTGTGCCTTCAATAAGGCTTCTTTAAAATACTGCCAGCTCTCCTGGACTCCTTTCCCCTTCATGTTAGCATCCCCTGGGATTCTGCTCATCAGGTCTCTGAGGGTATGTCTACACTACCCTCCTAATTCAAAATAGGAGGGTAATGTAGTCATACCGCAATTGCAAATGAAGCCCGGGATTTGAATTTCCCGGGCTTCATTTGCATAAAGCTGGCTGGCGCCATTTTTAAATGCCGGCAGTTCGAACCCCGTGCCGCGCGGCTACACGCGGCACGGAGTAGCTAGTTCGGATTAGGCTTCCTAATCCGAACTAGCTGTACTCCTCGTGGAATGAGGAGTACAGCTAGTTCGGATTAGGAAGCCTAATCCGAACTAGCTACTCCGTGCCGCGTGTAGCCGCGCGGCACGGGGTTCGAACTGCTGGCATTTAAAAATGGCGCTGGCCGGCTTTATGCAAATGAAGCCCGGGAAATTCAAATCCCGGGCTTCATTTGCAATTGCGGTATGACTACATTACCCTCCTATTTCGAATTAGGAGGGTAGTGTAGACATACCCTGAGGGAGTCAATCTGCTTTTCTGAAGTCCAAGGTGTGTATTTTACTACTCTCTTTTCTTCCTTTGGTCAGGATCCTGAAATCTACCATCTCATGAGCACTGCTTCTGAGGTTGTCACCCACCTCTACTTCGCCTATTCTCCTCCCTGTCTGTGAGCAGAAGGTCAAGCTGCTCATGGCCCCTGGTCGGTTCCTTTAGCACTTGTACCAAGAAGTTATCCCCAACATTCTCCAAAACCTTCTTGGATTGCCTGTGTACTGCTGTATTGGTCTCCCAGCAGATGTCAGGGTGATTAAAGTCCCCGACGAGAACCAGGGCCTGCAATCTGGAAGCTTCTCTCAGTTGTCCGAAGAAAGCCTCATCTACCTCATCCATCTGATTTGGTGGCCTGTAGTAGACACCAACCACAACATCATTGCTGTTGTTTGCAGCTTTAAACTAAACCCATAGACTCTCAACAGGTTTTTCTCTATATATACACTGGAGTTCTGAGCAATCACAGTGCTCTCTTACATATAGTGCAACTCCTCCTCCTTTTCTCCTCTGCCTGTTCTTCCTGAACAGTCTATACCCTTCCATGACAGCGCTCCAGTCATGCGAGTCATCCCACCAAGTATCTGTTATTCCAATTATATCATATTTCTTGGACTGGGCCAGGGCCTCCAGTTCTTCCTGTTTGTTGCCCAGGCTTCTCGCATTGATGTACAAACACCTCAGATAACCAGTTGATTGCCCTATCTTCTCCATTCGAATCAGGGGTCCTCCTTTCTTGCTCGTTCCTCTTTGCATTTCTTCCCGGTATCCAACTTTCTCATTCCCCTTAGGGTTTTGGTCACCGTCCCCCAACGAACCTAGTTTAAAGCCCTCCTCACTAGGTTTGCAAGCCTGCCTGCGAAGATGTTCCTTCCTCTCTTTGTTAGGGGGATCCCATCTCTTCCTAACAATCCTTGTGCCCGGAACAGAGTCCCATGGTCGAAGAAACCAAAGCCCTCTCTGCGACACCACCTGCACAACCATGCATTTACTTCCTCAATTCGACGATCCCTGCCCAGTCCTTTCCCTTCAACAGGGAGGATGGATGAGAACTCCACTTGCACTCCAAATTCTTTAATCCTTCTTCCCAGTGCTACATAATCCACAGTAACCTGCTCAAGGTCATTCTTGGCCGTATCGTTAGTTCCCATGTGGAGAAGCAGGAAGGGGTAGCGATCTGAAGGTTTGATCAGTTTAGTAATCCTCTCAGTCACATCCTGAATTTGAGCTCCCGGTAAGCAGCACACCTGTCAAGATTTCAGGTCCAGATGGCAGATTGATGGCTCAGTCCGTCTTAGGAGGGAGTCCCTGACCACCACCACCCGTCGTCTTCTTTTGGGGATGGTGGTCGTGGAACCCCGATGCCTAGGACTACACATCCCATGCCTTCCAGTAGATGGTGTTCTCTTCCGGTTTCTTCCTTGTGAGGTCCCTTCCAAAGCAGTCACCACTGCAGAGCCTGTGGAGAGAGCCTGAAAGTGATTATTTACCTCTATAGCATTGGGGGATTCCTGTGCTGGCCTTTTCCCCCTTCTAGAAGTTACATGCTGCCAGTTCTCTTCCTGGTCCCGTACTGCCCTCTCTGGCTCTTTCGCCTGCCGTGCTTGCAGGATTAAATGCTGCCTTCTATTGAGGAAGTCTTCATCCTCTCGGATCGAATGTAGGGTCGACACTTGGGCCTCCAGTCATTTAAACCAGGGTTTGCAGCTCCCCTTGCCTCTAGTGCAGTGGTTCCCAACGTGGTGCCCGTGGGCGCCATGGCGCCCACCAGGGCATTTATGTGCGCACACCTAGTGACCAGGGCCATTCTTGAGCCCCGGGTGCCTGGCGCATGCGTGGCTCCTGCCCCGGGCACGTGGCACATGTGTGGTGCCGCCCCTGGGCGTGCGGCGCATGTGTGGCCCCCGCCCCGGGCATCCGGCAGCCCCAAAAGGTTGGGGACCACTACTCTAGTGCATTGCCAGGGACTGTGATCCCTTTCAGCTGTTTCTTTTTAAAGGGCTGGCCCCTTCCCCGTGCCTGTCAGACAATGCATTGCCTAGCACAGTGTTTCCCAATTGGTGCTCCGCGGAACCCTGGGGTTCCACGTAGCACAACGAGGGGTTCCGCGAGGAGCCGGCGCTCCCCTACCCCCTCTGAAAAAGAGAGAGAGAGAGCCCGTCCCTGCCGTGCGCGACCTTCCCTGAGCTCCCCCTGGCTGGCTGCTGCCGACCTGCGCAGCATGCTCAAACCAGCAGGTGGAGAGACACCCGGACGTGACATAACGTCACAGCCCGGGATTTTAAACTTGCTGGGCGCTGTGAGGAGTGCATGGCTGAGTTGCGGGAAAGGGAGGGAAGGGAAGGGGCTTGTGCAGAGGGAAAGGGGAAGGGCTGGGAGAGGAAGGTGCTTGTGCGGAGGGGAAGGGGAAGGCACCCCGGGAGCGCCGCAGATTGGCCGCCCGCGCTCTGGGCGCGCGGTGCTTGGGAGGAGCGTCGGCCCCGGGCACGCGGCACTTGGGGGGGGACGCCGGCCCCGGGCACGCGGCACTTGGGGGGGGCGGGTGCGCAGCGCCTGGGGGGGGCCCGGGCACACGGCACTTGGGGGGGAGCCCGGGCACGCGACACTTGGGGGGGGCGCCGGCCCTGGGTGCGCGGCGCTTGGGGGGGGCGCCCTTGGGCACGTGGCGATGGGGGGGCCCTGCCCCCGGGCGCGCAAGTGTCCCTGCCCTCTGGCGCCCGGCGGGCGAAAGGGACAGGGGTGGAGGAGAGACAAATGGCAGGGAGCCAAGCACAGACAATGAGGAAAAGGGCAGGAGGAGAGGTATTAGTGGGAGGGGGACAGGGTGATGCTGGGAGGGGAGAGGGTAAGGGCACTGGGGGCTAGAGGGGTGAGGGGAGGTGCTGGGAGAAGGCTTGAAAGAAGGGGTGGGCATGAGGAAGGCTGGGATGGAGCAAGGCATGTGAGAGGGCAGAGGGGCATGAGGGGAATGGGGGCAGAGGGTGGTGAGGGGTGGGCATCAGGGAAAAATGGAGCAAAGGGGGCAGGGGAAGTGAGGGAAGGGGGAGGCACCAGGAGGGTGCAGGGGTAAGAGAAGGTGCAGGTGCCAGAGGATTCTGGAGGGACCACCATCAGAGGAGAGACGCAGGGCAGGTTTGTAGAGGGAGGTGTTAGAAAAGGGGATGAGGAGGGGTAGCTCACATGATCAGAGTGGGGCTACTGGAGAAGTGGGCACAGGGAGGAGAGAATGGCTGGTGAAGGGGGTTGCAGGAGGGCTGAGGACAGTGAGAAGAGCAGGAGTCAGGACAGCAGAGGAGGGTGAGGAGTTGGGGGGCAGCAGGCACCAGGGGAGCTAACATGGCAGCAGAGGGAAAAGGTAGAGGTTTAAAAATATTTATTAATAACTTGGGTGGCACATCCAAACAATCCACATGAACTCAATACTGGTGCACAACACAAAATTCATTTTGCTCATGTAAGGAAACTCTTAGGCTATGTCTACACTGGTTGTTTCTTGTGCAAGAACACATCCACTCTTCCATGTGCGAGCTGAGCTTTTGCACAAGAGCATCTATGGCAGTGTGGACACTCTTGTCCAAGAAAGTGTCGATGGCCATTTTAGCCATAGGGCTTTCTTGCTCAAGAAATTCATGTTGCCTATCTACACTGGCCTCTTGCGCAAGAATAGTTGCTCAAAACGGCTTATTCCTGAGCGGGAGCATCGTAGTTCTTGCGCAAGAAGCCCTGATTTCATACATGAGAACGTTAGTGTACTTGCGCAAGAACACACGGCCAGTGTAGACAGGCAGCAAATTTTTGCGCAAGAGCGGCCGCTTTGGCGCAAGATCGTGCCAGTGTAGACACAGCCAAAGGGAGGGAGGAAGGCAGGGGCAGGGAATCAGCACTGGCTCAGCATGTCTACATGGTTTGGGGGAAGGTGCAGGGAAATTGAGCTCAGCTGGGTTGCAGAGTGGGGAGGTCTGGGGAGCTGGGCTGTGGGGTGGGGTGGGGTGTGTGGAGCTCAGAGCTCAGTTTGACTGCAGGAGGAGGGAGGTGCCGGGAACCGGGGCTAGACTCAAGGGGAGGAAGGGACAGGGAATCGGCTCTTGGCTCAGCAGTTTTGTGGGGCTTGGAGGAGGTGCAGGGAAATGGGGATCAGCTGTGCTGTGGGGGAGGCATGCAGGGAACCAGTGCAGGGCTCAGCTGGGCTGAGGTGGATGGGGGAGGGCATACAGAACAGATGGGCAGCTCAGCTGGGCTGTGAGGGGCTGCAGGGAACTGGTGCTGCACTCCCTTGGATTGTGAGGGATGGTTTTGGGGGAAGTGCAGGGAACCAGCAGGGGTGGGCAGCTTAGTTCGGTTGCAAGGGATAGAGGTGCAAAGAAGCCTAGTGGGAAAGGGGGGACCAGGAGCCCTGAAATTACTTCCCCTGGTTCAAAAATTCCTCATCTGGGACCAGTCAGGTCTAGAGGGTGCCAGATCAGGGAGGTCCAACTCCTACCCAAGTCCCCTCCTCGCACCCTCCCTCGTAGCCAGACACCCTACATCCAGCCTGCTTCTGCACCCTACCTATCTGGTCTGCACTCTACCCAGACCTTGTCCCCTTCCGCCCCCAGCTCCCTCCCAGATCCTGCACCCCATCCCTATCCCGCTCCTTGGCAGCCCTGCCATCCACCCTAGCACCGCCCTGGCCCCAGCACCATGCCTCACACCCCAGGACTCAGCACCGCCCTGGCCCTGGCTCCAGCCCCAGCACCCTGCCATCCACGCTAGCACCCAGCAGCACCCTGTTCCTTGTCCCAGCACCCTGCCAGTCACCCTAGTGCCCAGCAGGACCATGTCCCTGACCCCAGCACCCTGCCACCTGCCTGTCCCAGCACCTTGCCCCAGCACCCTGCCACCTGAGCCAGCATCCTTCCACTCAGCAGCACCCTCTCCCCAGCACCCACTAGCACTCTGTCCCCTACCCCCACCAGTACATTTGGGACCACATTAGTGAGGCTTGGGGGTTTTTGGAGGAGCTTTTTTTTTGTTTTTTTGCATCTCACTTGTGTGTCCCCAACTGACTTTTTTGTGAGTCAGTGACCTTTGACTCAAAACAGGTTCCTCACCCCTCTCACATATAAAGACAATGCTAAAACCTTTTGAGTTTGACATAATATTTTATTTAAAAATGAAGCCAGGCCAACAAGCCCCCAATTGGGACCAAACCCCCATTTCACTGTAACATCATCACACTCCTGCACCACCTGACCCCAAATCTGAGCCGATCATACACTGGAACCCCTGTCCTGAGCCTCTTACATCCCCACACTCCTGCATCCCCACATCCTCAGTCTTCTGCCACAACGTTCCTCCACCATCCACACATCACAAATCTGTGTCCTGAGCCCATCATACTCACAAACTTCTTGCCCTGAGTTCCTCACATATCCAGCCCAAACTCCTGCACCCTCACATCCACAAGCCCTGGCTTGCTCAGCACCCCAACCTTCCACCTGAACCCAACACTCCCCAGCCTAGAGCCCCCTCCCTGAGTCAACAGCCCCTTCTCCTGCATCCAAATTCCCTCCCAGAGCTTGTACTCCTCACCCCTTCCCACACCCAAATCCCTCATTCCCACCCCACACCTCACTCTCACTAGGTTGAGACAAGTATAAGGGCTGGGTATAGCAAGTGATGGAGAGGAGGGGAACAGAGTGGATGAGACCTCACAGAAAGGAGATGGGGGGGAGGTGTCTTGGGGACGGAATGTGAATTTCATGAATTGGTGGGTCTCTCTCCTCCCCCGCCCCCCCCTTTTTTTTGCTTGACAAACCTAGGGGTTCCTTGAAATTTTGAAAAGCTGAAAAGGGTTCCTCAGCCAAATAAAATTGGGAAACACTGGCCTAGCAGCTGCGGGGAATAGGAGAGCCCTTTAAATAGAAACAGCTGAGAGGGCTCACAGCTTCCTGGGTCTCTAGCGTGTTGCTAGGGAGCCAGAGACACCAGCCTTTTCAACTGTTTCTATTTAAAGGGATTGCGCCTTCTCCTCCCCTGTTACCCAAGGCTGGGGAAGATGCGAGCCCTTTAAATAGAAGCCGTTAGAAGAGCTCTCGCCCCTTTCCCACTCTGCGGCTACGAGCTAGGGGGCGGGCCTGAAACTGCCTCATGGGCTGGATAAAAACCCGAGGTGGGCCAGATCCGGCCCGCTAAGAGGCTTTTGCCCACCCTGGTTTAAAGCGAGGTTTCAGTAGGAAGAGAGGAGAATTCTATTACATGAATTACATGCTAGTGTGTCAGCAATCTTATATGTCATTTACATATTTCAGAAATATGCCAAACACCAAGCTAACAAACCTGAAATAAGAGATGGGATGGAACTTCTACCCCAGCCTGATAACAGCGCTTCCATTTGCCACTGCCACAGAAAAAAGCCTTTAAGGGAAGATTTGTAACTGTACCAGATGAAGAAAACCATTCCTGTTTCACTAGCGATGCAAAAAATAATATATATCAGATTTAAACTGTGAAATCTAGGATATATTTTTGCACTGGGGAACACTCTTGATTATGTACTTTTATTGTATTTACGCACTGTTACTGTGCCTATGATATACAAATTAGTACAAGCTCTTCTATAGGAACATTTAACATTCAACAAAACAGTATTAAATTTCTCCATTAAGTCATCTGCTGATTTCTATTTTCTACTGAAAATAGTTCTTTAAAAACACAAATTATTCTACCACAGTATTAAGATGGCTACTAAATATACAGCAAATCTGTAACTGTAAACACAAAGTGGATCAATTTAGATATGTGAGGTTCAAATCTGGTATTGCATCTGATGATTTTTGATGGCCCATGTCAGGTAAATCTTGTGATCTCCATTCAGTTTCGAGTGACAAGAATGAGATTGGATGTAAAAAATGATGGTGATATTCTTCCAAGGTCCACTTTTGACCAAAATGACATTGTGTAGATACTCAAAATACAATCTTAATATGGTCAGGGTACTACCTTAAAACTCAAGAGATCTGTGTTTGATTTCCTGCTCTGCTGCAGCTTTATGTGTGGGCAAGGCACTCAGGCAATGTCTCTGCTACAGGTCCTGTGCCAGGAGAGCTTCTTAATGTAGCTACAGTGTAAGCCAACAAGAGGAGTTCTGCCAACACAGTAATCTCTCTTCTCCAATCATTATCAACTATGCTCACTGCAACATAGCTTTGTCAACACTGAGTGTTGGGTTTTTTTCATATTCCTACCTGATATGTATGTTGGCATAATTTTATGGTGTGGACCATGTGTTAACCCTGGCCTACATTTCAAATTTAGATTGACCTACCTATGTCAGTTAGGTGAGAAATTCACACCCCTGCCTGGCATAGTTAAAATGACCCAACCACCTGGTGTAGATGCAGCTGTTAGCTACTGCAGCTAAAAGGTGGCTCACCTACATAGACAGAACCCTTTCATCAATATAGGAACAGCCATGGCAAACTTTAAACTTCAATAATTACCATGGTTAAATATACTGGTAGCCAAAACATGTTGTTGTATGTTTATTTCTTGTTTAGTTGGACAGAAAATAATGCTATAATAATGTTAGAGAATCACATTTTAGCTAGTTATATATACAGACATGATTACAAATAATCTCTCTCCTCTCCACACAGGAAGAAAAATAGCTACATTTTAAAACATGGTTTGGACACTCATGTATCACTACTGTAATTAATTATGGTTATTTTTGTAGTCCACACAGGATCATAGACAAAAATATAAAGTTACCATTTCCAATCACACTATCAATGGAAAGACAGATTTATATTATTCCTTGTCCCCTCTACTCCAGTATCCCACCCTAGTTATCACTGCTACATTTAAATGGAAAAATACTTCAGTACTGTCTTCTAGATCAACAAAATGACCTCCTCACTCTTTACAGATACTACAGTATTTGACTTTTTTATAATGTCTAGGTTTTTTACATATTTGTAATCTTTTCTGTTGTACCGTATTTTAAATATCAGCACATCTTCCTTTTGAGTGAAGTACACTGAAAACAGATTTAGAACAATTGTTAATTGATAGGGTGAATGCCAGGACAGGTTTAAAGGCTACTTCTCTGTCACGTGACTCATCATGGATTTAAGAAAGCGTTGTATCTTCTTTCAGAAAGGCAAGGGGAAAAGCAGGGAGGAGGGAAAATCACTTTGGTTTTTTACAATTCATAGCTTTCTGTGTTTTGAACAATAAATTGGGTCCTGAGACTTATCCTGTATTGCAAGTGAACCTTTCCTAAAAAGCCACTGATGTTGTGAAGACCAGGACTTTAACAGGGTTCAAAAATAACTAGATAGATTCATGGAGGTTAGGTCCATCAATGGCTATTAGTCAGGATGGGTAGGAATGGTGTTCTTAGCCTCTGTTTGTCAGAGGCTGGAAATGGATGACAGGAGAGGGATCACTTGATGATTACCTGTTCTGTTTACTCCCTTTGGGGCCTCTGGCATTGCCCACTATTGGCAGATAGGATACTGGGCTAGATGGACCTTTGGACTGATGCAGTATGGCCATTCTTATGTTCTACATTTTCTAAAACAACCTTCCCCTCCTGGCAGGGGTGAGTCAACCTCCTAAAATGCTAAATAAATTCTTAGTACAATCCCCTTTAGTCAAAGTGTTTGTGAAAGATGTGTAACTGGTATGCGACTAGGATAATGACACAAGGAATGTAGTATATTGCCATAATTTAGATATGAGGATTTTTTTGGCTCCTCAGAGAGGGGCGTGGTGCTCTGATAAATGTAGCTATACTGAATGTATGAAAGGGTATTTTCAGGGTGGCTCTTGTTTGACTGTAAAATATTTACTTTTCATCTTTCTGTTAAAGACACATTGGGGGGAAAGCAAACATCACGTAGACATTAGTGGCTGATATACAGAACCACGAAAATGCAAGGGGAAAATAGATGAAATAAATAACCCTGATGCCCTGATGTTGCATATTTTCTTCAGAACACAAAACTCTCAACATTTGTATGAGAGCAATAATGATTAGCCAATATGGAACATCTGGGCTCTAGAAGTTCTGCGTACAGTCATTAATTAAATTTCCTTAGCTGACAAGAAATGAAACATCTTGCACTACCCCTGTGTTCACCTCTGCCTCCGCAGGTATGGAGATCACAACTCCCGTTGGCCACCGATCGCCATTCCCAGGCAATGGGAGCTGTGATCACAATACCTGCAGAGGTGCAGATAAATATAGTGGTAGTGGCCTACCAGGAGCCAACCCTGGTGAACTGCTGCCGTTTTATTGCCCACCCCCGCTAAAGAACTGAATCTAGTAAAGTGCTGAGAATGCTTACTGTAATCCAGCAAAGCAAGTAAGCACATGCTTAATTTGAAGTTGGCATTGGGACTACTCCTGTACTTCATATTTAAGAATGTAATTAAAACACAGAACAGTGATTGAATGCTCAATGTAATCCACTAGTCAGTGGATCCCTCTTAACCTATCTGTGAGCCATAGAAAATACATCAGGTACAGCCTCCACTGAAAACCCCTACCTCTGTGACTCAAGCTGTGGACACTTGTATTTTCAGCTCTAGGGGTCCGAGATTCAATTCCCAGTGACAGCAATGATGGCTACTATCAAATTAGCATTTAGAAGGATCAAGGTCAAGTTTCTTCTGACTAGAAACCACAGCTATTATTGTTCCTGTGAAAGGAAAGTCAAATATTGTTGCTTTGAGTGAGATTTTAATCTATATTTAAAAGTTTGCTGTCATAGTTATTATTGGTTAGGAATATTTTTTTTAAAAAAAATCACACTCCTAAACAACATTTATATGCCAGAAAAAGCCCTCATGCAGATAGTTATATTGACGAAAAAGTCCTGTTGCTGGTATAGCTTATTTTACTCAGGAAACTGATGTAAACCAGCATATTTGTTACTATAAACAGGGCATGAGATACACTTCACCAGTATGGCAAAATTAACACCAATATCCTGGTTCTATTTTATACTAGCAAACTTACTTGGCTTTTCCAGGTCCCTTAGGGCAGGGCCTTGGTGATGTGGGGGGGTTGTGTTTGCAGGAGGCTGGAAGCTAGGGGCATATCAACCCCCCCAGCCATACCTTCAGCATGCTCGCCCACAACTAGTTGAGTAGTCAATTTCACACACACAGCCCTTGCTGCCTCTGAGATAGAGGCAGCTGCCTCTGAGATAGAGGCAGCTGCCTCTGAGATAGAGGCAGCAAAGGGAAGAGAGGGATACGTCAAAGCAGCAGCGCTGCACACCTGAGCTGGGGATCAGCTGTGCAGTGCTGCCGCTTTGAAACCCCAGTGCGGCATTTCAAAGGGGTAGCTGCTGTACTGTTGATCCACGGCTTAGCAGTGCAGCACTGCCCCTTTAAAAGGCTGAAGCACCATGGAGCCCGGGGTCACCAGGGGACTCCCCAGCTAACCACGGTTCCAAGCAGCGTTTCCTACACTTTTCAAAGGGGCAATGCCATGGAGTCCAGGGTCAGCTGAGGACTCCCCAGCTGATCCCGGGCTCTGTGCAGCATTTCCCTAACTGATCCCGGGTTCCTCATGGCATGCAGTGCAGCATGGAGCCCAGAGTCCCCCACTGACCCCAGGCTCCATAGCTTTGAAATGCACAAGAGCCCCCTCTGGGGACTCTTGTGCATTTCATAGCAGGCATCCGCATGCAGCCCAGAGTCAGCGGGACTTCCCCTCCCTTTGCTTGTTATGGAAAACTGTCCCTTTCCCAGGGCTTCCAGTTCTGCTGGCACAACCAAATCCAACCAAACCTTCCTTTAAGTTAAAAGAAGAGGAAGCTGCATACCAAATTTGGTGACCCTAGGTCTTATCGTTTAGAAAGAGTTCTTGAACAAATGGACTCAGACAGACAGACACAGTCTAGATAGATAAATTAGATAAAGTAACTGCTACACACTGCTCAGAACTAGTGAATTCCTATCTAATGTCATTTCACATTTGTAGGCTTTTATGATCAATTCCAAAGCTCATTTACATGCATCAGTACCTTTAATTCTTACTTCCTTCTACAAACTTTTCCTCTTTGTTCAATCAAGCCTCGCTTGAGTCTTTGATGCACAGCAGAAGGAGTCTGGTCTCGCCACCCTCCACCTCCCCAGAGCTGTCTGTAAGTGAAATGAGAAAGTAGATGAAACTCTAAGATACCTGACAAATAAGTAATTCTTTTTTGATTCAGTAAAAAAACAGATACTTAATCCAAATAAAGATCTGATTGATAGATATAACTTCACTTTCTTTTATAAATATTGCACAATGCTCAACAACAAATAATAGAGATTGAAGATACAGAATATTCCTGAGCTATTATTTTGGAATGATTTCCAAATTACCTCAGACTGTTTGCAAGAACAGATGTACCTTTGGGGAAAAATGGTATTCCACCATATGAGAAACCTCCCAGGGATCAAGAAGAGCATATTTATGCTAACAGAAATACTATTACTAACACTGTACATGGTACTGAAGAACTCACCAGAATTCAGGGAGACTGTAGCAACTACTACTGCTAAAGTGACAAGGAGTTCTGTGGCACCTTATAGACTAACAGATGTATTGGAGAACAAGCTTTCGTGGGCAAAGACCCACTTCGTCAGATGCATGTCATATGTACGACTGCTAAAATACTCTTTTGCAAGGCAATTCATTTCAGTAGCATTTTTTTTTCATTCCAGCCACAAAAACAATTACTGGCTAAATAAAGTTTTATTTCAAGATCAGTTAAATAGCCACGGGGATCTGTAATAAGGCAGGCACCTTTCAGCTATAGGTTGCCATATTGAATTGAGTCTCAGTCTCTAGTGGCTAGAAGTTACCACCACAGAATGACAGTTCATTGACCTAAGTCTGTAGCCACCGACCAGTCGATCGCGATTGACTGGTCAATCACGAGGGCACTGCCAGTCAATCGCGAGGCAGTGTTCTCAACCCCCCTTTGCCCTCCCCCACCCCTAATGAGGAGACCGCGCTGGCGCTACTGCCTCCCACAAAAATAGAGCTAGCTCTAGCTTCCTGTGGCATTGGGGGTGGGGGACGGGACAGGGACCCGTGATTCCATGCCAGATCTGGATCTGGCACAGAGCCTTGGGACTTCCCGTTCCTCCTCCCCCAAGCCACAGGAAGGAAGGAAGGAAGGCAGCATGGGAAAGGAAGAGAAGTCAAGAAAGCACACACTCCTCCTCTGCCCACAACAGCACATGTGCTTTCTTGTCTTCTGTTCCTTCCCTGTGCTCCAGGAAGGCAGGGAGGAAAGGGGAATAGTTATGGATTTCTTAAAGAGCCACACATGCACTTCTTCCAGTGCCACCTGAAGATCCTGCCCCAAAGAGCCTCATCCCTGGAGACCCCCAGATACCAGCTGAGCTGCTCCCTCTCCCCAGGCCAGACCCCGCACCAGTACTCTGTCACCTGCGCCCTGGACAGATGCCCCCCAGCATCCCTCCAGACCTCCTACCAGCACCCTGTCACCTGGCCAGACACCATCCAGCACCCTACTCCCTGGCCAGACCCCCCACCAGTACCTTCCCCTGCCCCCTGGTCAGATCTCCAACAGCATCCTGCTCCTGCCGCCAGGCCAAGAGCACCCTCTTCCTGCCCCCTCCTTCCTGGCCAGACATCTTCCCCCAGCTTGCTCCTGTACCCTACTTTTCACCCAGATTTTGCACCCCCCCATCCCTATCTCACTCACTGGCAGCCCTGTCCCGCACACTGGATCCCTCATTTTTGGCCCCTCCTCAGAGCCTAGAGGGGCCCACAAAATTCACTAACCCTAGATCTCCAAAAGAGATAATCTGGCCTGAGGCCTTAAACATCAGTCCTACTGACCCATGGGGCTAGAGTGCCAGGGGAGTGAGGTGTTAGGGCCGCATCAGTGAAGCTTAGGGTTTTTTTTGGAGGGGTTGTTTTTTTTTGTCTCTCATTTGTGTGGACCTCGACTGATTTTTCTGTGGGTCAGTGACCCCTGCCCCTCCCATAAGTAAAGATAATGCTGAAACGGTTTGTGTTGGACATATTTTATTTAAAAATGGAGCCTGGCTAACAAGCCTCCAGTTGGGGCCAAGCCTGCATCTAGTCACAGCATCATAACACTCCTGCACCCTCCACAAGCCCCAACCTAGAGCCCATCATACACCTGACCCCTCTTCCCTGAGCTTCTCAAATCCCCAAACCGTAGCACCCCCCCACACACATCCCCAGTCTTGTGCCACAACCCTCCTGTACCATCCACAGACTGCAAACCTGTGCCCTGAGCCCATCATAAACCAAACTCCCCCTACAGACAGAGGAGTTGAAGAGGGAGAGCAAAGCGACCCCACTGCCGAAGAGGCTACCCCGTGAGAGTACTAGCTGTGATGTGAGTGTGTGTGCCTGACTGTTTGAATTTTAAAGTTTGAAGTGTGAATTGTGAGTCTGATTCCAGGTGAGTGCTAGCAGTTTGAGTTTCAGCTTCTGTGGCAGTTGGGACTGAGAGCCTGCCATTGTTCCCTTGATTGCCTCTGATTAGCCTCAGGCTCAGCCTTCCCCTGTGTGACTCAGAAGGAGGCAGGCCTGACCTAGGCAAGCAGGCTTTAAAAAGCCAGAGCAGAGTGACCAGGGGACTGCAGACAGGGGAGTTGAGCAGAGGAAGTGACTGATGGTGATGAAGACCCGAAGCGCTTGTGCCAGTACTTCTCCTGTCTCCTCCACCTGTGCCTGTATCCAGACAGAGAACCTGAGCATGGATGCCTCTACCCAGGTCCTGGTGTGGTGTTGCAGTATTTGTGGCTTGAAATTCCCACTGACTGATATCCAGGCTGGGGGAGACAACCATTGTGAAAGGTGCCTGCTGGTGGAATCTCTCAGGCAGCAGGTGGGAGAGCTACAGGAGGAGGTGGCCAGGCTGAGGAGCATTCGAGGCCATAAGGAATTCCTGGACAGTATTCCTGTGGAGTCTACTGAGGTCACTGTCCTAGGATGTGGGACTGCTGACCCGCCACTTATGGAGGAGGAGGTGGTGCAGGGTGAGCACTGGCAGCTGGTTACTTCTGGCAGCAGGCAGTGTTCCACCCCTGCTCCTAACCCTCCCACTGTGTTGTTACATAACCGTTACACTTTACTTTCTGCAGGAGACAAGGAGTCACCCCCCACAGTGGAGGAGACCAAGCCTTGCACCACCAAGGTTGAGCAGTCTCCTGCCACCACTGCGAGGAAGAAACGTAGGGTAGTGGTGGTTGGAGACTCTCTTCTGAGAGGATCTGTCGCCCTGACAGTTCATCTCGAGAGGTATGCTGTCTGCCAGGGGCCCGTATCCGAGATGTTATGGAAGCATTGTCAAGGATTATCTTCTTTGATAAGATAACGAGCCTTGTGGATAAGGGAGAAGCGGTGGATAAGGGAGAAGCGGTGGATGTCATATACCTAGACTTTAGTAAGGCATTTGATACGGTCTTGCATGATATTCTTATTGATAAACTAGGCAAATATAACTTAGATAGGGCCACGATAAGGTGGGTGCATAATTGGCTGGATAACCGTAGTCAGAGAGTTGTTGTTAACGGTTCTAAATCCTGCTGGAAAGGGATAGCAAGTGGAGTTCCTCAAGGGTCTGTTTTGGGACCCGTACTGTTCAATATCTTCATCAATGATGTAGATATTGGGATAGAGAGTACGCTTATTAAGTTTGCAGATGATACCAAACTGGGTGGGGTTGCAACTTCTTTGGAGGATAGGGACATAATTCAAAATGACCTTAGCAAGTTAGAGAAATGGTCAGAGGTAAACAGGATGAGGTTTAATAAAGAGAAATGCAAAGTGCTCCACTTAGGAAGGAACAATCAGTTCCATACATACAAGATGGGAAGCGACTGTCTAGGAAGGAGCATGGCGGAAAGGGATCTAGGGGTCATAGTGGACCACAAGTTGAATATGAGTCAACAGTGTGATGCTGTTGCAAAAAAAGCAAATATGATTCTAGGTTGTATCAACAGGTGTGTTGTAAGCAAAACTCGTGAAGTCATTCTGCCGCTCTACACTGCACTAGTTAGGCCTCAGCTGGAGTACTGTGTCCAGTTCTGGGCGCCACATTTCAAGAAAGATGTGGAGAAATTGGAAAGGGTACAGAGAAGAGCGACAAGAATGATTAAAGGTCTAGAGAACATGACCTATGAAGCCAGGCTTCATGAACTGGGCTTGTTTAGTTTGGAAAAAAGAAGATTAAGGGGGGACATGATAGCGGTTTTCAAATATCTAAAAGGGTGTCACAAGGAGGAAGGAGAAAATTTGTTCCTCTTGGTTTCTGAGGACAGGACAAGGAGTAATGAATGGGCTTAAAGTGCAGCAAGGGAGGTTTAGATTGGACATTAGGAAAAAATTCCTAACTGTCAGGGTGGTCAAATATTGGAATAAATTGCCAAGGGAGGTGGTGGAATCTCCCTCTCTGGAGATATTTAAGACCAGGTTAGATAGACATCTGTCAAGGATGGTGTAGACGGAGCTTGGTCCTGCCTTGAGGGTGGGGGGCTGGACTCGATGACCTCTCGAGGTCCCTTCCAGTCCTATGATTCTATGATTCTATGCCCTGAGCTCCTCATATACCCCAACCCAAACTCCACATAAACCTGTGGCTTGCTCAGCACCCCAGCCCTCCATCTGACTCCAGCACTCTCCAGGCTGGAGCCTCCCCCCTGAGCCAGCATCCCCTTCTCTACCTCCTCCTGTACCCAACTTTCCTCCCAGAGCTTGCATCTCTCACCCCTTCCCACACCCAAATCCCTCATTCCCACCCCAGAGCCCACACTTCCTGTCTCAACCCTCTGAGCGTGAGTAAGGAAATGATGAAAAGGAGAGGAATGGAGAGGACAGGGCCTCAAGGAAGGGATGGGGGGAAGGGTAGATCTTAGCTTATCCTGACATTTAAAAAGTGATCTTGGATGTAAAAAGATTGGCAACCGCTAGCCTAAGTGAAATGAGTTGTTGGTGGAAAGCAGCTGATTACCATAAGCAACATCATTTGTTTTGAGCTACAACTGTTAAAATTCAGAAGGAGTAAATGGGCATAATGACAAATTCATTAACCTCAGGGGGCAATCTCTTCATTTCAGGATTGTGAGGTTTTGTGGCATAGTTAGCTTTGCTGTTGCCCCTACTTTGTGGACAATATGGGAAAATGTAGTCACCATAATAGTCACATTTATAAAATTTAAGAAATCATACATATTCATGCATTTGATACTGTTCTGGGACAAGTAAGATCCTTCCATTTTCAAGTGACTTTTTAATGATACTCTTCTGTATCTGTTCTAACTGCTTTATAATTCTGGATGTTGCAAGATTCATTTTAAACATATAATTTAATATTAAAGTCTGTTTTATGCTATATGATAGACATGTACATTACTGTATATATGTACATGCTTAACATAGACAATGCTTCAGTAGTTCATAATCCATAGCAGCATATGAGATAAGGTGTTAAAGATGTATTGTTAAAGTAATACAGAAGGGCATCTCATTGGAGTATGTTTTATTTTACATTATAGTTCAATTTATAATTACTTAACACTGTCTCAGGTCTTAGTTTAGTAAAGAATTTAAGCACATGCTTACCTTCAGGCATGTAAGCAGCCCCAATGAAGTCAGTGGAACTAATCACATGCTTCAAGTTAGATATGTACTTAAGCTCCTTGCTGAATTAGCAGCCAAAGCAAAAAGAGTTTTCCGGCTACATTTATTTTGAGATACAATTGGTAAAATGTAGGGGGATTGTTTCTCTATTTTGTAGCTCATGAAACATAACAGACATTTGTAAAAATCTGTGGAAAAATAAGACTCCATATCATACTGATTTAAAAAACATAAATAGAAAAATAATGTCTGACATGTTACAACAGGCCACCCGGCATATTTCTAGCTATTACTCAGAAAATATTAGGCTTTCTGAATTACTTCTTTAATATTTTTTTATAATTATATAGTGTTGGGCCCAAGGAGAAGTTGGTCAGCACCTCTAGGACCAGGCCTTTTATATGTGCAAATCTAAACACAGTACTCGGATATTACTCTACATCGAGAAGTCTCTTCTGGCAGGCACATAAGATCATTCCCAATCCTCTCAAGCAGGTCAGATACATTACTAAATGTGTTTGTTGTATTTTTCATTAATGTAAGTTACACCCTGCTTTGATGATGTTCCAATGTGTAAGAGTTGCCAAACTGGCTCTGTAAAACAGGTCACCAGTAGTCCTGAGTGTCTGATGGAATATTTTATTACGTAGCCTGTAACTGGAATCAATTTTGATACAAACCCACAGGACACCTATTAGAATCATTGGCAAAACTCCCTTTGATTTCCATGGGCCCAGGATTTGGACCAATATGTTCATGTTTGAGATCAAAAGAAACAGCTCCATAATGGCTATGTGATTTAATTAATGAGTTCAGCTGGTGAAAAACGGAGTTCAAATACAACCACTGGTTATTGACAAATGAAAAGTCAGTGTGAAGATTCTTATTGGAACATAACTTAATAGGTACTGCATTTAGTAGGTGCACTAAGCCTTACCGCCTACTGGTTTTAAGGGAGTTGAAGCAGCACAGCATATTGTAATACAATGTCCATAACTCCTCTCCATTATTTGTCCCAAGACACCCAAGATCAGAAAAATCACAAAACGGCAATATGCAAAATTGGCACAGCTATATGGGGACACTTGCATTGCTCCTGCCCATTGTTAGCCTCTTGCATTAACAAGCACAAAATTAATTCATAAATACTTTTAAATTAGATATGCCTAAAAATAAACATGCTGAGCCAAATGGGCCAAGCTTGAATCTGATTTTCAGAGATGCTGATCAACACCAGCTTCCACTGAAGTAAATAAAAGTGTCAAGTACTTCAGGTGAAGTCAGGCGTGGTTCTTCCCCTCTCCGAAGCAACAGAGCTGTAAGAGCAGAGGGTATGTCTACACTACCCTCCTAGTTCGAGCTAGGAGGGTAATGTAGGCATACCGCACTTGCAAATGAAGCCCAGGATTTGAATTTCCCGGGCTTCATTTGCATAAGCGGGGAGCCGCCATTTTTAAAACCCCGCTGGTTCGAACCCCGTGCAGCGCAGCTACACGGAGCACGAACTACTGTTACTCCTCATTTTACGAGGAGTAACGGTAGTTCGAACTAGGAAGCCTAGTTCGAACTACCTAGTTTGTGCCCCGTGTAGCCGCACTGCACGGGGTTCGAACCAGCGGTGTCTTAAAAATGGTGGCTCCCCGCTTATGCAAATGAAGCCCGGGAAATTCAAATCCCGGGCTTCATTTGCAAGTGCAGTATGCCTACATTACCCCGCTAGTTCGAACTAGCAGGGTAGTGTAGACATACCCAGAGCGAGTAAGGGCTATGTTGCTCTGCTTGCCCTGCTGCTCCCAGTGCGTGCCAGGGGGGCAGAACCCTGCTGTGGGCACCAGCCTCCCCTGCTAGGCTTGGGCACCAGCCTCCCCTTGCTAGGCTTTGACCCCGCTGTCTGCTGGCTGGCCCCTTGTCTCTTCCATGTCCCCCTATGCATCGTCTATGATCTTTATACCTATATATTTGTAGAATTATTTACATATTTTATACTGTCTTTACATTTGAATTTAATATAAAATAAACCAAAACCTATTTCCTCTAACACACCTTAGTTTGCACAAAGATGGAAATAAGGGCTCATTTCAAAAAGCTGTTTAGTTGGGGAATTAGTGTATTTTGGCCTGCAATCAAACAGAATTCTTGGCACTGATACTTTATATTTTTAACACATTACTTCCATTCAGATCTTTAATCATTGTTTCAAAGTCCTTTGGTCTTTCAAACGAAACAGTAGTGTCATCTCAAAATCATGGGTACTTTTAGTTTTAGTACTTTTGTACCCTTTTTCTTTTTCAAGGATTTTTAATTTCTTTCTGAAGAGATTATATTGCAAAACAATGAATGAAGTATCTCCAACCGGCTCCCATAAAAGTCCACATTTCAATTTAATTGACTTCAGTTGGAGCAAAATGGAACTTATGTGGGTATAGAACAATCATTTACAAAAATGTTAAAGTATCATCAAAAAAGAAAAGGAATTGTTGAGGGGTAGCCATATTGAGTAAAACGAGTTACAACCGTGCTGAAGCTAACCACAGGAAAAATTAAACTCAATCTTTAGGGGAAAAAATATCCTAACAGCAAGACTTACTTGAAAAATATAAATATATAGTTCTTCTATTCCATATTCTTCTATAATGTCAAGTTCTGCATCTTTTCCACTTTATCGCCTGCAAACTAAACTATACACATGGAATTGTATTTTTCAGATTTCTTCAGAATAGATTCACTGCTTACATGTGGGAAATTACTTCTTTTGAAGAAATGTCTTTGAATCCCTTTTAGTTTCTGCCCCCCAAGAACTCTCCATTGTCTGGATTTGCTCATCTAACTGAGGAGGCCTGACTTAGTTACTGTAGGAACTCACCAAACCACCCCTGAGTTAGCTATTGAGAAGAGCCCTCTGTGCTAGAAATGCCAGCAAATATTACACTTGTATCCATTGACAGTCACCCACTCAAAACAGTTACTAATGTTTTCCTGTCCTAAGTATGTTCTGCTTGCTTGTAGTAGTGCCAGCTTCGAACATGAGTCATGGCCTCTCACATGGTCCCAAAACAGTGGGAAACACATTGAGTTAAGACCTAAACTTATAAGTACGTTCTGTGATTTGTAAGATCTTCAGCTGTTTGTGCTACTGCCAACACTTGATTAAGAGAAGTTCAGTGGTCTTTCACCTTAAAGTTGTAACATGCAACCTTTACTCTTATTAAAGTTGTACATCTTATACTGGAATATTTTGTTGCCATGAGCTCCAAAATGAAACTACATAGACAGATTGGAACACATCATACCTATCAGCCACACCTCAAATTCAAGCTGTGTCCTCATTTTTGGTCTCCCTGATTAAAGTAATCCTCTGCTAGAGTAGAATGTCAGCTATTTTTCCACTGAAACAGGTGCACAAAATTTTACAGCTCAGAGATCCATATCACTGACATAAGTTAGGCCAACTATGAATTCTTGTAATTGCTTGTTTTCTTCATTCATATTTGTGATCCAGGCCAAGAGGTGGTCCCTGCCGGTTAATGGAATAGCAAAAGCACAACCAGCCACATTCTAAATCACAATTCTACAGCACTCATGGTGCTGCACTACCAGCTTGTCGAAAAACCAAGGGAAATTCTAAATTGAATAAAATGAAAATCTCAAACTCATTCTGGTATCTGCTGCAGTATTCCTATGCCACTTTGCCCCCATTTTTACAAAAGTTTGAGTGTCCTTGGGTTCCCCAAAATGACCTGTCTCTCTGGGCAGCTGCCGCAGTTCATACCACAACCTGGCTCCAGCTTCTGGCCTGGCTAAGAGGTGGGACCTTGGGGAAAAGAGAAGCAGGGGGTGGGGACCTATGGCAAGGGGGATGTGGGGGGCCCAAACATTTTTGTGCCTATAACTCTCATAAATATTAATGTGCCTCTGGGCATTGTACCAGAACATACACTTGTTCTGAGGTGCTGAAGCAGGTAAAAGGCAAACTGGTTGAAAGTTTGTGGGTGGAGATAATGGGAAAAAACTGGAGCAATGTCATGTTAGAGGTTTACTACTAACCTACAAATTAAAAAGGGGAGGCTTGAGAACATAAGACTGGCCATACTGAGTCAGACCAAAAGTCTATCCAGCCTAGTATCCTGTCTACTGACAGTAGCCAATACCAGATGCCCCAGAAGGAGGGATCACAACAGGTAATCCTCACGTGATCCCTACCCTGTCACCCACCTCCCAAGAAAATTAAGCATTTCTAGAATAACAGAAATATCCAAAACATAAGATCTGGTGGTAGTATTGGAAGACTAGCTGGCTACGTCTACATTGTCAAGATTTTGCGCAAATGCTCTTTAATGCAAGAGTTTTTGCGTTAGAGTATTAGCACAAGAGAGCGTCTACACTAGCATGTGCCTTTGCACAAGAGATGTGCTTTTGCGCAAGAGCATCCATGCCAGTGTAGACGCTCTCTTGTGCAAGAAAGCTCCGATGGCCATTTTAGCCATCGGACTTTCTTGAGTAAGAAATTCATGTTGCCTGTCTACACTGGCCTCTTGCGCAAGAACAGTTGCGGAAGAGGGCTTATTCCTGAGCGGGAGCATCATAGTTCTTGCGCAATAAGCACTGATTTCACTCATTAAAACGTCAATGTTCTTGCGCAAGAACTCCCCGCCAGTGTAGACAGGCAGCATGTTTTTGCGCAAAAGCAGTGGCTTTGGTGCAAGATCGCACCAATGTAGACACAGCCGCTATGTAAGAATCAGAGGGGTAGCCGTGTTAATCTGAATCTTCATAAACAATGAGAAGTGCTGTGGCACCTTATAGAGTGAGACTAACAGATTTATTGGAGCATAAGCTTTCATGGCCAAAGACCCACTTCGTCAGATGCACAAAAGCTTATGCTCGAATAAATCTGTTAGTCTCTAAGGTGCCACCGGACTTCTTGTTGTTTAGCTATGCAGACATTTATTGAAAAAGTAAAACAGCAATGTACATTTCAAAAGGTTCTTAGAACATGTTGAGGACTTGTTTCAGAAACAGGAGAACAGCCATTTCAAACTTGATTCTGAGCAACAGTGAGGAAGCAGTTGTGAATTTGAAGAAGCAAAGCAACACGGATGAAAGTGATCATAAAATGATAGTCTTCATAGTTTTAAGGAAGCCAGGGTTTCAAGGCCAATGATGGCACAATCCCTCACTGTTCTGAATTGCATCCCAAAGCATTACAGTGAATGCACAATTGGTTGAAAAACTGTACTCAGAGTAGTTCTTAATAGGGCTCTGTGTCTGTCACAGAAATAATGGATTCTGTAACTTTCCATGGCTCTAGCCTGTGTGACTAATGCTAGGGTAACTCAACCAGCTGGCCCCACAGATAGCCACACTGGTTGCTACTGGACCAACTCCACAGCCAGCCACTCGGGCAGACCCACAGCCATTGGATGTTGCTGGAACTGCTCAGAACTAACCACATGGGCTGCTGCTCAGGCATCCCTGCACAGTTGGCTTGGGGGCCACCCAAGCAGCAGTCTGTGAAGCTGGTCCTGGAGCAGAAATAGCAGCCACAGCTCTGCAGACCCCAGCAGCTGGTGGCACTGGCCCTGGGAGTGTCCCACAGAGCAGCAGCCCCCCTCCTCTCTCTCAACCCCCCCCCCCAGCCGTGAAACACTTCCCCTAGGATTCCCCCCTCAGCCCCAGCCCTGAGACACCTTCCCCAGATCCCCCCCAGCCTCCAGCCCTGAAACACCTTCCCCAACCCCCCTCAGCCCCAGCCCTGAGACACCTTCCCCACCCCCCCTCAGCCCCCAGCCCTGAGACACCTTCACCAGACCCCCTCCTCAGCCCCGAGACACCTTCCCCAGCCCCCCTCAGCCCCCAGCCCTGAGACACCTCCCCCCCAAGCCCCCCCCTCCTCAGCCCCCAGCCCTGAGACACCTTCCCCAGACCCCCCCCCCCAGCCCTGAGACACCTTCCCCAGCCCCCCTCCCCCCAGCCCTGAGACACCTTCCCCAGCCCCCCTCAGCCCCCAGCCCTGAGACACCGCCCCCAGATCCCCCCCAGCCTCCAGCCCTGAGACACCTCCGCAGCCCCCTCCCGTCCCCGCCCCCAAACACTTCCCCTCCTCTGGACCTTCCTCCTCTCACCTCTAAGCCCCGCCCCCAGTCCCTCCCCCTGGGCTGCGGGTTACTGTAGCAACGGGACGCTCAGCCGCCGCCAGCCGAACCGAAGGGAGCTCGCGCCGTAGTGGCCGGTACCCGTTGGGGTGCGGGGAAGGGGCGCGCAGGGTTCCCGCCACACCGCGCCTGTCGCGAGCAGCTCACCCAGCAGGCGAATCGCCGCCCCCCCTCCCTCCGGTCGCCTCCCGCTCCTCTCCGGGCCCTGCCTGGCTCCGCGCCTCAGCGCCGCCCTCACTCGGGCCCCCTTTGCCTTAGGGGCCTTTGGGCTTTGTTCGAACTCCAGCGGCTGCGGCAGGTGTTGTTGAGTCCCTGCCCCCGGCCACAGCTGCAAAACCTCGCTTCTTGGTTAAACCCAAATGCCACCAGCGCAGGCGCGTGCCGGAGGGGAACATGAACAATGATCTCACCGTTGGAAAAGCTTCACACACAACGCACGGTCCTGCAGCGCCTTAGAGACTCGCAACAGATGTAGACGGTAGCGTGAGCTTTCGTGGGCACAGCCCACTTCGCCTCGCCTTCCCGGTCAAACGGGGTAGCTCGCTGGGGGAGGAGGGTGCAAGGGATGGGCTGCTCCTGCTGCTGGGCCCCTCACGCTTGCAGCCAAGGAGAGAGCAGGCAGCTTTTTAGGCTGGTTGTTCCCTACCTCCTCCTCCAAGACAAAATCTGTGTTACCCTATCACGGACTGCACAGCACAGGTACAGAGTATCCTCAAGGGCTATTTACACTAGAATCACCACAGCTGCTTTAATGAGGACAAGCAAACGGGGAAGTAGTCACCAGAGGCTCAGCATTTCACCTGATTCCAAGGGAATGCTCATGCAGTTTGACTATGGAGCATTCCAGCAGCAATTTAGAAGCCAGATTTTTATTTCTGAGGGATGGGAGGTATCCTTATATGTTATACATTTAAACTCTGTACTATTTACAATCCATGACCCATTATCACTTGCAAATGCAAGTTTATGCTTGCAGCAATTGCTAGAACATAAGAACAGCCGTACTGGGTCAGACCAAAGGTCCATCTAGCCCAGTAGCCTGTCTGCCGCCAGTGGCCAGCACCAGGTGCCCCAGAGAGGGTGGACAGAAGACAATGATCAAGCGATTTGTCTTCTGCCATCCTTCTCCAGCCTCTGACAAACAGAGGCCAGGGACACTATTTCTATTCCCTGGCTAATGGCCTTTATAGACTTAACCTCCATGAAATTATCTAGCTTCTCTTTAAACTCTGTTATAGTCCTAGTCTTCACAGCCTCCTCTGGCAAGGAGTTCCACAGGTGGACTACACGCTGTGTGAAGAACTTTCTTTTATTAGTTTTAAACCTGCTACCCATTAACTTCATTTGGTGTCCTCTAGTTCTTCTATTATGGAAACTAATAAATAACTTTTATTTATTCGCCCTCTCCACACTACTCATGATTTTATATACCTCTATCATATCCCCCCTCAGTCTCTCCTTTCTAAACTTAAAAGGCCCAGTCATTTTAACCTCTCTTCATATAGGACCCATTCCAAACCCCTAATCATTTTAGTTGCCCTTTTCTGAACCCTTTCCAAGGCCAAAATATCTTTTTTGAAGTGAGGAGGCCGCATCTGTACACAGTATTCAAGATGTGGGCGTACCATCGTTTTATACAGGGGCAGTAAGATATTCTGTGTCTTATTTTATATCCCTTTCTTAATAATTCCTAGCATCCTATTTGCCTTTTTGACCGCCGCTGCACACTGTGTGGAAGTTTTCAGAGAACTATCCAGAATAACTCCAAGATCTCTTTCCTGATTTGTCATAGCCAAATTAGCCCCCATCATACTGTATGTATAGTTGGGGTTATTTTTCCCCGATGTGCTGTGTACTTAGGGAAAATTACACTAAAATTATTACAGTATTGCAAAATTTAAAGACATTACTGAAATTCCTCACCTTTATCTAGTCCAGATCCATAAAAGGATTCAGACATCTAACTCCTGCCTAACTCAAAGTTACAACTCTAAAGTTCAAAGCATGGTGATACTAGAGATGAAGAAAACTTTCTTGTCTTCCACTATTGTTTCTGTATTCTTCATCACTAGCATTGCCATTCCATACAATTTTGAAAACTATTGGAATCATTGGAATCAGTGCAGTTCTGCTGATACACTCTAATCTGTTGGCCATACATTTCTACTCTTGGCAGTCATCAATAAGCCACGCTTACTCATGAGGATGGTGAATGAAGAGAAGATGCTTGTGAGTCATCATATAAATAATTCAGAAAAAAGATTGGTTGGAGGCTGCTCTGGCTGGGCTGGAGGGTCCCCACAGAGGGCAGGGGGCTGCTCCTGCACCTGCCCGTTAACTGTAACCAGTAAGCATCACCTGTAAAACCAGTTTTCTCCAACTTCTCTGCAGAGGACTAAGGTATGAAGAAAGAATTTCCTCATGAGAAGAAACAAAGAGATGAGACATTGGCACAAACCTGAAAAATACAGAGACAAGATCAGACAGAAAAAGAAAACAGAAGGGAGGAGAACACAGGGGCAGGCTTTTGGAAGAAAAAGAGGCTTTTTGATTGGAGGACCAACCAAAGCTGAGAAACTGGTTGCAGGAGAGGGGAGACTCTCAACTTATCAATACAAACAGTGGTGCAGCCATGCCGCTGTAGTGCTTAGCTAGGTTTAGAACTTCTCTAGTCCTGGTCCTAGCTCTGGCCCTGCTGCAGGCAGTGTGTGGTGGGGCCTGTTCCAGTCCTGGTCCTGGCCTCACCGTGGGCAGTGGGGACTGCTCTGGCTGCAGTTGACAGGGACTGCTCCAGTCCTGGCCCTACCGTTAGCAGAGGGCTGCTTCAGCCCTTGGCTCACCATAGCCATGGGCTGGGTCCAGATGGTAGTGGTTAACCAATTACAGGCAGTCCCCGGGTTACGTACAAGATAGGGACTGTAGGTTTGTTCTTAAGTTGAATCTGTATGTAAGTCGGAACTGGCGTCAGCCGCTGCTGAAACTGACCACCAGTTCTGACTTGCATACAGATTCAACTTAAGAACCCTAAGTCCCCAAGTCAGCTGCTGCTGAAACTGATCAGCGGCTGATTCCAGGAAGCCTGGGGCAGAGCAACTCTGCCTCGGGCTTCCTGTAGTCAGCGCTGGTCAGTTTCAGCAGCGGCTGACTTGGGGACGCCTGGGGCAAAGCAGCTGGGGTGCTGCTGGGTTGCTCCAGTAGCACCGCTCCTCGGCGCTACTGGACCAACCCAGCAGTACCCCAGCTGCTCTGCCCCAGGCGTCCTGATTCAGCCGCTGCTGAAACTGACCAGCAGCGGCTGAATCAGGACGCCTGGGGCAGAGCAGCTGGGGTACTGCCGGGTTGGTCCAGTAGTGCCCAGAGCGGCGCTGCAGGACCAACCGGCAGCGGCGCTGCAGGACCAATCGGCAGCGCCCCAGCTGCTCTGCCCCAGGGTCCACAACAAAAGCCTGGTCTGCTGGGGGGGGGGGGGAGCACACTAGCTGTGCCCCCCCCCCCCAGCAGACCAGAGACACGGGGAGCTAAGCCGCAGCGGCAGCAGGGTGCCGCGCCTCTGAGGCTTTGCTCTGGCAAAGCCTCAGAAGCGCGGGAACCCGCCGCCGCTGTGGCTTTGCTCCCGGTGTCTCTGGTCTGCTGGGGACAGTCTCCAGCAGACCAGGGGCACTGGGAGCAGCTTTTCTCGCCCCGGAGGTCGAGGTGGCGGATCACTGCCTGCGAGCTCCGGGGTGAGAAAGCCCCGTTCGTAAGTGCAGATCTGAGGTAAGTCGGATCCGCGTAAGTCGGGGACTGCCTGTACCTCATAAGCAGGCTGATAAGCCGCCTCCTCCAAGAGCAACTGGTAACCTCTTACATCCCTTTTTTTGGATGTATAGTGGAGATTGTTTCTTGTCTGTATCTGTATTCCACAATTACATATCCAAATTCTATTAATTATTTTGTATCTCAGATTATGGATCTTATGGATCTAAGATTATGGATCTAGGCTGCATACACCTTAGTTGGAGAAACTAGTTATTGAATAGCATCCTATTTTTTGTCCATCATAATCCAAATCTTAAAAATAATGTGGGTGAGGTAAGACAGATACAACACTCTTCAAAGACAAATATTTTTAAGTGTTTTTACCAGATACTTAGTTTAAACTGGTTATAAAAGAAAAAAGACTGAAAATAGCAACTGAAGCAATATTGAATAGTTGTGAACAATAGCCTTATTGTTTTAGGCATTTGTAAAGACCAATGGAGGAAGACAAATGGAACAGTGCTGCAAGAGTCATTCAGAGATGCTGGAAAAGATGTATTGTGAGTGTGAAGTACTACGTTATATTTAATAATTTATTTTAATCATTAAATCCTCCAGTAATAATTTTTGTATTTTTCTCCTCTTGAAACCAAACTCTGGATGGAGAATGGAAAGTAGGAACTCCTATGGTGTGAATCTTCTTTTCAGTACAGCTGTCCCCATATAGAGGAATGTAGCCCACAGGGCTGGTGCTGGCCTTAAGGTTTAACAGAGAATTAACTATCCACGAAAACCTTTGTATACAGTATATTACAAATTATATGTAATTCTATTTTGTTAAAAGCAGGCAGAGTTTCATCGTTGCCACAGGAGAAAAAAATTACATAACATTACTAACGGGTGGTGGGGGTGGTATGTTAATTTAGGTGGAATGTGTGGGCCTCCTTCAGCGGTATTTTGTTTTGTTTTTGCTCTGTGTTCCTGTGACGGTCTTGCCACTCCCCTTCCTATCTGGGAGAAAAGGGGGAGGGGAGGGCAGGCGTCCGCTACGTCTATCTCTATCCGAGTCGTCCCCACCTTGGGGCGCCCGGTGCCCCGTCAGTGAGGTCCTCCAGGCGTTCGGCGGCGAGTGCTCCTCCTCCAGCACGTTCTCCCAAGCGGAGGGGGAAAAGGGGGGCCCGGGCCCGCCCTCACTCACGGGCCCCGGCCCAGGGCCCTAAGGACTCCGACTGACTACCAGTCGGGGTCCGGCTGACGGGGGTGTGCCCCTAAACACATCAGCCCACGGACTTCCTCACCGCCCTGCCCTGGGCCACTTCCTTTTCTCCCCTTGGTGGTCCTTACCCCCAGCGGCGGTGCGTCTCAGCGGGGCGACAGAGCAGGGGGGTGTCACGGTCCTTTCAGGCGAGTAGCGTCTCTCCGTGCTCTCCCTCCTTTCCTTGTGTGGCTCGGCGGTATTTGAACCTCCCGGTGGGCCGGCCCCCACCGGTGGTCGTCCCGCCCCCCTCCCCGGTTGGGGCTGTTGATTGGCCTCTCGGCCCGTCCGGGCTGGCCCCTGCACCTATCCGGTGGCGGCCGGGCGGCCGCCCAGCTGAGCCGCGTCTTTGCTCAGCTGATCCGCGGAGCTGCCCCGCCAAGCCACGCCTCCGCTCAGCTGAGCCGCGGCGTCCCTGCTCAGCTGAGCTGCGGCGTTTCTGCTGAGCCGCGGCTTGGGAGCAGCCGGCGCACAGCCGGTACCTGCTCCGCGGCTTCTCGGCGCAGAGCCCCTGTCTTTCAGTGCGGGGCTTTGCTGCCCCATCACAGTTCCACACAGTCTACAGTATGATACAGTATGATACTGTAAGTAAAACTGATTACAACAGCTTTAGTAACAGAGGGACAGGTGTTTCAGGAGAGTGGGTGACTACTATATTACTTGGAAAAGTTGCCATTTATAGAATTACAAGTTGTTAATGATGGGATGATAGTTAAGAGAAGGAAAGGAGGAAGCTGGACAGAAACAGGAAGGCTATGTCTACACTGGCGTAATCTTGTGCCAGAGCTATGCAAATGAGGCTAAGCGTGGAATATTGCCAAGTCTCATTTGCATATATAATGAGCCGCCATTTTGTGGAAGAGGCTCATGCGCAAGAAGGAGCTGTTTACACTGTCCCTTGCGCAAGAAAGACCCTCTTGCGCAATGCCGCTACGCTGATTATTTTCAGGAATAACGGCATTGCGCAAGAGGGTTTTTCTTGCTCAAGAAGGGGCCGTGTAAGTAGTTCCTTCTTGCACAAGAACCTCTTCCGCAAAATGGCGGCTCATTATATATGCAAATGAGGCTCTGCAACATTCCATGCTTAGCCTCATTTGCATAGCTCTGGCGCAAGATCGCACCAGTGTATACATAGCCAAAGTGTAAAATGCACATAGATACCATGGTGATAACCAAGCTCACAGATAAAGAAATGGACAGACTTCTAAAAAGTAGTTGTCCAAAGCTGAGGAAGAAAAGATGGTATAATGGGGAGAGAACTTTTCAAAGATAACTTTGGTAAATTAGAGGATATAGATGCTCTACTTTGAAATTCCCTTTACATCGTGGTGTCCAACCAGTTCTGAAGCAGTAGCCACTATAGCGAACTAGTCACACTCAAATGCTCAAATAGCTACATGTGGCAATTGGCTAGCATGTTGGACACCATGACATATGGCAGCATTTTGTATCCATATGCATTTTTTTTCCTCTGGAAGCCCTCTCACTTTTAGCTCACTCGCAGTTAATACCAAAATAAACAATTTAAATTTAGTTTTCAAATATGCACATAGACTCAGTTTTTGTTACCCACATTTGACTGAATTCAGAAGTGCTACTAACTTCAGTCTTCGAGACTGGAAGAAGTACACCGAGCAAAAGTTTAATTCTGTGAGACCATTTAATGGATTGTGCCCTCAGACTGTCCTGAATTCTGTGTGGTTTGTCATGGGAAAACTGAATGGTGTCATGACTAATTCAAAATCTGGAAAAAACCCGGGGATGATAGTTTTTCTTAGTATATTTATACTTCTCTATAGGACATCCGTGTCTTTCGATACTATAAGGAACTAATAGGCTTTAGAGGAGTTGGGGACCCTCATCTTCTGATGAAGTGCATTGACCCTAGAGAGGTAAGAGCTGGATTTACTGATGTATTTTCACTATTGTATCTGTGTATAAATTAAACACATACGGTATAGGATAGTTGAAGATGTTAGTGTTTTAATTTTTAGTTTGCCTCATTGTCTTTTATTTGTGGCAAAGTACTGGAAGACAAGGGTCATTACAGCATTATAAATCAAATACAATCTTTGACTGCCTCCACCATTTTGAAGTCTAAGATATACAGATTTAGAATACTTTGTGTATTGAACACAACTGAATCTATATATAATAAAGGAAATATATAGTAGTTACAAAAGTAAATATCAGTAAATAACTAATATAAAAGCTTATGCAAGATTGAGAGGGAAGAAAAACAGAAAGGAAAAGACTGAGTCCACAGAAATCTGTTTTCTCGTAACTGAGTATACCAACTCATTTCATATCGGGAGGCCATTTAATAGCTAACAGGTGGTAAAAAGCACTCGGGATCCAATCAAACTCATATTGTCTCAGAACAAGCCCTATTATTTTTAGAGCATGTTGTAAAAATCATCTTTTTGCAACAGCCTTCATGCACAATAAATTGCCCCAAGGAATTAGTCACATAGGAAATGCTGACTGGATAAAACTAGTGGATCATCTAGGCCGGTATCTAACAACTGAATGGCTGTATGAAAAACTTGCAATAGGCAGTTGTAGGAAAACCCACATTCAGGAAAGTTTCTTCATATCCCGCACTAGCTAGAGGCTGACTTATGGCCAGATGTATGAAAGTTTTTTATCTCTTCCAGAACTATTGTTTACATTTAAAAAGGTACTTACTGTTACCACACCGAATATTCAGATCCATATAAATGCCTTATCCCTCCTTGGAAGAAATACAGGTTGGACCTCTCTTGTGGCATCCTCAAGACCTGATCAGTCCCGGATGAGGGAATTTCCTGGACAATGGGAGGTCCCGTGACACCAGCCCCTCCGGCCTTCTCCGTACTGCTGGCTCCTTCAGTCCCGCTGGGCTGTCTGTGAACCAGCCACAGCCCCAGCTCTATTCCAGCTGGCTGGGAAGTTCCAGCCCCACTGCAGAATGGCACATAGCCCAATTGGGCTGTTGCAGTCCCATCCCCACTGCCGGGTGGCACATGGCCCTGGCTCGGCTGATTCTGCCAGGTTGCTGCGGTGGCAGCCCAGGCCCCGCTGACAGGTGGCAAGCAGCACCAATCGTGGTGCTACCCCTGCCACCGCTGCTTGGGTTGCTGTGGCCCTGCTGCCTCCCAGGTTGATGCAGCCTGGACAGGCTTCCTCTCCTGGGCTGCTGTGGTCCCGGCCCCACTGCTGGGCAGCAGACAACCCCAATTGAGCTCTGCCCAGGCTACTGTGGCCCCACTGCTAGTACGGCTGCACCAGGCTCCCAGCTTCTGTCCCTCCTGCCCTGGGGCTCTCTCATTCAGGAACATCCATAGTCATGCCAAACCACAGATGTTGCTGGATGAGAAAATCCCTCATTTGGGAGGTGCAACGTGTACTACAACCAGAACAAGAGTGAAAGAGAAAATCTCTTCTCTGACCCAAAAAACAAATATAATAAAGAAACAGGGAAGAGAGTCAATGAGGGTATGTCTACACTACAAAGTTAGTTCGAACTAACTTTAATAGGCGCTACACTAGCGCTCCGCTAGTTTGAATTTGAATCGAACTAGCGGAGCGCTTAGTTCGAACTAGGTAAACCTCATTTTACGAGGATTAAGCCTAGTTCGAACTAGCTAGTTCGAATTAAGGGGTGTGTAGCCCCTTAATTCGAACTAGTGGGAGGCTAGCCCTCCCCAGGTTTCCCTGGTGGCCACTCTGGCCAACACCAGGGAAACTCTATGCCCCCCTCCCGGCCCCGGACCCCTTAAAGGGGCACGGGCTGGCTACGGTGCCCGTGCCAGGTGCAAGCCTGCCAGCACCCAGCCAGCAGACCCTGCACCTGGCACGGCACAGAGCCACCCACCCGATGTCCCCCAGCCCACCCCCTCTTCCGGGGACCAGGCTGGCGGCTCCCGGGAGCTTGCCCTGGACCGCAAGAGGCGGGCACCTTCCTGGGCTAGTGCGGACATCGTGGACCTGGTCCACGATCTCCGCACTAGGCACAGGAAAGTGGCCGTCTAGGGCAGGAGAGCTGCCAGCCTGGCCACCCAAGAGCAGGTGTGCATGAAAATCAAGGGGGTCCACTGAGACCCCCGACCCTGAGCCCTGAGCTTACAATGGCCGTCCTGGGTCAGACCAAAGGTCCATCTAGCCCAGTAGCCTGTCTGCTGACAGCGGCCAACCCTAGGGACCCTGGAGGGGATGGACCGAAGACAGTGACCAAGCCATTTGTCTTGTGCCATCCCTCTCCAGCCTTCCACAAACTTTGGGCAGGGACACCACTCCTACCCCCTGGCTAAGACTACTCCATGGACCCAAGCTCCATGACTTGATCTCACTTCCCTTTAAACTCTGTTCTAGTTGTAGCCTTCACAGCCTCCTGCAGCAAGGAGTTCCACAGGTTAACTATTTGCTTTGGGAAGAACAACAACTTTCTCTTACTAGTTTCAAGCCTGCTACCCATTCCTTTCCTTTGGTGTCCTCTAGTCCTTCTTTATGGGAACTCAGGAAGAGCTTTTATGAATGCACCCTCTCCACCCAACCCCTGCTTTTAGAGACCTCTATCCTGTCCCCCCTCCGTCTCCTCTTTTCTAAGCTGAACAGTCCCAGTCTCTGTAGCCTTTCTTCATCTGGGACCTGTTCCCAACCCCTGATCATGTTAGTTGCCCTCCCCTCTCCCAGCCTTTCTCTTCCCCTCTCCCACCTCCTTTTCCCAGTCTCCCCCAGTTTTGTTCAATAAAGACAGAGTCAATGTTGGAAGAAACGTTATCTTTATTTTGTACATCAATAAGAAGGGGGGCTAGGGAAGGGTAAGTGGAAGGAGGTGAGGGAGGAATGGGGTACGAGCCCCCGATGGGGAGGACTGGGCTGACTCTGCGGGCTTCTGGGGGTGGAAGCTCTCCTGCAGCCCCCCGATTGCCCCCTCTCCCCAGATGGCAGCCTGCGGCAAGTGCAGCCGGGCTGATGGCCGAGTGGTTTGATGTGCCCAGTGTGGGTACTCCGGGTACTCCAAGCCAGAACTTCTTTGCAAGCGGGGCACCCCTTAGAACTGTGTGTCCGGGGTGGGGGGTCGGGACCCTTTAAGCGCAGCCCGCGGCTAGCCTGAGACAGCATCTCCATGCTCTAAGTCCTCCTCTTATGCCCTGCCGGCACTGCTTCCGGCCATCCTTAAGCCCTGTTCAGAGTCCACTCAATGTGGACTTGCTAGTTCGAATTAGCAAAACGCTAATTCGAACTAGTTTTTAGTTCTAGACACGTTAGTTCGAATTAACTAATTCGAACTAAGTTAGTTCGAACTAACTTTGTAGTGTAGACGTACCCTGAGAGACATCATTCTGTGAACCATACTTATTATTTCTTGTCCTCAGATGCTCTGGTGATGGATGTCTTAGGTATATATAGAGAAAATGTAATTAAAGCCACTGATCTTCCACCTTCGCTTGTTTGTTTTTTCCATGCCACAATATGATGTCTACACCATGCTGTAGAGAGCAGAATGAGGCCCATTAGTCTTCCTTTTAAACTTTTTACATACTTCAATTTATAGATGCAAGTCTATAAACATGACACTTCCATAAGAATATAATGTTAACTTATTTGTATTGTGTATCCATATTAATATGATATTGGACTTACATCAGAGAAGGACCTGTAAACATATCTTTACATGTGATAAGCTAAATTATTTTACTGTCCATTACTGTATCCTTCTGTCTTGATTTTTTTAGTACTATAGGAGCACTGTGGATTAATGTCTTTTTCTTCTTGCAGGCAGAATTACTAGATGCTGCAGCAGGTGTTTATATCCGATTCAGACTAGGTGGTGTAAGTAGAGTTTTAAAGAATATTGAAATATTTATATTCATTCCATATCTAGGTATTCACAACTTAATGGACTCGTTAACTGTATTTTAACAAATTACTGTAGCAAGATCAGTATTTTTTAGCTAGGGTGTCTGAAATTAGCCTCCTATATACATTCTTAAACACCTGATTAAATGGTCTGAATTTTCCATTGGATTTGTGGGTGGTCTCATTGCTTTGGACTTGTTAACCAAGGGTGCAGTCTTGGCCTTATTGAGGTTAATGGAAGTTTTTCCTATTGATTTCAATGAGTCAGGATTTCATTCCAAGACTTAATAGACAAAATATGGATTTAATGTGAAAATTTTGATCCAAGTGTCTGTTTAGATTTTGACCTTATGTATTTGCCTATTCATATTATAGTTATGTACAGTCACTCTGAAATAGCAAAAGCCCCATGTAAGATTCTTCTGCTTTCAAAATATCCACTGTACAGGAAAATAAAATCTATTGCTATAGCATTTGGAATAGTTGGAAAGAAGCTGATTTATTGCTAATATTCTACCCTAGAAATTTCTAGTAAATTGTGTTTGGCAGACTTCTACCCTGTAATTAATTTGGTTTCAGCTCCTGACCTATGCTTCCCTGACTAGTACCAACTTATGGATAATATATCATTAGTAAATCTTACCTTGATGACATATGGTATTAATAAAACATCAGAGCAACAGTTTGCCCTCTGGTGGAAAGCACAGTGTAGAGATTAATATGTTGAGCTGAAATATTACTTATAAGATCGTCCACTTCAGTGAAAGTAAGCGTGGAGCTGGACGAAGATTTTAGATTGGTATTACAGAGCCAATTTTTTTTTTACTTACTTTTTTTTTTTACTTACTACGCATTGGCACCTTGACATTTTCAAGTGTGATATTTCTTTACAGACCAAATATCCTCCAAGTATATATTACAAAATATTCACTCATAGACCCATTGTGGATATGTGTGCTAACAGTCCTAAAGATTATACAAAGTCAAAACATAAACAGCTATTGCCAGAGGCTGTTCATGGAAAGATTTGGAAGGATGACCGTCGTGGCTGGTACAAGCGTGTGGAGAACAATGGTTGGAGACTTCTTTCTATCAGAGTGAGCAAAGAATACAGTTTACATTTTTCTTTAAAATGTTAACTTTTTTCTTACATAACCTGCACATTATTTAATTTCACTCACTATATGGATCATTTCCTTAAGTGAGAGATCTTAATTTCCATTTGAAATAATGACCTATATAGTAATCTGTGAGATATCATAATAATATCATAATCATGTATTTATAACATGTTCCTCATCAGCCAGGTCACTGAACAACATAATACATATAATATGATTAAATTACCATAAATACTGTACTATAAGATCTTGTACTGGGTAAGAAATAAAACTGTTTATTAAAGTACAATATAATACTTAAATATTAAAATATAATTTCATACTTTCTATATTAAGGTACAATTTTGTTTGGATTAAAAATCTGCAAGAGGAGTCGATGTATTTTTCTCTTATACAATGAAATATAAATATAAAACATACTGAAACTGTGTTAAAATTAAGCCCTGTAAAAATTTGTGTTTTGTTAAATTTTCATCATATCCTCAATCTTCTATGCCCTTTATTTATGTCCTAATCATTCCTTCCTATTCTTATCATATGGCCAGCCTCTCCCAAATGCAGCAACATCCAAATGCTTATTCTTTCCAGATGACTCTTCCAAGCAGGCATTTTGACGGGGTTGTGAAGACAGTCTTCTCATTTCCATCTATTCTTCCTTTTTATTTACCAGTCACTTCTACCACTTCCTAAGTGCCTGGACCCATGTAAAGTCAGACCACTGAGTTTTAAGCATGGTCGATTGAGGGTATGCCATACAATTTATTTCAGGCCCTCACCCCCTTCCCACGCCTCTTCAGGGAGCACTCTCATAAGGTTCAATCTCTTCTTGAGACAGGAGCCATAAGGGAAGTACTGTTGGGTCTCAGAGGACAAGGCTTTTATTCCCATTATTTTCCAATCCCCATGTCAAAGGAGGCCTTAGGCCTATCTTAGATATAAGAGAGCTAAACAAATTAGTGAAGAAAATACAATTCTGCATTGTTACCTCAGTGATAATGATCTCTTTCCTGTAATAAGGAGACTGGTATTATGCTCTTGACTTGTGGGATGCTTATTTCCATATCACAGTATATCCCGACCAATTAAAGATTCTCAGGTTTATGGTGAATGTTTGGCAATATAAATTCACAGGACATCCATTTCAGCCTGACAGCTACTCCTCAGGTGTTCACAAAGTATATGACAGTGGTAACAGATTATCTTCAAAAAAAAATTAGGTGTCCATATGTTTTCATGCCTGGATGATTGGTTGATCAGAGATCCATCAGTATCTCGGGTCCTCTCCAGTATGTCCTCTGCTCTATCTATATTCAGTGCTGTTGAGCTCTTAGGAAGTCAACAAGAATCAGTACCCAGGCCTGTACATATAATAGAATTCATTGAAGCAGTCCTCAACTCCACAAATCAAGTTTGAACCATTCTGAACATAATACTTCAAAGGAAAGTTTACCTGTTCACAGCAACATGCAAGTACCTCAGCCTGTTGCAGTACATCTAGCCTGCTCAACCTTCCTCCCCTATATGCTGGAGAAAAAAATCTGTTGATTATGACAGACAACTCAGTGATCATATTCTATATAAACTATCAAAGAGGGTCATCCTCAACCTAGCTCAGCCAGAAGGCAGTTCACCTCTGGGCCTTCTGTACAACCTGTTACTCTTCCTCAGACCTGCTGAGGAACAAACCCAGACAAAGAGTGGGCTGGAACAGTATTGTTTTTAAGGTTGTTTATTGGTACAGATTCTTAAGAGTAAAGTGATACTCACACACATACATCACATTCTTCTTCGAGGAGTCCCCGTGGGTGCTCCACTGAAGGAGCTGGGCTTGCCCCAGCACCGCACAAATGGAGATCTTTTGCTGTAGCAGTACCTGGCCAGACCGCGCATGCACGGTGGCGTCTCACAGCGTTCGCACCACTCTGAGTGCATGCGCGGTCCAGCTCCCGCCTGTTCCTCTCGACCGCCTCAGGCTGCAGACAGAACAACTGCCTCTCCAATTCTACTCTTTTGTGTGAGATCCCCAACATCTTTTCCTATCCACAGTTTTGAGATTCCCTGTTTATCTATTCCTTGTGCGTCACTTGTCTCCTAGTTTAAAAAAAAAAAAATTCTTTACCTCACAGTTTGTTCCCCTTTCATCGCGTACCCGTTCTTTTTATCACGGCCCTTCTTCATTGTACATAGTTATCCCATAGTTACTAGTTAGTCCATTCTTCATTCTTTAAAAAAAAACAAAAACCAACAAACAATTTTTTTCTGGTTAACTGTTACCCCAGACTACAAACATGCCATTGTCACCGGGGTTTAAAAAGTGTGACTCATGCCGGGAGGCGATGCTGGCATCTGACGGGCACTCATCTTGTATCCGCTGCCTTGGGGAAGCCCACGTCCCTCAAAAATGCCCGCATTGATCTAAATTGACAGCAAGGGCCAGACGGGACAGGGAGATGAGGCCGCGCATGCCACTATTTGATAAAGCTCTCCAGCCGCCGCGCTCGGAGGCAGCCGCCGAACACCAGTCACACAAACGCAGGGCTTCTTCACCTACCACCACTCCTCCTAAAAAATTGAAAGCATCCCCGACAAGATCCTTGTCTAATATTCCACACCCCAGGATCAGCATAGGGAATAAGCCGGGTACTTCAGGCATTGAGAAATCATGGCCAAAAACCTCTACCACGTTAAAAATAAAGACGACGACTCAAGCGGCACCGTCAGTGGAACCAAGAGTATCATTGGCACCACCTCCAGACTCGACTGTGATGTTCCTTGGGAGATCCCTTCGGATCTGCAATAGGCTTCGCTGTCTGTAGGCTAGTACCAGGTTTCTGTTGTGATGTTACATTTTGTTGGAGAGAGATTTTCTGGCTGATTCACAGTTAATTTATGTGCTTGTAGGGTCTTTGCCTTAAAAGGTCACAGTTTGTAAAATGCCTTTGATTGGGCATTTCTCATTCACACCTCACACACATTCCACAGGTTACATTCATATTCATAAGCAATATAGTTTCTAGGTAAAATTCAGTTTTATGGCCTTAAGTAACTAGAATCTTACCATAAATTGGATTACTTGACATACTAAAAGGACCTTATGTAAATAATATGGGTTAACATACCAAAGGCATGATACAGAGCTTAACATAAATTGTATTTCAGAGAGGTAGGATCAAGGGAAAAGGGGAAAGCAAAGGAGTATGTCCAGTCAGCTAGATGCCAGTGGAAAGGTGGGGGTGGGGTCGTGTCCGACTGGTTATCTAACCAATTAGATTCACCTCAAATCTGCTTCCCTTCCAGAGAAGCAAAACACATTGATTCTTCAGCTGAGCAGATATGTCACTAGTCAACACAAGTGGAATTGACATTTGCAGTCACTCAAAGAAGAAATAGTTGCCTACCTTTCCATAACTTGTTCTTTGAAATGTGTGGCAGATGTCTATCCCATGACCCATCCTCCTTCACCTTGGTAGCAGAGTACATCCAGTATGAAGGAAATGAGGGAGGTTCTTATATCAGCATGCAGTGATGCACAGCCATAAAGGGGGGCTTGATCTACACCAGTGGGTACCATCGAGGGAAAAAAATCGCAGACATTTGTGCATGAGTTATGGACATACCTACAGTGGCAAGGACATATGCAACACATTTTGAAGAACAATAGTTATGGAAAGGTGGGTAACTCTTTTCTTCCATTATAATGAGATGTATACATAGTGACACTTTCATTCAAAGATCTGCAAGTACTTTACGAAAGTGGGAAGATGTTACCATCTCTATTTTACAAATGAGGAAACCAAGGGGTAAAAAAGTTAAGTGGCTTCCAGAGGTCACTGAAGGTCAGTGGCAATGTAGGGAAATAGGAATTGGACTTCTGATTTATGTTCTCTTATTCTGGGCATAAAACCATGCTACTTCAGCAGGGGAGGAGATGGGCAGAGTTAAACCCTAGTGGGCCACTGCTGTAGTGTTTACCTGTGCCTCCACAGGTATGGGCACTTGCAGCTCCTGTTGGCCATGAATTGCTGTTCTCAGCCAATGGGAGCTGCAGGAAGTGATGTCCCAATCTGCAGCCAACAGGAGTTGACAATCCGCAGCCAACAGGAGTTGCAAGCACACATACCTGTGGATGTACAGGTAAATACAATGGCAGCGGCCCACCAGGCGCTAACCCTGGCAAACTGTCACCATCTTATCGCCCATGCTTGTGCTACTTACTCATGTACCCTTATGCCTATTCCTTTAAGACTATCAAGTGGAAGCTTTTGAGTAACAGTTCTAGAATTTCTCAGAGAAACCTAATAGGAGTTTGATCATTATTTGTGTGATTATCACATTACTTCTCATTACAATATCCATGAGATTTTTCTCTCTACTACATTGAACAGATCAACAGTAATTAAAGAACTAGCATTCTTTTTATGCAGAAATTCACAAAGGCAAAGAGCAATTACTATTGAATCAATGTTTGCAAGAGAAAATATACACCTAACACATTTAGCCTTGTGTCATTCATGAGACAAACATGATAAGGTATCTTATGCTGAACAGGGGTAAATCTTTAATTATTCTCAATAGAAAGAAACAATCATGTGGCTTAGAAATGAGAAAATATGGCCAGAGGTGTAGTGGGAAAGAAATTCAGTATTTTTTTTAATGAAAGTAATCCAAATAATACATTGCACATTTGTCAGGTTTGGAGGACCATAGATTCTGTAACTGCTGAGGACAATACAAAAGAAAAGGAATTCCATTATTCTAAACTGAAGAGGAAAAAAGACATTGACAGGAGAAGAAAAAGGAGAAAGATTGAATGGATGACAAAAATGTGAGTTGCTGCAATTTTCAGACTTATGTTTCTGTGCACAATTAGTGTAGGATTTTTGTCATGGTTCTTTTCAGTAATCATTGGCTTTCATGGCTAATTAAATTATCTTATTTAGCATCTAAACCATGTTAAGTAGGTAGGAAGGCATCCTCTCTAATGCTAATGCAAAAGAAGAAAAGATGTGACCTCTGTCACCAAGCGGGAATACTACTGCGTGTCATTTAACTGGACAGCCATTTAATTTGAGAGATTACTAGAAAATTAATTTATTAGAAAAAATATAGCATGGGTTTTTAAATGGTAATACATTCACAGGTTCAAAGAGACAGAGAAACTTCTGTGATCAACTCCACTAGCTTGACTTCCTGCATAACAAAAGCCATAGAATTTATATAAGCCCTAATATTTTTTTTTGAAAGAATAACAATCTTGTGCTGAACATTACCAGTTCATAATATGTTGGCTTAACACAGAGTCATCAGAATTAAGCTCACATACGTATATAATGTAATGCAATACCCATCTCATCACATCTAACATAGTGCTTTTGAGGTTAACATGACTCCACTTTCACCAGAATTTCAGCAGCACAACACAACGAGCTGCTGTAATGGGAATATTAAAATGAGCCTGCTGTAGCACTTCCAGTTCCTCTTACTCCAAAGCAGTTGATCCCAAATTACAATCTATGAAGCTCAAGTTTATTTCTGTGTGTCATTGGGTCACAATGAGTATTTAAAAAAATAATGGGCTAAATCCTTCATTTCTTATTCAAGCAAAACTTTTCTAGGAGAGACAAGGTGGGGGAGGTAATATCTTTTATGGGAAGAACTTCTGTTGGTAAGACCAGCTTTTGAGTTTACACAGAGCTTTTCTTTGAGTCTTTTGAAGTTAATGGAAACTTGCCAAAGAAAGGAATGAGCCTACAGAGATGGAAGAGAGAAATAAAGCTCTATTTCTGAAAATTGTTGAAGTTCATCTTTTGTTCCATTCTGACCTGATATACAGTACAAATGGTTTTCTGATAAATAAAAGGCAAAGGGACATGCAACTATCTTTGTAATATAACTTTAACAATTACTTCAATTAATAAATATCATATCATATCATATCATATCATATCATCATATCATATCATATAATTAATATTACTCACTACTAACAGTTTACAAATCATTTCAAAGTGTTATGCCCAAAGAATGTCAATAAGCCTAAAAAAGCTGGATTTTGTTGTGATGTTTAACAATGTTTTCTTTAACAAAAAATATCAGCTTTTCTTTGCGATTTCTTTCTCCGTACTGGGAGATGTAATTACTGGGAGATGGGACAGGCATGGTGGATGATGTATTCTTTTGAGAGGAAGCATAAGGGGCAAGTCCATCCATGTGTGTTCTTCCAAGAATCCTCCTTCCTATACAATCATATCAAGAGAAGAACTATGAATATACAGTAAAAATGGAATACTCAGATTTTCAACTCGTAACCATAGTCCTGACATCATTGTCATCATTTCATTAGGAGGGCGGTGAAGGACTGGAATGGGTTGTGTAGGGAGGTGGTAGAATCTCCATCCTTAGAGGTTTTTAAGGTGAGGCTTGACAAAGCCCTGGCTGGAATAATTTAGGCCAGGTCTATACTAGGAAGCAAAGTCAAACTAAGATACACAACTCTAGCTATATGAATAGTGGAGCTGGAGTCATTGTATCTTAGTTTAACTTCCTGCAGCATACCCACTATGAAGGGTCAATGGGAGAGTTTCTACCATCAACTTCCCTTATTCCTTGTGACCTGGTTGAGTACCAGAGTTTACAGGAGAGCGATCAGAGATCAATTTAATTCATCCTTACTAAACTCGTTAAATCAACCCCTGAGAAATCAATCTCTGCAGTGCTGATCTCCCGGTAAGTGTAGACAAAGCCTTAGTTGGGGTTGGTCCTGCTTTGAGCAAGGGGTTGAACTAGACCTCCTGAGGTCTCTTCCAACCCTAATCTTCTGTGATTCTGTGATTAATGTATGGCGTTAAGACAAGTGCTTTAAAATGTTAGGGAAGTATTTATAAAAGTAACTTCTCCTAAGAGATAGGTCAGTTTTTGACCCTCTTGTATCTGGATAAGGATGTTAAAATGCAGTTAACTGACTACTCGACTAGTCAATGGAATTTCCATCGACTAGTCAAATAGTCGATAGGCACTTCCACATTCCCACTCACTGTCCCCCGCTAGCCCCTGGCTCCATGCTATGCTACATGCCACTGGGAGCCCGGGGTCAGCTGAGGACTCCCCAGCTGACCCCAGGTTCCGGGAAAGTGCCGCACGGAGCCTGAGATCAGCTGGGGGAGTCCCCAGCTAACCCTGGGCTCCACTGCCCCTTTGAAACACTGCCTTTGCGTATTTCAAAGGGGCAGTGGAGCCTGGGGTCAGTTGGGGACTCCCCAGCTGATCCCAGGCTCTTCATGTCATTTCACCAGCTGATCCCAGGTTCTGGGGAAATGCCACAGGGAGCCCAGGGTCAGCTGGGGAATCCCACAGCAGCTGCCCCTTTGAAATGCTGCCTTGGGTGGTAGCAGTGACAGCTGCCACTTTGAAGTACCCCTTCCCCCCCTTTGCTGCCACTTTCTTATAGATGCAGCGGGGGGAGGGGGGGAGGGAGCGGATTGACTAGTCAACTAGTCAAAAGACTATCTGATAAGCAAATCCTTATTGGATAGTCAACTAGTCTTTAACATCCCTATACCCAAAAACGTCATCTTTGTGAACCTTTCGTTTCAGTTGTATATCCAATGTACAAATTGTTGTGTATGGTGTGGTGGACTGTTTAAAAGCCCCAGAAGTCACTCTCTCTCTCAGAGTGGAGGAGGGTATGCCTATATAACTGTTATATATTTTATAAAATGTCTGAAGATAAGTCTAATATATTTGATATTAAAATTAAAAAAGAAAAAATAGAATCTATATTTAAATTGTGTACACATATACTTGATTGTCTAAACTCTTTCCCTCCTTACTATATTCCCAGTAAATGAAAGTTAATAACGACTAATGTACGTACAATTTCTGTTCACAGAAACCTAGGATATCCTTAGTTGGTTGTGCTAGCATGAGACAGTATGTTAGACTACAGTGTCCCTTACTGCCAGAGCACATAACTCTTCCAAGCAACCTGCAGTTACAAATTTTTGTTTTGCTCTTAGGTATTATGCAGGGAGCCTCCGAGTCAAAACAGAGGACCCTACCACTGCAGTCTTAATTCAGAGAAGTGCAGAAGGCATTGTCAATGCTGTTGAGAAAGGAGGAACAGACAACGTAATGGAATGGGAAGTGGATGAACTGTTAAAATGGACAAATGCACTAAACTTTGAAGAGTAAGTATGTGGGGCTGTTGTTATCTCTCTCTCCCCAATGAAGGGCTTTATTTATGAGAGAGCCCTGATGATCCACAGCTTATCCCACTTTAAATCTTCTCCCTCCATTGCTCTGTGTTGTGGACTTGATCTTCTTGGAAATGTTTCACCTTCCCCAACAGAATAAACTTGTATTTAATTTTCAGGACTTTGCTAATTGTACCTTAAACTGAATATGTGTTTGCTTAATGTGCCATAGATATATTAGCCAGTGGAAAGAAATTGCAACAAGCAATTCATCGGCTAACTACCAGGGTAAGTAGCTCCAACTATAGTTATGGTAAATGACTTCAAATACAGCATTACTCTAAAAAATTACTGTAAAAATGGCAGCAATGTTCCTTTTTAAATCAACTTTCTGGATCATCTTTATTAAGGCATGCATCTTTTTACAATCAGATTTGATATGCAGTAATTTAGTTTATTTTTCACATTTTTTCTCTCTGCTATTATCAGGCCAGTAAACCTAAAATTTGACCTTCCAGGTAAGTTAGTTCATAGGCATGTTATTTATATGTTATTTATATTCGTGGGTTGAACTAAAAATACACCAAACAGGATCTCTTGAGATGACGTAGAAAGATTTATTTTCATTTATTATCATGGTTTATTCCCGATATGTGACTATCACTCATGTACATAATGCTCTTGCACTGAGTATATTCTAGGACTAAATAAACCATATTCTTGGCTGTAGTTAGGTGGAAGCTGGCAACCAGACAAAGATGGGTATCTGTTTTGTATGGTTTAGATATCATACTGTCTGGGTACTCTAGCTATACCCATATTTAGCACTTCCAATGCCAGGGAAGTATCATAAAAAGCTGATTATCAGCTTGTCTGGAATAAAGAAATAAACTTGGCAAAAAAGTGCATTTCTCAGATTATTCCATAGTAATATTCATCCTAACATATGAAAAAATTGGAGAGCACCGTATAAAAGTAAAGCATTTTCCATGTAGCCAGTGGATGTGAAAACATTTTGTAATAACCAGGTTATGTTCAGAACTGGCATACACAGTAACAAAATGATCAATTTATTTTGAAACTGGTGTGGGTCACATGTGGCAGCCAACCCTAAAAATCAATGACATTGTAACAGCATCATTTGGTAGGTAAGAGGTGCATGAAAGTCTGAAATACCCAAGAGCCTTTTGGATCTCTTGATTATTCATAGATAAAGCTATGATCATCTACTCTGAACACCTGTATAGCATAGGCTATAGAACTCTCCCATAATATATCTTTTAGATAATATCAGATATTGACTTAAAAATTGTCAGTGATGGAGAATGTACCACGAACCACTAGTAAATTGTTCCAAGTATTTAATTACTTTTGCCATTAAAAATTACACATTAGTTTGTCTGAATTTGTCTTAAATTTCCAGTCTTTGGATAATGTTATATTTTTCTCTGCTAGATTGAAGAGCCCATTATTAAAATTTCCTCACCATGGAGGTACTTCTAGTCTGTGATCAAGTCACCCCTTATCCTTCTCTTTTAATAATTTCTGTGGCTCTTCTTTGAACCCTCTCAAATATATCTACATCCTTCTTGAATTCTGGATACCAGAACTGTACACATTATTCTAGCAGCAGTCGCACCAGTGCCAAATAACTGCTCTACTCAAGATTCCCATTTAATGAATCTCAGAATCACATTAGAAATTTTGGCCACAGCATTACACTGGGAGCTCATATTCATCCACATTGACCTCCAAATCTTTTTTCAGTCACTGCATCCCAGAATAAAATCCCCTATCTTTGTGCCTAGAGACATATATTTACATTTAGTTGTATTAAACATGCACATTTACTTCCTCCCAGTTTTCCAAGAGATCCAGGTTGCACTGAATCAGTGATTTGTCCTTTTCATTATTTACCTCTGTCCCAAATTTTGTGTCATCTATAAACTTTTTCAGTGATGACTTTGTGTTAAATAGAATAGGATCAAGAATCAATCCCCACAGGACTTCAATGGAAACAGACTTGCTCAATGGGAACTATTTATGGTTATATTTTGAGATCTCTCAGCAGTGGGACTGACAGCCATGGTGGACCTAGGGGCAAAGAGGGGGTGGGGCACAGCTCCATGCCCTGGAAAGAGAAGGTCCTGGGGCAGTCAGCCTTTAGTGCTATCCAAAGTGGGGGGCTGGGTCCTCCCCCCACTTCTGCCCTCAGAGGTGCGTGGAGCTGCAGAACTTAGTGAAAATAAGCATAAATGGTACAGCAAGTTCATCAGCCAGCTCCTTTAAACCTCTTGGATGCAAGTTATCTGGACCTGCTGATTTAAAAATATCCAACTTGAGTAGCTTCTGTTTAACATTTTCCAGTGATACTGGTGGAATGGAAAGAGTTTTATCATTACCAAATGATATGAGGGCATTGTTTTGTTTTTCCCAACTACAGAACAGAAATATTTATTGAACACTTCTGTTTTATGCATTATTATTGATAATTATACCATTTCCATCTAATATTGTCCATATTCTTTTTGTTCCTAATATATTTTTTAAAAACTTATTATCCTTATTTCTGCTGGCCATAGAATTCTCCTTGTGTCTCTTGGCTTCCCTTATTTTTCTACAATTCTTACCTTCTGATTTAGTTCATTGGTTTCAACTTTCCCTTTCTTCTGTTTGTTATATGTTATTTTTATAGGGGCTTTCACTTTTCTACACCAGGTTGTTTTTAAGCAGTACAGCCTTCTTCCTCAGTTGTTGTATTGTGGCTTTTTGGGCCATTATCAAAGTATTCTTAAATAATTCTCAAGTATTTTTGTATTTAAAATTCTTTCTCCCCACTGATTTGGCTCACAATTGTTTTCAGCTTTGTGAAATTTACCCTATTAAACTGCCACGTCTGTAATTTTTAATATTATATTATGAATTTTATTCTGCTTACACAACATATATGTGATCAAGTCGTAATCATTTGTGCCTAAGCTATCATTAACATTTAGTTTGATAATCAATTCCTCTTTATACATTAGAATTCCCCTATGGTAGCTGCAACACTTTTTAAGTTAGGAAATTGTCATCTATAACATTTAGACATTTGAAGGATGTTTTAGTGCTGGTAGCATTATATAACCGTTAATAAAAAGACAATGCATAGTGCAATGGAATGTATAAAAATTGATTTCTCCACCAATTCTGGTAGAGGTCAGAGTTGTGGGTTTTTAATTTACTAAAAGTTATGCCTAATATTAAAATGATTGTAGGATGCAAATAAAAAGGCCTTGAATATTTTAATAGTAATGCTGTCATTACAGGAAACAATATAAAAATATCTTAGTTATGCTACCACTTAGCTCCAGTGACAGAGAACATAATTCAAGTGGTAGGGAATCCAAAGCTAAATCAATATAAGCCACTTACAAACTGATGTGTGCCACACACAGAAATTTGCACTGATTTAACTAAAGTGATTAAAAAAACTACCAGTATTATCTGCTGGGTGTAGACAACCTGTCAGTTAAATCAGGCAAGAACCATTGTTTTCTTTATAGGACATCTTGATAAAGCAGCTTTCACAATGCTTTATTTAGATATTACGGTAAATATCCTGGACTGTATTAATATGCAGCGTCTCATAGAAGATTGGAGAGCAGGTGTTATAAGTCAAAAGAAGGCCAAGATATAAATAAAAGGCCAAATTCTGCTCTCCTTTGCACTCTAATCTAGAGTAACTGTTGATTTCCATGGAGTTACTCCATTGGGGAAGTAGAATTTAGCCTCTAGTTTAGACCCGCGTCGCCCCCTGGACTGCAGTGTCCTCTTTGGAACCCACTCTGTTCCTCCCCCCTTTTGTCCTCAGTCCTGACACATGCCTGAGCAGCCAACTGCAGTCCCATAGTCTAGCCCCTAGCCTCAGGATCAAGTGGCCAGTGTGTATAGGCTGCCCTTCACAGCAGTTAGGTGTGGTGCAAGAGGGAAGGGGAGGACCCAGGCCTGACCACTACTCTGGGCTCCAACCCAGGAACCCTTTGGCAGCAGCTGCTTTCTCCCTCCCTCCTCCTTCCCCTTATTTACTCCCATTCCATGCCACTTCATTATAACTCTTGCACCTTCTTGGCCCTTGTATTAAGGCCTACAGCCTGGATGTATCAGGCTGGGGCTTCTCTTCAGCACTGCTTTGTCCAAGGCACCGCTGACTCTTTCCCCCACCCCTGGAACTCAGCTCCTTCTCCCTTGCTTGTCAGGACAAGAGTAAGTGCCCCTCAGCACTGCAGCCTTTTATAGGGTCCAGCTTGGCTCTGATTGGATGCCTGTTCTTGGTCCTGATTGGCAGGCTCCTTTTGGCCTATTTGTAACACTCTCTGCTGGAGTGGACTACAGCAGTGTTCCTCAACCAGTGGTACAAGTACTATTGGGGTACTCAAGAGAAGTCTGGGGGGGGGTACATCAACTGAAAATTGGAGAAAACTGAATTTTTGTTTTAAGTTTTACAGCGCTTTATTATTTTTGTACTTTTACACCCAAAATTTTCATTGCTTGCCCAGCTATGATTAAGTTGATTAAACAAGTGTGTTGCAATGATAGCAAAAACTGTAGGTACTGGGGGTACTCTAATTTTTTTTAAAGGGGTACTTTATATATATAAAAAAAAAAAAGTTGAGAAACACTGGGCACCAGCACACTTTTCATTGCTGGAAAATTAGATTGTATTTCTATCTTATTTTTTTAACAATGGCACAGAATATAAGAAAAAATAATCACTTCTTTCATGCAATGTTTGCAGAAGTAGTTTTTGTTCTTTCTAGGAAAATGAATAATTTCCTCCATCTTGCTAACACAAACAAAACTTTTTAAACAGGGTTGTTCAAATGTACAGAGTTTCTGAATTTAATCTTTGTTATTTTAAAACAGTATTATATGGATTTTTGCATGAATTTTGAAAAGAAAAAAGAAATACAATGGGCCAAAATATAACTGGGTGGCAGTTACTTTACATAATATCTATATTACCTCTCAGATTTTTCTGACCTATATTTTATTTTTTAGGTTTCCAGTTTTTTGTCTCAGAACATGATTCATGTGAATTCTCACAGCAACCTCATAATACCATCCAGGAAATACCAATTCTGAATCTTTTAACTTTGAATGAATCAGATTTTAAGTCAGGGACATCTCTAACACCATTAAACTCACCTTGTGACTGATGAGCAAGTCTCCAAACAATTCTGAATGATAATTTTGCTCCACTTCAATGTGATAAGTAGAGCTATAATTTCTGCAGTTAGAGCTGACTAAATAAGAAATCTGCATGTAAAACAAACATGTGCTGGTCCATGATTCTTTTATAAAAACAAATCCATGAATCAGTATCCAAATCCATGAATCAGTCATGTTAACCATAACTTTCTCTGCTTTTCTTTCTGTTCTAGAACATCTACTTCTCCAATAAAATTTACCAAATGGTTCAGCAAAAAGTGTAATGATCAGTTCTTTCTGTAGATTTTTTCAGCCTTTAATATAAAATGAATGCTTGAAACTGATACTTATAACTTCTAGTATCTTTAAGCTTCAAAATGTTTCGAAAACACTCACTAGTCCATTTGCAGTATCATTATAGGTTAGCTATGGATTATCCTCCATTTTAGCAGTGAAGAGGCTGAAGGTTAAGTAAAGTCCAATGGCATTTTCTTGCTTCTATTTGACACACACTGCTACACTTTATAAAAACCTGGATCCTACACTTTATAACAATTGTAGCAGTGGAATTTTGCTGCTATCTTCCTGAAGGTAAGATGTTTGGATAAAGGCAGAGAAGCAGCTACTGAATACTTAGGTTTCAGAGCAGTGCAGCACTGGAAAAGTTTACCTTGGTCAGAACCTATCTGGAGGGAAGTTTCTGTTTTTTCTGTTTTGAACCACAGCACCATTATTTCATGCTTCTTGATAGCAAGTTTACAGTGCAAAAAATTATCTAAAACAAACTAATAAGAATTGATCTAAGGTGGCAGAACAAACCTTTAGAATAGGAGTGGGTCACTTTACAAATTAATCTACTTTGTCCTTTAGAGATTTAATACTCATTTCTTAACATAGATGGAGGAAGCTTTATAGCTAAATAAACCACTTCTTTGACAGTGGATGACAGGTAAGTCTCAAGGCATCAGGTTTGCTCCATTTGTCTGACATAGCTTTGGGAGGAAATCGGGTCATTGACCATCTCTGAAAGCTGTTTGTCCAAACAATTCTTAAACTCCAATGATGGGGATTCCACAATCCCCCATGGTAGCCCTTTCCAGTATTTAATAATCCTTATAGTTATGCAGCTTTTCCTAATATCTAACTAAATATTCCTTGCAGTGTATTAAACCCATTATTTTTGTGCTATCTTCAGTGGACATGGAGAACAATTGATTACTATCCTCTTCGTAACAGCCCTTAACATACTCCCTGACCCCGGGATCACCAGAGCCAAGCGCCACTCCTAACTCCAAATCTGAGCCTCTCCTCCCCCTTCCTCCTCCTTCCAGTTCCCTCCTCCTCCTCCAAGGTTCTCATCCCCCACCTTCCTCTTCCCTCTCTTTCCTCTTCTCACCCAGGATATGTCTACACTACCCCCTAGTTCGAACTAGGGGGGGTAATGTAGTCATACACAGTTGCAAATGAAGCCCGGGATTTGAATTTCCTGAGCTTCATTTGCATGAAGCCGGCCGGCACCATTTTTAAATGCCGGCTAGGTCGGACCCCGTGCCGCACGGCTACATGCGGAATGGACTAGCTAGTTCGGATTAGTCTTCCTAATCTGAACTAGCCGTACACCTCGTTCCATGAGGCGTACAACTAGTTCGGATAGGAAGCCTAATCCGAACTAGCTAGTCCGTGCCGCGTGTAGCCACGCGGCACGGGGTCCGACCTAGCTGGCATTTAAAAATGGCGCCGGCCGACTTCATGCAAATGAAGCCTGGGAAATTTAAATCCCGGGCTTCATTTGCAACTCCGTATGACTACATTACCCCCCTAGTTCGAACTAGGGGGGTAGTATAGACATACCCCCATGTACTTTCCCCAGTCCCCTCCCAGTTACTTCTACCCCAAATAAAAAACACACAACGTTTTTTTCCCCCAAAACAGTCTTTTTTATTGTCTCTGTAAGGGAAGGGGAGAAGGGAATGAAGGGAGGGCTGTGGGAGGAAAGGCAGAGAGGAGTGATGCACAAGCCTCTGGTAGGGAGGCCCAGGGGAGAATGTCACTGGGGTTCTTGTGAGAAACTCTCCCTCAGGGCCTCCCGGATGTGCATGACCTTTTCATGGGCCTGCTGGATGGCAGCTTTGTACAGCTACTTGAAGGCCTGCTCATCGGGTCAGGCTCTGCCCCTCACCCTGGCAAGAATGCCTCCCCCTTCCGTTCACAAATATTTTGAAGGACACAACATGCGGCCGCCGCATGTGGGATGTTCCATTCCCTGATGTTCAGCAGGATGAGGAGGCATCTGAACTGCATCTTCAGATGCCTGAAGGTACCCTCAGCAACCATGTGAGCTCTGCTGATCCTGTAGTTGTACTGTTCCCTAGAGTGGCCAAGCTGGCCAGTGTAGGGCTTCATGAGCCAGGGCAAGAGAGAGCAGGCTATGTCTCCCACCATGAACATGGGCATGTCCATGTCCCCAACCCTGATGGTGCAGTCGGGGAAAAAAGTTCTGGTGGGCAGCTACTTCAAGACACTCCAGTTGCAGAAGATGCCAGAGTTGTGCGCCTTCCTCGACCACCCGACATATATGTCTGTGAACTAGCCTCAGTGGTCCATGACAGCCTGCAGGACCATCGAGAAGTACCCCTTCTGGTTAATATACACAGAAGCCCGGTGGTTGAGGGCCTGGATGGGGATGTGGGTGTCATCTGTACTCCAATCCTAACATTCCTGGAGTATTTACAGCTCTGTATGATGTGTTTAAATATAGGAATTATAGATGTGAACGAATGTACTGAAAAAAACCCACCTTGCAGTTTAGCAGACAGATCACTGCCCTGTGGAACTATGATGTCTCATGAGAGCCATATTTTGGTATTGTATAATTATTAACTTGTGTCAGTGTGTATTCCAATATGCACTATTTGACAACCTACGGACTAAGTCTAGACTGAAAAGTTTTTCCGTTAAAAGCATATGCAGAAAAGAGTGTCTAGATTGGCATGGATGCTTTTCCGCAAAAGCACGTTTTTCGGAAAAGCGTCTGTGCCAATCTAGACGCCGTTTTGCGCAAGAAAGCCCCGATCGCCATTTTTGCCATCGGGGCTTTTTTGTGCAAAACAGTTTTTAGCTGTCTACACTGGCCCTCTTGCACAAAAACATTTCCGGAAAAGGACTTTTTCCCGAATGGGAACGTCAAAGCATTTGCGCAAGAAGCACTGATTTTGGACAGTAGAACGTCAGTGCTTTTGTGGAAAATCAAGCGGCCAGTGTAGACAGCTGGTAAGTTTTTGCGCAAAAGCGGATGCTTTTGTGGAAAACTTGTCAGTCTAGAAGCAGCCAAGATGTATAAGATCTACTCAATGGATAGATGTTCCCTTTGTCAAATATTTCCATCTCCTTCAAGTAATAACTCTCTTTCCATCCTTTCCATAGCCAATCAGGCAAGAGTCTGATGTAAACACTGTGTCCTGAAAGTCAGCAGACTCAGACAATCCAGTAGAGGTATTGAGTATAAGACCTCAAAGAGCTTGTCTCCAAACTCCAGAGATTTACACAATGGCTACGTCTACACTGGCCCCTTCTTTGGAAGGGGCATGCTAATTTCCAACTTCAGAATAGGGAAATCCGCGGGGAACTTAAATATCTCCCGCGGGATTTAAATAAACATGGCTGCCGCTTTTTTTCCGGCTTGGGGAAAAGCCGGAAAAGAGTGTCTAGACTGGCGTGATCCTCTGGAATAAAGCCCTATTCCGGAGGATCTCTTATTCCTACTTACACTTATCCACATTAAATTTAATTTGCCATTTTGTTGCCCAGTCACTCAGTTTGGTGAGATCTTCTTGGAGTCCCTCACAGTCTGCTTCTGTCTTGACTATCCTAAACAGTTTTGTATCATCTGCAAACTTTACCACCTCACTGCTTACCCCTTTCTCCAGATCATTTATGAATAAGTTGAAAAGGATTGGTCCCAGGACTGACCCTTGGGGTACACCACTAGTTACCCCTCTCCAATCTGAAAATTTACCATTTATTCCTACCCTTTGTTTCCTGTCTTTTAACCAGTTCGCAATCCAAGAAAGGACCTTCCCTCTTATCCCATGGCCATGTAATTTACACAAGAGCCTTTGGTGAGGGACCTTGTCAAAGGCTTTCTGAAAATCCAAGTATACTATATCTACTGGATCCCCCTTGTCCGCATGTTTGTTAACCCCTTCAAAGAACTCTAAGGGTATGTCTACACTACAAAGTTAGTTCGAACTAACGGACGTTAGTTTGAACTAACTTTCATAGGCGCTACACTAGCGCTCCGTTAGTTTGAATTTAAATCGAACTAGCGGAGCGCTTAGTTTGAACTAGGAAACCCTCATTTTACGAGGATTAAGCCTAGCTCGAACTAGCTAGTTTGAATTAAAGGGTGCGTAGCCCCTTAATTCGATCTAGTGGGAGGCTAGTCCTCCCCAGGTTTCCCTGGTGGCCACTCTGGCCAACACCAGGGAAACTCGTCTGCCCCCCTCCCGGCCCCGGACCCCTTAAAGGGGTACGGGCTGGCTACTATGCCCGTGCCAGGTGCAAGCCTGCCAGCACCCAGCTAGCAGACCCTGCACCTGGCACGGATCGAGCCACCCACCAGATGCCCCCCAGCCCTCCCCGTCTTCCCCGGACCAGGCTGGCGGCTCCCGGGAGCTTGCCCGGGACCGCAAGAGGCGGGCACCCGCCTGGGCTAGTGCGGACATCGTGGACCTCGTCCACGATCTCCACACTAGGCACAGGACAGTGGCCGTCTAGGGCACGAGAGCTGCCAGCCTGGCCACCCAGGAGCAGGTGTGCATGAAAATTAAGGTGGTCAACTGAGACCCCCGACCCTGAGCCCACAATGGCCGTACTGGGTCAGACCAAAGGTCCATCTAGCCCAATAGCCTGTCTGCCAACAGTGGCCAACACTGGGGACTCTGGAGGGGATGGACCGATACAATGACCAAGCCATTTTTCTCTTGCCATCCATCTCCAGCCTTCCACAAACTTGGGGCAGGGACACCACTAATACCCCCTGGCTAATACCACTCCAGGGACCCAACCTCCATCACTTTATCTCACTTCTCTTTAAAATCTGTTCTAGTTGTAGCCTTCACAGCCTCCTGCAGCAAGGAGTTCCACAGGTTGACTCTGTGCTTTGTGAAGAACAACTTTCTGTTACTAGTTTGAAGCCTGCTACCCATTCATTTCATTTGGTGTCCTCTAGTCCTTCTATTATGGGAACTAATGAAGAACTTTTCTGTATGCACCCTCTCCACCCCACTCCTGCTTTTAGAGACCTCTATCCTGTCTCCCCTCCGTCTCCTCTTTTCTAAGCTGAAAAGTCCCAGTCTCTTTAGCCTCTCTTCATATGGGACCTGTTCCAAACCCCTCATCATTGTAGTTGCCCTCCCCTCTCCCACCCTCTCTCTTCCCCTTTCCCACCTCCTTTTCCTGGTCTCCCCCAGTTTTGTTCAATAAAGACAGATTCCATTTTGGAAGACACGTGTCCTTTATTTTGTACATCAAGAAGAGGGGCTATGGAGGGGTAAGTGGAAGGGGGTGAGGGAGGAATGGGGCACGAGCCCCCAATGGGGAGGACTGGGCTGGCTCTGCGGGCTTCTGGGGGTGGAAGCTGTCCTGCAGCCCCCCCAATTACCCCCTCTCCCCAGATGGCAGCCTGCGGCAAGTGCAGCCGGTCTGATGGCCGAGTGCTGTGATGTGCCCAGTGTGGGTAGTCCACGCAATCCAAGCCAGGACTGCTCTGCAAGCGGGCTGCTCCTGAGAACTGTCTGTCCGGGGTGGGGGTCGGGACCCTTTAAGCACAGCCCTCGGCTAGCCTGAGAAACCATCTCCACACTCTAATTCCTCCTCTGATGCCCTGCCAGCACTGCTTCCGGCCATCCTTAAGCCCGGTTCAGGGTCCACTTAATGTGGACATGCTAGTTCGAATTAGCAAAATGCTAATTCGAACTAGTTTTTTAGTCTGGATCCATTAGTTCGAATTAGCTTAGTTCGAATTAACGTTGTAGTGTAGATGTACCCTAACAGATTAGTAAGACAGGATTTACAGAAGCCATGTTGACTTTTGTCCAAGAAATTATGTTCTTCTACATGCTTCACAATTTTATTCTTTACTATTGTTTCTACTAATATGCCCAGTACTGAAGTTAGACTTACCGGTCTCTAATTGTCAGGATCGCCTCTAGAGCCCTTTTTAAATATATGTGTCATGTTGGCTACCTTCCAGACATTAGGTACGGAAGCCGATTTAAAGGATAGGTTACAAACCACAGATAATAGCTCAGCAATTTCCCATTTGAGTTCTTTTAGAACCCTTGGATGAATGGCATCCGGTCCCGGAGATTTGTTAACATTAAGTTTTTCTATTTGTTCCAAAACCTCCTCTAAAGACACTTCAATCCGGGACAGTTCCTCAGATTCATCACCCACAAAGGACGGTGCAGATTCAGGAATCTCCCCAACGTCCTCAGCTGTGAAGACTGAAGGAAAGAAATCATTTAGTTTCATCGCAATGACTTTATCGTCCTTGATTGCTCCTTTTATAGCTCGATCATGTAGGGGACCCTCAGGTTTTTTAGCAGGCTTCCTGCTTCTAATGTACTTAAAAAACATTTTGTTATTTCTTTTTGAGTTTTTGGCTAGCTGTTCCTCAAAATCTTTTTTTGCTTTTCTTATTACATTTTTACACTTGATTTGACAGTGTTTATGTTCTCTTCTATTTATCTCACATGGACTGGACTTCCACTTCTTAAAAGATACCTTTTTGTCCCTCACTGCTTCTTTTACATGGTGGTTAAGCCGCGGTGACTCTTTTTTAGGTCTCTTGCTATGTTTTTTAATTTGGGGTATACATTTAAGTTGGGCCTCAATTATGGTGTCTTTAAAAAGTTTCCATGCAGCTTTCAGGGATTTGGCTCTAGTCTCTGTGCCTTTTAATTTCTGTTTCACTAACCTCCTCATTTTTGTGTAATTCCCCTTTTTGAAATTAAATGCCAGGGTGCTGGACTGCTGAGGTGTTCTTCCCACCACAGGAATGTTGAATGTTATTATATTATGGTCACTATTCCCAAGCGGTCCGGTAACGGTTATATCCTGGACCTGATCCTGCACTCCACTCAGGACTAAATCGAGAATTGCCTCTCCCCTTGTGGGTTCCTGCACCAGCTGCTCCAAGAAGCAGTCATTTAAGCCATTGAGAAATTTTATCTCCGCTTCTCTTCCTGAGGTGACATGTATCCAGTCAATATGGGGGTAATTAAAATCCCCCATTATTATAGAGTTCTCTATTTTGGTAGCCTCTCTAATCTCCCTCAGCATTTCAATGTCAGTATCGCTGTCCTGGTCAGGTAGTCGGTAATATATCCCTACTGCTAATTTCTTATTATTGGAGCATGGAATTACTATCCATAGCGATTCTATTGAACATGTTGATTCACTTAATATTTTTATTTTGTTTGATTCTACATTATCTTTCACATACAGTGCCACTCCGCCACCCACTCGGCCTGCTCTATCCTTTCTATCTATTTTATATCCCGGTATGATTGTGTCCCACAGATTTTCCTCATTCCACCAGGTTTCAGTGATGCCTATTATGTCAATCTCCTCATTTAATACGAGATACTCTAGGTCACCCATCTTATTAGTCAGACTCCTAGCATTTGTGTACAAGCACTTTAAAAATTTGCTACTGCTTATTTGTCTGCCCTTCTCTGATGCATTGGATTCCTTTGTATGCGGTTGTTTATCTGCTCTGACCCATGGTTTGTCTTCTCCCCTCCTCTCTTTCTGACTACAGATTAGAGAATGTGTTTTAACAGTCTTGTGTTTTCTGAATTGAGTGATAACAATGACTTTGCAAAATGACCAGTGAAAGGGAAAATGACAGCAAGGGGATATTCTGGATTCTGGGCCTTGTGCTCCAGTTTTCAGTTCTCACCAGATGCATTTGATGATCTAATACAAGTTTCATTTTAGCAATCAACCTAAGGACCGGATGTCACAGCACTAACCACATCTTTCATCCCTATCAAATGTATGGGATTCTAGGGCCAGGAAAGAAAAAAATGTTTCCTAAAATAAAAAGAGGAAAGGCTGATTGCAGAAACTAACTTCTTGTAAGGGCTCTATCACAATATTTTGTATTTACATGTGCAGAGAGCTTGCAGAATGTTTGGCTTGCTGAAAACAGATAGATATTCTGTGTCTTTCTTTCTTATTGCCCATTAGAATTTTGGAGCTACATATTAGCATAGGCATAAGAAATTACGCAGACTTAATCTCCCTAGAGCTAAATTCAGTATTTCTCTTTCTTTAGTGAAGAATTATAGCAGTAGTCATGAAATGATGATCCATCAGCTACTGATTCCTTTGGCCTTTGCTGCCTCTAAGCTTAGAGTGTCAAGTTCAAGCTGTATTCCATTTGTCTGTATAATAGTGCCAGAGTTCCTACTTAGGATTTGGTCCCCATTGCACTAAGGGCTATATAAATATAGAGGGTGTGATTGTCTCCTCTGCCAATGAGTAAGAAAGGGGTGAGGATGGGAAGCACCAGGGAGCCAATTACTAAGGGCAGGCATGGGCCTTGATGTAACTTAGGGTATGGCTACACTAGCCACCCTAGTTCGAACTAGGGTTGCTAATGTAGCCATACCCTTAGAGAACGTCTCATGAAGCTTTAATTTATTCCTCTGATACGAGGGCCTTAATGGTCAGTTGAGGGTTGCTGTGATGAAGTAGAGCTCTGCCAATTCTGCCCCTAGAATGCCTCTCCTGGTATCTTCAGGCTAAAAAGCCCAGCGGCAATACCACTAGCTCATTTTCTTATTGAGTTGTGAAGAAGGATTTCACAGTAGTCAGTAGACATAACTCCCAGATGCATTTTCTTGATACTGCCACAATTTGTTCTGGTCCAATGGAAACGGTGGTCTGCCAGTCTGTTTGTTTGGTGTTGACTGGAACACACACACAACTCCTGAAAATGTAACATGCAACTACAGGTTGGACCTTCTTGGTCCGGCACTGTCAGGACCTGAGCTGTCCCAAACCAGGCGGCTTGCCAGACCAGGGGAGGTCAGTGTTCCCATGTTGGCTGTCCCACTCCCAGGCTTCCAAAGCTGGGGCTCCTTCTTGCTGCTACCCGGAGTTCCCCAGGTTCTGCTGCCGGGGCCACCTAGATGCCACCAGCCTGTTCAGATGCCACAGCCTCGCTACCGTTTGGGATTCCCCAGGGCTCCCTGACCAAGGCTCACCTACTGCTGCCTGCCTCGCTGCTGCTGGGGGTTCTCTGGCCAGGGCTACCTGGCCACCCCAACCTCACTGCACTGGGAATTCCAGGGGTTCCCTGGCTGGGGCTCCCTGGCCACCTGCCCCTGACAACATCGGGGAGTTCTCTGGCTGGGGCCACCCAGCTGCCCAGCCAGCTGCCACTGGGTGTTTCCCGGGATTCCCTGGCTGGTGCTGCCTGGCTGCCACCAGCTCTGCTGCGGGGGCCAGTCCTGCTCCGACCTGGCTTCCCTGGGGCTGCCTGTGCTGCCGCCTGGCCCTGCTGCTGCAAGGGGTTCCCCAGGCGGGGCAGGGACTCCCCATTTGCTGCTTGGCCTGGCTGACACCAGGGGTTCCCTGCCCGGGGCGGGGGCTCCCTGTTCACCACATGGTCCTGCTGAGGCCGGGGGTTCTCTGGCCGGACCAGGGCTCCCCAGGCACCACCTGGCCCAGCCACTGCTGGCCCAGCCAGAGCTTCCCAGCCCTGCATTCTCCTGGCTGGCTTCAGCTCTTTGCCTCTGGGACTCTCTGGTCCAGCAACATCTGCGGCTCTGCCGGACCATGGATGTTGCCGGAGCAGAGAGTCCCGATTTTGAAAGTGTAAAAACCTATTGGATGCGCTTTCATTGTTATTGTTATCTGTCTTAGTATAAATAATGTTTATCATGTTTTTAACTCTGCACTCTTGGTTTCATAATTTTTACATAAGCAAATTTATATTTGGAAATTACATTCTGAAGATAAGACATTTTAAATGTTTAGTTACTTTTATGGCTAGGTTTCTTCTATTGACAAGGGGTTGCTTATTCATTGGACCTTTATAATGGTTATTAAACACAAAACCTTCTGCTCTAAAATGTTGGCCGTTACCACTTAAGCTGATGGAGCAAGTACTTTGGCTAAGAGCAGTATCAGGCTATTCTCAATGTGAACCGGTCACTTGCTTGCATTACGTGTACTCTAACATTAAGCTGAACTTAATTGATATTTTGGCGTTGGAGCTTCCCTACTATATATGTGATATGTAGAAGGTCTTCAATTCATTTATGGATAGAAGAATAGTTTATTTTTCTCTGTGTGTTCAAGGAGGATTAACATTTACCATAAACAATGATGAAAATTAAGAATTTTTCTTAACTGGGAACTCAGTTCTTGCATTTTGCAGGTTTTTTTCAACAGAAAATTGGAGGATTTCAGAACATTTAAAAAGTAAATATGAAAAAGGCTAGTTAAAATTAATATCAAATATTGGGGGTTGAAATTAGTATGGCAATATAATAGTCCCATGCAACCCATCTACTGTAGTAGCTCTCTACAGAGCTAAGTAAATTCAAACCAGCTGAAGGTATCATCCAGTATTATTTAAAAAATACCCATTTGTTTATAGAGAATGACAATGGGTCTATTACTTACATGCCTTCCTCCCACGAATGTTCATGAGTGTTAGGACTGTTACATATGTGTGTGTATAATACTATCTACTCACTTCTGTTGCTGCATCTCTTTTGCCTCTAATCCCTGCAGACTCCTCACCCAGCGCTCTTTGAAAAGTCTTTTTCCGTCTTTCTTTTTCCTCACTATAGCTTTGGGAGAAGAGACTATCAGTTTGGAATATCATATAATTAATAAAGACATTATCATGAATAGGCCTATGCCAAGGTCTCTATTTGTAACATAAAAATATCCTTGGAACAGTAATCATTCTTCAGCGTAGTTACTGATTGAAAACTAGCTGGTGTATTTTATGCAAAAACTAGAGTATGGGGGCATCCAAGGTGCACGGGGACAAAGGGGCTTGCTAACAGCCCTTTTCAAGGCGTTACTTACTGCCCTTCCAAACACACACACACTATAGCTAGCCAACTCCAGAGACTAGTTTAAGGGAAGATTTGGGGCTAAAACTTTGCCCAGTTCCTGCCATTTTCCAACTGAAGTATCTATTGGAAAACATCTGGAGTGCAATTCTTGAGCTTCCCTCAGCAGTTGGGACTAAGACCCTAGTAACTCTAACGCAGTGGATCTACTGGGCTCCACATGCAGCCCACAAACCTCCTGGCTGCCCCTCCCCCTTCTCCCCCCCCCCCCCCCCCCCGCCCTTCTCTACACACCTCTGATGCACCAGGGCACCAGAGCCCTGCACTTCCTTCCCAGCACTTTTGGAGCATGTGAATCATCTGATTCATGTTCCATCCCCGCTCCTACCCCTCTCTCCCAGATATGGAATATCACGAATCAGCTGTTCACAGCATTCTAGTTCTGGTAAATGGGGGGGAGTAGGCGAGGGGATGAAGCACGAATCAGGCAGTTTGCATACTCCAAGGCTGTGTCTAGACTGGTATGATTTTGCACAATACTTTCAACAGAAAAGTTTTTCCATTAAAAGTATTTGTGCAAGAAAACATCTATACTGGCATGTGCCTTTGCGCAAAAGATTTGCTTTTGTGCAAAAGCATCTATGCCAGTGTAGACGCTCTCTTGCACAAGAAAGCTCTGATGGCCATTTTAGCCATCGGGCTTTCTTATGCAAGAAATGGATGTTACCTGTCTACACTGGCCCTCCTGTGCAAGAATACTTCCACAAGAGGGCTTATCCCTGAGTGGGAGCATCAGAGTATTTGCACAAGAACCACTGATTTTGTACATTACAAAGTCAGTGTTCTTGCGCAAATACTCGTGGCCAGTGTAGAGAGGCGGCAAGATTTTGTGCAAAATCATGCCAGTCTAGACACAGGCCAAAAGTGCTGGGAGGGATGGTGAGGAGCAGGTAAGTGCAGGGCTCTGGTACCCCAGTGTTTGAGAGAGGTGCATGGGGGGGGGCGATGGACAAATACAGGGGGTCCACAGGGCCAGAGGTGGAGCCCCAGTGGGCCATAGGCTGCTGCAGACCACTGAGGTGAAGGAGGGCCACTCCTGTGACCCATCCCTCATTCCTGGTTGCCCATTCCTGTTCTAACACTTAGTGAGCGTGCAGAAATCTTTACCTTTCCCCTATGCAGCTGTGTTGGAGTAGGTACAATCTTGCCCTGAGTGGTGAACTGGAATGCTGCTAATGTATCACAGTATGTAGATTGCAGTAAAACGTTCCATATAGTGCTGTGAGATGGACTGTGAAGAATAATTATACATATGAAACATTTGAACAAAGGCACACTAGAAAAAATAATAAGTAGGGCTAAGAAACTACTTGACCAAAAGGGGCTGAGAAGGCCTGTAAAAGGACCTCCTCAGGAGGAACTGATTAATACCACATTTTCTCCTATGGGTCAGAGTCAAATTTACACCTTCCTTTAGCTCAAGCTTTCTAGTAAGAACAAATTGAGAAGGACAACAAATATTCAGGGGAACACAGCCTTGCTGCTGAGCTAGCAGGTGTGTTTGAGGTCAACTGAAAATTGATTAGGATTGGTGGAAAAAATATGTCAGGAACAACTATCAGTGTCCTTCAGATCCATACTTTAGTCTCACAGCAATGAGGGGTAGTTAGGCTAGAAGTTTTTGGTGTCAATTTTGACCATTCTCAACCATGGCAACCAAAACACCAGTTATATGTCATTGCTTTTCACTTGCATGATTTTCCAATGCAGCATTTATTTAATCTATGGTTCATGACCTTGCAAAATAGACACGTACTTCTGGCTGCACAGTCTAATATCTTCACGTGGCTTTCAGATGAACAGCTTTGGTACATGCAGTTTGTTCAGAATGAAGCAATGTGTTTGCTCACTGGTTTGAGCAACTGTAATAATATTACATCCATTCAGCATACTTTATATAGAATCATAGATTACTAGGACTGGAAGGGACCTCGAGAGGTCATCGAGTCCAGTCCCCTGCCCTCATGGCAGGACCAAATACTATCTAGACCATCCCTGATACACATTTATCTAACCTACTCTTAAATATCTCCACAGATGGAGATTCCACAACCTCCCTGGGCAATTTATTCCAGTGTTTGACTACCCTGACAGTTAGGAACTTTTTCCTAATGTCCAATCTAAACCTCCCTTGCTGCAGTTTAAGCCCATTGCTTCTTGTTTTATCCTCAGAGGCCAAGATGAACAAGTTTTCTTCCTCCTCCTTAGGACACCCTTTTAGATACCTGAAAACTGCTATCATGTCCCCCCTCAATCTTCTCTTTTCCAAACTAAACAAACCCAATTCTTTCAGCCTTCCCTCATAGGTCATGTTCTCTAGACCTTTCATCATTCTTGTTGCTCTTCTCTGGACCCTCTCTAATTTCTCCACATCCTTTTTGAAATGCGGTGCCGAGAACTGGACACAATACTCCAACTGAGGCCTAAACAGTGCAGAGTAGAGTGGAAGAATGACTTCTCGTGTATTGCTCACAACACATCTGTTCATGCATCCCAGAATCATGTTTCCTTTCTTTGCAACAGCATCACACTGCTGGCTCATGTTCAGCTTGTGGTCCACTATAACCCCTAGATACCCTTCTGCCGTACTCCTTCCTAGACAGTCGCTTCCCATTCTGTATGCGTGAAACTGATTGTTCCTTCCTAAGTGGAGCACTTTGCATTTGTCTTTATTAAACTTCATCCTGTTTACCTCAGACCATTTCTCCAATTTGTCCAGATCATTTTGAATTATGACCCTATCCTCTAGAGCAGTCGCAACCCCTCCCAGCTTGGAATCATCTGCAAACTTAATAAGCGTACTTTCTATGCCAATATCTAAATCGTTGATGAAGGTATTGAAGAGAGCCGGCACCAATACAGATCCCTGTGGAACCCCACTTGTTATGCCTTTCCAGCAGGATTGTGAACCATTAATAACTACTCTCTGAGTACGGTTATCCAGCCAGTTATGTACCCACCTTATAGTAGCCCCATCTAAGTTGTATTTGCCTAATTTATTGATAAGAATATCATGCGAGACCGTATCAAATGCCTTACTAAAGTCTAGGTATACCACATCTACCACTTCTCTCTTATCCACAAGACTCATCCTATCAAAGAAAGCTTTCAAATTGGTTTGACATGAGTTGTTCTTTACAAATCCACGCTGGCTGTTCCCTATCATCTTGCCACCTTCCAATATTGTCTGCTAGTAAAGTGCATGAGTATCAGAGGGGTAGCCGTGTTAGTCTGAATCTGCAAAAGTGGTGAGGAATCCTGTGGTACCTTATAGACTAACTGAAGTGTCGGAGCATAAGCTTTCATGGGCAAAGACCCACTTCGTCAGATGCATGTTGTGGAAATTTCCAGAGGGAGGTATAAATATGCAGGCCAGAATCAGGCTAGACATGACGAGGTGGATCCAATCAGGGAGTATGAGGCCCACTTCTAGTAGCTTATCTGGAGGTGTGAATACCAAGAGAGGAGAAGCTGCTTTTGTAGTTAGCTAGCCATTCACAGTCTTTGTTTAATCCTGAGATGATTGTGTCAAACTTGAAGATGAACTGTAGCTCAGAAGTTTCTCTTTGAAGTCTGGTCTTGAATTATTTTTGCTGCAGGATGGCTACCTTTAGATCTGCAATTGTGTGTTCAGGGAGATTGAAAAAACCCTACAGGGTTTTGTATATTGCCATTCCTAATATCTGATTTGTGTCCATTTATTCTTTTACGTAGGGACTGTCCAGTTTGGCCAATGTATATAGCAGAGGGGCATTGTTGGCACATGATGACGTTTATTACGTTAGTAGATGTGCAGGAGAATGAACCAGTGACAGTATGGCTGATCTGGTTAGGTCCTGTGATGGTGTTGCTGGCGTATATATGTGGGCAGAGTTGGCACTGAGGTTTGTTGCATGGATTGGTTCCTGAGTTAGAGTTATTATGGTGCGGTGTATAGTTGCTGGTGAGAATATGCTTCAGGTTGGCGGGTTGTCTGTGGGCGAGGACTGGCCTGACTCCCAAGGCCTGTGAAAGCGAGGGATCATTGTCCAGGATGGGTTGTAGATCACTAATGATATGTTGAAGAGGTTTTAGCTGAGGACTGTAGGTGATGGCCAGTGGTGGTCTGTTGGTTTCTTTCTTGGGCTTGTCCTGTAGCAGGAGGCTTCTGGGTACACGCTTGGCCCTGTTAATCTGTCTCCTCATTTCCTCATGTGGGTATCGTAGTTTACAGAATGCTTGTCAAGTGTAGACTGCTATTTTTAAAGTAGGTCTGATTGAAATCTGGTAAACAATCATTCTGACAAAATGCCTTTTTTATTTAGAAAATTAAAATGTGCATAGATTTAAAAAAAATCGGATTCATTTTTGAGGGGAAAAAATAACTCTTAATCTTTTTTTAATTCCCCCATGATTTTTCAGTGGCAAATGAGAAAAGATGCATATAGAAAGGAGGGGAAGGGGAACACTGAGAGACTGAAAATCAATTTTTTAGTTATCATTTTTAATTGAGAAAATGGAAAGATGTCCCTTTTTTGACAAAACATTTTTGACCAGTTCTAATTTTAACTGTAAACTAGTGATTTTTCAAACCAGTAGCAATGTTGGCCTGAGGTGTATTAAAGGCCTTTTCCTGATTTGTATCTGTGTTCAAGTATCAGATACTGCTTAGCTATCCTCCCCAGGCTTTAACCTATGGGAGTGGAATTCCCTTTACCCCAGACTTCGCAATCTACTTAGCAACCTCCTTTTTCATTCTACAGAATAAAACATTGTAGCTAGGGAAAGATTTCCTAAAAAGAAAGGCAGTAATGAATGCACCTGTAACATTCATCTCCCGTAAAGAAGAGTTTGTTTTAAGAGCTGCATCAGTGTGCTGCATGTTTTCACAAAAGCCCCTGCAGTTGATGCTGCAGTTGAAACCCTCAGGTTGCCCTCTAACGTGGCCCTGTGAAACATGACATATGCTATACAGGGGTTGTTGTTTTCTCTGAAACTAACTGGGGGCCCAGTTCTTCCATCCTAACTGTCTGAAACAATCCCAGGGCGATCTCTCAGCATGAGTCAGGCTGAAGCCAGTGCACAATGCAGTGACTCACTGAGCGGGGTGTCTTGCTGGGAGCATATGACACCAGCACTCCAGCTTTTGCATTCACTACACTTTGGTCTCCAGATGGGGTATTAAGTCTGGGTTAATACAAAAAAAAGCCCCGAGAGGCCTGGGACCAGAACTGCTCTTTTCTGTGTAAAAGGGCTCGACAACGCAGAACTTGCTCCCCTCCTTTTTGGGTTGCTAATTTCAGTTGGACTTGTTCCTGGAGCTCTTATGACATCATCTTTATTAAAGATTGATCTTTAATTCTTGGAGGGTTGACAAACTTACCTCCATGGTCCAAGACAGTCCAAACATGGTGATCTTCCAGCCAAGCTTCAATAGAAACCTGTTTAATTGGGCTTAGGGTAATGTGTCTGGCTGAGTGCCTGTTGAAATGCTCATTTTAATAATGGTGTAGTATATATTTATAATGCTGTGTCAGGGTGCCTAGAGCTGTTGGCATGTCTTCCTTTATCATAATTTAAATCTAAAAAATAAGGGGGACAAAACTGTGCTCTCATTAATAATTTTTAGTTTGCTGTTAACATTTTTAAATGAGGCTAATTAATGACTAAAACACGTCATCAGTGTGCGTGGAAACTTTTCCAACATTTGAAGTCTTTAAATAAAGTTTGAGTATCTTCCTTTATATTATCTGACCTGGGAATTTTGCAGTCAAGGGTTTTCTTGCCTATAGATTTTTCTTTTGGGCCTTGTTTGGTGCCAAAGACAGGACTTGTACAGTGTATGGTGCTCTGCAAAATCTAAAACTCTGTTCTGGTGAATATGGGGGTTGATTAGAGATTAGAAGTTTCCATTCTATAAAAAATTCCAAAATTCTGAAAAATAATCCATTTTTGGAATGACAAGTAGAATTTTCATAATTTCTCGTGGAAGAAAAGATCCTCCAGAAGTTTAAGAAACAAACATTTTCAAACAAAATTGAGCCCCTCTCCTAAATGTTGTGGCTGCTGTCTCAGTCTGGTCTTCCAGGACTGTTATAAACAGGTTGCTCGCTCTCCAGCTCTGGCTTCTAAAGTTCTGTCAATTGTCAAGAAACCTGCTCCTACTCTACCACTGATGGGGCACTATTTTTTTTATTAAACAACGAGGAGCTTTTCAACTACAAAAGCTTATGCCCAAATAAATCTGTTAGTTTTTAAGGTACTGCAGGACTTCTCATTGCTTTTGTATAGACAGACAAAAATGGCTACCCTTCTGACATTTGTCACCATGCAAGTCACTGTGGGTTTTTAAAAACATTTTACTGAGACAAGTCACAACGCTACATCCTACATTACTTATTGAGGATCAGGCTAATATGCAAAGAACCTGACTAAAGACTGGCTTGCTGGCTGGGGAGCCCACCTCTGAGTATGCTAAAACAGGTGAGCAAATTAGTAGATACTTGTTATTTTAGGCACCTCTCTTTGTACCTACTTGATGTGAAAGTTTTTCCATTACAAGGGCAGCACATAATTTACTATACAGGTTGAACCTCTCTAATCCAGAACTCTCTCATCCATCATTTCATGTGTGTGGCCAAGTTTCCTGTGGTCCCATAAAGTTTGTTTACATCCACCTGTCCTATCTCTTACTGTTCTGTGTTATTATTTAGTTCTAATTTACCCCTAAGTGCCCTCTAGCAGCACAGTAAGCTGTAGAAGTGTTGGTAATGCTGCTAGACAATATTGACATCCTGTGGTCCAAAAAATTCTCTCCTTCAGAATTGGTCAGGTCCCAAGAGTTCCGGACTAGAGAGTACCAAAAAAACATAGGAGAAGTTGCATATTTCCTGTAACATGAAATATCAGCTCCTGATGCTAAGAAATGAATTTGTTCTGTTTAAAATGCAGCTTCATTACTGCAACATTAAGTAAGAAGGTTGGGAATCCCCAGGACACAAATATTTCCCGGACAAAACCATCGCCTCTGCAAGTATGTTCTCCTTTTCGTGCAAGCCCTCCAATACAGCATCTTCCTCACAGCAAATATATAATGGACCCTAACTGGAGTTGATTACCTTTGATACAGACATTTTAAAAATATTCTTTGAGCTCTACAAATCAAATACATAGATTCTTCTCCCAAATAAAGACCCATCATTCAAATCAATCATTTTGTACAAATTCCTCTCATCTTTCCATCTGTGTTTTCTTTTCTGCATCCAGGACTGGCCACAGACTTTGCCCAGATCTGGGCAATGCGGGTGGGGCTCAACTCCAGGCCCTGGTGGGGCTTTGTGAAAGGGGTGGCACTTGGGGCTAGCCTTTTTTGGCCAGGCCTCAGTGCCACCGGAATCTCAATACATAGGGCTCTGGTGGTGATTTAAAGGGCCCAGGGCTATGGCTGCTGTTGCTGCTGCAGTAGTAGCTCAAATCCCTGGGCCCTTTGAAATTACCAGGCCCTGGTGCAACTTCCCCCTTTGCTCCTCCCTGTTGGTGGCCCTGTCAACATCTGTTCCAATCACAATCATATATATCTTAGAAATTAAATCTTGTTCCAGCTTTCTCCTGGGTCACCTCCTCAAATGTATTTCAAGGTCTTAAAAGGATCATCTTATATCCAGATACCACAGTGAAATGTTTGACTTGTAGATGTTGAAAATATGGACTCTTTATATTATTTACACAGCCCCATATAAACATGCTGTGAGCGGGAATGGAGCATGCCAGTGTCCTGTCCATGCTACAGATTCTGCTCTTCATGTTCAGGCTAAGACTTTGGGAAACCCTGCATGGTGACTGGGGACATCACAGGCTGCATTTAGTTAGGCCATGATACAGCAAATTTCTTGAGCTCATGGTTAACTTTAGGCATGCAAGTGTCTTTATTGGGACTTACTGAAGTGCTTTGATGGATCCAGCATGAGTCTCTCAGATAGAAAGCCAGGGAAAACTGCAGGTTGCGTGTGTGGCCAGTGGCTTCAACGGAAAATCTTCTTTGTATTCACTACAACCAATTCTCTATCCTTTAGTCTCTGTCTTAGCCTCACCCACAGGCAACACTGGGGAGAATAGGAAGAGGAAGCAATGTATCTAATGAGTAGGGATTATTCTTATGAAAGTTTTATCTTTAATAAGAAATTAGAGGGGTGTGTGTGTGTGTGTGTGTGTGTGTGTGTGTGTGTGTATCTCACTGCTGCTTGGATCAACCTCTTTTGTCAGGGAGAGCTAAAGGTGTCCCAGTCCTAAGCTAAGTCTTGTACATGTTTCTCAAATGGGCAACCGCCACGCTCAACTACAGTGTGATGCTGTTGCAAAAAAAGTAACCATGATTCTGGGATGCATTAACAGACGTGTTGTGAGCAAGACACGAGAAGTCATTCATCTGCTCTACTCTGTGCTGGTTAGGCCTCAATTGGAGTATTGTGTTCAGTTCTGGGCACCGCATTTCAAGAAAGCTGTGGAGAAATTGGAGAGGGTCCAGAGAAGAGCAACAAGAATGATTAAAGGTTTAGAGAACATGACCTATGAGGAAAGGCTGAAGGAATTAGGTTTGTTTAGTTTAGAAAAGAGAAGATTGAGGGGGAACATGATAGCAGTTTTCAGGTATCTAAAAGGGTGTCATAAGGAGGAGGAAGAAAACTTGTTCATCTTGGCCTCTGAGGGTAGAACAAGAAGCAATGGGCTTAAACTGCAGCAAGAGAGGTTTAGGTTAGACATTAGGAAAAAGTTCCTAACTGTCAGGATAGCCAAACACTGGAATAAATTGCCCAGGGAGGTTGTGGAATCTCCATCTGTGGAGATATTTAAGAGTAGGTTAGATAAATGTGTATCAGGGATGGTCTAGACAGTATTTGGTCCTGCCATGAGGGCGGGGACTGGACTCGATGAGCTCTCGAGGTCCCTTCCAGTTCTAGTATTCTATGATTCTATGATTCAAGTGATTTTCTTCATTTTAAGTTCCTCTTTTCTTCCTGGTAGTTTTATGGCTTCTTGTAAACTAGCTCCTTCCTTGCCTCCTTGTCAGAGGAGTTCCAATTTTTCCTTGAAATCTTAAATCCTCCAAAGAAGGCAGGTAATGAAACCAAAGGAAGGAATTAAAAAGAAGAAGATAGGCAGGAAGGGGGAGAAAGTGGTCTGCCTCTGCACTCCAACAGGATGCTACCCTACCCATGCGTGTGGAAGGGATTGCAAAGGAGCCCAAGAGACTCAGGCACCAAATTCTGATATTTGGGTGCTTAATTCTCCTAGTCTGTATGGTTGCCAAAAATACTGCCCAATCCAATGGGCCTCAGCAGAACAGCCAGATACTATTGTAAGGTTTTGGTCTGGTATGACGTCAAGAGACGATTTTGCCTCTATAGGGGTATGTCTACACTACAAAGTTAATTTGAACTAACAGACGTTAGTTCGAATTAACTTTAATAGGTGCTACACAGGTAAACTGCTAGTTCAAACTTAGTTCGAACTAGCGGAGCGCTTAATTCGAACTAGGTAAACCTCATTCTACGAGGACTAACGCCTAGTTTGAATTAAGTAGTTCGAATTAAGGGCTGTGTAGCCACTTAATTTGAAGTAGAGGGAGGCTAGCCCTCCCCAGCTTTCCCTGGTGGCCACTCTGGGCACCCCCAGGGAAATTCTTCTGCCCCCCTCCCGGCCCCGGAGCCCTTAAAGGGGCACGGGCTGGCTACAGTGCCCGTGCCAGGTGCAAGCCTGCCAGCACCCAGCCAGCAGACCCTGCACCTGGCACGGCACGAACCAGCCACCCGCTGCCACCCAGCCCTCCGCCTTTTCCCGGAACCAGGCTGGCGGCTCCCGGGAGCTTGCCCGGGACCGCAAGAGGCGGGCGCCCGCCTGGTGTAGTGCGGAGATCGTGGACCTCATCCACGACCTCCGCACTAGGCACAGGAAAGTGGCCGTCTAGGGCAGGATAGCTGCCAGCCTGGCCATCCAGAAGCAGGTTTGCATGAAAATCAGGGTGGTCCAGTGAGACCCCAGACCCTGAGCCCTGAGCTTAGAACATAAGAACATAAGAACGGCCGTACTGGGTCAGACCAAAGGTCCATCTAGCCCAGTAGCCTGTCTACTGACAGCGGCCAACACCAGCTACCCCAGAGGGGATGGACCGAAGACAATGACCAAGCCATTTGTCTCGTGCCACCCATCTCCAGCCTTCCACAAACAGAGGCCAGGGACACCATTTCTACCCCCTGGCTAATAGCACTCCATGGACCCAACCTCCATGAATTTATCTAACTTCTCTTTAAACTCTGTTATTGTTCTAGCCTTCACCGCCTCCTGCAGCAAGGAGTTCTACAGGTTGACTATTTGCTTTGTGAAGAAGAACTTTCTGTTGTTAGTTTGAAGACTGCTACCTATTCATTTCATTTGGTGTCCTCTAGTCCTTCTATTATGGGAACTAATGAAGAAATTTTCTTTATGCACCCTCTCCACACCACTCATGCTTTTATAGACCTCTATCATATCCCCCCTCAGTCTCCTCTTTTCTAAGCTGAAAAGTCCCAGTCTCTTTAGCCTCTCTTCATATGGGGCCTGTTCCAAACCCCTGATCATTTTAGTTGCCCTCCCCTCTCCCACCCTCTCTCTTCCCCTCTCCCACCTCCTTTTCCCAATCTCCCCGAGATTTGTTCAATAAAGAGAGTTTCTACTTTTGAACACACGTGTCCTTTATTTTGTACATCAGGAAGGGGGGCTAGGGAAGGGTAAGTGGAAGGAGGTGAGGGAGGAATGGGGTACAAGCCGACGATGGGGAGGACTGGGGTGGCTCTGCAGGCTCCTCGGGGTGCAAGCTCTCCTGCAGCCCCCCGATTGACCTCCCCCCGGGATGGCAGCCTGCAGCAAGTGCAGCCGGGCTGATGGCCGAGTGCTGTGATGTGCCGAGTGTGGGCATTCAGGGCACTCCGAGCCAGGACTGCTTTGCTGTCCCTCATCGAGTAGGACAAGCGAGCGGGGAACCCCTGAGAACTGTCTGTCCGGGGTAGGGGTCGGGTCCCTTTAAGCACAGCCCTCAGCTAGCCAGAGACAGCAGCTCCATGCTCTAAGTCCTAATCTGATGCCCTGCCGGCACTGCTTCCGGCCATCCTTAACCTCGGTTCAGGGTCCACTCAATGTGGACATGCTAGTTTGAATTAGCAAAATGCCAGTTCAAACTAGTTTTTAGGTCTACATGCACTAGTTTGAATTAGCTTAGTTCGAGTTCACTAATTCGAATTAAGTTAGTTCGAACTAGTGCTGTAGTGTAGACATACCCTAGGAGTGTCACATGAACACAGCTCTCCCCAAAACATATTGTTAGGCTTTCCCTGAGCATGACATTTCCCCTCTTTTTTGCTGCAAGCAGATGTTTGTTAGGCTATGTCAGGACTGCAGGCTTCCTTCGGAAGATGCTTTTCCAGAAGAGATCTTTCAAAAACCTTTTTTCGAAAGGGAGCGTCCACACTGCCAAAATGCATCGAAAAGGTGATCTGCTTTTTTGAAAGATAGTGTCCACACTGAATGGATACTATCTCACATTGAAACTACAATTACTATGGACAGAGTGACCACCAGGGCACCTGTACTTTTTCCTCTTTCCTTTTCTTTCGAAAGAACTCCCTCTTCCCCACCCACACATGCCTTTTTCTGAAAGAGCTCTTTCAGGAATAGGCTTCTTCCTTGTAGAAAGAGGTTTAACAATTTTAACCCCTCTGTTCTTTTGATTTTTTCCCCAAAAGAATGTGATTGCAGTGATGACATAAATGAAGTTTTTTTGGAAAAATAGCCATTTTTCCAAAAAAAACCCTCAGTAGTGTAGACATAGCCTTAGGAGTTGTGAGGCATGTTTCAAACATCTCCTGGTACAGAAAAGGCATATGACTCGCAAGCTATTTACAGTAATTGAAAATAGAAATGGCTTTGTGTCAGGCTGGGCATTTCGCAAGTTATTCTAGGAAAAGAAGAAATGAAAAGCAAAGTGGTCTGGGTTAAGAGCAACACAGAAGAGGTGTGGAGGATGTAAGTCCCAGGCATAATTACTCAGGCCCTGAGCTTGCACAGCCAAGATGCCCAGAACAATAAAACTCAGAGCTTCTGGGAAAAGTTAGGGTTCTATCAACCTGAATTTTACCAGTCTCATAGTAAATTTGGAATGGATTCAGATAACATTTGGAGCCCAAAGCTCCCCTCATGCCACCAGAGTCTCAGTGATCAAAACAGGTTCAAACTCAGCCAGGAAAAGTATGTATTCGTCCCAACTTCCACAGGCTTTGCACAAATCAACTGTGGAGCCAGCCAATCCAGTCTTGGAAAATCACAGAGGAATGGCGATCAAATCTTAGGAGATGAAACTAGAAGACATTAAACTAATTAACGAGCTTGGTTTCTTTAGCCTATCAGAATTAAGGCCAAAAGGGTATATAATCACTGTCTCTAAACACTTCGGCTGTGTCTACACTGGGCTACTTATTCCGGAAAATCAGCCGCTTTTCCGGAATTAGCTGCGAGCTGTCTACGCTGGCCCTTGAATTTCCGGAAAAGCAACGATGCTCTACTGTACAAAATCAGCCGCTATTCTGGAAAAACTATTCTGCTCCCGCTATTCTGCAGCCTGCCAATGTAGACGCTCCTTTTCCGGAAAAACTGAAAACAGAATAGTATTCCGTTTTAAGCATTTCCGGAAATTCATGCTAGTGTAGACACAGCCCTGAGGGGTAAACACCAAGGAAGGAGAAGAGTTCCTTACACTGAAGGGCAATGTTAGCACAAAAACAATGGATATAAACTGGACACAAAGAAATTAAAGGTGGTTTTTGGATGAAGAATTCTAGCTATCAGAGGACTGATATTGTGGAACAACCTTCCAAAATAAATAGTGTGTGTGTGTGTGTGTGTGTGTGTGTGTGTGTGTGTGTGTGTGTGTGTTGATCCATTTATGAACAGGGTTATGTGATGGGATTGTTTGTGATAGCAAGGAACTGGATTCAGTGATGAAGAAGATCCCTCCCAGTCCTATGTCCACGTAAATCTCATAACCATTGCCCAAATGAAAAAAATTGCACACAAGGAAAGAAAATCACTGTAAGCTGGTACCTTTCCTCGGGAAATGAAAACTCAAAACAAATCTCCCATCTTATATCTACTAAAGGGCCATTTCAAGGACAGAATGTCCCTTTGTACAAGTACATGTATGAACAAGGACTAAAAGACATCTTTGAATGGGGACAAATTCATTAATTGGTGATCCCTTTATTAGAGGATGATCTCTAGCATGGATTTGAGATGACTCGGGAGTCCAAACCTTGAACCACAAATCTGCCTGCTGTAGGCACAGACATTTATGGTGGGCCAGCTGCCTTCTGGGAGAAAGTACCTCTTCCTTCTCTCTTTTTTCAGCTTCAGGGCAAAGTGCTTCTCCTTGAAGCTGGAGGATGTGGTGCCATTGGGGTCAGTTGGTAGCTTGTTCTTTCCAGTTTGTGATGTCCATGTCAGTATTCTTAAGTGTGTCTTTGTAGCAATTCTTCTGACCACCACAAAGGAAGCACTTGTGTACTGTGATCTGTCCATTTTTGCATTTTGAGAAAGCTGGCTATTGAGGTAGCAAAAAGTCTCAATTGTCTCCAAGTCTGACCCTCAAAGGTGCTTCTTTGATGAGTCATGTCCAAGTCCTGAAGCACAATAATAGTGCACTTTAGTCTTATCAATATTGAGAAAGAGTCCTAGTCTTTGGTAAGCTTGTGCAAGAAAATCCAGTATGGATGTCGTGCTTATTGTGCCTGAGGACACAGTCATCGGCATACTGGAGATCAATAATGGACAACCTTAAGACTTTAGATGTTGAGCAAAAATGTTGAAGATTAAAGAGTGACCCATCCATTCTGAATTGAATGTCAGAGATCAGCAGCATTAACAAGGACCAAAAAGACTACTAAATAGAGTGATAAAAGGAGAACGGGGTTGGGGCAATAACTCATCTTTGCTTAACCCAATTTCTGATGTCGAAAAGTTCTGTTTCAAGGCCATTGCAGAGAAGTGTGGCAGTTATATGATCATGGAAAAGACTTAAGACCTTAATAAATGTTGGAGGGTAGACAAATCTGGCCAGCACCTTCCACAGGGCTTCACTATTGACAGAATCAAAGGCTTTTCTCAAATCGATGAAGGCCATGTACAGGCTTCTGGCAATATTTCCTCTGGCAGGGAAAATAATCAATTTAAGAGGATATAGGCAAAAAAATTTCTGTTATAGATAGCACAGAAATGCTTTGATAGTTTTTGCACTCAGACTTATCTTCTTTCTTAAAGACTATAACAATGTTAACATTACTCAGGTCTTCTGTAATCATCTCATTATCCAGACATGAAGGAAAAAGTGTGTGGAACTTCCTAACCAATTCTTGCAGACTTCAGCTGGCGTGCTATCTGGCCTGATGCCTTGTGGCTCTCGTTTCATAATGACTTGTTACTTCTTTAAGCAGGGGGATGTCAGCAAGAGATTCTTTCACATAGTTGAAGTATCAATTCAATAGTGGCACCAGAAAAAGTTGACTCAAGGTTCGGTCTGAGGGTCCCCCTTTTTTCCTCCACTCAAACTCATCTGAAGAAGTGGGTTTTGCCCACAAAAGCTCAGGATGCTACTATTTTTGAGTAGCTTATTTCAAGTCAATTTTGAAATAGCTTATTTTCAAATTTAGTGCTGTCCAGGCAGAGCTTATTTCAAAATAAATCACATCCCTTACTCCTTGTGGAATGAGGTTTTGTGCATTGTAACTGTGCATTGTCAGGATATTTTGAAATAACAGGCACGGTCAAAAGATGTGGAATAGCTATTTTGGGATATCAGAGGTATCCCGAAATAGTGCTGCAGTGTAGTCTTAGCCTACGGTGCCACAGGACTACTCATTGTTTTTAAAGTTACAGACTAACATGGCTATCCCTCTGAGACTCTTCAAATCTCTCCTTCCATCTGCTTTTGATGGCTTCATTGTCCTTAAAATATGTTGACCCGGATTAGGCTTGGAGTGATGTGGGTCCATGGGGATGAATTAGCTGCATGCAGGTAGGAGAATGAACTCATCCAGACTAGGAACATTTCTCAACCCCCCTTCAATGCAATACTATGCATAGCTACAGGTTCACCTAGACTACACAGTATAAGAGTTAAAACGGTGTCAGAAAATAGGATTACGTTATGGGTCTAGTGCAAAATAAAATATTTTGTACTTTCTGAGCAAACAACTAATTTTCACAGTTTTGCCCATTTTATCTCAAGGTGTAAGAGGTGTTATCCTTTAACAATATTACAGAGACATGTTTGATCTTATTTATGGTGGTTCTGATTTGAATATTTATCTCCACTTTCAGATCAGATCTGTTTCCCCTGTGCTTGTTCTGATGAATTTTAATGGGGCTTCATTACTCAATGCTTTTAACCCCATCTTTACTGCTTGATAGAGGTCTGCATGACTAAGACTGGATGTGTAATTTGCTACATCATAGGAGTAATAAAGTTGGAATGACTGCGTGGGGCTGTACTGTTCACCGAGAAAAAGGTCAAGAATTTAAAAGCAAACATTACTTTTAAAGAAGGGACTCATTTTATTTGTCATTATCATAAAGTTAATTTGTCAGATTAATTTATTAGCAGATTAATGTATCACTTAAGTGCGACATTAGTCTGGTGGTGATCCTTAGTATTTAGAATAAAACTTTCCATAACTGATCAAACCTAGCATCTGTTTGCCAGAAGCTGGGGTTAGACAATGGGACGGATCACTTGATTACTTGCTCTGTTCATTGGTTCTGAGGCTAGTCAGAAATTAGGCTATTGGGCGACATGGGCTTTTCTTCTCACCCAGTATAGTTGCTCTTATGTTAACCGAATGAATCCCACCCTTTTTGTGACAACACTGTGCATTGTCGAGGCCTAGCCTGGCAGGTATACACACTGCTTGTGCCAGAATTCACAAGGAGATTCACATTCACACATAAAGCAAAACCTTCACAAAATTTCACATGTGGAAATAAAAATTTTTAATTTAGGGTCTTTATTAATTTTTGCTACATTCTATTTGTATTTATCTTCAAGTTAAAAAATTTCATTTAGTAAAAATAATGGGCTCGATTTTTTTTCTCGCTGATTCTTGTGTATATTCCCTAGAGTGACACCAGTTTAAAACAGGAATGAGAGGAGAATTAGCTCTTATCCTCCTATCTTTTTCCATTTAAAAGATACAGCTTCACTTTGTAAATCTGTGTACTGCTACCCTGTTTATCCAGTCTCACCATATATTTATTTCAGCCAAACAATAGCCTGAGTTGGTGAGAACTCAATTTTTCCCCACCCAAATCCCCACAATAAGCCATAAACTTTTTGTACCATACTAATGTCAGCATTATTAAGCATGGACAACTTATTTTGTTTGCTAAACTAAGATATTTATATTAAAAAATCTTTCCATACAGCAGCAAGTTTGCATAGATAAACTCATAAAAAGATGTGAAACACCAATATGAATATTCCACAATAATAACAGTGGTACAGAGCACCCCTACTACAAATTGCCCTGGTGTATGTTGGTTCTGCACTAGTGTCGTAGACGCTTGTGGGAACTGTTCTGTTTTAAGTCTCCCCATTTCCCGCTCTTCCATTGCAAAAAAAAAGACCAATTTAAGGAATTAGAAGTCAGATATAGGAAAAAAATTCCCTACGTTATGTCCTTTCACTATATGCCCGCTTTTTTTTTAACATATCATGGATGTATAACGGGGATGCCCTGTATGACATTGCATATTCTTAGTACTATTTTTTTTTTAATTTGCCATAACACTTCAATGTAAATGTAGCAAAATGTCAGGGTAGTCAAACACTGGAATAAATTGCCCAGGGAGATTGTGGAATTCCCATCTGTGGAGATATTTAAGAGTAGGTTAGATAAACGTCTATCAGGGATGGTCTAGACAGTATTTGGTCCTGCCATGAGGGCAGGGGACTAGACTCGATGACCTGTCGAGGTCCCTTACGGTCCTAGTATTCTATAATTCTATGAAAATATTTATGACTCAGTCCCAGCTCTACATTGTTTGTTGTGAATGTTAGGCTGAGAGTATGTGGCTATTTGCCCTGTTTAAAAAAAAATTATTTACACGTTTGGCAATATAGGGAGTCAGATTTGGTCAAATTACATGTCTTTTAAATGAGAGACAAGTTGAAGGACGTAATATCTTTTACTGGATTTACCTGCTAGGGAAAGAGGCAAGGTTTCAAGCTTTTAAATTTCTTTTAAATGGCGTTTACTCGTATTTTATCTTTTCTTAGGGTAACATCCATCTATTTTTTTTTATTATTTGTATTGGCATAGAGACAAGGAGCCCTAGTCATGGACTTAACAGTCTTGTATTAGATACTCTACTAACATAGAACAAAAGAGATGGTCCTGACCCAAAGAGCTTACATGGGTTAATGGATCATGTTGGTGAAATTTTTCAGAAAAGATAAACAATCACACTATAAATTCTTGACTTTCATTTGTATGAAATTTTCTTTTATGAGTCCACATGACTTTTTGCGTATTAAATCTAACTCATCTGCTAACTGCTTACTGCTTATCCTGTCTATACTTGCAATCAACACTTGTATTTAATCACCTTGTCTTTGGAACCTCTTTCAGCGTGTGGTTGCTGGCATCTACTGGCTCCAGTGTGTAATAGCTATAGGGTTGTCATGAAAGCTGGAGGATTGTCATGAAAACTTGGAAGTTATGGGTGAGTGATGTCAGAATTGTCAAACATCATGGAATAATCTTAAAAAGCTGTCAGTACATGCTAAAAACATCGCAGTTTGTGAACTGAGGCTCTGCCCAAAAGCGAAAGAATGAATAGCACCTCTCTTGAAAATTCCTATTATAATAAAGCTCACGTTAGAATTTAAAGGATCACATTTAATTTTTGCTACAGTGTCTTCTATTGCAGAGTCAACTTTGTTATTCCACTCCCCATTGAAGAGTTCACCATCACCTATTGCATTGTATAGCACTAATTGTTTTACAAGTTTGCAGAATACTGCATATCTCCATTTCAGTGACTTCTTTTGATTTCTTCAGGATTGCTTAGATTAGAATGATGTATATTGTGCCACCTAGTGGTCCTATGAATAAAATGCCATGAAATTTTATGCAGCTGCATACATTGCCCAATTTATCTGAACCTTATTTCTAGGAGTATCTCTCCTGGTATTCCCCCTATCACACCCCATGGTGTATGAAAATTGACTTATGAACATGAATATGCATAATTCACAGATGTTTTATGTGAAACAGGTCATGTAACATATCATTTTTAAATTCATAACCTGCTGGGTCTGTATATCCTATTTTTGTGTATGTATCATTATTGTATGTGGATCTGTTTTTAATTCTAAATGTGCTAATGAGCGCCATTAGCGATACTGTAGGAACTCAAACCAATGACTTGTGAATGGTCATGTTTGTCATGGAAGCCCAAACTGTGATTGGTCCTAGAAAGACCTGGCACTAGAATCCATTTTGAATTTGGTACTTTTTAATAGGGATGGGGAGACTGAATAAAGGGTCCCTGCCGCAGGGAAAAGTCTATGGAAGGAATGAAAAACAATCAGGCATTTGTCTTCAGTGGCTTGAAAACTGCCTCCCCATCCTAAGAGGATACACATGAAGAAACCTGGAAACAAAGAACTGTAGCAAAAGGGTAAAAACAAAGCTGCTAGGCCAAGGTCAGAAAAAGATCAACTTTGGCTTGAGATAAGAACAGCTGTATAGGGTAAGAATTTGCATGGAACAAGTTTCTTATTCTATTTGAATTAGGTGACATGTTTTATTTATTTTACCTTAGTAACTTACTTTGACCTTTCTTTTTCACTTGCAACTACTTTTAATACTTAGCAAAAAGCACTTTTGTTTCTCAATGAGCCTACTGTAAATAACTGTTAACTGGGCAGAGCAATCAACGCTCATCTTTCTTTCATTGATTAAGGGGAGGAATATCTTTATGACCTTTTTTTATGAAAATGTTTTACAGAGTAAGATCGATTTATTTGGGGTTTTGGTCCCTTGTGGGTTGAGTCCCTAGGTGCTGTCAACAGTGTTATAGCTGAATCCTTTCAGAACTAAACTGGTTCAGCATCTGTGTTGCTCTGCAGGGGTACAGTAACTCCAAGTCTATGCCTGGCTGGGGGAGACCAGAGCTGATGATCCTGCGGGACAAGGTGGTGGGGACTCCAGAGGTGGGCATCAGTGGCTAGTTCAGCTCACCATGTTACAATCCCAAGTGGACCCCTGTGATCCAACCCATTACAACTGTCCCATTTTACACTCTTAGGGTACGTCTACACTACAAAGTTAATTCGAACTAAGCTAATTCGAACTAACGCATCCAGACAAAAAAACTAGTTCGAATTAGCATTTTGCTAATTCAAACTAGCATGTCCACATTAAGTGGACCCTAAACCGGGGTTAAGGATGGCCGGAAGCAGTGCCGGCAGGGCATCAGAGAAGAACTTAGAGCGTAGAGACGCTTTCTCAGGCTAGCCGAGGGCTGTGCTTAAAGGGTCCCGACCCCCACCCCGGACAGACAGTTCTCAGGGGTTCCCCGCTTGCAGAGCAGTCCTGGCTTGGATTGCCCGGAGTACCCACACTGGGCACATCACACCACTCAGCCATCAGCCCAGCTGCACTTGCCGCAGGCTGCCATCTGGGGAGAGGGGGCAATTGGGGGGCTGCAGGAGAGCTTCCACCCCCAGAAGCCCGCAGAGTCAGCCCAGTCCTCCCCATCGGGGGCTCGTACCCCATTCCTCCCTCACCTCCTTCCACTTATCCCTCCTTAGCCCCTCTTCTTGATGTACAAAATAAAGGACAAGTGTCTTCCAAAATGGAATCTGTCTTTATTGAACAAAACTGGGGGAGACTGGGAAAAGGAGGTGGGAGAGGGAAAGAGAGAGGGTGGAAGAGGGGAGGGCAACTAAAATGATCAGGGGTTCGGAACAGGTCCCATATGAAGAGAGGCTAAAGAGACTGGGACTTTTCAGCTTAGAAAAGAGGAGACGGAGAGGGGACAGGATAGAGGTCTCTAAAAGCAGGAGTGGGGTGGAGAGGGTTCATACAGAAAAGTTCTTCATTAGTTCCCATACTAGAAGGACTAGACGACACCAAAGGAAAGGAATGGGTAGCAGGCTTCAAACTAGTAACAGAAAGTTGTTCTTCACAAAGCAAAGAGTCAACCTGTGGAACTCCTTGCTGCAGGAGGCTGTGAAGGCTAGAACTAGAACAGAGTTTAAAGAAAAGTGAGATAAAGTGATGGAGGTTGGGTCCATGGAGTGCTTTTAGCCAGGGGGTAGAAATGGTGTCCCTGCCCCAAGTTTGTGGAAGGCTGGAGAGGGATGGCATGAGACAAATGGCTTGGTCATTGTTTCGGTCCGTCCCCTCCAGGGTCCCTAGGGTTGGCCACTGTCGGCAGACAGGCTACTGGGCTAGATGGACCTTTGGTCTGAGCCAGTACGGCCATTGTAAGCTCAGGGCTCAGGGTCGGGGGTCTCTGTGGCCCACCTCGATTTTTATGCACACCTGCTCCCGGGTGGCCAGGCTGGCAGCTCTCGTGCCCTAGACGGCCACTTTCCTGTGCCCAGTGTGGAGGTCATGGATGAGGTCCACGATGTCCGCACTAGCCCAGGTGGGTGCCCGCCTCTTGCGGTCCCGGGCAAGCTCCCAGGAGCCGCCAGCCTGTTCCCGGGAAGAGGCGGAGGGCTGGGGGGCATCGGGTGAGTGGCTCGAGCCGTGCCAGGTGCAGGGTCTGCTGGCTGGGTGCTGGCAGGCTTGCACCTGGCACGGGCACCGTAGCCAGCCCGTGCCCCTTTAAGGGGTGCGGGGCCGGGAGGGGGGCAGACGAGTTTCCCTGGTGTTGGCCAGAGTGGCCACCAGGGAAACCTGGGAAGGGCTAACCTCCCACTAGTTCGAATTAAGGAGCTACATACCCCTTAATTCGAACTAGTAAGTTCGAACTAGGCTTAGTGTAGACATACCCTCCGAGACTTTCTCCTTGGCCTGGGTGTTTGCTCAGTACCCTATACCTCACCTGCACCCTAACACTGTGCTCCAGCCTAGCGCCCCTTTCCTGCACCCAGTTTCCCTCCCAGAACTTGCATCTCTTACCCCCTCCTGCTCCCAGAACTCTTGGTTCCAGCCTGGAGCCTGCACCCCCTGTCCCAGCCTAATGAAAGTGTGTGTGTGGGGAGAGCAAGTGATGGAGAGAGCAGGGAATGAAGTCTGTGGAGCCTCAGGGGTAGGGTGGGTAAATCCCGAGTTGCCCTAATACTTAAAAAATGTTCTTGTGCATAAAAAGGTTGGTGGCCACTGGTGAAGACATTAGGGATGTTAGAGTGTAACCAGCTAACCGTTTAAGGGATAAGTTGACGCTTGTCGGTTAAACTTAGGCAGTTCCCAGGGATGTAGCTTCACTGTTGCAGGGAAACCACTTCCCTGGGAGCCAGGCCAGCAGGGGCTGACAGGCCTGCTCTCAGGGAGGCATCGCTGTGGGCTCAGCAATATAATGCTTATTTAAGAGCATGCAGCATGTTGCCCATGAGATTTTCAGTGGTCACATAGTTACCTATTTAATCAGCTTTTAACATCCCTAGTAGACATACCCTGTCTGCTCCATTCACATTCTCACTCAGCATGGGAGCTTGATACGAACATAAGAATGGCCAGACTGGGTCAGAGCAAAGGTGCATCTAACCCAGTATCTTGTCTGCCAACAGTGGCCAACACCAGATACCCCAGAGGGAGGGAATACAAGTAACCCTCACGTGATCCCACAGATCCTCTCCCCTGTTCAGTTGGAAAACAGTACTTCTCGTGGAATAGCACTCATCAGGCTTTCTAATGCACTGCAAGAGCCCAGCATATAAATTGCTTCTAACATGTTATTAATATTTCTAAACCCAAGCATAACAAATATCTCAGGTCAGGCCTGAAAAAAGTCATTCATTTGGCTTAAAAATCATGAGGGTTTTTTTTAAAAATATTATTTTTGGACTGTTTTCTGGATTCTGAGTCATTTGGGTGAACTCATGTCATATTTTAAACTTCTCTGTAATCATGACGGATAGAAACTTACTTTTTGAAGGCAAAAACTGAGTTGTACATAATCATGAATCCAAGAGCTAGGGCTTGGAGGAAAAACAAAACTAACCAAACAAAATCCTGCTAAAGTTGGCCACACACATAGATAATCATATTGTGCTGAGAAGCTCTCAGTATCTGGAGCTCCCACTGACATCTGTGGAAGTTGATGACACTAAGGGTACGTCTAAACTACATGCCTCCGTCGACGGAGGCATGTAGATTAGCCAGATCGGCAGAGGGAAATGAAGCCGTGATTAAAATAATCGCGGCTTCATTTAAATTTAAATGGCTGCCCCGCTCTGCCGATCAGCTGTTTGTCGGCAGATCGGGGCAGTCTGGACGCGCCGCGCCGACAAAGAAGCCTTTCTTGATCGGCACAGGTATGCCTCGTGAAACCAGGTTTACCTGTGCCCATCAAGAATGGCTTCTTTGTCGGCGCGTCGCGTCCAGACTGCCCCGATCTCCCGACAAACAGCTGATCGGCAGAGCGGGGCAGCCATTTAAATGTAAATGAAGCCGCGATTATTTTAATCACGGCTTCATTTCCCTCTGCCGATCTGGCTAATCTACATGCCTCCGTCGACGGAGGCATGTAGTCTAGACACACCCTAAGACTTTTGCTCATTGCTTTGGATCCGACATGGCAGCCTTGGAGTTTATGGATGGAGACTGTCGCTCTCCATATACAGCTCAGCAAGTGTGTGGATACATTTCAAAGTGCTTGCTATTCCCTGCCTACATGTGCTCTGCATGTTAGGAAATAAAACGGGTTTAAGTTGTATTTCCTAATGATTATAGTTGTACAAGTTGACAGGCATATATCACTACACGTTTTTATGAGTCCCTGCCTTTGAGTCAGCCTTATGTGTGTCACATCATTTCTTTAAAAGAACAAACTAACTGTTGGGCTACTGTGTATGCAGGCATGTATGTGCGTGTCTGAAGAGATATATCACAAATAAATATCCTTTACTCCTTAATCTTTCATTGTGTCTGTGTAGAGTACCATTGACATGAATGCAGACACACAGATCTATCTGTGTGGATCATTTTGTAGGAGTAGGGCCCAGATCCATAAAGGTATTTAGCCTTCTAACATCCATTGAAAGCAATGGACTTGAGGGCTACGTCTAGACTGCAAGCTTCTTTTGGAATAAGCTTTTCTGGAAGGGTATGTCTACACTAGCCCCCTAGTTCGATCTAGGGAGGCTAATGAGGGTGACCGAAATTTCAAATGAAGCGCAGGATTTAAATATCCCGCGTTTCATTAGCATGTTCCCGGCCAGTCGCCATTTTAGAAATTGACTAGGCCGAAGTAACTGCCCGCGTCTACACGCGGCAGTGAAACGGGATTCCAAATTAAAGCCCTAAATTGAATTAGCTGTTATTCCTCCTGCAATGAGGTTTACCAGGAGTTGCTTCTGGGTGCTGTTGCCTAAGGCTAGCTGAGACATGTGCTTAAAGGGACCCCGCTGCTTGCTTGCCTACCTCTCCGAGGGACAGCAAAGCTTTTGCAGTGTGTGCTCTGGTTGCCCGGCTTTTGGACACCACGGCATACTCTTTGCCATGGAGCCGAAGCTGCCTGTGGGCATGCGATGGCCCCACACTGCTGCAGCTTCTGTTTGTGCAGGCTGCTTCCTGGCCCTGCACGAGCTCGACACCGAGCTCATCATTGAGACCCTCTCCCTGTGTGCGGAGCAAGGCCCTGGCAACTGCATCCCACAGTGAAGAGACGGTTTTGGAGGCTGGACACCAGTTCCGACTGGTGCGACCAGCTGGTCATGGAGTGGTGGGACAACCAGCAATGGCTCCATAACTTTCGTATGAAGAAGGCCACCTTCATGGAGCTGTGTGCCTGGCTTGCCCCTGCCCTCCATTGACGGGATACCCAGATACGACCCACCATCCCCCTGGACAAGTGGGTCACCATCGCTGTCTGGAAGCTCGCCACCCCAGACAGTTAGTGGTCTATGGGCAAGTAGTTTGGCATGGGAAAGTCCACTGTCCGGGCCCTCCTCATGGAAGTAAGGTGTTCTCAGAATCTCTGGGGGAGGGGGAAGTCTTGGAAAAGGGGACCCTAGGAAAAGGGGTGCGAGGCTGTGGGGGGTGGGCTGGGAGTGGAGGGAAAGTCCCATCCCTGGGGGGGATGTGCCATCCCGCCCTCACACAGTCCTGCAGGGGGTGGGGGACGACTCATAGGGGGTGGCTCCTGTGGTGTTTGAGGGGGAAAGGAGGAAGAGGGACTCCGGAACCTCCCAAGGGCTCAGGCACCCCCTCTCATTCTCTGTTTTCTGTATTTCTTTGTCTCCTTCTGCAGATGGTGAAGGCCTAACTCCATCCTGCTATACAGGGTCATCTGCTTGGGAGACCTGGACCCAATCATGGCCAGATTTGCCACCCTGGGCTTCCCCACCTGCGGTGGGGCCATAGATGGAACCCATATTCCCATGCATGCACCACAGCATCGAGCCGCCCAATACATCAACTGCAAGGGCTATTTCTGCATGGTGCTGCAGGCCCTGGTCTACCACCATGGACAGTTCATGGACATTTTTGTTGGGTGGTTGGGCAGAGCTCACGATGCACACATTTTCAGGAATTCCAGCCTCTACCACTAGCTGGAGGTTGGCACATTCTTCCCCCAGCGTGACTGTCAGGTTGGGGATGTGCAGATGTAGGGATAACATATTCATATATTGAAAATGATTCCCCCAAATGAAAGTGACTCCCCATAATTTGTTCCCCACAACTTAAAGTGTTTAGATTTATTATTAATTCTTCTTCTTCTTCTTCTTCTTCTTCTTCTTCTTCTTCTTCTTCTTCTTCTTCTTCTTATTATTATTATTATTATTATTATTATTTGTTAAGATTGTTAAATGTTTAGATTTATCATTATTATTGCCCCTTTAGAATATAATGTATTAGGTTATGTAATTTAGAACTGTTAAGAATATAATCCTATGTAGCCAGAAACAGCCCCCCCTCTGTGCTCCAGGGCATGCTCTAGCTTGTGCAAGGGGCTGCTTGAAATTGACATTGCAGAGATACATTGTAACAATGCACTGTCAATCCACTAACTCTGCTATGGGAGCCAAGCCCTGTAATTGACTAAGGGCATTGTTACTTACTTAACGCCTGTTCTCTTTAAAACATTGTAACTTTATTCAGCACTCAGAGAATGTTTTAAGCAATACCACCCAGAAACTTTTTGTAACTACAACTCTGAGATATGTAAAGTTATTCTTATACAAAAATATTGTATGGGAAACATTAATTAAGGAATGTATGTAAGAGAGAGAGTGCTTGGATGATGACTGAATGGTTCTGAGAGGTGCCAGCCTGAGAATACAGCAACAAAGGGCTGAAAAAGGCGTTAGGTGCCAGTGCAACCAAAAGGTGTCAAGTGGAGAAAACCAAGTACTGAAGGTCCACCCGATGAGATCACCGACAAGCACCTGGCAGCCACCCTGGAGACATCAGCATGATGCAGCAATTTCCATAGACTGGCATAGGAAAAAATTCCTATAAGAACTGGACTAAAAAACTATGGAATCAGAGTCCAAGGTTCTGCTGCCAGCCTACCAGGCGCTTCAGATGCACATCTGATCAGGACTTCGCTCCCCACTACCATCACTTGTGTACAGAATACCTGGCCATTTTTCTGTCACAAGCAACTTCCAGGCTGGTAACTATAACAAATACACAGAACCTGAATAAATGGATGAACAAATGTTTATATGTATAAGGGTTAAGTAGTTAAACAACGTTGTTTGCTTCTATCTTTTCTTTATTTTTTATTATTATCTTTACAATAAACGTGGCTTTTTGCCTTATCCCCCTCATAAGATCCTGCTTGCTTTTATTTGGTATAACACAGATGCCACTGTGCATCATGGGGGATGTGGCCTACTCCTCATGCCATGGCGGATGAAGCTATACACCTGCCACCTGGACTTCAGCAGGGACCAATTTAATACCCACCTAAACAGGGCCTGTATCCACGTGGAATGCGCCGTGCACAGCTGCCATCCACCAGGCCCATCAAATGAGGGTGCACATCTGGGAAGCTCTGAGGGAGAGTTTCTTTGAAAGACCCCACCAACTCTCCCCATGACCCCCCCACTAGAGGCCTGTGCCTTGCCCCTCTCTGCCTTTCCCACAACAATCTTTCCCTTCCCCTCTTCCTTGGTATCAATACAGATACCAGTTTTGTGTTGAAAACCAAGGACTTTGTATTTTGTCCATAATAAAAGTAACTAGGGAGGAGCAGGATTCAGAACCTAGAATCATAGAATCATAGAACCATAGAGCTGGAAAAGACCTCAGGAGGTCATCAAGTCCAGCCCCCTGCTCTAGGCAGGACCAATCCCAACTAAATCAACCCGGCCAGGACTTTGTCAAGCCAAGACTTAAACACCTCTAGGGATGGAGACTCCACTACTTCCCTAGATTGCCCATTCCAGTGCTTCACTGCCCTCCTAGTGAAATAGTTTTTCCTAATATCCAACGTGGACCTCTCCCACCACAACTTGAGACCATTGCTCCTTGTTCTGCCATCTGTCACTACTGAGAACAGCCTCTCTCCAGCCTCTTTGGAACCTCCCTTCAGGAAGTTGAAGGCTACTATCAAATCCCCCCTCACTCTTCGCTTCTGCAGACTAAACTGACCCAACTCCCTCAGGCTCTTCTCATAAGTCATATGCTCCAGCCCCCTAATCATTTTGGTTGCCCTCCGCTGGACTCTCTCCAATGCGTCCACATCCTTTTTGTAGTGGGGGGCCCAGAATTGGACACAATACTCCAGATGTGGCCTCACCAAAGCCAATCCGGTCTCCTACCATGTTTGCCTCTCTTGCTACGTGTCGGGATGGTTACTTTCTGTGCCTTCAATAAGGCTTCTTTAAAATACTGCCAGCTGTCCTGGACTCCTTTCCCCTTCATGTTAGCATCCCAGGGGATTCTGCCCATCAGGTCTCTGAGGGTATGTCTACACTAGAAAGTTAGTTCGAACTAACGGACGTTAGTTCGAACTAACTTTCCTATGCGCTACACTAGCGCTCCGCTAGTTCGAATTTGAATCGAACTAGCGGAGCGCTTAGTTCGAACTAGGTAAACCTCATTTTACGAGGACTAACGCCTAGTTCGAACTAGCTAGTTCGAACTAAGGGCTGTGTAGCCCTTTAGTTCGAACTAGTGGGAGGCTAGCCCTCCCCAGGTTTCCCTGGTGGCCACTCTGGCCAACACCAGGGAAACTCTATGCCCCCCTCCCGGCCCCGGACCCCTTAAAGGGGCACGGGCTGGCTACGGTGCCCGTGCCAGGTGCAAGCCTGCCAGCACCCAGCTAGCAGACCCTGCACCTGGCACGGCACAGAGCCACCCACCCGATGCCCCCCAGCCCACCCCCTCTTGCCGGGACCAGGCTGGCGGCTCCCGGGAGCTTGCCCTGGACCGCAAGAGGCGGGCACCTTCCTGGGCTAGTGCGGACATCGTGGACCTCGTCCACGATCTCCGCACTAGGCACAGGAAAGTGGCCGTCTAGGGCAGGAGAGCTGCCAGCCTGGCCACCCAGGACCAGGTGTGAATGAAAATCAAGGGGGTCCACTGAGACCCCCGACACTGAGCCCTGAGCTTACAATGGCCGTCCTGGGTCAGACCAAAGGTCCATCTAGCCCAGTAGCCTGTCTGCCCACAGCGGCCAACCCTAGGGACCCTGGAGGGGATGGACCGAAGACAATGACCAAGCCATTTGTCTCGTGCCATCCCTCTCCAGCCTTCCACAAACTTTGGGCAGGGACACCACTCCTACCCTCTGGCTAATAGGACTCCATGGACCCAACCTCCATGACTTGATCTCACTTCCCTTTAAACTCTGTTCTAGTTCTAGCCTTCACAGCCTCCTGCAGCAAGGAGTTCCACAGGTTAACTATTTGCTTTGTCAAGAACAACTTTCTCTTACTAGTTTCAAGCCTGCTACCCATTCCTTTCCTTTGGTGTCCTCTAGTCCTTCTTTATGGGAACTCAGGAAGAACTTTTCTGAATGCACCCTCTCCACCCAACCCCTGCTTTTACAGACCTCTATCCTGTCCCCCCTCCGTCTCCTCTTTTCTAAGCTGAACAGTCCCAGTCTCTGTAGCCTCTCTTCATCTGGGACCTGTTCCCAACCCCTGATCATGTTAGTTGCCCTCCCCTCTCCCAGCCTTTCTCTTCCCCTCTCCCACCTCCTTTTCCCAGTCTCCCCCAGTTTTGTTCAATAAAGACAGAGTCAATGTTGGAAGAAACGTTATCTTTATTTTGTACATCAAGAAGAAGGGGGGCTAGGGAAGGGCAAGTGGAAGGAGGTGAGGGAGGAATGGGGTACGAGCCCCCGATGGGGAGGACTGGGCTGGCTCTGCGGGCTTCTGGGGGTGGAAGCTCTCCTGCAGCCCCCCAATTACTCCCTCTCCCCAGATGGCAGCCTGCGGCAAGTGCAGCCGGGCTGATGGCCGAGTGGTGTGATGTGCCCAGTGTGGGCACTCAGGGCACTCCAAGCCAGAACTTCTTTGCAAGCGGGGCACCCCTTAGAACTGTGTGTCCGGGGTGGGGGTCGGGACCCTTTAAGCGCAGCCCTCGGCTAGCCTGAGACAGTATCTCCATGCTCTAAGTCCTCCTTTTATGCCCTGCCGGCACTGCTTCCGGCCATCCTTAAGCCCTGTTCAGAGTCCACTCAATGTGGACTTGCTAGTTCGAACTAGCAAAACGCTAGTTCGAACTAGTTTTTAGTTCTAGACGCGTTAGTTCGAACTAGCTTAGTTCGAATTAACTAATTCGAACTAAGTTAGTTCGAACTAACTTTGTAGTGTAGACGTACCCTGAGGGAGTCAAAATCTGCTTTTTTGAAGTCCAAGGTGTGTATTTTACTACTCTCTTTTCTTCCTTTGGTCAGGATCCTGAAATCTACCATCTCATGAGCACTGCCTCCAAGGTTGTCACCCACCTCTACTTCCCCTATTAGTTCCTCCCTGTTTGTGAGCAGACGGTCAAGCTGCGCATGGCCCCTGGTTGGATCCTTTGGCACTTGTGTCAAGAAGTTATCCCCAATATTGTCCAAAAACTTCCTGAATTGCCTGTGTACTGCCATATTGGTTTCCCAACAGATGTCAGGGTGATTAAAGTCCCCCACAAGAACCAGGGCCTGAGATCTGGAAGCTTCTCTCAGGTGTCCGAAGAAAGCCTCATCTACCTCATCCACCTGATTCGGTGGCTTGTAGCAGACACCAACCACAACATCACTGCTGTTGTTTGCTCCTTTAAACTTAACCCATAGACTCTCAACAGGTTTTTCTCCCTCTTTATACTGGAGTTCAGAGCAGTCATAGTGCTCTCTTACATATAGTGCAACTCCTCCTTTTCTTCCCTGGATAGGGCCAAGGAGGAGGGGGACTCAGGGCTGGGAGTGGTGCGTGGTGCAGCTGGAAGTGCAACCTCAGGTCTCAGGACCTCGGCAACCTCAGGGGGTGGGTGGGTCCTGGGACAACAGGAGAAGCAGGAGCAGGAGCAGCGGGGACAGGGACAGGGACAGGAGCTGGGTGTGCCATCATTTCATATATGGTAGCACACATGTTTTGGCTCTGCTGCACCATCTGAGCCCATATTTGGGTCCCATCTAGACTGCAAGCCTCTTTCGAAAGAGCATCTAGACTACAACCGGTACTTTTGAAAAAGCAAGCCACTTTTTCAAAAGAGAGCACCGAGACAGTCTGGATGCTCGCTTTCGAAAAAGCACAGTTTGCAATACATAGTGCCTTTTTCTGAAAGAGCACTTTTGAAAAAAGGCGTTATTCCTCGTAAAACGAGGTTTTCCATAGTTAAAAAACCAGCCATGGTCTTTCGATTTACTTTCAAAAGAACATGGCAGCAGTTTAGATGCAGGGGAAGTTTTTTCAAAAAAAGGCCACTTTTTTTGAAAAAACCCTGTAGTCTAGACACACCCTGGCTACATCTACATTGGCAAGATTTTGCACAAATACTTTTGACGCAAGAGTTTTTGCGTTAAAGTATTTGTGCAAGAGAGCGTCTACACTGGCATGTACTTTTGTGCAAGAGATGTGCTTTTGCGCAAAAGCATCCGTGCCGGTGTAGACGCTCTCTTGCGCAAGAAAGCTCCGATGGCCGTTTTAGCCATCGAGCTTTCTTGCACAAGAAATTCATGTTGCCTGTCTACACTGGCCTCTTGCGCAAGAACACTTCTTCAAGAGGGCTTATTCCTGAGCGGGCGCATCATAGTTCTTGCGCAAGAACTCGCGGCCAGTGTAGACAGGCGGCAAGTTTTTGCGCAAAATCTCGCAAATGTAGACACGGCCCCTGAGCGTCCTCCTGGTCCTTCTGGGCCAGGATCCGTTGCATGCCTTGGAGGATGACCACGTGCTGTCTCATCAGGTCCCCCTGGACCCTCCTGCACTTGTGGCTCCCCCAGGGTCAGGCGGCTGCCTCAGCTGGCGGTGATCGCCCATTAGTGACACTAGTCCGGCTGTGGAGAATAAAGAGGAAGAGGCGGTCAGTCATCCATGCAGACACTGTCCCTGAGTCCGTGCCCTCCTCTGTGAGCTGAGAACAAGAGTCCTCAGGCTAGAGGGCAGGGATGTTCCAGGAGCAAGGCTATGTGTGGCCTGGACATCGGCCTTGCCTCACAGAGGCCCTGAGGTGCCCAGGGGACCATGCTTCTTGCTCCCCCCCATCCTCATCCCACAGACAGGCAGGGCAAGGGAAGTGGTCGGCCACAGTGGGATGCCATGGACAGGAGAGGGGCCTGGAGCAGTCTGCTCTTCCATGGGGGCTGCACGCACACCTGCCAGCGCTGTCCGTGGAAGTGGGTGGTGCCTCAAGTGTGCAGGCATTCCCGTGTGTCGTGTGCGGCACTCCTAAGTCTGTGTGCAGCCATGTGTGTGCCCTTGTCCCCAGCCTGCTTCCAGCAGTGGTTAGTGGTGGGAGGGCATCTCCCCCAGGGGTCAGATGTGTGTGTGGCCTCCCCAGAGCCCGTGAACAGGACCCTGGGAACAGGGCCGGATGGAGGCATGGGTGAGCCGGGTAGCTGCCCAAGGCGCCAGCCGATGAGGGGCGCCTAATGGCAGCTGTAAGGAGTGCATGGCGTCCCTTACAGCTGCCATCAGGAGCCACGTGCCCGGATCCCGCAGCGCCGGCCCCGTGGCGCTGGCCAACAGCACCCTTCCACCCATGGCTGCGGGGCCCTGCACGGCCCAGCGTGCGTGCCAGCAGCGCTGGCCGGACCAGGCTGGGCAGCGCATGTACTGTGCACCCTGGGGGCGGCCCCGGGCTGCGCGCCAGTGGCTGTGACCAGCTCGCGCATGCGCCGAGCGCCCTGGGGGGCAGGCCCACGCATGCACCCTGCGCCTGGGGGTGGCGCCGCATGTCTGGGCCCAGGGTGCAAAAGGGCTTGGGCCAGCCCTCCCTGGAGGTGCTTTGGGGCTGCCTCCTGGGGCTGCATGTTGCAGACTGGCACTGCATGTAGTTCCACGTGCACGGAGCGTAGCACAATATCCAGGCCAAGATGACCAAGCGACGATTGCATCCCATCCCCTCTGCGCCCGCCTTCCCTGCCCTGTGTGTGTGAAAAACAGAGCACTCACCTGATGATTCCTCCCCGTCCTCAGAGAATGCGTGTAAGACATCCAGGCCCTGGGGTACGGGCTTGAGGGTGAGGGTGACTGTGCTGGCCGTCTCCTCCTCCTCCTCCAGCTCGTCGTCGGATTCTTCCTCCTCCTGGCCTGGGAGCCCTGGGTTGGCAAAGATGAGCATCTCCAGCCCCAAGTCCACCGCCAGGGGTGAGGAATGGGCTGAACCACCCCCCAGGATGTGGTGGAGCTCAGCGTAGTAGGGCTAGGAGTGGGGTCCTGCCCCAGAGAGAGAGCTGTGCTCCCTTGCCCTCGCATAGCCCTGGCAGAGCTCCTTCACTTTGCTCCATACTTGTATGAGGTTCTGGAAGTGGTGGCCTCTTGTGGCCCGAGCCTCGGCCATCCGACCGTATATGTCGGCGTTGTGCCACTGGGAGCCGAGATCCTGCAGGGTCTCTTGCTCACCCCACACCTACAGGAAGGCCAGGATCTCTGCCCCAGACCACTATGGCACAAACCTCTTCGGGCCTCTGGCTGAGTCCTGGGAGCCCTGGTCATGCTCCCTGTGAGGGCCAGAGAGGTCTCAGGTGGCTTGTGGCTGGGCCATGGGTCCCAATTAGTGTGGCAGTCACAGCCACGCAGTGAGGTGCAGCTCTCTGGGCCAGCCCCCTGCCACAAGTGTTGTCCCAGGTGCCTGCAGCTTTAAGAGCTGGCCGGAGACAGGGACTATAGAGTTCTGATTAGTTTGGACGGAGTGGCCACCAGGGCACCTGTGCTATTTCCTGGAGGCCTCTTCTTTCAAAAGAACTCCCTCTTCTGCTCTTTCAGACAAAGACGTCTTCCTCGTGAAAGAACCCCTTGGTTCTTTCAACTTTTTGTCAAAAGAATGCAATAGCAGTATGGATGCAAGTCTTTTTTTCTGGACTAACGGCAGTTATTCTGGAAAAACACTGCAGTGTAGACATACCCTAAGAGCCTAAATACCTCTGAGGTTCTGGGCATAAGGCCCTTAGACTTGGTGTCTGCCCTTTAGGTCTGAATAGGGTTTCCTGCCCCGCAGGTATACTAAGAAAGACATGACACTCCCTCACTCCCACCTAATTCTCCACTTGAGTCATTTTCTCCTGTTTTTTGTCTTGTTGCTGAAACTTTCAATTTTCTCTTTTTTTAAAAAAAATATTGTTTTGAGTTTCCCCTGCCACTCTTTTGTGCTACTGTTCTGTCACCTGACGTGGCTACCATTGCACTGAGTCAGCTTAGGGTTATCATCTTTCCTGACCAGAGGGATGGGAAACCATTGCTGTAAATGGTGTCCAGTCCATCCAGTTGGGAAAAATGGTAAGCCTAATTGTCAGAACAACCAACAGCCTACTGTGCTCCACCATCTCCCAGCTGGGTTGCTCTACTTCACTATGGTGGTGGCCGGGAAGCAGAGTGTCCTGGCCCTAGTCTCAGTACCCAGTGGGGTGAAGCAGGAGTGGGATTTGGGGGAAGGGATAGAGAGGGCTTGGGGCTCTCAAGTTTTCCAATAAGGGCTGCTGCTAATGCAGCAGCAGCCAGAGCCCAAGACCCTATAAATTGCTGCTGGAGCACCACACACTTTGGGTAGCTCGGAGGGAGGAAGTGCCACACCCCTTATGCGCGAAGCCATGTCCCTTCACCTCACCCGGGGTCCACAGAGGACATCATATGCAGAGACACAACTGGTTTTAATGAAGGAACAAGCCATGAACAGGAATTAATGACAATATTGGACTGCTCTCTGTAACAGAGCAGCATTCACCTCTCTTGAGTACCCCTTCTGGCTAAGCACATGTGCCTGCACTCTCTTGTCTGACTTCGGTGACACAGTCTCTGGCCGAGTCTCACTCATTGTGTGTGCTCATCAAAACCCCTTCCAGGGTACACATCTAATTGGAGCCTATCTTGGTTAGCTCTCTTATGTCCTTTCAAGTTTGTTCCCCACTCAAAGAGAGTGGTGTCCCCAGAGCTACCCCACCAAAATACAGCATTTTTGCCCTTACCTCAGGGCTTTATTTCAAAGTCCCATCACAGTCCAGCACTCGCCAATAGCTCTTCACAAGAGCTGTGTCCAGACTCAGGGGTTTTTTCGAAAAAAGTAGCCTTTTTTCGAAAGAACTTCCCCTGCGTCCAGACTCAAGCCGTGTTCTTTCGAAAGTAAATCGAAAGAATGCGGCTTTTCTTTCGACGGCGGTACACCTAATTCTACGAGGAAGAACGCCTTTTTCGAGGGAGATCCGTCGAAAGTAAGTGAGTGTGGACGGGGGGAGCCCTTTTTTTCGAAAGTATTGGCCTCCAGGAAGAAGCCCTGGTGGACAATCTGGGCCATGGGTTGCATGTCTGTGGTTCCTGGCTGCAGCCATTCCTTAAAGGGACAGGCACCCTCACAGCCACTTGTTGCAGAGAAGGAGCCAGAGCACACGGCTACTTTGCTGCAGCATGTCCCAGCTCCAAGACCGTCCTGGCCCTTCCAGAGAGCCTTCTGGGGACCCAGCCAAGGGCTCCAAACGCCGGGCACCATCCTGGTCTGGAGCAGAGATCAAGAGCCTGCTGGAGCTCTGGGGAGAGGAGGAGGCCTTACAGGCCCTCAAAAGCCGGCGGCGAAACGCAGATATTTATGGCCGCATGGCTGAAGCCCTGGCCCAGACGGGCCACTACCCCCGCACCCAGGACCAGGTGCGGTCCAAAGTAAAAGAGCTGCGCCAGGGGTACGTCAAAGCCAGGGAGGAGAGCTCCCGTTCTGGGGCAGCCCCCCACTACTGCCCCTACTACCCCGAGCTGAACCAGATCCTGGGTGGCAGTGGAGAAGCACGCACACCACGGTGGTTCGTACAGTCTGGATTGGCAGACCCCATGGTGGACGCTCCCGAGCAGGACCCAGAGCAGTCTGGAGACGGGGACATAGTCCCAGAGGAGGAGGACAGTGAAGAGACGGCGACCCTCACCCTGGAGCCAGTCACCCAGACCCCAGAGGCCTTCCAGGCATCATCTGGAGCAGGAGAGGAAGCAGCAGGTGAGTGCAGTGAGGTTGTGTAACACCCGGGGGGGGGGGGGGGGAGGAGGTAGGTGGGTGCACATTGGGTGATGCACAAGGGAAACCTGTCATGCTCAGGCTGATGCCCAGGTCACACACACACAGTGTAACCTTCAGAATGTCTGATTCCCCTGTCTCAAGGGAGAGGGCATGCCCTTTTGGACAGCTGTTGCACACATGACTGATTGTGATAGAAATGTAGCCGTGTTACTCTGATCTGAGGAAGTGGGTCTGGCCCAGGAAAGCTCATCCCCTAATAAACCATCCTGTTAGTATTTTAAGTGCTACAGAGTCCAGTTTTTAGGACTGATTGTGTGTTCTTCTTTTCCTCCACAGCCGGACCAGCCGTGGAAGAGGGCCGCAGCACCCCAGCCCCACCTGCATCTCCATCTCGGGGACATGGGAGCCGCAGACACAGGCGTGTCTATGCGGACATCCTCAGGCAGCACGTGGAGGCTGTGCAGGAGCTGAACTCCATCCTCAGAGAGAGGGCGGAGGCAGAGGATCGCTGGCGTGACCGGCTCATGGACGAGCTGGTCCTGCAGCGCACGTCCCTGTGTGCCACTCTCAGGGAGGTCTGCGGCTTGCCTGCTCCTGTGCCTGGTCCTGCTCCTCCAGCACCCCATGACCCCACCCCACCAAACCCCCCTTCCACAACAGCATCCCTTTCCCTCCTTGGACCTTCCTCTCCCCCAGCCCCCCCAGTTCCCCAGCCCCTCTCTCCCCCTGGCCCTCCTCTCCCCCAGGCTTCCACGTCCCAAGAGCACCCCAGCCAGCCAACCGACAGGTGCACCACCCGATCCCGTAGCCGTGGAGCACCCCAAACACGAGGCCCAGGCAGGAGAGGGAAATCTGGCAAGCACCGTGCAACCTGATCCCCTTCCCCCGTCCAGGTTTCCAGTCCCCTTCCCCCCTCCAGGTTTCCAGTCCCCTTCCCCCCTCCAGGTTTCAAGCACCCCCATCACCCCAGTTAAAGCACAAACAAAGGGTTCAACAAAATGTTTCTTTAATGTAAATGGTGTTTTCAACAACAAAAATGAAAAAAAAATTTGTTATGTTTGCTACATTTATACTATTGTTTGAGAATATGTACAAAAATTAAACATAACATTTTATTTTGCAACACACCTTGGTGTTACTGATGTGTCCAAACAGGGTCAGGAGATGGGTTGTGGAGGGAAGCTTCTATTGGGCCAGGGCCCAGTCCCCAGGCAGAAGCCCCTCAGTAGAGTCAGTGGCCTCCACTGGAGAATTGCTCCCGGAGGGCCTCCCGGATGCCAACAGCAGACCGGTGAGCCTGGCGGATGGCAGCTGTCCGGGGCTGGGCAAAGTGCCTCTCCTGGCCATCAACACCTCTACCCCACCCTGGTAGGAAGGCATCCCCTTTCCTCTCCACCAGGTTATGGAGAACGCAACACGCGGCCACCACCTCGGGGATATTGCTCTCCCCCATGTCGAGGCGTGTGAGCAAGCACCGGAATCTGCCTTTTAAACGTCCGAACGCACATTCCACCTGGTTGCGAACCCGGTTAAGGTGAGCATTAAACTGCTCCTTGCTCGCATCCAGGTGGCCGGTGTAGGGCTTCATCAGCCACGGCATCAGGGGATAGGCGGCATCAGCCACTATGCACACCGGCATGTGCACATCCCCAACCGCAAACTCACGATGCGGGAAAAATGTTCCTGCCTGAAGCCTCCGGTAGAGGTACGAGTTCCTGAAGATCCGGGCATCGTGTGCCCGCCCTGACCACCCAACACAAATGTCCGAAAACTGGCCACGATGGTCGACCAGGGCCTGGAGGACCATAGAAAAGTAGCCCTTTCTGTTGATGAATTGGGCTGCTCGATGGGGCGGTGCACGGATTGCAATGTGTGTCCCATCGAGCGCTCCTCCGCAATTCGGGAAGCCGAGGGCAGCAAAGCCGGCCATGACGCTGTCCAGATCTGGTAGACAGACGAGCCTGTTGAGCAGCTCTGAATTGATGACCCTCACCACCTGCAGAACGAGACAGACAACAAAATGTTAGAAGGGGTGCCTTATCTCTTAGGAGGAGAACCCACCGCCCACCTTCCCTCTCAAACACCCCGGGAATCCCCTCCTCAGAACCCCCCCCCCAACAATTCAGGGTGAGTGGAGGAGCTCCCTCCCACTCCCACTCCACTTGGCCCTTCCTGACAGTCTCCCTTCCCCCCACCCCAAACTGTGACTGTCCCCAGACAATGACTGACCTCCATCAGGATGGATCCTACGGTAGACCTGCCCACGCCAAATTGGTGTCCCATGGAGCGGTAGCTGTCGGGGGTTGCCAGCTTCCAGAGGGCAATGGCGATCCTCTTTTCCAGGGGGATGGCGGGCCGCAGGTGGGTGTCTTGCCGTTGCAGAGCAGGGGCGAGCCAGGTACACAGCTCTTGGAAAGTGGTCTTTCGCATCCGGAAGTTGCGTAGCCAGTCTTGGTCATTCCAGATCTCCATCACGAGCCGGTCCCACCAGTCAGAGCTGGTGTCAAACCTCCAAACACGCCTGTCCACGAAAAAGTTTGGAGGCAAGGGCAGTGCGGCTGCTTGACGGAGGAGCCCCTCGTACCTCTGGTCTGGGTCCAGCTCGGGAAGTAGCCTCATGACAGTGTCATGCAGATGCAGCAACAGCTGCAGTATGGTGGTGTGGGGCCATCGCCTGCCCAGGGGCAGCTCTGGCTCCATGCCAAAAAAAAGGGTCTCAAAGCGAAAAACCTCAAAAGAAAAAAGCTGCTAGGGTGTCCCAGGAAGCTGAGCACTCCAAACCAGCACTGCAATGCCTTGCTTACTTCCTCGAGGGACAGCAAAGGCAGCTGCAGGAGCAGAGCAACGGGTGTTCAGGAGTGTCCCTCTCACCACGCGTCTCTGCAAAGGGCAGGCAGGCAGCACCCGGAAGGAAATGCTGCCCCCATGCCCTGGCAGAAGCAGTTCCGGGTGGCTTTCAATTTCGAAAGAGCGTCCAGCAGTCTGGATGCTCTTTTTCGAAAAAGCGGATCGATTTTTCGATCCGCGTATTGTAGTCTAGACGCGCTCTTTCAAAAGAGGCTCTGCATACCTTGTGGCCTCCAGAGACACTGACTGATACTGGTCTTTCAGCTGCTTTTATAGGACTTTCCTGGCCCTGATTGGTTGCTTCTCCCACAGCCACTCCAGTCTGTCTGGAGGACTTTTCTATTGTGTCCCTAGGGTATGGTCAGACCATAGGGCCTCCAGGAGGGGATCCCAAGGCCAGGTCAATTGCATCACGTTCCCTTTGTCTGTAAAAATGTTTATGGATGAAAAGAATCATAGAATCGTAGAATACTAGGACTGGAAGGGACCGCGAGAGGTCATCGAATCCAGGCCCCTACCCTCATGGAAAGACCAAATACTGTCTAGACCATCCCTGATAGACATTCATTTAACCTACTCTTAAATATCTCCAGAGATGGGGATTCCACAACCTCCCTGGGCAATTTCTTCCAGGCTGTGTCTAGACTGTATCCTTTTTCTGTAAAAGGGATGCAAATTAGACACATCGCAATTGCAAATGAAGCGAGGATTTAAATACCCCCGCTTCATTTGCATAAACATGGCTGCCGCTTTTTTCTGGCTCGGAGCTTTGCCGGAAAAAGCGCCAGTCTAGACGGGGATCTTTCGGAAAATAAAGCCTTTTCCGAAAGATCCCTTATTCCTTTTTTTAAGAGGTATAAGGGATCTTTTGGAAAAGGCTTTATTTTCCGAAAGATCCGCGTCTAGACTGGCGCTTTTTCCCGGCAAAGCTCCGAGCCGGAAAAAAGCAGCAGCCATGTTTATGCAAATGAAGCAGGGGGGATTTAAATCCTCGCTTCATTTGCAATTGCGATGTGTCTAATTTGCATCCCTTTTACGGAAAAAGGATGCATTCTAGACACAGCCCTAGTGTTTGACTACCCTGATAGTTAGGAACTTTTTCCTAATGTCCAACCTAAATCTCCCTTGCTGCAGTTTAAGCCCATTGCTTCTTGTTCTATCCTCAGAGGCCAAGATGAACAAGTTTTCTCCCTCCTCCTTATGACACCCTTTTAGATACCTGAAAACGGCTATCATGTTCCCCCTCAGTCTTCTCTTTTCTAAACTAAACAAACCCAATTCTTTCAGCTTTCCTTCATAGGTCATGTTCTCTAGACCTTTAATCATTCTTGTTGCTCTTCTCTGGACCCTCTCCAGTTTCTCCACAGCTTTCTTGAAATGTGGTGCCCAGAACTGGACACAATACTCCAACTGAGGCCTAACCAGCGCAGAGTAGAGTGGAAGAATGACTTCTCATGTCTTGCTGACAACAAGCAGTATAAGAACCTCTATAGAGCAGTGAAGGAAAAAAGAGCCTCTTCCCAGGATTATCCCTGTCCCTGTCCCTGTCCCTACAGATAGAATCATAGAATCATGCGGAGTATAATTTGATGTATTTCTACAACAGGGAATATAAATAACAAACCCACACCACTAGGTGGAGGCAGATATTTTGAGGAGTTTGTGAGAAAACTTTCAAAAAAGAGAAGTAATATTGGAATTCTGCTTTAAGTCATTTGGCTCACATCTCAGCAGAGTGATCTGTACAATGCTGGATCTTTAATTTTTTTCCATGAAAGAACCTGGTTAAAATCTTTTAAATAAATCATGTTATTTCCACTCTCCTATTTGTCTGTGCTCTAATAGGGATAGAAAAAATATAATTATTGGCTAATAATGGCTTATATTTGAATCAGAGGGTTAGTAAAATTATTTAAAAAGGAAAATCTCTCTAGAAATGCATATTGTTGTTGCATCAAATTCTGCCGTCCTTGCTCAGATCCTCCCAGGTATTGAGATTCCTGGCTCCCATTGGTTTCAATGGAAATTAGTCTAAATACCTTTGAAGATCTGGGCCTCATACCCTACTCTGACAAAACTTAGGTTGAATTAGAGTCAGTCAAACACTGAGCGGGATTAAGGTGTGCATCTTACTGCACATTGTACAAAAGCTTCTTGCTATCAGTCTATTTTTTGCAGTACAGCTGCTCCCCGAGTTGCAAATGGTCGAGTTACGACCGTTCGCACTTACGACCAAAGCTCCCATGGAGCAGTCGTAAAGGCGGTCCCCGTGTTACGAATGTGACCCGCGCTTACAAACAGCGCGGTCACGTGTAACTCAATGGGGTCCAAGTTACAAACTGATCGAGTTACAGCCAAGTGTTTGGTCTGTAACTCGGAGAGAGGCTGTAATGTTTTTTCTGTATTCACCAGTTTTGTTTTCTTGCCTCCTTGGACATGTTGGACTTTGTACATAATGGTGAATAAATGGTATATTTATCATCCTCTCTGACTGTAATGTGTTTTGAGTGATGGCAAATTGTCAAGCCATAGTCAGTACAGGCTGATCAATTGATACCTATTAGTGAGATAAGCATGTGAATTGTAAGCCCAGGACTTGCTAAGGGCAGGATCCCACTACTAATTGCTGCAGGACAGTGTGCGTTGCTGCAGAACTCTTAGTTGCGTATGTGCACATGACTTGTTTTTGTAAAAATCTGGCCCTGGGGCAAATAAACTAACATTCAACCAACGATTCAGCTTTTTATCTTGTAAAATACAACCAACTGATAAGTAAAATACAACCAATTAATAAGTAAAGTTTCCTTTTGAGGATATACTATTGCACCAAGATCTGAATTAAGGTTATATGCTAACTTATGAGTTCCCTGACGTCTGCACGGTGTTTGTGATGACTTTGCTACACACATTGGTGTCCTTAATCTGTTCTGTGGTCCTGGGCTTATTTGTCACATGCACAAACATTATTCCTATTGCTGATCCACCCATAGTGGACTGATATTGGATGCCTTGCTCTCATGTGAACAGATACAACGAACAAGCATTGTTACAGTTACCTGTACATGATGCTGTGTTTTTGAAAGGCCTGAACTTATGGAGCAGGCGTAGACAGTGAGGGATGCATAAAACTAGCAGAGACAGGAAGTCTCTCTGTGATGACCATGCCCTTAGCTTCTTGTGGAAGTGACCTCCTGTGCACGTATTAAATATGGAGTACTCTTGAACTGTACTGCTGTACACTTTCTATCTAGCGCAGTTGTATAAGACCCCAGTTTGCACAATGGTATGGAACTGGGGCTTAGCCATGACAGACCCTGAATCAGGGAGAAAGTTTCCTAAATATGTAGTATTATTACACTAGTTTCATGTTGGTACCTGGTCAAAGTAGGCTTATCTTCTTGCTTAATTATCTTCTCTGTTGTGCTGTGAATAAATATTACTTAATGACAGTTAAGGACCATCTTATTCTGAGTTTGTACAGGTCGTAAGGCAATGAGATTCTGGCCTATGACTGGGACTATGAGGCAGTACCGCAATACAAATAATCACATGCTGATCTACAGAAATATTTTTCTGCCTTGGACATCCCCACTAGCTTGAGAGATCCAGATGTATCAGTTAGTGAAAATGGAAGCATGTGAACTTGACAGCTTCAGTTTCAGTCCCCTTGTTTCCTGCACTGAGTGTTTTTTCTGCTTTTTACACTAAATGGTAAGCATGTCCACATAATAGTGTGATGAAGATGGATGGATGGGAGGTTTTGACTTCCTTAGTCATGGCATACTGTTGCAGGAAGGTGGTTTGCTGGGAAGAGATGGGGTGGATCTGACCACAAAAGGGAAGGACATCTTAATGCAGTGACTCACCAATCTTATTAGAAGGGCTTTAAACTAAGTTGAGTAAGGGCAGGTGACAAAAGGCAACTAGGTTCAAAAGGTATCTTTAATAGAGGACTAGTTCTTTGGGGAGAATCAGATATGGAAAATTAGAGTAGAATTACAGGAGCAACAAGAGGGAAATCCCTGGGGGGAATTTGATCAATACCTTAGATCAGTGTTTCTCAAAGTGATCCGTGAAACCACTTTGAGAAAGTTGCTAACTGGCCGCGCCGGTGTGTTTATTTATGTTGGAAATAAGCCAGGACACTCTGGATGCAGGTGAAAACAAGCAGAGGATTTATTATACATCAGCTGATGGAGTGACACGCAGGGGTTACCCTGGTGAACACTGGTTAATTAACACAATACAATAGATTATATAGTCAGCAGGTGGACGGAGGAAAAATGATTTGATAGGTCTAGCAGCAAGACGAAATGAGCACATAAGCCAATAGAACTACTCAAGATTACATAATATCTCCGCCCATTGCAAAGTAACAGCTCGTTAATTAATATACAGGTGGTTATTGTTCAAATGCCAAAACATGTCAGCAAAACAGTAATAACATTTTAGTCTCCATAGATGATGATGTTGCTATAGGAGGCGGGTATGGCCTTGAGTTGGTGCAGCACTTGGTTCTCAGGCTTATTATCTAGGAGTGAAGCAAGACAGTTTAAGCAAATTTTATGAATGTTATCTCAAGCAAAATGTGTTACGTTACCAACTGAGACCCAGTTCGAGTGTTTTAGAACGTGGTTGCTATGGTGCCCAGGGTCTTTTACTGTCTGCAGTTCTTATCCTGACTGTGGTGTTCCCAGGCCTTAATCCTAGAATGGAGTTATGCTGTTTAGAGGCCTACTAGCACATTTAGGGCTGCCTCAGTTTACCCTACAATTTACCAGCACTGAGGCCACAGAGCCTTGCAGGTCCCTTTGGCTCTGGTTAGCCAGTCATAGCAAAAGGAGCTGTGGCTGCTGCTTCCCATGGCTCCCTTTGGCTACAAACAGCAAATCGGATCCAATGGGAGCCACGAGGCTTTGTGGCTGCGGCACCAGTAAATAAACACACCAGTGTAGCCAGTTAGCAGTTTTCTCAAAGTGGTTTCATGGACCATTTTGAGTATCACTGCTTTAGACGTCTACTCACAAATTCAAGGAATAACAGGACTAAGCAGTCAGAATTGGGAGTACTAATAGACAAGTCATAACTGAGCTTAAGTGGCATCTCAGATACTTGATGGGATAAATCTCATAACTGCAGTATTGGCATAGAGGGGTACATCTTGTTCAGGAAGAGCATGTAGGAATAAAAGGGAGGTGGTGTTGTATTGTACACTTGTTCTGAGTTCCAGAAAGAGGCAAGAGGCAGACCAGCTGAAAGTCTCTGGGTAAGGACGAAGTGGGGAAAACACATCCAAACCAGGAGGAGGAGGGAGATGAGGCATTTCTAGAACAAATAAAACAAATATCCAGACCCTTATAGTAATGAGGGACTTGACCTACCTAGACATCAGTGGGAAAAGTAATATGATAAAACACAAAATATCCAATAAGTTCTTGGAATGTCATGGGGACAATGCTTTGTTTCAGAAACTGAAGGAAGTAACCCAGGGCATAGGCATTTAAGAATTGATTCTGACCAACAGGGAGGAGATGGTTGTGAACCTGTAGGTAGAGGCCTATTTGGGAGAAAGTGATTATGAATAAGGCTGTGAATCATTCATGGAGGTCACAGAAATCATGAAACAAAAAACAGGACTATGTAGCACTTTAAAGACTAACAAGATGGTTTATTAGGTGATGAGCTTCCGTGGGCCAGACCCACTTCCTCAGATCAAATAGTGGAAGAAAATTGACACAACCATATCAATCAAAAAAATGAACACATATGAAAAGGACAACTCAAATTTCATGTGTTCATTTTTTTGATTGTATCCTTTGGTATATATGGTTGTGCCAATTTTCTTCCACTATTTGATCTGAGGAAGTGGGTCTGGCCCACGAAAGCTCATCACCTAATAAACCATCTTGTTAGTCTTTAAAGTTCTACATAGTCCTGTTTTTTGTTTCAGCTACACGAGACTAACACGGCTACATTTCTGTCACAGAAATCATGGATTCTGTGACTTTCTGGGACCTTTGTGACTTCCACAGTAGTTGGCGTGGTACATCTCAGGGCATCCCTGGGGCCAGATGCTGTGCTGGAGCATTGGTTGGAGAGCAGTCAGGGTACCCTGGGCAGTTCCCCCACCTGGAGTGGAAGTAGTAGTGGCACCCTAGCCTGCTCTCAGAGCAGTGGAGTCTGCTGGAGTGCTGCCTTTCCCCAGCACCTAAAATTTATTTAGGGCAATTTTTAGTAAAAGTCATAGACAGGTGACAGGTCATCTTAACCATAGTTCTCTCCAGCAAAGTGACAGAGTCCCTGTGTGCCTACCTGGTCATCAACAGTTTATGGAATTTGCTTTGGTCACAAGGATGTCACAATAGTGCTTGTGTAAGTTTAACTGGAAGTTCTGGTTGACAGACTGAGAGGCCATCTATCTCTCAGTACTGGAGCTAGTTGGAGAAAGGATTGAGAGAAGGTGTTGAGGAAAGACTAAACCATGAATACATTTGTGAGTGAACAGGAGGTAATTGATAGAGGTAAGGGTCACTATTGTATTTTTTATATCCAACCTGTATCCACACATACACATTCAAGAGCATGGGTGCATAGAAACGTGTAATATTCTCCATTTAGATGACCAGATCATTAGCTGCTGTAAATCCAGTGAGCCTCTACTGACTTCCCTTTTAATTGACTTGAGTTGAAGGACTGGCCTACAGCCTCTGAACCTGGAAACTTTCCTGACAACCTGTGTCACTATTGGATGTTATGGGGAAGGTCTTCTTTCCTTTCTCCAGTTGTTTTATGTTGTTAATATGGGTCCTTATTTTATGACTTCTGCATCCTTGGAGCCAAAATCTAGTGGTGCAAAGCATCAGAGATGGGAGAAATTAGAAGAGAAAACACAGAAGGACTTCTCTTCTAGCTGACTGTGTCTAGACTACAAAGTTCTATCACTTTTCTTTTGAAAGAGGCTTTTCTGACAGTTGGCCCGTCTACACTGGGCCAAATGTCAGAAAAAAAGCCTCTTTCAGAACATCCCTTCTTCCTCGTAGAACGAGGTTTACTGAGATGCTGAAAAAACATGTCTGCTTTTCCAATATTTTTTTGGAAAAGCAGACGCATTCCTTGGACGTGGCAGAGCTTTTCTGGGATATCTCTGGTATCCTGGAAAAACTCTGCAGTCTAGATGTACCTGCTGTCTACTTAAGATATTAAGTGGATAGCTAGCATATTAAATGGAGGATAACAAAGCGTTTCTTAGCAACACTAGTGCTCTTAATCCTTCACCATTACTATTGCAACTGTATGGGCAATGTAAGTTACAGTTCTGATTCCATCTGCATCTGGGTCTTGGAATCGAAGGGTAAGGATGGGTAATCGCCTAATCTTGAGCAATCTTTCATGGGAAGGGTAAATTCTGACCAATTCCTCCTCCATGCCTTGGAATGCTGTTACAATGGAGACAGATAAATATGGCATTTCAGATTTCTTGTTAAATATTAAGTCTCCAGGAGAATTTCTGCTGAGAGACACATGGGAGATAAAATCCTGATTTTATTAATACATCAACTATTTCACAGTTTCATAGAGTTTAAGGCTGGTAGGTCATTAGATCATGTACTTTAATCTTCTGTATGTCACAAACCATTACGTTTCACCTAGCAACCCTATGCTGAAACCAAAACTTGTCTTGGACTAAAAATTGTCACTCTTGAAGGGTATGTCAACACAGCAGTGTTAATTTGGAATAACTGATGTTATTGCAAAATAACATTGTCCGCATCTACACAGCAAGCCATTATTTCAACATAATGTCAAATAATGTCAAGCTGGAGGACTTCTTTCTCCGACTCCTATAACCCGCATTTTATGGGGAGTAAGGGAAGTAGGAGGAAGAGTGCTCTTTCCCCGACTTCCTGCTGTGTAGACAGCGCCAAAAGCCGAAATAAACTATTTCAACTTAAGCTGCACAATTGATAGCTCAAGTTGTGTAGCTTATTTCTGCTTTAGCCCTGCTGTGTAGATGTGCCCAAGGCCTAGGAGACTAAGATGCTGTGTGCTGCAGACAGAGGATAGGAGAAACTGAAATGCTACCAATGCCTGAGGCCTTTGCAATGGTAGAGAAATGATTAGGTCAGAAATGCCCTGATGATCCTGGTGGTTGATCAGTGCCCCATACTCCCGAAGAAGACAAATTCCCAACCTCCCAAACAATAATCCCTGCTAGTCTGACCCAGGGAAAATTCCTCCCCACCCTCAAATCTGGAGATCAATTGCATCCTGACCAATGTTCTCTCCAATTCTACGTGTAGAATACATTTTATGTGCATTGAGGCATGTACGGATGTGTACAACCATTAGAAACACATGTCTGCCACCTAAGTGCTCAGTTTACAGGTAACACTGATCCTGACTATGTGAGCAAGACTTACCAAGACTTAATCTCTGAGGCTTCACATAAAGGTATGGGGCAATCACCCTACCCATGGAAAACACCTAGCTAGATAATTTCATGGAGGTTAGGTCCATAAAAGGCTATTAGCCAGGGGATAAAATGGTGTCCTTGGCCTGTGTTTGTCAGAGGCTGGAGAGGGATGGCAGGAGATAAATCGCTTGATCATTGTCTTCTGTCCACCCTCTCTGGGGCACCTGGTGCTGGCCACTGTCGGCAGACAGGATACTGGGCTAGATGGACCTTTGGTCTGACCCAGTACGGCCGTTCTTATGTTCTTATGTTGTGCATTGGGGGAAAATCTTTTAGGGTCTCTAGAGGCAACTGGACAAATACCTAGTCCATGTGTCTTCTCTGCAAGTATTTAAATTACCATAAAATAAAACTGAAGCCTTTTTTCAAAACAGAGTGCATAAAGTTTGACTTCTAAATTCATACAGTGGGGTCTTTAAAAAGTGGCTTGATTTTCAAGAGATACTGAACCCCTAGAAGTTCTTTGCACCATCCATAGGTAATTCTGGGTGCTCAGCACTTTTGGAAATGACACCCTGACTAAGCAAAACACTTCAGCATGCACGTGTTTAACTTTAGATTTATTTGTTGGCATTGAGTTAGGCATGTGATTAATTTGTTGAATCAGGATGTAGGCGTGTTAATATGGATTTAGGAGTTTTAGTTTAGGCACCCAGTTTTAAAAATCTTGGCTATAAATTATTCTGTGTGCTATCAAAATGCCTAAATTAATAGTAAAGGTGGAAAAGATGATTTTATGTGGGGATCTTATTTAAAAGGAGCAGCTTTTCCTTATTATAATCCGTCCCCCCACAATAGCTCTGCAAACAGACATGGTCACCATGAGGAAAGAAAAGGATTTGCATGATTCCCAGGTCCACTTATCACCATGTCTGGTCTCCTACAGAGTCTTTACTAGATAGTGAATTAAAGACACAAGCACTGAATCCCAACATCAATGATAACCAGCAGAATCCTTTCCTTTAATTTCAGCTGTTTACAGCGAGGTTGTTTTACTCCTGGACCATATGGACGATCAAGATAAGGCCTCTATTGTCCTTCAGATTGTCAAGATAGCTGAGACCAAACTGGCTGTCGTTGTGACTGTTCTGCTAGAAAAACTTCAGCAGGATGAGGTAGGGCAGTTTCATCAAATCACATCTGTTTTCCATGTTTCCACTCCAAATTCTGTTTGACTTCATGGAAGTAATTCAATACAGAACTTGGCTCAGCCCACCTTCAGTGTAATCAGTATTTACCCTTCTGTCTTCATGCAAAACTCATCATGCAAAATTCTGTTACAGATCAGGATGATATAATAAAGAGACACTCAGAGGAGCACTGTCCTTTTGTACACACTGGAGTACATGGGCTGTATATTATAAAAGGGCACTGTAGGGTTATCTATAATTTCTTATAGCAGTATTTTGTCCTCCTTTAGCATCTTCATCCAAAAACCTCAAAGCACTTACCTACTTACTCATGAATTCGGTTTTACAGCACCTTTGAGAGAGTGATAAACATCCCCATTTACTGATGGGCTGTGTCATGGGGAATTAAATAACTTGCTCAACACCACATAGTGAGTTAGTAGAAGAATGGTGAATAAAACCCATGTGAACTGACTCTCTGCTCTAAACCCAAGACAACACTTCTTAATTATAATGACATATGATTGGGCTATAGCTTTGAAGGGTTCTTAAATAATCCAAACCCCTTTTTCTTTTATTAATACTCGCATCCAGCAAAGTCCATTTCTCTATTAAGGGTCAACACAGAAGGCATTTTAGTTTCAAGTACCAGGATGCCAAGACAAGCAGTTCATTTCTGGCTCGCTTGAATAGTGTGGGGCTCTTGTATTCATAAGTTATCAATTATGATTTTCAATTAAAAATCCTCCTTACATTTAAAAATGAATGGAAAGAGGCAGAGCCTCTCCCCACTAGAGCAGTAATAATAGCAGTTTGCAGCAGCATCCTTTAAAAGCACAACCACTGGAATGTGTAGCCAACCATTGGCTTTGAACATTCCAAAGTGCTTTATGACCTTAGCAGGCAGTTCACACCTTCAGCTGCCTGAATTCAGAGTTATAGACTCACAGGAGACAGATGTGAAAGGCTTGTTGGATCATCCAATTTCCCAGCAGTGCCTTTTTCATTTTTTGGGGCCAAACCAATTTTAAAAGCTCCTAGTGACTGGGTTTCCACCACTTTCCAATGAAGACTATGTAATAACCTGATAGATGTCTTATAGCTGGGGCATTTTTCCTGATGTTAAAGTCTAAATTTTATGTCTCTGATACTGCCCCCTGCTGTGCAATGTACGTGCTGCAGGGTAAGAAACACTGACTCCTAAGCATCCTCACTCCACAGTGCATGCTATGCAGCAAGGAGGTGGTGGCTGGCTGGAGTAGGCAGTCATGGTTGTGCTGACTCTGTGGAGGAGAGCTGACCTGATCTGAGCCCAGGGGAGTCCAGTTGTTTTCCCACTGTGATGTGATACGATTTATTTTAGATCCAAGAGAAACCAGGACACTCCAGGGATACTTAACCACTTTCTTATTTATTGCAAGCTTTAAGCAGTTATTACAGTTGTTTAAGTTTTACAAGCCTTAAAAACAATTACTACACAATTGAAACCTTAAATGCCATACATTCTAAAGCAATAATATAGTGCAAAGCAATGCAAAAGCAATTAATAAAAGAGCTACTAGAATACAATAATAAAGACTAGTTCACTTACACTTCACCCGTATGCTACCTACAGTAGCAGGCAGGAGGTCAGGGTTCCTTTTCTTCCCATGCATTGGAACACCATGCACTGGCTCACCGGTGTGAAGGGCCTATTTACTTCTAGTTACATCGAGCAGTACCTGTGGGTCAATCCTGCTCATTCCCTCCCACTGATTGTTCTTACTAAGCCCATTTTATAGCAAAGCAAGACTTGGTTGTTCTAATAATATTTACCAATTGATTACGTATTGTGTAGGATATGTAACATGCCCAATACCCTATCTGGAGTACATCCTGTCACTCAGGATGTTGCTGCTATGTGCATAGTTGACAGTTGCATGGCTGCATCTGTAATTTGTGGTTATCAGAAACAGAAGTACCTGTACAAGATTGCTTGCCATGTGTTCTTGACATAGTCTCACGTACCATGCTTCATCTGCATTGTTATGCAAAACATTCCTTCCTCTCACAGCTTCTCCCATGACCTTGCCTGCATGCTTATGTGCACCAGACTTGAGACAGGCCTGGGTTTTGCTTGTTAGAGATCCGCACGTGTTAAAGGGAGACGTGGCCATTTATTGTCAAGGCAGGCTCCCCTACACCCACCCAACCTCACCCTGATGCATGAGGTCAGATCCCATAGAGGTTGCAGGTCTCTATTTAAAAGTCAGTTCTGCTGGCCTCCCTGCACTTTTTAAAATTTTCTCCTGAATTACTTCCAAGCTGTTGATCTTTTCTGGGGAATGTGGTGCCAAAAAAGTGAAATAAGCCAGAAGCACTCACACCTCAGATGAACAATGAGAAACTGTTGTCTTCCTGCTTTATGACAGGATTCCTGTATGTAACAAACCCAACCCATATGGCTGACTTTTTTTTTCACTGTCACTCCAGGTCACTTGTTGTTTCCCACTTTTCTCCCTCTCATTATGTCAGTTATATTGACCCCCTCTCTAGGTGCACTAGTTTGCAGTTCTCTGAAATCAGTCTTGTTCTGCTCAGGTTTCTAATTTCTCTGTGCCCCTCTTTATTATTTCTCTGTCACAACTCATACCTTCAACTCCTCCATATTTAGTATCATCTGTGAATTTGAACTTTGATGGACCCCATAAAAGAGACCTTCAAGTGTGCTACTGGCAATGTAGAGGTAACTCCTGAGCTAATTTTCCCTAAAAGCTGCAGAAGATTTACTGCAGGAGTTGGGTATTTTATAATTGTATTTACAAATTCTATCTGGAGTGGATAAAAAAAGGCATGATGCTAATAATAACAAGAACAACAATAACAATAATAATAATAATAATAACAACAACAATAATAATAATAAAAGAAATTAGATAAGGGGGCAGTGCAGGGCCCTTATTCAGATTAAAAAATTTGTAAATTGCTCAGCTTCTTCTGAAATGCTGCTAGCTGGGGTGATTGTGGAGGGCATAGCAAGTTTTATACAAATGAAGACTAGGGGTTACTTGAGTGAGTATGCAGGCTGTGGAATCAGTGTGGTCTAGTGGAGAGGACTCCAGATAGTGAATCAGAAGACCTGAATTATTTTCCTGGCTATTGATCTGCTCTTTTAGCCTGGGCTAGTTGTTTCATGTTTAGATTGTAAACTCTTTTGGGCAGAAGCTTATTAGCGTAAGTGTTACTATATTGCGTTACTATATTAGCTTATAGCATTACTATATTGTCATCAAGGAAACATTTTCCCCAATTGTTCTTTTATGTTTTGTCCCCAGAAAAACAGAGTAGACATTTACTGTATCCTGGAGGAAGTATTACAGCAGGATGCCCAGGTCCTAGAGAGAAGGCTAATGAGCAAAATAATAACACTTGCCTCAAACCACATGAGAGAGACTCAGGTAAGTTAGATTAACGGAAGTGTTGGAGCATAAGCTTTTGTGGTCAAAGACCCACTTCACTGCTTTTGCAGATTCAGACTAACACGGCTACCCCTCTGATACTCAGGTAAGTTAGTTTTCCCTATATGCTAATGACAGGAATGAAAGCTTAAACTAATTAAAACATTTTTTGTAAACTATATACTGAAACTCCAGGATTAATGACTGCTAGGGGCCCACAGATCCCCACACCGTCCTCCAGAAATCCCAGGTCCTAAGCAGCATGTGACTAGTTTCATCTTGTTCAAGTTACACATGTGCTTAAGTGCTTTGTAAGGTCAGGATATTGTGACATATATCAGATGCAGAGAGGCCTACCGTTTCTTAACAAGCAAGTATTTTGTGAAGTCTACTAGGGATTTCATTATTGATACTGATTTTGTGTGGAAGGTGCTCTGATACTATGGTGTTAAGCAGCAGGATGAAACCTTTAAACAGAATCTGAGCTGTTTTCAAAAGAAGCAGTATTTGGATTTAGGGGATAGTTTATTCAGGAAAATTCTCTGAATATCTTGAAGCTGCCCACCTCCTCTGAGGGAAAAATATCATGTCACTATGATAGCCAATCATCCACCACAAATAGCTAATAGCGAATAGTCTAAGCAGCTTGCAAACAACTGAAAGGCTGACAAGTGTTTAGCCAAACGATTCAATGATTATTTATGACTCATGATTCTGTTCTCAGAAAGTTGGGTGGAAAACAGAAATAAGAACTTGATTCATTTGAGCAGCATTGGCTGGTGTAGTTGGCTTTAATCACTTCAGTCTCTCTCTTTTTGTATTTTTTAAGGAAGCAACAAATGAACTAAAAGTGGCAGCGAGCAACACATTAGTGGCTCTGGCACGCTGCTATTTCAGTGAGGTGATGTATGAGCTTCAATGTCATCTGAATCCACTGAAGCTGTCTGACGTGTTCACTTTGATTACGCTGGACAACCTATCATCAGCCTATCGTATGTCAACTTCCATCTTTTGTTTCAAAGTTATTGTCTTCCATTTAAGGACAGAGGTTCACGCTCTGTACAGCTACACAGAGTGCTATTTGGGGGGCATGAGATGAACTGCTGTGGCTGGTTCCACTTGCTAGACCATGAGCTATCCACACCAAGGGGCAAGCTCTTATGCCCCATTTGAAGTTCTTAAAGGACAGGATTGAGGAAAATCAGGTCTAGTGGAGCTCTTCTCCATTCCATTTCTCATCCCTCCCCAGTGCTCTCTCTCCTACTCTGGGAGAGGATTGGGCATCTGGCACAGCTGCACATTGGTGGAGAATGCTCCTCCTCAGGGTAAATCCCCCACTGATTTTTTACTTCTGCCTTATCATTTGTGTACGCAACACAAAATGACCTAGGAGCCCATAGCATCCGACCCAGCGGTGTTTCTAAATGCGATAGTAAGAAGGCAGATAACAGTCAATTGTCTGTCTTCCTTTTCTTCTGGTCCTTCTTTTCAGCACTCAAGTGCATTCCTTTTGTGGGAATGCCCCTGTACGGCATGAGCTCCATGCGGATGTTAGTCGGCGAGAGCAGGCTGATGCAACCATTTTGTGTTGGTAAGTGCCAGCACTTATTGTAGATGTCCAAAATGGATATTTAGGGGCCTTGGTACAGAGTTAAGTGACTGATCGTTTACAAACAGGCTCTGAACTGGATTGTACCAGGGGCTGAGTCCTCATGCTCCTGTGGCACTCAGTGGAGTTGAGAGTGCTCCTTACTTTGCTGGAGGGGCTGAGCATTTGTAAGTTCAGGCCCTCTATGACTTGTGGATATTTTAAAAATAAACAAAAGCTGATGCTGCCCATGTGCCAGGAAACTCCTGGGGGAGAATGTGCAGGCAACAGACTGAATTACATTCAAAAATTTCCCGTTTTCCACCCCTCCACCCATTCCTCCTCTTTAGTTTCTTAATTATCATCTCCTTTCACCCTCTTTCTCTGTCCTCTGGTCTTCTCCACTTCTCTCTTCCTTTGCTTTTTAGTTGATGCTCAAGTAAGGCCACGTCTACACTATGCAGAAGATCAATGCTGCTGCAGTTGATCACCAGGGTCCAAATTAGCAGGTCTAGTGAAGACCCACTAATTCGAACTGAGTGGGTGCTCCCGTTGGCACCGGTAGTCCTGCTTCTCATGAGGAATAACACTCCTGTCAACCTTCCACTGTGTGGACAGTCTGAAAACACGATTTAAGATACGTCAACTCCAGCTACATAATTAACATAGCTGGAGTTGCGTACCTTAAGTCAACTTTCCCCTTTAGTGTAGATCAGGCCTAAGGGATTAATCCTGCACCTTTGAGATAAATGGGAATTTTGCCATCAGCTTCATAGAACATAGGATTGAGCCTTAATTTTCCTTTCAAGGGCAGCGGGTGCATCTAATTTTAGGGCAAAATGCTGTCAAATCTCAGTATAGCTAATAGGAGTTAGGGGCACTGAACATCTTTCAGACAAACTGTAACCCAACAGGAAATCATACAGTTTTAGGGCTAAATAAACATTAACTGCAGAGGACATGAATCATTCAGAAAACAGCTGGTCAAAATATTTTGTTTTTTTATTACATTTTTCATATTTTTTTCCAAGTTGATGGAATATTAAACTGAAAAAATGTCAATGACAGTTTTAATCAGGATGTGTTCAGTGTTTTTGTGCAGCTAAAAAGGTGGCTGAAATTTGTTGATTTTTGAAACATGTGAATGATCTTTGTCATTTGAAATTTTGAAAAAAACAAGAGTAAACACTTTTAATTTAATTTAAACTACCTTTACAATCAGCTCTAATTAAGAGGTAACAAGGGAGAAAAAAATATGTTTTCAAATGATGGGAATTAAAAAGAGATGGAGAGAGACAAAAGAGAAGAAAGCCTTTTGAGAAACAAGAAACGGAAAGGAGGGAAGAGAAATAATTCAAAACTGTTATTGGATTTCATCAGCTGTTCCTGAATTGGGCATGGAATTGTAATAAACTACAAGCCTGGGTGTCTTCACTGATAAAACAACGTATCCTTATTACTATTGCATCCTTTTCATATTGCCTGTCTTTTTTCCTTCCATGCAGTTCTGGAAAAATGGTCAAGGGCAGTAAATGTATATTTTAGTAACTGGGAAAGGTGGCCATTTCCCAAAATGGGTAAATCTCAATTCTGTGATGAAATTCTTCCCCTCTATCGTCATGTGACAAGCAAATGGACCACATGTGAAGATTTGGAGGTGAGAATTGTAGGCTTTCTAAACCTTGATGAGAAATTGTATTGTTAAATTCTCTGTGTATGGCACTCTTTGTGATGATGGAGTTCAATGGCAGGTTCTTTGGGATAGAAGGGAGTATGATGTAAAACATTTAAAAAAGATTATAATGTCACAATCTCATGGAAATTCTGTCTGTACATAGTGTACATAGATTCCAGTTTTGTCACCTGACATGCAGATGAATATAGGAGAATGGGCTAAATTCATTCCTGGCAGATGTCTATTCAGTTCCAGTAGAGTTACAGCAGGAATGAGTTGTTTTAGTGTGCATACTAATCTGGGGAAATATCCCACTTGGGAAAGTTGTGAGGTGCAGTAGAATATAATTCTGAAACCAACACCATAGCTGTGTCTAGACTGGAAAAACTTGCCAGCTGTCTACACTGGCTGCTTGAATTTCCGGAAAAGCACTGACGATCTCATGTAAGATCGTCAATGCTTTTCCGGAAATACTATGCTGCTCCCGTTCAGGCAAAAGTCCTTTTCCGAAAGACTTTTGCGCAAAAGGGCCAGTGTAGACAGCACAGTAGTGTTTTCTGCAAAAAAAGCCCTGATCGCGAAAATGGCAATTGGGGCTTTTTTGCGGAAAAGCGTGTCTAGATTGGCCACGGACGCTTTTCCGCAAAAAGTGCTTTTGCGGAAAAGCATCCTGCCAATCTAGACGTGCTTTTCCGAAAATGCTTTAACGGAAAACTTTTCCATTAAAAGCATTTTCGGAAAATCATGCCAGTGTAGATGAAGCCCATGAGTCTTAACTCTTTACCAGGAAATATTGAGATAGGGCTGTTTCAACAGTGGAAAAGGGAAATTGCACTCGTCAGAAGTAGAAAAGATGGGCCCATTGCATGATATTGAATGAATTTGTAGGAACATAAATTCTGTGTCTCTATGTAGGGCAAGCAGGCCATTATCAAAGCCCTTGGTACTATGATGAGCCTCCTCCTGCATAAAGAAGAGCATCAAGATAAGGTGTTCGAACAGATCCCATGGCTCCTTGAGCAATATAAAGAGGATGTTAATGTTTTTCATGTCACCAAGGTGAGATACTTATTAAAATAACTATCAATGTGTGCGCATAGGTGAACTGCACTAGCTGCTACCAGTGGCGTTTCCTGGTCTACATAGTGACTTGTTAGATAATAGATAAACACACAAGTCTTGATTTTATAGACATGGTGACCCAGGTGACAAGTTTTGTAGATAAAAGCCTCTCATGAAAAGTATCTTCTGTTTCTGGAGATGATAAGGAGGTAAGAAACAAAACACCTGTTCCCTTCCCCCCCCCCCCATAAGATACTCCCTCCTTGTGATTTACTGGTACATCCTATCAACTCTGTGTCTCTCTTTTAGATTATAAATAAACTCCTCAGAGCAGGGGCTGCTGTGTGTTGTCTCTGGGCAGTATTAAATAAACTGCCAGTAGCTGAAAATTAATACTAAGAAGGCCTGAAGTGCATTGCTTTAGATGATATAACTAGATAGATATAAAATCACTGTCTAGTTCATCTACCGTTGTGTACAGGGCTGTTGTAGCTGTGTTGGTTCAAGGATATTAGAGAGACAAGGTGGGTGAGATAATATAATTAAAGATATTATTTCACCCACCTTGTCTCTCTTATTTCATCTACCCTCAGTATCACATGACCAAGGTAACTCTTGTCTGCTGATAGTGAGAGGATGGAGTGAGGGCAGTTGGCTTCAGTAGTATGATTGAGCATGCTCAGTCTATGTGAGCTGGCTCAGTACAAGCCAAGCAGCAAATCCAGGGCCACAACCCTGCTGCCCTTCCCCCCTCCCCACTTCCTCCATGGTTTACTCCCAATCTATGTTGGCTTTCTGGTCCAGAATATGTGGTTGCTTTTGGGTTTGGAATGCCCATGACTTTGAGGGAATCAATGTCTCATGGACTTGACTAAAAGTATCAGAGGACTACACAAGAGCCTAAATGTAGTAAAATATGTAGATTTCATCAGAGATATCCTGGAAGCTTCAAGCAGCAAAGAAGAAAAGTGTGTAGGTACAGGAAGGAGTTAGACTGTCATCTCATTATCAATAGCCTGGAAGAGAACATAAAATCATCATTGATAAAATTGGCAGATGAAATAAAAATTGGGGAGTGGTAAATAATGGAAAGGACAACTCACCGATTCAGAGTGATATAGATCATTTGGTAAACTGGGTGCTAACAATAAATGTGCATTTAAATATGGCTGAATGTAAATAGATGCATCTAGGAACAAAACAATGTAGGTGATACATACATGTTGAGGGATGCTTCCTGAGAAACAGTAACTCTGAAAAATATTTTGGGAAACTTGGTGAATACTCAGCTGAACATGACCTACAAATGCGATGCTGTGGCCAAAAAAGCTGAAGTGATACTGGGATGCATAGATGGGGAAATCTCAAGGAGGAATATAGTGGGAAATGCAAAGTTCATTTCCACACTAGAACTGACCAACAGATATTGGTAGATACCCCTGATACCGGCTTCCTGTGAGAAGAGTGCCTTCCACACCCTGCTTGGCTTATAGCAATTCAGCAGGATGCCATTTGGGCTGCACTGAGCCTCAGCCACTTTTCAGCAGCTCATGAACCAAATATTGCAAACATATATGCAATATACAGCCGTGTGCATTAAGAATATTGTCATCCACAGCACCAGCTGGGGGAAACACCTCTGACATCTTAGCAAGGTATTGTAAGCCCCAATAGATGCAGGACTCACTGTGAATCCAGCCAAGTGCCATCTTAGTGAACACAGTAGGAAGGGGAAAACTATAGCTCCTTGATAAATAAGGTCTAAGGCTTGTGTGACTGCCCCACCTCCATGACAAAGAAACAGGTGCCACAATACTTCAGACACAGTGGCTGCTTAGTACTCAACTTCATCACACTGGGCACCCTATTATTGGACCTGATGAAGAACACCCAATCACAGAAAGTCCAGTAATCAGAAGACTGTGAGGAAGCCTTCCAGGCCCTGTGAAAACAGCTGAACCAAGAGCTGGTCCTATCCCATCCAACTTCACAAAGCCTTCTATCCTTCAAATGGAGGTCTCGGAGGTAGGACCAGGAGTGGTACTATCTCAAGAAATAGGTGGGAAGGAGCACCAGATCCTTTATCTCAGCTGCAAGCTGTTCTCCTGAGAGACCTGCCGCCCTACTATAGCAAGGGAGGCCCTGGCCATCAAGTGGGTGATCTACACCCTGGGGGTATGTCTACACTACAAAGTGAATTCGAACTAACGGACGTTAGTTCGAATTAACTTTGATAGGTGCTACACTAGCGCTCCGCTAGTGCGAACTTAATTCGAACTAGCAGTGTGCTTAGTTCGAACTAGGTAAACCTCATTGAACAAGGACTAAGCCTAGTTCGAACTTACTGGTTCGAATTAAGGGGTGTGTAGCCCCTTAATTCAAATTAGTGGGAGGCTAGCCCTCCCCAGCTTTCCCTGGTGGCCACACTAGCCAACACCAGGGAAACTCGTCTGCCCCCCTTCTGGCCCCGGACCTCTTAAAGGGGCACAGGCTGGCCAGCACCCAGCTAGCAGACCCTGCACCTGGCACGGCTCAAGCCAGCCACCCGCTGCCACCCAGCCATCCCCCTCTTCCCGGGAACAGGCTGGCGGCTCTCGGGAGCCTGCCCAGGACCGCACCCGCCTGGTTTAGTGCAGACATCATGGACCTCGTCCACGACCTCCGCACTAGGCACAGAAAAGTGGCCGTCTAGGGCAGGAGAGCTGCCAGCCTGGCCACTCAGGAGCAGGTGTGCATGAAAATGAAGGTGGTCCACTGAGACCCCCAACCCTGAGCCCTGAGCTTACAATGGGCGTATTGGGTCATACCAAAGGTCCATCTAGCCCAGTAGCCTGTCTGCCGACAGTGGCCAACCCTAGGGACCCTGGAGGGGATGGACCGAAGACAGTGATCAAGCCATTTGTCTCGTGCCATCCCTCTCCAGCCTTCCACAAACTTTGGGCAGGGACACCACTCCTACCCCCTGGCTAATAGCACTCCATGGACCCAACCTCCATCACTTTATCTCACTTCTCTTTAAACTCTGTTCTAGTGCTAGCCGTCGCAACCTCCTGCAGCAAGGAGTTCCACAGGTTGAATCTTTGCTTTGTGAAGAACAACTTTCTGTTACTAGTTTGAAGCCTGCTACCCATTCTTTTCCTTTGGTGTCCTCTAGTCCTTCTATTATGGGGACTAATGGAGAACTTTTCTTAATGCACCCTCTCCACCCCACTCATGCTTTTATGGACTTCTATCCTATCCCCCCTCAGTCTCCTCTTTTCTAAGCTGAGAAGTCCCAGTCTCTTTAGCCTCTCTTTATATGGGACCTGTTCCAAACCTCTGATCATTGTAGTTGCCCTCCCCTCTCCCACCCTCTCTCTTCCCCTCTCCCACCTCCTTTTCCCAGTCTCCCCCAGTTTTGTTCAATAAGGACAGATTCTATTTTTGACCACACGTTTTCTTTATTTTCTACATCAGGAAGGGGGGCTAGGGAAGGGTAAGTGGAAGGAGGTGAGGGAGGAATGGGGTACGAGCCCCCGATGGGGAGGACTGGGCTGGCTCTGCGGGCTTCTGGGGGTGGAAGCTCTCCTGCAGCCCCCCAATTGCTCCCTCTCCCCAGATGGCAGCCTGCGGCAAGTACAGCCGGTCTGATGGCCGAGTGCTGTGATGTGCCCAGTGTGGGCACTCAGAGCACTCCAAGTCAGGACTGCTTTGCAAGAGAGGCACCCCTGAGAACTGTCTGTCCGGGGTGAGGGTCGGGTCCCTTTAAGCACAGCCCTCGGCTAGCCTGAGGCAGCAGCTCCACGCTCTAAGTCCTCATCTGATGCTCTGCCGGCACTGCTTCCGGCCATCCTTAACCCCGGTTCAGGGTCCACTTAATGTGGACATGCTAGTTCGAATTAGCAAAACGCTAATTCGAACTAGTTTTTTTAGTCTGGATGCATTAGTTCGAATTAGCTTAGTTCGAATTAACTAATTCGAACTAAGTTAGTTCGAATTAGCGCTGTAGTGTAGACATACCCTGGGATATTCTGTACTGGGGAAGCCCTTTCAACTGGTCACCAACCATGCACCCCTCAGATGGATTAATAACATGAAGGACACCAGTGCCTGAATCATGAGGTAGTACTTCCCGCTCCAGCCCTATGACTTCTGTATGTTACACTGGGCCAGGGAAGGCTCATGCAAACACAGACTTCTCCCAAGTGGAAGGAGACGATGAAGAGGAAGGTCCACCAATGGACACCCTCTTAAGGGGGAGTGTTTGTGACAGAGGATACCCACCATGCATGGTTCAGCGGGGGCTAATCATGATCTGTGGGCTATGCCCCTTCATACTTGCTGGGAATACTCCAACTGGAACCAGGATAGAAAAGGGAGCAGCTCAGTTCTGTCTAGGCTGACAGCTGAAGGGAGCAGAGGTGCTTTGCAGGCTTTTGTGGAGGGACTGCCAGTGCCCTAGGATGCAGAAACCAGCCAGCCTGTGGTTCCAGTTGACCCCCCCACAACCATCCAATGCCACAGATGGAGGAGAGACCACGGAGTTACTGAGATGACCTGCTGCAGAAGAATGGTGGGAAGTAATCTATGTGAACTAAGCATTATTGAGTTGAGGTATTAGGCTTTGACTCTGCATGTTTTGGAAGAAACCCCATTGAGCTGCAAGACAAGGCCCTGGGCTGGGACCCTGTGGAGTAGGTAGAGCCTGGTGGAGAAGGGCTGGCCACTAGGCAACACTGGTTTGCCCCAAAGGGTGGTTGAGCACTAGGTTGCACGGTCGTACCTAGAAGGGCTTGGGTCATTGAGCTGAAGAGCCTCATTAAAGGGCTGCTGCACTGACCCTGACTATTAGGCAATGCTGCTCTAAGAACCAGGCCTGCTATGGTGGTTGGGGAGACTAGGTCACTTGGGCTGCCTTAGTTCTTTAACTCCTCCACAACCTGATACCATCCAAACAGGGTGGACCTACCCTGCGACAGGTGACTTACTTACAGTCTATAATATCTGCATGGGGAAATCTATGTAATGACCTAGCAGAGAAAGGCATGACATGATCCAGTGGCTACAAACTGAAACAGGATCCATTCAGATGGGAAATAAGGTCTACCTTTTCAGTGGTGGGATATTAGCCATTCAAACCATTTACCAAGAGTCAAGGTGATCATTTTAAAATCAAGATGGGATTTTTTTCTGAAAGTTCTGCTTTAGGAATTAGTTTGGCAATTTCTAAGGCCTGTGTCATACAGAAGGCCTGACTAGTTGATGACAATCATCCCTTTTGGCCTTGGAATCTATGAATTCCATGAACCTGCTTCAGTCATTGCATATTGCTCCTTTGTATGCCCACCTTCTAACTTTCACCCTCTGTTGTAGAGTCTGAGGCAGCTCTTGGAAGTTTCTGGTGAATATAAGATCCTTCTACCTGAAGGGAAATTTCAAGCCATCTGCAGTGCTCTGCACGACCGGGTGAGGGGAACTTGTTCTTGTATCACTTGAGCTTAAGCACAGCAGATCTGAAGCATATTAAGAATAAACATCTTTTGAATGCTAGTGAAGAGCCCGGAGACCTTCTCATGCCTTATTGGTTTCTGCTGGCTTAAGAATAAGCAGATAGTGGTCTCATTTTATTAGCTAAAATCCAGCTCAGTTTGTAAAGCAATTTTAGCATAAGCCAGTTCTTAGAGGGAGTTAGAGTTATATAGTAAAAACTGATCCCATCCAAATGGGGAGGACCTATCCTGTGACAGGGTGACTTAATTGCAGTCTATAATATCTATGTGGGGAAACATATGTAATAATCTAGCAGAGAAAGGCATAACGTGAGCCAATAACTAGAAAATGAAGCTGGACAAATTCAGACTGCAAATAAGGCCTACATTTTTATGGTGGAATAATTAACCATTTGAACCAGTTACCAAGGGTCAAGTCTTGATTCAATTAGCTCTGCTGCTAAAAACACTTTGAAAGCAGGAACTTCTGTTATCCAGTGTATCGGTCATTGTTTCTGATTCTTGTTGTGCAGTCAGTACCATTTATTTTGGGTTCAGAGCTCTATTTGGTTGGAAAGGTAGGAAGTGAGTGCTTAGAAATTAATTGAGCATCTTCTTTTCAGTTGCTTGTTCTGATTAGTTTTCCTTTGATCACTTCTCTTCTTCCCACAGATCTGTTCTCCAACTCAGCAGCTCATCATGGAAAATCAAATGGAGCTGTGCTATTGTATCCTACTGCTAGGTAGGGGAAGAGACTCCAAATTACACAGTCGTTTCCTTGTAACTTCCTTCTTTTGTAGGTGTGGTAAGAATGAGCTTTCAGTTGTTAGTGAGGATGTGATTTCTTCCTTTGCAGCCCGTTCTTCTCCTGATGACCTCATAGCATATCTGCACTCGCAGCTGAAGATTGAGAATGAGACTGTTCGTGTGGCATCCCTGAATCTGCTCACAGCTATTATTGGTGCTGACTGTAAGTAACACAGGAGTAACTGTGACTGCTGCGATCATCGCCGTCGTGCTGGGGGTTGAGTTGGGGACATCCAGAGCTAAAAGCATGAGCTGCTATAGGTTGATCTAAAGAACCAAGGCTTTGCAGGCATGGTAGGGCTATAACATACTCATGATCTCTGCAAACGGGGCACAGAGGATCTGTAACACAGGGGCGGATATAGGGCAGGGCGAGCGGGGTGGCCGCCCCGGGTCCCGCGCTTCAAAAAGCCCCGCGCACGCGCCGTGGTGCCACCGTGCATGAGCATGGCGTCACTGTGCATGCGCCGTGGCAAAGGGGGGGCCCCGCGGAATTATGCTGCCCGGGGCCCCGCAAAACGGTCATCTGCCCCTGCTGCAACACATAGAGTCATATAGTCATAGATTATTAGAACTGGAAGGGACCTTGAGAGGTTATCAAGTCCAGTCCCCTGCCCTCATGGCAGGACCAAGCACTGTCTAGATCACCCCTGATAGGTGTCTATCCAATCTGCTCTTAAGTATTTCCAGTGGTGGAGATTCCAAAACTTCCCTGGGCAATTTTTCACAGTGTTTAACCAACCTAACAGTTGGGACGTTTTTCCTAATGTCCAACCTAAACCTCCCTTGCTGCAATTTAAGCCCATTGTTTCTTGTCCTATCATCAGAGGCCAAAGAGAACAATTTTTCTCCCTTCTCCTTGTGACACCCTTTTAGATGCATGCTCACCAGAGGGTTGGAAATTCACTAAAGGGACCCAGTGCTGCTCTAAGTTACTCCCATGTGGTCACGCAGAAATCAACAGGGTTAATTAAGTGCTGAATGTAGCCTAAAATATTTTCAAGGTACAAATACAAATGTAATCTTGTGGCGGATGCATGTTAATAATAATGAGCTAAAAACAAAATAGTACTCCTGACTGAATAAGTATTAGACACTCTAGAATAGATTCCGAATTCTGCTATACTGGTGGTAAACACAGACTAACTTCACTGACCTCCATTTGTCTAACTCTCTTACAATATTTCCATCAGGATAGTATGATGGTGCTATTTACAGAAGTGGAAATACTTCAGACTTAGACTGGTGTAACTGAGATCAGAGTCTGGTCCTATATTTTCCCCGCTGATTCTGTATATGAGTGAAGCTTGGTAGCACTCTTAAATAGGGCACAGGACACATTCTAATGTGGAGCATGAGTGTTTGGAACAAAGATATACTATATTGCACACTTCTCCTTATCTTTCAGTGCCTGAAACAAGAGTTAGAAAGTTTCTGATTGTGAAGGCAGTGCAATCTGCTCTCAGTGATCAGAGTGCTACGGTAAGATTGTGTGTGGAATAGTGGTATTGCTGTTAATATCTGGGAAGTATTTCACTCAGTGGAGAGTCTGGCAATGAGACACATTTTTAGGCTGAGATTATTAATAGGGTTTCAATTAATCACAGTTAACTAAAAATTAATGCGATTAAAAATGGAAATTTATTAAATATTTTTGTGGTTTTTTACATTTTCAAATAGATTGATTTCAATTACAACACAATGACAAGTGTGTACTATGCACTTTATATTATTTTTATAACAAACATTTGCATTGTAAAAATGACAAAAGAAATAATATTTTTCAATTCATCTCATAGAAGTGATGTAGAGCAATCTCTTTAGCGTGAAAATGCAACTTACAAATGTAGATATTTTTTGTTAACCGTAACGAAACAATGTAAAACTTTAGAGTCTACAAGTCCATTCAGACCTACTTCTTGTTCAGCCAGACACTAAGACAAACAAGTTTGTTTACATTTATAGGAGAAAATGCTGCCTTTTTCCGAATTACAGTGTCACCTGAAAGTGAAAACTGGCATTTGCATGGTACTTCTGTAGCCAGTGTTGCAAGGAATTTACATAACAGATGTGTTAATCATTTGTACTTCAGCCACTATTCCAAAGAGATAAAAGCAAAAGCAAAAGGACTCTCATATCCTGTCTCATATTGCATGCAGAAGAGATAATAATAACTCGTGCATAATCTCTACCCTTGCAGGTGAGGATGGCAGCTCTCCATTTTGTCCTGAAGCTGCTCAGTTCAGGAAGTGTGGAGAATTGTGCAGCAGGGGATATGGTCGCCTATGTATTCAGAGAGCTCGATGTGTCCACCAGAAATCTGGTAAGGAGAGTTCTTAACACTTAGGACTCAGTTCTGCCATTCTGGCATGCTGATTGTTCCCCTTGACTTCAGTGGGAGCTTTGGATGCTCAAGGATGCAGCTGGACTGAAGGATTAGAGCTAGAATCTGATCAGTGATATTCGTGTAAAGCCAGGGTAATGCCCCTGACTTCAGTGGCATTATTTTGGATTTACACAAGTGGAACAGAGACCAGAATCTGATTCTGGATATTTACATCTGACAGTGCGACCTACATTCCTTAGACCTCGGGCAAGTCAGTGAAAATTCTGACAACACAATCTTTCAGTGAAATGCTCTTGTATAAGGAAGCACATCTTTTTTATAAATAGACTCTTGATACAATTGCAGTGCCGCTTGTTAAGTTATTGTGGTCACACATAGGTTGCCTGTGTCAGTGTCATAGATGCATTCCTATACTCTCAGGCTGTTAAAGTTGAAGCAAAATGCAGGACAATGTAGCACTTTAAAGACTAACAAGATGGTTTATTAGATGATGAGCTTTCGTGGGCCAGACCCACTTCCTGATCTGAGGAAGTGGGTCTGGCCCACGAAATCTCATCATCTAATAAACCATCTTAAAAAAAAATAAAAATAAATAAATCTTGTTAGTCTTTAAAGTGCTACATTGTCCTGCATTTGCTTCAGCTACCCCAGACTAACACAGCTACATTTCTATCGCTGTTAAAGTTGAATTTCTATTTCTATTTAATCAGATAAGAACATAAAACATGAATGGCCATTCTGGATCCCCCAGACAAATGGTTCATGTAGCCTGTCTTCTGACAGTGGTGGGTGTTATATGCATCAGAGGGAACAAACAGAACAAGGCAATTGTTGAGTGATCTCTCCCCTGTTGTCCAGTCCCAGCCCCAGGCAGTCAGAGATATAGGGACACCCATATCATGCATCTCTGATCATCTTATATGGCTCTATCATACCCACCTGTAAGCATCTCTTTTCTAAGATGAATGGTCCCAGTCCTTTTAACTTCTCCTTGTATGACTTGTCCCATATCCCATATCATTTTTGTTGCTTTTCTCTGAACTTTTTCCAATTATAACCTAACTTTATTTAAGTTGGAGGACTACAATTGCTTGCAATATTCAAGGTGTGGGTGTACCATGGATTTGAAACAGTGGCATGATGATATTTATCATATTATTATTCATCCCTTTTCCTAGTGGTTCCTAACATACCATTAGCATTTTTAACTGCAGCTCATGTTGAACAGATGTTTTTAGAGGACTATCCACAATGACTCTGAGATTTTTCTTGAGTGCTACAGCTAATTTAGACCCCATCAATTTGCATGTACAACAAGGATTATGTTTTCCAATGTGCCGTACCCAGGTACAGTAATGGAGTTCACAATAAGGAAGGCAAATAATAGCCGGAGAACTTTCATTCTTCATTCTTTTAAAATTAGCCTCAGGAAACTTTTCATCACATTGGATCTCTGATTGGGCTGTTAGCACCATATACCTGTGCTTCAGTTACGACATCGCGTCAGAGGGTGGTTGACTGTATCAACTGTCTTCTCAATATACAAGGTGAGGAGACCATGAGCAGGTGTAAGTAACTCTTCACTTTCTTTCATTGTTGTAATGACCATTTTTTCCATCTGTAATTCTTTCTGTCTTGTTAGCGACACTTATATAACAGAACGATTGGGGCCTTGTAAGTACATTGCTGGAAGAGAACTGCACAAATAATAAATAATCTGCAAATATTAGAGGGTGGACAAAATACAGCACACAGGCCAGATCTGCCCTTCTCCCCAGAATTTCTGTCTGGAGCGCTCAGCTGATTAGCAAGCATGCCAGCAGCATGTGTTCAGCTGCCCCTCTCCGACCTTGCTCCATCCTATCTGCTGCTAGTGGTGTGTGGAGGGGAGGTGAGCAGGGAGACGTGCAGAAGTCAGGGTGACCCCTTTGCCCCTGTCATCATCTCTGCAGAGCAGAGTTTGGGGAGAGGGACACATACAATAGTGCTGCTCCACTCTGAAGTATGGTGAGTAACGGAGTGCCTATCTAAAGAGGCACTGTTTCTAAGATTTCTCTGGCAGCCAGCATGTCCCTCTCTCTCTCTCTCTCTCTCTCACACACACACACACACACATTGTCTCACACACACTCTCTCCCCCGCCATATGCCCATATGCCCCCGCTCTGCAGAGTGGGGTGGGGAGAGGGAGATGACAGAGCAGGACAGCTTTCCCTTAAAGAGACAGTTCATGATTTAGAAGTGAGCGAAGATCCTGGGTTTCCTACCTAAGCTTTTGGTCAGCCCCATCTCTTTTACAATGAGAGTTCAGTGGAGGGATTCTCCTCCAAATCAGAACCTCAGATCAATCTACATGAGTTGTGCTTGACTATGAGATTAGATTTAAATACTGAGAGCAGAGTGGCTACTGAAACCAGATATACAGAGAAAGATGCTCCACACAGAATACAGTGCCTGTTTAATCCTGTATGAATCACAATGAATCACATGCCATTACTGTTAACTTTCAGACATAGGGGCTACATCCCTTTTTCGGAGGGATAAGGGATCTTTCGGAAAAGGCTTAATTTTCTGCAAGATCAGCATCTAGACTGGCGCTTTTCTCCGGCAAAGCTCCGTGCCGAAAAAAGCTGCAGCCATTTTTATGCTAATGAAGCAGGGGAGATTTAAATCCCCGCTTCATTAGCAATTGCGATACGTCTAATTTACATCCCTTTTCCGAAAAAGGGATGTAGTCTAGACATAGCCTGACGGTAAAATTCTGACTCCGTTAAAGTCAATAAGAATTTCGTCATTGGCTTTAGTGGGGCCAAAATTTCACACACAGCTGGTAATAACATACCCCATAGATCCTCCTGTATGATTATCTATGGATCAGAGGTTCAGTTTTATTAAATGTTGCCATACTTTTTCTCCTTTTCTCTATCCTAGGTCAGTGCACTAACCTGGGGTCAGCAGAGGAGGAGCTGAGTTGTCTCCGTGAGGCACTAACAACTCCAGACCCTGAGGCTCTGTTTCAAGCATCTTCCAAAATGGCTAAGGTAACAAACACTAGGTGACTGTCCTAGTGGCTGTGCACCATTCATTTTCCCTTGTCCAGAGGACTGGAAAAGGGCAAATATAGTGCCCATCTATAAAAAGGGAAATAAGAACAACCCAGGAAACTACAGACCAGTTAGTTTAACTTCTGTGCCTGGGAAGATAATGGAGCAAGTAATTAAGGAAATCGTCTGTAAACACTTGGAAAGTGGCAAGGTGATAGGGAACAGCCAGCCTGGATTTGTAAAGAACAAATCATGTCAAACCAATCTGATAGTTTTCTTTGATAGGATAACGAGTCTTGTGGATAAGGGAGAAGCGGTGGATGTGGTATACCTAGACTTTAGTAAGGCATTTGATACAGTCTCGCATGATATTCTTATCAATAAACTAGGTAAATACAACTTAGATGGGGCTACTATAAGGTGGGTGCATAACTGGCTGGATAACCATACTCAGAGAGTAGTTATTAATGGTTCACAATCCTGCTGGAAAGGCATAACAAGTGGGGTTCCACAGGGGTCTGTTTTGGGACCGGCTTTGTTCAATATCTTCATCAACGATTTAGATATTGATATAGAAAGTACGCTTATTAAGTTTGCAGATGATACCAAGCTGGGAGGGGTTGCGACTAATCTGCAGGATAGGGTCACTAATTCAAAATGACTTGGACAAATTGGAGAAATGGTCTGAGGTAAATAGGATGAAGTTTAAGACAAATGCCAAGTTCTCCACTTAGGAAGGAACAATCAGTTTCATACATACAGAATGGGAAGCGACTGTCTGGGAAGGAGTACGGCAGAAAGGGATCTAGGGGTTATAGTGGACCACAAGTTGAATATGAGTCAGCAGTGTGATGCCGTTGCAAAGAAAGCAAATATGATTCTGAGATGCATTAACAGGGGTGTTGTGAGCAAGACATGAGAAGTCATTCTTCCGCTCTACTCTGCGCTGGTTAGGCCTCAATTGGAGTATTGTGTTCAGTTCTGAGCACCGCATTTCAAGAAAGATGTGGAGAAATTGGAGAGGGTCCAGAGAAGAGCAACGAGAATGATGAAAGGTCTAGAGAACATGACCTATGAGAGAAGGCTGAAGGAATTAGGTTTGTTTAGTTTAGAAAAGAGAAGATCGAGGGGGAACATGATAGCAGTTTTCAGATATCTAAAAGGGTGCCATAAGGAGGAGGGAGAAAACTTGTTCATCTTGGCCTATGGGGGTAGAACAAGAAGCAATGGGCTTAAACTGAAGCAAGGGAGATTTAGATTGGACATTAGGAAAAAGTTCCTAATTGTCAGGGTAGTCAAACACTGGAATAAATTGCCCAGGGAGGTTGTGGAATCTCCATTTCTGGAGATATTTAAGAGTAGGTTAGATAAATGTCTATCAGGGATGGTCTAGACAGTATTTGATCCTGCCATGAGGGCAGGGGATTGGACTCGATGAACTCTCAAGGTCCCTTCCAGTCCTAGTATTCTATGATTCTGTGATTGTTTTATGCTTTTGTGATGTCTTTCCACACTTGGAGCGAGCTATGGGAGTGAGGCATTCATGGGTAATCAGTAACATGCTTTTCATAGGTATATGCTATGAATGCCATGTAAAAAACAAACAGATTCCAGACAGTTGCATGAACATGCCCATGCATGTGCGCGCGCACATCCATCCATCCATCCATCCATCCATCCAGGGGGAAAATATGTGAGCGGGACATCAAGCTGAGAAACCAGTCTTGGCACCTTGTGTGTTTACCTGAACCTATATTTGTGTGCATGCATCTCTTTGCATATTTTTATATTTTGTGAAAAGATGTCATGTACATAATAGAATATAAACTGGAAATTTACATCCTGTTTGTCCCATACAATGTTGTGCTAACTGTACAACCTAAGATCTAACCTGATATTATTAGTGTAGAATAGAGATGTGGTAGCTAGAAAGATTAGAGAGAAAATTTTAATTGCAACTGCCTTGCCAGATATGAGCCCAATTAGCAATTTGCTGATGAATACATTATTTTCCAATACAGCTCTTAGGCCTCCTTTCTTAAAAGTACTGGAGCCGACTATCATTGCAATCTTTCCTGTTTTTGATCTGTCCACAGGTGGTTAGTAAGTACTTTCCCTCTGAACAAGCCACAGATTTTATTGAGGCCATACTGGATGGTATGCTGTCTGCTAGCCCCTCCTGTGCCACAGCAGCCGGTCTGTGGATGAAGATCATCCTGAAGGAGTGTGGAGGTGCCATGCTGGATGAGGTAAAATAGAAGCTGGAGAGGTTTTTCTGGCTAACCTGCAGGCTTTCAGATCTTTGCCATCATTTGCAGTGAACACAAGTCTTGCTGTTTCTCCCCCTGGGATTGGAAGTTAATTCCATCTGTGTTCCTATCCTGAGTCAGGCAATGGGGGAATCAACAGCAGAAGACAGAGATAATCTAACGGTACATCTGCACTAGCTCGTTAGTTCGAGCTCGGGAGTGTAATGAGGGCAAGCGGAGTTGCAAATGAAGCCCGAGATTTAAATATCCCGGGCTTCATTTGCATGTTCCCTGGCGCCACCATTTTTAAATCCCCCTTACTCCAAACTCCGTGCCCGCGGCTACATGCGGCATGGACTAGGTAGTTCAAATTAAAGATCCTAATTCGAACTACCGTTACTCCTCATGGAATTAGGATCTTTAATTAGAACTACCTACTCCGTGCCGCGTGTAGCCGCGGGCACGGAGTTCAGATTAAGGAGGATTTTAAAATGGCAGCACCCGGGAACATGCAAATGAAGCCTGGGATATTTAAATCCTGGGCTTCATTTGCAACTCTGCTTGCCCTCATTACCCTACCTAGCTCGAACTAACGAGCTAGTGTAGCCGTACCCCAAGGGAAAAGGAAGATGCTTGATTATTTGTCTATCTTGTTGTCACAGTTTCCAGCCATGAAAGGCTTGGAAAAATTAGACTCCGAGTAAAATGCAAAAAGAGAATATCTGGCCCCAAGAGACAAGCTAAGTGAACTACATCTTAGGGCCTCAGATAATGAGGGGTCTCTAAAAATACCCCCAAATTACTAGTTTTTACTTGCCTCTTTGCCTATGTACAGATAGATAGATAGATAGATAGATAGATAGATAGATAGATAGATAGATAGATAGATAGATAACTTTATTATTTCTATTTTCATTGTCCTTTCTGTTAGAATAATACATGTTTTTTTGGAAATGCAATGAGGCCTCTTTAACTTGACATAGCTTAGGGCCTCAGCATGTCTTAACCCGGTGTTGCAGCCAGGTATGGGCAGAGATATGCATAATGTTTGTGGGTTAAATCTATGCAGCCATGTCTAAATACTTGTTTTTTGAAGGGAGGATTTTCTACAAGAACAGCAAATTGCTAAACGACTAAATAAACGTTTTGGCTCTGCAGAATGAATGGAGAGAATGGAAAAGGGACATTTTTTCTGGTTTTATTCTGTCCAGGTGCCAGATATCCTGAGTAGAATATATAATTATATGCCTACCATCAAGCAGGGTAGCTTGAGGCAGTTCCTGGTGGAGGCAGTGTCCATTCTTGCTCACCATCACCTAGAGGCAGTGATCTTCAGCCTCCTCATCAAACCTCTGCCGATGGACAGGTATATACTGCTCCTTACAGTGTTCATTTTGGTAACCATGGATCCCACGGCTTCACTGGAAGATGTAAGGCTTCATTTAAGCCACAGACAGTTTGAGATAATTCCTAAAGGTTAATAGCTTGGGTCTTTCTGCAGAAAGGTCCAAGACCATGTCAAGGTGGGTGCAGGGAGAAATTAAGTTTCATTCTGTTTCCATTAATTAATAGTTGCTTTGGCATCCTAAAGACTTCCCTTTACTGGCATCACTGGAGTGGACTTTTGCCTCTCCAGACCCCTGAACTAACATCACCCTGGCAATTGCCAGTGACTGTTCGTTTTCTGGTAGCATGAAAGCTTCAAATCCAAATTCCTGGCTGATTAGCAAGGATAGGGCACCAGGCTTTTGGTATCAGGAAGGGTATGGCTGCTGGAATGGAGTTGTCATTCTTGGTACTTAAAGACAGGGCGGTAAGCATATCTATCATTTCATTCAAACATCCCTAGCTGAATTATCAGTCATCTGTGCTGGAATCTAAGAACATAAGAACGGCTGTAGTGGGTCAGACCAAATGTCCATCTAGCCCAGGATCCTGTCTTCAGACAGTGGCCAATGCCAGGTGCCCCATAGGGAGTGAACAGAACATGCCCATTCTGGCAAATAGAGGCCAGGGAATGCCATTTGTGAAGAGGTCATGGGCTAGCCACAAATATTTGTTCTCATAGTTGTACATCCAGTTAGTAGGAAGATCATTTTTCTTTCTTCAACTTGTCTCCCAGGCCCTAGATCTTTGGGCATCACATGCTCATGATTCCATATCTACTGAGAAGTAGGAAAACAGGAACTGTGATTAGAGCTCTGTGTCCTTTCCTTCTGAAGTCTAGCATTAATGGTTATGGTGCAGTAAGGCTAAGGTTGTGTCTATACAGCACCCTAAACTTGAAATAAGATGCACAATTTGCACTCCGCAAATTGCGTATCATATTTTGCATAGCCTATTTTGAAATGTGGCGCTTCTACACAGCACCAAATGTCGAAATAATGTGCTATTTCAAGCCATCCCTTATCCCTCATGCAACAAAGTTTATTGGGATGGCAAAATAGTGTGCCCATTATTTTGAAAAATATTTCAAAATAACGGGCTGCTTGTGTAAATGTGGGGTAGCTATTTCGGGATACCTCCAGGATCCCAAAATAGTCATGCACTGTAGAAATGTAACCTGAAATGTAACTTAACTTAGTTCTGTAACTAGAAACTCAATATGTAAAACATGAGGACCATATAAGGAGGACAGCACTCTGAACTTGCTCATCATAGGCAGGGCTTGACAAATAATACAATCTACTCATCCATGGCGTGTAGATTGTAACCTGGAAGAGCCGGGTTCGGGCGATCTGTGCATGCGCAGATCGCCGGACAGTGTGGCTGGTGAGCCCTGATCATAGTCAAGGAGAAAATGTGTTCTTTACTTGAATATGATGCATATAGTCAGAGCCACAAAAGTCTCCAGGGGTCACATATAACTTCTGTTAAATTGCAGTGACACCACTGAGCTGTGGAGATCTCTGGGGAAAGATCCCTTGCTCGCCCCTCAAGTCCTGAAGGTCCTAATAGAAAGAATAAAGACTCCAACAAGCCAAGAAGGAAGCATGACCTCAGAGACAGAAACTGACCTGCATTTAGCAGCTGCTGAACCTCTCACAGTAAGTTAGACGACAGACATGTATTTCTCTGCCTTGTGACAAACATGCTGATGGAAAGCTAGATGAGTGGTATAATATTGTCATATGGGCACTTCTTTTCTGAAGTACTGTTTCCTGGATTCCAGCTGTGCTTTCTGTGGAACAACAGATGGCAGATTTAGAGTATGTGGCTGATTCACTTAATAATATCTGGCAATTAGAAAGTCTTTGAATCAGATTTCTTACAGTGCTTTGCAAATGTTTTGTGCAACTCATAACATGCCTTGATAGGTCGTACACATTTTTACAGATATGGGACGCTAAGGCACACATGGAGTGAATTGCTCTCGGTCATTCATCAAGTTAGTGACAGGAGTGAGAATTTAGTCCAGCAGGTATCAGAAGGGGAGAGAGTGTGATAGTGTTAGGAAGAGACCTCTTCTTTTACCATGCTCTCCTTTCAGGCAACATGTGCCATCTTTGAAGTGGTGTCAGCATTGCAGTTGAGCAAAACTGTGCAGGAGCTGTTCCCGGAGTTGTTCACTGTTCTTCTGCAGCAGATCAGCCAAACCCTAGGACAAAAGATGCCTTTGCCCAGGATGAGCAGCCGAAAGAGGTTATTTAGAAAAGGACAACAACTACGTGAGGGCAACCCTTGCAGGTAATTAGAAGAAAGGGAGCAAAACAAAGAGAATCCCAGTCCATTTGTGTGACACTCCCCAGGAGTTCTCAGGGTTATGAGGCACCTTACCATCACCTGCTTTTAATATGAGAAAGTCTTGTTTGTGCTTGCTATAGGTCAGTTCCCTGAAACCACCAAGCTCTGGCAACACAAACACTACTATCTAGGCCTCCTCAGGCCTCAGTCTCTTTGTCCTCTCTTTCTGACTACAACTTAGAGAATCTCTATCAACGGATTCTCCTCTAAGAGAAGTCTCCCTGCGATTTACGTGCATCTCTCCACGAATCGGCTTTCCCCCATCTCTTAGTTTAAAAACTGCTCTACGGCCTTTTTAATGTTTAGTGCCAGTAGTCTGGTTCCACCCTGGTTTAGGTGGAGCCCATCCTTCCTGTATAGGCTCCCCCTCTCCCAAAAGTGTCCCCAGTTCTTGATAAATCCAAACCCCTCTTCCCCACACCATCGTCTCATCCACGCATTGAGACTCTGAAGCTTTGCCTGCCTAGCTGGTCCTGCGCGTGGAACTGGAAGCATTTCCAAGAATGCCACCATAGAGGTCCTGGATTTCAGTCTCTTTCCTAGCAACCTAAATTTGGCCTCCAGGACATCTCTCCTACCCTTCCCTATGTCATTGAGACCTACATGTACCACGACCACCGGCTCCTCCACAGCACTACACATAAGTCTATCTAGATGCCTCTAGCATTTTGTCTCTTTTGCTCTCTGTTTCCCTCAAACAGTCCTGTGGATGTCCCTTTAGGCAGATTCCTTATTAATGGGATAATAGGTTTGTTGATTCTATAGCCCCACTCTAGCCAGGCAATCAGGTACATTTCTATCCAATTAGGCTTTCTCTGGGGAAGCTAATTAGTACTAGTAGTTACCAGAGTGCTGACCCCAAGTACAAGCTCTCAGCACCCTGTCACATCTCGCTGGACATAGGGCCCCAAAATATCCATTAGTGATCACTAATCTCTCTGTGTCCCAGCTTTTGGGGTCTGGTTGTGTATTTTTTCCATATTACTGTACTGTGCTAGTGCCCATACACCTTGCAGATAGGAGAAAGTGACTGCAAAATATTGTCCATAGCAACACTAGTAATATGAGATGTATGAGACTGAAATACCTCCTGGAATTAAGTCCTTCCAAAAACAGTGGTCCCCAGGACACTGTCAATGGATGAACTGTCAATGAACAACAGACCTGACAAGTAACTGGGGTTTCCTGACTGCTTAGGCTGTGCCTTTCTATTGGTTACTACAGTTCTGTGCCTCTTTTCCCCCAGGCGTTCTATTGAAGCATTAGAGGCTGTGCTTCTCAAGGCTATGAATGAGAAGCTGATAAGAACTCTCTGGAAGCAGAAAACTTGGATGCTTCTTGAAAATCTGCAGACTCACCACGAGGGGGTGTGTTTGCTGGTGAGGTAAGAGATCTAGGAGACAGCACTTCATCCTCAGGGATCGGCAACAAATAGAGTGACTGACAGGGAACTTTCAGGTATAGCTTTGTGCGGGGTGCCCTGGGTGAGAAACACAGAGCTTCCATGCGTAGGTTTTAGAGTTGTATGGTCATAGCAGCTAAGCTATTGAAGTGCACAGTCTGCCCCATAAGTGGTTCCTTTTGTCTTCCAGGGTTCTGCAAAGATCTGGCCTAATAACAGTGGAGATCATACAGAGCCTCCTTCCCTGGGTAAATTCCCCATCAGAAAACCAGCGAGTCACCAGCACAGCTTTCTTTGCTCAGGTATGAGCAGTTCCACCATTAGGCTGTTATCTGTTGTTTACCTTTCTCTGAGGAATTGTACAGTTCAGTTCATAGGAATTAATTTTAGATAGTAGAATGTGTCCTTTATAAGGAAATCTCATAAGGAACTTCATTACACCTTTCTTAATCATTTTCTCTTTGTTATTTTTGGGGCCTATACCAGCCTAGCCTAGCTGCCTATTCTAGTTGGTGGTTAAGAGAGAGTGAGAAAGATATAGATAGGCTACGTCTACATTGGCAAGATTTTGCGCAAATAGGGTATGTCTACACTACAGCACTAATTCGAATTAACTTAATTCAAATTAGTTAATTTGAAATAAGCTAATTCGAATGAGTGCATTTAGACCTAAAAACTAATTCGAATGAGCATTTTGCTAATTCGAAATAGCATGTCCACATTGAGTGGACCCTGAACCGAAGTTAAGGCTGGCCAGAACCAGTGCCGTCAGGGCATCAGGTTAGGACTTAAGGTGTGGAGCTGCTTCCTCAGGCTAGCCGAGGGCTGTGCTTAAAAGGACCTGACCCCCACCCCGGACAGACAGTTCTCAGGATTCCCCGCTTGCATGTCTAACTCGATGGGGACATCAAAGCAGTCCTGTCTTGGAGTGCCCTGAATGCCCACACTCGGCACATTTCAGCACTCGACCATCAGCCCGTCTGCACTTGCCGCAGGCTGCCATCCGGGGGAGGTCAATCAGGGGGCTATCAGGATCCAGGAGGCCCTACAGGAAAGCTTCCACCCCGAGGAGCCCGCAGAGCCACCCCAGTCCTCCCCATCGGGGGCTCGTGCCCCATTCCTCTCTCACCTCCTTCCACTTACCCTTCCCGAGCCCCTTCTTCCTGATGTAAAAAATAAAGGACACGTGTTCAAAAATAGAAACTCTCTTTATTTAACAAAACTGGGGGTGGGGGGGATTAACCTCTGGGGGACTGGGAAAAGGAGGTGGGAGAGGGGAAGAAAGAGGGTGGGAGAGGGGAGGTGGAAACCTGGGAGGAGGGAGCTGGAAGGGGGAAGCCAGGGGAAGAAGGAGGAGGGGAAGTATAAACCTATGGTACGCCATATCTTCAGAACTGTGTACAGATGTGGTCTTCTCACCTCAAAAAAGATATGGCCTTGGAAAGGGTTCAGAAAAGGGCAAGTACAATGATTAGGGGTTTGGAACAGGTCCCATATGCAGAGAGGCTAAAGAGACTGGGACTTTTCAGCTTAGAAAAGAGGAGACTGAGGGGGGATATGATAGAGGTCTATAAAATCATGAGTGGTGTGGAGAGGGTGCATAAAGAAAAGTTCTTCATTAGTTCCCATAATATAAGGACTAGAGGACACCAAATGAAATGAATGGACATCAGGTTTAAAACTAATAAAAGAAAGTTCTTCTTCACACAAAGTTCTTCTTATAGTCAACCTGTGGAACTCCTTGCCACAGGAGGCTGTGAAGCCTAGAACTATAACAGAGTTTAAAGAGAAGTTAGATAAATTCATGGAGGTTGGGTCCGTGGAGTGCTATTAGCCAGGGGGTAGGAATGGTGTCCCTGGCCTCTGTTTGTGGAAGGCTGAAGATGGATGGCACGAGACAAATGGCTTGGTCATTGTCTTCGGTCCATCCCCTCTGGGGTACCTGGTGTTGGCCGCTGTCGGCAGACAGGCTACTGGACTAGATGGACCTTTGGTCTGACCCAGTACGGCCATTCTTATGTTCTTATGTTCTAAGCGCAGGGCTCAGGGTCGGGGGGTCTCACTGGAACAACTTGATTTTCATGCAAACCTGCTCCTGGGTTTGGATGTGGCCTTTGGTGGCCAGGCTGGCAGCTATCCTGCCCTAGACGGCTGCATTCCTGTGCCTAGTGTGGAGGTCGTGGACGCTGGAGGCCTCCCCCCCCAAACCTCGATAATGTCCACGATCTCCGCACTAGACCAGGCGGGCGCCTGCCTCTTGTGGCCCTGGGCAGGCTCCTAGGAGCCGCCAGCCTGGTCCTGGGAAGAGGCGGAGGGCTGGGTGGCAGCGGGTGGCTGGCTCATGCCATGCCAGGTGCAGGGTCTGCTGGCTGGGTGCTGGCAGGCTTGCCACTGGCACAGGCACTGTAGCCAGACCATGCCCCTTTAAGGGCTCTGGGGCTGGGAGAGGGGCAGAAAAGTTTCCCTGGTTTGGCCCAGAGTGGCCATCAGGGCAACATGATTAGGGTTAGCCTCCAACTAGTTCGAATTAAGTGGCTACACAGCCCTTAATTTGAACTACTTAATTCGAACGAGGCGTTACTCCTCGTAGAATGAGGTTTACTAGTTCGAATTAAGCGCTCCGCTAGTTCGATTTAAATTCGAACTAGCAGTTTGTATGTATAGCCGCTATTAAAGTTAATTCGAACTAACGGCTGTTAGTTCGAATTAACTTTATAGGGTAGACATACCCATACTTGTAACGCAAGAGTTTTTGCGTTAGAATATTTGCGCAAGAGAGAGTCTACACTGGCATGTGCTGTTGCGCTAAGAGGCGCTTTTGTGCAAAATCATCCGTGCCAGTGTAGACGCTCTCTTGCGCAAGAAAGCTCCGATGGCCATTTTAGCCATTGGGCTTTCTTGCACAAGAAATTAATGTGGCCTGTCTACACTGGCCTCTTGCGCAAGAACAGTTGCACAGGAGGGCTTTTTCCTGAGCGGGAGCATCATAGTTTTTGCGCAAGAAGCACTGATTTTAGACATTAGAATGTCAGTGTTCTTGCGCAAGAACTCCCCGCCAGTGTAGACAGGCAGCTGCTTTTGCGCAAAATCATGCCAATGTAGATGTAGCCATAGAATTTGAGTTACTAGACCTTTTCTGACAATTCCTAGGGCTAATACTAACCAACAGCTCCTGATTTTGGCCTAGCTCAGCAAATCTTCTAAATGAATCTAGTGTCCTAATACTATAAAATAAGCAACATACAAATACATTAACATCTATCTTAGATTCGCATTAATGTAGAATAATAGATTCATAGAACATTCGAACTGGAAGGGATCTTGAGAGGTCTTCGAGTCCAATCCCCAGCCATCACGGCAGGACCAAGCACAGTCTAGATCATCCCTGACAGGTGTTTGTCTAACCTGCTCTTAAATATTTCTAGTGATGCAAATTCCACAACCTCCGGAGGCAATTTATTGCAGGGTTTAACCACCCTGACAGGCAGGACGTTTTTCCTGCTGTCCAACCTAAACTTCCCTTGATGTAATTTAAGCTCATTGCTTCTTATCCTATCCTTAGAGGCCAAGGAGAACAATTTTTCTCCATCTTCCTTAAAACATCCTTTTAGAAACTTGTATTATCTGAGTACTTCAAAATGATAATGTAGTATCTGAGTGCCTCAAAACTCTTTAAAAGTATGTATCCCTACAATACCCCTGTGAGGCAGGGAAACACTATTAGTCCCATTTTGCAAACAGGAAACTGATGCACAGAAGGCCTAAGTGACTTGCCCAACATCATCTAGGAAGTCTTTGAGGGTGCAGGAAATTGAACTGGAACCTCCTAAGTCCTAGGCTGCTAACTACTGGAGCATCCTCCCTCTCTACAGCCTTGCTATAACGTCTGTGTCATATTTCACATTTACGCTAAGTCGCTATTTTAGAGGCTCATCTGGTGGTTCTAGGAATCTGTTTGTGCCCCAAAATCTTTCTACACCCCACCTAGGAAAGGAGTCACAAACGTGGGTTTTCAAGGTCTGCCTAGAGAGGCCTCATGAAAGCTGCCAGCTGGCTCAGATATATGGAGCTACAGGGCTTTATTAGGTCAGTTCCTTTCAGGAAGTGGAGGGCCAAGAAAGGATGCTATTCTCTGGCCAAACCAATTCACAGGGGTTTATTTCAGGCAGCATTTTCTGAAGCTGAATTTGCAGAGAGAGAGTCCTTACGAGCCTTAAACATATAATTAGAGGGAGAAACTGAAAGTGGCCCCATAGGAAGAACCCAAGGAAAAAGTAGCAATGAACTGAAATGAAGCAATGACTCGCTGCTATTTCTAGGTTGGAACCAAGAGTAGTGGGCAGGCCCAGGTTCCCCAGTGGCATAAACCCGATGAAGGGGACAGGGCTTATGGAGAGGTTGAACAAAGAACAGAATATAAAGGGTCCAGAGTTGGGGCTGAAGACCCTAGTGAGGGCAACAGGACCTAAAAGGCATTTGTTTGGACTTTGGGACTTGGCCAGAGGGCTGAGCCATGGAAGAAGACTCACTAAGATCGACTGGCAGGATGCACCTGGGCGAGAAAAGGATTGTGGTATCAAATGCAGTCACTGAGAGGCTCTCAAGGGATGAGCAATCACCCATTATAGTGCCTAAAAGGAAAAATCCATGTTTTTAACACAGTACTCATTCATATAGAATAATAAATTACAGTCTATTACGTGTCTCCTCAAATTATAGTCGCTATCTTAATGAACATATTAGAGCTAATGGACATGTTGATTTTATTTCAGCTAATGACTGATCCCATACTCAGGGAGAAGAAGTTGCTTAAGTGTGTCTTACACAGCTTAGAAGAAAGGTTACAGGACAATAACTGGATTGTCCGTCGAATGGCTGTAAGAGGCCTGGGAAATGTAGTCTATGGGGCACCTGAGAAGGTAAGATAGAATACTGAATACAATGCAGCATAACTAGAGAAACTAAAGGAAACAATTGCTCAGGATTTACAGAGGCCATGCACAATGCACTAGGCCAACTTCTGCTCTCTCATACCCCTGTAACCTCTTTGCAGTCAATACACAGCAGGTTGGTTCCCTTGGTAAGCTGGGCATAAGGAAACAATATGTACTTAATATGATCATATGTAAATGTATACTCCTAGGAATGAAGAGTGTAGGCCATACTTCCAAGATGAGAGATTCTATTCCAGGAAACAGAGACACTAAAAAACTCAAATCATGATAGATAATCAGCTGAACGTAAGCGCCCAGTACAAAGCTGTGACCAAAAGAGCTGAGGTGATCCTCGGAGGCATAGACAGAGGAATTCTGAATAAGAATAAAGAAGTTATTTTACCTCTGCTTATGGCACTGGTGTGAGAACTGTTAGAATACTATGTCAGGATCATGCCTGCAATTCAAGAAGGATGCTGATAAATTGGAGAAGAGTCACAAGAATTTTCAAAGGGCTAGAAAATGTGCCTTTAGATTCAATGGGGGGGAGGGGGGAGAGGAATGAAGCTAAACTAATTCAGACTGATAGTAAGGCATACATTTTAATGGTAATTTTAATCATTGGAACCATTTACCAAGGGTTGTGGTGGGTTCTCTATCAGTAGCAACTTTAAAAACAAGATGGGCTGTTTTTCTAAAAGAGGTGCTCTAGTCAAACAGACATTATTTTGGGGAGGTTCTGTGTTGCGAAGGAGGTCACAATGGTCCCTTTTGGCCTTCAAATCTAAGTAATTAGAAATCTAATAGGATTACATAGGTGTAATATGGCACAGAGTTTGGCTTATTGTAGCTAGTACCTGATGTAAAATATAGCTATAGGTCACTAGGGGGCAGATGAAATTCCCACTGCTTCATAATTGCTAAAAAAACATATTAGAAATGTGGTTAGTGGAAAGTGTTTTTTAATGTCATATGTCTGAACAGGTGAAAAAGTACAAGAAGTTTCTTCTGGAGACACTGATCAGGACTTTAGAAGACACTTACAGTTTTGAAATCACTGTCGAATGCATGAAGGCACTGGCCAAAGTCCTGAAAGAGCTGAAAGGGAAGGACATAGGTTCTTCCTTCAGAGACCTCACCATACAGATCCGGAAGTACTTCGATAATGTACGTGAACAGAAGCCTTCAACCCCAGTTCAGCTGACATTGATGAGGCTCCATTTACAATGCATGATGTGTCCTCACTGGGCATTGTTCATGTCAGAATGAAGTGATTTTAGGCCTTAGGGAAGAGATGTGTTTTATGGCGGAGCAGAGAATTAAGAAAATGAGGATGCCATCCCTGCTCCTTCAGTCTCACCCTTCTGTTCATCTTTATTTCCAATGAGAATGGCAAAGGAAGTATGAATACTAGATTAGGTAGCTGCATAACAAGGAAAATGGGCATACAGGGTGTAATAGACTGTTTTGGGCCTGCTCCATACGATTTTTATGTCACCTGGTTGAAATTATTCCATTTTGCAGAGAAGTTTGAGATTTCAAATTTTGGTTTTGTTCCTATTTGGGGGACACACACCCCCAGCCCAAATTTCAAATCTCTTTGTGAAACAGTAATACTATTCTCAACCCAGCTCTACTGGGAGACTATGCTGGAGACAGGGAACCTGGAAACACTGGGAATTAGAGGTGCCAGGGTACACATTTCCTGGCTCCTTGTCAGCCTGCCAGACAGGCTGTTCTGAAGGTGAGGGCCAGGAAGCCCAAGATCTCAGTTAGCCTGCTAGATGGGTCACCAAGAAGCTGACCAAGTACCCCTACTTGGCTTCTGGAAGAATTTTGTCAAAATTGAACTGTCTTCAAAGTATTTTGAAGAATCAACACATTTGGCCCAAACTTGATTAATTCCAGTTCTTCTAAACTTCTGTAGTTGGAATCACTCTACTCTAATGTAGAAGAGACAGCTGTGCTAGATACATGATGTGGTTATCTCTTCGTTACCAACCTGTGTGGCTTTCTTGGCTATAGAAGGACAACACTCTTCGTGCATTGGCCTTTGTCCTGTTTGGTATCCTGGCCGGCTCTGCAAAGAGAAAATGGAAGGACTATTTTGCCAAGCAGGTTAGACAGAGCTGGGTCACGCTTCTGCTGCACCTGCAAGATCCAAGCCCTGAAGTTTCAATGGTAAGAATGACAGTGACTTAATTACTAAGCAAAAAGAATCTTCCTCCTGATGCCAGGGGAGCTCTGCTATTCCTTCCTGCAGTGGAGACCTAAATTCTTCCCTCAGTTCATTGCCCTCCTTTGGAGTCAATCCCAGACAGGCTGGTCCTTAGCAGCCAGGGTTGTCTCACTGGAGTTCAGGATAGGTCATGGGTCTGATCCCAAGAGTTCATTCCTGCCTATCTCTGCACCCCACGTTCCTGCCTCCCCACAACAGAGGAAAGATCACAGCTATGCCTAGTGAAGCAGCTTTCATAGCTACATCTGTTCTGAAAAAACATTGCTGCTATCTCCAGTTTTCAGTATTATAAAATCATAGAACCATAGGTTCCCTAGGTAACCCATTCCAGTGCTTCACCACCTTCCTAGTAAAATAGTTTTTCCGAATATCCAACCTAGACCTCCCCCACTGTAGCTTGAGACCATTGCTCCTCATTCAGTCATCTAGTACCACTGAGAACAGCCTCTCTCCATCCTCTTTGAAATCCCCCTTCAGGTAGTTAAAGCCTTCTATCAAAGCTCCCCTCACTCTTCTCTTCTGAAGACTAAATAATCCCAAATCCCTCAGCCTCTCCTTGTAAATCATGTGTTCCAGCCTCCTCATCATTTTTGTTGCCCTCCGTTGGACTTTCTCCAATGTATCAACATTTTTTAAGTAATGGGGTGCCCAGAATTGGATGCAATACTCCAGAAGTAGAATCCCTTTCCCCCTATTAAAGTCATGCTGGCATATTTTCTGTCTATTACTTCAGGGGAATCCCTTTTATTCTTGGGGTAGATGAGCAGTCAAGGACATGAGTTCCATTTGAATGAGCACAATACGTGTTATGGAACAATTCACTGGTGCAACCCTCTTTTTCAGGAGTGCAGAGCTACATTTCATCTCTGTGCCCCATTTTTGGGACTGAAGAGGCTCCAAACTATACTTAATGAGCATCTTAGTTGGAGAACCGAGCTGAACCCTGAGGAGCTCCAGATGGATATCTGCAGACACCTTGTGAGTGACCTATAGAATTATATGAGATTATTGACAGCATAGGCTTGTGATGTAGAAGCAGGGGGAATGTGTGATGGGCAATGTAAGTATCTATGGGTATGTCTACGCTACAAAGTTAGTTTGAACTAACGGACGTTAGTTCGAACTAACTTTCATAGGCGCTACACTAGCGCTCCGTTAGTTTGAATTTAATTCGAACTAGCGGAGCGCTTAGTTCGAACTAGGTAATCCTCATTCCACGAGGATTAAGCCTAGTTCAAACTTACTAGTTCGAATTAAGGGCTGTGTAGCCCCTTAATGCGAACTAGTGGGAGGCTAGCCCTCCCCAGGTTTCCCTGGTGGCCACTCCGGCCAACACCAGGGAAACTCTATGCCCCCCTCCCGGCCCCGGACCCCTTAAAGGGGCACGGGATGGCTACGGTGCCCGTGCCAGGTGCAAGCCTGCCAGCACCCAGCCAGCAGACCCTGCACCTGGTGCGGATCGAGCCACCCACCCGATGCCCCCCAGCCCTCCCCCTCTTCCCGGGACCAGGCTGGCGGGTCCTGGGAGCTTGCCCGGGACCGCAAAAGGCGGGCTCCCTCCTGGGCTAGTGCGGACATCGTGGACCTCGTCCACGATCTCCGCACTAGGCACAGGAAGGTGGCCGGCTAGGGCAGGAGAGCTGCCAGCCTGGCCACCCAGGAGCAGGAGTGCATGAAAATCAAGGTGGTCCACTGAGACCCCCCCGACCCTGAGCCCTGAGCATACAATGGCCATCCTGGGTCAGACCAAAGGTTCATCTATCCCGTAGCCTGTCTGCTGACAGCGGCCAACCCTAGGGACCCTGGAGGGGATGGACCGAAGACAGTGACCAAGCCATTTGTCTCGTGCCATCCCTCTCCAGCCTTCCACAAACTTTGGGCAGGGACACCTCTCCTACCCCCTGGATACTACCACTCCATGGACCCAACCTCCATGGCTTGATCTCACTTCCCTTTAAACTCTGTTCTAGTTGTAGCCTTCACAGCCTCCTGCAGCAAGGAGTTCCACAGGTTGACTCTGTGCTTTGTGAAGAACAACTTTCTGTTACTAGTTTGAAGCCTGTTACCCATTCCTTTCCTTTGGTGTCCTCTAGTCCTTCTTTATGGGAACTAATGAAGAACTTTTCTGTATGCACCCTCTCCACCCAACTCCTGGTTTTAGAGACCTCTATGCTGTCCCCCCTCCGTCTCCTCTTTTCTAAGCTGAACAGTCCCAGTCTCTTTAGCCTCTCTTCATATGAGACCTGTTCCCAACCCCTGATCATTTTAGTTGCCCTCCCCTCTTCCACCCTCTCTCTTCCCCTCTCCCACCCGCTTTTCCCAGTCTCCCCCAGTTTTGTTCAATAAAGACAGATTCCATTTTTGAACACAATTGTCCTTTATTTTGTACATCAAGAAGAGGGGCTAGGGAAGGGCAAGGGGAAGGAGTTGAGGGAGTAATGGGGTACGCGCCCCCGATGGGGAGGACTGGGCTGGCTCTGCGGGCTTTTGGGGTGGAAGCTCTCCTGCAGCCCCCCAATTGCCCCATCTCCCCAGATGGCAGGCTGCGGCAAGTGCAGCCGGTCTGATGGCCAAGTGCTGTGATGTGCCCAGTGTGGGTACTCCGGGCACTCCAAGCCAAGACTGCTTTGCAAGCGGGGCACCCCTGAGAACTGTCTGTCCGGGGTGGGGGTTGGGACCCTTTAAGCACAGCCCTCGGCTAGCCTGAGACAGCATCTCCACGCTCTAAGTCCTCCTCTGATGCCCTGCCGGCACTGCTTCCGGCCATCCTTAAGCCCGGTTCAGGGTCCACTTAATGTGGACATGCTAGTTCGAATTAGTACAATGCTAATTCGAACTAGTTTTTTAGTCTAGATCCGTTAGTTTGAATTAGCTTAGTTCGAATTAAGTAATTCGAACTAAGTTAGTTCGAATTAACGTTGGAGTGTAGACGTACCCTATTAGAGTGGGATACAGGACTGAGGGTGAGAGGAATGTAAATCTGCCATAGATTCCCACTTTCCCCACTTCTACACAGCCTCCTGTCCTTTCTTTTATTTACTTGTTTAAATTAAAAAAAAAGTCTGAGTGAATCCAATAACTGACAGCAGTGGCAAGAGGAACACAGACTGTTTACTTGTGGTTTGTAAAGGCATGTGTTGGCAGTCAAAGGGCATTTCTAGCCAGAGAGAGCTCATGTGTCCCTGATTTTCTCTAGGCCAAAGAGAAGGCTGAGCTACTGGAGAACTTTTACAAAAGCACCATCAGATACTTCCGCAGCAGCTGGGAAGAGATCCGGGCAGTTGCAGCCAAGTTAGCTGGTGAGAGAAAGTGTGCCGTGTCCCTTTTGGTATTCCCTTTGAGGTAGACAGAAAAAGTCCCTGTGTGCAGCACTGAGCTACTATTAATCTCTCCGTGCTGTGAATTCTCATGCATAAATGGAGATGTTAATGTTCTCCTACTTCTCCAGTGTGGTGTTAGGAGGAATTTGTAATTTGCAATAGAATGCTTTGAGATGGCGCAGTCATTTAGTAGCAGAGGCTGGCACACTGTCACGTAGGGTATGTTTATTCTCCGATCAAACTAGTGTGCTAAAAATAGAGTAGCTGTGGCAGGAGTAGCAGGAGGGGTTAACTATTCCAAGGATGATCCCATCCAAACCCAAAAGTCTGTTCTCAAGGTGGCTAGCTCCTCCGACTGCTTCTGTCATCTTACCTGCACTCTATTTTTAGTAGTCAGAGTTAGTGTGGACTCAAACTATAGACCTAAGCTCAGTGTTGTTCACTGTTCCTTACTGGTGCTTCATCACTGGGAGGTAGGCAGCCCACCGCCACACAGTGCCTGCTGTTGCAAGTTCCTGATTGCCTTGCCCAGGAAGCACTAGATTCCTCCCCTTTGGCCCTGTGCCATCCTTTCCTTAGCACACCCATGCAAGCCAGGCAAGCATTGTGGCCTAATTAATTTATCCAGGTGAGATCCTTGCTTAGTACGCACTTATTCCTGGCCCCAGCCCCTTTGTTCACACCACTAGATTAATACACTATCCTAGTATATCTCCAATAACTGACAGCAGTGGCAAGAGGAACATAGATTGTTTAAAGCAAATGAGGTTTTATGTAAACATTCTTAATTTTTTTCTCTTATTCTCTTCAGTGTGGACGCTAAACTTTTCTAGTATTGTCTTGCCTACAGCTCACCTTAGACTCACAATAGAAGCCAAAGGGCCAATGTTATCACCTTGCACTTAACAAGAGAAGGTTTTTTATTGATGTTTATTTTACACTGCTTATTTAGGCATCATCCTGGAACATACGGACACCAAGAATATGAAATGGCTGGACATGGAACATCTGTTGACCTGTAAGTAACAAATACAGGTGAAATCCTATTCATTAGTGAGTTATAAAGAAATTTAGCTGACAAGCAAGCAGTAACTGATACCACAGGTGTGAAGTGCATCAGCCACACATCAAAGGACAGATTCAGCTTTAGTCTGCTCTGAAAGAGGTACGTCTACACTACAGCGTTAATTCAAGTTAACTTAATTCGAAATAGTTAATTTGAAATAAGCTAATTCGAATTATGCATCTATACACAAAACCTATTTCAAAATAGCATTTTGTTATTTTGAAATAGCGCGTCCACACTGAGTGGACCCTGAACCGAAGTTCAGGCTGGCCGGAACCAGTGCTGGCAGGGCATCAGGTTAGGACATAGTGTGTGGGGCTGCTGCCTCAGGCTAACTGAGCTCCGTGCTTCACGGGACCCTACCCCCACCCCGAACAGACAGTTCTTGGGTTCCCCGCTCGCTTGTCTACCCCGATGAGGGACAGCAAAGCAGTCCTGTCTTGGAGTGCCCTGAGTGCCTGCACTCGGGACACCACAGCGCTCGGCCACATGGAGCCAGAGCTGCCCCTGGGCACACCGGTGCGTCTCGTAGGGTTGTTGCCATCAGCCCAGCTGCACTTGCTGCAGGCTACCGTCCGGGGAGTCCATCGGGGGGCTGTCAGGATCCAGGAGGCCCTGCAGGAGAGTGTCCACCCCGAGGAGCCCTCAGAGCCACCCCGGTCCTCCCCACCGTGGGCTCGTGCCCCATTCCTCCCTCACGTCCATCTACTTACTCCTCCCTAGCCTCCCTTCCTGATGTCAAATAAAAGACATGTATGTTCAAAAATAGAAACTGGGTTTATTGAACAACAGGGTGAACCTCTGGGGAGACTGGGAAAAGGAGGTGGGAGAGAGGAATAGAGTGGGTGGGAGAGGGGAGGGTGAAACCTGGGAGGAGGAAGTTGGAAGGGAGAAGCAAAGGGAAGAAAGGAGAAGGGAAGATCAGGGCCCAAGGTTGGGGGTCTCACCGCACCAACTTGATTGTCATGCAAACCTGCTCCTGGGTTCGCATGTGGCCTTTGGTGGCCAGGCTGGCAGCTATCCTGCCATTGACGGCCGTGTTCCTCTGTCTAGTGCGGAGATCATGGATGCTGGGGCATCCCTCCCAAACCTGAATAAGGTCCATGATCTCCACCCTGGACCAGGAAGGCACCCGCCTTCTCCAGCCCCTGTCAGGCTCCTGGGTGCTGGCAGACTGCTCCTGAGGAGCAGTGGAGGGTTGGCTGCCAGTGCCTTGCTGGCTCACGTTTTGTGGCTACTGGCTCAGGGGCCCCGGTGGCCACTGCTGGCTCTTGGCTGGTAGGCTTGGATCTGGCACGGGCCAGGGTCTATTCCTTTAATGGCTCTGGGGCCAGGGGGAGAGGAGAGGAAGTTTTCCTGGTTGTGCCCAGAGTGGCCACCAGGGCTCCCTGGGAAGGGCTGGAGGCCCCCTATTTTGAATTAATTGTCTACACAGCACTTAATTTGAAATAGCTATTTCAAATTTGGTGTTACTCCTTGTAGAATGAGGTTTACCAAATTTGAATTAAGCGCTCTGCTATTTCGAATTAATTTCGAAATAGCGGTTTGCATGTATAGATGCTATTAAAGTTAATTCAAAATAACAGCTGTTATTTTGAATTAACTTTGTGGTGTAGACGTACCTGGAGGAAACTGCAGACAGTGTGATATAAGTCAGTGCATCTCCTGGCTATCCTGGCAATGCCTCTTCCCAACCTGTGTGATCCACTCTTTGGGCTCCATCGGCTCCCTGGGAGCCACTTTTTGCTACCCCAAACTCCACACCATCAGATTTATTTCTGTCAGGAGATGTAAAATAACTTAAAAGCAGAAGCTATTGAGTCAATGGAGCACCTTCCAATTGGATGAGTTTCTGGTAGGGTCAGGGTCTCCCCTCTCCCCCCTCCTCCATCTCAGTTTGGAGCTTGGAAGGATCCCAATGGAGGAACCTAAAGCTTTGTTTGTACAGAGAGCTGCTGTAGCTTGGTACTCACTGGTACTAAATCTCCAGCTACTGCAGGCATAGGTGACTATATGAAAAGTGAGTCATATTCTCTGTAATTCCAGCTCTCCAGGTCCTACAGAATGACCCAAGTCCCATTGTCCAGCTGGTGGCAACTCAGGTCCTAAGAGACATCTGACCTGGATGAGTGCTCGGGGAATGAAGCACAGACAAATAGAACGAAGAGCTCCTGCTACCTTGTCACATCCATTGCTTCAGTGGGGATTTCTGGAGAACAATGTGCTCTGTCTGTGCCAGCTTCTGTTTCAGCTTGGTGGTATGCGGCCAGCTACAGTGACTGAACGATATATCTGCTAGCTCTCTATGGGGTAAGGGAGTAGTATAAGGGCCCTACCATCAATCAAACATTAGCTCTGCCCCCTGAATCCGGAAGTCCCCCCCCCCCCGACTCCCCGGAAGTCCCTTCTCCCTTGTCACCGGCAGTCCCGCCCCTGGAGGGTAGTACATCCGGGTCGAGAGGGACAGGTGACCGGAAGTAAAAAGGATGTCATGTGACCCCCGTTAGGCCCGTCCCCTGTCACCGGAAGTCCCGCCCTTGGGGGTAATACATCCGGGGTCAAGTGGGGCAGGTGACCGGAAGTAAGGGGTGTCATGTGACCCCTCTAAGGACTTGCCCCACCTCCCTCTACCAGTCAGGAAGGGCTTTCCCCGTAGGACCGCCCCGCGAACCGCTTTGACCAATGGGGGGGCAATTCCGGGACCGGATGACCCGCCCAGAAGTGGGTCATGTGACCCCTCTAAGAACTCACCCCACCTCCCTCCACCAATCAGGAGGGGTTTTTTCCCTGTAGGACCGCCTCGTGAACTGCTTTGACCAATCGGGGGGCAGTTCCGGGACCGGATGACCCGCCCAGCAGTGGGTTGTGTGACCCCTCTAAGAACTCACCCTCCCTCCCTCTACCAATCAGGAAGGTTTTTGTCCCTGTAGGACCGCCCCACAAATCGCTTTCACCATTCGGGGGGTGCAGTTCTGGGACCCGTTGACCAGACCGGAAGCTGGTCGTGTGACCCCTCTAAGAGCTTCCCGTGACACCCTCTGTCAATCAGAGCATAGCACTTCCCCATAAGTTCTAGCGCCACACAAAAGAGGCCATCTTGTTCCAAGAGCGCGTGTTTCAGAGAGCGTGCAAACGCTGAGCGGAAACATGGACTCCTTCACCACCCCCACCAGAAGTTTGGAGTTTGTTTTGGTGACGAGGGCCTTCCACCACATGAGAAGAAAGCGCCACATCAGCAACAGTTCCGAGGACAAGGGAGAGGCGAAAAGGGGCCCTTTGCCCCCTCTGCTATTGGATACACCAGTATCATCCTTGGCGTTCTCTTCAATGCTTTGTATCAGTATTGAGCAAAAACAAGGTGGGCCCGGTTCGTCTTCCTCGTCCGATGCAATGCTGTCCCGGGTCTGAAGGTCAGCTAGAAAGGCATCATCAAGCTGTCAAAAGATTGCCAGAAAGAAATAATGTAAGACGCTCTGGTCATTTTTTTTTTAAAGTTTTCAAAATCCCGGTTTCCTAACTCCATGATGCCCCAACTTCGATCTTTCATTTACCTATTTGGCTTCTTTTCCATGCGTCTTGTCCGACTCCTGGGAGCCATGGGCACCTTCTTCCTCCAGGCCATCTAGCTTGTCTGGCTGCATCGTGAGCGGTTGGGTTTCGGCGTCAGATATTGGTGTATCCATCAGCGGCTGGGCCAAAGGGCTCCCTTCAACTTCTCCTTCCTCCTCGGAACTGTCGCTGATGTAGCGCTTTCTTCTCGGCACCAAAACAAAGTTGGTGAAAGAAGCCATGTTTCCGCTCAGCGTTTGCACGCTCTCTGAAACACGCTCTCTTGGAACAAGAGGGCCTCTTTTGTGTGGTGCTAGAACTTACGGGGAAGTTCTATGCTCTGATTGGCAAAGGGTGTCACGGGAAGCTCTTAGAGGGGTCACACGACCCGCCTCCGGTCTGGTCAACGGGTCCCGGAACTGCACTCTCCGGATTGGTCAAAGCAATTCGTGGGGCGGTCCTACAGGGAAAAAACCCTCCTGATTGGTAGAGGGAGGCGGGGCGAGTTCTTAGAGGGGTCACACAACCCACTGCTGGGCGGGTCATCCGGTCCCAAAACTGCCCCCCAATTGGTCAAAGGAGTTCGCGGGGTGGTCCTACAGGGAAAAACCCCCTCCTGATTGGTAGAGGGCGGCGGGGCAAGTTCTTAGAGGGGTCACACGACCCACTGCTCGGCGAGTCATCGGATCCCAGAACTGCCCCCCCGATTGGTCGAAGCGGTTCGCGGGGCGGTCCTACAGGGGAAAAACCCTTCCTGATTGGTAGAGGGAGGTGGGGCAAGTCCTTAGAGGGGTCACATGACACTCCTTACTTCCGCTCACCTGCCCCTCTTGACCCCGGATGTATTACCCCCAAGGGCGGGACTTCCGGTGACAGGGGACGGGCCTAACGGGGGTCACATGACACCCGGTAAGCTGTCCCTCTTGACCCGGATGTACTACCATCCAGTGGCCGGACTTCCGGTGACAGGGGAGAAGGGAATTCTGGCGGTCAGGGGGCGGGACTTCCGGGGGCAGGGGGCAGGGCTAACGTTTGATTGATGGTAGGGCCCTTATACTACTTAGGGGATTACACATGCGGGAGGAATTCACTAAGGGTGGCTTTAATTGGCATTTAAACATCTAACTGTGGATTTTGGTGATTTCCTTTAGATATCCAGGGCCTTTAACTGTGCTTGTATTGTCCAGTCCCATAAGTTGCTGAGTGTCCTCAAACTCCCTCTGATGTTATTGGGAGTTCAGAACACTCTGCCCTTCAAAGAAAGTACTCAGCAGATATCATTCGTCCTCCAAATTTAGAGGCTATAATCCTCCACCTCATAGAAAAAGTTTCCTGAATAGTTAGGTTTCTAGTCTCTCTCAGCACTTTACTCTTGCCCTCCTGGGTTCTGGGCCTATGAGGAGTCACCAGACAACAGTAAGCAAAGGAGGGTAAAAGGCTGAGGGGGTCTGGGATATCATTGTCTGTGGTTCTCAATGGGGAGAGAATCTTCCTGTGATGGCTGAATATGGGAAGGGGATCAGTGTTTTCCCCTGTTGAATTGACACTTTCTGATAATTCACTATATTAGGTAATAGGAGTTCCCCTAATCTTGTGGTGTTTCCTGTTTTGGAGATTGTTTTCCATTCCATATCCAGCAGCTTAATCCCAACCCATGTTATTATATTTATTAAGGGGCATTGTACAAATGCTGATGACTCTTTAAGTTTATTTCTCAGGTGCTGGCCATGCTGTGTGTCACAAACAGTCACCTGTAAATAACCCTCCCCTGTAAATAATATAGTGTTTGTTTTTACTGTGCACATATCATTCGTCCTCCAAATTTAGAGGCTATGATCCTCCACCTTATAGAAAAAGTTTCCTGAATAGTTAGGTTTCTAGTCTCTCTCAGCACTTTACTCTTGCCCTCCTGGGTTCTGGGCCTATGAGGAGTCACCAGACAACAGTTAGCAAAGGAGGGTAAAAGGCTGAGGGGGTCTGGGATATCATTGTCTGTGGTTCTCAGTGGGGAGAGAATCTTCCTGTGATGGCTGAATATGGGAAGGGGATCAGTGTTTTCCCCTGTTGAATTGACACTTTCTGATAATTCACTATATTAGGTAATAGGAGTTCCCCTAATCTTGTGGTGTTTCCTGTTTTGGAGATTGTTTTCCATTCCATATCCAGCAGCTTAATCCCAACCCATGTTATTATATTTATTAAGGGGCATTGTACAAATGCTGATGACTCTTTAAGTTTATTTCTCAGGTGTTGGCCATGCTGTGTGTCACAAACAGTCACCTGTAAATAACCCTCCCCTGTAAATAATATAGTGTTTGTATTTACTGTGCACATGTTTCCAATTAAACTCTTTGAAGTATCTGTTTCAATTACTCAGGGGCCTGATTTCTTCTTTCAGAGTATGTCTACACTACAGCATTATTTCAAAATATCTTATTTCGAAATGCATTGTGAAATAGCCTTTTGCTGTTTTGAAATAGAGCGTCCACACTGAGTGGACGGTTAATCGCATTTAAGGCCGGACAGAACCAGGTCCGGCAGGGCATCAGGTCAGGAGTTACTTCGTGTGGCTGCTGCCTGAGGCTGTCTGAGGCCTGTGCTTAAAGGCACCCCCCTGGACAGCCAGTTCTCAGGTTTCCCTGCTTGCTTGCCTACCTCCATGAGGGACAGGAAACCATTTTGTCTCTGTGTGCTCTGGTTGCCTTCACTCGGGACATCACAGCACTCTGCAACATGAAGCCAGAGCTGCCTCTGGGCACTCTGGTGCTTTTCATGGACGCGTTGCTGCGGACCTGTCTGAACTTTCTGCAGGCTGCCATCTGAGAGGTCCATCAGGGGGCTGTCAGTATCCAGGAGGCCCTGCGGGCGAGCTTCCATCCTGAGGAGCCCTCAGAGCCTCTCTGGTCTGCCCCACTGGGGGCTTGTGCCTCATTCCTCCCTCACGTCCTTCCACTGACCTCTCCCTAACCCCCCTTCCTGATGTCAAATAAAATACACGTATTTTCATGAACACAAACTATCTTTATTTAACAAAACCCCGGGGGAGAGGGGGGAGAATGAAACTCTGGTGAGACTGGGGAAAGGAGGCGGGAGAGGGGAGAAGAGGGGGGGAGAGGGGAGGGTGAAAACTTGGGGGGAGGAAGCAAGGGGAAGAAAGGGAAGGGGAAGGTCAAGGCTCAGGGTTGGGGGGGCTCTCCAGACCAACTTGATTTTCACGCAAACTTGCTCCTGGGTTCACATGTGGCCTTTAGTGCCACGCTGGCAGCTATCCTGCCATTGATGGCCGCATTCCTCTCTCTAGCGCAGAGATCATGGACATTGGGGGCAATCCCCCCAAACCAGAATAAGGTCCATGATCTCCACCCTGGACCAGGAAGGCGCCCGCCTTCTCCAGCCCCTGTCAGGCTCCTGGGAGCTGGCAGACTGCTCCTGGCGAGTGGTGGAGGGCTGGCTGCCAGTCTTTGCTGGCTCATGTTTGGGGGCCAATGGGTCAGGGGTAGTGACTGCTGGCTCTGGCCTGGCAGGCTTGGAACTGGCACAGACACTGTGGCCAGAGTCAACCCCTAAAGGCTCCGGGGAGGGAGGAAGGAGAGGAGTGATCTTGGTTGAGGCTGGAGTGGCCACCAGGGCCCCCTATTTTGATGTGTTTACACAGCACTTATTTCGAAATAGCTATTTTGAATTTGGCTTTATTCCTCATGGAATGAGGTTTACCAAATTTGGAATAAGTGCTCCGCTATTTCAAATTAATTTCGAAATAGCAGTTTGGCTGTGTAGATGCTACTTTGAATAAGTAGGAATAAGATCCTCCGGAAAAGGGTGTTTTTTCTGGAGGTTCGGGGCCAGTGTAGACGCTCTTTTCCGTCTTTTCTAAAAGCTGGAAAAAAGCAGCGGACATTTTTATTTAAATGCCGCGGGGGATATTTAAATCCCCCGCGGATTTCCCTATTACGACCTCTGAAATTAACATGCCCCTTCCAGAAAAGGGGCCAATGTAGACGTAGCCCATGTGTTTACTTACAGACTTAGGATAGGTGCCTGTAATAGTGATTGAGGGAAGGCATCTCTGCTTTTTTAAGCTAAGTCCCTGTTTGTGCTTTGCAGACCTTTATCAGGGAGGAACGATTGGATCCCCTAGCTTCCCCCACTGTTCTATGAGGGAATGGCTGTCCTGAGATATCACTGACAGGGCTGCTAGGCTCACTGGTCTTATGACTTCTCTATATCAGGGACCAGCTCATTTGTTAATAATTCACATTGGACGGGAGCTGGGTGAAGGCTGGAGGGTCAGTTTCGCTGTGATGATCACCAGTTAAGCTCTACAGAGAATCATAGAAATGCAGGGTGGAAGTGACCTAGAAAGACCCCCTAGTCCAGCTCCCTGTGCTGAGGCAGGACCAAGTATTCCTACACACTTTTGTCTAACTGGTTCTTAAAAACCTGCAGTGATGGAGATTCCAGAACCTCCCTTTGAAGCCTACTCCGTAGCTTAACTGTTTTTATAGTTACTTAGAAAGTTTCTCCTAATATTGAACCTAAATCTCCCTTGCTGCAGATTAAGCTGATTGCTACTTCTCCTACTTTCAGTCCACATGGAGAACAGTTGATCACATTCTCTTTATAACAGTCCATAACATATATGAACATGGTTTGAACATATTTGAAGGTCTGGCCGTATGTGGGTTTGGCCAAGACACGGAGGAGGAAAAGGAGCTTACAGGGGTATGTATGTCATTTTCTTGGAGTGCCTAGGGCTCTGACTCATCTTGTTACCCCTTCAGCAAGAGGAAGAATTTCTCAGGCTTGAATCATAGAATCACAGAATACTAGCACTGGAAGGGACCTTGAGAGGTCATCGAGTCCAGTCCCCTGCCCTCATGGCAGGACCAAATACTGTCTAGACCATCCCTGAGTTGACTTGATGTTAACTCGATAACACCACCAGTCCGTGAGCCACCCATCCAATCTTCTCAAGGCTCTGCCAGCCCTTACTTTACCTTGCAGGGTAAAAAGTAATGGTGCCTGACGGGAATGGGAGTGTGAAGTTTGGATATGAAGGTGGGGCGGAGGGGACGACACTTACCTGGCTCTGTACCTCCTGTCGCTCTCAGGCACCATGAATCTGGCCAATGGAAGCAGCAGGGAAAGCTTTCAGGTGAACAGTTTCTTGGACTGCCAATCCCCCAGCTCAGAGGAGGAGGAGTGGGAGTGCATGGAGCTGCTTCCTGTCCCCATGAGCTAGATCTGGCCCATGAGGATCCTCCCCCAAGAGGGGAGCTGCAGAGCTGGAGCACCAGTGTAGGTTCCCCAGTATAGGGGTGTGTGAACCCAGAGCCTGCAGCTTACCTGCAAGATGGTTGCAGCCCACACTTTGTGAACCACTCACTGCCTTACATGCTTTCTCTGGGCCTTGTGGAGGGTACTCAGAGTCTGGGTATGTATATGCAGTAAGGAGGAGAAGGGGATGGGCTGGGAACAGAGAGCCTAAATCGTGATGTTAGATGCAAAACTTCAAGCACCCACCTGACAATTTTTGTCCTGCATGCATTGACCATATAGTAGTCACCGAGCCCCCCAGTGAAATGCAAACCACCAGCGTTTGACAGACAGGAATGTAGGATGGCAGAATAGTGCTGGGAGAATTTTTATTTTCATAGAAACTACTGAATACATTTAAAGAGGTTTTCAAATCTCAGGAAAGGTGCATCTCCACTGCACCAGTAGGTCAAAATAAGCTACGCAATTTGAGCTACGCAAATTGCATATCTTATTTCAATCTAATTTTGAAATAGATTATTTTAAAATTTCAAAATAAAGCGCTATTCCAGCAAGTCCCTTAACCTTCATGGAACGAGGGCTACAGGGACACCGGAATATATTTCGAAGTCATGGGTGCATTTAAAGATGCGAAATAGCTATTTGTGGATACTTTGGATATCCCAAAATAGCACTGCTGTCTAGATGTAGCCTAAATGTATAGGAGCAGAAATTGATCTTCAAACATTTGCCATTTAAAGAAATAAAATGAAACATTTCTGGTGTGAAAGAAAAGTACACTTGCTGACTTCTTCATTCTCTTTAAAAACACCATGGTTCTTTAGAAGTTTTCTCTTTTTCTGCCTGTGGAATAGAAATACGGAAACAATAAGGTATTTGTTTGAGACAAAATTCAGAGAAATATGTACCATGATTGCTGTCCCTTTGTGAAGTGTCTGATGGAAGCAAATGTTCACACACAAGTGCCATAGTTTTAGAGAACAGTTTTGCCACTGTAACCTAGAATGAGTAGGTCCTGACCCCGAGAACAGTGATGTGAGGGCCAGATTCTGCCATACTTACAGGCTACGTCTAGACTGGCATGATTTCCGGAAATGCTTTTAATGGAAAAGTTTTCTGTTAAAAGCATTTTCAGAAAAGAGCATCTAGATTGGCATGGACGCTTTTCCGCAAAAGCACTTTTTGCGGAAAAGCATCTGTGCCAATCTAGACGCGCTTTTGCGCAAAAAAGCCCCGATCGCCATTTTAGCCATCAGGGCTTTTTTGTGCAAAACAGTACTGTGCTGTCTACACTGGCCCTCTTGCGCAAATGATTTGCGCAAGAGGGCTTTTGCCCAAACTGGAGCAGCATAGTATTTCCGCAAGAACAATGACAATCTTACATGAGATCGTCAGTGTTCTTGCAGAAATTCAAGCAGCCAGTGTGGACAGCTAGCAAGTTTTTCCGCAAAAGCAGCTGATTTTGCGGAAAAACTGGCCAGTCTAGACACAGCCACATTACACAATCTCACATTCAGCAAGCAGCCATACTGCTTTCAATATCCTCTTTGGTAGAGCAAGGTACTACTCACTGGCAGTTAGGTTAGCAGCATGCCATCATTGATTTCTGCAAAGCACTGGTGTGTAGGGGACCCTTTGTCAGTCCCGGTCTATAACTCCATTAGGTGGTTTTGCGATATGGACAGCTTACTCTTAGACTCCAGAAAGAATAGGCGGAAGGGATAAAGTGTATCATGTTGGCTTGGTCTAAATTTAGGTACTCTCACTGAGTAGTACCTTGCTCAGAGAGTAGACCATTCAAACCAGTTTGGCTGTCTGAGTAAGGGACTTAAAGTATGACAAAATCTATCCCTTTTTGGTATTTTTTATATCAAAATTAACATCTGACACTGAAATTACCATATAATCGCTGAATTCCTTGTCTGTCGTCATCTGGAAGGACGAAGGTGTTTGGATCCCAGTAGCGATAAATAGGGTACGTCAGAGCACCTTGAACATTTGAATGACCCAGTCCCAAAGAATGGCCAAATTCATGAGCAGCAACAAGGAACAAATTTGTTCCTAAAATTTTCATATATAAAAAAGCGGAAAAGAATTGTTAACATACAATGGAACAGAGAATCACAAGCAGGAGAATTCACATCTTTTCATTGTGATGAAATCCTATAGGTTTAATTTAAGTTTATCTGCTCTCCCATGTTTTAGTAAGAATTTTTCAGAGGCCATGAATGGGAAGTCAGGAAACCTGCAATCTATTCCTGACTCTCCTTTTGTTAATGGCCCACCTTTTGACCATAGGCAAATCACTTAAAGTTGTGTCTAACTTACAAAAACACCAGGATAATATTGCTCTCCCACTTTTGTAAAGTGATTTAAGCTCCACAGAATACAGACCTTATATATATGCTATGGCAGGCAAAGGTAAGTATGTTACATTATATATAAGAGAGAGGGACGAACAGTTATAGGAAGAAAACGCCAGGGCTTTGTGTAGAAGGAGCTGAATTTGTTGCGAAGGGCACAGGAAATACTTTACCTATATGATTTTGTGACCATTTCTCAGCTTCATCAAAATGAGTATCTCCTCCTATCCCTGGGCTTGGTGCAAAGGCATGAGCCAGTACTCCCCCCCTTCCATCAAAGGGAGACTGGTCGCCGTGTGCTGCATAGGAAAGGAAATTAATATGTCATCAATTAACACAATGATTCATTTTAAACACAGTTACATATCTTGAAGTTTAGAATTTGCTTTTATTCATTGTACATAATAATATATTAAAATGAGACTAAAATGATGTTAAGGTTGCAAAGTCAAACATTCAAAAGGTAGGAAATGTCACACTTAAGATTGCCTGTTCAATGAACTCAGCTCCCATGTGTGTGCACATTATGGTCCAGTTTTTAATTCCATGATTGCAAACTATTTTTTTTTTCCCATGGACTTCTGTCTTATGGAGGGCATTTTCTCAGTAATGGCTGAATCATCTTCTCTGAAACTTTCCAAAATTTCAGCCTGAGGCTGAAACCAAGTGAGAAAATGTCTGGCTTAAGTTTTGCAAAGTTATAAGCATCTGAAGGCAAGGTCCTAGAATTGACAGCATTGGGCAATAATAAGGATAGATTATGCTACCTGCACTACCTGTACTACTTCAAGTGATTGATTTTAGGGAACCACTGCTTTGAAAAACTGAGCCTCTCATTTGGTAAACTAATTTAATGTGTCTTCTGTTAGAATCTCCCGTAAGAGTGGCTGAGGTGTCTGGATCTTCAGCTGGAGGTTGGATGGAAAAGGTTGACTCTCCTCTTCTGCCTATAAGAAGGGCTACAATTTCTTGCTGGAATTCAAGGATTTGCAGGACAGTTGTCAAAAATTCATAACCCAGGAAGACAGTACAACATTATTGTACTATTGGATGTTTGGGGATGAATCTTTAAGGGTTTGGCTACACTCAGAATGCTACAGCTGCACCACTGTAGCACTTCAGCATAAGTAGTGCCCACAGTAATAGGAGTTCTCTCCTTGGTGGAGGTACATCACCTCCCCAAGAAGGGGTAGCTAGGTCAATGGGAGAAGTCTCCTCTTGACCTAGCACTAGTCTACACTGGCTAGTATAGATGACTCTCAAGGGTCAGGATTTTTCACACAGCCGACCGACCGAGGGACATAGCTTTATCAAAATAAAAATCTAGTGTAAACAGCACTTAAGAGGAGGACTAACACTTGTATGTCTACACTGCATCTCTTTAGCACAAAAGCCTATGCAAACAAAGTGCAGATTAGCATATTTCCCTGCTTCATTTGCATAATTAATCAGGGGACATTTTTGCACAAGAGGCTTTTGCACAAAAAGTAGCCCTCTACACAGCTCCTTTTTGGGCAAAAACACCCTCTTTCACAAGAGCCATTCTTCTCAATTTTTTCAGAAAGAATAGCTCTTGCGCAAGAGGGTGTTTTTGTGCAAAAAGGAGCTGTGTAGATGGCTCTTTTTTGCACAAAGACTCTTGCGCAAAAATGGCCTCTAATGAATTATGCAAATGAAGCATGACAATATGCTAATCGGTGCGTCAGTTGCATAGGCTTTTGTGAAAGAGGGGTGCCCTGTAGTTGTAGTGAGAGAGGAACTAAAGTATGTGCATGTGTGCGTATACACACACATTCTCCCCCTTTCAGACTTCTTGGAAGCCTAAAATAAAACTGTAATCCAAAATAGTCCCCCTTGCGTTGGACTACAGTGGAAAGAAGCTCTGTTGTATTTGTGTTTGTCTCTAATGAGGCAAAAAAAGCCGGAAAAAAGCGGCGGACATTTTTATTTAAATGCCGCGGGGGATATTTAAATCCCCCGCGGATTTCCCTATTATGATCTCTGAAATTACCATGCCCCTTTCGGAAAAGGGGCCAGTGTAGACGTAGCCTAGGAGAAGACACAATGGGCTTAAACTGCAGCAAGGAAAGTTTAGGTTAGACATTAGGAAAACTTCCTAACTGTCAGGGTGGTTAAACACTGGAATAAATTGCCTAGGGAGGTTGTGGAATCTCCATCTCTGGAGATATTTAAGAGCAGCCAACTTTCTTTATCTTCCTTTCATATGATTCAGGTGCAAAAACCACAGGGGCAGAGGGATGTTAGTTTTCTTAACCTCAGTCAACACATTTGCTTGCTGACCAATCTCAGCTTTCCAACATTACCTTGGTGCCATTAATGCACATTGCAGCACCCTTCTGGCTTGATATCTAGTCTACATGTGTTGATTGACTGCAGAGGACGTGACTACATAAGTGTAAGTGCCGTGCGAGAGAAATCACTTAAAACTACATGCTTTGTAATACCTGCCCGTGTGAAAGTTTCTATTTAAGCATTCTAGTGCAAATTCTGAAAATCCAGAGGAAATTAAGGGTGTGTCTAGACTACATGCCTCCTTCGACGGAGGCATGTAGATTAGCCAGATCGGAAGAGGGAAATGAAGCCGCGATTAAAATAATCGCGGCTTCATTTAAATTTAAATGGCTGCCCCGATCTGCCGATCAGCTGTTTGTCGGCAGATCGGGGGAGTCTGGACGCGATGCCCCGACAAAGAAGCCTTTCTTCATCGACACAGGTAAGCCTGGTTTCACGAGGCTTACCTGTGTCGATGAAGAAAGGCTTCTTTGTCGGGGCATCGCGTCCAGACTCCCCCGATCTGCCGACAAACAGCTGATCGGCAGATCGGGGCAGCCATTTAAATTTAAATGAAGCCGCGATTATTTTAATCGCGGCTTCATTTCCCTCTTCCGATCTGGCTAATCTACATGCCTCCGTCGAAGGAGGCATGTAGTCTAGACACACCCTTAGTGATGCTAATAAGGTTTGTCCAGATTTAACTAAGCTCTGAATCTGGCCACTTCTATATGTGGAAAGATTATGGAGTCCCTTAAAGTTTTTTGACCTCAAATCTGATGAGCTCTGATGAATCAGTCTTTAAAAAGGATTATTTAGTATAAAATAAAGGAGCTAGAATGATCCTATGTGGAAAAAAATCCCAGATGCTTCTACGGAAGAGTAAGGAGCCGTACTCAGTTCTGGTGGATTTCAGTGAGCAGCAGGCCTCATTTGCGCTCCATGGAATGCTACAGCAAGCAATGGATGAATTTCTTTCATAGGGTACTTCAGCCAAATATCAGCGTACTGTTGCATTTTGGGTGCACAGCTTAGTGACAATGGAGCTAAGCTGCAGCACAAGGAGAAATAGCCCTCCTCCCAGCAGTATCCGGCACTGTGACTGCGTAAGAGGTATCTGTTGTATTTCACCATGGAACTACTCACATGCATAAAGTTAAGCGTGTATTTAACTGCAGAAGAGGGACCCTAGGGCCCCATTTTATTCTGACTGAAGCTAATACAAAGATGCCTGTGGCTGAGCTGTGCTTTGGCACAGCTGAAAATGGGTGATACTTAAAAGACAGATGTAAGCCACGTTGTGCTCTGTCATTCTGAGGAAATGTCATTCAGGGAAATGATCTTGTTCCTCATACAAATCAGAAAAATGCCAAGGTCAATGAAGCCCATGACTAGCCCACACTAATTAGAGCAGCATCTAGGATTCTCTTACAGGGGCAAGGGCCAAAGCTGAACCAGAGAATCAGGGAGCCACAACCAGCTCACTAGCACCCCTCACTCTGCTGTACTTAATGGAAACTGAGGGCAGTAGAAAGCCTGGCCCCAAATTGGGAAATTTCAACCTCGGAGATGAAAGTTATTGAAAGCGATAGCATGTTAGACTAAGAGCTGTTCTGTAATATTTATTTTGTAATATTTATTTTCCACACAATGAAGCATCTTAATACTATATAAAAAAAGCTCATGACCTTGCCATCTAAAGCTTCATACCTAGGATCTTTATGCTGGTAAGTAATCATTCTATGAGAAACAATGCTTGTTGAATAGTCCCACTGACTGAGCAGGGAATTTTAGTGCTGTAGGCAAAAGTGCCTATCAGCATTTCCCCATTGCACTAGGAACTATGTATAATTTCTGATACAATACATTCTATATTTTGTCATTCAGTGTTTTTAATCTTCTTCAGATATGTGAAAAAGTGAAGTAGAATCTAGTGATTCACTGTTGAATATTCACTGGTCATTGTGTTGGATGAGAGAACTGAGACAAGTTCTGAATACATGTATTTTAGGCAACACTTGACCCTGTCCTTAATGAAGAGTTCAAGAGTGACTCAAGTGTATTGGCTGATGCTCAGAAGAAAGAATTGCCATAAAAAGTCATGAAATCATGAGAAACGTTTCTGTTAGCCCACTTGTGAACTTTATTATACTGTACATCTGTTATTACAAGACTTTTGATAGCTAAGACGTTCAATCCTTTTTGCTATGCTGTCTGAGTATTCAGTCTGACAAATATATTTTTCATATCTGCATTTATTAAATTCACCAGGAAAAGCTACAGTTCACATTTTTATTTATGAAAAATTGACCATTTATGAAGATTATATTCAGAGTCTGCTCCTACATTCTGAGCCTGCTGGAAGTTTTACACGGAGCCAAATTGTCATTCACCTTCCAATCTCGCCTTTATACCCATCAAATGGCAAATTTTCTGTCCTTCCACTTTTATTGCTGGAGATGACGAAGATTACAAATGCAGAGTCATAAGAGGGAGATTAGATGTAGAGCTGATTACAGTAATCTCACAACATTGTAAGTGTTCTACATGAATAATATTTTTGTGTCCCTCAGTTTGGTCTTCATTCCATCTTTGGGCCTGGTAAGTGGTAAGTTAGGACCCCGTACAATTAAGTAATGGTAGAGTAGACTCATTGAATGCTTATGATCTTTCCTGAAATGAGGCTCGTCCATTTTATAGGCCTGCTCCAAAGTTCACTGAAGTAAACAGAAAAACTTCCATTGTCTTCAGTAAGCTTTGGAGCAGGTCTTATACACACTAGGTGCCAAATGAAGCTGCACTACTTCAGACGCAGCACTGATGCACCGTACCCCTTTAAAGGGTGCAGCCTCTTTGCCCTGTACTGTAGGCTTTATTTGCTGGTACATGCAGGGAGGAGGGAAGCATGAGTTCACTTTCTCCCTATCCCACCTCTGCTGAATTTTTCCCTGAGGTTTGTGGGGAAATCATCTTTGCATTAGCCCTTGCACTTCCCTCAGCATAGAGGCTGCCATTCTGTGTGGCCCTTTCCATGGCCATTTGAGAGTAGACAGGGTCTTACTGTCTCTTGCACGGCCTCATAAGAGGAGGGCAAAAACTAGCTTTAAACTAGATGCTGAATGGTTTCCAGAATGGGTTCCTTGTGAAAGGCACAATGTGAAGCCAAATCCCAGAAGGACTGCTAGTGGGTCCTTCTCCCCCAGCATTTCCACACAAAGTCCTAGGTGACAGCTGAAGAACTTGCTCCACAGCCCCCGGGGACAAAGTACATGTGGTCCTCTCGTTGACCAGGAGAGTGCATTCTCTGGCTGTGAAAACTGAAGAGGAAGGGCTCACCTCTGCACCACCAGGAGAGATCCACTTGTCTGGTTAGTACGCAGGCATGGACAGAGAGGCAGTTACATACAGGTGATTGTAAGACACTGCCTCCAACCTGTACCCCAGACCTGATGAGGACAGAGGCTGCTATTGGCTCTATTAGTGCTTCATTCTGGGCTGCCTGCCCTTACGCCTGCCTGTGTGCTCTGAATAGCTCTGAGGTGCTGTGGAGGACGGTTGCCAGTCTGCTACTTGAATGACCTGAGTTTCCATGTTAAAGGGGGAAAATTTGATTCCTGCAGTTGGGATTTGTGTAGTGATAGTTTAGGAAAGGAGTGGTAGTACTTTCTACCTGACCACGCCTTTTACACCTGTCAGGTTAGTTAGAAAAACCCTGGTGCAGGAACTTTACTTGAACACCTACGGTAGGCTCAAATGTCCCATATTTAAAGGCAGGCGCTGGCAATATTTGAAGCAGAGGCTGAAGTACTGTTTAACTCAAGAGTCCTGTTTAAAGTGACTCATTTTCAGAACTTCCTCCATAGCCTGAAATGAAGAACTTATTCTGTTAATTTTTTTACTCACTTTTGCTTTTGTGCTCTCTAACTATTCTTAACCAAGTTTATTTCAGCAGAGGCAACCCCCACAAGATTTCCCATGCATTAACTTCACACTGGGTGCCACTTATTCATTACTCTGTTTGTTTTTCTAATCCTTATCACAGTATGCAAAATGTTTCTTTCTTTTTTTTAGGAGAAAATGTTTAGTTGGCTTATGGGTTTTTTGTTGTTTGTGATTATTGCATCTGTCACAAGCAGCTCAGTCAAATAAATGAGTTTGCATTTCTTGCTGCAAGTGGGGAGAAGTCTGTGATCAGACTTATTTCTTGCAAGAGTGAATTCCATAGGTTAACTTCAGCTTCTATGTAAACTGTCTCCCTTTGTTGCAAACATCTCCACTATTATAACCCCAGTGCATAGGATTCTTCCCTTTTTAACAGGTTTTTAAGCTTCCTTTTGGCTACGTCTACACTATTCGTTTTTTGCAGAAGTGGAAATGCAAATGAAGTGTGCATTAGCAAATCTTACGCTCTCATTTGCATATGCGGAAGAGGTTTTTATGGAAAAAATGCAGTGTAAATGGGGCCATTTTTTGGAAAAAAAAAAAACCTTTTGCGCAAGAACCCTTATTCCTATTCACTGTGGGGTTTTTTGTTTTTTTTTCAAAAACCTCTTCCACAAAAAGGATTGGAAGAGAATGTGCAAATGAGAGTGCAAGATTTACTAATGAGCACTTCACTTGCATTTCCTTTTCTGCAAAAAACGAACAGTGTAGAAGTAGCCTTTGGAAGCTCATGACTTTCAAGAACCCACATAGATTTTATGGAACTGAACAAAATCTATGTTTAAAATAAATGACGTGGGAGGGGTCATTTTTTCAGTATGGTGAATCTACCTAAGAAGTCTGAGCATGTGGTTAAATCATTGTTCCTGGCCTTCCGGGTTTGATGCCTGGGTTTGCTACAAAGTTCCTGTGTGACCTAGACTAAGTTACTTAAATGACTCTGCCTCAGTTCCTCATTTGTAAAATAGGGATCAGATTGCTTCTTTTCTCCCTCACTTCCGCTGATCTATTTAGATTGAAAGTTCCTCAGGCGAGGTGTAGTTTCCATACTTGCACAATTCCTATTTGAATGAGTCTCTGATCTTATCTGGGGTCTCTAGGCATTACTGGGATGCTGTTGTTAATAATAAAAGTTTTTCATGTCGGTTTTATGCCAATTATGAGTACATATATTATTTCCTAATTGCCATCCATACAAATTCTATCCTGGAATAGGAACTCAGGTTATGTTCTTTCTAGTTTGCTCATTGTCTCCAGTAATAAAGACTTTGCAGGTCTGATGATAACTCTGCTACACTTATTCAATACCATTGTTTTCAATATGTGTGTTCAGTTACACCCACAGAAGCTCATTGTCTTTATTGGAGCTGGGAAGGAAAAGCTAAGCACATGCACAGGAAACTTAATTAACTGCTCCATTAGAAGTGGATGAGCCAGGGCAGCCACATTAGACTCTCCCATATCTGCATTGGTTTTGCAGTGGTAACTGGTGTTAAAGATGGTAAAAATGTATTTTGGGAAGTAAGGAAGTGAATATTGCTTTGACTGGACAGATTGACAGAACAGATGAGTGTGGAGGCACTTTTAAATCGTTTGTCTACATTTAAACTATAGTGGCACCACTGCAGGAGACCCGTTGTAGCAGGTAAGTGTAGATACTACTTATGCCAACCAAAGGGATTACCGTGCCAAAGTAGGTGATCCGCCCTCCCATGAGGCAGTAGCTAGTTCTGTCACCTCACTCCACTCAGAAGTGTGGATTCTTCACACCTCTGTCTGAAGAAGTTAAACTGATCTAATATTCTAGTGTAAACCACCTCATAGTAATGTTGGGGGAAAAAAATTAACTTAACACTGACTTTCACTGTACACCAAAGGATTCTCAGGGAGGGAAAGGACTGCTGCTTTCAGACAGCTGTCTTCTCAAACTCACATTCTTTCAGCAGATATGCCCATTTCTAGCTATCTAACAATTAGAAATACAGTAGAACCTCAGAGTTACAAACACCAGAATTACAAACTTACCAGTCAAACCCCAGACCTCATTTGGAACTGAAACTGACCAATCAGGCAGCAAAAGGGACAAAAAAAAAACCCCAAAACCACCCCCCCCCCAAAAAAAATACAGTCTAGTGCCATGAAAAATGTTTAGGACTAAAACAATAAAGGGGAAAAATTTAAGAAAATGAGAAGGCAAGGAAATTGTTTCTGTGCTTGTTCATGTGCATTAAGATGATTAAAAGCAGCATTTTTCTTCTGTCTAGTAAATTTTCAAAGTTACACTGGTCTGTGCTCAGTTGTACATTTTGGAAAGAACAACCATATTGTTTTGTTCAGTAGTACGAATATTTCAGTTATAATCTCCATTCCCAGACCCACAGAAAAGCCAGCTGGGAACTACACACAAGAGAGAAGCAAAAAAAAAAAAAAAAAAAAAAAAAAAAAAAGGAAGATGGGAACCCTGAGCCTTGGGGCCAGATCAAGGCAAGACCCTGATCTACATGGACATCTAATCTCTTTATTTCATGGTGACAGACCCATACCAGCGTTATATAAGATTTTTTTTTTCTGGAAAGCAATTTTTGTTGTATTAAATTTGATTTGGAAGCAGAAAGAATAGCCACACAAAAAAGGATTGGCAGGAATGGTAAAGAATCTATAATTCAATGTCTATTTGTCCACCAACCTAAGCTTAGACTGTTAGCTGTTTGGAGCAGGGATGATTCTTTCTTTTCTGCCTGGAAAGTACCTATTACATACTGGAATTTTTTAAAAATAGCTTTGTGCATCAAACAGCAAGTAACTGGCATATTTTAAAAGTTGCAAGCATTTTCTTAGTCTTTATAGGACAATGTAGCACTTTAAAGACTAACAAGATGGTTTATTAGATGATGAGCTTTCGTGGGCCAGACCCACTTCCTCAGATCAAATAATGGAAGAAAACAGTCACAACCATATATACCAAAGGATACAATTTAAGAAAATGAACACACATGAAAAGGACAAATCACATTACAGAACAGAAGGAGGATGTGGAGGGGGGGGGGGGAAGAAGGAAGGTGAATGCCAGTGAGTTAATGATATTAGAGGTGGGGAAGGGGAAATGTCTGTGAGTTAATAGTATTAGAGGTGATAATTGGGGAAGCTATCTTTGTAATGTGTAAGATAGTTGGGGTCTTTGTTAAGTCCGGTGCGGAGGGTGTCGAATTTTAGCATGAATGCCAGTTCAGAGGATTCCCTTTCAAGTGCAGATTTGAATGCCAACTTAAACCTGTCCAACACATTATCAATAAACTACAGCCTATATTGGAACAGGATACCATACTCAAAGAGGCTCTGGGAGACAGACCCATAGTCTCCTATAGACAACCACCTAACCTCAAGATGATTCTTACCAACCACCACAGGACATAGCACACTAATACCAACCCTGGTACCTTCCCTTGCAACAAACCCCGTTGCCAGCTTTGTCCACATATTCATTCTGCTGATACCATTATTGGACCTAACCAAGTGAGTTATAAGATCAAGAACACATATTCCTGCGCATCCAGAAATATAATCTATGCTATCATGTGCCGAAAGTGTCCGTCTGCTATGTACATTGGACAAACATCTCAGACACTTCGCCAAAGGATTAATGCCCACAAAACAGATATCAGACAAGATCACAAAGAGAAAACAGTTTCTTGTCATTTCAACCAGAAAGGACACAGTCTCAATGACCTGCTAACCTGCATCCTACTTCAGAAGACATTCAAATCTGCACTTGAAAGGGAATCCTCTGAACTGGCATTCATGCTAAAATTCGACACCCTCCGCACCGGACTTAACAAAGGCTTCTTTGTCGGCGCGGCGCGTCTAGACTGCCCCGATCTGCCGACAAACAGCTGATCGGCAGAGCGGGGCAGCCATTTAAATTTAAATGAAGCCGCGATTATTTTAATCGCGGCTTCATTTCCCTCTGCCGATCTGGCTAATCTACATGCCTCCGTCGACGGAGGCATGTAGTTTAGACGTACCCATAGAAGGCACCAGGTAAGGTAAGGCATGTTGCTATATGACACATTCTATTGAGCTTCTGCTCCTGTACTGTGTCTGTGAGGAAAATGAATGTTACAGTGAGGCCCATAAACAGGGACTCACCAAGTGGCAGCGAGTCCCGCTCGCCAGCTGTGCGGTTCGGCACACTGCGCATGTGCAGACCGCGCTGCGCGGCTGTGCTGGCTTGTAATCTACTCACCATGGGCCATCTTTATGTCATCTGTTGGTTCTGAAGATGATTCACCATTATTTTTCCCTGACCACAAACCAGGAACAACTGCACTTTAGTTATGTTTGGATCTCTGCATTAATGTTTAATACAGGAAGCAGGATATTCGCCGATCATCCCCAGCTTTTCCCCAGCCTTTGCAACATGGCCCATTTTGTTTCCCTGTGACTTCATTATTTGCATTCTTCCATAACTATTAGGGAACAAGCCCTGTTTGACTAGAAAGATCAATGAATGGCAAAATACCAGAGAAATTTCAATACTCAAGTTTTCCTATACATTAATTTTCCTTTACATTTGTAATGAATATATTTTTCATCACTGTGTGTATGGATGTAATCCATGACAGACTGTTACCTGATGTCACCAGGCTGTGTTCAGGCAATCCCTGAGTTATAAACATCTGACTTAAAAACATCCATCCATACAAACAAGAGCTCACTTGTAGCCTTGGAGAACAGGCAGAAAGACACTTATCTCACTTCTCTTTAAACTCTGTTCTAGTTCTAGCCTTCACAGCCTCCTGGAGCAAGGAGTTCCACAGGTTGACTCTGCTTTGTGAAGAACAACTTTGTGTTACTAGTTTGAAGCCTGCTACCCATTCCTTTCCGTTGGTGTCCTCTAGTCCTTCTAGTATGGGAACTAATGAAGAACTTTTCTGTATGCACCCTCTCCACCCCACTCCTGCTTTTAGAGACCTCTATCCTGTCCCCCCTCCTTCTCCTCTTTTCTAAGCTGAAAAGTCCCAGTCTCTTTAGCTTCTTTTCATATGGGACTTGTTCCAAACCCCTCATCATTGTAGTTGCCCTCCCCTCTCCCACCCTCTCTCTTCCCCTCTCCCACCTCCTTTTCCTGGTCTCCCCCACTTTTGTTCAATAAAGACAGATTCCATTTTGGAAGACACGTGTCCTTTATTTTGTACATCAAGAAGAGGGGCTAGGGAGGGGTAAGTGGAAGGAGGTGAGGGAGGAATGGGGCACGAGCCCCCGATGGGGAGGACTGGGCTGGCTCTGCGGGCTTCTGGGGGTAGAAGCTCTCCTGCAGCCCCCCAATTGCCCCCTCTCCCCAGATGGCAGCCTGCGGCAAGTGCAGCCGGTCTGATGGCCGAGTGCTGTGATGTGCCCAGTGTGGGTAGTCCACGCAATCCAAGCCAGGACTGCTCTGCAAGCGGGGCACTCCTGAGAACTGTCTGTCCGGGGTGAGGGTAGGGACCCTTTAAGCACAGCCCTCGGCTAGCCTGAGAAAGCATCTCCACACTCTAATTCCTCCTCTGATGCCCTGCCAGCACTGCTTCCGGCCATCCTTAAGCCCGGTTCAGGGTCCACTTAATGTGGACATGCTAGTTCAAATTAGCAAAATGCTAATTCGAACTAGTTTTTTAGTCTGGATCCGTTAGTTCGAATTAGCTTAGTTTGAATTAACGTTGTAGTGTAGACGTACCCTAACAGATTAGTAAGACAGGATTTCCCTTTACAGAAGCCATGTTGACTTTTGTCCAACAAATTATGTTCTTCTACATGCTTCTCAATTTTATTCTTTACTATTGTTTCTACTAATTTGCCCGGTACTGAAGTTAGACTTACCGGTCTGTAATTGTCAGGATCGCCTCTAGAGCCCTTTTTAAATATTGGTGTCATGTTGGCTACCTTCCAGACATTAGGTACGGAAGCCGATTTAAAGGATAGGTTACAAACCACAGATAATAGCTCAGCAATTTCCCATTTGAGTTCTTTTAGAACCCTTGGATGAATGGCATCCGGTCCCGGAGATTTGTTAACATTAAGTTTTTCTATTTGTTCCAAAACCTCCTCTAAAGACACTGCAATCCGGGACAGTTCCTCCGATTCATCACCCACAAAGGACAGTGCAGATTCAGGAATCTCCCCAACGTCCTCAGCTGTAAAGACTGAAGCAAAGAAATCATTTAGTTTCTTCGCAATGACTTTATCGTCCTTGATTGATCCTTTTATAGCTCGATCATGTAGGGGACCCTCAGGTTTTTTAGCAGGCTTCCTGCTTCTAATGTACTTAAAAAACATTTTGTTATTTCTTTTTGAGTTTTTGGCTAGCTGTTCCTCAAAATCTTTTTTTGCTTTTCTTATTACATTTTTACACTTGATTTGACAGTGTTTATGTTCTCTTCTATTTATCTCACTAGGACTGGACTTCCACTTCTTAAAAGATACCTTTTTGTCCCTCACTGCTTCTTTTACATGGTGGTTAAGCCGCAGTGACTCTTTTTTAGGTCTCTTGCTATGTTTTTTAATTTGGGGTATACATTTAAGTTGGGCCTCTATTATGGTGTCTTTAAAAAGTTTCCATGCAGCTTTCAGGGATTTGGCTCTAGTCTCTGTGCCTTTTAATTTCTGTTTCACTAACCTCCTCATTTTTGTGTAATTCCCCTTTTTGAAATTAAATGCCAGGATGCTGGACTGCTGAGGTGTTCTTTCCACCACAGGAATGTTGAATGTTATTATATTATGGTCACTATTCCCAAGCGGTCCGGTAACGGTTATATCCTGGACCTGATCCTGCACTCCACTCAGGACTAAACTGAGAATTGCCTCTCCCCTTGTGTGTTCCTGCACCAGCTGCTCCAAGAAGCAGTCATTTAAGCCATTGAGAAATTTTATCTCCACCTCTCTTCCTGAGGTGACATGTATCCAGTCAATATGGGGGTAATTAAAATCCCCCATTATTATAGAGTTCTTTATTTTGGTAGCCTCTCTAATCTCCCTTAGCATTTCAATGTCAGTATCGCTGTCCTGGTCAGGTGGTCGGTAATATATCCCTACTGCTAATTTCTTATTATTGGAGCATGGAATTACTATCCATAGCGATTCTATTGAACATGTTGATTCACTTAATATTTTTATTTCGTTTGATTCTACATTATCTTTCACATACAGTACCACTCCGCCACCCACTCGGCCTGCTCTATCCTTTCTATCTATTTTATATCCCAGTATGATTGTGTCCCACAGATTTTCCTCATTCCACCAGGTTTCAGTGATGTCTATTATGTCAGTCTCCTCATTTAATACGAGATACTCTAGTTCACCCATCTTAGTAATCAGACTCCTAGCATTTGTGTACAAGCACTTTAAAAATTTGCCACTGCTTATTTGTCTGCCCTTCCCTGATGCATTGGATTCCTTTGTATGCGGTTGTTTGTCTGCTCTGGCCCATGGTTTGTCCTCTCCCCTCCTCTCTTTCTGACTACAGATTAGAGACTGTGTTTTAACAGTCTTGTGTTTTCTGAATTGAGTGATAACAATGACTTTGCAAAATGACCAGTGAAAGGGAAAATGACAGAAAGGGGATATTCTGTATTCTGGGCCTTGTGCTCCAGTTTTCAGTTCTCACCAGATGCATTTGATGATCTAATACAAGTTTCATTTTAGCAATCAACCTAAGGACCGGATGTCACAGCACTAACCACATCTTTCATCCCTATCAAATGTATGGGCTTTTAGGGCCAGGAAAGAAAAAAATGCTTCCTAAAATAAAAAGAGGAAAGGCTGATTGCAGAAACTAACTTCTTGTAAGGGCTCTATCACAATATTTTGTATTTACATGTGCAGAGAGCTTGCAGAATGTTTGGCTTGCTGAAAACAGATAGATATTCTGTGTCTTTCTTTCTTTCTTTCTTTCTTTCTTATTGCCCATTAGAATTTTGGAGCTACATATTAGCATAGGCATAAGAAATTACGCAGACTTAATCTCCCTAGAGCTGAATTCAGTATTTCTCTTTCTTTAGTGAAGAATTATAGCAGTAGTCATGAAATGATGATCCATCAGCTACTGATTCCTTTGGCCTTTGCTGCCTCTAAGCTTAGAGTGTCAAGTTCAAGCTGTATTCCATTTGTCTGTATAATAGTGCCAGAGTTCCTACTTAGGATTTGGTCCCCATTGCACTAAGGGCTATATAAATATAGAGGGTGTGATTGTCTCCTCTGCCAATGAGTAAGAAAGGGGTGAGGATTCTCATAGACTCATAGACTTTAAGGTCAGAAGGGACCATTATGATCATCTAGTCTGACCCCCTGCACAGTGCAGGCCACAGAATCTCAACCACCCCTCTTAGAATAATCCTCTCACCTATATCAAAGATATTGAAGCATTCAAATACTTTGAAGGACCCAACATGCAGAGAGTCCTTCAGCTGTAATCTGTGCCCAATGCTACAGAGTAAGGCGAAAAACCTCCAGGGCCTCTGCCAATCTACCCTGGAGGAAAATTCCTTCCCGACCCCAAATATGGCGATCAGCTAAACCCTGAGCATGTGGGCAAGACTCACCAGCCAGACACCCAGAAAGTTCCCTAGAGCAACTCCTATCATCCCTCCATTGACCTATTTCCAACTGATAATGAATGGTCAATTAGTTACCAAGATCATGTTATTTCATCCAACCATCCCCTTATAGAATCCTAGAACTGGAAGAGACCCCAGAAGGTCGTCAAGTCCAGCCCCCCGCTGTAGGCAGGACCAATCCCATCTAAATCAACCCGGCCAGGGCTTTGTCAAGCCGAGACTTAAATACCTCTAGGGATGGAGACTCCACTACTTCCCTAGGTAACCCATTCCAATGCTTCACTACCCTTCTAGTAAAATAGTTTTTCCTAATATCCAATCTGGACCTCTCCCACCACAACTTGAGACCATTGCTCCTTGTTCTGCCATCTGTCACTACTGAGAACAGCCTCTCTCCAGCCTCTTTGGAACCTCCCTTCAGGAAGTTGAAGGCTGCTATCAAATCCCCCCTCACTCTTCGCTTCTGCAGACTAAACAGACCCAAGTCCCTCAGCATCTCCTCGGAGGTCATATGCTCCGGCCCCCTAATCATTTTGGTTGCCCTCCGCTGGACCCTCTCCAATGCTTCCGCATCCTTTTTGTAGTGGGGGGCCCAGAACTGGACACAATACTCCAGATGTGGCCTCACCAAAGCCGAATAAAGGGGAATAATGACATCTCTGGATCTGCTGGCAATGCTCCTCTTAATGCATCCTAATATGCCATTAGCCTTCTTGGCTACAAGGGCACACTGTTGACTCATATCTAGCTTCTCATCCACTGTAACCCCCAGGTCCTTTTCTGCAGAACTACAACTTAACTGGCTGGTCCCCAGCCTGTAACTATGCTTGGGATTCTTCCGTCCCAAGTGCAGGACTCTACATTTGTCTTTGTTGAATCTCATGAGATTTCTAGTGGCCCAATCCTCCAATTTGTCTAAGTCACTCTGGATCCTATCTCTGCCCTTAAGCGTATCTACCTCTCCCCCCAGCTTAGTGTCATCTGCAAACTTGCTGAGGGTGCAATCTATCCCCTCATCCAGGTCATTAATAAAGATATTGAACAAAACTGGTCCTAGAACCGAACCTTGGGGCACTCCACTAGAAACCGACCGCCATCCTGACATCGAACCGTTGATCACTACCCGCTGGGCCCGGCCTTCTAGCCATCTTTCTATCCATCTTACCGTCCATTTATCCAATCCACATTCTCTTAACTTGCTGGCAAGAATATTGTGGGAGACGGTATCAAAAGCCTTGCTAAAGTCAAGGTATATAACATCCACTGACTTTCCCATGTCCACCGAGCCAGTTACCTCATCATAGAAGCTAATCAGATTGGTCAGGCACGACTTGCCCTTTGTGAATCCATGCTGACTATTCCTGATCACTTTCCTCTCATCCAAGTGTCTCAAAATGGATTCCTTTAGGATCCCTTCCATGATTTTTCCGGGAACCGAGGTAAGACTGACCGGCCTATAGTTCCCTGGATCGTCCTTCTTCCCTTTTTTGAAGATGGGCACTACATTTGCCTTTTTCCAGTCATCTGGGATTTCTCCCGATCTCCACGACTTTTCAAAGATAATGGCCAAAGGCTCCTCAATGACATTTGCCAACTCCCTCAGTACCCTCGGGTGCATTAAGTCTGGACCCATGGATTTGTGTACGTTTAGCTTTTCTAAATAGTTCCTAACCTGTTCTTTACCCACCAAGGGCTGTCCATCTTCTTCCCATCTTGCGTCACTTAGCACAGAAGTCCAGGAGCCGACCTTGTCCGTGAATACAGAGGCAAAGAAAGAATTGAGTACTTCAGCTTTCCCCACATCCTCTGTCACTAGGTTACCTCCTTCATCCATTAGGGACTGCACACCCTCTCTGATCACCTTCTTCTTGTGATGGGAAGCACCAGGGAGCCAATTACTAAGGGCAGGCATGGGCCTTGATGTAACTTAGGGTATGGCTGCACTAGCCACCCTAGTTCGAACTAGGGTTGCTAATGTAGCCATACCCTTAGACAACGTCTCATGAAGCTTTAATTTATTCCTCTGATAAATTAAATGGTCAGTTGAGGGTTGCTGTGATGAAGTAGAGCTCTGCCAATTCTGCCCCTAGAATGCCTCTCCTGGTATCTTCAGGCTAAAAAGCCCAGCGGCAATACCACTAGCTCATTTTCTTATTGAGTTGTGAAGAAGGATTTCACAGTAGTCAGTAGACATAACTCCCAGATGCATTTTCTTGATACTGCCACAATTTGTTCTGGTCCAATGGAAACAGTGGTCTGCCAGTCTGTTTGTTTGGTGTTGACTGGAACACACGCACAACTCCTGAAAATGTAACATGCAACTACAGGTTGGACCTTCTTGGTCCGGCACTGTCAGGACCTGAGCAGTCCCAAACCAGGCGGCTTGCCAGACCAGGGGAGGTCAGTGTTCCCATGTTGGCTGTCCCACTCCCAGGCTTCCAAAACTGGGGCTCCTTCTTGCTGCTACCCGGAGTTCCCCAGGTTCTGCTGCCGGGGCCACCTAGATACCACCAGCCTGTTCAGATGCCACAGCCTCGCTACCGTTTGGGATTCCCCAGGGCTCCCTGACCAAGGCTCACCTACTGCTGCCTGCCTCGCTGCTGCTGGGGGTTCTCTGGCCAGGGCTACCTGGCCACCCCAACCTCACTGCACTGGGAATTCCAGGGGTTCCCTGGCTGGGGCTCCCTGGCCACCTGCCCCTGACAACATCGGGGAGTTCTCTGGCTGGGGCCACCCAGCTGCCCAGCCAGCTGCCACTGGGTGTTTCCCGGGATTCCCTGGCTGGTGCTGCCTGGCTGCCACCAGCTCCGCTGCGGGGGCCAGTCCTGCTCCGACCTGGCTTCCCTGGGGCTGCCTGTGCTGCCGCCTGGCCCTGCTGCTGCAAGGGGTTCCCCAGGCGGGGCAGGGACTCCCTATTTGCTGCTTGGCCTGGCTGACACCAGGGGTTCCCTGCCCGGGGCGGGGGCTCCCTGTTCACCACATGGTCCTGCTGAGGCCGGGGGTTCTCTGGCCGGACCAGGGCTCCCCAGGCACCACCTGGCCCAGCCACTGCTGGCCCAGCCAGAGCTTCCCAGCCCTGCATTCTCCTGGCTGGCTTCAGCTCTTTGCCTCTGGGACTCTCTGGTCCAGCAACATCTGCGGCTCTGCCGGACCATGGATGTTGCCGGACCAGAGAGTCCCGATTTTGAAAGTGTAAAAACCTATTGGATGCGCTTTCATTGTTATTGTTATCTGTCTTAGTATAAATAATGTTTATCATGTTTTTAACTCTGCACTCTTGGTTTCATAATTTTTACATAAGCAAATTTATATTTGGAAATTACATTCTGAAGATAAGACATTTTAAATGTTTAGTTACTTTTATGGCTAGGTTTCTTCTATTGACAAGGGGTTGCTTATTCATTGGACCTTTATAATGGTTATTAAACACAAAACCTTCTGCTCTAAAATGTTGGCCGTTACCACTTAAGCTGATGGAGCAAGTACTTTGGCTAAGAGCAGTATCAGGCTATTCTCAATGTGAACCGGTCACTTGCTTGCATTACGTGTACTCTAACATTAAGCTGAACTTAATTGATATTTTGGCGTTGGAGCTTCCCTACTATATATGTGATATGTAGAAGGTCTTCAATTCATTTATGGATAGAAGAATAGTTTATTTTTCTCTGTGTGTTCAAGGAGGATTAACATTTACCATAAACAATGATGAAAATTAAGAATTTTTCTTAACTGGGAACTCAGTTCTTGCATTTTGCAGGTTTTTTTCAACAGAAAATTGGAGGATTTCAGAACATTTAAAAAGTAAATATGAAAAAGGCTAGTTAAAATTAATATCAAATATTGGGGGTTGAAATTAGTATGGCAATATAATAGTCCCATGCAACCCATCTACTGTAGTAGCTCTCTACAGAGCTAAGTAAATTCAAACCAGCTGAAGGTATCATCCAGTATTATTTAAAAAATACCCATTTGTTTATAGAGAATGACAATGGGTCTATTACTTACATGCCTTCCTCCCACGAATGTTCATGAGTGTTAGGACTGTTACATATGTGTGTGTATAATACTATCTACTCACTTCTGTTGCTGCATCTCTTTTGCCTCTAATCCCTGCAGACTCCTCACCCAGCGCTCTTTGAAAAGTCTTTTTCCATCTTTCTTTTTCCTCACTATAGCTTTGGGAGAAGAGACTATCAGTTTGGAATATCATATAATTAATAAAGACATTATCATGAATAGGCCTATGCCAAGGTCTCTATTTGTAACATAAAAATATCCTTGGAACAGTAATCATTCTTCAGCGTAGTTACTGATTGAAAACTAGCTGGTGTATTTTATGCAAAAACTAGAGTATGGGGGCATCCAAGGTGCACGGGGACAAAGGGGCTTGCTAACAGCCCTTTTCAAGGTGTTACTTACTGCCCTCCCAAACACACACACACTATAGCTAGCCAACTCCAGAGACTAGTTTAAGGGAAGATTTGGGGCTAAAACTTTGCCCAGTTCCTGCCATTTTCCAACTGAAGTATCTATTGGAAAACATCTGGAGTGCAATTCTTGAGCTTCCCTCAGCAGTTGGGACTAAGACCCTAGTAACTCTAACGCAGTGGATCTACTGGGCTCCACATGCAGCCCACAAACCTCCTGGCTGCCCCTCCCCCTTTCCCCCCCCCCCCCCGCCCTTCTCTACACACCTCTGATGCACCAGGGCACCAGAGCCCTGCACTTCCTTCCCAGCACTTTTGGAGCATGTGAATCATCTGATTCATGTTCCATCCCCGCTCCTACCCCTCTCTCCCAGATATGGAATATCACGAATCAGCTGTTCACAGCATTCTAGTTCTGGTAAATGGGGGGGAGTAGGCGAGGGGATGAAGCACGAATCAGGCAGTTTGCATACTCCAAGGCTGCGTCTAGACTGGTATGATTTTGCACAATACTTTCAACAGAAAAGTTTTTCCATTAAAAGTATTTGTGCAAGAAAACATCTATACTGGCATGTGCCTTTGCGCAAAAGATTTGCTTTTGTGCAAAAGCATCTATGCCAGTGTAGACGCTCTCTTGCACAAGAAAGCTCAGATGGCCATTTTAGCCATCGGGCTTTCTTATGCAAGAAATGGATGTTACCTGTCTACACTGGCCCTCCTGTGCAAGAATACTTCCACAAGAGGGCTTATCCCTGAGTGGGAGCATCAGAGTATTTGCACAAGAACCACTGATTTTGTACATTACAAAGTCAGTGTTCTTGCGCAAATACTCGTGGCCAGTGTAGAGAGGCGGCACGATTTTGTGCAAAATCATGCCAGTCTAGACACAGGCCAAAAGTGCTGGGAGGGATGGTGAGGAGCAGGTAAGTGCAGGGCTCTGGTACCCCAGTGTTTGAGAGAGGTGCATGGGGGGGGGGGCGATGGACAAATACAGGGGGTCCACAGGGCCAGAGGTGGAGCCCCAGTGGGCCATAGGCTGCTGCAGACCACTGAGGTGAAGGAGGGCCACTCCTGTGACCCATCCCTCATTCCTGGTTGCCCATTCCTGTTCTAACACTTAGTGAGCGTGCAGAAATCTTTACCTTTCCCCTATGCAGCTGTGTTGGAGTAGGTACAATCTTGCCCTGAGTGGTGAACTGGAATGCTGCTAATGTATCACAGTATGTAGATTGCAGTAAAACGTTCCATATAGTGCTGTGAGATGGACTGTGAAGAATAATTATACATATGAAACATTTGAACAAAGGCACACTAGAAAAAATAATAAGTAGGGCTAAGAAACTACTTGACCAAAAGGGGCTGAGAAGGCCTGTAAAAGGACCTCCTCAGGAGGAACTGATTAATACCACATTTTCTCCTATGGGTCAGAGTCAAATTTACACCTTCCTTTAGCTCAAGCTTTCTAGTAAGAACAAATTGAGAAGGACAACAAATATTCAGGGGAACACAGCCTTGCTGCTGAGCTAGCAGGTGTGTTTGAGGTCAACTGAAAATTGATTAGGATTGGTGGAAAAAATATGTCAGGAACAACTATCAGTGTCCTTCAGATCCATACTTTAGTCTCACAGCAATGAGGGGTAGTTAGGCTAGAAGTTTTTGGTGTCAATTTTGACCATTCTCAACCATGGCAACCAAAACACCAGTTATATGTCATTGCTTTTCACTTGCATGATTTTCCAATGCAGCATTTATTTAATCTATGGTTCATGACCTTGCAAAATAGACACGTACTTCTGGCTGCACAGTCTAATATCTTCACGTGGCTTTCAGATGAACAGCTTTGGTACATGCAGTTTGTTCAGAATGAAGCAATGTGTTTGCTCACTGGTTTGAGCAACTGTAATAATATTACATCCATTCAGCATACTTTATATAGAATCATAGATTACTAGGACTGGAAGGGACCTCGAGAGGTCATCGAGTCCAGTCCCCTGCCCTCATGGCAGGACCAAATACTATCTAGACCATCCCTGATACACATTTATCTAACCTACTCTTAAATATCTCCACAGATGGAGATTCCACAACCTCCCTGGGCAATTTATTCCAGTGTTTGACTACCCTGACAGTTAGGAACTTTTTCCTAATGTCCAATCTAAACCTCCCTTGCTGCAGTTTAAGCCCATTGCTTCTTGTTTTATCCTCAGAGGCCAAGATGAACAAGTTTTCTTCCTCCTCCTTAGGACACCCTTTTAGATACCTGAAAACTGCTATCATGTCCCCCCTCAATCTTCTCTTTTCCAAACTAAACAAACCCAATTCTTTCAGCCTTCCCTCATAGGTCATGTTCTCTAGACCTTTCATCATTCTTGTTGCTCTTCTCTGGACCCTCTCTAATTTCTCCACATCCTTTTTGAAATGCGGTGCCGAGAACTGGACACAATACTCCAACTGAGGCCTAAACAGTGCAGAGTAGAGTGGAAGAATGACTTCTCGTGTATTGCTCACAACACATCTGTTCATGCATCCCAGAATCATGTTTCCTTTCTTTGCAACAGCATCACACTGCTGGCTCATGTTCAGCTTGTGGTCCACTATAACCCCTAGATACCCTTCTGCCGTACTCCTTCCTAGACAGTCGCTTCCCATTCTGTATGCGTGAAACTGATTGTTCCTTCCTAAGTGGAGCACTTTGCATTTGTCTTTATTAAACTTCATCCTGTTTACCTCAGACCATTTCTCCAATTTGTCCAGATCATTTTGAATTATGACCCTATCCTCTAGAGCAGTCGCAACCCCTCCCAGCTTGGAATCATCTGCAAACTTAATAAGCGTACTTTCTATGCCAATATCTAAATCGTTGATGAAGGTATTGAAGAGAGCCGGCACCAATACAGATCCCTGTGGAACCCCACTTGTTATGCCTTTCCAGCAGGATTGTGAACCATTAATAACTACTCTCTGAGTACGGTTATCCAGCCAGTTATGTACCCACCTTATAGTAGCCCCATCTAAGTTGTATTTGCCTAATTTATTGATAAGAATATCATGCGAGACCGTATCAAATGCCTTACTAAAGTCTAGGTATACCACATCTACCACTTCTCTCTTATCCACAAGACTCATCCTATCAAAGAAAGCTTTCAAATTGGTTTGACATGAGTTGTTCTTTACAAATCCACGCTGGCTGTTCCCTATCATCTTGCCACCTTCCAATATTGTCTGCTAGTAAAGTGCATGAGTATCAGAGGGGTAGCCGTGTTAGTCTGAATCTGCAAAAGTGGTGAGGAATCCTGTGGCACCTTATAGACTAACTGAAGTGTCGGAGCATAAGCTTTCATGGGCAAAGACCCACTTCGTCAGATGCATGTTGTGGAAATTTCCAGAGGGAGGTATAAATATGCAGGCCAGAATCAGGCTAGACATGACGAGGTGGATCCAATCAGGGAGTATGAGGCCCACTTCTAGTAGCTTATCTGGAGGTGTGAATACCAAGAGAGGAGAAGCTGCTTTTGTAGTTAGCTAGCCATTCACAGTCTTTGTTTAATCCTGAGATGATTGTGTCCAACTTGAAGATGAACTGTAGCTCAGAAGTTTCTCTTTGAAGTCTGGTCTTGAATTATTTTTGCTGCAGGATGGCTACCTTTAGATCTGCAATTGTGTGTTCAGGGAGATTGAAAAAACCCTACAGGGTTTCGTATATTGCCATTCCTAATATCTGATTTGTGTCCATTTATTCTTTTACGTAGGGACTGTCCAGTTTGGCCAATGTATATAGCAGAGGGGCATTGTTGGCACATGATGACGTTTATTACGTTAGTAGATGTGCAGGAGAATGAACCAGTGACAGTATGGCTGATCTGGTTAGGTCCTGTGATGGTGTTGCTGGCGTATATATGTGGGCAGAGTTGGCACTGAGGTTTGTTGCATGGATTGGTTCCTGAGTTAGAGTTATTATGGTGCGGTGTATAGTTGCTGGTGAGAATATGCTTCAGGTTGGCGGGTTGTCTGTGGGCGAGGACTGGCCTGACTCCCAAGGCCTGTGAAAGCGAGGGATCATTGTCCAGGATGGGTTGTAGATCACTAATGATATGTTGAAGAGGTTTTAGCTGAGGACTGTAGGTGATGGCCAGTGGTGGTCTGTTGGTTTCTTTCTTGGGCTTGTCCTGTAGCAGGAGGCTTCTGGGTACACGCTTGGCCCTGTTAATCTGTCTCCTCATTTCCTCATGTGGGTATCGTAGTTTACAGAATGCTTGTCAAGTGTAGACTGCTATTTTTAAAGTAGGTCTGATTGAAATCTGGTAAACAATCATTCTGACAAAATGCCTTTTTTATTTAGAAAATTAAAATGTGCATAGATTTAAAAAAAATCGGATTCATTTTTGAGGGGAAAAAATAACTCTTAATCTTTTTTTAATTCCCCCATGATTTTTCAGTGGCAAATGAGAAAAGATGCATATAGAAAGGAGGGGAAGGGGAACACTGAGAGACTGAAAATCAATTTTTTAGTTATCATTTTTAATTGAGAAAATGGAAAGATGTCCCTTTTTTGACAAAACATTTTTGACCAGTTCTAATTTTAACTGTAAACTAGTGATTTTTCAAACCAGTAGCAATGTTGGCCTGAGGTGTATTAAAGGCCTTTTCCTGATTTGTATCTGTGTTCAAGTATCAGATACTGCTTAGCTATCCTCCCCAGGCTTTAACCTATGGGAGTGGAATTCCCTTTACCCCAGACTTCGCAATCTACTTAGCAACCTCCTTTTTCATTCTACAGAATAAAACATTGTAGCTAGGGAAAGATTTCCTAAAAAGAAAGGCAGTAATGAATGCACCTGTAACATTCATCTCCCGTAAAGAAGAGTTTGTTTTAAGAGCTGCATCAGTGTGCTGCATGTTTTCACAAAAGCCCCTGCAGTTGATGCTGCAGTTGAAACCCTCAGGTTGCCCTCTAACGTGGCCCTGTGAAACATGACATATGCTATACAGGGGTTGTTGGTTTCTCTGAAACTAACTGGGGGCCCAGTTCTTCCATCCTAACTGTCTGAAACAATCCCAGGGCGATCTCTCAGCATGAGTCAGGCTGAAGCCAGTGCACAATGCAGTGACTCACTGAGCGGGGTGTCTTGCTGGGAGCATATGACACCAGCACTCCAGCTTTTGCATTCACTACACCTTGGTCTCCAGATGGGGTATTAAGTCTGGGTTAATACAAAAAAAAGCCCCGAGAGGCCTGGGACCAGAACTGCTCTTTTCTGTGTAAAAGGGCTCGACAACTCAGAACTTGCTCCCCTCCTTGTTGGGTTGCTAATTTCAGTTGGACTTGTTCCTGGAGCTCTTATGACATCATCTTTATTAAAGATTGATCTTTAATTCTTGGAGGGTTGACAAACTTACCTCCATGGTCCAAGACAGTCCAAACATGGTGATCTTCCAGCCAAGCTTCAATAGAAACCTGTTTAATTGGGCTTAGGGTAATGTGTCTGGCTGAGTGCCTGTTGAAATGCTCATTTTAATAATGGTGTAGTATATATTTATAATGCTGTGTCAGGGTGCCTAGAGCTGTTGGCATGTCTTCCTTTATCATAATTTAAATCTAAAAAATAAGGGGGACAAAACTGTGCTCTCATTAATAATTTTTAGTTTGCTGTTAACATTTTTAAATGAGGCTAATTAATGACTAAAACACGTCATCAGTGTGCGTGGAAACTTTTCCAACATTTGAAGTCTTTAAATAAAGTTTGAGTGTCTTCCTTTATATTATCTGACCTGGGAATTTTGCAGTCAAGGGTTTTCTTGCCTATAGATTTTTCTTTTGGGCCTTGTTTGGTGCCAAAGACAGGACTTGTACAGTGTATGGTGCTCTGCAAAATCTAAAACTCTGTTCTGGTGAATATGGGGGTTGATTAGAGATTAGAAGTTTCCATTCTATAAAAAATTCCAAAATTCTGAAAAATAATCCATTTTTGGAATGACAAGTAGAATTTTCATAATTTCTCGTGGAAGAAAAGATCCCCCAGAAGTTTAAGAAACAAACATTTTCAAACAAAATTGAGCCCCTCTCCTAAATGTTGTGGCTGCTGTCTCAGTCTGGTCTTCCAGGACTGTTATAAACAGGTTGCTCGCTCTCCAGCTCTGGCTTCTAAAGTTCTGTCAATTGTCAAGAAACCTGCTCCTACTCTACCACTGATGGGGCACTATTTTTTTTATTAAACAACGAGGAGCTTTTCAACTACAAAAGCTTATGCCCAAATAAATCTGTTAGTTTTTAAGGTACCGCAGGACTTCTCATTGCTTTTGTATAGACAGACAAAAATGGCTACCCTTCTGACATTTGTCACCATGCAAGTCACTGTGGGTTTTTAAAAACATTTTACTGAGACAAGTCACAACGCTACATCCTACATTACTTATTGAGGATCAGGCTAATATGCAAAGAACCTGACTAAAGACTGGCTTGCTGGCTGGGGAGCCCACCTCTGAGTATGCTAAAACAGGTGAGCAAATTAGTAGATACTTGTTATTTTAGGCACCTCTCTTTGTACCTACTTGATGTGAAAGTTTTTCCATTACAAGGGCAGCACATAATTTACTATACAGGTTGAACCTCTCTAATCCAGAACTCTCTCATCCATCATTTCATGTGTGTGGCCAAGTTTCCTGTGGTCCCATAAAGTTTGTTTACATCCACCTGTCCTATCTCTTAGTGTTCTGTGTTATTATTTAGTTCTAATTTACCCCTAAGTGCCCTCTAGCAGCACAGTAAGCTGTAGAAGTGTTGGTAATGCTGCTAGACAATATTGACATCCTGTGGTCCAAAAAATTCTCTCCTTCAGAATTGGTCAGGTCCCAAGAGTTCCGGACTAGAGAGTACCAAAAAAACATAGGAGAAGTTGCATATTTCCTGTAACATGAAATATCAGTTCCTGATGCTAAGAAATGAATTTGTTCTGTTTAAAATGCAGCTTCATTACTGCAACATTAAGTAAGAAGGTTGGGAATCCCCAGGACACAAATATTTCCCGGACAAAACCATCGCCTCTGCAAGTATGTTCTCCTTTTCGTGCAAGCCCTCCAATACAGCATCTTCCTCACAGCAAATATATAATGGACCCTAACTGGAGTTGATTACCTTTGATACAGACATTTTAAAAATATTCTTTGAGCTCTACAAATCAAATACATAGATTCTTCTCCCAAATAAAGACCCATCATTCAAATCAATCATTTTGTACAAATTCCTCTCATCTTTCCATCTGTGTTTTCTTTTCTGCATCCAGGACTGGCCACAGACTTTGCCCAGATCTGGGCAATGCGGGTGGGGCTCAACTCCAGGCCCTGGTGGGGCTTTGTGAAAGGGGTGGCACTTGGGGTAGCCTTTTTTGGCCAGGCCTCAGTGCCACCGGAATCTCAATACATAGGGCTCTGGTGGTGATTTAAAGGGCCCAGGGCTATGGCTGCTGTTGCTGCTGCAGTAGTAGCTCAAATCCCTGGGCCCTTTGAAATTACCAGGCCCTGGTGCAACTTCCCCCTTTGCTCCTCCCTGTTGGTGGCCCTGTCAACATCTGTTCCAATCACAATCATATATATCTTAGAAATTAAATCTTGTTCCAGCTTTCTCCTGGGTCACCTCCTCAAATGTATTTCAAGGTCTTAAAAGGATCATCTTATATCCAGATACCACAGTGAAATGTTTGACTTGTAGATGTTGAAAATATGGACTCTTTATATTATTTACACAGCCCCATATAAACATGCTGTGAGCGGGAATGGAGCATGCCAGTGTCCTGTCCATGCTACAGATTCTGCTCTTCATGTTCAGGCTAAGACTTTGGGAAACCCTGCATGGTGACTGGGGACATCACAGGCTGCATTTAGTTAGGCCATGATACAGCAAATTTCTTGAGCTCATGGTTAACTTTAGGCATGCAAGTGTCTTTATTGGGACTTACTGAAGTGCTTTGATGGATCCAGCATGAGTCTCTCAGATAGAAAGCCAGGGAAAACTGCAGGTTGCGTGTGTGGCCAGTGGCTTCAACGGAAAATCTTCTTTGTATTCACTACAACCAATTCTCTATCCTTTAGTCTCTGTCTTAGCCTCACCCACAGGCAACACTGGGGAGAATAGGAAGAGGAAGCAATGTATCTAATGAGTAGGGATTATTCTTATGAAAGTTTTATCTTTAATAAGAAATTAGAGGGGTGTGTGTGTGTGTGTGTGTGTGTGTGTGTGTGTATCTCACTGCTGCTTGGATCAACCTCTTTTGTCAGGGAGAGCTAAAGGTGTCCCAGTCCTAAGCTAAGTCTTGTACATGTTTCTCAAATGGGCAACCGCCACGCTCAACTACAGTGTGATGCTGTTGCAAAAAAAGTAACCATGATTCTGGGATGCTGTAACCCGTTGCCCTGGTGGTCACCCCGAGTTCGGGTGACCCTCGTCCTAACCAGCTGATCGGATTCCTGGCCCTCCGTCCGATCCTAGCTCCCGACCGACCGTGTGGGATGTCAGAGCCCGCATTGGCTCGCAGACGCCGGGAAGGGGGCTCGGGCCCTCCCTCACTCCGAGCCCCGACCCAGGGCCCTAAGACGGGGACGCTAGTCCCTAGTCAGTGGAGGGGGTTACGTTCCCCCAAACCCTCCACTCGCGGGGACCACGGCCCCGCCCTGGGTCACTTCTTCCCGGCCGGTTGTTCGGCACGTTCCCCCCCCAGCAAGGGGACAGACTCACCCGGAGCCCCTGTCTTGGGTGGGGCTTCAGCCGCCGCGGGTCACGCGTCTCCTCCCCAGGGCCTCCCAACGGGCTCGGTTCCTCCGTCCTGCCTCCAGCGCTCCTCTCCCCCGGTCCATGGTCAGGCGCCTTTTGGACGGCCCGCTCCCCTGCGGACGCCGGGGCCGGCGTGGTCCCGTGACTCCAGGCCCCGCCCCTCTCCGCGCTCTCCCCGTCGCCTCCGGTGACGTCATCGCCCGGCGCCGGGGAAAGCGGCGGGCCGACGGCCGTCTCGGCCGGGGCTCCTGCTCCCGGGTTCCCCGTCTCAGTGCGGGGCGGCGCGGACCCTGTGCCTGCCCCGTCACAGATGCATTAACAGACGTGTTGTGAGCAAGACACGAGAAGTCATTCATCTGCTCTACTCTGTGCTGGTTAGGCCTCAATTGGAGTATTGTGTTCAGTTCTGGGCACCGCATTTCAAGAAAGCTGTGGAGAAATTGGAGAGGGTCCAGAGAAGAGCAACAAGAATGATTAAAGGTTTAGAGAACATGACCTATGAGGAAAGGCTGAAGGAATTAGGTTTGTTTAGTTTAGAAAAGAGAAGATTGAGGGGGAACATGATAGCAGTTTTCAGGTATCTAAAAGGGTGTCCTAAGGAGGAGGAAGAAAACTTGTTCATCTTGGCCTCTGAGGGTAGAACAAGAAGCAATGGGCTTAAACTGCAGCAAGAGAGGTTTAGGTTAGACATTAGGAAAAAGTTCCTAACTGTCAGGGTAGCCAAACTCTGGAATAAATTGCCCAGGGAGGTTGTGGAATCTCCATCTGTGGAGATATTTAAGAGTAGGTTAGATAAATGTGTATCAGGGATGGTCTAGACAGTATTTGGTCCTGCCATGAGGGCGGGGACTGGACTCAATGAGCTCTCGAGGTCCCTTCCAGTTCTAGTATTCTATGATTCTATGATTCAAGTGATTTTCTTCATTTTAAGTTCCTCTTTTCTTCCTGGTAGTTTTATGGCTTCTTGTAAACTAGCTCCTTCCTTGCCTCCTTGTCAGAGGAGTTCCAATTTTTCCTTGAAATCTTAAATCCTCCAAAGAAGGCAGGTAATGAAACCAAAGGAAGGAATTAAAAAGAAGAAGATAGGCAGGAAGGGGGAGAAAGTGGTCTGCCTCTGCACTCCAACAGGATGCTACCCTACCCATGCGTGTGGAAGGTATTGCAAAGGAGCCCAAGAGACTCAGGCACCAAATTCTGATATTTGGGTGCTTAATTCTCCTAGTCTGTATGGTTGCCAAAAATACTGCCCAATCCAATGGGCCTCAGCAGAACAGCCAGATACTATTGTAAGGTTTTGGTCTGGTATGACGTCAAGAGACGATTTTGCCTCTATAGGGGTATGTCTACACTACAAAGTTAATTTGAACTAACAGATGTTAGTTTGAATTAACTTTAATAGGTGCTACACAGGTAAACTGCTAGTTCAAACTTAGTTCGAACTAGCGGAGCGCTTAATTCGAACTAGGTAAACCTCATTCTACGAGGACTAATGCCTAGTTTGAATTAAGTAGTTCGAATTAAGGGCTGTGTAGCCACTTAATTTGAAGTAGAGGGAGGCTAGCCCTCCCCAGCTTTCCCTGGTGGCCACTCTGGGCACCCCCAGGGAAATTCTTCTGCCCCCCTCCCGGCCCCGGAGCCCTTAAAGGGGCACGGGCTGGCTACAGTGCCCGTGCCAGGTGCAAGCCTGCCAGCACCCAGCCAGCAGACCCTGCACCTGGCACGGCACGAACCAGCCACCCGCTGCCACCCAGCCCTCCGCCTCTTCCCGGAACCAGGCTGGCGGCTCCCGGGAGCTTGCCCGGGACCGCAAGAGGCGGGCGCCCGCCTGGTGTAGTGCGGAGATCGTGGACCTCATCCACGACCTCCGCACTAGGCACAGGAAAGTGGCCGTCTAGGGCAGGATAGCTGCCAGCCTGGCCATCCAGAAGCAGGTTTGCATGAAAATCAGGGTGGTCCAGTGAGACCCCCGACCCTGAGCCCTGAGCTTAGAACATAAGAACATAAGAACGGCCATACTGGGTCAGACCAAAGGTCCATCTAGCCCAGTAGCCTGTCTACCGACAGCGGCCAACACCAGCTACCCCAGAGGGAATGGACCGAAGACAATGACCAAGCCATTTGTCTCGTGCCACCCATCTCCAGCCTTCCACAAACAGAGGCCAGGGACACCATTTCTACCCCCTGGCTAATAGCACTCCATGGACCCAACCTCCATGAATTTATCTAACTTCTCTTTAAACTCTGTTATTATTCTAGCCTTCACCGCCTCCTGCGGCAAGGAGTTCTACAGGTTGACTATTTGCTTTGTGAAGAAGAACTTTCTGTTGTTAGTTTGAAGACTGCTACCTATTCATTTCATTTGGTGTCCTCTAGTCCTTCTATTATGGGAACTAATGAAGAAATTTTCTTTATGCACCCTCTCCACACCACTCATGCTTTTATAGACCTCTATCATATCCCCCTCAGTCTCCTCTTTTCTAAGCTGAAAAGTCCCAGTCTCTTTAGCCTCTCTTCATATGGGGCCTGTTCCAAACCCCTGATCATTTTAGTTGCCCTCCCCTCTCCCACCCTCTCTCTTCCTCTCTCCCACCTCCTTTTCCCAATCTCCCCGAGATTTGTTCAATAAAGAGAGTTTCTACTTTTGAACACACGTGTCCTTTATTTTGTACATCAGGAAGGGGGGCTAGGGAAGGGTAAGTGGAAGGAGGTGAGGGAGGAATGGGGTACAAGCCGACGATGGGGAGGACTGGGGTGGCTCTGCAGGCTCCTCGGGGTGCAAGATCTCCTGCAGCCCCCCGATTGACCTCCCCCCGGGATGGCAGCCTGCAGCAAGTGCAGCCGGGCTGATGGCTGAGTGCTGTGATGTGCCGAGTGTGGGCATTCAGGGCACTCCGAGCCAGGACTGCTTTGCTGTCCCTCATCGAGTAGGACAAGCGAGCGGGGAACCCCTGAGAACTGTCTGTCCGGGGTAGGGGTCGGGTCCCTTTAAGCACAGCCCTCAGCTAGCCAGAGACAGCAGCTCCATGCTCTAAGTCCTAATCTGATGCCCTGCCGGCACTGCTTCCGGCCATCCTTAACCTCGGTTCAGGGTCCACTCAATGTGGACATGCTAGTTTGAATTAGCAAAATGCCAGTTCAAACTAGTTTTTAGGTCTACATGCACTAGTTTGAATTAGCTTAGTTCGAGTTCACTAATTCGAATTAAGTTAGTTCGAACTAGTGCTGTAGTGTAGACATACCCTAGGAGTGTCACATGAACACAGCTCTCCCCAAAACATATTGTTAGGCTTTCCCTGAGCATGACATTTCCCCTCTTTTTTGCTGCAAGCAGATGTTTGTTAGGCTATGTCAGGACTGCAGGCTTCCTTCGGAAGATGCTTTTCCAGAAGAGATCTTTCAAAAAACTTTTTTCGAAAGGGAGCGTCCACACTGCCAAAATGCATCGAAAAGGTGATCTGCTTTTTTGAAAGATAGTGTCCACACTGAATGGATACTATCTCACATTGAAACTACAATTACTATGGACAGAGTGACCACCAGGGCACCTGTACTTTTTCCTCTTTCCTTTTCTTTCGAAAGAACTCCCTCTTCCCCACCCACACATGCCTTTTTCTGAAAGAGCTCTTTCAGGAATAGGCTTCTTCCTTGTAGAAAGAGGTTTAACAATTTTAACCCCTCTGTTCTTTTGATTTTTTCCCCAAAAGAATGTGATTGCAGTGATGACATAAATGAAGTTTTTTTGGAAAAATAGCCATTTTTCCAAAAAAAACCCTCAGTAGTGTAGACATAGCCTTAGGAGTTGTGAGGCATGTTTCAAACATCTCCTGGTACAGAAAAGGCATATGACTCGCAAGCTATTTACAGTAATTGAAAATAGAAATGGCTTTGTGTCAGGCTGGGCATTTCGCAAGTTATTCTAGGAAAAGAAGAAATGAAAAGCAAAGTGGTCTGGGTTAAGAGCAACACAGAAGAGGTGTGGAGGATGTAAGTCCCAGGCATAATTACTCAGGCCCTGAGCTTGCACAGCCAAGATGCCCAGAACAATAAAACTCAGAGCTTCTGGGAAAAGTTAGGGTTCTATCAACCTGAATTTTACCAGTCTCATAGTAAATTTGGAATGGATTCAGATAACATTTGGAGCCCAAAGCTCCCCTCATGCCACCAGAGTCTCAGTGATCAAAACAGGTTCAAACTCAGCCAGGAAAAGTATGTATTCGTCCCAACTTCCACAGGCTTTGCACAAATCAACTGTGGAGCCAGCCAATCCAGTCTTGGAAAATCACAGAGGAATGGCGATCAAATCTTAGGAGATGAAACTAGAAGACATTAAACTAATTAACGAGCTTGGTTTCTTTAGCCTATCAGAATTAAGGCCAAAAGGGTGTATAATCACTGTCTCTAAACACTTCGGCTGTGTCTACACTGGGCCACTTATTCCGGAAAATCAGCCGCTTTTCCGGAATTAGCTGCGAGCTGTCTATGCTGGCCCTTGAATTTCCGGAAAAGCAACGATGCTCTACTGTACAAAATCAGCCGCTATTCCGGAAAAACTATTCTGCTCCCGCTATTCTGCAGCCTGCCAATGTAGACGCTCCTTTTCCGGAAAAACTGAAAACAGAATAGTATTCCGTTTTAAGCATTTCCGGAAATTCATGCTAGTGTAGACACAGCCCTGAGGGGTAAACACCAAGGAAGGAGAAGAGTTCCTTACACTGAAGGGCAATGTCAGCACAAAAACAATGGATATAAACTGGACACAAAGAAATTAAAGGTGGTTTTTGGATGAAGAATTCTAGCTATCAGAGGACTGATATTGTGGAACAACCTTCCAAAATAAATAGTGTGTGTGTGTGTGTGTGTGTGTGTGTGTGTGTGTGTGTGTGTGTGTGTGTGTGTGTTGATCCATTTATGAACAGGGTTATGTGATGGGATTGTTTGTGATAGCAAGGAACTGGATTCAGTGATGAAGAAGATCCCTCCCAGTCCTATGTCCACGTAAATCTCATAACCATTGCCCAAATGAAAAAAATTGCACACAAGGAAAGAAAATCACTGTAAGCTGGTACCTTTCCTCGGGAAATGAAAACTCAAAACAAATCTCCCATCTTATATCTACTAAAGGGCCATTTCAAGGACAGAATGTCCCTTTGTACAAGTACATGTATGAACAAGGACTAAAAGACATCTTTGAATGGGGACAAATTCATTAATTGGTGATCCCTTTATTAGAGGATGATCTCTAGCATGGATTTGAGATGACTCGGGAGTCCAAACCTTGAACCACAAATCTGCCTGCTGTAGGCACAGACATTTATGGTGGGCCAGCTGCCTTCTGGGAGAAAGTACCTCTTCCTTCTCTCTTTTTTCAGCTTCAGGGCAAAGTGCTTCTCCTTGAAGCTGGAGGATGTGGTGCCATTGGGGTCAGTTGGTAGCTTGTTCTTTCCAGTTTGTGATGTCCATGTCAGTATTCTTAAGTGTGTCTTTGTAGCAATTCTTCTGACCACCACAAAGGAAGCACTTGTGTACTGTGATCTGTCCATTTTTGCATTTTGAGAAAGCTGGCTATTGAGGTAGCAAAAAGTCTCAATTGTCTCCAAGTCTGACCCTCAAAGGTGCTTCTTTGATGAGTCATGTCCAAGTCCTGAAGCACAATAATAGTGCACTTTAGTCTTATCAATATTGAGAAAGAGTCCTAGTCTTTGGTAAGCTTGTGCAAGAAAATCCAGTATGGATGTCGTGCTTATTGTGCCTGAGGACACAGTCATCGGCATACTGGAGATCAATAATGGACAACCTTAAGACTTTAGATGTTGAGCAAAAATGTTGAAGATTAAAGAGTGACCCATCCATTCTGAATTGAATGTCAGAGATCAGCAGCATTAACAAGGACCAAAAAGACTACTAAATAGAGTGATAAAAGGAGAACGGGGTTGGGGCAATAACTCATCTTTGCTTAACCCAATTTCTGATGTTGAAAAGTTCTGTTTCAAGGCCATTGCAGAGAAGTGTGGCAGTTATATGATCATGGAAAAGACTTAAGACCTTAATAAATGTTGGAGGGTAGACAAATCTGGCCAGCACCTTCCACAGGGCTTCACTATTGACAGAATCAAAGGCTTTTCTCAAATCGATGAAGGCCATGTACAGGCTTCTGGCAATATTTCCTCTGGCAGGGAAAATAATCAATTTAAGAGGATATAGGCAAAAAAATTTCTGTTATAGATAGCACAGAAATGCTTTGATAGTTTTTGCACTCAGACTTATCTTCTTTCTTAAAGACTATAACAATGTTAACATTACTCAGGTCTTCTGTAATCATCTCATTATCCAGACATGAAGGAAAAAGTGCGTGGAACTTCCTAACCAATTCTTGCAGACTTCAGCTGGTGTGCTATCTGGCCTGATGCCTTGTGGCTCTCGTTTCATAATGACTTGTTACTTCTTTAAGCAGGGGGATGTCAGCAAGAGATTCTTTCACATAGTTGAAGTATCAGTTCAATAGTGGCACCAGAAAAAGTTGACTCAAAGTTCGGTCTGAGGGTCCCCCTTTTTTCCTCCACTCAAACTCATCTGAAGAAGTGGGTTTTGCCCACAAAAGCTCAGGATGCTACTATTTTTGAGTAGCTTATTTCAAGTCAATTTTGAAATAGCTTATTTTCAAATTTAGTGCTGTCCAGGCAGCGCTTATTTCAAAATAAATCACATCCCTTACTCCTTGTGGAATGAGGTTTTGTGCATTGTAACTGTGCATTGTCAGAATATTTTGAAATAACAGGCACGGTCAAAAGATGTGGAATAGCTATTTTGGGATATCAGAGGTATCCCGAAATAGTGCTGCAGTGTAGTCTTAGCCTACGGTGCCACAGGACTACTCATTGTTTTTAAAGTTACAGACTAACATGGCTATCCCTCTGAGACTCTTCAAATCTCTCCTTCCATCTGCTTTTGATGGCTTCATTGTCCTTAAAATATGTTGACCCGGATTAGGCTTGGAGTGATGTGGGTCCATGGGGATGAATTAGCTGCATGCAGGTAGGAGAATGAACTCATCCAGACTAGGAACATTTCTCAACCCCCCTTCAATGCAATACTATGCATAGCTACAGGTTCACCTAGACTACACAGTATAAGAGCTAAAACGGTGTCAGAAAATAGGATTACGTTATGGGTCTAGTGCAAAATAAAATATTTTGTACTTTCTGAGCAAACAACTAATTTTCACAGTTTTGCCCATTTTATCTCAAGGTGTAAGAGGTGTTATCCTTTAACAATATTACAGAGACATATTTGATCTTATTTATGGTGGTTCTGATTTGAATATTTATCTCCACTTTCAGATCAGATCTGTTTCCCCTGTGCTTGTTCTGATGAATTTTAATGGGGCTTCATTACTCAATGCTTTTAACCCCATCTTTACTGCTTTATAGAGGTCTGTATGACTAAGACTGGATGTGTAATTTGCTACATCATAGGAGTAATAAAGTTGGAATGACTGCGTGGGGCTGTACTGTTCACCGAGAAAAAGGTCAAGAGTTTAAAAGCAAACATTACTTTTAAAGAAGGGACTCATTTTATTTGTCATTATCATAAAGTTAATTTGTCAGATTAAATTATTAGCAGATTAATTTATCACTTAAGTGCGACATTAGTCTGGTGGTGATCCTTAGTATTTAGAATAAAACTTTCCATAACTGATCAAACCTAGCATCTGTTTGCCAGAAGCTGGGATTAGACAATGGGACGGATCACTTGATTACTTGCTCTGTTCATTGGTTCTGAGGCTAGTCAGAAATTAGGCTATTGGGCGACATGGGCTTTTCTTCTCACCCAGTATAGTTGCTCTTATGTTAACCGAATGAATCCCACCCTTTTTGTGACAACACTGTGCATTGTCGAGGCCTAGCCTGGCAGGTATACACACTGCTTGTGCCAGAATTCACAAGGAGATTCACATTCACACATAAAGCAAAACCTTCACAAAATTTCACATGTGGAAATAAAAAATTTTAATTTAGGGTCTTTATTAATTTTTGCTACATTCTATTTGTATTTATCTTCAAGTTAAAAAATTTCATTTAGTAAAAATAATGGGCTCGATTTTTTTTCTCGCTGATTCTTGTGTATATTCCCTAGAGTGACACCAGTTTAAAACAGGAATGAGAGGAGAATTAGCTCTTATCCTCCTATCTTTTTCCATTTAAAAGATACAGCTTCACTTTGTAAATCTGTGTACTGCTACCCTGTTTATCCAGTCTCACCATATATTTATTTCAGCCAAACAATAGCCTGAGTTGGTGAGAACTCAATTTTTCCCCACCCAAATCACCACAATAAGCCATAAACTTTTTGTACCATACTAATGTCAGCATTATTAAGCATGGACAACTTATTTTGTTTGCTAAACTAAGATATTTATATTAAAAAATCTTTCCATACAGCAGCAAGTTTGCATAGATAAACTCATAAAAAGATGTGAAACACCAATATGAATATTCCACAATAATAACAGTGGTACAGAGCACCCCTACTACAAATTGCCCTGGTGTATGTTGGTTCTGCACTAGTGTCGTAGACGCTTGTGGGAACTGTTCTGTTTTAAGTCTCCCCATTTCCCGCTCTTCCATTGCAAAAAAAAAAAGACCAATTTAAGGAATTAGAAGTCAGATATAGGAAAAAAATTCCCTACGTTATGTCCTTTCACTATATGCCCGCTTTTTTTTTAACATATCATGGATGTATAACGGGGATGCCCTGTATGACATTGCATATTCTTAGTACTATTTTTTTTTTAATTTGCCATAACACTTCAATGTAAATGTAGCAAAATGTCAGGGTAGTCAAACACTGGAATAAATTGCCCAGGGAGATTGTGGAATTCCCATCTGTGGAGATATTTAAGAGTAGGTTAGATAAACGTCTATCAGGGATGGTCTAGACAGTATTTGGTCCTGCCATGAGGGCAGGGGACTAGACTCGATGACCTGTCGAGGTCCCTTACGGTCCTAGTATTCTATAATTCTATGAAAATATTTATGACTCAGTCCCAGCTCTACATTGTTTGTTGTGAATGTTAGGCTGAGAGTATGTGGCTATTTGCCCTGTTTAAAAAAAAAATTATTTACACGTTTGGCAATATAGGGAGTCAGATTTGGTCAAATTACATGTCTTTTAAATGAGAGACAAGTTGAAGGACGTAATATCTTTTACTGGATTTACCTGCTAGGGAAAGAGGCAAGGTTTCAAGCTTTTAAATTTCTTTTAAATGGCGTTTACTCGTATTTTATCTTTTCTTAGGGTAACATCCATCTATTTTTTTTTATTATTTGTATTGGCATAGAGACAAGGAGCCCTAGTCATGGACTTGACAGTCTTGTATTAGATACTCTACTAACATAGAACAAAAGAGATGGTCCTTGACCCAAAGAGCTTACATGGGTTAATGGATCATGTTGGTGAAATTTTTCAGAAAAGATAAACAATCACACTATAAATTCTTGACTTTCATTTGTATGAAATTTTCTTTTATGAGTCCACATGACTTTTTGCGTATTAAATCTAACTCATCTGCTAACTGCTTACTGCTTATCCTGTCTATACTTGCAATCAACACTTGTATTTAATCACCTTGTCTTTGGAACCTCTTTCAGCGTGTGGTTGCTGGCATCTACTGGCTCCAGTGTGTAATAGCTATAGGGTTGTCATGAAAGCTGGAGGATTGTCATGAAAACTTGGAAGTCATGGGTGAGTGATGTCAGAATTGTCAAACATCATGGAATAATCTTAAAAAGCTGTCAGTACATGCTAAAAACATCGCAGTTTGTGAACTGAGGCTCTGCCCAAAAGCGAAAGAATGAATAGCACCTCTCTGGAAAATTCCTATTATAATAAAGCTCACGTTAGAATTTAAAGGATCACATTTAATTTTTGCTACAGTGTATTCTATTGCAGAGTCAACTTTGTTATTCCACTCCCCATTGAAGAGTTCACCATCACCTATTGCATTGTATAGCACTAATTGTTTTACAAGTTTGCAGAATACTGCATATCTCCATTTCAGTGACTTCTTTTGATTTCTTCAGGATTGCTTAGATTAGAATGATGTATATTGTGCCACCTAGTGGTCCTATGAATAAAATGCCATGAAATTTTATGCAGCTGCATACATTGCCCAATTTATCTGAACCTTATTTCTAGGAGTATCTCTCCTGGTATTCCCCCTATCACACCCCATGGTGTATGAAAATTGACTTATGAACATGAATATGCATAATTCACAGATGTTTTATGTGAAACAGGTCATGTAACATATCATTTTTAAATTCATAACCTGCTGGGTCTGTATATCCTATTTTTGTGTATGTATCATTATTGTATGTGGATCTGTTTTTAATTCTAAATGTGCTAATGAGCGCCATTAGCGATACTGTAGGAACTCAAACCAATGACTTGTGAATGGTCATGTTTGTCATGGAAGCCCAAACTGTGATTGGTCCTAGAAAGACCTGGCACTAGAATCCATTTTGAATTTGGTACTTTTTAATAGGGATGGGGAGACTGAATAAAGGGTCCCTGCCGCAGGGAAAAGTGTATGGAAGGAATGAAAAACAATCAGGCATTTGTCTTCAGTGGCTTGAAAACTGCCTCCCCATCCTAAGAGGATACACATGAAGAAACCTGGAAACAAAGAACTGTAGCAAAAGGGTAAAAACAAAGCTGCTAGGCCAAGGTCAGAAAAAGATCAACTTTGGCTTGAGATAAGAACAGCTGTATAGGGTAAGAATTTGCATGGAACAAGTTTCTTATTCTATTTGAATTAGGTGACATGTTTTATTTATTTTACCTTAGTAACTTACTTTGACCTTTCTTTTTCACTTGCAACTACTTTTAATACTTAGCAAAAAGCACTTTTGTTTCTCAATAAGCCTACTGTAAATAACTGTTAACTGGGCAGAGCAATCAACGTTCATCTTTCTTTCATTGATTAAGGGGAGGAATATCTTTATGACCTTTTTTTATGAGAATGTTTTACAGAGTAAGATCGATTTATTTGGGGTTTTGGTCCCTTGTGGGTTGAGTCCCTAGGTGCTGTCAACAGTGTTATAGCTGAATCCTTTCAGAACTAAACTGGTTCAGCATCTGTGTTGCTCTGCAGGGGTACAGTAACTCCAAGTCTATGCCTGGCTGGGGGAGACCAGAGCTGATGATCCTGCGGGACAAGGTGGTGGGGACTCCAGAGGTGGGCATCAGTGGCTAGTTCAGCTCACCATGTTACAATCCCAAGTGGACCCCTGTGATCCAACCCATTACAACTGTCCCATTTTACACTCTTAGGGTACGTCTACACTACAAAGTTAATTCGAACTAAGCTAATTCGAACTAACGCATCCAGACAAAAAAACTAGTTCGAATTAGCATTTTGCTAATTCAAACTAGCATGTCCACATTAAGTGGACCCTAAACCGGGGTTAAGGATGGCTGGAAGCAGTGCCGGCAGGGCATCAGAGAAGAACTTAGAGCGTAGAGACGCTTTCTCAGGCTAGCCGAGGTCTGTGCTTAAAGGGTCCCGACCCCCACCCCGGACAGACAGTTCTCAGGGGTTCCCCGCTTGCAGAGCAGTCCTGGCTTGGATTGCCCGGAGTACCCACACTGGGCACATCACACCACTCGGCCATCAGCCCAGCTGCACTTGCCGCAGGCTGCCATCTGGGGAGAGGGGGCAATTGGGGGGCTGCAGGAGAGCTTCCACCCCCAGAAGCCCGCAGAGTCAGCCCAGTCCTCCCCATCGGGGGCTCGTACCCCATTCCTCCCTCACCTCCTTCCACTTATCCCTCCTTAGCCCCTCTTCTTGATGTACAAAATAAAGGACAAGTGTCTTCCAAAATGGAATCTGTCTTTATTGAACAAAACTGGTGTAGGGATAACATATTAATGTATTAAAAATGTGATTCCCCCAAATGGAAGTGACTCCCCATAATTTGTTCCCCACAACTTAAAGTGTTTAGATTTATTAGGATTCTTCTTCTTCTTATTATTATTATTATTATTTGTTAAGATTGTTAAATGTTTAGATTTATGATTATTATTGTCCCTTTAGAATATAATGTATTAGGTCATGTAACTTAGAACTGTTAAAAATATAATCCTATGTAACCAGAAACAGCCCCCCCCTCTGTGCTCCAGGGCATGCTCAAGTTTGTGCAAGGGGCTGCTTGAAATTAACATTGCAGAGATACATTGTAACAATGCATTGTCAAGCCACTAACTCTGCTATGGGAGCCAAGCCCTGTAATTGACTAAGGGCATTGTTACTTAATTGACGCCTGTTCTCTTTAAAACATTGTAACTTTATTCAGCACTCAGAGAATGTTTTAAGCAATACCACCCAGAAACTTTCTGTAACTACAACTTTTATTATTATACAAAATACTGTATGAATGTATGAGAGAGTGCTTGGATGATGAGTGAATGGTTCTAAGAGGTGCCAGCCTGAGAATACAGCAACAAAGGGCTGAAGAAGGCGTCAGGTGCCAGTGCAACCAAAAGGTGTCAAGTGGAGAAACTGGAGGTCCACCCGATGAGATCACTGATGAGCACCTGGCAGCCACCCTGGAGACATCAGCATGATACAGCAATTTCCATAGACTGGCATAGGAAGAAATTCCTATAAGAACTGGACTAAAAAACTATGGAATCAGAGTCCAAGGTTCTGCTGCCAGCCTACCAGGAGCTTCAGATGTGCACCTGATCAGGACTTCGCTCCCCACTACCATCACTTGTGTACAGAATACCTGGCCAGTATTCTGTCACAAGCAACTTCCAGGCTAGTAACTATACACAGAACTTGAATGAATGGATGTATGAATGAATGGTTATATATATATATATATATATATATATATACACACAAGTGTATAAGGGTTAAGTAGTGATAGGAATAAGTAGTTAAACAACGTTGTTTGCTTCTATCTTTTCTTTATTTTTTATTATTATCTTTACAATAAATGTGGCTTTTTGCCTTATCCCCCTCATAAGATCCTGCTTGCTTTTATTTGGTACAACACTGGGGGAGACTGGGAAAAGGAGGTGGGAGAGGGAAAGAGAGAGGGTGGAAGAGGGGAGGGCAACTAAAATGATCAGGGGTTCGGAACAGGTTCCATATGAAGAGAGGCTAAAGAGACTGGGACTTTTCAGCTTAGAAAAGAGGAGACGGAGAGGGGACAGGATAGAGGTCTCTAAAAGCAGGAGTGGGGTGGAGAGGGTGCATACAGAAAAGTTCTTCATTAGTTCCCATACTAGAAGGACTAGACGACACCAAAGGAAAGGAATGGGTAGCAGGCTTCAAACTAGTAACAGAAAGTTGTTCTTCACAAAGCAAAGAGTCAACCTGTGGAACTCCTTGCTGCAGGAGGCTCTGAAGGCTAGAACTAGAACAGAGTTTAAAGAAAAGTGAGATAAAGTGATGGAGGTTGGGTCCATGGAGTGCTTTTAGCCAGGGGGTAGAAGTGGTGTCCCTGCCCCAAGTTTGTGGAAGGCTGGAGAGGGATGGCATGAGACAAATGGCTTGGTCATTGTTTCGGTCCGTCCCCTCCAGGGTCCCTAGGGTTGGCCACTGTCGGCAGACAGGCTACTGGGCTAGATGGACCTTTGGTCTGAGCCAGTACGGCCATTGTAAGCTCAGGGCTCAGGGTCGGGGGTCTCTGTGGACCACCTCGATTTTTATGCACACCTGCTCCCGGGTGGCCAGGCTGGCAGCTCTCGTGCCCTAGACGGCCACTTTCCTGTGCCCAGTGTGGAGGTCATGGATGAGGTCCACGATGTCCGCACTAGCCCAGGTGGGTGCCCGCCTCTTGCGGTCCCGGGCAAGCTCCCAGGAGCCGCCAGCCTGTTCCCGGGAAGAGGCGGAGGGCTGGGGGGCATCAGGTGAGTGGCTCGAGCCGTGCCAGGTGCAGGGTCTGCTGGCTGGGTGCTGGCAGGCTTGCACCTGGCACGGGCACCGTAGCCAGCCCGTGCCCCTTTAAGGGGTGCGGGGCCGGGAGGGGGGCAGACGAGTTTCCCTGGTGTTGGCCAGAGTGGCCACCAGGGAAACCTGGGAAGGGCTAACCTCCCACTAGTTCGAATTAAGGAGCTACACACCCCTTAATTCGAACTAGTAAGTTCGAACTAGGCTTAGTGTAGACATACCCTCCGAGACTTTCTCCTTGGCCTGGGTGTTTGCTCAGTACCCTATACCTCACCTGCACCCTAACACTGTGCTCCAGCCTAGCGCCCCTTTCCTGCACCCAGTTTCCCTCCCAGAACTTGCATCTCTTACCCCCTCCTGCTCCTAGAACTCTTGGTTCCAGCCTGGAGCCTGCACCCCCTGTCCCAGCCTAATGAAAGTGTGTGTGTGGGGAGAGCAAGTGATGGAGAGAGCAGGGAATGAAGTCTGTGGAGCCTCAGGGGTAGGGTGGGTAAATCCCGAGTTGCCCTAATACTTAAAAAATGTTCTTGTGCATAAAAAGGTTGGTGGCCACTGGTGAAGACATTAGGGATGTTAGAGTGTAACCAGCTAACCGTTTAACGGATAAGTTGACGCTTGTCGGTTAAACTTAGGCAGTTCCCAGGGATGTAGCTTCACTGTTGCAGGGAAACCACTTCCCTGGGAGCCAGGCCAGCAGGGGCTGACAGGCCTGCTCTCAGGGAGGCATCGCTGTGGGCTCAGCAATATAATGCTTATTTAAGAGCATGCAGCATGTTGCCCATGAGATTTTCAGTGGTCACATAGTTACCTATTTAATCAACTTTTAACATCCCTAGTAGACATACCCTGTCTGCTCCATTCACATTCTCACTCAGCATGGGAGCTTGATACGAACATAAGAATGGCCAGACTGGGTCAGAGCAAAGGTGCATCTAACCCAGTATCTTGTCTGCCAACAGTGGCCAACACCAGATACCCCAGAGGGAGGGAATACAAGTAATCCTCACGTGATCCCACAGATCCTCTCCCCTGTTCAGTTGGAAAACAGTACTTCTCGTGGGATAGCACTCATCAGGCTTTCTAATGCACTGCAAGAGCCCAGCATATAAATTGCTTCTAACATGTTATTAATATTTCTAAACCCAAGCATAACAAATATCTCAGGTCAGGCCTGAAAAAAGTCATTCATTTGGCTTAAAAATCATGAGGGTTTTTTTAAAAAATATTATTTTTGGACTGTTTTCTGGATTCTGAGTCATTTGGGTGAACTCATGTCATATTTTAAACTTCTCTGTAATCATGACGGATAGAAACTTACTTTTTGAAGGCAAAAACTGAGTTGTACATAATCATGAATCCAAGAGCTAGGGCTTGGAGGAAAAACAAAACTAACCAAACAAAATCCTGCTAAAGTTGGCCACACACATAGATAATCATATTGTGCTGAGAAGCTCTCAGTATCTGGAGCTCCCACTGACATCTGTGGAAGTTGATGACACTAAGGGTACGTCTAAACTACATGCCTCCGTCGACGGAGGCATGTAGATTAGCCAGATCGGCAGAGGGAAATGAAGCCGTGATTAAAATAATCGTGGCTTCATTTAAATTTAAATGGCTGCCCAGCTCTGCCGATCAGCTGTTTGTCGGCAGATCGGGGCAGTCTGGACGCGACGCGCCGACAAAGAAGCCATTCTTGATGGGCACAGGTATGCCTCGTGAAACCAGGTTTACCTGTGCCCATCAAGAATGGCTTCTTTGTCGGCGCGTCGCGTCCAGACTGCCCCGATCTCCCGACAAACAGCTGATCGGCAGAGCGGGGCAGCCATTTAAATTTAAATGAAGCCGCGATTATTTTAATCACGGCTTCATTTCCCTCTGCCGATCTGGCTAATCTACATGCCTCCGTCGACGGAGGCATGTAGTCTAGACACACCCTAAGACTTTTGCTCATTGCTTTGGATCCGACATGCCAGCCTTGGAGTTTATGGATGGAGACTGTCGCTCTCCATATACAGCTCAGCAAGTGTGTGGATACATTTCAAAGTGCTTGCTATTCCCTGCCTACATGTGCTCTGCATGTTAGGAAATAAAACGGGTTTAAGTTGTATTTCCTAATGATTATAGTTGTACAAGTTGACAGGCATATATCACTACACGTTTTTATGAGTCCCTGCCTTTGAGTCAGCCTTATGTGTGTCACATCATTTCTTTAAAAGAACAAACTAACTGTTGGGCTACTGTGTATGCAGGCATGTATGTGCGTGTCTGAAGAGATATAACACAAATAAATATCCTTTACTCCTTAATCTTTCATTGTGTCTGTGTAGAGTACCATTGACATGAATGCAGACACACAGATCTATCTGTGTGGATCATTTTGTAGGAGTAGGGCCCAGATCCATAAAGGTATTTAGCCTTCTAACATCCATTGAAAGCAATGGACTTTAGGGCTACGTCTAGACTGCAAGCTTCTTTTGGAATAAGCTTTTCTGGAAGGGTATGTCTACACTAGCCCCCTAGTTCGATCTAGGGAGGCTAATGAGGGTGACCGAAATTTCAAATGAAGCGCAGGATTTAAATATCCCGCGTTTCATTAGCATGTTCCCGGCCAGTCGCCATTTTAGAAATTGACTAGGCCGAAGTAACTGCCCGCGTCTACACGCGGCAGTGAAACGGGATTCCAAATTAAAGCCCTAAATTGAATTAGCTGTTATTCCTCCTGCAATGAGGTTTACCAGGAGTTGCTTCTGGGTGCTGTTGCCTAAGGCTAGCTGAGACATGTGCTTAAAGGGACCCCGCTGCTTGCTTGCCTACCTCTCCGAGGGACAGCAAAGCTTTTGCAGTGTGTGCTCTGGTTGCCCGGCTTTTGGACACCACGGCATACTCTTTGCCATGGAGCCGAAGCTGCCTGTGGGCATGCGATGGCCCCACACTGCTGCAGCTTCTGTTTGTGCAGGCTGCTTCCTGGCCCTGCACGAGCTCGACACCGAGCTCATCATTGAGACCCTCTCCCTGTGTGCGGAGCAAGGCCCTGGCAACTGCATCCCACAGTGAAGAGACGGTTTTGGAGGCTGGACACCAGTTCCGACTGGTGCGACCAGCTGGTCATGGAGTGGTGGGACAACCAGCAATGGCTCCATAACTTTCGTATGAAGAAGGCCACCTTCATGGAGCTGTGTGCCTGGCTTGCCCCTGCCCTCCATTGACGGGATACCCAGATACGACCCACCATCCCCCTGGACAAGTGGGTCACCATCGCTGTCTGGAAGCTCGCCACCCCAGACAGTTAGTGGTCTATGGGCAAGTAGTTTGGCATGGGAAAGTCCACTGTCCGGGCCCTCCTCATGGAAGTAAGGTGTTCTCAGAATCTCTGGGGGAGGGGGAAGTCTTGGAAAAGGGGACCCTAGGAAAAGGGGTGCGAGGCTGTGGGGGGTGGGCTGGGAGTGGAGGGAAAGTCCCATCCCTGGGGGGGATGTGCCATCCCGCCCTCACACAGTCCTGCAGGGGGTGGGGGACGACTCATAGGGGGTGGCTCCTGTGGTGTTTGAGGGGGAAAGGAGGAAGAGGGACTCCGGAACCTCCCAAGGGCTCAGGCACCCCCTCTCATTCTTTGTTTTCTGTATTTCTTTGTCTCCTTCTGCAGGTGGTGAAGGCCTAACTCCATCCTGCTATACAGGGTCATCTGCTTGGGAGACCTGGACCCAATCATGGCCAGATTTGCCACCCTGGGCTTCCCCACCTGCGGTGGGGCCATAGATGGAACCCATATTCCCATGCATGCACCACAGCATTGAGCCGCCCAATACGTCAACTGCAAGGGCTATTTCTGCATGGTGCTGCAGGCCCTGGTCTACCACCATGGACAGTTCATGGACATTTTTGTTGGGTGGTTGGGCAGAGCTCACGATGCACACATTTTCAGGAATTCCAGACTCTACCACTAGCTGGAGGTTGGCACATTCTTCCCCCAGCGTGACTGTCAGGTTGGGGATGTGCAGATGTAGGGATAACATATTCATATATTGAAAATGATTCCCCCAAATGAAAGTGACTCCCCATAATTTGTTCCCCACAACTTAAAGCGTTTAGATTTATTATTAATTCTTCTTCTTATTATTATTATTTGTTAAGATTGTTAAATGTTTAGATTTATCATTATTATTGCCCCTTTAGAATATAACGTATTAGGTTATGTAATTTAGAACTGTTAAGAATGTAATCCTATGTAGCCAGAAACAGCCCCCCCTCTGTGCTCCAGGGCATGCTCAAGCTTGTGCAAGGGGCTGCTTGAAATTGACATTGCAGACATACATTGTAACAATGCACTGTCAATCCACTAACTCTGCTATGGGATCCAAGCCCTGTAATTGACTAAGGGCATTATTACTTAACGCCTGTTCTCTTTAAAACATTGCAACTTTATTCAGCACTCAGAGAATGTTTTAAGCAATACCACCCAGAAACTTTTTGTAACTACAACTCTGAGATATGTAAAGTTATTATTATACAAAAATATTGTATGGGAAACATTAATTAAGGAATGTATGTAAGAGAGAGAGTGCTTGGATGATGAGTGAATGGTTCTGAGAGGTGCCAGCCTGAGAATACAGCAACAAAGGGCTGAAAAAGGCGTCAGGTGCCAGTGCAACCAAAAGGTGTCAAGTGGAGAAAAGAAAGTACTGAAGGTCCACCCGATGAGATCACCGACAAGCACCTGGCAGCCACCCTGGAGACATCAGCATGATGCAGCAATTTCCATAGACTGGCATAGGAAAAAATTCCTATAAGAACTGGACTAAAAAACTATGGAATCAGAGTCCAAGGTTCTGCTGCCAGCCTACCAGGAGCTTCAGATGCACATCTGATCAGGACTTCGCTCCCCACTACCATCACTTGTGTACAGAATACCTGGCCATTTTTCTGTCACAAGCAACTTCCAGGCTGGTAACTATAACAAATACACAGAACCTGAATAAATGGATGAACGAATGTTTATATGTATAAGGGTTAAGTAGTTAAACAACGTTGTTTGCTTCTATCTTTTCTTTATTTTTTATTATTATCTTTACAATAAACGTGGCTTTTTGCCTTATCCCCCTCATAAGATCCTGCTTGCTTTTATTTGGTATAACACAGATGCCACTGTGCATCATGGGGGATGTGGCCTACTCCTCATGCCATGGCTGATGAAGCTATACACCTGCCACCTGGACTTCAGCAGGGACCAATTTAATACCCACCTAAACAGGGCCTGTATCCACGTGGAATGCGCCGTGCACAGCTGCCATCCACCAGGCCCATCAAATGAGGGTGCACATCTGGGAAGCTCTGAGGGAGAGTTTCTTTGAAAGACCCCACCAACTCTCCCCATGACCCCCCCCACTAGAGGCCTGTGCCTTGCCCCTCTCTGCCTTTCCCACAACAATCTTTCCCTTCCCCCCTTCTTTGGTATCAATACAGATACCAGTTTTGTGTTGAAAACCAAGAACTTTGTATTTTGTCCATAATAAAAGTAACTGGGGAGGAGCAGGATTCAGAACCTAGAATCATAGAATCATAGAACCATAGAGCTGGAAAAGACCTCAGGAGGTCATCAAATCCAGCCCCCTGCTCTAGGCAGGACCAATCCCAACTAAATCAACCCGGCCAGGGCTTTGTCAAGCCGAGACTTAAACACCTCTAGGGATGGAGACTCCACTACTTCCCTAGATAACCCATTCCAGTGCTTCACTGCCCTCCTAGTGAAATAGTTTTTCCTAATATCCAACCTGGACCTCTCCCACCACAACTTGAGACCATTGCTCCTTGTTCTGCCATCTGTCACTACTGAGAACAGCCTCTCTCCAGCCTCTTTGGAACCTCCCTTCAGGAAGTTGAAGGCTGCTATCAAATCCCCCCTCACTCCTATCTTCTGCAGACTAAACAGACCCAACTCCCTCAGCCTCTCCTCATAAGTCATATGCTCCAGCCCCCTAATCATTTTGGTTGCCCTCTGCTGGACTCTCTCCAATGCGTCCACATCCTTTTTGTAGTGGGGGGCCCAGAATTGGACACAATACTCCAGATGTGGCCTCACCAAAGCCGAATAAAGGGGAATAATGACATCTCTGGATCTGCTGGCAATGCTCCTCTTAATGCAACCTAATATGCCATTAGCCTTTTTGGCTACAAGGGAACACTGTTGACTCATATCCAGCTTCTTATCCACTGTAACCCCCAGGTCCTTTTCTGCAGAACTACTACTTAACTGGTTGGTCCCCAGCTTGTAACTATGCTTTGGATTCTTCCGTCTTGTTGAACCTCATCAGATTTCTTGTGGCCCAATCCTCCAATTTGTCTAAGTCACTCTGGACCCTATCTCTGCCCTCAAGCGTATCTACTTCTCCCCCTAGCTTAATATCATCTGCAAACTTGCCGAGGGTACAATCCATCCCCTCATCCAGGTCATTAATAAAGATATTGAACAAAACCGGTCCTAGAACCAAACCTTGGGGCTCTCCGCTAGAAACCAACCACCATCCTGACATTGAGCCATTGATCACTACCCGCTGGGCCCGGCCTTCTAGCCATCTTTCTATCCATCTTACCGTCCATTTATCCAATCCACATTCCCTTAACTTGCTGGCAAGAATATTGTGGGAGACGGTATCAAAAGCCTTGCTAAAGTCAAGTATATCACATCCACTGACTTTCCCACGTCCACAGAGCCAGTTACCTCATCATAGAAGCTAATCAGATTGGTCAGGCATGACTTGCCCTTTGTGAATCCATGCTGACTATTCCTAATCAGTTTCCTCTCTTCCAAGTATCTCAAAATGGATTCCTTAAGGATCCCTTCCATGATTTTTCCAGGAACCGAGGTAAGACTGACCGGCCTATAGTTCCCTGGATCGTCCTTCTTCCCTTTTTTGAAGATGGGCACTACATTTGCCTTTTTCCAATCATCCGGGATTTCTCCCGACCTCCACGACTTTTCAAAGATAATGGCCAAAGGCTCCTCAATGACATTTGCCAACTCCTTCGGTACCCTCGGATGCATTAAGTCTGGACCCATGGATTTGTGTACGTTTAGCTTTTCTAAATAGTTCCTAACCTGTTCTTTACCCACCAAGGGCTGTCCATCTTCATCCCATCTTGTGTCATTTAGCGCATTAGTCCGGGAGCCCACCTTGTCCGTGAATACAGAGGCAAAGAAAGCATTGAGTACTTCAGCTTTCCCCACATCATCTGTCACTAGGTTACCTCCTTCATCCAGTAAGGGCCGCACACCCTGTCTGATCACTTTCTTATTATTAACATGCCTGTAGAAACCTTTCTTGTTATCCTTCACATCTTTAGCCAATCGCAATTCCATTTCCGCTTTCGCCTTCCTGATAACCCCCCGGCATTCTTGAGCTATACATTTATAGCTCTCCCTGGTCATTTGTCCAAGTTTCCACTTTTTGTAAGCTTCCTTTTTGGGCTTAAGTTTACCAAGGATTTCCCCTGTAAGCCAATCCGGTCTCCTACCATGTTTGCCTCTCTTGCTACGTGTCGGGATGGTTACTTTCTGTGCCTTCAATAAGGCTTCTTTAAAATACTGCCTGCTGTCCTGGACTCCTTTCCCCTTCATGTTAGCATCCCAGGGGATTCTGCCCATCAGGTCTCTGAGGGAGTCAAAATCTGCTTTTTTGAAGTCCAAGGTGTGTATTTTACTACTCTCTTTTCTTCCTTTGGTCAGGATCCTGAAATCTACCATCTCATGAGCACTGCCTCCAAGGTTGTCACCCACCTCTACTTCCCCTATTAGTTCCTCCCTGTTTGTGAGCAGACGGTCAAGCTGCGCATGGCCCCTGGTTGGATCCTTTAGCACTTGTGTCAAGAAGTTATCCCCAATATTGTCCAAAAACTTCCTGAATTGCCTGTGTACTGCCATATTGGTTTCCCAACAGATGTCAGGGTGATTAAAGTCCCCCACAAGAACCAGGGCCTGAGATCTGGAAGCTTCTCTCAGGTGTCCGAAGAAAGCCTCATCTACCTCATCCACCTGATTCGGTGGCTTGTAGCAGACACCAACCACAACATCACTGCTGTTGTTTGCTCCTCTAAACTTAACCCATAGACTCTCAACAGGTTTTTCTCCCTCTTTATACTGGAGTTCAGAGCAGTCATAGTGCTCTCTTACATATAGTGCAACTCCTCCTTTTCTTCCCTGGATAGGGCCAAGGAGGAGGGGGACTCAGGGCTGGGAGTGGTGCGTGGTGCAGCTGGAAGTGCCACCTCAGGTCTCAGGACCTCGGCAACCTCGGGAGGTGGGTGGGGCCTGGGACAACAGGAGAAGCAGGAGCAGGGAGGGCAGTGGGAGCAGCGGGGACAGGGACAGGGACAGGAGCTGGGTGTGCCATCATTTCATATATGGTAGCACACATGTTTTGGCTCTGCTGCACCATCTGAGCCCATATTTGGGTCCCATCTAGACTGCAAGCCTCTTTCGAAAGAGCATCTAGACTACAACCGGTACTTTTGAAAAAGCAAGCCACTTTTTCAAAAGAGAGCACCGAGACAGTCTGGATGCTCTCTTTCGAAAAAGCACAGTTTGCAATACATAGTGCCTTTTTCTGAAAGAGCACTTTTGAAAAAAGGCGTTATTCCTTGTAAAACGAGGTTTCCATAGTTAAAAAACCAGCCATGGTCTTTCGATTTACTTTCAAAAGAACATGGCAGCAGTTTAGATGCAGGGGAAGTTTTTTCAAAAAAAGGCCACATTTTTGGAAAAAACTCTGTAGTCTAGACACACCCTGGCTACATCTACATCGGCAAGATTTTGCACAAATACTTTTAACGCAAGAGTTTTTGCATTAAAGTATTTGTGCAAGAGAGCGTCTACACTGGCATGTACTTTTGTGCAAGAGATGTGCTTTTGCGCAAAAGCATCCATGCTGGTGTAGACGCTCTCTTGCGCAAGAAAGCTCCGATGGCCATTTTAGCCATCGAGATTTCTTGCACAAGAAATTCATGTTGCCTGTCTACACTGGCCTCTTGCGCAAGAACACTTCTTCAAGAGGGCTTATTCCTGAGCGGGCGCATCATAGTTCTTGCGCAAGAACTCGCAGCCAGTGTAGACAGGCGGCAAGTTTTTGCGCAAAATCTCGCAAATGTAGACACGGCCCCTGAGCGTCCTCCTGGTCCTTCTGGGCCAGGATCCGTTGCATGCCTTGGAGGATGACCACGTGCTGTCTCATCAGGTCCCCCTGGACCCTCCTGCACTTGTGGCTCCCCCAGGGTCAGGCGGCTGCCTCAGCTGGCGGTGATCGCCCATTAGTGACACTAGTCCGGCTGTGGAGAATAAAGAGGAAGAGGCGGTCAGTCATCCATGCAGACACTGTCCCTGAGTCCGTGCCCTCCTCTGTGAGCTGAGAACAAGAGTCCTCAGGCTAGAGGGCAGGGATGTTCCAGGAGCAAGGCTATGTGTGGCCTGGACATCGGCCCTGCCTCACAGAGGCCCTGAGGTGCCCAGGGGACCATGCTTCTTGCTCCCCCCCATCCTCATCCCACAGACAGGCAGGGCAAGGGAAGTGGTCGGCCACAGTGGGATGCCATGGGCAGGAGAGGGGCCTGGAGCAGTCTGCTCTTCCATGGGGGCTGCACGCACACCTGCCAGCGCTGTCCGTGGAAGTGGGTGGTGCCTCAAGTGTGCAGGCATTCCCGTGTGTCGTGTGCGGCACTCCTAAGTCTGTGTGCAGCCATGTGTGTGCCCTTGTCCCCAGCCTGCTTCCAGCAGTGGTTAGTGGTGGGAGGGCATCTCCCCCAGGGGTCAGATGTGTGTGTGGCCTCCCCAGAGCCCGTGAACAGGACCCTGGGGACAGGGCCGGATGGAGGCATGGGTGAGCCGGGTAGCTGCCCAAGGCGCCAGCCGATGAGGGGCGCCTAATGGCAGCTGTAAGGAGTGCATGGCGTCCCTTACAGCTGCCATCAGGAGCCACGTGCCCGGATCCCGCAGCGCCGGCCCCGCGGCGCTGGCCAACAGCACCCTTCCACCCATGGCTGCGGGGCCCTGCACGGCCCAGCGTGCGTGCCAGCAGCGCTGGCCGGACCAGGCTGGGCAGCGCATGTGCTGTGCACCCTGGGGGCGGCCCCGGGCTGCGCGCCAGTGGCTGTGACCAGCTCGCGCATGGGCCGAGCGCCCTGGGGGGCAGGCCCACGCATGCACCCTGCGCCTGGGGGTGGTGCCGCATGTCTGGGCCCAGGGTGCAAAAGAGCTAGGGCTGGCCCTGCCTGGAGGTGCTTTGGGGCTGCCTCCTGGGGCTGCATGTTGCAGACTGGCACTGCATGTAGTTCCACGTGCACGGAGCGTAGCACAATATCCAGGCCAAGATGACCAAGCGACGATTGCATCCCATCCCCTCTGCGCCCGCCTTCCCTGCCCTGTGTGTGTGAAAAACAGAGCACTCACCTGATGATTCCTCCCCGTCCTCAGACAATGCGTGTAAGACATCCAGGCCCTGGGGTACGGGCTTGAGGGTGAGGGTGACTGTGCTGGCCGTCTCCTCCTCCTCCTCCAGCTCGTCGTCGGATTCTTCCTCCTCCTGGCCTGGGAGCCCTGGGTTGGCAAAGATGAGCATCTCCAGCCCCAAGTCCACCACCAGGAGTGAGGAAGGGGCTGAACCACCCCCCAGGATGTGGTGGAGCTCAGCGTAGTAGGGCTAGGAGTGGGGTCCTGCCCCAGAGAGAGAGCTGTGCTCCCTTGCCCTCGCATAGCCCTGGCAGAGCTCCTTCACTTTGCTCCATACTTGTATGAGGTTCTGGAAGTGGTGGCCTCTTGTGGCCCGAGCCTCGGCCATCCGACCGTATATGTCGGCGTTGTGCCACTGGGAGCCGAGATCCTGCAGGGTCTCTTGCTCACCCCACACCTACAGGAAGGCCAGGATCTCTGCCCCGGACCACTATGGCACAAACCTCTTCGGGCCTCTGGCTGAGTCCTGGGAGCCCTGGTCATGCTCCCTGTGAGGGCCAGAGAGGTCTCAGGAGGCTTGTGGCTGGGCCATGGGTCCCAATTAGTGTGGCAGTCACAGCCACGCAGTGAGGTGCAGCTCTCTGGGCCAGCCCCCTGCCACAAGTGTTGTCCCAGGTGCCTGCAGCTTTAAGAGCTGGCCGGAGACAGGGACTATAGAGTTCTGATTAGTTTGGACGGAGTGGCCACCAGGGCACCTGTGCTATTTCCTGGAGGCCTCTTCTTTCAAAAGAACTCCCTCTTCTGCTCTTTCAGACAAAGACGTCTTCCTCGTGAAAGAACCCCTTGGTTCTTTCAACTTTTTGTCAAAAGAATGCAATAGCAGTATGGATGCAAGTCTTTTTTTCTGGACTAATGGCAGTTATTCTGGAAAAACACTGCAGTGTAGACATACCCTAAGAGCCTAAATACCTCTGAGGTTCTGGGCATAAGGCCCTTAGACTTGGTGTCTGCCCTTTAGGTCTGAATAGGGTTTCCTGCCCCGCAGGTATACTAAGAAAGACATGACACTCCCTCACTCCCACCTAATTCTCCACTTGAGTCATTTTCTCCTGTTTTTTGTCTTGTTGCTGAAACTTTCAATTTTCTCTTTTTTAAAAAAAAAATATTGTTTTGAGTTTCCCCTGCCACTCTTTTGTGCTACTGTTCTGTCACCTGACGTGGCTACCATTGCATTGAGTCAGCTTAGGGTTATCATCTTTCCTGACCAGAGGGATGGGACACCATTGCTGTAAATGGCGTCCAGTCCATCCAGTTGGGAAAAATGGTAAGCCTAATTGTCAGCTCTTCCTAGTCTTGCCTGTGTACAAGAGATGCTTCATTAAATGATGCAACACAGGAGGCAGTTTGTATTGGCCCATGAGAGACACGGTTATATAGGCCTCTCCGAGCTGTCCAGGCCCCACAGTGGATGCCTCAACCATCTGATGGATGGGACCCATGGTGCCCAGGTAATTATCTGGGAAAATCTAGCACAGGGCAGTCAGAGGGGGTCATGCCCCCAAGCACACACCACAGTGGTGGGACCTGGAACAACCAACAGCCTACTGTGCTCCACCATCTCCCAGCTGGGTTGCTCTACTTCACTATGGTGGTGGCCGGGAAGCAGAGTGTCCTGGCCCTAGTCTCAGTACCCAGTGGGGTGAAGCAGGAGTGGGATTTGGGGGAAGGGATAGAGAGGGCTTGGGGCTCTCAAGTTTTCCAATAAGGGCTGCTGCTAATGCAGCAGCAGCCAGAGCCCAAGACCCTATAAATTGCTGCTGGAGCACCACACACTTTGGGTAGCTCGGAGGGAGGAAGTGCCACACCCCTTATGCGCGAAGCCATGTCCCTTCACCTCACCCGGGGTCCACAGAGGACATCATATGCAGAGACACAACTGGTTTTAATGAAGGAACAAGCCATGAACAGGAATTAATGACAATATTGGACTGCTCTCTGTAACAGAGCAGCATTCACCTCTCTTGAGTACCCCTTCTGGCTAAGCACATGTGCCTGCACTCTCTTGTCTGACTTCGGTGACACAGTCTCTGGCCGAGTCTCACTCATTGTGTGTGCTCATCAAAACCCCTTCCAGGGTACACATCTAATTGGAGCCTATCTTGGTTAGCTCTCTTATGTCCTTTCAAGTTTGTTCCCCACTCAAAGAGAGTGGTGTCCCCAGAGCTACCCCACCAAAATACAGCATTTTTGCCCTTACCTCAGGGCTTTATTTCAAAGTCCCATCACAGTCCAGCACTCGCCAATAGCTCTTCACAAGAGCTGTGTCCAGACTCAGGGGTTTTTTCGAAAAAAGTAGCCTTTTTTCGAAAGAACTTCCCCTGCGTCCAGACTCAAGCCGTGTTCTTTCGAAAGTAAATCGAAAGAATGCGGCTTTTCTTTCGACGGCGGTACACCTAATTCTACGAGGAAGAACGCCTTTTTCGAGGGAGATCCGTCGAAAGTAAGTGAGTGTGGACGGGGGGAGCCCTTTTTTTCGAAAGTATTGGCCTCCAGGAAGAAGCCCTGGTGGACAATCTGGGCCATGGGTTGCATGTCTGTGGTTCCTGGCTGCAGCCATTCCTTAAAGGGACAGGCACCCTCACAGCCACTTGTTGCAGAGAAGGAGCCAGAGCACACGGCTACTTTGCTGCAGCATTTCCCAGCCCCAAGACCGTCCTGGCCCTTCCAGAGAGCCTTCTGGGGACCCAGCCAAGGGCTCCAAACGCCGGGCACCATCCTGGTCTGGAGCAGAGATCAAGAGCCTGCTGGAGCTCTGGGGAGAGGAGGAGGCCTTACAGGCCCTCAAAAGCCGGCGGCGAAACGCAGATATTTATGGCCGCATGGCTGAAGCCCTGGCCCAGACGGGCCACTACCCCCGCACCCAGGACCAGGTGCGGTCCAAAGTAAAAGAGCTGCGCCAGGGGTACGTCAAAGCCAGGGAGGAGAGCTCCCGTTCTGGGGCAGCCCCCCACTACTGCCCCTACTACCCCGAGCTGAACCAGATCCTGGGTGGCAGTGGAGAAGCACGCACACCACGGCGGTTCGTACAGTCTGGATTGGCAGACCCCATGGTGGACGCTCCCGAGCAGGACCCAGAGCAGTCTGGAGACGGGGACATAGTCCCAGAGGAGGAGGACAGTGAAGAGACGGCGACCCTCACCCTGGAGCCAGTCACCCAGACCCCAGAGGCCTTCCAGGCATCATCTGGAGCAGGAGAGGAAGCAGCAGGTGAGTGCAGTGAGGTTGTGTAACACCCGGGCGGGGGGAGGAGGTAGGTGGGTGCACATTGGGCGATGCACAAGGGAAACCTGTCATGCTCAGGCTGATGCCCAGGTCACACACACACAGTGTAACCTTCAGAATGTCTGATTCCCCTGTCTCAAGGGAGAGGGCATGCCCTTTTGGACAGCTGTTGCACACATGACTGATTGTGATAGAAATGTAGCCGTGTTACTCTGATCTGAGGAAGTGGGTCTGGCCCAGGAAAGCTCATCCCCTAATAAACCATCCTGTTAGTATTTTAAGTGCTACAGAGTCCAGTTTTTAGGACTGATTGTGTGTTCTTCTTTTCCTCCACAGCCGGACCAGCCGTGGAAGAGGGCCGCAGCACCCCAGCCCCACCTGCATCTCCATCTCGGGGACATGGGAGCCGCAGACACAGGCGTGTCTATGCGGACATCCTCAGGCAGCACGTGGAGGCTGTGCAGGAGCTGAACTCCATCCTCAGAGAGAGGGCGGAGGCAGAGGATCGCTGGCGTGACCGGCTCATGGACGAGCTGGTCCTGCAGCGCACGTCCCTGTGTGCCACTCTCAGGGAGGTCTGCGGCTTGCCTGCTCCTGTGCCTGGTCCTGCTCCTCCAGCACCCCATGACCCCACCCCACCAAACCCCCCTTCCACAACAGCATCCCTTTCCCTCCTTGGACCTTCCTCTCCCCCGCACCCCCAGTTCCCCAGCCCCTCTCTCCCCCTGGCCCTCCTCTCCCCCAGGCTTCCACGTCCCAAGAGCACCCCAGCCAGCCAACCGACAGGTGCACCACCCGATCCTGTAGCCGTGGAGCACCCCAAACACGAGGCCCAGGCAGGAGAGGGAAATCTGGCAAGCACCGTGCAACCTGATCCCCTTCCCCCCTCCAGGTTTCCAGTCCCCTTCCCCCCTCCAGGTTTCAAGCACCCCCATCACCCCAGTTAAAGCACAAACAAAGGGTTCAACAAAATGTTTCTTTAATGTAAATGGTGTTTTCAACAACAAAAATGAAAAAAAAATTTGTTATGTTTGCTACATTTATACTATTGTTTGAGAATATGTACAAAAATTAAACATAACATTTTATTTTGCAACACACCTTGGTGTTACTGATGTGTCCAAACAGGGTCAGGAGATGGGTTGTGGAGGGAAGCTTCTATTGGGCCAGGGCCCAGTCCCCAGGCAGAAGCCCCTCAGTAGAGTCAGTGGCCTCCACTGGAGAATTGCTCCCGGAGGGCCTCCCGGATGCCAACAGCAGACCGGTGAGCCTGGCGGATGGCAGCTGTCCGGTGCTGGGCAAAGTGCCTCTCCTGGCCATCAGCACCTCTACCCCACCCTGGTAGGAAGGCATCCCCTTTCCTCTCCACCAGGTTATGGAGAACGCAACACGCGGCCACCACCTCGGGGATATTGCTCTCCCCCATGTCGAGGCGTGTGAGCAAGCACCGGAATCTGCCTTTTAAACGTCCGAACGCACATTCCACCTGGTTGCGAACCCGGTTAAGGTGAGCATTAAACTGCTCCTTGCTCGCATCCAGGTGGCCGGTGTAGGGCTTCATCAGCCACGGCATCAGGGGATAGGCGGCATCAGCCACTATGCACACCGGCATGTGCACATCCCCAACCGCAAACTCACGATGCGGGAAAAATGTTCCTGCCTGAAGCCTCCGGTAGAGGTACGAGTTCCTGAAGATCCGGGCATCGTGTGCCCGCCCTGACCACCCAACACAAATGTCCGAAAACTGGCCACGATGGTCGACCAGGGCCTGGAGGACCATAGAAAAGTAGCCCTTTCTGTTGATGAATTGGGCTGCTCGATGGGGCGGTGCACGGATTGCAATGTGTGTCCCATCGAGCGCTCCTCCGCAATTCGGGAAGCCGAGGGCAGCAAAGCCGGCCATGACGCTGTCCAGATCTGGTAGACAGACGAGCCTGTTGAGCAGCTCTGAATTGATGACCCTCACCACCTGCAGAACGAGACAGACAACAAAATGTTAGAAGGGGTGCCTTATCTCTTAGGAGGAGAACCCACCGCCCACCTTCCCTCTCAAACACCCCGGGAATCCCCTCCTCAGAACCCCCCCCCAACAATTCAGGGTGAGTGGAGGAGCTCCCTCCCACTCCCACTCCACTTGGCCCTTCCTGACAGTCTCCCTTCCCCCCACCCCAAACTGTGACTGTCCCCAGACAATGACTGACCTCCATCAGGATGGATCCTACGGTAGACCTGCCCACGCCAAATTGGTGTCCCATGGAGCGGTAGCTGTCGGGGGTTGCCAGCTTCCAGAGGGCAATGGCGATCCTCTTTTCCAGGGGGATGGCGGGCCGCAGGTGGGTGTCTTGCCGTTGCAGAGCAGGGGCGAGCCAGGTACACAGCTCTTGGAAAGTGGTCTTTCGCATCCGGAAGTTGCGTAGCCAGTCTTGGTCATTCCAGATCTCCATCACGAGCCGGTCCCACCAGTCAGAGCTGGTGTCAAACCTCCAAACACGCCTGTCCACGAAAAAGTTTGGAGGCAAGGGCAGTGCGGCTACTTGACGGAGGAGCCCCTCGTACCTCTGGTCTGGGTCCAGCTCGGGAAGTAGCCTCATGACAGTGTCATGCAGATGCAGCAACAGCTGCAGTATGGTGGTGTGGGGCCATCGCCTGCCCAGGGGCAGCTCTGGCTCCATGCCAAAAAAAAGGGTCTCAAAGCGAAAAACCTCAAAAGAAAAAAGCTGCTAGGGTGTCCCAGGAAGCTGAGCACTCCAAACCAGCACTGCAATGCCATGCTTACTTCCTCGAGGGACAGCAAAGGCAGCTGCAGGAGCAGAGCAACGGGTGTTCAGGAGTGTCCCTCTCACCACGCGTCTCTGCAAAGGGCAGGCAGGCAGCACCCGGAAGGAAATGCTGCCCCCATGCCCTGGCAGAAGCAGTTCCGGGTGGCTTTCAATTTCGAAAGAGCGTCCAGCAGTCTGGATGCTCTTTTTCGAAAAAGCGGATCGATTTTTCGATCCACGTATTGTAGTCTAGACGCGCTCTTTCAAAAGAGGCTCTGCATACCTTGTGGCCTCCAGAGACACTGACTGATACTGGTCTTTCAGCTGCTTTTATAGGACTTTCCTGGCCCTGATTGGTTGCTTCTCCCACAGCCACTCCAGTCTGTCTGGAGGACTTTTCTATTGTGTCTCTAGGGTATGGTCAGACCATAGGGCCTCCAGGAGGGGATCCCAAGGCCAGGTCAATTGCATCACGTTCCCTTTGTCTGTAAAAATGTTTATGGATGAAAAGAATCATAGAATCGTAGAATACTAGGACTGGAAGGGACCGCGAGAGGTCATCGAATCCAGGCCCCTACCCTCATGGAAAGACCAAATACTGTCTAGACCATCCCTGATAGACATTCATTTAACCTACTCTTAAATATCTCCAGAGATGGGGATTCCACAACCTCCCTGGGCAATTTCTTCCAGGCTGTGTCTAGACTGCATCCTTTTTCTGTAAAAGGGATGCAAATTAGACACATCGCAATTGCAAATGAAGCGAGGATTTAAATACCCCCGCTTCATTTGCATAAACATGGCTGCCGCTTTTCTCTGGCTCGGAGCTTTGCCGGAAAAAGCGCCAGTCTAGACGGGGATCTTTCGGAAAATAAAGCCTTTTCCGAAAGATCCCTTATTCCTTTTTTTAAGAGGTATAAGGGATCTTTTGGAAAAGGCTTTATTTTCCGAAAGATCCGCGTCTAGACTGGCGCTTTTTTCCGGCAAAGCTCCGAGCCGGAAAAAAGCAGCAGCCATGTTTATGCAAATGAAGCAGGGGGGATTTAAATCCTCGCTTCATTTGCAATTGCGATGTGTCTAATTTGCATCCCTTTTACGGAAAAAGGATGCATTCTAGACACAGCCCTAGTGTTTGACTACCCTGATAGTTAGGAACTTTTTCCTAATGTCCAACCTAAATCTCCCTTGCTGCAGTTTAAGCCCATTGCTTCTTGTTCTATCCTCAGAGGCCAAGATGAACAAGTTTTCTCCCTCCTCCTTATGACACCCTTTTAGATACCTGAAAACGGCTATCATGTTCCCCCTCAGTCTTCTCTTTTCTAAACTAAACAAACCCAATTCTTTCAGCTTTCCTTCATAGGTCATGTTCTCTAGACCTTTAATCATTCTTGTTGCTCTTCTCTGGACCCTCTCCAGTTTCTCCACATCTTTCTTGAAATGTGGTGCCCAGAACTGGACACAATACTCCAACTGAGGCCTAACCAGCGCAGAGTAGAGTGGAAGAATGACTTCTCATGTCTTGCTGACAACAAGCAGTATAAGAACCTCTATAGAGCAGTGAAGGAAAAAAGAGCCTCTTCCCAGGATTATCCCTGTCCCTGTCCCTGTCCCTACAGATAGAATCATAGAATCATGCGGAGTATAATTTGATGTATTTCTACAACAGGGAATATAAATAACAAACCCACACCACTAGGTGGAGGCAGATATTTTGAGGAGTTTGTGAGAAAACTTTCAAAAAAGAGAAGTAATATTGGAATTCTGCTTTAAGTCATTTGGCTCACATCTCAGCAGAGTGATCTGTACAATGCTGGATCTTTAATTTTTTTCCATGAAAGAACCTGGTTAAAATCTTTTAAATAAATCATGTTATTTCCACTCTCCTATTTGTCTGTGCTCTAATAGGGATAGAAAAAATATAATTATTGGCTAATAATGGCTTATATTTGAATCAGAGGGTTAGTAAAATTATTTAAAAAGGAAAATCTCTCTAGAAATGCATATTGTTGTTGCATCAAATTCTGCCGTCCTTGCTCAGATCCTCCCAGGTATTGAGATTCCTGGCTCCCATTGGTTTCAATGGAAATTAGTCTAAATACCTTTGAAGATCTGGGCCTCATACCCTACTCTGACAAAACTTAGGTTGAATTAGAGTCAGTCAAACACTGAGCGGGATTAAGGTGTGCATCTTACTGCACATTGTACAAAAGCTTCTTGCTATCAGTCTATTTTTTGCAGTACAGCTGCTCCCCGAGTTGCAAATGGTCGAGTTACGACCGTTCGCACTTACGACCAAAGCTCCCATGGAGCAGTCGTAAAGGCGGTCCCCGTGTTACGAATGTGACCCGCGCTTACAAACAGCGCGGTCACGTGTAACTCAATGGGGTCCAAGTTACAAACTGATCGAGTTACAGCCAAGTGTTTGGTCTGTAACTCGGAGAGAGGCTGTAATGTTTTTTCTGTATTCACCAGTTTTGTTTTCTTGCCTCCTTGGACATGTTGGACTTTGTACATAATGGTGAATAAATGGTATATTTATCATCCTCTCTGACTGTAATGTGTTTTGAGTGATGGCAAATTGTCAAGCCATAGTCAGTACAGGCTGATCAATTGATACCTATTAGTGAGATAAGCATGTGAATTGTAAGCCCAGGACTTGCTAAGGGCAGGATCCCACTACTAATTGCTGCAGGACAGTGTGCGTTGCTGCAGAACTCTTAGTTGCGTATGTGCACATGACTTGTTTTTGTAAAAATCTGGCCCTGGGGCAAATAAACTAACATTCAACCAACGATTCAGCTTTTTATCTTGTAAAATACAACCAACTGATAAGTAAAATACAACCAATTAATAAGTAAAGTTTCCTTTTGAGGATATACTATTGCACCAAGATCTGAATTAAGGTTATATGCTAACTTATGAGTTCCCTGACGTCTGCACGGTGTTTGTGATGACTTTGCTACACACATTGGTGTCCTTAATCTGTTCTGTGGTCCTGGGCTTATTTGTCACATGCACAAACATTATTCCTATTGCTGATCCACCCATAGTGGACTGATATTGGATGCCTTGCTCTCATGTGAACAGATACAACGAACAAGCATTGTTACAGTTACCTGTACATGATGCTGTGTTTTTGAAAGGCCTGAACTTATGGAGCAGGCGTAGACAGTGAGGGGTGCATAAAACTAGCAGAGACAGGAAGTCTCTCTGTGATGACCATGCCCTTAGCTTCTTGTGGAAGTGACCTCCTGTGCACGTATTAAATATGGAGTACTCTTGAACTGTACTGCTGTACACTTTCTATCTAGCGCAGTTGTATAAGACCCCAGTTTGCACAATGGTATGGAACTGGGGCTTAGCCATGACAGACCCTGAATCAGGGAGAAAGTTTCCTAAATATGTAGTATTATTACACTAGTTTCATGTTGGTACCTGGTCAAAGTAGGCTTATCTTCTTGCTTAATTATCTTCTCTGTTGTGCTGTGAATAAATATTACTTAATGACAGTTAAGGACCATCTTATTCTGAGTTTGTACAGGTCGTAAGGCAATGAGATTCTGGCCTATGACTGGGACTATGAGGCAGTACCGCAATACAAATAATCACATGCTGATCTACAGAAATATTTTTCTGCCTTGGACATCCCCACTAGCTTGAGAGATCCAGATGTATCAGTTAGTGAAAATGGAAGCATGTGAACTTGACAGCTTCAGTTTCAGTCCCCTTGTTTCCTGCACTGAGTGTTTTTTCTGCTTTTTACACTAAATGGTAAGCATGTCCACATAATAGTGTGATGAAGATGGATGGATGGGAGGTTTTGACTTCCTTAGTCATGGCATACTGTTGCAGGAAGGTGGTTTGCTGGGAAGAGATGGGGTGGATCTGACCACAAAAGGGAAGGACATCTTAATGCAGTGACTCACCAATCTTATTAGAAGGGCTTTAAACTAAGTTGAGTAAGGGCAGGTGACAAAAGGCAACTAGGTTCAAAAGGTATCTTTAATAGAGGACTAGTTCTTTGGGGAGAATCAGATATGGAAAATTAGAGTAGAATTACAGGAGCAACAAGAGGGAAATCCCTGGGGGGAATTTGATCAATACCTTAGATCAGTGTTTCTCAAAGTGATCCGTGAAACCACTTTGAGAAAGTTGCTAACTGGCCGCGCCGGTGTGTTTATTTATGTTGGAAATAAGCCAGGACACTCTGGATGCAGGTGAAAACAAGCAGAGGATTTATTATACATCAGCTGATGGAGTGACACGCAGGGGTTACCCTGGTGAACACTGGTTAATTAACACAATACAATAGATTATATAGTCAGCAGGTGGACGGAGGAAAAATGATTTGATAGGTCTAGCAGCAAGACGAAATGAGCACATAAGCCAATAGAACTACTCAAGATTACATAATATCTCTGCCCATTGCAAAGTAACAGCTCGTTAATTAATATACAGGTGGTTATTGTTCAAATGCCAAAACATGTCAGCAAAACAGTAATAACATTTTAGTCTCCATAGATGATGATGTTGCTATAGGAGGCGGGTATGGCCTTGAGTTGGTGCAGCACTTGGTTCTCAGGCTTATTATCTAGGAGTGAAGCAAGACAGTTTAAGCAAATTTTATGAATGTTATCTCAAGCAAAATGTGTTACGTTACCAACTGAGACCCAGTTCGAGTGTTTTAGAACGTGGTTGCTATGGTGCCCAGGGTCTTTTACTGTCTGCAGTTCTTATCCTGACTGTGGTGTTCCCAGGCCTTAATCCTAGAATGGAGTTATGCTGTTTAGAGGCCTACTAGCACATTTAGGGCTGCCTCAGTTTACCCTACAATTTACCAGCACTGAGGCCACAGAGCCTTGCAGGTCCCTTTGGCTCTGGTTAGCCAGTCATAGCAAAAGGAGCTGTGGCTGCTGCTTCCCATGGCTCCCTTTGGCTACAAACAGGAAATCGGATCCAATGGGAGCCACGAGGCTTTGTGGCTGCGGCACCAGTAAATAAACACACCAGTGTAGCCAGTTAGCAGTTTTCTCAAAGTGGTTTCATGGACCATTTTGAGTATCACTGCTTTAGACGTCTACTCACAAATTCAAGGAATAACAGGACTAAGCAGTCAGAATTGGGAGTACTAATAGACAAGTCATAACTGAGCTTAAGTGGCATCTCAGATACTTGATGGGATAAATCTCATAACTGCAGTATTGGCATAGAGGGGTACATCTTGTTCAGGAAGAGCATGTAGGAATAAAAGGGAGGTGGTGTTGTATTGTACACTTGTTCTGAGTTCCAGAAAGAGGCAAGAGGCAGACCAGCTGAAAGTCTCTGGGTAAGGACGAAGTGGGGAAAACACATCCAAACCAGGAGGAGGAGGGAGATGAGGCATTTCTAGAACAAATAAAACAAATATCCAGACCCTTATAGTAATGAGGGACTTGACCTACCTAGACATCAGTGGGAAAAGTAATATGATAAAACACAAAATATCCAATAAGTTCTTGGAATGTCATGGGGACAATGCTTTGTTTCAGAAACTGAAGGAAGTAACCCAGGGCATAGGCATTTAAGAATTGATTCTGACCAACAGGGAGGAGATGGTTGTGAACCTGTAGGTAGAGGCCTATTTGGGAGAAAGTGATTATGAATAAGGCTGTGAATCATTCATGGAGGTCACAGAAATCATGAAACAAAAAACAGGACTATGTAGCACTTTAAAGACTAACAAGATGGTTTATTAGGTGATGAGCTTCCGTGGGCCAGACCCACTTCCTCAGATCAAATAGTGGAAGAAAATTGACACAACCATATCAATCAAAAAAATGAACACATATGAAAAGGACAACTCAAATTTCATGTGTTCATTTTTTTGATTGTATCCTTTGGTATATATGGTTGTGCCAATTTTCTTCCACTATTTGATCTGAGGAAGTGGGTCTGGCCCACGAAAGCTCATCACCTAATAAACCATCTTGTTAGTCTTTAAAGTTCTACATAGTCCTGTTTTTTGTTTCAGCTACACGAGACTAACACGGCTACATTTCTGTCACAGAAATCATGGATTCTGTGACTTTCTGGGACCTTTGTGACTTCCACAGTAGTTGGCGTGGTACATCTCAGGGCATCCCTGGGGCCAGATGCTGTGCTGGAGCATTGGTTGGAGAGCAGTCAGGGTACCCTGGGCAGTTCCCCCACCTGGAGTGGAAGTAGTAGTGGCACCCTAGCCTGCTCTCAGAGCAGTGGAGTCTGCTGGAGTGCTGCCTTTCCCCAGCACCTAAAATTTATTTAGGGCAATTTTTAGTAAAAGTCATAGACAGGTGACAGGTCATCTTAACCATAGTTCTCTCCAGCAAAGTGACAGAGTCCCTGTGTGCCTACCTGGTCATCAACAGTTTATGGAATTTGCTTTGGTCACAAGGATGTCACAATAGTGCTTGTGTAAGTTTAACTGGAAGTTCTGGTTGACAGACTGAGAGGCCATCTATCTCTCAGTACTGGAGCTAGTTGGAGAAAGGATTGAGAGAAGGTGTTGAGGAAAGACTAAACCATGAATACATTTGTGAGTGAACAGGAGGTAATTGATAGAGGTAAGGGTCACTATTGTATTTTTTATATCCAACCTGTATCCACACATACACATTCAAGAGCATGGGTGCATAGAAACGTGTAATATTCTCCATTTAGATGACCAGATCATTAGCTGCTGTAAATCCAGTGAGCCTCTACTGACTTCCCTTTTAATTGACTTGAGTTGAAGGACTGGCCTACAGCCTCTGAACCTGGAAACTTTCCTGACAACCTGTGTCACTATTGGATGTTATGGGGAAGGTCTTCTTTCCTTTCTCCAGTTGTTTTATGTTGTTAATATGGGTCCTTATTTTATGACTTCTGCATCCTTGGAGCCAAAATCTAGTGGTGCAAAGCATCAGAGATGGGAGAAATTAGAAGAGAAAACACAGAAGGACTTCTCTTCTAGCTGACTGTGTCTAGACTACAAAGTTCTATCACTTTTCTTTTGAAAGAGGCTTTTCTGACAGTTGGCCCGTCTACACTGGGCCAAATGTCAGAAAAAAAGCCTCTTTCAGAACATCCCTTCTTCCTCGTAGAACGAGGTTTACTGAGATGCTGAAAAAACATGTCTGCTTTTCCAATATTTTTTTGGAAAAGCAGACGCATTCCTTGGACGTGGCAGAGCTTTTCTGGGATATCTCTGGTATCCTGGAAAAACTCTGCAGTCTAGATGTACCTGCTGTCTACTTAAGATATTAAGTGGATAGCTAGCATATTAAATGGAGGATAACAAAGCGTTTCTTAGCAACACTAGTGCTCTTAATCCTTCACCATTACTATTGCAACTGTATGGGCAATGTAAGTTACAGTTCTGATTCCATCTGCATCTGGGTGTTGGAATCGAAGGGTAAGGATGGGTAATCGCCTAATCTTGAGCAATCTTTCATGGGAAGGGTAAATTCTGACCAATTCCTTCTCCATGCCTTGGAATGCTGTTACAATGGAGACAGATAAATATGGCATTTCAGATTTCTTGTTAAATATTAAGTCTCCAGGAGAATTTCTGCTGAGAGACACATGGGAGATAAAATCCTGATTTTATTAATACATCAACTATTTCACAGTTTCATAGAGTTTAAGGCTGGTAGGTCATTAGATCATGTACTTTAATCTTCTGTATGTCACAAACCATTACGTTTCACCTAGCAACCCTATGCTGAAACCAAAACTTGTCTTGGACTAAAAATTGTCACTCTTGAAGGGTATGTCAACACAGCAGTGTTAATTTGGAATAACTGATGTTATTGCAAAATAACATAGTCCGCATCTACACAGCAAGCCATTATTTCAACATAATGTCAAATAATGTCAAGCTGGAGGACTTCTTTCTCCGACTCCTATAACCCGCATTTTATGGGGAGTAAGGGAAGTAGGAGGAAGAGTGCTCTTTCCCCGACTTCCTGCTGTGTAGACAGCACCAAAAGCCGAAATAAACTATTTCAACTTAAGCTGCACAATTGATAGCTCAAGTTGTGTAGCTTATTTCTGCTTTAGCCCTGCTGTGTAGATGTGCCCAAGGCCTAGGAGACTAAGATGCTGTGTGCTGCAGACAGAGGATAGGAGAAACTGAAATGCTACCAATGCCTGAGGCCTTTGCAATGGTAGAGAAATGATTAGGTCAGAAATGCCCTGATGATCCTGGTGGTTGATCAGTGCCCCATACTCCCGAAGAAGACAAATTCCCAACCTCCCAAACAATAATCCCTGCTAGTCTGACCCAGGGAAAATTCCTCCCCACCCTCAAATCTGGAGATCAATTGCATCCTGACCAATGTTCTCTCCAATTCTACGTGTAGAATACATTTTATGTGCATTGAGGCATGTACGGATGTGTACAACCATTAGAAACACATGTCTGCCACCTAAGTGCTCAGTTTACAGGTAACACTGATCCTGACTATGTGAGCAAGACTTACCAAGACTTAATCTCTGAGGCTTCACATAAAGGTATGGGGCAATCACCCTACCCATGGAAAACACCTAGCTAGATAATTTCATGGAGGTTAGGTCCATAAAAGGCTATTAGCCAGGGGATAAAATGGTGTCCTTGGCCTGTGTTTGTCAGAGGCTGGAGAGGGATGGCAGGAGATAAATCGCTTGATCATTGTCTTCGGTCCACCCTCTCTGGGGCACCTGGTGCTGGCCACTGTCGGCAGACAGGATACTGGGCTAGATGGACCTTTGGTCTGACCCAGTACGGCCGTTCTTATGTTCTTATGTTGTGCATTGGGGGAAAATCTTTTAGGGTCTCTAGAGGCAACTGGACAAATACCTAGTCCATGTGTCTTCTCTGCAAGTATTTAAATTACCATAAAATAAAACTGAAGCCTTTTTTCAAAACAGAGTGCATAAAGTTTGACTTCTAAATTCATACAGTGGGGTCTTTAAAAAGTGGCTTGATTTTCAAGAGATACTGAACCCCTAGAAGTTCTTTGCACCATCCATAGGTAATTCTGGGTGCTCAGCACTTTTGGAAATGACACCCTGACTAAGCAAAACACTTCAGCATGCACGTGTTTAACTTTAGATTTATTTGTTGGCATAGAGTTAGGCATGTGATTAAGTTGCTGAATCAGGATGTAGGCGTGTTAATATGGATTTAGGAGTTTTAGTTTAGGCACCCAGTTTTAAAAATCTTGGCTATAAATTATTCTGTGTGCTATCAAAATGCCTAAATTAATAGTAAAGGTGGAAAAGATTATTTTATGTGGGGATCTTATTTAAAAGGAGCAGCTTTTCCTTATTATAATCCGTCCCCCCACAATAGCTCTGCAAACAGACATGGTCACCATGAGGAAAGAAAAGGATTTGCATGATTCCCAGGTCCACTTATCACCATGTCTGGTCTCCTACAGAGTCTTTACTAGATAGTGAATTAAAGACACAAGCACTGAATCCCAACATCAATGATAACCAGCAGAATCCTTTCCTTTAATTTCAGCTGTTTACAGCGAGGTTGTTTTACTCCTGGACCATATGGACGATCAAGATAAGGCCTCTATTGTCCTTCAGATTGTCAAGATAGCTGAGACCAAACTGGCTGTCGTTGTGACTGTTCTGCTAGAAAAACTTCAGCAGGATGAGGTAGGGCAGTTTCATCAAATCACATCTGTTTTCCATGTTTCCACTCCAAATTCTGTTTGACTTCATGGAAGTAATTCAATACAGAACTTGGCTCAGCCCACCTTCAGTGTAATCAGTATTTACCCTTCTGTCTTCATGCAAAACTCATCATGCAAAATTCTGTTACAGATCAGGATGATATAATAAAGAGACACTCAGAGGAGCACTGTCCTTTTGTACACACTGGAGTACATGGGCTGTATATTATAAAAGTGCACTGTAGGGTTATCTATAATCTCTTATAGCAGTATTTTGTCCTCCTTTAGCATCTTCATCCAAAAACCTCAAAGCACTTACCTACTTACTCATGAATTTGGTTTTACAGCACCTTTGAGAGAGTGATAAACATCCCCATTTACTGATGGGCTGTGTCATGGGGAATTAAATAACTTGCTCAACACCACATAGTGAGTTAGTAGAAGAATGGTGAATAAAACCCATGTGAACTGACTCTCTGCTCTAAACCCAAGACAACACTTCTTAATTATAATGACATATGATTGGGCAATAGCTTTGAAGGGTTCTTAAATAATCCAAACCCCTTTTTCTTTTATTAATACTCGCATCCAGCAAAGTCCATTTCTCTATTAAGGGTCAACACAGAAGGCATTTTAGTTTCAAGTACCAGGAAGCCAAGACAAGCAGTTCATTTCTGGCTCGCTTGAATAGTGTGGGGCTCTTGTATTCATAAGTTATCAATTATGATTTTCAATTAAAAATCCTCCTTACATTTAAAAATGAATGGAAAGAGGCAGAGCCTCTCCCCACTAGAGCAGTAATAATAGCAGTTTGCAGCAGCATCCTTTAAAAGCACAACCACTGGAATGTGTAGCCAACCATTGGCTTTGAACATTCCAAAGTGCTTTATGACCTTAGCAGGCAGTTCACACCTTCAGCTGCCTGAATTCAGAGTTATAGACTCACAGGAGACAGATGTGAAAGGCTTGTTGGATCATCCAATTTCCCAGCAGTGCCTTTTTCATTTTTTGGGGCCAAACCAATTTTAAAAGCTCCTAGTGACTGGGTTTCCACCACTTTCCAATGAAGACTATGTAATAACCTGATAGATGTCTTATAGCTGGGGCATTTTTCCTGATGTTAAAGTCTAAATTTTATGTCTCTGATACTGCCCCCTGCTGTGCAATGTACGTGCTGCAGGGTAAGAAACACTGACTCCTAAGCATCCTCACTCCACAGTGCATGCTATGCAGCAAGGAGGTGGTGGCTGGCTGGAGTAGGCAGTCATGGTTGTGCTGACTCTGTGGAGGAGAGCTGACCTGATCTGAGCCCAGGGGAGTCCAGTTGTTTTCCCACTGTGATGTGATATGATTTATTTTAGATCCAAGAGAAACCAGGACACTCCAGGGATACTTAACCACTTTCTTATTTATTGCAAGCTTTAAGCAGTTATTACAGTTGTTTAAGTTTTACAAGCCTTAAAAACAATTACTATACAATTGAAACCTTAAATGCCATACATTCTAAAGCAATAATATAGTGCAAAGCAATGCAAAAGCAATTAATAAAAGAGCTACTATAATACAATAATAAAGACTAGTTCACTTACACTTCACCCGTATGCTACCTACAGTAGCAGGCAGGAGGTCAGGGTTCCTTTTCTTCCCATGCATTGGAACACCATGCACTGGCTCACCGGTGTGAAGGGCCTATTTACTTCTAGTTACATCGAGCAGTACCTGTGGGTCAATCCTGCTCATTCCCTCCCACTGATTGTTCTTACTAAGCCCATTTGATAGCAAAGCGAGACTTGGTTGTTCTAATAATATTTACCAATTGATTACGTATTGTGTAGGATATGTAACATGCCCAATACCCTATCTGGAGTACATCCTGTCACTCAGGATGTTGCTGCTATGTGCATAGTTGACAGTTGTATGGCTGCATCTGTAATTTGTGGTTATCAGAAACAGAAGTACCTGTACAAGATTGCTTGCCATGTGTTCTTGACATAGTCTCAGGTACCATGCTTCATCTGCATTGTTATGCAAAACATTCCTTCCTCTCACAGCTTCTCCCATGACCTTGCCTGCATGCTTATGTGCACCAGACTTGAGACAGGCCTGGGTTTTGCTTGTTAGAGATCCGCACGTGTTAAAGGGAGACGTGGCCATTTATTGTCAAGGCAGGCTCCCCTACACCCACCCAACCTCACCCTGATGCATGAGGTCAGATCCCATAGAGGTTGCAGGTCTCTATTTAAAAGTCAGTTCTGCTGGCCTCCCTGCACTTTTTAAAATTTTCTCCTGAATTACTTCCAAGCTGTTGATCTTTTCTGGGGAATGTGGTGCCAAAAAAGTGAAATAAGCCAGAAGCACTCACACCTCAGATGAACAATGAGAAACTGTTGTCTTCCTGCTTTATGACAGGATTCCTGTATGTAACAAACCCAACCCAGATGGCTGACTTTTTTTTTCACTGTCACTCCAGGTCACTTGTTGTTTCCCACTTTTCTCCCTCTCATTATGTCAGTTATATTGACCCCCTCTCTAGGTGCGCTAGTTTGCAGTTCTCTGAAATCAGTCTTGTTCTGCTCAGGTTTCTAATTTCTCTGTGCCCCTCTTTATTATTTCTCTGTCACAACTCATACCTTCAACTCCTCCATATTTAGTATCATCTGTGAATTTGAACTTTGATGGACCCCATAAAAGAGACCTTCAAGTGTGCTACTGGCAATGTAGAGGTAACTCCTGAGCTAATTTTCCCTAAAAGCTGCAGAAGATTTACTGCAGGAGTTGGGTATCTTATAATTGTATTTACAAATTCTGTCTGGAGTGGATAAAAAAAGGCATGATGCTAATAATAACAAGAACAACAATAACAATAATAATAATAATAATAATAACAACAACAACAACAACAATAATAATAATAAAAGAAATTAGATAAGGGGGCAGTGCAGGGCCCTTATTCAGATTAAAAAATTTGTAAATTGCTCAGCTTCTTCTGAAATGCTGCTAGCTGGGGTGATTGTGGAGGGCATAGCAAGTTTTATACAAATGAAGACTAGGGGTTACTTGAGTGAGTATGCAGGCTGTGGAATCAGTGTGGTCTAGTGGAGAGGACTCCAGATAGTGAATCAGAAGACCTGAATTATTTTCCTGGCTATTGATCTGCTCTTTTAGCCTGGGCTAGTTGTTTCATGTTTAGATTGTAAACTCTTTTGGGCAGAAGCTTATTAGCGTAAGTGTTACTATATTGCGTTACTATATTAGCTTATAGCATTACTATATTGTCATCAAGGAAACATTTTCCCCAATTGTTCTTTTATGTTTTGTCCCCAGAAAAACAGAGTAGACATTTACTGTATCCTGGAGGAAGTATTACAGCAGGATGCCCAGGTCCTAGAGAGAAGGCTAATGAGCAAAATAATAACACTTGCCTCAAACCACATGAGAGAGACTCAGGTAAGTTAGATTAACGGAAGTGTTGGAGCATAAGCTTTTGTGGTCAAAGACCCACTTCACTGCTTTTGCAGATTCAGACTAACACGGCTACCCCTCTGATACTCAGGTAAGTTAGTTTTCCCTATATGCTAATGACAGGAATGAAAGCTTAAACTAATTAAAACATTTTTTGTAAATTATATACTGAAACTCCAGGATTAATGACTGCTAGGGGCCCACAGATCCCCACACCGTCCTCCAGAAATCCCAGGTCCTAAGCAGCATGTGACTAGTTTCATCTTGTTCAAGTTACACATGTGCTTAAGTGCTTTGTAAGGTCAGGATATTGTGACATATATCAGATGCAGAGAGGCCTACCGTTTCTTAACAAGCAAGTATTTTGTGAAGTCTACTAGGGATTTCATTATTGATACTGATTTTGTGTGGAAGGTGCTCTGATACTATGGTGTTAAGCAGCAGGATGAAACCTTTAAACAGAATCTGAGCTGTTTTCAAAAGAAGCAGTATTTGGATTTAGGGGATAGTTTATTCAGGAAAATTCTCTGAATATCTTGAAGCTGCCCACCTCCTCTGAGGGAAAAATATCATGTCACTATGATAGCCAATCATCCACCACAAATAGCTAATAGCGAATAGTCTAAGCAGCTTGCAAACAACTGAAAGGCTGACAAGTGTTTAGCCAAACGATTCAATGATAATTTATGACTCATGATTCTGTTCTCAGAAAGTTGGGTGGAAAACAGAAATAAGAACTTGATTCATTTGAGCAGCATTGGCTGGTGTAGTTGGCTTTAATCACTTCAGTCTCTCTCTTTTTGTATTTTTTAAGGAAGCAACAAATGAACTAAAAGTGGCAGCGAGCAACACATTAGTGGCTCTGGCACGCTGCTATTTCAGTGAGGTGATGTATGAGCTTCAATCTCATCTGAATCCACTGAAGCTGTCTGACGTGTTCACTTTGATTACGCTGGACAACCTATCATCAGCCTATCGTATGTCAACTTCCATCTTTTGTTTCAAAGTTATTGTCTTCCATTTAAGGACAGAGGTTCACGCTCTGTACAGCTACACAGAGTGCTATTTGGGGGGCATGAGATGAACTGCTGTGGCTGGTTCCAGTTGCTAGACCATGAGCTATCCACACCAAGGGGCAAGCTCTTATGCCCCATTTGAAGTTCTTAAAGGACAGGATTGAGGAAAATCAGGTCTAGTGGAGCTCTTCTCCATTCCATTTCTCATCCCTCCCCAGTGCTCTCTCTCCTACTCTGGGAGAGGATTGGGCATCTGGCACAGCTGCACATTGGTGGAGAATGCTCCTCCTCAGGGTAAATCCCCCACTGATTTTTTACTTCTGCCTTATCATTTGTGTACGCAGCACAAAATGACCTAGGAGCCCATAGCATCTGACCCAGCGGTGTTTCTAAATGCGATAGTAAAAAGGCAGATAACAGTCAATTGTCTGTCTTCCTTTTCTTCTGGTCCTTCTTTTCAGCACTCAAGTGCATTCCTTTTGTGGGAATGCCCCTGTACGGCATGAGCTCCATGCGGATGTTAGTCGGCGAGAGCAGGCTGATGCAACCATTTTGTGTTGGTAAGTGCCAGCACTTATTGTAGATGTCCAAAATGGATATTTAGGGGCCTTGGTACAGAGTTAAGTGACTGATCGTTTACAAACAGGCTCTGAACTGGATTGTACCAGGGGCTGAGTCCTCATGCTCCTGTGGCACTCAGTGGAGTTGAGAGTGCTCCTTACTTTGCTGGAGGGGCTGAGCATTTGTAAGTTCAGGCCCTTTATGACTTGTGGATATTTTAAAAATAAACAAAAGCTGATGCTGCCCATGTGCCAGGAAACTCCTGGGGGAGAATGTGCAGGCAACAGACTGAATTACATTCAAAAATTTCCCGTTTTCCACCCCTCCACCCATTCCTCCTCTTTAGTTTCTTAATTATCATCTCCTTTCACCCTCTTTCTCTGTCCTCTGGTCTTCTCCACTTCTCTCTTCCTTTGCTTTTTAGTTGATGCTCAAGTAAGGCCACGTCTACACTATGCAGAAGATCAATGCTGCTGCAGTTGATCACCAGGGTCCAAATTAGCAGGTCTAGGGAAGACCCACTAATTCGAACTGAGTGGGTGCTCCCGTTGGCACCGGTAGTCCTGCTTCTCATGAGGAATAACACTCCTGTCAACCTTCCACTGTGTGGACAGTCTGAAAACACGATTTAAGATACGTCAACTCCAGCTACATAATTAACATAGCTGGAGTTGCGTACCTTAAGTCAACTTTCCCCTTTAGTGTAGATCAGGCCTAAGGGATTAATCCTGCACCTTTGAGATAAATGGGAATTTTGCCATCAGCTTCATAGAACATAGGATTGAGCCTTAATTTTCCTTTCAAGGGCAGCGGGTGCATCTAATTTTAGGGCAAAATGCTGTCAAATCTCAGTATAGCTAATAGGAGTTAGGGGCACTGAACATCTTTCAGACAAACTGTAACCCAACAGGAAATCATACAGTTTTAGGGCTAAATAAGCAATAACTGCAGAGGACATGAATCATTCAGAAAACAGCTGGTCAAAATATTTTGTTTTTTTATTACATTTTTCATATTTTTTTCCAAGTTGATGGAATATTAAACTGAAAAAATGTCAATGACAGTTTTAATCAGGATGTGTTCAGTGTTTTTGTGCAGCTAAAAAGGTGGCTGAAATTTGTTGATTTTTGAAACATGTGAATGATCTTTGTCATTTGAAATTTTGAAAAAAACAAGAGTAAACACTTTTAATTTAATTTAAACTACCTTTACAATCAGCTCTAATTAAGAGGTAACAAGGGAGAAAAAAATATGTTTTCAAATGATGGGAATTAAAAAGAGATGGAGAGAGACAAAAGAGAAGAAAGCCTTTTGAGAAACAAGAAACGGAAAGGAGGGAAGAGAAATAATTCAAAACTGTTATTGGATTTCATCAGCTGTTCCTGAATTGGGCATGGAATTGTAATAAACTACAAGCCTGGGTGTCTTCACTGATAAAACAACGTATCCTTATTACTATTGCATCCTTTTCATATTGCCTGTCTTTTTTCCTTCCATGCAGTTCTGGAAAAATGGTCAAGGGCAGTAAATGTATATTTTAGTAACTGGGAAAGGTGGCCATTTCCCAAAATGGGTAAATCTCAATTCTGTGATGAAATTCTTCCCCTCTATCGTCATGTGACAAGCAAATGGACCACATGTGAAGATTTGGAGGTGAGAATTGTAGGCTTTCTAAACCTTGATGAGAAATTGTATTGTTAAATTCTCTGTGTATGGCACTCTTTGTGATGATGGAGTTCAATGGCAGGTTCTTTGGGATAGAAGGGAGTATGATGTAAAACATTTAAAAAAGATTATAATGTCACAATCTCATGGAAATTCTGTCTGTACATAGTGTACATAGATTCCAGTTTTGTCACCTGACATGCAGATGAATATAGGAGAATGGGCTAAATTCATTCCTGGCAGATGTCTATTCAGTTCCAGTAGAGTTACAGCAGGAATGAGTTGTTTTAGTGTGCATACTAATCTGGGGAAATATCCCACTTGGGAAAGTTGTGAGGTGCAGTAGAATATAATTCTGAAACCAACACCATAGCTGTGTCTAGACTGGAAAAACTTGCCAGCTGTCTACACTGGCTGCTTGAATTTCCGGAAAAGCACTGACGATCTCATGTAAGATCGTCAATGCTTTTCCGGAAATACTATGCTGCTCCCGTTCAGGCAAAAGTCCTTTTCCGAAAGACTTTTGCGCAAAAGGGCCAGTGTAGACAGCACAGTAGTGTTTTCTGCAAAAAAGCCCCGATCGCGAAAATGGCAATTGGGGCTTTTTTGCGGAAAAGCGTGTCTAGATTGGCCACGGACGCTTTTCCGCAAAAAGTGCTTTTGCGGAAAAGCATCCTGCCAATCTAGACGTGCTTTTCCGAAAATGCTTTTAACGGAAAACTTTTCCGTTAAAAGCATTTTCGGAAAATCATGCCAGTGTAGACAAAGCCCATGAGTCTTAACTCTTTACCAGGAAATATTGAGATAGGGCTGTTTCAACAGTGGAAAAGGGAAATTGCACTCGTCAGAAGTAGAAAAGATGGGCCCATTGCATGATATTGAATGAATTTGTAGGAACATAAATTCTGTGTCTCTATGTAGGGCAAGCAGGCCATTATCAAAGCCCTTGGTACTATGATGAGCCTCCTCCTGCATAAAGAAGAGCATCAAGATAAGGTGTTCGAACAGATCCCATGGCTCCTTGAGCAATATAAAGAGGATGTTAATGTTTTTCATGTCACCAAGGTGAGATACTTATTAAAATAACTATCAATGTGTGCGCATAGGTGAACTGCACTAGCTGCTACCAGTGGCGTTTCCTGGTCTACATAGTGACTTGTTAGATAATAGATAAACACACAAGTCTTGATTTTATAGACATGGTGACCCAGGTGACAAGTTTTGTAGGTAAAAGCTTCTCATGAAAAGTATCTTCTGTTTCTGGAGATGATAAGGAGGTAAGAAACAAAACACCTGTTCCCTCCCCGCCCCCCCCCCATAAGATACTCCCTCCTTGTGATTTACTGGTACATCCTATCAACTCTGTGTCTCTCTTTTAGATTATAAATAAACTCCTCAGAGCAGGGGCTGCTGTGTGTTGTCTCTGGGCAGTATTAAATAAACTGCCAGTAGCTGAAAATTAATACTAAGAAGGCCTGAAGTGCATTGCTTTAGATGATATAACTAGATAGATATAAAATCACTGTCTAGTTCATCTACCGTTGTGTACAGGGCTGTTGTAGCTGTGTTGGTTCAAGGATATTAGAGAGACAAGGTGGGTGAGATAATATAATTAAAGATATTATTTCACCCACCTTGTCTCTCTTATTTCATCTACCCTCAGTATCACATGACCAAGGTAACTCTTGTCTGCTGATAGTGAGAGGATGGAGTGAGGGCAGTTGGCTTCAGTAGTATGATTGAGCATGCTCAGTCTATGTGAGCTGGCTTAGTACAAGCCAAGCAGCAAATCCAGGGCCACAACCCTGCTGCCCTTCCCCCCTCCCCACTTCCTCCATGGTTTACTCCCAATCTATGTTGGCTTTCTGGTCCAGAATATGTGGTTGCTTTTGGGATTGGAATGCCCATGACTTTGAGGGAATCAATGTCTCATGGACTTGACTAAAAGTATCAGAGGACTACACAAGAGCCTAAATGTAGTAAAATATGTAGATTTCATCAGAGATATCCTGGAAGCTTCAAGCAGCAAAGAAGAAAAGTGTGTAGGTACAGGAAGGAGTTAGACTGTCATCTCATTATCAATAGCCTGGAAGAGAACATAAAATCATCATTGATAAAATTGGCAGATGAAATAAAAATTGGGGAGTGGTAAATAATGGAAAGGACAACTCACTGATTCAGAGTGATATAGATCATTTGGTAAACTGGGTGCTAACAATAAATGTGCATTTAAATATTGCTGAATGTAAATAGATGCATCTAGGAACAAAACAATGTAGGTGATACATACATGTTGAGGGATGCTTCCTGAGAAACAGTAACTCTGAAAAATATTTTGGGAAACTTGGTGAATACTCAGCTGAACATGACCTACAAATGCGATGCTGTGGCCAAAAAAGCTGAAGTGATACTGGGATGCATACATGGGGAAATCTCAAGGAGGAATATAGTGGGAAATGCAAAGTTCATTTCCACACTAGAACTGACCAACAGATATTGGTAGATACCCCTGATACCGGCTTTCTGTGAGAAGAGTGCCTTCCACACCCTGCTTGGCTTATAGCAATTCAGCAGGATGCCATTTGGGCTGCACTGAGCCTCAGCCACTTTTCAGCAGCTCATGAACCAAATATTGCAAACATATATGCAATATACAGCCGTGTGCATTAAGAATATTGTCATCCACAGCACCAGCTGGGGGAAACACCTCTGACATCTTAGCAAGGTATTGTAAGCCCCAATAGATGCAGGACTCACTGTGAATCCAGCCAAGTGCCATCTTAGTGAACACAGTAGGAAGGGGAAAACTATAGCTCCTTGATAAATAAGGTCTAAGGCTTGTGTGACTGCCCCACCTCCATGACAAAGAAACAGGTGCCACAATACTTCAGACACAGTGGCTGCTTACTACTCAACTTCATCACACTGGGCACCCTATTATTGGACCTGATGAAGAACACCCAATCACAGAAAGTCCAGTAATCAGAAGACTGTGAGGAAGCCTTCCAGGCCCTGTGAAAACAGCTGAACCAAGAGCTGGTCCTATCCCATCCAACTTCACAAAGCCTTCTATCCTTCAAATGGAGGTCTCGGAGGTAGGACCAGGAGTGGTACTATCTCAAGAAATAGGTGGGAAGGAGCACCAGATCCTTTATCTCAGCTGCAAGCTGTTCTCCTGAGAGACCTGCCGCCCTACTATAGCAAGGGAGGCCCTGGCCATCAAGTGGGTGATCTACACCCTGAGGGTATGTCTACACTACAAAGTTAATTCGAACTAACGGACGTTAGTTCGAATTAACTTTGATAGGTGCTACACTAGCGCTCCGCTAGTGCGAACTTAATTCGAACTAGCGGCGTGCTTAGTTCGAACTAGGTAAACCTCATTGAACGAGGACTAAGCCTAGTTCGAACTTACTAGTTCGAATTAAGGGGTGTGTAGCCCCTTAATTCAAATTAGTGGGAGGCTAGCCCTCCCCAGCTTTCCCTGGTGGCCACACTGGCCAACACCAGGGAAACTCGTCTGCCCCCCTTCCGGCCCCGGACCTCTTAAAGGGGCACAGGCTGGCCAGCACCCAGCTAGCAGACCCTGCACCTGGCACGGCTCAAGCCAGCCACCCGCTGCCACCCAGCCATCCCCCTCTTCCCGGGACCAGGCTGGCGGCTCTCGGGAGCCTGCCCAGGACCACACCCGCCTGGTTTAGTGCGGACATCATGGACCTCGTCCACGACCTCCACACTAGGCACAGAAAAGTGGCCGTCTAGGGCAGGAGAGCTGCCAGCCTGGCCACCTAGGAGCAGGTGTGCATGAAAATAAAGGTGGTCCACTGAGACCCCCAACCCTGAGCCCTGAGCTTACAATGGGCGTATTGGGTCATACCAAAGGTCCATCTAGCCTAGTAGCCTGTCTGCCGACAGTGGCCAACCCTAGGGACCCTGGAGGGGATGGACCGAAGACAGTGATCAAGCCATTTGTCTCGTGCCATCCCTCTCCAGCCTTCCACAAACTTTGGGCAGGGACACCACTCCTACCCCCTGGCTAATAGCACTCCATGGACCCAACCTCCATCACTTTATCTCACTTCTCTTTAAACTCTGTTCTAGTTCTAGCCGTCGCAACCTCCTGCAGCAAGGAGTTCCACAGGTTGAATCTTTGCTTTGTGAAGAACAACTTCTGTTACTAGTTTGAAGCCTGCTACCCATTCTTTTCCTTTGGTGTCCTCTAGTCCTTCTATTATGGGGACTAATGGAGAACTTTTCTTAATGCACCCTCTCCACCCCACTCATGCTTTTATGGACTTCTATCCTATCCCCCCTCAGTCTCCTCTTTTCTAAGCTGAGAAGTCCCAGTCTCTTTAGCCTCTCTTTATATGGGACCTGTTCCAAACCTCTGATCATTGTAGTTGCCCTCCCCTCTCCCACCCTCTCTCTTCCTCTCTCCCACCTCCTTTTCCCAGTCTCCCCCAGTTTTGTTCAATAAAGACAGATTCTATTTTTGACCACACTTTTTCTTTATTTTCTACATCAGGAAGGGGGGCTAGGGAAGGGTAAGTGGAAGGAGGTGAGGGAGGAATGGGGTACGAGCCCCCGATGGGGAGGACTGGGCTGGCTCTGCGGGCTTCTGGGGGTGGAAGCTCTCCTGCAGCCCCCCAATTGCTCCCTCTCCCCAGATGGCAGCCTGCGGCAAGTACAGCCGGTCTGATGGCCGAGTGCTGTGATGTGCCCAGTGTGGGCACTCAGAGCACTCCAAGTCAGGACTGCTTTGCAAGAGAGGCACCCCTGAGAACTGTCTGTCCGGGGTGAGGGTCGGGTCCCTTTAAGCACAGCCCTCGGCTAGCCTGAGGCAGCAGCTCCACGCTCTAAGTCCTCATCTGATGCTCTGCCGGCACTGCTTCCGGCCATCCTTAACCCCGGTTCAGGGTCCACTTAATGTGGACATGCTAGTTCGAATTAGCAAAACGCTAATTCGAACTAGTTTTTTTAGTCTGGATGCATTAGTTCGAATTAGCTTAGTTCGAATTAACTAATTCGAACTAAGTTAGTTCGAATTAGCGCTGTAGTGTAGACATACCCTGGGATATTCTGTACTGGGGAAGCCCTTTCAACTGGTCACCAACCATGCACCCCTCAGATGGATTAATAACATGAAGGACACCAGTGCCTGAATCATGAGGTAGTACTTCCCGCTCCAGCCCTATGACTTCTGTATGTTACACTGGGCCAGGGAAGGCTCATGCAAACACAGACTTCTCCCAAGTGGAAGGAGACGATGAAGAGGAAGGTCCACCAATGGACACCCTCTTAAGGGGGAGTGTTTGTGACAGAGGATACCCACCATGCATGGTTCAGCGGGGGCTAATCATGATCTGTGGGCTATGCCCCTTCATACTTGCTGGGAATACTCCAACTGGAACCAGGATATAAAAGGGAGCAGCTCAGTTCTGTCTAGGCTGACAGCTGAAGGGAGCAGAGGTGCTTTGCAGGCTTTTGTGGAGGGACTGCCAGTGCCCTAGGATGCAGAAACCAGCCAGCCTGTGGTTCCAGTTGACCCCCCCACAACCATCCAATGCCACAGATGGAGGAGAGACCATGGAGTTACTGAGATGACCTGCTGCAGAAGAATGGTGGGAAGTAATCTATGTGAACTAAGCATTATTGAGTTGAGGTATTAGGCTTTGACTCTGCATGTTTTGGAAGAAACCCCATTGAGCTGCAAGACAAGGCCCTGGGCTGGGACCCTGTGGAGTAGGTAGAGCCTGGTGGAGAAGGGCTGGCCACTAGGCAACACTGGTTTGCCCCAAAGGGTGGTTGAGCACTAGGTTGCACGGTCGTACCTAGAAGGGCTTGGGTCATTGAGCTGAAGAGCCTCATTAAAGGGCTGCTGCACTGACCCTGACTATTAGGCAATGCTGCTCTAAGAACCAGGCCTGCTATGGTGGTTGGGGAGACTAGGTCACTTGGGCTGCCTTAGTTCTTTAACTCCTCCACAACCTGATACCATCCAAACAGGGTGGACCTACCCTGCGACAGGTGACTTACTTACAGTCTATAATATCTGCATGGGGAAATCTATGTAATGACCTAGCAGAGAAAGGCATGACATGATCCAGTGGCTACAAACTGAAACAGGATCCATTCAGATGGGAAATAAGGTCTACCTTTTCAGTGGTGGGATATTAGCCATTCAAACCATTTACCAAGAGTCAAGGTGATCATTTTAAAATCAAGATGGGATTTTTTTCTGAAAGTTCTGCTTTAGGAATTAGTTTGGCAATTTCTAAGGCCTGTGTCATACAGAAGGCCTGACTAGTTGATGACAATCATCCCTTTTGGCCTTGGAATCTATGAATTCCATGAACCTGCTTCAGTCATTGCATATTGCTCCTTTGTATGCCCACCTTCTAACTTTCACCCTCTGTTGTAGAGTCTGAGGCAGCTCTTGGAAGTTTCTGGTGAATATAAGATCCTTCTACCTGAAGGGAAATTTCAAGCCATCTGCAGTGCTCTGCACGACCGGGTGAGGGGAACTTGTTCTTGTATCACTTGAGCTTAAGCACAGCAGATCTGAAGCATATTAAGAATAAACATCTTTTGAATGCTAGTGAAGAGCCCGGAGACCTTCTCATGCCTTATTGGTTTCTGCTGGCTTAAGAATAAGCAGATAGTGGTCTCATTTTATTAGCTAAAATCCAGCTCAGTTTGTAAAGCAATTTTAGCATAAGCCAGTTCTTAGAGGGAGTTAGAGTTATATAGTAAAAACTGATCCCATCCAAATGGGGAGGACCTATCCTGTGACAGGGTGACTTAATTGCAGTCTATAATATCTATGTGGGGAAACATATGTAATAATCTAGCAGAGAAAGGCATAACGTGAGCCAATAACTAGAAAATGAAGCTGGACAAATTCAGACTGCAAATAAGGCCTACATTTTTATGGTGGAATAATTAACCATTTGAACCAGTTACCAAGGGTCAAGTCTTGATTCAATTAGCTCTGCTGCTAAAAACACTTTGAAAGCAGGAACTTCTGTTATCCAGTGTATCGGTCATTGTTTCTGATTCTTGTTGTGCAGTCAGTACCATTTATTTTGGGTTCAGAGCTCTATTTGGTTGGAAAGGTAGGAAGTGAGTGCTTAGAAATTAATTGAGCATCTTCTTTTCAGTTGCTTGTTCTGATTAGTTTTCCTTTGATCACTTCTCTTCTTCCCACAGATCTGTTCTCCAACTCAGCAGCTCATCATGGAAAATCAAATGGAGCTGTGCTATTGTATCCTACTGCTAGGTAGGGGAAGAGACTCCAAATTACACAGTCGTTTCCTTGTAACTTCCTTCTTTTGTAGGTGTGGTAAGAATGAGCTTTCAGTTGTTAGTGAGGATGTGATTTCTTCCTTTGCAGCCCGTTCTTCTCCTGATGACCTCATAGCATATCTGCACTCGCAGCTGAAGATTGAGAATGAGACTGTTCGTGTGGCATCCCTGAATCTGCTCACAGCTATTATTGGTGCTGACTGTAAGTAACACAGGAGTAACTGTGACTGCTGCGATCATCGCCGTCGTGCTGGGGGTTGAGTTGGGGACATCCAGAGCTAAAAGCATGAGCTGCTATAGGTTGATCTAAAGAACCAAGGCTTTGCAGGCATGGTAGGGCTATAACATACTCATGATCTCTGCAAACGGGGCACAGAGGATCTGTAACACAGGGGCGGATATAGGGCAGGGCGAGCGGGGTGGCCGCCCCGGGTCCCGCGCTTCAAAAAGCCCCGCGCACGCGCCGTGGTGCCACCGTGCATGAGCATGGCGTCACTGTGCATGCGCCGTGGCAAAGGGGGGGCCCCGCGGAATTATGCTGCCCGGGGCCCCGCAAAACGGTCATCTGCCCCTGCTGCAACACATAGAGTCATATAGTCATAGATTATTAGAACTGGAAGGGACCTTGAGAGGTTATCAAGTCCAGTCCCCTGCCCTCATGGCAGGACCAAGCACTGTCTAGATCACCCCTGATAGGTGTCTATCCAATCTGCTCTTAAGTATTTCCAGTGGTGGAGATTCCAAAACTTCCCTGGGCAATTTTTCACAGTGTTTAACCAACCTAACAGTTGGGACGTTTTTCCTAATGTCCAACCTAAACCTCCCTTGCTGCAATTTAAGCCCATTGTTTCTTGTCCTATCATCAGAGGCCAAAGAGAACAATTTTTCTCCCTTCTCCTTGTGACACCCTTTTAGATGCATGCTCACCAGAGGGTTGGAAATTCACTAAAGGGACCCAGTGCTGCTCTAAGTTACTCCCATGTGGTCACGCAGAAATCAACAGGGTTAATTAAGTGCTGAATGTAGCCTAAAATATTTTCAAGGTACAAATACAAATGTAATCTTGTGGCGGATGCATGTTAATAATAATGAGATAAAAACAAAATAGTACTCCTGACTGAATAAGTATTAGACACTCTAGAATAGATTCCGAATTCTGCTATACTGGTGGTAAACACAGACTAACTTCACTGACCTCCATTTGTCTAACTCTCTTACAATATTTCCATCAGGATAGTATGATGGTGCTATTTACAGAAGTGGAAATACTTCAGACTTAGACTGGTGTAACTGAGATCAGAGTCTGGTCCTATATTTTCCCCGCTGATTCTGTATATGAGTGAAGCTTGGTAGCACTCTTAAATAGGGCACAGGACACATTCTAATGTGGAGCATGAGTGTTTGGAACAAAGATATACTATATTGCACACTTCTCCTTATCTTTCAGTGCCTGAGACAAGAGTTAGAAAGTTTCTGATTGTGAAGGCAGTGCAATCTGCTCTCAGTGATCAGAGTGCTAAGGTAAGATTGTGTGTGGAATAGTGGTATTGCTGTTAATATCTGGGAAGTATTTCACTCAGTGGAGAGTCTGGCAATGAGACACATTTTTAGGCTGAGATTATTAATAGGGTTTCAATTAATCACAGTTAACTAAAAATTAATGCGATTAAAAATGGAAATTTATTAAATATTTTTGTGGTTTTTTACATTTTCAAATAGATTGATTTCAATTACAACACAATGACAAGTGTGTACTATGCACTTTATATTATTTTTATAACAAACATTTGCATTGTAAAAATGACAAAAGAAATAATATTTTTCAATTCATCTCATAGAAGTGATGTAGAGCAATCTCTTTAGCGTGAAAATGCAACTTACAAATGTAGATATTTTTTGTTAACCGTAACGAAACAATGTAAAACTTTAGAGTCTACAAGTCCATTCAGACCTACTTCTTGTTCAGCCAGACACTAAGACAAACAAGTTTGTTTACATTTATAGGAGAAAATGCTGCCTTTTTCCGAATTACAGTGTCACCTGAAAGTGAAAACTGGCATTTGCATGGTACTTCTGTAGCCAGTGTTGCAAGGAATTTACATAACAGATGTGTTAATCATTTGTACTTCAGCCACTATTCCAAAGAGATAAAAGCAAAAGCAAAAGGACTCTCATATCCTGTCTCATATTGCATGCAGAAGAGATAATAATAACTCGTGCATAATCTCTACCCTTGCAGGTGAGGATGGCAGGTCTCCATTTTGTCCTGAAGCTGCTCAGTTCAGGAAGTGTGGAGAATTGTGCAGCAGGGGATATGGTCGCCTATGTATTCAGAGAGCTCGATGTGTCCACCAGAAATCTGGTAAGGAGAGTTCTTAACACTTAGGACTCAGTTCTGCCATTCTGGCATGCTGATTGTTCCCCTTGACTTCAGTGGGAGCTTTGGATGCTCAAGGATGCAGCTGGACTGAAGGATTAGAGCTAGAATCTGATCAGTGATATTCGTGTAAAGCCAGGGTAATGCCCCTGACTTCAGTGGCATTATTTTGGATTTACACAAGTGGAACAGAGACCAGAATCTGATTCTGGATATTTACATCTGACAGTGCGACCTACATTCCTTAGACCTCGGGCAAGTCAGTGAAAATTCTGACAACACAATCTTTCAGTGAAATGCTCTTGTATAAGGAAGCACATCTTTTTTATAAATAGACTCTTGATACAATTGCAGTGCCGCTTGTTAAGTTATTGTGGTCACACATAGGTTGCCTGTGTCAGTGTCATAGATGCATTCCTATACTCTCAGGCTGTTAAAGTTGAAGCAAAATGCAGGACAATGTAGCACTTTAAAGACTAACAAGATGGTTTATTAGATGATGAGCTTTCGTGGGCCAGACCCACTTCCTGATCTGAGGAAGTGGGTCTGGCCCACGAAATCTCATCATCTAATAAACCATCTTAAAAAAAAATAAAAATAAATAAATCTTGTTAGTCTTTAAAGTGCTACATTGTCCTGCATTTGCTTCAGCTACCCCAGACTAACACAGCTACATTTCTATCGCTGTTAAAGTTGAATTTCTATTTCTATTTAATCAGATAAGAACATAAAACATGAATGGCCATTCTGGATCCCCCAGACAAATGGTTCATGTAGCCTGTCTTCTGACAGTGGTGGATGTTATATGCATCAGAGGGAACAAACAGAACAAGGCAATTGTTGAGTGATCTCTCCCCTGTTGTCCAGTCCCAGCCCCAGGCAGTCAGAGATATAGGGACACCCATATCATGCATCTCTGATCATCTTATATGGCTCTATCATACCCACCTGTAAGCATCTCTTTTCTAAGATGAATGGTCCCAGTCCTTTTAACTTCTCCTTGTATGACTTGTCCCATATCCCATATCATTTTTGTTGCTTTTCTCTGAACTTTTTCCAATTATAACCTAACTTTATTTAAGTTGGAGGACTACAATTGCTTGCAATATTCAAGGTGTGGGTGTACCATGGATTTGAAACAGTGGCATGATGATATTTATCATATTATTATTCATCCCTTTTCCTAGTGGTTCCTAACATACCATTAGCATTTTTAACTGCAGCTCATGTTGAACAGATGTTTTTAGAGGACTATCCACAATGACTCTGAGATTTTTCTTGAGTGCTACAGCTAATTTAGACCCCATCAATTTGCATGTACAACAAGGATTATGTTTTCCAATGTGCCGTACCCAGGTACAGTAATGGAGTTCACAATAAGGAAGGCAAATAATAGCCGGAGAACTTTCATTCTTCATTCTTTTAAAATTAGCCTCAGGAAACTTTTCATCACATTGGATCTCTGATTGGGCTGTTAGCACCATATACCTGTGCTTCAGTTACGACATCGCGTCAGAGGGTGGTTGACTGTATCAACTGTCTTCTCAATATACAAGGTGAGGAGACCATGAGCAGGTGTAAGTAACTCTTCACTTTCTTTCATTGTTGTAATGACCATTTTTTCCATCTGTAATTCTTTCTGTCTTGTTAGCGACACTTATATAACAGAACGATTGGGGCCTTGTAAGTACATTGCTGGAAGAGAACTGCACAAATAATAAATAATCTGCAAATATTAGAGGGTGGACAAAATACAGCACACAGGCCAGATCTGCCCTTCTCCCCAGAATTTCTGTCTGGAGCGCTCAGCTGATTAGCAAGCATGCCAGCAGCATGTGTTCAGCTGCCCCTCTCCGACCTTGCTCCATCCTATCTGCTGCTAGTGGTGTGTGGAGGGGAGGTGAGCAGGGAGACGTGCAGAAGTCAGGGTGACCCCTTTGCCCCTGTCATCATCTCTGCAGAGCAGAGTTTGGGGAGAGGGACACATACAATAGTGCTGCTCCAGTCTGAAGTATGGTGAGTAACGGAGTGCCTATCTAAAGAGGCACTGTTTCTAAGATTTCTCTGGCAGCCAGCATGTCCCTCTCTCTCTCTCTCTCTCTCTCTCTCACACACACACACACACACATTGTCTCACACACACTCTCTCCCCCGCCATATGCCCATATGCCCCCGCTCTGCAGAGTGGGGTGGGGAGAGGGAGATGACAGAGCAGGACAGCTTTCCCTTAAAGAGACAGTTCATGATTTAGAAGTGAGCGAAGATCCTGGGTTTCCTACCTAAGCTTTTGGTCAGCCCCATCTCTTTTACAATGAGAGTTCAGTGGAGGGATTCTCCTCCAAATCAGAACCTCAGATCAATCTACATGAGTTGTGCTTGACTATGAGATTAGATTTAAATACTGAGAGCAGAGTGGCTACTGAAACCAGATATACAGAGAAAGATGCTCCACACAGAATACAGTGCCTGTTTAATCCTGTATGAATCACAATGAATCACATGCCATTACTGTTAACTTTCAGACATAGGGGCTACGTCTAGACTACATCCCTTTTTCGGAGGGATAAGGGATCTTTCGGAAAAGGCTTAATTTTCTGCAAGATCAGCATCTAGACTGGCGCTTTTCTCCGGCAAAGCTCCGTGCCGAAAAAAGCTGCAGCCATTTTTATGCTAATGAAGCAGGGGAGATTTAAATCCCCGCTTCATTAGCAATTGCGATACGTCTAATTTACATCCCTTTTCCGAAAAAGGGATGTAGTCTAGACATAGCCTGACGGTAAAATTCTGACTCCGTTAAAGTCAATAAGAATTTCGTCATTGGCTTTAGTGGGGCCAAAATTTCACACACAGCTGGTAATAACATACCCCATAGATCCTCCTGTATGATTATCTATGGATCAGAGGTTCAGTTTTATTTAATGTTGCCATACTTTTTCTCCTTTTCTCTATCCTAGGTCAGTGCACTAACCTGGGGTCAGCAGAGGAGGAGCTGAGTTGTCTCCGTGAGGCACTAACAACTCCAGACCCTGAGGCTCTGTTTCAAGCATCTTCCAAAATGGCTAAGGTAACAAACACTAGGTGACTGTCCTAGTGGCTGTGCACCATTCATTTTCCCTTGTCCAGAGGACTGGAAAAGGGCAAATATAGTGCCCATCTATAAAAAGGGAAATAAGAACAACCCAGGAAACTACAGACCAGTTAGTTTAACTTCTGTGCCTGGGAAGATAATGGAGCAAGTAATTAAGGAAATCGTCTGTAAACACTTGGAAAGTGGCAAGGTGATAGGGAACAGCCAGCCTGGATTTGTAAAGAACAAATCATGTCAAACCAATCTGATAGTTTTCTTTGATAGGATAACGAGTCTTGTGGATAAGGGAGAAGCGGTGGATGTGGTATACCTAGACTTTAGTAAGGCATTTGATACAGTCTCGCATGATATTCTTATCAATAAACTAGGTAAATACAACTTAGATGGGGCTACTATAAGGTGGGTGCATAACTGGCTGGATAACCATACTCAGAGAGTAGTTATTAATGGTTCACAATCCTGCTGGAAAGGCATAACAAGTGGGGTTCCACAGGGGTCTGTTTTGGGACCGGCTTTGTTCAATATCTTCATCAACAATTTAGATATTGATATAGAAAGTACGCTTATTAAGTTTGCAGATGATACCAAGCTGGGAGGGGTTGCGACTAATCTGCAGGATAGGGTCACTAATTCAAAATGACTTGGACAAATTGGAGAAATGGTCTGAGGTAAATAGGATGAAGTTTAAGACAAATGCCAAGTTCTCCACTTAGGAAGGAACAATCAGTTTCATACATACAGAATGGGAAGCGACTGTCTGGGAAGGAGTACGGCAGAAAGGGATCTAGGGGTTATAGTGGACCACAAGTTGAATATGAGTCAGCAGTGTGATGCCGTTGCAAAGAAAGCAAACATAATTCTGAGATGCATTAACAGGGGTGTTGTGAGCAAGACATGAGAAGTCATTCTTCCGCTCTACTCTGCGCTGGTTAGGCCTCAATTGGAGTATTGTGTTCAGTTCTGAGCACCGCATTTCAAGAAAGATGTGGAGAAATTGGAGAGGGTCCAGAGAAGAGCAACGAGAATGATGAAAGGTCTAGAGAACATGACCTATGAGAGAAGGCTGAAGGAATTAGGTTTGTTTAGTTTAGAAAAGAGAAGATCGAGGGGGAACATGATAGCAGTTTTCAGATATCTAAAAGGGTGCCATAAGGAGGAGGGAGAAAACTTGTTCATCTTGGCCTATGGGGGTAGAACAAGAAGCAATGGGCTTAAACTGAAGCAAGGGAGATTTAGATTGGACATTAGGAAAAAGTTCCTAATTGTCAGGGTAGTCAAACACTGGAATAAATTGCCCAGGGAGGTTGTGGAATCTCCATTTCTGGAGATATTTAAGAGTAGGTTAGATAAATGTCTATCAGGGATGGTCTAGACAGTATTTGGTCCTGCCATGAGGGCAGGGGATTGGACTCGATGAACTCTCAAGGTCCCTTCCAGTCCTAGTATTCTATGATTCTGTGATTGTTTTATGCTTTTGTGATGTCTTTCCACACTTGGAGCGAGCTATGGGAGTGAGGCATTCATGGGTAATCAGTAACATGCTTTTCATAGGTATATGCTATGAATGCCATGTAAAAAACAAACAGATTCCAGACAGTTGCATGAACATGCCCATGCATGTGCGCGCGCACATCCATCCATCCATCCATCCATCCAGGGGGAAAATATGTGAGCGGGACATCAAGCTGAGAAACCAGTCTTGGCACCTTGTGTGTTTACCTGAACCTATATTTGTGTGCATGCATCTCTTTGCATATTTTTATATTTTGTGAAAAGATGTCATGTACATAATAGAATATAAACTGGAAATTTACATCCTGTTTGTCCCATACAATGTTGTGCTAACTGTACAATCTAAGATCTAACCTGATATTATTAGTGTAGAATAGAGATGTGGTAGCTAGAAAGATTACAGAGAAAATGTTAATTGCAACTGCCTTGCCAGATATGAGCCCAATTAGCAATTTGCTGATGAATACATTATTTTCCAATACAGCTCTTAGGCCTCCTTTCTTAAAAGTACTGGAGCCGACTATCATTGCAATCTTTCCTGTTTTTGATCTGTCCACAGGTGGTTAGTAAGTACTTTCCCTCTGAACAAGCCACAGATTTTATTGAGGCCATACTGGATGGTATGCTGTCTGCTAGCCCCTCCTGTGCCACAGCAGCCGGTCTGTGGATGAAGATCATCCTGAAGGAGTGTGGAGGTGCCATGCTGGATGAGGTAAAATAGAAGCTGGAGAGGTTTTTCTGGCTAACCTGCAGGCTTTCAGATCTTTGCCATCATTTGCAGTGAACACAAGTCTTGCTGTTTCTCCCCCTGGGATTGGAAGTTAATTCCATCTGTGTTCCTATCCTGAGTCAGGCAATGGGGGAATCAACAGCAGAAGACAGAGATAATCTAACGGTACATCTGCACTAGCTCGTTAGTTCGAGCTCGGGAGTGTAATGAGGGCAAGCGGAGTTGCAAATGAAGCCCGAGATTTAAATATCCCGGGCTTCATTTGCATGTTCCCTGGCGCCACCATTTTTAAATCCCCCTTACTCCAAACTCCGTGCCCGCGGCTACATGCGGCATGGACTAGGTAGTTCAAATTAAAGATCCTAATTCGAACTACCGTTACTCCTCATGGAATTAGGATCTTTAATTAGAACTACCTACTCCGTGCCGCGTGTAGCCGCGGGCACGGAGTTCAGATTAAGGAGGATTTTAAAATGGCAGCACCCGGGAACATGCAAATGAAGCCTGGGATATTTAAATCCTGGGCTTCATTTGCAACTCTGCTTGCCCTCATTACCCTACCTAGCTCGAACTAACGAGCTAGTGTAGCCGTACCCCAAGGGAAAAGGAAGATGCTTGATTATTTGTCTATCTTGTTGTCACAGTTTCCAGCCATGAAAGGCTTGGAAAAATTAGACTCCGAGTAAAATGCAAAAAGAGAATATCTGGCCCCAAGAGACAAGCTAAGTGAACTACATCTTAGGGCCTCAGATAATGAGGGGTCTCTAAAAATACCCCCAAATTACTAGTTTTTACTTGCCTCTTTGCCTATGTACAGATAGATAGATAGATAGATAGATAGATAGATAGATAGATAGATAGATAGATAGATAGATAACTTTATTATTTCTATTTTCATTGTCCTTTCTGTTAGAATAATACATGTTTTTTTGGAAATGCAATGAGGCCTCTTTAACTTGACATAGCTTAGGGCCTCAGCATGTCTTAACCCGGTGTTGCAGCCAGGTATGGGCAGAGATATGCATAATGTTTGTGGGTTAAATCTATGCAGCCATGTCTAAATACTTGTTTTTTGAAGGGAGGATTTTCTACAAGAACAGCAAATTGCTAAACGACTAAATAAACGTTTTGGCTCTGCAGAATGAATGGAGAGAATGGAAAAGGGACATTTTTTCTGGTTTTATTCTGTCCAGGTGCCAGATATCCTGAGTAGAATATATAATTATATGCCTACCATCAAGCAGGGTAGCTTGAGGCAGTTCCTGGTGGAGGCAGTGTCCATTCTTGCTCACCATCACCTAGAGGCAGTGATCTTCAGCCTCCTCATCAAACCTCTGCCGATGGACAGGTATATACTGCTCCTTACAGTGTTCATTTTGGTAACCATGGATCCCACGGCTTCACTGGAAGATGTAAGGCTTCATTTAAGCCACAGACAGTTTGAGATAATTCCTAAAGGTTAATAGCTTGGGTCTTTCTGCAGAAAGGTCCAAGACCATGTCAAGGTGGGTGCAGGGAGAAATTAAGTTTCATTCTGTTTCCATTAATTAATAGTTGCTTTGGCATCCTAAAGACTTCCCTTTACTGGCATCACTGGAGTGGACTTTTGCCTCTCCAGACCCCTGAACTAACATCACCCTGGCAATTGCCAGTGACTGTTCGTTTTCTGGTAGCATGAAAGCTTCAAATCCAAATTCCTGGCTGATTAGCAAGGATAGGGCACCAGGCTTTTGGTATCAGGAAGGGTATGGCTGCTGGAATGGAGTTGTCATTCTTGGTACTTAAAGACAGGGCGGTAAGCATATCTATCATTTCATTCAAACATCCCTAGCTGAATTATCAGTCATCTGTGCTGGAATCTAAGAACATAAGAACGGCTGTAGTGGGTCAGACCAAATGTCCATCTAGCCCAGGATCCTGTCTTCAGACAGTGGCCAATGCCAGGTGCCCCATAGGGAGTGAACAGAACATGCCCATTCTGGCAAATAGAGGCCAGGGAATGCCATTTGTGAAGAGGTCATGGGCTAGCCACAAATATTTGTTCTCATAGTTGTACATCCAGTTAGTAGGAAGATCATTTTTCTTTCTTCAACTTGTCTCCCAGGCCCTAGATCTTTGGGCATCACATGCTCATGATTCCATATCTACTGAGAAGTAGGAAAACAGGAACTGTGATTAGAGCTCTGTGTCCTTTCCTTCTGAAGTCTAGCATTAATGGTTATGGTGCAGTAAGGCTAAGGTTGTGTCTATACAGCACCCTAAACTTGAAATAAGATGCACAATTTGCACTCCGCAAATTGCGTATCATATTTTGCATAGCCTATTTTGAAATGTGGCGCTTCTACACAGCACCAAATGTCGAAATAATGTGCTATTTCAAGCCATCCCTTATCCCTCATGCAACAAAGTTTATTGGGATGGCAAAATAGTGTGCCCATTATTTTGAAAAATATTTCAAAATAACGGGCTGCTTGTGTAAATGTGGGGTAGCTATTTCGGGATACCTCCAGGATCCCAAAATAGTCATGCACTGTAGAAATGTAACCTGAAATGTAACTTAACTTAGTTCTGTAACTAGAAACTCAATATGTAAAACATGAGGACCATATAAGGAGGACAGCACTCTGAACTTGCTCATCATAGGCAGGGCTTGACAAATAATACAATCTACTCATCCATGGCGTGTAGATTGTAACCTGGAAGAGCCGGGTTCGGGCGATCTGTGCATGCGCAGATCGCCGGACAGTGCGGCTGGTGAGCCCTGATCATAGTCAAGGAGAAAATGTGTTCTTTACTTGAATATGATGCATATAGTCAGAGCCACAAAAGTCTCCAGGGGTCACATATAACTTCTGTTAAATTGCAGTGACACCACTGAGCTGTGGAGATCTCTGGGGAAAGATCCCTTGCTCGCCCCTCAAGTCCTGAAGGTCCTAATAGAAAGAATAAAGACTCCAACAAGCCAAGAAGGAAGCATGACCTCAGAGACAGAAACTGACCTGCATTTAGCAGCTGCTGAACCTCTCACAGTAAGTTAGACGACAGACATGTATTTCTCTGCCTTGTGACAAACATGCTGATGGAAAGCTAGATGAGTGGTATAATATTGTCATATGGGCACTTCTTTTCTGAAGTACTGTTTCCTGGATTCCAGCTGTGCTTTCTGTGGAACAACAGATGGCAGATTTAGAGTATGTGGCTGATTCACTTAATAATATCTGGCAATTAGAAAGTCTTTGAATCAGATTTCTTACAGTGCTTTGCAAATGTTTTGTGCAACTCATAACATGCCTTGATAGGTCGTACACATTTTTACAGATATGGGACGCTAAGGCACACATGGAGTGAATTGCTCTCGGTCATTCATCAAGTTAGTGACAGGAGTGAGAATTTAGTCCAGCAGGTATCAGAAGGGGAGAGAGTGTGATAGTGTTAGGAAGAGACCTCTTCTTTTACCATGCTCTCCTTTCAGGCAACATGTGCCATCTTTGAAGTGGTGTCAGCATTGCAGTTGAGCAAAACTGTGCAGGAGCTGTTCCCGGAGTTGTTCACTGTTCTTCTGCAGCAGATCAGCCAAACCCTAGGACAAAAGATGCCTTTGCCCAGGATGAGCAGCCGAAAGAGGTTATTTAGAAAAGGACAACAACTACGTGAGGGCAACCCTTGCAGGTAATTAGAAGAAAGGGAGCAAAACAAAGAGAATCCCAGTCCATTTGTGTGACACTCCCCAGGAGTTCTCAGGGTTATGAGGCACCTTACCATCACCTGCTTTTAATATGAGAAAGTCTTGTTTGTGCTTGCTATAGGTCAGTTCCCTGAAACCACCAAGCTCTGGCAACACAAACACTACTATCTAGGCCTCCTCAGGCCTCAGTCTCTTTGTCCTCTCTTTCTGACTACAACTTAGAGAATCTCTATCAACGGATTCTCCTCTAAGAGAAGTCTCCCTGCGATTTACGTGCATCTCTCCACGAATCGGCTTTCCCCCATCTCTTAGTTTAAAAACTGCTCTACGGCCTTTTTAATGTTTAGTGCCAGTAGTCTGGTTCCACCCTGGTTTAGGTGGAGCCCATCCTTCCTGTATAGGCTCCCCCTCTCCCAAAAGTGTCCCCAGTTCTTGATAAATCCAAACCCCTCTTCCCCACACCATCGTCTCATCCACGCATTGAGACTCTGAAGCTTTGCCTGCTTAGCTGGTCCTGCGCGTGGAACTGGAAGCATTTCCAAGAATGCCACCATAGAGGTCCTGGATTTCAGTCTCTTTCCTAGCAACCTAAATTTGGCCTCCAGGACATCTCTCCTACCCTTCCCTATGTCATTGAGACCTACATGTACCACGACCACCGGCTCCTCCACAGCACTACACATAAGTCTATCTAGATGCCTCTAGCATTTTGTCTCTTTTGCTCTCTGTTTCCCTCAAACAGTCCTGTGGATGTCCCTTTAGGCAGATTCCTTATTAATGGGATAATAGGTTTGTTGATTCTATAGCCCCACTCTAGCCAGGCAATCAGGTACATTTCTATCCAATTAGGCTTTCTCTGGGGAAGCTAATTAGTACTAGTAGTTACCAGAGTGCTGACCCCAAGTACAAGCTCTCAGCACCCTGTCACATCTCGCTGGACATAGGGCCCCAAAATATCCATTAGTGATCACTAATCTCTCTGTGTCCCAGCTTTTGGGGTCTGGTTGTGTATTTTTTCCATATTACTGTACTGTGCTAGTGCCCATACACCTTGCAGATAGGAGAAAGTGACTGCAAAATATTGTCCATAGCAACACTAGTAATATGAGATGTATGAGACTGAAATACCTCCTGGAATTAAGTCCTTCCAAAAACAGTGGTCCCCAGGACACTGTCAATGGATGAACTGTCAATGAACAACAGACCTGACAAGTAACTGGGGTTTCCTGACTGCTTAGGCTGTGCCTTTCTATTGGTTACTACAGTTCTGTGCCTCTTTTCCCCCAGGCGTTCTATTGAAGCATTAGAGGCTGTGCTTCTCAAGGCTATGAATGAGAAGCTGATAAGAACTCTCTGGAAGCAGAAAACTTGGATGCTTCTTGAAAATCTGCAGACTCACCACGAGGGGGTGTGTTTGCTGGTGAGGTAAGAGATCTAGGAGACAGCACTTCATCCTCAGGGATCGGCAACAAATAGAGTGACTGACAGGGAACTTTCAGGTATAGCTTTGTGCGGGGTGCCCTGGGTGAGAAACACAGAGCTTCCATGCGTAGGTTTTAGAGTTGTATGGTCATAGCAGCTAAGCTATTGAAGTGCACAGTCTGCCCCATAAGTGGTTCCTTTTGTCTTCCAGGGTTCTGCAAAGATCTGGCCTAATAACAGTGGAGATCATACAGAGCCTCCTTCCCTGGGTAAATTCCCCATCAGAAAACCAGCGAGTCACCAGCACAGCTTTCTTTGCTCAGGTATGAGCAGTTCCACCATTAGGCTGTTATCTGTTGTTTACCTTTCTCTGAGGAATTGTACAGTTCAGTTCATAGGAATTCATTTTAGATAGTAGAATGTGTCCTTTATAAGGAAATCTCATAAGGAACTTCATTACACCTTTCTTAATCATTTTCTCTTTGTTATTTTTGGGGCCTATACCAGCCTAGCCTAGCTGCCTATTCTAGTTGGTGGTTAAGAGAGAGTGAGAAAGATATAGATAGGCTACGTCTACATTGGCAAGATTTTGCGCAAATAGGGTATGTCTACACTACAGCACTAATTCGAATTAACTTAATTCAAATTAGTTAATTTGAAATAAGCTAATTCGAATGAGTGCATTTAGACCTAAAAACTAATTCGAATGAGCATTTTGCTAATTCGAAATAGCATGTCCACATTGAGTGGACCCTGAACCGAAGTTAAGGCTGGCCAGAACCAGTGCCGTCAGGGCATCAGGTTAGGACTTAAGGTGTGGAGCTGCTTCCTCAGGCTAGCCGAGGGCTGTGCTTAAAAGGACCTGACCCCCACCCCGGACAGACAGTTCTCAGGATTCCCCGCTTGCATGTCTAACTCGATGGGGACATCAAAGCAGTCCTGTCTTGGAGTGCCCTGAATGCCCACACTCGGCACATTTCAGCACTCGACCATCAGCCCGTCTGCACTTGCCGCAGGCTGCCATCCAGGGGAGGTCAATCAGGGGGCTATCAGGATCCAGGAGGCCCTACAGGAAAGCTTCCACCCCGAGGAGCCCGCAGAGCCACCCCAGTCCTCCCCATCGGGGGCTCGTGCCCCATTCCTCTCTCACCTCCTTCCACTTACCCTTCCCGAGCCCCTTCTTCCTGATGTAAAAAATAAAGGACACGTGTTCAAAAATAGAAACTCTCTTTATTTAACAAAACTGGGGGTGGGAGGGATTAACCTCTGGGGGACTGGGAAAAGAAGGTGGGAGAGGGGAAGAAAGAGGGTGGGAGAGGGGAGGTGGAAACCTGGGAGGAGGGAGCTGCAAGGGGGAAGCCAGGGGAAGAAGGAGGAGGGGAAGTATAAACCTATGGTACGCCATATCTTCAGAACTGTGTACAGATGTGGTCTTCTCACCTCAAAAAAGATATGGCCTTGGAAAGGGTTCAGAAAAGGGCAAGTACAATGATTAGGGGTTTGGAACAGGTCCCATATGAAGAGAGGCTAAAGAGACTGGGACTTTTCAGCTTAGAAAAGAGGAGACTGAGGGGGGATATGATAGAGGTCTATAAAATCATGAGTGGTGTGGAGAGGGTGCATAAAGAAAAGTTCTTCATTAGTTCCCATAATATAAGGACTAGAGGACACCAAATGAAATGAATGGACATCAGGTTTAAAACTAATAAAAGAAAGTTCTTCTTCACACAAAGTTCTTCTTATAGTCAACCTGTGGAACTCCTTGCCACAGGAGGCTGTGAAGCCTAGAACTATAACAGAGTTTAAAGAGAAGTTAGATAAATTCATGGAGGTTGGGTCCGTGGAGTGCTATTAGCCAGGGGGTAGGAATGGTGTCCCTGGCCTCTGTTTGTGGAAGGCTGAAGATGGATGGCACGAGACAAATGGCTTGGTCATTGTCTTCGGTCCATCCCCTCTGGGGTACCTGGTGTTGGCCGCTGTCGGCAGACAGGCTACTGGACTAGATGGACCTTTGGTCTGACCCAGTACGGCCATTCTTATGTTCTTATGTTCTAAGCGCAGGGCTCAGGGTCGGGGGGTCTCACTGGAACAACTTGATTTTCATGCAAACCTGCTCCTGGGTTTGGATGTGGCCTTTGGTGGCCAGGCTGGCAGCTATCCTGCCCTAGACGGCTGCATTCCTGTGCCTAGTGTGGAGGTCGTGGACGCTGGAGGCCTCCCCCCCAAACCTCGATAATGTCCATGATCTCCGCACTAGACCAGGCGGGCGCCTGCCTCTCGTGGCCCTGGGCAGGCTCCTAGGAGCCGCCAGCCTGGTCCTGGGAAGAGGCGGAGGGCTGGGTGGCAGCGGGTGGCTGGCTCATGCCATGCCAGGTGCAGGGTCTGCTGGCTGGGTGCTGGCAGGCTTGCAACTGGCACAGGCACTGTAGCCAAACCGTGCCCCTTTAAGGGCTCTGGGGCTGAGAGAGGGGCAGAAAAGTTTCCCTGGTTTGGCCCAGAGTGGCCATCAGGGCAACCTGATTAGGGTTAGCCTCCAACTAGTTCGAATTAAGTGGCTACACAGCCCTTAATTTGAACTACTTAATTCGAACGAGGCGTTACTCCTCGTAGAATGAGGTTTACCTAGTTCGAATTAAGCGCTCCGCTAGTTCGATTGAAATTCGAACTAGCAGTTTGTATGTATAGCCGCTATTAAAGTTAATTCGAACTAACGGCTGTTAGTTCGAATTAACTTTGTAGTGTAGACATACCCATACTTTTAACGTGAGAGTTTTTGCGTTAGAATATTTGCGCAACAGAGCGTCTACACTGGCATGTGCTGTTGCGCTAAGAGGCGCTTTTGTGCAAAATCATCCGTGCCAGTGTAGACGCTCTCTTGCGCAAGAAAGCTCCGATGGCCATTTTAGCCATTGGGCTTTCTTGCACAAGAAATTAATGTGGCCTGTCTACACTGGCCTCTTGCGCAAGAACAGTTGCACAGGAGGGCTTTTTCCTGAGCGGGAGCATCATAGTTTTTGCGCAAGAAGCACTGATTTTAGACATTAGAATGTCAGTGTTCTTGCGCAAGAACTCCCCGCCAGTGTAGACAGGCAGCTGCTTTTGCGCAAAATCATGCCAATGTAGATGTAGCCATAGAATTTGAGTTACTAGACCTTTTCTGACAATTCCTAGGGCTAATACTAACCAACAGCTCCTGATTTTGGTCTAGCTCAGCAAATCTTCTAAATGAATCTAGTGTCCTAATACTATAAAATAAGCAACATACAAATACATTAACATCTATCTTAGATTCTCATTAATGTAGAATAATAGATTCATAGAACATTCGAACTGGAAGGGATCTTGAGAGGTCTTCGAGTCCAATCCCCAGCCATCACGGCAGGACCAAGCACAGTCTAGATCATCCCTGACAGGTGTTTGTCTAACCTGCTCTTAAATATTTCTAGTGATTCAGATTCCACAACCTCCTGAGGCAATTTATTGCAGGGTTTAACCACCCTGACAGGCAGGACGTTTTTCCTGCTGTCCAACCTAAACCTCCCTTGATGTAATTTAAGCTCATTGCTTCTTATCCTATCCTTAGAGGCCAAGGAGAACAATTTTTCTCCATCTTCCTTAAAACATCCTTTTAGAAACTTGTATTATCTGAGTACTTCAAAACGATAATGTAGTATCTGAGTGCCTCAAAACTCTTTAAAAGTATGTATCCCTACAATACCCCTGTGAGGCAGGGAAACACTATTAGTCCCATTTTGCAAAGAGGAAACTGATGCACAGAAGGCCTAAGTGACTTGCCCAACATCATCTAGGAAGTCTTTGAGGGTGCAGGAAATTGAACTGGAACCTCCTAAGTCCTAGGCTGCTAACTACTGGAGCATCCTCCCTCTCCACAGCCTTGCTATAACGTCTGTGTCATATTTCACATTTACGCTAAGTCGCTATTTTAGAGGCTCATCTGGTGGTTCTAGGAATCTGTTTGTGCCCCAAAATCTTTCTACACCCCACCTAGGAAAGGAGTCACAAACGTGGGTTTTCAAGGTCTGCCTAGAGAGGCCTCATGAAAGCTGCCAGCTGGCTCAGATATATGGAGCTACAGGGCTTTATTAGGTCAGTTTCTTTCAGGAAGTGGAGGGCCGAGAAAGGATGCTATTCTCTGGCCAAACCAATTCACAGGGGTTTATTTCAGGCAGCATTTTCTGAAGCTGAATTTGCAGAGAGAGAGTCCTTACGAGCCTTAAACATATAATTTGAGGGAGAAACTGAAAGTGGCCCCATAGGAAGAACCCAAGGAAAAAGTAGCAATGAACTGAAATGAAGCAATGACTCGCTGCTATTTCTAGGTTGGAACCAAGAGTAGTGGGCAGGCCCAGGTTCCCCAGTGGCATAAACCCGATGAAGGGGACAGGGCTTATGGAGAGGTTGAACAAAGAACAGAATATAAAGGGTCCAGAGTTGGGGCTGAAGACCCTAGTGAGGGCAACAGGACCTAAAAGGCATTTGTTTGGACTTTGGGACTTGGCCAGAGGGCTGAGCCATGGAAGACTCACTAAGATCGACTGGCAGGATGCACCTGGGCGAGAAAAGGACTGTGGTATCAAATGCAGTCACTGAGAGGCTCTCAAGGGATGAGCAATCACCCATTATAGTGCCTAAAAGGAAAAATCCATGTTTTTAACACAGTACTCATTCATATAGAATAATAAATTACAGTGTATTACGTGTCTCCTCAAATTATATTCGCTATCTTAATGAACATATTAGAGCTAATGGACATGTTGATTTTATTTCAGCTAATGACTGATCCCATACTCAGGGAGAAGAAGTTGCTTAAGTGTGTCTTACACATCTTAGAAGAAAGGTTAGAGGACAACTACTGGATTGTCCGTCGAATGGCTGTAAGAGGCCTGGGAAATGTAGTCTATGGGGCACCTGAGAAGGTAAGATAGAATACTGAATACAATGCAGCATAACTAGAGAAACTAAAGGAAACAATTGCTCAGGATTTACAGAGGCCATGCACAATGCACTAGGCCAACTTCTGCTCTCTCATACCCCTGTAACCTCTTTGCAGTCAATACACAGCAGGTTGGTTCCCTTGGTAAGCTGGGCATAAGGAAACAATATGTACTTAATATGATCATATGTAAATGTATACTCCTAGGAATGAAGAGTGTAGGCCATACTTCCAAGATGAGAGATTCTATTCCAGGAAACAGAGACACTAAAAAACTCAAATCATGATAGATAATCAGCTGAACGTAAGCGCCCAGTACAAAGCTGTGACCAAAAGAGCTGAGGTGATCCTCGGAGGCATAGACAGAGGGATTCTGAATAAGAATAAAGAAGTTATTTTACCTCTGCTTATGGCACTGGTGTGAGAACTGTTAGAATACTATGTCAGGATCATGCCTGCAATTCAAGAAGGATTCTGATAAATTGGAGAAGAGTCACAAGAATTTTCAAAGGGCTAGAAAATGTGCCTTTAGATTCAATGGGGGGGAGGGGGGGAGGAATGAAGCTAAACTAATTCAGACTGATAGTAAGGCATACATTTTAATGGTAATTTTAATCATTGGAACCATTTACCAAGGGTTGTGGTGGGTTCTCTATCAGTAGCAACTTTAAAAACAAGATGGGCTGTTTTTCTAAAAGAGGTGCTCTAGTCAAACAGACATTATTTTGGGGAGGTTCTGTGTTGGGAAGGAGGTCACAATGGTCCCTTTTGGCCTTCAAATCTAAGTAATTAGAAATCTAATAGGATTACATAGGTGTAATATGGCACAGAGTTTGGCTTATTGTAGCTAGTACCTGATGTAAAATATAGCTATAGGTCACTAGGGGGCAGATGAAATTCCCACTGCTTCATAATTGCTAAAAAACATATTAGAAATGTGGTTAGTGGAAAGTGTTTTTTAATGTCATATGTCTGAACAGGTGAAAAAGTACAAGAAGTTTCTTCTGGAGACACTGATCAGGACTTTAGAAGAGACTTTCAGTTTTGAAATCATTATCGAATGCATGAAGGCACTGGCCAAAGTCCTGAAGGAGCTGAAAGGGAAGGACATAGGTTCTTCCTTCAGAGACCTCACCATACAGATCCGGAAGTACTTCGATAATGTACGTGAACAGAAGCCTTCAACCCCAGTTCAGCTGACATTGATGAGGCTCCATTTACAATGCATGATGTGTCCTCACTGGGCATTGTTCATGTCAGAATGAAGTGATTTTAGGCCTTAGGGAAGAGATGTGTTTTATGGCGGAGCAGAGAATTAAGAAAATGAGGATGCCATCCCTGCTCCTTCAGTCTCACCCTTCTGTTCATCTTTATTTCCAATGAGAATGGCAAAGGAAGTATGAATACTAGATTAGGTAGCTGCATAACAAGGAAAATGGGCATACAGGGTGTAATGGACTGTTTTGGGCCTGCTCCATACGATTTTTATGTCACCTGGTTGAAATTATTCCATTTTGCAGAGAAGTTTGAGATTTCAAATTTTGGTTTTGTTCCTATTTGGGGGACACACCCCCCAGCCCAAATTTCAAATCTCTTTGTGAAACAGTAATACTATTCTCAACCCAGCTCTACTGGGAGCCTTGCCTGAGGGCAGTCTACTGGCAGACTATGCTGGAGACAGGGAACCTGGAAGCACTGGGAATTAGAGGTGCCAGGGTACACATTTCCTGGCTCCTTGTCAGCCTGCCAAACAGGCTGTTCTGAAGGTGAGGGCCAGGAAGCCCAAGATCTCAGTTAGCCTGCTAGATGGGTCACCAAGAAGCTGACCAAGTACCCCTACTTGGCTTCTGGAAGAATTTTGTCAAAATTGAACTGTCTTCAAAGTATTTTGAAGAATCAACACATTTGGCCCAAACTTGATTAATTCCAGTTCTTCTAAACTTCTGTAGTTGGAATCACTCTACTCTAATGTAGAAGAGACAGCTGTGCTAGATACATGATGTGGTTATCTCTTCGTTACCAACCTGTGTGGCTTTCTTGGCTATAGAAGGACAACACTCTTCGTGCATTGGCCTTTGTCCTGTTTGGTATCCTGGCCGGCTCTGCAAAGAGAAAATGGAAGGACTATTTTGCCAAGCAGGTTAGACAGAGCTTGGTCACGCTTCTGCTGCACCTGCAAGATCCAAGCCCTGAAGTTTCAATGGTAAGAATGACAGTGACTTAAATACTAAGCAAAAAGAATCTTCCTCCTGTTGCCAGGGGAGCTCTGCTATTCCTTCCTGCAGTGGAGACCTAAATTCTTCCCTCAGTTCATTGCCCTCCTTTTGAGTCAATCCCAGACAGGCTGGTCCTTAGCAGCCAGGGTTGTCTCACTGGAGTTCAGGATAGGTCATGGGTCTGATCCCAAGAGTTCATTCCTGCCTATCTCTGCACCCCACGTTCCTGCCTCCCCACAACAGAGGAAAGATCACAGCTATGCCTAGTGAAGCAGCTTTCATAGCTACATCTGTTCTGAAAAAACATTGCTGCTATCTCCAGTTTTCAGTATTATAAAATCATAGAACCATAGGTTTGGAGGAGACCTCAGGAGGTCACTGAGTCCAACCTCCTGCCCAAAACAGGACCAGCCACAACTAAACAATCCCAGCCAGGGCTTTGTCAAGCTAGGACTTGAAAACTCTAGATTTAGAGGTTCCGTTGCCTCCCTAGGTAACCCATTCCAGTGCTTCACCACCTTCCTAGTAAAATAGTTTTTCCGACTATCCAACCTAGACCTCCCCCACTGTAACTTGAGACCATTGCTCCTCATTCAGTCATCTAGTACCACTGAGAACAGCCTCTCTCCATCCTCTTTGAAATCCCCCTTCAGGTAGTTAAAGCCTTCTATCAAAGCTCCCCTCACTCTTCTCTTCTGAAGACTAAATAATCCCAAATCCCTCAGCCTCTCCTTGTAAATCATGTGTTCCAGCCTCCTAATCATTTTTGTTGCCCTCCGTTGGACTTTCTCCAATGTATCAACATTTTTTAAGTAATGGGGTGCCCAGAATTGGATGCAATACTCCAGAAGTAGAATCCCTTTCCCCCTATTAAAGTCATGCTGGCATATTTTCTGTCTATTACTTCAGGGGAATCCCTTTTATTCTTGGGGTAGATGAGCAGTCAAGGACATGAGTTCCATTTGAATGAGCACAATACGTGTTATGGAACAATTCACTGGTGCAACCCTCTTTTTCAGGAGTGCAGAGCTACATTTCATCTCTGTGCCCCATTTTTGGGACTGAAGAGGCTCCAAACTATACTTAATGAGCATCTTAGTTGGAGAACCGAGCTGAACCCTGAGGAGCTCCAGATGGATATCTGCAGACACCTTGTGAGTGACCTATAGAATTATATGAGATTATTGACAGCATAGGCTTGTGATATAGAAGCAGGGGGAATGTGTGATGGGCAATGTAAGTATCTATGGGTATGTCTACGCTACAAAGTTAGTTTGAACTAACGGACGTTAGTTCGAACTAACTTTCATAGGCGCTACACTAGCGCTCCGTTAGTTTGAATTTAATTCGAACTAGCGGAGCGCTTAGTTCGAACTAGGTAATCCTCATTCCACGAGGATTAAGCCTAGTTCAAACTTACTAGTTCGAATTAAGGGCTGTGTAGCCCCTTAATGCGAACTAGTGGGAGGCTAGCCCTCCCCAGGTTTCCCTGGTGGCCACTCCGGCCAACACCAGGGAAACTCTATGCCCCCCTCCCGGCCCCGGACCCTTTAAAGGGGCACGGGATGGCTACGGTGCCCGTGCCAGGTGCAAGCCTGCCAGCACCCAGCCAGCAGACCCTGCACCTGGTGCGGATCGAGCCACCCACCCGATGCCCCCCAGCCCTCCCCCTCTTCCCGGGACCAGGCTGGCGGGTCCTGGGAGCTTGCCCGGGACCGCAAAAGGCGGGCTCCCTCCTGGGCTAGTGCGGACATCGTGGACCTCGTCCACGATCTCCGCACTAGGCACAGGAAGGTGGCCGGCTAGGGCAGGAGAGCTGCCAGCCTGGCCACCCAGGAGCAGGAGTGCATGAAAATCAAGGTGGTCCACTGAGACCCCACGACCCTGAGCCCTGAGCATACAATGGCCATCCTGGGTCAGACCAAAGGTTCATCTATCCCGTAGCCTGTCTGCCGACAGCGGCCAACCCTAGGGACCCTGGAGGGGATGGACCGAAGACAGTGACCAAGCCATTTGTCTCGTGCCATCCCTCTCCAGCCTTCCACAAACTTTGGGCAGGGACACCTCTCCTACCCCCTGGCTAATACCACTCCATGGACCCAACCTCCATGGCTTGATCTCACTTCCCTTTAAACTCTGTTCTAGTTGTAGCCTTCACAGCCTCCTGCAGCAAGGAGTTCCACAGGTTGACTCTGTGCTTTGTGAAGAACAACTTTCTGTTACTAGTTTGAAGCCTGTTACCCATTCCTTTCCTTTCGCCGATCATCCCCAGCTTTTCCCCAGCCTTTGCAACATGGCCCATTTTGTTTCCCTGTGACTTCATTATTTGCATTCTTCCATAACTATTAGGGAACAAGCCCTGTTTGACTAGAAAGATCAATGAATGGCAAAATACCAGAGAAATTTCAATACTCAAGTTTTCCTATACATTAATTTTCCTTTACATTTGTAATGAATATATTTTTCATCACTGTGTGTATGGATGTAATCCATGACAGACTGTTACCTGATGTCACCAGGCTGTGTTCAGGCAATCCCTGAGTTATAAACATCTGACTTAAAAACATCCATCCATACAAACAAGAGCTCACTTGTAGCCTTGGAGAACAGGCAGAAAGACACTTATCTCACTTCTCTTTAAACTCTGTTCTAGTTCTAGCCTTCACAGCCTCCTGCAGCAAGGAGTTCCACAGGTTGACTCTTTGCTTTGTGAAGAACAACTTTCTGTTACTAGTTTGAAGCCTGTTACCCATTCCTTTCCTTTGGTGTCCTCTAGTCCTTCTTTATGGGAACTAATGAAGAACTTTTCTGTATGCACCCTCTCCACCCAACTCCTGGTTTTAGAGACCTCTATCCTGTCCCCCCTCCGTCTCCTCTTTTCTAAGCTGAACAGTCCCAGTCTCTTTAGCCTCTCTTCATATGAGACCTGTTCCCAACCCCTGATCATTTTAGTTGCCCTCCCCTCTGCCACCCTCTCTCTTCCCCTCTCCCACCCGCTTTTCCCAGTCTCCCCCAGTTTTGTTCAATAAAGACAGATTCCATTTTTGAACACAATTGTCCTTTATTTTGTACATCAAGAAGAGGGGCTAGGGAAGGGTAAGGGGAAGGAGTTGAGGGAGGAATGGGGTACGCGCCCCTGATGGGGAGGACTGGGCTGGCTCTGCGGGCTTTTGGGGTGGAAGCTCTCCTGCAGCCCCCCAATTGCCCCATCTCCCCAGATGGCAGGCTGCGGCAAGTGCAGCCGGTCTGATGGCCAAGTGCTGTGATGTGCCCAGTGTGGGTACTCCGGGCACTCCAAGCCAAGACTGCTTTGCAAGCGGGGCACCCCTGAGAACTGTCTGTCCGGGGTGGGGGTTGGGACCCTTTAAACACAGCCCTCGGCTAGCCTGAGAGAGCATCGCCACGCTCTAAGTCCTCCTCTGATGCCCTGCCGGCACTGCTTCCGGCCATCCTTAAGCCCGGTTCAGGGTCCACTTAATGTGGACATGCTAGTTCGAATTAGTAAAATGCTAATTCGAACTAGTTTTTTAGTCTAGATCCGTTAGTTTGAATTAGCTTAGTTCGAATTAAGTAATTCGAACTAAGTTAGTTCGAATTAACGTTGTAGTGTAGACGTACCCTATTAGAGTGGGATACAGGACTGAGGGTGAGAGGAATGTAAATCTGCCATAGATTCCCACTTTCCCCACTTCTACACAGCCTCCTGTCCTTTCTTCTATTTACTTGTTTAAATTAAAAAAAAAGTCTGAGTGAATCCAATAACTGACAGCAGTGGCAAGAGGAACACAGACTGTTTACTTGTGGTTTGTAAAGGCATGTGTTGGCAGTCAAAGGGCATTTCTAGCCAGAGAGAGCTCATGTGTCCCTGATTTTCTCTAGGCCAAAGAGAAGGCTGAGCTACTGGAGAACTTTTACAAAAGCACCATCAGATACTTCCGCAGCAGCTGGGAAGAGATCCGGGCAGCTGCAGCCAAGTTAGCTGGTGAGAGAAAGTGTGCCGTGTCCCTTTTGGTATTCCCTTTGAGGTAGACAGAAAAAGTCCCTGTGTGCAGCACTGAGCTACTATTAATCTCTCCGTGCTGTGACTTCTCATGCATAAATGGAGATGTTAATGTTCTCCTACTTCTTCAGTGTGGTGTTAGGAGGAATTTGTAATTTGCAATTGAATGCTTTGAGATGGCGCAGTCATTTAGTAGCAGAGGCTGGCACACTGTCACGTAGGGTATGTTTATTCTCCGATCAAACTAGTGTGCTAAAAATAGAGTAGCTGTGGCAGGAGTAGCAGGAGGGGTTAACTATTCCAAGGATGAGCCCATCCAAACCCAAAAGTCTGTTCTCAAGGTGGCTAGCTCCTCCGACTGCTTCTGTCATCTTACCTGCACTCTATTTTTAGTAGTCAGAGTTAGTGTGGACTCAAACTATAGACCTAAGCTCAGTGTTGTTCACTGTTCCTTACTGGTGCTTCATCACTGGGAGGTAGGCAGCCCACCGCCACACAGTGCCTGCTGTTGCAGGTTCCTGATTGCCTTGCCCAGGAAGCACTAGATTCCTCCCCTTTGGCCCTGTGCCATCCTTTCCTTAGCACACCCATGCAAGCCAGGCAAGCATTGTGGCCTAATTAATTTATCCAGGTGAGATCCTTGCTTAGTACGCACTTATTCCTGGCCCCAGCCCCTTTGTTCACACCACTAGATTAATACACTATCCTAGTATATCTCCAATAACTGACAGCAGTGGCAAGAGGAACATAGATTGTTTAAAGCAAATGAGGTTTTATGTAAACATTCTTAATTTTTTTCTCTTATTCTCTTCAGTGTGGACGCTAAACTTTTCTAGTATTGTCTTGCCTACAGCTCACCTTAGACTCACAATAGAAGCCAAAGGGCCAATGTTATCACCTTGCACTTAACAAGAGAAGGTTTTTTATTGATGTTTATTTTACACTGCTTATTTAGGCATCATCCTGGAACATACGGACACCAAGAATATGAAATGGCTGGACATGGAACATCTGTTGACCTGTAAGTAACAAATACAGGTGAAATCCTATTCATTAGTGAGTTATAAAGAAATTTAGCTGACAAGCAAGCAGTAACTGATACCACAGGTGTGAAGTGCATCAGCCACACATCAAAGGACAGATTCAGCTTTAGTCTGCTCTGAAAGAGGTACGTCTACACTACAGCGTTAATTCAAGTTAACTTAATTCGAAATAGTTAATTTGAAATAAGCTAATTCGAATTATGCATCTATACACAAAACCTATTTCAAAATAGCATTTTGTTATTTTGAAATAGCGCGTCCACACTGAGTGGACCCTGAACCGAAGTTCAGGCTGGCCGGAACCAGTGCTGGCAGGGCATCAGGTTAGGACATAGTGTGTGGGGCTGCTGCCTCAGGCTAACTGAGCTCCGTGCTTCACGGGACCCTACCCCCACCCCGAACAGACAGTTCTTGGGTTCCCTGCTCGCTTGTCTACCCCGATGAGGGACAGCAAAGCAGTCCTGTCTTGGAGTGCCCTGAGTGCCTGCACTCGGGACACCACAGCGCTCGGCCACATGGAGCCAGAGCTGCCCCTGGGCACACCGGTGCGTCTCGTAGTGTTGTTGCCATCAGCCCAGCTGCACTTGCTGCAGGCTACCGTCCGGGGAGTCCATCGGGGGGCTGTCAGGATCCAGGAGGCCCTGCAGGAGAGTGTCCACCCCGAGGAGCCCTCAGAGCCACCCCGGTCCTCCCCACCATGGGCTCGTGCCCCATTCCTCCCTCACGTCCATCTACTTACTCCTCCCTAGCCTCCCTTCCTGATGTCAAATAAAAGACATGTATGTTCAAAAATAGAAACTGGGTTTATTGAACAACAGGGTGAACCTCTGGGGAGACTGGGAAAAGGAGGTGGGAGAGAGGAATAGAGTGGGTGGGAGAGGGGAGGGTGAAACCTGGGAGGAGGAAGTTGGAAGGGAGAAGCAAAGGGAAGAAAGGAGAAGGGAAGATCAGGGCCCAAGGTTGGGGGTCTCACCGCACCAACTTGATTGTCATGCAAACCTGCTCCTGGGTTCGCATGTGGCCTTTGGTGGCCAGGCTGGCAGCTATCCTGCCATTGACGGCCGTGTTCCTCTGTCTAGTGCGGAGATCATGGATGCTGGGGCATCCCTCCCAAACCTGAATAAGGTCCATGATCTCCACCCTGGACCAGGAAGGCACCCGCCTTCTCCAGCCCCTGTCAGGCTCCTGGGTGCTGGCAGACTGCTCCTGAGGAGCAGTGGAGGGTTGGCTGCCAGTGCCTTGCTGGCTCACGTTTTGTGGCTACTGGCTCAGGGGCCCCGGTGGCCACTGCTGGCTCTTGGCTGGTAGGCTTGGATCTGGCACGGGCCAGGGTCTATTCCTTTAATGGCTCTGGGGCCAGGGGGAGAGGAGAGGAAGTTTTCCTGGTTGTGCCCAGAGTGGCCACCAGGGCTCCCTGGGAAGGGCTGGAGGCCCCCTATTTTGAATTAATTGTCTACACAGCACTTAATTTGAAATAGCTATTTCAAATTTGGTGTTACTCCTCGTAGAATGAGGTTTACCAAATTTGAATGAAGCGCTCTGCTATTTCGAATTAATTTCGAAATAGCGGTTTGCATGTATAGATGCTATTAAAGTTAATTCAAAATAACAGCTGTTATTTTGAATTAACTTTGTGGTGTAGACGTACCTGGAGGAAACTGCAGCCAGTGTGATATAAGTCAGTGCATCTCCTGGCTATCCTGGCAATGCCTCTTCCCAACCTGTGTGATCCACTCTTTGGGCTCCATCGGCTCCCTGGGAGCCACTTTTTGCTACCCCAAACTCCACACCATCAGATTTATTTCTGTCAGGAGATGTAAAATAACTTAAAAGCAGAAGCTATTGAGTCAATGGAGCACCTTCCAATTGGATGAGTTTCTGGTAGGGTCAGGGTCTCCCCTCTCCCCCCTCCTCCATCTCAGTTTGGAGCTTGGAAGGATCCCAATGGAGGAACCTAAATCTTTGTTTGTACAGAGAGCTGCTGTAGCTTGGTACTCACTGGTACTAAATCTCCAGCTACTGCAGGCATAGGTGACTATATGAAAAGTGAGTCATATTCTCTGTAATTCCAGCTCTCCAGGTCCTACAGAATGACCCAAGTCCCATTGTCCAGCTGGTGGCAACTCAGGTCCTAAGAGACATCTGACCTGGATGAGTGCTCGGGGAATGAAGCACAGACAAATAGAACGAAGAGCTCCTGCTACCTTGTCACATCCATTGCTTCAGTGGGGATTTCTGGAGAACAATGTGCTCTGTCTGTGCCAGCTTCTGTTTCAGCTTGGTGGTATGCGGCCAGCTACAGTGACTGAACGATATATCTGCTAGCTCTCTATGGGGTAAGGGAGTAGTATAAGGGCCCTACCATCAATCAAACATTAGCTCTGCCCCCTGAATCCGGAAGTCCCCCCCCCCCCCGACTCCCCGGAAGTCCCTTCTCCCTTGTCACCGGCAGTCCCGCCCCTGGAGGGTAGTACATCCGGGTCGAGAGGGACAGGTGACCGGAAGTAAAAAGGATGTCATGTGACCCCCGTTAGGCCCGTCCCCTGTCACCAGAAGTCCCGCCCTTGGGGGTAATACATCCGGGGTCAAGAGGGGCAGGTGACCGGAAGTAAGGGGTGTCATGTGACCCCTCTAAGGACTTGCCCCACCTCCCTCTACCAATCAGGAAGGGCTTTCCCCGTAGGACCGCCCCGCGAACCGCTTTGACCAATGGGGGGGCAATTCCGGGACCGGATGACCCGCCCAGAAGTGGGTCATGTGACCCCTCTAAGAACTCACTCCACCTCCCTCCACCAATCAGGAGGGTTTTTTTCCCTGTAGGACCGCCTCGTGAACTGCTTTGACCAATCGGGGGGCAGTTCCGGGACCGGATGACCCGCCCAGCAGTGGGTTGTGTGACCCCTCTAAGAACTCACCCTCCCTCCCTCTACCAATCAGGAAGGTTTTTTTCCCTGTAGGACCGCCCCACAAATCGCTTTCACCATTCGGGGGGTGCAGTTCTGGGACCCGTTGACCAGACCGGAAGCTGGTCGTGTGACCCCTCTAAGAGCTTCCCGTGACACCCTCTGTCAATCAGAGCATAGCACTTCCCCATAAGTTCTAGCGCCACACAAAAGAGGCCATCTTGTTCCAAGAGCGCGTGTTTCAGAGAGCGTGCAAACGCTGAGCGGAAACATGGACTCCTTCACCACCCCCACCAGAAGTTTGGAGTTTGTTTTGGTGACGAGGGCCTTCCACCACATGAGAAGAAAGCGCCACATCAGCAACAGTTCCGAGGACAAGGGAGAGGCGAAAAGGGGCCCTTTGCCCCCTCTGCTATTGGATACACCAGTATCATCCTTGGCGTTCTCTTCAATGCTTTGTATCAGTATTGAGCAAAAACAAGGTGGGCCCGGTTCGTCTTCCTCGTCCGATGCAATGCTGTCCCGGGTCTGACGGTCAGCTAGAAAGGCATCATCAAGCTGTCAAAAGATTGCCAGAAAGAAATAATGTAAGACGCTCTGGTCATTTTTTTTTTAAAGTTTTCAAAATCCCGGTTTCCTAACTCCATGATGCCCCAACTTCGATCTTTCATTTACCTATTTGGCTTCTTTTCCATGTGTCTTGTCCGACTCCTGGGAGCCATGGGCACCTTCTTCCTCCAGGCCATCTAGCTTGTCTGGCTGCATCGTGAGCGGTTGGGTTTCGGCGTCAGATATTGGTGTATCCATCAGCGGCTGGGCCAAAGGGCTCCCTTCAACTTCTCCTTCCTCCTCGGAACTGTCGCTGATGTAGCGCTTTCTTCTCGGCACCAAAACAAAGTTGGTGAAAGAAGCCATGTTTCCGCTCAGCGTTTGCACGCTCTCTGAAACACGCGCTCTTGGAACAAGAGGGCCTCTTTTGTGTGGTGCTAGAACTTACGGGGAAGTTCTATGCTCTGATTGGCAAAGGGTGTCACGGGAAGCTCTTAGAGGGGTCACACGACCCGCCTCCGGTCTGGTCAACGGGTCCCGGAACTGCACTCTCCGGATTGGTCAAAGCAATTCGTGGGGCGGTCCTACAGGGAAAAAACCCTCCTGATTGGTAGAGGGAGGCGGGGCGAGTTCTTAGAGGGGTCACACAACCCACTGCTGGGCGGGTCATCCGGTCCCAAAACTGCCCCCCAATTGGTCAAAGGAGTTCGCAGGGCGGTCCTACAGGGAAAAACCCCCTCCTGATTGGTAGAGGGCGGCGGGGCAAGTTCTTAGAGGGGTCACACGACCCACTGCTCGGCGAGTCATCGGATCCCAGAACTGCCCCCCCGATTGGTCGAAGCGGTTCGCGGGGCGGTCCTACAGGGGAAAAACCCTTCCTGATTGGTAGAGGGAGGTGGGGCAAGTCCTTAGAGGGGTCACATGACACTCCTTACTTCCGCTCACCTGCCCCTCTTGACCCCGGATGTATTACCCCCAAGGGCGGGACTTCCGGTGACAGGGGACGGGCCTAACGGGGGTCACATGACACCCGGTCAGCTGTCCCTCTTGACCCGGATGTACTACCATCCAGTGGCCGGATTTCCGGTGACAGGGGAGAAGGGAATTCTGGCGGTCAGGGGGCGGGACTTCCGGGGGCAGGGGGCAGGGCTAACGTTTGATTGATGGTAGGGCCCTTATACTACTTAGGGGATTACACATGCGGGAGGAATTCACTAAGGGTGGCTTTAATTGGCATTTAAACATCTAACTGTGGATTTTGGTGATTTCCTTTAGATATCCAGGGCCTTTAACTGTGCTTGTATTGTCCAGTCCCATAAGTTGCTGAGTGTCCTCAAACTCCCTCTGATGTTATTGGGAGTTCAGAACACTCTGCCCTTCAAAGAAGGTACTCAGCAGATATCATTCGTCCTCCAAATTTAGAGGCTATGATCCTCCACCTCATAGAAAAAGTTTCCTGAATAGTTAGGTTTCTAGTCTCTCTCAGCACTTTACTCTTGCCCTCCTGGGTTCTGGGCCTATGAGGAGTCACCAGACAACAGTAAGCAAAGGAGGGTAAAAGGCTGAGGGGGTCTGGGATATCATTGTCTGTGGTTCTCAATGGGGAGAGAATCTTCCTGTGATGGCTGAATATGGGAAGGGGATCAGTGTTTTCCCCTGTTGAATTGACACTTTCTGATAATTCACTATATTAGGTAATAGGAGTTCCCCTAATCTTGTGGTGTTTCCTGTTTTGGAGATTGTTTTCCATTCCATATCCAGCAGCTTAATCCCAACCCATGTTATTATATTTATTAAGGGGCATTGTACAAATGCTGATGACTCTTTAAGTTTATTTCTCAGGTGCTGGCCATGCTGTGTGTCACAAACAGTCACCTGTAAATAACCCTCCCCTGTAAATAATATAGTGTTTGTTTTTACTGTGCACATATCATTCGTCCTCCAAATTTAGAGGGTATGATCCTCCACCTTATAGAAAAAGTTTCCTGAATAGTTAGGTTTCTAGTCTCTCTCAGAACTTTACTCTTGCCCTCCTGGGTTCTGGGCCTATGAGGAGTCACCAGACAACAGTTAGCAAAGGAGGGTAAAAGGCTGAGGGGGTCTGGGATATCATTGTCTGTGGTTCTCAGTGGGGAGAGAATCTTCCTGTGATGGCTGAATATGGGAAGGGGATCAGTGTTTTCCCCTGTTGAATTGACACTTTCTGATAATTCACTATATTAGGTAATAGGAGTTCCCCTAATCTTGTGGTGTTTCCTGTTTTGGAGATTGTTTTCCATTCCATATCCAGCAGCTTAATCCCAACCCATGTTATTATATTTATTAAGGGGCATTGTACAAATGCTGATGACTCTTTAAGTTTATTTCTCAGGTGTTGGCCATGCTGTGTGTCACAAACAGTCACCTGTAAATAACCCTCCCCTGTAAATAATATAGTGTTTGTATTTACTGTGCACATGTTTCCAATTAAACTCTTTGAAGTATCTGTTTCAATTACTCAGGGGCCTGATTTCTTCTTTCAGAGTATGTCTACACTACAGCATTATTTCAAAATATCTTATTTCGAAATGCATTGTGAAATAGCCTTTTGCTATTTTGAAATAGAGCGTCCACACTGAGTGGACGGTGAATCGCATTTAAGGCCGGACAGAACCAGGTCCGGCAGGGCATCAGGTCAGGAGTTACTTCATGTGGCTGCTGCCTGAGGCTGTCTGAGGCCTGTGCTTAAAGGCACCCCCCTGGACAGCCAGTTCTCAGGTTTCCCTGCTTGCTTGCCTACCTCCATGAGGGACAGGAAACCATTTTGTCTCTGTGTGCTCTGGTTGCCTTCACTCGGGACATCACAGCACTCTGCAACATGAAGCCAGAGCTGCCTCTGGGCACTCTGGTGCTTTTCATGGACGCGTTGCTGCGGACCTGTCTGAACTTTCTGCAGGCTGCCATCTGAGAGGTCCATCAGGGGGCTGTCAGTATCCAGGAGGCCCTGCGGGCGAGCTTCCATCCTGAGGAGCCCTCAGAGCCTCTCTGGTCTGCCCCACTGGGGGCTTGTGCCTCATTCCTCCCTCACGTCCTTCCACTGACCTCTCCCTAACCCCCCTTGCTGATGTCAAATAAAATACACGTATTTTCATGAACACAAACTATCTTTATTTAACAAAACCCCGGGGGAGAGGGGGGAGAATGAAACTCTGGTGAGACTGGGGAAAGGAGGCGGGAGAGGGGAGAAGAGGGGGGGAGAGGGGAGGGTGAAAACTTGGGGGGAGGAAGCAAGGGGAAGAAAGGGAAGGGGAAGGTCAAGGCTCAGGGTTGGGGGGGCTCTCCAGACCAACTTGATTTTCACGCAAACTTGCTCCTGGGTTCACATGTGGCCTTTAGTGCCACGCTGGCAGCTATCCTGCCATTGATGGCCGCATTCCTCTCTCTAGCGCAGAGATCATGGACATTGGGGGCAATCCCCCCAAACCTGAATAAGGTCCATGATCTCCACCCTGGACCAGGAAGGCGCCCGCCTTCTCCAGCCCCTGTCAGGCTCCTGGGAGCTGGCAGACTGCTCCTGGCGAGTGGTGGAGGGCTGGCTGCCAGTCTTTGCTGGCTCATGTTTGGGGGCCAATGGGTCAGGGGTAGTGACTGCTGGCTCTGGCCTGGCAGGCTTGGAACTGGCACAGACACTGTGGCCAGAGTCAACCCCTAAAGGCTCCGGGGAGGGAGGGAGGAAGGAGAGGAGTGATCTTGGTTGAGGCTGGAGTGGCCACCAGGGCACCCTGGGAAGGCTGGAGGCCCCCTATTTTGATGTGTTTACACAGCACTTATTTCGAAATAGCTATTTTGAATTTGGCTTTATTCCTCATGGAATGAGGTTTACCAAATTTGGAATAAGTGCTCCGCTATTTCAAATTAATTTCGAAATAGCAGTTTGGCTGTGTAGATGCTACTTTGAATAAGTAGGAATAAGATCCTCCGGAAAAGGGTGTTTTTTCTGGAGGTTCGGGGCCAGTGTAGACGCTCTTTTCCGTCTTTTCTAAAAGCTGGAAAAAAGCAGCGGACATTTTTATTTAAATGCCGCGGGGGATATTTAAATCCCCCGCGGATTTCCTTATTACGACCTCTGAAATTAACATGCCCCTTCCTGAAAAGGGGCCAATGTAGACGTAGCCCATGTGTTTACTTACAGACTTAGGATAGGTGCCTGTAATAGTGATTGAGGGAAGGCATCTCTGCTTTTTTAAGCTAAGTCCCTGTTTGTGCTTTGCAGACCTTTATCAGGGAGGAACGATTGGATCCCCTAGCTTCCCCCACTGTTCTATGAGGGAATGGCTGTCCTGAGATATCACTGACAGGGCTGCTAGGCTCACTGGTCTTATGACTTCTCTATATCAGGGACCAGCTCATTTGTTAATAATTCACATTGGACGGGAGCTGGGTGAAGGCTGGAGGGTCAGTTTCGCTGTGATGATCACCAGTTAAGCTCTACAGAGAATCATAGAAATGCAGGGTGGAAGTGACCTAGAAAGACCCCCTAGTCCAGCTCCCTGTGCTGAGACAGGACCAAGTATTCCTACACACTTTTGTCTAACTGGTTCTTAAAAACCTGCAGGGATGGAGATTCCAGAACCTCCCTTTGAAGCCTACTCCGTAGCTTAACTGTTTTTATAGTTACTTAGAAAGTTTCTCCTAATATTGAACCTAAATCTCCCTTGCTGCAGATTAAGCTGATTGCTACTTCTCCTACTTTCAGTCCACATGGAGAACAGTTGATCTCATTCTCTTTATAACAGTCCATAACATATATGAACATGGTTTGAACATATTTGAAGGTCTGGCCGTATGTGGGTTTGGCCAAGACACGGAGGAGGAAAAGGAGCTTACAGGGGTATGTATGTCATTTTCTTGGAGTGCCTAGGGCTCTGACTCATCTTGTTACCCCTTCAGCAAGAGGAAGAATTTCTCAGGCTTGAATCATAGAATCACAGAATACTAGCACTGGAAGGGACCTTGAGAGGTCATCGAGTCCAGTCCCCTGCCCTCATGGCAGGACCAAATACTGTCTAGACCATCCCTGAGTTGACTTGATGTTAACTCGATAACACCACCAGTCCGTGAGCCACCCATCCAATCTTCTCAAGGCTCTGCCAGCCCTTACTTTACCTTGCAGGGTAAAAAGGAATGGTGCCTGACGGGAATGGGAGTGTGAAGTTTGGATATGAAGGTGGGGCGGAGGGGACGACACTTACCTGGCTCTGTACCTCCTGTCGCTCTCAGGCACCATGAATCTGGCCAATGGAAGCAGCAGGGAAAGCTTTCAGGTGAACAGTTTCTTGGACTGCCAATCCCCCAGCTCAGAGGAGGAGGAGTGGGAGTGCATGGAGCTGCTTCCTGTCCCCATGAGCTAGATCTGGCCCATGAGGATCCTCCCCCAAGAGGGGAGCTGCAGAGCTGGAGCACCAGTGTAGGTTCCCCAGTATAGGGGTGTGTGAACCCAGAGCCTGCAGCTTACCTGCAAGATGGTTGCAGCCCACACTTTGTGAACCACTCACTGCCTTACATGCTTTCTCTGGGCCTTGTGGAGGGTACTCAGAGTCTGGGTATGTATATGCAGTAAGGAGGAGAAGGGGATGGGCTGGGAACAGAGAGCCTAAATCGTGATGTTAGATGCACTTCAAGCACCCACCTGACAATTTTTGTCCTGCATGCATTGACCATATAGTAGTCACCGAGCCCCCCAGTGAAATGCAAACCACCAGCGTTTGACAGACAGGAATGTAGGATGGCAGAATAGTGCTGGGAGAATTTTTATTTTCATAGAAACTACTGAATACATTTAAAGAGGTTTTCAAATCTCAGGAAAGGTGCATCTCCACTGCACCAGTAGGTCAAAATAAGCTACGCAATTTGAGCTACGCAAATTGCATATCTTATTTCAATCTAATTTTGAAATAGATTATTTTAAAATTTCAAAATAAAGCGCTATTCCAGCAAGTCCCTTAACCTTCATGGAACGAGGGCTACAGGGACACCGGAATATATTTCGAAGTCATGGGTGCATTTAAAGATGCGAAATAGCTATTTGTGGATACTTTGGATATCCCAAAATAGCACTGCTGTCTAGATGTAGCCTAAATGTATAGGAGCAGAAATTGATCTTCAAACATTTGCCATTTAAAGAAATAAAATGAAACATTTCTGGTGTGAAAGAAAAGTACACTTGCTGACTTCTTCATTCTCTTTAAAAACACCATGGTTCTTTAGAAGTTTTCTCTTTTTCTGCCTGTGGAATAGAAATACGGAAACAATAAGGTATTTGTTTGAGACAAAATTCAGAGAAATATGTACCATGATTGCTGTCCCTTTGTGAAGTGTCTGATGGAAGCAAATGTTCACACACAAGTGCCATAGTTTTAGAGAACAGTTTTGCCACTGTAACCTAGAATGAGTAGGTCCTGACCCCGAGAACAGTGATGTGAGGGCCAGATTCTGCCATACTTACAGGCTACGTCTAGACTGGCATGATTTCCGGAAATGCTTTTAATGGAAAAGTTTTCTGTTAAAAGCATTTTCAGAAAAGAGCATCTAGATTGGCATGGACGCTTTTCCGCAAAAGCACTTTTTGCGGAAAAGCATCTGTGCCAATCTAGACGCGCTTTGGCGCAAAAAAGCCCCGATCGCCATTTTAGCCATCAGGGCTTTTTTGTGCAAAACAGTACTGTGCTGTCTACACTGGCCCTCTTGCGCAAATGATTTGCGCAAGAGGGCTTTTGCCCAAACTGGAGCAGCATAGTATTTCCGCAAGAACAATGACAATCTTACATGAGATCGTCAGTGTTCTTGCAGAAATTCAAGCAGCCAGTGTGGACAGCTAGCAAGTTTTTCCGCAAAAGCAGCTGATTTTGCGGAAAAACTGGCCAGTCTAGACACAGCCACATTACACAATCTCACATTCAGCAAGCAGCCATACTGCTTTCAATATCCTCTTTGGTAGAGCAAGGTACTACTCACTGGCAGTTAGGTTAGCAGCATGCCATCATTGATTTCTGCAAAGCACTGGTGTGTAGGGGACCCTTTGTCAGTCCCGGTCTATAACTCCATTAGGTGGTTTTGCGATATGGACAGCTTACTCTTAGACTCCAGAAAGAATAGGCGGAAGGGATAAAGTATATCATGTTGGCTTGGTCTAAATTTAGGTACTCTCACTGAGTAGTACCTTGCTCAGAGAGTAGACCATTCAAACCAGTTTGGCTGTCTGAGTAAGGGACTTAAAGTATGACAAAATCTATCCCTTTTTGGTATTTTTTATATCAAAATTAACATCTGACACTGAAATTACCATATAATCGCTGAATTCCTTGTCTGTCGTCATCTGGAAGGACGAAGGTGTTTGGATCCCAGTAGCGATAAATAGGGTACGTCAGAGCACCTTGAACATTTGAATGACCCAGTCCCAAAGAATGGCCAAATTCATGAGCAGCAACAAGGAACAAATTTGTTCCTAAAATTTTCATATATAAAAAAGCGGAAAAGAATTGTTAACATACAATGGAACAGAGAATCACAAGCAGGAGAATTCACATCTTTTCATTGTGATGAAATCCTATAGGTTTAATTTAAGTTTATCTGCTCTCCCATGTTTTAGTAAGAATTTTTCAGAGGCCATGAATGGGAAGTCAGGAAACCTGCAATCTATTCCTGACTCTCCTTTTGTTAATGGCCCACCTTTTGACCATAGGCAAATCACTTAAAGTTGTGTCTAACTTACAAAAACACCAGGATAATATTGCTCTCCCACTTTTGTAAAGTGATTTAAGCTCCACAGAATACAGACCTTATATATATGCTATGGCAGGCAAAGGTAAGTATGTTACATTATATATAAGAGAGAGGGACGAACAGTTATAGGAAGAAAACGCCAGGGCTTTGTGTAGAAGGAGCTGAATTTGTTGCGAAGGGCACAGGAAATACTTTACCTATATGATTTTGTGACCATTTCTCAGCTTCATCAAAATGAGTATCTCCTCCTATCCCTGGGCTTGGTGCAAAGGCATGAGCCAGTACTCCCCCCCTTCCATCAAAGGGAGACTGGTCGCCGTGTGCTGCATAGGAAAGGAAATTAATATGTCATCAATTAACACAATGATTCATTTTAAACACAGTTACATATCTTGAAGTTTAGAATTTGCTTTTATTCATTGTAGATAATAATATATTAAAATGAGACTAAAATGATGTTAAGGTTGCAAAGTCAAACATTCAAAAGGTAGGAAATGTCACACTTAAGATTGCCTGTTCAATGAACTCAGCTCCCATGTGTGTGCACATTATGGTCCAGTTTTTAATTCCATGATTGCAAACTATTTTTTCCCATGGACTTCTGTCTTATGGAGGGCATTTTCTCAGTAATGGCTGAATCATCTTCTCTGAAACTTTCCAAAATTTCAGCCTGAGGCTGAAACCAAGTGAGAAAATGTCTGGCTTAAGTTTTGCAAAGTTATAAGCATCTGAAGGCAAGGTCCTAGAATTGACAGCATTGGGCAATAATAAGGATAGATTATGCTACCTGCACTACCTGTACTACTTCAAGTGATTGATTTTAGGGAACCACTGCTTTGAAAAACTGAGCCTCTCATTTGGTAAACTAATTTAATGTGTCTTCTGTTAGAATCTCCCGTAAGAGTGGCTGAGGTGTCTGGATCTTCAGCTGGAGGTTGGATGGAAAAGGTTGACTCTCCTCTTCTGCCTATAAGAAGGGCTACAATTTCTTGCTGGAATTCAAGGATTTGCAGGACAGTTGTCAAAAATTCATAACCCAGGAAGACAGTACAACATTATTGTACTATTGGATGTTTGGGGATGAATCTTTAAGGGTTTGGCTACACTCAGAATGCTACAGCTGCACCACTGTAGCACTTCAGCATAAGTAGTGCCCACAGTAATAGGAGTTCTCTCCTTGGTGGAGGTACATCACCTCCCCAAGAAGGGGTAGCTAGGTCAATGGGAGAAGTCTCCTCTTGACCTAGCACTAGTCTACACTGGCTAGTATAGATGACTCTCAAGGGTCAGGATTTTTCACACAGCCGACCGACCGAGGGACATAGCTTTATCAAAATAAAAATCTAGTGTAAACAGCACTTAAGAGGAGGACTAACACTTGTATGTCTACACTGCATCTCTTTAGCACAAAAGCCTATGCAAACAAAGTGCAGATTAGCATATTTTCCTGCTTCATTTGCATAATTAATCAGGGGACATTTTTGCACAAGAGGCTTTTGCACAAAAAGTAGCCCTCTACACAGCTCCTTTTTGGGCAAAAACACCCTCTTTCACAAGAGCCATTCTTCTCAATTTTTTCAGAAAGAATAGCTCTTGCGCAAGAGGGTGTTTTTGTGCAAAAAGGAGCTGTGTAGATGGCTCTTTTTTGCACAAAGACTCTTGCGCAAAAATGGCCTCTAATGAATTATGCAAATGAAGCATGACAATATGCTAATCGGTGCGTCAGTTGCATAGGCTTTTGTGAAAGAGGGGTGCCCTGTAGTTGTAGTGAGAGAGGAACTAAAGTATGTGCATGTGTGCGTATACACACACATTCTCCCCCTTTCAGACTTCTTGGAAGCCTAAAATAAAACTGTAATCCAAAATAGTCCCCCTTGCGTTGGACTACAGTGGAAAGAAGCTCTGTTGTATTTGTGTTTGTCTCTAATGAGGCAAAAAAAGCCGGAAAAAAGCGGCGGACATTTTTATTTAAATGCCGCGGGGGATATTTAAATCCCCCGCGAATTTCCCTATTATGATCTCTGAAATTACCATGCCCCTTTCGGAAAAGGGGCCAGTGTAGACGTAGCCTAGGAGAAGACACAATGGGCTTAAACTGCAGCAAGGAAAGTTTAGGTTAGACATTAGGAAAACTTCCTAACTGTCAGGGTGGTTAAACACTGGAATAAATTGCCTAGGGAGGTTGTGGAATCTCCATCTCTGGAGATATTTAAGAGCAGCCAACTTTCTTTATCTTCCTTTCATATGATTCAGGTGCAAAAACCACAGGGGCAGAGGGATGTTAGTTTTCTTAACCTCAGTCAACACATTTGCTTGCTGACCAATCTCAGCTTTCCAACATTACCTTGGTGCCATTAATGCACATTGCAGCATCCTTCTGGCTTGATATCTAGTCTACATGTGTTGATTGACTGCAGAGGACGTGACTACATAAGTGTAAGTGCCGTGCGAGAGAAATCACTTAAAACTACATGCTTTGTAATACCTGCCCGTGTGAAAGTTTCTATTTAAGCATTCTAGTGCAAATTCTGAAAATCCAGAGGAAATTAAGGGTGTGTCTAGACTACATGCCTCCTTCGACGGAGGCATGTAGATTAGCCAGATCGGAAGAGGGAAATGAAGCCGCGATTAAAATAATCGCGGCTTCATTTAAATTTAAATGGCTGCCCCGATCTGCCGATCAGCTGTTTGTCGGCAGATCGGGGGAGTCTGGACGCGATGCCCCGACAAAGAAGCCTTTCTTCATCGACACAGGTAAGCCTGGTTTCACGAGGCTTACCTGTGTCGATGAAGAAAGGCTTCTTTGTCGGGGCATCGCGTCCAGACTCCCCCGATCTGCCGACAAACAGCTGATCGGCAGATCGGGGCAGCCATTTAAATTTAAATGAAGCCGCGATTATTTTAATCGCGGCTTCATTTCCCTCTTCCGATCTGGCTAATCTACATGCCTCCGTCGAAGGAGGCATGTAGTCTAGACACACCCTTAGTGATGCTAATAAGGTTTGTCCATATTTAACTAAGCTCTGAATCTGGCCACTTCTATATGTGGAAAGATTATGGAGTCCCTTAAAGTTTTTTGACCTCAAATCTGATGAGCTCTGATGAATCAGTCTTTAAAAAGGATTATTTAGTATAAAATAAAGGAGCTAGAATGATCCTATGTGGAAAAAAATCCCAGATGCTTCTACGGAAGAGTAAGGAGCCGTACTCAGTTCTGGTGGATTTCAGTGAGCAGCAGGCCTCATTTGCGCTCCATGGAATGCTACAGCAAGCAATGGATGAATTTCTTTCATAGGGTACTTCAGCCAAATATCAGCGTACTGTTGCATTTTGGGTGCACAGCTTAGTGACAATGGAGCTAAGCTGCAGCACAAGGAGAAATAGCCCTCCTCCCAGCAGTATCCGGCACTGTGACTGCGTAAGAGGTATCTGTTGTATTTCACCATGGAACTACTCACATGCATAAAGTTAAGCGTGTATTTAACTGCAGAAGAGGGACCCTAGGGCCCCATTTTATTCTGACTGAAGCTAATACAAAGATGCCTGTGGCTGAGCTGTGCTTTGGCACAGCTGAAAATGGGTGATACTTAAAAGACAGATGTAAGCCACGTTGTGCTCTGTCATTCTGAGGAAATGTCATTCAGGGAAATGATCTTGTTCCTCATACAAATCAGAAAAATGCCAAGGTCAATGAAGCCCATGACTAGCCCACACTAATTAGAGCAGCATCTAGGATTCTCTTACAGGGGCAAGGGCCAAAGCTGAACCAGAGAATCAGGGAGCCACAACCAGCTCACTAGCACCCCTCACTCTGCTGTACTTAATGGAAACTGAGGGCAGTAGAAAGCCTGGCCCCAAATTGGGAAATTTCAACCTCGGAGATGAAAGTTATTGAAAGCGATAGCATGTTAGACTAAGAGCTGTTCTGTAATATTTATTTTGTAATATTTATTTTCCACACAATGAAGCATCTTAATACTATATAAAAAAAGCTCATGACCTTGCCATCTAAAGCTTCATACCTAGGATCTTTATGCTGGTAAGTAATCATTCTATGAGAAACAATGCTTGTTGAATAGTCCCACTGACTGAGCAGGGAATTTTAGTGCTGTAGGCAAAAGTGCCTATCAGCATTTCCCCATTGCACTAGGAACTATGTATAATTTCTGATACAATACATTCTATATTTTGTCATTCAGTGTTTTTAATCTTCTTCAGATATGTGAAAAAGTGAAGTAGAATCTAGTGATTCACTGTTGAATATTCACTGGTCATTGTGTTGGATGAGAGAACTGAGACAAGTTCTGAATACATGTATTTTAGGCAACACTTGACCCTGTCCTTAATGAAGAGTTCAAGAGTGACTCAAGTGTATTGGCTGATGCTCAGAAGAAAGAATTGCCATAAAAAGTCATGAAATCATGAGAAACGTTTCTGTTAGCCCACTTGTGAACTTTATTATACTGTACATCTGTTATTACAAGACTTTTGATAGCTAAGACGTTCAATCCTTTTTGCTATGCTGTCTGAGTATTCAGTCTGACAAATATATTTTTCATATCTGCATTTATTAAATTCACCAGGAAAAGCTACAGTTCACATTTTTATTTATGAAAAATTGACCATTTATGAAGATTATATTCAGAGTCTGCTCCTACATTCTGAGCCTGCTGGAAGTTTTACACGGAGCCAAATTGTCATTCACCTTCCAATCTCGCCTTTATACCCATCAAATGGCAAATTTTCTGTCCTTCCACTTTTATTGCTGGAGATGACGAAGATTACAAATGCAGAGTCATAAGAGGGAGATTAGATGTAGAGCTGATTACAGTAATCTCACAACATTGTAAGTGTTCTACATGAATAATATTTTTGTGTCCCTCAGTTTGGTCTTCATTCCATATTTGGGCCTGGTAAGTGGTAAGTTAGGACCCCGTACAATTAAGTAATGGTAGAGTAGACTCATTGAATGCTTATGATCTTTCCTGAAATGAGGCTCGTCCATTTTATAGGCCTGCTCCAAAGTTCACTGAAGTAAACAGAAAAACTTCCATTGTCTTCAGTAAGCTTTGGAGCAGGTCTTATACACACTAGGTGCCAAATGAAGCTGCACTACTTCAGACGCAGCACTGATGCACCGTACCCCTTTAAAGGGTGCAGCCTCTTTGCCCTGTACTGTAGGCTTTATTTGCTGGTACATGCAGGGAGGAGGGAAGCATGAGTTCACTTTCTCCCTATCCCACCTCTGCTGAATTTTTCCCTGAGGTTTGTGGGGAAATCATCTTTGCATTAGCCCTTGCACTTCCCTCAGCATAGAGGCTGCCATTCTGTGTGGCCCTTTCCATGGCCATTTGAGAGTAGACAGGGTCTTACTGTCTCTTGCACGGCCTCATAAGAGGAGGGCAAAAACTAGCTTTAAACTAGATGCTGAATGGTTTCCAGAATGGGTTCCTTGTGAAAGGCACAATGTGAAGCCAAATCCCAGAAGGACTGCTAGTGGGTCCTTCTCCCCCAGCATTTCCACACAAAGTCCTAGGTGACAGCTGAAGAACTTGCTCCACAGCCCCCGGGGACAAAGTACATGTGGTCCTCTCGTTGACCAGGAGAGTGCATTCTCTGGCTGTGAAAACTGAAGAGGAAGGGCTCACCTCTGCACCACCAGGAGAGATCCACTTGTCTGGTTAGTACGCAGGCATGGACAGAGAGGCAGTTACATACAGGTGATTGTAAGACACTGCCTCCAACCTGTACCCCAGACCTGATGAGGACAGAGGCTGCTATTGGCTCTATTAGTGCTTCATTCTGGGCTGCCTGCCCTTACGCCTGCCTGTGTGCTCTGAATAGCTCTGAGGTGCTGTGGAGGACGGTTGCCAGTCTGCTACTTGAATGACCTGAGTTTCCATGTTAAAGGGGGAAAATTTGATTCCTGCAGTTGGGATTTGTGTAGTGATAGTTTAGGAAAGGAGTGGTAGTACTTTCTACCTGACCACGCCTTTTACACCTGTCAGGTTAGTTAGAAAAACCCTGGTGCAGGAACTTTACTTGAACACCTACGGTAGGCTCAAATGTCCCATATTTAAAGGCAGGCGCTGGCAATATTTGAAGCAGAGGCTGAAGTACTGTTTAACTCAAGAGTCCTGTTTAAAGTGACTCATTTTCAGAACTTCCTCCATAGCCTGAAATGAAGAACTTATTCTGTTAATTTTTTTACTCACTTTTGCTTTTGTGCTCTCTAACTATTCTTAACCAAGTTTATTTCAGCAGAGGCAACCCCCACAAGATTTCCCATGCATTAACTTCACACTGGGTGCCACTTATTCATTACTCTGTTTGTTTTTCTAATCCTTATCACAGTATGCAAAATGTTTCTTTCTTTTTTTTAGGAGAAAATGTTTAGTTGGCTTATGGGTTTTTTGTTGTTTGTGATTATTGCATCTGTCACAAGCAGCTCAGTCAAATAAATGAGTTTGCATTTCTTGCTGCAAGTGGGGAGAAGTCTGTGATCAGACTTATTTCTTGCAAGAGTGAATTCCATAGGTTAACTTCAGCTTCTATGTAAACTGTCTCCCTTTGTTGCAAACATCTCCACTATTATAACCCCAGTGCATAGGATTCTTCCCTTTTTAACAGGTTTTTAAGCTTCCTTTTGGCTACGTCTACACTATTCGTTTTTTGCAGAAGTGGAAATGCAAATGAAGTGTGCATTAGCAAATCTTACGCTCTCATTTGCATATGCGGAAGAGGTTTTTATGGAAAAAATGCAGTGTAAATGGGGCCATTTTTTGGAAAAAAAAAAAACCTTTTGCGCAAGAACCCTTATTCCTATTCACTGTGGGGTTTTTTGTTTTTTTTTCAAAAACCTCTTCCACAAAAAGGATCGGAAGAGAATGTGCAAATGAGAGTGCAAGATTTACTAATGAGCACTTCACTTGCATTTCCTTTTCTGCAAAAAACGAACAGTGTAGAAGTAGCCTTTGGAAGCTCATGACTTTCAAGAACCCACATAGATTTTATGGAACTGAACAAAATCTATGTTTAAAATAAATGACGTGGGAGGGGTCATTTTTTCAGTATGGTGAATCTACCTAAGAAGTCTGAGCATGTGGTTAAATCATTGTTCCTGGCCTTCCGGGTTTGATGCCTGGGTTTGCTACAAAGTTCCTGTGTGACCTAGACTAAGTTACTTAAATGACTCTGCCTCAGTTCCTCATTTGTAAAATAGGGATCAGATTGCTTCTTTTCTCCCTCACTTCCGCTGATCTATTTAGATTGAAAGTACCTCAGGCGAGGTGTAGTTTCCATACTTGCACAATTCCTATTTGAATGAGTCTCTGATCTTATCTGGGGTCTCTAGGCATTACTGGGATGCTGTTGTTAATAATAAAAGTTTTTCATGTCGGTTTTATGCCAATTATGAGTACATATATTATTTCCTAATTGCCATCCATACAAATTCTATCCTGGAATAGGAACTCAGGTTATGTTCTTTCTAGTTTGCTCATTGTCTCCAGTAATAAAGACTTTGCAGGTCTGATGATAACTCTGCTACACTTATTCAATACCATTGTTTTCAATATGTGTGTTCAGTTACACCCACAGAAGCTCATTGTCTTTATTGGAGCTGGGAAGGAAAAGCTAAGCACATGCACAGGAAACTTAATTAACTGCTCCATTAGAAGTGGATGAGCCAGGGCAGCCACATTAGACTCTCCCATATCTGCATTGGTTTTGCAGTGGTAACTGGTGTTAAAGATGGTAAAAATGTATTTTGGGAAGTAAGGAAGTGAATATTGCTTTGACTGGACAGATTGACAGAACAGATGAGTGTGGAGGCACTTTTAAATCGTTTGTCTACATTTAAACTATAGTGGCACCACTGCAGGAGACCCGTTGTAGCAGGTAAGTGTAGATACTACTTATGCCAACCAAAGGGATTACCGTGCCAAAGTAGGTGATCCGCCCTCCCATGAGGCAGTAGCTAGTTCTGTCACCTCACTCCACTCAGAAGTGTGGATTCTTCACACCTCTGTCTGAAGAAGTTAAACTGATCTAATATTCTAGTGTAAACCACCTCATAGTAATGTTGAGGGAAAAAAATTAACTTAACACTGACTTTCACTGTACACCAAAGGATTCTCAGGGAGGGAAAGGACTGCTGCTTTCAGACAGCTGTCTTCTCAAACTCACATTCTTTCAGCAGATATGCCCATTTCTAGCTATCTAACAATTAGAAATACAGTAGAACCTCAGAGTTACAAACACCAGAATTACAAACTTACCAGTCAAACCCCAGACCTCATTTGGAACTGAAACTGACCAATCAGGCAGCAAAAGGGACAAAAAAAACCCCCAAAAACCACCCCCCCCCAAAAAAAAATACAGTCTAGTGCCATGAAAAATGTTTAGGACTAAAACAATAAAGGGGAAAAATTTAAGAAAATGAGAAGGCAAGGAAATTGTTTCTGTGCTTGTTCATGTGCATTAAGATGATTAAAAGCAGCATTTTTCTTCTGTCTAGTAAATTTTCAAAGTTACACTGGTCTGTGCTCAGTTGTACATTTTGGAAAGAACAACCATATTGTTTTGTTCAGTAGTACGAATATTTCAGTTATAATCTCCATTCCCAGACCCACAGAAAAGCCAGCTGGGAACTACACACAAGAGAGAAGCAAAAAAAAAAAAAAAAAAAAAAAAAAAAAAAGGAAGATGGGAACCCTGAGCCTTGGGGCCAGATCAAGGCAAGACCCTGATCTACATGGACATCTAATCTCTTTATTTCATGGTGACAGACCCATACCAGCGTTATATAAGATTTTTTTTTTCTGGAAAGCAATTTTTGTTGTATTAAATTTGATTTGGAAGCAGAAAGAATAGCCACACAAAAAAGGATTGGCAGGAATGGTAAAGAATCTATAATTCAATGTCTATTTGTCCACCAACCTAAGCTTAGACTGTTAGCTGTTTGGAGCAGGGATGATTCTTTCTTTTCTGCCTGGAAAGTACCTATTACATACTGGAATTTTTTAAAAATAGCTTTGTGCATCAAACAGCAAGTAACTGGCATATTTTAAAAGTTGCAAGCATTTTCTTAGTCTTTATAGGACAATGTAGCACTTTAAAGACTAACAAGATGGTTTATTAGATGATGAGCTTTCGTGGGCCAGACCCACTTCCTCAGATCAAATAATGGAAGAAAACAGTCACAACCATATATACCAAAGGATACAATTTAAGAAAATGAACACACATGAAAAGGACAAATCACATTACAGAACAGAAGGAGGATGTGGAGGGGGGGGGGGGAAGAAGGAAGGTGAATGCCAGTGAGTTAATGATATTAGAGGTGGGGAAGGGGAAATGTCTGTGAGTTAATAGTATTAGAGGTGATAATTGGGGAAGCTATCTTTGTAATGTGTAAGATAGTTGGGGTCTTTGTTAAGTCCGGTGCGGAGGGTGTCGAATTTTAGCATGAATGCCAGTTCAGAGGATTCCCTTTCAAGTGCAGATTTGAATGCCAACTTAAACCTGTCCAACACATTATCAATAAACTACAGCCTATATTGGAACAGGATACCATACTCAAAGAGGCTCTGGGAGACAGACCCATAGTCTCCTATAGACAACCACCTAACCTCAAGATGATTCTTACCAACCACCACAGGACATAGCACACTAATACCAACCCTGGTACCTTCCCTTGCAACAAACCCCGTTGCCAGCTTTGTCCACATATTCATTCTGCTGATACCATTATTGGACCTAACCAAGTGAGTTATAAGATCAAGAACACATATTCCTGCGCATCCAGAAATATAATCTATGCTATCATGTGCCGAAAGTGTCCGTCTGCTATGTACATTGGACAAACATCTCAGACACTTCGCCAAAGGATTAATGCCCACAAAACAGATATCAGACAAGATCACAAAGAGAAAACAGTTTCTTGTCATTTCAACCAGAAAGGACACAGTCTCAATGACCTGCTAACCTGCATCCTACTTCAGAAGACATTCAAATCTGCACTTGAAAGGGAATCCTCTGAACTGGCATTCATGCTAAAATTCGACACCCTCCGCACCGGACTTAACAAAGGCTTCTTTGTCGGCGCGGCGCGTCTAGACTGCCCCGATCTGCCGACAAACAGCTGATCGGCAGAGCGGGGCAGCCATTTAAATTTAAATGAAGCCGCGATTATTTTAATCGCGGCTTCATTTCCCTCTGCCGATCTGGCTAATCTACATGCCTCCGTCGACGGAGGCATGTAGTTTAGACGTACCCATAGAAGGCACCAGGTAAGGTAAGGCATGTTGCTATATGACACATTCTATTGAGCTTCTGCTCCTGTACTGTGTCTGTGAGGAAAATGAATGTTACAGTGAGGCCCATAAACAGGGACTCACCAAGTGGCAGCGAGTCCCGCTCGCCAGCTGTGCGGTTCGGCACACTGCGCATGTGCAGACCGCGCTGCGCGGCTGTGCTGGCTTGTAATCTACTCACCATGGGCCATCTTTATGTCATCTGTTGGTTCTGAAGATGATTCACCATTATTTTTCCCTGACCACAAACCAGGAACAACTGCACTTTAGTTATGTTTGGATCTCTGCATTAATGTTTAATACAGGAAGCAGGATATTCGCCGATCATCCCCAGCTTTTCCCCAGCCTTTGCAACATGGCCCATTTTGTTTCCCTGTGACTTCATTATTTGCATTCTTCCATAACTATTAGGGAACAAGCCCTGTTTGACTAGAAAGATCAATGAATGGCAAAATACCAGAGAAATTTCAATACTCAAGTTTTCCTATACATTAATTTTCCTTTACATTTGTAATGAATATATTTTTCATCACTGTGTGTATGGATGTAATCCATGACAGACTGTTACCTGATGTCACCAGGCTGTGTTCAGGCAATCCCTGAGTTATAAACATCTGACTTAAAAACATCCATCCATACAAACAAGAGCTCACTTGTAGCCTTGGAGAACAGGCAGAAAGACACTTATCTCACTTCTCTTTAAACTCTGTTCTAGTTCTAGCCTTCACAGCCTCCTGGAGCAAGGAGTTCCACAGGTTGACTCTGCTTTGTGAAGAACAACTTTGTGTTACTAGTTTGAAGCCTGCTACCCATTCCTTTCCTTTGGTGTCCTCTAGTCCTTCTAGTATGGGAACTAATGAAGAACTTTTCTGTATGCACCCTCTCCACCCCACTCCTGCTTTTAGAGACCTCTATCCTGTCCCCCCTCCTTCTCCTCTTTTCTAAGCTGAAAAGTCCCAGTCTCTTTAGCTTCTTTTCATATGGGACTTGTTCCAAACCCCTCATCATTGTAGTTGCCCTCCCCTCTCCCACCCTCTCTCTTCCCCTCTCCCACCTCCTTTTCCTGGTCTCCCCCACTTTTGTTCAATAAAGACAGATTCCATTTTGGAAGACACGTGTCCTTTATTTTGTACATCAAGAAGAGGGGCTAGGGAGGGGTAAGTGGAAGGAGGTGAGGGAGGAATGGGGCACGAGCCCCCGATGGGGAGGACTGGGCTGGCTCTGCGGGCTTCTGGGGGTAGAAGCTCTCCTGCAGCCCCCCAATTGCCCCCTCTCCCCAGATGGCAGCCTGCGGCAAGTGCAGCCGGTCTGATGGCCGAGTGCTGTGATGTGCCCAGTGTGGGTAGTCCACGCAATCCAAGCCAGGACTGCTCTGCAAGCGGGGCACTCCTGAGAACTGTCTGTCCGGGGTGAGGGTAGGGACCCTTTAAGCACAGCCCTCGGCTAGCCTGAGAAAGCATCTCCACACTCTAATTCCTCCTCTGATGCCCTGCCAGCACTCCTTCCGGCCATCCTTAAGCCCGGTTCAGGGTCCACTTAATGTGGACATGCTAGTTCAAATTAGCAAAATGCTAATTCGAACTAGTTTTTTAGTCTGGATCCGTTAGTTCGAATTAGCTTAGTTTGAATTAACGTTGTAGTGTAGACGTACCCTAACAGATTAGTAAGACAGGATTTTCCTTTACAGAAGCCATGTTGACTTTTGTCCAACAAATTATGTTCTTCTACATGCTTCTCAATTTTATTCTTTACTATTGTTTCTACTAATTTGCCCGGTACTGAAGTTAGACTTACCGGTCTGTAATTGTCAGGATCGCCTCTAGAGCCCTTTTTAAATATTGGTGTCATGTTGGCTACCTTCCAGACATTAGGTACGGAAGCCGATTTAAAGGATAGGTTACAAACCACAGATAATAGCTCAGCAATTTCCCATTTGAGTTCTTTTAGAACCCTTGGATGAATGGCATCCGGTCCCGGAGATTTGTTAACATTAAGTTTTTCTATTTGTTCCAAAACCTCCTCTAAAGACACTGCAATCCGGGACAGTTCCTCCGATTCATCACCCACAAAGGACAGTGCAGATTCAGGAATCTCCCCAACGTCCTCAGCTGTAAAGACTGAAGCAAAGAAATCATTTAGTTTCTTCGCAATGACTTTATCGTCCTTGATTGATCCTTTTATAGCTCGATCATGTAGGGGACCCTCAGGTTTTTTAACAGGCTTCCTGCTTCTAATGTACTTAAAAAACATTTTGTTATTTCTTTTTGAGTTTTTGGCTAGCTGTTCCTCAAAATCTTTTTTTGCTTTTCTTATTACATTTTTACACTTGATTTGACAGTGTTTATGTTCTCTTCTATTTATCTCACTAGGACTGGACTTCCACTTCTTAAAAGATACCTTTTTGTCCCTCACTGCTTCTTTTACATGGTGGTTAAGCCGCAGTGACTCTTTTTTAGGTCTCTTGCTATGTTTTTTAATTTGGGGTATACATTTAAGTTGGGCCTCTATTATGGTGTCTTTAAAAAGTTTCCATGCAGCTTTCAGGGATTTGGCTCTAGTCTCTGTGCCTTTTAATTTCTGTTTCACTAACCTCCTCATTTTTGTGTAATTCCCCTTTTTGAAATTAAATGCCAGGATGCTGGACTGCTGTGGTGTTCTTTCCACCACAGGAATGTTGAATGTTATTATATTATGGTCACTATTCCCAAGCGGTCCGGTAACGGTTATATCCTGGACCTGATCCTGCACTCCACTCAGGACTAAACTGAGAATTGCCTCTCCCCTTGTGTGTTCCTGCACCAGCTGCTCCAAGAAGCAGTCATTTAAGCCATTGAGAAATTTTATCTCCACCTCTCTTCCTGAGGTGACATGTATCCAGTCAATATGGGGGTAATTAAAATCTCCCATTATTATAGAGTTCTTTATTTTGGTAGCCTCTCTAATCTCCCTCAGCATTTCAATGTCAGTATCGCTGTCCTGGTCAGGTGGTCGGTAATATATCCCTACTGCTAATTTCTTATTATTGGAGCATGGAATTACTATCCATAGCGATTCTATTGAACATGTTGATTCACTTAATATTTTTATTTCGTTTGATTCTACATTATCTTTCACATACAGTACCACTCCGCCACCCACTCGGCCTGCTCTATCCTTTCTATCTATTTTATATCCCAGTATGATTGTGTCCCACAGATTTTCCTCATTCCACCAGGTTTCAGTGATGTCTATTATGTCAGTCTCCTCATTTAATACGAGATACTCTAGTTCACCCATCTTAGTAATCAGACTCCTAGCATTTGTGTACAAGCACTTTAAAAATTTGCCACTGCTTATTTGTCTGCCCTTCCCTGATGCATTGGATTCCTTTGTATGCGGTTGTTTGTCTGCTCTGGCCCATGGTTTGTCCTCTCCCCTCCTCTCTTTCTGACTACAGATTAGAGACTGTGTTTTAACAGTCTTGTGTTTTCTGAATTGAGTGATAACAATGACTTTGCAAAATGACCAGTGAAAGGGAAAATGACAGAAAGGGGCTATTCTGTATTCTGGGCCTTGTGCTCCAGTTTTCAGTTCTCACCAGATGCATTTGATGATCTAATACAAGTTTCATTTTAGCAATCAACCTAAGGACCGGATGTCACAGCACTAACCACATCTTTCATCCCTATCAAATGTATGGGCTTTTAGGGCCAGGAAAGAAAAAAATGCTTCCTAAAATAAAAAGAGGAAAGGCTGATTGCAGAAACTAACTTCTTGTAAGGGCTCTATCACAATATTTTGTATTTACATGTGCAGAGAGCTTGCAGAATGTTTGGCTTGCTGAAAACAGATAGATATTCTGTGTCTTTCTTTCTTTCTTTCTTTCTTTCTTTCTTATTGCCCATTAGAATTTTGGAGCTACATATTAGCATAGGCATAAGAAATTACGCAGACTTAATCTCCCTAGAGCTGAATTCAGTATTTCTCTTTCTTTAGTGAAGAATTATAGCAGTAGTCATGAAATGATGATCCATCAGCTACTGATTCCTTTGGCCTTTGCTGCCTCTAAGCTTAGAGTGTCAAGTTCAAGCTGTATTCCATTTGTCTGTATAATAGTGCCAGAGTTCCTACTTAGGATTTGGTCCCCATTGCACTAAGGGCTATATAAATATAGAGGGTGTGATTGTCTCCTCTGCCAATGAGTAAGAAAGGGGTGAGGATTCTCATAGACTCATAGACTTTAAGGTCAGAAGGGACCATTATGATCATCTAGTCTGACCCCCTGCACAGTGCAGGCCACAGAATCTCAACCACCCCTCTTAGAATAATCCTCTCACCTATATCAAAGATATTGAAGCATTCAAATACTTTGAAGGACCCAACATGCAGAGAGTCCTTCAGCTGTAATCTGTGCCCAATGCTACAGAGTAAGGCGAAAAACCTCCAGGGCCTCTGCCAATCTACCCTGGAGGAAAATTCCTTCCCGACCCCAAATATGGCGATCAGCTAAACCCTGAGCATGTGGGCAAGACTCACCAGCCAGACACCCAGAAAGTTCCCTAGAGCAACTCCTATCATCCCTCCATTGACCTATTTCCAACTGATAATGAATGGTCAATTAGTTACCAAGATCATGTTATTTCATCCAACCATCCCCTTATAGAATCCTAGAACTGGAAGAGACCCCAGAAGGTCGTCAAGTCCAGCCCCCCGCTGTAGGCAGGACCAATCCCATCTAAATCAACCCGGCCAGGGCTTTGTCAAGCCAAGACTTAAATACCTCTAGGGATGGAGACTCCACTACTTCCCTAGGTAACCCATTCCAATGCTTCACTACCCTTCTAGTAAAATAGTTTTTCCTAATATCCAATCTGGACCTCTCCCACCACAACTTGAGACCATTGCTCCTTGTTCTGCCATCTGTCACTACTGAGAACAGCCTCTCTCCAGCCTCTTTGGAACCTCCCTTCAGGAAGTTGAAGGCTGCTATCAAATCCCCCCTCACTCTTCGCTTCTGCAGACTAAACAGACCCAAGTCCCTCAGCATCTCCTCGGAGGTCATATGCTCCGGCCCCCTAATCATTTTGGTTGCCCTCCGCTGGACCCTCTCCAATGCTTCCGCATCCTTTTTGTAGTGGGGGGCCCAGAACTGGACACAATACTCCAGATGTGGCCTCACCAAAGCCGAATAAAGGGGAATAATGACATCTCTGGATCTGCTGGCAATGCTCCTCTTAATGCATCCTAATATGCCATTAGCCTTCTTGGCTACAAGGGCACACTGTTGACTCATATCTAGCTTCTCATCCACTGTAACCCCCAGGTCCTTTTCTGCAGAACTACAACTTAACTGGCTGGTCCCCAGCCTGTAACTATGCTTGGGATTCTTCCGTCCCAAGTGCAGGACTCTACATTTGTCTTTGTTGAATCTCATGAGATTTCTAGTGGCCCAATCCTCCAATTTGTCTAAGTCACTCTGGATCCTATCTCTGCCCTTAAGCGTATCTACCTCTCCCCCCAGCTTAGTGTCATCTGCAAACTTGCTGAGGGTGCAATCTATCCCCTCATCCAGGTCATTAATAAAGATATTGAACAAAACTGGTCCTAGAACCGAACCTTGGGGCACTCCACTAGAAACCGACCGCCATCCTGACATCGAACCGTTGATCACTACCCGCTGGGCCCGGCCTTCTAGCCATCTTTCTATCCATCTTACCGTCCATTTATCCAATCCACATTCTCTTAACTTGCTGGCAAGAATATTGTGGGAGACGGTATCAAAAGCCTTGCTAAAGTCAAGGTATATAACATCCACTGACTTTCCCATGTCCACCGAGCCAGTTACCTCATCATAGAAGCTAATCAGATTGGTCAGGCACGACTTGCCCTTTGTGAATCCATGCTGACTATTCCTGATCACTTTCCTCTCATCCAAGTGTCTCAAAATGGATTCCTTTAGGATCCCTTCCATGATTTTTCCGGGAACCGAGGTAAGACTGACCGGCCTATAGTTCCCTGGATCGTCCTTCTTCCCTTTTTTGAAGATGGGCACTACATTTGCCTTTTTCCAGTCATCTGGGATTTCTCCCGATCTCCACGACTTTTCAAAGATAATGGCCAAAGGCTCCTCAATGACATTTGCCAACTCCCTCAGTACCCTCGGGTGCATTAAGTCTGGACCCATGGATTTGTGTACGTTTAGCTTTTCTAAATAGTTCCTAACCTGTTCTTTACCCACCAAGGGCTGTCCATCTTCTTCCCATCTTGCATCACTTAGCACAGAAGTCCAGGAGCCGACCTTGTCCGTGAATACAGAGGCAAAGAAAGAATTGAGTACTTCAGCTTTCCCCACATCCTCTGTCACTAGCTTACCTCCTTCATCCATTAGGGACTGCACACCCTCTCTGATCACCTTCTTCTTGTGATGGGAAGCACCAGGGAGCCAATTACTAAGGGCAGGCATGGGCCTTGATGTAACTTAGGGTATGGCTGCACTAGCCACCCTAGTTCGAACTAGGGTTGCTAATGTAGCCATACCCTTAGACAACGTCTCATGAAGCTTTAATTTATTCCTCTGATAAATTAAATGGTCAGTTGAGGGTTGCTGTGATGAAGTAGAGCTCTGCCAATTCTGCCCCTAGAATGCCTCTCCTGGTATCTTCAGGCTAAAAAGCCCAGCGGCAATACCACTAGCTCATTTTCTTATTGAGTTGTGAAGAAGGATTTCACAGTAGTCAGTAGACATAACTCCCAGATGCATTTTCTTGATACTGCCACAATTTGTTCTGGTCCAATGGAAACAGTGGTCTGCCAGTCTGTTTGTTTGGTGTTGACTGGAACACACGCACAACTCCTGAAAATGTAACATGCAACTACAGGTTGGACCTTCTTGGTCCGGCACTGTCAGGACCTGAGCAGTCCCAAACCAGGCGGCTTGCCAGACCAGGGGAGGTCAGTGTTCCCATGTTGGCTGTCCCACTCCCAGGCTTCCCAAACTGGGGCTCCTTCTTGCTGCTACCCGGAGTTCCCCAGGTTCTGCTGCCGGGGCCACCTAGATACCACCAGCCTGTTCAGATGCCACAGCCTCGCTACCGTTTGGGATTCCCCAGGGCTCCCTGACCAAGGCTCACCTACTGCTGCCTGCCTCGCTGCTGCTGGGGGTTCTCTGGCCAGGGCTACCTGGCCACCCCAACCTCACTGCACTGGGAATTCCAGGGGTTCCCTGGCTGGGGCTCCCTGGCCACCTGCCCCTGACAACATCGGGGAGTTCTCTGGCTGGGGCCACCCAGCTGCCCAGCCAGCTGCCACTGGGTGTTTCCCGGGATTCCCTGGCTGGTGCTGCCTGGCTGCCACCAGCTCCGCTGCGGGGGCCAGTCCTGCTCCGACCTGGCTTCCCTGGGGCTGCCTGTGCTGCCGCCTGGCCCTGCTGCTGCAAGGGGTTCCCCAGGCGGGGCAGGGACTCCCTATTTGCTGCTTGGCCTGGCTGACACCAGGGGTTCCCTGCCCGGGGCGGGGGCTCCCTGTTCACCACATGGTCCTGCTGAGGCCGGGGGTTCTCTGGCCGGACCAGGGCTCCCCAGGCACCACCTGGCCCAGCCACTGCTGGCCCAGCCAGAGCTTCCCAGCCCTGCATTCTCCTGGCTGGCTTCAGCTCTTTGCCTCTGGGACTCTCTGGTCCAGCAACATCTGCGGCTCTGCCGGACCATGGATGTTGCCGGAGCAGAGAGTCCCAATTTTGAAAGTGTAAAAACCTATTGGATGCGCTTTCATTGTTATTGTTATCTGTCTTAGTATAAATAATGTTTATCATGTTTTTAACTCTGCACTCTTGGTTTCATAATTTTTACATAAGCAAATTTATATTTGGAAATTACATTCTGAAGATAAGACATTTTAAATGTTTAGTTACTTTTATGGCTAGGTTTCTTCTATTGACAAGGGGTTGCTTATTCATTGGACCTTTATAATGGTTATTAAACACAAAACCTTCTGCTCTAAAATGTTGGCCGTTACCACTTAAGCTGATGGAGCAAGTACTTCGGCTAAGAGCAGTATCAGGCTATTCTCAATGTGAACCGGTCACTTGCTTGCATTACGTGTACTCTAACATTAAGCTGAACTTAATTGATATTTTGGCGTTGGAGCTTCCCTACTATATATGTGATATGTAGAAGGTCTTCAATTCATTTATGGATAGAAGAATAGTTTATTTTTCTCTGTGTGTTCAAGGAGGATTAACATTTCCCATAAACAATGATGAAAATTAAGAATTTTTCTTAACTGGGAACTCAGTTCTTGCATTTTGCAGGTTTTTTTCAACAGAAAATTGGAGGATTTCAGAACATTTAAAAAGTAAATATGAAAAAGGCTAGTTAAAATTAATATCAAATATTGGGGGTTGAAATTAGTATGGCAATATAATAGTCCCATGCAACCCATCTACTGTAGTAGCTCTCTACAGAGCTAAGTAAATTCAAACCAGCTGAAGGTATCATCCAGTATTATTTAAAAAATACCCATTTGTTTATAGAGAATGACAATGGGTCTATTACTTACATGCCTTCCTCCCACGAATGTTCATGAGTGTTAGGACTGTTACATATGTGTGTGTATAATACTATCTACTCACTTCTGTTGCTGCATCTCTTTTGCCTCTAATCCCTGCAGACTCCTCACCCAGCGCTCTTTGAAGTCTTTTTCCATCTTTCTTTTTCCTCACTATAGCTTTGGGAGAAGAGACTATCAGTTTGGAATATCATATAATTAATAAAGACATTATCATGAATAGGCCTATGCCAAGGTCTCTATTTGTAACATAAAAATATCCTTGGAACAGTAATCATTCTTCAGCGTAGTTACTGATTGAAAACTAGCTGGTGTATTTTATGCAAAAACTAGAGTATGGGGGCATCCAAGGTGCACGGGGACAAAGGGGCTTGCTAACAGCCCTTTTCAAGGTGTTACTTACTGCCCTCCCAAACACACACACACTATAGCTAGCCAACTCCAGAGACTAGTTTAAGGGAAGATTTGGGGCTAAAACTTTGCCCAGTTCCTGCCATTTTCCAACTGAAGTATCTATTGGAAAACATCTGGAGTGCAATTCTTGAGCTTCCCTCAGCAGTTGGGACTAAGACCCTAGTAACTCTAACGCAGTGGATCTACTGGGCTCCACATGCAGCCCACAAACCTCCTGGCTGCCCCTCCCCCTTCCCCCCCCCCCCCCCCGCCCTTCTCTACACACCTCTGATGCACCAGGGCACCAGAGCCCTGCACTTCCTTCCCAGCACTTTTGGAGCATGTGAATCATCTGATTCATGTTCCATCCCCGCTCCTACCCCTCTCTCCCAGATATGGAATATCACGAATCAGCTGTTCACAGCATTCTAGTTCTGGTAAATGGGGGGGAGTAGGCGAGGGGATGAAGCACGAATCAGGCAGTTTGCATACTCCAAGGCTGCGTCTAGACTGGTATGATTTTGCACAATACTTTCAACAGAAAAGTTTTTCCATTAAAAGTATTTGTGCAAGAAAACATCTATACTGGCATGTGCCTTTGCGCAAAAGATTTGCTTTTGTGCAAAAGCATCTATGCCAGTGTAGACGCTCTCTTGCACAAGAAAGCTCAGATGGCCATTTTAGCCATCGGGCTTTCTTATGCAAGAAATGGATGTTACCTGTCTACACTGGCCCTCCTGTGCAAGAATACTTCCACAAGAGGGCTTATCCCTGAGTGGGAGCATCAGAGTATTTGCACAAGAACCACTGATTTTGTACATTACAAAGTCAGTGTTCTTGCGCAAATACTCGTGGCCAGTGTATAGAGGCGGCAAGATTTTGTGCAAAATCATGCCAGTCTAGACACAGGCCAAAAGTGCTGGGAGGGATGGTGAGGAGCAGGTAAGTGCAGGGCTCTGGTACCCCAGTGTTTGAGAGAGGTGCATGGGGGGGGGGGCGATGGACAAATACAGGGGGTCCACAGGGCCAGAGGTGGAGCCCCAGTGGGCCATAGGCTGCTGCAGACCACTGAGGTGAAGGAGGGCCACTCCTGTGACCCATCCCTCATTCCTGGTTGCCCATTCCTGTTCTAACACTTAGTGAGCGTGCAGAAATCTTTACCTTTCCCCTATGCAGCTGTGTTGGAGTAGGTACAATCTTGCCCTGAGTGGTGAACTGGAATGCTGCTAATGTATCACAGTATGTAGATTGCAGTAAAACGTTCCATATAGTGCTGTGAGATGGACTGTGAAGAATAATTATACATATGAAACATTTGAACAAAGGCACACTAGAAAAAATAATAAGTAGGGCTAAGAAACTACTTGACCAAAAGGGGCTGAGAGGCCTGTAAAAGGACCTCCTCAGGAGGAACTGATTAATACCACATTTTCTCCTATGGGTCAGAGTCAAATTTACACCTTCCTTTAGCTCAAGCTTTCTAGTAAGAACAAATTGAGAAGGACAACAAATATTCAGGGGAACACAGCCTTGCTGCTGAGCTAGCAGGTGTGTTTGAGGTCAACTGAAAATTGATTAGGATTGGTGGAAAAAATATGTCAGGAACAACTATCAGTGTCCTCCAGATCCATACTTTAGTCTCACAGCAATGAGGGGTAGTTAGGCTAGAAGTTTTTGGTGTCAATTTTGACCATTCTCAACCATGGCAACCAAAACACCAGTTATATGTCATTGCTTTTCACTTGCATGATTTTCCAATGCAGCATTTATTTAATCTATGGTTCATGACCTTGCAAAATAGACACGTACTTCTGGCTGCACAGTCTAATATCTTCACGTGGCTTTCAGATGAACAGCTTTGGTACATGCAGTTTGTTCAGAATGAAGCAATGTGTTTGCTCACTGGTTTGAGCAACTGTAATAATATTACATCCATTCAGCATACTTTATATAGAATCATAGATTACTAGGACTGGAAGGGACCTCGAGAGGTCATCGAGTCCAGTCCCCTGCCCTCATGGCAGGACCAAATACTATCTAGACCATCCCTGATACACATTTATCTAACCTACTCTTAAATATCTCCACAGATGGAGATTCCACAACCTCCCTGGGCAATTTATTCCAGTGTTTGACTACCCTGACAGTTAGGAACTTTTTCCTAATGTCCAATCTAAACCTCCCTTGCTGCAGTTTAAGCCCATTGCTTCTTGTTTTATCCTCAGAGGCCAAGATGAACAAGTTTTCTTCCTCCTCCTTAGGACACCCTTTTAGATACCTGAAAACTGCTATCATGTCCCCCCTCAATCTTCTCTTTTCCAAACTAAACAAACCCAATTCTTTCAGCCTTCCCTCATAGGTCATGTTCTCTAGACCTTTCATCATTCTTGTTGCTCTTCTCTGGACCCTCTCTAATTTCTCCACATCCTTTTTGAAATGCGGTGCCGAGAACTGGACACAATACTCCAACTGAGGCCTAAACAGTGCAGAGTAGAGTGGAAGAATGACTTCTCGTGTATTGCTCACAACACATCTGTTCATGCATCCCAGAATCATGTTTCCTTTCTTTGCAACAGCATCACACTGCTGGCTCATGTTCAGCTTGTGGTCCACTATAACCCCTAGATACCCTTCTGCCGTACTCCTTCCTAGACAGTCGCTTCCCATTCTGTATGCGTGAAACTGATTGTTCCTTCCTAAGTGGAGCACTTTGCATTTGTCTTTATTAAACTTCATCCTGTTTACCTCAGACCATTTCTCCAATTTGTCCAGATCATTTTGAATTATGACCCTATCCTCTAGAGCAGTCGCAACCCCTCCCAGCTTGGAATCATCTGCAAACTTAATAAGCGTACTTTCTATGCCAATATCTAAATCGTTGATGAAGGTATTGAAGAGAGCCGGCACCAATACAGATCCCTGTGGAACCCCACTTGTTATGCCTTTCCAGCAGGATTGTGAACCATTAATAACTACTCTCTGAGTACGGTTATCCAGCCAGTTATGTACCCACCTTATAGTAGCCCCATCTAAGTTGTATTTGCCTAATTTATTGATAAGAATATCATGCGAGACCGTATCAAATGCCTTACTAAAGTCTAGGTATACCACATCTACCACTTCTCTCTTATCCACAAGACTCATCCTATCAAAGAAAGCTTTCAAATTGGTTTGACATGAGTTGTTCTTTACAAATCCACGCTGGCTGTTCCCTATCATCTTGCCACCTTCCAATATTGTCTGCTAGTAAAGTGCATGAGTATCAGAGGGGTAGCCGTGTTAGTCTGAATCTGCAAAAGTGGTGAGGAATCCTGTGGCACCTTATAGACTAACTGAAGTGTCGGAGCATAAGCTTTCATGGGCAAAGACCCACTTCGTCAGGTGCATGTTGTGGAAATTTCCAGAGGGAGGTATAAATATGCAGGCCAGAATCAGGCTAGACATGACGAGGTGGATCCAATCAGGGAGTATGAGGCCCACTTCTAGTAGCTTATCTGGAGGTGTGAATACCAAGAGAGGAGAAGCTGCTTTTGTAGTTAGCTAGCCATTCACAGTCTTTGTTTAATCCTGAGATGATTGTGTCCAACTTGAAGATGAACTGTAGCTCAGAAGTTTCTCTTTGAAGTCTGGTCTTGAATTATTTTTGCTGCAGGATGGCTACCTTTAGATCTGCAATTGTGTGTTCAGGGAGATTGAAAAAACCCTACAGGGTTTTGTATATTGCCATTCCTACTATCTGATTTGTGTCCATTTATTCTTTTACGTAGGGACTGTCCAGTTTGGCCAATGTATATAGCAGAGGGGCATTGTTGGCACATGATGACGTTTATTACGTTAGTAGATGTGCAGGAGAATGAACCAGTGACAGTATGGCTGATCTGGTTAGGTCCTGTGATGGTGTTGCTGGCGTATATATGTGGGCAGAGTTGGCACTGAGGTTTGTTGCATGGATTGGTTCCTGAGTTAGAGTTATTATGGTGCGGTGTATAGTTGCTGGTGAGAATATGCTTCAGGTTGGCGGGTTGTCTGTGGGCGAGGACTGGCCTGACTCCCAAGGCCTGTGAAAGCGAGGGATCATTGTCCAGGATGGGTTGTAGATCACTAATGATATGTTGAAGAGGTTTTAGCTGAGGACTGTAGGTGATGGCCAGTGGTGGTCTGTTGGTTTCTTTCTTGGGCTTGTCCTGTAGCAGGAGGCTTCTGGGTACATGCTTGGCCCTGTTAATCTGTCTCCTCATTTCCTCATGTGGGTATCGTAGTTTACAGAATGCTTGTCAAGTGTAGACTGCTATTTTTAAAGTAGGTCTGATTGAAATCTGGTAAACAATCATTCTGACAAAATGCCTTTTTTATTTAGAAAATTAAAATGTGCATAGATTTAAAAAAAATCGGATTCATTTTTGAGGGGAAAAAATAACTCTTAATCTTTTTTTAATTCCCCCATGATTTTTCAGTGGCAAATGAGAAAAGATGCATATAGAAAGGAGGGGAAGGGGAACACTGAGAGACTGAAAATCAATTTTTTAGTTATCATTTTTAATTGAGAAAATGGAAAGATGTCACTTTTTTGACAAAACATTTTTGACCAGTTCTAATTTTAACTGTAAACTAGTGATTTTTCAAACCAGTAGCAATGTTGGCCTGAGGTGTATTAAAGGCCTTTTCCTGATTTGTATCTGTGTTCAAGTATCAGATACTGCTTAGCTATCCTCCCCAGGCTTTAACCTATGGGAGTGGAATTCCCTTTACCCCAGACTTCGCAATCTACTTAGCAACCTCCTTTTTCATTCTACAGAATAAAACATTGTAGCTAGGGAAAGATTTCCTAAAAAGAAAGGCAGTAATGAATGCACCTGTAACATTCATCTCCCGTAAAGAAGAGTTTGTTTTAAGAGCTGCATCAGTGTGCTGCATGTTTTCACAAAAGCCCCTGCAGTTGATGCTGCAGTTGAAACCCTCAGGTTGCCCTCTAACGTGGCCCTGTGAAACATGACATATGCTATACAGGGGTTGTTGGTTTCTCTGAAACTAACTGGGGGCCCAGTTCTTCCATCCTAACTGTCTGAAACAATCCCAGGGCGATCTCTCAGCATGAGTCAGGCTGAAGCCAGTGCACAATGCAGTGACTCACTGAGCGGGGTGTCTTGCTGGGAGCATATGACACCAGCACTCCAGCTTTTGCATTCACTACACTTTGGTCTCCAGATGGGGTATTAAGTCTGGGTTAATCCAAAAAAAAGCCCCGAGAGGCCTGGGACCAGAACTGCTCTTTTCTGTGTAAAAGGGCTCGACAACTCAGAACTTGCTCCCCTCCTTGTTGGGTTGCTAATTTCAGTTGGACTTGTTCCTGGAGCTCTTATGACATCATCTTTATTAAAGATTGATCTTTAATTCTTGGAGGGTTGACAAACTTACCTCCATGGTCCAAGACAGTCCAAACATGGTGATCTTCCAGCCAAGCTTCAATAGAAACCTGTTTAATTGGGCTTAGGGTAATGTGTCTGGCTGAGTGCCTGTTGAAATGCTCATTTTAATAATGGTGTAGTATATATTTATAATGCTGTGTCAGGGTGCCTAGAGCTGTTGGCATGTCTTCCTTTATCATAATTTAAATCTAAAAAATAAGGGGGACAAAACTGTGCTCTCATTAATAATTTTTAGTTTGCTGTTAACATTTTTAAATGAGGCTAATTAATGACTAAAACACGTCATCAGTGTGCGTGGAAACTTTTCCAACATTTGAAGTCTTTAAATAAAGTTTGAGTGTCTTCCTTTATATTATCTGACCTGGGAATTTTGCAGTCAAGGGTTTTCTTGCCTATAGATTTTTCTTTTGGGCCTTGTTTGGTGCCAAAGACAGGACTTGTACAGTGTATGGTGCTCTGCAAAATCTAAAACTCTGTTCTGGTGAATATGGGGGTTGATTAGAGATTAGAAGTTTCCATTCTATAAAAAATTCCAAAATTCTGAAAAATAATCCATTTTTGGAATGACAAGTAGAATTTTCATAATTTCTCGTGGAAGAAAAGATCCTCCAGAAGTTTAAGAAACAAACATTTTCAAACAAAATTGAGCCCCTCTCCTAAATGTTGTGGCTGCTGTCTCAGTCTGGTCTTCCAGGACTGTTATAAACAGGTTGCTCACTCTCCAGCTCTGGCTTCTAAAGTTCTGTCAATTGTCAAGAAACCTGCTCCTACTCTACCACTGATGGGGCACTATTTTTTTATTAAACAACGAGGAGCTTTTCAACTACAAAAGCTTATGCCCAAATAAATCTGTTAGTTTTTAAGGTACCGCAGGACTTCTCATTGCTTTTGTATAGACAGACAAAAATGGCTACCCTTCTGACATTTGTCACCATGCAAGTCACTGTGGGTTTTTAAAAACATTTTACTGAGACAAGTCACAACGCTACATCCTACATTACTTATTGAGGATCAGGCTAATATGCAAAGAACCTGACTAAAGACTGGCTTGCTGGCTGGGGAGCCCACCTCTGAGTATACTAAAACAGGTGAGCAAATTAGTAGATACTTGTTATTTTAGGCACCTCTCTTTGTACCTACTTGATGTGAAAGTTTTTCCATTACAAGGGCAGCACATAATTTACTATACAGGTTGAACCTCTCTAATCCAGAACTCTCTCATCCATCATTTCATGTGTGTGGCCAAGTTTCCTGTGGTCCCATAAAGTTTGTTTACATCCACCTGTCCTATCTCTTAGTGTTCTGTGTTATTATTTAGTTCTAATTTACCCCTAAGTGCCCTCTAGCAGCACAGTAAGCTGTAGAAGTGTTGGTAATGCTGCTAGACAATATTGACATCCTGTGGTCCAAAAAATTCTCTCCTTCAGAATTGGTCAGGTCCCAAGAGTTCCGGACTAGAGAGTACCAAAAAAACATAGGAGAAGTTGCATATTTCCTGTAACATGAAATATCAGTTCCTGATGCTAAGAAATTAATTTGTTCTGTTTAAAATGCAGCTTCATTACTGCAACATTAAGTAAGAAGGTTGGGAATCCCCAGGACACAAATATTTCCCGGACAAAACCATCGCCTCTGCAAGTATGTTCTCCTTTTCGTGCAAGCCCTCCAATACAGCATCTTCCTCACAGCAAATATATAATGGACCCTAACTGGAGTTGATTACCTTTGATACAGACATTTTAAAAATATTCTTTGAGCTCTACAAATCAAATACATAGATTCTTCTCCCAAATAAAGACCCATCATTCAAATCAATCATTTTGTACAAATTCCTCTCATCTTTCCATCTGTGTTTTCTTTTCTGCATCCAGGACTGGCCACAGACTTTGCCCAGATCTGGGCAATGTGGGTGGGGCTCAACTCCAGGCCCTGGTGGGGCTTTGTGGAAGAGGTGGCACTTGGGGTAGCCTTTTTTGGCCAGGCCTCAGTGCCACCGGAATCTCAATACATAGGGCTCTGGTGATGATTTAAAGGGCCCAGGGCTATGGCTGCTGTTGCTGCTGCAGTAGTAGCTCAAATCCCTGGGCCCTTTGAAATTACCAGGCCCTGGTGCAACTTCCCCCTTTGCTCCTCCCTGTTGGTGGCCCTGTCAACATCTGTTCCAATCACAATCATATATATCTTAGAAATTAAATCTTGTTCCAGCTTTCTCCTGGGTCACCTCCTCAAATGTATTTCAAGGTCTTAAAAGGATCATCTTATATCCAGATACCACAGTGAAATGTTTGACTTGTAGATGTTGAAAATATGGACTCTTTATATTATTTACACAGCCCCATATAAACATGCTGTGAGCGGGAATGGAGCATGCCAGTGTCCTGTCCATGCTACAGATTCTGCTCTTCATGTTCAGGCTAAGACTTTGGGAAACCCTGCATGGTGACTGGGGACATCACAGGCTGCATTTAGTTAGGCCATGATACAGCAAATTTCTTGAGCTCATGGTTAACTTTAGGCATGCAAGTGTCTTTATTGGGACTTACTGAAGTGCTTTGATGGATCCAGCATGAGTCTCTCAGATAGAAAGCCAGGGAAAACTGCAGGTTGCGTGTGTGGCCAGTGGCTTCAACGGAAAATCTTCTTTGTATTCACTACAACCAATTCTCTATCCTTTAGTCTCTGTCTTAGCCTCACCCACAGGCAACACTGGGGAGAATAGGAAGAGGAAGCAATGTATCTAATGAGTAGGGATTATTCTTATGAAAGTTTTATCTTTAATAAGAAATTAGAGGGGTGTGTGTGTGTGTGTGTGTGTGTGTATCTCACTGCTGCTTGGATCAACCTCTTTTGTCAGGGAGAGCTAAAGGTGTCCCAGTCCTAAGCTAAGTCTTGTACATGTTTCTCAAATGGGCAACCGCCACGCTCAACTACAGTGTGATGCTGTTGCAAAAAAAGTAACCATGATTCTGGGATGCTGTAACCCGTTGCCCTGGTGGTCACCCCGAGTTCGGGTGACCCTCGTCCTAACCAGCTGATCGGATTCCTGGCCCTCCGTCCGATCCTAGCTCCCGACCGACCGTGTGGGATGTCAGAGCCCGCACTGGCTCGCAGACGCCGGGAAGGGGACTCGGGCCCTCCCTCACTCCGAGCCCCGACCCAGGGCCCTAAGACGGGGACGCTAGTCCCTAGTCAGTGGAGGGGGTTACGTTCCCCCAAACCCTCCACTCGCGGGGACCACGGCCCCGCCCTGGGTCACTTCTTCCCGGCCGGTTGTTCGGCACGTTCCCCCCCCAGCAAGGGGACAGACTCACCCGGAGCCCCTGTCTTGGGTGGGGCTTCAGCCGCCGCGGGTCACGCGTCTCCTCCCCAGGGCCTCCCAACGGGCTCGGTTCCTCCGTCCTGCCTCCAGCGCTCCTCTCCCCCGGTCCATGGTCAGGCGCCTTTTGGACGGCCCGCTCCCCTGCGGACGCCGGGGCCGGCGTGGTCCCGTGACTCCAGGCCCCGCCCCTCTCCGCGCTCTCCCCGTCGCCTCCGGTGACGTCATCGCCCGGCGCCGGGGAAAGCGGCGGGCCGACGGCCGTCTCGGCCGGGGCTCCTGCTTCCGGGTTCCCCGTCTCAGTGCGGGGCGGCGCGGACCCTGTGCCTGCCCCGTCACATCCCTCCCCCCTTAGGCTCCTATTTACCCCCGCCTCTCCCCCGGTCCCCTTTTCTGGTACCCGCGACAAACAGTCAGCATTTCCGTTTGTAGTACCTGACCTATGTTTTACTTCAAATTTGTAGGGTTGCAGGCTCAGGTACCATCTCATTATACGGGGGTTCGTATCCTTCATCCCCTGGATCCATCGGAGGGGGGCGTGGTCCGTTACCAGCGTGAACTCGGAACCTAAAAGGAAATATCGTAAAGAGTCAACGGCCCATTTAAGGGCCAAGGCTTCCTTTTCAATAGTAGCGTAGGCTTTTTCCCGTGGGAACAATTTGCGACTCAAGTACAACACGGGGTGTTCGGCCCCTTCCTCTTCCTGGGCGAGTACTGCTCCCAGTCCGAGGTCCGACGCGTCCGTCTGTAAGATAAATGGCTTATTAAAATCGGGTTGAATTAACACTGGGGCATGAGTGAGCTCATATTTCAGTCTTTCGAATGCGTTGTTGCATTGCTCCGTCCATTTCACATTTTGGGGCTGCTCCTTCCGGGTGAGGTCCGTTAGGGGTGCGGCTACCGTCGCAAAGTTATCTACGAACCGTCGGTAATATCCGGCTAGCCCGAGGAACTGGCGGACCTGTTTCTTTGTGGTGGGGGCCGGGTAATCCCGAACTGCCTGGATTTTGCTCAGCAGGGGTTTAAGCCTGCCTTGCCCCACTGTATATCCTAGGTAAGAGACCTCTCGTTCCCCAAAATGACACTTTTTTGGGTTAGCCGTCAGGTTTGCCCGTCTGAGTGTCTCTAGAACGGCCGCGATGTGCTCGAGGTGTTGTTCCCAGGACCTGCTGAAAATGACAATATCGTCTATGTAGGCGGTGGCGTATTCGTGGTGGTCCCGTAACAGGTGGTCCATTAGTCTCTGGAAGGTAGCGGCCGCTCCCTGTAAGCCGAATGGCATGTTTAAGAATTGGTATAGTCCGAAGGGCGTAGCGAACGCCGTTTTCTTCTGAGCTTCGGGGGACAGGGGTATCTGCCAGTATCCCTTTGTTAAGTCTATTGTTGACAAGTACTGGGCCTTCCCCACCCGGTTAAGTAATTCGTCTACGCGCGGCATGGGGTACGCGTCGAATCGTGATATGGCGTTTACCTTTCGAAAATCTATACAAAATCTAGTGGTCCCATCTGGTTTTGGGACCAACACTATGGGGCTCCGCCACTCACTGCGTGATTCCTGAATCACCCCCCATTCTAGCATCTTCTGCAGTTCTTTCTTCACTGTATCCCACATTTTCCGGGGTACGGGCCGCAAGTGGTCTCGAACTATCTTGCCTGGCTCAGTTGCTATCTCATGGTAGACTTCCTGTGTCTGCCCCGGTCGGCTGGTCAAGGTCTCTTGGAACTGCCGCAGGACTGCCCTCACTTGGTCTTGTTGGGTGGGTGACAGACCCTCCCCTGTTTGGGCCTGGCCGACCGCTACCTCCGGTTCACCCCAGGGCCCGAACTCGATATCTAGGGGTCGCGGGTCTATTAGGAGCGCTTCCCGCGGGTTCCACCTTTTTAGTAAATTTATATGATAGACTTGTGTCTCCTTTCGGTTGCTGTTAATCAATACCTCGTAATCTACGGGCCCCACTTGTCGCACTACCTTAAAGGGCCCTTGCCATTTGGCCATTAGCTTGGAGTCTCCCTTCGGGAGTAGGAGGAGGACTAGGTCACCCGGTGCGAACGCCCTTACCTGGGCCCTTCGGTTATAGTGGGCCTGCTGTTTCTCTTGGGCTTTCCTCAGGTTCTCCTGGGCCCATTCTGCCAACCTGCGGAGGTTCCCTTTTAACTTGCCCACGTACTGGGCTACTCCCAGGGCCGGTGTTCTCTGTTCCTCCCATCCCTCCTTTATCAGGTCTAGGATCCCTCGGGGTTGCCTCCCATACAGCAACTCAAAGGGCGAGAAGCCTAGCGATGCCTGGGGGACTTCACGTACCGTGAACATCAGAGCGGGTAGTAGTTGGTCCCAGTCCCGCGGATCCTCCTTGACAAATTTTCGTAACATCTCTTTCAGGGTACGATTGAATCTTTCCACAAGGCCGTCTGTCTGAGGGTGGTATACCGACGTCCGTAGTTTTCGTACCTGTAAAACCTTGCATAACTCCGTCATTATTCGGGACGTTAGATTCGTCCCCTGGTCTGTCAATAGTTCCTTTGGTAGGCCTACCCGCGAGAATAGCTTCATTAGCTCTTCAGCTATCGCCCCCGCGGTTGCCCGTCTCAAGGGGACGGCTTCGGGGAATCGCGTGGCGTAGTCTATAATGACGAGGATGTAGACGTAGCCCCTGCTGGACTTTTCTAGTGGCCCCACCAGGTCTAGTGCAATACGCTCGAAAGGCGTCCCTACGATGGGTAAAGGTATAAGAGGCGCCGGAGGCACCCTGGTAGGCGACGTCTTTTGGCACTGGGGGCATGAGGCGCAATAATTTTTTATGTCCTGATATACCCCCGGCCAGTAGAACCTCTGGAGCACCCGGTGCTGTGTTTTTTCTGTCCCTAGGTGTCCAGCCCAGGTGTGATCGTGGGCGAGCTCTAGCACCCCCCCCCCCGGTAGGGCTTTGGCACGAGCAGCTGGTGCTTCTCCTCCGTCCCCACCTCTTGTGGAGTGACTCGGAACAAGCGATCCTGATGCACCTCGAACCGAGGACCCTGTCCCCCTCTTCCGGTGTCTCTGGCTTCTCCTACCTGAGCCCACGCGTGTTGCAAGGTCGGGTCCTCTCTCTGGAGTGCGAGGAAATCGCCTTCGTCCAGGTCCAGGTGGGGCATGGGTGTCTCTGTCCCGTTCGTCCCCTCCTCTCCGGCGGCTGGGTCGTCTACTTCCTCCCCGTGAGCTGCAAACCTGGGGTTTTTGTCCCTTTCCCCCTTTTTACTCCGTTGTTCCAACCCCCAATTACTTAGTAGGTACCCCAGTCCGGGCCAGTCCCGGCCTAGCAGCGCGGGGTACGCTAGATTGGGGCCCACTGCAACTATACATGAGTCCCTTATCCTCCCATCGTCAATTTCCACCCTTGTCGTCGCATAGGGGTGGATATCCCCATGTACACATTTCATGTACACTCTCAGCCCCTGGGGCACTTGGGACCCCAGGATGTTGGCCCGGATTATCGTTTGCCCACACCCGGAGTCTAGCACCGCCTGCACCCGGCGTCCATTAACCCTTATCTCATGCAACATTTGCCTCCGCCCCTGTTCGCCCCGGGTTACCTTTCGCATGGGGCCTTGTCCGAAGGTGCAATCCATCATGGGGCAGTCTTTCTTAAAGTGCCCCTCCTGTCCGCACTGGTAGCAGGCTCCTTTGGTTCCTCCTTCGGGTTGTGGGTTCCTCTCCGTCCCTGGGGTTGGCCCTCCGGCATCTGGGGTTCGTCCCTCCGGGTGGTCCCACCGGGGTGCCAGTCCTCGTCCCATGGTTGGGCCTGCCGGTGTTCTGGGGCCGTGTGTTTTTGTGCCACTTCTCGCTGGGGCAAGGCCTCCTAAATGTGGTTCTCGTGGCCCGGCGCGGGGACGTGGCGTTTCTGTTCCTTCGGCGGCAAGGAAGCGTTCCATCAAGGTGATGGCTTCCTCGAGAGTCTCTGGGAGGTGTCGTCTCACCCAACGCTGCCCCTCGGCTGGGAGGATCTTCACATACTGTTCTAAGATCACCGCCTCGGCCACTTGTGTTCCGGACTTATTTTCGGGTTCCAGCCAGCGCATCCCCGCTTCCCGTACCCTCTGAGCCACAGCCCGCGGGCGTTCCCCTGGGCCGTACCGGGCCTCACGGAACTTTTGCCGGTGGAATTCCGGGGAGATCCCCAGTTGATCTAGGATGGCCTCCTTTACCTTATAGTAGCATAACGCGTCTCTTGCGGACATTCCTCGGTAAGCGAGTTGGGCCGCCCCCAACAAGTAGGGAGCTAGGAGTGTTGCCCATTGGTCCTGTGGCCATTTCGCCGCCAACGCCACCCGTTCGAAGGTTACCAGAAAGGCCTCTGGGTCGTCTTCAGGGCCCAGCTTCGTCAACCTGATGGGGAGTTGGCGGCCCACCACGTCTTCGTCATTTCCCGCCGGTGTCGCGCCCCCACCGGCCATGCTGGTTCCCGCTTGATGCTCCTGGAGCTTATCCAGGACCTGTTGCAGCGCCTGCGACTGCTGCTGCTGCCACTGTTTCTGGTTATCTATTAACCAGTCCACTACTTTGTTCAGCTCCATTATCCCTGGGGAAATTAGCTTGTTATAACCGGAGGAAGGACCCTGCCCCTGGGAAGACCGACCTGTTTCACTCCCTTAACTCTAGGCCCCCCCCCTCCTTTTTTTTTTTTTTTTTTTTTTTGAGTGTGTGTATATGTGCCCCCTTAACCGGGGCTCAGGTCATGCCCACATTCTCCACCACGTGTAACCCGTTGCCCTGGTGGTCACCCCGAGTTCGGGTGACCCTCGTCCTAACCAGCTGATCGGATTCCTGGCCCTCCGTCTGATCCTAGCTCCCGACCGACCGTGTGGGATGTCAGAGCCCGCACTGGCTCGCAGACGCCGGGAAGGGGGCTCGGGCCCTCCCTCACTCCGAGCCCCGACCCAGGGCCCTAAGACGGGGACGCTAGTCCCTAGTCAGTGGAGGGGGTTACGTTCCCCCAAACCCTCCACTCGCGGGGACCACGGCCCCGCCCTGGGTCACTTCTTCCCGGCCGGTTGTTCGGCACGTTCCCCCCCCAGCAAGGGGACAGACTCACCCGGAGCCCCTGTCTTGGGTGGGGCTTCAGCCGCCGCGGGTCACGCGTCTCCTCCCCAGGGCCTCCCAACGGGCTAGGTTCCTCCGTCCTGCCTCCAGCGCTCCTCTCCCCCGGTCCATGGTCAGGCGCCTTTTGGACGGCCCGCTCCCCTGCGGACGCCGGGGACGGCGTGGTCCCGTGACTCCAGGCCCCGCCCCTCTCCGCGCTCTCCCCGTCGCCTCCGGTGACGTCATCGCCCGGCGCCGGGGAAAGCGGCGGGCCGACGGCCGTCTCGGCCGGGGCTCCTGCTCCCGGGTTCCCCGTCTCAGTGCGGGGCGGCGCGGACCCTGTGCCTGCCCCGTCACAGATGCATTAACAGACGTGTTGTGAGCAAGACACGAGAAGTCATTCATCTGCTCTACTCTGTGCTGGTTAGGCCTCAATTGGAGTATTGTGTTCAGTTCTGGGCACCGCATTTCAAGAAAGCTGTGGAGAAATTGGAGAGGGTCCAGAGAAGAGCAACAAGAATGATTAAAGGTTTAGAGAACATGACCTATGAGGAAAGACTGAAGGAATTAGGTTTGTTTAGTTTAGAAAAGAGAAGATTGAGGGGGAACATGATAGCAGTTTTCAGGTATCTAAAAGGGTGTCCTAAGGAGGAGGAAGAAAACTTGTTCATCTTGGCCTCTGAGGGTAGAACAAGAAGCAATGGGCTTAAACTGCAGCAAGAGAGGTTTAGGTTAGACATTAGGAAAAAGTTCCTAACTGTCAGGGTAGCCAAACACTGGAATAAATTGCCCAGGGAGGTTGTGGAATCTCCATCTGTGGAGATATTTAAGAGTAGGTTAGATAAATGTCTATCAGGGATGGTCTAGACAGTATTTGGTCCTGCCATGAGGGCGGGGACTGGACTCGATGAGCTCTCGAGGTCCCTTCCAGTTCTAGTATTCTATGATTCTATGATTCAAGTGATTTTCTTCATTTTAAGTTCCTCTTTTCTTCCTGGTAGTTTTATGGCTTCTTGTAAACTAGCTCCTTCCTTGCCTCCTTGTCAGAGGAGTTCCAATTTTTCCTTGAAATCTTAAATCCTCCAAAGAAGGCAGGTAATGAAACCAAAGGAAGGAATTAAAAAGAAGAAGATAGGCAGGAAGGGGGAGAAAGTGGTCTGCCTCTGCACTCCAACAGGATGCTACCCTACCCATGCTTGTGGAAGGGATTGCAAAGGAGCCCAAGAGACTCAGGCACCAAATTCTGATATTTGGGTGCTTAATTCTCCTAGTCTGTATGGTTGCCAAAAATACTGCCCAATCCAATGGGCCTCAGCAGAACAGCCAGATACTATTGTAAGGTTTTGGTCTGGTATGACGTCAAGAGACGATTTTGCCTCTATAGGGGTATGTCTACACTACAAAGTTAATATGAACTAACAGACGTTAGTTCGAATTAACTTTAATAGGTGCTACACAGGTAAACTGCTAGTTCAAACTTAGTTCGAACTAGCGGAGCGCTTAATTCGAACTAGGTAAACCTCATTCTACGAGGACTAACGCCTAGTTTGAATTAAGTAGTTCGAATTAAGGGCTGTGTAGCCACTTAATTTGAACTAGAGGGAGGCTAGCCCTCCCCAGCTTTCCCTGGTGGCCACTCTGGGCACCCCCAGGGAAATTCTTCTGCCCCCCTCCCGGCCCCGGAGCCCTTAAAGGGGCACGGGCTGGCTACAGTGCCCGTGCCAGGTGCAAGCCTGCCAGCACCCAGCCAGCAGACCCTGCACCTGGCACGGCACGAACCAGCCACCCGCTGCCACCCAGCCCTCCGCCTCTTCCCGGAACCAGGCTGGCGGCTCCCGGGAGCTTGCCCGGGACCGCAAGAGGCGGGCGCCCGCCTGGTGTAGTGCGGAGATCGTGGACCTCATCCACGACCTCCGCACTAGGCACAGGAAAGTGGCCGTCTAGGGCAGGATAGCTGCCAGCCTGGCCATCCAGAAGCAGGTTTGCATGAAAATCAGGGTGGTCCAGTGAGACCCCAGACCCTGAGCCCTGAGCTTAGAACATAAGAACATAAGAACGGCCGTACTGGGTCAGACCAAAGGTCCATCTAGCCCAGTAGCCTGTCTACTGACAGCGGCCAACACCAGCTACCCCAGAGGGGATGGACCGAAGACAATGACCAAGCCATTTGTCTCGTGCCACCCATCTCCAGCCTTCCACAAACAGAGGCCAGGGACACCATTTCTACCCCCTGGCTAATAGCACTCCATGGACCCAACCTCCATGAATTTATCTAACTTCTCTTTAAACTCTGTTATTGTTCTAGCCTTCACCGCCTCCTGCGGCAAGGAGTTCTACAGGTTGACTATTTGCTTTGTGAAGAAGAACTTTCTGTTGTTAGTTTGAAGACTACTACCTATTCATTTCATTTGGTGTCCTCTAGTCCTTCTATTATGGGAACTAATGAAGAAATTTTCTTTATGCACCCTCTCCACACCACTCATGCTTTTATAGACCTCTATCATATCCCCCCTCAGTCTCCTCTTTTCTAAGCTGAAAAGTCCCAGTCTCTTTAGCCTCTCTTCATATGGGGCCTGTTCCAAACCCCTGATCATTTTAGTTGCCCTCCCCTCTCCCACCCTCTCTCTTCCCCTCTCCCACCTCCTTTTCCCAATCTCCCCGAGATTTGTTCAATAAAGAGAGTTTCTACTTTTGAACACACGTGTCCTTTATTTTGTACATCAGGAAGGGGGGCTAGGGAAGGGTAAGTGGAAGGAGGTGAGGGAGGAATGGGGTACAAGCCGACGATGGGGAGGACTGGGGTGGCTCTGCAGGCTCCTCGGGGTGCAAGCTCTCCTGCAGCCCCCCGATTGACCTCCCCCCGGGATGGCAGCCTGCAGCAAGTGCAGCCGGGCTGATGGCCGAGTGCTGTGATGTGCCGAGTGTGGGCATTCAGGGCACTCCGAGCCAGGACTGCTTTGCTGTCCCTCATCGAGTAGGACAAGCGAGCGGGGAACCCCTGAGAACTGTCTGTCCGGGGTAGGGGTCGGGTCCCTTTAAGCACAGCCCTCAGCTAGCCAGAGACAGCAGCTCCATGCTCTAAGTCCTAATCTGATGCCCTGCCGGCACTGCTTCCGGCCATCCTTAACCTCGGTTCAGGGTCCACTCAATGTGGACATGCTAGTTTGAATTAGCAAAATGCCAGTTCAAACTAGTTTTTAGGTCTACATGCACTAGTTTGAATTAGCTTAGTTCGAGTTCACTAATTCGAATTAAGTTAGTTCGAACTAGTGCTGTAGTGTAGACATACCCTAGGAGTGTCACATGAACACAGCTCTCCCCAAAACATATTGTTAGGCTTTCCCTGAGCATGACATTTCCCCTCTTTTTTGCTGCAAGCAGATGTTTGTTAGGCTATGTCAGGACTGCAGGCTTCCTTCGGAAGATGCTTTTCCAGAAGAGATCTTTCAAAAAACTTTTTTCGAAAGGGAGCGTCCACACTGCCAAAATGCATCGAAAAGGTGATCTGCTTTTTTGAAAGATAGTGTCCACACTGAATGGATACTATCTCACATTGAAACTACGATTACTATGGACAGAGTGACCACCAGGGCACCTGTACTTTTTCCTCTTTCCTTTTCTTTCGAAAGAACTCCCTCTTCCCCACCCACACATGCCTTTTTCTGAAAGAGCTCTTTCAGGAATAGGCTTCTTCCTTGTAGAAAGAGGTTTAACAATTTTAACCCCTCTGTTCTTTTGATTTTTTCCCCAAAAGAATGTGATTGCAGTGATGACATAAATGAAGTTTTTTTGGAAAAATAGCCATTTTTCCAAAAAAAACCCTCAGTAGTGTAGACATAGCCTTAGGAGTTGTGAGGCATGTTTCAAACATCTCCTGGTACAGAAAAGGCATATGACTCGCAAGCTATTTACAGTAATTGAAAATAGAAATGGCTTTGTGTCAGGCTGGGCATTTCGCAAGTTATTCTAGGAAAAGAAGAAATGAAAAGCAAAGTGGTCTGGGTTAAGAGCAACACAGAAGAGGTGTGGAGGATGTAAGTCCCAGGCATAATTACTCAGGCCCTGAGCTTGCACAGCCAAGATGCCCAGAACAATAAAACTCAGAGCTTCTGGGAAAAGTTAGGGTTCTATCAACCTGAATTTTACCAGTCTCATAGTAAATTTGGAATGGATTCAGATAACATTTGGAGCCCAAAGCTCCCCTCATGCCACCAGAGTCTCAGTGATCAAAACAGGTTCAAACTCAGCCAGGAAAAGTATGTATTCGTCCCAACTTCCACAGGCTTTGCACAAATCAACTGTGGAGCCAGCCAATCCAGTCTTGGAAAATCACAGAGGAATGGCGATCAAATCTTAGGAGATGAAACTAGAAGACATTAAACTAATTAACGAGCTTGGTTTCTTTAGCCTATCAGAATTAAGGCCAAAAGGGTATATAATCACTGTCTCTAAACACTTCGGCTGTGTCTACACTGGGCCACTTATTCCGGAAAATCAGCTGCTTTTCCGGAATTAGCTGCGAGCTGTCTACGCTGGCCCTTGAATTTCCGGAAAAGCAACGATGCTCCACTGTACAAAATCAGCCGCTATTCCGGAAAAACTATTCTGCTCCCGCTATTCTGCAGCCTGCCAATGTAGACGCTCCTTTTCCGGAAAAACTGAAAACAGAATAGTATTCCGTTTTAAGCATTTCCGGAAATTCATGCTAGTGTAGACACAGCCCTGAGGGGTAAACACCAAGGAAGGAGAAGAGTTCCTTACACTGAAGGGCAATGTCAGCACAAAAACAATGGATATAAACTGGACACAAAGAAATTAAAGGTGGTTTTTGGATGAAGAATTCTAGCTATCAGAGGACTGATATTGTGGAACAACCTTCCAAAATAAATAGTGTGTGTGTGTGTGTGTGTGTGTGTGTGTGTGTGTGTGTGTGTGTGTTGATCCATTTATGAACAGGGTTATGTGATGGGATTGTTTGTGATAGCAAGGAACTGGATTCAGTGATGAAGAAGATCCCTCCCAGTCCTATGTCCACGTAAATCTCATAACCATTGCCCAAATGAAAAAAATTGCACACAAGGAAAGAAAATCACTGTAAGCTGGTACCTTTCCTCGGGAAATGAAAACTCAAAACAAATCTCCCATCTTATATCTACTAAAGGGCCATTTCAAGGACAGAATGTCCCTTTGTACAAGTACATGTATGAACAAGGACTAAAAGACATCTTTGAATGGGGACAAATTCATTAATTGGTGATCCCTTTATTAGAGGATGATCTCTAGCATGGATTTGAGATGACTCGGGAGTCCAAACCTTGAACCACAAATCTGCCTGCTGTAGGCACAGACATTTATGGTGGGCCAGCTGCCTTCTGGGAGAAAGTACCTCTTCCTTCTCTCTTTTTTCAGCTTCAGGGCAAAGTGCTTCTCCTTGAAGCTGGAGGATGTGGTGCCATTGGGGTCAGTTGGTAGCTTGTTCTTTCCAGTTTATGATGTCCATGTCAGTATTCTTAAGTGTGTCTTTGTAGCAATTCTTTTGACCACCACAAAGGAAGCACTTGTGTACTGTGATCTGTCCATTTTTGCATTTTGAGAAAGCTGGCTATTGAGGTAGCAAAAAGTCTCAATTGTCTCCAAGTCTGACCCTCAAAGGTGCTTCTTTGATGAGTCATGTCCAAGTCCTGAAGCACAATAATAGTGCACTTTAGTCTTATCAATATTGAGAAAGAGTCCTAGTCTTTGGTAAGCTTGTGCAAGAAAATCCAGTATGGATGTCGTGCTTATTGTGCCTGAGGACACAGTCATCGGCATACTGGAGATCAATAATGGACAACCTTAAGACTTTAGATGTTGAGCAAAAATGTTGAAGATTAAAGAGTGACCCATCCATTCTGAATTGAATGTCAGAGATCAGCAGCATTAACAAGGACCAAAAAGACTACTAAATAGAGTGATAAAAGGAGAACGGGGTTGGGGCAATAACTCATCTTTGCTTAACCCAATTTCTGATGTCGAAAAGTTCTGTTTCAAGGCCATTGCAGAGAAGTGTGGCAGTTATATGATCATGGAAAAGACTTAAGACCTTAATAAATGTTGGAGGGTAGACAAATCTGGCCAGCACCTTCCACAGGGCTTCACTATTGACAGAATCAAAGGCTTTTCTCAAATCGATGAAGGCCATGTACAGGCTTCTGGCAATATTTCCTCTGGCAGGGAAAATAATCAATTTAAGAGGATATAGGCAAAAAATTTTCTGTTATAGATAGCACAGAAATGCTTTGATAGTTTTTGCACTCAGACTTATCTTCTTTCTTAAAGACTATAACAATGTTAACATTACTCAGGTCTTCTGTAATCATCTCATTATCCAGACATGAAGGAAAAAGTGTGTGGAACTTCCTAACCAATTCTTGCAGACTTCAGCTGGCGTGCTATCTGGCCTGATGCCTTGTGGCTCTCGTTTCATAATGACTTGTTACTTCTTTAAGCAGGGGGATGTCAGCAAGAGATTCTTTCACATAGTTGAAGTATCAATTCAATAGTGGCACCAGAAAAAGTTGACTCAAGGTTCGGTCTGAGGGTCCCCCTTTTTTCCTCCACTCAAACTCATCTGAAGAAGTGGGTTTTGCCCACAAAAGCTCAGGATGCTACTATTTTTGAGTAGCTTATTTCAAGTCAATTTTGAAATAGCTTATTTTCAAATTTAGTGCTGTCCAGGCAGAGCTTATTTCAAAATAAATCACATCCCTTACTCCTTGTGGAATGAGGTTTTGTGCATTGTAACTGTGCATTGTCAGGATATTTTGAAATAACAGGCACGGTCAAAAGATGTGGAATAGCTATTTTGGGATATCAGAGGTATCCCGAAATAGTGCTGCAGTGTAGTCTTAGCCTACGGTGCCACAGGACTACTCATTGTTTTTAAAGTTACAGACTAACATGGCTATCCCTCTGAGACTCTTCAAATCTCTCCTTCCATCTGCTTTTGATGGCTTCATTGTCCTTAAAATATGTTGACCCGGATTAGGCTTGGAGTGATGTGGGTCCATGGGGATGAATTAGCTGCATGCAGGTAGGAGAATGAACTCATCCAGACTAGGAACATTTCTCAACCCCCCTTCAATGCAATACTATGCATAGCTACAGGTTCACCTAGACTACACAGTATAAGAGTTAAAACGGTGTCAGAAAATAGGATTACGTTATGGGTCTAGTGCAAAATAAAATATTTTGTACTTTCTGAGCAAACAACTAATTTTCACAGTTTTGCCCATTTTATCTCAAGGTGTAAGAGGTGTTATCCTTTAACAATATTACAGAGACATGTTTGATCTTATTTATGGTGGTTCTGATTTGAATATTTATCTCCACTTTCAGATCAGATCTGTTTCCCCTGTGCTTGTTCTGATGAATTTTAATGGGGCTTCATTACTCAATGCTTTTAACCCCATCTTTACTGCTTGATAGAGGTCTGCATGACTAAGACTGGATGTGTAATTTGCTACATCATAGGAGTAATAAAGTTGGAATGACTGCGTGGGGCTGTACTGTTCACCGAGAAAAAGGTCAAGAATTTAAAAGCAAACATTACTTTTAAAGAAGGGACTCATTTTATTTGTCATTATCATAAAGTTAATTTGTCAGATTAATTTATTAGCAGATTAATTTATCACTTAAGTGCGACATTAGTCTGGTGGTGATCCTTAGTATTTAGAATAAAACTTTCCATAACTGATCAAACCTAGCATCTGTTTGCCAGAAGCTGGGATTAGACAATGGGACGGATCACTTGATTACTTGCTCTGTTCATTGGTTCTGAGGCTAGTCAGAAATTAGGCTATTGGGCGACATGGGCTTTTCTTCTCACCCAGTATAGTTGCTCTTATGTTAACCGAATGAATCCCACCCTTTTTCTGACAACACTGTGCATTGTCGAGGCCTAGCCTGGCAGGTATACACACTGCTTGTGCCAGAATTCACAAGGAGATTCACATTCACACATAAAGCAAAACCTTCACAAAATTTCACATGTGGAAATAAAATTTTTTAATTTAGGGTCTTTATTAATTTTTGCTACATTCTATTTGTATTTATCTTCAAGTTAAAAAATTTCATTTAGTAAAAATAATGGGCTCGATTTTTTTTCTCGCTGATTCTTGTGTATATTCCCTAGAGTGACACCAGTTTAAAACAGGAATGAGAGGAGAATTAGCTCTTATCCTCCTATCTTTTTCCATTTAAAAGATACAGCTTCACTTTGTAAATCTGTGTACTGCTACCCTGTTTATCCAGTCTCACCATATATTTATTTCAGCCAAACAATAGCCTGAGTTGGTGAGAACTCAATTTTTCCCCACCCAAATCCCCACAATAAGCCATAAACTTTTTGTACCATACTAATGTCAGCATTATTAAGCATGGACAACTTATTTTGTTTGCTAAACTAAGATATTTATATTAAAAAATCTTTCCATACAGCAGCAAGTTTGCATAGATAAACTCATAAAAAGATGTGAAACACCAATATGAATATTCCACAATAATAACAGTGGTACAGAGCACCCCTACTACAAATTGCCCTGGTGTATGTTGGTTCTGCACTAGTGTCGTAGACGCTTGTGGGAACTGTTCTGTTTTAAGTCTCCCCATTTCCCGCTCTTCCATTGCAAAAAAAAAGACCAATTTAAGGAATTAGAAGTCAGATATAGGAAAAAAATTCCCTACGTTATGTCCTTTCACTATATGCCCGCTTTTTTTTTAACATATCATGGATGTATAACGGGGATGCCCTGTATGACATTGCATATTCTTAGTACTATTTTTTTTTTAATTTGCCATAACACTTCAATGTAAATGTAGCAAAATGTCAGGGTAGTCAAACACTGGAATAAATTGCCCAGGGAGATTGTGGAATTCCCATCTGTGGAGATATTTAAGAGTAGGTTAGATAAACGTCTATCAGGGATGGTCTAGACAGTATTTGGTCCTGCCATGAGGGCAGGGGACTAGACTCGATGACCTGTCGAGGTCCCTTACGGTCCTAGTATTCTATAATTCTATGAAAATATTTATGACTCAGTCCCAGCTCTACATTGTTTGTTGTGAATGTTAGGCTGAGAGTATGTGGCTATTTGCCCTGTTTAAAAAAAAAATATTTACACGTTTGGCAATATAGGGAGTCAGATTTGGTCAAATTACATGTCTTTTAAATGAGAGACAAGTTGAAGGACGTAATATCTTTTACTGGATTTACCTGCTAGGGAAAGAGGCAAGGTTTCAAGCTTTTAAATTTCTTTTAAATGGCGTTTACTCGTATTTTATCTTTTCTTAGGGTAACATCCATCTATTTTTTTTTATTATTTGTATTGGCATAGAGACAAGGAGCCCTAGTCATGGACTTGACAGTCTTGTATTAGATACTCTACTAACATAGAACAAAAGAGATGGTCCTGACCCAAAGAGCTTACATGGGTTAATGGATCATGTTGGTGAAATTTTTCAGAAAAGATAAACAATCACACTATAAATTCTTGACTTTCATTTGTATGAAATTTTCTTTTATGAGTCCACATGACTTTTTGCGTATTAAATCTAACTCATCTGCTAACTGCTTACTGCTTATCCTGTCTATACTTGCAATCAACACTTGTATTTAATCACCTTGTCTTTGGAACCTCTTTCAGCGTGTGGTTGCTGGCATCTACTGGCTCCAGTGTGTAATAGCTATAGGGTTGTCATGAAAGCTGGAGGATTGTCATGAAAACTTGGAAGTTATGGGTGAGTGATGTCAGAATTGTCAAACATCATGGAATAATCTTAAAAAGCTGTCAGTACATGCTAAAAACATCGCAGTTTGTGAACTGAGGCTCTGCCCAAAAGCGAAAGAATGAATAGCACCTCTCTTGAAAATTCCTATTATAATAAAGCTCACGTTAGAATTTAAAGGATCACATTTAATTTTTGCTACAGTGTCTTCTATTGCAGAGTCAACTTTGTTATTCCGCTCCCCATTGAAGAGTTCACCATCACCTATTGCATTGTATAGCACTAATTGTTTTACAAGTTTGCAGAATACTGCATATCTCCATTTCAGTGACTTCTTTTGATTTCTTCAGGATTGCTTAGATTAGAATGATGTATATTGTGCCACCTAGTGGTCCTATGAATAAAATGCCATGAAATTTTATGCAGCTGCATACATTGCCCAATTTATCTGAACCTTATTTCTAGGAGTATCTCTCCTGGTATTCCCCCTATCACACCCCATGGTGTATGAAAATTGACTTATGAACATGAATATGCATAATTCACAGATGTTTTATGTGAAACAGGTCATGTAACATATCATTTTTAAATTCATAACCTGCTGGGTCTGTATATCCTATTTTTGTGTATGTATCATTATTGTATGTGGATCTGTTTTTAATTCTAAATGTGCTAATGAGCGCCATTAGCGATACTGTAGGAACTCAAACCAATGACTTGTGAATGGTCATGTTTGTCATGGAAGCCCAAACTGTGATTGGTCCTAGAAAGACCTGGCACTAGAATCCATTTTGAATTTGGTACTTTTTAATAGGGATGGGGAGACTGAATAAAGGGTCCCTGCCGCAGGGAAAAGTCTATGGAAGGAATGAAAAACAATCAGGCATTTGTCTTCAGTGGCTTGAAAACTGCCTCCCCATCCTAAGAGGATACACATGAAGAAACCTGGAAACAAAGAACTGTAGCAAAAGGGTAAAAACAAAGCTGCTAGGCCAAGGTCAGAAAAAGATCAACTTTGGCTTGAGATAAGAACAGCTGTATAGGGTAAGAATTTGCATGGAACAAGTTTCTTATTCTATTTGAATTAGGTGACATGTTTTATTTATTTTACCTTAGTAACTTACTTTGACCTTTCTTTTTCACTTGCAACTACTTTTAATACTTAGCAAAAAGCACTTTTGTTTCTCAATGAGCCTACTGTAAATAACTGTTAACTGGGCAGAGCAATCAACGCTCATCTTTCTTTCATTGATTAAGGAGAGGAATATCTTTATGACCTTTTTTTATGAAAATGTTTTACAGAGTAAGATCGATTTATTTGGGGTTTTGGTCCCTTGTGGGTTGAGTCCCTAGGTGCTGTCAACAGTGTTATAGCTGAATCCTTTCAGAACTAAACTGGTTCAGCATCTGTGTTGCTCTGCAGGGGTACAGTAACTCCAAGTCTATGCCTGGCTGGGGGAGACCAGAGCTGATGATCCTGCGGGACAAGGTGGTGGGGACTCCAGAGGTGGGCATCAGTGGCTAGTTCAGCTCACCATGTTACAATCCCAAGTGGACCCCTGTGATCCAACCCATTACAACTGTCCCATTTTACACTCTTAGGGTACGTCTACACTACAAAGTTAATTCGAACTAAGCTAATTCGAACTAACGCATCCAGACAAAAAAACTAGTTCGAATTAGCATTTTGCTAATTCGAACTAGCATGTCCACATTAAGTGGACCCTAAACCGGGGTTAAGGATGGCCGGAAGCAGTGCCGGCAGGGCATCAGAGAAGAACTTAGAGCGTAGAGACGCTTTCTCAGGCTAGCCGAGGGCTGTGCTTAAAGGGTCCCGACCCCCACCCCGGACAGACAGTTCTCAGGGGTTCCCCGCTTGCAGAGCAGTCCTGGCTTGGATTGCCCGGAGTACCCACACTGGGCACATCACACCACTCGGCCATCAGCCCAGCTGCACTTGCCACAGGCTGCCATCTGGGGAGAGGGGGCAATTGGGGGGCTGCAGGAGAGCTTCCACCCCCAGAAGCCCGCAGAGTCAGCCCAGTCCTCCCCATCGGGGGCTCGTACCCCATTCCTCCCTCACCTCCTTCCACTTATCCCTCCTTAGCCCCTCTTCTTGATGTACAAAATAAAGGACAAGTGTCTTCCAAAATGGAATCTGTCTTTATTGAACAAAACTGGGGGAGACTGGGAAAAGGAGGTGGGAGAGGGAAAGAGAGAGGGTGGAAGAGGGGAGGGCAACTAAAATGATCAGGGGTTCGGAACAGGTCCCATATGAAGAGAGGCTAAAGAGACTGGGACTTTTCAGCTTAGAAAAGAGGAGACGGAGAGGGGACCGGATAGAGGTCTCTAAAAGCAGGAGTGGGGTGGAGAGGGTGCATACAGAAAAGTTCTTCATTAGTTCCCATAGTAGAAGGACTAGAGGACACCAAAGGAAAGGAATGGGTAGCAGGCTTCAAACTAGTAACAGAAAGTTGTTCTTCACAAAGCAAAGAGTCAACCTGTGGAACTCCTTGCTGCAGGAGGCTGTGAAGGCTAGAACTAGAACAGAGTTTAAAGAGAAGTGAGATAAAGTGATGGAGGTTGGGTCCATGGAGTGCTTTTAGCCAGGGGGTAGAAGTGGTGTCCCTGCCCCAAGTTTGTGGAAGGCTGGAGAGGGATGGCACGAGACAAATGGCTTGGTCATTGTTTCGGTCCGTCCCCTCCAGGGTCCCTAGGGTTGGCCACTGTCGGCAGACAGGCTACTGGGCTAGATGGACCTTTGGTCTGAGCCAGTACGGCCATTGTAAGCTCAGGGCTCAGGGTCAGGGGTCTCTGTGGACCACCTCGATTTTTATGCACACCTGCTCCCGGGTGGCCAGGCTGGCAGCTCTCGTGCCCTAGACGGCCACTTTCCTGTGCCCAGTGTGGAGGTCATGGATGAGGTCCACGATGTCCGCACTAGCCCAGGTGGGTGCCCGCCTCTTGCGGTCCCGGGCAAGCTCCCAGGAGCCGCCAGCCTGTTCCCGGGAAGAGGCGGAGGGCTGGGGGGCATCGGGTGAGTGGCTCGAGCCGTGCCAGGTGCAGGGTCTGCTGGCTGGGTGCTGGCAGGCTTGCACCTGGCACGGGCACCGTAGCCAGCCCGTGCCCCTTTAAGGGGTGCGGGGCCGGGAGGGGGGCAGACGAGTTTCCCTGGTGTTGGCCAGAGTGGCCACCAGGGAAACCTGGGAAGGGCTAACCTCCCACTAGTTCGAATTAAGGAGCTACACACCCCTTAATTCGAACTAGTAAGTTCGAACTAGGCTTAGTGTAGACATACCCTCCGAGACTTTCTCCTTGGCCTGGGTGTTTGCTCAGTACCCTATACCTCACCTGCACCCTAACACTGTGCTCCAGCCTAGCGCCCCTTTCCTGCACCCAGTTTCCCTCCCAGAGCTTGCATCTCTTACCCCCTCCTGCTCCCAGAACTCTTGGTTCCAGCCTGGAGCCTGCACCCCCTGTCCCAGCCTAATGAAAGTGTGTGTGTGGGGAGAGCAAGTGATGGAGAGAGCAGGGAATGAAGTCTGTGGAGCCTCAGGGGTAGGGTGGGTAAATCCCGAGTTGCCCTAATACTTAAAAAATGTTCTTGTGCATAAAAAGGTTGGTGGCCACTGGTGAAGACATTAGGGATGTTAGAGTGTAACCAGCTAACCGTTTAACGGATAAGTTGACGCTTGTCGGTTAAACTTAGGCAGTTCCCAGGGATGTAGCTTCACTGTTGCAGGGAAACCACTTCCCTGGGAGCCAGGCCAGCAGGGGCTGACAGGCCTGCTCTCAGGGAGGCATCGCTGTGGGCTCAGCAATATAATGCTTATTTAAGAGCATGCAGCATGTTGCCCATGAGATTTTCAGTGGTCACATAGTTACCTATTTAATCAACTTTTAACATCCCTAGTAGACATACCCTGTCTGCTCCATTCACATTCTCACTCAGCATGGGAGCTTGATACGAACATAAGAATGGCCAGACTGGGTCAGAGCAAAGGTGCATCTAACCCAGTATCTTGTCTGCCAACAGTGGCCAACACCAGATACCCCAGAGGGAGGGAATACAAGTAATCCTCACGTGATCCCACAGATCCTCTCCCCTGTTCAGTTGGAAAACAGTACTTCTCGTGGGATAGCACTCATCAGGCTTTCTAATGCACTGCAAGAGCCCAGCATATAAATTGCTTCTAACATGTTATTAATATTTCTAAACCCAAGCATAACAAATATCTCAGGTCAGGCCTGAAAAAAGTCATTCATTTGGCTTAAAAATCATGAGGGTTTTTTTAAAAAAAATTATTTTTGGACTGTTTTCTGGATTCTGAGTCATTTGGGTGAACTCATGTCATATTTTAAACTTCTCTGTAATCATGACGGATAGAAACTTACTTTTTGAAGGCAAAAACTGAGTTGTACATAATCATGAATCCAAGAGCTAGGGCTTGGAGGAAAAACAAAACTAACCAAACAAAATCCTGCTAAAGTTGGCCACACACATAGATAATCATATTGTGCTGAGAAGCTCTCAGTATCTGGAGCTCCCACTGACATCTGTGGAAGTTGATGACACTAAGGGTACGTCTAAACTACATGCCTCCGTCGACGGAGGCATGTAGATTAGCCAGATCGGCAGAGGGAAATGAAGCCGTGATTAAAATAATCGCGGCTTCATTTAAATTTAAATGGCTGCCCCGCTCTGCCGATCAGCTGTTTGTCGGCAGATCGGGGCAGTCTGGACGCGCCGCGCCGACAAAGAAGCCTTTCTTGATCGGCACAGGTATGCCTCGTGAAACCAGGTTTACCTGTGCCCATCAAGAATGGCTTCTTTGTCGGCGCGTCGCATCCAGACTGCCCCGATCTCCCGACAAACAGCTGATCGGTAGAGCGGGGCAGCCATTTAAATTTAAATGAAGCCGCGATTATTTTAATCACGGCTTCATTTCCCTCTGCCGATCTGGCTAATCTACATGCCTCCGTCGACGGAGGCATGTAGTCTAGACACACCCTAAGACTTTTGCTCATTGCTTTGGATCCGACATGCTAGCCTTGGAGTTTATGGATGGAGACTGTCGCTCTCCATATACAGCTCAGCAAGTGTGTGGATACATTTCAAAGTGCTTGCTATTCCCTGCCTACATGTGCTCTGCATGTTAGGAAATAAAACGGGTTTAAGTTGTATTTCCTAATGATTATAGTTGTACAAGTTGACAGGCATATATCACTACACGTTTTTATGAGTCCCTGCCTTTGAGTCAGCCTTATGTGTGTCACATTATTTCTTTAAAAGAACAAACTAACTGTTGGGCTACTGTGTATGCAGGCATGTATGTGCGTGTCTGAAGAGATATATCACAAATAAATATCCTTTACTCCTTTATCTTTCATTGTGTCTGTGTAGAGTACCATTGACATGAATGCAGACACACAGATCTATCTGTGTGGATCATTTTGTAGGAGTAGGGCCCAGATCCATAAAGGTATTTAGCCTTCTAACATCCATTGAAAGCAATGGACTTTAGGGCTACGTCTAGACTGCAAGCTTCTTTTGGAATAAGCTTTTCTGGAAGGGTATGTCTACACTAGCCCCCTAGTTCGATCTAGGGAGGCTAACGAGGGTGACCGAAATTGCAAATGAAGCGCAGGATTTAAATATCCCGCGTTTCATTAGCATGTTCCCGGCCAGTCGCCATTTTAGAAATTGACTAGGCCGAAGTAACTGCCCGCGTCTACACGCGGCAGTGAAACGGGATTCCAAATTAAAGCCCTAAATTGAATTAGCTGTTATTCCTCCTGCAATGAGGTTTACCAGGAGTTGCTTCTGGGTGCTGTTGCCTAAGGCTAGCTGAGACATGTGCTTAAAGGGACCCCGCTGCTTGCTTGCCTACCTCTCCGAGGGACAGCAAAGCTTTTGCAGTGTGTGCTCTGGTTGCCCGGCTTTTGGACACCACGGCATACTCTTTGCCATGGAGCCGAAGCTGCCTGTGGGCATGCGATGGCCCCACACTGCTGCAGCTTCTGTTTGTGCAGGCTGCTTCCTGGCCCTGCACGAGCTCGACACCAAGCTCATCATTGAGACCCTCTCCCTGTGTGCGGAGCAAGGCCCTGGCAACTGCATCCCACAGTGAAGAGACGGTTTTGGAGGCTGGACACCAGTTCCGACTGGTGCGACCAGCTGGTCATGGAGTGGTGGGACAACCAGCAATGGCTCCATAACTTTCGTATGAAGAAGGCCACCTTCATGGAGCTGTGTGCCTGGCTTGCCCCTGCCCTCCATTGACGGGATACCCAGATACGACCCGCCATCCCCCTGGACAAGTGGGTCACCATCGCTGTCTGGAAGCTCGCCACCCCAGACAGTTAGTGGTCTATGGGCAAGTAGTTTGGCATGGGAAAGTCCACTGTCCGGGCCCTCCTCATGGAAGTAAGGTGTTCTCAGAATCTCTGGGGGAGGGGGAAGTCTTGGAAAAGGGGACCCTAGGAAAAGGGGTGTGAGGCTGTGGGGGGTGGGCTGGGAGTGGAGGGAAAGTCCCATCCCTGGGGGGGATGTGCCATCCCGCCCTCACACAGTCCTGCAGGGGGTGGGGGACGACTCATAGGGGGTGGCTCCTGTGGTGTTTGAGGGGGAAAGGAGGAAGAGGGACTCCGGAACCTCCCAAGGGCTCAGGCACCCCCTCTCATTCTTTGTTTTCTGTATTTCTTTGTCTCCTTCTGCAGGTGGTGAAGGCCTAACTCCATCCTGCTATACAGGGTCATCTGCTTGGGAGACCTGGACCCAATCATGGCCAGATTTGCCACCCTGGGCTTCCCCACCTGCGGTGGGGCCATAGATGGAACCCATATTCCCATGCATGCACCACAGCATCGAGCCGCCCAATACATCAACTGCAAGGGCTATTTCTGCATGGTGCTGCAGGCCCTGGTCTACCACCATGGACAGTTCATGGACATTTTTGTTGGGTGGTTTGGCAGAGCTCACGATGCACACATTTTCAGGAATTCCAGCCTCTACCACTAGCTGGAGGTTGGCACATTCTTCCCCCAGCGTGACTGTCAGGTTGGGGATGTGCAGATGTAGGGATAACATATTCATATATTGAAAATGATTCCCCCAAATGAAAGTGACTCCCCATAATTTGTTCCCCACAACTTAAAGTGTTTAGATTTATTATTAATTCTTCTTCTTCTTATTATTATTATTATTTGTTAAGATTGTTAAATGTTTAGATTTATCATTATTATTGCCCCTTTAGAATATAATGTATTAGGTTATGTAATTTAGAAGTGTTAAGAATGTAATCCTATGTAGCCAGAAACAGCCCCCCCCTCTGTGCTCCAGGGCATGCTCAAGCTTGTGCAAGGGGCTGCTTGAAATTGACATTGCAGAAATACATTGTAACAATGCACTGTCAATCCACTAACTCTGCTATGGGATCCAAGCCCTGTAATTGACTAAGGGCATTATTACTTAACGCCTGTTCTCTTTAAAACATTGCAACTTTATTCAGCACTCAGAGAATGTTTTAAGCAATACCACCCAGAAACTTTTTGTAACTACAACTCTGAGATATGTAAAGTTATTCTTATACAAAAATATTGTATGGGAAACATTAATTAAGGAATGTATGTAAGAGAGAGAGTGCTTGGATGATGAGTGAATGGTTCTGAGAGGTGCCAGCCTGAGAATACAGCAACAAAGGGCTGAAAAAGGCGTCAGGTGCCAGTGCAACCAAAAGGTGTCAAGTGGAGAAAACCAAGTACTGAAGGTCCACCCGATGAGATCACCAACAAGCACCTGGCAGCCACCCTGGAGACATCAGCATGATGCAGCAATTTCCATAGACTGGCATAGGAAAAAATTCCTATAAGAACTGGACTAAAAAACTATGGAATCAGAGTCCAAGGTTCTGCTGCCAGCCTACCAGGCGCTTCAGATGCACATCTGATCAGGACTTCGCTCCCCACTACCATCACTTGTGTACAGAATACCTGGCCATTTTTCTGTCACAAGCAACTTCCAGGCTGGTAACTATAACAAATACACAGAACCTGAATAAATGGATGAACGAATGTTTATATGTATAAGGGTTAAGTAGTTAAACAACGTTGTTTGCTTCTATCTTTTCTTTATTTTTTATTATTATCTTTACAATAAACGTGGCTTTTTGCCTTATCCCCCTCATAAGATCCTGCTTGCTTTTATTTGGTATAACACAGATGCCACTGTGCATCATGGGGGATGTGGCCTACTCCTCATGCCATGGCTGATGAAGCTATACACCTGCCACCTGGACTTCAGCAGGGACCAATTTAATACCCACCTAAACAGGGCCTGTATCCACGTGGAATGCGCCGTGCACAGCTGCCATCCACCAGGCCCATCAAATGAGGGTGCACATCTGGGAAGCTCTGAGGGAGAGTTTCTTTGAAAGACCCCACCAACTCTCCCCATGACCCCCCCACTAGAGGCCTGTGCCTTGCCCCTCTCTGCCTTTCCCACAACAATCTTTCCCTTCCCCCCTTCTTTGGTATCAATACAGATACCAGTTTTGTGTTGAAAACCAAGAACTTTGTATTTTGTCCATAATAAAAGTAACTAGGGAGGAGCAGGATTCAGAACCTAGAATCATAGAATCATAGAACCATAGAGCTGGAAAAGACCTCAGGAGGTCATCAAGTCCAGCCCCCTGCTCTAGGCAGGACCAATCCCAACTAAATCAACCCGGCCAGGGCTTTGTCAAGCCGAGACTTAAACACCTCTAGGGATGGAGACTCCACTACTTCCCTAGATAACCCATTCCAGTGCTTCACTGCCCTCCTAGTGAAATAGTTTTTCCTAATATCCAACCTGGACCTCTCCCACCACAACTTGAGACCATTGCTCCTTGTTCTGCCATCTGTCACTACTGAGAACAGCCTCTCTCCAGCCTCTTTGGAACCTCCCTTCAGGAAGTTGAAGGCTGCTATCAAATCCCCCCTCACTCCTATCTTCTGCAGACTAAACAGACCCAACTCCCTCAGCCTCTCCTCATAAGTCATATGCTCCAGCCCCCTAATCATTTTGGTTGCCCTCTGCTGGACTCTCTCCAATGCGTCCACATCCTTTTTGTAGTGGGGGGCCCAGAATTGGACACAATACTCCAGATGTGGCCTCACCAAAGCCGAATAAAGGGGAATAATGACATCTCTGGATCTGCTGGCAATGCTCCTCTTAATGCAACCTAATATGCCATTAGCCTTTTTGGCTACAAGGGAACACTGTTGACTCATATCCAGCTTCTTATCCACTGTAACCCCCAGGTCCTTTTCTGCAGAACTACTACTTAACTGGTTGGTCCCCAGCTTGTAACTATGCTTTGGATTCTTCCGTCTTGTTGAACCTCATCAGATTTCTTGTGGCCCAATCCTCCAATTTGTCTAAGTCACTCTGGACCCTATCTCTGCCCTCAAGCGTATCTACTTCTCCCCCTAGCTTAATATCATCTGCAAACTTGCCGAGGGTGCAATCCATCCCCTCATCCAGGTCATTAATAAAGATATTGAACAAAACCGGTCCTAGAACCAAACCTTGGGGCTCTCCGCTAGAAACCAACCACCATCCTGACATTGAGCCATTGATCACTACCCGCTGGGCCCGGCCTTCTAGCCATCTTTCTATCCATCTTACCGTCCATTTATCCAATCCACATTCCCTTAACTTGCTGGCAAGAATATTGTGGGAGACGGTATCAAAAGCCTTGCTAAAGTCAAGTATATCACATCCACTGACTTTCCCACGTCCACAGAGCCAGTTACCTCATCATAGAAGCTAATCAGATTGGTCAGGCATGACTTGCCCTTTGTGAATCCATGCTGACTATTCCTAATCAGTTTCCTCTCTTCCAAGTATCTCAAAATGGATTCCTTAAGGATCCCTTCCATGATTTTTCCAGGAACCGAGGTAAGACTGACCGGCTATAGTTCCCTGGATCGTCCTTCTTCCCTTTTTTGAAGATGGGCACTACATTTGCCTTTTTCCAATCATCCGGGATTTCTCCCGACCTCCACGACTTTTCAAAGATAATGGCCAAAGGCTCCTCAATGACATTTGCCAACTCCTTCGGTACCCTCGGATGCATTAAGTCTGGACCCATGGATTTGTGTACGTTTAGCTTTTCTAAATAGTTCCTAACCTGTTCTTTACCCACCAAGGGCTGTCCATCTTCATCCCATCTTGTGTCATTTAGCGCATTAGTCCGGGAGCCCACCTTGTCCGTGAATACAGAGGCAAAGAAAGCATTGAGTACTTCAGCTTTCCCCACATCATCTGTCACTAGGTTACCTCCTTCATCCAGTAAGGGCCGCACACCCTGTCTGATCACTTTCTTATTATTAACATGCCTGTAGAAACCTTTCTTGTTATCCTTCACATCCGTAGCCAATCGCAATTCCATTTCCGCTTTCGCCTTCCTGATAACCCCCCGGCATTCTTGAGCTATACATTTATAGCTCTCCCTGGTCATTTGTCCAAGTTTCCACTTTTTGTAAGCTTCCTTTTTGGGCTTAAGTTTACCAAGGATTTCCCCTGTAAGCCAATCCGGTCTCCTACCATGTTTGCCTCTCTTGCTACGTGTCGGGATGGTTACTTTCTGTGCCTTCAATAAGGCTTCTTTAAAATACTGCCTGCTGTCCTGGACTCCTTTCCCGTTCATGTTAGCATCCCAGGGGATTCTGCCCATCAGGTCTCTGAGGGAGTCAAAATCTGCTTTTTTGAAGTCCAAGGTGTGTATTTTACTACTCTCTTTTCTTCCTTTGGTCAGGATCCTGAAATCTACCATCTCATGAGCACTGCCTCCAAGGTTGTCACCCACCTCTACTTCCCCTATTAGTTCCTCCCTGTTTGTGAGCAGACGGTCAAGCTGCGCATGGCCCCTGGTTGGATCCTTTAGCACTTGTGTCAAGAAGTTATCCCCAATATTGTCCAAAAACTTCCTGAATTGCCTGTGTACTGCCATATTGGTTTCCCAACAGATGTCAGGGTGATTAAAGTCCCCCACAAGAACCAGGGCCTGAGATCTGGAAGCTTCTCTCAGGTGTCCGAAGAAAGCCTCATCTACCTCATCCACCTGATTCGGTGGCTTGTAGCAGACACCAACCACAACATCACTGCTGTTGTTTGCTCCTCTAAACTTAACCCATAGACTCTCAACAGGTTTTTCTCCCTCTTTATACTGGAGTTCAGAGCAGTCATAGTGCTCTCTTACATATAGTGCAACTCCTCCTTTTCTTCCCTGGATAGGGCCAAGGAGGAGGGGGACTCAGGGCTGGGAGTGGTGCGTGGTGCAGCTGGAAGTGCCACCTCAGGTCTCAGGACCTCGGCAACCTCTGGAGGTGGGTGGGGCCTGGGACAACAGGAGAAGCAGGAGCAGGGAGGGCAGTGGGAGCAGCGGGGACAGGGACAGGGACAGGAGCTGGGTGTGCCATCATTTCATATATGGTAGCACACATGTTTTGGCTCTGCTGCACCATCTGAGCCCATATTTGGGTCCCATCTAGACTGCAAGCCTCTTTCGAAAGAGCATCTAGACTACAACCGGTACTTTTGCAAAAGCAAGCCACTTTTTCAAAAGAGAGCACCGAGACAGTCTGGATGCTCTCTTTCGAAAAAGCACAGTTTGCAATACATAGTGCCTTTTTTTGAAAGAGCACTTTTGAAAAAAGGCGTTATTCCTTGTAAAACGAGGTTTCCATAGTTAAAAAACCAGCCATGGTCTTTCGATTTACTTTCAAAAGAACATGGCAGCAGTTTAGATGCAGGGGAAGTTTTTTCAAAAAAAGGCCACATTTTTGGAAAAAACTCTGTAGTCTAGACACACCCTGGCTACATCTACATTGGCAAGATTTTGCACAAATACTTTTAACGCAAGAGTTTTTGCATTAAAGTATTTGTGCAAGAGAGCGTCTACACTGGCATGTACTTTTGTGCAAGAGATGTGCTTTTGCGCAAAAGCATCCATGCTGGTGTAGACGCTCTCTTGCGCAAGAAAGCTCCGATGGCCATTTTAGCCATCGAGATTTCTTGCACAAGAAATTCATGTTGCCTGTCTACACTGGCCTCTTGCGCAAGAACACTTCTTCAAGAGGGCTTATTCCTGAGCGGGCGCATCATAGTTCTTGCGCAAGAACTCGCAGCCAGTGTAGACAGGCGGCAAGTTTTTGCGCAAAATCTCGCAAATGTAGACACGGCCCCTGAGCGTCCTCCTGGTCCTTCTGGGCCAGGATCCGTTGCATGCCTTGGAGGATGACCACGTGCTGTCTCATCAGGTCCCCCTGGACCCTCCTGCACTTGTGGCTCCCCCAGGGTCAGGCGGCTGCCTCAGCTGGCGGTGATCGCCCATTAGTGACACTAGTCCGGTTGTGGAGAATAAAGAGGAAGAGGCGGTCAGTCATCCATGCAGACACTGTCCCTGAGTCCATGCCCTCCTCTGTGAGCTGAGAACAAGAGTCCTCAGGCTAGAGGGCAGGGATGTTCCAGGAGCAAGGCTATGTGTGGCCTGGACATCGGCCCTGCCTCACAGAGGCCCTGAGGTGCCCAGGGGACCATGCTTCTTGCTCCCCCCCATCCTCATCCCACAGACAGGCAGGGCAAGGGAAGTGGTCGGCCACAGTGGGATGCCATGGGCAGGAGAGGGGCCTGGAGCAGTCTGCTCTTCCATGGGGGCTGCACGCACACCTGCCAGCGCTGTCCGTGGAAGTGGGTGGTGCCTCAAGTGTGCAGGCATTCCCGTGTGTCGTGTGCGGCACTCCTAAGTCTGTGTGCAGCCATGTGTGTGCCCTTGTCCCCAGCCTGCTTCCAGCAGTGGTTAGTGGTGGGAGGGCATCTCCCCCAGGGGTCAGATGTGTGTGTGGCCTCCCCAGAGCCCGTGAACAGGACCCTGGGGACAGGGCCGGATGGAGGCATGGGTGAGCCGGGTAGCTGCCCAAGGCGCCAGCCGATGAGGGGCGCCTAATGGCAGCTGTAAGGGGTGCATGGCGTCCCTTACAGCTGCCATCAGGAGCCACGTGCCCGGATCCCGCAGCGCCGGCCCCGCGGCGCTGGCCAACAGCACCCTTCCACCCATGGCTGCGGGGCCCTGCACGGCCCAGAGTGCGTGCCAGCAGCGCTGGCCGGACCAGGCTGGGCAGCGCATGTGCTGTGCACCCTGGGGGCGGCCCCGGGCTGCGCGCCAGTGGCTGTGACCAGCTCGCGCATGGGCCGAGCGCCCTGGGGGGCAGGCCCACGCATGCACCCTGCGCCTGGGGGTGGCGCCGCATGTCTGGGCCCAGGGTGCAAAAGGGCTTGGGCCAGCCCTCCCTGGAGGTGCTTTGGGGCTGCCTCCTGGGGCTGCATGTTGCAGACTGGCACTGCATGTAGTTCCACGTGCACGGAGCGTAGCACAATATCCAGGCCAAGATGACCAAGCGATGATTGCATCCCATCCCCTCTGCGCCCGCCTTCCCTGCCCTGTGTGTGTGAAAAACAGAGCACTCACCTGATGATTCCTCCCCGTCCTCAGAGAATGCGTGTAAGACATCCAGGCCCTGGGGTACGGGCTTGAGGGTGAGGGTGACTGTGCTGGCCGTCTCCTCCTCCTCCTCCAGCTCGTCGTCGGATTCTTCCTCCTCCTGGCCTGGGAGCCCTGGGTTGGCAAAGATGAGCATCTCCAGCCCCAAGTCCACCACCAGGGGTGAGGAAGGGGCTGAACCACCCCCCAGGATGTGGTGGAGCTCAGCGTAGTAGGGCTAGGAGTGGGGTCCTGCCCCAGAGAGAGAGCTGTGCTCCCTTGCCCTCGCATAGCCCTGGCAGAGCTCCTTCACTTTGCTCCATACTTGTATGAGGTTCTGGAAGTGGTGGCCTCTTGTGGCCCGAGCCTCGGCCATCCGACCGTATATGTCGGCGTTGTGCCACTGGGAGCCGAGATCCTGCAGGGTCTCTTGCTCACCCCACACCTACAGGAAGGCCAGGATCTCTGCCCCGGACCACTATGGCACAAACCTCTTCGGGCCTCTGGCTGAGTCCTGGGAGCCCTGGTCATGCTCCCTGTGAGGGCCAGAGAGGTCTCAGGAGGCTTGTGGCTGGGCCATGGGTCCCAATTAGTGTGGCAGTCACAGCCACGCAGTGAGGTGCAGCTCTCTGGGCCAGCCCCCTGCCACAAGTGTTGTCCCAGGTGCCTGCAGCTTTAAGAGCTGGCCGGAGACAGGGACTATAGAGTTCTGATTAGTTTGGACGGAGTGGCCACCAGGGCACCTGTGCTATTTCCTGGAGGCCTCTTCTTTCAAAAGAACTCCCTCTTCTGCTCTTTCAGACAAAGACGTCTTCCTCGTGAAAGAACCCCTTGGTTCTTTCAACTTTTTGTCAAAAGAATGCAATAGCAGTATGGATGCAAGTCTTTTTTTTCTGGACTAACGGCAGTTATTCTGGAAAAACACTGCAGTGTAGACATACCCTAAGAGCCTAAATACCTCTGAGGTTCTGGGCATAAGGCCCTTAGACTTGGTGTCTGCCCTTTAGGTCTGAATAGGGTTTCCTGCCCCGCAGGTATACTAAGAAAGACATGACACTCCCTCACTCCCACCTAATTCTCCACTTGAGTCATTTTCTCCTGTTTTTTGTCTTGTTGCTGAAACTTTCAATTTTCTCTTTTTTTAAAAAAAAAATATTGTTTTGAGTTTCCCCTGCCACTCTTTTGTGCTACTGTTCTGTCACCTGACGTGGCTACCATTGCATTGAGTCAGCTTAGGGTTATCATCTTTCCTGACCAGAGGGATGGGACACCATTGTTGTAAATGGCGTCCAGTCCATCCAGTTGGGAAAAATGGTAAGCCTAATTGTCGGCTCTTCCTAGTCTTGCCTGTGTACAAGAGATGCTTCATTAAATGATGCAACACAGGAGGCAGTTTGTATTGGCCCATGAGAGACACGGTTAAAAAGGCCTCTCCGAGCTGTCCAGGCCCCACAGTGGATGCCTCAACCATCTGATGGATGGGACCCATGGTGCCCAGGGAATTATCTGGGAAAATCTAGCACAGGGCAGTCAGAGGGGGTCATGCCCCCAAGCACACACCACAGTGGTGGGACCTGGAACAACCAACAGCCTACTGTGCTCCACCATCTCCCAGCTGGGTTGCTCTACTTCACTATAGTGGTGGCCGGGAAGCAGAGTGTCCTGGCCCTAGTCTCAGTACCCAGTGGGGTGAAGCAGGAGTGGGATTTGGGGGAAGGGATAGAGAGGGCTTGGGGCTCTCAAGTTTTCCAATAAGGGCTGCTGCTAATGCAGCAGCAGCCAGAGCCCAAGACCCTATAAATTGCTGCTGGAGCACCACACACTTTGGGTAGCTCGGAGGGAGGAAGTGCCACACCCCTTATGCGCGAAGCCCTGTCCCTTCACCTCACCAGGGGTCCACAGAGGACATCATATGCAGAGACACAACTGGTTTTAATGAAGGAACAAGCCATGAACAGGAATTAATGACAATATTGGACTGCTCTCTGTAACAGAGCAGCATTCACCTCTCTTGAGTACCCCTTCTGGCTAAGCACATGTGCCTGCACTCTCTTGTCTGACTTCGGTGACACAGTCTCTGGCCGAGTCTCACTCATTGTGTGTGCTCATCAAAACCCCTTCCAGGGTACACATCTAATCGGAGCCTATCTTGGTTAGCTCTCTTATGTCCTTTCAAGTTTGTTCCCCACTCAAAGAGAGTGGTGTCCCCAGAGCTACCCCACCAAAATACAGCATTTTTGCCCTTACCTCAGGGCTTTATTTCAAAGTCCCATCACAGTCCAGCACTCGCCAATAGCTCTTCACAAGAGCTGTGTCCAGACTCAGGGGTTTTTTCGAAAAAAGTAGCCTTTTTTCGAAAGAACTTCCCCTGCGTCCAGACTCAAGCCGCGTTCTTTCGAAAGTAAATCGAAAGAATGCGGCTTTTCTTTCGACGGCGGTACACCTAATTCTACGAGGAAGAACGCCTTTTTCGAGGGAGATCCGTCGAAAGTAAGTGAGTGTGGACGGGGGGAGCCCTTTTTTTCGAAAGTATTGGCCTCCAGGAAGAAGCCCTGGTGGACAATCTGGGCCATGGGTTGCATGTCTGTGGTTCCTGGCTGCAGCCATTCCTTAAAGGGACAGGCACCCTCACAGCCACTTGTTGCAGAGAAGGAGCCAGAGCACACGGCTACTTTGCTGCAGCATTTCCCAGCCCCAAGACCGTCCTGGCCCTTCCAGAGAGCCTTCTGGGGACCCAGCCAAGGGCTCCAAACGCCGGGCACCATCCTGGTCTGGCGCAGAGATCAAGAGCCTGCTGGAGCTCTGGGGAGAGGAGGAGGCCTTACAGGCCCTAAAAGCCGGCGGCGAAACGCAGATATTTATGGCCGCATGGCTGAAGCCCTGGCCCAGACGGGCCACTACCCCCGCACCCAGGACCAGGTGTGGTCCAAAGTAAAAGAGCTGCGCCAGGGGTACGTCAAAGCCAGGGAGGAGAGCTCCCGTTCTGGGGCAGCCCCCCACTACTGCCCCTACTACCCCGAGCTGAACCAGATCCTGGGTGGCAGTGGAGAAGCACGCACACCACGGCGGTTCGTACAGTCTGGATTGGCAGACCCCATGGTGGACGCTCCCGAGCAGGACCCAGAGCAGTCTGGAGACGGGGACATAGTCCCAGAGGAGGAGGACAGTGAGGAGACGGCGACCCTCACCCTGGAGCCAGTCACCCAGACCCCAGAGGCCTTCCAGGCATCATCTGGAGCAGGAGAGGAAGCAGCAGGTGAGTGCAGTGAGGTTGTGTAACACCCGGGGGGGGGGGGGAGGGAGGTAGGAGGGGGGAAAATTGGGTGATGCACAAGGGAAACCTGTCATGCTCAGGCTGATGCCCAGGTCACACACACACAGTGTAACCTTCAGAATGTCTGATTCCCCTGTCTCAAGGGAGAGGGCATGCCCTTTTGGACAGCTGTTGCACACATGACTGATTGTGATAGAAATGTAGCCGTGTTACTCTGATCTGAGGAAGTGGGTCTGGCCCAGGAAAGCTCATCCCCTAATAAACCATCCTGTTAGTATTTTAAGTGCTACAGAGTCCAGTTTTTAGGACTGATTGTGTGTTCTTCTTTTCCTCCACAGCCGGACCAGCCGTGGAAGAGGGCCGCAGCACCCCAGCCCCACCTGCATCTCCATCTCGGGGACATGGGAGTCGCAGACACAGGCGTGTCTATGCGGACATCCTCAGGCAGCACGTGGAGGCTGTGCAGGAGCTGAACTCCATCCTCAGAGAGAGGGCGGAGGCAGAGGATCGCTGGCGTGACCGGCTCATGGACGAGCTGGTCCTGCAGCGCACGTCCCTGTGTGCCACTCTCAGGGAGGTCTGCGGCTTGCCTGCTCCTGTGCCTGGTCCTGCTCCTCCAGCACCCCATGACCCCACCCCACCAAACCCCCCTTTCACAACAGCATCCCTTTCCCTCCTTGGACCTTCCTCTCCCCCAGCCCCCCCAGTTCCCCAGCCCCTCTCTCCCCCTGGCCCTCCTCTCCCCCAGGCTTCCACGTCCCAAGAGCACCCCAGCCAGCCAACCGACAGGTGCACCACCCGATCCCGTAGCCGTGGAGCACCCCAAACACGAGGCCCAGGCAGGAGAGGGAAATCTGGCAAGCAACGTGCAACCTGATCCCCTTCCCCCCTCCAGGTTTCCAGTCCCCTTCCCCCCTCCAGGTTTCAAGTACCCCCATCACCCCAGTTAAAGCACAAACAAAGGGTTCAACAAAATGTTTCTTTATGGTAAATAGTGTTTTCAACAACAAAAATGAAAAATAAATTTGTTATGTTTGCTACATTTATACTATTGTTTGAGAATATGTACAAAAATTAAACATAACATTTTATTTTGCAACACACCTTGGTGTTACTGATGTGTCCAAACAGGGTCAGGAGATGGGTTGTGGAGGGAAGCTTCTATTGGGCCAGGGTCCAGTCCCCAGGCAGAAGCCCCTCAGTAGAGTCAGTGGCCTCCACTGGAGAATTGCTCCCGGAGGGCCTCCCGGATGCCAACAGCAGACCGGTGAGCCTGGCGGATGGCAGCTGTCCGGGGCTGGGCAAAGTGCCTCTCCTGGCCATCAGCACCTCTACCCCACCCTGGTAGGAAGGCATCCCCTTTCCTCTCCACCAGGTTATGGAGAACGCAACACGCGGCCACCACCTCAGGGATGTTGCTCTCCCCCATGTCGAGGCGTGTGAGCAAGCACCGGAATCTGCCTTTTAAACGTCCGAACGCACATTCCACCTGGTTGCGAACCCGGTTAAGGTGAGCATTAAACTGCTCCTTGCTCGCATCCAGGTGGCCGGTGTAGGGCTTCATCAGCCACGGCATCAGGGGATAGGCGGCATCAGCCACTATGCACACCGGCATGTGCACATCCCCAACCGCAAACTCACGATGCGGGAAAAATGTTCCTGCCTGAAGCCTCCGGTAGAGGTACGAGTTCCTGAAGATCCGGGCATCGTGTGCCCGCCCTGACCACCCAACACAAATGTCCGAAAACTGGCCACGATGGTCGACCAGGGCCTGGAGGACCATAGAAAAGTAGCCCTTTCTGTTGATGAATTGGGCTGCTCGATGGGGCGGTGCACGGATTGCAATGTGTGTCCCATCGAGCGCTCCTCCGCAATTCGGGAAGCCGAGGGCAGCAAAGCCGGCCATGACGCTGTCCAGATCTGGTAGACAGACGAGCCTGTTGAGCAGCTCTGAATTGATGACCCTCACCACCTGCAGAACGAGACAGACAACAAAATGTTAGAAGGGGTGCCTTATCTCTTAGGAGGAGAACCCACCGCCCACCTTCCCTCTCAAACACCCCGGGAATCCCCTCCTCAGAACCCCCCCCCCAACAATTCAGGGTGAGTGGAGGAGCTCCCTCCCACTCCCACTCCACTTGGCCCTTCCTGACAGTCTCCCTTCCCCCCACCCCAAACTGTGACTGTCCCCAGACAATGACTGACCTCCATCAGGATGGATCCTACGGTAGACCTGCCCACGCCAAATTGGTGTCCCATGGAGCGGTAGCTGTCGGGGGTTGCCAGCTTCCAGAGGGCAATGGCGATCCTCTTTTCCAGGGGGATGGCGGGCCGCAGGTGGGTGTCTTGCCGTTGCAGAGCAGGGGCGAGCCAGGTACACAGCTCTTGGAAAGTGGTCTTTCGCATCCGGAAGTTGCGTAGCCAGTCTTGGTCATTCCAGATCTCCATCACGAGCCGGTCCCACCAGTCAGAGCTGGTGTCAAACCTCCAAACACGCCTGTCCACGAAAAAGTTTGGAGGCAAGGGCAGTGCGGCTGCTTGACGGAGGAGCCCCTCGTACCTCTGGTCTGGGTCCAGCTCGGGAAGTAGCCTCATGACAGTGTCATGCAGATGCAGCAACAGCTGCAGTATGGTGGTGTGGGGCCATCGCCTGCCCAGGGGCAGCTCTGGCTCCATGCCAAAAAAAAGGGTTTCAAAGCGAAAAACCTCAAAAGAAAAAAGCTGCTAGGGTGTCCCAGGAAGCTGAGCACTCCAAACCAGCACTGCAATGCCTTGCTTACTTCCTCGAGGGACAGCAAAGGCAGCTGCAGGAGCAGAGCAACGGGTGTTCAGGAGTGTCCCTCTCACCACGCGTCTCTGCAAAGGGCAGGCAGGCAGCACCCGGAAGGAAATGCTGCCCCCATGCCCTGGCAGAAGCAGTTCCGGGTGGCTTTCAATTTCGAAAGAGCGTCCAGCAGTCTGGATGCTCTTTTTCGAAAAAGCGGATCGATTTTTCGATCCGCGTATTGTAGTCTAGACGCGCTCTTTCAAAAGAGGCTCTGCATACCTTGTGGCCTCCAGAGACACTGACTGATACTGGTCTTTCAGCTGCTTTTATAGGACTTTCCTGGCCCTGATTGGTTGCTTCTCCCACAGCTACTCCAGTCTGTCTGGAGGACTTTTCTATTGTGTCTCTAGGGTATGGTCAGACCATAGGGCCTCCAGGAGGGGATCCCAAGGCCAGGTCAATTGCATCACGTTCCCTTTGTCTGTAAAAATGTTTATGGATAAAAAGAATCATAGAATCGTAGAATACTAGGACTGGAAGGGACCGCGAGAGGTCATCGAATCCAGGCCCCTACCCTCATGGAAAGACCAAATACTGTCTAGACCATCCCTGATAGACATTCATTTAACCTACTCTTAAATATCTCCAGAGATGGGGATTCCACAACCTCCCTGGGCAATTTCTTCCAGGCTGTGTCTAGACTGCATCCTTTTTCTGTAAAAGGGATGCAAATTAGACACATCGCAATTGCAAATGAAGCGAGGATTTAAATACCCCTGCTTCATTTGCATAAACATGGCTGCCGCTTTTTTCTGGCTCGGAGCTTTGCCGGAAAAAGCGCCAGTCTAGACGGGGATCTTTCGGAAAATAAAGCCTTTTCCGAAAGATCCCTTATTCCTTTTTTTAAGAGGTATAAGGGATCTTTTGGAAAAGGCTTTATTTTCCGAAAGATCCGCGTCTAGACTGGCGCTTTTTTCCGGCAAAGCTCCGAGCCGGAAAAAAGCAGCAGCCATGTTTATGCAAATGAAGCAGGGGAGATTTAAATCCTCGCTTCATTTGCAATTGCGATGTGTCTAATTTGCATCCCTTTTATGGAAAAAGGATGCATTCTAGACACAGCCCTAGTGTTTGACTACCCTGATAGTTAGGAACTTTTTCCTAATGTCCAACCTAAATCTCCCTTGCTGCAGTTTAAGCCCATTGCTTCTTGTTCTATCCTCAGAGGCCAAGATGAACAAGTTTTCTCCCTCCTCCTTATGACACCCTTTTAGATACCTGAAAACGGCTATCATGTTCCCCCTCAGTCTTCTCTTTTCTAAACTAAACAAACCCAATTCTTTCAGCTTTCCTTCATAGGTCATGTTCTCTAGACCTTTAATCATTCTTGTTGCTCTTCTCTGGACCCTCTCCAGTTTCTCCACATCTTTCTTGAAATGTGGTGCCCAGAACTGGACACAATACTCCAACTGAGGCCTAACCAGCGCAGAGTAGAGTGGAAGAATGACTTCTCATGTCTTGCTGACAACAAGCAGTATAAGAACCTCTATAGAGCAGTGAAGGAAAAAAGAGCCTCTTCCCAGGATTATCCCTGTCCCTGTCCCTGTCCCTACAGATAGAATCATAGAATCATGCGGAGTATAATTTGATGTATTTCTACAACAGGGAATATAAATAACAAACCCACACCACTAGATGGAGGCAGATATTTTGAGGAGTTTGTGAGAAAACTTTCAAAAAAGAGAAGTAATATTGGAATTCTGCTTTAAGTCATTTGGCTCACATCTCAGCAGAGTGATCTGTACAATGCTGGATCTTTAATTTTTTTCCATGAAAGAACCTGGTTAAAATCTTTTAAATAAATCATGTTATTTCCACTCTCCTATTTGTCTGTGCTCTAATAGGGATAGAAAAAATATAATTATTGGCTAATAATGGCTTATATTTGAATCAGAGGGTTAGTAAAATTATTTAAAAAGGAAAATCTCTCTAGAAATGCATATTGTTGTTGCATCAAATTCTGCCGTCCTTGCTCAGATCCTCCCAGGTATTGAGATTCCTGGCTCCCATTGGTTTCAATGGAAATTAGTCTAAATACCTTTGAAGATCTGGGCCTCATACCCTACTCTGACAAAACTTAGGTTGAATTAGAGTCAGTCAAACACTGAGCGGGATGAAGGTGTGCATCTTACTGCACATTGTACAAAAGCTTCTTGCTATCAGTCTATTTTTTGCAGTACAGCTGCTCCCCGAGTTGCAAATGGTCGAGTTACGACCGTTCGCACTTACGACCAAAGCTCCCATGGAGCAGTCGTAAAGGCGGTCCCCGTGTTACGAATGTGACCCGCGCTTACAAACAGCGCGGTCACATGTAACTCAATGGGGTCCAAGTTACAAACTGATCGAGTTACAGCCAAGTGTTTGGTCTGTAACTCGGAGAGAGGCTGTAATGTTTTTTCTGTATTCACCAGTTTTGTTTTCTTGCCTCCTTGGACATGTTGGACTTTGTACATAATGGTGAATAAATGGTATATTTATCATCCTCTCTGACTGTAATGTGTTTTGAGTGATGGCAAATTGTCAAGCCATATTCAGTACAGGATGATCAATTGATACCTATTAGTGAGATAAGCATGTGAATTGTAAGCCCAGGACTTGCTAAGGGCAGGATCCCACTACAAATTGCTGCAGGACAGTGTGCGTTGCTGCAGAACTCTTAGTTGCGTATGTGCACATGACTTGTTTTTGTAAAAATCTGGCCCTGAGGCAAATAAACTAACATTCAACCAACGATTCAGCTTTTTATCTTGTAAAATACAACCAACTGATAAGTAAAATACAACCAATTAATAAGTAAAGTTTCCTTTTGAGGATATACTATTGCACCAAGATCTGAATTAAGGTTATATGCTAACTTATGAGTTCCCTGACGTCTGCACGGTGTTTGTGATGACTTTGCTACACACATTGGTGTCCTTAATCTGTTCTGTGGTCCTGGGCTTATTTGTCACATGCACAAACATTATTCCTATTGCTGATCCACCCATAGTGGACTGATATTGGATGCCTTGCTCTCATGTGAACAGATACAACGAACAAGCATTGTTACAGTTACCTGTACATGATGCTGTGTTTTTGAAAGGCCTGAACTTATGGAGCAGGCGTAGACAGTGAGGGAAGCATAAAACTAGCAGAGACAGGAAGTCTCTCTGTGATGACCATGCCCTTAGCTTCTTGTGGAAGTGACCTCCTGTGCACGTATTAAATATGGAGTACTCTTGAACTGTACTGCTGTACACTTTCTATCTAGCGCAGTTGTATAAGACCCCAGTTTGCACAATGGTATGGAACTGGGGCTTAGCCACGACAGACCCTGAATCAGGGAGAAAGTTTCCTAAATATGTAGTATTATTACACTAGTTTCATGTTGGTACCTGGTCAAAGTAGGCTTATCTTCTTGCTTAATTATCTTCTCTGTTGTGCTGTGAATAAATATTACTTAATGACAGTTAAGGACCATCTTATTCTGAGTTTGTACAGGTCGTAAGGCAATGAGATTCTGGCCTATGACTGGGACTATGAGGCAGTACCGCAATACAAATAATCACATGCTGATCTACAGAAATATTTTTCTGCCTTGGACATCCCCACTAGCTTGAGAGATCCAGATGTATCAGTTAGTGAAAATGGAAGCATGTGAACTTGACAGCTTCAGTTTCAGTCCCCTTGTTTCCTGCACTGAGTGTTTTTTCTGCTTTTTACACTAAATGGTAAGCATGTCCACATAATAGTGTGATGAAGATGGATGGATGGGAGGTTTTGACTTCCTTAGTCATGGCATACTGTTGCAGGAAGGTGGTTTGCTGGGAAGAGATGGGGTGGATCTGACCACAAAAGGGAAGGACATCTTAATGCAGTGACTCACCAATCTTATTAGAAGGGCTTTAAACTAAGTTGAGTAAGGGCAGGTGACAAAAGGCAACTAGGTTCAAAAGGTATCTTTAATAGAGGACTAGTTCTTTGGGGAGAATCAGATATGGAAAATTAGAGTAGAATTACAGGAGCAACAAGAGGGAAATCCCTGGGGGGAATTTGATCAATACCTTAGATCAGTGTTTCTCAAAGTGATCCGTGAAACCACTTTGAGAAAGTTGCTAACTGGCCGCGCCGGTGTGTTTATTTATGTTGGAAATAAGCCAGGACACTCTGGATGCAGGTGAAAACAAGCAGAGGATTTATTATACATCAGCTGATGGAGTGACACGCAGGGGTTACCCTGGTGAACACTGGTTAATTAACACAATACAATAGATTATATAGTCAGCAGGTGGACGGAGGAAAAATGATTTGATAGGTCTAGCAGCAAGACGAAATGAGCACATAAGCCAATAGAACTACTCAAGATTACATAATATCTCTGCCCATTGCAAAGTAACAGCTCGTTAATTAATATACAGGTGGTTATTGTTCAAATGCCAAAACATGTCAGCAAAACAGTAATAACATTTTAGTCTCCATAGATGATGATGTTGCTATAGGAGGCGGGTATGGCCTTGAGTTGGTGCAGCACTTGGTTCTCAGGCTTATTATCTAGGAGTGAAGCAAGACAGTTTAAGCAAATTTTATGAATGTTATCTCAAGCAAAATGTGTTACGTTACCAACTGAGACCCAGTTCGAGTGTTTTAGAACGTGGTTGCTATGGTGCCCAGGGTCTTTTACTGTCTGCAGTTCTTATCCTGACTGTGGTGTTCCCAGGCCTTAATCCTAGAATGGAGTTATGCTGTTTAGAGGCCTACTAGCACATTTAGGGCTGCCTCAGTTTACCCTACAATTTACCAGCACTGAGGCCACAGAGCCTTGCAGGTCCCTTTGGCTCTGGTTAGCCAGTCATAGCAAAAGGAGCTGTGGCTGCTGCTTCCCATGGCTCCCTTTGGCTACAAACAGCAAATCGGATCCAATGGGAGCCACGAGGCTTTGTGGCTGCGGCACCAGTAAATAAACACACCAGTGTAGCCAGTTAGCAGTTTTCTCAAAGTGGTTTCATGGACCATTTTGAGTATCACTGCTTTAGACGTCTACTCACAAATTCAAGGAATAACAGGACTAAGCAGTCAGAATTGGGAGTACTAATAGACAAGTCATAACTGAGCTTAAGTGGCATCTCAGATACTTGATGGGATAAATCTCATAACTGCAGTATTGGCATAGAGGGGTACATCTTGTTCAGGAAGAGCATGTAGGAATAAAAGGGAGGTGGTGTTGTATTGTACACTTGTTCTGAGTTCCAGAAAGAGGCAAGAGGCAGACCAGCTGAAAGTCTCTGGGTAAGGACGAAGTGGGGAAAACACATCCAAACCAGGAGGAGGAGGGAGATGAGGCATTTCTAGAACAAATAAAACAAATATCCAGACCCTTATAGTAATGAGGGACTTGACCTACCTAGACATCAGTGGGAAAAGTAATATGATAAAACACAAAATATCCAATAAGTTCTTGGAATGTCATGGGGACAATGCTTTGTTTCAGAAACTGAAGGAAGTAACCCAGGGCATAGGCATTTAAGAATTGATTCTGACCAACAGGGAGGAGATGGTTGTGAACCTGTAGGTAGAGGCCTATTTGGGAGAAAGTGATTATGAATAAGGCTGTGAATCATTCATGGAGGTCACAGAAATCATGAAACAAAAAACAGGACTATGTAGCACTTTAAAGACTAACAAGATGGTTTATTAGGTGATGAGCTTCCGTGGGCCAGACCCACTTCCTCAGATCAAATAGTGGAAGAAAATTGACACAACCATATCAATCAAAAAAATGAACACATATGAAAAGGACAAATCAAATTTCATGTGTTCATTTTTTTTATTGTATCCTTTGGTATATATGGTTGTGCCAATTTTCTTCCACTATTTGATCTGAGGAAGTGGGTCTGGCCCACGAAAGCTCATCACCTAATAAACCATCTTGTTAGTCTTTAAAGTTCTACATAGTCCTGTTTTTTGTTTCAGCTACACGAGACTAACACGGCTACATTTCTGTCACAGAAATCATGGATTCTGTGACTTTCTGGGACCTTTGTGACTTCCACAGTAGTTGGCGTGGTACATCTCAGGGCATCCCTGGGGCCAGATGCTGTGCTGGAGCATTGGTTGGAGAGCAGTCAGGGTACCCTGAGCAGTTCCCCCACCTGGAGTGGAAGTAGTAGTGGCACCCTAGCCTGCTCTCAGAGCAGTGGAGTCTGCTGGAGCGCTGCCTTTCCCCAGCACCTAAAATTTATTTAGGGCAATTTTTAGTAAAAGTCATAGACAGGTGACAGGTCATCTTAACCATAGTTCTCTCCAGCAAAGTGACAGAGTCCCTGTGTGCCTACCTGGTCATCAACAGTTTATGGAATTTGCTTTGGTCACAAGCATGTCACAATAGTGCTTGTGTAAGTTTAACTGGAAGTTCTGGTTGACAGACTGAGAGGCCATCTATCTCTCAGTACTGGAGCTAGTTGGAGAAAGGATTGAGAGAAGGTGTTGAGGAAAGACTAAACCATGAATACATTTGTGAGTGAACAGGAGGTAATTGATAGAGGTAAGGGTCACTATTGTATTTTTTATATCCAACCTGTATCCACACATACACATTCAAGAGCATGGGTGCATAGAAACGTGTAATATTCTCCATTTCGATGACCAGATCATTAGCTGCTGTAAATCCAGTGAGCCTCTACTGACTTCCCTTTTAATTGACTTGAGTTGAAGGACTGGCCTACAGCCTCTGAACCTGGAAACTTTCCTGACAACCTGTGTCACTATTGGATGTTATGGGGAAGGTCTTCTTTCCTTTCTCCAGTTGTTTTATGTTTAATATGGGTCCTTATTTTATGACTTCTGCATCCTTGGAGCCAAAATCTAGTGGTGCAAAGCATCAGAGATGGGAGAAATTAGAAGAGAAAACACAGAAGGACTTCTCTTCTAGCTGACTGTGTCTAGACTACAAAGTTCTATCACTTTTCTTTTGAAAGAGGCTTTTCTGACAGTTGGCCCGTCTACACTGGGCCAAATGTCAGAAAAAAAGCCTCTTTCAGAACATCCCTTCTTCCTCGTAGAACGAGGTTTACTGAGATGCTGAAAAAACATGTCTGCTTTTCCAATATTTTTTTGGAAAAGCAGACGCATTCCTTGGACGTGGCAGAGCTTTTCTGGGATATCTCTGGTATCCTGGAAAAACTCTGCAGTCTAGATGTACCTGCTGTCTACTTAAGATATTAAGTGGATAGCTAGCATATTAAATGGAGGATAACAAAGCGTTTCTTAGCAACACTAGTGCTCTTAATCCTTCACCATTACTATTGCAACTGTATGGGCAATGTAAGTTACAGTTCTGATTCCATCTGCATCTGGGTGTTGGAATCGAAGGGTAAGGATGGGTAATCGCCTAATCTTGAGCAATCTTTCATGGGAAGGGTAAATTCTGACCAATTCCTTCTCCATGCCTTGGAATGCTGTTACAATGGAGACAGATAAATATGGCATTTCAGATTTCTTGTTAAATATTAAGTCTCCAGGAGAATTTCTGCTGAGAGACACATGGGAGATAAAATCCTGATTTTATTAATACATCAACTATTTCACAGTTTCATAGAGTTTAAGGGTGGTAGGTCATTAGATCATGTACTTTAATCTTCTGTATGTCACAAACCATTACGTTTCACCTAGCAACCCTATGCTGAAACCAAAACTTGTCTTGGACTAAAAATTGTCACTCTTGAAGGGTATGTCAACACAGCAGTGTTAATTTGGAATAACTGATGTTATTGCAAAATAACATAGTCCGCATCTACACAGCAAGCCATTATTTCAACATAATGTCAAATAATGTCAAGCTGGAGGACTTCCTTCTCCGACTCCTATAACCCGCATTTTATGGGGAGTAAGGGAAGTAGGAGGAAGAGTGCTCTTTCCCCGACTTCCTGCTGTGTAGACAGCGCCAAAAGCCGAAATAAACTATTTCAACTTAAGCTGCACAATTGATAGCTCAAGTTGTGTAGCTTATTTCTGCTTTAGCCCTGCTGTGTAGATGTGCCCAAGGCCTAGGAGACTAAGATGCTGTGTGCTGCAGACAGAGGATAGGAGAAACTGAAATGCTACCAATGCCTGAGGCCTTTGCAATGGTAGAGAAATGATTAGGTCAGAAATGCCCTGATGATCCTGGTGGTTGATCAGTGCCCCATACTCCCGAAGAAGACAAATTCCCAACCTCCCAAACAATAATCCCTGCTAGTCTGACCCAGGGAAAATTCCTCCCCACCCTCAAATCTGGAGATCAATTGCATCCTGACCAATGTTCTCTCCAATTCTACGTGTAGAATACATTTTATGTGCATTGAGGCATGTACAGATGTGTACAACCATTAGAAACACATGTCTGTCACCTAAGTGCTCAGTTTACAGGTAACACTGATCCTGACTATGTGAGCAAGACTTACCAAGACTTAATCTCTCAGGCTTCACATAAAGGTATGGGGCAATCACTCTACCCATGGAAAACACCTAGCTAGATAATTTCATGGAGGTTAGGTCCATAAAAGGCTATTAGCCAGGGGATAAAATGGTGTCCTTGGCCTGTGTTTGTCAGAGGCTGGAGAGGGATGGCAGGAGATAAATCGCTTGATCATTGTCTTCTGTCCACCCTCTCTGGGGCACCTGGTGCTGGCCACTGTCGGCAGACAGGATACTGGGCTAGATGGACCTTTGGTCTGACCCAGTACGGCCGTTCTTATGTTCTTATGTTGTGCATTGGGGGAAAATCTTTTAGGGTCTCTAGAGGCAACTGGACAAATACCTAGTCCATGTGTCTTCTCTGCAAGTATTTAAATTACCATAAAATAAAACTGAAGCCTTTTTTCAAAACAGAGTGCATAAAGTTTGACTTCTAAATTCATACAGTGGGGTCTTTAAAAAGTGGCTTGATTTTCAAGAGATACTGAACCCCTAGAAGTTCTTTGCACCATCCATAGGTAATTCTGGGTGCTCAGCACTTTTGGAAATGACACCCTGACTAAGCAAAACACTTCAGCATGCACGTGTTTAACTTTAGATTTATTTGTTGGCATTGAGTTAGGCATGTGATTAATTTGTTGAATCAGGATGTAGGCGTGTTAATATGGATTTAGGAGTTTTAGTTTAGGCACCCAGTTTTAAAAATCTTGGCTATAAATTATTCTGTGTGCTATCAAAATGCCTAAATTAATAGTAAAGGTGGAAAAGATGATTTTATGTGGGGATCTTATTTAAAAGGAGCAGCTTTTCCTTATTATAATCCGTCCCCCCACAATAGCTCTGCAAACAGACATGGTCACCATGAGGAAAGAAAAGGATTTGCATGATTCCCAGGTCCACTTATCACCATGTCTGGTCTCCTACAGAGTCTTTACTAGATAGTGAATTAAAGACACAAGCACTGAATCCCAACATCAATGATAACCAGCAGAATCCTTTCCTTTAATTTCAGCTGTTTACAGCGAGGTTGTTTTACTCCTGGACCATATGGACGATCAAGATAAGGCCTCTATTGTCCTTCAGATTGTCAAGATAGCTGAGACCAAACTGGCTGTCGTTGTGACTGTTCTGCTAGAAAAACTTCAGCAGGATGAGGTAGGGCAGTTTCATCAAATCACATCTGTTTTCCATGTTTCCACTCCAAATTCTGTTTGACTTCATGGAAGTAATTCAATACAGAACTTGGCTCAGCCCACCTTCAGTGTAATCAGTATTTACCCTTCTGTCTTCATGCAAAACTCATTATGCAAAATTCTGTTACAGATCAGGATGATATAATAAAGAGACACTCAGAGGAGCACTGTCCTTTTGTACACACTGGAGTACATGGGCTGTATATTATAAAAGGGCACTGTAGGGTTATCTATAATCTCTTATAGCAGTATTTTGTCCTCCTTTAGCATCTTCATCCAAAAACCTCAAAGCACTTACCTACTTACTCATGAATTCGGTTTTACAGCACCTTTGAGAGAGTGATAAACATCCCCATTTACTGATGGGCTGTGTCATGGGGAATTAAATAACTTGCTCAACACCACATAGTGAGTTAGTAGAAGAATGGTGAATAAAACCCATGTGAACTGACTCTCTGCTCTAAACTCAAGACAACACTTCTTAATTATAATGACATATGATTGGGCTATAGCTTTGAAGGGTTCTTAAATAATCCAAACCCCTTTTTCTTTTATTAATACTCGCATCCAGCAAAGTCCATTTCTCTATTAAGGGTCAACACAGAAGGCATTTTAGTTTCAAGTACCAGGATGCCAAGACAAGCAGTTCATTTCTGGCTCGCTTGAATAGTGTGGGGCTCTTGTATTCATAAGTTATCAATTATGATTTTCAATTAAAAATCCTCCTTACATTTAAAAATGAATGGAAAGAGGCAGAGCCTCTCCCCACTAGAGCAGTAATAATAGCAGTTTGCAGCAGCATCCTTTAAAAGCACAACCACTGGAATGTGTAGCCAACCATTGGCTTTGAACATTCCAAAGTGCTTTATGACCTTAGCAGGCAGTTCACACCTTCAGCTGCCTGAATTCAGAGTTATAGACTCACAGGAGACAGATGTGAAAGGCTTGTTGGATCATCCAATTTCCCAGCAGTGCCTTTTTCATTTTTTGGGGCCAAACCAATTTTAAAAGCTCCTAGTGACTGGGGTTCCACCACTTTCCAATGAAGACTATGTAATAACCTGATAGATGTCTTATAGCTGGGGCATTTTTCCTGATGTTAAAGTCTAAATTTTATGTCTCTGATACTGCCCCCTGCTGTGCAATGTACGTGCTGCAGGGTAAGAAACACTGACTCCTAAGCATCCTCACTCCACAGTGCATGCTATGCAGCAAGGAGGTGGTGGCTGGCTGGAGTAGGCAGTCATGGTTGTGCTGACTCTGTGGAGGAGAGCTGACCTGATCTGAGCCCAGGGGAGTCCAGTTGTTTTCCCACTGTGATGTGATACGATTTATTTTAGATCCAAGAGAAACCAGGACACTCCAGGGATACTTAACCACTTTCTTATTTATTGCAAGCTTTAAGCAGTTATTACAGTTGTTTAAGTTTTACAAGCCTTAAAAACAATTACTACACAATTGAAACCTTAAATGCCATACATTCTAAAGCAATAATATAGTGCAAAGCAATGCAAAAGCAATTAATAAAAGAGCTACTAGAATACAATAATAAAGACTAGTTCACTTACACTTCACCCGTATGCTACCTACAGTAGCAGGCAGGAGGTCAGGGTTCCTTTTCTTCCCATGCATTGGAACACCATGCACTGGCTCACCGGTGTGAAGGGCCTATTTACTTCTAGTTACATCGAGCAGTACCTGTGGGTCAATCCTGCTCATTCCCTCCCACTGATTGTTCTTACTAAGCCCATTTGATAGCAAAGCGAGACTTGGTTGTTCTAATAATATTTACCAATTGATTACGTATTGTGTAGGATATGTAACATGCCCAATACCCTATCTGGAGTACATCCTGTCACTCAGGATGTTGCTGCTATGTGCATAGTTGACAGTTGTATGGCTGCATCTGTAATTTGTGGTTATCAGAAACAGAAGTACCTGTACAAGATTGCTTGCCATGTGTTCTTGACATAGTCTCAGGTACCATGCTTCATCTGCATTGTTATGCAAAACATTCCTTCCTCTCACAGCTTCTCCCATGACCTTGCCTGCATGCTTATGTGCACCAGACTTGAGACAGGCCTGGGTTTTGCTTGTTAGAGATCCGCACGTGTTAAAGGGAGACGTGGCCATTTATTGTCAAGGCAGGCTCCCCTACACCCACCCAACCTCACCTTGATGCATGAGGTCAGATCCCATAGAGGTTGCAGGTCTCTATTTAAAAGTCAGTTCTGCTGGCCTCCCTGCACTTTTTAAAATTTTCTCCTGAATTACTTCCAAGCTGTTGATCTTTTCTGGGGAATGTGGTGCCAAAAAAGTGAAATAAGCCAGAAGCACTCACACCTCAGATGAACAATGAGAAACTGTTGTCTTCCTGCTTTATGACAGGATTCCTGTATGTAACAAACCCAACCCAGATGGCTGACTTTTTTTTTCACTGTCACTCCAGGTCACTTGTTGTTTCCCACTTTTCTCCCTCTCATTATGTCAGTTATATTGACCCCCTCTCTAGGTGCGCTAGTTTGCAGTTCTCTGAAATCAGTCTTGTTCTGCTCAGGTTTCTAATTTCTCTGTGCCCCTCTTTATTATTTCTCTGTCACAACTCATACCTTCAACTCCTCCATATTTAGTATCATCTGTGAATTTGAACTTTGATGGACCCCATAAAAGAGACCTTCAAGTGTGCTACTGGCAATGTAGAGGTAACTCCTGAGCTAATTTTCCCTAAAAGCTGCAGAAGATTTACTGCAGGAGTTGGGTATCTTATAATTGTATTTACAAATTCTGTCTGGAGTGGATAAAAAAAGGCATGATGCTAATAATAACAAGAACAACAATAACAATAATAATAATAATAATAATAACAACAACAACAACAATAATAATAATAAAAGAAATTAGATAAGGGGGCAGTGCAGGGCCCTTATTCAGATTAAAAAATTTGTAAATTGCTCAGCTTCTTCTGAAATGCTGCTAGCTGGGGTGATTGTGGAGGGCATAGCAAGTTTTATACAAAAGAAGACTAGGGGTTACTTGAGTGAGTATGCAGGCTGTAGAATCAGTGTGGTCTAGTGGAGAGGACTCCAGATAGTGAATCAGAAGACCTGAATTATTTTCCTGGCTATTGATCTGCTCTTTTAGCCTGGGCTAGTTGTTTCATGTTTAGATTGTAAACTCTTTTGGGCAGAAGCTTATTAGCGTAAGTGTTACTATATTGCGTTACTATATTAGCTTATAGCATTACTATATTGTCATCAAGGAAACATTTTCCCCAATTGTTCTTTTATGTTTTGTCCCCAGAAAAACAGAGTAGACATTTACTGTATCCTGGAGGAAGTATTACAGCAGGATGCCCAGGTCCTAGAGAGAAGGCTAATGAGCAAAATAATAACACTTGCCTCAAACCACATGAGAGAGACTCAGGTAAGTTAGATTAACGGAAGTGTTGGAGCATAAGCTTTTGTGGTCAAAGACCCACTTCACTGCTTTTGCAGATTCAGACTAACACGGCTACCCCTCTGATACTCAGGTAAGTTAGTTTTCCCTATATGCTAATGACAGGAATGAAAGCTTAAACTAATTAAAACTTTTTTTGTAAACTATATACTGAAACTCCAGGATTGATGACTGCTAGGGGCCCACAGATCCCCACACCGTCCTCCAGAAATCCCAGGTCCTAAGCAGCATGTGACTAGTTTCATCTTGTTCAAGTTACACATGTGCTTAAGTGCTTTGTAAGGTCAGGATATTGTGACATATATCAGATGCAGAGAGGCCTACCGTTTCTTAACAAGCAAGTATTTTGTGAAGTCTACTAGGGATTTCATTATTGATACTGATTTTCTGTGGAAGGTGCTCTGATACTATGGTGTTAAGCAGCAGGATGAAACCTTTAAACAGAATCTGAGCTGTTTTCAAAAGAAGCAGTATTTGGATTTAGGGGATAGTTTATTCAGGAAAATTCTCTGAATATCTTGAAGCTGCCCACCTCCTCTGAGGGAAAAATATCATGTCACTATGATAGCCAATCATCCACCACAAATAGCTAATAGCGAATAGTCTAAGCAGCTTGCAAACAACTGAAAGGCTGACAAGTGTTTAGCCAAACGATTCAATGATAATTTATGACTCATGATTCTGTTCTCAGAAAGTTGGGTGGAAAACAGAAATAAGAACTTGATTCATTTGAGCAGCATTGGCTGGTGTAGTTGGCTTTAATCACTTCAGTCTCTCTCTTTTTGTATTTTTTAAGGAAGCAACAAATGAACTAAAAGTGGCAGCGAGCAACACATTAGTGGCTCTGGCACGCTGCTATTTCAGTGAGGTGATGTATGAGCTTCAATGTCATCTGAATCCACTGAAGCTGTCTGACGTGTTCACTTTGATTACGCTGGACAACCTATCATCAGCCTATCGTATGTCAACTTCCATCTTTTGTTTCAAAGTTATTGTCTTCCATTTAAGGACAGAGGTTCACGCTCTGTACAGCTACACAGAGTGCTATTTGGGGGGCATGAGATGAACTGCTGTGGCTGGTTCCAGTTGCTAGACCATGAGCTATCCACACCAAGGGGCAAGCTCTTATGCCCCATTTGAAGTTCTTAAAGGACAGGATTGAGGAAAATCAGGTCTAGTGGAGCTCTTCTCCATTCCATTTCTCATCCCTCCCCAGTGCTCTCTCTCCTACTCTGGGAGAGGATTGGGCATCTGGCACAGCTGCACATTGGTGGAGAATGCTCCTCCTCAGGGTAAATCCCCCACTGATTTTTTACTTCTGCCTTATCATTTGTGTACGCAGCACAAAATGACCTAGGAGCCCATAGCATCTGACCCAGCGGTGTTTCTAAATGCGATAGTAAAAAGGCAGATAACAGTCAATTGTCTGTCTTCCTTTTCTTCTGGTCCTTCTTTTCAGCACTCAAGTGCATTCCTTTTGTGGGAATGCCCCTGTACGGCATGAGCTCCATGCGGATGTTAGTCGGCGAGAGCAGGCTGATGCAACCATTTTGTGTTGGTAAGTGCCAGCACTTATTGTAGATGTCCAAAATGGATATTTAGGGGCCTTGGTACAGAGTTAAGTGACTGATCGTTTACAAACAGGCTCTGAACTGGATTGTACCAGGGGCTGAGTCCTCATGCTCCTGTGGCACTCAGTGGAGTTGAGAGTGCTCCTTACTTTGCTGGAGGGGCTGAGCATTTGTAAGTTCAGGCCCTTTATGACTTGTGGATATTTTAAAAATAAACAAAAGCTGATGCTGCCCATGTGCCAGGAAACTCCTGGGGGAGAATGTGCAGGCAACAGACTGAATTACATTCAAAAATTTCCCGTTTTCCACCCCTCCACCCATTCCTCCTCTTTAGTTTCTTAATTATCATCTCCTTTCACCCTCTTTCTCTGTCCTCTGGTCTTCTCCACTTCTCTCTTCCTTTGCTTTTTAGTTGATGCTCAAGTAAGGCCACGTCTACACTATGCAGAAGATCAATGCTGCTGCAGTTGATCACCAGGGTCCAAATTAGCAGGTCTAGTGAAGACCCACTAATTCGAACTGAGTGGGTGCTCCCGTTGGCACCGGTAGGCCTGCTTCTCATGAGGAATAACACTCCTGTCAACCTTCCACTGTGTGGACAGTCTGAAAACACGATTTAAGATACGTCAACTCCAGCTACATAATTAACATAGCTGGAGTTGCGTACCTTAAGTCAACTTTCCCCTTTAGTGTAGATCAGGCCTAAGGGATTAATCCTGCACCTTTGAGATAAATGGGAATTTTGCCATCAGCTTCATAGAACATAGGATTGAGCCTTAATTTTCCTTTCAAGGGCAGCGGGTGCATCTAATTTTAGGGCAAAATGCTGTCAAATCTCAGTATAGCTAATAGGAGTTAGGGGCACTGAACATCTTTCAGACAAACTGTAACCCAACAGGAAATCATACAGTTTTAGGGCTAAATAAGCAATAACTGCAGAGGACATGAATCATTCAGAAAACAGCTGGTCAAAATATTTTGTTTTTTTATTACATTTTTCATATTTTTTTCCAAGTTGATGGAATATTAAACTGAAAAAATGTCAATGACAGTTTTAATCAGGATGTGTTCAGTGTTTTTGTGCAGCTAAAAAGGTGGCTGAAATTTGTTGATTTTTGAAACATGTGAATGATCTTTGTCATTTGAAATTTTGAAAAAAACAAGAGTAAACACTTTTAATTTAATTTAAACTACCTTTACAATCAGCTCTAATTAAGAGGTAACAAGGGAGAAAAAAATATGTTTTCAAATGATGGGAATTAAAAAGAGATGGAGAGAGACAAAAGAGAAGAAAGCCTTTTGAGAAACAAGAAACGGAAAGGAGGGAAGAGAAATAATTCAAAACTGTTATTGGATTTCATCAGCTGTTCCTGAATTGGGCATGGAATTGTAATAAACTACAAGCCTGGGTGTCTTCACTGATAAAACAACGTATCCTTATTACTATTGCATCCTTTTCATATTGCCTGTCTTTTTTCCTTCCATGCAGTTCTGGAAAAATGGTCAAGGGCAGTAAATGTATATTTTAGTAACTGGGAAAGGTGGCCATTTCCCAAAATGGGTAAATCTCAATTCTGTGATGAAATTCTTCCCCTCTATCGTCATGTGACAAGCAAATGGACCACATGTGAAGATTTGGAGGTGAGAATTGTAGGCTTTCTAAACCTTGATGAGAAATTGTATTGTTAAATTCTCTGTGTATGGCACTCTTTGTGATGATGGAGTTCAATGGCAGGTTCTTTGGGATAGAAGGGAGTATGATGTAAAACATTTAAAAAAGATTATAATGTCACAATCTCATGGAAATTCTGTCTGTACATAGTGTACATAGATTCCAGTTTTGTCACCTGACATGCAGATGAATATAGGAGAATGGGCTAAATTCATTCCTGGCAGATGTCTATTCAGTTCCAGTAGAGTTACAGCAGGAATGAGTTGTTTTAGTGTGCATACTAATCTGGGGAAATATCCCACTTGGGAAAGTTGTGAGGTGCAGTAGAATATAATTCTGAAACCAACACCATAGCTGTGTCTAGACTGGAAAAACTTGCCAGCTGTCTACACTGGCTGCTTGAATTTCCGGAAAAGCACTGACGATCTCATGTAAGATCGTCAATGCTTTTCCGGAAATACTATGCTGCTCCCGTTCAGGCAAAAGTCCTTTTCCGAAAGACTTTTGCGCAAAAGGGCCAGTGTAGACAGCACAGTAGTGTTTTCTGCAAAAAAACCCCGATCGCGAAAATGGCAATTGGGGCTTTTTTGCGGAAAAGCGTGTCTAGATTGGCCACGGACGCTTTTCCGCAAAAAGTGCTTTTGCGGAAAAGCATCCTGCCAATCTAGACGTGCTTTTCCGAAAATGCTTTTAACGGAAAACTTTTCCGTTAAAAGCATTTTCGGAAAATCATGCCAGTGTAGACAAAGCCCATGAGTCTTAACTCTTTACCAGGAAATATTGAGATAGGGCTGTTTCAACAGTGGAAAAGGGAAATTGCACTCGTCAGAAGTAGAAAAGATGGGCCCATTGCATGATATTGAATGAATTTGTAGGAACATAAATTCTGTGTCTCTATGTAGGGCAAGCAGGCCATTATCAAAGCCCTTGGTACTATGATGAGCCTCCTCCTGCATAAAGAAGAGCATCAAGATAAGGTGTTCGAACAGATCCCATGGCTCCTTGAGCAATATAAAGAGGATGTTAATGTTTTTCATGTCACCAAGGTGAGATACTTATTAAAATAACTATCAATGTGTGCGCATAGGTGAACTGCACTAGCTGCTACCAGTGGCGTTTCCTGGTCTACATAGTGACTTGTTAGATAATAGATAAACACACAAGTCTTGATTTTATAGACATGGTGACCCAGGTGACAAGTTTTGTAGGTAAAAGCCTCTCATGAAAAGTATCTTCTGTTTCTGGAGATGATAAGGAGGTAAGAAACAAAACACCTGTTCCCTCCCCGCCCCCCCCCATAAGATACTCCCTCCTTGTGATTTACTGGTACATCCTATCAACTCTGTGTCTCTCTTTTAGATTATAAATAAACTCCTCAGAGCAGGGGCTGCTGTGTGTTGTCTCTGGGCAGTATTAAATAAACTGCCAGTAGCTGAAAATTAATACTAAGAAGGCCTGAAGTGCATTGCTTTAGATTATATAACTAGATAGATATAAAATCACTGTCTAGTTCATCTACCGTTGTGTACAGGGCTGTTGTAGCTGTGTTGGTTCAAGGATATTAGAGAGACAAGGTGGGTGAGATAATATAATTAAAGATATTATTTCACCCACCTTGTCTCTCTTATTTCATCTACCCTCAGTATCACATGACCAAGGTAACTCTTGTCTGCTGATAGTGAGAGGATGGAGTGAGGGCAGTTGGCTTCAGTAGTATGATTGAGCATGCTCAGTCTATGTGAGCTGGCTCAGTACAAGCCAAGCAGCAAATCCAAGGCCACAACCCTGCTGCCCTTCCCCCCTCCCCACTTCCTCCATGGTTTACTCCCAATCTATGTTGGCTTTCTGGTCCAGAATATGTGGTTGCTTTTGGGATTGGAATGCCCATGACTTTGAGGGAATCAATGTCTCATGGACTTGACTAAAAGTATCAGAGGACTACACAAGAGCCTAAATGTAGTAAAATATGTAGATTTCATCAGAGATATCCTGGAAGCTTCAAGCAGCAAAGAAGAAAAGTGTGTAGGTACAGGAAGGAGTTAGACTGTCATCTCATTATCAATAGCCTGGAAGAGAACATAAAATCATCATTGATAAAATTGGCAGATGAAATAAAAATTGGGGAGTGGTAAATAATGGAAAGGACAACTCACTGATTCAGAGTGATATAGATCATTTGGTAAACTGGGTGCTAACAATAAATGTGCATTTAAATATTGCTGAATGTAAATAGATGCATCTAGGAACAAAACAATGTAGGTGATACATACATGTTGAGGGATGCTTCCTGAGAAACAGTAACTCTGAAAAATATTTTGGGAAACTTGGTGAATACTCAGCTGAACATGACCTACAAATGCGATGCTGTGGCCAAAAAAGCTGAAGTGATACTGGGATGCATACATGGGGAAATCTCAAGGAGGAATATAGTGGGAAATGCAAAGTTCATTTCCACACTAGAACTGACCAACAGATATTGGTAGATACCCCTGATACCGGCTTCCTGTGAGAAGAGTGCCTTCCACACCCTGCTTGGCTTATAGCAATTCAGCAGGATGCCATTTGGGCTGCACTGAGCCTCAGCCACTTTTCAGCAGCTCATGAACCAAATATTGCAAACATATATGCAATATACAGCCGTGTGCATTAAGAATATTGTCATCCACAGCACCAGCTGGGGGAAACACCTCTGACATCTTAGCAAGGTATTGTAAGCCCCAATAGATGCAGGACTCACTGTGAATCCAGCCAAGTGCCATCTTAGTGAACACAGTAGGAAGGGGAAAACTATAGCTCCTTGATAAATAAGGTCTAAGGCTTGTGTGACTGCCCCACCTCCATGACAAAGAAACAGGTGCCACAATACTTCAGAGACAGTGGCTGCTTAGTACTCAACTTCATCACACTGGGCACCCTATTATTGGACCTGATGAAGAACACCCAATCACAGAAAGTCCAGTAATCAGAAGACTGTGAGGAAGCCTTCCAGGCCCTGTGAAAACAGCTGAACCAAGAGCTGGTCCTATCCCATCCAACTTCACAAAGCCTTCTATCCTTCAAATGGAGGTCTCGGAGGTAGGACCAGGAGTGGTACTATCTCAAGAAATAGGTGGGAAGGAGCACCAGATCCTTTATCTCAGCTGCAAGCTGTTCTCCTGAGAGACCTGCCGCCCTACTATAGCAAGGGAGGCCCTGGCCATCAAGTGGGTGATCTACACCCTGGGGGTATGTCTACACTACAAAGTTAATTCGAACTAACGGACGTTAGTTCGAATTAACTTTGATAGGTGCTACACTAGCGCTCCGCTAGTGCGAACTTAATTCGAACTAGCAGTGTGCTTAGTTCGAACTAGGTAAACCTCATTGAACGAGGACTAAGCCTAGTTCGAACTTACTGGTTCGAATTAAGGGGTGTGTAGCCCCTTAATTCAAATTAGTGGGAGGCTAGCCCTCCCCAGCTTTCCCTGGTGGCCACACTGGCCAACACCAGGGAAACTCGTCTGCCCCCCTTCCGGCCCCGGACCTCTTAAAGGGGCACAGGCTGGCCATCCCCCAGCTAGCAGACCCTGCACCTGGCACGGCTCAAGCCAGCCACCCGCTGCCACCCAGCCATCCCCCTCTTCCCGGGACCAGGCTGGCGGCTCTCGGGAGCCTGCCCAGGACCACACCCGCCTGGTTTAGTGCGGACATCATGGACCTCGTCCACGACCTCCGCACTAGGCACAGAAAAGTGGCCGTCTAGGGCAGGAGAGCTGCCAGCCTGGCCACCTAGGAGCAGGTGTGCATGAAAATAAAGGTGGTCCACTGAGACCCCCAACCCTGAGCCCTGAGCTTACAATGGGCGTATTGGGTCATACCAAAGGTCCATCTAGCCCAGTAGCCTGTCTGCCGACAGTGGCCAACCCTAGGGACCCTGGAGGGGATGGACCGAAGACAGTGATCAAGCCATTTGTCTCGTGCCATCCCTCTCCAGCCTTCCACAAACTTTGGGCAGGGACACCACTCCTACCCCCTGGCTAATAGCACTCCATGGACCCAACCTCCATCACTTTATCTCACTTCTCTTTAAACTCTGTTCTAGTTCTAGCCGTCGCAACCTCCTGCAGCAAGGAGTTCCACAGGTTGAATCTTTGCTTTGTGAAGAACAACTTTCTGTTACTAGTTTGAAGCCTGCTACCCATTCTTTTCCTTTGGTGTCCTCTAGTCCTTCTATTATGGGGACTAATGGAGAACTTTTCTTAATGCACCCTCTCCACCCCACTCATGCTTTTATGGACTTCTATCCTATCCCCCCTCAGTCTCCTCTTTTCTAAGCTGAGAAGTCCCAGTCTCTTTAGCCTCTCTTTATATGGGACCTGTTCCAAACCTCTGATCATTGTAGTTGCCCTCCCCTCTCCCACCCTCTCTCTTCCCCTCTCCCACCTCCTTTTCCCAGTCTCCCCCAGTTTTGTTCAATAAAGACAGATTCTATTTTTGACCACACTTTTTCTTTATTTTCTACATCAGGAAGGGGGGCTAGGGAAGGGTAAGTGGAAGGAGGTGAGGGAGGAATGGGGTACGAGCCCCCGATGGGGAGGACTGGGCTGGCTCTGCGGGCTTCTGGGGGTGGAAGCTCTCCTGCAGCCCCCCAATTGCTCCCTCTCCCCAGATGGCAGCCTGCGGCAAGTACAGCCGGTCTGATGGCCGAGTGCTGTGATGTGCCCAGTGTGGGCACTCAGAGCACTCCAAGTCAGGACTGCTTTGCAAGAGAGGCACCCCTGAGAACTGTCTGTCCGGGGTGAGGGTCGGGTCCCTTTAAGCACAGCCCTCGGCTAGCCTGAGGCAGCAGCTCCACGCTCTAAGTCCTCATCTGATGCCCTGCCGGCACTGCTTCCGGCCATCCTTAACCCCGGTTCAGGGTCCACTTAATGTGGACATGCTAGTTCGAATTAGCAAAACGCTAATTCGAACTAGTTTTTTTAGTCTGGATGCATTAGTTCGAATTAGCTTAGTTCGAATTAACTAATTCGAACTAAGTTAGTTCGAATTAGCGCTGTAGTGTAGACATACCCTGGGATATTCTGTACTGGGGAAGCCCTTTCAACTGGTCACCAACCATGCACCCCTCAGATGGATTAATAACATGAAGGACACCAGTGCCTGAATCATGAGGTAGTACTTCCCGCTCCAGCCCTATGACTTCTGTATGTTACACTGGGCCAGGGAAGGCTCATGCAAACACAGACTTCTCCCAAGTGGAAGGAGACGATGAAGAGGAAGGTCCACCAATGGACACCCTCTTAAGGGGGAGTGTTTGTGACAGAGGATACCCACCATGCATGGTTCAGCGGGGGCTAATCATGATCTGTGGGCTATGCCCCTTCATACTTGCTGGGAATACTCCAACTGGAACCAGGATAGAAAAGGGAGCAGCTCAGTTCTGTCTAGGCTGACAGCTGAAGGGAGCAGAGGTGCTTTGCAGGCTTTTGTGGAGGGACTGCCAGTGCCCTAGGATGCAGAAACCAGCCAGCCTGTGGTTCCAGTTGACCCCCCCACAACCATCCAATGCCACAGATGGAGGAGAGACCACGGAGTTACTGAGATGACCTGCTGCAGAAGAATGGTGGGAAGTAATCTATGTGAACTAAGCATTATTGAGTTGAGGTATTAGGCTTTGACTCTGCATGTTTTGGAAGAAACCCCATTGAGCTGCAAGACAAGGCCCTGGGCTGGGACCCTGTGGAGTAGGTAGAGCCTGGTGGAGAAGGGCTGGCCACTAGGCAACACTGGTTTGCCCCAAAGGGTGGTTGAGCACTAGGTTGCACGGTCGTACCTAGAAGGGCTTGGGTCATTGAGCTGAAGAGCCTCATTAAAGGGCTGCTGCACTGACCCTGACTATTAGGCAATGCTGCTCTAAGAACCAGGCCTGCTATGGTGGTTGGGGAGACTAGGTCACTTGGGCTGCCTTAGTTCTTTAACTCCTCCACAACCTGATACCATCCAAACAGGGTGGACCTACCCTGCGACAGGTGACTTACTTACAGTCTATAATATCTGCATGGGGAAATCTATGTAATGACCTAGCAGAGAAAGGCATGACATGATCCAGTGGCTACAAACTGAAACAGGATCCATTCAGATGGGAAATAAGGTCTACCTTTTCAGTGGTGGGATATTAGCCATTCAAACCATTTACCAAGAGTCAAGGTGATCATTTTAAAATCAAGATGGGATTTTTTTCTGAAAGTTCTGCTTTAGGAATTAGTTTGGCAATTTCTAAGGCCTGTGTCATACAGAAGGCCTGACTAGTTGATGACAATCATCCCTTTTGGCCTTGGAATCTATGAATTCCATGAACCTGCTTCAGTCATTGCATATTGCTCCTTTGTATGCCCACCTTCTAACTTTCACCCTCTGTTGTAGAGTCTGAGGCAGCTCTTGGAAGTTTCTGGTGAATATAAGATCCTTCTACCTGAAGGGAAATTTCAAGCCATCTGCAGTGCTCTGCACGACCGGGTGAGGGGAACTTGTTCTTGTATCACTTGAGCTTAAGCACAGCAGATCTGAAGCATATTAAGAATAAACATCTTTTGAATGCTAGTGAAGAGCCCGGAGACCTTCTCATGCCTTATTGGTTTCTGCTGGCTTAAGAATAAGCAGATAGTGGTCTCATTTTATTAGCTAAAATCCAGCTCAGTTTGTAAAGCAATTTTAGCATAAGCCAGTTCTTAGAGGGAGTTAGAGTTATATAGTAAAAACTGATCCCATCCAAATGGGGAGGACCTATCCTGTGACAGGGTGACTTAATTGCAGTCTATAATATCTATGTGGGGAAACATATGTAATAATCTAGCAGAGAAAGGCATAACGTGAGCCAATAACTAGAAAATGAAGCTGGACAAATTCAGACTGCAAATAAGGCCTACATTTTTATGGTGGAATAATTAACCATTTGAACCAGTTACCAAGGGTCAAGTCTTGATTCAATTAGCTCTGCTGCTAAAAACACTTTGAAAGCAGGAACTTCTGTTATCCAGTGTATCGGTCATTGTTTCTGATTCTTGTTGTGCAGTCAGTACCATTTATTTTGGGTTCAGAGCTCTATTTGGAAAGGTAGGAAGTGAGTGCTTAGAAATTAATTGAGCATCTTCTTTTCAGTTGCTTGTTCTGATTAGTTTTCCTTTGATCACTTCTCTTCTTCCCACAGATCTGTTCTCCAACTCAGCAGCTCATCATGGAAAATCAAATGGAGCTGTGCTATTGTATCCTACTGCTAGGTAGGGGAAGAGACTCCAAATTACACAGTCGTTTCCTTGTAACTTCCTTCTTTTGTAGGTGTGGTAAGAATGAGCTTTCAGTTGTTAGTGAGGATGTGATTTCTTCCTTTGCAGCCCGTTCTTCTCCTGATGACCTCATAGCATATCTGCACTCGCAGCTGAAGATTGAGAATGAGACTGTTCGTGTGGCATCCCTGAATCTGCTCACAGCTATTATTGGTGCTGACTGTAAGTAACACAGGAGTAACTGTGACTGCTGCGATCATCGCCGTCGTGCTGGGGGTTGAGTTGGGGACATCCAGAGCTAAAAGCATGAGCTGCTATAGGTTGATCTAAAGAACCAAGGCTTTGCAGGCATGGTAGGGCTATAACATACTCATGATCTCTGCAAACGGGGCACAGAGGATCTGTAACACAGGGGCGGATATAGGGCAGGGCGAGCGGGGTGGCCGCCCCGGGTCCCGCGCTTCAAAAAGCCCCGCGCACGCGCCGTGGTGCCACCGTGCATGAGCATGGCGTCACTGTGCATGCGCCGTGGCAAAGGGGGGGCCCCGCGGAATTATGCTGCCCGGGGCCCCGCAAAACGGTCATCTGCCCCTGCTGCAACACATAGAGTCATATAGTCATAGATTATTAGAACTGGAAGGGACCTTGAGAGGTTATCAAGTCCAGTCCCCTGCCCTCATGGCAGGACCAAGCACTGTCTAGATCACCCCTGATAGGTGTCTATCCAATCTGCTCTTAAGTATTTCCAGTGGTGGAGATTCCAAAACTTCCCTGGGCAATTTTTCACAGTGTTTAACCAACCTAACAGTTGGGACGTTTTTCCTAATGTCCAACCTAAACCTCCCTTGCTGCAATTTAAGCCCATTGTTTCTTGTCCTATCATCAGAGGCCAAAGAGAACAATTTTTCTCCCTTCTCCTTGTGACACCCTTTTAGATGCATGCTCACCAGAGGGTTGGAAATTCACTAAAGGGACCCAGTGCTGCTCTAAGTTACTCCCATGTGGTCACGCAGAAATCAACAGGGTTAATTAAGTGCTGAATGTAGCCTAAAATATTTTCAAGGTACAAATACAAATGTAATCTTGTGGCGGATGCATGTTAATAATAATGAGATAAAAACAAAATAGTACTCCTGACTGAATAAGTATTAGACACTCTAGAATAGATTCCGAATTCTGCTATACTGGTGGTAAACACAGACTAACTTCACTGACCTCCATTTGTCTAACTCTCTTACAATATTTCCATCAGGATAGTATGATGGTGCTATTTACAGAAGTGGAAATACTTCAGACTTAGACTGGTGTAACTGAGATCAGAGTCTGGTCCTATATTTTCCCCGCTGATTCTGTATATGAGTGAAGCTTGGTAGCACTCTTAAATAGGGCACAGGACACATTCTAATGTGGAGCATGAGTGTTTGGAACAAAGATATACTATATTGCACACTTCTCCTTATCTTTCAGTGCCTGAGACAAGAGTTAGAAAGTTTCTGATTGTGAAGGCAGTGCAATCTGCTCTCAGTGATCAGAGTGCTAAGGTAAGATTGTGTGTGGAATAGTGGTATTGCTGTTACTATCTGGGAAGTATTTCACTCAGTGGAGAGTCTGGCAATGAGACACATTTTTAGGCTGAGATTATTAATAGGGTTTCAATTAATCACAGTTAACTAAAAATTAATGCGATTAAAAATGGAAATTTATTAAATATTTTTGTGGTTTTTTACATTTTCAAATATATTGATTTCAATTACAACACAATGACAAGTGTGTACTATGCACTTTATATTATTTTTATAACAAACATTTGCATTGTAAAAATGACAAAAGAAATAATATTTTTCAATTCATCTCATAGAAGTGATGTAGAGCAATCTCTTTAGCGTGAAAATGCAACTTACAAATGTAGATATTTTTTGTTAACCGTAACGAAACAATGTAAAACTTTAGAGTCTACAAGTCCATTCAGACCTACTTCTTGTTCAGCCAGACACTAAGACAAACAAGTTTGTTTACATTTATAGGAGAAAATGCTGCCTTTTTCCGAATTACAGTGTCACCTGAAAGTGAAAACTGGCATTTGCATGGTACTTCTGTAGCCAGTGTTGCAAGGAATTTACATAACAGATGTGTTAATCATTTGTACTTCAGCCACTATTCCAAAGAGATAAAAGCAAAAGCAAAAGGACTCTCATATCCTGTCTCATATTGCATGCAGAAGAGATAATAATAACTCGTGCATAATCTCTACCCTTGCAGGTGAGGATGGCAGCTCTCCATTTTGTCCTGAAGCTGCTCAGTTCAGGAAGTGTGGAGAATTGTGCAGCAGGGGATATGGTCGCCTATGTATTCAGAGAGCTCGATGTGTCCACCAGAAATCTGGTAAGGAGAGTTCTTAACACTTAGGACTCAGTTCTGCCATTCTGGCATGCTGATTGTTCCCCTTGACTTCAGTGGGAGCTTTGGATGCTCAAGGATGCAGCTGGACTGAAGGATTAGAGCTAGAATCTGATCAGTGATATTCGTGTAAAGCCAGGGTAATGCCCCTGACTTCAGTGGCATTATTTTGGATTTACACAAGTGGAACAGAGACCAGAATCTGATTCTGGATATTTACATCTGACAGTGCGACCTACATTCCTTAGACCTCGGGCAAGTCAGTGAAAATTCTGACAACACAATCTTTCAGTGAAATGCTCTTGTATAAGGAAGCACATCTTTTTTATAAATAGACTCTTGATACAATTGCAGTGCCGCTTGTTAAGTTATTGTGGTCACACATAGGTTGCCTGTGTCAGTGTCATAGATGCATTCCTATACTCTCAGGCTGTTAAAGTTGAAGCAAAATGCAGGACAATGTAGCACTTTAAAGACTAACAAGATGGTTTATTAGATGATGAGCTTTCGTGGGCCAGACCCACTTCCTGATCTGAGGAAGTGGGTCTGGCCCACGAAATCTCATCATCTAATAAACCATCTTAAAAAAAAATAAAAATAAATAAATCTTGTTAGTCTTTAAAGTGCTACATTGTCCTGCATTTGCTTCAGCTACCCCAGACTAACACAGCTACATTTCTATCGCTGTTAAAGTTGAATTTCTATTTCTATTTAATCAGATAAGAACATAAAACATGAATGGCCATTCTGGATCCCCCAGACAAATGGTTCATGTAGCCTGTCTTCTGACAGTGGTGGATGTTATATGCATCAGAGGGAACAAACAGAACAAGGCAATTGTTGAGTGATCTCTCCCCTGTTGTCCAGTCCCAGCCCCAGGCAGTCAGAGATATAGGGACACCCATATCATGCATCTCTGATCATCTTATATGGCTCTATCATACCCACCTGTAAGCATCTCTTTTCTAAGATGAATGGTCCCAGTCCTTTTAACTTCTCCTTGTATGACTTGTCCCATATCCCATATCATTTTTGTTGCTTTTCTCTGAACTTTTTCCAATTATAACCTAACTTTATTTAAGTTGGAGGACTACAATTGCTTGCAATATTCAAGGTGTGGGTGTACCATGGATTTGAAACAGTGGCATGATGATATTTATCATATTATTATTCATCCCTTTTCCTAGTGGTTCCTAACATACCATTAGCATTTTTAACTGCAGCTCATGTTGAACAGATGTTTTTAGAGGACTATCCACAATGACTCTGAGATTTTTCTTGAGTGCTACAGCTAATTTAGACCCCATCAATTTGCATGTACAACAAGGATTATGTTTTCCAATGTGCCGTACCCAGGTACAGTAATGGAGTTCACAATAAGGAAGGCAAATAATAGCCGGAGAACTTTCATTCTTCATTCTTTTAAAATTAGCCTCAGGAAACTTTTCATCACATTGGATCTCTGATTGGGCTGTTAGCACCATATACCTGTGCTTCAGTTACGACATCGCGTCAGAGGGTGGTTGACTGTATCAACTGTCTTCTCAATATACAAGGTGAGGAGACCATGAGCAGGTGTAAGTAACTCTTCACTTTCTTTCATTGTTGTAATGACCATTTTTTCCATCTGTAATTCTTTCTGTCTTGTTAGCGACACTTATATAACAGAACGATTGGGGCCTTGTAAGTACATTGCTGGAAGAGAACTGCACAAATAATAAATAATCTGCAAATATTAGAGGGTGGACAAAATACAGCACACAGGCCAGATCTGCCCTTCTCCCCAGAATTTCTGTCTGGAGCGCTCAGCTGATTAGCAAGCATGCCAGCAGCATGTGTTCAGCTGCCCCTCTCCGACCTTGCTCCATCCTATCTGCTGCTAGTGGTGTGTGGAGGGGAGGTGAGCAGGGAGACGTGCAGAAGTCAGGGTGACCCCTTTGCCCCTGTCATCATCTCTGCAGAGCAGAGTTTGGGGAGAGGGACACATACAATAGTGCTGCTCCAGTCTGAAGTATGGTGAGTAACGGAGTGCCTATCTAAAGAGGCACTGTTTCTAAGATTTCTCTGGCAGCCAGCATGTCCCTCTCTCTCTCTCTCTCTCTCTCTCACACACACACACACACATTGTCTCACACACACTCTCTCCCCGCCATATGCCCATATGCCCCCGCTCTGCAGAGTGGGGTGGGGAGAGGGAGATGACAGAGCAGGACAGCTTTCCCTTAAAGAGACAGTTCATGATTTAGAAGTGAGCGAAGATCCTGGGTTTCCTACCTAAGCTTTTGGTCAGCCCCATCTCTTTTACAATGAGAGTTCAGTGGAGGGATTCTCCTCCAAATCAGAACCTCAGATCAATCTACATGAGTTGTGCTTGACTATGAGATTAGATTTAAATACTGAGAGCAGAGTGGCTACTGAAACCAGATATACAGAGAAAGATGCTCCACACAGAATACAGTGCCTGTTTAATCCTGTATGAATCACAATGAATCACATGCCATTACTGTTAACTTTCAGACATAGGGGCTACGTCTAGACTACATCCCTTTTTCGGAGGGATAAGGGATCTTTCGGAAAAGGCTTAATTTTCTGCAAGATCAGCATCTAGACTGGCGCTTTTCTCCGGCAAAGCTCCGTGCCGAAAAAAGCTGCAGCCATTTTTATGCTAATGAAGCAGGGGAGATTTAAATCCCCGCTTCATTAGCAATTGCGATACGTCTAATTTACATCCCTTTTCCGAAAAAGGGATGTAGTCTAGACATAGCCTGACGGTAAAATTCTGACTCCGTTAAAGTCAATAAGAATTTCGTCATTGGCTTTAGTGGGGCCAAAATTTCACACACAGCTGGTAATAACATACCCCATAGATCCTCCTGTATGATTATCTATGGATCAGAGGTTCAGTTTTATTAAATGTTGCCATACTTTTTCTCCTTTTCTCTATCCTAGGTCAGTGCACTAACCTGGGGTCAGCAGAGGAGGAGCTGAGTTGTCTCCGTGAGGCACTAACAACTCCAGACCCTGAGGCTCTGTTTCAAGCATCTTCCAAAATGGCTAAGGTAACAAACACTAGGTGACTGTCCTAGTGGCTGTGCACCATTCATTTTCCCTTGTCCAGAGGACTGGAAAAGGGCAAATATAGTGCCCATCTATAAAAAGGGAAATAAGAACAACCCAGGAAACTACAGACCAGTTAGTTTAACTTCTGTGCCTGGGAAGATAATGGAGCAAGTAATTAAGGAAATCGTCTGTAAACACTTGGAAAGTGGCAAGGTGATAGGGAACAGCCAGCCTGGATTTGTAAAGAACAAATCATGTCAAACCAATCTGATAGTTTTCTTTGATAGGATAACGAGTCTTGTGGATAAGGGAGAAGCGGTGGATGTGGTATACCTAGACTTTAGTAAGGCATTTGATACAGTCTCGCATGATATTCTTATCAATAAACTAGGTAAATACAACTTAGATGGGGCTACTATAAGGTGGGTGCATAACTGGCTGGATAACCATACTCAGAGAGTAGTTATTAATGGTTCACAATCCTGCTGGAAAGGCATAACAAGTGGGGTTCCACAGGGGTCTGTTTTGGGACCGGCTTTGTTCAATATCTTCATCAACAATTTAGATATTGATATAGAAAGTACGCTTATTAAGTTTGCAGATGATACCAAGCTGGGAGGGGTTGCGACTAATCTGCAGGATAGGGTCACTAATTCAAAATGACTTGGACAAATTGGAGAAATGGTCTGAGGTAAATAGGATGAAGTTTAAGACAAATGCCAAGTTCTCCACTTAGGAAGGAACAATCAGTTTCATACATACAGAATGGGAAGCGACTGTCTGGGAAGGAGTACGGCAGAAAGGGATCTAGGGGTTATAGTGGACCACAAGTTGAATATGAGTCAGCAGTGTGATGCCGTTGCAAAGAAAGCAAACATAATTCTGAGATGCATTAACAGGGGTGTTGTGAGCAAGACATGAGAAGTCATTCTTCCGCTCTACTCTGCGCTGGTTAGGCCTCAATTGGAGTATTGTGTTCAGTTCTGAGCACCGCATTTCAAGAAAGATGTGGAGAAATTGGAGAGGGTCCAGAGAAGAGCAACGAGAATGATGAAAGGTCTAGAGAACATGACCTATGAGAGAAGGCTGAAGGAATTAGGTTTGTTTAGTTTAGAAAAGAGAAGATCGAGGGGGAACATGATAGCAGTTTTCAGATATCTAAAAGGGTGCCATAAGGAGGAGGGAGAAAACTTGTTCATCTTGGCCTATGGGGGTAGAACAAGAAGCAATGGGCTTAAACTGAAGCAAGGGAGATTTAGATTGGACATTAGGAAAAAGTTCCTAATTGTCAGGGTAGTCAAACACTGGAATAAATTGCCCAGGGAGGTTGTGGAATCTCCATTTCTGGAGATATTTAAGAGTAGGTTAGATAAATGTCTATCAGGGATGGTCTAGACAGTATTTGATCCTGCCATGAGGGCAGGGGATTGGACTCGATGAACTCTCAAGGTCCCTTCCAGTCCTAGTATTCTATGATTCTGTGATTGTTTTATGCTTTTGTGATGTCTTTCCACACTTGGAGCGAGCTATGGGAGTGAGGCATTCATGGGTAATCAGTAACATGCTTTTCATAGGTATATGCTATGAATGCCATGTAAAAAACAAACAGATTCCAGACAGTTGCATGAACATGCCCATGCATGTGCGCGCGCACATCCATCCATCCATCCATCCATCCATCCATCCATCCATCCATCCATCCATCCAGGGGGAAAATATGTGAGCGGGACATCAAGCTGAGAAACCAGTCTTGGCACCTTGTGTGTTTACCTGAACCTATATTTGTGTGCATGCATCTCTTTGCATATTTTTATATTTTGTGAAAAGATGTCATGTACATAATAGAATATAAACTGGAAATTTACATCCTGTTTGTCCCATACAATGTTGTGCTAACTGTACAACCTAAGATCTAACCTGATATTATTAGTGTAGAATAGAGATGTGGTAGCTAGAAAGATTACAGAGAAAATTTTAATTGCAACTGCCTTGCCAGATATGAGCCCAATTAGCAATTTGCTGATGAATACATTATTTTCCAATACAGCTCTTAGGCCTCCTTTCTTAAAAGTACTGGAGCCGACTATCATTGCAATCTTTCCTGTTTTTGATCTGTCCACAGGTGGTTAGTAAGTACTTTCCCTCTGAACAAGCCACAGATTTTATTGAGGCCATACTGGATGGTATGCTGTCTGCTAGCCCCTCCTGTGCCACAGCAGCCGGTCTGTGGATGAAGATCATCCTGAAGGAGTGTGGAGGTGCCATGCTGGATGAGGTAAAATAGAAGCTGGAGAGGTTTTTCTGGCTAACCTGCAGGCTTTCAGATCTTTGCCATCATTTGCAGTGAACACAAGTCTTGCTGTTTCTCCCCCTGGGATTGGAAGTTAATTCCATCTGTGTTCCTATCCTGAGTCAGGCAATGGGGGAATCAACAGCAGAAGACAGAGATAATCTAACGGTACATCTGCACTAGCTCGTTAGTTCGAGCTCGGGAGTGTAATGAGGGCAAGCGGAGTTGCAAATGAAGCCCGAGATTTAAATATCCCGGGCTTCATTTGCATGTTCCCTGGCGCCACCATTTTTAAATCCCCCTTACTCCAAACTCCGTGCCCGCGGCTACATGCGGCATGGACTAGGTAGTTCAAATTAAAGATCCTAATTCGAACTACCGTTACTCCTCATGGAATTAGGATCTTTAATTAGAACTACCTACTCCGTGCCGCGTGTAGCCGCGGGCACGGAGTTCAGATTAAGGAGGATTTTAAAATGGCAGCACCCGGGAACATGCAAATGAAGCCTGGGATATTTAAATCCTGGGCTTCATTTGCAACTCTGCTTGCCCTCATTACCCTACCTAGCTCGAACTAACGAGCTAGTGTAGCCGTACCCCAAGGGAAAAGGAAGATGCTTGATTATTTGTCTATCTTGTTGTCACAGTTTCCAGCCATGAAAGGCTTGGAAAAATTAGACTCCGAGTAAAATGCAAAAAGAGAATATCCGGCCCCAAGAGACAAGCTAAGTGAACTACATCTTAGGGCCTCAGATAATGAGGGGTCTCTAAAAATACCCCCAAATTACTAGTTTTTACTTGCCTCTTTGCCTATGTACAGATAGATAGATAGATAGATAGATAGATAGATAGATAGATAGATAGATAGATAACTTTATTATTTCTATTTTCATTGTCCTTTCTGTTAGAATAATACATGTTTTTTTGGAAATGCAATGAGGCCTCTTTAACTTGACATAGCTTAGGGCCTCAGCATGTCTTAACCCGGTGTTGCAGCCAGGTATGGGCAGAGATATGCATAATGTTTGTGGGTTAAATCTATGCAGCCATGTCTAAATACTTGTTTTTTGAAGGGAGGATTTTCTACAAGAACAGCAAATTGCTAAACGACTAAATAAACGTTTTGGCTCTGCAGAATGAATGGAGAGAATGGAAAAGGGACATTTTTTCTGGTTTTATTCTGTCCAGGTGCCAGATATCCTGAGTAGAATATATAATTATATGCCTACCATCAAGCAGGGTAGCTTGAGGCAGTTCCTGGTGGAGGCAGTGTCCATTCTTGCTCACCATCACCTAGAGGCAGTGATCTTCAGCCTCCTCATCAAACCTCTGCCGATGGACAGGTATATACTGCTCCTTACAGTGTTCATTTTGGTAACCATGGATCCCACGGCTTCACTGGAAGATGTAAGGCTTCATTTAAGCCACAGACAGTTTGAGATAATTCCTAAAGGTTAATAGCTTGGGTCTTTCTGCAGAAAGGTCCAAGACCATGTCAAGGTGGGTGCAGGGAGAAATTAAGTTTCATTCTGTTTCCATTAATTAATAGTTGCTTTGGCATCCTAAAGACTTCCCTTTACTGGCATCACTGGAGTGGACTTTTGCCTCTCCAGACCCCTGAACTAACATCACCCTGGAAATTGCCAGTGACTGTTCGTTTTCTGGTAGCATGAAAGCTTCAAATCCAAATTCCTGGCTGATTAGCAAGGATAGGGCACCAGGCTTTTGGTATCAGGAAGGGTATGGCTGCTGGAATGGAGTTGTCATTCTTGGTACTTAAAGACAGGGCGGTAAGCATATCTATCATTTCATTCAAACATCCCTAGCTGAATTATCAGTCATCTGTGCTGGAATCTAAGAACATAAGAACGGCTGTAGTGGGTCAGACCAAATGTCCATCTAGCCCAGGATCCTGTCTTCAGACAGTGGCCAATGCCAGGTGCCCCATAGGGAGTGAACAGAACATGCCCATTCTGGCAAATAGAGGCCAGGGAATGCCATTTGTGAAGAGGTCATGGGCTAGCCACAAATATTTGTTCTCATAGTTGTACATCCAGTTAGTAGGAAGATCATTTTTCTTTCTTCAACTTGTCTCCCAGGCCCTAGATCTTTGGGCATCACATGCTCATGATTCCATATCTACTGAGAAGTAGGAAAACAGGAACTGTGATTAGAGCTCTGTGTCCTTTCCTTCTGAAGTCTAGCATTAATGGTTATGGTGCAGTAAGGCTAAGGTTGTGTCTATACAGCACCCTAAACTTGAAATAAGATGCACAATTTGCACTCCGCAAATTGCGTATCATATTTTGCATAGCCTATTTTGAAATGTGGCGCTTCTACACAGCACCAAATGTCGAAATAATGTGCTATTTCAAGCCATCCCTTATCCCTCATGCAACAAAGTTTATTGGGATGGCAAAATAGTGTGCCCATTATTTTGAAAAATATTTCAAAATAACGGGCTGCTTGTGTAAATGTGGGGTAGCTATTTCGGGATACCTCCAGGATCCCAAAATAGTCATGCACTGTAGAAATGTAACCTGAAATGTAACTTAACTTAGTTCTGTAACTAGAAACTCAATATGTAAAACATGAGGACCATATAAGGAGGACAGCACTCTGAACTTGCTCATCATAGGCAGGGCTTGACAAATAATACAATCTACTCATCCATGGCGTGTAGATTGTAACCTGGAAGAGCCGGGTTCGGGCGATCTGTGCATGCGCAGATCGCCGGACAGTGCGGCTGGTGAGCCCTGATCATAGTCAAGGAGAAAATGTGTTCTTTACTTGAATATGATGCATATAGTCAGAGCCACAAAAGTCTCCAGGGGTCACATATAACTTCTGTTAAATTGCAGTGACACCACTGAGCTGTGGAGATCTCTGGGGAAAGATCCCTTGCTCGCCCCTCAAGTCCTGAAGGTCCTAATAGAAAGAATAAAGACTCCAACAAGCCAAGAAGGAAGCATGACCTCAGAGACAGAAACTGACCTGCATTTAGCAGCTGCTGAACCTCTCACAGTAAGTTAGACGACAGACATGTATTTCTCTGCCTTGTGACAAACATGCTGATGGAAAGCTAGATGAGTGGTATAATATTGTCATATGGGCACTTCTTTTCTGAAGTACTGTTTCCTGGATTCCAGCTGTGCTTTCTGTGGAACAACAGATGGCAGATTTAGAGTATGTGGCTGATTCACTTAATAATATCTGGCAATTAGAAAGTCTTTGAATCAGATTTCTTACAGTGCTTTGCAAATGTTTTGTGCAACTCATAACATGCCTTGATAGGTCGTACACATTTTTACAGATATGGGACGCTAAGGCACACATGGAGTGAATTGCTCTCGGTCATTCATCAAGTTAGTGACAGGAGTGAGAATTTAGTCCAGCAGGTATCAGAAGGGGAGAGAGTGTGATAGTGTTAGGAAGAGACCTCTTCTTTTACCATGCTCTCCTTTCAGGCAACATGTGCCATCTTTGAAGTGGTGTCAGCATTGCAGTTGAGCAAAACTGTGCAGGAGCTGTTCCCGGAGTTGTTCACTGTTCTTCTGCAGCAGATCAGCCAAACCCTAGGACAAAAGATGCCTTTGCCCAGGATGAGCAGCCGAAAGAGGTTATTTAGAAAAGGACAACAACTACGTGAGGGCAACCCTTGCAGGTAATTAGAAGAAAGGGAGCAAAACAAAGAGAATCCCAGTCCATTTGTGTGACACTCCCCAGGAGTTCTCAGGGTTATGAGGCACCTTACCATCACCTGCTTTTAATATGAGAAAGTCTTGTTTGTGCTTGCTATAGGTCAGTTCCCTGAAACCACCAAGCTCTGGCAACACAAACACTACTATCTAGGCCTCCTCAGGCCTCAGTCTCTTTGTCCTCTCTTTCTGACTACAACTTAGAGAATCTCTATCAACGGATTCTCCTCTAAGAGAAGTCTCCCTGCGATTTACGTGCATCTCTCCACGAATCGGCTTTCCCCCATCTCTTAGTTTAAAAACTGCTCTACGGCCTTTTTAATGTTTAGTGCCAGTAGTCTGGTTCCACCCTGGTTTAGGTGGAGCCCATCCTTCCTGTATAGGCTCCCCCTCTCCCAAAAGTGTCCCCAGTTCTTGATAAATCCAAACCCCTCTTCCCCACACCATCGTCTCATCCACGCATTGAGACTCTGAAGCTTTGCCTGCCTAGCTGGTCCTGCGCGTGGAACTGGAAGCATTTCCAAGAATGCCACCATAGAGGTCCTGGATTTCAGTCTCTTTCCTAGCAACCTAAATTTGGCCTCCAGGACATCTCTCCTACCCTTCCCTATGTCATTGAGACCTACATGTACCACGACCACCGGCTCCTCCACAGCACTACACATAAGTCTATCTAGATGCCTCTAGCATTTTGTCTCTTTTGCTCTCTGTTTCCCTCAAACAGTCCTGTGGATGTCCCTTTAGGCAGATTCCTTATTAATGGGATAATAGGTTTGTTGATTCTATAGCCCCACTCTAGCCAGGCAATCAGGTACATTTCTATCCAATTAGGCTTTCTCTGGGGAAGCTAATTAGTACTAGTAGTTACCAGAGTGCTGACCCCAAGTACAAGCTCTCAGCACCCTGTCACATCTCGCTGGACATAGGGCCCCAAAATATCCATTAGTGATCACTAATCTCTCTGTGTCCCAGCTTTTGGGGTCTGGTTGTGTATTTTTTCCATATTACTGTACTGTGCTAGTGCCCATACACCTTGCAGATAGGAGAAAGTGACTGCAAAATATTGTCCATAGCAACACTAGTAATATGAGATGTATGAGACTGAAATACCTCCTGGAATTAAGTCCTTCCAAAAACAGTGGTCCCCAGGACACTGTCAATGGATGAACTGTCAATGAACAACAGACCTGACAAGTAACTGGGGTTTCCTGACTGCTTAGGCTGTGCCTTTCTATTGGTTACTACAGTTCTGTGCCTCTTTTCCCCCAGGCGTTCTATTGAAGCATTAGAGGCTGTGCTTCTCAAGGCTATGAATGAGAAGCTGATAAGAACTCTCTGGAAGCAGAAAACTTGGATGCTTCTTGAAAATCTGCAGACTCACCACGAGGGGGTGTGTTTGCTGGTGAGGTAAGAGATCTAGGAGACAGCACTTCATCCTCAGGGATCGGCAACAAATAGAGTGACTGACAGGGAACTTTCAGGTATAGCTTTGTGCGGGGTGCCCTGGGTGAGAAACACAGAGCTTCCATGCGTAGGTTTTAGAGTTGTATGGTCATAGCAGCTAAGCTATTGAAGTGCACAGTCTGCCCCATAAGTGGTTCCTTTTGTCTTCCAGGGTTCTGCAAAGATCTGGCCTAATAACAGTGGAGATCATACAGAGCCTCCTTCCCTGGGTAAATTCCCCATCAGAAAACCAGCGAGTCACCAGCACAGCTTTCTTTGCTCAGGTATGAGCAGTTCCACCATTAGGCTGTTATCTGTTGTTTACCTTTCTCTGAGGAATTGTACAGTTCAGTTCATAGGAATTAATTTTAGATAGTAGAATGTGTCCTTTATAAGGAAATCTCATAAGGAACTTCATTACACCTTTCTTAATCATTTTCTCTTTGTTATTTTTGGGGCCTATACCAGCCTAGCCTAGCTGCCTATTCTAGTTGGTGGTTAAGAGAGAGTGAGAAAGATATAGATAGGCTACGTCTACATTGGCAAGATTTTGCGCAAATAGGGTATGTCTACACTACAGCACTAATTCGAATTAACTTAATTCAAATTAGTTAATTTGAAATAAGCTAATTCGAATGAGTGCATTTAGACCTAAAAACTAATTCGAATGAGCATTTTGCTAATTCGAAATAGCATGTCCACATTGAGTGGACCCTGAACCGAAGTTAAGGCTGGCCAGAACCAGTGCCGTCAGGGCATCAGGTTAGGACTTAAGGTGTGGAGCTGCTTCCTCAGGCTAGCCGAGGGCTGTGCTTAAAAGGACCTGACCCCCACCCCGGACAGACAGTTCTCAGGATTCCCCGCTTGCATGTCTAACTCGATGGGGACATCAAAGCAGTCCTGTCTTGGAGTGCCCTGAATGCCCACACTCGGCACATTTCAGCACTCGACCATCAGCCCGTCTGCACTTGCCGCAGGCTGCCATCCGGGGGAGGTCAATCAGGGGGCTATCAGGATCCAGGAGGCCCTACAGGAAAGCTTCCACCCCGAGGAGCCCGCAGAGCCACCCCAGTCCTCCCCATCGGGGGCTCGTGCCCCATTCCTCTCTCACCTCCTTCCACTTACCCTTCCCGAGCCCCTTCTTCCTGATGTAAAAAATAAAGGACACGTGTTCAAAAATAGAAACTCTCTTTATTTAACAAAACTGGGGGTGGGAGGGATTAACCTCTGGGGGACTGGGAAAAGAAGGTGGGAGAGGGGAAGAAAGAGGGTGGGAGAGGGGAGGTGGAAACCTGGGAGGAGGGAGCTGCAAGGGGGAAGCCAGGGGAAGAAGGAGGAGGGGAAGTATAAACCTATGGTACGCCATATCTTCAGAACTGTGTACAGATGTGGTCTTCTCACCTCAAAAAAGATATGGCCTTGGAAAGGGTTCAGAAAAGGGCAAGTACAATGATTAGGGGTTTGGAACAGGTCCCATATGAAGAGAGGCTAAAGAGACTGGGACTTTTCAGCTTAGAAAAGAGGAGACTGAGGGGGGATATGATAGAGGTCTATAAAATCATGAGTGGTGTGGAGAGGGTGCATAAAGAAAAGTTCTTCATTAGTTCCCATAATATAAGGACTAGAGGACACCAAATGAAATGAATGGACATCAGGTTTAAAACTAATAAAAGAAAGTTCTTCTTCACACAAAGTTCTTCTTATAGTCAACCTGTGGAACTCCTTGCCACAGGAGGCTGTGAAGCCTAGAACTATAACAGAGTTTAAAGAGAAGTTAGATAAATTCATGGAGGTTGGGTCCGTGGAGTGCTATTAGCCAGGGGGTAGGAATGGTGTCCCTGGCCTCTGTTTGTGGAAGGCTGAAGATGGATGGCACGAGACAAATGGCTTGGTCATTGTCTTCGGTCCATCCCCTCTGGGGTACCTGGTGTTGGCCGCTGTCGGCAGACAGGCTACTGGACTAGATGGACCTTTGGTCTGACCCAGTACGGCCATTCTTATGTTCTTATGTTCTAAGCGCAGGGCTCAGGGTCGGGGGGTCTCACTGGAACAACTTGATTTTCATGCAAACCTGCTCCTGGGTTTGGATGTGGCCTTTGGTGGCCAGGCTGGCAGCTATCCTGCCCTAGACGGCTGCATTCCTGTGCCTAGTGTGGAGGTCGTGGACGCTGGAGGCCTCCCCCCCCAAACCTCGATAATGTCCACGATCTCCGCACTAGACCAGGCGGGCGCCTGCCTCTCGTGGCCCTGGGCAGGCTCCTAGGAGCCGCCAGCCTGGTCCTGGGAAGAGGCGGAGGGCTGGGTGGCAGCGGGTGGCTGGCTCATGCCATGCCAGGTGCAGGGTCTGCTGGCTGGGTGCTGGCAGGCTTGCCACTGGCACAGGCACTGTAGCCAGACCATGCCCCTTTAAGGGCTCTGGGGCTGGGAGAGGGGCAGAAAAGTTTCCCTGGTTTGGCCCAGAGTGGCCATCAGGGCAACATGATTAGGGTTAGCCTCCAACTAGTTCGAATTAAGTGGCTACACAGCCCTTAATTTGAACTACTTAATTCGAACGAGGCGTTACTCCTCGTAGAATGAGGTTTACTAGTTCGAATTAAGCGCTCCGCTAGTTCGATTTAAATTCGAACTAGCAGTTTGTATGTATAGCCGCTATTAAAGTTAATTCGAACTAACGGCTGTTAGTTCGAATTAACTTTATAGGGTAGACATACCCATACTTGTAACGCAAGAGTTTTTGCGTTAGAATATTTGCGCAAGAGAGAGTCTACACTGGCATGTGCTGTTGCGCTAAGAGGCGCTTTTGTGCAAAATCATCCGTGCCAGTGTAGACGCTCTCTTGCGCAAGAAAGCTCCGATGGCCATTTTAGCCATTGGGCTTTCTTGCACAAGAAATTAATGTGGCCTGTCTACACTGGCCTCTTGCGCAAGAACAGTTGCACAGGAGGGCTTTTTCCTGAGCGGGAGCATCATAGTTTTTGCGCAAGAAGCACTGATTTTAGACATTAGAATGTCAGTGTTCTTGCGCAAGAACTCCCCGCCAGTGTAGACAGGCAGCTGCTTTTGCGCAAAATCATGCCAATGTAGATGTAGCCATAGAATTTGAGTTACTAGACCTTTTCTGACAATTCCTAGGGCTAATACTAACCAACAGCTCCTGATTTTGGCCTAGCTCAGCAAATCTTCTAAATGAATCTAGTGTCCTAATACTATAAAATAAGCAACATACAAATACATTAACATCTATCTTAGATTCGCATTAATGTAGAATAATAGATTCATAGAACATTCGAACTGGAAGGGATCTTGAGAGGTCTTCGAGTCCAATCCCCAGCCATCACGGCAGGACCAAGCACAGTCTAGATCATCCCTGACAGGTGTTTGTCTAACCTGCTCTTAAATATTTCTAGTGATGCAAATTCCACAACCTCCTGAGGCAATTTATTGCAGGGTTTAACCACCCTGACAGGCAGGACGTTTTTCCTGCTGTCCAACCTAAACTTCCCTTGATGTAATTTAAGCTCATTGCTTCTTATCCTATCCTTAGAGGCCAAGGAGAACAATTTTTCTCCATCTTCCTTAAAACATCCTTTTAGAAACTTGTATTATCTGAGTACTTCAAAATGATAATGTAGTATCTGAGTGCCTCAAAACTCTTTAAAAGTATGTATCCCTACAATACCCCTGTGAGGCAGGGAAACACTATTAGTCCCATTTTGCAAACAGGAAACTGATGCACAGAAGGCCTAAGTGACTTGCCCAACATCATCTAGGAAGTCTTTGAGGGTGCAGGAAATTGAACTGGAACCTCCTAAGTCCTAGGCTGCTAACTACTGGAGCATCCTCCCTCTCTACAGCCTTGCTATAACGTCTGTGTCATATTTCACATTTACGCTAAGTCGCTATTTTAGAGGCTCATCTGGTGGTTCTAGGAATCTGTTTGTGCCCCAAAATCTTTCTACACCCCACCTAGGAAAGGAGTCACAAACGTGGGTTTTCAAGGTCTGCCTAGAGAGGCCTCATGAAAGCTGCCAGCTGGCTCAGATATATGGAGCTACAGGGCTTTATTAGGTCAGTTCCTTTCAGGAAGTGGAGGGCCAAGAAAGGATGCTATTCTCTGGCCAAACCAATTCACAGGGGTTTATTTCAGGCAGCATTTTCTGAAGCTGAATTTGCAGAGAGAGAGTCCTTACGAGCCTTAAACATATAATTAGAGGGAGAAACTGAAAGTGGCCCCATAGGAAGAACCCAAGGAAAAAGTAGCAATGAACTGAAATGAAGCAATGACTCGCTGCTATTTCTAGGTTGGAACCAAGAGTAGTGGGCAGGCCCAGGTTCCCCAGTGGCATAAACCCGATGAAGGGGACAGGGCTTATGGAGAGGTTGAACAAAGAACAGAATATAAAGGGTCCAGAGTTGGGGCTGAAGACCCTAGTGAGGGCAACAGGACCTAAAAGGCATTTGTTTGGACTTTGGGACTTGGCCAGAGGGCTGAGCCATGGAAGACTCACTAAGATCGACTGGCAGGATGCACCTGGGCGAGAAAAGGATTGTGGTATCAAATGCAGTCACTGAGAGGCTCTCAAGGGATGAGCAATCACCCATTATAGTGCCTAAAAGGAAAAATCCATGTTTTTAACACAGTACTCATTCATATAGAATAATAAATTACAGTCTATTACGTGTCTCCTCAAATTATAGTCGCTATCTTAATGAACATATTAGAGCTAATGGACATGTTGATTTTATTTCAGCTAATGACTGATCCCATACTCAGGGAGAAGAAGTTGCTTAAGTGTGTCTTACACAGCTTAGAAGAAAGGTTACAGGACAATAACTGGATTGTCCGTCGAATGGCTGTAAGAGGCCTGGGAAATGTAGTCTATGGGGCACCTGAGAAGGTAAGATAGAATACTGAATACAATGCAGCATAACTAGAGAAACTAAAGGAAACAATTGCTCAGGATTTACAGAGGCCATGCACAATGCACTAGGCCAACTTCTGCTCTCTCATACCCCTGTAACCTCTTTGCAGTCAATACACAGCAGGTTGGTTCCCTTGGTAAGCTGGGCATAAGGAAACAATATGTACTTAATATGATCATATGTAAATGTATACTCCTAGGAATGAAGAGTGTAGGCCATACTTCCAAGATGAGAGATTCTATTCCAGGAAACAGAGACACTAAAAAACTCAAATCATGATAGATAATCAGCTGAACGTAAGCGCCCAGTACAAAGCTGTGACCAAAAGAGCTGAGGTGATCCTCGGAGGCATAGACAGAGGAATTCTGAATAAGAATAAAGAAGTTATTTTACCTCTGCTTATGGCACTGGTGTGAGAACTGTTAGAATACTATGTCAGGATCATGCCTGCAATTCAAGAAGGATGCTGATAAATTGGAGAAGAGTCACAAGAATTTTCAAAGGGCTAGAAAATGTGCCTTTAGATTCAATGGGGGGGAGGGGGGAGAGGAATGAAGCTAAACTAATTCAGACTGATAGTAAGGCATACATTTTAATGGTAATTTTAATCATTGGAACCATTTACCAAGGGTTGTGGTGGGTTCTCTATCAGTAGCAACTTTAAAAACAAGATGGGCTGTTTTTCTAAAAGAGGTGCTCTAGTCAAACAGACATTATTTTGGGGAGGTTCTGTGTTGCGAAGGAGGTCACAATGGTCCCTTTTGGCCTTCAAATCTAAGTAATTAGAAATCTAATAGGATTACATAGGTGTAATATGGCACAGAGTTTGGCTTATTGTAGCTAGTACCTGATGTAAAATATAGCTATAGGTCACTAGGGGGCAGATGAAATTCCCACTGCTTCATAATTGCTAAAAAAACATATTAGAAATGTGGTTAGTGGAAAGTGTTTTTTAATGTCATATGTCTGAACAGGTGAAAAAGTACAAGAAGTTTCTTCTGGAGACACTGATCAGGACTTTAGAAGACACTTACAGTTTTGAAATCACTGTCGAATGCATGAAGGCACTGGCCAAAGTCCTGAAAGAGCTGAAAGGGAAGGACATAGGTTCTTCCTTCAGAGACCTCACCATACAGATCCGGAAGTACTTCGATAATGTACGTGAACAGAAGCCTTCAACCCCAGTTCAGCTGACATTGATGAGGCTCCATTTACAATGCATGATGTGTCCTCACTGGGCATTGTTCATGTCAGAATGAAGTGATTTTAGGCCTTAGGGAAGAGATGTGTTTTATGGCGGAGCAGAGAATTAAGAAAATGAGGATGCCATCCCTGCTCCTTCAGTCTCACCCTTCTGTTCATCTTTATTTCCAATGAGAATGGCAAAGGAAGTATGAATACTAGATTAGGTAGCTGCATAACAAGGAAAATGGGCATACAGGGTGTAATAGACTGTTTTGGGCCTGCTCCATACGATTTTTATGTCACCTGGTTGAAATTATTCCATTTTGCAGAGAAGTTTGAGATTTCAAATTTTGGTTTTGTTCCTATTTGGGGGACACACACCCCCAGCCCAAATTTCAAATCTCTTTGTGAAACAGTAATACTATTCTCAACCCAGCTCTACTGGGAGACTATGCTGGAGACAGGGAACCTGGAAACACTGGGAATTAGAGGTGCCAGGGTACACATTTCCTGGCTCCTTGTCAGCCTGCCAGACAGGCTGTTCTGAAGGTGAGGGCCAGGAAGCCCAAGATCTCAGTTAGCCTGCTAGATGGGTCACCAAGAAGCTGACCAAGTACCCCTACTTGGCTTCTGGAAGAATTTTGTCAAAATTGAACTGTCTTCAAAGTATTTTGAAGAATCAACACATTTGGCCCAAACTTGATTAATTCCAGTTCTTCTAAACTTCTGTAGTTGGAATCACTCTACTCTAATGTAGAAGAGACAGCTGTGCTAGATACATGATGTGGTTATCTCTTCGTTACCAACCTGTGTGGCTTTCTTGGCTATAGAAGGACAACACTCTTCGTGCATTGGCCTTTGTCCTGTTTGGTATCCTGGCCGGCTCTGCAAAGAGAAAATGGAAGGACTATTTTGCCAAGCAGGTTAGACAGAGCTGGGTCACGCTTCTGCTGCACCTGCAAGATCCAAGCCCTGAAGTTTCAATGGTAAGAATGACAGTGACTTAATTACTAAGCAAAAAGAATCTTCCTCCTGATGCCAGGGGAGCTCTGCTATTCCTTCCTGCAGTGGAGACCTAAATTCTTCCCTCAGTTCATTGCCCTCCTTTTGAGTCAATCCCAGACAGGCTGGTCCTTAGCAGCCAGGGTTGTCTCACTGGAGTTCAGGATAGGTCATGGGTCTGATCCCAAGAGTTCATTCCTGCCTATCTCTGCACCCCACGTTCCTGCCTCCCCACAACAGAGGAAAGATCACAGCTATGCCTAGTGAAGCAGCTTTCATAGCTACATCTGTTCTGAAAAAACATTGCTGCTATCTCCAGTTTTCAGTATTATAAAATCATAGAACCATAGGTTCCCTAGGTAACCCATTCCAGTGCTTCACCACCTTCCTAGTAAAATAGTTTTTCCGAATATCCAACCTAGACCTCCCCCACTGTAGCTTGAGACCATTGCTCCTCATTCAGTCATCTAGTACCACTGAGAACAGCCTCTCTCCATCCTCTTTGAAATCCCCCTTCAGGTAGTTAAAGCCTTCTATCAAAGCTCCCCTCACTCTTCTCTTCTGAAGACTAAATAATCCCAAATCCCTCAGCCTCTCCTTGTAAATCATGTGTTCCAGCCTCCTCATCATTTTTGTTGCCCTCCGTTGGACTTTCTCCAATGTATCAACATTTTTTAAGTAATGGGGTGCCCAGAATTGGATGCAATACTCCAGAAGTAGAATCCCTTTCCCCCTATTAAAGTCATGCTGGCATATTTTCTGTCTATTACTTCAGGGGAATCCCTTTTATTCTTGGGGTAGATGAGCAGTCAAGGACATGAGTTCCATTTGAATGAGCACAATACGTGTTATGGAACAATTCACTGGTGCAACCCTCTTTTTCAGGAGTGCAGAGCTACATTTCATCTCTGTGCCCCATTTTTGGGACTGAAGAGGCTCCAAACTATACTTAATGAGCATCTTAGTTGGAGAACCGAGCTGAACCCTGAGGAGCTCCAGATGGATATCTGCAGACACCTTGTGAGTGACCTATAGAATTATATGAGATTATTGACAGCATAGGCTTGTGATGTAGAAGCAGGGGGAATGTGTGATGGGCAATGTAAGTATCTATGGGTATGTCTACGCTACAAAGTTAGTTTGAACTAACGGACGTTAGTTCGAACTAACTTTCATAGGCGCTACACTAGCGCTCCGTTAGTTTGAATTTAATTCGAACTAGCGGAGCGCTTAGTTCGAACTAGGTAATCCTCATTCCACGAGGATTAAGCCTAGTTCAAACTTACTAGTTCGAATTAAGGGCTGTGTAGCCCCTTAATGCGAACTAGTGGGAGGCTAGCCCTCCCCAGGTTTCCCTGGTGGCCACTCGGGCCAACACCAGGGAAACTCTATGCCCCCCTCCCGGCCCCGGACCCCTTAAAGGGGCACGGGATGGCTACGGTGCCCGTGCCAGGTGCAAGCCTGCCAGCACCCAGCCAGCAGACCCTGCACCTGGTGCGGATCGAGCCACCCACCCGATGCCCCCCAGCCCTCCCCCTCTTCCCGGGACCAGGCTGGCGGGTCCTGGGAGCTTGCCCGGGACCGCAAAAGGCGGGCTCCCTCCTGGGCTAGTGCGGACATCGTGGACCTCGTCCACGATCTCCGCACTAGGCACAGGAAGGTGGCCGGCTAGGGCAGGAGAGCTGCCAGCCTGGCCACCCAGGAGCAGGAGTGCATGAAAATCAAGGTGGTCCACTGAGACCCCCCCGACCCTGAGCCCTGAGCATACAATGGCCATCCTGGGTCAGACCAAAGGTTCATCTATCCCGTAGCCTGTCTGCTGACAGCGGCCAACCCTAGGGACCCTGGAGGGGATGGACCGAAGACAGTGACCAAGCCATTTGTCTCGTGCCATCCCTCTCCAGCCTTCCACAAACTTTGGGCAGGGACACCTCTCCTACCCCCTGGATACTACCACTCCATGGACCCAACCTCCATGGCTTGATCTCACTTCCCTTTAAACTCTGTTCTAGTTGTAGCCTTCACAGCCTCCTGCAGCAAGGAGTTCCACAGGTTGACTCTGTGCTTTGTGAAGAACAACTTTCTGTTACTAGTTTGAAGCCTGTTACCCATTCCTTTCCTTTGGTGTCCTCTAGTCCTTCTTTATGGGAACTAATGAAGAACTTTTCTGTATGCACCCTCTCCACCCAACTCCTGGTTTTAGAGACCTCTATCCTGTCCCCCCTCCGTCTCCTCTTTTCTAAGCTGAACAGTCCCAGTCTCTTTAGCCTCTCTTCATATGAGACCTGTTCCCAACCCCTGATCATTTTAGTTGCCCTCCCCTCTTCCACCCTCTCTCTTCCCCTCTCCCACCCGCTTTTCCCAGTCTCCCCCAGTTTTGTTCAATAAAGACAGATTCCATTTTTGAACACAATTGTCCTTTATTTTGTACATCAAGAAGAGGGGCTAGGGAAGGGCAAGGGGAAGGAGTTGAGGGAGTAATGGGGTACGCGCCCCCGATGGGGAGGACTGGGCTGGCTCTGCGGGCTTTTGGGGTGGAAGCTCTCCTGCAGCCCCCCAATTGCCCCATCTCCCCAGATGGCAGGCTGCGGCAAGTGCAGCCGGTCTGATGGCCAAGTGCTGTGATGTGCCCAGTGTGGGTACTCCGGGCACTCCAAGCCAAGACTGCTTTGCAAGCGGGGCACCCCTGAGAACTGTCTGTCCGGGGTGGGGGTTGGGACCCTTTAAGCACAGCCCTCGGCTAGCCTGAGACAGCATCTCCACGCTCTAAGTCCTCCTCTGATGCCCTGCCGGCACTGCTTCCGGCCATCCTTAAGCCCGGTTCAGGGTCCACTTAATGTGGACATGCTAGTTCGAATTAGTACAATGCTAATTCGAACTAGTTTTTTAGTCTAGATCCGTTAGTTTGAATTAGCTTAGTTCGAATTAAGTAATTCGAACTAAGTTAGTTCGAATTAACGTTGGAGTGTAGACGTACCCTATTAGAGTGGGATACAGGACTGAGGGTGAGAGGAATGTAAATCTGCCATAGATTCCCACTTTCCCCACTTCTACACAGCCTCCTGTCCTTTCTTTTATTTACTTGTTTAAATTAAAAAAAAAGTCTGAGTGAATCCAATAACTGACAGCAGTGGCAAGAGGAACACAGACTGTTTACTTGTGGTTTGTAAAGGCATGTGTTGGCAGTCAAAGGGCATTTCTAGCCAGAGAGAGCTCATGTGTCCCTGATTTTCTCTAGGCCAAAGAGAAGGCTGAGCTACTGGAGAACTTTTACAAAAGCACCATCAGATACTTCCGCAGCAGCTGGGAAGAGATCCGGGCAGTTGCAGCCAAGTTAGCTGGTGAGAGAAAGTGTGCCGTGTCCCTTTTGGTATTCCCTTTGAGGTAGACAGAAAAAGTCCCTGTGTGCAGCACTGAGCTACTATTAATCTCTCCGTGCTGTGACTTCTCATGCATAAATGGAGATGTTAATGTTCTCCTACTTCTCCAGTGTGGTGTTAGGAGGAATTTGTAATTTGCAATAGAATGCTTTGAGATGGCGCAGTCATTTAGTAGCAGAGGCTGGCACACTGTCACGTAGGGTATGTTTATTCTCCGATCAAACTAGTGTGCTAAAAATAGAGTAGCTGTGGCAGGAGTAGCAGGAGGGGTTAACTATTCCAAGGATGATCCCATCCAAACCCAAAAGTCTGTTCTCAAGGTGGCTAGCTCCTCCGACTGCTTCTGTCATCTTACCTGCACTCTATTTTTAGTAGTCAGAGTTAGTGTGGACTCAAACTATAGACCTAAGCTCAGTGTTGTTCACTGTTCCTTACTGGTGCTTCATCACTGGGAGGTAGGCAGCCCACCGCCACACAGTGCCTGCTGTTGCAGGTTCCTGATTGCCTTGCCCAGGAAGCACTAGATTCCTCCCCTTTGGCCCTGTGCCATCCTTTCCTTAGCACACCCATGCAAGCCAGGCAAGCATTGTGGCCTAATTAATTTATCCAGGTGAGATCCTTGCTTAGTACGCACTTATTCCTGGCCCCAGCCCCTTTGTTCACACCACTAGATTAATACACTATCCTAGTATATCTCCAATAACTGACAGCAGTGGCAAGAGGAACATAGATTGTTTAAAGCAAATGAGGTTTTATGTAAACATTCTTAATTTTTTTCTCTTATTCTCTTCAGTGTGGACGCTAAACTTTTCTAGTATTGTCTTGCCTACAGCTCACCTTAGACTCACAATAGAAGCCAAAGGGCCAATGTTATCACCTTGCACTTAACAAGAGAAGGTTTTTTATTGATGTTTATTTTACACTGCTTATTTAGGCATCATCCTGGAACATACGGACACCAAGAATATGAAATGGCTGGACATGGAACATCTGTTGACCTGTAAGTAACAAATACAGGTGAAATCCTATTCATTAGTGAGTTATAAAGAAATTTAGCTGACAAGCAAGCAGTAACTGATACCACAGGTGTGAAGTGCATCAGCCACACATCAAAGGACAGATTCAGCTTTAGTCTGCTCTGAAAGAGGTACGTCTACACTACAGCGTTAATTCAAGTTAACTTAATTCGAAATAGTTAATTTGAAATAAGCTAATTCGAATTATGCATCTATACACAAAACCTATTTCAAAATAGCATTTTGTTATTTTGAAATAGCGCGTCCACACTGAGTGGACCCTGAACCGAAGTTCAGGCTGGCCGGAACCAGTGCTGGCAGGGCATCAGGTTAGGACATAGTGTGTGGGGCTGCTGCCTCAGGCTAACTGAGCTCCGTGCTTCACGGGACCCTACCCCCACCCCGAACAGACAGTTCTTGGGTTCCCCGCTCGCTTGTCTACCCCGATGAGGGACAGCAAAGCAGTCCTGTCTTGGAGTGCCCTGAGTGCCTGCACTCGGGACACCACAGCGCTCGGCCACATGGAGCCAGAGCTGCCCCTGGGCACACCGGTGCGTCTCGTAGGGTTGTTGCCATCAGCCCAGCTGCACTTGCTGCAGGCTACCGTCCGGGGAGTCCATCGGGGGGCTGTCAGGATCCAGGAGGCCCTGCAGGAGAGTGTCCACCCCGAGGAGCCCTCAGAGCCACCCCGGTCCTCCCCACCGTGGGCTCGTGCCCCATTCCTCCCTCACGTCCATCTACTTACTCCTCCCTAGCCTCCCTTCCTGATGTCAAATAAAAGACATGTATGTTCAAAAATAGAAACTGGGTTTATTGAACAACAGGGTGAACCTCTGGGGAGACTGGGAAAAGGAGGTGGGAGAGAGGAATAGAGTGGGTGGGAGAGGGGAGGGTGAAACCTGGGAGGAGGAAGTTGGAAGGGAGAAGCAAAGGGAAGAAAGGAGAAGGGAAGATCAGGGCCCAAGGTTGGGGGTCTCACCGCACCAACTTGATTGTCATGCAAACCTGCTCCTGGGTTCGCATGTGGCCTTTGGTGGCCAGGCTGGCAGCTATCCTGCCATTGACGGCCGTGTTCCTCTGTCTAGTGCGGAGATCATGGATGCTGGGGCATCCCTCCCAAACCTGAATAAGGTCCATGATCTCCACCCTGGACCAGGAAGGCACCCGCCTTCTCCAGCCCCTGTCAGGCTCCTGGGTGCTGGCAGACTGCTCCTGAGGAGCAGTGGAGGGTTGGCTGCCAGTGCCTTGCTGGCTCACGTTTTGTGGCTACTGGCTCAGGGGCCCCGGTGGCCACTGCTGGCTCTTGGCTGGTAGGCTTGGATCTGGCACGGGCCAGGGTCTATTCCTTTAATGGCTCTGGGGCCAGGGGGAGAGGAGAGGAAGTTTTCCTGGTTGTGCCCAGAGTGGCCACCAGGGCTCCCTGGGAAGGGCTGGAGGCCCCCTATTTTGAATTAATTGTCTACACAGCACTTAATTTGAAATAGCTATTTCAAATTTGGTGTTACTCCTCGTAGAATGAGGTTTACCAAATTTGAATGAAGCGCTCTGCTATTTCGAATTAATTTCGAAATAGCGGTTTGCATGTATAGATGCTATTAAAGTTAATTCAAAATAACAGCTGTTATTTTGAATTAACTTTGTGGTGTAGACGTACCTGGAGGAAACTGCAGCCAGTGTGATATAAGTCAGTGCATCTCCTGGCTATCCTGGCAATGCCTCTTCCCAACCTGTGTGATCCACTCTTTGGGCTCCATCGGCTCCCTGGGAGCCACTTTTTGCTACCCCAAACTCCACACCATCAGATTTATTTCTGTCAGGAGATGTAAAATAACTTAAAAGCAGAAGCTATTGAGTCAATGGAGCACCTTCCAATTGGATGAGTTTCTGGTAGGGTCAGGGTCTCCCCTCTCCCCCCTCCTCCATCTCAGTTTGGAGCTTGGAAGGATCCCAATGGAGGAACCTAAAGCTTTGTTTGTACAGAGAGCTGCTGTAGCTTGGTACTCACTGGTACTAAATCTCCAGCTACTGCAGGCATAGGTGACTATATGAAAAGTGAGTCATATTCTCTGTAATTCCAGCTCTCCAGGTCCTACAGAATGACCCAAGTCCCATTGTCCAGCTGGTGGCAACTCAGGTCCTAAGAGACATCTGACCTGGATGAGTGCTCGGGGAATGAAGCACAGACAAATAGAACGAAGAGCTCCTGCTACCTTGTCACATCCATTGCTTCAGTGGGGATTTCTGGAGAACAATGTGCTCTGTCTGTGCCAGCTTCTGTTTCAGCTTGGTGGTATGCGGCCAGCTACAGTGACTGAACGATATATCTGCTAGCTCTCTATGGGGTAAGGGAGTAGTATAAGGGCCCTACCATCAATCAAACATTAGCTCCGCCCCCTGAATCCGGAAGTTCCCCCCCCCCCGACTCCCCGGAAGTCCCTTCTCCCTTGTCACCGGCAGTCCCGCCCCTGGAGGGTAGTACATCCGGGTCGAGAGGGACAGGTGACCGGAAGTAAAAAGGATGTCATGTGACCCCCGTTAGGCCCGTCCCCTGTCACCGGAAGTCCCGCCCTTGGGGGTAATACATCCGGGGTCAAGAGGGGCAGGTGACCGGAAGTAAGGGGTGTCATGTGACCCCTCTAAGGACTTGCCCCACCTCCCTCTACCAATCAGGAAGGGCTTTCCCCGTAGGACCGCCCCGTGAACCGCTTTGACCAATGGGGGGGCAATTCCGGGACCGGATGACCCGCCCAGAAGTGGGTCATGTGACCCCTCTAAGAACTCGCCCCACCTCCCTCCACCAATCAGGAGGGGTTTTTTCCCTGTAGGACCGCCTCGTGAACTGCTTTGACCAATCGGGGGGCAGTTCCGGGACCGGATGACCCGCCCAGCAGTGGGTTGTGTGACCCCTCTAAGAACTCACCCTCCCTCCCTCTACCAATCAGGAAGGTTTTTTTCCCTGTAGGACCGCCCCACAAATCGCTTTCACCATTCGGGGGGTGCAGTTCTGGGACCCGTTGACCAGACCGGAAGCTGGTCGTGTGACCCCTCTAAGAGCTTCCCGTGACACCCTCTGTCAATCAGAGCATAGCACTTCCCCATAAGTTCTAGCGCCACACAAAAGAGGCCATCTTGTTCCAAGAGCGCGTGTTTCAGAGAGCGTGCAAACGCTGAGCGGAAACATGGACTCCTTCACCACCCCCACCAGAAGTTTGGAGTTTGTTTTGGTGACGAGGGCCTTCCACCACATGAGAAGAAAGCGCCACATCAGCAACAGTTCCGAGGACAAGGGAGAGGCGAAAAGGGGCCCTTTGCCCCCTCTGCTATTGGATACACCAGTATCATCCTTGGCGTTCTCTTCAATGCTTTGTATCAGTATTGAGCAAAAACAAGGTGGGCCCGGTTCGTCTTCCTCGTCCGATGCAATGCTGTCCCGGGTCTGACGGTCAGCTAGAAAGGCATCATCAAGCTGTCAAAAGATTGCCAGAAAGAAATAATGTAAGACGCTCTGGTCATTTTTTTTTTAAAGTTTTCAAAATCCCGGTTTCCTAACCCCATGATGCCCCAACTTCGATCTTTCATTTACCTATTTGGCTTCTTTTCCATGCGTCTTGTCCGACTCCTGGGAGCCATGGGCACCTTCTTCCTCCAGGCCATCTAGCTTGTCTGGCTGCATCGTGAGCGGTTGGGTTTCGGCGTCAGATATTGGTGTATCCATCAGCGGCTGGGCCAAAGGGCTCCCTTCAACTTCTCCTTCCTCCTCGGAACTGTCGCTGATGTAGCGCTTTCTTCTCGGCACCAAAACAAAGTTGGTGAAAGAAGCCATGTTTCCGCTCAGCGTTTGCACACTCTCTGAAACACGCGCTCTTGGAACAAGAGGGCCTCTTTTGTGTGGTGCTAGAACTTACGGGGAAGTTCTATGCTCTGATTGGCAAAGGGTGTCACGGGAAGCTCTTAGAGGGGTCACACGACCCGCCTCCGGTCTGGTCAACGGGTCCCGGAACTGCACTCTCCGGATTGGTCAAAGCAATTTGTGGGGCGGTCCTACAGGGAAAAAACCCTCCTGATTGGTAGAGGGAGGCGGGGCGAGTTCTTAGAGGGGTCACACAACCCACTGCTGGGCGGGTCATCCGGTCCCAAAACTGCCCCCCAATTGGTCAAAGGAGTTCGCGGGGCGGTCCTACAGGGAAAAACCCCCTCCTGATTGGTAGAGGGCGGCGGGGCAAGTTCTTAGAGGGGTCACACGACCCACTGCTCGGCGAGTCATCGGATCCCAGAACTGCCCCCCCGATTGGTCAAAGCGGTTCGCGGGGCGGTCCTACAGGGGAAAAACCCTTCCTGATTGGTAGAGGGAGGTGGGGCAAGTCCTTAGAGGGGTCACATGACACTCCTTACTTCCGCTCACCTGCCCCTCTTGACCCCGGATGTATTACCCCCAAGGGCGGGACTTCCGGTGACAGGGGACGGGCCTAACGGGGGTCACATGACACCCGGTCAGCTGTCCCTCTTGACCCGGATGTACTACCATCCAGTGGCCGGACTTCCGGTGACAGGGGAGAAGGGAATTCTGGCGGTCAGGGGGCGGGACTTCCGGGGGCAGGGGGCAGGGCTAACGTTTGATTGATGGTAGGGCCCTTATACTACTTAGGGGATTACACATGCGGGAGGAATTCACTAAGGGTGGCTTTAATTGGCATTTAAACATCTAACTGTGGATTTTGGTGATTTCCTTTAGATATCCAGGGCCTTTAACTGTGCTTGTATTGTCCAGTCCCATAAGTTGCTGAGTGTCCTCAAACTCCCTCTGATGTTATTGGGAGTTCAGAACACTCTGCCCTTCAAAGAAGGTACTCAGCAGATATCATTCGTCCTCCAAATTTAGAGGCTATGATCCTCCACCTCATAGAAAAAGTTTCCTGAATAGTTAGGTTTCTAGTCTCTCTCAGCACTTTACTCTTGCCCTCCTGGGTTCTGGGCCTATGAGGAGTCACCAGACAACAGTTAGCAAAGGAGGGTAAAAGGCTGAGGGGGTCTGGGATATCATTGTCTGTGGTTCTCAATGGGGAGAGAATCTTCCTGTGATGGCTGAATATGGGAAGGGGATCAGTGTTTTCCCCTGTTGAATTGACACTTTCTGATAATTCACTATATTAGGTAATAGGAGTTCCCCTAATCTTGTGGTGTTTCCTGTTTTGGAGATTGTTTTCCATTCCATATCCAACAGCTTAATCCCAACCCATGTTATTATATTTATTAAGGGGCATTGTACAAATGCTGATGACTCTTTAAGTTTATTTCTCAGGTGCTGGCCATGCTGTGTGTCACAAACAGTCACCTGTAAATAACCCTCCCCTGTAAATAATATAGTGTTTGTTTTTACTGTGCACATATCATTCGTCCTCCAAATTTAGAGGCTATGATCCTCCACCTTATAGAAAAAGTTTCCTGAATAGTTAGGTTTCTAGTCTCTCTCAGCACTTTACTCTTGCCCTCCTGGGTTCTGGGCCTATGAGGAGTCACCAGACAACAGTTAGCAAAGGAGGGTAAAAGGCTGAGGGGGTCTGGGATATCATTGTCTGTGGTTCTCAGTGGGGAGAGAATCTTCCTGTGATGGCTGAATATGGGAAGGGGATCAGTGTTTTCCCCTGTTGAATTGACACTTTCTGATAATTCACTATATTAGGTAATAGGAGTTCCCCTAATCTTGTGGTGTTTCCTGTTTTGGAGATTGTTTTCCATTCCATATCCAGCAGCTTAATCCCAACCCATGTTATTATATTTATTAAGGGGCATTGTACAAATGCTGATGACTCTTTAAGTTTATTTCTCAGGTGTTGGCCATGCTGTGTGTCACAAACAGTCACCTGTAAATAACCCTCCCCTGTAAATAATATAGTGTTTGTATTTACTGTGCACATGTTTCCAATTAAACTCTTTGAAGTATCTGTTTCAATTACTCAGGGGCCTGATTTCTTCTTTCAGAGTATGTCTACACTACAGCATTATTTCAAAATATCTTATTTCGAAATGCATTGTGAAATAGCCTTTTGCTATTTTGAAATAGAGCGTCCACACTGAGTGGACGGTGAATCGCATTTAAGGCCGGACAGAACCAGGTCCGGCAGGGCATCAGGTCAGGAGTTACTTCGTGTGGCTGCTGCCTGAGGCTGTCTGAGGCCTGTGCTTAAAGGCACCCCCCTGGACAGCCAGTTCTCAGGTTTCCCTGCTTGCTTGCCTACCTCCATGAGGGACAGGAAACCATTTTGTCTCTGTGTGCTCTGGTTGCCTTCACTCGGGACATCACAGCACTCTGCAACATGAAGCCAGAGCTGCCTCTGGGCACTCTGGTGCTTTTCATGGACGCGTTGCTGCGGACCTGTCTGAACTTTCTGCAGGCTGCCATCTGAGAGGTCCATCAGGGGGCTGTCAGTATCCAGGAGGCCCTGCGGGCGAGCTTCCATCCTGAGGAGCCCTCAGAGCCTCTCTGGTCTGCCCCACTGGGGGCTTGTGCCTCATTCCTCCCTCACGTCCTTCCACTGACCTCTCCCTAACCCCCCTTCCTGATGTCAAATAAAATACACGTATTTTCATGAACAAACTATCTTTATTTAACAAAACCCCGGGGGAGAGGGGGGAGAATGAAACTCTGGTGAGACTGGGGAAAGGAGGCGGGAGAGGGGAGAAGAGGGGGGGAGAGGGGAGGGTGAAAACTTGGGGGGAGGAAGCAAGGGGAAGAAAGGGAAGGGGAAGGTCAAGGCTCAGGGTTGGGGGGGCTCTCCAGACCAACTTGATTTTCACGCAAACTTGCTCCTGGGTTCACATGTGGCCTTTAGTGCCACGCTGGCAGCTATCTTGCCATTGATGGCCGCATTCCTCTCTCTAGCGCAGAGATCATGGACATTGGGGGCAATCCCCCCAAACCTGAATAAGGTCCATGATCTCCACCCTGGACCAGGAAGGCGCCCGCCTTCTCCAGCCCCTGTCAGGCTCCTGGGAGCTGGCAGACTGCTCCTGGCGAGTGGTGGAGGGCTGGCTGCCAGTCTTTGCTGGCTCATGTTTGGGGGCCAATGGGTCAGGGGTAGTGACTGCTGGCTCTGGCCTGGCAGGCTTGGAACTGGCACAGACACTGTGGCCAGAGTCAACCCCTAAAGGCTCCGGGGAGGGAGGAAGGAGAGGAGTGATCTTGGTTGAGGCTGGAGTGGCCACCAGGGCACCCTGGGAAGGCTGGAGGCCCCCTATTTTGATGTGTTTACACAGCACTTATTTCAAAATAGCTATTTTGAATTTGGCTTTATTCCTCATGGAATGAGGTTTACCAAATTTGGAATAAGTGCTCCGCTATTTCAAATTAATTTCGAAATAGCAGTTTGGCTGTGTAGATGCTACTTTGAATAAGTAGGAATAAGATCCTCCGGAAAAGGGTGTTTTTTCTGGAGGTTCGGGGCCAGTGTAGACGCTCTTTTCCGTCTTTTCTAAAAGCTGGAAAAAAGCAGCGGACATTTTTATTTAAATGCCGCGGGGGATATTTAAATCCCCCGCGGATTTCCCTATTACGACCTCTGAAATTAACATGCCCCTTCCAGAAAAGGGGCCAATGTAGACGTAGCCCATGTGTTTACTTACAGACTTAGGATAGGTGCCTGTAATAGTGATTGAGGGAAGGCATCTCTGCTTTTTTAAGCTAAGTCCCTGTTTGTGCTTTGCAGACCTTTATCAGGGAGGAACGATTGGATCCCCTAGCTTCCCCCACTGTTCTATGAGGGAATGGCTGTCCTGAGATATCACTGACAGGGCTGCTAGGCTCACTGGTCTTATGACTTCTCTATATCAGGGACCAGCTCATTTGTTAATAATTCACATTGGACGGGAGCTGGGTGAAGGCTGGAGGGTCAGTTTCGCTGTGATGATCACCAGTTAAGCTCTACAGAGAATCATAGAAATGCAGGGTGGAAGTGACCTAGAAAGACCCCCTAGTCCAGCTCCCTGTGCTGAGGCAGGACCAAGTATTCCTACACACTTTTGTCTAACTGGTTCTTAAAAACCTGCAGTGATGGAGATTCCAGAACCTCCCTTTGAAGCCTACTCCGTAGCTTAACTGTTTTTATAGTTACTTAGAAAGTTTCTCCTAATATTGAACCTAAATCTCCCTTGCTGCAGATTAAGCTGATTGCTACTTCTCCTACTTTCAGTCCACATGGAGAACAGTTGATCACATTCTCTTTATAACAGTCCATAACATATATGAACATGGTTTGAACATATTTGAAGGTCTGGCCGTATGTGGGTTTGGCCAAGACACGGAGGAGGAAAAGGAGCTTACAGGGGTATGTATGTCATTTTCTTGGAGTGCCTAGGGCTCTGACTCATCTTGTTACCCCTTCAGCAAGAGGAAGAATTTCTCAGGCTTGAATCATAGAATCACAGAATACTAGCACTGGAAGGGACCTTGAGAGGTCATCGAGTCCAGTCCCCTGCCCTCATGGCAGGACCAAATACTGTCTAGACCATCCCTGAGTTGACTTGATGTTAACTCGATAACACCACCAGTCCGTGAGCCACCCATCCAATCTTCTCAAGGCTCTGCCAGCCCTTACTTTACCTTGCAGGGTAAAAAGTAATGGTGCCTGACGGGAATGGGAGTGTGAAGTTTGGATATGAAGGTGGGGCGGAGGGGACGACACTTACCTGGCTCTGTACCTCCTGTCGCTCTCAGGCACCATGAATCTGGCCAATGGAAGCAGCAGGGAAAGCTTTCAGGTGAACAGTTTCTTGGACTGCCAATCCCCCAGCTCAGAGGAGGAGGAGTGGGAGTGCATGGAGCTGCTTCCTGTCCCCATGAGCTAGATCTGGCCCATGAGGATCCTCCCCCAAGAGGGGAGCTGCAGAGCTGGAGCACCAGTGTAGGTTCCCCAGTATAGGGGTGTGTGAACCCAGAGCCTGCAGCTTACCTGCAAGATGGTTGCAGCCCACACTTTGTGAACCACTCACTGCCTTACATGCTTTCTCTGGGCCTTGTGGAGGGTACTCAGAGTCTGGGTATGTATATGCAGTAAGGAGGAGAAGGGGATGGGCTGGGAACAGAGAGCCTAAATCGTGATGTTAGATGCACTTCAAGCACCCACCTGACAATTTTTGTCCTGCATGCATTGACCATATAGTAGTCACCGAGCCCCCCAGTGAAATGCAAACCACCAGCGTTTGACAGACAGGAATGTAGGATGGCAGAATAGTGCTGGGAGAATTTTTATTTTCATAGAAACTACTGAATACATTTAAAGAGGTTTTCAAATCTCAGGAAAGGTGCATCTCCACTGCACCAGTAGGTCAAAATAAGCTACGCAATTTGAGCTACGCAAATTGCATATCTTATTTCAATCTAATTTTGAAATAGATTATTTTAAAATTTCAAAATAAAGCGCTATTCCAGCAAGTCCCTTAACCTTCATGGAACGAGGGCTACAGGGACACCGGAATATATTTCGAAGTCATGGGTGCATTTAAAGATGCGAAATAGCTATTTGTGGATACTTTGGATATCCCAAAATAGCACTGCTGTCTAGATGTAGCCTAAATGTATAGGAGCAGAAATTGATCTTCAAACATTTGCCATTTAAAGAAATAAAATGAAACATTTCTGGTGTGAAAGAAAAGTACACTTGCTGACTTCTTCATTCTCTTTAAAAACACCATGGTTCTTTAGAAGTTTTCTCTTTTTCTGCCTGTGGAATAGAAATACGGAAACAATAAGGTATTTGTTTGAGACAAAATTCAGAGAAATATGTACCATGATTGCTGTCCCTTTGTGAAGTGTCTGATGGAAGCAAATGTTCACACACAAGTGCCATAGTTTTAGAGAACAGTTTTGCCACTGTAACCTAGAATGAGTAGGTCCTGACCCCGAGAACAGTGATGTGAGGGCCAGATTCTGCCATACTTACAGGCTACGTCTAGACTGGCATGATTTCCGGAAATGCTTTTAATGGAAAAGTTTTCTGTTAAAAGCATTTTCAGAAAAGAGCATCTAGATTGGCATGGACGCTTTTCCGCAAAAGCACTTTTTGCGGAAAAGCATCTGTGCCAATCTAGACGCGCTTTGGCGCAAAAAAGCCCCGATCGCCATTTTAGCCATCAGGGCTTTTTTGTGCAAAACAGTACTGTGCTGTCTACACTGGCCCTCTTGCGCAAATGATTTGCGCAAGAGGGCTTTTGCCCAAACTGGAGCAGCATAGTATTTCCGCAAGAACAATGACAATCTTACATGAGATCGTCAGTGTTCTTGCAGAAATTCAAGCAGCCAGTGTGGACAGCTAGCAAGTTTTTCCGCAAAAGCAGCTGATTTTGCGGAAAAACTGGCCAGTCTAGACACAGCCACATTACACAATCTCACATTCAGCAAGCAGCCATACTGCTTTCAATATCCTCTTTGGTAGAGCAAGGTACTACTCACTGGCAGTTAGGTTAGCAGCATGCCATCATTGATTTCTGCAAAGCACTGGTGTGTAGGGGACCCTTTGTCAGTCCCGGTCTATAACTCCATTAGGTGGTTTTGCGATATGGACAGCTTACTCTTAGACTCCAGAAAGAATAGGCGGAAGGGATAAAGTATATCATGTTGGCTTGGTCTAAATTTAGGTACTCTCACTGAGTAGTACCTTGCTCAGAGAGTAGACCATTCAAACCAGTTTGGCTGTCTGAGTAAGGGACTTAAAGTATGACAAAATCTATCCCTTTTTGGTATTTTTTATATCAAAATTAACATCTGACACTGAAATTACCATATAATCGCTGAATTCCTTGTCTGTCGTCATCTGGAAGGACGAAGGTGTTTGGATCCCAGTAGCGATAAATAGGGTACGTCAGAGCACCTTGAACATTTGAATGACCCAGTCCCAAAGAATGGCCAAATTCATGAGCAGCAACAAGGAACAAATTTGTTCCTAAAATTTTCATATATAAAAAAGCGGAAAAGAATTGTTAACATACAATGGAACAGAGAATCACAAGCAGGAGAATTCACATCTTTTCATTGTGATGAAATCCTATAGGTTTAATTTAAGTTTATCTGCTCTCCCATGTTTTAGTAAGAATTTTTCAGAGGCCATGAATGGGAAGTCAGGAAACCTGCAATCTATTCCTGACTCTCCTTTTGTTAATGGCCCACCTTTTGACCATAGGCAAATCACTTAAAGTTGTGTCTAACTTACAAAAACACCAGGATAATATTGCTCTCCCACTTTTGTAAAGTGATTTAAGCTCCACAGAATACAGACCTTATATATATGCTATGGCAGGCAAAGGTAAGTATGTTACATTATATATAAGAGAGAGGGACGAACAGTTATAGGAAGAAAACGCCAGGGCTTTGTGTAGAAGGAGCTGAATTTGTTGCGAAGGGCACAGGAAATACTTTACCTATATGATTTTGTGACCATTTCTCAGCTTCATCAAAATGAGTATCTCCTCCTATCCCTGGGCTTGGTGCAAAGGCATGAGCCAGTACTCCCCCCCTTCCATCAAAGGGAGACTGGTCGCCGTGTGCTGCATAGGAAAGGAAATTAATATGTCATCAATTAACACAATGATTCATTTTAAACACAGTTACATATCTTGAAGTTTAGAATTTGCTTTTATTCATTGTAGATAATAATATATTAAAATGAGACTAAAATGATGTTAAGGTTGCAAAGTCAAACATTCAAAAGGTAGGAAATGTCACACTTAAGATTGCCTGTTCAATGAACTCAGCTCCCATGTGTGTGCACATTATGGTCCAGTTTTTAATTCCATGATTGCAAACTATTTTTTCCCATGGACTTCTGTCTTATGGAGGGCATTTTCTCAGTAATGGCTGAATCATCTTCTCTGAAACTTTCCAAAATTTCAGCCTGAGGCTGAAACCAAGTGAGAAAATGTCTGGCTTAAGTTTTGCAAAGTTATAAGCATCTGAAGGCAAGGTCCTAGAATTGACAGCATTGGGCAATAATAAGGATAGATTATGCTACCTGCACTACCTGTACTACTTCAAGTGATTGATTTTAGGGAACCACTGCTTTGAAAAACTGAGCCTCTCATTTGGTAAACTAATTTAATGTGTCTTCTGTTAGAATCTCCCGTAAGAGTGGCTGAGGTGTCTGGATCTTCAGCTGGAGGTTGGATGGAAAAGGTTGACTCTCCTCTTCTGCCTATAAGAAGGGCTACAATTTCTTGCTGGAATTCAAGGATTTGCAGGACAGTTGTCAAAAATTCATAACCCAGGAAGACAGTACAACATTATTGTACTATTGGATGTTTGGGGATGAATCTTTAAGGGTTTGGCTACACTCAGAATGCTACAGCTGCACCACTGTAGCACTTCAGCATAAGTAGTGCCCACAGTAATAGGAGTTCTCTCCTTGGTGGAGGTACATCACCTCCCCAAGAAGGGGTAGCTAGGTCAATGGGAGAAGTCTCCTCTTGACCTAGCACTAGTCTACACTGGCTAGTATAGATGACTCTCAAGGGTCAGGATTTTTCACACAGCCGACCGACCGAGGGACATAGCTTTATCAAAATAAAAATCTAGTGTAAACAGCACTTAAGAGGAGGACTAACACTTGTATGTCTACACTGCATCTCTTTAGCACAAAAGCCTATGCAAACAAAGTGCAGATTAGCATATTTCCCTGCTTCATTTGCATAATTAATCAGGGGACATTTTTGCACAAGAGGCTTTTGCACAAAAAGTAGCCCTCTACACAGCTCCTTTTTGGGCAAAAACACCCTCTTTCACAAGAGCCATTCTTCTCAATTTTTTCAGAAAGAATAGCTCTTGCGCAAGAGGGTGTTTTTGTGCAAAAAGGAGCTGTGTAGATGGCTCTTTTTTGCACAAAGACTCTTGCGCAAAAATGGCCTCTAATGAATTATGCAAATGAAGCATGACAATATGCTAATCGGTGCTTCAGTTGCATAGGCTTTTGTGAAAGAGGGGTGCCCTGTAGTTGTAGTGAGAGAGGAACTAAAGTATGTGCATGTGTGCGTATACACACACATTCTCCCCCTTTCAGACTTCTTGGAAGCCTAAAATAAAACTGTAATCCAAAATAGTCCCCCTTGCGTTGGACTACAGTGGAAAGAAGCTCTGTTGTATTTGTGTTTGTCTCTAATGAGGCAAAAAAAGCCGGAAAAAAGCGGCGGACATTTTTATTTAAATGCCGCGGGGGATATTTAAATCCCCCGCGGATTTCCCTATTATGATCTCTGAAATTACCATGCCCCTTTCGGAAAAGGGGCCAGTGTAGACGTAGCCTAGGAGAAGACACAATGGGCTTAAACTGCAGCAAGGAAAGTTTAGGTTAGACATTAGGAAAACTTCCTAACTGTCAGGGTGGTTAAACACTGGAATAAATTGCCTAGGGAGGTTGTGGAATCTCCATCTCTGGAGATATTTAAGAGCAGCCAACTTTCTTTATCTTCCTTTCATATGATTCAGGTGCAAAAACCACAGGGGCAGAGGGATGTTAGTTTTCTTAACCTCAGTCAACACATTTGCTTGCTGACCAATCTCAGCTTTCCAACATTACCTTGGTGCCATTAATGCACATTGCAGCACACTTCTGGCTTGATATCTAGTCTACATGTGTTGATTGACTGCAGAGGACGTGACTACATAAGTGTAAGTGCCGTGCGAGAGAAATCACTTAAAACTACATGCTTTGTAATACCTGCCCGTGTGAAAGTTTCTATTTAAGCATTCTAGTGCAAATTCTGAAAATCCAGAGGAAATTTAGTGATGCTAATAAGGTTTGTCCAGATTTAACTAAGCTCTGAATCTGGCCACTTCTATATGTGGAAAGATTATGGAGTCCCTTAAAGTTTTTTGACCTCAAATCTGATGAGCTATGATGAATCAGTCTTTAAAAAGGATTATTTAGTATAAAATAAAGGAGCTAGAATGATCCTATGTGGAAAAAAATCCCAGATGCTTCTACGGAAGAGTAAGGAGCCGTACTCAGTTCTGGTGGATTTCAGTGAGCAGCAGGCCTCATTTGCGCTCCATGGAATGCTACAGCAAGCAATGGATGAATTTCTTTCATAGGGTACTTCAGCCAAATATCAGCGTACTGTTGCATTTTGGGTGCACAGCTTAGTGACAATGGAGCTAAGCTGCAGCACAAGGAGAAATAGCCCTCCTCCCAGCAGTATCCGGCACTGTGACTGCGTAAGAGGTATCTGTTGTATTTCACCATGGAACTACTCACATGCATAAAGTTAAGCGTGTATTTAACTGCAGAAGAGGGACCCTAGGGCCCCATTTTATTCTGACTGAAGCTAATACAAAGATGCCTGTGGCTGAGCTGTGCTTTGGCACAGCTGAAAATGGGTGATACTTAAAAGACAGATGTAAGCCACGTTGTGCTCTGTCATTCTGAGGAAATGTCATTCAGGGAAATGATCTTGTTCCTCATACAAATCAGAAAAATTCCAAGGTCAATGAAGCCCATGACTAGCCCACACTAATTAGAGCAGCATCTAGGATTCTCTTACAGGGGCAAGGGCCAAAGCTGAACCAGAGAATCAGGGAGCCACAACCAGCTCACTAGCACCCCTCACTCTGCTGTACTTAATGGAAACTGAGGGCAGTAGAAAGCCTGGCCCCAAATTGGGAAATTTCAACCTCGGAGATGCAAGTTATTGAAAGCGATAGCATGTTAGACTAAGAGCTGTTCTGTAATATTTATTTTGTAATATTTATTTTCCACACAATGAAGCATCTTAATACTATATAAAAAAAGCTCATGACCTTGCCATCTAAAGCTTCATACCTAGGATCTTTATGCTGGTAAGTAATCATTCTATGAGAAACAATGCTTGTTGAATAGTCCCACTGACTGAGCAGGGAATTTTAGTGCTGTAGGCAAAAGTGCCTATCAGCATTTCCCCATTGCACTAGGAACTATGTATAATTTCTGATACAATACATTCTATATTTTGTCATTCAGTGTTTTTAATCTTCTTCAGATATGTGAAAAAGTGAAGTAGAATCTAGTGATTCACTGTTGAATATTCACTGGTCATTGTGTTGGATGAGAGAACTGAGACAAGTTCTGAATACATGTATTTTAGGCAACACTTGACCCTGTCCTTAATGAAGAGTTCAAGAGTGACTCAAGTGTACTGGCTGATGCTCAGAAGAAAGAATTACCATAAAAAGTCATGAAATCATGAGAAACGTTTCTGTTAGCCCACTTGTGAACTTTATTATACTGTACATCTGTTATTACAAGACTTTTGATAGCTAAGACGTTCAATCCTTTTTGCTATGCTGTCTGAGTATTCAGTCTGACAAATATATTTTTCATATCTGCATTTATTAAATTCACCAGGAAAAGCTACAGTTCCCATTTTTATTTATGAAAAATTGACCATTTATGAAGATTATATTCAGAGTCTGCTCCTACATTCTGAGCCTGCTGGAAGTTTTACACGGAGCCAAATTGTCATTCACCTTCCAATCTCGCCTTTATACCCATCAAATGGCAAATTTTCTGTCCTTCCACTTTTATTGCTGGAGATGACGAAGATTACAAATGCAGAGTCATAAGAGGGAGATTAGATGTAGAGCTGATTACAGTAATCTCACAACATTGTAAGTGTTCTACATGAATAATATTTTTGTGTCCCTCAGTTTGGTCTTCATTCCATATTTGGGCCTGGTAAGTGGTAAGTTAGGACCCCGTACAATTAAGTAATGGTAGAGTAGACTCATTGAATGCTTATGATCTTTCCTGAAATGAGGCTCGTCCATTTTATAGGCCTGCTCCAAAGTTCACTGAAGTAAACAGAAAAACTTCCATTGTCTTCAGTAAGCTTTGGAGCAGGTCTTATACACACTAGGTGCCAAATGAAGCTGCACTACTTCAGACGCAGCACTGATGCACCGTACCCCATTAAAGGGTGCAGCCTCTTTGCCCTGTACTGTAGGCTTTATTTGCTGGTACATGCAGGGAGGAGGGAAGCATGAGTTCACTTTCTCCCTATCCCACCTCTGCTGAATTTTTCCCTGAGGTTTGTGGGGAAATCATCTTTGCATTAGCCCTTGCACTTCCCTCAGCATAGAGGCTGCCATTCTGTGTGGCCCTTTCCATGGCCATTTGAGAGTAGACAGGGTCTTACTGTCTCTTGCACGGCCTCATAAGAGGAGGGCAAAAACTAGCTTTAAACTAGATGCTGAATGGTTTCCAGAATGGGTTCCTTGTGAAAGGCACAATGTGAAGCCAAATCCCAGAAGGACTGCTAGTGGGTCCTTCTCCCCCAGCATTTCCACACAAAGTCCTAGGTGACAGCTGAAGAACTTGCTCCACAGCCCCCGGGGACAAAGTACATGTGGTCCTCTCGTTGACCAGGAGAGTGCATTCTCTGGCTGTGAAAACTGAAGAGGAAGGGCTCACCTCTGCACCACCAGGAGAGATCCACTTGTCTGGTTAGTACGCAGGCATGGACAGAGAGGCAGTTACATACAGGTGATTGTAAGACACTGCCTCCAACCTGTACCCCAGACCTGATGAGGACAGAGGCTGCTATTGGCTCTATTAGTGCTTCATTCTGGGCTGCCTGCCCTTACGCCTGCCTGTGTGCTCTGAATAGCTCTGAGGTGCTGTGGAGGACGGTTGCCAGTCTGCTACTTGAATGACCTGAGTTTCCATGTTAAAGGGGGAAAATTTGATTCCTGCAGTTGGGATTTGTGTAGTGATAGTTTAGGAAAGGAGTGGTAGTACTTTCTACCTGACCACGCCTTTTACACCTGTCAGGTTAGTTAGAAAAACCCTGGTGCAGGAACTTTACTTTAACACCTACGGTAGGCTCAAATGTCCCATATTTAAAGGCAGGCGCTGGCAATATTTGAAGCAGAGGCTGAAGTACTGTTTAACTCAAGAGTCCTGTTTAAAGTGACTCATTTTCAGAACTTCCTCCATAGGCTGAAATGAAGAACTTATTCTGTTAATTTTTTTACTCACTTTTGCTTTTGTGCTCTCTAACTATTCTTAACCAAGTTTATTTCAGCAGAGGCAACCCCCACAAGATTTCCCATGCATTAACTTCACACTGGGTGCCACTTATTCATTACTCTGTTTGTTTTTCTAATCCTTATCACAGTATGCAAAATGTTTCTTTCTTTTTTTTAGGAGAAAATGTTTAGTTGGCTTATGGGTTTTTTGTTGTTTGTGATTATTGCATCTGTCACAAGCAGCTCAGTCAAATAAATGAGTTTGCATTTCTTGCTGCAAGTGGGGAGAAGTCTGTGATCAGACTTATTTCTTGCAAGAGTGAATTCCATAGGTTAACTTCAGCTTCTATGTAAACTGTCTCCCTTTGTTGCAAACATCTCCACTATTATAACCCCAGTGCATAGGATTCTTCCCTTTTTAACAGGTTTTTAAGCTTCCTTTTGGCTACGTCTACACTATTTGTTTTTTGCAGAAGTGGAAATGCAAATGAAGTGTGCATTAGCAAATCTTACGCTCTCATTTGCATATGCGGAAGAGGTTTTTATGGAAAAAATGCAGTGTAAATGGGGCCATTTTTTGGAAAAAAAAAAAAACCTTTTGCGCAAGAACCCTTATTCCTATTCACTGTGGGGTTTTTTGTTTTTTTTTCAAAAACCTCTTCCACAAAAAGGATCGGAAGAGAATGTGCAAATGAGAGTGCAAGATTTACTAATGAGCACTTCACTTGCATTTCCTTTTCTGCAAAAAACGAACAGTGTAGAAGTAGCCTTTGGAAGCTCATGACTTTCAAGAACCCACATAGATTTTATGGAACTGAACAAAATCTATGTTTAAAATAAATGACGTGGGAGGGGTCATTTTTTCAGTATGGTGAATCTACCTAAGAAGTCTGAGCATGTGGTTAAATCATTGTTCCTGGCCTTCCGGGTTTGATGCCTGGGTTTGCTACAAAGTTCCTGTGTGACCTAGACTAAGTTACTTAAATGACTCTGCCTCAGTTCCTCATTTGTAAAATAGGGATCAGATTGCTTCTTTTCTCCCTCACTTCCGCTGATCTATTTAGATTGAAAGTACCTCAGGCGAGGTGTAGTTTCCATACTTGCACAATTCCTATTTGAATGAGTCTCTGATCTTATCTGGGGTCTCTAGGCATTACTGGGATGCTGTTGTTAATAATAAAAGTTTTTCATGTCGGTTTTATGCCAATTATGAGTACATATATTATTTCCTAATTGCCATCCATACAAATTCTATCCTGGAATAGGAACTCAGGTTATGTTCTTTCTAGTTTGCTCATTGTCTCCAGTAATAAAGACTTTGCAGGTCTGATGATAACTCTGCTACACTTATTCAATACCATTGTTTTCAATATGTGTGTTCAGTTACACCCACAGAAGCTCATTGTCTTTATTGGAGCTGGGAAGGAAAAGCTAAGCACATGCACAGGAAACTTAATTAACTGCTCCATTAGAAGTGGATGAGCCAGGGCAGCCACATTAGACTCTCCCATATCTGCATTGGTTTTGCAGTGGTAACTGGTGTTAAAGATGGTAAAAATGTATTTTGGGAAGTAAGGAAGTGAATATTGCTTTGACTGGACAGATTGACAGAACAGATGAGTGTGGAGGCACTTTTAAATCGTTTGTCTACATTTAAACTATAGTGGCACCACTGCAGGAGACCCGTTGTAGCAGGTAAGTGTAGATACTACTTATGCCAACCAAAGGGATTACCGTGCCAAAGTAGGTGATCCGCCCTCCCATGAGGCAGTAGCTAGTTCTGTCACCTCACTCCACTCAGAAGTGTGGATTCTTCACACCTCTGTCTGAAGAAGTTAAACTGATCTAATATTCTAGTGTAAACCACCTCATAGTAATGTTGAGGGAAAAAAATTAACTTAACACTGACTTTCACTGTACACCAAAGGATTCTCAGGGAGGGAAAGGACTGCTGCTTTCAGACAGCTGTCTTCTCAAACTCACATTCTTTCAGCAGATATGCCCATTTCTAGCTATCTAACAATTAGAAATACAGTAGAACCTCAGAGTTACAAACACCAGAATTACAAACTTACCAGTCAAACCCCAGACCTCATTTGGAACTGAAACTGACCAATCAGGCAGCAAAAGGGACAAAAAAACCCCCCAAAACCCCCCCCCCCAAAAAAAATACAGTCTAGTGCCATGAAAAATGTTTAGGACTAAAACAATAAAGGGGAAAAATTTAAGAAAATGAGAAGGCAAGGAAATTGTTTCTGTGCTTGTTCATGTGCATTAAGATGATTAAAAGCAGCATTTTTCTTCTGTCTAGTAAATTTTCAAAGTTACACTGGTCTGTGCTCAGTTGTACATTTTGGAAAGAACAACCATATTGTTTTGTTCAGTAGTACGAATATTTCAGTTATAATCTCCATTCCCAGACCCACAGAAAAGCCAGCTGGGAACTACACACAAGAGAGAAGCAAAAAAAAAAAAAAAAAAAAAAAAAAAAAAAAAGGAAGATGGGAACCCTGAGCCTTGGGGCCAGATCAAGGCAAGACCCTGATCTACATGGACATCTAATCTCTTTATTTCATGGTGACAGACCCATACCAGCGTTATATAAGATTTTTTTTTTCTGGAAAGCAATTTTTGTTATATTAAATTTGATTTGGAAGCAGAAAGAATAGCCACACAAAAAAGGATTGGCAGGAATGGTAAAGAATCTATAATTCAATGTCTATTTGTCCACCAACCTAAGCTTAGACTGTTAGCTGTTTGGAGCAGGGATGATTCTTTCTTTTCTGCCTGGAAAGTACCTATTACATACTGGAATTTTTTAAAAATAGCTTTGTGCATCAAACAGCAAGTAACTGGCATATTTTAAAAGTTGCAAGCATTTTCTTAGTCTTTATAGGACAATGTAGCACTTTAAAGACTAACAAGATGGTTTATTAGATGATGAGCTTTCGTGGGCCAGACCCACTTCCTCAGATCAAATAATGGAAGAAAACAGTCACAACCATATATACCAAAGGATACAATTTAAGAAAATGAACACACATGAAAAGGACAAATCACATTACAGAACAGAAGGAGGATGTGGGGGGGGGGGGGGGGGGAGGGAAGAAGGAAGGTGAATGCCAGTGAGTTAATGATATTAGAGGTGGGGAAGGGGAAATGTCTGTGAGTTAATAGTATTAGAGGTGATAATTGGGGAAGCTATCTTTGTAATGTGTAAGATAGTTGGGGTCTTTGTTAAGTCCGGTGCGGAGGGTGTCGAATTTTAGCATGAATGCCAGTTCAGAGGATTCCCTTTCAAGTGCAGATTTGAATGCCAACTTAAACCTGTCCAACACATTATCAATAAACTACAGCCTATATTGGAACAGGATACCATACTCAAAGAGGCTCTGGGAGACAGACCCATAGTCTCCTATAGACAACCACCTAACCTCAAGATGATTCTTACCAACCACCACAGGACATAGCACACTAATACCAACCCTGGTACCTTCCCTTGCAACAAACCCCGTTGCCAGCTTTGTCCACATATTCATTCTGCTGATACCATTATTGGACCTAACCAAGTGAGTTATAAGATCAAGAACACATATTCCTGCGCATCCAGAAATATAATCTATGCTATCATGTGCCGAAAGTGTCCGTCTGCTATGTACATTGGACAAACATCTCAGACACTTCGCCAAAGGATTAATGCCCACAAAACAGATATCAGACAAGATCACAAAGAGAAAACAGTTTCTTGTCATTTCAACCAGAAAGGACACAGTCTCAATGACCTGCTAACCTGCATCCTACTTCAGAAGACATTCAAATCTGCACTTGAAAGGGAATCCTCTGAACTGGCATTCATGCTAAAATTCGACACCCTCCGCACCGGACTTAACAAAGGCTTCTTTGTCGGCGCGGCGCGTCTAGACTGCCCCGATCTGCCGACAAACAGCTGATCGGCAGAGCGGGGCAGCCATTTAAATTTAAATGAAGCCGCGATTATTTTAATCGCGGCTTCATTTCCCTCTGCCGATCTGGCTAATCTACATGCCTCCGTCGACGGAGGCATGTAGTTTAGACGTACCCATAGAAGGCACCAGGTAAGGTAAGGCATGTTGCTATATGACACATTCTATTGACTAGAAAGATCAATGAATGGCAAAATACCAGAGAAATTTCAATACTCAAGTTTTCCTATACATTAATTTTCCTTTACATTTGTAATGAATATATTTTTCATCACTGTGTGTATGGATGTAATCCATGACAGACTGTTACCTGATGTCACCAGGCTGTGTTCAGGCAATCCCTGAGTTATAAACATCTGACTTAAAAACATCCATCCATACAAACAAGAGCTCACTTGTAGCCTTGGAGAACAGGCAGAAAGACACTTATCTCACTTCTCTTTAAACTCTGTTCTAGTTCTAGCCTTCACAGCCTCCTGGAGCAAGGAGTTCCACAGGTTGACTCTGCTTTGTGAAGAACAACTTTGTGTTACTAGTTTGAAGCCTGCTACCCATTCCTTTCCTTTGGTGTCCTCTAGTCCTTCTAGTATGGGAACTAATGAAGAACTTTTCTGTATGCACCCTCTCCACCCCACTCCTGCTTTTAGAGACCTCTATCCTGTCCCCCCTCCTTCTCCTCTTTTCTAAGCTGAAAAGTCCCAGTCTCTTTAGCTTCTTTTCATATGGGACTTGTTCCAAACCCCTCATCATTGTAGTTGCCCTCCCCTCTCCCACCCTCTCTCTTCCCCTCTCCCACCTCCTTTTCCTGGTCTCCCCCACTTTTGTTCAATAAAGACAGATTCCATTTTGGAAGACACGTGTCCTTTATTTTGTACATCAAGAAGAGGGGCTAGGGAGGGGTAAGTGGAAGGAGGTGAGGGAGGAATGGGGCACGAGCCCCCGATGGGGAGGACTGGGCTGGCTCTGCGGGCTTCTGGGGGTAGAAGCTCTCCTGCAGCCCCCCAATTGCCCCCTCTCCCCAGATGGCAGCCTGCGGCAAGTGCAGCCGGTCTGATGGCCGAGTGCTGTGATGTGCCCAGTGTGGGTAGTCCACGCAATCCAAGCCAGGACTGCTCTGCAAGCGGGGCACTCCTGAGAACTGTCTGTCCGGGGTGAGGGTAGGGACCCTTTAAGCACAGCCCTCGGCTAGCCTGAGAAAGCATCTCCACACTCTAATTCCTCCTCTGATGCCCTGCCAGCACTCCTTCCGGCCATCCTTAAGCCCGGTTCAGGGTCCACTTAATGTGGACATGCTAGTTCAAATTAGCAAAATGCTAATTCGAACTAGTTTTTTAGTCTGGATCCGTTAGTTCGAATTAGCTTAGTTTGAATTAACGTTGTAGTGTAGACGTACCCTAACAGATTAGTAAGACAGGATTTCCCTTTACAGAAGCCATGTTGACTTTTGTCCAACAAATTATGTTCTTCTACATGCTTCTCAATTTTATTCTTTACTATTGTTTCTACTAATTTGCCCGGTACTGAAGTTAGACTTACCGGTCTGTAATTGTCAGGATCGCCTCTAGAGCCCTTTTTAAATATTGGTGTCATGTTGGCTACCTTCCAGACATTAGGTACGGAAGCCGATTTAAAGGATAGGTTACAAACCACAGATAATAGCTCAGCAATTTCCCATTTGAGTTCTTTTAGAACCCTTGGATGAATGGCATCCGGTCCCGGAGATTTGTTAACATTAAGTTTTTCTATTTGTTCCAAAACCTCCTCTAAAGACACTGCAATCCGGGACAGTTCCTCCGATTCATCACCCACAAAGGACAGTGCAGATTCAGGAATCTCCCCAACGTCCTCAGCTGTAAAGACTGAAGCAAAGAAATCATTTAGTTTCTTCGCAATGACTTTATCGTCCTTGATTGATCCTTTTATAGCTCGATCATGTAGGGGACCCTCAGGTTTTTTAACAGGCTTCCTGCTTCTAATGTACTTAAAAAACATTTTGTTATTTCTTTTTGAGTTTTTGGCTAGCTGTTCCTCAAAATCTTTTTTTGCTTTTCTTATTACATTTTTACACTTGATTTGACAGTGTTTATGTTCTCTTCTATTTATCTCACTAGGACTGGACTTCCACTTCTTAAAAGATACCTTTTTGTCCCTCACTGCTTCTTTTACATGGTGGTTAAGCCGCAGTGACTCTTTTTTAGGTCTCTTGCTATGTTTTTTAATTTGGGGTATACATTTAAGTTGGGCCTCTATTATGGTGTCTTTAAAAAGTTTCCATGCAGCTTTCAGGGATTTGGCTCTAGTCTCTGTGCCTTTTAATTTCTGTTTCACTAACCTCCTCATTTTTGTGTAATTCCCCTTTTTGAAATTAAATGCCAGGATGCTGGACTGCTGTGGTGTTCTTTCCACCACAGGAATGTTGAATGTTATTATATTATGGTCACTATTCCCAAGCGGTCCGGTAACGGTTATATCCTGGACCTGATCCTGCACTCCACTCAGGACTAAACTGAGAATTGCCTCTCCCCTTGTGTGTTCCTGCACCAGCTGCTCCAAGAAGCAGTCATTTAAGCCATTGAGAAATTTTATCTCCACCTCTCTTCCTGAGGTGACATGTATCCAGTCAATATGGGGGTAATTAAAATCTCCCATTATTATAGAGTTCTTTATTTTGGTAGCCTCTCTAATCTCCCTTAGCATTTCAATGTCAGTATCGCTGTCCTGGTCAGGTGGTCGGTAATATATCCCTACTGCTAATTTCTTATTATTGGAGCATGGAATTACTATCCATAGCGATTCTATTGAACATGTTGATTCACTTAATATTTTTATTTCGTTTGATTCTACATTATCTTTCACATACAGTACCACTCCGCCACCCACTCGGCCTGCTCTATCCTTTCTATCTATTTTATATCCCAGTATGATTGTGTCCCACAGATTTTCCTCATTCCACCAGGTTTCAGTGATGTCTATTATGTCAGTCTCCTCATTTAATACGAGATACTCTAGTTCACCCATCTTAGTAATCAGACTCCTAGCATTTGTGTACAAGCACTTTAAAAATTTGCCACTGCTTATTTGTCTGCCCTTCCCTGATGCATTGGATTCCTTTGTATGCGGTTGTTTGTCTGCTCTGGCCCATGGTTTGTCCTCTCCCCTCCTCTCTTTCTGACTACAGATTAGAGACTGTGTTTTAACAGTCTTGTGTTTTCTGAATTGAGTGATAACAATGACTTTGCAAAATGACCAGTGAAAGGGAAAATGACAGAAAGGGGCTATTCTGTATTCTGGGCCTTGTGCTCCAGTTTTCAGTTCTCACCAGATGCATTTGATGATCTAATACAAGTTTCATTTTAGCAATCAACCTAAGGACCGGATGTCACAGCACTAACCACATCTTTCATCCCTATCAAATGTATGGGCTTTTAGGGCCAGGAAAGAAAAAAATGCTTCCTAAAATAAAAAGAGGAAAGGCTGATTGCAGAAACTAACTTCTTGTAAGGGCTCTATCACAATATTTTGTATTTACATGTGCAGAGAGCTTGCAGAATGTTTGGCTTGCTGAAAACAGATAGATATTCTGTGTCTTTCTTTCTTTCTTTCTTATTGCCCATTAGAATTTTGGAGCTACATATTAGCATAGGCATAAGAAATTACGCAGACTTAATCTCCCTAGAGCTGAATTCAGTATTTCTCTTTCTTTAGTGAAGAATTATAGCAGTAGTCATGAAATGATGATCCATCAGCTACTGATTCCTTTGGCCTTTGCTGCCTCTAAGCTTAGAGTGTCAAGTTCAAGCTGTATTCCATTTGTCTGTATAATAGTGCCAGAGTTCCTACTTAGGATTTGGTCCCCATTGCACTAAGGGCTATATAAATATAGAGGGTGTGATTGTCTCCTCTGCCAATGAGTAAGAAAGGGGTGAGGATTCTCATAGACTCATAGACTTTAAGGTCAGAAGGGACCATTATGATCATCTAGTCTGACCCCCTGCACAGTGCAGGCCACAGAATCTCAACCACCCCTCTTAGAATAATCCTCTCACCTATATCAAAGATATTGAAGCATTCAAATACTTTGAAGGACCCAACATGCAGAGAGTCCTTCAGCTGTAATCTGTGCCCAATGCTACAGAGTAAGGCGAAAAACCTCCAGGGCCTCTGCCAATCTACCCTGGAGGAAAATTCCTTCCCGACCCCAAATATGGCGATCAGCTAAACCCTGAGCATGTGGGCAAGACTCACCAGCCAGACACCCAGAAAGTTCCCTAGAGCAACTCCTATCATCCCTCCATTGACCTATTTCCAACTGATAATGAATGGTCAATTAGTTACCAAGATCATGTTATTTCATCCAACCATCCCCTTATAGAATCCTAGAACTGGAAGAGACCCCAGAAGGTCGTCAAGTCCAGCCCCCCGCTGTAGGCAGGACCAATCCCATCTAAATCAACCCGGCCAGGGCTTTGTCAAGCCAAGACTTAAATACCTCTAGGGATGGAGACTCCACTACTTCCCTAGGTAACCCATTCCAATGCTTCACTACCCTTCTAGTAAAATAGTTTTTCCTAATATCCAATCTGGACCTCTCCCACCACAACTTGAGACCATTGCTCCTTGTTCTGCCATCTGTCACTACTGAGAACAGCCTCTCTCCAGCCTCTTTGGAACCTCCCTTCAGGAAGTTGAAGGCTGCTATCAAATCCCCCCTCACTCTTCGCTTCTGCAGACTAAACAGACCCAAGTCCCTCAGCATCTCCTCGGAGGTCATATGCTCCGGCCCCCTAATCATTTTGGTTGCCCTCCGCTGGACCCTCTCCAATGCTTCCGCATCCTTTTTGTAGTGGGGGGCCCAGAACTGGACACAATACTCCAGATGTGGCCTCACCAAAGCCGAATAAAGGGGAATAATGACATCTCTGGATCTGCTGGCAATGCTCCTCTTAATGCATCCTAATATGCCATTAGCCTTCTTGGCTACAAGGGCACACTGTTGACTCATATCTAGCTTCTCATCCACTGTAACCCCCAGGTCCTTTTCTGCAGAACTACAACTTAACTGGCTGGTCCCCAGCCTGTAACTATGCTTGGGATTCTTCCGTCCCAAGTGCAGGACTCTACATTTGTCTTTGTTGAATCTCATGAGATTTCTAGTGGCCCAATCCTCCAATTTGTCTAAGTCACTCTGGATCCTATCTCTGCCCTTAAGCGTATCTACCTCTCCCCCCAGCTTAGTGTCATCTGCAAACTTGCTGAGGGTGCAATCTATCCCCTCATCCAGGTCATTAATAAAGATATTGAACAAAACTGGTCCTAGAACCGAACCTTGGGGCACTCCACTAGAAACCGACCGCCATCCTGACATTGAACCGTTGATCACTACCCGCTGGGCCCGGCCTTCTAGCCATCTTTCTATCCATCTTACCGTCCATTTATCCAATCCACATTCTCTTAACTTGCTGGCAAGAATATTGTGGGAGACGGTATCAAAAACCTTGCTAAAGTCAAGGTATATAACATCCACTGACTTTCCCATGTCCAGCGAGCCAGTTACCTCATCATAGAAGCTAATCAGATTGGTCAGGCACGACTTGCCCTTTGTGAATCCATGCTGACTATTCCTGATCACTTTCCTCTCATCCAAGTGTCTCAAAATGGATTCCTTTAGGATCCCTTCCATGATTTTTCCGGGAACCGAGGTAAGACTGACCGGCCTATAGTTCCCTGGATCGTCCTTCTTCCCTTTTTTGAAGATGGGCACTACATTTGCCTTTTTCCAGTCATCTGGGATTTCTCCCGATCTCCACGACTTTTCAAAGATAATGGCCAAAGGCTCCTCAATGACATTTGCCAACTCCCTCAGTACCCTCGGGTGCATTAAGTCTGGACCCATGGATTTGTGTACGTTTAGCTTTTCTAAATAGTTCCTAACCTGTTCTTTACCCACCAAGGGCTGTCCATCTTCTTCCCATCTTGCGTCACTTAGCACAGAAGTCCAGGAGCCGACCTTGTCCGTGAATACAGAGGCAAAGAAAGAATTGAGTACTTCAGCTTTCCCCACATCCTCTGTCACTAGGTTACCTCCTTCATCCATTAGGGACTGCACACCCTCTCTGATCACCTTCTTCTTGTGATGGGAAGCACCAGGGAGCCAATTACTAAGGGCAGGCATGGGCCTTGATGTAACTTAGGGTATGGCTGCACTAGCCACCCTAGTTCGAACTAGGGTTGCTAATGTAGCCATACCCTTAGACAACGTCTCATGAAGCTTTAATTTATTCCTCTGATACGAGGGCCTTAATGGTCAGTTGAGGGTTGCTGTGATGAAGTAGAGCTCTGCCAATTCTGCCCCTAGAATGCCTCTCCTGGTATCTTCAGGCTAAAAAGCCCAGCGGCAATACCACTAGCTCATTTTCTTATTGAGTTGTGAAGAAGGATTTCACAGTAGTCAGTAGACATAACTCCCAGATGCATTTTCTTGATACTGCCACAATTTGTTCTGGTCCAATGGAAACAGTGGTCTGCCAGTCTGTTTGTTTGGTGTTGACTGGAACACACGCACAACTCCTGAAAATGTAACATGCAACTACAGGTTGGACCTTCTTGGTCCGGCACTGTCAGGACCTGAGCAGTCCCAAACCAGGCGGCTTGCCAGACCAGGGGAGGTCAGTGTTCCCATGTTGGCTGTCCCACTCCCAGGCTTCCAAAACTGGGGCTCCTTCTTGCTGCTACCCGGAGTTCCCCAGGTTCTGCTGCCGGGGTCACCTAGATACCACCAGCCTGTTCAGATGCCACAGCCTCGCTACCGTTTGGGATTCCCCAGGGCTCCCTGACCAAGGCTCACCTACTGCTGCCTGCCTCGCTGCTGCTGGGGGTTCTCTGGCCAGGGCTACCTGGCCACCCCAACCTCACTGCACTGGGAATTCCAGGGGTTCCCTGGCTGGGGCTCCCTGGCCACCTGCCCCTGACAACATCGGGGAGTTCTCTGGCTGGGGCCACCCAGCTGCCCAGCCAGCTGCCACTGGGTGTTTCCCGGGATTCCCTGGCTGGTGCTGCCTGGCTGCCACCAGCTCCGCTGCGGGGGCCAGTCCTGCTCCGACCTGGCTTCCCTGGGGCTGCCTGTGCTGCCGCCTGGCCCTGCTGCTGCAAGGGGTTCCCCAGGCGGGGCAGGGACTCCCTATTTGCTGCTTGGCCTGGCTGACACCAGGGGTTCCCTGCCCGGGGCGGGGGCTCCCTGTTCACCACATGGTCCTGCTGAGGCCGGGGGTTCTCTGGCCGGACCAGGGCTCCCCAGGCACCACCTGGCCCAGCCACTGCTGGCCCAGCCAGAGCTTCCCAGCCCTGCATTCTCCTGGCTGGCTTCAGCTCTTTGCCTCTGGGACTCTCTGGTCCAGCAACATCTGCGGCTCTGCCGGACCATGGATGTTGCCGGAGCAGAGAGTCCCGATTTTGAAAGTGTAAAAACCTATTGGATGTGCTTTCATTGTTATTGTTATCTGTCTTAGTATAAATAATGTTTATCATGTTTTTAACTCTGCACTCTTGGTTTCATAATTTTTACATAAGCAAATTTATATTTGGAAATTACATTCTGAAGATAAGACATTTTAAATGTTTAGTTACTTTTATGGCTAGGTTTCTTCTATTGACAAGGGGTTGCTTATTCATTGGATCTTTATAATGGTTATTAAACACAAAACCTTCTGCTCTAAAATGTTGGCCGTTACCACTTAAGCTGATGGAGCAAGTACTTTGGCTAAGAGCAGTATCAGGCTATTCTCAATGTGAACCGGTCACTTGCTTGCATTACGTGTACTCTAACATTAAGCTGAACTTAATTGATATTTTGGCGTTGGAGCTTCCCTACTATATATGTGATATGTAGAAGGTCTTCAATTCATTTATGGATAGAAGAATAGTTTATTTTTCTCTGTGTGTTCAAGGAGGATTAACATTTACCATAAACAATGATGAAAATTAAGAATTTTTCTTAACTGGGAACTCAGTTCTTGCATTTTGCAGGTTTTTTTCAACAGAAAATTGGAGGATTTCAGAACATTTAAAAAGTAAATATGAAAAAGGCTAGTTAAAATTAATATCAAATATTGGGGGTTGAAATTAGTATGGCAATATAATAGTCCCATGCAACCCATCTACTGTAGTAGCTCTCTACAGAGCTAAGTAAATTCAAACCAGCTGAAGGTATCATCCAGTATTATTTAAAAAATACCCATTTGTTTATAGAGAATGACAATGGGTCTATTACTTACATGCCTTCCTCCCACGAATGTTCATGAGTGTTAGGACTGTTACATATGTGTGTGTATAATACTATCTACTCACTTCTGTTGCTGCATCTCTTTTGCCTCTAATCCCTGCAGACTCCTCACCCAGCGCTCTTTGAAAAGTCTTTTTCCATCTTTCTTTTTCCTCACTATAGCTTTGGGAGAAGAGACTATCAGTTTGGAATATCATATAATTAATAAAGACATTATCATGAATAGGCCTATGCCAAGGTCTCTATTTGTAACATAAAAATATCCTTGGAACAGTAATCATTCTTCAGCGTAGTTACTGATTGAAAACTAGCTGGTGTATTTTATGCAAAAACTAGAGTATGGGGGCATCCAAGGTGCACGGGGACAAAGGGGCTTGCTAACAGCCCTTTTCAAGGTGTTACTTACTGCCCTCCCAAACACACACACACTATAGCTAGCCAACTCCAGAGACTAGTTTAAGGGAAGATTTGGGGCTAAAACTTTGCCCAGTTCCTGCCATTTTCCAACTGAAGTATCTATTGGAAAACATCTGGAGTGCAATTCTTGAGCTTCCCTCAGCAGTTGGGACTAAGACCCTAGTAACTCTAACGCAGTGGATCTACTGGGCTCCACATGCAGCCCACAAACCTCCTGGCTGCCCCTCCCCCTTCCCCCCCCCCCCCCCCCCCCCCCCCCACCGCCCTTCTCTACACACCTCTGATGCACCAGGGCACCAGAGCCCTGCACTTCCTTCCCAGCACTTTTGGAGCATGTGAATCATCTGATTCATGTTCCATCCCCGCTCCTACCCCTCTCTCCCAGATATGGAATATCACGAATCAGCTGTTCACAGCATTCTAGTTCTGGTAAATGGGGGGGAGTAGGCGAGGGGATGAAGCACGAATCAGGCAGTTTGCATACTCCAAGGCTGCGTCTAGACTGGTATGATTTTGCACAATACTTTCAACAGAAAAGTTTTTCCATTAAAAGTATTTGTGCAAGAAAACATCTATACTGGCATGTGCCTTTGCGCAAAAGATTTGCTTTTGTGCAAAAGCATCTATGCCAGTGTAGACGCTCTCTTGCACAAGAAAGCTCAGATGGCCATTTTAGCCATCGGGCTTTCTTATGCAAGAAATGGATGTTACCTGTCTACACTGGCCCTCCTGTGCAAGAATACTTCCACAAGAGGGCTTATCCCTGAGTGGGAGCATCAGAGTATTTGCACAAGAACCACTGATTTTGTACATTACAAAGTCAGTGTTCTTGCGCAAATACTCGTGGCCAGTGTAGAGAGGCGGCACGATTTTGTGCAAAATCATGCCAGTCTAGACACAGGCCAAAAGTGCTGGGAGGGATGGTGAGGAGCAGGTAAGTGCAGGGCTCTGGTACCCCAGTGTTTGAGAGAGGTGCATGGGGGGGGGGCGATGGACAAATACAGGGGGTCCACAGGGCCAGAGGTGGAGCCCCAGTGGGCCATAGGCTGCTGCAGACCACTGAGGTGAAGGAGGGCCACTCCTGTGACCCATCCCTCATTCCTGGTTGCCCATTCCTGTTCTAACACTTAGTGAGCGTGCAGAAATCTTTACCTTTCCCCTATGCAGCTGTGTTGGAGTAGGTACAATCTTGCCCTGAGTGGTGAACTGGAATGCTGCTAATGTATCACAGTATGTAGATTGCAGTAAAACGTTCCATATAGTGCTGTGAGATGGACTGTGAAGAATAATTATACATATGAAACATTTGAACAAAGGCACACTAGAAAAAATAATAAGTAGGGCTAAGAAACTACTTGACCAAAAGGGGCTGAGAAGGCCTGTAAAAGGACCTCCTCAGGAGGAACTGATTAATACCACATTTTCTCCTATGGGTCAAAGTCAAATTTACACCTTCCTTTAGCTCAAGCTTTCTAGTAAGAACAAATTGAGAAGGACAACAAATATTCAGGGGAACACAGCCTTGCTGCTGAGCTAGCAGGTGTGTTTGAGGTCAACTGAAAATTGATTAGGATTGGTGGAAAAAATATGTCAGGAACAACTATCAGTGTCCTTCAGATCCATACTTTAGTCTCACAGCAATGAGGGGTAGTTAGCCTAGAAGTTTTTGGTGTCAATTTTGACCATTCTCAACCATGGCAACCAAAACACCAGTTATATGTCATTGCTTTTCACTTGCATGATTTTCCAATGCAGCATTTATTTAATCTATGGTTCATGACCTTGCAAAATAGACACGTACTTCTGGCTGCACAGTCTAATATCTTCACGTGGCTTTCAGATGAACAGCTTTGGTACATGCAGTTTGTTCAGAATGAAGCAATGTGTTTGCTCACTGGTTTGAGCAACTGTAATAATATTACATCCATTCAGCATACTTTATATAGAATCATAGATTACTAGGACTGGAAGGGACCTCGAGAGGTCATCGAGTCCAGTCCCCTGCCCTCATGGCAGGACCAAATACTATCTAGACCATCCCTGATACACATTTATCTAACCTACTCTTAAATATCTCCACAGATGGAGATTCCACAACCTCCCTGGGCAATTTATTCCAGTGTTTGACTACCCTGACAGTTAGGAACTTTTTCCTAATGTCCAATCTAAACCTCCCTTGCTGCAGTTTAAGCCCATTGCTTCTTGTTTTATCCTCAGAGGCCAAGATGAACAAGTTTTCTTCCTCCTCCTTAGGACACCCTTTTAGATACCTGAAAACTGCTATCATGTCCCCCCTCAATCTTCTCTTTTCCAAACTAAACAAACCCAATTCTTTCAGCCTTCCCTCATAGGTCATGTTCTCTAGACCTTTCATCATTCTTGTTGCTCTTCTCTGGACCCTCTCTAATTTCTCCACATCCTTTTTGAAATGCGGTGCCGAGAACTGGACACAATACTCCAACTGAGGCCTAAACAGTGCAGAGTAGAGTGGAAGAATGACTTCTCGTGTATTGCTCACAACACATCTGTTCATGCATCCCAGAATCATGTTTCCTTTCTTTGCAACAGCATCACACTGCTGGCTCATGTTCAGCTTGTGGTCCACTATAACCCCTAGATACCCTTCTGCCGTACTCCTTCCTAGACAGTCGCTTCCCATTCTGTATGCGTGAAACTGATTGTTCCTTCCTAAGTGGAGCACTTTGCATTTGTCTTTATTAAACTTCATCCTGTTTACCTCAGACCATTTCTCCAATTTGTCCAGATCATTTTGAATTATGACCCTATCCTCTAGAGCAGTCGCAACCCCTCCCAGCTTGGAATCATCTGCAAACTTAATAAGCGTACTTTCTATGCCAATATCTAAATCGTTGATGAAGGTATTGAAGAGAGCCGGCACCAATACAGATCCCTGTGGAACCCCACTTGTTATGCCTTTCCAGCAGGATTGTGAACCATTAATAACTACTCTCTGAGTACGGTTATCCAGCCAGTTATGTACCCACCTTATAGTAGCCCCATCTAAGTTGTATTTGCCTAATTTATTGATAAGAATATCATGCGAGACCGTATCAAATGCCTTACTAAAGTCTAGGTATACCACATCTACCACTTCTCTCTTATCCACAAGACTCATCCTATCAAAGAAAGCTTTCAAATTGGTTTGACATGAGTTGTTCTTTACAAATCCACGCTGGCTGTTCCCTATCATCTTGCCACCTTCCAATATTGTCTGCTAGTAAAGTGCATGAGTATCAGAGGGGTAGCCGTGTTAGTCTGAATCTGCAAAAGTGGTGAGGAATCCTGTGGCACCTTATAGACTAACTGAAGTGTCGGAGCATAAGCTTTCATGGGCAAAGACCCACTTCATCAGATGCATGTTGTGGAAATTTCCAGAGGGAGGTATAAATATGCAGGCCAGAATCAGGCTAGACATGACGAGGTGGATCCAATCAGGGAGTATGAGGCCCACTTCTAGTAGCTTATCTGGAGGTGTGAATACCAAGAGAGGAGAAGCTGCTTTTGTAGTTAGCTAGCCATTCACAGTCTTTGTTTAATCCTGAGATGATTGTGTCCAACTTGAAGATGAACTGTAGCTCAGAAGTTTCTCTTTGAAGTCTGGTCTTGAATTATTTTTGCTGCAGGATGGCTACCTTTAGATCTGCAATTGTGTGTTCAGGGAGATTGAAAAAACCCTACAGGGTTTTGTATATTGCCATTCCTACTATCTGATTTGTGTCCATTTATTCTTTTACGTAGGGACTGTCCAGTTTGGCCAATGTATATAGCAGAGGGGCATTGTTGGCACATGATGACGTTTATTACGTTAGTAGATGTGCAGGAGAATGAACCAGTGACAGTATGGCTGATCTGGTTAGGTCCTGTGATGGTGTTGCTGGCGTATATATGTGGGCAGAGTTGGCACTGAGGTTTGTTGCATGGATTGGTTCCTGAGTTAGAGTTATTATGGTGCGGTGTATAGTTGCTGGTGAGAATATGCTTCAGGTTGGCGGGTTGTCTGTGGGCGAGGACTGGCCTGACTCCCAAGGCCTGTGAAAGCGAGGGATCATTGTCCAGGATGGGTTGTAGATCACTAATGATATGTTGAAGAGGTTTTAGCTGAGGACTGTAGGTGATGGCCAGTGGTGGTCTGTTGGTTTCTTTCTTGGGCTTGTCCTGTAGCAGGAGGCTTCTGGGTACACGCTTGGCCCTGTTAATCTGTCTCCTCATTTCCTCATGTGGGTATCGTAGTTTACAGAATGCTTGTCAAGTGTAGACTGCTATTTTTAAAGTAGGTCTGATTGAAATCTGGTAAACAATCATTCTGACAAAATGCCTTTTTTATTTAGAAAATTAAAATGTGCATAGATTTAAAAAAAATCGGATTCATTTTTGAGGGGAAAAAATAACTCTTAATCTTTTTTTAATTCCCCCATGATTTTTCAGTGGCAAATGAGAAAAGATGCATATAGAAAGGAGGGGAAGGGGAACACTGAGAGACTGAAAATCAATTTTTTAGTTATCATTTTTAATTGAGAAAATGGAAAGATGTCCCTTTTTTGACAAAACATTTTTGACCAGTTCTAATTTTAACTGTAAACTAGTGATTTTTCAAACCAGTAGCAATGTTGGCCTGAGGTGTATTAAAGGCCTTTTCCTGATTTGTATCTGTGTTCAAGTATCAGATACTGCTTAGCTATCCTCCCCAGGCTTTAACCTATGGGAGTGGAATTCCCTTTACCCCAGACTTCGCAATCTACTTAGCAACCTCCTTTTTCATTCTACAGAATAAAACATTGTAGCTAGGGAAAGATTTCCTAAAAAGAAAGGCAGTAATGAATGCACCTGTAACATTCATCTCCCGTAAAGAAGAGTTTGTTTTAAGAGCTGCATCAGTGTGCTGCATGTTTTCACAAAAGCCCCTGCAGTTGATGCTGCAGTTGAAACCCTCAGGTTGCCCTCTAACGTGGCCCTGTGAAACATGACATATGCTATACAGGGGTTGTTGGTTTCTCTGAAACTAACTGGGGGCCCAGTTCTTCCATCCTAACTGTCTGAAACAATCCCAGGGCGATCTCTCAGCATGAGTCAGGCTGAAGCCAGTGCACAATGCAGTGACTCACTGAGCGGGGTGTCTTGCTGGGAGCATATGACACCAGGACTCCAGCTTTTGCATTCACTACACCTTGGTCTCCAGATGGGGTATTAAGTCTGGGTTAATCCAAAAAAAAGCCCCGAGAGGCCTGGGACCAGAACTGCTCTTTTCTGTGTAAAAGGGCTCGACAACTCAGAACTTGCTCCCCTCCTTGTTGGGTTGCTAATTTCAGTTGGACTTGTTCCTGGAGCTCTTATGACATCATCTTTATTAAAGATTGATCTTTAATTCTTGGAGGGTTGACAAACTTACCTCCATGGTCCAAGACAGTCCAAACATGGTGATCTTCCAGCCAAGCTTCAATAGAAACCTGTTTAATTGGGCTTAGGGTAATGTGTCTGGCTGAGTGCCTGTTGAAATGCTCATTTTAATAATGGTGTAGTATATATTTATAATGCTGTGTCAGGGTGCCTAGAGCTGTTGGCATGTCTTCCTTTATCATAATTTAAATCTAAAAAATAAGGGGGACAAAACTGTGCTCTCATTAATAATTTTTAGTTTGCTGTTAACATTTTTAAATGAGGCTAATTAATGACTAAAACACGTCATCAGTGTGCGTGGAAACTTTTCCAACATTTGAAGTCTTTAAATAAAGTTTGAGTGTCTTCCTTTATATTATCTGACCTGGGAATTTTGCAGTCAAGGGTTTTCTTGCCTATAGATTTTTCTTTTGGGCCTTGTTTGGTGCCAAAGACAGGACTTGTACAGTGTATGGTGCTCTGCAAAATCTAAAACTCTGTTCTGGTGAATATGGGGGTTGATTAGAGATTAGAAGTTTCCATTCTATAAAAAATTCCAAAATTCTGAAAAATAATCCATTTTTGGAATGACAAGTAGAATTTTCATAATTTCTCGTGGAAGAAAAGATCCTCCAGAAGTTTAAGAAACAAACATTTTCAAACAAAATTGAGCCCCTCTCCTAAATGTTGTGGCTGCTGTCTCAGTCTGGTCTTCCAGGACTGTTATAAACAGGTTGCTCGCTCTCCAGCTCTGGCTTCTAAAGTTCTGTCAATTGTCAAGAAACCTGCTCCTACTCTACCACTGATGGGGCACTATTTTTTTTATTAAACAACGAGGAGCTTTTCAACTACAAAAGCTTATGCCCAAATAAATCTGTTAGTTTTTAAGGTACCGCAGGACTTCTCATTGCTTTTGTATAGACAGACAAAAATGGCTACCCTTCTGACATTTGTCACCATGCAAGTCACTGTGGGTTTTTAAAAACATTTTACTGAGACAAGTCACAACGCTACATCCTACATTACTTATTGAGGATCAGGCTAATATGCAAAGAACCTGACTAAAGACTGGCTTGCTGGCTGGGGAGCCCACCTCTGAGTATGCTAAAACAGGTGAGCAAATTAGTAGATACTTGTTATTTTAGGCACCTCTCTTTGTACCTACTTGATGTGAAAGTTTTTCCATTACAAGGGCAGCACATAATTTACTATACAGGTTGAACCTCTCTAATCCAGAACTCTCTCATCCATCATTTCATGTGTGTGGCCAAGTTTCCTGTGGTCCCATAAAGTTTGTTTACATCCACCTGTCCTATCTCTTAGTGTTCTGTGTTATTATTTAGTTCTAATTTACCCCTAAGTGCCCTCTAGCAGCACAGTAAGCTGTAGAAGTGTTGGTAATGCTGCTAGACAATATTGACATCCTGTGGTCCAAAAAATTCTCTCCTTCAGAATTGGTCAGGTCCCAAGAGTTCCGGACTAGAGAGTACCAAAAAAACATAGGAGAAGTTGCATATTTCCTGTAACATGAAATATCAGTTCCTGATGCTAAGAAATTAATTTGTTCTGTTTAAAATGCAGCTTCATTACTGCAACATTAAGTAAGAAGGTTGGGAATCCCCAGGACACAAATATTTCCCGGACAAAACCATCGCCTCTGCAAGTATGTTCTCCTTTTCGTGCAAGCCCTCCAATACAGCATCTTCCTCACAGCAAATATATAATGGACCCTAACTGGAGTTGATTACCTTTGATACAGACATTTTAAAAATATTCTTTGAGCTCTACAAATCAAATACATAGATTCTTCTCCCAAATAAAGACCCATCATTCAAATCAATCATTTTGTACAAATTCCTCTCATCTTTCCATCTGTGTTTTCTTTTCTGCATCCAGGACTGGCCACAGACTTTGCCCAGATCTGGGCAATGCGGGTGGGGCTCAACTCCAGGCCCTGGTGGGGCTTTGTGAAAGGGGTGGCACTTGGGGCTAGCCTTTTTTGGCCAGGCCTCAGTGCCACCGGAATCTCAATACATAGGGCTCTGGTGGTGATTTAAAGGGCCCAGGGCTATGGCTGCTGTTGCTGCTGCAGTAGTAGCTCAAATCCCTGGGCCCTTTGAAATTACCAGGCCCTGGTGCAACTTCCCCCTTTGCTCCTCCCTGTTGGTGGCCCTGTCAACATCTGTTCCAATCACAATCATATATATCTTAGAAATTAAATCTTGTTCCAGCTTTCTCCTGGGTCACCTCCTCAAATGTATTTCAAGGTCTTAAAAGGATCATCTTATATCCAGATACCACAGTGAAATGTTTGACTTGTAGATGTTGAAAATATGGACTCTTTATATTATTTACACAGCCCCATATAAACATGCTGTGAGCGGGAATGGAGCATGCCAGTGTCCTGTCCATGCTACAGATTCTGCTCTTCATGTTCAGGCTAAGACTTTGGGAAACCCTGCATGGTGACTGGGGACATCACAGGCTGCATTTAGTTAGGCCATGATACAGCAAATTTCTTGAGCTCATGGTTAACTTTAGGCATGCAAGTGTCTTTATTGGGACTTACTGAAGTGCTTTGATGGATCCAGCATGAGTCTCTCAGATAGAAAGCCAGGGAAAACTGCAGGTTGCGTGTGTGGCCAGTGGCTTCAACGGAAAATCTTCTTTGTATTCACTACAACCAATTCTCTATCCTTTAGTCTCTGTCTTAGCCTCACCCACAGGCAACACTGGGGAGAATAGGAAGAGGAAGCAATGTATCTAATGAGTAGGGATTATTCTTATGAAAGTTTTATCTTTAATAAGAAATTAGAGGGGTGTGTGTGTGTGTGTGTGTGTGTGTATCTCACTGCTGCTTGGATCAACCTCTTTTGTCAGGGAGAGCTAAAGGTGTCCCAGTCCTAAGCTAAGTCTTGTACATGTTTCTCAAATGGGCAACCGCCACGCTCAATTACAGTGTGATGCTGTTGCAAAAAAAGTAACCATGATTCTGGGATGCATTAACAGACGTGTTGTGAGCAAGACACGAGAAGTCATTCATCTGCTCTACTCTGTGCTGGTTTGGCCTCAATTGGAGTATTGTGTTCAGTTCTGGGCACCGCATTTCAAGAAAGCTGTGGAGAAATTGGAGAGGGTCCAGAGAAGAGCAACAAGAATGATTAAAGGTTTAGAGAACATGACCTATGAGGAAAGGCTGAAGGAATTAGGTTTGTTTAGTTTAGAAAAGAGAAGATTGAGGGGGAACATGATAGCAGTTTTCAGGTATCTAAAAGGGTGTCATAAGGAGGAGGAAGAAAACTTGTTCATCTTGGCCTCTGAGGGTAGAACAAGAAGCAATGGGCTTAAACTGCAGCAAGAGAGGTTTAGGTTAGACATTAGGAAAAAGTTCCTAACTGTCAGGGTAGCCAAACACTGGAATAAATTGCCCAGGGAGGTTGTGGAATCTCCATCTGTGGAGATATTTAAGAGTAGGTTAGATAAATGTCTATCAGGGATGGTCTAGACAGTATTTGGTCCTGCCATGAGGGCGGGGACTGGACTCGATGAGCTCTCGAGGTCCCTTCCAGTTCTAGTATTCTGTGATTCTATGATTCAAGTGATTTTCTTCATTTTAAGTTCCTCTTTTCTTCCTGGTAGTTTTATGGCTTCTTGTAAACTAGCTCCTTCCTTGCCTCCTTGTCAGAGGAGTTCCAATTTTTCCTTGAAATCTTAAATCCTCCAAAGAAGGCAGATAATGAAACCAAAGGAAGGAATTAAAAAGAAGAAGATAGGCAGGAAGGGGGAGAAAGTGGTCTGCCTCTGCACTCCAACAGGATGCTACCCTACCCATGCGTGTGGAAGGTATTGCAAAGGAGCCCAAGAGACTCAGGCACCAAATTCTGATATTTGGGTGCTTAATTCTCCTAGTCTGTATGGTTGCCAAAAATACTGCCCAATCCAATGGGCCTCAGCAGAACAGCCAGATACTATTGTAAGGTTTTGGTCTGGTATGACGTCAAGAGACGATTTTGCCTCTATAGGGGTATGTCTACACTACAAAGTTAATTTGAACTAACAGACGTTAGTTCGAATTAACTTTAATAGGTGCTACACAGGTAAACTGCTAGTTCAAACTTAGTTCGAACTAGCGGAGCGCTTAATTCGAACTAGGTAAACCTCATTCTACGAGGACTAACGCCTAGTTTGAATTAAGTAGTTCGAATTAAGGGCTGTGTAGCCACTTAATTTGAAGTAGAGGGAGGCTAGCCCTCCCCAGCTTTCCCTGGTGGCCACTCTGGGCACCCCCAGGGAAATTCTTCTGCCCCCCTCCCGGCCCCGGAGCCCTTAAAGGGGCACGGGCTGGCTACAGTGCCCGTGCCAGGTGCAAGCCTGCCAGCACCCAGCCAGCAGACCCTGCACATGGCACGGCACGAACCAGCCACCCGCTGCCACCCAGCCCTCCGCCTCTTCCCGGAACCAGGCTGGCGGCTCCCGGGAGCTTGCCCGGGACCGCAAGAGGCAGGCGCCCGCCTGGTGGAGTGCGGAGATCGTGGACCTCATCCACGACCTCCGCACTAGGCACAGGAAAGTGGCCGTCTAGGGCAGGATAGCTGCCAGCCTGGCCATCCAGAAGCAGGTTTGCATGAAAATCAGGGTGGTCCAGTGAGACCCCCGACCCTGAGCCCTGAGCTTAGAACATAAGAACATAAGAACGGCCGTACTGGGTCAGACCAAAGGTCCATCTAGCCCAGTAGCCTGTCTACCGACAGCGGCCAACACCAGCTACCCCAGAGGGGATGGACCGAAGACAATGACCAAGCCATTTGTCTCGTGCCACCCATCTCCAGCCTTCCACAAACAGAGGCCAGGGACACCATTTCTACCCCCTGGCTAATAGCACTCCATGGACCCAACCTCCATGAATTTATCTAACTTCTCTTTAAACTCTGTTATTGTTCTAGCCTTCACCGCCTCCTGCAGCAAGGAGTTCTACAGGTTGACTATTTGCTTTGTGAAGAAGAACTTTCTGTTGTTAGTTTGAAGACTGCTACCTATTCATTTCATTTGGTGTCCTCTAGTCCTTCTATTATGGGAACTAATGAAGAAATTTTCTTTATGCACCCTCTCCACACCACTCATGCTTTTATAGACCTCTATCATATCCCCCCTCAGTCTCCTCTTTTCTAAGCTGAAAAGTCCCAGTCTCTTTAGCCTCTCTTCATATGGGGCCTGTTCCAAACCCCTGATCATTTTAGTTGCCCTCCCCTCTCCCACCCTCTCTCTTCCCCTCTCCCACCTCCTTTTCCCAATCTCCCCGAGATTTGTTCAATAAAGAGAGTTTCTACTTTTGAACACACGTGTCCTTTATTTTGTACATCAGGAAGGGGGGCTAGGGAAGGGTAAGTGGAAGGAGGTGAGGGAGGAATGGGGTACAAGCCGACGATGGGGAGGACTGGGGTGGCTCTGCAGGCTCCTCGGGGTGCAAGCTCTCCTGCAGCCCCCCGATTGACCTCCCCCCGGGATGGCAGCCTGCAGCAAGTGCAGCCGGGCTGATGGCCGAGTGCTGTGATGTGCCGAGTGTGGGCATTCAGGGCACTCCGAGCCAGGACTGCTTTGCTGTCCCTCATCGAGTAGGACAAGCGAGCGGGGAACCCCTGAGAACTGTCTGTCCGGGGTAGGGGTCGGGTCCCTTTAAGCACAGCCCTCAGCTAGCCAGAGACAGCAGCTCCATGCTCTAAGTCCTAATCTGATGCCCTGCCGGCACTGCTTCCGGCCATTCTTAACCTCGGTTCAGGGTCCACTCAATGTGGACATGCTAGTTTGAATTAGCAAAATGCCAGTTCAAACTAGTTTTTAGGTCTACATGCACTAGTTTGAATTAGCTTAGTTCGAGTTCACTAATTCGAATTAAGTTAGTTCGAACTAGTGCTGTAGTGTAGACATACCCTAGGAATGTCACATGAACACAGCTCTCCCCAAAACATATTGTTAGGCTTTCCCTGAGCATGACATTTCCCCTCTTTTTTGCTGCAAGCAGATGTTTGTTAGGCTATGTCAGGACTGCAGGCTTCCTTCGGAAGATGCTTTTCCAGAAGAGATCTTTCAAAAAACTTTTTTCGAAAGGGAGCGTCCACACTGCCAAAATGCATCGAAAAGGTGATCTGCTTTTTTGAAAGATAGTGTCCACACTGAATGGATACTATCTCACATTGAAACTACAATTACTATGGACAGAGTGACCACCAGGGCACCTGTACTTTTTCCTCTTTCCTTTTCTTTCGAAAGAACTCCCTCTTCCCCACCCACACATGCCTTTTTCTGAAAGAGCTCTTTCAGGAATAGGCTTCTTCCTTGTAGAAAGAGGTTTAACAATTTTAACCCCTCTGTTCTTTTGATTTTTTCCCCAAAAGAATGTGATTGCAGTGATGACATAAATGAAGTTTTTTTGGAAAAATAGCCATTTTTCCAAAAAAAACCCTCAGTAGTGTAGACATAGCCTTAGGAGTTGTGAGGCATGTTTCAAACATCTCCTGGTACAGAAAAGGCATATGACTCGCAAGCTATTTACAGTAATTGAAAATAGAAATGGCTTTGTGTCAGGCTGGGCATTTCGCAAGTTATTCTAGGAAAAGAAGAAATGAAAAGCAAAGTGGTCTGGGTTAAGAGCAACACAGAAGAGGTGTGGAGGATGTAAGTCCCAGGCATAATTACTCAGGCCCTGAGCTTGCACAGCCAAGATGCCCAGAACAATAAAACTCAGAGCTTCTGGGAAAAGTTAGGGTTCTATCAACCTGAATTTTACCAGTCTCATAGTAAATTTGGAATGGATTCAGATAACATTTGGAGCCCAAAGCTCCCCTCATGCCACCAGAGTCTCAGTGATCAAAACAGGTTCAAACTCAGCCAGGAAAAGTATGTATTCGTCCCAACTTCCACAGGCTTTGCACAAATCAACTGTGGAGCCAGCCAATCCAGTCTTGGAAAATCACAGAGGAATGGCGATCAAATCTTAGGAGATGAAACTAGAAGACATTAAACTAATTAACGAGCTTGGTTTCTTTAGCCTATCAGAATTAAGGCCAAAAGGGTATATAATCACTGTCTCTAAACACTTCGGCTGTGTCTACACTGGGCCACTTATTCCGGAAAATCAGCCGCTTTTCCGGAATTAGCTGCGAGCTGTCTACGCTGGCCCTTGAATTTCCGGAAAAGCAACGATGCTCTACTGTACAAAATCAGCCGCTATTCCGGAAAAACTATTCTGCTTCCGCTATTCTGCAGCCTGCCAATGTAGACGCTCCTTTTCCGGAAAAACTGAAAACAGAATAGTATTCCATTTTAAGCATTTCCGGAAATTCATGCTAGTGTAGACACAGCCCTGAGGGGTAAACACCAAGGAAGGAGAAGAGTTCCTTACACTGAAGGGCAATGTCAGCACAAAAACAATGGATATAAACTGGACACAAAGAAATTAAAGGTGGTTTTTGGATGAAGAATTCTAGCTATCAGAGGACTGATATTGTGGAACAACCTTCCAAAATAAATAGTGTGTGTGTGTGTGTGTGTGTGTGTGTGTGTGTGTGTGTGTGTGTGTGTTGATCCATTTATGAACAGGGTTATGTGATGGGATTGTTTGTGATAGCAAGGAACTGGATTCAGTGATGAAGAAGATCCCTCCCAGTCCTATGTCCACGTAAATCTCATAACCATTGCCCAAATGAAAAAAATTGCACACAAGGAAAGAAAATCACTGTAAGCTGGTACCTTTCCTCGGGAAATGAAAACTCAAAACAAATCTCCCATCTTATATCTACTAAAGGGCCATTTCAAGGACAGAATGTCCCTTTGTACAAGTACATGTATGAACAAGGACTAAAAGACATCTTTGAATGGGGACAAATTCATTAATTGGTGATCCCTTTATTAGAGGATGATCTCTAGCATGGATTTGAGATGACTCGGGAGTCCAAACCTTGAACCACAAATCTGCCTGCTGTAGGCACAGACATTTATGGTGGGCCAGCTGCCTTCTGGGAGAAAGTACCTCTTCCTTCTCTCTTTTTTCAGCTTCAGGGCAAAGTGCTTTTCCTTGAAGCTGGAGGATGTGGTGCCATTGGGCTCAGTTGGTAGCTTGTTCTTTCCAGTTTGTGATGTCCATGTCAGTATTCTTAAGTGTGTCTTTGTAGCAATTCTTCTGACCACCACAAAGGAAGCACTTGTGTACTGTGATCTGTCCATTTTTGCATTTTGAGAAAGCTGGCTATTGAGGTAGCAAAAAGTCTCAATTGTCTCCAAGTCTGACCCTCAAAGGTGCTTCTTTGATGAGTCATGTCCAAGTCCTGAAGCACAATAATAGTGCACTTTAGTCTTATCAATATTGAGAAAGAGTCCTAGTCTTTGGTAAGCTTCTGCAAGAAAATCCAGTATGGATGTCGTGCTTATTGTGCCTGAGGACACAGTCATCGGCATACTGGAGATCAATAATGGACAACCTTAAGACTTTAGATGTTGAGCAAAAATGTTGAAGATTAAAGAGTGACCCATCCATTCTGAATTGAATGTCAGAGATCAGCAGCATTAACAAGGACCAAAAAGACTACTAAATAGAGTGATAAAAGGAGAACGGGGTTGGGGCAATAACTCATCTTTGCTTAACCCAATTTCTGATGTCGAAAAGTTCTGTTTCAAGGCCATTGCAGAGAAGTGTGGCAGTTATATGATCATGGAAAAGACTTAAGACCTTAATAAATGTTGGAGGGTAGACAAATCTGGCCAGCACCTTCCACAGGGCTTCACTATTGACAGAATCAAAGGCTTTTCTCAAATCGATGAAGGCCATGTACAGGCTTCTGGCAATATTTCCTCTGGCAGGGAAAATAATCAATTTAAGAGGATATAGGCAAAAAATTTTCTGCTATAGATAGCACAGAAATGCTTTGATAGTTTTTGCACTCAGACTTATCTTCTTTCTTAAAGACTATAACAATGTTAACATTACTCAGGTCTTCTGTAATCATCTCATTATCCAGACATGAAGGAAAAAGTGTGTGGAACTTCCTAACCAATTCTTGCAGACTTCAGCTGGCGTGCTATCTGGCCTGATGCCTTGTGGCTCTCGTTTCATAATGACTTGTTACTTCTTTAAGCAGGGGGATGTCAGCAAGAGATTCTTTCACATAGTTGAAGTATCAATTCAATAGTGGCACCAGAAAAAGTTGACTCAAGGTTCGGTCTGAGGGTCCCCCTTTTTTCCTCCACTCAAACTCATCTGAAGAAGTGGGTTTTGCCCACAAAAGCTCAGGATGCTACTATTTTTGAGTAGCTTATTTCAAGTCAATTTTGAAATAGCTTATTTTCAAATTTAGTGCTGTCCAGGCAGAGCTTATTTCAAAATAAATCACATCCCTTACTCCTTGTGGAATGAGGTTTTGTGCATTGTAACTGTGCATTGTCAGAATATTTTGAAATAACAGGCACGGTCAAAAGATGTGGAATAGCTATTTTGGGATATCAGAGGTATCCCGAAATAGTGCTGCAGTGTAGTCTTAGCCTACGGTGCCACAGGACTACTCATTGTTTTTAAAGTTACAGACTAACATGGCTATCCCTCTGAGACTCTTCAAATCTCTCCTTCCATCTGCTTTTGATGGCTTCATTGTCCTTAAAATATGTTGATCCGGATTAGGCTTGGAGTGATGTGGGTCCATGGGGATGAATTAGCTGCATGCAGGTAGGAGAATGAACTCATCCAGACTAGGAACATTTCTCAACCCCCCTTCAATGCAATACTATGCATAGCTACAGGTTCACCTAGACTACACAGTATAAGAGTTAAAACGGTGTCAGAAAATAGGATTACGTTATGGGTCTAGTGCAAAATAAAATATTTTGTACTTTCTGAGCAAACAACTAATTTTCACAGTTTTGCCCATTTTATCTCAAGGTGTAAGAGGTGTTATCCTTTATCAATATTACAGAGACATGTTTGATCTTATTTATGGTGGTTCTGATTTGAATATTTATCTCCACTTTCAGATCAGATCTGTTTCCCCTGTGCTTGTTCTGATGAATTTTAATGGGGCTTCATTACTCAATGCTTTTAACCCCATCTTTACTGCTTTATAGAGGTCTGCATGACTAAGACTGGATGTGTAATTTGCTACATCATAGGAGTAATAAAGTTGGAATGACTGTGTGGGGCTGTACTGTTCACCGAGAAAAAGGTCAAGAATTTAAAAGCAAACATTACTTTTAAAGAAGGGACTCATTTTATTTGTCATTATCATAAAGTTAATTTGTCAGATTAATTTATTAGCAGATTAATTTATCACTTAAGTGCGACATTAGTCTGGTGGTGATCCTTAGTATTTAGAATAAAACTTTCCATAACTGATCAAACCTAGCATCTGTTTGCCAGAAGCTGGGATTAGACAATGGGACGGATCACTTGATTACTTGCTCTGTTCATTGGTTCTGAGGCTAGTCAGAAATTAGGCTATTGGGCGACATGGGCTTTTCTTTTCACCCAGTATAGTTGCTCTTATGTTAACCGAATGAATCCCACCCTTTTTGTGACAACACTGTGCATTGTCGAGGCCTAGCCTGGCAGGTATACACACTGCTTGTGCCAGAATTCACAAGGAGATTCACATTCACACATAAAGCAAAACCTTCACAAAATTTCACATGTGGAAATAAATTTTTTTAATTTAGGGTCTTTATTAATTTTTGCTACATTCTATTTGTATTTATCTTCAAGTTAAAAAATTTCATTTAGTAAAAATAATGGGCTCGATTTTTTTTCTCGCTGATTCTTGTGTATATTCCCTAGAGTGACACCAGTTTAAAACAGGAATGAGAGGAGAATTAGCTCTTATCCTCCTATCTTTTTCCATTTAAAAGATACAGCTTTACTTTGTAAATCTGTGTACTGCTACCCTGTTTATCCAGTCTCACCATATATTTATTTCAGCCAAACAATAGCCTGAGTTGGTGAGAACTCAATTTTTCCCCACCCAAATCCCCACAATAAGCCATAAACTTTTTGTACCATACTAATGTCAGCATTATTAAGCATGGACAACTTATTTTGTTTGCTAAACTAAGATATTTATATTAAAAAATCTTTCCATACAGCAGCAAGTTTGCATAGATAAACTCATAAAAAGATGTGAAACACCAATATGAATATTCCACAATAATAACAGTGGTACAGAGCACCCCTACTACAAATTGCCCTGGTGTATGTTGGTTCTGCACTAGTGTCGTAGACGCTTGTGGGAACTGTTCTGTTTTAAGTCTCCCCATTTCCCGCTCTTCCATTGCAAAAAAAAAGACCAATTTAAGGAATTAGAAGTCAGATATAGGAAAAAAATTCCCTACGTTATGTCCTTTCACTATATGCCCGCTTTTTTTTTAACATATCATGGATGTATAACGGGGATGCCCTGTATGACATTGCATATTCTTAGTACTATTTTTTTTTTAATTTGCCATAACACTTCAATGTAAATGTAGGAAAATGTCAGGGTAGTCAAACACTGGAATAAATTGCCCAGGGAGATTGTGGAATTCCCATCTGTGGAGATATTTAAGAGTAGGTTAGATAAACGTCTATCAGGGATGGTCTAGACAGTATTTGGTCCTGCCATGAGGGCAGGGGACTAGACTCGATGACCTGTCGAGGTCCCTTACGGTCCTAGTATTCTATAATTCTATGAAAATATTTATGACTCAGTCCCAGCTCTACATTGTTTGTTGTGAATGTTAGGCTGAGAGTATGTGGCTATTTGCCCTGTTTAAAAAAAAAATTATTTACACGTTTGGCAATATAGGGAGTCAGATTTGGTCAAATTACATGTCTTTTAAATGAGAGACAAGTTGAAGGACGTAATATCTTTTACTGGATTTACCTGCTAGGGAAAGAGGCAAGGTTTCAAGCTTTTAAATTTCTTTTAAATGGCGTTTACTCGTATTTTATCTTTTCTTAGGGTAACATCCATCTATTTTTTTTTATTATTTGTATTGGCATAGAGACAAGGAGCCCTAGTCATGGACTTGACAGTCTTGTATTAGATACTCTACTAACATAGAACAAAAGAGATGGTCCTTGACCCAAAGAGCTTACATGGGTTAATGGATCATGTTGGTGAAATTTTTCAGAAAAGATAAACAATCACACTATAAATTCTTGACTTTCATTTGTATGAAATTTTCTTTTATGAGTCCACATGACTTTTTGCGTATTAAATCTAACTCATCTGCTAACTGCTTACTGCTTATCCTGTCTATACTTGCAATCAACACTTGTATTTAATCACCTTGTCTTTGGAACCTCTTTCAGCGTGTGGTTGCTGGCATCTACTGGCTCCAGTGTGTAATAGCTATAGGGTTGTCATGAAAGCTGGAGGATTGTCATGAAAACTTGGAAGTCATGGGTGAGTGATGTCAGAATTGTCAAACATCATGGAATAATCTTAAAAAGCTGTCAGTACATGCTAAAAACATCGCAGTTTGTGAACTGAGGCTCTGCCCAAAAGCGAAAGAATGAATAGCACCTCTCTTGAAAATTCCTATTATAATAAAGCTCACGTTAGAATTTAAAGGATCACATTTAATTTTTGCTACAGTGTATTCTATTGCAGAGTCAACTTTGTTATTCCACTCCCCATTGAAGAGTTCACCATCACCTATTGCATTGTATAGCACTAATTGTTTTACAAGTTTGCAGAATACTGCATATCTCCATTTCAGTGACTTCTTTTGATTTCTTCAGGATTGCTTAGATTAGAATGATGTATATTGTGCCACCTAGTGGTCCTATGAATAAAATGCCATGAAATTTTATGCAGCTGCATACATTGCCCAATTTATCTGAACCTTATTTCTAGGAGTATCTCTCCTGGTATTCCCCCTATCACACCCCATGGTGTATGAAAATGGACTTATGAACATGAATATGCATAATTCACAGATGTTTTATGTGAAACAGGTCATGTAACATATCATTTTTAAATTCATAACCTGCTGGGTCTGTATATCCTATTTTTGTGTATGTATCATTATTGTATGTGGATCTGTTTTTAATTCTAAATGTGCTAATGAGCGCCATTAGCGATACTGTAGGAACTCAAACCAATGACTTGTGAATGGTCATGTTTGTCATGGAAGCCCAAACTGTGATTGGTCCTAGAAAGACCTGGCACTAGAATCCATTTTGAATTTGGTACTTTTTAATAGGGATGGGGAGACTGAATAAAGGGTCCCTGCCACAGGGAAAAGTCTATGGAAGGAATGAAAAACAATCAGGCATTTGTCTTCAGTGGCTTGAAAACTGCCTCCCCATCCTAAGAGGATACACATGAAGAAACCTGGAAACAAAGAACTGTAGCAAAAGGGTAAAAACAAAGCTGCTAGGCCAAGGTCAGAAAAAGATCAACTTTGGCTTGAGATAAGAACAGCTGTATAGGGTAAGAATTTGCATGGAACAAGTTTCTTATTCTATTTGAATTAGGTGACATGTTTTATTTATTTTACCTTAGTAACTTACTTTGACCTTTCTTTTTCACTTGCAACTACTTTTAATACTTAGCAAAAAGCACTTTTGTTTCTCAATGAGCCTACTGTAAATAACTGTTAACTGGGCAGAGCAATCAACGTTCATCTTTCTTTCATTGATTAAGGGGAGGAATATCTTTATGACCTTTTTTTATGAAAATGTTTTACAGAGTAAGATCGATTTATTTGGGGTTTTGGTCCCTTGTGGGTTGAGTCCCTAGGTGCTGTCAACAGTGTTATAGCTGAATCCTTTCAGAACTAAACTGGTTCAGCATCTGTGTTGCTCTGCAGGGGTACAGTAACTCCAAGTCTATGCCTGGCTGGGGGAGACCAGAGCTGATGATCCTGCGGGACAAGGTGGTGGGGACTCCAGAGGTGGGCATCAGTGGCTAGTTCAGCTCACCATGTTACAATCCCAAGTGGACCCCTGTGATCCAACCCATTACAACTGTCCCATTTTACACTCTTAGGGTACGTCTACACTACAAAGTTAATTCGAACTAAGCTAATTCGAACTAACGCATCCAGACAAAAAAACTAGTTCGAATTAGCATTTTGCTAATTCGAACTAGCATGTCCACATTAAGTGGACCCTAAACCGGGGTTAAGGATGGCCGGAAGCAGTGCCGGCAGGGCATCAGAGAAGAACTTAGAGCGTAGAGACGCTTTCTCAGGCTAGCCGAGGGCTGTGCTTAAAGGGTCCCGACCCCCACCCCGGACAGACAGTTCTCAGGGGTTCCCCGCTTGCAGAGCAGTCCTGGCTTGGATTGCCCGGAGTACCCACACTGGGCACATCACACCACTCGGCCATCAGCCCAGCTGCACTTGCCGCAGGCTGCCATCTGGGGAGAGGGGGCAATTGGGGGGCTGCAGGAGAGCTTCCACCCCCAGAAGCCCGCAGAGTCAGCCCAGTCCTCCCCATCGGGGGCTCGTACCCCATTCCTCCCTCACCTCCTTCCACTTATCCCTCCTTAGCCCCTCTTCTTGATGTACAAAATAAAGGACAAGTGTCTTCCAAAATGGAATCTGTCTTTATTGAACAAAACTGGGGGAGACTGGGAAAAGGAGGTGGGAGAGGGAAAGAGAGAGGGTGGAAGAGGGGAGGGCAACTAAAATGATCAGGGGTTCGGAACAGGTCCCATATGAAGAGAGGCTAAAGAGACTGGGACTTTTCAGCTTAGAAAAGAGGAGACGGAGAGGGGACAGGATAGAGGTCTCTAAAAGCAGGAGTGGGGTGGAGAGGGTGCATACAGAAAAGTTCTTCATTAGTTCCCATACTAGAAGGACTAGACAACACCAAAGGAAAGGAATGGGTAGCAGGCTTCAAACTAGTAACAGAAAGTTGTTCTTCACAAAGCAAAGAGTCAACCTGTGGAACTCCTTGCTGCAGGAGGCTGTGAAGGCTAGAACTAGAACAGAGTTTAAAGAAAAGTGAGATAAAGTGATGGAGGTTGGGTCCATGGAGTGCTTTTAGCCAGGGGGTAGAAGTGGTGTCCCTGCCCCAAGTTTGTGGAAGGCTGGAGAGGGATGGCATGAGACAAATGGCTTGGTCATTGTTTCGGTCCGTCCCCTCCAGGGTCCCTAGGGTTGGCCACTGTCGGCAGACAGGCTACTGGGCTAGATGGACCTTTGGTCTGAGCCAGTACGGCCATTGTAAGCTCAGGGCTCAGGGTCGGGGGTCTCTGTGGACCACCTCGATTTTTATGCACACCTGCTCCCGGGTGGCCAGGCTGGCAGCTCTCGTGCCCTAGACGGCCACTTTCCTGTGCCCAGTGTGGAGGTCATGGATGAGGTCCACGATGTCCGCACTAGCCCAGGTGGGTGCCCGCCTCTTGCGGTCCCGGGCAAGCTCCCAGGAGCCGCCAGCCTGTTCCCGGGAAGAGGCGGAGGGCTGGGGGGCATCAGGTGAGTGGCTCGAGCCGTGCCAGGTGCAGGGTCTGCTGGCTGGGTGCTGGCAGGCTTGCACCTGGCACGGGCACCGTAGCCAGCCCATGCCCCTTTAAGGGGTGCGGGGCCGGGAGGGGGGCAGACGAGTTTCCCTGGTGTTGGCCAGAGTGGCCACCAGGGAAACCTGGGAAGGGCTAACCTCCCACTAGTTCGAATTAAGGAGCTACACACCCCTTAATTCGAACTAGTAAGTTCGAACTAGGCTTAGTGTAGACATACCCTCCGAGACTTTCTCCTTGGCCTGGGTGTTTGCTCAGTACCCTATACCTCACCTGCACCCTAACACTGTGCTCCAGCCTAGCGCCCCTTTCCTGCACCCAGTTTCCCGCCCAGAACTTGCATCTCTTACCCCCTCCTGCTCCCAGAACTCTTGGTTCCAGCCTGGAGCCTGCACCCCCTGTCCCAGCCTAATGAAAGTGTGTGTGTGGGGAGAGCAAGTGATGGAGAGAGCAGGGAATGAAGTCTGTGGAGCCTCAGGGGTAGGGTGGGTAAATCCCGAGTTGCCCTAATACTTAAAAAATGTTCTTGTGCATAAAAAGGTTGGTGGCCACTGGTGAAGACATTAGGGATGTTAGAGTGTAACCAGCTAACCGTTTAACGGATAAGTTGACGCTTGTCGGTTAAACTTAGGCAGTTCCCAGGGATGTAGCTTCACTGTTGCAGGGAAACCACTTCCCTGGGAGCCAGGCCAGCAGGGGCTGACAGGCCTGCTCTCAGGGAGGCATCGCTGTGGGCTCAGCAATATAATGCTTATTTAAGAGCATGCAGCATGTTGCCCATGAGATTTTCAGTGGTCACATAGTTACCTATTTAATCAACTTTTCACATCCCTAGTAGACATACCCTGTCTGCTCCATTCACATTCTCACTCAGCATGGGAGCTTGATACGAACATAAGAATGGCCAGACTGGGTCAGAGCAAAGGTGCATCTAACCCAGTATCTTGTCTGCCAACAGTGGCCAACACCAGATACCCCAGAGGGAGGGAATACAAGTAATCCTCACGTGATCCCACAGATCCTCTCCCCTGTTCAGTTGGAAAACAGTACTTCTCGTGGGATAGCACTCATCAGGCTTTCTAATGCACTGCAAGAGCCCAGCATATAAATTGCTTCTAACATGTTATTAATATTTCTAAACCCAAGCATAACAAATATCTCAGGTCAGGCCTGAAAAAAGTCATTCATTTGGCTTAAAAATCATGAGGGTTTTTTTAAAAAATATTATTTTTGGACTGTTTTCTGGATTCTGAGTCATTTGGGTGAACTCATGTCATATTTTAAACTTCTCTGTAATCATGACGGATAGAAACTTACTTTTTGAAGGCAAAAACTGAGTTGTACATAATCATGAATCCAAGAGCTAGGGCTTGGAGGAAAAACAAAACTAACCAAACAAAATCCTGCTAAAGTTGGCCACACACATAGATAATCATATTGTGCTGAGAAGCTCTCAGTATCTGGAGCTCCCACTGACATCTGTGGAAGTTGATGACACTAAGGGTACGTCTAAACTACATGCCTCCGTCGACGGAGGCATGTAGATTAGCCAGATCGGCAGAGGGAAATGAAGCCGTGATTAAAATAATCGTGGCTTCATTTAAATTTAAATGGCTGCCCAGCTCTGCCGATCAGCTGTTTGTCGGCAGATCGGGGCAGTCTGGACGCGACGCGCCGACAAAGAAGCCATTCTTGATGGGCACAAAATCGCCACCCCAGACAGTTAGTGGTCTATGGGCAAGTAGTTTGGCATGGGAAAGTCCACTGTCCGGGCCCTCCTCATGGAAGTAAGGTGTTCTCAGAATCTCTGGGGGAGGGGGAAGTCTTGGAAAAGGGGACCCTAGGAAAAGGGGTGCGAGGCTGTGGGGGGTGGGCTGGGAGTGGAGGGAAAGTCCCATCCCTGGGGGGGATGTGCCATCCCGCCCTCACACAGTCCTGCAGGGGGTGGGGGACGACTCATAGGGGGTGGCTCCTGTGGTGTTTGAGGGGGAAAGGAGGAAGAGGGACTCCGGAACCTCCCAAGGGCTCAGGCACCCCCTCTCATTCTCTGTTTTCTGTATTTCTTTGTCTCCTTCTGCAGGTGGTGAAGGCCTAACTCCATCCTGCTATACAGGGTCATCTGCTTGGGAGACCTGGACCCAATCATGGCCAGATTTGCCACCCTGGGCTTCCCCACCTGCGGTGGGGCCATAGATGGAACCCATATTCCCATGCATGCACCACAGCATCGAGCCGCCCAATACGTCAACTGCAAGGGCTATTTCTGCATGGTGCTGCAGGACCTGGTCTACCACCATGGACAGTTCATGGACATTTTTGTTGGGTGGTTGGGCAGAGCTCACGATGCACACATTTTCAGGAATTCCAGCCTCTACCACTAGCTGGAGGTTGGCACATTCTTCCCCCAGCGTGACTGTCAGGTTGGGGATGTGCAGATGTAGGGATAACATATTCATATATTGAAAATGATTCCCCCAAATGAAAGTGACTCCCCATAATTTGTTCCCCACAACTTAAAGTGTTTAGATTTATTATTAATTCTTCTTCTTCTTCTTCTTCTTCTTCTTCTTCTTCTTCTTATTATTATTATTATTATTATTATTATTATTATTATTATTATTATTTGTTAAGATTGTTAAATGTTTAGATTTATCATTATTATTGCCCCTTTAGAATATAATGTATTAGGTTATGTAATTTAGAACTGTTAAGAATATAATCCTATGTAGCCAGAAACAGCCCCCCCTCTGTGCTCCAGGGCATGCTCAAGCTTGTGCAAGGGGCTGCTTGAAATTGACATTGCAGAGATACATTGTAACAATGCATTGTCAATCCACTAACTCTGCTATGGGAGCCAAGCCCTGTAATTGACTAAGGGCATTGTTACTTACTTAACGCCTGTTCTCTTTAAAACATTGTAACTTTATTCAGCACTCAGAGAATGTTTTAAGCAATACCACCCAGAAACTTTTTGTAACTACAACTCTGAGATATGTAAAGTTATTCTTATACAAAAATATTGTATGGGAAACATTAATTAAGGAATGTATGTAAGAGAGAGAGTGCTTGGATGATGAGTGAATGGTTCTGAGAGGTGCCAGCCTGAGAATACAGCAACAAAGGGCTGAAAAAGGCGTCAGGTGCCAGTGCAACCAAAAGGTGTCAAGTGGAGAAAACCAAGTACTGAAGGTCCATCCGATGAGATCACCGACAAGCACCTGGCAGCCACCCTGGAGACATCAGCATGATGCAGCAATTTCCATAGACTGGCATAGGAAAAAATTCCTATAAGAACTGGACTAAAAAACTATGGAATCAGAGTCCAAGGTTCTGCTGCCAGCCTACCAGGAGCTTCAGATGCACATCTGATCAGGACTTCGCTCCCCACTACCATCACTTGTGTACAGAATACCTGGCCATTTTTCTGTCACAAGCAACTTCCAGGCTGGTAACTATAACAAATACACAGAACCTGAATAAATGGATGAACGAATGTTTATATGTATAAGGGTTAAGTAGTTAAACAACGTTGTTTGCTTCTATCTTTTCTTTATTTTTTATTATTATCTTTACAATAAACGTGGCTTTTTGCCTTATCCCCCTCATAAGATCCTGCTTGCTTTTATTTGGTATAACACAGATGCCACTGTGCATCATGGGGGATGTGGCCTACTCCTCATGCCATGGCGGATGAAGCTATACACCTGCCACTTGGACTTCAGCAGGGACCAATTTAATACCCACCTAAACAGGGCCTGTATCCACGTGGAATGCGCCGTGCACAGCTGCCATCCACCAGGCCCATCAAATGAGGGTGCACATCTGGGAAGCTCTGAGGGAGAGTTTCTTTGAAAGACCCCACCAACTCTCCCCATGACCCCCCCACTAGAGGCCTGTGCCTTGCCCCTCTCTGCCTTTCCCACAACAATCTTTCCCTTCCCCCCTTCCTTGGTATCAATACAGATACCAGTTTTGTGTTGAAAACCAAGAACTTTGTATTTTGTCCATAATAAAAGTAACTAGGGAGGAGCAGGATTCAGAACCTAGAATCATAGAATCATAGAACCATAGAGCTGGAAAAGACCTCAGGAGGTCATCAAGTCCAGCCCCCTGCTCTAGGCAGGACCAATCCCAACTAAATCAACCCGGCCAGGACTTTGTCAAGCCGAGACTTAAACACCTCTAGGGATGGAGACTCCACTACTTCCCTAGATTGCCCATTCCAGTGCTTCACTGCCCTCCTAGTGAAATAGTTTTTCCTAATATCCAACGTGGACCTCTCCCACCACAACTTGAGACCATTGCTCCTTGTTCTGCCATCTGTCACTACTGAGAACAGCCTCTCTCCAGCCTCTTTGGAACCTCCCTTCAGGAAGTTGAAGGCTACTATCAAATCCCCCCTCACTCCTATCTTCTGCAGACTAAACTGACCCAATCCCTCAGGCTCTTCTCATAAGTCATATGCTCCAGCCCCCTAATCATTTTGGTTGCCCTCTGCTGGACTCTCTCCAATGCGTCCACATCCTTTTTGTAGTGGGGGGCCCAGAATTGGACACAATACTCCAGATGTGGCCTCACCAAAGCCAATCCGGTCTCCTACCATGTTTGCCTCTCTTGCTACGTGTCGGGATGGTTACTTTCTGTGCCTTCAATAAGGCTTCTTTAAAATACTGCCAGCTGTCCTGGTCTCCTTTCCCTTCATGTTAGCATCCCAGAGGATTCTGCCCATCAGGTCTCTGAGGGAGTCAAAATCTGCTTTTTTGAAGCCCAAGGTGTGTATTTTACTACTCTCTTTTCTTCCTTTGGTCAGGATCCTGAAATCTATCATCTCACGATCACTGCCTCCAAGGTTGTCACCCACCTCTACTTCCCCTATTAGTTCCTCCCTGTTTGTGAGCAGACGGTCAAGCTGCGCATGGCCCCTGGTTGGATCCTTTGGCACTTGTGTCAAGAAATTATCCCCAATATTGTCCAAAAACTTCCTGAATTGCCTGTGTACTGCCATATTGGTTTCCCAACAGATGTCAGGGTGATTAAAGACCCCCACAAGAACCAGGGCCTGAGATCTGGAAGCTTCTCTCAGGTGTCCGAAGAAAGCCTCATCTACCTCATCCACCTGATTCGGTGGCTTGTAGCAGACACCAACCACAACATCACTGCTGTTGTTTGCTCCTTTAAACTTAACCCATAGACTCTCAACAGGTTTTTCTCCCTCTTTATACTGGAGTTCAGAGCAGTCATAGTGCTCTCTTACATATAGTGCAACTCCTCCTTTTCTTCCCTGGATAGGGCCAAGGAGGAGGGGGACTCAGGGCTGGGAGTGGTGCGTGGTGCAGCTGGAAGTGCCACCTCAGGTCTCAGGACCTCGGCAACCTCAGGGGATGGGTGGGGCCTGGGACAACAGGAGAAGCAGGAGCAGGAGCAGCGGGGACAGGGACAGGGACAGGAGCTGGGTGTGCCATCATTTCATATATGGTAGCACACATGTTTTGGCTCTGCTGCACCATCTGAGCCCATATTTGGGTCCCATCTAGACTGCAAGCCTCTTTCGAAAGAGCATCTAGACTACAACCGGTACTTTTGAAAAAGCAAGCCACTTTTTCAAAAGAGAGCACCGAGACAGTCTGGATGCTCTCTTTCGAAAAAGCACAGTTTGCAATACATAGTGCCTTTTTCTGAAAGAGCACTTTTGAAAAAAGGCGTTATTCCTCGTAAAACGAGGTTTTCCATAGTTAAAAAACCAGCCATGGTCTTTCGATTTACTTTCAAAAGAACATGGCAGCAGTTTAGATGCAGGGGAAGTTTTTTCAAAAAAAGGCCACTTTTTTTGAAAAAACCCTGTAGTCTAGACACACCCTGGCTACATCTACATTGGCAAGATTTTGCACAAATACTTTTGACGCAAGAGTTTTTGCGTAAAAGTATTTGTGCAGGAGAGCGTCTACACTGGCATGTACTTTTGTGCAAGAGATGTGCTTTTGCGCAAAAGCATCCGTGCCGGTGTAGACGCTCTCTTGCGCAAGAAAGCTCCGATGGCCGTTTTAGCCATCGAGCTTTCTTGCACAAGAAATTCATGTTGCCTGTCTACACTGGCCTCTTGCACAAGAACACTTCTTCAAGAGGGCTTATTCCTGAGCGGGCGCATCATAGTTCTTGCGCAAGAACTCGCGGCCAGTGTAGACAGGCGGCAAGTTTTTGCGCAAAATCTCGCAAATGTAGACACGGCCCCTGAGCGTCCTCCTGGTCCTTCTGGGCCAGGATCCGTTGCATGCCTTGGAGGATGACCACGTGCTGTCTCATCAGGTCCCCCTGGACCCTCCTGCACTTGTGGCTCCCCCAGGGTCAGGCGGCTGCCTCAGCTGGCGGTGATCGCCCATTAGTGACACTAGTCCGGCTGTGGAGAATAAAGAGGAAGAGGCGGTCAGTCATCCATGCAGACACTGTCCCTGAGTCCGTGCCCTCCTCTGTGAGCTGAGAACAAGAGTCCTCAGGCTAGAGGGCAGGGATGTTCCAGGAGCAAGGCTATGTGTGGCCTGGACATCGGCCCTGCCTCACAGAGGCCCTGAGGTGCCCAGGGGACCATGCTTCTTGCTCCCCCCCATCCTCATCCCACAGACAGGCAGGGCAAGGGAAGTGGTCGGCCACAGTGGGATGCCATGGGCAGGAGAGGGGCCTGGAGCAGTCTGCTCTTCCATGGGGGCTGCACGCACACCTGCCAGCGCTGTCCGTGGAAGTGGGTGGTGCCTCAAGTGTGCAGGCATTCCCGTGTGTCGTGTGCGGCACTCCTAAGTCTGTGTGCAGCCATGTGTGTGCCCTTGTCCCCAGCCTGCTTCCAGCAGTGGTTAGTGGTGGGAGGGCATCTCCCCCAGGGGTCAGATGTGTGTGTGGCCTCCCCAGAGCCCGTGAACAGGACCCTGGGGACAGGGCCGGATGGAGGCATGGGTGAGCCGGGTAGCTGCCCAAGGCGCCAGCCGATGAGGGGCGCCTAATGGCAGCTGTAAGGAGTGCATGGCGTCCCTTACAGCTGCCATCAGGAGCCACGTGCCCGGATCCCGCAGCGCCGGCCCCGCGGCGCTGGCCAACAGCACCCTTCCACCCATGGCTGCGGGGCCCTGCACGGCCCAGCGTGCGTGCCAGCAGCGCTGGCCGGACCAGGCTGGGCAGCGCATGTGCTGTGCACCCTGGGGGCGGCCCCGGGCTGCGCGCCAGTGGCTGTGACCAGCTCGCGCATGCGCCGAGCGCCCTGGGGGGCAGGCCCACGCATGCACCCTGCGCCTGGGGGTGGCGCCGCATGTCTGGGCCCAGGGTGCAAAAGGGCTTGGGCCAGCCCTCCCTGGAGGTGCTTTGGGGCTGCCTCCTGGGGCTGCATGTTGCAGACTGGCACTGCATGTAGTTCCACGTGCACGGAGCGTAGCACAATATCCAGGCCAAGATGACCAAGCGACGATTGCATCCCATCCCCTCTGCGCCCGCCTTCCCTGCCCTGTGTGTGTGAAAAACAGAGCACTCACCTGATGATTCCTCCCCGTCCTCAGAGAATGCGTGTAAGACATCCAGGCCCTGGGGTACGGGCTTGAGGGTGAGGGTGACTGTGCTGGCCGTCTCCTCCTCCTCCTCCAGCTCGTCGTCGGATTCTTCCTCCTCCTGGCCTGGGAGCCCTGGGTTGGCAAAGATGAGCATCTCCAGCCCCAAGTCCACCACCAGGGGTGAGGAAGGGGCTGAACCACCCCCCAGGATGTGGTGGAGCTCAGCGTAGTAGGGCTAGGAGTGGGGTCCTGCCCCAGAGAGAGAGCTGTGCTCCCTTGCCCTCGCATAGCCCTGGCAGAGCTCCTTCACTTTGCTCCATACTTGTATGAGGTTCTGGAAGTGGTGGCCTCTTGTGGCCCGAGCCTCGGCCATCCGACCGTATATGTCGGCGTTGTGCCACTGGGAGCCGAGATCCTGCAGGGTCTCTTGCTCACCCCACACCTACAGGAAGGCCAGGATCTCTGCCCCGGACCACTATGGCACAAACCTCTTCGGGCCTCTGGCTGAGTCCTGGGAGCCCTGGTCATGCTCCCTGTGAGGGCCAGAGAGGTCTCAGGAGGCTTGTGGCTGGGCCATGGGTCCCAATTAGTGTGGCAGTCACAGCCACGCAGTGAGGTGCAGCTCTCTGGGCCAGCCCCCTGCCACAAGTGTTGTCCCAGGTGCCTGCAGCTTTAAGAGCTGGCCGGAGACAGGGACTATAGAGTTCTGATTAGTTTGGACGGAGTGGCCACCAGGGCACCTGTGCTATTTCCTGGAGGCCTCTTCTTTCAAAAGAACTCCCTCTTCTGCTCTTTCAGACAAAGACGTCTTCCTCGTGAAAGAACCCCTTGGTTCTTTCAACTTTTTGTCAAAAGAATGCAATAGCAGTATGGATGCAAGTCTTTTTTTCTGGACTAACGGCAGTTATTCTGGAAAAACACTGCAGTGTAGACATACCCTAAGAGCCTAAATACCTCTGAGGTTCTGGGCATAAGGCCCTTAGACTTGGTGTCTGCCCTTTAGGTCTGAATAGGGTTTCCTGCCCCGCAGGTATACTAAGAAAGACATGACACTCCCTCACTCCCACCTAATTCTCCACTTGAGTCATTTTCTCCTGTTTTTTGTCTTGTTGCTGAAACTTTCAATTTTCTCTTTTTTTAAAAAAAAATATTGTTTTGAGTTTCCCCTGCCACTCTTTTGTGCTACTGTTCTGTCACCTGACGTGGCTACCATTGCATTGAGTCAGCTTAGGGTTATCATCTTTCCTGACCAGAGGGATGGGACACCATTGCTGTAAATGGCGTCCAGTCCATCCAGTTGGGAAAAATGGTAAGCCTAATTGTCAGCTCTTCCTAGTCTTGCCTGTGTACAAGAGATGCTTCCTTAAATGATGCAACACAGGAGGCAGTTTGTATTGGCCCATGAGAGACACGGTTATATAGGCCTCTCCGAGCTGTCCAGGCCCCACAGTGGATGCCACAACCATCTGATGGATGGGACCCATGGTGCCCAGGGAATTATCTGGGAAAATCTAGCACAGGGCAGTCAGAGGGGGTCATGCCCCCAAGCACACACCACAGTGGTGGGACCTGGAACAACCAACAGCCTACTGTGCTCCACCATCTCCCAGCTGGGTTGCTCTACTTCACTATGGTGGTGGCCGGGAAGCAGAGTGTCCTGGCCCTAGTCTCAGTACCCAGTGGGGTGAAGCAGGAGTGGGATTTGGGGGAAGGGATAGAGAGGGCTTGGGGCTCTCAAGTTTTCCAATAAGGGCTGCTGCTAATGCAGCAGCAGCCAGAGCCCAAGACCCTATAAATTGCTGCTGGAGCACCACACACTTTGGGTAGCTCGGAGGGAGGAAGTGCCACACCCCTTATGCGCGAAGCCATGTCCCTTCACCTCACCCGGGGTCCACAGAGGACATCATATGCAGAGACACAACTGGTTTTAATGAAGGAACAAGCCATGAACAGGAATTAATGACAATATTGGACTGCTCTCTGGAACAGAGCAGCATTCACCTCTCTTGAGTACCCCTTCTGGCTAAGCACATGTGCCTGCACTCTCTTGTCTGACTTCGGTGACACAGTCTCTGGCCGAGTCTCACTCATTGTGTGTGCTCATCAAAACCCCTTCCAGGGTACACATCTAATCGGAGCCTATCTTGGGTAGCTCTCTTATGTCCTTTCAAGTTTGTTCCCCACTCAAAGAGAGTGGTGTCCCCAGAGCTACCCCACCAAAATACAGCATTTTTGCCCTTACCTCAGGGCTTTATTTCAAAGTCCCATCACAGTCCAGCACTCGCCAATAGCTCTTCACAAGAGCTGTGTCCAGACTCAGGGGTTTTTTCGAAAAAAGTAGCCTTTTTTCGAAAGAACTTCCCCTGCGTCCAGACTCAAGCCGCGTTCTTTCGAAAGTAAATCGAAAGAATGCGGCTTTTCTTTCGACGGCGGTACACCTAATTCTACGAGGAAGAACGCCTTTTTCGAGGGAGATCCGTCGAAAGTAAGTGAGTGTGGACGGGGGGAGCCCTTTTTTTCGAAAGTATTGGCCTCCAGGAAGAAGCCCTGGTGGACAATCTGGGCCATGGGTTGCATGTCTGTGGTTCCTGGCTGCAGCCATTCCTTAAAGGGACAGGCACCCTCACAGCCACTTGTTGCAGAGAAGGAGCCAGAGCACACGGCTACTTTGCTGCAGCATGTCCCAGCCCCAAGACCGTCCTGGCCCTTCCAGAGAGCCTTCTGGGGACCCAGCCAAGGGCTCCAAACGCTGGGCACCATCCTGGTCTGGCGCAGAGATCAAGAGCCTGCTGGAGCTCTGGGGAGAGGAGGAGGCCTTACAGGCCCTCAAAAGCCGGCGGCGAAACGCAGATATTTATGGCCGCATGGCTGAAGCCCTGGCCCAGAGGGGCCACTACCCCCGCACCCAGGACCAGGTGCGGTCCAAAGTAAAAGAGCTGCACCAGGGGTACGTCAAAGCCAGGGAGGAGAGCTCCCGTTCTGGGGCAGCCCCCCACTACTGCCCCTACTACCCCGAGCTGAACCAGATCCTAGGTGGCAGTGGAGAAGCACGCACACCACGGCGGTTCGTACAGTCTGGATTGGCAGACCCCATGGTGGACGCTCCCGAGCAGGACCCAGAGCAGTCTGGAGACGGGGACATAGTCCCAGAGGAGGAGGACAGTGAAGAGACGGCGACCCTCACCCTGGAGCCAGTCACCCAGACCCCAGAGGCCTTCCAGGCATCATCTGGAGCAGGAGAGGAAGCAGCAGGTGAGTGCAGTGAGGTTGTGTAACACCCGGGGGGGGGGGGGGGGAGGAGGTAGGTGGGTGCACATTGGGTGATGCACAAGGGAAACCTGTCATGCTCAGGCTGATGCCCAGGTCACACACACACACAGTGTAACCTTCAGAATGTCTGATTCCCCTGTCTCAAGGGAGAGGGCATGCCCTTTTGGACAGCTGTTGCACACATGACTGATTGTGATAGAAATGTAGCCGTGTTACTCTGATCTGAGGAAGTGGGTCTGGCCCAGGAAAGCTCATCCCCTAATAAACCATCCTGTTAGTATTTTAAGTGCTACAGAGTCCAGTTTTTAGGACTGATTGTGTGTTCTTCTTTTCCTCCACAGCCGGACCAGCCGTGGAAGAGGGCCGCAGCACCCCAGCCCCACCTGCATCTCCATCTCGGGGACATGGGAGCCGCAGACACAGGCGTGTCTATGCGGACATCCTCAGGCAGCACGTGGAGGCTGTGCAGGAGCTGAACTCCATCCTCAGAGAGAGGGCGGAGGCAGAGGATCGCTGGCGTGACCGGCTCATGGACGAGCTGGTCCTGCAGCGCACGTCCCTGTGTGCCACTCTCAGGGAGGTCTGCGGCTTGCCTGCTCCTGTGCCTGGTCCTGCTCCTCCAGCACCCCATGACCCCACCCCACCAAACCCCCCTTCCACAACAGCATCCCTTTCCCTCCTTGGACCTTCCTCTCCCCCAGCCCCCCCAGTTCCCCAGCCCCTCTCTCCCCCTGGCCCTCCTCTCCCCCAGGCTTCCACGTCCCAAGAGCACCCCAGCCAGCCAACCGACAGGTGCACCACCCGATCCCGTAGCCGTGGAGCACCCCAAACACGAGGACCAGGCAGGAGAGGGAAATCTGGCAAGCACCGTGCAACCTGATCCCCTTCCCCCCTCCAGGTTTCCAGTCCCCTTCCCCCCTCCAGGTTTCCAGTCCCCTTCCCCCCTCCAGGTTTCAAGCACCCCCATCACCCCAGTTAAAGCACAAACAAAGGGTTCAACAAAATGTTTCTTTAATGTAAATGGTGTTTTCAACAACAAAAATGAAAAAAAAATTTGTTATGTTTGCTACATTTATACTATTGTTTGAGAATATGTACAAAAATTAAACATAACATTTTATTTTGCAACACACCTTGGTGTTACTGATGTGTCCAAACAGGGTCAGGAGATGGGTTGTGGAGGGAAGCTTCTATTGGGCCAGGGTCCAGTCCCCAGGCAGAAGCCCCTCAGTAGAGTCAGTGGCCTCCACTGGAGAATTGCTCCCGGAGGGCCTCCCGGATGCCAACAGCAGACCGGTGAGCCTGGCGGATGGCAGCTGTCCGGGGCTGGGCAAAGTGCCTCTCCTGGCCATCAGCACCTCTACCCCACCCTGGTAGGAAGGCATCCCCTTTCCTCTCCACCAGGTTATGGAGAACGCAACACGCGGCCACCACCTCAGGGATATTGCTCTCCCCCATGTCGAGGCGTGTGAGCAAGCACCGGAATCTGCCTTTTAAACGTCCGAACGCACATTCCACCTGGTTGCGAACCCGGTTAAGGTGAGCATTAAACTGCTCCTTGCTCGCATCCAGGTGGCCGGTGTAGGGCTTCATCAGCCACGGCATCAGGGGATAGGCGGCATCAGCCACTATGCACACCGGCATGTGCACATCCCCAACCGCAAACTCACGATGCGGGAAAAATGTTCCTGCCTGAAGCCTCCGGTAGAGGTACGAGTTCCTGAAGATCCGGGCATCGTGTGCCCGCCCTGACCACCCAACACAAATGTCCGAAAACTGGCCACGATGGTCGACCAGGGCCTGGAGGACCATAGAAAAGTAGCCCTTTCTGTTGATGAATTGGGCTGCTCGATGGGGCGGTGCACGGATTGCAATGTGTGTCCCATCGAGCGCTCCTCCGCAATTCGGGAAGCCGAGGGCAGCAAAGCCGGCCATGACGCTGTCCAGATCTGGTAGACAGACGAGCCTGTTGAGCAGCTCTGAATTGATGACCCTCACCACCTGCAGAACGAGACAGACAACAAAATGTTAGAAGGGGTGCCTTATCTCTTAGGAGGAGAACCCACCGCCCACCTTCCCTCTCAAACACCCCGGGAATCCCCTCCTCAGAACCCCCCCCCCCCAACAATTCAGGGTGAGTGGAGGAGCTCCCTCCCACTCCCACTCCACTTGGCCCTTCCTGACAGTCTCCCTTCCCCCCACCCCAAACTGTGACTGTCCCCAGACAATGACTGACCTCCATCAGGATGGATCCTACGGTAGACCTGCCCACGCCAAATTGGTGTCCCATGGAGCGGTAGCTGTCGGGGGTTGCCAGCTTCCAGAGGGCAATGGCGATCCTCTTTTCCAGGGGGATGGCGGGCCGCAAGTGGGTGTCTTGCCGTTGCAGAGCAGGGGCGAGCCAGGTACACAGCTCTTGGAAAGTGGTCTTTCGCATCCGGAAGTTGCGTAGCCAGTCTTGGTCATTCCAGATCTCCATCACGAGCCGGTCCCACCAGTCAGAGCTGGTGTCAAACCTCCAAACACGCCTGTCCACGAAAAAGTTTGGAGGCAAGGGCAGTGCGGCTGCTTGACGGAGGAGCCCCTCGTACCTCTGGTCTGGGTCCAGCTCGGGAAGTAGCCTCATGACAGTGTCATGCAGATGCAGCAACAGCTGCAGTATGGTGGTGTGGGGCCATCGCCTGCCCAGGGGCAGCTCTGGCTCCATGCCAAAAAAAAGGGTCTCAAAGCAAAAAACCTCAAAAGAAAAAAGCTGCTAGGGTGTCCCAGGAAGCTGAGCACTCCAAACCAGCACTGCAATGCCTTGCTTACTTCCTCGAGGGACAGCAAAGGCAGCTGCAGGAGCAGAGCAACGGGTGTTCAGGAGTGTCCCTCTCACCACGCGTCTCTGCAAAGGGCAGGCAGGCAGCACCCGGAAGGAAATGCTGCCCCCATGCCCTGGCAGAAGCAGTTCCGGGTGGCTTTCAATTTCGAAAGAGCGTCCAGCAGTCTGGATGCTCTTTTTCGAAAAAGCGGATCGATTTTTCGATCCGCGTATTGTAGTCTAGACGCGCTCTTTCAAAAGAGGCTCTGCATACCTTGTGGCCTCCAGAGACACTGACTGATACTGGTCTTTCAGCTGCTTTTATAGGACTTTCCTGGCCCTGATTGGTTGCTTCTCCCACAGCCACTCCAGTCTGTCTGGAGGACTTTTCTATTGTGTCTCTAGGGTATGGTCAGACCATAGGGCCTCCAGGAGGGGATCCCAAGGCCAGGTCAATTGCATCACGTTCCCTTTGTCTGTAAAAATGTTTATGGATGAAAAGAATCATAGAATCGTAGAATACTAGGACTGGAAGGGACCGCGAGAGGTCATCGAATCCAGGCCCCTACCCTCATGGAAAGACCAAATACTGTCTAGACCATCCCTGATAGACATTCATTTAACCTACTCTTAAATATCTCCAGAGATGGGGATTCCACAACCTCCCTGGGCAATTTCTTCCAGGCTGTGTCTAGACTGCATCCTTTTTCTGTAAAAGGGATGCAAATTAGACACATCGCAATTGCAAATGAAGCGAGGATTTAAATACCCCCGCTTCATTTGCATAAACATGGCTGCCGCTTTTTTCTGGCTCGGAGCTTTGCCGGAAAAAGCGCCAGTCTAGACGGGGATCTTTCGGAAAATAAAGCCTTTTCCGAAAGATCCCTTATTCCTTTTTTTAAGAGGTATAAGGGATCTTTTGGAAAAGGCTTTATTTTCCGAAAGATCCGCGTCTAGACTGGCGCTTTTTTCCGGCAAAGCTCCGAGCCGGAAAAAAGCAGCAGCCATGTTTATGCAAATGAAGCAGGGGGGATTTAAATCCTCGCTTCATTTGCAATTGCGATGTGTCTAATTTGCATCCCTTTTACGGAAAAAGGATGCATTCTAGACACAGCCCTAGTGTTTGACTACCCTGATAGTTAGGAACTTTTTCCTAATGTCCAACCTAAATCTCCCTTGCTGCAGTTTAAGCCCATTGCTTCTTGTTCTATCCTCAGAGGCCAAGATGAACAAGTTTTCTCCCTCCTCCTTATGACACCCTTTTAGATACCTGAAAACGGCTATCATGTTCCCCCTCAGTCTTCTCTTTTCTAAACTAAACAAACCCAATTCTTTCAGCTTTCCTTCATAGGTCATGTTCTCTAGACCTTTAATCATTCTTGTTGCTCTTCTCTGGACCCTCTCCGGTTTCTCCACATCTTTCTTGAAATGTGGTGCCCAGAACTGGACACAATACTCCAACTGAGGCCTAACCAGCGCAGAGTAGAGTGGAAGAATGACTTCTCATGTCTTGCTGACAACAAGCAGTATAAGAACCTCTATAGAGCAGTGAAGGAAAAAAGAGCCTCTTCCCAGGATTATCCCTATCCCTGTCCCTGTCCCTGTCCCTACAGATAGAATCATAGAATCATGCGGAGTATCATTTGATGTATTTCTACAACAGGGAATATAAATAACAAACCCACACCACTAGGTGGAGGCAGATATTTTGAGGAGTTTGTGAGAAAACTTTCAAAAAAGAGAAGTAATATTGGAATTCTGCTTTAAGTCATTTGGCTCACATCTCAGCAGAGTGATCTGTACAATGCTGGATCTTTAATTTTTTTCCATGAAAGAACCTGGTTAAAATCTTTTAAATAAATCATGTTATTTCCACTCTCCTATTTGTCTGTGCTCTAATAGGGATAGAAAAAATATAATTATTGGCTAATAATGGCTTATATTTGAATCAGAGGGTTAGTAAAATTATTTAAAAAGGAAAATCTCTCTAGAAATGCATATTGTTGTTGCATCAAATTCTGCCGTCCTTGCTCAGATCCTCCCAGGTATTGAGATTCCTGGCTCCCATTGGTTTCAATGGAAATGAGTCTAAATCCCTTTGAAGATCTGGGCCTCATACCCTACTCTGACAAAACTTAGGTTGAATTAGAGTCAGTCAAACACTGAGCGGGATTAAGGTGTGCATCTTACTGCACATTGTACAAAAGCTTCTTGCTATCAGTCTATTTTTTGCAGTACAGCTGCTCCCCGAGTTGCAAATGGTCGAGTTACGACCGTTCGCACTTACGACCAAAGCTCCCATGGAGCAGTCGTAAAGGCGGTCCCCGTGTTACGAATGTGACCCGCGCTTACAAACAGCGCGGTCACGTGTAACTCAATGGGGTCCAAGTTACAAACTGATCGAGTTACAGCCAAGTGTTTGGTCTGTAACTCGGAGAGAGGCTGTAATGTTTTTTCTGTATTCACCAGTTTTGTTTTCTTGCCTCCTTGGACATGTTGGACTTTGTACATAATGGTGAATAAATGGTAGATTTATCATCCTCTCTGACTGTAATGTGTTTTGAGTGATGGCAAATTGTCAAGCCATAGTCAGTACAGGCTGATCAATTGATACCTATTAGTGAGATAAGCATGTGAATTGTAAGCCCAGGACTTGCTAAGGGCAGGATCCCACTACTAATTGCTGCAGGACAGTGTGCGTTGCTGCAGAACTCTTAGTTGCGTATGTGCACATGACTTGTTTTTGTAAAAATCTGGCCCTGGGGCAAATAAACTAACATTCAACCAATGATTCAGCTTTTTATCTTGTAAAATACAACCAACTGATAAGTAAAATACAACCAATTAATAAGTAAAGTTTCCTTTTGAGGATATACTATTGCACCAAGATCTGAATTAAGGTTATATGCTAACTTATGAGTTCCCTGACGTCTGCACGGTGTTTGTGATGACTTTGCTACACACATTGGTGTCCTTAATCTGTTCTGTGGTCCTGGGCTTATTTGTCACATGCACAAACATTATTCCTATTGCTGATCCACCCATAGTGGACTGATATTGGATGCCTTGCTCTCATGTGAACAGATACAACGAACAAGCATTGTTACAGTTACCTGTACATGATGCTGTGTTTTTGAAAGGCCTGAACTTATGGAGCAGGCGTAGACAGTGAGGGGTGCATAAAACTAGCAGAGACAGGAAGTCTCTCTGTGATGACCATGCCCTTAGCTTCTTGTGGAAGTGACCTCCTGTGCACGTATTAAATATGGAGTACTCTTGAACTGTACTGCTGTACACTTTCTATCTAGCGCAGTTGTATAAGACCCCAGTTTGCACAATGGTATGGAACTGGGGCTTAGCCATGACAGACCCTGAATCAGGGAGAAAGTTTCCTAAATATGTAGTATTATTACACTAGTTTCATGTTGGTACCTGGTCAAAGTAGGCTTATCTTCTTGCTTAATTATCTTCTCTGTTGTGCTGTGAATAAATATTACTTAATGACAGTTAAGGACCATCTTATTCTGAGTTTGTACAGGTCGTAAGGCAATGAGATTCTGGCCTATGACTGGGACTATGAGGCAGTACCGCAATACAAATAATCACATGCTGATCTACAGAAATATTTTTCTGCCTTGGACATCCCCACTAGCTTGAGAGATCCAGATGTATCAGTTAGTGAAAATGGAAGCATGTGAACTTGACAGCTTCAGTTTCAGTCCCCTTGTTTCCTGCACTGAGTGTTTTTTCTGCTTTTTACACTAAATGGTAAGCATGTCCACATAATAGTGTGATGAAGATGGATGGATGGGAGGTTTTGACTTCCTTAGTCATGGCATACTGTTGCAGGAAGGTGGTTTGCTGGGAAGAGATGGGGTGGATCTGACCACAAAAGGGAAGGACATCTTAATGCAGTGACTCACCAATCTTATTAGAAGGGCTTTAAACTAAGTTGAGTAAGGGCAGGTGACAAAAGGCAACTAGGTTCAAAAGGTATCTTTAATAGAGGACTAGTTCTTTGGGGAGAATCAGATATGGAAAATTAGAGTAGAATTACAGGAGCAACAAGAGGGAAATCCCTGGGGGGAATTTGATCAATACCTTAGATCAGTGTTTCTCAAAGTGATCCGTGAAACCACTTTGAGAAAGTTGCTAACTGGCCGCGCCGGTGTGTTTATTTATGTTGGAAATAAGCCAGGACACTCTGGATGCAGGTGAAAACAAGCAGAGGATTTATTATACATCAGCTGATGGAGTGACACGCAGGGGTTACCCTGGTGAACACTGGTTAATTAACACAATACAATAGATTATATAGTCAGCAGGTGGACGGAGGAAAAATGATTTGATAGGTCTAGCAGCAAGACGAAATGAGCACATAAGCCAATAGAACTACTCAAGATTACATAATATCTCTGCCCATTGCAAAGTAACAGCTCGTTAATTAATATACAGGTGGTTATTGTTCAAATGCCAAAACATGTCAGCAAAACAGTAATAACATTTTAGTCTCCATAGATGATGATGTTGCTATAGGAGGCGGGTATGGCCTTGAGTTGGTGCAGCACTTGGTTCTCAGGCTTATTATCTAGGAGTGAAGCAAGACAGTTTAAGCAAATTTTATGAATGTTATCTCAAGCAAAATGTGTTACGTTACCAACTGAGACCCAGTTCGAGTGTTTTAGAACGTGGTTGCTATGGTGCCCAGGGTCTTTTACTGTCTGCAGTTCTTATCCTGACTGTGGTGTTCCCAGGCCTTAATCCTAGAATGGAGTTATGCTGTTTAGAGGCCTACTAGCACATTTAGGGCTGCCTCAGTTTACCCTACAATTTACCAGCACTGAGGCCACAGAGCCTTGCAGGTCCCTTTGGCTCTGGTTAGCCAGTCATAGCAAAAGGAGCTGTGGCTGCTGCTTCCCATGGCTCCCTTTGGCTACAAACAGCAAATCGGATCCAATGGGAGCCACGAGGCTTTGTGGCTGCGGCACCAGTAAATAAACACACCAGTGTAGCCAGTTAGCAGTTTTCTCAAAGTGGTTTCATGGACCATTTTGAGTATCACTGCTTTAGACGTCTACTCACAAATTCAAGGAATAACAGGACTAAGCAGTCAGAATTGGGAGTACTAATAGACAAGTCATAACTGAGCTTAAGTGGCATCTCAGATACTTGATGGGATAAATCTCATAACTGCAGTATTGGCATAGAGGGGTACATCTTGTTCAGGAAGAGCATGTAGGAATAAAAGGGAGGTGGTGTTGTATTGTACACTTGTTCTGAGTTCCAGAAAGAGGCAAGAGGCAGACCAGCTGAAAGTCTCTGGGTAAGGACGAAGTGGGGAAAACACATCCAAACCAGGAGGAGGAGGGAGATGAGGCATTTCTAGAACAAATAAAACAAATATCCAGACCCTTATAGTAATGAGGGACTTGACCTACCTAGACATCAGTGGGAAAAGTAATATGATAAAACACAAAATATCCAATAAGTTCTTGGAATGTCATGGGGACAATGCTTTGTTTCAGAAACTGAAGGAAGTAACCCAGGGCATAGGCATTTAAGAATTGATTCTGACCAACAGGGAGGAGATGGTTGTGAACCTGTAGGTAGAGGCCTATTTGGGAGAAAGTGATTATGAATAAGGCTGTGAATCATTCATGGAGGTCACAGAAATCATGAAACAAAAAACAGGACTATGTAGCACTTTAAAGACTAACAAGATGGTTTATTAGGTGATGAGCTTCCGTGGGCCAGACCCACTTCCTCAGATCAAATAGTGGAAGAAAATTGACACAACCATATCAATCAAAAAAATGAACACATATGAAAAGGACAAATCAAATTTCATGTGTTCATTTTTTTGATTGTATCCTTTGGTATATATGGTTGTGCCAATTTTCTTCCACTATTTGATCTGAGGAAGTGGGTCTGGCCCACGAAAGCTCATCACCTAATAAACCATCTTGTTAGTCTTTAAAGTTCTACATAGTCCTGTTTTTTGTTTCAGCTACACGAGACTAACACGGCTACATTTCTGTCACAGAAATCATGGATTCTGTGACTTTCTGGGACCTTTGTGACTTCCACAGTAGTTGGCGTGGTACATCTCAGGGCATCCCTGGGGCCAGATGCTGTGCTGGAGCATTGGTTGGAGAGCAGTCAGGGTACCCTGGGCAGTTCCCCCACCTGGAGTGGAAGTAGTAGTGGCACCCTAGCCTGCTCTCAGAGCAGTGGAGTCTGCTGGAGTGCTGCCTTTCCCCAGCACCTAAAATTTATTTAGGGCAATTTTTAGTAAAAGTCATAGACAGGTGACAGGTCATCTTAACCATAGTTCTCTCCAGCAAAGTGACAGAGTCCCTGTGTGCCTACCTGGTCATCAACAGTTTATGGAATTTGCTTTGGTCACAAGGATGTCACAGTAGTGCTTGTGTAAGTTTAACTGGAAGTTCTGGTTGACAGACTGAGAGGCCATCTATCTCTCAGTACTGGAGCTAGTTGGAGAAAGGATTGAGAGAAGGTGTTGAGGAAAGACTAAACCATGAATACATTTGTGAGTGAACAGGAGGTAATTGATAGAGGTAAGGGTCACTATTGTATTTTTTATATCCAACCTGTATCCACACATACACATTCAAGAGCATGGGTGCATAGAAACGTGTAATATTCTCCATTTCTATGACCAGATCATTAGCTGCTGTAAATCCAGTGAGCCTCTACTGACTTCCCTTTTAATTGACTTGAGTTGAAGGACTGGCCTACAGCCTCTGAACCTGGAAACTTTCCTGACAACCTGTGTCACTATTGGATGTTATGGGGAAAGTCTTCTTTCCTTTCTCCAGTTGTTTTATGTTGTTAATATGGGTCCTTATTTTATGACATCTGCATCCTTGGAGCCAAAATCGAGTGGTGCAAAGCATCAGAGATGGGAGAAATTAGAAGAGAAAACACAGAAGGACTTCTCTTCTAGCTGACTGTGTCTAGACTACAAAGTTCTATCACTTTTCTTTTGAAAGAGGCTTTTCTGACAGTTGGCCCGTCTACACTGGGCCAAATGTCAGAAAAAAAGCCTCTTTCAGAACATCCCTTCTTCCTCGTAGAATGAGGTTTACTGAGATGCTGAAAAAACATGTCTGCTTTTCCAATATTTTTTTGGAAAAGCAGACGCATTCCTTGGACGTGGCAGAGCTTTTCTGGGATATCTCTGGTATCCTGGAAAAACTCTGCAGTCTAGATGTACCTGCTGTCTACTTAAGATATTAAGTGGATAGCTAGCATATTAAATGGAGGATAACAAAGCGTTTCTTAGCAACACTAGTGCTCTTAATCCTTCACCATTACTATTGCAACTGTATGGGCAATGTAAGTTACAGTTCTGATTCCATCTGCATCTGGGTCTTGGAATCGAAGGGTAAGGATGGGTAATCGCCTAATCTTGAGCAATCTTTCATGGGAAGGGTAAATTCTGACCAATTCCTCCTCCATGCCTTGGAATGCTGTTACAATGGAGACAGATAAATATGGCATTTCAGATTTCTTGTTAAATATTAAGTCTCCAGGAGAATTTCTGCTGAGAGACACATGGGAGATAAAATCCTGATTTTATTAATACATCAACTATTTCACAGTTTCATAGAGTTTAAGGCTGGTAGGTCATTAGATCATGTACTTTAATCTTCTGTATGTCACAAACCATTACGTTTCACCTAGCAACCCTATGCTGAAACCAAAACTTGTCTTGGACTAAAAATTGTCACTCTTGAAGGGTATGTCAACACAGCAGTGTTAATTTGGAATAACTGATGTTATTGCAAAATAACATAGTCCGCATCTACCCAGCAAGCCATTATTTCAACATAATGTCAAATAATGTCAAGCTGGAGGACTTCTTTCTCCGACTCCTATAACCCGCATTTTATGGGGAGTAAGGGAAGTAGGAGGAAGAGTGCTCTTTCCCCGACTTCCTGCTGTGTAGACAGCGCCAAAAGCCGAAATAAACTATTTCAACTTAAGCTGCACAATTGATAGCTCAAGTTGTGTAGCTTATTTCTGCTTTAGCCCTGCTGTGTAGATGTGCCCAAGGCCTAGGAGACTAAGATGCTGTGTGCTGCAGACAGAGGATAGGAGAAACTGAAATGCTACCAATGCCTGAGGCCTTTGCAATGGTAGAGAAATGATTAGGTCAGAAATGCCCTGATGATCCTGGTGGTTGATCAGTGCCCCATACTCCCGAAGAAGACAAATTCCCAACCTCCCAAACAATAATCCCTGCTAGTCTGACCCAGGGAAAATTCCTCCCCACCCTCAAATCTGGAGATCAATTGCATCCTGACCAATGTTCTCTCCAATTCTACGTGTAGAATACATTTTATGTGCATTGAGGCATGTACGGATGTGTACAACCATTAGAAACACATGTCTGCCACCTAAGTGCTCAGTTTACAGGTAACACTGATCCTGACTATGTGAGCAAGACTTACCAAGACTTAATCTCTGAGGCTTCACATAAAGGTATGGGGCAATCACCCTACCCATGGAAAACACCTAGCTAGATAATTTCATGGAGGTTAGGTCCATAAAAGGCTATTAGCCAGGGGATAAAATGGTGTCCTTGGCCTGTGTTTGTCAGAGGCTGGAGAGGGATGGCAGGAGATAAATCGCTTGATCATTGTCTTCTGTCCACCCTCTCTGGGGCACCTGGTGCTGGCCACTGTCGGCAGACAGGATACTGGGCTAGATGGACCTTTGGTCTGACCCAGTACGGCCGTTCTTATGTTCTTATGTTGTGCATTGGGGGAAAATCTTTTAGGGTCTCTAGAGGCAACTGGACAAATACCTAGTCCATGTGTCTTCTCTGCAAGTATTTAAATTACCATAAAATAAAACTGAAGCCTTTTTTCAAAACAGAGTGCATAAAGTTTGACTTCTAAATTCATACAGTGGGGTCTTTAAAAAGTGGCTTGATTTTCAAGAGATACTGAACCCCTAGAAGTTCTTTGCACCATCCATAGGTAATTCTGGGTGCTCAGCACTTTTGGAAATGACACCCTGACTAAGCAAAACACTTCAGCATGCACGTGTTTAACTTTAGATTTATTTGTTGGCATTGAGTTAGGCATGTGATTAATTTGTTGAATCAGGATGTAGGCGTGTTAATAGGGATTTAGGAGTTTTAGGTTAGGCACCCAGTTTTAAAAATCTTGGCTATAAATTATTCTGTGTGCTATCAAAATGCCTAAATTAATAGTAAAGGTGGAAAAGATGATTTTATGTGGGGATCTTATTTAAAAGGAGCAGCTTTTCCTTATTATAATCCGTCCCCCCACAATAGCTCTGCAAACAGACATGGTCACCATGAGGAAAGAAAAGGATTTGCATGATTCCCAGGTCCACTTATCACCATGTCTGGTCTCCTACAGAGTCTTTACTAGATAGTGAATTAAAGACACAAGCACTGAATCCCAACATCAATGATAACCAGCAGAATCCTTTCCTTTAATTTCAGCTGTTTACAGCGAGGTTGTTTTACTCCTGGACCATATGGACGATCAAGATAAGGCCTCTATTGTCCTTCAGATTGTCAAGATAGCTGAGACCAAACTGGCTGTCGTTGTGACTGTTCTGCTAGAAAAACTTCAGCAGGATGAGGTAGGGCAGTTTCATCAAATCACATCTGTTTTCCATGTTTCCACTCCAAATTCTGTTTGACTTCATGGAAGTAATTCAATACAGAACTTGGCTCAGCCCACCTTCAGTGTAATCAGTATTTACCCTTCTGTCTTCATGCAAAACTCATTATGCAAAATTCTGTTACAGATCAGGATGATATAATAAAGAGACACTCAGAGGAGCACTGTCCTTTTGTACACACTGGAGTACATGGGCTGTATATTATAAAAGGGCACTGTAGGGTTATCTATAATCTCTTATAGCAGTATTTTGTCCTCCTTTAGCATCTTCATCCAAAAACCTCAAAGCACTTACCTACTTACTCATGAATTCGGTTTTACAGCACCTTTGAGAGAGTGATAAACATCCCCATTTACTGATGGGCTGTGTCATGGGGAATTAAATAACTTGCTCAACACCACATAGTGAGTTAGTAGAAGAATGGTGAATAAAACCCATGTGAACTGACTCTCTGCTCTAAACCCAAGACAACACTTCTTAATTATAATGACATATGATTGGGCTATAGCTTTGAAGGGTTCTTAAATAATCCAAACCCCTTTTTCTTTTATTAATACTCGCATCCAGCAAAGTCCATTTCTCTATTAAGGGTCAACACAGAAGGCATTTTAGTTTCAAGTACCAGGATGCCAAGACAAGCAGTTCATTTCTGGCTCGCTTGAATAGTGTGGGGCTCTTGTATTCATAAGTTATCAATTATGATTTTCAATTAAAAATCCTCCTTACATTTAAAAATGAATGGAAAGAGGCAGAGCCTCTCCCCACTAGAGCAGTAATAATAGCAGTTTGCAGCAGCATCCTTTAAAAGCACAACCACTGGAATGTGTAGCCAACCATTGGCTTTGAACATTCCAAAGTGCTTTATGACCTTAGCAGGCAGTTCACACCTTCAGCTGCCTGAATTCAGAGTTATAGACTCACAGGAGACAGATGTGAAAGGCTTGTTGGATCATCCAATTTCCCAGCAGTGCCTTTTTCATTTTTTGGGGCCAAACCAATTTTAAAAGCTCCTAGTGACTGGGGTTCCACCACTTTCCAATGAAGACTATGTAATAACCTGATAGATGTCTTATAGCTGGGGCATTTTTCCTGATGTTAAAGTCTAAATTTTATGTCTCTGATACTGCCCCCTGCTGTGCAATGTACGTGCTGCAGGGTAAGAAACACTGACTCCTAAGCATCCTCACTCCACAGTGCATGCTATGCAGCAAGGAGGTGGTGGCTGGCTGGAGTAGGCAGTCATGGTTGTGCTGACTCTGTGGAGGAGAGCTGACCTGATCTGAGCCCAGGGGAGTCCAGTTGTTTTCCCACTGTGATGTGATACGATTTATTTTAGATCCAAGAGAAACCAGGACACTCCAGGGATACTTAACCACTTTCTTATTTATTGCAAGCTTTAAGCAGTTATTACAGTTGTTTAAGTTTTACAAGCCTTAAAAACAATTACTACACAATTGAAACCTTAAATGCCATACATTCTAAAGCAATAATATAGTGCAAAGCAATGCAAAAGCAATTAATAAAAGAGCTACTAGAATACAATAATAAAGACTAGTTCACTTACACTTCACCCGTATGCTACCTACAGTAGCAGGCAGGAGGTCAGGGTTCCTTTTCTTCCCATGCATTGGAACACCATGCACTGGCTCACCGGTGTGAAGGGCCTATTTACTTCTAGTTACATCGAGCAGTACCTGTGGGTCAATCCTGCTCATTCCCTCCCACTGATTGTTCTTACTAAGCCCATTTTATAGCAAAGCGAGACTTGGTTGTTCTAATAATATTTACCAATTGATTACGTATTGTGTAGGATATGTAACATGCCCAATACCCTATCTGGAGTACATCCTGTCACTCAGGATGTTGCTGCTATGTGCATAGTTGACAGTTGTATGGCTGCATCTGTAATTTGTGGTTATCAGAAACAGAAGTACCTGTACAAGATTGCTTGCCATGTGTTCTTGACATAGTCTCAGGTACCATGCTTCATCTGCATTGTTATGCAAAACATTCCTTCCTCTCACAGCTTCTCCCATGACCTTGCCTGCATGCTTATGTGCACCAGACTTGAGACAGGCCTGGGTTTTGCTTGTTAGAGATCCGCACGTGTTAAAGGGAGACGTGGCCATTTATTGTCAAGGCAGGCTCCCCTACACCCACCCAACCTCACCCTGATGCATGAGGTCAGATCCCATAGAGGTTGCAGGTCTCTATTTAAAAGTCAGTTCTGCTGGCCTCCCTGCACTTTTTAAAATTTTCTCCTGAATTACTTCCAAGCTGTTGATCTTTTCTGGGGAATGTGGTGCCAAAAAAGTGAAATAAGCCAGAAGCAGTCACACCTCAGATGAACAATGAGAAACTGTTGTCTTCCTGCTTTATGACAGGATTCCTGTATGTAACAAACCCAACCCAGATGGCTGTCTTTTTTTTTCACTGTCACTCCAGGTCACTTGTTGTTTCCCACTTTTCTCCCTCTCATTATGTCAGTTATATTGACCCCCTCTCTAGGTGCGCTAGTTTGCAGTTCTCTGAAATCAGTCTTGTTCTGCTCAGGTTTCTAATTTCTCTGTGCCCCTCTTTATTATTTCTCTGTCACAACTCATACCTTCAACTCCTCCATATTTAGTATCATCTGTGAATTTGAACTTTGATGGACCCCATAAAAGAGACCTTCAAGTGTGCTACTGGCAATGTAGAGGTAACTCCTGAGCTAATTTTCCCTAAAAGCTGCAGAAGATTTACTGCAGGAGTTGGGTATTTTATAATTGTATTTACAAATTCTGTCTGGAGTGGATAAAAAAAGGCATGATGCTAATAATAACAAGAACAACAATAACAATAATAATAATAATAATAATAATAACAACAACAACAATAATAATAATAAAAGAAATTAGATAAGGGGGCAGTGCAGGGCCCTTATTCAGATTAAAAAATTTGTAAATTGCTCAGCTTCTTCTGAAATGCTGCTAGCTGGGGTGATTGTGGAGGGCATAGCAAGTTTTATACAAATGAAGACTAGGGGTTACTTGAGTGAGTATGCAGGCTGTGGAATCAGTGTGGTCTAGTGGAGAGGACTCCAGATAGTGAATCAGAAGACCTGAATTATTTTCCTGGCTATTGATCTGCTCTTTTAGCCTGGGCTAGTTGTTTCATGTTTAGATTGTAAACTCTTTTGGGCAGAAGCTTATTAGCGTAAGTGTTACTATATTGCGTTACTATATTAGCTTATAGCATTACTATATTGTCATCAAGGAAACATTTTCCCCAATTGTTCTTTTATGTTTTGTCCCCAGAAAAACAGAGTAGACATTTACTGTATCCTGGAGGAAGTATTACAGCAGGATGCCCAGGTCCTAGAGAGAAGGCTAATGAGCAAAATAATAACACTTGCCTCAAACCACATGAGAGAGACTCAGGTAAGTTAGATTAACGGAAGTGTTGGAGCATAAGCTTTTGTGGTCAAAGACCCACTTCACTGCTTTTGCAGATTCAGACTAACACGGCTACCCCTCTGATACTCAGGTAAGTTAGTTTTCCCTATATGCTAATGACAGGAATGAAAGCTTAAACTAATTAAAACATTTTTTGTAAACTATATACTGAAACTCCAGGATTAATGACTGCTAGGGGCCCACAGATCCCACACCGTCCTCCAGAAATCCCAGGTCCTAAGCAGCATGTGACTAGTTTCATCTTGTTCAAGTTACACATGTGCTTAAGTGCTTTGTAAGGTCAGGATATTGTGACATATATCAGATGCAGAGAGGCCTACCGTTTCTTAACAAGCAAGTATTTTGTGAAGTCTACTAGGGATTTCATTATTGATACTGATTTTGTGTGGAAGGTGCTCTGATACTATGGTGTTAAGCAGCAGGATGAAACCTTTAAACAGAATCTGAGCTGTTTTCAAAAGAAGCAGTATTTGGATTTAGGGGATAGTTTATTCAGGAAAATTCTCTGAATATCTTGAAGCTGCCCACCTCCTCTGAGGGAAAAATATCATGTCACTATGATAGCCAATCATCCACCACAAATAGCTAATAGCGAATAGTCTAAGCAGCTTGCAAACAACTGAAAGGCTGACAAGTGTTTAGCCAAACGATTCAATGATTATTTATGACTCATGATTCTGTTCTCAGAAAGTTGGGTGGAAAACAGAAATAAGAACTTGATTCATTTGAGCAGCATTGGCTGGTGTAGTTGGCTTTAATCACTTCAGTCTCTCTCTTTTTGTATTTTTTAAGGAAGCAACAAATGAACTAAAAGTGGCAGCGAGCAACACATTAGTGGCTCTGGCACGCTGCTATTTCAGTGAGGTGATGTATGAGCTTCAATCTCATCTGAATCCACTGAAGCTGTCTGACGTGTTCACTTTGATTACGCTGGACAACCTATCATCAGCCTATCGTATGTCAACTTCCATCTTTTGTTTCAAAGTTATTGTCTTCCATTTAAGGACAGAGGTTCACGCTCTGTACAGCTACACAGAGTGCTATTTGGGGGGCATGAGATGAACTGCTGTGGCTGGTTCCAGTTGCTAGACCATGAGCTATCCACACCAAGGGGCAAGCTCTTATGCCCCATTTGAAGTTCTTAAAGGACAGGATTGAGGAAAATCAGGTCTAGTGGAGCTCTTCTCCATTCCATTTCTCATCCCTCCCCAGTGCTCTCTCTCCTACTCTGGGAGAGGATTGGGCATCTGGCACAGCTGCACATTGGTGGAGAATGCTCCTCCTCAGGGTAAATCCCCCACTGATTTTTTACTTCTGCCTTATCATTTGTGTACGCAACACAAAATGACCTAGGAGCCCATAGCATCCGACCCAGCGGTGTTTCTAAATGCGATAGTAAGAAGGCAGATAACAGTCAATTGTCTGTCTTCCTTTTCTTCTGGTCCTTCTTTTCAGCACTCAAGTGCATTCCTTTTGTGGGAATGCCCCTGTACGGCATGAGCTCCATGCGGATGTTAGTCGGCGAGAGCAGGCTGATGCAACCATTTTGTGTTGGTAAGTGCCAGCACTTATTGTAGATGTCCAAAATGGATATTTAGGGGCCTTGGTACAGAGTTAAGTGACTGATCGTTTACAAACAGGCTCTGAACTGGATTGTACCAGGGGCTGAGTCCTCATGCTCCTGTGGCACTCAGTGGAGTTGAGAGTGCTCCTTACTTTGCTGGAGGGGCTGAGCATTTGTAAGTTCAGGCCCTTTATGACTTGTGGATATTTTAAAAATAAACAAAAGCTGATGCTGCCCATGTGCCAGGAAACTCCTGGGGGAGAATGTGCAGGCAACAGACTGAATTACATTCAAAAATTTCCCGTTTTCCACCCCTCCACCCATTCCTCCTCTTTAGTTTCTTAATTATCATCTCCTTTCACCCTCTTTCTCTGTCCTCTGGTCTTCTCCACTTCTCTCTTCCTTTGCTTTTTAGTTGATGCTCAAGTAAGGCCACGTCTACACTATGCAGAAGATCAATGCTGCTGCAGTTGATCACCAGGGTCCAAATTAGCAGGTCTAGTGAAGACCCACTAATTCGAACTGAGTGGGTGCTCCCGTTGGCACCGGTAGTCCTGCTTCTCATGAGGAAAAACACTCCTGTCAACCTTCCACTGTGTGGACAGTCTGAAAACACGATTTAAGATACGTCAACTCCAGCTACATAATTAACATAGCTGGAGTTGCGTACCTTAAGTCAACTTTCCCCTTTAGTGTAGATCAGGCCTAAGGGATTAATCCTGCACCTTTGAGATAAATGGGAATTTTGCCATCAGCTTCATAGAACATAGGATTGAGCCTTAATTTTCCTTTCAAGGGCAGCGGGTGCATCTAATTTTAGGGCAAAATGCTGTCAAATCTCAGTATAGCTAATAGGAGTTAGGGGCACTGAACATCTTTCAGACAAACTGTAACCCAACAGGAAATCATACAGTTTTAGGGCTAAATAAGCAATAACTGCAGAGGACATGAATCATTCAGAAAACAGCTGGTCAAAATATTTTGTTTTTTTATTACATTTTTCATATTTTTTTCCAAGTTGATGGAATATTAAACTGAAAAAATGTCAATGACAGTTTTAATCAGGATGTGTTCAGTGTTTTTGTGCAGCTAAAAAGGTGGCTGAAATTTGTTGATTTTTGAAACATGTGAATGATCTTTGTCATTTGAAATTTTGAAAAAAACAAGAGTAAACACTTTTAATTTAATTTAAACTACCTTTACAATCAGCTCTAATTAAGAGGTAACAAGGGAGAAAAAAATATGTTTTCAAATGATGGGAATTAAAAAGAGATGGAGAGAGACAAAAGAGAAGAAAGCCTTTTGAGAAACAAGAAACGGAAAGGAGGGAAGAGAAATAATTCAAAACTGTTATTGGATTTCATCAGCTGTTCCTGAATTGGGCATGGAATTGTAATAAACTACAAGCCTGGGTGTCTTCACTGATAAAACAACGTATCCTTATTACTATTGCATCCTTTTCATATTGCCTGTCTTTTTTCCTTCCATGCAGTTCTGGAAAAATGGTCAAGGGCAGTAAATGTATATTTTAGTAACTGGGAAAGGTGGCCATTTCCCAAAATGGGTAAATCTCAATTCTGTGATGAAATTCTTCCCCTCTATCGTCATGTGACAAGCAAATGGACCACATGTGAAGATTTGGAGGTGAGAATTGTAGGCTTTCTAAACCTTGATGAGAAATTGTATTGTTAAATTCTCTGTGTATGGCACTCTTTGTGATGATGGAGTTCAATGGCAGGTTCTTTGGGATAGAAGGGAGTATGATGTAAAACATTTAAAAAAGATTATAATGTCACAATCTCATGGAAATTCTGTCTGTACATAGTGTACATAGATTCCAGTTTTGTCACCTGACATGCAGATGAATATAGGAGAATGGGCTAAATTCATTCCTGGCAGATGTCTATTCAGTTCCAGTAGAGTTACAGCAGGAATGAGTTGTTTTAGTGTGCATACTAATCTGGGGAAATATCCCACTTGGGAAAGTTGTGAGGTGCAGTAGAATATAATTCTGAAACCAACACCATAGCTGTGTCTAGACTGGAAAAACTTGCCAGCTGTCTACACTGGCTGCTTGAATTTCCGGAAAAGCACTGACGATCTCATGTAAGATCGTCAATGCTTTTCCGGAAATACTATGCTGCTCCCGTTCAGGCAAAAGTCCTTTTCCGAAAGACTTTTGCGCAAAAGGGCCAGTGTAGACAGCACAGTAGTGTTTTCTGCAAAAAAGCCCCGATCGCGAAAATGGCAATTGGGGCTTTTTTGCGGAAAAGCGTGTCTAGATTGGCCACGGACGCTTTTCCGCAAAAAGTGCTTTTGCGGAAAAGCATCCTGCCAATCTAGACGTGCTTTTCCGAAAATGCTTTTAACGGAAAACTTTTCCGTTAAAAGCATTTTTGGAAAATCATGCCAGTGTAGACAAAGCCCATGAGTCTTAACTCTTTACCAGGAAATATTGAGATAGGGCTGTTTCAACAGTGGAAAAGGGAAATTGCACTCGTCAGAAGTAGAAAAGATGGGCCCATTGCATGATATTGAATGAATTTGTAGGAACATAAATTCTGTGTCTCTATGTAGGGCAAGCAGGCCATTATCAAAGCCCTTGGTACTATGATGAGCCTCCTCCTGCATAAAGAAGAGCATCAAGATAAGGTGTTCGAACAGATCCCATGGCTCCTTGAGCAATATAAAGAGGATGTTAATGTTTTTCATGTCACCAAGGTGAGATACTTATTAAAATAACTATCAATGTGTGCGCATAGGTGAACTGCACTAGCTGCTACCAGTGGCGTTTCCTGGTCTACATAGTGACTTGTTAGATAATAGATAAACACACAAGTCTTGATTTTATAGACATGGTGACCCAGGTGACAAGTTTTGTAGGTAAAAGCCTCTCATGAAAAGTATCTTCTGTTTCTGGAGATGATAAGGAGGTAAGAAACAAAACACCTGTTCCCTCCCCGCCCCCCCCCCATAAGATACTCCCTCCTTGTGATTTACTGGTACATTCTATCAACTCTGTGTCTCTCTTTTAGATTATAAATAAACTCCTCAGAGCAGGGGCTGCTGTGTGTTGTCTCTGGGCAGTATTAAATAAACTGCCAGTAGCTGAAAATTAATACTAAGAAGGCCTGAAGTGCATTGCTTTAGATGATATAACTAGATAGATATAAAATCACTGTCTAGTTCATCTACCGTTGTGTACAGGGCTGTTGTAGCTGTGTTGGTTCAAGGATATTAGAGAGACAAGGTGGGTGAGATAATATAATTAAAGATATTATTTCACCCACCTTGTCTCTCTTATTTCATCTACCCTCAGTATCACATGACCAAGGTAACTCTTGTCTGCTGATAGTGAGAGGATGGAGTGAGGGCAGTTGGCTTCAGTAGTATGATTGAGCATGCTCAGTCTATGTGAGCTGGCTCAGTACAAGCCAAGCAGCAAATCCAGGGCCACAACCCTGCTGCCCTTCCCCCCTCCCCACTTCCTCCATGGTTTACTCCCAATCTATGTTGGCTTTCTGGTCCAGAATATGTGGTTGCTTTTGGGATTGGAATGCCCATGACTTTGAGGGAATCAATGTCTCATGGACTTGACTAAAAGTATCAGAGGACTACACAAGAGCCTAAATGTAGTAAAATATGTAGATTTCATCAGAGATATCCTGGAAGCTTCAAGCAGCAAAGAAGAAAAGTGTGTAGGTACAGGAAGGAGTTAGACTGTCATCTCATTATCAATAGCCTGGAAGAGAACATAAAATCATCATTGATAAAATTGGCAGATGAAATAAAAATTGGGGAGTGGTAAATAATGGAAAGGACAGCTCACTGATTCAGAGTGATATAGATCATTTGGTAAACTGGGTGCTAACAATAAATGTGCATTTAAATATGGCTGAATGTAAATAGATGCATCTAGGAACAAAACAATGTAGGTGATACATACATGTTGAGGGATGCTTCCTGAGAAACAGTAACTCTGAAAAATATTTTGGGAAACTTGGTGAATACTCAGCTGAACATGACCTACAAATGCGATGCTGTGGCCAAAAAAGCTGAAGTGATACTGGGATGCATACATGGGGAAATCTCAAGGAGGAATATAGTGGGAAATGCAAAGTTCATTTCCACACTAGAACTGACCAACAGATATTGGTAGATACCCCTGATACCGGCTTCCTGTGAGAAGAGTGCCTTCCACACCCTGCTTGGCTTATAGCAATTCAGCAGGATGCCATTTGGGCTGCACTGAGCCTCAGCCACTTTTCAGCAGCTCATGAACCAAATATTGCAAACATATATGCAATATACAGCCGTGTGCATTAAGAATATTGTCATCCACAGCACCAGCTGGGGGAAACACCTCTGACATCTTAGCAAGGTATTGTAAGCCCCAATAGATGCAGGACTCACTGTGAATCCAGCCAAGTGCCATCTTAGTGAACACAGTAGGAAGGGGAAAACTATAGCTCCTTGATAAATAAGGTCTAAGGCTTGTGTGACTGCCCCACCTCCATGACAAAGAAACAGGTGCCACAATACTTCAGACACAGTGGCTGCTTACTACTCAACTTCATCACACTGGGCACCCTATTATTGGACCTGATGAAGAACACCCAATCACAGAAAGTCCAGTAATCAGAAGACTGTGAGGAAGCCTTCCAGGCCCTGTGAAAACAGCTGAACCAAGAGCTGGTCCTATCCCATCCAACTTCACAAAGCCTTCTATCCTTCAAATGGAGGTCTCGGAGGTAGGACCAGGAGTGGTACTATCTCAAGAAATAGGTGGGAAGGAGCACCAGATCCTTTATCTCAGCTGCAAGCTGTTCTCCTGAGAGACCTGCCGCCCTACTATAGCAAGGGAGGCCCTGGCCATCAAGTGGGTGATCTACACCCTGAGGGTATGTCTACACTACAAAGTTAATTCGAACTAACGGACGTTAGTTCGAATTAACTTTGATAGGTGCTACACTAGCGCTCCGCTAGTGCGAACTTAATTCGAACTAGCGGCGTGCTTAGTTCGAACTAGGTAAACCTCATTGAACGAGGACTAAGCCTAGTTCGAACTTACTAGTTCGAATTAAGGGGTGTGTAGCCCCTTAATTCAAATTAGTGGGAGGCTAGCCCTCCCCAGCTTTCCCTGGTGGCCACACTGGCCAACACCAGGGAAACTCGTCTGCCCCCCTTCCGGCCCCGGACCTCTTAAAGGGGCACAGGCTGGCCAGCACCCAGCTAGCAGACCCTGCACCTGGCACGGCTCAAGCCAGCCACCCGCTGCCACCCAGCCATCCCCCTCTTCCCGGGAACAGGCTGGCGGCTCTCGGGAGCCTGCCCAGGACCACACCCGCCTGGTTTAGTGCGGACATCATGGACCTCGTCCACGACCTCCGCACTAGGCACAGAAAAGTGGCCGTCTAGGGCAGGAGAGCTGCCAGCCTGGCCACCTAGGAGCAGGTGTGCATGAAAATAAAGGTGGTCCACTGAGACCCCCAACCCTGAGCCCTGAGCTTACAATGGGCGTATTGGGTCATACCAAAGGTCCATCTAGCCCAGTAGCCTGTCTGCCGACAGTGGCCAACCCTAGGGACCCTGGAGGGGATGGACCGAAGACAGTGATCAAGCCATTTGTCTCGTGCCATCCCTCTCCAGCCTTCCACAAACTTTGGGCAGGGACACCACTCCTACCCCCTGGCTAATAGCACTCCATGGACCCAACCTCCATCACTTTATCTCACTTCTCTTTAAACTCTGTTCTAGTTCTAGCCGTCGCAACCTCCTGCAGCAAGGAGTTCCACAGGTTGAATCTTTGCTTTGTGAAGAACAACTTTCTGTTACTAGTTTGAAGCCTGCTACCCATTCTTTTCCTTTGGTGTCCTCTAGTCCTTCTATTATGGGGACTAATGGAGAACTTTTCTTAATGCACCCTCTCCACCCCACTCATGCTTTTATGGACTTCTATCCTATCCCCCCTCAGTCTCCTCTTTTCTAAGCTGAGAAGTCCCAGTCTCTTTAGCCTCTCTTTATATGGGACCTGTTCCAAACCTCTGATCATTGTAGTTGCCCTCCCCTCTCCCACCCTCTCTCTTCCCCTCTCCCACCTCCTTTTCCCAGTCTCCCCCAGTTTTGTTCAATAAAGACAGATTCTATTTTTGACCACACTTTTTCTTTATTTTCTACATCAGGAAGGGGGGCTAGGGAAGGGTAAGTGGAAGGAGGTGAGGGAGGAATGGGGTACGAGCCCCCGATGGGGAGGACTGGGCTGGCTCTGCGGGCTTCTGGGGGTGGAAGCTCTCCTGCAGCCCCCCAATTGCTCCCTCTCCCCAGATGGCAGCCTGCGGCAAGTACAGCCGGACTGATGGCCGAGTGCTGTGATGTGCCCAGTGTGGGCACTCAGAGCACTCCAAGTCAGGACTGCTTTGCAAGAGAGGCACCCCTGAGAACTGTCTGTCCGGGGTGAGGGTCGGGTCCCTTTAAGCACAGCCCTCGGCTAGCCTGAGGCAGCAGCTCCACGCTCTAAGTCCTCATCTGATGCTCTGCCGGCACTGCTTCCGGCCATCCTTAACCCCGGTTCAGGGTCCACTTAATGTGGACATGCTAGTTCGAATTAGCAAAACGCTAATTCGAACTAGTTTTTTTAGTCTGGATGCATTAGTTCGAATTAGCTTAGTTCGAATTAACTAATTCGAACTAAGTTAGTTCGAATTAGCGCTGTAGTGTAGACATACCCTGGGATATTCTGTACTGGGGAAGCCCTTTCAACTGGTCACCAACCATGCACCCCTCAGATGGATTAATAACATGAAGGACACCAGTGCCTGAATCATGAGGTAGTACTTCCCGCTCCAGCCCTATGACTTCTGTATGTTACACTGGGCCAGGGAAGGCTCATGCAAACACAGACTTCTCCCAAGTGGAAGGAGACGATGAAGAGGAAGGTCCACCAATGGACACCCTCTTAAGGGGGAGTGTTTGTGACAGAGGATACCCACCATGCATGGTTCAGCGGGGGCTAATCATGATCTGTGGGCTATGCCCCTTCATACTTGCTGGGAATACTCCAACTGGAACCAGGATAGAAAAGGGAGCAGCTCAGTTCTGTCTAGGCTGACAGCTGAAGGGAGCAGAGGTGCTTTGCAGGCTTTTGTGGAGGGACTGCCAGTGCCCTAGGATGCAGAAACCAGCCAGCCTGTGGTTCCAGTTGACCCCCCCACAACCATCCAATGCCACAGATGGAGGAGAGACCACGGAGTTACTGAGATGACCTGCTGCAGAAGAATGGTGGGAAGTAATCTATGTGAACTAAGCATTATTGAGTTGAGGTATTAGGCTTTGACTCTGCATGTTTTGGAAGAAACCCCATTGAGCTGCAAGACAAGGCCCTGGGCTGGGACCCTGTGGAGTAGGTAGAGCCTGGTGGAGAAGGGCTGGCCACTAGGCAACACTGGTTTGCCCCAAAGGGTGGTTGAGCACTAGGTTGCACGGTCGTACCTAGAAGGGCTTGGGTCATTGAGCTGAAGAGCCTCCTTAAAGGGCTGCTGCACTGACCCTGACTATTAGGCAATGCTGCTCTAAGAACCAGGCCTGCTATGGTGGTTGGGGAGACTAGGTCACTTGGGCTGCCTTAGTTCTTTAACTCCTCCACAACCTGATACCATCCAAACAGGGTGGACCTACCCTGCGACAGGTGACTTACTTACAGTCTATAATATCTGCATGGGGAAATCTATGTAATGACCTAGCAGAGAAAGGCATGACATGATCCAGTGGCTACAAACTGAAACAGGATCCATTCAGATGGGAAATAAGGTCTACCTTTTCAGTGGTGGGATATTAGCCATTCAAACCATTTACCAAGAGTCAAGGTGATCATTTTAAAATCAAGATGGGATTTTTTTCTGAAAGTTCTGCTTTAGGAATTAGTTTGGCAATTTCTAAGGCCTGTGTCATACAGAAGGCCTGACTAGTTGATGACAATCATGCCTTTTGGCCTTGGAATCTATGAATTCCATGAACCTGCTTCAGTCATTGCATATTGCTCCTTTGTATGCCCACCTTCTAACTTTCACCCTCTGTTGTAGAGTCTGAGGCAGCTCTTGGAAGTTTCTGGTGAATATAAGATCCTTCTACCTGAAGGGAAATTTCAAGCCATCTGCAGTGCTCTGCACGACCGGGTGAGGGGAACTTGTTCTTGTATCACTTGAGCTTAAGCACAGCAGATCTGAAGCATATTAAGAATAAACATCTTTTGAATGCTAGTGAAGAGCCCGGAGACCTTCTCATGCCTTATTGGTTTCTGCTGGCTTAAGAATAAGCAGATAGTGGTCTCATTTTATTAGCTAAAATCCAGCTCAGTTTGTAAAGCAATTTTAGCATAAGCCAGTTCTTAGAGGGAGTTAGAGTTATATAGTAAAAACGGATCCCATCCAAATGGGGAGGACCTATCCTGTGACAGGGTGACTTAATTGCAGTCTATAATATCTATGTGGGGAAACATATGTAATAATCTAGCAGAGAAAGGCATAACGTGAGCCAATAACTAGAAAATGAAGCTGGACAAATTCAGACTGCAAATAAGGCCTACATTTTTATGGTGGAATAATTAACCATTTGAACCAGTTACCAAGGGTCAAGTCTTGATTCAATTAGCTCTGCTGCTAAAAACACTTTGAAAGCAGGAACTTCTGTTATCCAGTGTATCGGTCATTGTTTCTGATTCTTGTTGTGCAGTCAGTACCATTTATTTTGGGTTCAGAGCTCTATTTGGTTGGAAAGGTAGGAAGTGAGTGCTTAGAAATTAATTGAGCATCTTCTTTTCAGTTGCTTGTTCTGATTAGTTTTCCTTTGATCACTTCTCTTCTTCCCACAGATCTGTTCTCCAACTCAGCAGCTCATCATGGAAAATCAAATGGAGCTGTGCTATTGTATCCTACTGCTAGGTAGGGGAAGAGACTCCAAATTACACAGTCGTTTCCTTGTAACTTCCTTCTTTTGTAGGTGTGGTAAGAATGAGCTTTCAGTTGTTAGTGAGGATGTGATTTCTTCCTTTGCAGCCCGTTCTTCTCCTGATGACCTCATAGCATATCTGCACTCGCAGCTGAAGATTGAGAATGAGACTGTTCGTGTGGCATCCCTGAATCTGCTCACAGCTATTATTGGTGCTGACTGTAAGTAACACAGGAGTAACTGTGACTGCTGCGATCATCGCCGTCGTGCTGGGGGTTGAGTTGGGGACATCCAGAGCTAAAAGCATGAGCTGCTATAGGTTGATCTAAAGAACCAAGGCTTTGCAGGCATGGTAGGGCTATAACATACTCATGATCTCTGCAAACGGGGCACAGAGGATCTGTAACACAGGGGCGGATATAGGGCAGGGCGAGCGGGGTGGCCGCCCCGGGTCCCGCGCTTCAAAAAGCCCCGCGCACGCGCCGTGGTGCCACCGTGCATGAGCATGGCGTCACTGTGCATGCGCCGTGGCAAAGGGGGGGCCCCGCGGAATTATGCTGCCCGGGGCCCCGCAAAACGGTCATCTGCCCCTGCTGCAACACATAGAGTCATATAGTCATAGATTATTAGAACTGGAAGGGACCTTGAGAGGTTATCAAGTCCAGTCCCCTGCCCTCATGGCAGGACCAAGCACTGTCTAGATCACCCCTGATAGGTGTCTATCCAATCTGCTCTTAAGTATTTCCAGTGGTGGAGATTCCAAAACTTCCCTGGGCAATTTTTCACAGTGTTTAACCAACCTAACAGTTGGGACGTTTTTCCTAATGTCCAACCTAAACCTCCCTTGCTGCAATTTAAGCCCATTGTTTCTTGTCCTATCATCAGAGGCCAAAGAGAACAATTTTTCTCCCTTCTCCTTGTGACACCCTTTTAGATGCATGCTCACCAGAGGGTTGGAAATTCACTAAAGGGACCCAGTGCTGCTCTAAGTTACTCCCATGTGGTCACGCAGAAATCAACAGGGTTAATTAAGTGCTGAATGTAGCCTAAAATATTTTCAAGGTACAAATACAAATGTAATCTTGTGGCGGATGCATGTTAATAATAATGAGATAAAAACAAAATAGTACTCCTGACTGAATAAGTATTAGACACTCTAGAATAGATTCCGAATTCTGCTATACTGGTGGTAAACACAGACTAACTTCACTGACCTCCATTTGTCTAACTCTCTTACAATATTTCCATCAGGATAGTATGATGGTGCTATTTACAGAAGTGGAAATACTTCAGACTTAGACTGGTGTAACTGAGATCAGAGTCTGGTCCTATATTTTCCCCGCTGATTCTGTATATGAGTGAAGCTTGGTAGCACTCTTAAATAGGGCACAGGACACATTCTAATGTGGAGCATGAGTGTTTGGAACAAAGATATACTATATTGCACACTTCTCCTTATCTTTCAGTGCCTGAGACAAGAGTTAGAAAGTTTCTGATTGTGAAGGCAGTGCAATCTGCTCTCAGTGATCAGAGTGCTAAGGTAAGATTGTGTGTGGAATAGTGGTATTGCTGTTAATATCTGGGAAGTATTTCACTCAGTGGAGAGTCTGGCAATGAGACACATTTTTAGGCTGAGATTATTAATAGGGTTTCAATTAATCACAGTTAACTAAAAATTAATGTGATTAAAAATGGAAATTTATTAAATATTTTTGTGGTTTTTTACATTTTCAAATATATTGATTTCAATTACAACACAATGACAAGTGTGTACTATGCACTTTATATTATTTTTATAACAAACATTTGCATTGTAAAAATGACAAAAGAAATAATATTTTTCAATTCATCTCATAGAAGTGATGTAGAGCAATCTCTTTAGCGTGAAAATGCAACTTACAAATGTAGATATTTTTTGTTAACCGTAACGAAACAATGTAAAACTTTAGAGTCTACAAGTCCATTCAGACCTACTTCTTGTTCAGCCAGACACTAAGACAAACAAGTTTGTTTACATTTATAGGAGAAAATGCTGCCTTTTTCCGAATTACAGTGTCACCTGAAAGTGAAAACTGGCATTTGCATGGTACTTCTGTAGCCAGTGTTGCAAGGAATTTACATAACAGATGTGTTAATCATTTGTACTTCAGCCACTATTCCAAAGAGATAAAAGCAAAAGCAAAAGGACTCTCATATCCTGTCTCATATTGCATGCAGAAGAGATAATAATAACTCGTGCATAATCTCTACCCTTGCAGGTGAGGATGGCAGCTCTCCATTTTGTCCTGAAGCTGCTCAGTTCAGGAAGTGTGGAGAATTGTGCAGCAGGGGATATGGTCGCCTATGTATTCAGAGAGCTCGATGTGTCCACCAGAAATCTGGTAAGGAGAGTTCTTAACGCTTAGGACTCAGTTCTGCCATTCTGGCATGCTGATTGTTCCCCTTGACTTCAGTGGGAGCTTTGGATGCTCAAGGATGCAGCTGGACTGAAGGATTAGAGCTAGAATCTGATCAGTGATATTCGTGTAAAGCCAGGGTAATGCCCCTGACTTCAGTGGCATTATTTTGGATTTACACAAGTGGAACAGAGACCAGAATCTGATTCTGGATATTTACATCTGACAGTGCGACCTACATTCCTTAGACCTCGGGCAAGTCAGTGAAAATTCTGACAACACAATCTTTCAGTGAAATGCTCTTGTATAAGGAAGCACATCTTTTTTATAAATAGACTCTTGATACAATTGCAGTGCCGCTTGTTAAGTTATTGTGGTCACACATAGGTTGCCTGTGTCAGTGTCATAGATGCATTCCTATACTCTCAGGCTGTTAAAGTTGAAGCAAAATGCAGGACAATGTAGCACTTTAAAGACTAACAAGATGGTTTATTAGATGATGAGCTTTCGTGGGCCAGACCCACTTCCTGATCTGAGGAAGTGGGTCTGGCCCACGAAATCTCATCATCTAATAAACCATCTTAAAAAAAAATAAAAATAAATAAATCTTGTTAGTCTTTAAAGTGCTACATTGTCCTGCATTTGCTTCAGCTACCCCAGACTAACACAGCTACATTTCTATCGCTGTTAAAGTTGAATTTCTATTTCTATTTAATCAGATAAGAACATAAAACATGAATGGCCATTCTGGATCCCCCAGACAAATGGTTCATGTAGCCTGTCTTCTGACAGTGGTGGATGTTATATGCATCAGAGGGAACAAACAGAACAAGGCAATTGTTGAGTGATCTCTCCCCTGTTGTCCAGTCCCAGCCCCAGCCCCAGGCAGTCAGAGATATAGGGACACCCATATCATGCATCTCTGATCATCTTATATGGCTCTATCATACCCACCTGTAAGCATCTCTTTTCTAAGATGAATGGTCCCAGTCCTTTTAACTTCTCCTTGTATGACTTGTCCCATATCCCATATCATTTTTGTTGCTTTTCTCTGAACTTTTTCCAATTATAACCTAACTTTATTTAAGTTGGAGGACTACAATTGCTTGCAATATTCAAGGTGTGGGTGTACCATGGATTTGAAACAGTGGCATGATGATATTTATCATATTATTATTCATCCCTTTTCCTAGTGGTTCCTAACATACCATTAGCATTTTTAACTGCAGCTCATGTTGAACAGATGTTTTTAGAGGACTATCCACAATGACTCTGAGATTTTTCTTGAGTGCTACAGCTAATTTAGACCCCATCAATTTGCATGTACAACAAGGATTATGTTTTCCAATGTGCCGTACCCAGGTACAGTAATGGAGTTCACAATAAGGAAGGCAAATAATAGCCGGAGAACTTTCATTCTTCATTCTTTTAAAATTAGCCTCAGGAAACTTTTCATCACATTGGATCTCTGATTGGGCTGTTAGCACCATATACCTGTGCTTCAGTTACGACATCGCGTCAGAGGGTGGTTGACTGTATCAACTGTCTTCTCAATATACAAGGTGAGGAGACCATGAGCAGGTGTAAGTAACTCTTCACTTTCTTTCATTGTTGTAATGACCATTTTTTCCATCTGTAATTCTTTCTGTCTTGTTAGCGACACTTATATAACAGAACGATTGGGGCCTTGTAAGTACATTGCTGGAAGAGAACTGCACAAATAATAAATAATCTGCAAATATTAGAGGGTGGACAAAATACAGCACACAGGCCAGATCTGCCCTTCTCCCCAGAATTTCTGTCTGGAGCGCTCAGCTGATTAGCAAGCATGCCAGCAGCATGTGTTCAGCTGCCCCTCTCCGACCTTGCTCCATCCTATCTGCTGCTAGTGGTGTGTGGAGGGGAGGTGAGCAGGGAGACGTGCAGAAGTCAGGGTGACCCCTTTGCCCCTGTCATCATCTCTGCAGAGCAGAGTTTGGGGAGAGGGACACATACAGTAGTGCTGCTCCAGTCTGAAGTATGGTGAGTAACGGAGTGCCTATCTAAAGAGGCACTGTTTCTAAGATTTCTCTGGCAGCCAGCATGTCCCTCTCTCTCTCTCTCTCTCTCTCTCACACACACACACACACACACATTGTCTCACACACACTCTCTCCCCCGCCATATGCCCATATGCCCCCGCTCTGCAGAGTGGGGTGGGGAGAGGGAGATGACAGAGCAGGACAGCTTTCCCTTAAAGAGACAGTTCATGATTTAGAAGTGAGCGAAGATCCTGGGTTTCCTACCTAAGCTTTTGGTCAGCCCCATCTCTTTTACAATGAGAGTTCAGTGGAGGGATTCTCCTCCAAATCAGAACCTCAGATCAATCTACATGAGTTGTGCTTGACTATGAGATTAGATTTAAATACTGAGAGCAGAGTGGCTACTGAAACCAGATATACAGAGAAAGATGCTCCACACAGAATACAGTGCCTGTTTAATCCTGTATGAATCACAATGAATCACATGCCATTACTGTTAACTTTCAGACATAGGGGCTACGTCTAGACTACATCCCTTTTTCGGAGGGATAAGGGATCTTTCGGAAAAGGCTTAATTTTCTGCAAGATCAGCATCTAGACTGGCGCTTTTCTCCGGCAAAGCTCCGTGCCGAAAAAAGCTGCAGCCATTTTTATGCTAATGAAGCAGGGGAGATTTAAATCCCCGCTTCATTAGCAATTGCGATACGTCTAATTTACATCCCTTTTCCGAAAAAGGGATGTAGTCTAGACATAGCCTGACGGTAAAATTCTGACTCCGTTAAAGTCAATAAGAATTTCGTCATTGGCTTTAGTGGGGCCAAAATTTCACACACAGCTGGTAATAACATACCCCATAGATCCTCCTGTATGATTATCTATGGATCAGAGGTTCAGTTTTATTTAATGTTGCCATACTTTTTCTCCTTTTCTCTATCCTAGGTCAGTGCACTAACCTGGGGTCAGCAGAGGAGGAGCTGAGTTGTCTCCGTGAGGCACTAACAACTCCAGACCCTGAGGCTCTGTTTCAAGCATCTTCCAAAATGGCTAAGGTAACAAACACTAGGTGACTGTCCTAGTGGCTGTGCACCATTCATTTTCCCTTGTCCAGAGGACTGGAAAAGGGCAAATATAGTGCCCATCTATAAAAAGGGAAATAAGAACAACCCAGGAAACTACAGACCAGTTAGTTTAACTTCTGTGCCTGGGAAGATAATGGAGCAAGTAATTAAGGAAATCGTCTGTAAACACTTGGAAAGTGGCAAGGTGATAGGGAACAGCCAGCCTGGATTTGTAAAGAACAAATCATGTCAAACCAATCTGATAGTTTTCTTTGATAGGATAACGAGTCTTGTGGATAAGGGAGAAGCGGTGGATGTGGTATACCTAGACTTTAGTAAGGCATTTGATACAGTCTCGCATGATATTCTTATCAATAAACTAGGTAAATACAACTTAGATGGGGCTACTATAAGGTGGGTGCATAACTGGCTGGATAACCATACTCAGAGAGTAGTTATTAATGGTTCACAATCCTGCTGGAAAGGCATAACAAGTGGGGTTCCACAGGGGTCTGTTTTGGGACCGGCTTTGTTCAATATCTTCATCAACAATTTAGATATTGATATAGAAAGTACGCTTATTAAGTTTGCAGATGATACCAAGCTGGGAGGGGTTGCGACTAATCTGCAGGATAGGGTCACTAATTCAAAATGACTTGGACAAATTGGAGAAATGGTCTGAGGTAAATAGGATGAAGTTTAAGACAAATGCCAAGTTCTCCACTTAGGAAGGAACAATCAGTTTCATACATACAGAATGGGAAGCGACTGTCTGGGAAGGAGTACGGCAGAAAGGGATCTAGGGGTTATAGTGGACCACAAGTTGAATATGAGTCAGCAGTGTGATGCCGTTGCAAAGAAAGCAAACATAATTCTGAGATGCATTAACAGGGGTGTTGTGAGCAAGACATGAGAAGTCATTCTTCCGCTCTACTCTGCGCTGGTTAGGCCTCAATTGGAGTATTGTGTTCAGTTCTGAGCACCGCATTTCAAGAAAGATGTGGAGAAATTGGAGAGGGTCCAGAGAAGAGCAACGAGAATGATGAAAGGTCTAGAGAACATGACCTATGAGAGAAGGCTGAAGGAATTAGGTTTGTTTAGTTTAGAAAAGAGAAGATCGAGGGGGAACATGATAGCAGTTTTCAGATATCTAAAAGGGTGCCATAAGGAGGAGGGAGAAAACTTGTTCATCTTGGCCTATGGGGGTAGAACAAGAAGCAATGGGCTTAAACTGAAGCAAGGGAGATTTAGATTGGACATTAGGAAAAAGTTCCTAATTGTCAGGGTAGTCAAACACTGGAATAAATTGCCCAGGGAGGTTGTGGAATCTCCATTTCTGGAGATATTTAAGAGTAGGTTAGATAAATGTCTATCAGGGATGGTCTAGACAGTATTTGATCCTGCCATGAGGGCAGGGGATTGGACTCGATGAACTCTCAAGGTCCCTTCCAGTCCTAGTATTCTATGATTCTGTGATTGTTTTATGCTTTTGTGATGTCTTTCCACACTTGGAGCGAGCTATGGGAGTGAGGCATTCATGGGTAATCAGTAACATGCTTTTCATAGGTATATGCTATGAATGCCATGTAAAAAACAAACAGATTCCAGACAGTTGCATGAACATGCCCATGCATGTGCGCGCGCACATCCATCCATCCATCCATCCATCCAGGGGGAAAATATGTGAGCGGGACATCAAGCTGAGAAACCAGTCTTGGCACCTTGTGTGTTTACCTGAACCTATATTTGTGTGCATGCATCTCTTTGCATATTTTTATATTTTGTGAAAAGATGTCATGTACATAATAGAATATAAACTGGAAATTTACATCCTGTTTGTCCCATACAATGTTGTGCTAACTGTACAACCTAAGATCTAACCTGATATTATTAGTGTAGAATAGAGATGTGGTAGCTAGAAAGATTAGAGAGAAAATTTTAATTGCAACTGCCTTGCCAGATATGAGCCCAATTAGCAATTTGCTGATGAATACATTATTTTCCAATACAGCTCTTAGGCCTCCTTTCTTAAAAGTACTGGAGCCGACTATCATTGCAATCTTTCCTGTTTTTGATCTGTCCACAGGTGGTTAGTAAGTACTTTCCCTCTGAACAAGCCACAGATTTTATTGAGGCCATACTGGATGGTATGCTGTCTGCTAGCCCCTCCTGTGCCACAGCAGCCGGTCTGTGGATGAAGATCATCCTGAAGGAGTGTGGAGGTGCCATGCTGGATGAGGTAAAATAGAAGCTGGAGAGGTTTTTCTGGCTAACCTGCAGGCTTTCAGATCTTTGCCATCATTTGCAGTGAACACAAGTCTTGCTGTTTCTCCCCCTGGGATTGGAAGTTAATTCCATCTGTGTTCCTATCCTGAGTCAGGCAATGGGGGAATCAACAGCAGAAGACAGAGATAATCTAACGGTACATCTGCACTAGCTCGTTAGTTCGAGCTCGGGAGTGTAATGAGGGCAAGCGGAGTTGCAAATGAAGCCCGAGATTTAAATATCCCGGGCTTCATTTGCATGTTCCCTGGCGCCACCATTTTTAAATCCCCCTTACTCCAAACTCCGTGCCCGCGGCTACATGCGGCATGGACTAGGTAGTTCAAATTAAAGATCCTAATTCGAACTACCGTTACTCCTCATGGAATTAGGATCTTTAATTAGAACTACCTACTCCGTGCCGCGTGTAGCCGCGGGCACGGAGTTCAGATTAAGGAGGATTTTAAAATGGCAGCACCCGGGAACATGCAAATGAAGCCTGGGATATTTAAATCCTGGGCTTCATTTGCAACTCTGCTTGCCCTCATTACCCTACCTAGCTCGAACTAACGAGCTAGTGTAGCCGTACCCCAAGGGAAAAGGAAGATGCTTGATTATTTGTCTATCTTGTTGTCACAGTTTCCAGCCATGAAAGGCTTGGAAAAATTAGACTCCGAGTAAAATGCAAAAAGAGAATATCTGGCCCCAAGAGACAAGCTAAGTGAACTACATCTTAGGGCCTCAGATAATGAGGGGTCTCTAAAAATACCCCCAAATTACTAGTTTTTACTTGCCTCTTTGCCTATGTACAGATAGATAGATAGATAGATAGATAGATAGATAGATAACTTTATTATTTCTATTTTCATTGTCCTTTCTGTTAGAATAATACATGTTTTTTTGGAAATGCAATGAGGCCTCTTTAACTTGACATAGCTTAGGGCCTCAGCATGTCTTAACCCGGTGTTGCAGCCAGGTATGGGCAGAGATATGCATAATGTTTGTGGGTTAAATCTATGCAGCCATGTCTAAATACTTGTTTTTTGAAGGGAGGATTTTCTACAAGAACAGCAAATTGCTAAACGACTAAATAAACGTTTTGGCTCTGCAGAATGAATGGAGAGAATGGAAAAGGGACATTTTTTCTGGTTTTATTCTGTCCAGGTGCCAGATATCCTGAGTAGAATATATAATTATATGCCTACCATCAAGCAGGGTAGCTTGAGGCAGTTCCTGGTGGAGGCAGTGTCCATTCTTGCTCACCATCACCTAGAGGCAGTGATCTTCAGCCTCCTCATCAAACCTCTGCCGATGGACAGGTATATACTGCTCCTTACAGTGTTCATTTTGGTAACCATGGATCCCACGGCTTCACTGGAAGATGTAAGGCTTCATTTAAGCCACAGACAGTTTGAGATAATTCCTAAAGGTTAATAGCTTGGGTCTTTCTGCAGAAAGGTCCAAGACCATGTCAAGGTGGGTGCAGGGAGAAATTAAGTTTCATTCTGTTTCCATTAATTAATAGTTGCTTTGGCATCCTAAAGACTTCCCTTTACTGGCATCACTGGAGTGGACTTTTGCCTCTCCAGACCCCTGAACTAACATCACCCTGGAAATTGCCAGTGACTGTTCGTTTTCTGGTAGCATGAAAGCTTCAAATCCAAATTCCTGGCTGATTAGCAAGGATAGGGCACCAGGCTTTTGGTATCAGGAAGGGTATGGCTGCTGGAATGGAGTTGTCATTCTTGGTACTTAAAGACAGGGCGGTAAGCATATCTATCATTTCATTCAAACATCCCTAGCTGAATTATCAGTCATCTGTGCTGGAATCTAAGAACATAAGAACAGCTGTAGTGGGTCAGACCAAATGTCCATCTAGCCCAGGATCCTGTCTTCAGACAGTGGCCAATGCCAGGTGCCCCATAGGGAGTGAACAGAACATGCCCATTCTGGCAAATAGAGGCCAGGGAATGCCATTTGTGAAGAGGTCATGGGCTAGCCACAAATATTTGTTCTCATAGTTGTACATCCAGTTAGTAGGAAGATCATTTTTCTTTCTTCAACTTGTCTCCCAGGCCCTAGATCTTTGGGCATCACATGCTCATGATTCCATATCTACTGAGAAGTAGGAAAACAGGAACTGTGATTAGAGCTCTGTGTCCTTTCCTTCTGAAGTCTAGCATTAATGGTTATGGTGCAGTAAGGCTAAGGTTGTGTCTATACAGCACCCTAAACTTGAAATAAGATGCACAATTTGCACTCCGCAAATTGCGTATCATATTTTGCATAGCCTATTTTGAAATGTGGCGCTTCTACACAGCACCAAATGTCGAAATAATGTGCTATTTCAAGCCATCCCTTATCCCTCATGCAACAAAGTTTCTTGGGATGGCAAAATAGTGTGCCCATTATTTTGAAAAATATTTCAAAATAACGGGCTGCTTGTGTAAATGTGGGGTAGCTATTTCGGGATACCTCCAGGATCCCAAAATAGTCATGCACTGTAGAAATGTAACCTGAAATGTAACTTAACTTAGTTCTGTAACTAGAAACTCAATATGTAAAACATGAGGACCATATAAGGAGGACAGCACTCTGAACTTGCTCATCATAGGCAGGGCTTGACAAATAATACAATCTACTCATCCATGGCGTGTAGATTGTAACCTGGAAGAGCCGGGTTCGGGCGATTTGTGCATGCGCAGATCGCCGGACAGTGCGGCTGGTGAGCCCTGATCATAGTCAAGGAGAAAATGTGTTCTTTACTTGAATATGATGCATATAGTCAGAGCCACAAAAGTCTCCAGGGGTCACATATAACTTCTGTTAAATTGCAGTGACACCACTGAGCTGTGGAGATCTCTGGGGAAAGATCCCTTGCTCGCCCCTCAAGTCCTGAAGGTCCTAATAGAAAGAATAAAGACTCCAACAAGCCAAGAAGGAAGCATGACCTCAGAGACAGAAACTGACCTGCATTTAGCAGCTGCTGAACCTCTCACAGTAAGTTAGACGACAGACATGTATTTCTCTGCCTTGTGACAAACATGCTGATGGAAAGCTAGATGAGTGGTATAATATTGTCATATGGGCACTTCTTTTCTGAAGTACTGTTTCCTGGATTCCAGCTGTGCTTTCTGTGGAACAACAGATGGCAGATTTAGAGTATGTGGCTGATTCACTTAATAATATCTGGCAATTAGAAAGTCTTTGAATCAGATTTCTTACAGTGCTTTGCAAATGTTTTGTGCAACTCATAACATGCCTTGATAGGTCGTACACATTTTTACAGATATGGGACGCTAAGGCACACATGGAGTGAATTGCTCTCGGTCATTCATCAAGTTAGTGACAGGAGTGAGAATTTAGTCCAGCAGGTATCAGAAGGGGAGAGAGTGTGATAGTGTTAGGAAGAGACCTCTTCTTTTACCATGCTCTCCTTTCAGGCAACATGTGCCATCTTTGAAGTGGTGTCAGCATTGCAGTTGAGCAAAACTGTGCAGGAGCTGTTCCCGGAGTTGTTCACTGTTCTTCTGCAGCAGATCAGCCAAACCCTAGGACAAAAGATGCCTTTGCCCAGGATGAGCAGCCGAAAGAGGTTATTTAGAAAAGGACAACAACTACGTGAGGGCAACCCTTGCAGGTAATTAGAAGAAAGGGAGCAAAACAAAGAGAATCCCAGTCCATTTGTGTGACACTCCCCAGGAGTTCTCAGGGTTATGAGGCACCTTACCATCACCTGCTTTTAATATGAGAAAGTCTTGTTTGTGCTTGCTATAGGTCAGTTCCCTGAAACCACCAAGCTCTGGCAACACAAACACTACTATCTAGGCCTCCTCAGGCCTCAGTCTCTTTGTCCTCTCTTTCTGACTACAACTTAGAGAATCTCTATCAACGGATTCTCCTCTAAGAGAAGTCTCCCTGCGATTTACGTGCATCTCTCCACGAATCGGCTTTCCCCCATCTCTTAGTTTAAAAACTGCTCTACGGCCTTTTTAATGTTTAGTGCCAGTAGTCTGGTTCCACCCTGGTTTAGGTGGAGGCCATCCTTCCTGTATAGGCTCCCCCTCTCCCAAAAGTGTCCCCAGTTCTTGATAAATCCAAACCCCTCTTCCCCACACCATCGTCTCATCCACGCATTGAGACTCTGAAGCTTTGCCTGCTTAGCTGGTCCTGCGCGTGGAACTGGAAGCATTTCCAAGAATGCCACCATAGAGGTCCTGGATTTCAGTCTCTTTCCTAGCAACCTAAATTTGGCCTCCAGGACATCTCTCCTACCCTTCCCTATGTCATTGAGACCTACATGTACCACGACCACCGGCTCCTCCACAGCACTACACATAAGTCTATCTAGATGCCTCTAGCATTTTGTCTCTTTTGCTCTCTGTTTCCCTCAAACAGTCCTGTGGATGTCCCTTTAGGCAGATTCCTTATTAATGGGATAATAGGTTTGTTGATTCTATAGCCCCACTCTAGCCAGGCAATCAGGTACATTTCTATCCAATTAGGCTTTCTCTGGGGAAGCTAATTAGTACTAGTAGTTACCAGAGTGCTGACCCCAAGTACAAGCTCTCAGCACCCTGTCACATCTCGCTGGACATAGGGCCCCAAAATATCCATTAGTGATCACTAATCTCTCTGTGTCCCAGCTTTTGGGGTCTGGTTGTGTATTTTTTCCATATTACTGTACTGTGCTAGTGCCCATACACCTTGCAGATAGGAGAAAGTGACTGCAAAATATTGTCCATAGCAACACTAGTAATATGAGATGTATGAGACTGAAATACCTCCTGGAATTAAGTCCTTCCAAAAACAGTGGTCCCCAGGACACTGTCAATGGATGAACTGTCAATGAACAACAGACCTGACAAGTAACTGGGGTTTCCTGACTGCTTAGGCTGTGCCTTTCTATTGGTTACTACAGTTCTGTGCCTCTTTTCCCCCAGGCGTTCTATTGAAGCATTAGAGGCTGTGCTTCTCAAGGCTATGAATGAGAAGCTGATAAGAACTCTCTGGAAGCAGAAAACTTGGATGCTTCTTGAAAATCTGCAGACTCACCATGAGGGGGTGTGTTTGCTGGTGAGGTAAGAGATCTAGGAGACAGCACTTCATCCTCAGGGATCGGCAACAAATAGAGTGACTGACAGGGAACTTTCAGGTATAGCTTTGTGCGGGGTGCCCTGGGTGAGAAACACAGAGCTTCCATGCGTAGGTTTTAGAGTTGTATGGTCATAGCAGCTAAGCTATTGAAGTGCACAGTCTGCCCCATAAGTGGTTCCTTTTGTCTTCCAGGGTTCTGCAAAGATCTGGCCTAATAACAGTGGAGATCATACAGAGCCTCCTTCCCTGGGTAAATTCCCCATCAGAAAACCAGCGAGTCACCAGCACAGCTTTCTTTGCTCAGGTATGAGCAGTTCCACCATTAGGCTGTTATCTGTTGTTTACCTTTCTCTGAGGAATTGTACAGTTCAGTTCATAGGAATTAATTTTAGATAGTAGAATGTGTCCTTTATAAGGAAATCTCATAAGGAACTTCATTACACCTTTCTTAATCATTTTCTCTTTGTTATTTTTGGGGCCTATACCAGCCTAGCCTAGCTGCCTATTCTAGTTGGTGGTTAAGAGAGAGTGAGAAAGATATAGATAGGCTACGTCTACATTGGCAAGATTTTGCGCAAATAGGGTATGTCTACACTACAGCACTAATTCGAATTAACTTAATTCAAATTAGTTAATTTGAAATAAGCTAATTCGAATGAGTGCATTTAGACCTAAAAACTAATTCGAATGAGCATTTTGCTAATTCGAAATAGCATGTCCACATTGAGTGGACCCTGAACCGAAGTTAAGGCTGGCCAGAACCAGTGCCGTCAGGGCATCAGGTTAGGACTTAAGGTGTGGAGCTGCTTCCTCAGGCTAGCCGAGGGCTGTGCTTAAAAGGACCTGACCCCCACCCCGGACAGACAGTTCTCAGGATTCCCCGCTTGCATGTCTAACTCGATGGGGACATCAAAGCAGTCCTGTCTTGGAGTGCCCTGAATGCCCACACTCGGCACATTTCAGCACTCGACCATCAGCCCGTCTGCACTTGCCGCAGGCTGCCATCCAGGGGAGGTCAATCAGGGGGCTATCAGGATCCAGGAGGCCCTACAGGAAAGCTTCCACCCCGAGGAGCCCGCAGAGCCACCCCAGTCCTCCCCATCGGGGGCTCGTGCCCCATTCCTCTCTCACCTCCTTCCACTTACCCTTCCCGAGCCCCTTCTTCCTGATGTAAAAAATAAAGGACACGTGTTCAAAAATAGAAACTCTCTTTATTTAACAAAACTGGGGGTGGGAGGGATTAACCTCTGGGGGACTGGGAAAAGAAGGTGGGAGAGGGGAAGAAAGAGGGTGGGAGAGGGGAGGTGGAAACCTGGGAGGAGGGAGCTGCAAGGGGGAAGCCAGGGGAAGAAGGAGGAGGGGAAGTATAAACCTATGGTACGCCATATCTTCAGAACTGTGTACAGATGTGGTCTTCTCACCTCAAAAAAGATATGGCCTTGGAAAGGGTTCAGAAAAGGGCAAGTACAATGATTAGGGGTTTGGAACAGGTCCCATATGAAGAGAGGCTAAAGAGACTGGGACTTTTCAGCTTAGAAAAGAGGAGACTGAGGGGGGATATGATAGAGGTCTATAAAATCATGAGTGGTGTGGAGAGGGTGCATAAAGAAAAGTTCTTCATTAGTTCCCATAATATAAGGACTAGAGGACACCAAATGAAATGAATGGACATCAGGTTTAAAACTAATAAAAGAAAGTTCTTCTTCACACAAAGTTCTTCTTATAGTCAACCTGTGGAACTCCTTGCCACAGGAGGCTGTGAAGCCTAGAACTATAACAGAGTTTAAAGAGAAGTTAGATAAATTCATGGAGGTTGGGTCCGTGGAGTGCTATTAGCCAGGGGGTAGGAATGGTGTCCCTGGCCTCTGTTTGTGGAAGGCTGAAGATGGATGGCACGAGACAAATGGCTTGGTCATTGTCTTCGGTCCATCCCCTCTGGGGTACCTGGTGTTGGCCGCTGTCGGCAGACAGGCTACTGGACTAGATGGACCTTTGGTCTGACCCAGTACGGCCATTCTTATGTTCTTATGTTCTAAGCGCAGGGCTCAGGGTCGGGGGGTCTCACTGGAACAACTTGATTTTCATGCAAACCTGCTCCTGGGTTTGGATGTGGCCTTTGGTGGCCAGGCTGGCAGCTATCCTGCCCTAGACGGCTGCATTCCTGTGCCTAGTGTGGAGGTCGTGGACGCTGGAGGCCTCCCCCCCAAACCTCGATAATGTCCATGATCTCCGCACTAGACCAGGCGGGCGCCTGCCTCTCGTGGCCCTGGGCAGGCTCCTAGAAGCCGCCAGCCTGGTCCTGGGAAGAGGCGGAGGGCTGGGTGGCAGCGGGTGGCTGGCTCATGCCATGCCAGGTGCAGGGTCTGCTGGCTGGGTGCTGGCAGGCTTGCCACTGGCACAGGCACTGTAGCCAGACCATGCCCCTTTAAGGGCTCTGGGGCTGGGAGAGGGGCAGAAAAGTTTCCCTGGTTTGGCCCAGAGTGGCCATCAGGGCAACATGATTAGAGTTAGCCTCCAACTAGTTCGAATTAAGTGGCTACACAGCCCTTAATTTGAACTACTTAATTCGAACGAGGCGTTACTCCTCGTAGAATGAGGTTTACTAGTTCGAATTAAGCGCTCCGCTAGTTCGATTTAAATTCGAACTAGCAGTTTGTATGTATAGCCGCTATTAAAGTTAATTCGAACTAACGGCTGTTAGTTCGAATTAACTTTATAGGGTAGACATACCCATACTTGTAACGCAAGAGTTTTTGCGTTAGAATATTTGCGCAAGAGAGAGTCTACACTGGCATGTGCTGTTGCGCTAAGAGGCGCTTTTGTGCAAAATCATCCGTGCCAGTGTAGACGCTCTCTTGCGCAAGAAAGCTCCGATGGCCATTTTAGCCATTGGGCTTTCTTGCACAAGAAATTAATGTGGCCTGTCTACACTGGCCTCTTGCGCAAGAACAGTTGCACAGGAGGGCTTTTTCCTGAGCGGGAGCATCATAGTTTTTGCGCAAGAAGCACTGATTTTAGACATTAGAATGTCAGTGTTCTTGCGCAAGAACTCCCCGCCAGTGTAGACAGGCAGCTGCTTTTGCGCAAAATCATGCCAATGTAGATGTAGCCATAGAATTTGAGTTACTAGACCTTTTCTGACAATTCCTAGGGCTAATACTAACCAACAGCTCCTGATTTTGGCCTAGCTCAGCAAATCTTCTAAATGAATCTAGTGTCCTAATACTATAAAATAAGCAACATACAAATACATTAACATCTATCTTAGATTCGCATTAATGTAGAATAATAGATTCATAGAACATTCGAACTGGAAGGGATCTTGAGAGGTCTTCGAGTCCAATCCCCAGCCATCACGGCAGGACCAAGCACAGTCTAGATCATCCCTGACAGGTGTTTGTCTAACCTGCTCTTAAATATTTCTAGTGATGCAAATTCCACAACCTCCGGAGGCAATTTATTGCAGGGTTTAACCACCCTGACAGGCAGGACGTTTTTCCTGCTGTCCAACCTAAACTTCCCTTGATGTAATTTAAGCTCATTGCTTCTTATCCTATCCTTAGAGGCCAAGGAGAACAATTTTTCTCCATCTTCCTTAAAACATCCTTTTAGAAACTTGTATTATCTGAGTACTTCAAAATGATAATGTAGTATCTGAGTGCCTCAAAACTCTTTAAAAGTATGTATCCCTACAATACCCCTGTGAGGCAGGGAAACACTATTAGTCCCATTTTGCAAACAGGAAACTGATGCACAGAAGGCCTAAGTGACTTGCCCAACATCATCTAGGAAGTCTTTGAGGGTGCAGGAAATTGAACTGGAACCTCCTAAGTCCTAGGCTGCTAACTACTGGAGCATCCTCCCTCTCTACAGCCTTGCTATAACGTCTGTGTCATATTTCACATTTACGCTAAGTCGCTATTTTAGAGGCTCATCTGGTGGTTCTAGGAATCTGTTTGTGCCCCAAAATCTTTCTACACCCCACCTAGGAAAGGAGTCACAAACGTGGGTTTTCAAGGTCTGCCTAGAGAGGCCTCATGAAAGCTGCCAGCTGGCTCAGATATATGGAGCTACAGGGCTTTATTAGGTCAGTTCCTTTCAGGAAGTGGAGGGCCAAGAAAGGATGCTATTCTCTGGCCAAACCAATTCACAGGGGTTTATTTCAGGCAGCATTTTCTGAAGCTGAATTTGCAGAGAGAGAGTCCTTACGAGCCTTAAACATATAATTAGAGGGAGAAACTGAAAGTGGCCCCATAGGAAGAACCCAAGGAAAAAGTAGCAATGAACTGAAATGAAGCAATGACTCGCTGCTATTTCTAGGTTGGAACCAAGAGTAGTGGGCAGGCCCAGGTTCCCCAGTGGCATAAACCCGATGAAGGGGACAGGGCTTATGGAGAGGTTGAACAAAGAACAGAATATAAAGGGTCCAGAGTTGGGGCTGAAGACCCTAGTGAGGGCAACAGGACCTAAAAGGCATTTGTTTGGACTTTGGGACTTGGCCAGAGGGCTGAGCCATGGAAGAAGACTCACTAAGATCGACTGGCAGGATGCACCTGGGCGAGAAAAGGATTGTGGTATCAAATGCAGTCACTGAGAGGCTCTCAAGGGATGAGCAATCACCCATTATAGTGCCTAAAAGGAAAAATCCATGTTTTTAACACAGTACTCATTCATATAGAATAATAAATTACAGTCTATTACGTGTCTCCTCAAATTATAGTCGCTATCTTAATGAACATATTAGAGCTAATGGACATGTTGATTTTATTTCAGCTAATGACTGATCCCATACTCAGGGAGAAGAAGTTGCTTAAGTGTGTCTTACACATCTTAGAAGAAAGGTTACAGGACAATAACTGGATTGTCCGTCGAATGGCTGTAAGAGGCCTGGGAAATGTAGTCTATGGGGCACCTGAGAAGGTAAGATAGAATACTGAATACAATGCAGCATAACTAGAGAAACTAAAGGAAACAATTGCTCAGGATTTACAGAGGCCATGCACAATGCACTAGGCCAACTTCTGCTCTCTCATACCCCTGTAACCTCTTTGCAGTCAATACACAGCAGGTTGGTTCCCTTGGTAAGCTGGGCATAAGGAAACAATATGTACTTAATATGATCATATGTAAATGTATACTCCTAGGAATGAAGAGTGTAGGCCATACTTCCAAGATGAGAGATTCTATTCCAGGAAACAGAGACACTAAAAAACTCAAATCATGATAGATAATCAGCTGAACGTAAGCGCCCAGTACAAAGCTGTGACCAAAAGAGCTGAGGTGATCCTCGGAGGCATAGACAGAGGAATTCTGAATAAGAATAAAGAAGTTATTTTACCTCTGCTTATGGCACTGGTGTGAGAACTGTTAGAATACTATGTCAGGATCATGCCTGCAATTCAAGAAGGATGCTGATAAATTGGAGAAGAGTCACAAGAATTTTCAAAGGGCTAGAAAATGTGCCTTTAGATTCAATGGGGGGGAGGGGGGAGAGGAATGAAGCTAAACTAATTCAGACTGATAGTAAGGCATACATTTTAATGGTAATTTTAATCATTGGAACCATTTACCAAGGGTTGTGGTGGGTTCTCTATCAGTAGCAACTTTAAAAACAAGATGGGCTGTTTTTCTAAAAGAGGTGCTCTAGTCAAACAGACATTATTTTGGGGAGGTTCTGTGTTGCGAAGGAGGTCACAATGGTCCCTTTTGGCCTTCAAATCTAAGTAATTAGAAATCTAATAGGATTACATAGGTGTAATATGGCACAGAGTTTGGCTTATTGTAGCTAGTACCTGATGTAAAATATAGCTATAGGTCACTAGGGGGCAGATGAAATTCCCACTGCTTCATAATTGCTAAAAAAACATATTAGAAATGTGGTTAGTGGAAAGTGTTTTTTAATGTCATATGTCTGAACAGGTGAAAAAGTACAAGAAGTTTCTTCTGGAGACACTGATCAGGACTTTAGAAGACACTTACAGTTTTGAAATCACTGTCGAATGCATGAAGGCACTGGCCAAAGTCCTGAAAGAGCTGAAAGGGAAGGACATAGGTTCTTCCTTCAGAGACCTCACCATACAGATCCGGAAGTACTTCGATAATGTACGTGAACAGAAGCCTTCAACCCCAGTTCAGCTGACATTGATGAGGCTCCATTTACAATGCATGATGTGTCCTCACTGGGCATTGTTCATGTCAGAATGAAGTGATTTTAGGCCTTAGGGAAGAGATGTGTTTTATGGCGGAGCAGAGAATTAAGAAAATGAGGATGCCATCCCTGCTCCTTCAGTCTCACCCTTCTGTTCATCTTTATTTCCAATGAGAATGGCAAAGGAAGTATGAATACTAGATTAGGTAGCTGCATAACAAGGAAAATGGGCATACAGGGTGTAATAGACTGTTTTGGGCCTGCTCCATACGATTTTTATGTCACCTGGTTGAAATTATTCCATTTTGCAGAGAAGTTTGAGATTTCAAATTTTGGTTTTGTTCCTATTTGGGGGACACACCCCCCCAGCCCAAATTTCAAATCTCTTTGTGAAACAGTAATACTATTCTCAACCCAGCTCTACTGGGAGCCTTGCCTGAGGGCAGTCTACTGGCAGACTATGCTGGAGACAGGGAACCTGGAAACACTGGGAATTAGAGGTGCCAGGGTACACATTTCCTGGCTCCTTGTCAGCCTGCCAGACAGGCTGTTCTGAAGGTGAGGGCCAGGAAGCCCAAGATCTCAGTTAGCCTGCTAGATGGGTCACCAAGAAGCTGACCAAGTACCCCTACTTGGCTTCTGGAAGAATTTTGTCAAAATTGAACTGTCTTCAAAGTATTTTGAAGAATCAACACATTTGGCCCAAACTTGATTAATTCCAGTTCTTCTAAACTTCTGTAGTTGGAATCACTCTACTCTAATGTAGAAGAGACAGCTGTGCTAGATACATGATGTGGTTATCTCTTCGTTACCAACCTGTGTGGCTTTCTTGGCTATAGAAGGACAACACTCTTCGTGCATTGGCCTTTGTCCTGTTTGGTATCCTGGCCGGCTCTGCAAAGAGAAAATGGAAGGACTATTTTGCCAAGCAGGTTAGACAGAGCTGGGTCACGCTTCTGCTGCACCTGCAAGATCCAAGCCCTGAAGTTTCAATGGTAAGAATGACAGTGACTTAATTACTAAGCAAAAAGAATCTTCCTCCTGATGCCAGGGGAGCTCTGCTAGTCCTTCCTGCAGTGGAGACCTAAATTCTTCCCTCAGTTCATTGCCCTCCTTTGGAGTCAATCCCAGACAGGCTGGTCCTTAGCAGCCAGGGTTGTCTCACTGGAGTTCAGGATAGGTCATGGGTCTGATCCCAAGAGTTCATTCCTGCCTATCTCTGCACCCCACGTTCCTGCCTCCCCACAACAGAGGAAAGATCACAGCTATGCCTAGTGAAGCAGCTTTCATAGCTACATCTGTTCTGAAAAAACATTGCTGCTATCTCCAGTTTTCAGTATTATAAAATCATAGAACCATAGGTTCCCTAGGTAACCCATTCCAGTGCTTCACCACCTTCCTAGTAAAATAGTTTTTCCGAATATCCAACCTAGACCTCCCCCACTGTAGCTTGAGACCATTGCTCCTCATTCAGTCATCTAGTACCACTGAGAACAGCCTCTCTCCATCCTCTTTGAAATCCCCCTTCAGGTAGTTAAAGCCTTCTATCAAAGCTCCCCTCACTCTTCTCTTCTGAAGACTAAATAATCCCAAATCCCTCAGCCTCTCCTTGTAAATCATGTGTTCCAGCCTCCTCATCATTTTTGTTGCCTCCGTTGGACTTTCTCCAATGTATCAACATTTTTTAAGTAATGGGGTGCCCAGAATTGGATGCAATACTCCAGAAGTAGAATCCCTTTCCCCCTATTAAAGTCATGCTGGCATATTTTCTGTCTATTACTTCAGGGGAATCCCTTTTATTCTTGGGGTAGATGAGCAGTCAAGGACATGAGTTCCATTTGAATGAGCACAATACGTGTTATGGAACAATTCACTGGTGCAACCCTCTTTTTCAGGAGTGCAGAGCTACATTTCATCTCTGTGCCCCATTTTTGGGACTGAAGAGGCTCCAAACTATACTTAATGAGCATCTTAGTTGGAGAACCGAGCTGAACCCTGAGGAGCTCCAGATGGATATCTGCAGACACCTTGTGAGTGACCTATAGAATTATATGAGATTATTGACAGCATAGGCTTGTGATGTAGAAGCAGGGGGAATGTGTGATGGGCAATGTAAGTATCTATGGGTATGTCTACGCTACAAAGTTAGTTTGAACTAACGGACGTTAGTTCGAACTAACTTTCATAGGCGCTACACTAGCGCTCCGTTAGTTTGAATTTAATTCGAACTAGCGGAGCGCTTAGTTCGAACTAGGTAATCCTCATTCCACGAGGATTAAGCCTAGTTCAAACTTACTAGTTCGAATTAAGGGCTGTGTAGCCCCTTAATGCGAACTAGTGGGAGGCTAGCCCTCCCCAGGTTTCCCTGGTGGCCACTCGGGCCAACACCAGGGAAACTCTATGCCCCCCTCCCGGCCCCGGACCCCTTAAAGGGGCACGGGATGGCTACGGTGCCCGTGCCAGGTGCAAGCCTGCCAGCACCCAGCCAGCAGACCCTGCACCTGGTGCGGATCGAGCCACCCACCCGATGCCCCCCAGCCCTCCCCCTCTTCCCGGGACCAGGCTGGCGGGTCCTGGGAGCTTGCCCGGGACCGCAAAAGGCGGGCTCCCTCCTGGGCTAGTGCGGACATCGTGGACCTCGTCCACGATCTCCGCACTAGGCACAGGAAGGTGGCCGGCTAGGGCAGGAGAGCTGCCAGCCTGGCCACCCAGGAGCAGGAGTGCATGAAAATCAAGGTGGTCCACTGAGACCCCCCCGACCCTGAGCCCTGAGCATACAATGGCCATCCTGGGTCAGACCAAAGGTTCATCTATCCCGTAGCCTGTCTGCTGACAGCGGCCAACCCTAGGGACCCTGGAGGGGATGGACCGAAGACAGTGACCAAGCCATTTGTCTCGTGCCATCCCTCTCCAGCCTTCCACAAACTTTGGGCAGGGACACCTCTCCTACCCCCTGGATACTACCACTCCATGGACCCAACCTCCACGGCTTGATCTCACTTCCCTTTAAACTCTGTTCTAGTTGTAGCCTTCACAGCCTCCTACAGCAAGGAGTTCCACAGGTTGACTCTGTGCTTTGTGAAGAACAACTTTCTGTTACTAGTTTGAAGCCTGTTACCCATTCCTTTCCTTTGGTGTCCTCTAGTCCTTCTTTATGGGAACTAATGAAGAACTTTTCTGTATGCACCCTCTCCACCCAACTCCTGGTTTTAGAGACCTCTATCCTGTCCCCCCTCCGTCTCCTCTTTTCTAAGCTGAACAGTCCCAGTCTCTTTAGCCTCTCTTCATATGGGACCTGTTCCCAACCCCTGATCATTTTAGTTGCCCTCCCCTCTTCCACCCTCTCTCTTCCCCTCTCCCACCCGCTTTTCCCAGTCTCCCCCAGTTTTGTTCAATAAAGACAGATTCCATTTTTGAACACAATTGTCCTTTATTTTGTACATCAAGAAGAGGGGCTAGGGAAGGGCAAGGGGAAGGAGTTGAGGGAGTAATGGGGTACGCGCCCCCGATGGGGAGGACTGGGCTGGCTCTGCGGGCTTTTGGGGTGGAAGCTCTCCTGCAGCCCCCCAATTGCCCCATCTCCCCAGATGGCAGGCTGCGGCAAGTGCAGCCGGTCTGATGGCCAAGTGCTGTGATGTGCCCAGTGTGGGTACTCCGGGCACTCCAAGCCAAGACTGCTTTGCAAGCGGGGCACCCCTGAGAACTGTCTGTCCGGGGTGGGGGTTGGGACCCTTTAAGCACAGCCCTCGGCTAGCCTGAGAAAGCATCTCCACGCTCTAAGTCCTCCTCTGATGCCCTGCCGGCACTGCTTCCGGCCATCCTTAAGCCCGGTTCAGGGTCCACTTAATGTGGACATGCTAGTTCGAATTAGTACAATGCTAATTCGAACTAGTTTTTTAGTCTAGATCCGTTAGTTTGAATTAGCTTAGTTCGAATTAAGTAATTCGAACTAAGTTAGTTCGAATTAACGTTGGAGTGTAGACGTACCCTATTAGAGTGGGATACAGGACTGAGGGTGAGAGGAATGTAAATCTGCCATAGATTCCCACTTTCCCCACTTCTACACAGCCTCCTGTCCTTTCTTTTATTTACTTGTTTAAATTAAAAAAAAAGTCTGAGTGAATCCAATAACTGACAGCAGTGGCAAGAGGAACACACACTGTTTACTTGTGGTTTGTAAAGGCATGTGTTGGCAGTCAAAGGGCATTTCTAGCCAGAGAGAGCTCATGTGTCCCTGATTTTCTCTAGGCCAAAGAGAAGGCTGAGCTACTGGAGAACTTTTACAAAAGCACCATCAGATACTTCCGCAGCAGCTGGGAAGAGATCCGGGCAGTTGCAGCCAAGTTAGCTGGTGAGAGAAAGTGTGCCGTGTCCCTTTTGGTATTCCCTTTGAGGTAGACAGAAAAAGTCCCTGTGTGCAGCACTGAGCTACTATTAATCTCTCCGTGCTGTGACTTCTCATGCATAAATGGAGATGTTAATGTTCTCCTACTTCTCCAGTGTGGTGTTAGGAGGAATTTGTAATTTGCAATAGAATGCTTTGAGATGGCGCAGTCATTTAGTAGCAGAGGCTGGCACACTGTCACGTAGGGTATGTTTATTCTCCGATCAAACTAGTGTGCTAAAAGTAGAGTAGCTGTGGCAGGAGTAGCAGGAGGGGTTAACTATTCCAAGGATGAGCCCATCCAAACCCAAAAGTCTGTTCTCAAGGTGGCTAGCTCCTCCGACTGCTTCTGTCATCTTACCTGCACTCTATTTTTAGTAGTCAGAGTTAGTGTGGACTCAAACTATAGACCTAAGCTCAGTGTTGTTCACTGTTCCTTACTGGTGCTTCATCACTGGGAGGTAGGCAGCCCACCGCCACACAGTGCCTGCTGTTGCAGGTTCCTGATTGCCTTGCCCAGGAAGCACTAGATTCCTCCCCTTTGGCCCTGTGCCATCCTTTCCTTAGCACACCCATGCAAGCCAGGCAAGCATTGTGGCCTAATTAATTTATCCAGGTGAGATCCTTGCTTAGTACGCACTTATTCCTGGCCCCAGCCCCTTTGTTCACACCACTAGATTAATACACTATCCTAGTATATCTCCAATAACTGACAGCAGTGGCAAGAGGAACATAGATTGTTTAAAGCAAATGAGGTTTTATGTAAACATTCTTAATTTTTTTCTCTTATTCTCTTCAGTGTGGATGCTAAACTTTTCTAGTATTGTCTTGCCTACAGCTCACCTTAGACTCACAATAGAAGCCAAAGGGCCAATGTTATCACCTTGCACTTAACAAGAGAAGGTTTTTTATTGATGTTTATTTTACACTGCTTATTTAGGCATCATCCTGGAACATACGGACACCAAGAATATGAAATGGCTGGACATGGAACATCTGTTGACCTGTAAGTAACAAATACAGGTGAAATCCTATTCATTAGTGAGTTATAAAGAAATTTAGCTGACAAGCAAGCAGTAACTGATACCACAGGTGTGAAGTGCATCAGCCACACATCAAAGGACAGATTCAGCTTTAGTCTGCTCTGAAAGAGGTACGTCTACACTACAGCGTTAATTCAAGTTAACTTAATTCGAAATAGATAATTTGAAATAAGCTAATTCGAATTATGCATCTATACACAAAACCTATTTCAAAATAGCATTTTGTTATTTTGAAATAGCGCGTCCACACTGAGTGGACCCTGAACCGAAGTTCAGGCTGGCCGGAACCAGTGCTGGCAGGGCATCAGGTTAGGACATAGTGTGTGGGGCTGCTGCCTCAGGCTAACTGAGCTCCGTGCTTCACGGGACCCTACCCCCACCCCGAACAGACAGTTCTTGGGTTCCCCGCTCGCTTGTCTACCCCGATGAGGGACAGCAAAGCAGTCCTGTCTTGGAGTGCCCTGAGTGCCTGCACTCGGGACACCACAGCGCTCGGCCACATGGAGCCAGAGCTGCCCCTGGGCACACCGGTGCGTCTCGTAGGGTTGTTGCCATCAGCCCAGCTGCACTTGCTGCAGGCTACCGTCCGGGGAGTCCATCGGGGGGCTGTCAGGATCCAGGAGGCCCTGCAGGAGAGTGTCCACCCCGAGGAGCCCTCAGAGCCACCCCGGTCCTCCCCACCGGGGGCTCGTGCCCCATTCCTCCCTCACGTCCATCTACTTACTCCTCCCTAGCCTCCCTTCCTGATGTCAAATAAAAGACATGTATGTTCAAAAATAGAAACTGGGTTTATTGAACAACAGGGTGAACCTCTGGGGAGACTGGGAAAAGGAGGTGGGAGAGAGGAACAGAGTGGGTGGGAGAGGGGAGGGTGAAACCTGGGAGGAGGAAGTTGGAAGGGAGAAGCAAAGGGAAGAAAGGAGAAGGGAAGATCAGGGCCCAAGGTTGGGGGTCTCACCGCACCAACTTGATTGTCATGCAAACCTGCTCCTGGGTTCGCATGTGGCCTTTGGTGGCCAGGCTGGCAGCTATCCTGCCATTGACGGCCGTGTTCCTCTGTCTAGTGCGGAGATCATGGATGCTGGGGCATCCCTCCCAAACCTGAATAAGGTCCATGATCTCCACCCTGGACCAGGAAGGCACCCGCCTTCTCCAGCCCCTGTCAGGCTCCTGGGTGCTGGCAGACTGCTCCTGAGGAGCAGTGGAGGGTTGGCTGCCAGTGCCTTGCTGGCTCACGTTTTGTGGCTACTGGCTCAGGGGCCCCGGTGGCCACTGCTGGCTCTTGGCTGGTAGGCTTGGATCTGGCACGGGCCAGGGTCTATTCCTTTAATGGCTCTGGGGCCAGGGGGAGAGGAGAGGAAGTTTTCCTGGTTGTGCCCAGAGTGGCCACCAGGGCTCCCTGGGAAGGGCTGGAGGCCCCCTATTTTGAATTAATTGTCTACACAGCACTTAATTTGAAATAGCTATTTCAAATTTGGTGTTACTCCTCGTAGAATGAGGTTTACCAAATTTGAATTAAGCGCTCTGCTATTTCGAATTAATTTCGAAATAGCGGTTTGCATGTATAGATGCTATTAAAGTTAATTCAAAATAACAGCTGTTATTTTGAATTAACTTTGTGGTGTAGACGTACCTGGAGGAAACTGCAGCCAGTGTGATATAAGTCAGTGCATCTCCTGGCTATCCTGGCAATGCCTCTTCCCAACCTGTGTGATCCACTCTTTGGGCTCCATCGGCTCCCTGGGAGCCACTTTTTGCTACCCCAAACTCCACACCATCAGATTTATTTCTGTCAGGAGATGTAAAATAACTTAAAAGCAGAAGCTACTGAGTCAATGGAGCACCTTCCAATTGGATGAGTTTCTGGTAGGGTCAGGGTCTCCCCTCTCCCCCCTCCTCCATCTCAGTTTGGAGCTTGGAAGGATCCCAATGGAGGAACCTAAAGCTTTGTTTGTACAGAGAGCTGCTGTAGCTTGGTACTCACTGGTACTAAATCTCCAGCTACTGCAGGCATAGGTGACTATATGAAAAGTGAGTCATATTCTCTGTAATTCCAGCTCTCCAGGTCCTACAGAATGACCCAAGTCCCATTGTCCAGCTGGTGGCAACTCAGGTCCTAAGAGACATCTGACCTGGATGAGTGCTCGGGGAATGAAGCACAGACAAATAGAACGAAGAGCTCCTGCTACCTTGTCACATCCATTGCTTCAGTGGGGATTTCTGGAGAACAATGTGCTCTGTCTGTGCCAGCTTCTGTTTCAGCTTGGTGGTATGCGGCCAGCTACAGTGACTGAACGATATATCTGCTAGCTCTCTATGGGGTAAGGGAGTAGTATAAGGGCCCTACCATCAATCAAACATTAGCTCCGCCCCCTGAATCCGGAAGTTCCCCCCCCCCCCCGACTCCCCGGAAGTCCCTTCTCCCTTGTCACCGGCAGTCCCGCCCCTGGAGGGTAGTACATCCGGGTCGAGAGGGACAGGTGACCGGAAGTAAAAAGGATGTCATGTGACCCCCGTTAGGCCCGTCCCCTGTCACCGGAAGTCCCGCCCTTGGGGGTAATACATCCGGGGTCAAGAGGGGCAGGTGACCGGAAGTAAGGGGTGTCATGTGACCCCTCTAAGGACTTGCCCCACCTCCCTCTACCAATCAGGAAGGGCTTTCCCCGTAGGACCGCCCCGTGAACCGCTTTGACCAATGGGGGGGCAATTCCGGGACCGGATGACCCGCCCAGAAGTGGGTCATGTGACCCCTCTAAGAACTCGCCCCACCTCCCTCCACCAATCAGGAGGGGTTTTTTCCCTGTAGGACCGCCTCGTGAACTGCTTTGACCAATCGGGGGGCAGTTCCGGGACCGGATGACCCGCCCAGCAGTGGGTTGTGTGACCCCTCTAAGAACTCACCCTCCCTCCCTCTACCAATCAGGAAGGTTTTTTTCCCTGTAGGACCGCCCCACAAATCGCTTTCACCATTCGGGGGGTGCAGTTCTGGGACCCGTTGACCAGACCGGAAGCTGGTCGTGTGACCCCTCTAAGAGCTTCCCGTGACACCCTCTGTCAATCAGAGCATAGCACTTCCCCATAAGTTCTAGCGCCACACAAAAGAGGCCATCTTGTTCCAAGAGCGCGTGTTTCAGAGAGCGTGCAAACGCTGAGCGGAAACATGGACTCCTTCACCACCCCCACCAGAAGTTTGGAGTTTGTTTTGGTGACGAGGGCCTTCCACCACATGAGAAGAAAGCGCCACATCAGCAACAGTTCCGAGGACAAGGGAGAGGCGAAAAGGGGCCCTTTGCCCCCTCTGCTATTGGATACACCAGTATCATCCTTGGCGTTCTCTTCAATGCTTTGTATCAGTATTGAGCAAAAACAAGGTGGGCCCGGTTCGTCTTCCTCGTCCGATGCAATGCTGTCCCGGGTCTGACGGTCAGCTAGAAAGGCATCATCAAGCTGTCAAAAGATTGCCAGAAAGAAATAATGTAAGACGCTCTGGTCATTTTTTTTTTAAAGTTTTCAAAATCCCGGTTTCCTAACCCCATGATGCCCCAACTTCGATCTTTCATTTACCTATTTGGCTTCTTTTCCATGCGTCTTGTCCGACTCCTGGGAGCCATGGGCACCTTCTTCCTCCAGGCCATCTAGCTTGTCTGGCTGCATCGTGAGCGGTTGGGTTTCGGCGTCAGATATTGGTGTATCCATCAGCGGCTGGGCCAAAGGGCTCCCTTCAACTTCTCCTTCCTCCTCGGAACTGTCGCTGATGTAGCGCTTTCTTCTCGGCACCAAAACAAAGTTGGTGAAAGAAGCCATGTTTCCGCTCAGCGTTTGCACGCTCTCTGAAACACGCGCTCTTGGAACAAGAGGGCCTCTTTTGTGTGGTGCTAGAACTTACGGGGAAGTTCTATGCTCTGATTGGCAAAGGGTGTCACGGGAAGCTCTTAGAGGGGTCACACGACCCGCCTCCGGTCTGGTCAACGGGTCCCGGAACTGCACTCTCCGGATTGGTCAAAGCAATTCGTGGGGCGGTCCTACAGGGAAAAAACCCTCCTGATTGGTAGAGGGAGGCGGGGCGAGTTCTTAGAGGGGTCACACAACCCACTGCTGGGCGGGTCATCCGGTCCCAAAACTGCCCCCCAATTGGTCAAAGGAGTTCGCGGGGCGGTCCTACAGGGAAAAACCCCCTCCTGATTGGTAGAGGGCGGCGGGGCAAGTTCTTAGAGGGGTCACACGACCCACTGCTCGGCGAGTCATCGGATCCCAGAACTGCCCCCCCGATTGGTCAAAGCGGTTCGCGGGGCGGTCCTACAGGGGAAAAACCCTTCCTGATTGGTAGAGGGAGGTGGGGCAAGTCCTTAGAGGGGTCACATGACACTCCTTACTTCCGCTCACCTGCCCCTCTTGACCCCGGATGTATTACCCCCAAGGGCGGGACTTCCGGTGACAGGGGACGGGCCTAACGGGGGTCACATGACACCCGGTCAGCTGTCCCTCTTGACCCGGATGTACTACCATCCAGTGGCCGGACTTCCGGTGACAGGGGAGAAGGGAATTCTGGCGGTCAGGGGGCGGGACTTCCGGGGGCAGGGGGCAGGGCTAACGTTTGATTGATGGTAGGGCCCTTATACTACTTAGGGGATTACACATGCGGGAGGAATTCACTAAGGGTGGCTTTAATTGGCATTTAAACATCTAACTGTGGATTTTGGTGATTTCCTTTAGATATCCAGGGCCTTTAACTGTGCTTGTATTGTCCAGTCCCATAAGTTGCTGAGTGTCCTCAAACTCCCTCTGATGTTATTGGGAGTTCAGAACACTCTGCCCTTCAAAGAAGGTACTCAGCAGATATCATTCGTCCTCCAAATTTAGAGGCTATGATCCTCCACCTTATAGAAAAAGTTTCCTGAATAGTTAGGTTTCTAGTCTCTCTCAGCACTTTACTCTTGCCCTCCTGGGTTCTGGGCCTATGAGGAGTCACCAGACAACAGTTAGCAAAGGAGGGTAAAAGGCTGAGGGGGTCTGGGATATCATTGTCTGTGGTTCTCAATGGGGAGAGAATCTTCCTGTGATGGCTGAATATGGGAAGGGGATCAGTGTTTTCCCCTGTTGAATTGACACTTTCTGATAATTCACTATATTAGGTAATAGGAGTTCCCCTAATCTTGTGGTGTTTCCTGTTTTGGAGATTGTTTTCCATTCCATATCCAACAGCTTAATCCCAACCCATGTTATTATATTTATTAAGGGGCATTGTACAAATGCTGATGACTCTTTAAGTTTATTTCTCAGGTGCTGGCCATGCTGTGTGTCACAAACAGTCACCTGTAAATAACCCTCCCCTGTAAATAATATAGTGTTTGTTTTTACTGTGCACATATCATTCGTCCTCCAAATTTAGAGGCTATGATCCTCCACCTTATAGAAAAAGTTTCCTGAATAGTTAGGTTTCTAGTCTCTCTCAGCACTTTACTCTTGCCCTCCTGGGTTCTGGGCCTATGAGGAGTCACCAGACAACAGTTAGCAAAGGAGGGTAAAAGGCTGAGGGGGTCTGGGATATCATTGTCTGTGGTTCTCAGTGGGGAGAGAATCTTCCTGTGATGGCTGAATATGGGAAGGGGATCAGTGTTTTCCCCTGTTGAATTGACACTTTCTGATAATTCACTATATTAGGTAATAGGAGTTCCCCTAATCTTGTGGTGTTTCCTGTTTTGGAGATTGTTTTCCATTCCATATCCAGCAGCTTAATCCCAACCCATGTTATTATATTTATTAAGGGGCATTGTACAAATGCTGATGACTCTTTAAGTTTATTTCTCAGGTGCTGGCCATGCTGTGTGTCACAAACAGTCACCTGTAAATAACCCTCCCCTGTAAATAATATAGTGTTTGTATTTACTGTGCACATGTTTCCAATTAAACTCTTTGAAGTATCTGTTTCAATTACTCAGGGGCCTGATTTCTTCTTTCAGAGTATGTCTACACTACAGCATTATTTCAAAATATCTTATTTCGAAATGCATTGTGAAATAGCCTTTTGCTATTTTGAAATAGAGCGTCCACACTGAGTGGACGGTGAATCGCATTTAAGGCCGGACAGAACCAGGTCCGGCAGGGCATCAGGTCAGGAGTTACTTCGTGTGGCTGCTGCCTGAGGCTGTCTGAGGCCTGTGCTTAAAGGCACCCCCCTGGACAGCCAGTTCTCAGGTTTCCCTGCTTGCTTGCCTACCTCCATGAGGGACAGGAAACCATTTTGTCTCTGTGTGCTCTGGTTGCCTTCACTCGGGACATCACAGCACTCTGCAACATGAAGCCAGAGCTGCCTCTGGGCACTCTGGTGCTTTTCATGGACGCGTTGCTGCGGACCTGTCTGAACTTTCTGCAGGCTGCCATCTGAGAGGTCCATCAGGGGGCTGTCAGTATCCAGGAGGCCCTGCGGGCGAGCTTCCATCCTGAGGAGCCCTCAGAGCCTCTCTGGTCTGCCCCACTGGGGGCTTGTGCCTCATTCCTCCCTCACGTCCTTCCACTGACCTCTCCCTAACCCCCCTTCCTGATGTCAAATAAAATACACGTATTTTCATGAACACAAACTATCTTTATTTAACAAAACCCCGGGGGAGAGGGGGGAGAATGAAACTCTGGTGAGACTGGGGAAAGGAGGCGGGAGAGGGGAGAAGAGGGGGGGAGAGGGGAGGGTGAAAACTTGGGGGGAGGAAGCAAGGGGAAGAAAGGGAAGGGGAAGGTCAAGGCTCAGGGTTGGGGGGGCTCTCCAGACCAACTTGATTTTCACGCAAACTTGCTCCTGGGTTCACATGTGGCCTTTAGTGCCACGCTGGCAGCTATCCTGCCATTGATGGCCGCATTCCTCTCTCTAGCGCAGAGATCATGGACATTGGGGGCAATCCCCCCAAACCTGAATAAGGTCCATGATCTCCACCCTGGACCAGGAAGGCGCCCGCCTTCTCCAGCCCCTGTCAGGCTCCTGGGAGCTGGCAGACTGCTCCTGGCGAGTGGTGGAGGGCTGGCTGCCAGTCTTTGCTGGCTCATGTTTGGGGGCCACTGGGTCAGGGGTAGTGACTGCTGGCTCTGGCCTGGCAGGCTTGGAACTGGCACAGACACTGTGGCCAGAGTCAACCCCTAAAGGCTCCGGGGAGGGAGGAAGGAGAGGAGTGATCTTGGTTGAGGCTGGAGTGGCCACCAGGGCACCCTGGGAAGGCTGGAGGCCCCCTATTTTGATGTGTTTACACAGCACTTATTTCGAAATAGCTATTTTGAATTTGGCTTTATTCCTCATGGAATGAGGTTTACCAAATTTGGAATAAGTGCTCCGCTATTTCAAATTAATTTCGAAATAGCAGTTTGGCTGTGTAGATGCTACTTTGAATAAGTAGGAATAAGATCCTCCGGAAAAGGGTGTTTTTTCTGGAGGTTCGGGGCCAGTGTAGACGCTCTTTTCCGTCTTTTCTAAAAGCTGGAAAAAAGCAGCGGACATTTTTATTTAAATGCCGCGGGGGATATTTAAATCCCCCGCGGATTTCCCTATTACGACCTCTGAAATTAACATGCCCCTTCCAGAAAAGGGGCCAATGTAGACGTAGCCCATGTGTTTACTTACAGACTTAGGATAGGTGCCTGTAATAGTGATTGAGGGAAGGCATCTCTGCTTTTTTAAGCTAAGTCCCTGTTTGTGCTTTGCAGACCTTTATCAGGGAGGAACGATTGGATCCCCTAGCTTCCCCCACTGTTCTATGAGGGAATGGCTGTCCTGAGATATCACTGACAGGGCTGCTAGGCTCACTGGTCTTATGACTTCTCTATATCAGGGACCAGCTCATTTGTTAATAATTCACATTGGACGGGAGCTGGGTGAAGGCTGGAGGGTCAGTTTCGCTGTGATGATCACCAGTTAAGCTCTACAGAGAATCATAGAAATGCAGGGTGGAAGTGACCTAGAAAGACCCCCTAGTCCAGCTCCCTGTGCTGAGGCAGGACCAAGTATTCCTACACACTTTTGTCTAACTGGTTCTTAAAAACCTGCAGTGATGGAGATTCCAGAACCTCCCTTTGAAGCCTACTCCGTAGCTTAACTGTTTTTATAGTTACTTAGAAAGTTTCTCCTAATATTGAACCTAAATCTCCCTTGCTGCAGATTAAGCTGATTGCTACTTCTCCTACTTTCAGTCCACATGGAGAACAGTTGATCACATTCTCTTTATAACAGTCCATAACATATATGAACATGGTTTGAACATATTTGAAGGTCTGGCCGTATGTGGGTTTGGCCAAGACACGGAGGAGGAAAAGGAGCTTACAGGGGTATGTATGTCATTTTCTTGGAGTGCCTAGGGCTCTGACTCATCTTGTTACCCCTTCAGCAAGAGGAAGAATTTCTCAGGCTTGAATCATAGAATCACAGAATACTAGCACTGGAAGGGACCTTGAGAGGTCATCGAGTCCAGTCCCCTGCCCTCATGGCAGGACCAAATACTGTCTAGACCATCCCTGAGTTGACTTGATGTTAACTCGATAACACCACCAGTCCGTGAGCCACCCATCCAATCTTCTCAAGGCTCTGCCAGCCCTTACTTTACCTTGCAGGGTAAAAAGGAATGGTGCCTGACGGGAATGGGAGTGTGAAGTTTGGATATGAAGGTGGGGCGGAGGGGACGACACTTACCTGGCTCTGTACCTCCTGTCGCTCTCAGGCACCATGAATCTGGCCAATGGAAGCAGCAGGGAAAGCTTTCAGGTGAACAGTTTCTTGGACTGCCAATCCCCCAGCTCAGAGGAGGAGGAGTGGGAGTGCATGGAGCTGCTTCCTGTCCTCATGAGCTAGATCTGGCCCATGAGGATCCTCCCCCAAGAGGGGAGCTGCAGAGCTGGAGCACCAGTGTAGGTTCCCCAGTATAGGGGTGTGTGAACCCAGAGCCTGCAGCTTACCTGCAAGATGGTTGCAGCCCACACTTTGTGAACCACTCACTGCCTTACATGCTTTCTCTGGGCCTTGTGGAGGGTACTCAGAGTCTGGGTATGTATATGCAGTAAGGAGGAGAAGGGGATGGGCTGGGAACAGAGAGCCTAAATCGTGATGTTAGATGCACTTCAAGCACCCACCTGACAATTTTTGTCCTGCATGCATTGACCATATAGTAGTCACCGAGCCCCCCAGTGAAATGCAAACCACCAGCGTTTGACAGACAGGAATGTAGGATGGCAGAATAGTGCTGGGAGAATTTTTATTTTCATAGAAACTACTGAATACATTTAAAGAGGTTTTCAAATCTCAGGAAAGGTGCATCTCCACTGCACCCGTAGGTCAAAATAAGCTACGCAATTTGAGCTACGCAAATTGCATATCTTATTTCAATCTAATTTTGAAATAGATTATTTTGAAATTTCAGAATAAAGCGCTATTCCAGCAAGTCCCTTAACCTTCATGGAACGAGGGCTACAGGGACACCGGAATATATTTCGAAGTAATGGGTGCATTTAAAGATGCGAAATAGCTATTTGTGGATACTTTTGATATCCCAAAATAGAACTGCTGTCTAGACGTAGCCTAAATGTATAGGAGCAGAAATTGATCTTCAAACATTTGCCATTTAAAGAAATAAAATGAAACATTTCTGGTGTGAAAGAAAAGTACACTTGCTGACTTCTTCATTCTCTTTAAAAACACCATGGTTCTTTAGAAGTTTTCTCTTTTTCTGCCTGTGATATAGAAATACGGAAACAATAAGGTATTTATTTGAGACAAAATGCAGAGAAATATGTACCATGATTGCTGTCCCTTTGTGAAGTGTCTGATGGAAGCAAATGTTCACACACAAGTGCCATAGTTTTAGAGCATAGTTTTGCCACTGTAACTTAGAATGAGTAGGTCCTGACTCCGAGAACAGTGATGTGAGGGCCAGATTCTGCCATACTTACAGGCTACGTCTAGACTGGCATGATTTCCGGAAATGCTTTTAATGGATAAGTTTTCTGTTAAAAGCATTTTCAGAAAAGAGCATCTAGATTGGCATGGACGCTTTTCCGCAAAAGCATTTTTTGCGGAAAAGCATTTGTGCCAATCTAGACGCGCTTTTGTGCAAAAAAGCCCTGATCGCCATTTTAGCGATTGGGGCTTTTTTGCGCAAAACAGTACTGTGCTGTCTACACTGGCCCTCTTGCGCAAATGATTTGCTCAAGAGGACTTTTGCCCGAATGGGAGCAACATAGCATTTCCGCAAGAACAATGACAATCTTACATGAGATCGTCAGTGTTCTTGCAGAAATTCAAGCAGCCAGTGTAGACAGCTAGCAAGTTTTTCCGCAAAAGCAGCTGATTTTGCGGAAAAACTGGCCAGTCTAGACACAGCCACATTACACAATCTCACATTCAGCAAGCAGCCATACTGCTTTCAATATCCTCTTTGGTAGAGCAAGGTACTACTCACTGGCAGTTAGGTTAGCAGCATGTCATCATTGATTTCTGCAAAGCACTGGTGTGTAGGGGACCCTTTGTCAGTCCCGGTCTATAACTCCATTAGGTGGTTTTGCGATATGGACAGCTTACTCTTAGACTCCAGAAAGAATAGGCGGAAGGGATAAAGTATATCATGTTGGCTTGATCTAAATTTAGGTACTCTCACTGAGTAGTACCTTGCTCAGAGAGTAGACCATTCAAACCAGTTTGGCTGTCTGAGTAAGGGACTTAAAGTATGACAAAATCTGTCCCTTTTTGGTATTTTTTATATCAAAATTAACATCTGACACTGAAATTACCATATAATCGCTGAATTCCTTGTCTGTCGTCATCTGGAAGGACAAAGGTGTTTGGATCCCAGTAGCGATACATAGGGTACATCAGAGCACCTTGAACATTTGAATGACCCAGTCCCAAAGAATGGCCAAATTCATGAGCAGCAACAAGGAACAAATTTGTTCCTAAATTTTTCATATATAAAAAAGAGGAAAGGAATTGTTAACATACAATGGAACAGAGAATCACAAGCAGGAGAATTCACATCTTTTCATTGTGATGAAATCCTATAGGTTTAATTTAAGTTTATCTGCTCTCCCATGTTTTAGTAAGAATTTTTCAGAGGCCATGAATGGGAAGTCAGGAAACCTGCAATCTATTCCTGACTCTCCTTTTGTTAATGGCCCACCTTTTGACCATAGGCAAATCACTTAAAGTTGTGTCTAACTTACAAAAACACCAGGATAATATTGCTCTCCCACTTTTGTAAAGTGATTTAAGCTCCACAGAATACAGACCTTATATATATGCTATGGCAGGCAAAGGTAAGTATGTTACATTATATATAAGAGAGAGGGACGAACAGTTATAGGAAGAAAACGCCAGGGCTTTGTGTAGAAGGAGCTGAATTTGTTGTGAAGGGCACAGGAAATATTTTACCTATATGATTTTGTGACCATTTCTCAGCTTCATCAAAATGAGCATCTCCTCCTATCCCTGGGCTTGGTGCAAAGGCATGAGCCAGTACTCCCCCCCTTCCATCAAAGGGAGACTGGTCACCGTGTGCTGCATAGGAAAGGAAATTAATATGTCATCAATTAACACAATGATTCATTTTAAATACAGTTACATATCTTGAAGTTTAGAATTTGCTTTTATTCATTGTAGATAATAATATATTAAAATGAGACTAAAATGATGTTAAGGTTGCAAAGTCAAACATTCAAAAGGTAGGAAATGTCACACTTAAGATTGCCTGTTCAATGAACTCAGCTCCCATGTGTGTGCACATTATGGTCCAGTTTTTAATTCCATGATTGCAAACTATTTTTTCCCATGGACTTCTGTCTTATGGAGGGCATTTTCTCAGTAATGGCTGAATCATCTTCTCTGAAACTTTCCAAAATTTCAGCCTGAGGCTGAAACCAAGTGAGAAAATGTCTGGCTTAAGTTTTGCAAAGTTATAAGCATCTGAAGGCAAGGTCCTAGAATTGACAGCATTGGGCAATAATAAGGATAGATTATGCTACCTGCACTACCTGTGCTACTTCAAGTGAATGATTTTAGGGAACCACTGCTTTGAAAAACTGAGCCTCTCATTTGGTAAACTAATTTAATGTGTCTTCTGTTAGAATCTCCCGTAAGAGTGGCTGAGGTGTCTGGATCTTCAGCTGGAGGTTGGATGGAAAAGGTTGACTCTCCTCTTCTGCCTATAAGAAGGGCTACAATTTCTTGCTGGAATTCAAGGATTTGCAAGACAGTTGTCAAAAATTCATAACCCAGGAAGACAGTACAACATTATTGTACTATTGGATGTTTGGGGATGAATCTTTAAGGGTTTGGCTACACTCAGAATGCTACAGCTGCACCACTGTAGCACTTCAGCATAAGTAGCGCCCACAGTAATAGGAGTTCTCTCCTTGGTGGAGGTATATCACCTCCCCAAGAAGGGGTAGCTAGGTCAATGGGAGAAGTCTCCTCTTGACCTAGCACTAGTCTACACTGGCTAGTATAGATGACTCTCAAGGGTCAGGATTTTTCACACGGCCGACCGAGGGACATAGCTTTATCAAAATAAAAATCTAGTGTAAACAGCATTTAAGAGGAGGACTAACACTTGTATGTCTACACTGCATCTCTTTAGCACAAAAGCCTATGCAAACAAAGTGCAGATTAGCATATTTCCCTGCTTCATTTGCATAATTAATCAGGGGACATTTTTGCGCAAGAGGCTTTTGCACAAAAAGTAGCCCTCTACACAGCTCCTTTTTGGGCAAAAACACCCTCTTTCACAAGAGCCATTCTTCTCAATTTTTTCAGAAAGAATAGCTCTTGCGCAAGAGGGTGTTTTTGTGCAAAAAGGAGCTGTGTAGATGGCTCTTTTTTGCACAAAGACTCTTGCGCAAAAATGGCCTCTAATGAATTATGCAAATGAAGCATGACAATATGCTAATCGGTGCTTCAGTTGCATAGGCTTTTGTGAAAGAGGGGTGCCCTGTAGTTGTAGTGAGAGAGGAACTAAAGTATGTGCATGTGTGCATATACACACACATTCTCCCCCTTTCAGACTTCTTGGAAGCCTAAAATAAAACTGTAATCCAAAATAGTCCCCCTTGCGTTGGACTACAGTGGAAAGAAGCCCTGTTGTATTTGTGTTTGTCTCTAATGAGGCAAAAAAAATGTTTTTGAGGCATATGACCAAGGTGTTTAAACCTTTCACTAGTGTGAAGACTCCTTGTTTGCTCATATATAGGAATAATGATCTTAGCAGAGGAGTACTTTTACAATCACATATACGTTGACACTATTTTCCTCATTTTACAGTTTGAACTTCCAAGGGATTTTGTGATGGTTGATTAGTTAAACTGATACACAAATATAAAACTGCAGGACATGATAAAGATCGGATGAACTCAGAATGAAAATAATTGTTCTCTCTTCAGCCTTTGGGTATGAAAACATGTAAGCTTTTAAAGTATAGCTTCAACTTAAAATAAATGTAATTCATGGATTCTTAAAAACATAGCAGTAGTCTCACCACCATGTGCAAAACGAATTAGGATATCCGCTTCTCCCCTGGCAACGTTTTGAAATCTCAGTGGAGTCACATCACTCCACACCTGAAATGCCTTTTTGATCGCTTTCACCACCATAGAACGAGGCAGATCAGGTGTATAGTTCAGAATCCTTTGAACAGCAAAAGAAAAGAAATTATTGTCATTTAAGGCATGGAATAATATGACAGCATTAAAACAAAACAAAATGCACAAAAGTGGCATATAACCAACCTGTAAGTCAATACATTCTTCCTCCATCTTGGAGTTCCTGGAAATGTGCTGTAATCTAATACATCGGGGACTCCACACCTTGGCCGTGCCATCATTTCTTCTGTTTGTGAATTTAATTTTCCTGTTACAGTCAGGTGGAAAAATTTCTGCATCTCTTTAATTTTCTCTTCTAAGTCCCAACCACCTACTTTATTAATAGATGGAAAGAACCTGTGCAGATAATCCTGAAAATAAAAAGAAACTTTAGATTCAGGGTTCATCTCCAGTTGTGTTCTCTTATACCTTAAAGAATCAATTTGTCGGCAAGTATAAGATCCAGATCCTTGACTATACTTAAATTACTAGGTCCCTAGAAAATCACAGTACTCTGTCATAAAAGGGAAACAGTTCAGACAGATATGAGACCACTTTTCCAATATAAATGAACACTAGGAGAAGACACAATGGGCTTAAACTGCAGCAAGGAAAGTTTAGGTTAGACATTAGGAAAACTTCCTAACTGTCAGGGTGGTTAGACACTGGAATAAATTGCCTAGGGAGGTTGTGGAATCTCCATCTCTGGAGATATTTAAGAGCAGGTTAGATAGACATCTCTCAGGGATGGTCTAGATGGTACTGGGCCCTGCCGTGAGGGCAGGGGACTGGACTCAATGACCTCTCGGGGTCCCTTCCAGTTCTAGTGTTCTATGATTCTAAAATAACAATGTGGATTTGTGTTAAAATTGTCACTACCTTTCTCCTTTGAGAACTCTGTACTTAATCTTACTTCATATCAAAATGCTGCAGTGCTCTATTCTGTCTTTTATGAAATACACAAAAGAGTGTTGTGCAAGGGTTAGTTAGTTCTGGATTTGAGTAATTGCTTATGCCTGGACCTTTTCAGGCCTAAGAACTTAGGCTCCTACTTCTCATTTACACCAGTGCCTTTTGTACACCATTTTGGTAGTGTAAAGGGATCTTAAAATGGGTGTAAATTTACATTCGTTGTAATGTCCCTTTACATTACCCATCTGGTATTATAAAAGATCCTTAGTGGTCATGAGAATCATACCACCCTGTCATTTATAAATAATATTAAGGATAAGATTTTGTCATGGACATTTTTGTAAAAGTCACAGAGAGGACATGGGCAAAAAAGAAAAATTGATGGAAGCTTTTCCTGACTTTTACTAAAAATAGCCATGATCTCTCTCTCTCTCTCTCTCTCTCTCTCTCTCTCATCTTTGGGTAATTTTATATCTTTAATACCTGGTCCTAATTCACTTTTGCAATTTCACATAGGGGGCTTTCAAAATTTTACTTTATACCTTCTATTTTTTGTCAACTGACTTGTAACAACTACATACCACTGAAATAAAATACAATGTCACCTGCTCTCTGGAAAGAAATATAATAATTAAGATGTAGACTTACAATGGAAAAGCAGTATATTTGTGGGTTAGGTGAACAGCCTGACAGATAGCCCATTCATGACATACCTCTATACGCTTCTGGTTGTTGGTGCTCCATGGCTCTGGTTTAAGCGAAACTGGGAGACCAAGTATTCCAGGCAAGAACGGTGTAATGCAGAGAAGGATGTATTTCATGGTGTTATCAGATGGTCACTGCTGAAAAAGGAAAATCTGAGGTCTTCTGTGTCTGTCTGATGGTCACAGCTATAAAGCTTATATAGGCCTGGACTGGTGTGTGTGTGGTAACAGATTTCATGAGTCATTTTTAGGCTTCCTCTGTGGTTTTGTTATTTGCTGTAATGCTTTTAAGGTGTCTTTATTCCAAAATGTAAATGAAGAAACATTAACTTTTTGATGACAGCACAGCTGATGTCACAGTGACAGAGCAGGCAGCCAACTTTCTTTATCTCTCTTTCATATGATTCAGGTGCAAAAACCACAGGGGCAGAGGGATGTTAGTTTTCTTAACCTCAGTCAACACATTTGCTTGCTGACCAATCTCAGCTTTCCAACATTTCCTTGGTGCCATTAATGCACATTGCAACACACTTCTGGCTTGATATCTAGTCTACATGTGTTGATTGACTGCAGAGGACGTGACTACATAAGTGTAAGTGCCGTGCGAGAGAAATCACTTAAAACTACATGCTTTGTAATACCTGCCCGTGTGAAAGTTTCTATTTAAGCATTCTAGTACAAATTCTGAAAATCCAGAGGAAATTTAGTGATGCTAGTAAGGTTTGTCCAGATTTAACTAAGCTCTGAATCTGGCCACTTCTATATGTGGAAAGATTATGGAGTCCCTTAAAGTTTTTTGATCCAACTGACTGAGCAGGCTCTGATGAATCAGTCTTTAAAAAGGATTATTTAGTATAAAATAAAGGAGCTAGAACTATCCTATGTGGAAAAAAATCCCAGATGCTTCTACGGAAGAGTAAGGAGCCGTACTCAGTTATGGTGGATTTCAGTGAGCAGCAGGCCTCATTTGCGCTCCATGGAATGCTACAGCAAGCAATGGATGAATTTCTTTCATAGGGTACTTCAGCCAAATATCAGCGTACTGTTGCATTTTGGGTGCACAGCTTAGTGACAATGGAGCTAAGCTGCAGCACAAGGAGAAATAGCCCTCCTCCCAGCAGTATCCGGCACTGTGACTGCGTAAGAGGTATCTGTTGTATTTCACCATGGAACTACTCACATGCATAAAGTTAAGCGTGTATTTAACTGCAGAAGAGGGACCCTAGGGCCCCATTTTATTCTGACTGAAGCTAATACAAAGATGCCTGTGGCTGAGCTGTGCTTTGGCACAGCTGAAAATGGGTGATACTTAAAAGACAGATGTAAGCCACGTTGTGCTCTGTCATTCTGAGGAAATGTCATTCAGGGAAATGATCTTGTTCCTCATACAAATCAGAAAAATTCCAAGGTCAATGAAGCCCATGACTAGCCCACACTAATTAGAGCAGCATCTAGGATTCTCTTACAGGGGCAAGGGCCAAAGCTGAACCAGAGAATCAGGGAGCCACAACCAGCTCACTAGCACCCCTCACTCTGCTGTACTTAATGAAAACTGAGGGCAATAGAAAGTCTGGCCCCAAATTGGGAAATTTCAACCTCGGAGATGAAAGTTATTGAAAGCGATAGCATGTTAGACTAAGAGCTGTTCTGTAATATTTATTTTGTAATATTTATTTTCCACACAATGAAGCATCTTAATACTATATAAAAATACCTCATGACCTTGCCATCTAAAGCTTCATACCTAGGATCTTTATGCTGGTAAGTAATCATTCTATGAGAAACAATGCTTGTTGAATAGTCCCACTGACTGAGCAGGGAATTTTAGTGCTGTAGGCAAAAGTGCCTATCAGCATTTCCCCATTGCACTAGGAACTATGTATAATTTCTGATACAATACATTCTATATTTTGTCATTCAGTGTTTTTAATCTTCTTCAGATATGTGAAAAAGTGAAGTAGAATCTAGTGATTCACTGTTGAATATTCACTGGTCATTGTGTTGGATGAGAGAACTGAGACAAGTTCTGAATACATGTATTTTAGGCAACACTTGACCCTGTCCTTAATGAAGAGTTCAAGAGTGACTCAAGTGTATTGGCTGATGCTCAGAAGAAAGAATTACCATAAAAAGTCATGAAATCATGAGAAACGTTTCTGTTAGCCCACTTGTGAACTTTATTATACTGTACATCTGTTATTACAAGACTTTTGATAGCTAAGACGTTCAATCCTTTTTGCTATGCTGTCTGAGTATTCAGTCTGACAAATATATTTTTCATATCTGCATTTATTAAATTCACCAGGAAAAGCTAATCCTTATCACAGTATGCAAAATGTTTCTTTCTTTTTTTTAGGAGAAAATGTTTAGTTGGCTTGTGGGTTTTTTGTTTGTGATTATTGCATCTGTCACAAGCAGCTCAGTCAAATAAATGAGTTTGCATTTCTTGCTGCAAGTGGGGAGAAGTCTGTGATCAGACTTATTTCTTGCAAGAGTGAATTCCATAGGTTAACTTCAGCTTCTATGTAAACTGTCTCCCTTTGTTGCAAACATCTCCACTATTATAACCCCAGTGCATAGGATTCTTCCCTTTTTAACAGGTTTTTAAGCTTCCTTTTGGCTACGTCTACACTATTCGTTTTTTGCAGAAGTGGAAATGCAAATGAAGTGTGCATTAGCAAATCTTACGCTCTCATTTGCATATGCGGAAGAGGTTTTTATGGAAAAAATGCAGTGTAAATGGGGCCATTTTTTGAAAAAAAAAAAACCTTTTGCGCAAGAACCCTTATTCCTATTCACTGTGGGGTTTTTTGTTTTTTTTTTTCAAAAACCTCTTCCACAAAAAGGATCGGAAGAGAATGTGCAAATGAGAGTGCAAGATTTGCTAATGAGCACTTCACTTGCATTTCCTTTTCTGCAAAAAACGAACAGTGTAGAAGTAGCCTTTGGAAGCTCATGACTTTCAAGAACCCACATAGATTTTATGGAACTGAACAAAATCTATGTTTAAAATAAATGACGTGGGAGGGGTCATTTTTTCAGTATGGTGAATCTACCTAAGAAGTCTGAGCATGTGGTTAAATCATTGTTCCTGGCCTTCCGGGTTTGATGCCTGGGTTTGCTACAAAGTTCCTGTGTGACTTAGACTAAGTTACTTAAATGACTCTGCCTCAGTTCCTTATTTGTAAAATAGGGATCAGATTGCTTCTTTTCTCCCTCACTTCCGCTGATCTATTTAGATTGAAAGTTCCTCAGGCGAGGTGTAGTTTCCATACTTGCACAATTCCTATTTGAATGAGTCTCTGATCTTATCTGGGGTCTCTAGGCATTACTGGGATGCTGTTGTTAATAATAAAAGTTTTTCATGTCGGTTTTATGCCAATTATGAGTACATATATTATTTCCTAATTGCCATCCATACAAATTCTATCCTGGAATAGGAACTCAGGTTATGTTCTTTCTAGTTTGCTCATTGTCTCCAGTAATAAAGACTTTGCAGGTCTGATGATAACTCTGCTACACTTATTCAATACCATTGTTTTCAATATGTGTGTTCAGTTACACCCACAGAAGCTCATTGTCTTTATTGGAGCTGGGAAGGAAAAGCTAAGCACATGCACAGGAAACTTAATTAACTGCTCCATTAGAAGTGGATGAGCCAGGGCAGCCACATTAGACTCTCCCATATCTGTATTGGTTTTGCAGTGGTAACTGGTGTTAAAGATGGTAAAAATGTATTTTGGGAAGTAAGGAAGTGAATATTGCTTTGACTGGACAGATTGACAGAACAGATGAGTGTGGAGGCACTTTTAAATAGTTTGTCTACATTTAAACTATAGTGGCACCACTGCAGGAGACCCGTTGTAGCAGGTAAGTGTAGATACTACTTATGCCAACCAAAGGGATTACCGTGCCAAAGTAGGTGATCCGCCCTCCCATGAGGCAGTAGCTAGTTCTGTCACCTCACTCCACTCAGAAGTGTGGATTCTTCACACCTCTGTCTGAAGAAGTTAAACTGATCTAATATTCTAGTATAAACCACCTCATAGTAATGTTGGGGGAAAAAATTAACTTAACAGTGACTTTCACTGTACACCAAAGGATTCTCAGGGAGGGAAAGGACTGCTGCTTTCAGACAGCTGTCTTCTCAGACTCACATTCTTTCAGCAGATATGCCCATTTCTAGCTATCTAACAATTAGAAATACAGTAGAATCTCAGAGTTACAAACACCAGAATTACAAACTTACCAGTCAAACCCCAGACCTTATTTGGAACTGAAACTGTTCAATCAGGCAGCAGAAGGGACAAAAACCCCAACCCCCCCCCAAAAAAAATACAGTCTAGTACCATGAAAAATGTTTAGGACTAAAACAATAAAGGGGGAAAATTTAAGAAAATGAGAAGGCAAGGAAATTGTTTCTGTGCTTGTTCATGTGCATTAAGATGATTAAAAGCAGCATTTTTCTTCTGTCTAGTAAATTTTCAAAGTTATACTGGTCTGTGCTCAGTTGTACATTTTGGAAAGAACAACCATATTGTTTTGTTCAGTAGTATGAATATTTCAGTTATAATCTCCATTCCCAGACTGTGCCCGTAACTCTGAGGTTCTACTGTTGTTCGATTCTGTAGGTGACAAGTAACAGTTACAACAGGGTGTCAACTTTATAGTCTGTTTTGCCAGCAGAACCAGAGAGTGTCATTGTGCTCTAACTAAATTAAGCTCAAGACTGATTTGAATCCTTTGCTGAAGGGCTACGTCTAGACTGGCATGATTTTCCGCAAATGCTTTTAACGGAAAAGTTTTTCCGTTAAAAGCATTTGTGGAAAAGAGCATCTAGATTGGCATGGACGCTTTTCCACAAAAGCACTTTTTGCGGAAAAGCATCCGTACCAATCTAGATGCGGATTTGTGCAAGAAAGCCCCGATCGCCATTTTCGCCATCGGGGCTTTATTGCACAAAACAGTTTTTAGCTGTCTACACTGGCCCTCTTGCGCAAAAACATTTCCGGAAAAGGGCTTTTGCCCAAAAGGGAACGTCAAAGATTTTGTGCAAGAAGCACTGATTTCGGACAGTAGGACGTCAGTGCTTTTGCACAAAATCAAGCGGCCAGTGTAGACAGCTGGCAAGTTTTTGCACAAAAGCGCATGGTTTTGTGGAAAAACTTTCCAGTCTAGACGCAGCCAAGATGTTGTGCAATGCTGGTCTCTCACCATCATTATTTACTACATTACATGCCTTATCTTCTAGAAAGGTGTTTAGTAGTCACCTTCCCTCAAGAAGGCTTGGAGGCACTGTCCCAGCTTGTGTAAGATATTTAAGTGCCAAACTCCCCTTGGATTTCAATGGGAATTAGGTGCCTAAATATCTTGAGAATATGGGCCAGTGTGCTTGTCCTTTGCCTAGTTTAGGGGCTAGTAAGGAGGCCTTCTCCCCTAAATCCTCTAGCCTCCCCTAAATCCTCTTTCTGCACATTCTATTGCAATAAGGCCCCAAAATCTTCTCTGAGACCATTCCTGTTACTATGACACTGGAGAAACACTTGAGCCCTCACTAATTAAGCAAGAGGGCAGAATGTCTTTCACCCTATGGATTCACAATCTTCTTATCGTATTTGCAGTCATTTGTTGTTAATGGAGGTATGGCAGTGCAAGTGAGTTTTGTCTATAAAACAAAATGCCTAAATACAGCAGTATCTTTTTGCAATAATCAAATTAAGCAATAAACCACAACAGGATGTGCATTCCTGAAAATGTTACCTACGTTATACCTAGATCTGATATTTTATCTATTTCATTTTGTACTTCCTTGATCATCTACAGTTGGGTTGGGGCCATTGACCCACAGAAAAGCCAGCTGGGAACTACACACAAGAGAGAAGCAAAAAAAAAAAAAAAAAAAAAAAAAAGGAAGATGGGAACCCTGAGCCTTGGAGCCAGATCAAGGCAAGACCCTGATCTACATAGACTTCTAATCTCTTTATTTCATGGTGACAGACCCATACCAGCGTTATATAAGATTTTTTTTTCTGGAAAGCAATTTTTGTTGTATTAAATTTGATTTGGAAGCAGAAAGAATAGCCACACAAAAAAGGATTGGCAGGAATGGTAAAGAATCTATAATTCAATGTCTATTTGTCCATCAACCTAAGCTTAGACTGTTAGCTGTTTGGAGCAGGGATGATTCTTTCTTTTCTGCCTGGAAAGTACCTATTACATACTGGAATTTTTTAAAAATAGCTTTGTGCATCAAACAGCAAGTAACTGGCATATTTTAAAAGTTGCAAGCATTTTCTTAGTCTTTATAGAGTCACATTAGGAATTTCACCAATGTAATTAAAAATAAATTACAAAATAAAGATTCAGAGGGGTAACTATGTTAGTCTGTAGCTGCAGAAACAACAAGGAGTCTTGTGGCACCTCACAAACTAACATTTATTTGGGCATACACTTTCGTGGGCAAAGACCCACTTCATCAGATGTGGGTCTTTGCCCACGAAAACATATGTCCAAATAAATCTGTTCGTCTAAAATAAAGACAGTATGGGTATGTCTACACTACCCCCCTAGTTCGAACTAGGGGGGTAATGTATGCATACCGAACTTGCTAATGAAGCCCGGGATTTGAATTTCCCGGGCTTCATTAGCATAAAGCCGGCTCCGCCATTTTTAAAGCCGGCTTGTTCGAACCCCGTGCCGCGCGGCTACACGCGGCATGGGCTAGATAGTTCGAACTACGTAGTTATTCCGAACTATCTGTACGCCTCGTGGAACGAGGTGTACAGATAGATCGGAATGGCTACATAGTTTGAACTATCTAGCCCATGCCACGTGTAGCCGCGCGGCACGGGGTTCGAACAAGCCGGCTTTTAAAAATGGTGGAGCCGGCTTTATGCTAATGAAGCCCGGGAAATTCAAATCCCGGGCTTCATTAGCAAGTTCGGTATGCATACATTACCCCCCTAGTTCGAACTAGGGGGGTAGTGTAGACATACCCTATGTTATTTGGCTCATGAGCACCCTTTTGATTCTGTGTCTATACAGTGCTTAGTACAGTGGGGGCTAAGGCTGGGGCTGTAGGCATGACCGCAATACCATTAATAATAATGCAAAAATAAATTATAGACTCTGGCAAATACGGAATAGTCAGAATCAGCCACAGAGGCCCAAAGCCTGAAAGTTCTGTAGGGGCCTAACTCCTACCCTAGAGGATCTGGGCTTGACTATTGAGAGACGAAGTGTGTGGTTTGCTGAGGTGAATATTGACAGTGCTATGGAACTTTTAGTATGTGGCTGCAGGATTTTTCATTCGGAGATCTGGTTACACTATTTTAATTTATTATTTTAATCCTACTATCCTGATTGGCAACCATGTTGTGAAATTTATTCTGAAAAATTCTATGGGGCTTTTATTTTTAGAAAATTGAGGAGCTAAAACTAAATTCAGCTTCATTAATTTGATCAGCATCCAATGAAAGATTCCTAGATCTCACTCCCGAATTTCTAGAGAGAGCAGAGGAGCATGAAGAAGAAAACCCTCCAAATGAACTCGACTCAGAGTGACTCTTCTCTTCACTGAAGTTCTGGATGGCACATTGTTCTCTATAAGGGTGGGCCAGGGAATACTACCTGGAGCCATAGTTTTAAACTACTGTAGTTGGGGAGTAGTTGTGCAACTTGCCCCTATAACAGTAAACAGTAATTCATACTCAGGACTATGTAGCACTTTAAAGACTAACAAGATGGTTTATTAGATTATGAGCTTTCGTGGGCCAGACCCATTTCCTCAGATAAAAAAAAAAGTGGGTCTGGCCCACGAAAGCTCATCATCTAATAAACCATCTTGTTAGTCTTTAAAGTGCTACAAAGTCCTGTATTTTGCTTCAGCTGCACCAGACTAACACGGCTACATTTCTATCAGTAATTCATGACTGTCTGACTAACTTCAATGGTACTGAGTATGTAACTGCTCACTAGCATGTCCAAGGGCCACACTATCAGGCCCTAAAGAAATCAAGTAGTCACAAAAAAAAGGAGATGAAATTTCAGAAAATCAGAGCAGAAGCATCCATATACAACCAAAGTGGCTAATTGCCATAACAACAAGGGAGTTCTTCTATAACTTTCCTTTTATGTGGTAAGGTCTTTGGGGCAAGCTCAATCTTTGTATACTACACGTAGCAGAGTGGAGTCCTGCAGGGTGACTGGTTTCTAGGCACTAGAGTAACACAAATAATAGATATTATAGGGTACCTCTCCTACATGATGTTTTAAGATTGCTAGAGAATCAGCTTAAGCAGCAATGGAAGTGAGCTGAAAATAAACCCGAATGTTTAATTGGATGCTAACAGAATTAATTAATATACACACAAGAATACAGATCTTGTCTACACTTGCAATTAAACCACTTCCAGCAACACTTCAGTAATAGGGATGTTTCTTTGGCTACATAACAATGCACTGGGCTATAATTCACAACTGTGAAGCTATTGTTCTATGAAAAGTTCTAATTTTAATGGAAAAGAAGTCAGTGAAAGGGACGTTTGAATAGTTGGTCTTTCTGTGGAATCAGTTACAAAAATTAACACATTTGGGTCAGATTGTAATGTCAGTTATCTCAGTAAACTATACACCTGGAGCCATGCCACACAATTCATATAATTACTCCATAATATCACCAGCGTGTTCAGAGTCTGGGTATGTCTTGACTACATGTCTTCGTCAATGGAGCCATGTTGATGAGTTTACTAGACATAGGAAAATGAAGCAGCAATTTAAATAATTGCCGCTTCATTTACATCAAAATAGCTGCCGTGCTGTGCCCATCAGCTGTTTGGTGGCACAGCGCAGTAGTCTGGACGCTCCGCAATCGACAATGGAAGCCTTTGCTGACTGCTCCTTTATGCCTCGTGGAATGAGGTTTACCGGAGTGGTCGACAAAGGCTTCCATTGTCGACTGCGGAGTGTCCAGACTACCATGCTGTGCCGCCAAACAGCCATGTAGTCTAGACATACCCTCTGTGTCTTCATATTGGCTATGGGAGATTTTTCTTTCCTCGTCTCTGCCTCAGGCAAATGAATGATGGTATGTTGGGTCTCATAAGGCAAGGTTCTTTATCTTCAACATGGGTGGAATGTGGTTTGCTGGGAAGAGGTATACATTCTAATGTCCTTTGTGGCTTCTGTTTCTGTGGGCTAAAGCAACCTGGCAGACAAAACCATATATCATAGAAGGCACCAGGTAAGGTAAGGCATGTTGCTATGACACATTCTATTGAGCTTCTGGTCCTATACTGTCTCTGTGAGGAAAATGAATGTTACAGTGAGGACCATAATCAGGGACTCGCCAAGTGGCAGCAAGTCCCGCTCGCCAGCTGTGCGGTTCGGCACACTGCGCATGTGCAGACCGCGCTGCGCGGCTGTGCTGGCTTGTAATCTACTCGCCATGGGCCATCTTTATGCCATCTATTGGTTCTGAAGATGATTATTTTTCCCTGACCACAAACCAGGAACAACTGCACTTTAGTTATGTTTGGATCTCTGCATTAATGTTTAATACAGGAAGCAGGATATTCGCCGATCATCCCCAGCTTTTCCCCAGCCTTTGCAACATGGCCCATTTTGTTTCCCTGTGACTTCATTATTTGCATTCTTACATAACTATTAGAGAACAAGCCCTGTTTGACTAGAAAGATCAATGAATGGCAAACTACCAGAGAAATTTCAATACTCAAGTTTTCCTATACATTAATTTTCCTTTACATTTGTAATGAATATATTTTTCATCACTGTGTGTATGGATGTAATCTATGACAGACTGTTACCTGATGTCACCGGGCTGCGTTCAGGCAATCCCTGAGTTATAAACATCTGGCTTAAAAACATCCATCCATACAAACAAGAGCTCACTTGTAGCCTTGGAGAACAGGCAGAGAGACACACGTGGTGGTGGGCAGCACAAGCGCTGGCCAGAAGACTCCAGAGGAGCAGACGATGGTTGTGAAGCCAATGACTGGAGAGGAACAGTGCATTGAAGGTGAAACCAGTGCTTCTTTGCAGCTGATGGCTGCATGACGCCTCCTCCCCTGCTTTTCCGGAGTCCTCAGGCCTATGCTCCTGGTGAACAACATCTGGGTGCAGCCTGCAGGGGATGGGGGAAGGAGGGTGGCTGGGAGATAGGTCTGGCAAGGCTGGTGGCCGAAGATGGAACAGAGCTCATGAAGGAGGATATCAGCCAAGGGATGCCCAGAAGTCCCCTTCAGAATCTCCACCTACCTCCTTAACTGCCTCTAATTAAACTTGCCTTTCCTCAAGCTCCATCATTCAAGCTTAAATGAAAAACTATTTCTACTATTTTTCATTGTAAATATATAGTATTTCAGCTACAGTATGGGTTAAATAGGCTTTTGTGGGCTAGCCTGGGAACCTAACTATCCTATGGGAGAATGCATTCCAAGTTCCAAACCAACTTCCAAGTTCCAAACCACCCTGTTTGTAAGTTGGAGACTTCCTGTATTTTATGTGGTCATTTACACCTGTGCAAAATGTGAGTGTACCTCTGATATGGTAGTGCATTCAATTTGCACAGGTGTAAATGACCACACAAGGTTCAAAAGAACAAATTATTTAAAATACTTTAATTCTATTTTAATTATGTTGTTAAAATATAGTTCTAAATTCACCTTGGTGCAACTCCATGACATTCAATAAATTTATTGTGCATAATATGTTGTGTAATAGAGGCCAGTGGACTCTACTGGCTAGTCATAGTGTGTTAAGTTGTGGGTCATGGATACACTTTGACTACTTAGACTAAGCAAGAACAAACACCTTGATAATATAAAACATTTTCCTTAAGCAAGATCAGTTCTTCCCATAAGCTAGCACAGACAATGGTATCATGACCTAAAAGGAGTGAAATGTATCACTACACCTAGAACTCCAAAGAATTAGCAAATGTAATCAACAAAGTGCCAACTCTCCTTGTCTTAATCACTAAAGTAACCCTATTAGACTAAATGTATCCTCATCGAGGCTCTAATGATTTCACAAGGGATGTCAGCAACATTCATTGCATGAATAATGTAGCCACAATTTAGCCCCAAGAGAAAACATTTTGTAAAACACTGACCCAGAATTCTGTCATATCTGGTTGGTGAAGTGGTGATCTACTGAGGATATTTTTCATGAACAATAACAAGATTTTTCAGAATCAAACTGGCCAGAAAACAGCTTCAGAAGCAGCTCCGTAGCCACACACTCAATTTGCTGTTAGAGAGCTGATTGAGCTACATTTTTGGATGTTATTATATGCAAATACAATCCAGAGTTAAATATTTAAATTCTGTATAAAACAAGTAATCAGAAGTTAGTCTTAGAATTCCAGCCTGCACAAGTTGGCAGCTTTACATATCAAGAGCAATGATTTGTCCCAATGTATAATTTACCCACTATTGACATGACTGCAGCATTTGGACCTTAATTTTGTCAGAGATTTCCTACAATAGTTCCTTCTTGTCTCCATAAACGTATACTGATTTTATGCATTGTATCTTGACATTTTAATATCCTTTACATAAACTACACTGAGTTAAATCAAGTAGAATGTCAGAGAAATGTTTATTTAAAAAAAACCCTACAATATATGGACAGACTATTATGCTGCATTATAGATTTTTCTACAGTTTACAGTAGTGCAATATTTGTATTTTAGTTGGTGAAAAAATAGATATTAAAAAAACATGTGGAAAGAAACATTTTGTCAAACCAGTAACAGCAGAGCTCAGGCAGACAAGTGGACATAGAAGAAATCTAGGAATGTTAATATGTGATGTAAATACACCACACAATGGAAGGTAGAATTTCAGGCCACTTTTTCATGAGATTAGCAAGGAGGAAATTAATCCAATAAGCAATAAAACAGAATAGTACTTTCAGAGAATAGCAAAACACTAATAGTTGAAATTACATAAGTAGTAGGCAGTTTGAGCAAAGGATTTGCTCACAACATAATTGACACATCTTTTAGTCAGTCATGATAAGGTATGAGCATAGCTGAAGAATGTGAAGTGTCTGAAAATCAGTACATCTCAGCAGGCCAAATTAATCTCCTGAATATCTTTAGCGATTTGAGTGTTTTAACCCCAAAACTGGGGTTGGCCCAGTGTGTCATTTCTCTCAGGGTATGTTTACACTACAGCGTTATTTCGAAATATCTCTTTATCCAACTCAAAGGGGGAGATGTGAGAATGAATTAGTCAGTATCTGTACCTAAATGCCTATTAACATGCAAAGTAATATTATTATAACCATAATGAATGGAACCCAAAGTGATAGAGGAAAACTTATCAGTCATGTATTAGAGCAGCTGTCCTTTGCATCTGTTTAACCCTGAGAAAGAAGTCGCTACTGAAAACATGTGACTAATGGGGAAGTCTGGTATCAGTGACTCTGAACAACTTGAATTCAACATAATGAGGGATGAGTTCACAGAAGACAGCAGAACAAGGTTATTACAGTTAATTTGGGCACATTGAGAAATCTAGTGAACATAGTGCAATGTGTAAGAGGAAAGAGTTGGTGGATCCCAAAATACATTGTAATGGAAAAACTTAAAAAAACCAGCAATGGTCCTTTAGCACCTTAGAGGCTAACAAGAATATATAAATAGTGTCACGAGTCATTTGAAGAAGTGGGTTGTGCCCACAAAAGCTCATGATACTATTTATATATTTTTGTTAGTCTCAAATATCCTACAGGACCATTGTTGTGTTTTAAGGTTTTTTTTAGTTATAGACTAACACAGCTACCTCTCTGAGAATTGTAATTAAAGTTCTTTTCATCCACTTCCTCTGCTTATAAACACATCAGGGCTTATAAACTAAACAAAGGTAAGTTCCTGACTGAGTGATGTCCTTGGGATAGCAAAGATAGAACTGGGGGTCCTGAATCCCAGGGGGTCTGTCACAAGAGATGAGGAGGGGTGTAACTGCTGTTTGAAACACTGGTTTTGGTTCACATGAGCTTCAAGGCATTGGTCTGGCTTTGCAAAAATACCAAATGGTTGGGCTCGTTAGGAGCATTTTTTTCATGCAGTTCAGAGTGAATGTGTATGCTCTTTAAAACATTTTCTAACTATAAAATCAGAGAATACCTGTCTGTGAAAATGTGATTAGGTAAAAAGCACTGGTCCAGATCCTGGGGTACTTTGGCAGTAAAAGCTGACTTGTGGCGGGGGGATCAATCCTGGACAAGAAGGATCCTATAGTGACATAGTGTCAACTCAGGAGTTCTGTGTCTTATGCCCTTTCTGGAACAGGGGTGTGGTTGGAGAAAAAATGGTGCAACTGAGATACGGTTAAGCCATATCCCTCATGGGCAATGTTTATAGTTCCTTATGGCCATTCTAGTCTGGCATATATAATGGTATTTCAGGCAGTGCTGAAAAGTGCAGGGAGGATGGCATATGCAGGACCAAGACTATCCAAAGGACAAATTTAAGTCACCTCTCGTACTGGCCCCTTATTTGTTGCCTGTGCATTTTGTCAATATTCAAAGATGTGTCCTGCTGTCTGTAGTGGAGCAATTTGTGGAAACTTATTTGCATTTACATGCATTCTATCCGCTGTGCTTCTGAATCGCATAAAATGTAGCCTGCAGCTGCCTAAGTGCTTTTGTTCTAATGTCACCCTTAATAGAATCAGATCAATGTGATTCTACACTGTGACTGGAATGTCCCCAGAAAAAAATAATTCAAAGAAAATAGGACACACCAGTTTGGTGTTTTTTAATTGAAAGATTAAAGCACATAATCACAGCTCCTCACAGGCACAAACCAAAGATGAAACAAAAGAGTGGACTAGAAACTCCTTGCAAATGAACAATTCTTTTCAATATAATTAAAATCCAGCCCTCAGTTTTCAATGGGTGTGCAACTGTGTTATAACAAATTAGGCAACAGCCATTTCCCCAATTAGGAGCCAATTGTAAAAGGCACCTGAACTGCTCTTGGGAGCAGCTGAGGCCCTTAGACTGTGCATTTCCCACAATAAATCTTAGCCATATTCTCAAGTCTAATTTTTCCAGTTTAGATATGCCTAGGGTTACCCAGATATACACAGGCCAGGGGTCCTAAGACCCTGTAAGATGTGTTCATCTTACAGAATCTTAAATTGCTCATAACTCACCAATAGACTTTTGATTTCTTATATCTTCACTCTTCATACAGCTAATGCAAACACATCAACCCATGAGCTATTCCTGAATAGTTCGCTTTGACTAATTTGCATTTATGATGTGTGGTTTTCTAGTGAAGTCACATGCTGTTGTTTCTGCTTCCTCACTGTGCCACTGAAACTTTTAAACAGTAAAATTGTCAATTTGTGCTAAGCAGTGCAGGTGTAAAGGGCTCCACTCATAGCAGCTACACCTTCCTGAATATTAGATGTCACCCTATGGCACCCCTCCCCCTCTTACATTGTCTGCACTGTGGTCTCCCTCTCTTTTCGCAAAGTGAAGGGCTCCCTCTTTCTAACTTGCTCTTCTTGTACAGTCTTCACTTCTGGAGCAGCAAAGTCCTACCAGACAAGCAGTCCAAATGTTGCCTCAGATAGTCTGCCTGTCTACCTCTAGGTTCTGTGTCACTTTCCAGTAGCTGGTAGGGCCTGCAGGTAACTCTGGGTTCCAGCCCAGGGATCCTAAAACTAGTAATCCCGGTCTGGTCAGTTTCAACCCGTTATTGATTCCTTGGGGTGCTTCTTATGTCACCTCTCTGTCTCTTAGACTTTGTCTACATGGGCAACTGAGGCTACATCTACACTGCGAGTTGTCTCAGCAAAAAATATGCTAATTAGGGATTCATTTCCATGACTAGCAATCTCATTTGCATATTTTCCCGATCCGTTTTTGCGCTAGGGGTTTTTGTGCAAAAAACAAGCAGTGTGGACATTTTCTTTTTGTGCAAAACCCCCTTTTCCCACAAGATCCTTATGTGCGGAGGTATACCAATCTTGTGGAAAATGCGGGTTTTGCGCAAAAAGAAAACATCCACACTGCTTGTTTTTGCGCAAAAACCCCTAGCGCAAAACAGATCAGCAGAAAATATGCAAATGAGATCGCTCCACACTCAGGAGCAGGTGTGGATGAAAGTAAAGGCACTCTGCCAGGGATATGCTAGGTCCTGAGAGGACAGCTCCCACTCCAGGGCAGAACCCCATACCTGCCCCTACTATGAGGACGTGGACCACATCCTGGGGGTGTGGAGCAGTCCCTTCTCCCCCGGTAGTGGACTTGGGGCTCAAGTCGCCTATCATCCTCCTCCTGGGGACAGAGCCAGTGAAGAGGAGGAAGAGGAGGAGCCGGACGAGTCCAGCATCATGACCATGCAGACTCTGGAGCCACTACCTTACACCCCAGATGTGTCTCAGGCATGTCTGAGGCCAGGGAAGCCACACCAGGTGACTACCATCACATTCCCCACACACACAGGATGGAGGTGGTGGGCAGCGAGGGGCTGGGGCGCACTTGTCGCTTGGCCTCTGTGGCCAGAGGATCGCACAGCAGCCTGTGTGTGTGGGAGCAGGTGCAGCATCACTCTAGGGCACACAGCCCCAGCAGGCTGCACCAGAGGACCCTTGTGCTATTGGCCACAGGGTGTCTGGAGAGGATGTTCCATACTCATGACACTGGGGTGGGACACCCTCCCTCCACCAGCCACCACTAGAAGGAGGCTGAGGACATGGACACACACACACACCTACACTCTCTCAGCAGTCCTGCACATGGACATGCCCACACTGACGGGGCAGCATCCACTCCTGGGGACAGTGCAGCGAGGCACAGGAACATTTGCCACTCACACACACCTCCCCCAACACAATGTCCTCCCCTCCTTCACTGGGCAGGGATACAAGTCCTCTCCCAGTGGGATGTCGCCACTGCTGGACCTGGCATGTGCATGGCACGGAGGGAAGCCCAGCCACTCCATAGCCCCCCTCCTAACCACAGGATCCCAGTCTGGCCGGCACCTTCACATGCCTGCTTATCCCCAGGATATGGAGGTAGTGAGGCTCCCCCACCTTGGACATCTGTGCACCTGCAAAGAAGGGCCCACTGGCTAGACTGCACACGGTCTTGCTCCAAGCTCATCACCTTCGTCTGAGCTTAGAACTGTCGCTCTCGGCTCAGAGGTGAGGGCAAGGCTTCAGGCACAGTGTCTCCTCCGATGAGTGACCGTCTCTTTTTATTCTCCACCACAGACCAGCTGTGAGAGAGGGGCAGTCAACACTACCCGGGGCAACTTCCTGAACCTGAGGGACCCGCAGGCACCGGAGACCCATTGATGAGTTCCAGAGGGAACACCTTGTGCACTCTGATGCACGGAGCTGACCCTGGACTGCAGACTGCAGAAAGATATCTAGCTGTGGTGAGACACCTGGTGGGAGATGCTGGATCAGGGCCACACCATGTGCACAGCTGTGCAGTCCCTAGTCACCAGCATGTTTCCTGCACCTGCTCCTCCCTCTTTTCCCCTAACCCCCACTCCCTGACCTCGGGATCACCAGAGCCAAGCGCCACTCCCAACTCCAAATCTGAGCCTCTCCTCCCCTTTCTTCCCCCTTCCAGTTCCCTCCTCCTCCTCCAAGGTTCTCATCCCCCACCTTCCCCATCCCTCTCTCTTCTCTTCTCACCCATGTACTTTCCCCAGTCCCTCCCAGTTACTTCTACCCCAAATAAAAAACACACAACGTTTTTTTCCCCAAACAGTTTTTTTATTGTCTCTGTAGGGGAAGGGTGGAAGGGGATGAAGGGAGGGCTGTGGGAGGAAAGGCAGAGAGGAGTGATGCACAAGCCTCTGGTAGGGAGGCCCAGGGGAGAATGTCACTGGGGTTCTTGTGAGAAACTCTCCCTTAGGGCCTCCCGGATGTGCATGACCCTTTGATGGGCCTGCTGGATGGCAGCTTTGTACAGCTACTTGAAGGCCTGCTCATTGGGTCAGGCTCTGCCCCTCACCCTGGCAAGAATGCCTCCCCGTTCAGTTCACAAATATTTTGAAGGACACAACATCGCCACATGTGTGATGTTCCACTCCCTGATGTTCAGCAGGGTGAGGAAGCATCTGAACTGCACCTCCAGATGCCTGAAGGTACCCTCAGCAACCATGTGAGCTCTGCTGATCCTGTAGTTGTACTGTTCCCTAGAGTGGTCAAGCTGGCCAGTATTGGGCTTCATGAGCCAGGGCAAGAGAGAGCAGGCTATGTCTCCCACCATGCACATGGGCATGTCCATGTCCCCAACCCTGATGGTGCAGTCGGGGAAAAAAGTTCCGGTGGGTAGGTACTTCAAGACACTCCAGTTGCAGAAGATGCCAGAGTTGTGCGCCTTCCTCGACCACCCGACATATATGTCTGTGAACTAGCCTCAGTGGTCCATGACAGCCTGCAGGACCATCGAGAAGTACCCCTTCTGGTTAATATACACAGAAGCCCAGTGGTCGAGGGCCTGGATGGGGATGTGGGTGTCATCTGTACTCCAATCCTAACATTCCTGGAGTATTTACAGCTCTGTATGATGTGTTTAAATATAGGAATTATAGATGTGAACTAATGTACTGAAAAAAAACCACCTTGCAGTTTAGCAGACAGATCACTGCCCTCTGGAACTATGATGTCTCATGAGAGCCATGTTTTGGTATTGTATAATTATTAACTTGTATCAGTGTGCATTCCAATATGAACTATTTGACCACCTAAGGGCTATGTCTAGACTGGCATGATTTTCGGCAAATGCTTATAATGGAAAAGTTTTTCCGTTAAAAGCATTTGTGGAAAAGAGCGTCTAGATTGGCACAGACGCTTTTCCGCAAAAGCACTTTTTGTGGAAAAGCATCCATGCCAATCTAGACACGGTTTTGCGCAAGAAAGCCCTGATCACCATTTTCGCCATCGGGGCTTTTTTGTGCAAAACAGTTTTTAGCTGTCTACACTGGCCCTCTTGCGCAAAAATATTTCCGGAAAAAGGCTTTTTCCCAAACAGGAACGTCAAAGCATTTGTGCAAAAAGCACTGATTTCGGACAGTAGAACATCAGTGCTTTTGTGCAAAATCAAGCGGCCAGCGTAGACAGCTGGCAAGTTTTTGCACATAAGCGGACGCTTTTGCAGAAAAGCTTGCCAGTCTAGACGCAGCCAAGATGTATAAGAACTACTCAATGGATAGATGCTCCCTTTGTCAAATATTTCTATCTCCTTCAAGTAATAACTCTCTTTCCATCCTTTCCATAGCCAATCAGGCAAGAGTCTGATTTAAACACTGTGTCCTGAAAGTCAGCAGACTCAGACAATCCAGTAGAGGTATTGAGTTTAAGACCTCAAAGAGCTTGTCTCCAAACTCCAGAGATTTATATCTAGAGTGTGTATTAGTAAAAATCACTCATATTCTCAACCACAGAGAATTGTGATTTAACATACTCAGATGTTCTAATGAAAGGCATGACACCTTCATCTCCTGTGTTTCCTTTTATTTTTCAGAACCCTTTCCTTTCATCAGTTCTAGATAGAATACCTTACCAATGAATGTATGCATGATTGGCTTACACTGCTGAAATGCATCACTGTAGTTTTCTTTTGCAGTAATTTCCTTTTGTACACTGGACAGTTTTATAATCTCCGTGTTTAACCTTGCTCACTAAACAGCCCCTGTTAACTTTAGCTCAGG